>NC_071627.1:12870000-15370000 GCF_014839835.1 Dryobates pubescens
CAAACACTGGGCCATGCAGGAAATGGCCATGCTGAGCCCGTCATCTGGGATCTCCTGTGTCCCTGTGGGGTGAGCAGGGACCACTGGCTGGCTGACCAGCCACAGGGAGTGGAAAAGGGAGGAAAAAAGAGGCAAACCCCTGAAAATCATAAAAATCACAGAACGGTTTGGGTTGGAAGGGACCTTAAAGATCATCCAGCTCCAACCCTCCTGCCGTGGGCAGGGACACCTTCCACTACCCCAGGTTGCTCAAGGCCTCATCCAGCTTGTCCTTGAACACCTGCAGGGAGGGGGCATCCACAACCTCCCTGGGCAACCTGTTCCAGTGTCTCACCACCCTCACTGTCAAGAATTTCTTCCTGATCTCCAGTCTAAATCTCCCCTCTTCAAGCTTAAAAGAAAAGCAAAGCTGTGCAGGGGGAAGTTTAGGCTTGAGCTTAGAAAGAAGTTCTTCCCAGAAAGAGAGATTGCCCTTTGGAATGGGCTGCCCAGGGAGGTGGTGGGGGCAGTGTCCCTGGAGGTGTTTAAGAAGAGACTGGTTGAGGCACTTAGTGCCATGGTCTAGTTGATTAGTTAGGGTTGGGTGATCAGTTGGACTTGATGATCTTGGAGGTCTCTTCCAACCCGGATGATGATGATGATGATGCCAAATATTGCCCAGGAGGAGATGTGAGCGTGGAGGAGTTTCTAAGTGGGGTGGCCAGTGTGGGGCTGTACTGGGCACCAGCTGGGGCTTGCTGTGTTTTTTGGGGGATATTTCAAGCTGCTGTTGTGATCCCAAAGACCTGCTGCTTAATAAAGGCAGCACCAGCCCATTGCCTTCCAGCAGGCAGGAATGCAGATGGAGATGCCTCTGCCACCCCCTTCTCTTTGGCCAAACTATTGTTTAAGCATCAAACCTCCAGGACCAGAATCATGGAATAATTAAGGTTGGAAAAGCCCTCTAAGATCACCCAGACCAGCCACCAACCCAACCCCACCATGCCCCCAGGTGCCATGTCCACACGTATCTTGAACACCTCCAGGGATGGTGACTCCAGCACCTCCCTGGGCAGCCTGTTCCAACGCCTGACCACTCTTGCAGCAAAGAAATTGTTCCTCATATTCAACCTAAACCTCCCCTGGCACAATTGCAGGGCAAAACGAGGTGGCAGAGTTTGATCCAGCTGGCCAACAATTAGTTAAAAATCCAGGAAGCAGCAGGTTGTTTGTTCCCAGTTTGTGCTGGTTTTTTGTTTCCAGGGGAAAGTGGGATCATTTAAGTGGCTCAGCTGGAGAACAAACCCCCAGATCAAACAGCCAGAGAGCTGGAACAACAAAGGAATGTCCTGGTATTTCTGTTTTCCAAGTTTAGAAGTGGAAGTCAGGGCAGCCTGGGGCTTGGTGGGAATTCCTCTGGCATTGTCAGGAGATGGAGGAAGTGGTTGAAGGTTTAGCTACAGGATTCTGCAGCCCAAGGCAGGGACCAGTTTTTACCCTCCTGACTCAGGTTGCCTCAGCTTGGCTGGCAAGGACTCCATGAACATCAACCTCCTGACCAAGGCAACTGGACAAAAACCTCGAGGGGGTCTCACCATGCACCCCACCACACTTTGGGGTTCTCTGATGGCAACCAGCCTAGGAAAACAAGTGGGGACATTTTTGCATCCCTGCTGGTGTTTCTTTCTTGCAGCTGCTTGGTACAAGCTGAGTCAGGAAAGGTGGTTTTCAGTCCACTATCAGCATCTTGAGGAATGATTCCCATTTCTCTATGGAGCTCTCCATGGATGGACCACACTGACATTTTAATGCTGCTTTCCCAAAGCCATCCAGGTCATTAGATACCAAAAAAGCCTTCATGATCCCCAGATAGATTATATATACATACAGAGAGAGAGAGAGAGAGGGAAGAGAGCTCCAGAGTCCCAGCATGGTGAGGGTCGTAAGGGATCTCTGGAGATCATCCAGTCCAATCCCTCTGCTAAAGCAGGGCACCCACAGCAGCTTGCCCAGCATCACAATGGCCAGAGGGGGGGTGGAACCTCTCCAGAGAAGAATACTCCACAACCTCTCTGGGCAGCCTGCTCCAGGGCTCCAGCACCCTCACAACAGAGAAGTTTCTCCTCCTGTTCAGGTTGAACCTCCTGGGTTCAGTTTGTGTCCCTTGCCCCTTGTCCTCTCCCTGGGCACCACTGACAAGAGTCTGGCCCCAGCCTCTTGCCCCACACAGGTCCTTTATCTCTTGCTGAGTATCAAGCAGAGCCCTTCTCAGGCTGCTCTTCTCTAGGCTCAGCAACCCCAGGGTTGTCATCCTTTCCTCCTCACAGAGATGCTCCAGGCCCCTCAGCATCATTGTAGCCTCCACTGAACTCTCTCCAGTAGTTCCCTGTCTCTCTTTACCTGGGCAGTCCAGAACTGGACTCAGTACTGCAGCTGTGGCCTCAGTAGGGCAGAGTAGAGGTGGAGGAGAACCTCTTTTGACCTGCTGGTGACAATCTTCTTAACACCCTCCAGGAGACCATAGGTTTTATTGGCCATGAGGGCACATTGCTAGCTCATGGTGAACTTGTCCAGCAGCACTCCCAGGTCCTTCTCCATGGAGCTGCTTTCCATCAGGACAGCCTCTTGTCTGTACTGGTACACTTTAGCTTTGCTTGGCTGCAAGCAGCAGCTGGAAGGTAGAGCTGTGGGTTGGAGATGCTCTGGAGGCCACATGGGGATGGAAGAACTCTCATGGATGGTGGCACAGCCATGGCTGGTCTGGGAAAGTCTCCTTAAGAGCCTGTGCAGGACTTGGGTGGGAAACATGTTCAGCCCCAAAGCAGGACACAGTGTCTGTGTGCTGGGAAAGAGAACACGGTGTTGGCCACAGCTGCTCCATGAAGATGCTCAGCTTCAACCCCAGCCAGCTTAGCAGATCCAAGATCTACCCCTGCTGCTATAAAGCCAACACCTGAGCAGCAGTGTGGGGCTGGGGGACAGGAGCCATCCCTGTCCCCATCCCACAGACAGCCCTCATGGAAAAAGAACACGCATGGGATGGAAATGATCCTGGCTCAGCAGAGAGGGGATGTTCTGGAAAGGTTTTTCTTGGCAGGAGCCAATGTGGCTCTTGCTTCCTGCCCAGCAGGGCAACATTCCCCCCCAGGGGACCCCAAGGACAGCACATCCCATTTCATGTCCTGCCTCCCAGCCTTGCTTGACTTCGACCCAGCTGGCAGAAGACAGGCTCTAGCCTCCAGGCACATGGATGTGTTGCCCAGAAACTGAAGAGTATCTTTAAAAAACCCCAAACTACCAAAAAACCCCAAACCAAAGCAACTCCCCCGAGAAAACAGCTACACTGTGACTGGGAGAGCAAACAGCAGGGGGGCTTCAAACCAGCAGCTCTCTTCTCAGGGGCCTGAAGTGTCTCTTTGAGGAGGGAATGCTGAGAGCCCTGGGGCTGTTGAACCTGGAGAAGAGCAGCCCCAGAGGGATCTGCTCAATGCTCAGCAAGAGAGAAAGAACCTGTAGGGAGCAAGAGGCTGGGGCCAGACTTGTGTCAGTGGTGTCCAGGGACAGAACAAGGAGCAGGGGGCACAAACTGAACCCAGGAGGTTCCATCTGAACAGGTGGGGAAACTTCTCTGTTGTGAGAGTGCTGGAGAGTGCCCAGAGAGGTTGTGGAGCTTCTAAACCCCTTTGGCCACTGTGATCCTGGGCAAGCTGCTGTGGTTGCCCTGATTTATCAGAGAGGTTGGACTGGGTGATCTCCAGAGGCCCCTTCCAATCCTATCATGCCAGAGTGGTACTTACTCTGTAAGTGGCAGAGCACAAAGCCTGGGTGCAGCAGAGCTCCTGATGCTTGAACAAGTCAAGGCTTTTGTGCTTGGTTTGGTTTGGGTTTTTTTTTGCTCTGCTTTTTTTCTCTCAATACCTTGTCCCCATGGGCACACTGCAGCTGCCTGACTCTGCTGCCAGACCAAAGCCACCCCTGCACAAAGGAGCTGCCCACCGTGCTGGGGTTGCTTGTCAATAACCATGGATGGGCTCCAAGTGGCTGTTTTTGTGCACATACATTTTAGTCATAGATGGTCGGGGGTTTGCTTTTTTCCTTATCATGCTCTCATGCAGCTGCCTCCGACAGCCAGTGAAGAGCTCTGGAAGTTAATGGGAACCAGTATCACATTTTTGTGTGTTTTGGGTTATTTGTCTGGGCTTTTCTGAGCCCTGTCATGCAAGTCATCATGCAAAAATGTGAAAGAACAAACTGGGCTGTGTGTGAGGGTGTTTGTCCTGGGGACCAAACCCAAGAGCCAACAGGGCACGGTGCAGGGAATTGTTCTTTGTGTTTTTGGGGGAGATAAAATCCCGGTATGAGGAAGCCCTGAGGGTGATGAGCGGTACCTATTGTTTTATTCATGCCCTGCCCTTCCCAGTGCCCACCACATGCTCTGTGTTACTGAGGTACTGCAACTGGGATGTGTCTGAGGCTGCCTGTGAGAGAGGCTTTGAGACACCAGCAGAGCCCAGGGGACCCTCACCAGGACTTTTACCACTGGTTATATGGAAAACTGGGATTTAAGAGCTATCTTAGAAGGGAAGCACAGCTTGGGGATAATCAGCACAGCCTGGGCAGAGCTTTGGCTTTGACTTTAGCCTGGCACAGGGACAGGGCAAGTGGCACAAGCTCAGTTCTTTGAGTGAGGCTATCCAGTAAGGCCACACTTGTGTGCACGTATCACGTGGGTGATACCTTCCTCTTGCTTGCTCAGGAGGCAGATGGGGTGAATGAAGAAGAGTGTGGCCAGCAGGTCAAGGGAAGTTCTCCTCCACCTCTACTCTGCCCTACTGAGGCCACAGCTGCAGTACTGGGTCCAGTTCTGGACTCCCCAGGTAAAGAGAGACAGGGAACTACTGGAGAGAGTCCAGTGGAGGCTACAACGATGCTGAGGGGTCTGGAGCATCTCTGGGAAGAGGAAAGACTGAAAGCCCTGGGGTTGCTGAGCCTGGAGAAGAGCAGCCTGAGAAGGGATCTGAGCAATGCTCAGCAAGAGCTAAAGGGTAAGGGGAAGAGGCTGGGGCCAGACTCTTGTCAGTGGTGCCCAGGGAGAGGACAAGGGGCAACAGGCACAAACTGGAACCCAGGAGGATCCACCTGAACAGGAGGAGAAGGTTCCTTGTTGTGAGGGTGCTGGAGTCCTGGAGCCCTGAGGGCAGGCTGCCCAGAGAGGTTGTGGAGTCTTCTTGTCTGGAGAGCTTCCAACCCCACCTGGCCATTGTGATGCTGGGCAAGCTGCTGTGGGTGCCCTGCTTTAGCAAGGGGTTGGACTGGATGATCTCCAGAGGTCCCTTCCAACCCCACTGCACTGGGATTCTGGGATGAAAAATTGATCTCCAGGTACCAGCCTCATGGAGGCTTTATCCTCACATTGGGTGCAGTGAGTTTGGTGCCCATGGGATGTTCTGCTCCTTCTGCAGCCATTCACAGTGGTACAAAAGAGCTGTAAAAATCCTGCTTGGGTTCTGCTCCATATCTCACACTTTGAGGAGTGAAATCCTTTTTTGTTTGGTGCTTTCAGCACCCAGGGCATGGGACGTCTCCAGCATGGAGGTGAGGGAGATGTAATTGGTGATGAAAGGGGCTGTTGAAGCTTGTCCTCTAGTTAGTGCCAACCTGAAATTATCACACTTAGAGCTGACATTTCAGGGTTTTATCCCAAAGTGTCTCATTTTGGGGGCAGCCTTTTTGTTGCAGCATCATCATTATTATGATAATTATACTCCAGCACTCCTGGTGTGGAAACCACAGAGATCCAGAGGGAGCAAGAAAACCCTTGTGTGACCTCAGAGAAGGAATCACATGAACTGAACTGCCAGTGGAGGTGTGGGATGAAAGCTCTCAGCTCATGGCAGCAATGTGCTCAAGTGGCCAAGAAGACCAAGAGCATCCTGGCCTGGATCAGGACCAGTGTGACCAGCAGGACCAGGGTAGCGATTGTGCCCTTTTAATGGGCACTGGTGAGGCTGCACCTTGAATCCTGGGTTCAGTTTTGGGCCCCTCGCTCCAAGAAGGACATTGAAGGGCTAGATCAGGTCCAGAGATAGACAACAAAGGCTGGTGGAGGGTCTGGAGAGCAGGGCTGGTGAGGAGCAGCTGAGGGAATTGAGGCTGTTTAGTCTGGAGAAGAGGAGGCTGAGGGGAGACCTTATTGCTCTCTACAGCTCTCTGAAAGGAGGCTGGAATCAGGTGGGGGTTGGTCTCTTCTCCCCAGTATCAGGTGATAGAACAACAGGAAATAGCAGCAGGGGAGGTTTAGGTTGGACATTAGAAGAAAGTTCTTCACTGAAAGGGGGTGCTGCAGCCGCCCGTAGGGGATCCGACTGTCCAGCAAGGGCTGGACCATCGTGGAGCTGGGCACAACGGTGATGTTGTGGGGAACCCGGGGCTCCATGGATGAAGCAGTCTGATCCAGGGGGAGAAAGCTGCTCTTAGGTGTGCTGGGGGAGGGAAAGGAGAAAGAAAGAGCAGGTGGTTAATGAGTGACCCTGCAACACCTGCCCAACCAGGGCCCTCAGCTGAGGCTGGTATCATGCAGAAGGTTTGAAGAGGTAGAAGTTGTGAGCAGGGGAGGCAGAGCACTTGGCTGCCTGTGAAGTGCATCCCTCCTGCTTTGCTGCTGTGCTTCTCCTCCTAACCTTGTGGCCAACAGGACTGGGAAAGTGATCATCTCCTGTACTGGGCACAGGTGAGGCTGCACCTCCAAGAGTGGGTTCAGTTTTGAGCCCCTCACTCCAAGAAGGCTATTGAGAGGCTGGAGTAAGTCCAGGGAAGGTCAAGAAAAGTGGTGAAGGGTCTGGAGAACAGGGCTGGTGAGGAGCAGGTGAGGGAACTGGGGGTGTCTAGTGTGGAGAAGAGAAGGCTGAGGAGAGACCTTGCTGCTTTTTAAAGTCCCTGAAAGGAGGCTGCATTGAGGTGAGGGTTGGTCTCTCCCCTGTAGTATCAGGTGATAGAAGGAGAGGAGATGGCCTGAAATTGTGCTGGGGGGGTTTAGGTTGGAGATTAAGAACAATTTCTTTGCTGCAGGAGTGGTCAGGCATTGGAACAGGCTGCCCAGGGAGGTGGTGGAGTCCCCATCCCTGGATGTGTTGAAGAAATGTGTGGAGATGGCACTTGGGGACATGGTTTAGTGGCCATGGTGGTGTTGGGTTGATGGTTGAACTGATGATCCTAGAGGGCTTTTCCAACCAAAACCATTCTGTAATTCTGTTTGCTGTTCCAGGCTGAGGTAGCAGCTCAGCTGCTGCTCTGGAGAGTCCTTCCTTTAGAGCTCTAGAATCCATGGAACTGGTTGGTGGTCAGTGCTGCTTTCCCAGGAAGAAGGCAGAGGGAATTTTGGCAGGAAAAAGAACAGATCTAGTTTCCCTTGAGCTTGTCACTTGATGCTGTCACATTGAGGTCCTGTGTAGGGTTATATGTGGCTCTCTTGAGGGCAGAGTGTTGTGTTTGAGTATCAAAAGTCATTTCAGAGCATCTCATACTCATGGAGTCACCAACTGGTTTGGGTGGGATGGGACCTCTAAGTTCATCCAGTCCAACCCTGCTGCAGTCAGCAGGGACATCTGCAGCTTGAGCAGGTTGCTCAGAGCCCCAAACAACCTGACCTTGAATGGTGCCAGGGATGGGGCAGCTCCACCTCACTGGGCAACCTGGGCCAGGGCCTCACCACACTTCTTCCTTCTCTCCAGCCCAAATCTCCCTCTTTTAGTTTTAAACCATCAGCCTTGTGTCCATGCCACAACAGGTCCTGCTCAAAAGTCTGTCCCCAGCTTTCTGCTCAACTCCTTTAAGCACTGAAAGGCCACCAGAAGGTATCTCTGGAGCCTTCTCTTCTACAGGTTGAACAAATCCAACTCTTTCAGCCTGGCCTCACAGCAGAGGGCTTCCACCCTTGGGTCATTTTATGACCTTCTCTTTGTACTTCTACCTCCGCACACAAAATGATTCTAAGAGTCCTCAGGTCTGCAGAAGTCTTCAGCCAGAGTTTTACTTGCAGCTTGGATGAGCTGCTCGAGGCAGCCCTGGTTTGAATGAGTCTGGGTGGCTTCTCTTGAAGCCATCTGAGATCCTTTGTGGTGTGAGGCTTTCACATGAAAACACAATAAGCCAAACCCCTTGTTGTCCCTGGTCCTGGTTTGTCTGTTCCAGCTTCAGCCAGGCAGCGTGGGCTGAACATTCTCCCCTTGGCTTCAAGGAGGTATCTGCAGGCTCTGCCTGCCTGAGGGGTGATGAACTTTGATCCTGGGTGTACCTGGGTTCTTGAGAAGCATCTGTCCTACACAAGGGGTGACAGACTTTGCTCCTGGGAGCACCTGGGAGCTTCAGCAGTGTCTGTTCCTACACAGGGGTGGGACTGCACCATGCTTCAAACCCCTCAGCAGCACAGAGGGGAAACCTTGGCTCTGGTCAGAGCAGAACTCAGGGTGATGGTGGCGGTATGTGGAGGCATGATACAGTGGTTGGTGTCTCAACATCTTGCTGTGGTGGGGCACCCTGGAAAGAGCAGAATGGGCATACAGGGAGAGGTTAGAAATGCCAAGATGAAAAGAACAAAATTCAGACTCACAGTAAGGTAGGGGTTGGCAGTGACCTCTGGAGATCATCCAGTCCAACCCCCCTGCCACAGCAGGTCCACCTACAGCAGGTTGCACAGGATGATGTCCAGGCAGGTTTTGAATGTCTCCAGAGATGGAGACTCCACCACCTCTCTGGACAGCCCGCTGCAGTGCTCTGCCACCCTTACATGAAAGAAGTTCCTCGTGTTTAATGGAACTTGTGATGTTCAAGTTCTCTTATGTTTGAGGTTTTTTTGTTTGTTGGCTTGATTTTTGTTTTCCCCAAGGGAAAAACCCCTCCTTGGCTGAAGGGAGAAAGGAAGGAGGATGGGCAGAAGCTGTTTGTGAAGAATGAGCTTTTAGAGGGACCTTGTGTGCAGAGCTCTTTAACTTTTCCTGGCATCTCCCATCCATTCCATTGTTAAGCCCTTTGCTGTTGGAGGCTCTGGGTGATCTCATTGCCAGGGCCTCTGCAGTTGTCTCCCAGCTTTCGGATCCCTACTCTTGAAGGGGAAAAAAGGAGGGGGGGGGGGGGGAAGAGAAACCCCCCCAAATTTTTCATTTGTGCATCAGGTCCCTCCCATGCCCAGCTGCTGAGGGAAATAGCACCTTGGTGGTTGTGAAGGAGGGGAGGTAGCACAGCAGATTCCCACAGTTTGAGAGGAGACAGGAAGGTCTCAGTGACTCATAAACACCAACAGATTCGGAGCGTGGGCTCCTCTTTGTTGTTTGCTATTCCTCTTTTCATGGTTTTCCTTCTTTATGAGTGTGTTTGTGTGTTTTAGATGATGCCATCATTCTGTCAGGACACTGTGTGTGGTTCCCACACAGGAGAGATGCTCTCTGCACAACAGCTCTGCTCGCACAACGATGAGCAGCAGCCACTGGAAACCCCTGAGGGCTCTGTTTGGTGCCTCATGTGTGGATCTCAGGGCAGTGAGAAGGAGCAGGAGGGATGTTTTCATCGATGTGCACTCATGGCCAAGAAGCCAAATGGTCTCCTGCTGTGCATTCAGAAGAGTGTGGTCAACAGGTAGAGAGAGGTTCTTCTCCACCTTTAATCTGAGGCCACATCTACAGTACTGGGTTCAGTTCTGGACTCTCCACTTCAAGAGAGACAGGGAGCTACTGGACAGAGTCCAGTGGAGGCTCCAAAGATGCTGAAGGGCCTGGAGCATCTCTGTGAGGAGGAAAGGCTGAGAGCCCCGGGGCTGTTGAGCCTGGGGAAGAGCAGCCTGAGAGGGGATCTGCTCAGTGTTCAGCAAGCGATAAAGGGTTGGGGGCAAGAAGCTGGGGCCAGACTCTTCTCAGTGGTGCCCAGTGACAGGACAAGGGGCAACAGGCACAAAGTGGAGGTCAGGAGGAACAGAAGGAGAAACTTCTTTGGTGTGAGGGTGCTAGAGCCCTAGAGCAGGCTGCCCAGAGAGGTTGTGGAGTCTCCTTCTCTGGAGAGCTTCCAAACCTGCCTGGCCATTGTGATCCTGGGCAAGCTGCTGTGGGTGGCCCTGCTTCAGCAGGGGGGGTTGGACTGGATAATCTCCAGAGGTCTCTTTCCACCATGTTGTGACTCTGTGGCTTAACCACCCCTCCCAGCATGGCTGGGGCCCACTAGAGCTCTTGGTGTAGTTCCATGTGGTCTCAGCCCCAGTGTCTTGGAAGGCTGGTTCCATCTCCGTATGCTACCAAAGGCTGATGGGAACATGACTATCCCAGAAGTGGTGGCATCTTCCTAACTGATTTAATACCAGTGTTTTATCAGAGGGGTGGGATGAGTTTCCCTTGAGAAAGGAGATTGTTATGGGTTTGCATGGATGTTTGTGCTGTTGGGTAACTTGTCTTGCACAAGGTCCTTGTTTTCCTCTTCCACCAGGATCTCTTTCTGCTCGTGCAGTGTGTGTGATTTCATACTCACATGTTGTCTCAGAGCTGGAGATAGTTTAGTCCTTTTTGTATAACTTTAATTTCCTCTTTTAAGGCATGTAGAAGACCCTTTGCAAATTCATAGAATCATAGAATGGTTTGGGTTGGAAAGGACCTTGAAGATAATCCAGCTCCAACCCTCCTGCCTTGGGCAGGGACACCTTCCCCTAGCCCAGGTTGCTCAAGACCTCATCCAGCCTGGTCTTGAACACTTCCAGGGAGGAGTCATTCACTGCCTACCTGGGCAACCTGTTCCAGTGTCTCACCACCCTCACTGTAAATGTCAGAATGGTTTGGCTTGGAAGGGACTTTTCAAGGTCATGTAGTCCAACCTCCTGCAGTCAGCAGGGACAGCTGAAACTAGAGCAGGTGATGAAGCAGTTCATTGACGGTTGAGTGCCAGAGCTGTGAGCTGTTTGGCTCACTGGGCTGTGCTGGTCAAACCCCTGTGTGTCAGGAGCAGCTTGTAGTCCATCCTTGCCTACTCAGCTGCCTGAAAGACCTTTCCATGCTCCCCTCTGGATCTGGGGACAACAGCAACAATGCAGCTATTCAAATAGGGCTGGAAGTTTCAGAAGCACACAAGCAAGCCCTAAAACTCTCCCAAGGCGGCCGAGTAATTTTGTTTGCTTGAGCATTTGAATCCCCCCCAATTACCCCGGGGAAGGATATTGCCTCTTGAAACAGAGTTCAAAAAGCCCAAGACTTTATTTTTTTGGTTATAAATAGCTCACATCCTCTCGATAACAGCAGCCAGGCTGCTATTTATTGCCCACTTCCCCTCAGACAGACAGCTCGCGGTCGTTAAAATCGCACTTCCCATGGAATCCAGAGGAACTTGGGTCTTCAGGTTCCTACAATTGTTTGTCCTTCTGGGTTTCCTTTGTAGCTCACAGCCTTCAGCCAACCTAACCCCCACCAGCAGCTGGCTGAGATGCTGTTGAGATGCATGGCTGGAGTCCTAATCCCCATTCTCTACTCTCTTCATGGATTCATAGAATCACAGAATGGTTTGGATTGGAAAGGGACTTTAGAGGTCATCTAGTTCCAACCCCTGTTCCATGGGCAAGGACACCTTCTCCTAGCCCAGGTTGCTCAAGGCCTCATCCAACCTGGCCTTGAACACCTCCAGGGAGGTGGCATTCTTGGGGACCAGAAGGACAACCCATTGATTCCCAGCAGCATGGGATCTTCACTATATATATATATATATATAAAATTTTTTTTCCCCACACTCTAGATCTCAGTGAGCACCTTCTGGCCTTATTTTATTCTAGAATCATAGAACTATTTTGGTTGGAAAGGGCCTCAAAGCTTTGCAACCTCCCTGGGCAGTCTGTCCTAGCGTCTCACTGCCCTCACTTGAATTAATTTCTTCCTAATCTCCAGCCTAAATCTAAATCCAGTCTCTTCCTAGATGTAGGATATTAGGAAGAAATTCTTTACACTGAGGGTGGTGAGACACTGGAACAGGTTGTCCAGAGATGTTGTGGATACCCCTTCCCTGAAGGTGCTCAAGGCCAAGTTGGACGAGGCCTTGAGCAACCTGCGCTAGTGGAAGGTGTCCCTGCCCGTGGCAGGGGGTTAGAACTAGATGACATTTAAGGTCACTTCCAACCCAAATCATTCTGTGATTCTAAATCCTCTATCCACAGGAGTTAATTTTCTTTGGTCAGCCTCCTGCTGTGGCATCCATTTGGATAAAGCATCTCCTCTGAGAGGCTCCCTGAGCTGTTTCCTGCCTAGCTGAGAGCCGGGGGGGATGTTGGTCAGATGCTCCAGCACAGTGCCTGGAGTGAAGGGATGTGGTGCAGAATGTCCCAGATCCCTGCTCTGAGAGGATCATGTTTCTGATTAGAAAAGCCCAGTTACATAATTGCATCCCATAATCACAAACATACCTGGCACCCAGCAGGACTTGGGGTTATGATTTATTCATCAGAACTTCTTCACGCATAAACTTCTATTTATTCCCTGCTGCAAGGGGAGGAAAATGTCAGCAGAAGATGTGGTGCTGTGCAGCCAGTTGGAGCTTGTAGCTCCATCTTCCTTCTCTTCACATCTACTGAAAAGTCATTCAATTTTTAAGGCTTTTTGTTGAGGAATTCTTGGTTCTTTGGGATCATGAATCCAGCTGGAAAGGGAGTGGGAGATGCTTGCCCTGCCTGGTCCCTTACTGGGGCTGCAGGCAGGGTTGCTGCCCTACTGCCACTTGAAATCCTTGTTGGTTCCTTCAGAAGCTCTCCATCTCTTTTGCTGGGTTTAATGGGTGGTGAGGATTCTATGCTTGCTGGGTTGGGGTGAGCATTCAGCCCAAGCTGCTGCTGGGTGACTGCTCAGCCTCTGTTAAGTAGATGGGCTTTGGTGGCCCAGGCATGACCAACAGCTTCTGCAAGCCCCCTTCAGTCCTTTTCTGCCTCAAAAAGCAAGAGAAAACAGCCCCAGATTGTGCCAAGAGAGGCTGAATATGAGAAACAATTTCTTCCCCCCCAAAAGTATTGTCAAACCCTGGCTAATGGTTCCCAGGGCAGTGGTGGAGTCCCCATTCCTGGAGGTGTGTAAAAGCCATGCAGATATGGTGCTGAGGGACACATGGTTTAGTGGTGACCTAGCAGTGTTGGCTTAATGGTTGGACTTGCTCTCTTAAAGTCCTTTCCCAACCATTCCATTATTCTATGCTTCTAGTAGAAATTCCTTTCCTGATTTGACTTCCAAGAGCTGAAGTAGCTTTGGACCTGGTAGTGAGTGGAGAAGTCTGAAGCTTTTAGCTCTGTATCTCTGACATCTTATAACCTGTGCTCATGGTGTTGGAACTGATTTCCTTCAAGAGTCAATTACTGAAAAGAGTGTAAAAAAATGATTTAAAATATGATAACTCTGACTGGAAAAAGATGACTTTGACTTTGATTTGCTGTCAGAGTGCTCTGGTAGACTTCCAGCAGAGAAGCGAACAGCAAAGTGGTATTGTGAAAGCTTTATGTGCAAGACATCAGTCAGTGTTGCCAAACTCTGACTAAAATTTAGACCTCCTGGCTCAGGATATTTAAAAACCACCCCACAACCAGCATGGCAAAACCATCATCTTTACCTTGGTGCAGATTCTTTGCCATTGGATGTCCTGATCCCTGTGGTGCCATCTCTATCTCTTAAGAAGATGATCTTCAGTATGAGGGTGACGAGGCTCTGCAATATGCTGCCCAGGCAGGCTGGGGATGCCTTCTCCCTAGAGCTGGTCAAGGCCAGGATGGATGAGGCCTTGAGCAGCCAAGTCTAATTTGTGAGGTGTCCCTGCCCATGGCAGGAAGGTTGGAGTAGATGATCTCTAATGTCTCTTCAACCATTCTATGATCCTTTGATCTGACCCAGTGGCCAGCTCCACATCATTGCTTTGGTAATGTTCTTTCAGGCCAGGTAAAGCCCTGGATGAGGATGACCTAAACCATGGCCTGAAAGGCAGTTGTAGTGAGGTGGCTGTTGGTCTTTTTCCCCTTAGTATCCCATTTCCAGGAGGGAATGGCCTCAAGTTGCACCAGGGGAGGTGTAGGTTGGAGATTAGAAACAGGTTTTTTTCCTGCAAGAGTGGTCAGGTGTTGGAACAGGCTGCCCAGGGGGGTGGTGGAGTCACCATCCCTGGAGGTGTTTAAAAGACCTGTGGACATGGCACCTGGGGACATGATTTGATGGTTGTGGTGGTGCTGGGTTGGTGGTTGGACTTAATGATCTTAGAAGGCTTTTTTAACTGAAATGATTCTATAGATGCATGGCACATGCAAAGAAGTGACAGAAATGGTGAAAAATGACCCAAATACTTTATTTGTATCAGTCTCATGTGATGATGGTGACATGCAAGGTAGCAGCAGAAGCAAGACTGTGGGCACTGTAAAGAGGGTCAGGAGGATAGGGCCAGGCTCTTTCATTGGTGCTGAGGGACAGGACAAGGGGCTCTGGGCACCAACTGGAACCCAGGAGGTTCCATTTGAACAGAAGGAGCAATTTCTTTGGTGTGAAGATGCTGGAGCCCTTGAGCAGGCTACCCAGAGAAGTTGATAGAGTTTGGAGAGCATCCAAAGCCACCTGCCAATTGTGATCCTGGTCAAGCTGCTGTTGGGTGCCCCTGCTTTAGCAGAGGGGTTGGACTGGATGATCTCCAGAGGTCACTTCCAACCCCTACCATCATGGCAAACAGGGATTCTGTGACTTGTAAATGATGAGACTTTCAGCTGTCTGAGGCCAGGGACTTATCATGCTATTAATGATTGGTTGAGCACAAGAGAGGGCAGCAGCAGGGTTGGGTGCCGCTGGCCTTGTCCTCTGACCTCCATCTCTATCTCACATGGTCCCTCCATGCTTTGGCCATGGCATTCAAGCACAACATGACTGGTTCTGTGCTGTCAGCACAAGCTCTTGCTTCATGTCCAGCTTTTTACCCACCAGCACCCACAAGTCCTCCTCCTCAGGGCTGCTCTCCTCCCGCTCTCCACCCAGCCTGGCTTTGCACCATGAGCTGATATCCCCATGGCCAGTTATCCCCCGCTGGTTCTCAACTCCCATGGTTCCTCCTGGTGTGTGCAGTACCAAATAACTCCTTTTGGGCTACACTCTGTTTATGGAGTAATTGGTAGAACCATTCCTTGGGCTTTGTTCTCCTAAAAAGCACAGCAGCCATGGCTATATTTAACAATATATATTTTTTTAATATATATATATATCATTTCTAGATCAGTACATTCATCAGTACTTGGGTTTTTTTTCTTCACCAACAGAAGAACTCTTACAATAGTAGACTTTCTAAAATAAATACTATTAAAATAGAGCTTCAAAATAAATATTCTATACAAAGGGGGAAAAAAAAACAAACCTTCTGTAGCAACTTCTCAGGGTGTAGATGTGGTGGGGTGGTAACAGAAGTGTGGAGGGGGGGAAACCTTTCTCAGCGTGTCCAAGTGTGGGAGGGGGAATACCCAGTGCTGTGAGGGCTCATCCAGGTGGGAAAGCTGGGGAGCAATGGTGTGGATTTACTAGCTACTCCATGTACCCACTGGGGTGGAGGGTTCAGTGGTGATTTGTCTGGTGAAGCCACTCAAGCCAGTGATGTGGCATGGTCAGTGCCCCATAAAGTCACCCCTTCTTGCTATGTGGGCAGAGGGTGAAGCCCAGCAATGAGCCTGCTACAGCCATTAGTATTTCAGGGTGGCAAAGCTCTTGCTCTTCCTCAGAGCTGCTCTGTGCTGGCACAGTGCCCACCCTGGGGAAAAATGCTCTTGCCTTTGTGGTCCCACCCCAGCATGGCAAATGTTGTGCCCAAAGGTTGTGCTGATCAGCAGCTGGACCTCAATCTGCAACAGGGCACCTGGCCTAGAGGGAGGACGGCCAGGGCTGGGGTGACACAGCACCGTGCCCATGGATGTCTCAGGGGTGGCAGGAGGCCCAAGTACCTTGAAAGGGGATGAAGGAATAAAGGTGTTGGGATGGGAGAATGGAGATGTTGGGATGGGGGAAGAGAGGTGTTGGAATAAGGGAATGGAGGGGGAGGGGAAGAGAGTAGAATAAAACCATTGACTGGATCGTACCCTCTGCCAGCCCCACAGCCAGCACTGACAGCAGAGCCCTGCTTTCAGCTGACCCTGAACCATTCCAAGTGCTCTGCAAAGTGCTTGACACTTTCTGGCCATGCCTTGGGCCAGGAGCTGATGGAGCAGAGTCCTACTACATGAGGAGACCAAGAAGAGGGAAGGTTGCTCTGCTACATTTAGCACTGCTCTAACACATCTACTAACGCTTCACAGCCCACGTGGGGGTCACCTTACACCACTGCAGGACTTAGATATGAAAAGAATCCAACAGAGAAATAGTTTACAGCTATGTACAGTGAAAGCAAACCCCTAGGGGCTTGCTGGGTGTATATATATGAGTGTAGATTGGCATGGTGGTGACCACTCCAGTGGTGCGTTTGCTGGCAAGGACCATGCATCAGTGCTGCCTGGGGGACTTCGCTCTTGCAGCTTCTCAGCTCAAATTCCCCCAGGAACAGCCAGGGACAGAGGGTCAAAGAGGCAAAACAACCAGAAGTGGAGGCCATTTGGATAGGTATGGTCCTAAGAGAGGAGGGCAGCAGGCTGATCCTTCTCCTGCTGTTTTCTAGCCTGTTTGCATCTCAGGAGAATGAGTTTTCTTATTAAATAGAATACCTTATACGTTCAACCAACAATTCAGCCAGCTTGGGCTTGGGTTTCCTTTTACCTTTTCCCCTCCAATTTGTGCAAGACAAGAAATATAGCTCTGGATCCCCACTAGCTGCCTTCTCTCTGGTGCCACTGGAATCATCTCCCAAGAGAGGCAGGGGATTCCCCTACACTGCACAGTTTTAAGACTCAGCTTGACAGGGTGCTGGCCCAGCTCATTTCAACTACACTATCACCTAGAAAGGTTGGACCAGATGATTCTTGAGGTCCCTTCCAACATGATGTTCTGGGATTCTGTGTCCCCATGCAGTCAGTGAAAGGATAAACTCAGGACCTGGGATGTGGTGACAGATGTAGTATCCCTTTTCCTCTGATGTATCATGTTCAAGCCAGCAGAAGTTCTACACAGAGAAAGTTGGTGGGGGGGTTGTTTGGTTGGTTTCTTCTTTTTAATTCCTTGTTCAATGAATATCTCTAAGCCTAACCAACCCCCAAGCCATGCAGGTTAAGTGAATTCTGAAAGCAAAGAGACACCAGGAGTCCCTTCATGTTGCCCCTGCCCATCCTTCCATGCAGCAACTGCACTGCAGCCAAGCTAAATGGGCTTCCTGGAAATGCTACATGAGCTCTGCCTATTGCTTGTCTAATTAGAGATGACATTTCACTGTCACTGCTGTGCACTGACTGAGGAAAATTCCTCTCATTAGA
The DNA here is from genome assembly GCF_014839835.1 of Dryobates pubescens. Lineage (NCBI taxonomy): Eukaryota > Metazoa > Chordata > Aves > Piciformes > Picidae > Dryobates > Dryobates pubescens. Next base: position 12,887,387 of record NC_071627.1, read on the forward strand.
ACAAAAAAAACATGAAAAGGAAGGAAAAAAACCAGGAGAAGAGCCTAGCTCAGTTGTCTGCACGCAGCAAGTACCTACCTGCTGATTAGTGTTGCATGTTTGGGCAAAGGTTTGTGTTTAGCACCTTGTAGTTGTCAAGAGAAAGGGGTTGCTGCATCCTAAAGGGTTGCTGCATCCTGAGGCAATGCAGACCCAGCCCTAAGATGAGCACATGGGCAAAGCCAGCGAGATTCTCTTGCTCCCAACCTTGGGCACCTTCTTTAAACAAGCTCTCTGTCCTCCCCTGGCTTCCCCTGGTGTCTGTTAACACTGACATAAACACGAACAGCATTCTCTACACCTGAACAAGACACTTCTGTACAGAGGAGGCAAAGGTTGACCAGCAGCAATAGAGGTCGGGGAATGGGCTGTACTTCCAGCAAATGTCATTCATCCCCCAAACCAGAAACACCCTAACAATCTGAATATTTAATGAGCAAAGGAGAGCTTGTTCCAGGAGAGGAGGTACTGGGTTGGGTATCCCTACAAAAATACACCTAGGTGTGTCGTGCATTTGGGGTTTGTGACTCCTGAACAGAGCTTAAGAGGTTGAGAGAAACAAACACTGAACATCTTCACATCGTGGTGTGGAAACGATCCCCTTTGCTCCAGCACATGCCTTGGGGAATGGGATTTGCCCAAGAGCAGGTGGATGTGAAATGAATATTCCATTGAGTGAAACCTGATGCTATGGATCAGCTTTGCAGGCAGAACGCCACCATGTTGGTACCACTGATCCAACACATGCTGCTACTCTTCTTCCTGGGGAGGAACCAGCTTGATACCATCTTGCTTGAAGAAGGTCCAAATCCATGTGGCCAAGGGAGTTCAAGGAAAGCAACGTGTCTAAATGGTAAAAGACCCTTCAACAAATGACCTGCAGCTTCACTTCTGGCTCAAAATCTTCGAGGGACACAGAAAGCTTTTGAGAAACATGTACTTCATGTGCAGCTGGACCTTCTGAGGGTGATCAGGCAGGGGAGGAGGGTGGAAGAAGTTAACCCATCACCTTCAACAGGCTGCTGGTAGCAAATCAGGGTTTGGAAGGAAAGCAAAACCAAGAAGGCCACCCTGAATGTGACTCCAAAGCAGCGGTTTGCATCTGGGAATGGGTATTGTGCAGCTGTGCCTGCCAAGCCAGCAGCTCCTGGTTCCTGTGGTGAGCGGGAGGTGTGAGGCAGCTGTACCCCATGCCATTCGTAGGTGTGCAGCCTTCACTCTAGGTTAAGATTCCTCTTTGGCCCCTTCTCTTGAAATTCTGACCAGTCCCAAACCCCTGAATAACCCAAAGTGCTTCGGTTTGTGGAAAGAGTTGCTTCTGCTTCCCCTGAGGGCCAACCGCCACCCTCAGACCACAGGTTATGTTAAAAAGAGCCAGCGTCACCCCCTTCCCTGGAGTGTCCTTCTGCTCCCCAGCCTCCCAAACCATCAAAAGGGCTTTTCTGACCTGCTCCCTTTGCTCTCTGGCAGCGCCTTGCAGATGACACTGTTTGTGTTTTTGCATCTGCATCCAGGCCGGCTCACTTGGTCGTAGCATCTCTGGGACAGCTTGACGCAGCCGGTGGCTGGCAGGTAGCAGAGCAAGCAGGGGAGCACCAGGGAGAGGGCGCTCATGAAGGACCAGCGGGCACAGCAGTTTGAGTGGGAGCAGGAGCAGGGGTGGTCAGCACAGGTGCCCTCATCGTCCTCATTGGTGCAGTGGTAGAAGATGCCCTTGACGAGACACATGCAGGTGGAGTAGTTGACCAGGTTCTGTGCCGAGCAGAGGCACCCTTGGTTGCACACCCAGCAGGAAGGGAGAGTCCTGGGCAACGCACACTCCTTGCACTTGCACTTCCCACAGGCTTCACACAGCAGAAAGTGCTTGTCCAGTTCCTGAGACACAGGTTCCTTCAGGTCCAGGGGCTTGCAGTTGATCACCTTGGGCTGGATGCGGACCGCTCTGGGGGAGGACTGCTCCGCCACGGGCGCTGGGGCCATGTGGTCCAAGAGCCTTTGGTCTGAAGACGTGCTGCTGCTGCTGCTGATGGAGCTGGGGCGTCCACTGAAGGAAATCCAGGGGTGGGTGACATCCTGCTCACAGCGCTGGACGTGCTGGTTGGTCAAAGGCAGTTCGTGGGGGGCTCGGGGATGCTTCTGAGCCGCCAGCTGGGAGGCGGTGGGGTTGTCGGTGTAGTCATTCTCCATGTGAGTTGTCTTCATCTGGTCGATGGGCAGGGGGTGCTGCAGCCGCCCGTAGGGGATCCGACTGTCCAGCAAGGGCTGGACCATCGTGGAGCTGGGCACAACGGTGATGTTGTGGGGAACCCGGGGCTCCATGGATGAAGCAGTCTGATCCAGGGGGAGAAAGCTGCTCTTAGGTGTGCTGGGGGAGGGAAAGGAGAAAGAAAGAGCAGGTGGTTAATGAGTGACCCTGCAACACCTGCCCAACCAGGGCCCTCAGCTGAGGCTGGTATCATGCAGAAGGTTTGAAGAGGTAGAAGTTGTGAGCAGGGGAGGCAGAGCACTTGGCTGCCTGTGAAGCGCATTCCTCCTGCTTTGCTGCTGTGCTTCTCCTCCTAACCTTGTGGCCAACAGGACTGGGAAAGTGATCATCTCCTGTACTGGGCACAGGTGAGGCTGCACCTCAAAGAGTGGGTTCAGTTTTGAGCCTCTCATTCCAGGAAGGCTATTGAGAAGCTGGAGTAAGTCCAGGGAAGGTCAAGAAAAGTGGTGAAGGGTCTGGAGAACAGGGCTGGTGAGGAGCAGGTGAGGGAACTGGGGGTGTCTAGTGTGGAGAAGAGAAGGCTGAGGAGAGACCTTGCTGCTTTTTAAAGTCCCTGAAAGGAGGCTGCATTGAGGTGGGGGTTGGTCTCTCCCCTGTAGTATCAGGTGATAGAAGGAGAGGAAATGCCAGGGGAGACATAGATTGGACATGAGGAGGACATGCAGGAGTGGTCAGGCATTGGAACAGGCTGCCCAGGGAGGTGGTGAGTCCCCATCCCTGGATGTGTTGAAGAAATGTGTGGATATGGCACCTGGGGATGTGGTTTGACGGATGTGGTTTGGTGGTGTTGGGTTGATGGTTGGACTCAATGCTCTTAGAGGGCTTTTCCCTCTGAAATAATTCTCTGATTCCCTGACTCTGGTCCTGGGGACTGCAGGCTCCTGAAATGCCTGTTCATCACTTTTGCTGCTCGTCTTGAGGTCAGTGGTGGATGTTCATGTGTAACTTTGTCAGCAAACTGCCTGAAATGACTCATCTAAGGTTTGAGGACTTTCCTTAATTAACCCTGATTCTGAAATGCAAAATCAGTGCTTGCAGGAGCCTTGGCTTGGTACAAAGAAGCTTCAGAGTGTGGCGCTGAGACCTTATTAACTAGCAACCTTCTGCTGGGGGTGAGAAGGCAGGGCAGGGGGTCAAGGACCATGTGCAGCACGAGCACCAAAAATAGGCAGGGTTTGTACTGACGGTGTTTTAAAGGAGAGCTTCATCAAGAGAGACAGTGTGTCTAGAGCAGGGGTGGGAATGAGGAGAGTCTTGTTTGTCTGTCTTTGAACCAGAGGCTTTAGCACCCTAGGATCACAGAAACCTTTTGGCTGGAGAAGACCTTTAAGGTCATCAAGTCCAACCATTCTCTAACTCTGCTAAGGCTGTGGCCAAACCACGTTCCTCAGTGCCACATCGCTGCCTCTTTGAAACCCCTCCAGGGACGGGGATTCAACCACCCCCCTGGGCAGCCTGTTCCAGTCTTTGAGAACCCTTTCAGTGAAGGAATTTCTTCTAATGTCCAACCTAAACCTCCCCTGGGGCAACCTGAGGTTGCTCCCACTTTGTTCTAACACTTGTTCCTAGGGAGAAGAGACTGACTCCCATTTAGCTCCAACCTCCTCTCATTGTCCTTGCCAACCCAGAACCTGCCTGCAGGAGGGTGGCTTGGCTGCAGTGAGGACATGTCCTATCTCCACCACTGGTTTCCAGCTATAGCATAGAAGGTGGAAGCTCTTGCTCAGATCTTGGCTGATTGCAAGCAGAGGTGAGAGCAGATGAGGAGACCACGCAGAGGTCAGGTTGATGTGCCACCTCATGCAGATAATTAGGCACTCCTGTTCCAAACACGAAGTGAACTGGTGGATGAGAAGCTGGACATGAGCCAGCAATAGGCACTTGCAGCCCAGGAGGCCAATGGCATCCTGGGCTACATTGAAAGCAGAGTGGCCCCCAGATGGAGAGAGCTGATTCTGCCCCTCTGCTCTGGTGAGGGGCACCTGCAGTGCTGTCTCCAGCTCTGGGATCCCCAACACACGAGGGACATGCTGGAGTGGGTCCAGAGGAGGCCACAAAGATGATGGGAGGGCTGCAGCACCTCTGCTATGGGGACAGACTGGGAGAGTTGGGGTTGCTCAGCAAGGAGAAGAGAAGGCTCTGGGGAAACCTTAGAGCTGCATTTCAATATCTGAAGGGCACCTACAGGAAGGCTGGGCAGGGACTGTGGTGATGGGAAGAGGGGCAATGGTTTGAGAGCGGAGCAGGGCAGATTCAGGTTGGACATCAGGAGGAAGCGCTTGGTCCCTTCCAACCCAATGCCATCTGTGAATCAGTAAGAGTGAGTTGAAGTGCTGTTTACTAGCTGTAGTAGCTAAGCTGCCTGCTGCTGCAGATTCTGGATTCATTGAAAGAGTGCAATTTCTCCTGGAGCCCATCCAAGGATTCAGTGGCGGCGTAGGACAAGAAACCACAGGAAGTAACTAAACTTAAATCAAAGAACGGAAACGGCTGGGTTCAGATTTAGAAAGTGCACATTGTTTGCTGCTGGATGTGCCATTTCCTCACGGGGTGACCTTTATTCATAAATAATATTGTGCTGGAGAGCAGTTTAAAGGAGTGGGGAGTAAAGCTGCAGAGCCACTTGTGGGATGGGAAAAAGCTTCTGGGATGGAGAGAAAGGAAACGGTGAAGGGCTTGAGGCACTGCCAGCTGGTGGTGTTCAGGCAAACAAATTAACCTTCTCCAGCAGCACCAAAAAGTTTTGAGTGTCCAGCAGCCTGAAAACAGTCAGGGGGAAGAACTGCACCCGACTAAAGTGACCTCAAATTGTGCCAAAGGGGGTTTAGGTGGGACATGAGGAACAACTTCTTCCCCAAAACAGGACTGGAGCACCCCCCACTATGGGGACAGGTTGGGAGAGTTGGGCTTGTTCAACCTGGAGAAGAGAAGGCTCCAGGGAGACCTTAGAGCAGTCTTCCAGTACCTGAAGGGGGCTACAGGGCAGCTGGGGAGGGACTTTTGACAAGGGTTTGCAGTGCAATGGCTTTGAGCTGAAAGAGAGGAGATTTAGAGTGGAGATTAGGAAGAAATTCTTTAGGGTGAGGGTGGTGAGACACTGGAACAGGTTGCCCAGGGAGGTTGTGAATGCCCCCTCCCTGGAGGTGCTTCAAGGCCAGGTTGGATGAGACCTTGAGCAGCTTGGGCTGGTGGAAGATGTCCCTGCCCATGGCAGGGGTTGGAACTAGATGATCTTGAAGGTCCCTTCCAACCCAAACTGTTCTATGGTTCTATGAAATGGGTTGTCAAGGCCTGGTCCAGGCTGCCCAGGGCAGTGGTGGAGTCCCCATCCCTGGAGGGGTTTCAAAGCCATGGAGAGGTGGTGCTGAGGGACCTGGTTTAGTGATGACCTGGCATTGCTGGATTAATGGTTGGACTTGATGATCTTAAAGGTCTCTTCCAGCCCAGATGACTCTGTGAGCCATGTATGAGAGGTGTGTGTGTGAGGGTTCATCTACATTCCAAGTGCACTTCCCCCACTGAATTTAACCCAATTGGAGCATGAACTAACCCTGCATTTTTGGAAGGAATAAGGGAAGTGTGGTTTTACCCACAGAAAACTGTTTCTAGAGCCCACTATTCTATCTGGAAATCATTGCTTTGATGGATCACTTGGCATTTGAGGGCTTGAAAACCTGCCAGCTCTCCTGGGATCGAGAGCAGAGCAAGCTGAGGCTGGGGAGCAGAGGGAAGGGCGGCACAGGCAGCATGGCATATGCCACCTCTGTGTGCTGGCACCATGTCCTGCCCTCCAGGCTCCTTTCCACTGCAGAAGAGGAGAAGGAAGAAGCTTTATTAGCAGTGAGGATGATTATTGTCATGTAGTCCTTATGCAGGTTTTCTCCACCAGTTACAATTCTCTGCTGGGTCTTGGCCATTGATGTGAAATGTTTTTTGTGTCATTATTCATAGCTCATTGACTTGAGGAACAAGAGAGTTTTTAGAGCATCTGTTGCTAGTTACTATGTGTAGAAAACAGGATCATAGAATAATTTAAGTAGGAAAAGACCTCTAAGATCCTTCAGTCCAACTGTCAACCCAACACCACCACAGCCACTCAACCATGTCCCCAGATTCCATGACCACATGTTTCGTGAACACCTCCAAGAGGGCCAATGGCATCCTGGCCTGGATCAGGTACAGTGTGGCCAGCAGGAGCAGGGAGGTCATTCTGCCCCTGTACACCACACTAGTTAGGCTGCACCTTGAGTCCTGGGTCCAGTTCTGGGCTCCTCAGTTTAGGAAAGATGTTGACTTGCTGGAAGGTGTCCAGAGAAGGGCAACAAAGTTGGTGAGGGGTTTGGAGCACAAAACCTATGAGGAGAGGCTGAGGGAGCTGGGGTTGCTTAGCCTGGAGAAGAGGAGGCTCAGAGGAGACCTTATTGCTCTTTACATCTACCTGAACGGAGGTTGTAGCCAAGAGGGGATTGGTATCTTCTCCCAGGCAGCCAGCACCAGAACAAGAGGACACAGTCTCAAGCTGTGCCAGGGGAGGTTCAGACTGGATGTTAGGAAGAAATTCTTCATAGAGTGATTGGCCATTGGAATGTGCTGCCCAGGGAGGTGGTGGAGTCACCATCATTGGAGGTGTTCAGGAGGAGACTTGATGGGGTGCTTGGTGCCATGGTTTAGTTGATTAGATGCTGTTGGATGATGGGTTGGACTTGATGATCTTGAAGGTCTCTTCCAACCTGGTTTATTCTATTCTATTTTATTCCAGGGATGGTGACTCTACCATCCCTGAACTCAACTAAAAGCCAAAATCCCAATAATCCCTGGAGACAAAAATCCCAATTAAAAAGAAGTGATGATTCTGACAACAGGATGCACACAGAGGGGGGGAAAAATCAATTTTCATTTGCACATCAGAATTCAGGCTGATGAGCCAGGGGAGGTTTAGATTACACACAATGAACGATTTCTTCCCCAAAAGGTTTGTCAAGCCCTGGCCCAGGCTGCACAGGGCACTAATGGAGTCCCCACCCCTAGAGGGGTTTTAAAGCCATGGAGATGTGGTGCTGAGGGCCATGGTTTAGCCGTGACCTGGCAGTGCTGGGCTGACAGTTGGACCTGATCATCTTGGAGGTCTTTTCTAACCAAAATGATTCTATGATATAAAAAGTACTCACTGCAGGCCAGTGTTCAGCAGGGCAGTCAGTGGTGTGTATGTCCTGGTGCCCTGCAGGAAGACTTTGATTCCCCAGGAAGTTGTTTTTCTTATTTTTGTGGTGGTGGTTTGTTTGTTTGTGGGGTTGGGGTTTTGGTTGTCTGTCTGGTTTGGGTTTTGTCCTGAGTGGGGTCCCTCTTTCCCTCTTTCCCTCTTTCCCTCTTTCCCTCTTTCCCTCTTTCCCTCTTTCCCTCTTTCCCTCTTTCCCTCTTTCCCTCTTTCCCTCTTTCCCTCTTTCCCTCTTTCCCTCTTTCCCTCTTTCCCTCTTTCCCTCTTTCCCTCTTTCCCTCGAGCTGCAGCTGTTTTGGCTGCTGAGAGGAAGTGCAGCAGAGCTGACATTAGATGGAAGGTAGGTGGAGGAAATGGTGGCATGCTGAGCAATGATGTTCTGAGCCTCTGTCTGCCTGCTCCTTTGTGTCCCCTGCCCTCACTGCCTCTGTCACGCTGAAATAACCTCCGCACCCTGAGGCTGGAGTGTGGTGGGGGTCGGTCTCTCTTTTTCAAGGAACAAGGACAAGAGGAAATGGCCTCAAGTCACACCAGGGGATGTTTAGGTTGGAGATTAGAAGAAAATCCTTTGCTGAAAGGGTTCTTAAAGACTGGGGCTGCCCAGGCAGGTGGTTGAATCCCCATCCCTTATGGTGTTCCAAGGCTACAAAGATGTGCTGAGGGTACATGGTTTAGCCTCAGCCTCGGTGGAGTCAGAGTGCTTGGACCCAGTGGATCTTAAAAGAAAACTCTACCCTAGCAGCAGCACCCAGGAGCTGAGGTTTTAGCTTTCCACTAGCTCTGGAGCTGCATAGTCTGCAGTGGTCCAGCATCAGCAAAGACATCACATGGAAGTTATGGCATCAGATTAATTTGGAGAAGGATTAGAGTCTCAGGCCCTCTTAGAACACCCAAACCCCAGGGACGCAGACATGGCCATATGCAGGCAGACATTAAAGGTGGCTAAGTTGAGATAATGCTAATCAGGATTGCAGAGTTAATTATCCCAGAAGGGAGCCAAAGCCTAGACAAACCTCCCCACACACACACTTTTAGGCCAGTGGATGTTGGAAATTGTTCATCATCATCTGATACAATTCAGCTTCAAATTGTCATTCTAACAGGAAACTGTTTCTGCAGAGCAAGGCAAATGAAAGCCCTGCCATGGCAAACTCAACTACCCTGCAGATATTTGGCCACAGGATCCACTTGAATAAAGTTTTGCAGGGCTCACTCCAAGAAGGACATTGAGGGGCTGGAGTAGGTTCAGAGAAAGGCACTGAACCTGGTGAAGGTTCTGGAGAATAGGTCTGGTGAGGAGCAGCTGAGGGAGCTGAGGTAACAAGTCTGTAGAAGAGAAGGCTGAGGGGAGACTTTCTGGCTCTCTACAACTCCCTGAAAAGAAGCTGAGGCCAGGTTAGGCTTGGTCTCTTCTCCCATGGAACAAATGATAGGACAAGAGGAAAGGGCCTCAAGTTGCTCCAGGGGAGGTTTTGGCTGAACATGAGGAACAATTTCTTCACCAGAAGGGATGTCAAGGCCTGGACCAGATTTCCCAGGACAGTGGTGGAGTCCCCATCCCTGGAAAGGTTTCAAAGCCATGGAGATGTGGTGCTGAGGGACATGGTTTAGCCCCAGCCTTGGTAGAGCTAAAGAATGGTTGGACTTGATGCTCTTGGAGGTCTTTCCCAACCAAAATGATTCTGTGTTTCTCTGATTCTAAAGCTTCTGGAGCAAAGACAGCCAGACAAGACCCAGCTCTCCTCATTCCCACCCCCACCCTGGACACGATGTCTCTCTTGCTGGAGCTCTCCTTTAACACACCATCAATACAAACCCTACCCATTTTTGGTGCTTGTGCTGTATGTGGTCCTTCACCCCCTGCCCTGCCTTCTCAGCCCTGAGCAGAGGGTTTCTGGTTAACTGCTCTCACCTCTCCAGCTACTTCTAAGAGCCACAGATTTCTGATATTTGTGGAATTTTCCAGGGCCCATGACCATGTTGCTGCTGCTGCTGCTCTTGTCATCAGAAGTTTCAGCACTGCAGTAAGATTGGTGGTGACAGATCCAGGTCAAACATCTCCAGTGCTGAACTAGAGTGGTGTTTGTTCTGGCAGGAGGTTTCTCCTCCCTGGGGATCTGCCCAGATGACAGGGATGATATTTTATGGTGTAGATGCTGCTTTTTTTTTTTGTCTGTATGCTTCCACTGGCACCTGCCTTGTGCACATCTTTCTGCTCTAAGCTTTGTCTCCATCCCAGGAGAACTCTGTCTCTCATGGTAAAGAAGAGAAATCTAGACTTGTGCTGGTTCAGAAGCAAGCCAAGAAGCCAGATTGCTCCTGTGAAGTCCTGCAGGCTGAGGTATGCCTGCCTGGGTCCGTGCAGAGTTTCCAGTGACTTCCCTGAAAGATCCTTTGAGACATTGTAACTTGACTTTTTGTGGTTGGTGTGTTCCCCAAAGGGGAAAAAATGCAGCTGCAACCAGTCTGAAACTCCTCTGGGATGACTGGAACAATACAAGCAAGGCAGCCTTTGAAATGCAGTTGGTTTGCAGGCAGATCCCAGGATACCCTGTGATTGTTCACAGGAGCATCTGCTAAGATGTCTGCTCAGCAGCAGGAAAGCTCATTCTCACTCCAGAAGCAGGACACCACATTCTTCACCTCCCCACCAGGAACCACCCTTGCCTGGCCCTGGCAACCACTGACAAGAGTCTGCCCTCAACATACCCCCACACCACCCCCCCTTCAGCTCTTGCCCCAGGGCTTTCAGCCTTTCCTCCTCACAGAGATGCTCCAGGTCCCTCAGCATCCTTGTAGCCTCCACTGAACTCTCTCCAGTAGTTCCCTGTCTCTCTTAAACCGGGGAGCCCAGAACTGGACCCAACACTGCAGATGAGGCCTCCCTAAAACAGAGTAGAGGGGCAGGAGAAACTCTCTCAACCTGCTGGCCACACTCTTCTTAATGCACCCCAGGATCCACTTGGCCTTCTTGGCCTTGAGGGCACATCATGGGCTCACTACTCTGATGTTGCTGTTGTGAACAGATCTTCTCTTTCATACATTCATAAAGTCATGAATGGTTTGGGTTGGAGGGACCTTAAAGATCATCTAGTTCCAACCCTCCTGCCATGGGCTGGGGCACCTTCCATTAGACCAGGCTGCTCAAGACATCATCCAGCCTGGCCTTGAACACCTCCAGGGAAAGGGCAGTTGTGTGCTGCCTGAATTAATTGCTCAGCTTTAGTACAAGAAGATGTGCCACTGCATGAAGATTGTAGATCTGAAAAGGACAACTAGAGGAAGAGACACTAATGAAGTGGAAAAGGAGATTTAAGGTACTTAAGCCCCATAACTTTCCCAAAGCTACCAAACTTGATGCAGTTCCTTTGTCATCTACTGCCCCAATCCAGCCTGGCTGCAAATTGCATTTTAATTGAGGGAAAAAAAAGTCCCCCCTCAGAATCCCTGTAAATAGGATTAGCTCATCTGTGATCATCAGTGACTGTTAATTACAGCATCAGCACAGCCACCAATTCACTGCCTCTGATTGTCTAGGCAATTTTCTGACAGCACACACCAGAAAGAAAAATCCATGAGGAAGTTCTGACACTGGGAGAGCTTTGTTCTAAAGTTCTCAGGGAATCATGGAGTTGTTTAGGCTGGAAAAGATCTTGCAGGTCATGGAGTCCAACCATTAACCCAGCACTGCCAGGTCACCGCTAAGCCATGTCCTTCAGCACCATATCTACACAGCTTTGAAACTGCTCCAGAGATGGGGACTCCACCACTGCTCTGGGCAGCCTGGGCTTGGCCTGGACAACCCTCAAGGGGAAGAATTTTTAACTCATGTCCAACCTAAATCTCCCCTGGTGCCACTTGAAGCTGTTTATTCTTGTCCTATCACCTGTTCTATGGGAGAAGAGACCAACCCACACCTGCCTCCCACCTCCTTTCAGGGAGTTGTAGAGAGCAATGAAGTTTCCCCTCAGCCTCCCTCTTCTTCAGGCTGAACAGCCCCAGTTCTCTCAGCTGCTCCTCACTAGCCCTGTTCTCCAGACCCTTCACCAGCTTTGCTGTTCTTCTCTGGACCTGCTCCAGCCTCTCAATGTCCTTCTCGGTGCGAGGTGCTCAAACCTCAACCCAGTGTTTGAGGGGTGGCCTCACCAGTGCTGAGTACAACAATCCTCGCCCTGGTCCTGCTGGCCACACCATTGCTGATCCAATGGATGCTGGTAGCTTTCTTGGCTACCTGGGCACACGCTGGCTCATCTTCAGCTGCTGTAAGCCAACCTATTTAGCCAGTTTCCAGCCACTCTGCCCAAAGCCTGGAGCATTTGTGGGGTCGGTGTGACCCAAAAGAAGACTTGTCCACAAACTGCCACTGAGAGAAAACTTCTCTTCCCCCGTGGGGAGATCACACAGCTGCTCACCACATCCAGTTTTCAAGTCAAAATAGATTTCTGTGCAAGGGAATAAAATTGGTTTCTGCCCTTGGTTGAGCTCCTCATCAAGATACTGCCAATTTAAAATGACTGTTGTGCTGGTGGATAATGACATGGCCTGGAGTTGTAGGGAACCAACTGTTGTTTTAAAATGCTTTTGGTATTATTTCAGACTCCAAAGATGTGTAAGGTTCTTCAGCCACAGGAAATGAAATCAAAATGTGGCCTTGTGCTTTAGTGGGATTTTGGATTTGCCCACATGGGGTTATAGAAAGCTCCATCCTGGTGGGCAGAAAGTGAGAAAGCCACCTAAAGCCCCAGTGAGGCTCATTGCTTCAGTGTCTTCAGGACAAGTTTTAGATTCACAGTATCATTTTAGCTGGCAAAGACCTTTAAGATTATGGAGTACAGATATTTTTTAACTCTACCAAAGCTAGGGCTAGAACATGTCCCTCAGCACCACGTCTTGCCTCTCTGAAGCACCTCCAGGGATGGGGATTCAACCACCTCACTGCAGAGCCTGTTCCAGCAGCTGAAAACCCTCTCAGAGAAGAAGTTTCCTCTAATGTTCAGCCTAAATTTCCCCTGGTGCAGCTTGAGGCCATTGCAGCCTTAATGTTCTAATATCTTCCTTTTCCAAGTGGAGCTGGACAGCCTGCTTTCCAGTGCAAAACAAAAGGGAGCCTGCCTTAAATCTGCAGCAATAGTTAATGCTTATAACTGTCTCAGTTACCTGGCAGTTAATAATTTTAATAACTTCTTTCTATATGGTTGACAAAATTCTAGATGCATGTTGTCCTAGCAAAGAATAATGAGAATAAGGGTCCTAGATCCAGACCTCCCTCCCTGGAGGTGTTCCAGGTCAGGTTGGATGAGGCCCTGAGCAACCTGGGCTAGTGGAAGGTGTCCCTGCCCATGGCAGGAGGGCTGGAACTCGATAATCTTTAAGGTGCTTTTCAACCCAAACCATTCTATGATCAGAAATGCTGCTGCCCAAGATTGGCTTGGCAGAAATGCCCCTGTGCAAGTGGCAGATCCACCTCAGTGGATTACAAACTAAAGATCCAATCATCCAGGTTTGATGAGTGAATTACGCCTTAATTACAGCTCTTGAGCAGCCTGTTGTCTGTGAGCCTTCTGTTGTGTCTCAGCAGCTCCAGTGGCAGGGAGGAGCCATTTGTATCAGCAAACCAAACCTCCTAGTGGGACTCCGAATGTTCTGTGGCAGCACAGGTAGCCCCTCTCCTGACCCTGGGTGTGTGCCCTGTAATGCTGGGTTGCTGCTGAACACACCAGTGATGTGGTGCTGCCCATTGCTGTGGTGGTGCTGGGCAGTTCTAGGAGATCTGTACTGGTTATAAAGGTTGGGATGGAGAGTGATGTGTGGAAAGAGCTGCCTTCTTATCCCAGCAGAGTAAAGCACACTTGAATGATCAATCATAATTTTTGATCACAGGTTTCCAAGAACTTTCCCAGTGTTGGAGCATCACAAGTTTTTGTGAAGAATAAATGGAAAAATAACCACAGAGTGATGGAAGATCAGACCCTGACTGGTACCAGTGGGAGCCATGAACTGAGGTTGAGGTAAGGCCTGGATTACTTCTCTGGAGCCTTGCTGTGGGTCAGTGATGGTGAGGGGACAGAGCAGAGACCTCTGAGTCTTGTCACCTATCAGCTGGGTCACACCTCCTCTTGGTTACCATGGTGCTAGACCTGTTCTTGTCCCTGCACCAGCTGAATGGCAGCATGTGAAGGAGAAGTGACAACCACCTTATGAACCTCTGGGGAGTAACAGCTGCAGCAAATGTGCTGCAGAAATCTGCTTATTTTCTTTGCTGTGTGGGACACAGGAATTCCTGACACAATGGGGCACCAGGAAGGAAACAAACAACAACACCCCCCCCACCCCCCCCACCCAATAGAATCTGTACAGAAGTCTGAACACAAAGAAATGATCCTAAATGGAGACAGCCTCCTTTGGGGTTGGGTATTGAGTGTATGTCAAGGGCTGGACAAGTCAACTCTTCTCAGAATCATAGAATGGTTTAGGTTGGGAGGGACCTTAAAGACTAACTAGTTCCAGCTCTCCTGCCATGGGCAGGGACACCTTCCACCAGCCCAGGTTGCTCAAGGCCTCATCCAGCCTGGCCTTGAACACCGCCAGGGAGGGTCATCTGCAGCTCCCCTGGACAACCTGTTCCAGTGTCTCACCATCCTCACTGTCAAAAATTTCTTCCTGACCTCCAGTCTCAATCTCCCCTCTTCCAGCTCCAAGCCATTGTCCCTCATCCTGTCACTACAAGCCGTGCTAAAAAGTCCCTCCCCAGCTCCCCTGTAGCCCGCTTCAGGTACTGGAAGGCTGCTCTAAGGTCTGCCCAGAGTCTTCTCTTCTCCAGGGTGAACAGCCCCAGCTCTCTCAGCCTGTCCCCATAGCAGAGGTTCTCCAGTCCTCCTGATAACATTCATGGCCTCCTCTGGACCCCCTCCAACAGTTCTATGCCCTTCTTATGATGGGGGCACCAGTACTGAATGCAGTGCTCCAGGTGCGGTCTTACAAGAGCTGAGGGGGAGAATCGCCTCCCTCACCCTGCTGGTCACTGGCAACCAGTGCAAAATCCCTCTGATTTATGCCTGTTTTCAGTCTACACCTACTTGGAACATTCATGGCTATTGCCTCTCCTCTGTTAGTTTGGTTACACAGTCTGGAAAACCTTCTCCAGAAAGCCCTGCTCACTGCTGCATTGCCTGGTTTAGGGATGAGCACAGATCCTGCCTTGCTGGCTCCAGCATGGTGCTGGAGGCCAGTATTCACCAACAGCTTCCACTTCCTCCCTCTGGTTGGATGGAAAAAGAGGGAAATACCCAGGATATGCATTGAAAACCAAGCTGGGGCATCTGATATAAGAGCTATCAAAAGGGAAGATCTCTGGGGCTTCACAGTGTGGAGCTGGGAGGAACTGGGAGCTGCTGGCTAGGGCTCAGCAGAAGGATCAATAAAGCCCCTGGGAAGGAGGAGCTGGTGATAAGGCAACAAATTCTGCTATTGCCTTTGTTTGGCACAAAGGACATCCTCTTATCCAGAGCTGCCAGCAGTGATAGGGAACACCCTGATGGGAATCAAAAGGCTCAATAAAAGCTTTAAGTGAGGGAGGAGGCACTTGGAGTTAAGGGAGACCATCCAGTGAGCACGTCTGCAGTGTGTGGTTAAGAATATCTATAAATGTATATGTGTTTAAAGAAATTCTGTCCAAAGAAGGGCCAGGAAACTGGCAAAGGGTCTGGAGAACGAGGCTGGTGAGGAGCAGCTGAGGGACCTGGGGTTGTTCAGCCTGGAGGAGGCTCAGAGGAGACCTCATTGCTCTCTACATCTATCTGAAAGGAGGTTGGAGCCAGGTGTGGGTTGGTCTCTTCTCCCTAATATCAAGTGATACGACGACAGGAAATGGCCTCGAGTGGCACCAGGGGAGGTTTAGGTTGGACATTAGAAGAAAATTCTTCACTGAAAGGGCTCACAAAGACTTGAACAGGCTGCCCAGAGAGGTGGTGGAATCCCCATCTTTGGAGGTGTTTAAAAGCTGTCTGGATGCAGTGCTGAGGGATGTGGTTTAGTGGTGGACTTGGAAGAGTTAGATAATGGTTGGGCTGGATGATCTTAAAGGTCTTTTCCAACCAGAACAATCCTATCACGTTAGAAATCATTAGGACCAAACTGGGCTGCCTAAATGTTGAGACAAGCTGTAAATGCTTTAAACCAGAAGGAAAAAAAAAACAAACAAAGAAAAAAAAGAGAGCTCTTTCCCATAAACCATGTATTGATACAAACAAAATATTGCCATCCATTCCTTTTGTTCCTTTCCTTAGCAGCCCGACCTAGGGACAGCTGACACCTAAGCACAGCTAGAATTTTCTTTGGGATTACAAAGAAGAAATAAAAGCATTAGAAAGCTCCTTAGGGAAACATGCCATTTTTAAAAGGGGACACTAAATTCCTGCCAGAACACAGAAATTCAGGAGCTGGGAAACGAGACCTGGAGACTTCCAAGAAGCTGGCTTTGGCCAGCTGAAGCCTGTTCCTATGGCATGAATGGATCCAGCACATTGTGGCCCATTCCTGTTCAGAGTTCTGGGGGCTCCAGTTTCTTAGTTAAGGAAGCTGGAGGTGGGGAGATTCAGACTGGACGTGAGGAGGAAGTTCTTCACCATGAGAGTGGTGAAGCCCTGGAATGGGTTGTCCAGGGAGGTGGTTAAGGCTCCATCCCTGGAGGTGTTTAAGCCCAGGCTGGATGAGGCTCTGGCCAGCCTGATCTAGTGTGAGGTGTCCCTGCCCATGGCAGGGGGGTTGGAGCTAGATGATCCTTGTGGTCCCTTCCAACCCTGACTGACACTATGATATTATTTCCCTTTGGGTAAGAGCACTTATTTTAAGGCCAAATAACGAAGCTTGGGCGCGATCTGCTGAGCTAATGGTCCTGATTGATCACCATATCAGGAGGATTTTGTATTTTCTTAAGGAAATAGGCTTGTGTTGCATTTGTCAAATGACAAAAAGAGGTTGACAAGATGATGAAGCCAAGCGCTGTCTGTGCAGCTGTTTGCCCAGGAAAAGGCAGGTTTAAGGACCAAGCTGAACGCTGTTAATCATGTATCAGTGTGATCAATGGATTTTCTGCTTTTTCTGGTGAACACCTGGGAAACTCTCAGGATTGTGAATTAATTATTGCTTGGGTGGGGAAATTTATTTCAAATAAGCCTGAGAACAGGTTATTTTTATTATTTAGAGGCGGGGGAGAGGAGGGTAGAAATTGCTCTTATTCGAGATGTTGCATTTTCCCAGTGTGGTTTGGGCATTAGTCACGATTCCATGAAACCAGCTTTTGTTTTGCTGTTTTCAGGAGGAGAACAAACAAATTCTGCCCTGCACACACACCTCGTGGAGGATTTGCAAAGGGCTGTAGCCTTCAGAAACTGCCCTTTTAATCCTGCACGACCACCGTAGGGTCCCTTCCAGCAGAAACAAACGCAGCAGCCCCTGGCAAACGGCACATTTATCAATGAGACATCCCCAGTGGGGTTCCAATAACTGAGAGCCACCCCTCCTCCTGCTATCATTCATTTTTATATGGGGAAGGGGGAAGCTAAGTCATCAGGATCATTGTGATTCCCTGCACAAATGGCAGCCCCAAATAAAGAGGAGGGGGGGGGAAGCCTTAATATTGAGGAAGCTGGGTTTTTTTCTTAGCCTAATTAAGCAGCAATTCCTGAGCTGATTTTATGGCACGCTGTCCCTTGAGCATGGTTTGGTGAAGAAGTTTTAAACAATCTAGAATGTGCCTTTTCTCCTCTGGATAATCCAGGGATGCTTTTCCTGTTTATTTTTTTTCCCTTCTCTCCTTCATGCTTTGAGGAAAGATTTGGGATTATAAAAGATTTAAATCAAGAAATCAGACCCTTAGCTAGGTGAAGGAAAAAAGAGTGAAGCCTTTTCCTGCTGTGCTGAATGCTGATCTCCGCTTGCACTGCCATTTCCAAGGTCTGCAGTCCCAGTCCTGCTTCCCTCTGAGACCTTTGTGCCTCTTACATGCCCCTTTCTGCTTTTTCCATTCCCTCTCTGCTAATGAATTTTCAGAACATGTCGTCTCTAGGCTTCTCTTCCCCTGGTGACACCAGGACTGGTACCAGAGAATAAAATCCTGGCTTATCTCTGCTACGCAGTTGGTGGAGAAAAGCAGCCAAGGCAGGTTTGTCCCCCCTATAGCACAGATTTCCTATACCTTCATGGAAGGATCCTAGGTATACATCTTTGGTGCTTATCTAGCCTTAAAAGAAGACAATCCATCCAGATTTAAACCTGAAGCATCCAAGTGTACAACCAAACAGGGAAGAGAACAGGGATGGAATAAGGCAGCGAGGCCAAAAAGACAGGGAGGAGGGAGGGGAGGAAGGCAGCTCTATGAAATAAAATGCTACAGAGCAAAGGTCAGGAAGGAAAGATCTGACACACCAGTGGCTGAGGTGCCCTATTATGGAGACAGCTCTCAAGTACTTGACACTAACAAGGCTTTGGGAAGAAAAGGAAATGCCTCAAATCAGTTTTCACATTCCAAACCAAAAAAGCCAGCCAGTTCTTGTTTGTCAGCCCAGGTGATCATCTAATTCTCCTTCTTTTTGAGGGGAGGAAGAAGGGATGAAGGAGAAGACACCTCACCAGCAAAAAGAAGAGCTTTCTGCTGCCCTAAAAGCCCTGAAAACCAACCCGCCGCCAGCACGGTGAAACCTGCCTGCCATACACGTCCACCAAATGCAGATGTTGATGAGACAACACAGAAAAGAGGCAGAAATAGGAAAAACAGATGGAAATTCTGCGAGAAACAGGAGCCCACTTCAAGAGGTGAAGTCTCCTTTGGGCTGTGAAGCACCAGGCAGCTCTCCTCTCTATAGATAATTATAGATAACTGCTGCTGGAAAAGTCACGGGCAGAAATCTGATCAGTGAGTGGCAAGTGATGGGATGAACACATCCAGAAACAGCACAAGGTTCTCCCCCGGGGGCTCAGGCTTAGATTTTGGTTTTATTTTCCCCCTTACTTCAAAATATTTATCCGGCACAAAAAAAACCCAAGCAACAACAAAACCCCTCAAAAACACTCCAAATCCCCTACTTACTTTCAAGAATTCGGCTCAAACCGTCCCTCCATAGGCCAGCTAATCCTGGATCCGAAGTGAAGGAGGAAGGTGGAAGGGAAGAGGTGGTGGTGGTGGGGAAGCAGGGAAATCCTGGCCGGAGCTGCAGGGAAGGGACCTGCGAGCGCGGCGCTGTCAGAGGCGGCCGCAGCTGCCTGGGAAAAAAAATGGCTTTTTTATGAATGGGAGGGCAGCCGCCGCTTCTGCGCATGCGCAGTGGCGCCGCGGTGCCCACCCCATTCATAAGCGCCGGGCCCGGCGCTTATGAATGGGGTGGGCACCGCGGCGCCACTGCGCATGCGCGGCTGCCGTTTGTGAATGGCTCCACCGGGTATGGGAAAGGCTCCTGGGTTTGCAGTTTTTCTTCTTCTTTTTCCTTTTCCTTTAGTGTGGCTCCCCGCTCCCCCCCTTTTTCTTTCTTTATTTCTTTCTTCTTTTTCTTATTTTTTTTCCTTTTTTTTTTTTTTTTTTTTTTTTTTTTTTTAATGAATGGAGGGCTGAAGGCAGCTGCGCATGCACCGAGTTACCCCCTGTCCCACACCCACCCACCTACCTCCGCCCGGGGCTGAGGTAACTGGAGGTGGGAGGAGGAGGAGGGGGTTGGGGGGAAGGTGGGCACAGCTGGGCCTCTGTCCTCTCCCCTATTCTTTATTCCCCACTTTCTTCTTCCCGCCCTCCCCCCGCCCCGGGCACCCTTTTTTCCTGGTTTGTAGAGGGGAGCAGCCAAGAGGACGGCCTCTGAATGGGGTGCTCGCCCTCTGTCCCCGGTCTTCCTCTCCTTGGTTCTTATCGGGGAGCAGCCGAGAGGATGCCCCATGGTCCTCCTCCCCCCCCCCCCCCCCCCCCCTATTGCCTGGTCTTCTCCTTCTCCTTTATCGGGGAACAGCTGTGAGGATGCTCCCGATCCCCACCAGCCAGCCGAGACCCCATTCTCCATCCCCTTCTTCCCCTTTAGCGAAGAGCAGCCGTGAGGTTGCCGCCGCCACCCACCCCATCCACCAGAACCCCCCCACTCCCAGCCTTCATCCACCAGGCCCCCGCTTCCCCCCCGCCCCCTTTCTCCCTCCCCGTTCCGCAGCCTCGGGCGGCTCATCCTGCTGCGGAGCGGGGCGGGGTGGGGGCGGGCCGGGCCGCGCCTTTCGCCTGTACCGGGTGGGTCTGGCTACCCGTGTGCGGTCAGATGGAGGGGAAGCGGAGGTGCGGGAGACTGGGGCTTCGGCCAGCCCCAGCTCTAGGGTGTGTGGCAGGGCAGGCAGGAGATACTCGCAGATTTGCTGTCGCGTTCGGCTCCATTTCTCGGTGTTTGCGGCCCGCGATTCGGTCCTTTCGCTGCGGGAGCGGCACAGTCGCGGGTCCTGCCTCTGTGCGGTGCAGCTTGTGCGGGTTCCTGGCAGGATCCGTGTGGAAGCACAAGCCATAGCTGTGCTTGCTGGAAATAACGGTGTGAAACCCCAGGCAGAAATCATAGCTGTGTTTGCATCTGAGATGTGTTTGCCCTCCTCTCTCTTGAGGAATCGTAGGCTGCAGAATTGTTTGGGTTGGGAAAGCCCTCTAAGGTCATCCAGTCCAACCTTCAACACAACACCACCATGGCTGTTAAACTGTGTCCCCAAGTGCCAGGTCCACATATTTCTTGAACACCCCCAGGGACAGTGATTCCACAACCTTGCTGGGTAACCTACTGACTTCAAAGATACCAAAGTGATGCTTTTTTCCCCCCTGTTGTTGTTTTTTTGGGGGTGTGGAATAAATAGAAAGTGATTGTTAAAAATGGTGCTTTGTCATTAGTTGTGTTCTTTTCAGTTCAGTACTGCATGATGGACAGGCAGACACAGAAGTTCTGGGTCAGAGAACTGGTAAATTAGCAGTAATGGTTTGAAAGTGGAGCAGGTGGGGTTTAGGCTGGGCATTAGGAGGAGGTTCTTCACAATGAGAGTGGTGAAACATGAACAGGTTGCCCAGGGATGTGGTTGAGGCCCCACCCCTGAAGACATTCAAGATCAGACTTGATGTGGTTCTGAGCAGCCTCATCTGGTTGAGGGTCCCTGTGAGGGCAACAAAGCCGGTGAGGGGTTTGGAACAGAGCCCTATGAGGAGAGGCTGAGGGAGCTGGGGTTGCTTAGCCTGGAGGAGGCTCAGGGGAGACGCTATTGCTCTCTACATCTACCTGAAGGGAGGTTGTAGACAGGTGGGGCCTGGTCTCTTCTCCCAGGCAACCAGCACCAGAACAAGAGGACACAGTCTCAAGCTGTGCCAGGGGAGGTTCAAACTGGAAATTCTTCATAGAGAGAGTGATTGGCCATTGGAATGGGCTGCCCACGGAGGTGGTGGAGTCACCATCATTGGAGATGTTTAGGAGGAGACTTGATAGGGTGCTTGGTGCCATGGTTTAGTTGATTAGGTGGTGTTGGAGGATATGTTGGACTCAATGATCTCGAACGTCTTTTCCAGCCTGGTTTATTCTATTCTATGACAAGATGACCTTTGAGGGTCCCTTCCAACCTGATGCAATCTGTGAATCTGTAACAAGTGATAAGAAGAAACAGCCTCGAGTTGTTCCTGGGAAGGTTTAGGTTGGACATGAGGAACAATTTCTTCCCTAAAAGGGTTGTCAAGGCCTGGGCCAGGTTGCTCAGGGCAGTGATGGAGTCTGCATTGAATCATAGAACTGTTTAGGTTGAAAGAGGCCTTTAAGGTCATCGACTCCTGTTAATGCAGCCAAGCCTAGCACTAAACCATGTCCATGAGTGCCACACCTACATGGCTTTTAAAGCCCTCCAGGGACAGTGACCCCACCACTTCCCTGGCCAACCTGTGCCAATGCTTAACAAACCTTTCAGTAAAGAAATTGTTCCTTATATCCAACCTAAACCTAACCTCTCACAGCTTGAGGCCATTTCCTCTCATCCTGTCACTTATACCTTGAGAGAAGAGACCAACCACCACCTTGCTACAACCTCCTTTCAGGCAGCTCTTGAGAGCAAGGTGGTTTCTCTTGGGCCTTCTCTGCAAGGTTCGTCATCGCTAGAGGGGTTTCAAAGCTGTGTAGATGTGGTGCTGAGGGACATGGTTTAGTGGTGTCCTGGCAGTGCTGGGTTAATGGTTAGACTTGATGGTCTTAAAGGTCTTTTCCAGCCTGAACCATTCTGTGGTTGGCCAGGTGAGTGCCTGGCTGTCACTGGGAGCTGGCTCCTGGGCTCTCGGTGGAGCAGCTCACGTTGGAATATGGTTCTTCAGCCCTGCCTCTGCCTCGAGTGTGGGCTGGCAGGGCTCCAGGAAGGGTGTGTGTGTCTTGGCCAAAAGCTGGTGGTTTAAGGAAACACACAGTTCTTAATCTGCCATCAGAAAAAAGCAAATATGCAGCAATGTAGTGAAGTGAAAGTGCAACCCCCTGGGGAACATGGAACTCGTGCTTCTGAGATGTTACCAGTGATCAGCCATGTCCTGGCTTCAATCTTTTTGGTCACTTGGTGGTTTACTGTCTTTAAGCTGGATCAAGAACATGTGTGTAGACTTTATCTGCTGAGGTTTTCCTGTAGCTCCAAATCTTCTCTGGCTGGTGTCTGGAGGCTTATGCTATAGTCAGCACACAGCACTCCTGTGTGAAGAAGCAGCTAATTCCCAGGAAGGAACCTTGAAAATCAGCTAGTTCCACGCTCCCTGCCATGGGCAGGGACACCTCCCACTAGCCCAGGTTGCTCAAGGCCTCACTGAACCTGACCTTGAACACCTCCAGGGAGGGGACATCCATAGTCTCCCTGGGCAACCTGTTCCAGTATCTCCCCACCCTCACTGCAAAGAATTTCTGCCTAACATGATGTGTCTGATGCTTGTGATGCTTCCAACCATAGGCAGAGCAGGAGGAATTAGCCCCACTGAGAAATCTGATGGTGTTTTGTGCCAACCATTTGTCAGAAATATTGTTTGGGTGTTGCTATAGGAATTCTCCTCCCTTTGTGTGCTGCTGACAGCATTTTCTGTGCTGGCCTTTCGTGCCTGGAGATAAATAAGAGGGGGTAGGTGTGGAATGACAATAATGTTGGCAAGCTGGTGGTGGCTATGCTGGCAGCGGTGTCCTGGGCTATCAGCCACTGCCTGAACCAAGTCCCTCTTGAGATGCCAGGCAGAAAACAGATGCTACAAACCAGAGAACTGAAGTGCCTGCCTAGATGCAGAGACATGAGGCTTGGGTGCAACTTCTGCAGGGCTGTGTTTGAGCTTTTCTGATTAGCAGAACCTGGGAGGACTGGAAATGATCACAGAATCATAGAGTGGTTGGAAGGGATCTGAATGATCCCTAGGTCAGAATCACCTAGGGCAGGTCACATGGAAGCATGCCCAAATAGGTGCAATGGTTGAGGTCATTGCTTCCCCAGGAGATACTTGCACAGGAACTTCCTTTGGATCACCCACCAGCTTTTGTGGGGAGTAAGAGAAGCCCACTGTTGTAGTCCACGGATGGATGGGTGGATGTTGGAGCAGACCCTGTACTTCTAGTGGGTGGAGAAAAGTGCTGGACCCATCCTTGAAGTGATATAGGATGTGTTCCTGAGCTTCATCTCACTGCCTGAGGGCAGCAGGTGGAGGGAGACAATTCTGCCCCTCTGCTCTACTCTGCTGAGACCCCACCTGCAGTGCTGGGGCCAGCTCTGGAGCCCTCAGCACAGCAGAGACATGAACCTGTTGGAGCAGGGCCAGAGGAGGCCACAGCAATGATGGGAAGGCTGGAAGCCCTCTGCTGTGGGGCCAGGCTGAGAGAGTTGGAGTTATTCAGCCTGGAGAAGACTTCAGGGAGACCTTCTGGTGGCCTTTCAGACAGGGGGTGATGGTTTGAACTACAAAAGGGAAATTTGGACTGGACAGAAGGAAGACAATTTTTATTGTGACTGGTGAGACCCTGGCTCAGGTTGCTCAGAGAGGTGGGAGATGCCCCATCCCTGGCAGCTTTGCAGGTCAGGTAATTTGGGGCTCTGAGCAACCTCCTCTAGTTGCAGATGTCCCTGCTGACTGCAGCGGGGTTGGACTGGATGAGCCAACCCAACCAGTCTGGGATTCTATGGAACACCCAAGCCCCTAGCAGGGCCGCCTCTCCATCTCCCAGGGGATAGCACATCCCCTCTTCTTCTTGTGACATCACTTCATAAACTTGGTCACCCCCCTGGAGGTGACTCAGTGTGGTTATCTCTGTCACCAGGGAGGCTCTGGCCTCCTGCAGCAGAGATGAAAGCTCCGGGTTTCCTCTCTCTTATCAGGCACCTGTTCTTGGCCCTGCACATTACTCACATCCTTGAAGTCACATCTTGTTTTGCATATGTAACACCAACTGTGCTTCATTTCCTTCCTTCCCCTGCAGTTCTGCTCTTGGGCCTTACCTGGCTATGGAAAATTCAGTCTTGGTGTTGAGTTTTAACAGCATTTGGAGTTTTTAAGATGATTTGTTTTCCACCTTAGCCTCCACATGAAAGTGGATCCCTGGGTTATATTCCAGTCTACAGGGCTTAGCCACTTGATTCTTGATGGGTGAGGACCCTATGGGAAATAGTTCCAGCTCTTTGTAATTGAATATATTCATTCACAGAATCACAGAATAGTCTGGGTTGGAAAGGATCTTGAAGACCATCCAGTTCCAACGCCCTGCCATGAGCAGGGACACCTTCCACTAGCCCAGGTTGCTCAAGGCCTCAGGCAACCTGGCCTTGAACACCTCCAGGGAGGGGGCATCCACAGCCTCCCTGGGCATCCACAGCCTCCCTGGGCATCCACAGCCTCCCTGGGCAACCTGTTCCAGTGTCTCACCACCCTCAGTGCAAAGACTTTCTTCCTCCTTTCCAGTCTAAACCTGCCCTCCTCAAGCTCCCCTCATCTCCAGGACCGAAAATTGGGAACCTTTCTTTTTTTCCCCTGGCTCTTTATTTACAGTTCAGGTCAATACTCTCCAGAAACACAATTCTGCTTACAAACGGAATTCCTGGGCTGCATTCCCAGGCCTTCCCATGTGACTGGAGCATTTTTAGCAACCAAGTGAACAAATGCAAACATATTTTCAGGGCAGTGGAAGTGTTGCTGTTCGCATTCCGTCAGAGTGCCCTGGCCCCACGTCTCCTGAGACACGATGATCCTGGTTCCCCTCTCCCAGCAGCCCAGGCTCTGATCACAGAGTCACAGACTGGTTTGTGTGGGAAGGGACCTTGCAAGGTCATCTCATCCAACCCCCCTGCAGTCAGCAGGAACATCTGCAACCAGACAGGTTGCTCAGAGCTCTGAAACAGCCTGAGCTGTTTGAGCAGCAGCCAGGGATGGGGCAACCTGGGCCAGGGTCTTACCAGCCTCAGCAGAAAAAATTCTTTCATTCTCTCTAGCCCAGATCTCCCTCTTTTAATTCAAACCATGATCCCTTGTCCTGTCACAACAGGCCCTGCTTGTAAGTCTCACAGCAGAAGGCTTCCATTCCTCCCATCATTGCTGTGGCCTCCTCTGGCCCCACTCCAGCAGGTCCATGTGTGCATGGCTGTGCAGGGTACCCTGGCAAGAAGTCCTCTTTGAACCAGGGTCTGTACAGGCCTCTTCTTATCAGTCAGGTCCTGTTCCTTGCCTACTATTTAACTTCCAGTTCTAAAAGAGACAAGAAAGAAGCCCACTCTTTCTTGTGCTCCAAGGTCTACAGCTCCCTATCCCAGCAGGAAAAGGAGGCTCAGGAGGGTGCTTCACCCAACCTACTATGCTCTACCCAAAGAAAGGAAGTTGAGGATGGACAGAAACCAAAGGATGCTATTGCTGAACGTGAATTAATTGCATTAATTAGCAAGTGGGAACTGAACAAGAAGTAACAGCATCAAGCTGCAGATGAGAACCCAGCTGCTGAGGTGCAGGGAAATCCTTTCAGTGCTTAGAGAACATGATCTGAAAGCCGGGGACAGACTTCTGAGCAGGGCCTGTTGTGACAGGACAAAGGGTGATGCTTTGAACCAAAAGAGGGCGATTTAGACTGGATTGAAGGAAGGTTTGGGGTTTTTTTATTGCTGAGGGTGGTGAGACCCTGGCCCAGGTCTCATCACTAACAGGCTGTCTGAAAGCAGCACAACCAGCCCCAGGTCAGGAGCACCAGCTCCAGCACATCTCCAGCCCGGGGCGGTGAGGTTGGTGCTGTCGTGTGCCAAGACTCAGGAGGACACGAGGACGAGCGAGTGGAGTTTGCTGAGCCTCTTCTGCTGTGTTTTGGTTAGCTTCAAAATATTTTGTTGTGAGAAAGTCCAGATGGATGTGAATGTTCTCAGGGGTGGAGGGAACAAGCGAAGGGAGAAAGTTAGTCATCATCCTGGCAGGGCAGAGCTGCTGAGAACAAGCGCGGGATGAGGCACAGGGGCAAAAATAGCCCAAACTTCAAACGGGATGGGAGGTGGTGGGCAAGTTCCTCTGAGAGAAAACGCTCTGAGGTCCTTGTGCACATCTTGGTGCACAGCAGAGGCTAGGGGCTTTTATTATCTCTGGGACAAACAGAAGATGTTTGGGAAATGGAAAATTTAAGAGGCTGATGTGGAAATACAGAAGGGCTCCTTGGCCCAGAGCTGTAGGAACTGGGAGAGTTGTGTTTTAGCCCAACCTAAACCCCCGTTTTCAGTTTCCCTTTTCAGTGAAGGCTCCTGTCCATGCTGATGCTTTCCAAGGCTCTTTGAGTTATGCTGATACTCTTTGAAATGATTACTGTTAGAAGGGTGAAGTTCTGAAAGGTGGTTGTAGCCAGGTGGGGGTTGGTCTCTTCTCCCAGGCAACCAGCACCAGAACAAGAGGACACAGTCTCAAGCTGCACCAGGGGAAGTTTAGGCTCAAGGTGAGGAGAAAGTTCTTCACAGAGAGAGTTGTTGGCCATTGGAATGTGATGCCCAGGGAGGTGGTAGAGTCACAGACCTGGAGGTGTTCAAGAGGGGATTGGATGTGGCACTTGGTGCCATGGTTTAGTAGTCATGAGGTCTTGGGTGACAGGTTGGACTTGATGATCTTTGAGGTCTTTTCCAACCTTATTGATTCTATGATTCTGCACCTGGGAAGGAACAACACCAGGCACCAATACAGGTTAGAGGTTGATTTGTTGGAAAGCAGACAGAGAGTCCATGGAGTAGGACCTGGGAGTGCTGATGGACAATGAATTATTCATGGGACAGAAATGTGGCCTTGTGGCCAATAAGGCCAAAGGTCTCCTGGGGTGCATTAAGGAGAGTGTGGCCAGCTGGTCAAGGGAGGTTCTCCTGCCCCTCCACTCTGCTCTGGTGAGACCACATCTGGAGTCCTGGGTCCAGTGCTGGGCTCTGTAGTTCAAAAGGGACAGGGAAATACGAGCAAGTGTCCAACAGAGGCCATGATGATGGTGAAGGGAGTGGAATGTCTGTCTGATGAGGAAAGGCTGAGAGACCTGGGGCTGTTTAGCTTGGACAAGAGAAGGCTGAGAGGGGATCTTATGAATGTTTATAAATATCTGAAGGGTGGGTGTCAAGAAGGGGCCAGTGAGTGGTGCCCTGTGATAGGACAAGGGGTAATGGGTAGAGGCTGGAGCCCAGGAGGTTCCACCTCAACACGAGGAGAAACTTCTTTGCTGTGAGAATACTGGAGCCCTGCAGCAGGCTGCTCTGAGAGGTCGTGGATTTGTCTTCACTGGAGACTTTCAAGACCTGCCTGGTTGTGTTCCTGGGTGACCTGCCCTAGATGATCCTGCCTGGTAGGGGGGTTGCACTGGATGATCTGTGGAGGTCCTTGCCAGCCATTCTGTGATTCTTTACAGAAACTTTGACTTGATGTGTTGGGTTTGTGAATTCCTCTCGTTACAGTAGATGTTGAAAGAGACTTGAGGTTTCACCTCCAAACTTGTCTTAATAATCACAGTCATTAGAAACTGAATGGTTGCAGTCTGGAAATGACCCTGAATTGTCATAATCCAGTCAAATTCTGGTCCCCAGAGCTGTCAGGGATGTTAAATTCTGGTAGATGATCTGCTAAGGGATCTCTCTGACAGGAGCTGGGCAGCTGAGGGGACAAGAATCCCTCACAGTGTTTTGGTCGTATCAAGACAAATTCAGTGACATGAGTAATACAATTGCATGGATTGGTCCTACTGGTGAGATCGATCCCTGGGGTGTCTCAGACAGGAGCCCTTGTCCAGCAGCTGAAGGACTCCAAGGTCAGGGTGTCCAAAGGATGTCAAGAAGGCTTTTCTGTTGCTTTTCAGCAATTTATAGTGAAATCTGTAGAGCAGTGAAACCAGAGGCTGGATGGAGACCACCAGCTTGTTCACTTGTGCTGTTTTCTGCATCCCAGTCAGGACTTCACCACTCAGCCAGAGTTTTTTTTCTTTCTAACACAATACACTCTGGGGGCATGTCCCATCTCCCTTTTATGTTCTGGTATTTCTTATTAAGCCTGAAAGGACTTACCCAAGGTCATACAATCACAGACTGGTTTGAGTTGGCTGGCATCTCTAAAGATCATCAAGCCCAAACCCCCTGCAGTCAGCAGGGGCATCTGCAACTAGAGCATGTTGCTCAAAGCCCCCAGACAACCTGACCTGCAATGGTTCCAGGGATGGGGCATCTCCCACCTCTCTGGGCAACCTGGGTGAGGATGTCACCAGCCTCAGTGACAAACATTTCTGCCTTCTCTCCAGTCTGAAATCTCCCTCTTTCAGTTTCAACTCGTCACCTCTTGTCCTGTCACAACAGGCCCTGCTCTTAGGTCTGTCCCCAGCTTTCTGCTGGGCCACTTCAAGCGCCGAAAGGCCACCAGAAGGTCTCCCTGGAAGCCACCTTTTGTTTTGTCCCGGAGGAACCTGCTGAGACGGTTTAAGGACAACCCTAAGCAGAGCCTGTCTTGTGTGCTCTCCTAAGTCCTATTGCACCTGTGTTGGTGCTGGAGCTTCTTTTCTGGCTGATCTTGGTGCTTACAAACTGAGGTGATTTGACGTGTAGGCTGCAGCACCCCCAGCAGCCCTGGATGTCCTGTCAGGAGGATGTTGGTGATGGGCGTGTTCTGGACGTGGTTTATCCCCATGTAAGGGTTTCATGCCTTGGGGATTAGATGGACCTTTTAAAGAGAACAGAGTGTATCTCCAGTGCAAGTGTTTTTGTTTTCAAAGTCAAACAGCACGTTGTGGACACAGGGAAGTGTGTGGCTCTCAAAAAAACAAGCCACTATTTATGGATGCTCCAGCGGCTCAGGGAGGTTGGATGGTACAGTTCGAGCAGCAAAGAGTTGGCCATTCGGTACAGGGGGATTAAGGATCTGAGGAGCTGGAGAGTGGAAATTTCAGTCTCAGGTTTTGTCATTTGTTGCCTGGAGATGGAAAAGCCTTGGGCTGTTAAACCAGTGAATGTCTAGCTCTGGGATAACAGGTTAAAATCTCCTGGGAGAAAACACATGAAGGACATCACAGCACAAAGGGCGCATCGTCCTGTTGGAGAGGGGCCAGAGGAGGCCACAGCAATGCTGGGAGGGCTGGAAGCCCTCTGCCGTGAGGCCAGGCTGAGAGAGTTGGGGTTGTTCAGCCTGGAGAAGACTCCAGGCAGACCTTCTGGTGGCCGCTCAGTGCTTAAAGGGGTGATCAGAACGCTGGGGCCAGATTTTGAGCAGGGTGTGTTGTGACAGGACAAGGACTGATGGTTTGAAGCTTAAAGAGGGAGATTGAGACTGGAGAGAAGGGAGAGGCGTTTGGCACTGAGGCTGGTGAGAGCCTGGGGCAGGTTTCCCAGAGAGGTGGTAGCTGCCCCATCCCTGGAACCATTGCAGGTCAGGTTGTTTGGTGCTCTGAGCAGCCTGCTAGTTGCAGATGTCCCTGCTGACTGCACTGGAGGTGGACTGGATCATATTTAGAGGGTCCTTGGGCAACCTGTTAAGTGTTCCACTCAACATGAGGCAAAACTTCTTGCTGTGAGGGTACCAAAGCCAGGCTGCCCAGAGTGGTTGTGGAGCCTCCTGCTCTGGAGACTTTTAAGAGCCATCTGAATGTGTGGCTGTGTGACCTGCCCTGAGGGTCCCTGCTTTAGCAGGGGGGTTGGACTTGATGATATCCAGAGGTCCCTTCCAACCCCTAATATTCTATAATTTTCTGCAGAGTATCACCTACAAAAGACCCATCAGTGCTTCCAGGGTTTAATCCTCACTCTGCACACACTTCACCCTCTGAACCCTCATTTTCAGCATCACAAGATGAGGAGATGGCTCCCTAGGTGCTGTTGGACATTGGTTTGGGGATGAATCACACAACCAGGTTGGAAGAGACCTCCAAGACCGTCAAGTCCAACTGATCACCCAACCCTAACTAATCAATTAGACCATGGCACTAAGTGCCCCATCCAGGCTTTTCTTAACACCTCCAGGGATGTCATCCCCACCACCTCCCTGGGCAGCCCATCCCAATGGGCAATCTCTCTTTCTGTGAAGAACTTCTTTCTAAGATCAAGCCTAAACTTCCCCCCTGCACAGCTTGAGACTGTGTCCTCTTGTTCTGGTGCTGGTTGTCTGGGAGAAGAGACCAACCCCCACCTGTCTACAACCTCCCTTCAGGTAGTTGTAGACAGCAATAAGAGTAGAATATGGAGTAGAATATGGAGTAGAGTAGAATATACCAGGTTGGAAGAGACCTTCAAGATCACCGTGTCCAACCCACCATCCAACACCACCTAATCAACTAAACCATACAACCAAGTCTCCTCCTGAACACCTCCAGTGATGGTGACTCCACCACCTCCTCGGCCAGCCCATTCCAATGGGCAATCACTCTCTCTGTGTAGAAGTTCCTCCTAACCTCCAGCCTAAACCTCCCCTGGTGCAGCTTGAGACTGTGTCCTCTTGTTCTGGTGCTGGCTGCCTGGGAGAAGAGACCAACATCCACCTGTCTACAACCTCCCTTAAGACAGTTGTAGAGAGCAATAAGGTCTCCCCTGAGCCTCCTCTTCTCCAGGCTAAGCAACCCCAGCTCCCTCAGCCTCTCCTCATAGGGCTTGTGCTCCAAACCCCTCCCCAGCTTTGTTGCCCTTCTCTGGACACACTCCAGCAAGTCAACATCCTTCCTAAAGTGAGGGGCCCAGAGCTGGACGCAGTACTGCAGGTGTGGCCTGAGCAGCGCTGAGCGCGGGGGCAGAGTGACTTCCCCTGGCGTGCGGCGCTGGTGGCTGGCAGCAGAAGGCTGTGGAGCGACGCTGGAATTCCTGTGCAAACAGAGCTGGTTTCTTCATGTTATATAAGAAAAAAAGAAAGGAAGGAAAAAAAACCCAAAAAGAATAAAGGGGGGGGGGGGGGGAAGAAGGCAAGAGGAAAAAAAAAGCAGTGGAGGGAGGAATTTTTAGCACGTTGTCATGCAGCAGGCTCTGTTTCCTGGCTTTGCCGTTCAAGCTGTGTAATAATATTTATATACAAATGCTGACTGTGATTTTCCACCCCGGAAAGAGGAGCTGGCTTTTGAGAGCGCTGTGTGTGATGTAAAGCAGAGGGTTTTTGGGCACACAGCCTCTGTGTGTGTGTGTGTGTGGAAGGGGTGTGTGTGTGTTTCAATTGTTTGAAATGAGATCGTTTCAAGGAAAGATGGCATTCCTGCTGCATAAGCACATTCTCCTCAAGCAAAGGTCATTCTGCTCTTGAAGAGTTGCTCTTGGAAGGAGGGGAGCTTCCTCGTGTTGTCTTTCCTCTGTTCCTACCTTTATGAAGTGTTCTGAAAAACAAGAAGTAATTAATTGTTGGGCTGAAGCAGCTCTCAGACCGTGCTCGGGCCGTTAGGCTCTGGGCAGACCTTAGAGCAGCCTTCCAGTACCTGAAGAGGGCTACAGGAGAGCTGGGGAGGGACTTTTTACAATGGCTTTTAGTGACAGGATATGGGGCAATGGCTTTGAGCTGGAGAAAGGGAGATTCAGAGTGGAGATTGGGAAGAAATTCTTTAGAGTGAGGGTGGTGAGACACTGGAACAGGTTGCCCAGGGAGGTTGGGGATGTCCCCTCCCTGGAGGTGTTCAAGGCCAGGTTGGGTGAGACCTTGAGCAACCTGGGCTAGTGGAAGGAGTCCCTGCCCATGGCAGGGGATTTCAACTAGATGATCTTGAGGGTCCCTTCCAACCCAAACTTGAAACTATTCAAGCTGGCATCCAGTACCAGGAGCCACAGCCATGGCTAGATGTGTGTTGGCACATGGAAGAGCATTTGTGCCCCCAAATAGCCATGCTGCTCGATCTCCTCAGAACCAGCACCTGTGTCCTGCAAGCACACAGACTCCTTTTGCTGTCTGAATGATCACACTGAGTCTCTGAAGCTTTTCTGGAGCTGGGATTTAGACCCAGTTCCAAGGCAAAATTGCTGCTTTTTTGGCTTCAGCCAAGGAAACTCCTCTGACATCTTGCCAGTCACCCGCACATTTCTGATCCTGGTGTCCTGGGGCCTTAGTTTTCATCTGGAAATCTCTGCTCCTAGCAATGCCTTGGTGGACTGGACATAGAGATTAATGACATGTCATGCTGAGATGTGTATGTTCATCTTCTGATCCCTGCTTGACCAAAGAAGGTTGGATTACAGCTTTGTTTTATCCTGCTGCGATGACAGAATCCAGACGTGAACATCCTAAATCTCTGA
Source organism: Dryobates pubescens (assembly GCF_014839835.1). NCBI lineage: Eukaryota > Metazoa > Chordata > Aves > Piciformes > Picidae > Dryobates > Dryobates pubescens. The sequence continues at coordinate 12,919,609 of NC_071627.1, forward strand.
AGTCCCTGGGTTTTTTCTCCTTTGTAAACTCTTTGAGGCCAGAGCTGTCATTCTGGCTGTGAAGCTCCTGGTGTAGAATCATAGAATGGTTTTGCTTGGAAAAGACTTTGAAGATCATGGAGTCCAACCATTCTTCGATTCTACCAAGCCTGGTGCTAAAACATGTTCCTCAAAACCAGGGGTAGGGATTCAACAACCTCCCTGGGCAGCTTGTTCCGGTCTTTGAGAACTCTTTCAGTAAAGAAGTTTCTTCTAATATCCAGCCTAGACCTCAGCACCACATCTGTGTGGCTTTTAAAACCCTCTAAGGATGAAAACTCCACCACTGAGGAGCTGTGGTGCTAAGGGCCATGGTTTAGTGGGGACCTGGCAGTGCTGGGTTAATGGTTGGACTTGATGATACTGTTTGATGTGAAGTCTGTTTCTTGCTGTTTGCCAAGGAAATGTATTGGGTGAGGAAGGATCTGCTCATGCTGATGGTTGCCCAGGGCTTTGACTGGAGTAGGCAGGTTGAAATGAAGGCCAGCATCTGATAGCCCCAAGTCCTCCTGGTTCTTGCTCTCTTGGCATCTCGTGGGTGGCATCTTGCAGAGCTGCACCCTGGGCTGGGAAACCAGTTCAGACTTTGGTCCAGGCTGTGCAGATCTTTGTCAGCTGAGCTGAGGACCTGGCCAAACTTCTGTGTCTTTACAGGAGGGTGCCAAAGCCTTGGCTGATAAGAGCACAAATGTCTGAGGCATGCCAATGTGCTGAGGAATGTTTGCAAGGTCAATGATGCCTTTAGTCTGGAGAAGAGAAGACTGAGAGGGGATCTTATGACTGTGTACAAGTATCTGAAGGATGGGTGACAAGAAGAAGGGGCCTGGCAGGACAAAGGGCAGTGGATACAAACTAGAACCCAGGAGCTTCCACCTCAGCATGAGGAGAAACTTCTTTACTGTGAGGCTGCTGGAGGCCTGAAGCAGGCTGCCTGGAGAGATTGTGGAGTCTCTTTCTCTGGAGACTTCCAAGACATGCCTGGATGTATTCCTGTGTAACCCGCCCTAGGTGATCCTGTTTGGGCAGGGGGCTAGGACTGGGTGACCTGTGGAGGTCCCTTTCAACCTCTGTCATTCTGTGGTTCTATGATGCCTACAATTTATTTGTAGGCTAGTGGCTGTCTTCTGCTCCCCACCTAAGATACTTCGGTTCAGAGGATGAACTGCATGTAGAGTGAGGATTAAACTCTGTAAGCACTGATGGGTCTTTAGTAAGTGATGCTCTGCAGAAAATCATAGAATGGTTGGAAGGGACCTCTGGAGATCATCAAGCCCAACCCCACTGCCAAAGCAAGATCACCTCAGGCAGGTCACACAGGAACATATCCAGATGGGCCTTGAAAGTCTCCAGAGAAGGAGACTCCACAGCCTCTTGGGGGTACTGGTTGATGGTAGGCTGAACATGAGCCTGCAGTGTGCCCAGGCAGCCAAGAGGGCCATGGCATCCTGGCCTGTATCAGGAACAGTGTGGCCAGCAGGAGCAGGGAGGTCATTCTGCCCCTGTACACTGCACTGGTTAGGCCACACCTTGAGTCCTGTGTCCAGTTCTGGGCCCCTCAGTTTAGGAAGGAGGTTGACTTGCTGGAGCGAGTCCAGAGAAGGGCAACAAAGTTGGTGAGGGGTTTGGAACACAAGCCCTACGAGGAGAGGCTGAGGGAGCTGGGGTTGCTTAGCCTGGAGAAGAGGAGGCTCAGGGGAGACCTTATTGCTGTCTACAACTACCTGAAGGGAGGTTGTAGACAGGCAGAGGTTGGTCTCTTCTCCCAGGCAACTGGCACCAGAACAAGAGGACACAGTCTCAGGCTGCGCCAGGGGAGGTTTAGGCTGGAGGTTAGGAAGAAGTTCTACACAGAGAGAGTGATTGGCCATTGGAATGGGCTGCCTGGGGAGGTGGTGGAGCCACCATCACTGGAGGTGTTCAGGAGGAGACTTGATGGGGTGCTTGGTGCCATGGGTTAGTTGTTTAGATGGGTTGGATTGGTTGATGGGTTGGACGCGATGATCTTGAAGGTCTCTTCCAACGTGGTCTGGTCTATTCTATTCTATTCTCTCTGGGCAGCCTGCTCCAGAGCTCTATCAAGCCCACAGCAGAGGAGTTACTCCTCCTGTTGAGGTGGAAAATTATTCCTTTGAAATGTTGGAGTGGAAAAGAATTTTCTCCCCCTTTGTTTTTTCCTTCAGGCTTATCAGCCATAAGATGTTGTTGGGAAGGAGGCTTGGAACAGATGCACTCCCAGTTTATTCCACTTATCACGTTAAAAACAAAGAAAAGACAATTTCAGCTCATTTGCTGCTTTATTAGTTCCAATAACCAGCTTTTCTAACCAATGTGCATGGCAAACACCAGCCTTCCAGAGCTGGCAGGGACAGTCCCAGAGTTAATGAGACCGTCCTTGTTTATTGTCGGGTAACAAGGCAGGCAGTTGATATCTAACCCTGCTCTTCACTTCTATTCATTCTAGGGTTGGAAAAATCAGCCTTAGTTTTAAACTTTAAAACATTTCAGGGTTGAGGTCTGTGTCCCCCCTGCCTCTCCCTCCCTGCCACCATCCATCCACTTGAGGAAACACGGCTGGAAATGAGCAGGGCTGTAGAGGAAACCCTCACGAAGGCAGAGATCTGAACAACGTCTAAGGGAGCTTTTTTGCTGTTGTTTACCTGGAGATATTTAGGATTGGGCTTTATTTGTCTGTCCTTTCCAAAAATACTGATTCAGTTTATGAGGTGATAGAAAGGGCTGGGAGAATAATTCTACCTGTGAGTGCAACACTGTCCAACTAATTACCCAGGAAACAGAGAGCAAAGATCTGCTGATCTCCTCCTGCAGATGTTTCTCATCTGGAATACAGACCAATCTGAGCCATTTAACATTTTTTAAGGGGGGGAGGGATTACTGTTTATTTTGATGCTTTTTTTTAACACTGCCTTTGGAGGAAGGAAGCTGCACAGAACCCAGCAAGGTTCTGGTTGTGCTTTGGTAGCCTTTATTTGGTAGCAGTCGTCATTTATTGATCAGCTTTAGGCATGAGGTCTGTGGTGACAGGTTGGACTTGATGATCTTTGAGGTCTCTTCCAACCTTGGTGATTCTGTGGTCATTTATACACTCATTTAGCACCAGTCACAGATTGATGGGCTTAGAAGATCTGGAGATCATCCACACCAACCAGTCTGGGGTTTCTCCTTCTATTGTGTCTATAACTGAGTCTTCCCTTCCATTCCTTCACTGGGAGCAATAAAACACGTTGATGGGTCTACTGGATGATACCCACCAGGGTGGTTATTAAACTACCTGAGTTCTTATGGATCTATTAATGCTTGTTTCCAGCATAACCAATAAGGACCTGTTGGCTTTTTTTGCCACCTAGTGCTTCTGTCCCTGCATTACTGAGAGGCTGGTATGTGGGAGGGGAGAGGAGCCATATGCTGCAGCCAAATGCCTGCTTGGTTTCTCAGAGACATTTCCTTGCACAAGCAAAATTGACACTTAAACCTTCAGCCTTCTGTGTTTTGCTAGAGACCTACTGAGGGTTGTGGCAAACCTTCCCTGTACCCTGTGGGCAGAAGCAGGTTTATAGAATCATAGAATGATTTTGGTTGGAAAAGACCTCTAAGATCACTGAGTCCAAACTTCAAACCAAGGTCACCATGGCCATTAAGCCATGTCCCCAAGTGTCATAGCCACACATTTCTTGAACACTGCTAGGGATGGTGACTCCACCACTTCCCTGGGCAGCCTGCTCCAATGCCTGACTACTCTTGCAGGAACTAAGTTGTTCCTCATGTCCAATCTAACCCTCCCCTGGCACAATTTCAGTCCATTTCCTCTTGTTCTATCACCTGATGATAGAGAGAAGAGACCAATTCCCACTTCACTGCAACCTTCTTTCAGGGAGTTGTAGAGAGCAGTGAGTTCTCCTTTCAGCCTCAGAGGGGAGGCTCCATGCTCAGCAAGAACTAAAGGATGGGGGACCAGACTCTTGTCAGTGATGCCTAGGGACTGCACAAAGGGAAATAAGCACAAACTGGAACCCAGGAGGTTCTGTCTGAACAGGAGGAGAAACTTCTTTGGTGTGAGGGTGCTGGAGCCCTGGAGCAGGCTGCCCAGAGAGGTTGTGGAGTCTCCTCTGGAAAGCTTCCAAACCCAACTGGACATTGTGACCCTGGACGAGCTGCTGTGGGTACCCCTGTCTTATCAGAGGGGTTGGACTGAATGATCTCCAGAGGTTCCTTCCAACCCCCACTGTGCTGGAATTTGTGCAGCTGATGCTGTGTCCCACGCAGTGGGATCATCCAGACTGCTGCCCGCTGCTTGCTGGGCATCTGCTTTAGGGGATTTCAGCTCCATTTGACCAGAGAGGCTTCCTGCTACCCTGAAGCCAAGGAGATGATCCATGAAACAACGGTGGAGCTGCAGGGAGAGTCAGCAGGCATAGTTTTCCTTTGCTAGTTTTATTTGACACTGTCCTTAAACCTAAGGTCGTTTTATAGCCTGCCTGAGAGAGGCCAGGCAGAGCAAGTTACCTTGTGAAGGAAGGAACCAGCCCATACTGACTAAACATTGTCAATTGTGGACTGAATGGAGGCCATGGCTTGAGGAACCTCAATAGTAGCTCTTTGTGTCCCTGGCCACCTCCTGCCAAAGTACTTTCCATAATGAGGCGTAAAACATATTTACATTCCTGTTGTCTTTGGTCCTGGACACACACCTGGATGTGTGGATGGCCATGGCTGAGGTGGAGAATATTCACTCCTGTGTGCTTAGAATGTGGGCTTCTGGCCAGTGCCCATGAGAATGGCCACTGGAGCTGACTGGGATGTGTGCTTTGAGAGTCAGGGCTCATAGCTGTGAGAGGCACAAGTAGTAAAAAAGATGGGGAGGGACTTCTTACAAGGGCTTGTTGTGATAGGATGAGGGGCAATGGCTTTGAGATGGGAGAGGGGAGATCTACACTGGAGATTAGGAAGAAATTCTTTGCAGTGAAGTTGGTGAGACCCTGGCACAGGTTGCTCAGGGAGGTTGTGGCTGTCCCCTCCCCGGAGGTATTCAAGGCCAGGTTGGATGAGGCTTGAGCAAGTTGGTCTAGTGGAAGGTGTCCTGTGGTGACAGGAAGAGGAATGATGGTTTGAAACTGGAGCAGGGTAGGTTTATTTTGGACATCAGGGAGGAAGTTCCACACAATGAGGGTGGTGAAACACTGGAACATGTTGCCCAGAGAGGCCCCATCCCTGGAGACATTCAAGCTCAAACTTGATGTGACCCTGGGCAGCCTGATCTAGTTGATGTATCTGGTGACGGCAGGGGGGTTGGACAGGGTGACCTTTGAGAGTCCCTTCCAACCTGATGCAATCTGTGAATCTGTGAACCTCACTTAGAGGTTCTCCATGGCAGACACTGCTCTGCTTCCAGCCTTCCTGCCTCTGTGAAGATAAATGCTGGAGGAAAAACTCACTCTAGCTCTATCACTTCCATATTTATAACGAAGGGGTTGGCGTACAGCAGCTTTTCCATGCCTGTTCCTTCCCCTCCCTCCATCCTCCATGATAACCAGCAGCCAGACATTGATTAGTTCCACTCATCTTTTTTTTCTGCTGAGGGGTGTGTGTGGTGGTGGTGGTGGTGGAAAAGTGGTGTGGGACAACAGATACTTCAGCAATGTGATTCCTGAAACGTGGCCAAGGCAGAAGGGAGCAGTCACCTGGTGCTGGCTCCCTGCCTGCTTCCAGCTGCTGAGTTTCATTAAAAGGCAGCCAAAATACATTAATTAGTCTTCTAACATAGCTTTGCTCTGCAGGCAATCCACAGCTTTCACAGCCACGCCATCGGTGCAGACGAGATGGTCTGTTCAATGCATGACTGATGGCTGTGATGGAAGCCCCATGTCGAGGTGTGTCTCCTTCCTGAGGCTCCCAAGAGCCCACCTTTGTAGCAGGGTCATGCTGGGGAGGCAGGAGCAGAGGAGGCAGCTTGGTCTGGCTTTGGGCTTTCTGACAGTTCAGTGTAGCTCCTTGTGAAGATTCCGAGCCTGGAAGCATTCAAGGCCAGGTTGGATGAGGCCTTGAGCAACCTGGTGTCCAGCAGGAGGTGTCCCTGCCCATGGATGGGGAGTTGGAACTAGATGAACTTTGAGGTCCCTTCCAACCCAACCTATTCTGTGATGCTATGATCTAGGGCTGCTTCTAACCTACCTCTGTATGAAGTCACCTCTATAGGAAGTCTCCTTTGACATCTTTCCAAGAATTTTAGACAAATACTCTCCCATTTCTGTTCCTACCTGTATGGTAGTTGGGAGGGCACTCTCCAGTTTCCCAGGCTTGTACCTGCTCCTATTCCAAAGCTACTTGTGGTAATGCTGCAGCAATTCAAGCACAAAGTCCTGCTCTCTCAAGCCAGGAGTTTACTTTCCCTCTGGATGCTTTCCGAGCTTTCAGGCCCTTGATGGAAACAGCAGCACTCACACTTGGAGGGCAGGCTTGGAAAGTCTGCATGGGCTTCTGAGTGAGCCAGGGAGCCAGGGAGTCACTTTTTTTGTCTATTGGAAGCCTCTTTCCATCATGTTTTTGTCAGACCTTGACTCTGTAAAGGGGAGTTTGGACTTTCTGTGTCGAAGTGCTCTGCAAATGTTCTCCAAGCCCTTTGCCTCTCCTCAGTGCTTTAGGTTGTACCAGGAACATCTACCAGGGCTTGACCAGGAGTGGGAAAGGCAGGGCTTAGAACTCTTGTACCTTGATGGAAATGTCAGGTGCTTTGGGTTTTAATTCTCTCTTCCCTCTGCAGTCACCATTTCAGATGCAGGCTTATGCTCAGGCTCTCTTTAACAGTCTGTTTTTCCTCTAACCACTTCCAGCTCCCAAACCTCTCCACATCTTCTCAGTGTAAATACATTTTAGCTTGCTGAGGAGACAGTAGTGACCTTCACTGAGAGCAGAGCATTTGAATTTGACCTAGTTTGCTGAAGAATGGATTTGGTGGTAGCAGGGCAGCTGCTGAGCTCTTTCTTCCCTTGTCCCCCTCCTGGTGAAGGTCATTTGGAAGCTCCAGGGGCAACATGGGGCAGATGCTCTGTGTGAGTGAGGAGGATGAAAACCTCAGGGCTTGAGTTTTGGATGATGTTTGAGTAGCTAAGGTGTAGGCAGGCTGGCCACTGGGTTTCTCCATAGTGCCAGCTTTTGTTTGCACCTTTAGATGTTTGAACATGTCTTAAAAACTCTGCTGTGGGTTAGTCACACAAAACACCCACCAGAAAACACTTGGTTTTCATTTACCACCTAAAAATGTTCCCTTTGGTTGCTTTCCTCAAGCCTGCTTGTGTGAAGGTGGCTCCTGTGGGAGGAAGCTCTCAAACCTGCTGAAAGAACAGAAGACACACACATGCCCATTGTGTCCAGTGCTGCTCATAGAATGGTTTGGGTTGGAAGGGACCTTAAAGGTCATCAAGTCTAACTCCCACACCATGGGCAGGGGCACCTCTCACTAGACCAGGCTGCTCAAGTCCCTGTTCTTCACCAAGAGGGTAGCAGCTCTACTGCCAGCCCCAGAACTTCCCAGCTGGTACAGAACAAGTGACTTCCCCCTTGTATTGGAGGAAACAGAACAGGAATTTTTACTCTTACATGAAACCCATGAAAGAAAGGGAAATTGTGGTTGTCCCATAAGAAGCTACTGGTAGCTGCTGAGTTGCTCTGAAACCAGTGCAAGGAAATGCCGGAAAGAGAAGAGCCAGTGGTGGGAACCCCTCTGATTTTGGCATTGAAAGTGTTACAGAAAACATGCCATAAAGTTCTTCTGAGGGTTTAATTTCCCTCCCCCCCATCTTCCTTTGATTTCCATCCCCTCCTCTCCTCATGTCCTTTGAACTGCTAAAAAGCCACTTTGAAGCCATGTCATAAAGTGGGGGGTTCATTCAGGATCTCCTCTTTGATGCTCCTGCTGCTGCCTGTGAAGTGCAGCCTCGCAGGATGTGGGAGCTGGAGGAGCCCAAAGTCCAGATGGAAAGGAAAGTAAAAGTGTGGACATGTTGGTTGTCAATAACTCCTGACTATCTGCCTCCAACCTGTGGCTTTCGTCTGGCCTCGCTGTCAAAAACCACAACACAACCAACCTGTTTGGATTGGTCAAAGGAAACAGGGCCAGAGCAGTCCTACTGCAAGAAATGGTCTTCAGCAGATAGCACAATTGCTCCCCAGTTCAAGAGAGACAGAAAGCTACTGGAAAGAGTCCAGTGGAGGCTCTGAAGATGCTGAGGGGCCTGGAGCATCCCTAAGAGGAGGAAAGGCTGAGAGCCCTGGGGCTGGTGAGCCCGGAGAAGAGCAGCCTGATCAATGCTGATCAGGTGATCAAAGATGATCAGAGGGCTGGAGCACCTTTGCTGTGAAGACTGACTGAGGGAGTTGGCTCTGTTCAGCCTGAAGAAGAGAAGGCTCTGGGGAGACCTTAGATTTGTGGAAAGGGCTTTTCCTCCAGAGCAAAGGTCTGAGGAAAGAGAAGCAAAGCTGATGCCCCTGGATGATCATCCCGGGTACCACCTGGAGACTGCTTTACTTATAAAGACAGGGAAGAAACCCAATTTAATGACATATGTCATAGATTCATGGAATGGTTGGGGTTGGAAGGGACCTTGAAGATATCCTTCTTATTAGTCACTTTGCTCTCATGGCTTGATGATTTTCCTGTTTCCCTGTATATGGTGTATGAGGCAAAGGGTAGAAATCAGCCTGGTTTTGACCCAGGATTAAACCCTCTTTACTGATGGGTGCGTGCCCACTGAGGTGACCTGGAACCACTTTGCTGCTGTGGGGAGCAGAAGGTGGCCCAGGGCTGGAGCTGAAAAGGGCAGGATTTGTGTTGCTTAACAGCTTTGCCAGGCTGTGCTGGAATTTTGGGAGCTTGCAGGCTTGTGTGTTTACCTGGAAGTGGAAAAACCAAGAGACCAAATGAATTCAGTGAGAAGTGAAAGTGGATGTGGGTGGAGGGGTGGAGGCTCATGCTCAATGGAGCTGTGGAGAGTTTCCTTGGGGGTTCCTTCAGCTGCAGAGCAGCAGCCTGTGAATCTGTTTTGTTGCTAACCACATTTAAACCATCAGCCAACAAATCCATTTCCTCCACAGGATGGTGTTTCCTCATCCAAGTGCTTTTCTGTGGAGCTCATGGAGTCAAGATGTGTGTGAGGTTCCTGTAGTGCTACTCAGTCCTCGTCCTGTCCAGGTAAGCCACCTAAAGGAACCTGTCTCCCAGAGTCAGAAAGGTCTTGCTGAACACTCTTTCTGTTACTTCATTCTTCTCTTTTGAACACCCTGGACTCTCCACCTTGTGCTGTGCTCTCTGGCTGAAGCACTCAGAGAATGGTAGGGGGTGGATAGGACCTTTGAAGACCATCCAGTCCACTCCCTCACCAAAGCAGGATCACCTAGGACAGGTCACACAGGAATGCATCCAGATGGGTCTTGAAAGCCTTCAGAGAAGGAGAGTCCACAACCTCCCTGGGAAGCCTGCTCCAGCACCCTCACAGCAAAGGAGTTTTTTCTCATGTTGAGGTGGAATAGAATTGTTAGGGTTGGAAGGGACCTCAAGGATCATCCAGTTGCAACCCCCCTGCCATGGGCAGGGACACCTCATACTAGATCAGGTTGCTCACAGCCACATCCAGCCTGGCCTTAAAAACCTCCAGAGATGAAGCTTCTACCACCTCCCTGGGCAACCTGTTCCAGTGTCTCACCACCCTCATGGTGAAGAACTTCTTCCTAACATCCAATCTGAATCTACTTACTTCTAGTTGTGCTCCATTCCCCCTAGTCCTATCACTACCTAACAGCCTAAAAAGTCCCTCTCTAGCTTCCTTGTAGCCCCCTTCAGATACTGGAAGGCCACAATTAGGTCTCCTCGGAGCCTTCTCTTCTCCAGACTGAACAGCCCCAACTCCCTCAGTCTGTCCTCATTGGAGAGGGGCTCCAGCCCTCTGATCATCCTCTTGGCCATTCTCTGGACATGCTCCAGCATGTCCAGATCTTTCCCGTAATTGGGATACCTCTGCAAAGTATCTGGCCCCTTCTTCTTGACACCTACCCTTCAGATATTTATAAACATTGAGAAGATTCCTTCTCAGCCTTCTCTTCTCCAGGCTAAACAGCCCTAGGGCTCTCAGCCCCATGCAAACAGCATAGCATAGAATAGAATAGAATAAACCAGGTTGGAAGAGACCTTCAAGATCATCGTGTCCAACCTATGATCCAACACCACCTAATCAACTAAACCATGGCACCAAGCACCCCATCCAGTCTCCTCCTGAACACCTCCAGTGATGGTGACTCCACCACCTCCTCGGCCAGCCCATTCCAATGGGCAATCACTCTCTCTGGGAAGAACTTCTTCCTATCATCCAGCCTAAACCTCCCCTGGCACAGCTTGAGACTGTGTCCTCTTGTTCTGGTGCTGGCTGCCTGGGAGAAGAGACCAACCTCCACCTGTCTACAACCTCCCTTCAGGTAGTTGTAGAGAGCAATAAGGTCACCCCTGAGCCTCCTCTTCTCCATGACACCTTGCCAGCGGTGGAGTACGTATGGGACATAAACCTGAGGGTGTGCTGTATGATTGTGGAGGTCTCAACCTGTGGTGGGTGGACGGTGGTCTGGAGAACAACTACAGCAAGTGAAGACATTAATTGACTTGTCCTTCACCCAGAGAGGTCCCACTTTCAGCAGACAGCACTGAAAAGGGCACCTCAGGGTGAAGCTCAGGAAGGGTTTTAGAGCTCTCAGCAAAAAGATGGACTTTGCCGTTTCAGCGGTGGCTGGGAGGGGGAATTTGAGGCATGCAGAGTAACTAATCAGATTGGAGCTTGCCTTAGAGAGGGGGGCTGAGGCTCGTGGGGTTTGTTTACAGGAGCTTTGCATCTAAGTGAGATCCCTTCACGTAAGCTCTTTATATTAATTGCTCTGGAGGAGGCATGGCTCAATGAACAGATGGCTTTATTTCCCTGCCCGGGCTGGGGGCCACGTGGGTGGATTTCCTTCCCCAACACGCCGGCGGGGACAGGTACACAAAGTCACATCTTGTGCCGTGCCGGAGCCGGGGCACGGTGGGACCATCCTGTAAGTGCCTGGTGGGCAGCAGGGTAGGGAGAAGGAGCCCCACGTGCTTCCCAACCCCATGGCTTCGCTCTCAGCATCCCATAATAGCACACACGTTAAAGGATGTGACTCTTTAGGAGGTTATTAATGGTTTCCCATGGGAACTGGGAGCCTGGTGGTTTCCATCCCTCTCACCCAGGATCTAGAAATAGAAAGGGGCTCTTCTGTGCTCCCCCACATCTTGCTCAGCCATGGGTCTGCCAACAGGAAAGTGGGATGCTGTGGGAACAGCTCCTGGGGCTGGGACATGTTTTCCCTGCTGGGGGAAGAGCAGTGAGTCAGCAGAGCTAAAGATGTCCATTGATGATGTCACTGCTTCCTCCTGTCTCCCTGAGACACAGTTCCTCTCTGCTGTGGTGGGACCTTATGGTGGGTGTTGGGGTGGTAGGACAGAGCCATTTGCTCTCAGGGCAGAAAGGAGGACTTGGTGCTTGATGGCAGCATGGTGGGACCTTCAGATTGGAAGGTGGCTGAGATGTTAGCTGTGTGGAATTAAAGTGGCTGGGCAGTACTCCACAGTGCCTGCCAGAGCAATGGGGAGAGACTCAGCAGCAGCCCACAAGCAGGGTAAGACCCTTTGGAGTTATTTTGACAGGCAGTGGTGGAGTCCCCATCCCTGGAGGGGTTCCAAATCTCTGTTGATGTGGTGCTGAGGAACATGGTTTAGTGGTAGCCTGGCAGTGCTGGGTTAATGGTTTGACTTTTCCAACCAAAACAATTCTATGACTTGAAACCCACTTTGGAGAGGGCAAGGGGGCAGCATCCAAAGTACTTTACTCTGCGGGAAGGGACTCGGTCATGCTGAGTAGGGGAATTTCTTGGCTCTGAGGTGCTGAGTTTTCACACTCTGAGCTTCAAAAGCTGGAGCAGCTCAAGCTGAGCTGTGCACAGCACAGCGGTCAGCTCTGAGGTCCCCATTTCCTCAGCCTGGAGCAAGCTGCTACCCCTTGGCAGGACCTGACTGTGCAGGTTGAAGTTTGTGAGGAGAAAACAAAAGTTCGCACCCAGAGCTGTCATAGAATCATAGAGTTGTTTTGGTTGGAAAAGACCTGCAAGATCATTGAGTCCAGCCATCAGTGTATGACCACCATGGCCATCAAACCATGTCCCCAAGTGCCAAGTCCACAGGTTTCTTGAACGCCTCCAGGGATGGTGACTCCACCACCTTCCTGGGCAGCCTCTTCCAGTGCCTGACCACTCTTGCAGCAAAGAAAATGTTCCTAATCACAGGATCACACAGGATGACAGGATATTAGGGGTTGGAAGGGACCTCCAGAGATCAAGTCCAAGCCTCCTGCCAGAGCAGGACCATGGAATCCAGCGCAGGTGGCACAGGAATGCATCCAGATGGGTCTTGAAAGTCTCCAGAGATGGACACTCCACAACCTCTCCGGGCAGTCTGTTCCAGTGCTCTGTGACCCTCACAGTGAAGAAGTTCCTGGATGCAATATGCCAGGTGTGGTCTCACCAGGGCAGAGTAGAGAGGGAGGAGAACCTCCCTCAATCTGCTGGACACACTTCTCTTAATGCACCCCAGGACCCCGTTGGCCTTCTTGGCCACAAGGGCACATTGCTGTCCCATGGATAACTTGCTGTTCACCAGGACTCCCAGGTCCTTCTCCACAGGGCTGCTCTCAAGCAGATCCAATCAATATCAAATCAAATCTTCTCCTTTGTCTTTCCTCCTTCCTCCCTCCTTTCCTCCTTCCTTGTTCCACAAAACTGATAGGAGAAGTGGTGGAGACCCCCTAAACTTAACCAGCAAGCATCCCAGGTGAAAATCCGCTTGGGAACAGGCAGTTATCCACGGGCACTTCCGAGACCAGCCGGCAGATCTTGCCACATCCTGGGAAGATCCCAGCGTGCAGCACCTCCCAGCACAGCCCCCTCTTGTCCCTTCCTAATAACACCGTTTTGCTGGGCTTTCCTTGGGCTCCAAATGGTTATGCAAATCCCCAAATACTTTCCTACTTCCTTTTGCAGCTGTCTAGCAGAACGGATTCTTCTCTGATCCTTACCTAACCCGGGAAATCTGTTTTCCATCTCATTTCAGCCAAGGGTTTGGTTTTTTTTTTCCCCCCCCTTTTTCTTATTTATTATTTTGTTAAATTATTATTAATTTTTTTTTTGTCACCAGTCTTTCCCAGCTGTTTTCCTTTAACACTGTGGCAGTCTCGGTTTGCTGAGTGAACTCTGCAAGGTGGAGATAAATGAAAGTGAAAATCTATTGCTTGTCACACGCTCTGCTGGTTAGAGATGTGGGACTCTTTTCCCTCTCCCCCCCGACTCTGGACTGGAAGAGAGGGATATAAATCATTGGCTTAAACCCAGGGTAATTCAACAAGATTATAGGAGAGAGAAAATCCACTTCCTACCCAAAGTAGCAGTCTCTTAGTTTCTCCACCTACACAAGCCCTACGCATCCCCCGCGCTGCCCGAGATCCTCTTTCGTGTTTTCCTGCCAAGGCTGTGGTACAGTAATTAAAATCCATATGCAAAGATGTCCCTGTGAAGCCCGTGGTGGGGCTCTTAATTACTTTGGAATCGGTCAGACAGTTCCCATCCCTCAGACCCCATCCTACTCCACTCTGTTTGAGGAGTCCCAGATCTGGAAGAATAGAAAAAGCTCAAAATGTCAGGACAGAAGGATGTGCTCAAGGGTTGCCACCTTCCCCCCCACCTTCCCCCCCACCTTCCCCCCCACCTTCCCCCCCACCTTCCCCCCCACCTTCCCCCCCACCTTCCCCCCCACCTTCCCCCCCACCTTCCCCCCCACCTTCCCCCCCACCTTCCCCCCCACCTTCCCCCCCACCTTCTCCCCCCCACCTTCCCCTTTTTAAAGTAGCATGAGCAAACTGGGCTTTTCTTTGCCAGGAGAGAAGTTCTGGGATGGATAGAGCAGTGTGCGTGGAGGCAGCAGGATGCCATATCCCATTGCTTCATCCATCCCAGAGCTTTGGCTGCAGCATCCCAATGATCCCCTGCACTGCTGTAGCCAAAGCTTTGGGATGGGTAGAACAGTGGGATGCTGTTTTGGGTGCCTCACTCCAAGGACATTGAGGTGTTGGAGTGGGTCCAGAGAAGGGCAACAAAGTTGATGAAGGGTCTGGAGAACTCCTGAGGAGTGGCTGAGGGGCTTGGGGTTATTTAGCCTGCAGAAGAAGGGGCTGAGGGGAGACGTCATTGTTCTCTGCAATTCCCTGAAAGGAGACTGGAGCTGGCTGGCTTAGTCTCTCCTCCCAAGCAACAAGTGACAGGATAAGAGGAAATGGACATAAGTTGCCCCAAGTCAGGGTTAGGTTGGATATTAGAAGAAACTTTTTCACTGGAAGTGTTCTCAAAGACTGGAACAGGCTGCCCAGGGGGGTGGTTGAATCCCCATCCCTGGAAGTGTTTCAGAGAGGCAGCGATGTGGTGCTGAGGGACATGGTTTAGCACCAGCCTTGGCAGAGTTAGAGAATGGTTGAACTCCATGGTCTTAAAGGTCTTTTCCAATGAAAATGATTCAGTGATTCTGTGTCACAGGAAAAAGTTCCCTGGAGCCTGCCTAGCTCTGACTTGCAGGAGGAGGTTCCAGTAATGAATTTTCAATGGGTCGTTTTTCTAATTATAGAAAATGATTTTTACAAACAGTTTCCTGGGAAGAGAGTTGGAAACCAGAGCCAAAAAGGTGAAAGGCTGAGATGTAGTGCCTTAAAAATGGACCACATGCTAATTTAATTTTAATTATCAGGTCAAATACTTCTCCAAAATGCAGAGCAGCTGCTGAGCTCATTCCACCATCACAGTGAGTGCTGGTGTAGTGCTGCAGTGAGACCTGGCCAGGCTGAGGAGATAGAATAGAATAGAATAGAATAGACCAGGTTGGAAGAGACCTTCAAGATCATTGTGTTCAACCCATCAACCAATCCAACCCACCTAAACAACTAACCCACGGCACCAAGCACCCCATCAAGTCTTCTCCTGAACACCACCAATGATGGTGACTCCACCACCTCCCCAGGCAGCCCATTCCAATGGGCAAACACTCTCTCCTATATAGAACTTTTCCTAACATCCAACCTAAACCTCCCCTGGCACAGCCTGAGACTGTGTCCTCTTGTTCTGGTACTGGCTGCCTGGGAGAAGAGACCATCATCTGTCTGTCTACAACCTCCCTTCAGGTAGTTGTAGAGAGTGATGGGTGGTGAGGAACCTCATGAAGTTCAACAAGTGTAGGGTTCTGCACAGGGTGAGGAATAAACCTTTGGAGAAGGACCTGGGGAGTGCTGGTGGACTACAAGCTCACCATGAATCAGCAATATGCCCTCATGGTCAAGAAGGTCAGTGGTGTCCTGGTGTGCATTAAGAAGAGTGTGGTCAGCAGGTCAAGAGAGGTTCTCCTGCCCCTCTACTCTGTCCTAGGGAGGCCTCTTCTGTAGTACTGGGTCCAGTTCTGGGCTCCCCGGTTCAAGAGAGGCAGGGAACTACCAGAGAGAGTACAGCAGAAGCTCCAGAGATACTGAGGTGCGGGCAGCATCTCTGTGAGGAGGGAATGCTGAGAGCCCTGGGGCTGTTGAGCCTGGAGAAGAGCAGCCTGAGAGGGAATCTGCTCAATGCTCAGCAAGAGATAAAGGGTGAAGGGAAGAGGATGGGGCCAAACGCTTCTCAGTGGTCCTCAGGGTGAGGGGCACCAGGTGCCGTCTGGAACCTAAGAGTTTCCATCTGACCAGGAGGAGAAACTTCATCGGTGTGAGGGTGCCGGGGGCCTGGGTCCGGCTGCCCAGGGAGGTTGTGGAGTCTCCTCGTGGAGACGGTCTAAGGACCGCAGCGCTCTCAGGCCGATGGTTGGACTGGCCGCTCCTGGAGGCCTTTTCCAGCCGGAACACTTCTGCCACCCCACGATTCCCACGGACTCACCGAAGGGTTAAAGAGGGATGGTTTGCCTTCTCTCCTCCCCCCCCCCAAGTCACCGAAGGTAATGACACCCCCATCCATTGAGCCGGGGAAGAATCTGCCATTGAGCGGCTGGCGCGGGCCGGCCCCGGCCCTTCAGCCCCCCAACAATATCGCATTACCCGCGCCGCATAAAGAGCGGGGCCGCTTCCGCCGGCGCCCCCAGAGCGGGGGCCAGCTCCTCACAAAGCCCCCGCTTCAGGCCAGCTGAACGCCTCCTCCCGGCCTCCCAAATCCCGCTGCCCTAATCCCTCGCAGCAACAAAGATCTGTTTCTTTGCTTAGCATGAAGTAGACCTCAGAGGGCCGGTGTGTGCCTTGGCCTGGAGGCCAAAAAGCCTCCTGTTTACAATTTCCCTATTCCTGTTTTTAATGTTGTTCTGAGAAGCAGCCACAAAGGGCTGGTTTTGTCCAGCGGGAACAAGGGAGCTATTAGAGAGGGGACAGAGGAAGGAAGGAAGGGAGATCCAAAAGGAGCAGCCCAGGAGGGATTAGCATACACAGCTGTTCCCTCAGGGATGCTTTTGAGAATTTCCCTCTCATTTACATTTTTTAATATCTGGTTTCCTCATGTCCAGCCCTCCCCCCTCGCCGTGTCTTCAGGACCATCTGCCCACTTGATTGGATTTGTGGTTGTTTCCACGGCGGGAGCATCCAGCCCACTGTGCTTAAATCCTGCCCTCCCCATCAGCTGGCCTTCACCCCTTTTGCTCACTTTAAGCCCTCTCTCCTACTTTGCTCGTCTTATCCCAGAATCCCAGCATGGTGGGGGGATGGAAGGGACCTCTGGAAACCATTCAGTCCAACCCCTCTGCTAAAGCAGGGCACCCACGGAAGCTTGCCCAGCATCACAATGGCCAGGTGGGTTTGGAAGCTCTCCAGAGAAAGAGACGCCACAACTTCTCTGAGCAACCTGCTCCAGGGCCCCAGCACCCTCACACCAAACAAGTTTCTCCTCATCTTCAGCTGGTGCCTGTTGCCCCTTGTCCTGCCCCTGAGTGCCACTGAAAAGAACCCTGGCCCATCCTCTTCCCCCAACCTTTATCTCTTGCTGAGCATTTCTCAGATCCCCTCTCAGGCTGCTCTTCTCCAGGCTCAACAGCCCCGGGGCTCTCAGCCTTTCCTCTTTACAGAGATGCTTCCAGGCCCCTCAGTGTTTTCATAGCCCCACAACACATCCCTCCATCCTGCCCAGTTGTCTGGCAGCAATGGAAGCTGCCCCAGGGAAGGCAATGCTGAGCATCTTTGGGTTGGGATGCCCAAGGCTGAGGCATTTTGCCCCTGAATACACATTGTCCTCAACTCTGCCAAGACCAGAGGGAGGAACAGCTGAGCTCTTGACAATATTGCTTCACAGATGGCTCAAAAGCCATCAGCTATTTTCCAGAGGGGCAAGGAAACTTTCACAAGCAGGGGAAGTGCTGCAGCTTGGTGCTGCTGGAGCTTTGCAAGGAGAAGACGATGTAACCCATGAACAAAGCAATTAGCAGGACATGCTTATCTCACTTTCAGTCACTCTTCCAAAGTGGTGATCCCCTGGCTACCAGGGCAGAGCTGGTGAGTGGAGCAGCTGTATCTGACCTGAGGAACACCTGCAGCACATCCTGGGCTGGGCACAGTGTGAAGCTGGATAAGGTGCTGCGCTGGCTGCTCTCCAGCTTTGCTTGGCTGTGAGTTCTCTTGCAGCCCAGGGCTCTCGTTGAATTTCTGTATGGTGTATAAATACTGCGTGGGTGCAGGAAGAGAGGGTTGGGCAGCAGGGTGAGCAAGGGACTCTGCCCCCTCTACTCTGCCCTGGAGAGGCCACATCTGCAGTACTGGGTCCAGTTCTGTGTTTCTCTTGTTCAAGAGAGACAGGGAACTACTGAAGAGAGTCCAGGGGAGGCTCCAAAGATGCTGAGGGGCCTGGAGCATCTCTGTGAGGAGGAAAGGCTGAGAGCCCTGGGGCTCTTGAGCCTGGAGAAGAGCAGCCTGAGAGGGGATCTGCTCAATGCTCAACAAGAGATAAAGGACCTGTGGGGAGGCAAGAGGTTGAGGCCAGACTTTTCTCAGTGGTGCTCAGGGATAGGACAAGGGAGCAACAGGCACAAACTGGAAGCCAGGAGGTTCTGTCTGAACAGGAGGAGAAAATTCTTTGGTGTGAGGGTGCTGGAGCCCTGGAGCAGGCTGCCCAGAGAGGTTGTGGAGTCTCCTTCTCTGGAGAGCTTCCAAACCCAGCTGGTTATTGCGATCCTGCTTTAGCAGGGGGTTTGGACTGGATGATCTCCAGAGATCCCTTCCAGGCTCACCACTCTCTGAATCTGTGTGTCTCTGCTCAGATATGGAGCTACAGCCCCTTGTGCCTGCCCACACCAACCCTCATTCACATCACCCATCTGAAATGGGGACATTTCATTGCAGATAAATGACCAGCACAGCATTTATTCCCTTCATGAAATAGCAGAGGTCATCAAGTCCAGCCACTGATGTTAACACCACCATGGTTTAATGGCGATGATGATGTTAGGTCAATGGTTGGACTTGATCATCTTAGAGATCCTTTCCAACCAAATCAGTTCTATGATTCTATATACCTGCCTCTACTTTTACAGCTCCATTTTGCTTGTTTTCCAGTGCTGCAGGCTGTTCCTCACGTTGAAGTTACAGCAGGTCCTTTCCCCACCCCCCACCCCGGCACAGGAGCACTTCAAAGCTCATTAAGACCATTAACAAAATTTATTTGAGGCAAATGGATGCTCTACCCAGAATTGTAACCCAGCTAAATGCAGGAATAAATCAGAATTTGAGTTTTACTGTCCTGGCCATGAATGTTTCACTGTATCTCCAGCATAAGGGATCCCATTGTATGGAATGAGGATGTCTGCAGCTTTTACGTGGCTTCGCGTTTCATATTTGACGTTCCTTCTAGGGAGGTATCAAAAGGAAAAGCTGCGTCTCAGCTCCAGTCCAGAAGTCTTCACATATTCAGAATTACTTAGGGCTTGTAAAAGTCATTTGCTCCTGTGGAATCTGTTTAATAGATCTCCTGGAAATGGGGTGGTTTGTCCCATCCAGCAGGAGCCTGGGCTGTGAACTGGAGGCTGTGGTTAACATCCTCCCGACTCACTCGGGGACGTCCAGCCTCAACCCTTCCTTCCTGCCCACAGTGGAATTATCATTAACTCCTAACTCCTTTTCAAGAAGAACATTTTGTGATCTTATTTTATTTTATTGGTAGCCTGTGGGATTCTTCCAAGAATTCCTCCCTTTTCACAAATGAAAATGCAGCCTCCTCCAGATGCCAGCTCAACCGCCCTGACTTTGTACCGGCTCACCAAGGCACCAGCCCAGCACTGCCCCCTTTAAAGCAACCTTTCCAGAGCAAGCTGAGGAGAACACTTCCTCAAAAGCCACAGTTTCAGCTGCTCTGATTACTCATCCTATCCTTCATGGGTGTTATGAGTGTGATGGAACTTACAAATGATATTTAAGGAACCTCAGCTTCACGAGCCCCCAGCAGACTTGGCTTCCGTGCAGTGCAGGCTTCCTCCGTGGCGTTAGAGTGTGGGGACTGTGATGAGAGTGTTGATGGGAATGGACATCTTCTAAATCATTTTTCTATTCCTCTTGTTACCAAGCACAGTGATATCAACATTTAGCACCTGACAAAGATGAGACACTCTCCAGTGTCCTCCCCAGCAGCAGGGTATTGATGATTGATGGATCTGAGCTGTGATCTCCAAGCAACCATCAACCTCCTGCTTTAACCCAGCACATTTCCATGCTGGATCCAGCTCCCTCAGCCCTACGTTTCTTCAAGGTAATATTTGAGTCCCCAAAGCTCACATTTCTGGCTGCTCAGGTCTAGGAAGGATGTTGACTTGCTGGAGTGTGTCCAGAGAAGGGCAACAAAGTTGGTGAGGGGTTTGGAACACAAGCCCTGTGAGGAGAGACTGAGGGAGCTGGGGTTGCTTAGCCTGGAGAAGAGGAGACTCAGGGGTGACCTTATTGCTGTCTATAACTACCTGAAGGGAGGTTGTAGCCAGGTGGGGGTTGGTCTCTTCTCCCAGGCAACCAGCACCAGAACAAGAGGACACAGTCTCAAGCTGTGCCAGGGGAGGTTTAGGCTGGAGGTTAGGAGGAACTTCTACACAGAGAGAGTGATTGCCCATTGGAATGGGCTGCCCAAGGAGGTGATGGAGTCACCATCTCTGGAGGTGTTCAGGAGGAGACTTGGTGCCATGGTTTAGTTGATTAGGTAGTGTTGTATGATAGGTTGGACTCAATGATCTTGTAGGTCTCTTCCAACCTGGTCTATTCTATTTTATTCTATTCTATTTTATTTTTGCCTTGTAAGAGGTTGTGCCCTGGGTGAGCAATTGGCTGGTTCCTTCCCCTGGGGCTGTGGTAAGGAGGGTCCCAGCAGGACCTTGTTCTCCTCCTCGCTCATCCCTCAGCTCCCAAGGCTGGCGACACAGCAGCTGTGGTGGCAGGGACCAGGATGAGGACCACCAGTTTTGTTCTCCCAGATGATAGCTTCTGGCTTCTCCAGCGCATTGTTTGTAGTGACAGGAACAAATTATGAGATTGTCCTTGCTCCAGGAAATTTCCCATCTTGCCTTGATGACATCCTGGCCCCAGAAAGTGCCTGTCTGCTCCCCCAGCAGTGACCCTCGACACCCACATGTGGGGCTGGTGTCCTGGGGTGAGGTTGTTTTCTTTTTAGGGTTGACTTGGGAAGCTTGCCCATACAAAAAGAGGCAATAAGGAGATATTTGATAGCTCTTGGGATAGCTGGAACACTTTCATGCTTTTGAAAGATGGGATGTTGAGCTGTGTCCTCCTTCATCCCTGCTAAAATCCCTCAGAGATTTGGGAATTTGGGAAAAGGTGCTGGTGGAGATTCTGGGATGAGCCTGTGCTGGCTGTGTGTCCTCTGAGGGAGCTGTCTGTATGAAGAGGAGATCTGCACTGGAGGGGCTAGGCTCTCCCAGTAAGGATGGGGTGACTGGAGGGTGCCATGGTGGCACAAAGCAGAGCTGGAGAGGATAAGCTTTGTCGTGTGTGTGTGTATGTGCCTGGAGGGAATCAAATAGAAAATCCCCCTGTTTGGTGGAGGAGGGAAAGCTGGAGAATGGAGAGAAGGCAGCCTGGAAAATCATGGGTAGGTGAGTGGGTGGGGGTTTGTAGCCCTGGAGGGGGAGAAGGGCTGGGGCAGAGTGGGACAAGAAGGTCTAGGGCAGTGCTGTGAAGATGGGAAGAGGCAGAGACTGTGGAAAGCAGCTGGGGAAGAAGCTTTCTGTGCAGGAAGCCGAGATGTTATTATTAGTGCTCTGTTTCCTGGACAAAAAGATTCTTATCTATTGAAATATTTCTGCTTCACAAAGCCCCAGTTCTCCAGACACAATAAAATTTGCCTTTTTTTCCCTGGCCTCCTTTTCCATTTGCAGCAGGTGGGTCAGGCTGCTGTGTGCTGCTGAGTCAGGGATACACAGCCTGCTGCAGGAGCTGCTTCACTTGGGGACTACAGAAAGGCAGGTGCTGGGAATGAGGATTTCTTCCAGTGTCCCACTGCACCTACCTGCTGAGGCCACATCCTGTCCCTGGAAAGCCAGCAAGAAAGCTCAGCCAGCAGAAGCTGCTCTCATGTGACTAGGGCTGCTCCAGGTACCTGTGCCCCAAAGTGGCACAAGGATGATGTGGTGGTGATGGTGCCAGGCAGCAGGATCCATGCAGCAGCAGAGCCCCTAAGTGTAGGGAGCCCAGGGTGGGAGTTCAGCCTTAGCTCAGAAGATGGAATTGGTGCTTGTGAATGGAAATCATGGAATCCCAGACTGGTTTGGGTGGGAAGAGACCTTTCAAGGCCATCCAGTCCAAACCCCCTGCAGTCAGCAGGGACATCTCCAACTACAGCAGGCTGCTCAGAGCCCCAAACAATCTGACCTGGAGTGGTTTCAGGGATGGGGCAGCTACCACCTCTCTGGGCAACCTGCAACAGGGTCTCACAACCCCAGTGTCAAACATTTCTTCCTTCTCTGCAGTCTGAATCTCCATCTTTTAGCTTCAAACCATCACACCTTGTCCTGTCACAATAGGCCCTGTCCAGAAATCTGTCTCCAGCTTTCTGCTTCGTTCCTTTAAGCACTGAGAGGCCACCAGAAGGTCTGCCTGGAGCCTTCTCTTCTGCAGACTGAACAACCCCAACTCTCTCAGCCTGGCCTCACAACAAAGGGCTTCCAGCCTCCCATCATTGCTGTGTCCTCCTCTGGGGTGACTGCTGCTGCTACTTGGAGCTACTGACAAAGTCATTGTGAGCTGCCTAATTGCTTTTGGATGTTGTTCAGGCACTAAAGTGGGGTGGAAGCAACTTTCCAGGATGGCTTTGAGCTCTTCTATGGTGTTGTTATTGCTGGGTTGGTTGCAGGGAGAAGTGAACTGGGAGAGGTGGGCAGTGGGGCTGGAGCCATGGGGTGCAGGAGCCTGTGGTGGGGTCCTTGGGATGTGGGGAAGTGAACAATGAGGTGGAATCAGAAGAAATATTTTCTTCGCAGGCTTAAACCCTTCAGTTGTATGTGGAAGGAGTGGAGGAATGTTTGGAGTGATGGATGGAGCAGCCCCTGGCTGAGGGGATTCATACTGGAGCAGGATGGTATCTGAAGCTGTGATACACACACTGGTGTCCACAGCACCTGCACACAATGAATTAGCATGAGTAAGAAACATGAAGAGGGGAGAAGGTGTGTCCCAGAACCCCAGCACTAACTGCCTGCACAGGCTGGAGGAGTGGATGGTGTTTAAAAGCCGTGGGGACCTGTATCTGCTCCTTGGTGGGGACAGTGTTAATCAGCCGTGCTTAGCAGCATGTGGGATGGCAGGAGGAACAGGAGGGCTGCTAAGCAGCAGGAAATGGTTTGTTGTGAGATGGGCTTAGCACAGCATAAACCACACAAAGTTAAAGCCTGAGGTGGTGACCAAGCTAGAGTTACCCGGCAGCTGTGGCCAGAGAGTGAGGTTTCTCCTGCATGGGGGTGTTGGAACTAATGCTGAAGGACAGTGTCCATCACCAGCTTTTCCCTTTGGACAGAAAGGCTTCTGCAGTGTTTCAGAGCCTTTAAGCCCCAAACTACCTGACCTGGAATGGTTCCAGGGGTGGGGCATCTCTCACCTCTCTGGGCAGCCTGGACCAGGGTCTCACCACCCTCAGTGTGCTTGTGCCTGGAAATCCTTTTACTCCTTTATGTATCCTGTGCTTAAGATGTGTTTTTAAGACCTACAACGAGCTGCCAAGTGCCTGGAAATCATTTTCTTCCTTGATTTATCCTGCACTTAAGGAAGTTCTTCACGATGAGAGTGGTGAGATATTGAACAAGTTGCCCAGAGATGTGGTTGAGGCCCCATCCTTGGAGACATTCAAGGTCAGACTTGATATGGCCCTGGGCAGCCTGATCTAGTTGGAGATGTCACTGCTGACTGCAGAAAGGTTGGACAAGAAGACCTTTGGGGGTCCCTTCCACCCCAATGCAATCTGTGTGTTCTTAAGACACAGTGCCAAGTGCAGTTGTCACCTGAAAGCCTTGACTTAGCTTTTGGTGGTCCCCACATGCACCAACGTTTCTCTGTGCTTGGTGGTGACAGCTGGTGGTCCCAGGGGAAGAGCCTCAGGAGGAGGGCATGGGGGGGCGGGGAGATGAAGATGTTCTGTGCTTTGGGTGGTTGATGGATCGTGGTCCAGCTGCGGAAATGGGACAGGGGAGGATGTGAGCAACAGAGGATCCATATCCTGGAAATGTGGTGGTGTCATGGCTCTGGAATTCAGCAGGATCAATGCCTTTGCCTGCTCTGCTGCAGACAATCTGTCTGATGTGGGAATCAGAGCTTCCTGCAGCACCAGCTCAGTGGAGAAGGGAAAACCCCGAGAGCCAGCAGCAGAGGGGAGGGTGAAGCAGGTAAAGTCATCATCAGTGACCAGCTCTTGTTTGGGGATTATGCTGAGTGTGGAACTGTGGCTTCCTGACACTCTATGAGGAGTGGGGGCTGTGAGCAGAGGCCTCTCCCCCTCTCCTGAGGGGCTCTACCCCACAGTTATGAGCTGCCCTCGGTAGCCAGAACACATTTCTGCATGTGCTTAGAAAGAGCCCAACGTGCACAAACCCTGGTGATGCTTCAGGAGAAAGTTGGCCAGACCTTGCTCTGTCACATTCACCCATGGAAATCACTCCTTGGGAATTCTCTGATTTACACTGTCCCAGAGAAGGGCAATGAAGCTGGTGAGGAGCAGCTGAGGGACCTGGGGGTGTTCAGTCTGGAGATGAAGAGGCTGTCTTTCTACAACTCCATGAAATGAGGTTGAGGCCAGGTGGGGATTGGTCTCTTCTCCCAAGGAACAAGTGATAGGACAAGAGGAAATGGTCTCAAGTTGCAGCAGAGGGGGTTTGGTTGGACATGAGGAACAGTTTCTTCCCCCAAAGGGTTGCCAAGGCCTGGAACAGGCTCCCCAGGGTAGTGGTGGAGTCCCATCCCTGGCAGGGTTTCAAAGCCACGTGGATGTGGTGCTGGGGGCCATGGTGTAGTGATGATCTGGCAGTGCTGGGTTAGTGGTTGGACTTGATAATCTTAAAGGTCTTTTTCAACCAGAAAGATTCTGTGATTCAGTTAGCACAGCATGAGATGCTTTGGCACAGCTGATAGTAGCTGTTCTCAAGCAGGGCTGCAGGTGATGAGGAGGGGGGGTCTGGGGTGCAGCAGGGGGTTGCTGGGGATGGGGTGTGTGGAGGGTAGGGACATGGGTAATGCTGCTGCAGCCCACAGCCAGAGAGATCTGCAGGGGTGGGCATCATCAAGAGCTGTGGCTGCTTGGGGTCTCTTGCTGAAGCCTCTGCTCTATGGCATCATGTGGTGCCCTGAAACCCTGGCCACCAACCACCACGTCACCCCGTGGCTCTCACAGCCCCAAGCTGTGTGTGTCCAGCAGCCTGTCCAAGATGCCAGCCACAGGAAAGCAGCTGAAACCCAAGCTTTGCTTTCACTTGGATTCCCATCCACTCCCAGAGCTTAATCACAGACCAGTGCAGGCTCCCTCCTTGGACTCCTTTGGTTCTGGCTCCTGGGCCAAACAGTCTCTGAGGAAGAGGAAGGAGAAGCCACTTTGTGGGATGAAGGTTTTGTTGGGATCAAACCCTCCCTCGAGCCTTGCCAGCACTGTGACGCCCTCCACCCTTCCTGCTCCCTGTGCAGGTCCTTTGCCAGCCCTGGTCCCGTGGTGTGGGGATGCAGCAGAGGGGTCCCCGGGGTGGGAGCAGCCCTCAGTACCCCAGACTGGCCTCACCCGGCGGGGATGCAGGGGACTCACCACCTCCCCGACCCCTTTAATCTCCCTCTGGCTCCATTTGTCGGCCAGATGCGGATCCAGCTGTTGGCTTCGCATCCTGCTCCTCGTCGGCTCCGCATCGCCATCTCCTGGCATCCCGCGGCACGGGGACGGAGGCAGCGGGAGGCTTTGGAGCGGGGAAAGCGCAGCCCCCGAGTGTCCCGGGAGGCTTTGGAGCGGGGAAAGCGCAAGCCCCGAGTGTCCCGGGAGGCTTTGGAGCGGGGAAAGCGCAAGCCCCGAGTGTCCCGGGAGGCTTTGGAGCGGGGAAAGCGCAAGCCCCGAGTGTCCCGGGAGGCTCTGGAGCGGGGAAAGCGCAAGCCCCGAGTGTCCCGGGAGGCTCTGGAGCGGGGAAAGCACAACCCCCGAGTGTCCCGGGAGGCTTTGGAGAGGGGAAAGCGCAAGCCCCGAGTGTCCCGGGAGGCTTTGGAGCGGGGAAAGCGCAAGCCCCGAGTGTCCCGGGAGGCTTTGGAGCGGGGAAAGCGCAAGCCCCGAGTGTCCCGGGAGGCTTTGGAGCGGGGAAAGCACAACCCCCGAGTGTCCCGGGAGGCAGCGGTCTGGGGGGGTTGTGGGTTTTATAATCTTCCTTATTTTCTGGTGCGCCCCTCGCCCCAGCAGGGCATGGAATCCCGGACTGCTTTGGGTGGGAGGGGATCTTTGTGAGGGTCCCCAACCACATGTCCCTGCCACTGGGGCCATGGCTTTTGTATATCCTCACAAAGCTCAGCCCTGCTCTATTTCAACACCCCCTTCCCTCTGAGAGATTTGGACTTCTGAACTCTCAAGGTAAGATCAGACATAGCCCACTGCAAGATTTCCTACCAACCTTTATTCTGCTCCTGTGTCACATTTCCTTTATAGCCCAAGAGTTCAGTCTGGGACCAAAGGGAGGACTGAGCTGGATGCGACTTTTGGCAGCGCTTTGGTTCCTTGGCTGATGAATCCACCCCAGCCACAGCTCCACCTGCACCTCACCCACAGCCACACCTGGGCTATGCCCTGTCACACAGGTGCAGTGCAGTCAAACCTCTTCCCCTGTCACCACTTCATGCAGTGCCACCAGAAAAGGTTAGTTAAAAGACTTTGGGCTTGTCTGCACCTGAGGAAAGTCGCTGCAGGGTAAAATGGAATTGGGATTGGAATTAGAGAAGTGCTGACAACGGTTGCCTGGGGTGATGTGGCCCCACTGTTGTTGCAGGCATCTTCAAGTGCCTAAGGAGGACAGGGGAAGCTGAGCTAGAGTAGGACATGGCAGTGTGATGCTCCTGTGATGCTCTCACCTGGCAGGAGCAGCTCTTGAGCTGCTTGGAAGATCTACTTCATGTCAGGAGAGGAGGAACCTGGCTTCATGGAGGATGTGGGAGGCACCAAGGCACCCCAGTGCCATTTGTAGTCAGCAGGGGGCCCTGTTGCCATTTTTAGACCCCTCTTAGCTCGGCACTGGAGGTATGGGAGGAAGCTCCCTGGGAACGGGGTGCAAGGCACTCCCAGCGTCATGCAACCCCTTTATGTGGCACCATCAGACCTTGGTCTGGGGCACTGTCAAAGGGCTTTGGCACCTCGAATCACTGATGAACAGGCTGTGGAAGAGACAGATTTACTTAATAAATAAATACAAATAACATATGGCAGGGAGTAACATGATGCAGAGCAGTATTCATGTTGTAAGGGAGGTCTGGGAGCCTTTGGCTGATGCTAGTTTAGCTTGACACACCTAGGATGTCAAGCAAGCAGACTCACAGGAGCACAGAATGACAGGGTCTGGAAGGGACCTCTGGAGATTGAGTCCAACCCCCTGCTAGAGTGGGTTCACCTAGAGGAGGCTGCACAGGATGGCATCAAGGTGGGTTTGGAGTTACTCCAGAGATGGAGACTCCTTCTCTCTGCAGCACCAGTACTGTGGCTGATGGTGCAACCTGGAGGGCATGTTAGAAGCTACATATTTAGATGGATAAATGTTAATACAGGAGGCTTTACCTCAGAATAGCTGGGGACAGTAACTGGAATGTCCTTGGGGTGCCCTTGGCCCCATTTCTGGGTGCCTGCCCCTGGGCAGGTTTGTGATGTCCCCAGGAGTTCTGGGCAGCATGGTCATGGCAGGCACCATGCAGAGGGCAAGGGGAATGGGGGTACTGATAGACCTTGGGGGTGTTGGTGGACCCTGAGGGGTTCTGATGGACCTTGTGGGGTGTGGAGGCTGCCCCCTCATCTCTGCAAAGCTTCATGCAGAACAAGTTTATTCTGCGTTGTCTATTTTGGGTCAAGCCTTTGCCTAAAGCTTGGAGCTCTAATGTTTGGCTCTGAGCCAAAGACAGAATGAGGGGAAAGGTGGCATTTGGGGTTCAGGGTCATCTCTGAGCTCCCAGGGTAGGGTTTAGTCAGCTGAGACAGGCAGTGGGAGGAAGAGGATGGCTTTCTGGCCGTAGTGAGTCCGTGGCCCCAGCTTGCTGTTCCCGTTCTTCTTCAGCCCTACAAACCAGTTCTTGTCCGCGTGCTTTTTGGAGACGTAGGTGTTGTAATGGTTCTCCTCCAGCCTCTCAAGGAACAGGCACTCCTCACCCAGTAACTGCTGAAAGACAGCCCCCAGTAACCACAGTGAGATGCTGGAGGGAGCAGGACAGCTAAGAAGCTATCCAGACCCACCTCCCAGATTTTCCTGCCCCCGTGAACTTTGGATTTAAAGTGTGGAGCTTTGATTCAGTCCCCTGGGCTGTTCCTGCTTTCACTTGTCCGTGACCTGGGCACTTCAGCTGGCAGTAACTGAGCTTTGTGCTCTGTAAGCTGGTCCTGGCACCAGCTCCTGCTCTGGCACTGAGCTGTGTGGTGGTAGCTGTGGGTTCAGAGGGAACAAAACAGCTCTTTGGTGAGGCTAAGCAGCCTGTGACCAGCATTATGTGGAGTGCACTTGGCTCTAAATGGGGCTGTTTTCACAGACCCAGATTATTTTGGGTGACTCAGTGCCCTCCCGCTCCTGGGCACAGCAGGGTAAGCTTCTGCCTTGCACAATCCCACTCAGACCAGAATGTTGTGACTGGTGGTTGCTGCTCCCTCCAACACAGGGTTTGGTGCATCCAGGGTGCAGAGGAAAGACGTGAGGAGGACTTTACTCAGTGGCTGTGGATCATTGTTGGGGGCTGCTGCCTCTGGCAATCTTGATCCCCCCCTCTTCGTGCCCATCTCCCTCCCTGCTCCAGTAAAGCCATGGAGGTGGTTCAGGGAGAAAGCAGAGGTGCGGGCAAGGCTGAGGCTGGAAGAGCAAGGTGCCCCCATGGCCCCAGCAGAGCTGGCAGCTGCTGAAAGGATGCAAAACAGCTGCTGCTCCAAAAATGCACTGCAATAATTTGAGAGTCAGAGCTGAACTACAACATTTGCCATGTGGCAGGCTGGGAAATGGTCTTTTCTGGCTATTTATTTATCCCCCCCACCAACCCCCAAATAAAGCTGGATGAAGAGTGGCCCTCCAGCTGCCAAAATAACAAACAGAGGGTAATTGTTGGTTGGGGTTTGGATTACTCAGAGCTCTGAAATTGTTGCAAACCTCAAACCTTCTCCTTGTCTGGTCCCACCAAACCCTCTCACTTACTGAGCCATAGAGCAGCCCATTGGGGTCCATTGCCAGGTACTGGCCAGACTGGGTGCTCCTTATGTACACCTCTCCCACGCTCTCTGCACTTAGCTGGAGCTGAACTGGAAGGAAAAACAGGAGAACAACAACAAAATGAGAAGGAAAATAAGGAAAAGCTGTCAGAGATGATGCCCTGGCTGCTAGGAATGTTAGCAGGGTGGTTTTGCTTGGAAGCTTGGCTTAGAAAAAGTTGGTAGGAAACAGGACACCATGTAGTCAAGGTGTCTCCATGGACCCTTGGATTTAAGCTCCATGGACTGAAGTTTGAGGAGGGGAGGTTTAGACTGGAGATTAGGAAGGGATTCTTTCCAGTGAGGGTGGTGAGACACTGGAACAGGTTGCTCAGGGAGGTTGTGGATGCCCCCTCCCTGGAGGTGCTCAAGGCCAAGTTGGATGAGGGCTAGTGGAAGGCGTCTCTGCTCATGGCAGGGGTTTGGAACTAGATGATCTTTGAGATCCCTTCCCACCCAAACCATTCTATGACCCTCTCCCTCATAGAAGCTAAGCTTTAGGAACCAAAGAGCTATTCTTTCCCTTATTTTACATCAAAGGGCAGGCAGCCTTTTGGTTAAGACACTGGAATGGGACACAGGAGGTTGGCATTTTAATTCTAGTTCTAATTGCCAAATTTCTCATGTGGTTTTGACAAGATACTTCAGGGGTGACAGCAGAGGAAGTGTTTTGAGAGCTAAGCCACAGAGGGGCAGATTTCAGGTGGCTGTGTTTCAACCCCCTGATCCAAAGCATCCCATCACCAGCTTGCCATGGTTGGTGTTACCCAGTGTGGATAGTGGAGAAAGGGTTGAACTTCACCCTAGAAAATCCCTCCTGTAGGTAGCCATGAGCCACATCTTAGATGGTCC
Source organism: Dryobates pubescens (assembly GCF_014839835.1). Classification (NCBI taxonomy): domain Eukaryota; kingdom Metazoa; phylum Chordata; class Aves; order Piciformes; family Picidae; genus Dryobates; species Dryobates pubescens. The sequence goes on from NC_071627.1 coordinate 12,949,537, forward strand.
CAGTTTGTGGCACTAAGATGGAGCTGATACTGAATGCATGGGCATTGGGTTTGTGGTGATGCTGATGTTCATCGCTCACCAGCCACCAGCTTTCCACCCCTGTCACCCAGCCTGGACCTCAGCTAGAAACTCCAAGGCTAAAACCACCTCCTCTTGGTCTTGTCCTGTGGGAGGAGAGCAGGTCAGCTGCAGGACAGTGTGTCTGGGCCACCTCCCCCTGCATCTACCCAAGCAGATTTAACCTTCCTTTTTGTCTGGTTCTTTTGTTGTTGTTTTTTTGCCCTATGGTTTCCTCATTTTCTTGCTTTGCTCATTACAGGACTCTAAGCAAACAATGAAACCTTGGCTCAAGTTCTTGTTGAAGGTGTTTATCAGGAAGAGGCTGGTTGGTTGGAGAGCAGTTTTGGGAGAAACCCTCTCTGAGTGCCCAGAGGGGACCCCAGGGGTGGGCAGAAAACTGTAGTCTGAGCAATCAGCAGTCAGAGGGCTGTGGTTATATCCAGAGTGGGACTTGCAGAATCCAGCTCTTCCAAAGGATCATTCCCATCTCCTAGTCAGCTTTTCCTCCTGTGCTTCTACTGGAGAGATTTGTAACAGGAAGATTTAGAATCATTTAGGATGGAAAAGACCTTGAAGATTATCAAGTCCAACCATTAACACAGCACTGCCAGGTCACCACTAAACCACGAGCCTCAGCACCACATCTTCATGGCTTTGAAACCACTCCAGGAGTGTGGACTCCACCACTACCCTGAGCAGCCTGTTCCAGACCTTGACAAACTTTCTGGGGAAGAAATTGTTCCTCATGTCCAACCTAAACCTCCCCTGGTGCAACCTGATGCTGTGTCAAAGGTCCCTTCTGTGATTCTATGATTCTGGCTGTCCAGGTGTTCTCTGTGAAGGCTGAGAGAGAGATCAGCTGCAGGGTGTTGGTGCTGATGGGATGCAAGTTGGAGCAAGGTTTAAATGCTGCTGCTCCAGGTGGCAGTAGCCTTTGTGAGAGCTTTGTGGTGGCCCTGGTTGGGGTGGCTGTGCTGGACACAGTGCTATATGCTGGGATTCTTGCTGCAGCAGCAGTGCTGGAACAACATGTCTTCCAGCTCCTGTGCAGCCAAAGGTGGGCACTGGGATGGGGTACAAAGGTGTTTAATGGTGGTGGTGGTGGCCAAAAGCCCTCCTGCCTTGAGTTTTGGCTTGATGCAGAGGATGAGTCTGTTACAAGAGCTCATCTGGGTGGGTGTTGTTGGTATGTCCCCTGGTTTCCTCTCATCCTGTTGCTTGTTGCATGTTCAGGTTGGTTTGAATGAAGCCTGATCACATACCTCAGCTCCAGTTCCTTTCTTTGTAAATTGGTTTTATCCCTATTTGGATGAGGCAATGGGTGATGGCACCTCTTGGCATGGCAGAGGCCCCTGTTCCAGTGATGTCTTTGCTGTAATGGTTCACATTCTTCATTTATGGAGATTCCTGCTCCATAAATGATGTTTAATTAGTCAACTGTGTGGGTACAGGTTTGCAGTGATCCACAATCCAGCTGGGAGCTGGAACAAAATGAGCTGGGCAGCTTGCAGAACACCAGTAGAGACTCTACTGCACCCCTGCACATCAGCTCCCCACATAAGCTGTGGGCATTCTGGTGCCCTGCCCCTCCTTGCTGTCGCTCCAGGCAGCCACAGGCATCTGGCTTGCTCCTTGCTGTCACTCCAGGGTTCCACAGGCATCTGGCTTGCTCCTTGCTGTCACTCCAGGGTTCCATAGGCATCTGGCTTGCTCCTTGCTGTCACCTCCAGGGTTCCACAGGCATCTGGCTTGCTCCTTGCTGTCACTCCAGGGTTCCACAGGCATCTGGCTTGCTCCTTGCTATCACTCCAGGGTTCCACAGGCATCTGGCTTGCTCCTTGCTGTCACCTCCAGGGTTCCATGGGCATCTGGCTTGCTCCTTGCTGTCACCTCCAGGCAGCCACAGGCATCTGGCTTGCTCCTTGCTGTCACTCCAGGGTTCCACAGGCATCTGGCTTGCTCCTTGCTGTCACTCCAGGGTTCCACAGGCATCTGGCTTGCTCCTTGCTGTCACTCCAGGGTTCCATGGGCATCTGGCTTGCTCCTTGCTGTCACCTCCAGGCAGCCACAGGCATCTGGCTTGCTCCTTGCTGTCACTCCAGGGTTCCATAGGCATCTGGCTTGCTCCTTGCTGTCACCTCCAGGGTTCCACAGGCATCTGGCTTGCTCCTTGCTGTCACCTCCAGGGTTCCACAGGCATCTGGCTTGCTCCTTGCTGTCACCTCCAGGGTTCCATAGGCATCTGGCTTGCTTTGTGCTGGCTGCTGCTTGTCCCAGCTGTGTAAGCAGGATGCCACAGTGCAGGTCACAGTCCCCTCATGTGCCAGAGGGTGGTGCTGAGCAGCTCTAGTTTGTGCCAGGGCAGGACCGTGGGTGCTCTTGGTGCACAGAAGCAGGTACCTTGCTGGCAGGGCTGCTCCTTGGGCACACAGCCCTTCCAGGAGATCCCTTAGGAAATGTTTCTGCTTTTGGATATCCAAGTTTATGAGAACATTTACAGGAGGTTCCTTCCTGGCAGAGGTTTCCAAACATGTGGCCCCAGGCCAGCAGCTGGTGGGGTGAGAGGGTACCATGCCAGGAGTGCTGTCTGTGTGGACTGGATCCCAGAATCCCAGCATGGTGGAGCTGGAAGGAACTTCTGGAGATCATTCAGTCCAAGCCCTCTGCTAAAGCACCCACAGCAGCTTGACCAGGATCACAATGTCCAGGTGGGGTTGGAAGCTCTCCAGAGGAGACTCCACAACCTCTCTGGGCAGCCTGCTCCAGGGCTCCAGCACCCTCACACCAAAGAATTTCCTCCTCCTGTTCAGATGGAACCTTCTGGGTTCCACTTTGTGCCTGTTGTCCCTTGTCCTGTCCCTGGGCACCACTGCCAAGAGCCTGGCCCCATCCAAAACAATTGGGGTCAACCAGAAGGATTCTGTGATTCTATGAAAATGCTGCAGGGATGCCGGTGGGGTTCACACAACCTCTCCAGCTTGTAGTCGCTGTGAACCTGGCCCTGTCTTCTGCTGCTCGGTGCCCTTTTCTGCCCCTTGCAGTGGTGTGAGGACATCTGCTGCCAGGTTTATTCCAGGCTGGAGGCATCCTGCCCTCTGCTGTGTTTATCCAGCCTTGGTGAGCTCATCCTTGCCCTGCCATGTGCTCTGTGAGTGGTGGGTGAGCAGTGCAGTGAGGCCTCCTCCTTAAACAGCCAGAGCAAGCAGAAAGGTGGAGTTTGGGGAGGAAGCCACATCTACACTTGTGGTTTAAGGAAAATAAAAATGCTTTTCTTAGAGCTTTGTCAGGGCAGATGTGGTTTTCTCCCAGCCTTTCTTCTTAACCAGATAGGAGCCTGGCGGGTCCCAGTTAGATTCCAGTAAGTGTTCAGGAAGTGCTGTGCCCAGAGGCTTCTGCTGAGAACCAAGAAGCCTGGGGTGTGGTGATGGGGAAGAGCCTGGCCCCGTGGGGAGCCTTGCTCTGCTGCTGTCCTGCTCTCCTGTGTTTAAAAAGCTCTCTCATGGAATCCCAGGGGTTGGAAGGGACCTCTGGAGATCATCCAGTCCAAACCCTCTGATAAGACAGGGGCACCCACAGCAGCTTGCCCAGGGTTATGATAGATGGGTGGCTTTGGAAAACTCTCCAGAGAAGGTGACTCTGCCACCTCTCTGGGCAGCCTGCTTCAGGGCTCCAGCATCCTCACACCAAAGAAGAACCTCCTGGGTTCCCATTTGTGCCTGTTGCCCCTTGTCCTGTCCCTGGGCACCACTGACAAGAGTCTGGCCCCATCCTCTAAGAGCACCTGGTACCAAGCCTGTCTTCTCCAGTTCCCCTGTTGGCTAAGGCTGATAAAAGGCCAGGAGCAAGGAGGAGCACCAAGCAGCCCCACCAGGTTTGCTTACTGTGCTGGTCGCTGCGGTCCCTGGTCCCATCCACTTTGCCGTCTGGGAGGATCCGCAGGAAGTGGCCTCCGTTGCTGCAGTAGAGGAGTTTGGGCTTCTTGTAGTTGCCTGGGGGAAGGTTGAACTTTTCTGTCAGGGCACTGAAGGTGGTGATGTCTCCTTCAGCCATTGCTCAGCCTCTCCTGGCGCCTGGGCTGCAAGAGATGTGCTGGTGTTAGGGTGGCAGCGGCGGTGGCACCAAGTGCTTGGCACCTGCTGCTGCTGCTGCCAGGCTTTTAAAGGGAGGGGAGGCAGCACGGTGGTCCCCAGCTGGTGCCCAGCACAGGTGATTCACACCGTGGCTGGTGACTCCAGCAGTGACACAGCCCCAAAGGTGATGCTGCTTGCCGTGGGAGGCTGGGCCGGGGGGGTCGTCGTCTCGCTGGGCAGGCGGGACGCGGTCCCGTTCGTTTCATCACAGCACTCTCTGTTTTCTGTCTACCTTCCAGTGACGTGGGGACTAAAATTACAGGCTCCAAAAGCCAGGTTTGAAACCACCAGAAGCCAGGCTGGAAGCCATCCCATGTCTGATGGGAAGCCGCAAGGGGCAGGAAGGGAGCCCAGGTGAGTGACTCTCCACTATTTTAACTTCCAAGGCTGGTGATGGTGATGATGGGGTGCCGTGACACAGAGCGTGTGCCAGGTCACAAACATGACCTCCTGCCTTAGCACTCTGCATCTCACCTGCTGTGGCATAACTGCCCTGGCCAAACGCACCCACGCTAAAGATCAGAGCAAGTGTTGGACATCCTGGAATCCCAGAAACCCAGCAGGAGGTGCTGGGAGTGCTCCCTGCAGGTGGTGACATGGGCTAGCCCAGCTGTCTTGTGATGAGGCTGCTGAAGAAACCCACAAGAGCTCAGAAGGTTTATGGTTCACAGAATCCCAGCATGGTGGGGGTTGGAAGTGACCTCTGGTGATCACCCAGTCCAACCCCGCTGCTGAAGCAGGGCACCCACAGCAGCTTGCCCAGGGTCACAATGGCCACGGGGGTTTGGAAGCTCTCCAGAGAAGGAGACTTCACAGCTTCTCTGGGCAGCCTGCTCCAAGGCTCCAGCACCCTCACACCAAAGAAGTGTCTCCTCATCTTCAGACAGAACCTCCTGGGACCTCTGGTCCTTTATCAGGGAACCAGATGATCTCCAGAGGTCCCTTCCAAACTCCACCATCCTGGGATCCTGAGATTCCATGAGTGGTGTTTTGCAATGTACTGGAACCAAAGCTTTTCTTGAGCCTTGATCTGAGGGTCAGAGTCACCCAGGAGTCTCCTGGGTTGATGATCTTGGTGAGACACTGGAACGAGTTGTCCAGGGAGGCTGTGGATGCCCCCTCCTTGGGGGTGCTCTAGGCCAGGTTGGATGAGGCCTTGGGCAACCTGATCTAGTGGAAGGTGTCCCTGCCAATGGCAAGGGGTGGAACTAGATGATTTTAAAGATCCCTTCCAATCCAAATCATTCTATGAATCTATGACAGATAGAAGTGAGAGACAACTATCCCAAAGCCAAGAGCTCAGGTCAGGATCTCAGCAAACTTCGGGGTGCAAGTGAGGGGTGGACTGAGACGCTCCTCTTGGTTGCCTCAGAACTGTGTGCTCAAGGGCATCTTGGAGAGCTCTAAGAGAGCAGCTCTCCTGGCAACAGCTTCTTCATTCCACGTTTCCTTTAAGGTTTTTTGGCTATTTTTAGAACACATTCAGAGGTCACCAGCTGCTGTTGAGTCCACCAGAGAAGCTGAATGAACATTATTTTCCACTCCCATTGTCTCTCCTTGCAAAATACTGTTGCTGTTCTCCCACTTTTATGAGCGTGGAGCTGCTGCTCCACACACACCACCACTCACGGCCCTACTATTACCCTTTTGGCAGGGACATGTTGGGTTTTTGTGGGAATTAAGCATGAGAGAGAGAAACTGAACCAAAGACAACACCAAGGGGCTTATTTCTCTGGGTGGAAGCCCAATCAAATGATTAAACAGCTCGAAGCAGAGCAGAAGGCTTTCTCCAAGATGCTGAGCTGAGAGGCACCACACTCCAGCTGTTATTTGGTGCCACATAGAGAAAGGAAACTATTCTAGGAGGAGATTGCTGTGAGAGGGGGATGGCTGCTGCTGGGACATTGACATAGCTGGTCACACCAGGACAGTAAGTGGGAGAGTGTTTGCCCAACACCAGCTGTGTTTGTGGCTCTCCTCTTTTCTCCACCCCTCAGGAACATGCTCTTCCACTCCTGTAGCTTTTCCTGCTCTGTTGCCTAAAGCCAAAACAGCACTGAGAATGAAGGATGGACCTAGGACATCTGCTCTGGGGTGCCTCCTGCAGTGCAAGGGGCAGAGGGTCACACCAGCAGCCTGAGGGCACTTGGCTCTTCCTCTTGGGCTGTGGAAGGAGAAGTTAGAACCCTATAAAGATCAGAAATAGCTTTCTGAAGGAGAAAAGGACCTTAGTGTTGATTTTAACCAGGTCCTCCAGAGCTGGGGATCTGCCTGTGTTTGACTTCTCAGGGGACAACGGTCTGGAGGGAGTGAAAACAGCAAGGGAGAGGGCAAAAGCTCATTGCCTGTTGCAAGGTGGGATGTTTTGTGGTGACAAACTCAAAGAGGGACATTCAGAATAGGGAGAAGGAAGACATGTTTGAGGGTAGTGAGAGCCTGGCCCAGGTTGCCCAGAGAAGTGAGGGATGCCCCATACTGGGAAGCATTCCATGTGAGGTTGTTTGGGGCTCTGAGTAAACTGCTTCAGTTGCAGCTGTCCCTGCTGACTGCATGACTTCAGTTGAAAAGTCCCTTCCCACCCAAACCAGTCTGTGATGCTATGACACAGGAAGTTCTCTTGGGCAGGGGGCACTCAGGCCTGGTTTGGTGATGGGGGGTAAAGTGGCATCTCCCTGCATCATCTCCTGTTCAGCACCTTCCAGTCATGAAAGGTCCCTGCAGCTGGCACCCCCTCATCCACACCCTGCTTGGGACCCTCTGCCCAGATGCTGGCAGGCATGAGGGAGGTTAAACTGGGTGACACTTCATCTGGCTTCCAAATGTCACTGTCCCCCAACTGCCACCCACTCCTGGTGTCCATGCAGGACACTGGGCAAAATGTCAAACCACAAAGCTCCTCCTGCCTGGGCTGTCTGGGCTCTGCTGCAGGTGTGGCTGCGCCTCACGCCCACAGACAGACAGACACCACCGCTGCTGGCCACGGCCAGCCTTCTCATGGTTAGCTGAGGGAACTGGGCTTGTTTGCTCTGGAGAAGAGGAGGTGAGGGGAGACCTCACTGATCTCTACAACTCTCTACAACAAAAGGAGTTGCCCTGTAAAGAGGTTGCATTGAGGTGGCAGTTGGTGTCTTCTTGCTAGTATCAGGTGATAGAAGGAGAGGGAATGGCCTGAAATTGTGCCAGGGGAGGGTTAGGCTGGACATGAGGAAGAATTTCTTTGCTGCAAGAGTGGTCAGGCATTGGAACAGGCTGCCCAGGGAGGTGGTGGAGTTATCATCCATGGAGGTGTTTGAGAAACCTGTGGCCATGCTACTTAGGGACATGGCTTGATGGCCATGGTGGTGCTGGGTTGATGGTTGGATTCCATCTGAGAAGGTTTTTCCAACCCAAACAATTCTATTAATCTGTGATTTGTGTCCATGGAGGAGTGGGCACCAGTTTGGTCCTTACTGTGACACTGGTGAAGAAGGCACCATGACCATGGGCAGGAGCAGGCAGCTGCTCCTACACCACTCCAGGGAAAACAGTGCCCTGACTGGGACACTGCCATGAGTTTCCATAACAGTGCCCTCAGAGGCTTGGGGAGGTTTTTTTTGGGAGGCTTTTCTACCTTTTCCTGATTTCTATAAACAACAAACCACCAGAGAAGTCTGCAATTTTAGCTACCTGCTGGCACTGGGCTGCTGCAGCAAGCACTTTGCAGAGTGCTGCCTGTGCAGGGACACCCACGCTCTTTATTTCCAGCTCCTGAGTGGGCAGAGACATGGAGATGTTTGTCCTGCCTGGTGTTCCACAGACAGCTGAGGGGAAAGCTGTGGGGTCCTGTTGATCTGCAGGGATGGAGTCAAGGGTTCTTCTTCCTGATATCCAGTCTAAATCTCCCCTCTTCCAGCTCAAAGCCATTGCCCCTCATCACCAGAGGCCCTTCTAAACAGTCCTTCCCCAGCCTTCAGATATTGAAATGTAGCTCTGTGGTCTCCCTGGAGGCTTCTCTTCTCCAGAATGAACAACCTCAACTCTCCCAGCCTGTCCCCATAGGGAAGGTGCTCCAGCCCTCTGATCATCTTTGTGGCCTCCTCTGGACCTTCTCTATCAGGTCCATGTTCTCCTTGTGTTGGGGGTCCCATAGCTGGACATAGCACTGCAGGTGAGGTCTCACCAGAGCAGAGCAGCAGAATCAGCTCTCTCCATCTCTTTGCCATGCTGCTGTTGATGCAGCCCAGGCTGCCACTGGCTTTCTGGGCTGCAGGTGCCCATTGCTGGCTCATGTCCAGCTTCTCATCCACCAGCATCCCCAAATCCTTTTGTTCAGGGCTGCTCTCAATCTCCTCATCCTCCAGCTTGCACTGATATCGAGGCTTGCCCCAGCCTAGGTGCAGGACCTTGCACTTTCCTTTATTGAACCTCATGAGGTTCTCCTAAGCCCGCTTCTCCAGCCTGTCCAGATGCCTCTGGATGGCATCCTGTCCTTTGTTCTTATCAATTGCACCACTCAGCTTGGCATCATCAGCCACCTTATGCTGGGTATGTACCATCTGTGAGTCACTGGTGGCTTCTGCAAGAGCTCTGCAACCTTCAGAGGCTGCTCTTGCTCTCCAGCAGCAGGAACACAACATGTGGGAAATGAGGCAAAAAATAGCAACTGAGAAATACTGGGCTAGGGATCTCCCCTTGATGACAGACAGGGAGGAAAGGAGGGTGGCTGCCTCCAGGAAGGCCACACAGCACCCTGGGGCAGAGATACCACCACACAGCAATGGTCCCTTCTCCCTCTCTCTGAGCTGGCTTTCAACAAATTCCACCACAAAGAGATTTCTATTGTTTGAAAGACAAACCTAGCCAGGCCTCCAGCCCAAAGGATCGCTGCTGACAGCTCTGCAGTGGCACAACATGTCTACAGGACTCCTAAAAATGTCCCACTGTGAATCACTGCTCAATGTGTGCAGAGAACCATGGACTCAGTTGGATGAGAGCTTTGAGACCATCAAGTCCAAGCATTAACCCAGCACTGCAAGGCTGCCACTAAACCATGTGGTTTACTAAACACACTAAACTCAACACCACATCTCCACAGCTTTGAAACCCCTCCAGGGATGAGGACTCTACCACTGCCCTGGGCAGCCTGGGCCAGAGTTCCAGCACCCTCACACCATAGAATTTTTGCCTCATGTTCAGGTGGAACCTCCTGGGTTCCAGGTTGTGACTGTTGTCCCTTGTCCTGTCCCTGGGCACCACTGGGAAGAGTCTGCCCCCATCTTATCCCCAACCCTTCAGCACTTGCTGAGCATTGAGCAGATCCCCTCTGGGGCTGCTCTTCTGCAGGCTCAACAACCCCAGGGCTCTCAGCCTTTCCTCCTCACAGAGATGCTCCAGGCCCCTCAGCATCTTCCCAGTCTCCACTGCACTCTCTCCACTAGTTCCCTGTCTCTTGAACTGTGGAGCCCAGGTCTGGACACCAGGCTCTTCCCTTGTGCTGAGGTCTGTTATTTTAATTTCTGACTTGGCAGCCAAGGAGAGGACAAATATTTAGAGTAATAGGATTGTTTGGGTTAGAAAGGACCTCTGAGATCATTGAGTCCAACCATCAACCTAAGACCACCGTGGCCATTAAGAAGGTGCTTGAAATCCTGGCTCTGGTCTCTTCCATGAGCATCTTGTTAGAAACACCTCAAAATGAGAGGAGAGAGACTGAAAGAAACCCACTGTGGCTCTTGTCCTTATGGCCCTGGGGACTCAGGTCTCACTCCTCATTACAGCTCCACTCTGAGCTGCTAAATGCTATTTAGACCAAACTGAAGATGTTAATTATGAAGGCAAATTCCCCTGGCTGGGTGAGTGCAGGTGCTCTGCATGGCCAAGCCTGAATTCCACACATCCCTTCTGTCCCCCTTCCACTTCCCTGAGCACCTTGGCTTGCTCATGCCATTTAGCCAAGGAGAAAGCCCTGATGGAGCAGATCCAGGGAGGTATGAAACTGACAGCTCCCATCACAGGGGTTCTGGGGCTGCAGGTTTTCAGCTGGAGGAGCTGAGCAGGAGCTGAGCCAGGCAGCTGATGGGGAGTGAGGTGGAATGAGCCCAAGCCAGCTGCATGATGAGCTGCCTCAGCTGGGAGGAAGATCAAGGTCTCAGGAGTGGGAGGAAGGCCAAAACCATCAGGGGAGCTTGGGAGGGAAAGTTCATTCCCTGGGCTGGGGTGGGGCTGGGAAGGAAAGTTTATCCAAAGGGCTAGCAAAGCTCTGGGTCTGGCTGGAGACCTCGGTGGACCTGAGCTCTCTCCAGCCCTAACCCAACGCTGTGTGTCTCATCCTGCGCCCGGAGGAAGCAAGGCTGACCCAGGGCTGCAGGAGAACAATTGGACATTGTGCTGCCTTATCACCACCCAGCCCTGGCCGGCCCTCAGGAACCCATTAAACTTTAGACCCCGTTTGTGCAGCTCTTCCTGTGCACCTCCTGTGCTCCCCAGGGCAATGGCTGCAGGGGTTGAGAGGTGCCCAAGCTCCCCATCACCATTGTCTGCAGCCCATCTCCTAGCGTGGTGGGGCTGGCGCCAGCGGGGTGCTGCTGCGGTGCTGCTGCATCACAGACTAGTTTGGGTAGGAAGAGCCCTTGCAAGGCCATCTAGTCCAACCCCCTGCAGCCAGGAGGCGTATCTGCAACTAGAGCAGGTTGCTCAGAGACCCACACAACCTGACCTGGAATGGTTCCAGGGATGGGGCATCCCCCACCTCTCTGGGCAACCTGGGCCATTTCTTCTCTTATCACTTGTTCCTTGAGAGAAGAGACCCACCCCACCTGACTCCAGCCTCCTTTCAAGGAGCTGTAGAGAGCCAGAAGGTGTTCCTCAGCCTCTTCTTACCTCCTTCAGCAGGGTCTCCAGCCTGGATCCCGACCCCTTCCTGCTGACTTGGATATCCCTACCAGAGACCATCTCCAAAGCTGCTAGGATCTGGGGACACCACCCCAGCAGCCATGGCTTGGAGCAGGATGAGGATGCTCAATGCTCACCTCCATGGGCAGGAGATGATCAGAGGGAGCCAAGGGTGGCTTGAGGAGATAATTCTGGTAAGATCTGAACTTACTAAATCTTATTTATGGCCTGCAATTGTGCCAGAAGAGGTTTAGGTTGGACACGAGGACCAATTTCTTTGCTGCAAGAGTGGTCAGGCACTGGAACAGGCTGCCCAGGGAGGTGGTGGAGTCACCATCCCTGGAGGTGTTCAAGAAACCTGTGGACCTGGGGATGTGGTTTGATGGCCATGGTGTTGGTGGGTTGATGGTTGGACTTGGTGATCTTGGAGGTCTTTTCCAACTGAAAAGATTTGGTGGTCCTACTCTGGCCAACAACTCCTTTTCCTTGGGACTTAGGTGCTGGGTGGAGTTGGCCCAAGGATTTTTATACTTTTTTAATGGATTTTTTTTTTTTAAAGGAAACCTGTTTTTTATTGCATGAAAAAAGAGCCATCTCACAGTGCTGTGTCATGTCAACCAACTTCAGATTGGGTTGGGGTTTTTGCTTGTTTAGTTTTGGGGCTTTCTGGTGATCCCAACATTGTGGTTTGTAATTGCAAATGGTTTTTCATCTCCTGATTCTGGTTTTGATCCAGGCTTTAGGTTCACTTCTGGGCATTTTGATACTGCAGCTGAACATGACCCTCCCATTTTTCAACCTTTCCTCTCTCTCTCTCCCCCAGGGGACTGGGGGGTGGCTGCAGCACTGTCAGGGTTGGGTTTTTTTTTGGCAAGCCAGGTGAGACTCTTCTGCTGTCCCTGGAGAGGGGACCTGTCTGCTTCTCCCCCACCATCCCAGCACACCCTTGTGCCTCCAACCCCAACTCTGACCCCTCACTTGAGCCCCCCTGGGTGCATGAACAGCCCACAGGGGGCTGGCAGGGTGAGAGTGGGAAGCCCGGGGTGGGGGTCAGCATCTCCTTAGGGGGCTCAGCTTGGAGTGTTCAACCTCCTGCACTGCCCTGGGTGTAGGGTCTGAGCATCCTTCCCCGGGGATTCAGCAGTCTGGGGTGTGGCTCAGCCCTCTGTGCTGCCCTAGGATGCTCAGCCTGGGGAGCTCAGCATCTCCCTGGGGGATTCAGCATTGGCGGGGGGTTCACCATCCCTCCCGGCTGAGTCTCATCCCTTGTACCCTCTCGGGTGCATCTCAGTTCCCTCACCACCCCCGGGGATGCTCAGTCGCCTGCATCCCGTTCCCCGGCACCTACCGCCGGCTCCGCGCTGCTCCTGGCTGTGCCGTGTCCAGCGAGGGGAAAAAAGGGAAAATCACCAAAAAAAAGGAAAGGAAAAGCTGCTGCGAAGCTGCCTCTCGGCGGCGGCGGGAGGAGGATGCTGCCGGGGGGGTGGGAAAAGGGGCGGCGATGCTGGGTCACATCCAATCCCTTCTGCTGCCAGCGGGGCCGGGCACCTGCCTGCTCTGCTTGCGCTGCCTGTCCTGGCTGCCTGTGCCGCCCGCATCGCGCTGCCTGCCCTGCCTGCACTCCTTTCCTGCCTGCACTCCTTTCCTGCCTGCCTTGCCCTGCTCATTTCAATGTCCCCCGGGAAGGAACCCCTAGCCTTGCTCAGCTGCACCCCAGCAGCGGGGATGGTGGGGGGTGTGTGTGGGGGGTTGACTGCATCTCTGTCCTCTACTTGGGCAACTGTGGAGAAGGGGCTTGGTGCCACAGGGCCACAACAGGCTGCTCAGCACTCAGCCTGGCACGAGACTGGGCACAGCCTGGCCTTAAAAGCCAAAGTGGTGCCTGAGCTCTGTCAGCCTGACAGAACCCAGCCCTGTGTCCCCAAGCACAGGGACGCTGCAGCGTGGGCCTGGTGCTGGTCCAGCTCTGCAGCACGACTTGGCACCTCTGCCGCAGCCATGGGCTCTTGGGGTGCCCCCTGTGGGCTCACAGGTTGCCAGTGCTGTGCTTGTGGAGTGCCAGCTGTGGGCTTACCGTGTGCCAATGGTGGGCTCAGAGAGAGCCAACAGTGTTTGCCTTATGGAGTGCTAATGGTGAGCTCATAGGGAGCCTACAGGGTTGGGTTCTGGGGGTGCAGGGTTGGGTTCTGGGGGTGCAGTGTTGGATTTGCAGGGTGCAGTGTTGGGTTCTCTGGGTGCAGTTTGGGGTTTTTGGGGTGCAGTGTTGGGTTCTCTGGGTGCAGTTTGGGGTTTTGGGGTGCAGTGTTGGGTTCTTGGGGTGCAGGCTGTGTGGTGTGCAGAGCCTGGGGGGTGCTGAACAGTTGCTGGCCGCAGCGTTGGAGAGCAGGAGCGATGACTTCACTGCCTGGCTGGTCTCCATCAGCCTCTGCCGTGGTATTTAAGCTGCTTTATCTAAGCCTGGCTTGGAACAGACTTTGAGTCCCAGCTCCCATGGAGGCTGTGAGCTCAGGCAGGCACTTTGGGCTGGAAGCTGAAAGCACCCAGAGCCCAGACACAAACATCTTCTAGCTGAGTGCAGCTTCCAGCAGCTGGTGGGGATGGCTCCTGCAGCATCCAGCAGCACAGGTGGGCTCTGAGCCTCCCCAGCCCCTCAATATTCCTTTCTGTTTTGTGTGTGTGTTCAATTTGATCAAGTTTTGCTCCTGCCATTTTAGCCACATGTTGAAAATAGAAAGAAAAAAATATGGAAAATGTAGCCAAATATTTCTAAGCCTCAAAAAAAGACCAAGGCTGGCCTCAGCTCAGGCTTTCCTGGAGGAAGGACTGCAGGATTGTAAGGATATGAGGACTAGCAGGAAACCTTGCTCTGTTTTCTCATGCAAAGGAATATTCCCCTTGTTCTGGAGCTGTGGGGAGACTGCATCCCCTGCCCATGCCCCCAGCCCTCCCCATCACTGCCTGGCTCTCCTTACAGCCCTGCTGTGGTTGGAATATGTATGGCTTTGATGCCATGCAGGGCACAGCTGATGGCACCTTGCCCAATTCAGTGTTGTGTCCTTCCTGATGCACATCCTGGAGGCAGCCTGGGGGCAAATGCTTGCTCCAGGCTCATGCTCTGGTCACTGGGACAGAAAATCCCTATGTGAAGTGGCCAAAATGCAGAAGCTGATGGTGCCACAGCAACCACCAGCCCTGCTGCAAATTGCATCTGGAGGCCACATACGGAGTACTGGGTCCAGTTCTGGGTTCCTCTTGTTCAAGAGAGACAGGGAACTACTGAAGAGAGTCCAGGGGAGGCTCCAAAGATGCTGAGGGGCCTCTAGCATCTCTGTGAGGAGGAAAGGCTGAGAGCCCTGGGGCTGTTGAGCCTGGAGAAGAGCAGCCCCAGAGGGGATCTGCTCAATGCTCAGCAAGAGATAAAGGACCTGTGAGGGGGCAAGAGGGATGAGGGGAGACTTTTGTCAGTGGTGCCCAGGGGTAGGACAAGGGAGCAACAGGCACAAAGTGGAACCCAGGAGGTTCCATATGAACAGGAGGAGAAACTTCTTTGGTGTGAGGGTGCTGGAGCCCTGGAGCAGGCTGCCCAGAGAGGTTGTGGGGTCTGTTTCTCTGGAGAGCTTCCAACCCTCCCTGGCCATTGTGATGCTGGGCAAGCTGCTGTGGGTGCCCTGCTTTGGCAGAGAAAGTTGGACTGGGTGATCTCCAGAGGCCCCTTCCAAGTCGATCGTACTGGCAGGGATGGGGGTCTCTGCCCTCAGATCCACCTATGCCTCCTCCCACCCTGCAGCCCTGCCCAGGAAGCTCCAGTTGCCTGGGTTATTTCCCAGGCTCTCAGAATGACTTGACAGCTGAGTTCTGCTCCTGTCTGGGGTGAGGAACCTCCTCCCCTCGCTGCCTCTAATGTCCATGAGACTCCTTCAGCTACAGGTCTCATAAATAGCACAAACTTCTTGGGGTTGTTTGGAAGCACAGAGAATAATTAACCATTGAGATGCTTTCATCCTGGTCTAATAGGAGGTGTCTCTGCCCATGACAGGGGCTTGGACCCAGATGATCTTTAAGGTCACTTCCAACCCAAACCAGTCTGTAACTCCATGATTTCTGCCCTGAGCAAGCCACAGGTGCTTCTCTCTGCCTGGCACCCAGGACCCAGTGCCTGTGTGGGCAGCTGAGCCCCAGCACACACTGCCCAGCAGCTCCTCTTCATCATAGCCATCACCATGCAGCACAGAAAACTTAGACAGTCCCAGGCTTTACTTTCATCCCTCTTGGAGCTGTGTTGCTGAAAGGGCTCAGCAAGTGCTGTTCAGCCCAGCACAAACTGGGAACAGCACTGAAATGGAAAGTGCCCCCCCTCCTGCCTCTGAGCCTGAGGAGAGGAAAAGGAAACCCCAGTTGTTCCTCCAGTGACAGACATCCAGCTGAGCTGGCAAACAGGCCAGGAGCCCAGGAACTGGGGGACCCAGTTGTTCCCCCAGTGACAGACACCCTGCTGAGCTGGCAAACAGGCCAGGAGCTCAGGAACTGGGGGACCCAGTTGTTCCCCCAGTGACAGACACCCAGCTGAGCTGGCAAATAGGCCAGGAGCTCAGGAACTGGGGGACCCAGTTGTTCCCCCAGTGACAGACACCCAGCTGAGCTGGCAAACAGGCCAGGAGCCCAAGAACTGGGGGACCCAGTTGTTCCCCCAGTGACAGACACCCAGCTGAGCTGGCAAACAGGCCAGGAGCCCAAGAACTGGGGGACCCAGTTGTTCCCCCAGTGACAGACACCCAGCTGAGCTGGCAAACAGGCCAGGAGCCCAGGAACTGGGGGACCCAGTTGTTCCCCCAGTGACAGACACCCAGCTGAGCTGGCAAACAGGCCAGGAGCCCAGGAACTGGGGGACCCAGTTGTTCCCCCAGTGACAGACACCCAGCTGAGCTGGCAAACAGGCCAGGAGCCCAGGAACTGGGGGACCCAGTTGTTCCCCCAGTGACAGACACCCTGCTGAGCTGGCAAACAGGCCAGGAGCTCAGGAACTGGGAACACACCTCTCTCAGGATGCTGTGCCCAGCTAGGGGGCAAAGGGGGATGCTGGAAGAGGCACTCACCTGCCGGGCTGGGCTGCACAGAGCTGGGTGGTGGTGGCAGCAGAGAGGTAACACCGGCTGGGGTCACCCTGTCCTTTGCCTCACTCCCTGGGGTCCAGGCAGCTCCTGGAGGGATGCTCACCTGCACCCACACGTTGTTGCAGCACTCATGGGCAGGTCCAGAGGCAGGCAGTGTCCTCAGATGGGCTCAGGGGCTGTGCTGGGTCCTGGGCAGAAGCTGTCATCTGCTGACGGGCACTGCGGTGCCCGGGGACTGCGGCTGCTGCTCTGCACCCAGACAGGAGAAGGAAGCATGGAGAGCCCTGTGCCTTGCTATTTTTTCCCTCTCATGTGACCTTGTTTTTGGATGGCTATTTTGGGGCTGGCCTCCAGCCCAGGTGAAAGACCAGGATCTCATCCAGCCTGCCTCCCCCATCACCCAGGGGGGGCCTCCCAGGACCTGCCTGCCCAGATGCTGGGGCTCAGTGCTCAGTGGGTGCTTCCCAGCCCTTGCCTTCTTCCTGCTAAGCTGCTTCTGTCCCTGACCTATTTCTGTGCAGTCACAGGATGATGGCAACCAGCTGCTGTCTGCATGCTGCACCCACTCCAGCACCCCTTCCCCCTGTCCCCAGGGCTCTTGCTGGGGGTCAAAGTCTCCCCAGCACTGCTTGCCCTCTTTCTGCCCATTTTGCCCCCATTTTGTCAGGAAGCTGCTGGCAGAGAAACAAATAACAGACCTGCTGGCAGCTTCCAGCAGCCTTGGTGTCAGCTCATCAGAGAATCATGGATCTGTTTGGGTTGGAAAAGACCTCTAAGATCATTGAGTCCAACCATCAACCCAACACCACCATGGCCATCAAAGCATGTCCCCAAGTGCCATGGCCACAGGTTTCTTAAACACCTCCAGGGACAGGGACTCCACCACCTCCCTGGGCAGCCTGTTCCAATGCTTCACCACTCTTGCAGCAAAGAAATTGTTCCTTATGTCCAACCTAAGCCTCCCCTGGCACAATTTCAGGCTATTTCCTCTCCTTCTATTACCTGACAGGAGGGAGAAGAGACTAACCCCCACCTCACTGCAGCCTCCTTCCAGAAAGTTTTACAGAACAATAAGGTCCTGCTATTTCCCTGCTTTTCGTGAAGCAGTTTTGTGTGGAGCAGGGAATTGCTCTCTGGCAGCTGTGGAGTGCCCTGTTCTCTGTTTGGTTGGTTGTTTTTTTGGGGTGTGTGGGGTGTGGGTAGGAGCTCATGGTGTGGCCACCACCAGTGACAAAGCTTTCCTGTGGTGCAACCTGGAATTTTCACAGAACCCCAGCACGGTGGAGTTGGAAGGGACCTCTGGAGATCACCCAGTCCAACCCCCTGCTAAAGCAGGGCACCCACAGTAGCTTGCCCAGGATCACAGGGGCCAGGGGGGTTTGGGATCTCTCCGGAGAAGGAGAACCCAACAGTGTGTGACCCAAAGCTCCTGAGGAGCCCTCGTCCCCACGGCACTATCCCTGGGGGAGGGAGGTGGAGAAGGGGTGCCTCAAGGGGAAAACAAGGACTTGGGATATGTGGCAGAGGTTTTGTTGAAGGAGAGGATGGAGAAGGTGGAGCAAGGAAAAGGCTGCAGGCGAGGGAGGCGGTGCGGCCGCCAGGGGGAGCCGCGGGGCCGCAGCTGGGAACAGCTGGACGCGGGGGGGCCGCGAGCTGGGCAGAGCTGGACGCGGGGAGGAAGCTGAGTGCGGATGGATAAGTGTAGGGGGCAGGGGGCACAGCTGCGTGCAGGACGGATCTGGAGACACCTGGATGAGGGGAGAGGAGTGATGGCCACAGCTAGGCGCTAGAGCTGGGCACAGCTGGATAGGGGGTGGGGACAGCTGGGCACAGCTCCATGCAGAGAGGGGGGAGCTGGACACAGCTGGAGGTGGGCAGACTTGGGCACAGCTGGATGCAAGGAGAGGGGGCTCAGCTGTGCACAGCTGGATGCAAGGTAAGGGTGCTGGTCACAGCTGGATGGGAGGAGATGAGCGCAGCTTGGTGCACAGAAGTGGGCACAGCTGGGCACAGCTGGCTGTGGAGGGGAGCAGCTGGGCACATCTGAAGACATATTGGGGTAGACACCACTGGAGGATGCACACAGCTGGGTGAGGGGTGATGGCATGGAAGGAGGGAAGCACTGCTGCAAGGGGCACAGCTGGGGTGACTGTGACACAGCTGGCAGCCACTGGATCCCATTCAGGTGAGTGTGCTTGTGGTAACAGTGCCCTTCTGGAGCACATCTGGCTGGTAGCAGGGCTGGCAGCTATGGCTCATCTGGCTGGCACTGTGTGGAGCATAGGTTGCTTCTGCTGCCTCCCAAAAGCAGATCCAGGCTTGGGTATCCTAGGTGACCCAGAGGAGCTGTCAGAGCTCCTTCTGCTCCCTCAGGCTGTAGCTGAGGCACCTGAGAAGGAGTGGAGGAGAGGTCCCATGAAGATCATCTCATTAGCCATGACCTCTGTCAGTCCCAGTCCCTCTCCTCAGCAGACACACAGAGGGGGGCTTCTGTTTGTCTTCTCCATGGCCCTGCTCAGAGTTTGTGTTTCAGGACCCCTTTGGACCTCTCCAGTCACCGTTGCCCAGCAGAGAGCAGCCCCTCCTGAGGAATGACTCCCATCCTTTGTTCTCTAAAGAGTGACCTTACAGATTGAAATGGATGAGGTTGACTTGTGCTCAGCACTGGGCTGGAGTCAAGAGCTGGTTCCCAGAGGACTCTCCTGGATACAGGAACCAAATGAGGAATCATCTCCTGTAATTACATTTCAGGGACACAGACATTTTCTGATGCATTTAATGTCTGCCATGTTGCATTTGGCACCAATCAGCTACCTGCCAGCAGTCCCTCTTGCCTTATAACTTCTGCTGCTATCAGGCACTGCCTTAATTACACTTTTATCCAGAACCAGATCAGCTTAGCTTGGCAGACCCCATTTATCCCACTGCTGCCTCTTCCCTTCAGTTCCTTCTCCAGCAAGCCCAGCATCAATCCACTGCTGCAGCCTTTCCACAGAACCCCAGCATGGTGGGGTTGGAAGGAACCCCTAGAGATCATCCAGTCCGACTTTCTCTGCAGGGCAGGAGGCAGCATAGGTGGATGTGAGGGCAGAGACCCCCATCTATGCCAGTATGATGGACTTGGAAGGGGCCTCTGGAGATCACCCAGTCCAAAGCAGGGCACCCACAGCAGCTTGCCCAGCATCACAATGGCCAGGAGGGGTTGGAAGCTCTCCAGAGAAAGAAACTCCATAATCTCTCTGGGCAGCCTGCTCCAGGGCTCCAGCACCCTCACACCAAAGAAGTTTCTCCTCCTGTTCAAATGGAACCTCCTGGGTTCCACTTTGTGCCTGTTGCACCCTTGTCCTGTCCCTGGGCACCACTGAGAAAAGTCTCCCTTCATCTCTCTTGCCCCCCACCCAGGTCCTTTATCTCTTGCTGAGCATTGAGCAGATCCCCTCTCAGGGTGTGCCCTGGACCAGCTCCAACACAGACATAAGGACCTGAAGAAGCCCAGCTCTCCATCAGAGTCACTGGTTGATCTTTCTTCTTTTGCTCTACCGCCCAAGAAGGTTCTTCCTGCCTCACTGGGTGTGCAGAGTGGAGGGAGGAGAGCTCTGTGGCTCTGCTAGCACGGTGGTGGCTTGTTCTGGGACACCAGCTTCACTCCCTGCTTTATTGGCCTTTCTGGTCTGAACCCCAGGAGGAAAACAAAACTGGGACTTCAGTGTCCGGTGGCTGCTCCAGGAGATACTTCACCGCTCAAAATCTCCAAGAATTCCTCATTTTGTCTTTGTCAGCTCAGCTACTTGTGCAAAGTGTCAGCCAGGGCTGGCCACACAAAGCAAGGTCGCTTTGAAGCCATTCTCCTGGAACTGAGGCACTTGGAGCCGGCACAAAGACAGCTCTGTCTCTGCCTTTGCTGCCATCCCGGAGTTAACCCACAGCATCGTGGCTGGTCCTGCCTTAGGTGCTGAGCATGGGGCTATGACATGGGCACCCAGCCTGCCTGGCAGGGCTACTTCATAGTTTCACAGAATGCTTTGGGTTGAAGGGACCTTAAAAGTCATCCAGTTCCAACCCCACTGTCGTGGGCAGGGACACCTTCCACTAGCCCAGGCTGACTCATGGCCTGCCTAGCCTTGAACACCTCCAGGGAGGGGGCATCCACGACCTCCCTGGGCAACCTGTTCCAGCATCTCTCCATCTTCACTGTAAAGAATTTCTTTCTAATCTCCAATCTAAATCTGCCCTCCTCAGGGAAATGGAGCTGCCAATGGCAGACTGAGAAGTGTGGAATGACTGAAGGACTTGCCTGGTTTCAGGAGAAGTGAAGAAAATCACTTGGGATTGTATTGTTTTAAAGCAATGGATGGGACCTGTGTGTTGCCCAGGGAGCTGGGAGATGTCCCCATCCCTGGAACCATTCCAGGTCAGGTTGGCTGGGGCTCTGAGCAACCTGCTCTAGTTGCAGATGTCCCTGCTGACTGCAGGGAGGTTGGAGTAGATGACTTTTAAATGCCCCTTCCCACCCAAACCAGTCTGGGATTCCATGATTTGAGGGGGAAAAAAGCAAGTGGGGATTGGTCTCTTCACCCAAGGAACAAGCAATAAGACAAGAGAAAATGGCCTCAAGTTGCTCCAGGGGAGGTTTAGGTGGGACACGAGGAACAATTTCCTCCCCAAAAGGGTTGTGAGGGCCCAGAGCAGGCTGCCCAGGGCAGTGGTAGAGGGAATCCTGGAGGGACTGAAAACCTGTGGAGATGTGGTGCTGAGGGACATGGTGATGCCTGTGGGACCTCCTGAGGGTGCCAGGCACAGGCAGAGCAGGCAGTGATGCCCGTGGCACCTCTGGGGAATGCCACAGTGCCCTGTGTGCCCTTGCAGCCAGGTATCAGAGAAGCTCTCCAGACACTTGATGTTTC
Organism: Dryobates pubescens; assembly: GCF_014839835.1. Taxonomy (NCBI): domain Eukaryota; kingdom Metazoa; phylum Chordata; class Aves; order Piciformes; family Picidae; genus Dryobates; species Dryobates pubescens. The sequence goes on from NC_071627.1 coordinate 12,970,612, forward strand.
TAACTGCACATGGCCTGGTTCCCATCACCAGGATCTTATCTGCAGGCATGAAGGGCACCTTCTGGGCAACCGCTGCTGAGGAAGCAAACCCAGAGCAGTGCCAGGGTTTTCTGCAGCAAGGTGAGCACGGGAGGTGGCTCTGCTGGGATGTGAGGACACCACCCCACAACCTTCAGAGGATGAAATCCACACCTAGAGAAGCAACTGAGATGAGAACTCTGTCTTGCTCCCCCAGCTGTGCATCTGCTGTATAGCTTCCCCTGTCCTCATGCAGCACGGTGAAGACATTGCACTGATCTGACAAGCAGGTTTCCTGGCCAGGAGATCTGGTTCCATGCTGACACAGTAAATGTGGGTGAAGTGAGACATCAGGATCTGTTCCTCTGCTGCACCATTGCTGAACTGGCACCACCAGTCCTTGGCCATCTCCTTGGAGAGCGCTGGGGAGAGAGAAAGGTGACACCACAGAGCCACGGGCACTGATACCTACTGCTGCTGGGATTTGGTCAACCACAACTGATAGTGAGCAAGCCTGTGCCCACATGGCCAACAAGGCCACCACCATCCTGGCCTGGATCTGCAATCATGTGGCCAGCAAGAGTAGGGCAGGGATTGTCCCACTGCACTCAGCACTGGGGAGGCCACACCTCAAATCCTGGCTTCAGTTTTGGGCCCCTCACTCTAAGAAGGACAGTGAGGGGCTGGAATGGGACCAGAGAAGGGCAGTGAAGCTGGGCAGAAGAGGCACCCTCTTGCCCAGCTCCTCTTCCCTGTCTTCTGTTGAGAGATGGCAAAGGAAATGTCAGCCCTGGAGACTGCAGAAGAGGCTCCCAAGCAAGCACAGAGCTTAGGATGTGGGCAGTGGGCATGGTGATAATTGGGGTCCACAGCCTTCAGCAACCATCTCCTGCCTCCAGGTCCCACCCTCAGGAGCAAATCCCTTGGTCAGAGTTTCTGGGCAAGGCTGGGAAGCTGGGATAATTAGTGGGGATTTCTGTGGGATTTTGGAGCAAAAACTGCCTTTGATGATATTTTTATCCAGGCTGTGCTGGAATGATGAACATCAAAATGATTTCCACCAGCCATGAGTGGGGAGCTGATGGAAAGCTGGGGCTAAAGGACCATGCACAAGGAGTGGTCACTGAGGGCTGAGGGAGAGGAAAATCTCCATTCTGTTCCCAGGAGAGACAGAAAAAGAGGGCTGGAGTCACTGAGGGAGGAGATGACAGCAGGAGAGCCACCACCTACATCCATCCCATGGGTCACACCAGGGCTCATGCACTGCAGCCATCTCTGGAAAGCCTCCAAGAAGGAAACTGGAGTTTGTTGGGGAACTTCTGGTTCTAATTCCTGGCAGCAGAGGTGAGGCTCAGTTTCACAGTGCTTTGTGTCCTTTTTTCTCCTGTGGTTCTGTGAATCTGGGGAAAACAGTCCTCTCCTTGTGGTGATGTAACTGCAAGTGGGTAGTTGGAGGTCTTGTGTGCCTTCAAACTACCCCAGAAGGTGCCTGGAAGCAGCAGTCCCACCTGCAGCTCGCAGTGGGGCAGAGGGACCATTGGGGTTGTTTGTCCAGTGCGTGGCCTGGGTTTATGACAGCCTGTTGCTGTACTTTGACACATGGAAAAGGCTAGCCCACAGTGTCTGCTGGAATGTGGTGTGAGCCAGCTGTGGGCTGCTGGATCCCTTCCTGGGTCTGTGTCAGCCAGCAGAGCTGGGAGCAGCACAGGGCAGGCAGCAGCTGAGAGATACCTGGGCTGAAGCACAGGTGGAGGTTCTTTATGGGCTTTGTGTAGTTCTTGTTTCCTTGCACAGCTCCATAGCCTGTGGTGCACCTGGCACATGCAGGTTCTTAAGAGGAGGTTTTCCAGAGGAGACCACAGCAATGATGGGAGGGCTGGAAGCCCTCTGCTGTGAGGCCAGGCTGAGAGAGTTGGGGTTGTTTAGCCTGGAGAAGAGAAGGCTCTAGAGAGAGACCTTCTGGTGGCCTTTCAGTACTTAAAGGGGCTGAGCAGAAAGCTGGGGACAGACTTTTGAGCAGGGCTTGTTGTGACAGGACAAGGGATGATGGTTTGAAGCTAAAAGAGGGAGATTGAGACTGGAGAGAAGGGAGAAATGTTTGACACTGAGGATGGTGAGACCCAGGTTTCCCAGAGAGCTGGGAGCTGCCCCATCCCTGAAACCACTGCAGATCAGGTTTGGGGCTCTGCTAAACCAGCTCTAGTTGCAACTGTCCTTGCTGACTGCAGGGGGATTGGACTGAATGACCTTGAAAGGTGCCTTCCAACTCAAACCAGCCTGCTGCTCTCAAGGCTGCAGCTCCAGCTGAATCCAATTCTGGGCTGCCTGGAGCTGCGACTTCCTCACTCAGCCTGACCAGTTCCTAGGGTGTCCCTTCCAAAGGCAAGCAGTGGAATGCAGAAACCCCTTGGCAAGAATTTGTGTGATGGCTTTCAGGGGGGATTCCATGGAGCATTAGGATGCCAAAGCTCACATGTAGAACACGGATGGAGGCTGGCATTTCATGGCCGTGGATGAAATGAGTGGCAGCTGCTTGGCTGAGCCCTGGAGATTTCCTGTTTCCCCAGAAAAATGAGAGTAAGAAAGGGCAGGCTGTTTGGCTTTTCCTGACAATGCCACTTTGTCATGTCCACAATTAACCCTGTTATTTAAATCCCTCTTCCATGAGCATCTCTGAAGGTTTCATAGCCCTCGGTTCTCTTGTTACTGTTCCACTTGAGCTTCCTGTGCTGCAGCCATCCCCAGGGCCATGACTAATTCCACTTTCCCATTTAATTGAGGCCTTCTTTCTGACTCTGCCTTTGTGTGTCGAGCTGAAGCCTGGCTGATGCCTTGTCCCTGCCCCAAAATGCACCTGTCAGCACTTTTGTTTTCCTTTCCAGGCAAAGCTTCCCAGGGAGTTTGGACAACATCTATGACCCAACGCTTCTCTTCAGTTCAGAAACCTTTCCATCAGTGATGCAATCCCAGAGGAATTTCTGGTGGCTGTCAGTTTAATCCTGAACTTTAGCCCTTAGCTGCAGGGCCAGGACTGGTGGAGGCTTGCACCCAGCAGCACCGTGCCATGGAGGTGGATGGTGAGTTCTCCAGCACCCTGATGGACCTGGGGTGGAGGTGCTATGGATTTGTGGCTCTTCAGCAGGGTTTCTGCACACCCAGCTTCCCAAAGCCTTCTCTTCTCCAGGCTGAACAACCCCAACTCTCTCAGCCTGTTCCTGTAGGGGAGGTTCTCCAGCCCTCTGATCATCTCCACAGCCTCCTCTGGAACCGCTCCAGTAGTTTGTCCTTATGCTGGGGCACCAGAACTGGACACAGTGCTCCAGATGGAGTAGAATTGTTTCAGCTGGAAAAGCCTTCTAAAATCATTGAGTTCAACCACTAACATAACATCACCATGGCCACTAAACCATGTCCCAGAGTGCCATGGCCACAGGTTTCTTGAACACCTCCAGGGATGGTGACTCCACCACCTCCCTGGGCAGCCTGTTCCAGTGCCTGACCACTCTTGCAAGAAAGAAATTGTTCCTGGCATGATTTTGGGCTATTTCTTGCCATTCTATCACCTGATAGCAGGGAGAAGAGACCAATCTCCACCTCACTGCAACCTCCTTTAAGGGTGTTGGAGAGAGCAGTGAGGTCTCCCCACAGCCTCCTCTTCTCCAGGCTAAATGACTCCATGCACACATGCAGAGCAGTGAAGTCCCTCTTCCTGTTCTTCCAGCATCATGTCAGATCTGCTAAATGCCTCCAGACATCCCAGCTCCCTGACCCAGTAATTTCTTACCCTTGCCTTTGTGCTTGAGCGATCATCACGTCTCCAGAGGTTCTGACCAGGCAGTCACTGTCTCCAGGATTTGGAACACAGACTGAACCATGCCACGGGTAAGAGATCATAATGCAGGGCTTTGTTCTGTCCCCACATTTATGCTCAGTGCTGTGAACATTTACAGTGTGAATGGTGCTCTGGAATGAGGTGGAGAAGGGGTCATTGTGGCTGGAATCAAACAGGGTTTGTGCTGGTGTGTAACTGAGCCTCTGCCAGCTCCCTATTGAGGCTTTTCTCTTTTCAGTGAGGGTCCTGCTTTGTAAATTATTTTATCATAGAATAGTTTGGGTTGGAAAAGACCTTTAAGATCATGGAGTCCAGCCATTCTCTAACTCTGCCAAGGCTGGTGCTAAACCATGTCCCTCAGCACCACATCTCTGCCCTTTTGAAGCACCTCCAGGGATGGGGATTCAACCACCTCCCTGGGCAGCCTGTTCCAGTCTTTGAGAACCCTCTCAGAGGAATAGTTTCTTCTCATATCCTAAACCTAACCTAAACCTAAACCACTCCTGGGACAACTTGAGGCCATTTCTTCTTCTCCTATTCCTTGTTTCCTGGGAGGACAGACTGACCTCCACCTGGCTCCAACCTCCTTTCAGGGAGTTGTAGAGAGCAATGAGGTCTCTTCTCAGCCTCTTCTTCTGGCTGAACAAACCCAGTTCTCTCAGCTGCTCCTCATCAGACCTGTTCTCCAAACCCTTCACCACCTTCATTGCTCTTCTGTCTTTTAAACACCTCCAGGGATGGGGATTCAGCCACCTCTGTGGGCAGCCTGTATGTCTAGTTCCTGGGCAGGGCAGTGTGATGAGGAACCTAAAAGCTGCTCTTCGGTGTAAGCATCTCATGGTGCTTTGATTGTCAGTCATCAATATCATCACCCTAGTGGGAAGTGTCCCTGCCCATGGCAGGGGCATTGGAACTGGATGATTTTCAAGGTCCCTTCCAACCCAACCCATTCTATGAATCATCACCACCAAATAAAAGGAAAACAAAGGATCTCCTTTGTTCACATGGTGTGTGGAAGCCTGGCTCCAGCACCATGAGGATCACCATCCTGCAAACCACTCAAAGCATAACATGGAATCACAGAATGCATTGGGTTGGAAGGGATCTTCAGAGGTCATCTTGTCCAACTCCCCCTGCAGTCAGCAGGGATACCTCCAACTAGATAAGGTTGCTCAGGGCTCCCATCAAGTTTGACCTTGAATTTCTTCACAGATGGGGCCTCCACCACAGCCCTGGGCAACCTGTTCCAGTGTTCCACCACCCTCATTGTGAAGAACTTCCTCCCAGTGTCCAAGCTAAATCTACCTTACATGAGGCTAGGGAAAGCCAAAGGGATTCCCGAGGATCCATGTGTTCTGGGGAGGGTGCTGGTTTGGGGTCTGGTCAGTGGGCTGGTTTTTGGGTCAGAAACTCGGGACAGGAGAAGGGAGGTTGGGCCTCAGGGCAGGTGTCAGAGCGAGTACAACCTGTAATGAAACAGTAAAAATGCAAACAAGCTGCTGCTGAAACTGGGGAGGGGGAAGGCAAACAGCACTCTAGGGAACTCTGCCTACAGTCAACAGTTTGGGGGAAAATGCCCAAATTCCTTACTTCCTGTGTGAAAGGACTGGTCCAGTGAAGATGAGGGGTCAGGTGAAGGGTCAGGGTCCTCTATGGCTTCCCAGTATCTTAGCTGAAGAGCACAAAGAAGGTTTACTTTGGTTTTTACCAGAATCAAGGCAAACAAACCTCCTGAAGTGGCCAAAAGCAGGAGCTCCCAAAAGGAGCAGAAGCCGGAGGAGCGCTGCTGTGCTTGCTGCTCGTGGAGCCTGGGTCTTGCTCTATCTGCTCTGACACCTGCCAGCAAGATGAAAAGATTTTCTGGAGACAGCTCCCCTTGGATGTGATGCTTGGAGGCTTTGTTGCTGTGATTCCTGCTCTTCTTGGTGCTTCCAGATGCCTCTGAGAGGCACGTGCCAGGCGAGAGGCTTGGCAGAGCCCATGCTGCAAGTAGCTGGCATGTCCTGGGCATGTAGGAAGGGGTGTGACTGCAGAGGGAAAGCAGGAGGTGCAGCTAATTAGGCCTAACAGACAACGAGCTGGTGGCAGCTCTGGTTACAGGAATCTGCTCTCTGCAGAGAAAAACTGGTTGCCCAAGGCTCTAACAATAGATACAGGGACCTGGAAGGAAATAGATGTAGAGATCAGCACAGGAGAGGTGTGAGCCTGCTGAAGCAGAGCCAGAGGAGGCCACAACAACAGCCATAGAATAGAATCAGAGAATTGTTTTGGTTGGAACAGACCTCTAAGGTTATTGAGTCCAACCTTGAACCCAACACCACCATGGCCATTAAACCATGTCCCCAGGTGCCATGTCCACAGGTTTCTTCAACACCTCCAGGAATGTGACTCCCCCACCTCCCTGGGCAGCCTGTTCCAGTGCCTGACCACTCCTGCAGCACGGAAATTATTCCTCATATCCTACCTAAACCTCCCCTGGCACAATTTCAGGTAATTTTCTCCTGTTCTATCACCTGATACTAGGGAGAAGAGACCAACCCCCACCTCACTGCAACCTCCTTTCAGAGAGTTGTAGAGAGCAATGAGGTCTCCCCTCAGCCTCCTCTTTTCCAGACTAAACAACCCCAGTTCCCTCAGCTGCTCCTCATCAGCCATGCTCTCCAGACCCCTCACCAGCTTCGTTGCCCTCCTCTGGACACACTGCAACCCCTCAATGTCCTTCTGGGAGTGAGGTCCTTGCCCACCTCTGCAAACCTGCAGGTCAGAAGGAGGGGCTGCAAGGACAGAAGTTCACAGGGAAAGGAAAAGGGGAACCGAGGAGGTGGAAATTTACTTGTGATTGCTAGAGGCACATCTGAGGAAGGAAAGGAGCTGCTGTGCTGTGAGCTGTGGCTAACAGGATTATAGCTGTGCATGTAAAGCTCAGGAGTGCTCAGTGGAGGGAGCACTCTCTACATGCTGGAGCTACATGGAGAAGGTCTCTCTGATGATCAGAGAATTGTTTTGGTTGGAAAAGCCCTCTGAGATCGAGTCAAATCATCGACCTAACACCATGGCCACTAAACCATGTCCCAGAGTGCCAAGTCCACAGGTTTCTTGAACATCTTCAGTGATGGTGACTCCACCACCTCCCTGGGCAGTCTGTTCCAATGCCTGACCACTCTTGCAGCGAAGAAATTGTTCCTCATGTCCAACCTAAACCTCCTCTGGCACAATTTCAAGCCGTAAGACCATGCCCAGAGTGTATTTCCAGGCTGCCACGGCTGGAAGCTCTTGGTGTCTGCTCTGGAGTCGCATTCACAGCTATGAAAAGGTCCAGATTCCAGGATCAGATCTCAGATGGCTGTCAGTACAATAGGTCAGTAGATGCCCTTTGGTTTACAAGAGGGAATTCATGTAAATCCATCTTGATGGTCTAATGCATTATCTGGAACACTTTTTTGTGTGTGCTGTATACAATGCTTCATCTGTGCCTGGCTCAAAAAAAACTCCTCGAGAGCAATAAAGATGTGAGTGTGATCTACAGTCACATAATAAATAGACCTTGAACATTGCTGCTGGAGGGCAATTCCAAGCAACCTCCCATGTAGCTCCTGGGTTTTGACAGCCAAGATGCCCATTGTAGTCTCCTGGGGTGTAAAGAAATGCATTAGTGTGCCCAGGTCACCCCTGGCTGGCTGGTTTTCCGCCTTCCCTCCCCCTCTAACACTTATGTTCACAGGCAGTGGGAATACTGCTGAGCCTGGGGACTTGGGGCTCAGCTGTGGGAGGGGAGCCCCCCAAGTCCTGGATGCCAGACAGAGGATACCTGGGTTTAACACCTGCTGGCATCCCCTTGGGCATCTGTCGCTGTGAGGCTGTGGCGATTGGGTTGTGAGATGCTGTGAGATGACGTGGGGATGGGGCTGGTTCCCCACCTCCTGCTCCTGCTGTCACTCCAGCTCCTGCTTCACCTGACTGCTCTCAGTTGACTGGCAGAAAGCTTTCTCCAAGGAGAAGTGGCTTGTTCCTGTTGTGCCAGCAATGGTGGTTTCACAGAGGAGCACCAAATGCTGCAACCAGTGGAAGGATGGGGCAGGAAAACGGAGATGGGGAGATGCTGTGCTCAGACTGGGAAGCTGGTAGAGCCAAAACCTAGCTGTAAACAAAATTACTAAGTTTTTAAAAAATTTCCTTAATCCAGATGATTTTGACCCCCACAGGGATCACAGCAGAGGTTTGGGTCACAACAAACCTATGCAATGCTCCAGGGGAAGAATGGCTGGAAAGCTGCCCAGCAGAAGAGGACCTGGGAGTGTTAGCCTGCAGCCAGTCGAGTGTTAGCCAGTGTGTGCTCAGGTGGCCAAGAAGACCACCAGCACCCTGGCTTGGATCAGCCACAGTGTGATCAACAGGACCAGGTCAGTGATTATCCCCCTGGACTGGGCACTGGTGAGGTCACACCTTGAACACTGGGTTCAGTTTTTGGCCCCACACACCAAGAAGGACATTAAGGAGCTGGAGTTTGTCCAGAGAAGGGAAACGAAGCTGATGAAGGGTCTGGAGAACAGATCTGGTGGGGAGCAGCTGAAGGAACTGGGGTTGTTTTTTCTAGAGAAGAGGAGGCTGAGGGAAGATCTTATTGCTATCTACAACTCCCTGAAAGGAGGTGGGGTTGTGGTTGGTCTCTTCTCCCAAGGAACAAGTGACAGGACAAGAGGAAACTGCCTCAAGTTGCCCCAGGGGAGGTTTAGGTTGGACATGAGGAACAATTTCTTCCCCTTGAGGGTTGTTCAGGCCTGGTCTAGGATACTCAGGGCAGTGGTGGAGTCCCCATCCCTGGAGGGGTTTCAAAGCTGTGGATATGTGGTGCAGAGGTCCATGGTTTAGTGGTGACCTGGCAGTGCTGGGTTAGTGGTTGGACTTGATGATCTTAAAGGTCTTTTCCAACCAAAATGGTTCCTTGATTCTAATGGGGGTAGGGGGGAAGGTGGGGAGGGTGAGGGAAGGCTGGGAGGGGCAGCTTGGCTGATGCTATTGCAGTGTCCATCTTACTCTGACTTGGCTGTAGCTGTGGTGGTTCTCACCCTGCACCAGCACTGGTGGTTATTTGATCCCAGAGTGTGAAACTCGGTAGAAACTGCTTCCCCCCCCTTCTTTTCATGCTGGATTAGTTTTCTGCTGACTTTGCTGGCCGAGCGAAGCTGCGGTGGGATATGGGCTGGTGCCTGAGTAAGGGGTGTGGTCGAGATGTGGGGCTGCTGTGGCTGACACTAGAGAGAAGAGACCAACTCCCAGCCAGCTTCAACCTCCTTTCAGGGAGCTGTAGAGAGCAATGAGGTCTCCTCTCAGCCTCCTCTTCTCCAGCCTGAACAAGCCCAGTTCCCTCATCCTGATGATTGCAGCATAAGCCAAAGAAAAGGGACATGAGTCCATGGGTCCATTAATTGCTGCCTGCCCGAGGCCTCAGCTGCAGTCCTGTGGTGTGAGCAGCATTTCATGTGTGGCAGAGCTTTGTCATTCCTCCACTCCATCCTCAGCACAAAATGACACTCTGAGCATTGCTACTTTCTGTCTTTCTGGAAAAGTGATGGAAAAAAAATCAGTCTCCTGCCCCAAACATCCTGATCCCCTAAGGCAGTGTCCTATAAATCTAGTTACAGGTTCTTCTGCATTAGCTCTAAGTGCTGGAACACTTAATTTGAACAAGGGTGATGGAGAAGGGGAGAAAGACGTGCTCCTGTGGCTTTGTGGAGTGTGGAATTGAGGAGCATAATCCAAATATTAACATTAATGAAGAAATATTATTAGGAAGAAGTTCTTCACAGTGATGGTGGTGAGATACTGGAACAGGTTGCCCAGGGAGGCTGTGGATGCACCCTCCCTGGAGGTGTTCAAGGCCAGGCTGGATGAAGCCTTGAGCAACCTGGGCTAGTGGAAAGCGTCCCTGCCCATGTCAGAAGCTTGGAACTAGATGATCTTGAAGGTCCTTTCCAACTCAAACCATTCTGTGATTCTATAATCTAAGTCCTTCCAACCCCTGCCATTCTGTGATTTGTGCTTTTACAGAGCTGTATGCATATGGAGTAAATGACAGCTCATTAAACTGCCTGCAGGGTAAGGGTGTAATTAGTGTTACATCCTCCTTTTTTTTATTATGAGACCTCATCCAAAGAGATGTGGCTCACAACCCATCTTGGAAGGCAGTGTGACTCAGCCTGCATGAGGCTGTGGTGTGAAGATGGAGCAGATCGTGCTTTAAACCTGCCAGGGAATGGGAAAAAAAAAAAACAACAACCAACAAAACCCAACAAAAAAAGAAAGCCCCAGCCCCAGAAAAGCAGAGACAAAAGGTTGAGCTGGTACCAGGCTGCTGCGCCCAGACCCATCCGCTGCGAAACAAAGGTGGGTGGATTAACTTCTAAACATCGAGCTGGGGCTGGATCCTGCTCTGTCAGCCCTACGTGGAGCTCAAGCTTTGTGCACCACCATTCCTCTTCCCCCCACCCCCCGGTCTGCAGAAAAGCAGAAAGCTGGCAGGGGCTCCGCATCGTGTTTCATGGCTGACTTGACAGGAATTCCACCCCGACGCCGGGATTGATCCAGAACGTGCTTGCTGGGTTTGTGTTTGCGGAGCGGTGCTTGTCCGGAGCCCTCCTCGCCCAGCCTGAATGGCTGAGCTGGGGAGAAAGGGGGAATTCCAGCCATCCGGGGATTATCCACAAATGTGTCTGTTTGTCACAGTCTGGGGGGAGAGGCCATGGCTGGCTCCAGTGGCTCTGCCCGGGGAGAGCTGTGGGTGGCTCATCCTGGGTTTGGAGCTGCCATTTCTGGCAGGAATGGATTGTCTCAGCTCCACGGGGGCAGTGCTGATGGTCGTCTCCCATTTTGCTGCCAGTTAGTCACCAGCCACCTTACGGCAGTCAGAGCCATAAGCTTGAGGAGAAACCATTGTTTTGTGGGCTGCAGTTTGGTCCTGGAAGTTCCCAGCCAAGGGAAGGAGGTGACGAGGCAGCTGCTGTGCTCTGGCCAAATTCCTGGCATGCTCCTGAAGGAAATGGGCTGCAGGGACAAGCACTGGGGCTTGAGCTCAGCTACGCAGCCCTGTCCTGCCCATCCACATCTCCTTTGCTGAATTCCCTTGGCCCTGAGCAATGTGAGCTCATTGGAGGTGTCCCTGCTGTCTGTAGGGGGTTGGACAAGATGACCTTTGAGGATCCCTTTCAAACTGAAGCATTCTGTGACTGCAGATGGTGTGCTTGTGGGGATGGAGACCTGCAGTCCTTTCATGGTGCTGAGCTGCTCATGGCTCTTCATAATCTGAAGTCTCCAGGGAGATCTTCTGGTGGCCTTCCAGTCCTTAAAGAGACTGATAAAGCTGGGAACAGACAGGACAAGGGATGATGGATTAAACTGAGAGAGGGAGATTCAGACTGAAGAGATGGAATTTTTTTCCACTGAGGTGGTGAGATCCTGGCCCAGGTTGCCCAAAGAAGTGGCACATGCCCCATCCCTGAAACCATTCCAGATCAGGCTGGGGCTCTGAGCAACCTGCTCTAGCTGCAGATGTCCCTGCTGACTGGAGGGAGGCTGGACTAGATAAGCTTTAAAGGCCCCTTCCAACCCAAACCATCTTGTGATACCATAACCAGCTGTTTCAAGAGATTAAGGGTTTATTTGCTTATTTCATCGGGGGAAAAAAATCACGAGTCTTTCAGGCTGGAAAACATCATCAAGTCCAACTATTAGCACTGCCAGGTCACCACTGAACCATGTCCCTCAGCACCACATCTCCATGGCTTTGAAACCCCTCGAAGGATGGGGACTCCACCACTGCCCTGGCCAGCCTGGGCCAGGTTGTGACAATCCTTTTGGGGAAGAAATTGTTTCTCATGTCCAACTTAAACCTCCCCTGGGGCAACTTGATGCCATTTTCTCTTGTCCTATCACTTGTTCCTTGGGAGAAAAGACCAACCCCTGCCTAGCTCCAACCTCCTTTCATGGAGTTGTAGAGAGTCAGGTCTCTCCTGAGCCTCCTCTCCTGGATGAATGCCCCTGAATCCCTCAGTTGCTCCACAGTTGTTTAATGGGCGGCAATTTGCGTAAAGCCACAGCCCGCAAAGGCCCAACCAGCGGGGCTCTGCCCGGTGCAGGTTTTCTTGCAGCCCGGGAAGGTCCGGGGGAAGGGCAGTGAGCCGCAGGGCACGGCCGAGCCAGGCGCCGCAGCAGGAGCCGCGCACGGTCCAGCTGCGGGCTCCGCGGCCCGGCCGTTCCCGCAGGCCGCGGAGGGGATGGGCTTCACTAGATCCCACCCTTCATGCCCCACCCCCGCAGTTGATTGGTTCGTGCAATATGACGGGCGTGTCCCTGCAGAGGAGGTGGGTGGGGAGCAGACCGCTGGGCTCAGCCACTGGCTGAAGGCTGGCGCGGGGGCGTGTCCCGGGCAGGGGGCGTGTCCCGGGCTGGCGGCGGCGCGGGCGGGCGGGCAGCGTTCGGGCCCTGCCCGGGCGGCGGCCCCAGAGCGGCGGCAGCTCCGCCCCCGCTGAGCGCTCCGAGCCGGCACCGCTCCGCCCGCCCCGGCCCCGCTGCGTTCCCCTCGGCCCGGCCCGCACCGTCACAGCCCGGCCCAGATCGGCCCGCCCCGACACGGAGGCTTCCCGTGGCTCCCGCAGTTCCCCGCAGAAGCGCTAAAAAACCGCTGTAGTTTTTCCGGTTTTGGGTGTTTTGCTGTAGTTTTCTGGTCTTGCGGGACTCGGTGCGCGGGCAGCATGGGGCTGCCGGCGCTGGAGTTCAGCGAGTGCTGCCTGGACAGCCCGCAGTTCCGGGAACGGCTCCGCTCCCACGAGGCCGAGCTGGAGAAGACCAACAAGTTCATCAAGGAGCTCATCAAGGACGGGAAGTCCCTCGTTGTCGCCCTCAAGAGTAAGTGAGGGGCTAGGGGTGGCTCTGCCGGGGACCCGCGACCCCCGCCCAGTCCCCCGGTACCGGCTCCCTGAAGCCTGCCCGGCCCACGATACCACCTGGTCCGTCATTATCCATCCTGGTTGGTGGTGCCCTGGTCCTGGTCCATCACGGACCAGCTGCGCTCATCCATGGTCTCCGAGAGCTTTGTAGTTTGAGTGGTTCATCGGGATGTGCTTGGTTCTGCTCCTGATCCATCTGAAAATGTGTGGCTGTTGTCCTTTGGGATGTGCCAGGTCTGGTCCTGGTTCCTCAGGACATGGATGGTCCATCAGGATGTGCCTGATTCTGATTCTGCTCCATAACGATGTGCCTGCTCCATGGCCCTCAGAGGTTGCAACCTTTGCAGGTGGTTTGGCTGGAGCTGTGGGTGGGTGCTGTGCATTCCTTTCTTGTCTGTTCAGGGTGGTGGATGCCCAGGGACACCCTCCCGGGCTCTGCCCAGGGTTGGCCCCACCAGTGCTACCTCCTCTGTTCCCAGCGCGTACGGTGAAGTGGAGATGGTTGTTGTGTGGGAGGGGGTCAAAGCTGTAACCTACTGCTTTGAGGTGTGGACTCTACGGGAGGAGGACGCCGTGTTGTAGGTTCTAGGGCTGGGGAGACCGTTGTCTGTGGCCAGCAGTGTCTGTTTCCCCCTCATGCTCACCCTGGCTCCCATCCCCATGGCCAGGCCTGGGGACACCTCTGCATGGCCACCCACTCAGAGTGCTATGGTGGGTGGGTTGCTTCCTGAGCTGCATCTCTGTTCCTGCCGTCTGCTCATGGTGTCGTTTGTTTTTTGTTTTTATTTCAAGTGCTTTTGGCTCAAATCACAGCTCACTTCCCTAGCTGGTAGGTTTCCTGTCCTGAGCGCGCTGGCAGCATGAGTTGTTACCTTGCTGAGCTCACCCTGCCCTTCTCAGTGTCACGGGGTGGTGGGATGGGAGACGGACATGTCCACACACAGCTGTGTTGGACCCCCATGGGGACCTGGGACCCACCAGCCTGGCCTTGAGGGGGTTATTTTGGGACCTGAGGCATGGTGATACCACCACTGGGCAGGTGATGCTCTGGGAGAGTCCACCAACCTGTCCCACTAGCCGCAATCAGAGGGTTGACCTCGCACTACTGTGTCTCATCCCAAGCTGCAGCCATGGAGCTGATTCCTGCTCTCTCCCCTTCACATCTCACACCAAGTCCCATGGGTACAGTTCCTGCTGGTAGCATCTGGCTTACAGGGACCCCCATTCTACCAATTCTGGGCATTTGGGGTTAAAAATCAACCCAGACCTGGTGCATTTATGGTTCTGCAGGTCTGAGCTGTCTTCTGCTGCAGTGCATTTGCTGAGCTGAAGGCAGCTGTGCCTGGCCCTGCCTGGAGCATTCATTTTATCTCTGCACAAATCCTACAGCCTCATTCTTCATGGCAAAGAACATTTTAGGAGCTCAGCTGGTGGGTCCCAGGGGGGTTGGTCTCTGGGCTGAGTCAGGGACACCTTCAGCAGGTCACTTGGCAGGTGGTGGTCACGTCCTTGCCCTGATGATGCTGATTTGTGGGCATGCTGTGCCATTGTGTGTGCTGGAGGTGGCTGGAGGGCCTTGTTCATTGTGGCAAAGAACTGAGGAGCTCTCAGGTGGGTCCCAAGGGGTTGGTGTCTGGGCTGAGTCGGGGAACCTTTAGCAGATCACTTGGTGGTCATGATGCTTATTTGCAGATACGGCTGCTGGGCTCCTCTGCTACCAGCCACAGCCATGCCGCATGGTCCTCACGCTGGGGCAGGAAGACCCCTTGCTGGCCTCTGGAGATGAGGGTGTTTTGATGGTGGCATTGTTCTGTGGGCCCTGCTGAAAGCACTCCTGGATTAGCCCTTAATTCTGGCACGGGGCCGGGGGGTGCCCGCCTGTGCCCAGGCTGCGCCGTGCGGGCAGGCCGTGAGTAATGAGGGTTTGGCTGCAGCATTAATTAACGCCGGAGAACCAGCACTGCCTGGCCTCCTGGCCACGTCCCACCTGTGTGTGTGGCCTCAGGCGTGGAGCCATGGTCCCTGCAGAGGTGGGGAAAGGTTTTGGGCAGGGCATGGGTGACCTGCTCCAATATGGGGCTCCTTCTCCTGCTGTGACAGCGACTTCACCAGCTGCCCATGATCCATAATGCCTCTGATTTCTCCAGCAGAGACCTGCTGCAGGACAGGATCTTACCCTGCTCTCTCTGCTGGTGTTACCCTCAGGGTGTGGTGGGTGTGAAGTCTGGCCATGTTGTGTGGACTGTTAGGACTTTCTGGCTGTCCGTCAGCATGGATGAGGATGAGCCAGGGGTGGGGATCTGCTGTGCTACCTCCTGCTGGGTCTTCCTCCTGTTTCACTGCTGCAGGTGGTTTGGGTGACCATAAGCTGGTGCAGGTGGTACCTGGTGACCATTCCTGGAAACCAACAGGTGCTCACTTATCAGCATTGCATTTTTGGTGTCTCCATGGTGTCTTATCTCCCCATGGCTGTTTGGGGTGGCCTTATCTCACTGCCTTAGCTGTTGTAGAGGACATGATGATATGGGGCCAGACAGGTCCAGGGAGTAGCAACTCCTCTGGCTCAGGGTAGGCTGTCTTTGGAGTGAGGACTCAGCTCTTGGCACAGCCCTGCAGCCCAAGTTTCTTGAAGTCTTGGCAATATCCTCTCTCATTTTCCTTCCTCTTGTGTTCTCTGCTGAACGTTTCACATCCTCTTTGTTGTAAGACAGGCACAAGGAGATCGTAACTCTTTGTGTGTCAGTGAGGAGCACTTGGATGGGGCTGTGGGGTGGAAGGTGCAGGAATGAGGGGGACCCCTCCATAGCTCTGGGGTGCAGCACTCTCCTGCTCCCCACTACTCTGCTTGGCCCCTTGGAGCCTCTCTGCCCCCAGCACTGTTCTGCTGGGATGCTGAGGCTGGGGTGAAGGCACATGGGGAGGTCTCTCACCCTGCTTTTGCTCTCTGTGGAGGTATGGAGAGAAATGGGGCTGAGTGACAGCACTTGCTCCTTCATTTATAAAAAGAACTAATTCAGGAGGTTGAAATGAATCCTCGTTCTTGTTAACTACCCCTTGGAGCTGAAGGCATCTCAGGGGTGTTTGTATCTGTGTCTATAGATAGAAATGCCATTTTTCCCACCCAGTATCTGTGCCTATTTCTATTGTCTCCCTCTGCTGCTAGGCTGCTATTAGGAGTGACCTGGTTTCCAGCCAAACGTGTCCCTCTCCCTCCCTCCTACACCCACCATCAATTATTCACAAAGTTTTGCAAATGCCAAGACCTCAAGTGAGACATAAATAATGAACTCGAAGCTTGGATGCTGTGAGACTTGTTCTCAAGCACAGGACCGTGGTGACCATCAGTACTAGGGATGTGGGATCGGTTTGTCCCTGGCCTGGACCAGGAATATTGTGGCCAGCAGGACCAGGGAAGTGATTGTGCCTCTGGATTCAGCACTGGTGAGGCTGCACCTTGAATACTGGGTTCGGTTTTGGGGCCCTTACTCCAAGAAGGACATTGAGGGGCTGTAGCAGGCTGAGAGATGGACAGCAAATCCTGGTGAAGGGTGTGGAGAACAGTGCTGGTGAGGAGCAGCTGAGGGGACTGGGGTTGTTCAGCCTGGACGGAAGGAGCCTGAGGGGAGACCTCATTGCTCTCTACAACTCCCTTAAAGGAGGTTGGAGTGAGGTGGGGGTTGGTCTCTGTAGTATCAGGTGATAGAACCAGAGGAAATGGCCTGAAATTGTGCCAGAGGAGGTTTGAGTCAGACATGAGGAACAATTTCTTTGCTGCAAGAGTGTTCGGGCATTGGAACAGGCTGCCCAGGGAGGTGGTGGTGGGGTCACCAGCCCTGGAGGGGTTCAAAAAACCTGTGGGTATGCCACCTGGGGACATGGTTTAATGGCCATGGTGGTGTTGGGTTGATGGTTGGACTGGATGATCTTAGAGGGCTTTTCCAACTAAAATAATTCCATGATTAAATGGTCCCAATGTGGTGGCTGCCCTCAGTGCTGGCATTGCTACCAGCCCCTCCACTTTGGAGTAGGGAGAGGGGATATCAAGCTCAGTCACCCAGATGGTGATGTAGAGATGCTTTGCAGCTTGCTTCTGACAACAGGCAGCATGTCTAAGGATGGAGGATCTGGAGATGCAGGTGGCTGCCAGCCATCTCCTCCCCTGTGCTGCTGCAGAGGCTGAGGGGGATACCTTCCTATTATATTTATATTACAATTACTACTTACAAAGGCCTGTGGTGAAAGGACAAGGGACAATGGTGTGAAACTGGAGCAGGGCAGATGTAGACTGGATATTAGGAAGAAATTCTTTCCTGTGGTGGTGGCAAGGCATTGGAACAGGTTGCCCAGAGGACTTGGGGGAACTCCTGGAAGCGTTTAAGACCAGATTGGTTGAGGCTCTGAGCAGCGTGGGCTAGCAACTCAAACTGTTCTCTGATTCCTCCTCCTCTTGACCCCCATGGTGACATACGCTGTGCCCCCAAGGTGCTGGGGCAGTTGGGGGGCTGGGGCTGTCATGTCCTTTGGGGCTGCAGTCTGGTGCCCTGCCACGTTTCTGCTCTTGTTTTGGTTTTGCTTCCTCCTCCAGTTCCCAAGCACTAATTTGAAGCCACTGAACCCGTCCACGCCCCTGCTGCTGCTGCATTCCCATGTTGCAGGCTGCAATTTGTGTGGTGGGGCTGGAATGGGGCTGGAAATCCCCTTGGGCAGAGGGGTGCAAGGGCTGGACCCCAACCAGGCTGAGCCATGCCCTGGCCAGACTTTGCTATGCCCCAGCTTGTCTGTGCCATGCCCTGGCCGACCTGTGCCATGCTCTGACCAGGCTATGCCATGCCTGGGGCTCCCGTGGCAAGGGCAGAGGTGCCTGTGCTCCCAAAATGTGCATTTAGGCTGGGCTGGGGTTTGGGATCATTTTTCCTTTTGGCCAGGTCACTGCAGGGCTGCAGGATCAAGGAGGGATGTGGGGAAGGGGTGATGTTGGGGTGGACCTGGGTCCTGCAGCAGCTGGAAGGTGGCCTGACCCTGTCAGCCTCCCTGGGTTTTGCCTTGGCTCTGCCCTCCTCCAGCATGCCCTGAGCTGGCTGTGATGGGGCTTGCCCCTGGGTTCCCAGCCCTGAGAGGGCACAGTCTGGGCAAGGTTGTTGACCCTTTTGGTCTGTGTGATTTTTAACAAGCTGCCCCAGGGAGCACTGTGTATCTGCCCATGTGGTGCCAGGGTCACAGACTCACAGGATGATGGGGTTGGAAAGGACCTCTGGAAATCATCCAGCCTGAGCCCCCTGCTAGAGCAAGGGCACCCACAGCAGCTTGCTCACAAAGTACAGGTGGGTTTGGAATCTCTCCAGAGGGAACACCACAGCCTCTCTGGGCAGCCTGCTCCAGGGCTTCAGCACCTTCACAGCACAGAAGTTTCTCCTCATCTTGAGATAGGTAATGGAGGTGGCCTATGATGCCAGGAGGGTTCTTGCTGTGGCTGTGGGGTTTTCCTGGGATGCATCCTGTTCCATGGCTGCCCTGTGGTGTGAGAGGCAAAGGGGTGGCTCCTGGCTGTGTTGTGGATGTGCTGGGCTCTGCCGTCACCTCTGTTCCACATCTCAGCAACTTGGCTTCTGCCAAGCCTGCATGAAATGCTTGTGGGTGTGTTTGTGGTGTGCAGTGGTGTGCCCGGAGCAGGCTGGAAGTGAAAGTGAAACTGGTGTCCAGCCTCCAACCTGAGCAGCTAATTCCCTTCTAGTCCAAACAAGAAGAAGGCTGTCTATAGGCAAATGCTTCAGTCTCCAGCCCATAGCTTCAGGTATCTCCTGCCCCAGATGGCTTTGCCACCATTGCTGCCTTTCCCTGCCTGCCTCCAGTTCAGCACCCTCAGCCCTGCTGGGAGAGGCAGCCCAACTGGAGCGTGGCCCTGCTTTGGGTGGGTAGAGTTGGCCAAGCACTGGGCAGAGAGATAACAGAGTGATGTGCTCTCCAAGTCTCCTTGTTTGCCTCTCCAGGGTGAAGGCCCTTGGGCGTGTTGGAGGAAGAGCCACGTCTTGGGCTGTTTCATAACCTGGTGATGTTTGTGGTGAGAGTCCTTGTCATAGAATCACAGAATGGTTTGGCTTGGAAGGGACCTTAATGGTCATCTACTTCAACCATTAACTCTTCTCTACCAAGTCTACCACTAGACTATTCCCCCAAGCACCACATCATTGCCTGTGGCATTGCTTCCTGGGTTTCAAGAAGCACCATAGAACTGGAGAATTGTTTTGGTTGGGAAAGCTCTCTAAGATCATCCAGTCCAACCTTCAACCCAGCACCACCATGGCCACTAAACCATGTCCCCAGGCGCCATGTCCACACATTTCTTCAACACCTCCAGGGATGGTGACTCCACCACCTCCCTGGGCAGCCTGTTCCAATGCCTGACCACTCTTGCAGCATGGAAATTTTCCCTTATGTCCAACTTAACCCTTCCCTGGCACAATTTCAGGCCATTTCCTTTTGTTTTATCACCTGATAGTAGGGAGAAGAGACCACCCCCCCACCTCACTGCTACCTCCTTTAACGGCTCTGTAGAGAGCAATGAGGTCTCCCCTCAGCCTTCTCCAAAGCACACAACAATTCCAGAATGCCCACAGGGAGGGAGGGAGTAGAGCAGAGGGGTTATCAGACCCCTGTGCCAGCCAGATAGGGGTTGGCAGCACCATCCTATCCTGGCTGCAGGCTCCTGAGTTCAGCCAGGGAAGCTCTGTGTGTGCCAACCTGTGAAGAGCACAGGGACAGGCGGCACCGGCGCTGCCTCCCACCCTCCTCGCAGCAACCATGGGAACAGCATCTCCTTCATGCAGGGTCCACGTCACTGTGAGCTGCCAGCCCCAAAGGAGAAAAAAAAAGAAAAGAAAAAGAAATCCAAGCAGCCCACCACCCCCAGCTCACGTCCCAGGGCGTGCAGCTGGCACCACGGACATCGCTGGGTGTGGTGGGATGGCAGAGCAAATGGAGCTGGGAGATGCAGCTGTGCTGGCATAGCTGCACATAGCCCTGGATGAACAGCCTCTTGACCTGAATCAGGCACATATGCTCCATGCTGGCAGTATGAGCAGGACCCAGCAGGTACCCAGCTCCTGGCACTGAAGGAACATCTAGACCTGCCCCTCCACATCCCAGTCTCCAGGTCCATCCACCTCTTGCTTAGATTTCTGTCAGAGATGGAGAGGAGGAACCTCTCCATGGTTTGGGTTGGAAGGGACCTCCCATGGTCCCCCTGCAGTGAGCAGGGACATCCTGCACTAGGTCAGGTTGCTCAGAGCAGAGCCTTGTTGAGTCTGGCCTTGATTATCTCAACTACCTCCCTGGGCAACCTGTTGCAATGTTCCACCACCCTCACGCTAAAGAACTTGTTCCTAACATCCAATCTACATCTCCTCTCATTTCAAACCATTGCCCCTTGTCCTGTCGCTGCAGTCCCCCTCCAGCCTTCTTGTGGGTCCCCTTCAGGTACAGGAAGGTCTCTATTAGGTCTATCTGGAGCCTTCTCCAGGCTCTTCCTCCTCTGCTATCATGTGCACCACCCTCATTTGAATTCAATGCCAGCTGAGCTATTAAGCATCTGACTGCACAAGCCTCACAGGTCATGCAAAGAAGTAAGACGTTCTCTTTGCCTTTGGCCATGCTGGTGCAGCACTGCTTGAGCTCTTAACCATGCACCTCTCTCATAGCATGAAAGATTCCTCATCCCCAAATGTTTCCTATAGTCCCCCAAAAGGAAGAGAGGAGGCAAGTCATGGCCTGGCATGGGGGGAATAACATTACTCCTTCACTGGGTGACCCAGGCAGGAGAAATCAGAAGCAGTTCAGGACCCAAACCTCAAACCCAGGTGTGTTCCTCCCAGACTGGCGCTGTGTTTTGCTGGCCTGGCCAAGGTGTCAAGAAAAAGGTACTAGTCTCTTTTCAGTGGTTTCCTCTGATAGGACAAAGGGCAGTGGCCACAAACTGGAGCCCAGGAGGTTCCAACTCAACTCAGTTGGGAAAAAATTCTCTGCTGTGAGGGTGCTGGTGCCCTGGAGCAGGCTGCTTGGAGAGGTTGTGGAGTCTCCTTCTCTGGAGCCTTTCAGGACCCATCTTGATGTGTTCCTGTGTGACCTGCTTGGGCAGGGGGTTTGAACTTGATGATTGTCAGAGTTGCCTACCAGCCCCCACCATTCTGTGCTTTTATGGTTCTGTGTGCCCAGGGTGGCTGCAGTGGGGGCACCTGGCTGTGTCCCATCGTTGCTGGGCTTGGTGCTGGGCACGAAGCAAGCTCCTTGGGGTTTTGCTGGGCATCCGGGGCTGTGCCCAGGGGGTCGGCTGTGGTCAGTGGGTTTGGGACGGCCCCAGGGGAGCCGGGCTGGGCTGCGGCTGCTGAGGAGCTGCAGCGTGACCGCGGTGGGCGAGGAGGGGAGGGGGAGCTGGTACCAGAACCCGCACAGCTTGTTCAGTGCTTGCTGTGAATCATCCCTGCCTGCCTCCTCCCCCGGGCACGCGAGCGGCTGCCGCTGCGCCCGCCGCATCCCGAGCTGTTTTCCTGGCACGCTTCCCCACCACCTCACACCAAAGCCTCTTCCACCTGCTCCTCATCATCGCCCTGTCTGCGCACCCGGCGCGGGGGGCTGCTTGTCGGGGCATCACCCCAGCTCTTTGTGGTGCCAAGGGTGGCTGGGGGGAACCGGGAACAGGGCTTCCCCGCTGCTGTTCCCGCCTGGCAGCCGGAGCGCTGGTCAGGGCACCGCGCGGGTGTCCGCCGAGAAGGGACAACGGGCACGGGATGCTCTGCGGAGCGGGGACTGGGGAGCAGAGGGGGAAGGGGCTGTCTGTGTGGTGGTGCCAGGCTGTTTTTTCCCTGGAGTTTGTGGGAAGTACACCAGCCTCCGGACCATCTGGCTGCCGCACGTGGAGTGACGGGTGCCGCTCTGCCGGGGCTGCCGGTGCCAGCGCGGGGGCGAGGGGATGCTGAAGGGCCTGGCTAGGCTCATGGTTGGGCTGTGGTGGTCTCCACAGCACCCCATCACTAGGGGTTGGACCCACAGCCAGGGTACAGTGCTCACCGTGGCACCCATCAGCGGGGTTTGGACCCCCAGCTAGGGTATGTGTGATGCTCCCAATGGCACCCCTTCACTGAGCCTTGGGCCTGTGGTACCCCGTCACCAGGGTCTGGATATGCTTTCTGCCCCATGCCAGGCGAGGCTTTTTTATTCCCAGAAGACAAAAATGGTCCCTTTGTTCTGGGCTGCAGTGTAAAATGAGCTATTTTTAAAGGATGGGGATTTTTTCATCTACAGCCAGGCCAGAAATAGCTCATGTATAAGAAAATAAAACCTTTCATGTCCCCAAGGTTTGCCCAGCTCCTGGGGGGGTAGCTGTGCTATGCCCTGCCCTGCTGCCCATCCTGCTATGGGGATGGTGAGCATCAAGCTGGTGAGCACCTGGTATCCTCAGAGCTGCTTTCACAAGGTTCATGTCCTGTGCAGTGATGTGTTTGGGGATGTGGTCACAGCCCATGTTTACCTGGCATTGCCCTGGTGTGCCCACAGTGTACCTGTGTACATGTGTATGCACACATGGTTTTGTTTGGTGGCTTCTAATCATAGAATGGTTTGACTTGGAAGGGACCTTTCAAGCTCATCCAGTCCAACCCCCCTGCAGTCAGCAGGGACAGCTGCAACTGGAGCAGGTTGCTCAGAGCCCTAACCAACCTGACCTGGAATAGTTCCAGGGATGGAGCATCTCTCTCTGGGCAACCTGGGCCAGGCTCTCACCACCCTCAGTGGCAAACATTTCTCTCTGCTCTCCAATCTGAATCTGTCTCTTTGAGTTCAACCATCGTCCCTTGTCCTGTCACAACAGACCTTGCTCAGTGGTCTGTCCCCAGCTCTCTGACTGGCCACTTCAAGGACTGAAAGGCCACCAGCGGATCTCCCTGGAGCCTTTTCTTCTCCAGGCTGAACAGCCCCAACTCTCTTAGCCTTCCATCATTGCTGTGGCCTTCTCTGCCCCTGCTCCAACAGGTCCACGTCTGTGCTGTGCTGAGGACTCCAGAGCTGGCCCTGGCACTGCAGGTGGGGTCTCAGCAGAGTGGAGCAGAGGGGCAGAATCCCCTCCCTCCACCCACTGCCCATGCTGCTGAGGATCAGCCCAGGACACTGCTGGCTCTGGGCTGGCAGTGCCATGTCATGTCCAGCGTTTTACCCATCAGCACCCCCAGGTCCTTCTCCTTAGGGCTGCTCTCCAGCCCCTCATCCCCAGCCTACAGCCCTACAGTGCTGTCTCATGAGGGGTGTGTTGGATTCTCTCTGCATGGGCCAAGTGAGCTGGAAAATGAGCTGCTGTCACCTTTCCAGTCACACTGCCCACCAGAGCATTCCTCTGCTGTTTTTTCCCCTTTTCCAGCTGGAGTAGCATCTGCCCAGAGCTCTGCCCTCACCCAGTGCTGGTTGCTTAGCAATATTGGACAAAAAAACCTCGTTGCAGAGCAGAAGGGTTGGGTGACTCCTCTGCTTTCCCTGCTGCTGGCAGCTCTTGCAGGTTCTTCAGGTGGTGGGGTCACCACTCCTGGAGGTGTTCAGGAAATGTGTGGACATAGCATTTGGGGACATGGTGTAACGGCCATGGTGGTGCTGGGTTGGTGGTTGGACTCAAGGATCTTAGGGACCTTTTCCAACCAAAACAATTCTATAATTTCTGGGGGGACAGCCCTGCCCTTGCCCCATCCCTGGAGCAGCAGTGGGATCCCTGCTTCAGGCAGGAGCCTTCTCCAGCTGGGGTTGAGCCAGAATGGTCTTCAGGAAACTGGGAATCATTTCCCAGTGTTGCATTTCCAGCCCTATCAGTGCTGTGGCCACGAAGGCTGGGAGAAAGCCTAGGCTGGAGGCAGGGAGGTGCTCTGGGCTGTGCATCCCGTTCTCACCCCTTGTGCCTCCCCTGGGCTCTGCTGGGGAGTTTAATTTATTTCCTTTTTTTTTCCTGCCAGAGCAGGAAAAATTGAGTCACTTGCTGGTGATGTTCCTGCCAGCACGGTGGGATTGTTCCTGTTCTTACAGATGAGGTGGAGGAGCACCGGAGACAAAAGGATTTCCGCAGGCTCCTTGGGAGGAGAAGGAAGCAGGCTGCTGCCAAGCTGCTGCTCTTGAGGGGCTGGGACCTGACCCCTCTTTCCTGCCCTGACTGTGGGCACTGCTGAGAGCTGCTGCTGGGATACAGCCCCTTGGGGCCAGAGAGTGGCTTTGGTTGGAAAAGACCTTTAAGCTTATCCAGTCCAGCCATTAAGCCAGTATGGCCAGGTTACCACTAACCCATGGCCCTCAGCACCACATCTCCACAGCTTTGAATCCTCTTCAGGATGGGGACTCCACCACTGTCTTGAGCAGCCTGGGCCAGAGCATAACCCTTTTGGGGAAGACAGGCCAGGCTGGATGTAGCTCTGAGCAACCTGATCTAGTGTGAGGTGTCCCTGCCCATGGCAAGGGGGGTGGAACTAGATGATTCTTGAGGTCCCTTCCAACCCTGACAATTCTATGATTCTGTGTCCAACCTAAACCTCCCCTGGTGCAACCTAAGCCTGTGTCCCCCCAAGACAATGCAGCCCCTTGCACAGCAGTGGCTTGCAAGCTGAGGTGGGGCCCCGTGAGGCATTGCTCCATGGGCACAGCAGAATCATAGAATGGTTTGGGTTGGAAGGGACCTTAAAGGCCATCTAGTTCCAACCCCACAGCCATGGGCAGGGGCACCTTCCACTAAACCAGGTTGCTCAAGGCCCCATCCAACCTAGTCAACCATGGGTCAACTGGGATGTGCTGGAGAGGACTCCTGTCCTGCCCTTTGGGTGGGGTGCAGGACCCCTTCCCACCCAGGGCGTGAAGGTTGCATCATCTGCTGTGGGACCCCAATGCTTCAGCTCCTGCTCCTGGAGAAATCAAGCAGGCTCCCTGCTGGGCTGGCTATTAACTAATTAGATTCAATAAGGAGCTAATCCAATAGGTGGCTGCTACCTGAGGCAATCTGCTCCCTCCCAGCATGGTGTCTGGCTGAGGGCTCTGCCAAGGTCCCTCCCACCCCTACACCAGGGGTGTGAGACCCCCGCCCAGCCTTCTGCTCCACTAATGGTCATTGCCGTGGTCATCAGGAGCAAATTTCTTCTGGATTAGTGTCCTCTAAATGGATTAGCTGTCTTGGGCAGGGCCTTGTCTTCTCCTGAAATGTGATTCCAGGCTCCAGTCGATGAATTGTCGTGGCAAGGAGGGAAAAGTGATGTGGTGTCTTTGTGTGATTCCTTCCAGGGCTGGAGAGCAGGGAAATGGAAGAGGCTCAGAGGGGAAATAATAATTAGCAAGAGAGCTCATTACACTCTGATGGACTTGTTAACCATGAGCCAGCAAAGTGCTCATGTAGCCAAGAAGGCCAATGGTCTCTCCTCCCCCTCTGCCCTGTCCTGCTGAGGCCACGGCTGCAGTCCTGGATCCAGTTCTGGGCTCCCCAGTTCAAGAGACAGGGAACTACTGGAGAGAGTCCAGGGGAGGCTCCAAAGATGCTGAGGGGCCTGGAACATCTCTGTGAGGAGGAAAGGATGAGAGCCCCGGGGCTGTTGAGCCTGGAGAAGAGCAGCCTGAGAGGGGATCTGCTCAATGCTCAGCAAGAGATAAGGGCCTGTGGGGAACAAGAGGATGAGGCCAGACTCTTGTCAGTAGTGCCCAGGGACAGGACAAGGGGCAATGGGCACAAACTGGAACCCAGGAGGTTCCATCTGAACAGGAGGAGAAACTTGTTTGGTGTGAGAGTGCTGGAGCCCTGGAGCAGGCTGTCTAGAGAGGTTGTGGAGTCTCATTCCCTGGAGAGATTCCAACCTCCCCTGGCCACTGTGATCCTGGTCAAGCTGCTGTGGGTGCTTCTGCTTTAGCAAGGGGGTTGGACTGAGTGATTTCCAGAGGCCCCTTCCAACCACACAATGCTGGGATTCTGTGACTCACCTGTGCTCCCTCTTGCAGGAGCTGGGGACAGGGGAGCTGTGAGTAACTGCTGGCATTTCCATGGTGCCATCAGAGGCACTTTACTCATAGGTGTGAGGCTGGAAGCGTTTGCAGGGCTCGCCTAGAGCAGCAGCTGTGGGACAGCCTTCAGATGGGGGTGGAAATCCAGTGTTCCAAATCCTTGCCGCCTGGGAGAAACTGGAAATACCTTCCTGGTTTGAGGCCCAGAGCTCAGCAGCTGTGGAGCAGCAGCTCTGCACAGGTGGGACACGACTGTCCTTGCAGCAGGGACGTTCCCAAGCTGCTCTCCTGACCCTGGCTGAGACAGGAGGATTGTCAGTGCAGCCTCCTCAGGAGGTTTGTTTGTGCCCTGGAAATGCCAAGCGGGGCTGGAGTTTTCCACTCCGTTGCTGTGTCCTTGAAGTTTCGCAGGCACTCCGCTGCCGCCCGCCTCTGGTGCTGTCACACATCCAGCCCTGCTCTGACACATCCTCCTCCGTGCTGGAGGGCTGAATATTTACTTTTGATTTTACTCAGAAGCTGTGCTGGTTCCACCTGAGCTGCTCTCACCCCTGGCCACGGTCCCAGCCGGCAAACTTTCCACCGGTTTGGCTGTTGCTGGCTGCAGGTTGGAATGGGCCGGGGGGGGGTTGGGGTGGTGGTTCTGCCACAAAACAACAGCAGGATGTCACCAGCAATAAACAGGAGGAGAAGCTCCAGTGCTGGGAGTTGGGTGGGGAAGAGGAGAAATCCCCTTGGGTTGGTTGTGTTGCTGAGTGCACAGAACAGGCTCAGGGCCAGCGGTGTGGTGGCACCCTGAGGGTGGTGAGACACTGGAAAAGGTTGCCCAGGGATGTTGTGGATGTGCCCTTCCTGGAAGTGCTCAAAGCTAGGCTAGATGGGCCACTGAGCAACTTGGCCTTGTGGAAGGTGTCCTTGCCCGTGGCATGGGGTTGGAACTAGATGATCTTTAAGGTCCCTTTGATCCCAAACCATTTCATGATTCTATGATTCACACAAAGCTCCCCAGGGTGGTGGGCCTGGGGGGATCTCTGCAGTGTTGGTGGGTGGGAGGGTGGCTGAAGTACTGCTTCCTGACATGGTTGTGGTCAGCCTGTGATGCTGGTGCTTGGCTTTGGGCCCTTTAAGACTGTCTAGGGGACGTTGTGGTGGTTCCCAGCACTGCTGGAGAGCTCTGCTGCCTGGCGGCTTGCCTGTGTTTCTCCAAGCCCTGGTGATCCTTGCTGGAAGAAAGGACTTGCTTTAGGATGTGCCTTCCAGCAGCTGCAGACATCTGTCTTCTCAGCATCTCCAGGAATGGGGAGCCTTTCCAGGGGTCATTTGTGTAATTTCATGGGTTGTCCTGGAATTAGGCTGATTTGGATGGGAAGGAGCCTTTTGAGGTCATCCAGTCCAACCCCCCTCCAGTCAGCAGGGACATCTGCAACCAGAGCAGGTTGCTCAGAGCCCCAACCAACCAGACCTGCAGTGATTCCAGGGATGGGGCATCTACCACCTCTCTAGGCAACCTGGGGCAGGGCCTCACCAGCCTAATCATAAACAATTTCTTCCCTTCTCTCCAGTCTCAATCTCCCTCTTACAGTTCAAACTGTTGTCCCCTGTCCTGTCACAACATGCCCTGCTCAAAAGTCTGGCCCTGTCTTACTTGTAGGGCCCTTTAAGTACTGGCAGGCCATTACAAGGTTCTCCTTCCTTGTTCTGACCACAGATAGAGACAAGTCACAGTGCTTAACCAACCCAGCACCTGCAGGCAGCTCCTGCACTTCTCATGTCATTTTGTTCTCTATCACTTTCCTTCCCCACCCACTGTTGTCTTTGTCCATCTTCACCCATGTTAAGCATTGGAACAGGCTGCCCGGGGAGGTCACCATCCCTGGAGGTGTTCAAGTATGGACATGGTTCAGTGGCCATGGTGGTGTTGAGTTGACCATTGGACTTTATGATCTTGGAGGTCTTTTCCAACCTCAATGACTCCCTGGTTCTATGTGTCTCTGAATCAAGAGCTGCTGCAGCTTGTTGCCTCCTTCCTCTCCACAAACAGCCTGGCTAACACTCAGCTGGGGCAGGGCTGATCTGTGCTGGGCACCAAGCAGAGCACTTCTGAGCAGAGAGTCTGAGAAGTCCAGCTTGGGCAAGAGGAGAGACTAGTCCAGAGTCCTCAGGAAAGGCAGGACAGATGGGAGCCTCCCCATATCTTCCTTTCTGGAGAGGTTGTGGAGCCCCTCGCTGTGTGATGGTGAGCTTAGCACTGAAGTGAGGATCTCTGGAGGTGTGACCCTCAGCAGCGATGAGCACCAGCTGCTTTGTTAGCACATCCCTGCTGCCTTGGCCAGTTGCTGGCCCACCAATGATGCAGGGAAGAGAGGAAGGACCAAATCTGTGTGCAGTGGATTTCTGAAGTGTCTCCACCACCACAAGATAAAGATCTGAGTCATGAAAGTCTGTGTTTGAGTTCCGCTGCAGTAGGAAGTGATGAGCTAAGAAAAGCTGAACAGGAAGGATGGAGAGCGGTGGTGAGACCCCTGCTCAAAGCCTCTGCAGCAAAGCAGGCTCTGCTGGGGGCTGGAATGTCCAGAAAGAGAAAGATCAGGGCTAGGTGTGGGTCAGAGAAGGGAGGGCAGGAGGGTGAGGTCTCTGATTAATCATCAGCCTCTTCAAACTGAGAAGGCAGCTGCTCCTCACCTCTGGAGCTCCGAGGCCCTGCTGCAGGCTGTCTCACCGAGCTGAGCTATGGCAGCAGGCTGATGGACCTGGCAGCAGGCTGATGGAGCTGCCAGCAGCCTGACCTCCACCACCAGCAGCAGTAGCTATTTTTGAACTGCTTATCAAAACACAGTGCAGGTTTGGACCATTTCTAGCCCAAGAGAAGCAGGCAGGAGTCTCTGCTGCCTCCTCATGTGTCCATGGCCAGATGTTTCTGAGAGCCTCACACTGCTCTTATCTCTCTGAAGTTGTTTTTACTGATTTTAGAGCTCTCTGTGAAGTGGCTCTGGTGAGCTGGTGCCCAGGGCTGCAGCTGGGGAGGAGGGCCAAGGCCAAGCTCCTTGGAGGTGTTTGGAGAATGAGTAGATGTGGCACTTTGGGACACGGTTCAGTGGTCATGGAGGTGTTGGGTAGAATGTTGGACTTGGTGATCTTAGAGGACATTGCCAAACAATGATTCTGTAATTCTATGAGGTGCTTTCTCCTGCCCCTCCAAAGAGAGGAGCAGCCCCAGTCCTCGGCTAGGTAGGAGCTTCCTCCTTGCTGTCTTTCTAGCGTTAAACATCTCCTTTCTTCCTTGGCACCATGACACAGGGACAAAGTCAACCAGCAGACCCTCCTTTTCCTCACAGATGGGCTGGCCCCAGAATCCCAGCATGGTGGGGATTGCAAAGGAATTTGGGGAAGCTTTGCACAAACCTGCTGGTCTGGCAAGGCTCCCGAGATATCTCCAAGCATTACTGGTTTGGGGGTGGCAGGATGACGTGGCCAGGGTGCTGAGCTGGTGGGCAGCATGGGGGGGGGGGATAATTTTAGCTGTGCAGCCAGGCAGCCCTTCCAAGGGCTAACTTTGTTTGTCATGAAGCAGGGAACTTATATCTCTTCAAATCCCATGGCAAGAATTCCTGCCTTTGATGAGTTACTCCGGGCTGATCTGCTGTGGAGACCCAGTGAATGGTCCCATTCATCCTACAATGGCTTCTTGAGGCTTTGAGCAAGTCCAGTTGAGAGGCCCATGGCGGGGAGGTTGGAACAGATGATCTTTAAGGTCCCTTCCAAGCTAAGGCACTCTCTGATTCTGTCCCTCTGGTCAATGTTTTGCCCTGCCCAGGCAGGCTGAGCGTGTGAGGTGGGGCAAGGGCAGCAGGACACTGTGCTCCTGAAGTGGCAGCAAAAGGCTCAGCAGAGGATGTGGCACCTCCTGGATCTTTGTTCTTGGGGCCGTCTTGGGCAGATCATTCAGGCTTTGTTTCACCTGGGCAGTTTTTCCCTTGAGGCATGGTGTGTAGGGTGCATGTGGTAGGATGAGAGGAAATGGCTTCAGGTTTGTCTAGGGGTGGTTTAGGTTTTGGATAGTAGAAAAAAAATGTCTTTGCTGGAGGCAGGAGTGGTCAGGCACTGGAGCAGGCTGCCCAGGGAGGTGGTGGAGTCACTGTCCCTGGAGGTGTTCAAGAAACCTGTGGACATGGCACTTGGGGATGTGGTTCAGTGGCCATGGTGGTTGGAGTTGGTGATATAGGACTCACAGAATCAGAGAGTGACAGGGGTTGGAAGGGACCTCTGGAGATCATCAAGTCCAACCACTTGGCCAGAGCAGCTTGACCCAGAACAAGCTGCACAGGACGGTGTCCAGTCAGGTTTTGAATGACTCCAGAGATGGAGACTCCACAGCCTCTCTGGGCAGCCTGATCCAGTGCTCTACCAGCCTCAAAAGTACAAAAAGTTCCTCCTCGTGTTGACAGGAAGATTTTGAAGGTCTTTTCCCACTGGAACGATTCTGTGATTGTGTTTGCAAAGTTTCCCATGTCCAATGAAGATCTGAGCTTTGGGGAGGTGGGATTAGCTCTGTGTGTGTGTGCTGCTGAGATGAGGCTCACACTGTGTTTTGGCAGGAGCCACACATGTGGTAAAGGCACCAAAATGAGGTTTGAGGGTGCTGCAGGGCCCTGACAGTGGTGCTCTCCTCTCCTTGGAGGGTCCTTTGCCTCTCACATTAAGTCCCCAGGGTTACCCCCTGTTGGGTCTGGCACCCTCCAGCAGGTGCTGAGCCAGGGTAACCTTTCCCAGGGCTTTTGTGGACAAACTTGGTGGCAAAAGCTGCTGCTGGAGGTGGGGTTGCCTTTGCTCATCTGGTTTTATTTATTTACTCAAAGGATGAATCAGAGCAACCTGCCAGCAGCTGCAGGCCCATCCTGAAGCACTGATTAACTCCAGCCACCTGGGTGAGAAGCTCTTCAATAAACAAATAATTGCTAATTAGCTCTGAATGCAGTGTGGGGACTGGGCTGACTCAAGAGGACCTCCTTGGCTTGCAGGAGCAGGGAAGGCTTTTGCTGATCTCTGGGAAGCTCAACGAGAGAAGAATTAAACTTCTTGGAACAAATTCAGCTCTGAGTGGCGCAGCCCCAGTGCTTCGTGCTTGGGCTGGGTCCAGGTGGGGGCTAAGATTTGATGCTGGTGGAAGGACATTGAGGTCCTGGAATGGGTCCAGAGAAGGGCAACAAAGCTGATGAAGGGTCTGAAGAACAGGCCTGGTGAGGAGCAGCTGAAGGAACTGGGGTTGTTCAGCCTGGAGAAAAAGGAGGCTGAAGGGAGAACCTCTGGCTCTCTACAACTCCCTGGAAGAAGGTTGGAGTCAGCGGGGGATTGATCTCTTCTCCCAGGGAACAAATGATAGGACAAGAGGAATTGGCCTTCAGGGGTGGTTTGGTTGGACATGAGGAACAATTTCTTCCCCTTGAGGGTTGTCCAGGCCTGGCCCAGGCTGCCCAGGGCAGTGGTGGAATTCCCATCCCTGGAGGGGTTTGCAGGCTGTGAGGTGTGGTGCTGAGGGCCATGGTTTAGTGGTGACCTGGCACTGCTGGGTTAATGCTTGGACTTGATGACCTTAAAGGTCTTTTTCCCACCAAAATGATTCAGTGGGTGCTTTCCTGCATCCATGGGCCATTCCCACCTCTGACCTGTCCCAAACCCCATTCCTGGGCATTCCTGGGGATTGCTGTGTGACCCTGTGGTGGCTTTGCTGCAGCCCTGGCTGGGTGGTGGCTGGCAGGGGTGGTTGCTGTGGGGACAGACACCATATTGCTGCTTCCTAAGCACCCTTGGCCAGCCCTAATCCGCCTGTTTTGGCCACTGATTAGCACGGCTGCTCCCTGGATTATGTGTCCTGGCTGGTCCCTGCCTGCCCTGGTGGCTGCTGTGCTTCAGGGGGGCTCTGGAGGTGCTGCTGGGGTGGCCAAGTTGGCTGTGTCATGCCCCAGTTTCCCTGCACCTGAATGGCTAGAGGTTCTGCTGGTGAGCCCTCCATCTGTGTTCTCCAGGCTCCTGCACTTGGGCTGTTGTGCAGGACAGATGCCCTGGCTGGAAGGAGGCTCCTGGCAGGCTGAGGTGGTGGTGGAGGTGAATCAAGCCTTGCCATGGCTGCAGGCTGGGAGACCCTGAATAGGCCCTACTGTGAGCCCATGGGGAATGCAGTCCAAGGAGTTGCCTCTTGCTGCTTCCCATCCTGCTGCAGTGTCCCCTGTCCTGTGCTCAGGGCTGGCAGCTTGCGTGTGGGGCTTGTGGCTTGCACATCAGGCTCGTGGTTTGCACCCAGCATCTTGCCTGATGTGGTGGCTTCTCCTAGGGCTCCCCTCATGGCACCCATGCATGGTGCTGGTACCCTTCCTACAGTGCCCATGCATGGGGTCACCTGCTGGGCTGCAAGAGAAGGAGCTGTAGGGTGGTGGCACCTGCATGGTGAGGTCCTGGTGTGTGAGGCTGTGCTGCTCGCTCTGCTTGGCCTGTTGCTGTGGGATTTGCAGTGGTTACACTGGAGTGTTGCCAGCTGGGGGCTGTCACTGACCAGCACTGTGATCCCTGTAGCCTGGGCAGGGACACTCAGACCTTCCACTTGTGCCATGGGCAGATCTGAAAGTGTCTTGCAGATCCCTTCCCTTGATCCTGGGAAGCTGGATGTGTTATTTAACTCGTGCCCAAAGGGGAGCTGCCGTGTGAAGGACCAAAGGAAGCTTGTCCCTGTGCCAGCTGCTGGTGACAACACTGGGAGCAAGCCCAGGGGATGGCAGCAGGCTGGTGATGCAGCCATGGCACTGGCAGTCCCTGTTGCATGCCCACAGGCACATGAGTGGTGAGGAGGCTGGAGGTTTTTTCTTTAGAAGCAGCCAGAAGCTGGACCGTGACGCAGCTGCAGATGGCTGCTGGGGAATCATAGAATGGTTTGGGTTGGAAATGACTTTGGAGGTCATCTGGTTCCAACCCCCAGCCAGGGGCTGGGACACCTCCTACTGCACCAGGTTGCTCAAGGCCTCAAGCATTGAGAAACTTGTCAAACCCACAAAGGGGGGAGCTGGTGGCTTCTGCCCTTGTGCTCCCCAGTGGGAATGTGGCCACCTCCCCAGTGAAGGACTGGGAACCCTCTAGGGGCTGCTGGGAGAGGACAGAGATAGGCAGTGCCCAGGAAGAGGGGACATGCTCCTGTCCTACCAAGGACCTGGGACCCTGCTGTCCTTCTCTGGAGGGGGTTGGCAGGGGACACACAGCTTGAGCCTGCTTGTTCCCTGCTGTTCCCTGCTGCAGGGGAAGGAAGGGGCAGGAGTCTCGGTTCCTGTTGTCCCACCAAGCACCAGACAGAGGCTGTGAAGCAATTTTTCTCTGCAGGAAGTGGAGAAATCCTGCTCCTGAGAGCACAGCCCTGTCAGACACCCAGAGCCTGCAGCAGCATCCTCTGCTTTCCCCACTTAGCAGCAACTTTAACCCTTTGCTCCCAGGACTGTTCCACCAGCTTTGGCTTGGACTTGAATCTCCTACACCTCCTGTCTCTGTCCTGGTGTCCCAACAAGGAGCTGACCCATGGACAGTTTTGCTTTTTTCCCAGCTTAAATAGCAAGCTGAGGGCAAAGTCAGCTCTGGGAAGAGCCCTGCTCTCTGGGCCAGTGGGATGACTTGGTCCTGGGCCAACCTGATCTGCTCTCCACAACTGCCTGAAAAGAGGTTGGAGAACAGGTGGGGTTGGTCTCCTCTCCTGAGGAATGAGTGACAGGGAAGAGGACATGGCCTCAAGTTGTGCCAGGGAGGGCTGGATATGAGGAGCAATTTCTTCCCCAAAGGGATTGTCAAGGCCTGGCCCAGGCTGCCCAGGGCAGTGGTGGAGTCCTCATCCCCGGAGGGGTTTCAAAGCCGTGGAGATGTGGTGCTGGGGACTGTGGTTTAGTGGTGACCTGGCAGTGCTGGGTTAGTGGTTGGACTTGATGATCTTAAAGGTCTTTTCCCACCAAAATGATTCTGTGATTCTATGAGCTTCAGCTGCTTCCACTGGAGAGGTTTTCCCCCAAAGTGTAGATGAGAGGTTGGAGCTTTTAGGCTAGCAGGACACAGGGTGCAGGTGGGTCTGACAGTGGCGCAGGGAGGACAGTGGGGCCGCTCTGTGCTGGCTCCTTGCTTGTCTTCAGACATGTGGTGGGCACGAGTGCCCCTCTCTCCTTTTCTGGCCAAGCCTGCTGCTAATTTTAGTCTCCTCTTCAGGCCTGTGAAGAGGCTGTGTTCCAGTGACGGCTGCCAGAGCCCCTCCTCTGTCGCTGTCACACCAGCAGTTATCTCCTCTCCCCTCCCCATGGGCCATTGTTGGGTGTTCCCAGTGCTGAAGGATTCTCAGCTTCCCTCTGGCTAATGCCTGCTGAGTGCAGAGTCCTGAACTTAGAGAATCACAGAATTGTGTGGGCTGGAAAAGCCCTCTAAGGTCATCCAGTCCAACCATCAACCCAGCACCACCATGGCCACTAAACCAAGTGCCATGTCCACATATTTCTTGAACAACTCCAGGTGGTGCCTCCACCACCTCCCTGGGCAGCCTGTTCCAGTGCCTGACCACTCTTGCAGCAAAGAAATTGTTCCTCATGTCCAACCTAAGCCTCCCCTTGTACAGCTTCAGGCCATTTCCTCTCATTCCATCACCTGATAGTAGGGAGAAGAGGTCAACCTCCACCTGGCTCCAACCTTCTTTCAGGGAGTTGTGGAGAGTCATAAGGTCTCCCCTCAGCCTCCTCTTCTCCAGACTGAACAACCCCAGTTCCCTCCAGCTGCTCCTCACCAGCCCTGTTCTCCAGATCCTTCACCAGCTTCATTGCCTTTCCCTGGATCCACTCCAGACCCTTAATGGGGCCTTGGAGTGAGGGGCCCAAAACCGAGCCCAGGAGTCAAGGTGCAGCCTCACCAGTGCCAAAGCCCTCCTGGCTTTTGTCATGGGAGATGGCCCTAGCAAGGGGTGATGCTGGAATGCTGTCACCCTGTCAGGGGTCCTGAGCTGGGTCCTTCCCAGGGGTTTGCACCCATGCCAGGGCAGCACCCTGCCCAGATGGTGGTGGGCAAGAGGGATGTGACCACAAGTCACATGGCTGGGGACATGGTACACACGAGCTGGGCAGGGTATTGGTGAGGCCATCGTGTGCAGCAGGCAGAGCTGTGGCTCATGGTCAGCATGGAGCTGGAGGAGAGGAAATAGCTCCTTAAGTCATCAACGTCATCATCTCTGTTACTGCTCTGGAGGAGGCAGGAGCCCTTCCAGCTCCAGGGCTGGATTCAAGTCCCCAGGCCCTCTAGCTGCCCCAGGGAGGGAAGGGGACGTGGAGGAGAGCAGGGTGAGTGGCACCAGTTGTGTGAAACCACCGAGGACTGTGCTGTGGGCAGGGTTAGCTCCAGGGCTCTGAGCAGAGACACCCAGAGCAGCTTTGAGGAAGCTTTAACTTCTCGAATCCCAGGGGGAAAGCCAAGCACTGGAATTCTTTGGCTGGTGGTGTCCAAGAGGAGGAGACACCCTCTGTGTGCACACGTGTGTTGGCCACCTGTGCTTGGAGAGGGGAAAAAAGGCTGAAGTCTTGAACTTGGGGTGAAGAAACACCCAGAAGAATGAGTGTGATGTGTTCCAGATGCGGTCTGGGTGCCTGCATTTCCTTGTGTGGCTCAGCTACAAGTTCTCCTCCGTGCTGGTGGCCTGGTGGTGCCCAGGGCATGTGTGTGTGTGTCTGTGTGTGCAGGGTTACGAGGCCAAAAAGCCAGCCCTGGATCCCTTCAGGTCACTGTGAGTAAGAACTTAATAGGATTCAGATCCCAGAGAGGATCTGCAGCTTGGAGAGCAACAAACCTGTGCAGGGCCTCTGTGGTGTCTCTGGTCCATGCCGCAGGACTGGGAGCCTGGGCAGCGGTGCCAGCTCTGGGGGGGGCTACTGTGGCAATGCCACCATCCACCATACTTTGCCTCTGCCCCATGGCACTGGGCTGCAGCTCCCACGTGGCTCTCAGGGCATTTTGAGGTTTTGTCTCCTGGTGGATGCTGGTGGGGCCCCTGCAGAGCCCCGTCCCTGGGGTGGGCACAGGGAAGCTCTCAGGGCTGCTGGAGATCCCCCTGGGACAGATCTCTCAATCCCAGCAAGCAAGTCTCTGTGATGTGTCCACCTGCCTGCTGCTCCTGGTGGGCTTTTCCCCCTCGTGTCCGCCTGCCTGCTGCTGCTGGGGGCTGCTTCCCCTGCTGAGCTCCGGTTTCTCTGCCAGACCTGTCGACGGCCAAGCGCAAGTTCGCCGACTCGCTCAACGAGTTCAAGTTCCGCTGCATCGGGGACGCGGAGACCGACGACGAGATCTGCATCGGTGAGTCCTGCCCGCTGCTCCTGGGGCTGCCCACCACCCCTCCTTCCTCAGCTGGGCATGGCAGGCAAACACAGGAGGACGCCAAGGGACCAGGAATTTGTCTGGGTGCTTTCCTACGCGTTTCTCTGGGCTCAGCACCGAGTGCCAGGCTGGTTTGGGTGGGAAGGGACCTTCCAAGCTCATCCAGTCCAACGCCCCTGCAGTCAGCAGGGACAGCTGCAGCTAGAGCAGGTTGCTCAGAGCCCCAGCCAACCTGACCTGGAATGGTTCCAGGGATGGAGCATCTCCCAGCTCTCTGGGCAGCCTGGGCCAGGCTCTCGCCACCCTCAGTGGCAAACATTTCTTCCTTCTCTCCACTCTGAATCTGCCTTTTTGAGTGCCAACCATCACTCCTTGTCCTGTTGCAACCAGCCCAGCTCAAAAGCCTGTCCCCAGCTTTCTGAAAGGCCACCAGTCTGCCTGGGCTGAACCACCTCAACATCAGCAGAGCCTTCCCAAGGAAGTCAGGTGTTGCTTCTTGGCCTAACTCTAGCCCTGCAAGGTGGAGATGGAAGAAAATTGCCTGTATCTGAAACCAGATTATCCATTCCCTTCCCTTGGGAAAGCAGGGATGTGTCCCTGCTGAGTGCAGGTGGGTTGGACTAGATGACCTGTGGATGTCCCTTCCAACCCAAACCCTTCTATGGTTCTATCAGGAGATGTGGCCATGGCTGTGAAGGGCTGTGAAGGGCCCACTGTGAAGGGCTACAGTCTGGAGAGGAGCAGCAGCAGCTTTGCCTCTGGCTACAGGAGTAGCAGTTCAGAGCCAGTGAGCTTCAAATCAAGCCCAGCTCCACCACAGAGCCTTTCATGATGCAAGACAAGCAGTTTCAGCAGCTTCACTCCATGTTATCCTGCTTCTGCCCCAGCTGAACTTTCAGAGCTTACTGTGTGGAGCTGTGCTCCAGATGAGGCACACAGTAAGCTCTGAAAGTTCAGAGCAGATGAGCTTTAGCCCTGATTTAACTTGCCTGATTTATTTGTTCTCAGGCTCTCAGCAAAAATAGCTTCCTCATCCAGTTCCTCTGGCTCTGATGGGCATGCTGGTGACCTGCCACTCATCTGCCAAGCATGGCTGGAGCCTGTGCTGAGCCAAAGGGCTGGCCTGTGATCACACAGTACAGGTTCAAGACGAAGGTGTGGGAAGAGTGAGAGGGAATTTTCTCAATGCTGATCAACAGATAAAGGGGGGGGGGGGGGGCAAGAGGAAGGGGCCAGACTCCTCTCAGTGGTTACCAGTGGCAGGACAAGGGGCAGTGGGCACAAACTGGAACCCAGGAGGTTCCATCTGAAGAGGAGGAGAAACTTCTTTGTTGTGAGGGTGCTGGAGCCCTGGAGCAGGCTGCCCAGAGAGGTTGTGGAGTCTCCTTCTCTGGAGAGATTCCAAACCCAGCTGCCCATTGTGATGCTGTGCAAGCTGCTGTGGGTGCCCTGCTTTATCAGGGAGGTTGGACTGGATGATTTCCAAAGGTCCCTTCCAAGCTCTGTGATGTGCTGCTTCTCTCTGGAGGGAGGAACATGTTGCTGTGGACGCTCTGCTCCCAGTTGCTTCTGTGGGCAACTGGAAACCTTGCTGAAGAGAAAGCGCAGCTGGCTAAACCCCTCAACAACCAAGCCCCACAAGACACAGACAAAAAAAGCCCTGCTCTGTCTGTCTCTGAATTTAAGAAGACAGTGAAGGGTTGTTGACCACTGACTGTGGGTTTGTTCCTTCCAGCCAAGTCTCTGCAGGAGTTTGCCACGGTGCTGCGGAACCTGGAAGACGAGAGGATGCGCATGGTATGGCCCTGGCTGCTGGGAGCAGGAGGGGTGGGGGCTCTGCACGTGCCTGCTGGCATCTGGGGCACCACAGCGTGGTGCCAGCCCCAGTGTCCCTTCTCTTGCCCAGGGCAGAGCTGAAAGGGAGAGGAGAAGGCAGGCTTGGTGATGAGGAATGCTTGAAGAGCATGACTAAAGGTGTCTTGCTGCTGGAAATCTGCCAGTGCTGCTGCTGGGGGCTCAGTGGGGTGAGGAGCAGGCTGGGTGCAAGGTCCTCAGCCTCCTCCCCCAGCACAGGTGGGGGGTGTGGCTTCCCAGGGCTGCAGGAGGGCTGTTTCTGTGGGAAAAGCTGGTGAGTGAGTGGCTCAGGGTCTGGGGTGTCTGGGGCTGAGGTGGGCAGAAGGTGGTGGCTGAGTTGTGCCTGGTTTTGCCTGCAGATCGAGAACGCCAGCGAGGTGCTGATCACACCGCTGGAGAAGTTCCGCAAGGAGCAGATCGGCGCTGCTAAGGTGAGCTGCTGCTGCTGCTGCATGGAGCTGCTGTCTCCTTGGGGAGCCCTGCTGGGGCTCACAAACAGAGCCCAGAGCCATGTGGTGATGGCAGGGACCTGGTGCACTTGCCCTTCTCTGGACCCACTCCAGCACTTCAATGTCCTTCTTGGAGTAAGGACAACAAAGCTGTGGAAGGGTCTGGAGAACAGGGCTGGTGGGGAGCAGCTGAAGGGACTGGGGCTGTATAGTCTGTAGAAAAGGAGGCTAAGGGGAGACCTCATTGCTCTCTACAACTCTCTGAAAGGAAGTTGGAGCCAGGTGGGGGTAAGTCCCTTCTCTCAAGAAACAAGTCATGGGACAAGAAGAAATGGCCTCGAGTTTCACCAGGGGAGGTTTACGTTGGATATGATGAACAGTTTCTTCCCCTTCAAGGGCTATCAAGGCCTGGCTCAGGCTGCCCAGGGCAGTGATGGAGTCCCCATCCCTGGAGGGGTTTGCAGGCTGTGGAGATGTGGTGCTGAGGGACATGGTTTGGGGGTGACCTGGCAGTGCTGTGTTAAGGGTTGGACTCCATGACCTGAGAGGTTTCTTCCAACCAAAATGATTCTGTGATTCTTTCTATTCTGTGATGGGTTCTGCTGGGCATGGGTGTGGGAAGAGGTGATGTGCTGCCAAGGGATGACCCAGGTCCTGGTTAAGTTCCTCAGTGTTCTGAGGTCACCCCCAAACAAGTAACATGCCAAAAATCAAATGAACGTTCTCTTCTGTTATTCTGAACAAGAATTACCATTTCCTTAGGGGGGTTCCCTGAGCCCCCCAGTCTGTGCTCCCCACTCCCAGTGTGTCTCTGGGTGGCTGCAGGGGTATTTGGCTGGTCCTGCAGGATGGGTGAGCTGGGGAAGCACTGGTGTGGCTGAGGGTGGCTGTGAGACAGGCTGCCCCCCTCCTTGCTTTCCTGCCTTTGTTCTGAAATGAAACCCAGTGTCTGCAGCTCTCCTCTTGTGAGCCCAACCTGCTGCTGCCTGCAACAAGGACATGGCTGTGGTGTGCTCAGCCCCATGGTGGGCAGCGACAAGAAAAAAGCCCAACATAAAGTTCTTTTTAGAAAGGGGATGGTTGTTAGCAGGTGTCACAGAATCATAGAGTGGTGGGGGCTGGAAGGGACCTCTGGGGATCATTGAGTCCAACCATCCTGACAAAGCAGGGTCACCTAGGGCAGGTCACACAGCAACACATCCAGATGGGGCTTGAAAGGTTCCTGAGAAGGAGACTCCACAACCTCTCTGGGCAGCCTGCTCCAGCACCCTCACACCAAAGAATTTTCTCCTCCTGTTCAGATGCAATCTCCTGGGTTCCAGTTTGTGCCCACTGCCCCTTGTCCTGTCCCTGGGCACCACTGAGAAAAGTCTCCCCCCCGCATTCCTCTTGCCCCCCACAGGTCCTTTATCTCTTGCTGAGCATTGAGCAGATCCCCTCTGGGGCTGCTCTTCTCCAGGCTAAAAAAGTGTCACTGGTGTTGGGGTGGGGAGGTTGGGACAAGAAGTGGAAAAGCAAAGCTGAGGCTGTCATTCTCCTGAAGCTCCTGCCACCAGCAGCCCAGTTCCTGTGTCACCATCCTGAGTGAGACATCGGATGCGGCACTGCGAGGGGTGGCAGGGGACGAGGTGTGAAATGGTGGCGAGGTGCTGCCTAGGTGGTAGCAGGCATGTTCCTCACACCATGTTGTTGTAGGACCAGCCCTGGATCTGGGTGTTTTGCCAAGCTTTGGGCCCCAGGACTCCTCCAACTCTTGGATTTTGGCAGCATCAGCCTGATGGCCACAGATAAAAGCAGCTTCGCTTGCTTCCAGCTGGTGCACCTTGGCCTTGGTCCCACCTTGTGCTGGGCAGAGCAGGAGCAGCTCCCACGCAGCACTTGTGGTCCTGCCTTGTTCAGTGGGTCGTCATGGCTGCCTTGGTGCTTTTGTGTTAATCACCAACCTTTTTGCTCTGTTTTTTAGGATGCCAAGAAGAAATATGACAAGGAGACAGAGAAGTATTGTGGTGTCCTAGAAAAGCACTTGAACTTGTCTTCTAAGAAGAAAGAATCCCAGCTCCAGGAGGTGAGAGCAGCCTCTGCTTTTCCATGGCTGGCTGTAGCTGTGATGAGCTCTTTGAGTGCCTTAGGACATTGGTTCTCCTGCCTGCAAACTCTTTGGTTCTCCTTTCTGATGACACCAAGTTGAGTGTCAGGAGACTCTCATGAGACCCTAGGGGTCAGGGCAACCCTCAATATCAATCCAGGCTGAGGGATGATGAGACTGAGAGCAGCCCTGCAGAAAAGGACTTAGGGCTGCTGGTGGATGAGAAGCTGGACATGAGCCAGCAATGGGCACCTGCAGCCCAGAAGGCAAATGGCAGCCTGGGCTGCATCAAAAGCAGAGTGGTTAGCAGACGGAGAGAGCTGATTCTGCTGCCCTGCTCTGGTGAGACCTCAGCTGGAGTCCTGTGTCCAGCTATGGGACCCTTAACACAAGAAGGACATGGACCTGCTGGAGCTGGTCCATAGGAAGCCGTGAAGATAATCAGGGGACTGGAGCACCTCTTATATGGAAACAGGCTGAGACAGTTGGGGCTGTTCAGCCTGGAGAAGAGAAGGCTCCAGGGAGACCTTAGAGCTGCATTTCAACATCAGAAAGTGACCTATAGGAGAGCTGGGAAAGGACTGTTCAGAAGGGTCTGTGGTGATAGGATGAGGGTCAGTGGTTTGAAACTGGAGCAGGGTAGGTTTAGGTTGGATAGCAGGAGGAAAGTCTACACAATGAGGGTGGTGAGACACTGGAACAAGTTCCCCAGGGATGTTGTTGGGGTCCTGACCCTGGAGACATTCAAGATCTGACTTGATGTGGCTCTGAGCAACCTGTTCTAGTTGGAGGTGTCCTTGTTGAGTGCAGGAGGGTTGGACAAGAGGACCTTTGAGGGTCCCTTCCAACCCAACCCAATGCAATCTGTGAGTCTGTGAGCTGCCAGCATGGAGAGCAGTCAATGGGGAGAGAGTTTCTAATTCAAGAGTGGAGCAGAAAGGAGCTGGTTCTGCTGCAGGCATCCCTGGTGCCTTCAGGAACATCTAGTTTCCTTCTCTGAGAGTAGCTGCAGAGGCTTTGAGCTTGATGGGAGGAGTGATCAGGCTTAGAGCTTCTAAACTGCTTTAGGAGCCTCTTACTGATGCGGGGGGTGTTGGCTGCTGCTCTGCCAAAGGCTCTTACTGGATGAGAACCTTGAGTTTAAAATCCCTTCTTCCAAGTCTGGAATTCCCTGCACTGATCCAGAGCTGGGTTGGTCCCTGCAGGATGGGTGTCCTTGCTTTTGGGCATGGTGTTGGTGTGCTGCTGAGGTGTTTTCAGGGGAGCTGGTGGGCACTGGGATGATAGCTCGGGTGGTGGTATGGTGCCCAGCAGAGCTGGGGACTCAGAGAGCAAAGAGATCTGTGGCACAAACAGTATCTTCCACCAAATCAGGGCTGAAGGGGGTAGGACTCATGGTTGAGGTGTCTGCAAGCCAGCTTTGTCCATGCAGGGGTGATGTGGGTTTGTAGGGAACTTAGCCTGTGGAAGCAGCCGTGTGGGTGGTGGCTCTGTGTGGGATGCACGAGCCAGCAATGTGCCCTCCTGGCCAAGAAGGCCACTGCTCTTCTGGGGTGCACTGAGTGTTGCCAGCAGGTCAAGAGAAGGTCTCCTTCCTCTCTACTCTCTCCTGGTGAGGCCACATCTGCAGTCCTGGATCCAGTTCTGGGCTCCCCAGTTCAAGAGAGAAGAGAACTACTGGAGAGAGTCCAGTGGAGGCTACAAAGATGCTGAGGGGCCTGGAGCATCTCTGTGAGGAGGAAAGGCTGAGAGCCCTGGGGCTGTTGAGTCTGGAGAACAGCAGCCTGAGAGGGGATCTGCTCAGTGCTCAGCAAGAGCTAAAGGTTGAGGGAAAAGAGGATGAGACCATACTCATCAGTGGTGTCCAGTGACAGGACAAGGGGCAGTGGGCACAAAGTGGAACCCAGGAGGTTCCACCTGAACAGGAGGAGAAAATTCATAGGTGTGAGTGTGATGGAGTCCTGGAGCAGGCTGCCCAGAGAGGTTGTGGAGTCTCCTTCTCTGGAGAGCTTCCAAACCCACCTGGACATTGTGGTCCTGGGTGCCCCTGCTTTATGAGGGAGGTTGGACTGGATGATCTCCAGAGGTCCTTTCCACCCCCGTGCTCGGGTTGTGCGGTGCAGGTGGTGGCTGTATGGGACGCTGTGCTGGTGCGGGTTGGGCAGTGCTGGCTGCTGGCGCCACCTGCTGGCCTCTTCCTCGGCAGACGCTGACCTGGGCTTCAGCTGGGAAGGGAGGAGGAGGCTGGGCCAGCTCCCAAGTTTAGGTGTTGGGGCCTTTTCCCCTGGGGCTCTGGGAAGCAAACCAGGAAATTTTGCTGGCTCAAGCCCCGCTGAGGAGGGAGATGCCTTTGAAAGAGCAGTGTTTGGGTTGTGAACTGTGGGTGTGACATCCAGCCCCATGTGGAAGCTCTCAACCCATCCAGTGCCTCCCCAGGGGCTGCCTACCATGGCCTCTACCTGCCAAGGGGCTTCCTGGGCATATGTGGTGGGTTGGTTGGGAAGGTTAGCACAATCCCTTTGTGAGCTGTCTGGAGGTTCATCTGGTGCCTTGATGTCCTCAGGGAAGGACTTTTGTGTGCAGGAGATGTTTCCAAAACTCTTCTTGCTGTCCACATCTGGAGGGTGATACCAGCCACATGTGCAACCGCTGTGACCAGGCGGGAGAGGAGGAGGCCATGGGAATTCTCTGCTGCTTTGGCTGTTGGCTAAGGAAATAGCACACAGAGTCTAATCTGCTGCTGAACTCCTGGCAAAGTTCTTGGATTGCATCATTTTTCCCCCCTACTTTTCAGATCTAAGTTTGCTAAGCACCTCACATGGGCAGGCAGCAGAAGCAGAGGGCATGGGGGGCAATGGGCCATGTCATGCCTGAGTCATGCAGATCAGGACTAAGCTGCTGTTCAAACACAAGAAGGTGTTTGCCAGCCTGCTTTTGCAGAGTGCCCTGTGCCCAGCCCTGATGGGGTATGTGGCACAGAGTGTCCTCCTC
Source organism: Dryobates pubescens (assembly GCF_014839835.1). Taxonomy (NCBI): domain Eukaryota; kingdom Metazoa; phylum Chordata; class Aves; order Piciformes; family Picidae; genus Dryobates; species Dryobates pubescens. The sequence goes on from NC_071627.1 coordinate 13,014,145, forward strand.
CATGGAGGCCCAGTTCTGCCCTGGGTGCATTGAGGGTCACGCTGGTGATGGCACCATGCTGGGACAGAGGAATTTGCCCCCACTGAGCAGTGACCCCATGGTGGTTTGCACTAGGGTGAACCTCTTGGTGTTGAGGTCAGAGGGATGGTGACTCACTGAGGTTGACCCCATGGACACCACCAGCATAGGTGGCACCTCCCTGGTTGTTCCACACAGTGTCACATGCGAAATAGCAACACATGTCACTCACCCTCCTGCCAGGGCAGCAGCTCCAGTCCCAGTCCCAGGTCATTTTTATGCACTGGGATTGTGGCATGTCCATATCAAAAAAGGGACATTCAAACTGGACAGAGGGAAGAAATGTTTGACAATGAGGTGGTGAAAGCCTGGCCTAGGTTGCCCGGAATGGTGGGAGATGCCCCATCCCTGGCACCTTCCCAGGTCAGGTTGTTTGGGTCTCTGAGCAGCCTGCTCTAGTTGCAGATGTTGGACTGGGTGACCTTCAGAGGTCCCTTCCCAATCAGATCATTCCATCATTCTATGTTTTTGCCTGTTTAGCCTCTACCTGCAAAGCAGGGAAGATCTGCTGTCTGCTGACTCACCAAAGTGCTCACTGGTGTGGTGGGGTGCTGGGTCGAGGGTTGGACTGGATGATCTCAAAGGTCTCTTGCAGCCAAACCTATTTTGTGATTCTGTGCCTCCCCAGTTCAGCCCCAGTATGCTCCAGGCTGCCTCCTGTTGTGGTGCTCTCCAGCAAGCAGAGAATTGCCTTTTATTATCCCAAACTTCTCAGTTTTCTCTCTTTTAATGCCTGATTTTCTGCACAGCTGCCAGGGAGGTGACAACATCAGCTGGAGAAAGAGCTCTACCATCTGTCCCAGCCCTTCACTGGGCTCTGCAGCTCAATTTGTTCTGCACAGACACTCTCCCAGTAGACCCAGGCTGTCCTCTGGTCACCAGGCCAAGTGGTCCTGGTCAGTAGTAACTTGGTGTTTCCTCTTGAATCTCCCCAGGCAGACAGCCAGGTGGACCAGGTCCGGCAGCACTTCTATGAGGTCTCCCTGGAGTATGTCTTCAAGGTACAAGAGGTGCAGGAGAGGAAGATGTTTGAATTCGTGGAACCTGTAAGTGAGCTCTCAAACCACCTGAGCCTGCAAAAAAGTGGGGGCTTGTGTGAAGAAGTAGGGGCCTGGGGCAAGCTGGATTGTGGTGGGGATCTTCCCTGTGGTGGGATGGCTGAGGGGCTCCAGCCTCATCTGCTGCTCCAGCCTGGGAGGGAGATTTAGAGGGACAAAGGACTTGTATGAGCTCTTCCAGGGCGTGGAGCAATAGCTCAGCAGCCACACACATGCTGGAAACGTTTAACTTTTTGTTGTGTGGACAGCTTGGTCGTGGTGCTCAAGTTCACCATGAGCCAGCACTGTGCTCTTGTGGCCAACAAGGCAAATGACATCCTGGGATGCATTCAGAAGAGTGGCCAGCAGGTCGAGTTCTGGGCTCCCCAGTTCAAGAGAGACAGGGAACTGCTGGAGAGAGTCCAGTGGAGGCTCTGAAGCTGCTGAGGGGCCTGGAGCATCTCTGTGAGGAGGAAAGGCTGATGCAGAGATGAGGGGTCCTGGGGTGAGGGGCTTGGCTTGGCTTTGGGGGGAAGAAAACACGGACTCAGCTCCGGGGTCTGTTCAGAGGAGGGTTTGGAAGAGAAGCAAGGAGCAGTCCACCTTCCGTCAAGTCCTTTGCCCCTGGGGAGCTGCAGGGATGTGTGCACTTGGTGGTGGCTCTGAGGGCAGCTGTGGGTCTCATACTGACCATCTGGATGTGCTTTCCCCCAACACAGCTGCTGGCCTTTCTGCAGGGGCTTTTCACTTTCTACCACCACGGCTATGAGCTTGCCAAGGACTTCAGTGACTTCAAGACAGAGCTGACAATCAGCATCCAGAATGTAAGTGCCGCCTGCCCATCACCACAGCTGTCCTGCGGGGGCAAAAGAACCTTTCTGGATAGATTGTGGTGGCTCAGCTGTGGGTGCAGAGGAGACCCCAGTGGCTGCATGCCCTGGAGAGGACAATCACTGTTTGGGTTTGTAGCTTTCCCACTTAATGTCCGTTGCAATTCGCAGACAAGGAATCGGTTTGAAGGAACCAGGTCAGAGGTTGAGTCTTTGATGAAGAAGATGAAGGAGAACCCTCATGAGCACAAAAACATCAGCCCTTACACCATGGAGGGTTACCTCTACGTGCAGGAGAAACGTAGGTGTGGGGTGGTGGAGCTGCCTGCCAGGGCAGCCTGGTGTGGGGCGTCTGGGGAAGGTGGTTGCTTGGGAGGTGAGGCACAAGGGGAATTCAGCAGGGTGCAAAACCTATGGGAGAAAGAGGATGGTTGGGATATTGATGTGGGAATCAGGCTGTTCCTGGAAGGTGGAATCGCCTCTAGTGCTTGAGAAAAGTCTGTTCCCCTGAGTAAAAGTCTTTCCCCTGCTCAGTCCTCTCATGGAGTCCCAGTGAAACCAGTAGGTCCAAAAATGCGTCCTGTGAAGGGATGGTTAAACCTGATTATGACTGGGAGGGCACTGAAACTGTCCTCCTTCTGGGAGTAAAAGCTGCATTTGCTGTGTAGGTCACTTTGGGACCTCCTGGGTGAAGCATTACTGCACGTACCAGAGGGAAACCAAGAAGATCACCATGGTGCCCTTTGACCAGAAGTCTGGAGGCAAAGGGGTGAGTGTGGATTGGCAGTGGGGTTGTGCCAGCTCTCCTGGTGCTCAGACTGACCTGTTTTGAGCAAGGTGACACATGTGCCAGAGAAGTGGGGCAGATCCATGCCAGGCTGAGCAAGTGCTTCAGGGGGAATTCACTCTGCTCCTTATTTAAAAGAGAAAAATAGAGAAGGAAACTTCCAAACCTCCCCACCCCAGATCTTTGGAGCCTGTCAGCTGGGCTGGTTTCCCAGGTCCCCTTGGGCATGGCTCTGGTTCATGCTTCAGCTCCATGTTCCTGGCTGGTGGCTGGGCACAGGTATTTGTACAGACAAGCTCGCAGCAGCTGCCTCTGGGTTGAGACTGGAGCTTTCTCCTGGTGCTTCTAGGCCTGTCCTTTATTTACTTCATTCCATTTGTGAAAAGAGAGACCTTTAAAAGCTGAGGCATGTGAGGTTAGAATCATGGAATCACAGAATGGCTTGGGTTGGATGAGATCTTTATGATCTTCAAGTCCAACCCTTCACCCAGCACTGCCAGGTCACCATTAAACCATGGCCCTCAGCACCACATCTCCACAGCTTTGAAACTCCTCCAGGAATGGGGACTCCACCACTGCCCCAGACAGCTTGTGGAAAGAATTGTTCCTCATGCCCAGCTAAACCTCTTCTGGGACAACCTGAGGCCATTTCCTCCTGTTCTGTCACTTGTTCCTTGGGAGAAGAGACCAACCCTCACCTCACTCCAACCTACATTCAGGTAGTTGTAGAGAGACAGAAGGTCTTCCCTCAGCCTCCTCCAGACTAAACAACCCCAATTCCCTCAGCTGCTCCTCACCAGCCCTGTTCTCCAGACCCTTCAGCAGCTTTGTTGCCCTTCTCTGGACACACTCCAGCACCTCAGTGTCCTCTTTCTGGTGAGGGGCTCAGATCATGCAGAGGTTTGCATGGTCCTGGCATGAAGTGCTGCCTGTGCTGGGGCATCTTTCTCCAGAAGTCCCTTCCAACCCCCAGTAGTCTGTGGTTCTGTGACCACCATGGGTGAGCCATCAGAGCGTGGAGCAGCCCAGGGGCTTGTGGTCTCCCTGCTGGGTGTTCTGGGGGCTGGCTGGAGCAGGCGCTGGGTGATGCTGGTGCCGCAGAAGGAGATCACTCACTCAAGGATCACATGTGACACTGCACGTGGCATCAGCCCCTTCTGAACGTGCCTCAGGCTGTGGCTGGAGCCTGATATTCCTGAGATTGAAGTTAGGGAGTTCCCTGAACACCAGAGAGCTTGGGAACAGCCCTGTGCCAGCAGCATGTAGGACCGAGTGCAGGTAGCCTCTGCTGAACCCTGGGGAGAAGCTCGCTCAGCTCTGTCTTTCTGGGTCTGTTCTGGGGCTCTACAGATGTTTCCTGGAAAAATGGTGATGTCAGGGAACAGGGTGGTCAGCCAAGGTGCCATCAGGAGGAACACAGCACAGAAAAGTGGCCATCTCCAGGAACTGCTTCCGAACTGATTTTCTGTTGAGCCGTGGGTGGGTTCCTGAAGCCACGTCTGTGCCGGCAGGGCGTGAGCAGGGCCTTTCTCCAGCAGAGGACAGCATTGCATGCAGATCCTGCTGGATCTCTGCTCGGCTCGTGGGAATCCAGCAGAAAAGTTGGAGGCAGAGTCCTGGATGGGAGAATGGTTTTGTCGTTGCTTTGTTATATAATAAACATTTCGAGGCGTGTTTGCTCCCGTCGAGAGCTCCGCTGTGCAGAGCCCTGCCAAGAAGCCAGCCTGGAGTGAAAATTTGACAGCCAGGTTTGTGCTGCATTGTTCAAGCTGTGGAGAATGGAGCTGACTTTGGCCAAAAGTGGTGGTCCAGCGCTCCCTGCCTGCCCCCAGCGTGGGACGCCTGGTGCTGAGGGCACGAACTGAATCCTCTGCAGCCTGAGAGGAAAGCTCCTCGTGAGGGGCTGTGGGCTAAACGTGTTTGCAAGGGTGAGAAGACAAGTCCTTGTGTCACAGATATAAATAGACCTAGCCAGCAGGCTGATATTGCCAAATCTCCCCAGGTTGGAACACGCTCATGCAAAGTGCAGTGGGTGCTGGGTGATTGCTTGATTGTTCTTGGTCTAGTGGGAGGTGTCCCTGCCCATGGCAGGGGGTTGGAACCTGATGATCTTTAAGGTCTCTTGCAACTCAAACCATTCTGTGAATCTTCCTCTCTACAACTCCCTGAAAGGAGGTTGCAGTGAGGAGGGGGTTAGGTCTCTTCTTCATAGTATCAGGTGATAGCAGGAGAGGAAATGGCCTAAAGCTGTGCCTGGGGAGGTTCAGGTTGGACATTAGGAGCAATTTCTTTGCTGCAGGAGTGGTCAGGGTTTGGAACAGGCTGCCCAGGGAGGTGGTGGAGTGTCGGGTTGATGGTGGGACTCGATGATTCGTATCTTCACAGAATGGTTTGGGTTGGAAGGGACCTTAAAGATCATCTAGCTCCAACCCCCTGCTATGAGCAGGGACACCTTCCACTAGAACAGGTTGATCAAGGCCTCATCCAGCCTGGCCTTGAGCATCCCCGGGGAGGGAGCATTCACAACCTTCCTGAGCAATCTGTTCCCCTGTCTCCTCACTCTAACTGCGCAGAATTTCTTCCCAATCTCCAGTCTAAATCTGCCCTCCTCAAGCTTCAGTCCATTCCCTCTTGTCCTGTTGCTACAAACCCTTGAACTTGGGTGATCTTGGAAGTCTGTTCTAACCAGATGAATTGGTGTGTGGGTTTTGTCTCTTCCCAGGGAGAAGATGAAGCTGTCATCCTCAAGTCCTGCACACGACGGAAAACAGACTCCATAGAGAAGAGGTTTTGCTTCGACGTGGAAGCTGTTGACCGGTGAGTGGTGAGGGGCACAGCAGCCTTGGCTCCTGCAGCTGGGCTCACCAGAGGGTGCACACAGCAGGGGGTGTGCCAGCCATGCCTGGGGGAAGGTTGTTCTCATCTGTCCTTGGCTTTCCTGGATGCTTCCTGTGCAGTTTGTGTGTTTCTCTTCTCCTGTATTCACTTCATGAATGAAAAGAGTTAGGCCGTGGAGATCTTCTCCCTGGTGCTTCAGCCCGGCGCTTTCAGGGTGTTCAGTCAGTGCTTTGGCTTGCAAGGCTGCAAGTGTGGAAAAGATGCTCCCAGGGGCAGCTGGCAGGGAAACAATGTCTCTTCCCAGTGCTGGCTTGTGGTGGAATCACTTCAGCTTTTCTGCTGGAAAGTGGCTGGTGCTGGTCCACTGTGGATGCATGATGATGGAAGTCTGCTTGCACCTCTGTGCTCATGCACCTCAGGGAACCTCCCAGAATCTGAGCATGGTGGGGGTTTAAAGTGACCTCTGGAGATCATGCAGTCCAAGCCCCTCCTGATGCAGGGGCATCCATAGCAGCTTGTCCAGGATCACAATGGCCACAGGGGGTTGGAAGTTCTTCAGGGAAGGAGGCTCCAACCTCCCTGGGCAGCCTGCTCCAGGGCTCCAGCACCCTCATACCTAAGGAGTTTCTCCTCCTATTCAGATGGAACCTCCTGGGTTCCAGTTTGTGCCCACTGCCCCTTGTCCTGTCCGTAGACACCACTGCTCTTGCCCCCCACAGGTCCTTTAGCTCTTGCAGATTCCCTCTCAGGCTGCTCTTCTCCAGGCTCAACAGCTCCAGGGCTCTCATCCTTTCTTCCTCCCAGAGATGCTTCAGGCCCCTCAGCATCTTTGGAACCTCCACTCTCCAGTAGTTCCCTGCCTCTCTTGAACTGAGGAGCCCAGAACTGGACCCAGTACTGCAGCTGTGGCCTCACCAGGGCAGCACAGAGGTGGAGGAGAACCTCCCTCGACCTGCTGATGTTTCCTGAAGGAGTGGAATCCTTTCTGCTGGGATTTCTTATGCAGCTATTGAGCAGATACCTGTGTGGGCTCAGTCCTAGTGCCCAGAAGGGTGACTCTGGTATCTAAGGAGCATTCCACAGGGCTCCCCTATAGAAACAGGAAATCCAGGCTGGAGTTACTGCTTCAAGTGGAATTAGTCACTACCTGGGATCCTCCTTGCTGCAGGAAGCTCCCATGGTTTACACAAGCTCTCTCCAAAGTCCCTGGCTGCCTGTACCCCCACCCTCTCCTCCCTGCTGGTCGCTGCAGGAATGCCCAGGAGGTGTTGGGACAACCCCAGTTCCTCAAACCCCAAGGTTTTCCAATCGCTCTGGAACAACCCCTGGTACCACTCCTTGCCCAGCCCCAGCTCCCAGCCTGGGGTAGGGAGTGGGGGGTGGTGGTGGTGGTGCTCTGCTGGTGTTGGGTGATGGATGAGATAACCCCAGGGCCGCCTTCTGCTCTCTGGAGTTCTGCTGTCCTCCAGAAAGCTGCCAGATTTCTGCTGGCACAGGGATTTTGGGGTTTGGGTGGTTTGGTTTATTTCCCCCCTCTGCCCTGAGGATATTTCTTTTTTGATATGAAACTTAAAATTGGACCAGGAGGAGGAGAATTCAGCCACAGTAGGAGCTTGCTTCTGCAGCCTGTTCCACAGCAGCTGAACCTTGCCTTGATGTTTGCAGCCTGCTAGGCACGGGATCAAGAGCTGCTCCAGAAATCTGCCTGCTCAGGGTAAATAATGGCAGGGGAGTGGCAAAGGAGGGGAAAGCTGAGAAATTCCTCAATTCATGTCCACATTCCTGCTCTGCACGAGAGGACAGCTGGAGCAGAAGGCATGCAATGAAAGGCTGGTTTCCCCCCCAGCACACAGGCAAATCTCTGGGGTCAACAGCCCCCTTTGCTCAGTGAATCCACAGAGCCACAGAAATTTCACTTCCTACTCAAATATTTTCCCTCCCCTCCCATGACATCTGTGGAGCTCCTCAAGCTCTGCCCATGCTACCTCACAAGGTGTTGCTGGAAGGTGTCCAGGGAAGGGCAACGAGGCTGGGGAGGGGTTTGGAGCACAGCCCTGTGAGGAGAGGCTGAGGGAGCTGGGGCTGCTTAGCCTGGAGAAGAGGAGGCTCAGAGGAGACCTTCTTGCTGTCTACAACTACCTGAAGGGATGTTTTAGACAGGTGGGGGTTGGTCTCTTTTCCCAGGCAACCAGCACCAGAACAAGAGGACACAGTCTCAAGCTGCACCAGGGGAAGTTAGGAAGTAGTAGAAGATGTTAGGAAGTAGTTCTTCCCAGAAGGAGTGATTGGCCATTGGAATGGGCTGCCCAGGGAGGTGGTGGAGTCACCATCACTGGAGGTGTGTAGGAAGAGACTGGATGGGGTGCTTGGTGCCATGGTTTAGTTGATTATTTAATGTTGGGTGATAGGTTGGACTTGATGATCTCAAAGGTCTTTTTCTATCTGGTTAATTCTTTTCTATTCTAGCATCCTACAGCAGTAGGGTGTGGTGGAGCTCCAGGGGCTGTGGTCCTCACACAGACCCCAGAGCAAGGGGACCATGCACAGCCTGGAGGTGGCAGTCTCAGCTGGTCCTGCTTTGGTTGTCTTCATCTGCAGAGAGCTGGGCTTGTGGACTGTTACATTTTAGGAAGCTGGTGAACATGAGGCAAGAGCTGCTGGCTTGGAGGTTTTTAAGTAACACCCAGAGAAGGTGGGGCTTGTTAGAGGGGGGGAAATCTGGGGTTTCCCCTGGAAAGATGATTCAGCAAAACTGAGCTGAACCTCTTGAGCCCGGTCTGCTTATGGCTGCCTTTTCCTGCTGTCACAGAATCCCAGTGTGGGGTTTGAAGGGACTTCTGGAGATCATCTAGTCACAGAGTCATAGAATCTCCTGACTGGAGAAGACTTTAAGATGGAATCCAATCATAAACCAACATTTCTCTGTCACAGCTGTTAGCCCACATTGCTCAGTTCCTTATCCAAACGTCTTTTAAACACCTTCAAGGACTGTGACTCCACCACCCCCTGGGCAACCTGTTCCAATGCTTGAGTGTCCAACCCCCCTGCTAAAGCAGGAGCACCCACAGCAGCTGCCCAGGATCACAGTGCCCAGGAGGGTTTGGAATCTCTCCAAAGAAAGAGACTCTACAACCTCTCTGAGCAGCCTGCTCCAGGGCTCCACCACCCTCGAAGGGTGCTGAAGTGCTGAAGGTTGGAAACTTGTGGTACCACTGTTTGAGAGAGGTCTGAAAAAGTCCTGACACTGCATCTGCCAACAGTTCTGAGGGTCTGGAGCGTGTCCAGAGAAGGGTAACAAAGCCTGGTGAAGGGTCTGGAGAGCAAGTCTGGTGAGGATCAGCTGAGGGAACTGGGGTTGTCTAGTCTGGAGAAGAGGAGGCTGAGAGGAGACCTCATTTCTCTCTATAGATCCCTGAAAGGAGGTTGCAGTGAGGTGGGGGTTGGCCTCTTCTGCCTTGTATCAGGTGATAAAATAGGAGAAAATGTCCTGAAATTGTACATGGGGAGGTTTAGGTTGGAAATTAGGATCAATTTCTTTGCTGCAGGAGTGGTCAGGCATTGGAACAGGCTGCCCAGGCAGGTGGTGGAGTCACCATCCCTGGAGGTGTTCAAGAAGGGTGGCTAGTGGCACTTGGGGACACGGTTTAGTGTCCATGGTGGGGGACTGATGGGTGGACTCGATGATCTTGGAGGTCTTTTCCCACCCAAACAAGTGTATGATTCTGTGATTCAGTGTGGGAGGGTCAGACCATTGCTTTTGTAACTTTACTGCTTTCTTATAGCAAAATGCCCCCTGGAATGGTCTTCTCCTGCCTGCCTGCAGCATGTTCTGGGTGATGGATGTCCTGTGGTGCTGCTAAAGCTCTTTCTTTCCGAACTAAACTTATTTGCAGTCTCTCTGCGTTAAATCAGTTTTATAAATCAGGTGAGCAGGGATGACAGCCAGTGTCTTACCAAATGAGCCTGAGGAGGAGGAGGAGGAACATCTCATTTGGCTGATGACAAAGGCCTTGTGATTTAGGATAATGTAGGTCATCGCTGCGGGCCAGAAGCAAAGCGCTTCTCAGACCAGTTGGGGAGCAGGAGATAATCAAAATATGGGGGCTTTGCTCTCTTGGTTGTTCATAAAGGCAGTGAACCTTCCAGGGAAGTCCATTCCCCTGGGCCACCAGCCCCGAGGTGGTTGGCACTGCTCTCGGCCAGGCTGCGCGGCGGTTGGCACCGTGCTGGGTGAGCTGCGAGGCATCTGCCCGAGCATTTCCCTCAGCAGATGGTTTGCAGTAGGTAGGTGGTTGACCTTGCTCTGGGAACACGTTTTGCAGATCTGCATCTTTCTTTCTGCCTGCATCAAGGTCTCTCTCTCTCTGCTCCTCAGCGCTGGGTGGCTGGTGGCCACCCCACCTCTGTTGGTGTTCCCCGCGGGTGGTTGGCGCCAGGCTTTGGACAGCACATGTGAGACAACTTGTACTTGTTCCTCTGCTGGTGTCAGCTTTCCAGTGACCTTTTAAACAAAGCAATTCATGGGGTTTTCACAGGCAGCCAGCAGATGAAGCTTGTTCCTCCTTTGAGTGCCCCAGAGACCCTGCCGAGCATGCTGTGGTGCTTTTACAGACCACGCTCTGAGCCTGACAGCTGAGACCTCCTGAGCTTAGGAGCCAAACCTCCCCCTGGTTGCCAGCTTCCCTCATCTTCATTTTGGGGGTCACATCTGCCTGCTGGGGCCTGCACCGGCTCCCTGTGACTCTGGGGTCCAGTCTGGGGGGGGCAGCAGTGAGTGGGTGCACTGGGGCTCCAGACTTCTGCCTGTGCTGCAGCAGCCCCCTCGGCCCTCAGCCCCTGTTGTTACTCTGCGCTTGTGTTGTCTCATCCGGCGGTTTAGATCGTCTCGCTGCGATAAGCTGCTGCAGGTCTTGAGAGTTCTTATCTCCTTCTGTTGCTTTCATGATTTGTTTTGTTTTGCTGGAAGAAGGAGAAGCTATTGGACTTCTCATCTCCTCTGCTTGCTTAGTCATAGCTCCCCCAAACCAGGCTGTTTGTCACAAAAACGGAGATATTGAGAAAATTCAAATTTCCTGTGTGGTCTGGGATGGAAAATAAAACCCACTTTGGGTTTTTAGATGGCAGCATGCTGAAAATAGACCTCCCTGAGAAGTGCTAACCATGCTCTGCTCTGCTCTCATGCTCCTGCATCCACTCTGTTTAGAGATGGATTCCTCCCCGTCATAAAATGTCTCTCGTTCCCCCTTGCATCCCAGGAGAAAGCAAAGAGATTGGGTGCCTGGAGGTGGGCATGGTTGATGCAGCACCTAATAGTCACAGAATCTCAGCATGGTGGAGGTTGGAAGGGACCTCTGGAGATCATCCACTCCACCCCCCCCTCCTAAAGCAGGAGCACTCACAGCAGCTTGCCCAGCATCACGGTGGCCAGGTGGGGCTGGAAGCTCTCCAAAGAAGGAGACTCCACAACCTCCCTGGGCAGCCTGCTCCAGGGCTGCAGCACCCTCACACCAGTGAAGTTTCTCTTCCTGTTCAGATGGAACCTTCTGGGTTCCAGTTTGTGTCTGTTGCCCCTTGTCCTGTCCCTGGGCACCACAGCAGTTCACATCTGTTTCTCCTGGATGTCAGCTCCAGGAGGACATTGGGTTGATGGTTGGGCTCGACAGTCTTAAAGGTCTTTTCCAGCCCAGACAATTCTGTGATTCTCTGACATTCTGCTGTCCCCATCCTTGGGCTGGTGTGGGTGGGGAAGGCAAAGGTGGTGCCTCCAGCCTGTGTCCCTTTGCGTGCCAAGGCTCTGGGAGGGGTGGGAGCTACCCAAGGGCAAAATCCAGTGCTGAGGCCCATTTGTGTGCTGGGTGGGGGAGCAAAGGCAGACACGTTTGCTTTATCTGCTTGGAAACGGGGGTCAGAGAAGGGTCTTCCCTGTCTCAGGCTCCATGCTGAGTAATGGAGATATCTCTAATCTAAGGAGCACACTTCTGGAGTCGGTTGAGCTTCAAGGCACCCTAGAGAAGCAGGGGCTGGCCACAGGCAGGCAGCGTTGGCAGGATGTTGGTTCAGCACCGAGCCTCCTACCTGATTCTTAAACACATGGTACCCGCCCTGGGCATCCTCCAGCTGAATAATGAATGAGGAGGAATGTGGAGGGTGCAGCTTAAATGTATCCCAAGCAGGAGGACCTGGGTTCAGTTGAACAAGGTGGTGCAATGGGAGCCTTGGCAGCTGAGGGTGGTGGGAGGGAATGCTCTTTGCCATGTAAATGGAGCTTTAATTCAGTTTCACAGCCCCTCCCCTCACACTGTGAAATGAGTTTGGCTTTGATGTGGAGCCCAAAGAGTTGTTATCTGCTCCAAGGCAGAACAAACATCTTCATCTTATCACCTCTGTGCCCTGTGCGTGAGGGAACCTGGCACGCCTGACACTGGGGTTGTTTCCCAAGGACCTCATTGCTCTGCTGGGAGCTCAGTGTCAAATTTACCACCAGTAAATGGTTTGAATTCCAACCAAAGAGACACAAATCCCAGGATTTCTCTTCCTAGAGTCTCCCTGGTTGAGCCAGAGCCCTTGCAGGGCTTTCTGCTGGAGGTACCTGTCAGCAGCAACATACAATCATAGAATTGCTTCACTTGGAAGAGACCTCCAAGACCACTGAGTCCAACCCTTAACCTAACACCACCATTAAACCTTGTTCCCAAGTGCCATGTCCACAGGTTTCTTGAACCACACCAGGGAGGGTGACTCCACTGCCTCCCTGGGCAGCCTGTTCCAGTGCCTGGCCACTCTTTCAACAAAGAAATTGTTCCTAATCTCCAACCTAAGCCTCCCCTGGCACAATTTCAGGCTAAAGGCGTGGTTGAAAGCAGGTGCAGCTGAGAGCTGGTCACCCCAGGAGCAGCCTTCTCCTGCCATGGGGGAAGGATTTGCTGCCAGCTCCACAGCTCCAGGGACTGCTCCTGGATCTCTTTGTCCCTGCACAACAAGGAGGTTTTTTTCCCCCAGTGTTTGGAGGAGGTTTGGTGTTGGATGTTGAACGTTTTCTTTCTGACATGGGATGATGGTTTAAGTGGTTTCCTCTTCCCTTCCAAATGCGTAAACTTCCAAACCACTAAGCTGGTGACTATGGACTGAGTCACCAATGGGATTAGTGGAGATCAAACACATTCTGTCTGGTTTACTTGGACCTGTGCTGGTTGCAAGCCTCAATGCATGGCTTCTGCTGGCAGAACAGTGTCTGTGCCAGAAGTGTTGGAACACAAGCCAGTGTGTGCCCAGGTGGCCAAGAAGGGCACAAGCACCCTGGTCTCTTATCAGCAATAGTGTGGCCAGCAGGAGCAGGGCAGTGATTATCTCCCTGTATTCAGCACTAGGGAGGGTCACACCTTGAGCACTGGGTTCAGTTTTGGCCCCCTCACTCAAAGAAGGACATTGAGGGGCTGGAGCAGGTCCAGAGAAGAGGAACAAAGCTGGTGAATGGTCTGGAGAAGAGTGCTGGTAAGGAGCAGGTGAAGGAAATGGGATTGTTTGGTGTGGAGAAGAGGAGGTTGAGGGGAGACCTCTTTGCTCTCTACAGCTTACTGAAAGGAGGTTGCGGTGAGGTGGGGGTTGGTCTCTTCTCCCAAGGAACAAGTGATAGGACAAGAGGAAATGGCTTCAAGCTGTTGCAGGGGAAGTTTAGGTTGGACAGGAAGAACAATTTATTCACCCAAAAGGGTTGTCAAACCCTGGAACAGGCTGCCCAAGAAGTTACCAGCTTATGACATGACCTTTGGGAGCCCAGTCTTGGCTTCTACCTTCCGTGGCAGGGTCCTCTCATAGGCTTTTGCATAGTGGCAGTGGCGTTGGCCCTGGGGTGAGGGCTGGGATGATGATGTCCCTTGGCTCCTCATGCTTTGTTTGCAGGCTCTTGGACCTGTTCTTTCTCCTTCTCATTAATGAGCAAAGCCAGAGCTGGTTTTGGAGGCTGGGTTGACACTGCTGGTCTCTGTCTAATGACAGGGGTGGCAGGGCCAGGCAGGACCAGCCAGTGCAGGATGGCGCACCCTGGGGCACCCCAGGACTCCTGGCAGTGCTTCCTCCCCTCAAGGCTGCTGGCAGGGGCATATGGAGCAGGATCAGAGACTGAACATCAGTTAGATGCAGTAGAAGGTCCTTAGAACGTCATCAGCTTGACTGTGTAGCTCCTCAGTGCGTGGAGGTGGTCAGGGAAGTGATGCAGCCGTGCTGGCACCAGCGTCTTGGGGATGAAATCCATGCCACAGCAGAAGGTTCCCATTGTGAGCTGGTGCTTGTGGGGGTGGTAGGACGTGGGGGCTGGGATGTGAGGCTCTGCTGCTCGCTTCGTTACCTTTCTTGCCTTCTCCTGGCATTGCATGGATGTGCTTAGCCCAAGTGCAGGTGAGATGGCTGGCTGGAAGCCAGAGGAGGGATTTGCCATCCAGCTCACTTGCACTGAAACCACCACAATTGCGTGGTGAGTGTTGGAGGTGTCCTCTGCTCGTTTGCTGGTCCTCATTAGGACCTGCAGGGCCATCCCTGGAAGCTCAGCCCCGTGCTGCTGAAGTTTTGCTATAGGAAGAAGGTTGTCCTCCTTCCCTCTGGTGGGAGGTTTGTGTTTGCCCTCTTTGCTTTCCATCCTACAGTTTATTTCTGACCTTCCCTTTGTCTCCTCAGCCCTGGAGTGATCACCATGCAGGCTCTGTCTGAAGAGGACCGAAGGCTGTGGATGGAGGCGATGGATGGCCGGGAACCGGTGAGCAGAGAAATGAGTCCAAAAGCTTTAGAGGAAACCTTTCTGTAGCCTGGGGCAGGTGGCTGGCTGGCTGCTGAGCAGAGCTGCATCTGTGGGGCAGCTCCTGCTGCCTGCCAAGAGAAAAGTTTTAATCCCTTGGTTAAATATTTGAGGTAATACTGTATCTCCTGTGCATGGGTTGCTTGGAGGTGTGCTTGGAGGAACAGGAGGAGGAGGGTAGGCTTGGCCAGCACAAACATGCTGCTGTGCTGTGCTGGAAGGAAAACCTGGCAGGAAGAGGAGTTGAAGGAAACACACTGGAGATTTCCAGGGCTTTTTGAGTGCTGTAGCTCTTCTCAGGTTGTACCAGGGGAGGTTCAGGTTGGATATTAGGAAAAATGTCTACTCAGAGAGGGTCCTTAGGCATTGGACCAGGCTGCTCAGGATGGCGGTGGAGTCCCTATCCCTGGAGGTGTTCAGAAGCCCTGTGGATATGGTGCTGAGGGATGTTGTTTAGTGGTGGTGGCTTAGCAATAGTTCTGGCTCTGGCATTGAAATACAGAATCCCAGCATGGTGGGGGGTTGAAAAGACCTCTGGAGATCATCCAGTCCAACCCCCCCTGCTAAAGCAGGGCACCCACAGAGCTTGCCCAGGATCACAATAGCCAGGTGGGTTTGGAATCTCTCCAGAGAAACAGACTCCACAACCCCTCTGAGCAGCCTGCTCCAGGGCTCCAGCACCCTAACACCAGAAATGTTTCTCCTCATCCTCAGGTGGAACCTCCTGGGTTCCAGTTTGTGCCCATTGCCCTTTGTCCTGTTTGCCCCTTCAGCACTGAGGATATGTGGTGGGATTATGAGCTCTAAGTGAGTGGTTGGACTTGATGTTCTCAAAGGTTCCCTGACTCTGGTAGCTGTTCCTGGGTCTTGTAGGGAAGGGCAGGTTTGGGGTGAGCTGAGGAGCATGGACCCTGGTCGCTATACTCAGTGACAGCCTTCTTGCTGCTGTGTTCCTCCTGCCATGTCAAAGCTGCTGAGCCCCTCACCTCTGCAAGGGGTCATGGAGAGCTTCAGAAAGCTCATCATTGTTGTTTTATTTTTCAATGCTTCATCTGGTTCTGACTGGGCTTCCTTGGAGGGGTGGTGGTGTGTCAGTGGTGTGGTCCTGCCTGGTTTTGGTGTCCAGCCATGAATGGCAATCCCAGCACCACCAAGCAGTCTTCATATGATCAGGAAGGCTGAACTGAGGACCTCTGTGGTTCCAGCACCAACCTGTAGTTCCAGTGTGCAAGCTGTCTTGTTCTCTCCCAGCTGGACCTCTACCTTGCTTCTGGTAGCACCTGGAGACAGGATATTTTCAGTTTCTTCAGGAAAAAGCCCGTGGTGTTCTTGCTCCTGGTCTTGAATCAAGCCTTGTCCTGCTCACCTGCTTCTCACCACCTCAGCTCCACTGAGAACTGTGGTTGCAGGGATGCAAACCCCATGCAGCAGCATCAGGAGCTGTGTGGCTACCACCATCCAGTTGCATTTTGACCTGCCGGTGTTCCTGGGGGCTGGCGCATCAGCAGAGCCTGGCTGCTAGGATCAGCTTGCAGAAGAGCAGCCAGATTTGAGTTGCCTGTCAAGTGCTACCCATGTGAAAGGTGCTGTGAAGCAACCAGCTGCAGGAGCCACCTGGATTATCCTGTTTGGGGATCTGGTTGTGTGAACTCCTCCAGAGCCCCACAGGTCTCCGTGCTGCCGCCTGTGTGGTTCTGCTCCTCCCTCTCGTGCCCATCAGCTGCGGGGGACCTGCTCGTCCAGCACGGCAAGGGAGGGTTGCTCTGCTTCATGCAATACCTCCTGGCTCCTCACTGATCATGGCCTTCAAACCCAGCCTCCAGGTGTGCTGAGGGAGCCATGGGAATGAAGCCCTGCTAGAAATGGATCCAAGAGGTGTTTGACTGGTGGTGATGATGTGTGTTGACAGATGAGCTAGCTCCTTGTCCTGAGTTATCCTCCCTTCACCAAAAGTGAAGCTGTTACTCTTGCTGGGCTCTTATCTTGCTACACCAGGGTGTGAGATGTTACCTGCTCCACAGAGGTTTCCTTGAGCAAGAGACAAGGATTTAATCTTTGGACTCCTGGAAACATCCATTCCCTGCTTTGACTCTATTTATGTAAGCAAAAAACCCTGCTGAAGAGTCTGCTTCCCTTTGCTGTGGGCTAAGGGTTTGCATGTTAGTTAAGGGTGTATGAAGAAGAGTATGGCCAGCAGGTCGAGGAAGGTTGTCCTGCCTCTGCTCTGCTCTGCTCGGGTGAGACCACAGCTGGAGTGCTGGGTCCTGTTCTGGGCTTCCCAGTTCAAGAGAGACAGGGAACTACTGGAGAGAATCCAGTGGAGACTGGGAAGATGCTGAAAGACCTGGAGCACCTCTGTGAGGAGGAAAAGCTGAGAGCCCTGGGGCTGTTGAGCCTGGAGAAGAGCAGCCTGGGAGGGGATCTGATCAGTGCTTAGCAAGTGATAAAGGACCTGTGGGGGGCAAGAGGATGGGGCCAGACGATTGTCAGTGGTACCCAGGGACAGGACAAGGGGCAACAGGCACAAACTGGAACCCAGGAGGTTCATGAGGAGAAACTTCTTTGGTGTGAGGGTGCTGTAGCCCTGGAGCAGGCTTCCCAGAGGCTCTCCTTCTCTGGAGAGCTTCCAACCCCCCTAGCCATTGTGATGCTGGGCAAGCTGCTGTGGGTGCCCTGCTTTAGGGGGGGGGGTTGAACCGGGTGATCTGCAGAGGTCCTTTCTAACCCGCCCTGTGCTGGGATCCTGGGCATATCGAGTGTGGGAGTGACTGGCAGAGTGGGGACAGCAATTCCACGTGCAGAGGCAGGCAGGGGAGCAGTTAGTGAGGTCTGGAGTTGGTTCCTTAATTTGTAATTAACAAACTCACCCCAACTGTTGCGTTATGTTGCAGTCAGATCTAAACATAGCTCGTGGGCTGCCTTAGCCAAGACATTTGTCACAACTTGAAATGATTTAGTCTGTGTCTTGCAGTCAGAGCAGTCTCCAGATAGCTATCATCAGGCTGTTAACTCTTCACACTCATTATTAGTTTGGCTAAAACCTGGTGTTGACTTTGGGGTTTCTTTCATGCTGCAAGAGGCGAGAAGCAGGAGAAGACACCAGCTCCAGGAGAGAGCACTTGCATTCATTTTTGTCAGGTTATTCAGGGGAAGATTCCTATGGTTTATCTCCTCCAGTTTGTGGATGGTGGATGACAGACTGCTTCTGAGATTTGGCTGGAGCCTGAGTGGAGCACCAGAGCTGCAATGGCTCTTAGCAGTGGCTGTGGTAGGCTGATGGATTGAGAGAGGCACAAATCACAGAATCATAGAATCAATAAGGTTGGAAAAGACCTCAAAGATCATCAAGTCCAACCTGTCACCCAAGACCTCACGACTGCTAAACCATGGCACCAAGTGCCACATCCTTACTGCTCTCTACAACTACCTGAAGGGAGGTTGTAGACAGGTGGAGGTTGGTCTCTTCTCCCAGGCAGCCAGCACCAGAACAAGAGGACACAGTCTCAAGCTGTGCCAGGGGAGGTTTATGCTGGATGTTAGGAAGAAGTTCTGTACAGAGGGAGAGATTGGCCATTGGAATGTGCTGCCCAGGGAGGTGGTGGAGTCACCATCATGGGAGGTGTTCAGGAGGAGACTTGATGGGGTGCTTGGTGCCATGGTTTAGTTGTTTAGATGGGTTGGATTGGTTGATGGGTTGGACGCGATGATCTTGAAGGTCTCTTCCAACCTGGTTTGTCCTGTCCTGTTCTGTTCTATTCTGTTCTATTCTGTTCTATTCTATTCCCTCTTGAACACCTCCAGGGATGGTGACTCCACCACCTCCCTGGGCAGCCCATTCCAATGGCCAACAGCTCTCTCAGTGAAGAACTTTCTCCTCACCTCGAACCTAAACTTCCCCTGGCACACCTTGAGACTGTGTCCTCTTGTTCTGGTGCTGGTTGTCTGGGAGAAGAGACCAGCCCCCTCCTGGCTGCAACCTCCCTTCAGGTAGAGAGCAAGAAGGTCTCCCCTGAGCCTCCTCTTCTCCAGGCTAAACAGCCCCAGCTCCCTCAGCCTCTCCTCACAGGGCTGTGCTCAAGGCCTCTCCCCAGCCTTGTTGCCCTTCTCTGGACATGTTCAAGAGTCTTAATATCCTTCTTAAATTGAGGGGCCTACGACTGGACACAGGACTCAAGGTGGAGGCAAGGAGCTGAACAAGAGAAGTGGTTTAAGAAGGTTGGGGCTTTGCTTTCCAAGTCTGCAGCAGGCATGCCAGGCAAGGAGAGATGGTGGTGGCTCCTGCTGGTACCTTCTGAGCAGGTCGGTGAGCTTAGAAGTTGTTCTCACATTAGTGAGGGTGCATGAGGAAGAGAGTGAACAGCAGCTCAAGGGAGGTTCTGCTCCACCTCTACTCTGAGGCAACAGGCACAAACTGAAACCCAGCAGGTTCCATCTGAAGATGAGAAGAAAATTCTCTGGAATGAGGGTGCTGGAAGCCAGGAGCAGGCTGCCCAGAGAGGTTGTGGAGAGCTCTGGAGAGCTTCCAAACCCAGCTGGCCATTGTGGTCCTGAGCAAGCTGCTGTGGGTTCCCCTGCTTTAGCAGGGAGGTTGAACTGGATGATCTCCAGAGGTCCCTTCCAACCCCCACCGTGCTGGGATTGTGTGGTGCAGAAGTGAGATGCTGGGTTTGAAGTGTTTGGGGCATGAGAACCTTCCTCCAGGAGAGCAAAGCCTCACCATGGGAGGGCACACAGAGGGTTAAGGATATGAGAGAAGTTAGGTCACATCCCTCTTGAGCCGTGCTCATCCGTGGTCCTTAGCCTTGGGTGGTGACAGAGAAGTTAGTTGAGCTGCAGATGCAGCAGGCTGTGATCCTGGGAGAGGAGATCAAGGAGGATGGATCTGAGCAGAGCTGCCCTGCTCCTTACATCATGCTGCTCTTTGCTCAGTTTGCTTTGGTTGCCATTTTTGTGCTTTCAAGCAATCCAAGTCTATCAAACACAGCCAGGACTTCGTGGTGGCCTTGGTTCTAGGAGTTCTGTTCAGCCAGGGCATGATGGGGTGGGCAGTGGGTCTCCTACCCTTGGTCTCCTCACTGCCTTGGGAGCAGAGGTTCTCATGAGGATGGGCAGCACAAAATGGAGCAGGGTGGCCTGGGGAAGGACCTGTGGCCACTCTCCACTAGATGGCAAGCTCAGACCAGCCCTCTCATTGCACTTCTGCTCTGGTGGGTCTGTGGAGTGTCCAGGGCTGCCCTCGCCCAGCCACCCATAGGGCTGTGAGTTTGGGGAGCGATGTGACCCAGAAGTTGAGCTGCTCATGGCTGCCACCCAGCCCTGGTTGTGCTGCATGAGGTGGGGAATGTGCTTGTTGCCCAGTTTTGTCCCCACACCTGGCACAGGCGAAAATCAGAGCTGCTTTACTCTTCCCTTCCTCTGTCTTCTGTCTCCTGTCTCCTGCTGCCCCAGGGTAAGCAGCTGATGATTTTGATGCTTAATCCTGATGAGAGCAGATCTGCAAATCTTGTAGGATTTTTACTTCTCCCCAGCCATGAGGATCCTTCCCCTCCTCCTATCCTTCCATGGCCCCTAGGCCTGAGGTTGGATGTTTCTGTGGTTACCATTGCCATCATCTTCTCTCACTCCAGTTTGGACCTGAGGTGTCTGGAGGTTCCTTTGACAGATGCCAGGGGGCAAACACATAGAGGAGCAGCTGAGGGACCTGGGGCTGTTCAGCCTGGAGAAAAAGAGGCTAAGGGGAGCCCTTCTGGCTCTCTACAACTCCCTGAGAGGTGGGGGTTGGTCTCTTCTCTGAAGGAACAAGTGACAGGACAAGAGGAAATTGCCTCAAGTTGCCCCAGGGAAGGTTTAAGTTGGACATGAGGAACAATTTCTTCCCCAAAAGGGTCCTCAAGGCCTGGCCCAGGCTGCCCAGGGCAGTGGTGGAGTCCCCATCCCTGAAAGAGGGGTTTCATAAACCATGGAGATGTGGGTGCTGAGGGACCTGGTTTAGTGGTGACCTGGCAGTGCTGGGTTAGGGGTTGGACTCCATGACCTTAAAGGTCTCTTCCAGCTGAAGTTATACTGTGATTCAGCAGCTCTCCACCCCACCTCTAGCCTGGTGGCCATGGGACAGGAGCCTTCCCTGTGGCATTTCCCCCCTTGCAGTCTCTGGTGGTTCCTCCACATGGCCTGTGTGGTGCCAGGTGCCATGACCCTTTGCAAGCTCTGGCTGCATGTCACTAAGACTGTTGGCACTGGGATGGCACCACCCTGGGGCATGCCTCTGGATCCTAGCTTGGGAGGGTGTAAGGGACCTCTGGAGATGATCCAGGCCAACGCCCTGCTAAAGCGGGGGCACCCACAGCAGCTTGTTCAGGATCACAATCACAGAATCATGGAATAGAATGGCTGAGGTTGAAAGGGACCTCAGGGATTATCTACTCCAGTGTCCAGGTGAGTTTGGAATCTCTCCAGAGAAGAAGGTCCCAGCCCCATACCACAGTCCTGGTGCTTGCCCCTCGGCCACACTCCCCATCTGCCAGCTGCTGGGTGATGCTGGAGCTCGGTGGTGTTGCTGCCCTGCAGAGGTGGTGCTGTGGTTGGTAGCAAGCCTCAGTGGAAGCACCAAGCCCAGCCTTGCATTCCTGTCCAATGTGCAGCACCCTGGCCCCCACCTCCTCCTCTGATACTGCTTCTGGGAATTCTTTCTGAGATTCTTTTTCATTTCCCTTGTCTAATTATCCCAAATGGTGAGAGATTTATTTCCCAGTGGAGATGATGTCTTTTGAACTCGGGCCAGCGCTTTCAGCCTCGGCATTCCTGTCATTTTGGCTCATTCAGAAAGCAAATCCATTTGAAGGACTTGGTCTCAGCACCCAAGCTGCCCTGGGGGGACTGTTGGGCACCAGCCTCATGGCTTCCCAGCCTCCTCCTGAGGTGCAGGCCTGCTTCGTCCTTGGAACGCGTTTCATCTCCGGATTCTCATTTGTTTCCTCTGAAACAGGTTGCCCAGGGAGGTTGTGGATGTTCCCTCCCTGCAGACTGGATGAGGCCTTGCACTGCCTGGTCTAGTGGAAGGTGTCCCTTCTCATGACAGGGGGTTGGAGTAGATGACCTCTGAGGTCCCTTCAAACCCAAGCCCATTCTATGTGTCTGTGATCTCCTGCTCCTAATTTCTTATGGCCCTCATTAGGGCCACCAGAATGATCAGAGGACTGGAAGCTCCAGTCCATGAGAAGAGGCTGAGAGCTGGATTTGTACAGCTTTGAGAAGGCTTAGTGGAGACCTCACCACCATGGACCAGTACATAAAGGGTGACTACCAGGAGGATGGAGACTCCCTTTTTGCAAGGAGTCTGTGGAAAAGACAAGAGATGATGGGGACAAATTACTACTGGGGAGATTCCCATTGGACTCCAGGAGAAAATGTTTCCCCATGAGAGCAGCTGGACCTTGGAATCATCTCCCAAGGGAAGTGGTGGAGTCCCCTACACTGGACAGCTTTAAGTCTCACTTGGCCAGGTGCTGGGCCAGCTCTTCTCAATTCTCCTGTTACTTAGGAAGGTTGGACCAGATGATCCTTGGGGTCCCTTCCAACCTGGCATTCCATCATTCATTTGATTCTATATTGGTTTTGGTGCTGCTCTCTTTGTCTCTTTGGCTAAGTGTGTCCAGCAGAACTTGTGAACCCTCTTTGCTGGAGACAGGGACCAGGGGTTTGTGCTTAGGATATGTTTACAGCTGCTGCTGCTGCACCAGCATCTGGCAGGACATGGGGAGCAACCACTTTGATTACTGAGAATCCCAGCATGGTGGTATTAGAAAGGACCTCTGGAGATCATCCACTCCA
Organism: Dryobates pubescens; assembly: GCF_014839835.1. Lineage (NCBI taxonomy): Eukaryota > Metazoa > Chordata > Aves > Piciformes > Picidae > Dryobates > Dryobates pubescens. The sequence goes on from NC_071627.1 coordinate 13,036,333, forward strand.
ACCCCCCTGTTAAAGCAGGGGCACCCACAGCAGCTTGTCCAGGATCACAAAGTTTCTCCTCCTTTCAGATGGAATGAAGTCAGCAGAGCTTTTCTCTGAAGGCTGTGACTGTAACTTGGTAGTGAGAAAAGGGAGTTACTAGAGAGCAGTCTTCACCCAGAACATCTTCTGACTACAGATGGTGGCCTTTGGCTGTTTTCCTTGCATGGGAGAGGTGGCCAAGGTGTTGGAGTGATCATCATGTTGGCTCTTCTGGTGCCCTCTAGGGCTTGGTCTCCTCAGCATGTTTCCTCACAACCTTTTCCATGCTGATCTCTGTACTCCCTTGGTCCCCAGATGTGTCTTCCTGTGGGCTCTCCAGAGAGGATGCTTCTTTGGGTCTGCTTTATCTTGCAGCTTTTCCATTGCCTTTGTCCTTTCTGGGTTTGTTCGATTATGGCAAATGGTTTCTGTTCTGCTTTCCATCTCCTGGCTCACTCCAGTTGCTGCTTCTCCACCTCCCTGTCTTGTCTGTGCTGATCAGGGCATTTTTCTCTCCATCTCTGTGTTTCTACTGTTTGCTTTTGCTCTTTGCCTCTAATCTCCTCCCCAACCCAGACAACCCAGTGAACTTTCCCTGAACTGGAGCTGCGGTCTCACACCGCCTGGGAGCATCCCAGCTGCCTCCAACAGCAGCAAGGTGCTGTCTCCATGGAGCTACAACATGTTGGTTTAGCTGCAGAACCTGGCCCAGTGGAGCTCCTCCTTAGTCTTTTTGTTGTCCAACCTTTCAAGACTTCTTTTTTTATTCATTCTTTTATTTTTTCTTTTTTCCCCCTGAAAGTTCTTTGTCATTTTTGGGGGACAAGGTGCTGGAAGAGGATCCTCAGAGAATCAATCTGGGCTTCCACATCCGAGTTCTGGGTTCTGCTCATTGGCCACAGCAACCCCATGCAGTGCTACAGGCTGGGGTCAGAGTGGCTGGAGAGCAGCCAGGCAGAGAGGGACCTGGGGGTGCTGGTTGATAGTAGGCTGAACATGAGCCTGCAGTGTGCCCAGGTGGCCGAGAAGGCCAATGGCATCCTGGCCTGCATCAGGAATAGTGTGGCCAGCAGGAGCAGGGTGGTCCTTGTGCCCTGTACTCAGCACTGGTTAGGCCACACCTTGAGTTCTGAGTCCGGTTCTGGGCCCCTCAGTTTAGGAAAGATGTTGAGTTGCTGGAAGGTGTCCAGAGAAGGGCAACAAAGCTGGGGAGGGGTTTGGAGCACAGCCCTGTGAGGAGAGGCTGAGGGAACTGGGGTTGCTTAGCCTGGAGAAGAGGAGTCTCCGGGGAGACCTTCTTGCTCTCTACAACTACCTGAAGGGAGGTTGTGGCCAGGTGGGGGTTGGTCTCTTCTCCCAGGCAACCAGCACCAGAACAAGAGGACACAGTCTCAAGCTGCACCAGGGGAGGTTTAGACTGGATGTTAGGAAGAAATTCTTCCCAGAAGGAGTGATTTGCCATTGGAATGTGCTGCCCAGGGACTGGTGGAGTCACCATCCCTGGAGGTGTTTAGGAAGAGACTGGATGGGGTGCTTGGTGCCATGGTTTAGTTGATTAGATGATGTTGGATGATAGGTTGGACTCAATGATCTTGAAGGTCTCTTCCAACCTGTTCTGTTCTATTCTATTCTGTTCTATTGTGTTCTATACTATTCTATTCTATTCTATTCTGTTCTATAGCAAGTGGTAACTTGTCAGGTTCTATCTTAGTTTTGTATCTCTGACATAGATGTCCCTGCTCACTGCAGGGGGGTTAGACAAGATCACCTTTGAGGGTCCCTTCCAACCTGTTGCATTCTATGATCTCATGCTTCCAGTGCTGCTGCTTCTCCCTCTCCAGGGCTCTAAGCCATGTGAAGCCTGGAGTAGCAGCTTTGCACCGAGTTTATGAACTTCTGTTGTGTTTCTAAAGCTCTTAAGCCAGGGAGGTCCTAAGCCTTGATTCCAGGCTTTTATTGATGGCTCCAGCAAAAGCTGCTTCAGTGGTTGGTGACTAACCCAGACAGAGTTTCTGCTGCACCACCCTGACAGCTTTTTGTCCTTTGCTTAAGAAGCTGTTTGGGTCATGTAGAGAAGCACAGGCTGGGGACCCAAGTGTTAGCCTGGCCACAAACCTCAGGACATGAAACATCAGTGTGTGTGGAAGAGGTTTCCAGGGAGGTTGTAGATGCCCCTCCTGGAGGTGTTTGAGGCCAGGATGGATGAGGCCTTGAGCAGCCTGGGCTAGTGGAAGGTGTCCCTTCCCATGGCAGGGGGATTGGATCTAGATGATCCTGAAGGTCCCTTCCAACCCAACCCATTCTGTGGATCCCCCACTGCCTCTGCTGCAGCCCCTGCTGCTCTCTTCCTTCAGGCCAGCAGGGAGGTGCAGTGGCCAGAGGTGATTGGAGTTTGCAGAGTCCCTGGAGAAAGGTGCTTGATCAAACCTGACTTGCAGGATGGCTGGGTGACGAGTGGTGACTTGTCTGTGAGTCTGGGCCTGGACAGGAGGAGCAGCTTTGGAAGAGGTTGCATCAAGTGATTTCGTTACAGTGCTGCGGTGGGAACCCAGCTGTGCACCCTCCGGCTGCATCTATCCAGCTGTGCTGGCAGCCTTGGTTGGAGACAGAGCGCAGAGTTGTTCACTTTCCTTTTCTCTCTGCTCTTACATCACCTCTGCTGAGAATTACTGCAGCAGACATCTGAAGAAACATGTGGAAAGGATGGGGCTGGGCTCTTCTCAGTGGTGCCCAGTGACAGGAAAGGGACAGTTGGCACAAACTGGAACTCAGGGGGTTCCACCTGACCAGGAGTGTGAGGGTGCTGCAGCCCTGGAGCAGGCTGCCCAGGGAGGTTGTGGAGTCTCCTTCTCTGGAGAGTGTCCAACCCCACCTGGCCATCGTGATCCTGGACAAGCTGCTGTGGCTGCCCCTGTTTGAGCAGGGGGGTTGGAGTGGATGAGCTCCAGAGGTCCCTTCCAAATCCCCCACGATGGGATTCTGTGACAAAAACCCAGCAATGATTGTGGGGATATGATTTTCCTTTTCCAGAACTTCTGGTCTGGCCCAAGAGAAGTCTCTTGGGCCTGTTCCTGGTGTTTCACTTGCAGATGTCCCTGCTGACCTCAGGGGACTGGACTAGGTGACCTTTAAAAGTCCCTTTCCATCCAAACCAATTTGTGACTCTATGAAGGGGCACTACAAGCTCTAGAACAGCTCCAAGAAATCACCACTGCAGCTGCTGAGAGCTTACAGAAGTCTCCTTGGCTGCAGAGGGCAGGGCTGGTAGGGCTGTGGTCCCTTTTCTGCTTGACCTTCTCAGAGCCTGTGAGTTCCCACAATGATTTGTATGGCTGGCATGCGTGGCCTGATGGCCAACCCACAAGAGCCTGTCCAAAACAAGGGTTAAAAGTGGTCTCACCTCAAAGATGTTGCAGTTGTGGCATGAAACCTCTCTGAACAATGGTTCAGAAGTACTGGGCAGTGCCAAACCTCCTCACAGAGGTGGAAGATGAGGCATGGCTGTGCTACAGTTACTTTATTAGTTAAGATCATAGACTCATAGAATCAGTAAGGTTGGGAAAAACCTCAGATATCATCAAGGCCTACCTGTCACCCAGCACCTCATGACTGCTAAACCATGGCACCAAGTGCCATGTCCAGTCCCCTTTTGAACACCTTCAGGGATGGTGACTTCACCACCTCCCCAGGCAGCACATTCCAATGGCAAATCACTCTTTCTGTGAAGAATTTCTTCCTATCATCCAGTCTAAACCTCCCCTGGTGCAGCTTGAGACTGTGTCCTCTTGTTCTGGTGCTGATTGCCTGGGAGAAGAAACCAACCCCCACCTGGCTACAACCTCCCTTCAGGTAGTTGTAAGGAGCAGTAAGGTCTCCCCTGAGCCTCCTCTTCTCCAGGCTAAGCAACCCCAGCTCCCTCAGCCTCTCCTCATAGGGCTGTGCTCCAAACCCCTCCCCAGCTTTGTTGCCCTTCTCTGGACACCTTTCAGCAACTCAACATCTTTCCTAAACTGAGGAGCCCAGAACTGGACACAGAACTCAAGGTGTGGCCTAACCAGTGCTGAGCACAGGGCACAATGACTTCCCTGCTCCTGCTGGCCACACTGTTCCTGATGCAGGCCAGGATGCCATTGGCCTTCTTGGCCACCTGGGCACACTGCTGGCTCATGTTCAGCCAGTACCCCCAGGTCCCTTTCTGCCTGGCCACTCTCCAGCCACTCTGACCCCAGCCTGTGGCCCTGCATGGGGTTGTTGTGGCCTTGCTGAAATGCAGGTAGATTACATCCACTCTCTGAATTAGTTGCTTAAACAGGCTGAAGTTTGCCCTCTGGAAGTCCAAAGTGAGGGTTCTGTTATTGCTCCTCCTTATTTCCCTGCATGTTGAAAACTCCACTGTCTCATGGTCGCTGCACCCTAGACAGCCTCCTGCCATCACCTCTCCCACCAGCCCTTCTCTGTTTGAGAACAGCAGGTCAGGCAGGGCCTGACCCCTGGTAGGCTCACTTAACAGCTGCATCAGGAAGCTGTCCTCCATGCACTCTCAAGAACCTTCTGGACTGCCTCCTCTCTGCTGAGTTAAGTTCCCAGCAGATGTCTGGCAGGTTAAAGTCGCCCACAAGGATGACAGCAGCATTTCAGACTGGGTTGGTTTTGATGTGCTCAGGCGGCTTTTCTCAGCAGACAGGAGGAAGGGTGTGGAGGGAGCCATAGCGAGGGGCTGGCTGTCCTCCAGAGCAGATAGCTGCTGGAGGAGGATGTGCAAGTTCTTGCTCAAGCATCCTAGAAAACTGAAGGGAAGCTCCTGAGCTACCAGTAGAAGTTTTCACTTTGAATCGGTCACTTGAGTGGTCTGAATGTCTCTGCCCCACTGGCAACCAGCACCAGAACAAGAGGACACAGTCTCAAGCTGCACCAGGGGAGGTTTAGGCTGGATGTTAGGAAGAAGTTCTTCACAGAAAGAGTGATTACCTGTTGGCATGGGCTGCCCAGGGAGGTGGTGGAGTCACCATCTCTGGCAGTGTTTAAGAGGAGCCTGGATGAGGCACTTGGTGCCATGGTTTAGTTGATTAGATGGTGTTGGGTGATCCAACCTGGTTAATTCTGGTTTTTTTACCCCACCAAGTTCCCCAGGACTCCTAAATTCTTGACATGATTATTCTTGACTTGCTCCAAAACTCTGCTCTGTCAAACTTTAGTTATTCCAAAAATGTCTTTTTCTCAGCCACTTGACCTTTAGCTCCATTGTTCCAGAGGCTGCTCTGTCATGCTTTGTTGCCCACCACTTCCACCTATCCCCTTGTTTCTTTCCCTCTCCCCAAGTATCTGCTGCCTGCTTGCCAGTTCCCACCAAGACGTGGTAGGTTGATGCTTTCACCCAGGTGATGTCTTCCTTGGTTTGACCCAGGTAATTTTTGTCTTGGGTGACAAAGACAAAGGGTTGTATAACCAGGCTGAGCTCAGCAGTGCAGCTGGCTGGCCAGGAGCCCAGCCAGCTCCAGCTGTGAAGGCTCTGGGGAATGCCTGCACTTGTAATAAAACCGGGGCTTGGTTTTAATTAGAACCACCCTTTGGTTCAGCTTGGAGGGGCAGAAGAGCAAGACCCTTGTAGAGAATTCAAGCCCCCAACATGCTTCACTTCTGACAAATTTTATATTTCATTTGGGGGTTTTTTGGATTTCTTTTTAATCAGGCTGAGGCTGAAATTCAGGCTTGAGCTGAAATTGATACTGGAAGGAAGGAGGAGGAGGAGAAAGAAAGAGGGAAGTGAGGTGGTGGGGTGTTGACGATGAGCAGTAGGTTAGAAGGGAGGGAAGGAAGGAAGAAAGAAAAGCAGGAGCTGCCAGGGACCCTGGGCCACCCTCTTCCAAATGCACAGCCCTGTGCTGAGTGACATAAAGCAGCATTTCACAGCAGGTTTCTGCTGCCCTGCCAAGTCTCTCACTTGGGAAGCAAGGCAGATTTTCTTCCTCCCCTCCTCCCGCAGGGACGTGGGCTGGGAAAGATCTCCCTGCTGTCTACGTCCCTCTGGCTGACAGAGCTGGGAGGGTTATTTGTAGCCACAACACAGCGGAGTCAAGCTCTGAAAATCCTGCCTGTAGTATCCAAACCTGGCTCTGGGACAGAAATAGAGCAGGGCTGATAAGACAGAGCCAGGAACAAGGGCTGATTTCATCAAGGTTGCCAGGTGTCCTGCTCTGAACAAGGAAATGGGCTTTTTTGTACAGCAGCCTTCCTGCTCTGAGCCCTGCTGGCACCCTGCTGCTGGGCTGTGTCCCAGCATTGGAGCTCTGCAGTGCTGTGCCAAGCTTGCTGGGGTGTCAGGTGCAAGAGGATCCTGCCTGGCATGCTCCAGCTCTCCTTCCTCCTTTCCCTCCCTCCTTCCTCCTTTCCCTCCCTCCTTCCTCCTTTCCCTCCCTCCTTCCTCCTTTCCCTCCCTCCTTCCTCCTTTCCCTCCCTCCGTCCTCCTTTCCCTCCCTCCGTCCTCCTTTCCCTCCCTCCTTCCTCCTTTCCCAGGGCTGTTGTGGTCTTGCACCTAATCATAGAATCACAGAACTGTTTTGGTTGGAAGAGACCTTTCAGATCCATGAGTCCAACCCAGCACTGCCAGCTCACCACTGAAACATGTCCCTCAGCACCACATCTCCAGGGCTTTGAAACCCCTTCAGGGATCAAGGACTCCACCACGGCCCTGGGCAGCCTGGGCCAGGTCTTGACAACGCTTTTGGGGAGGAAATTGTTCCTCATGTCCAACCTAAGCTTCCCCTGGTGCAATTTGAGGTAATTTCTTCTTGTCCTATGGTTGTTCCTTAGAAGAAGAGACCGACCTCCACCTGGCTTCGTGATTGGGAATCTCCCCAGAGAAGAAGACCCCACCACCTCTTTGGGCAGCCTGGTCCAGCCCTCCTAGGCCATCTGAGTCAGTCTGAGTGGCTGGCCTCCAGCCTGCATGCTGCTTTTCACCCCATTTTCTCTTTTCCTTTATTAAAAGGTTGCAAAACAGCCCTGTAAAAGGTCTGAGCTTCTCCTGCCCATGTCCTCACAACATTATCTTTGGGTGGCTGTCAAGCCACGGTGGGGCTACCAGCTTTGAAGGAAGAGAATGATTCCTATTTATACTCTTTTTTTTGGCCTGTGTATCTTCTGAGCTGCAAGCTGAAAAACCCGTTGATGGTTGTTTGGAGGCATTCTGAATATGAATCAGAAGGAAGTTGCACAACTGCAGAATTTCCTCCTATTGCTTAGGGCTCTCCAAACATTGAACTCCTCCAAGGAGACCAGGGAAACCTGGCAGCACTTGGCCCATTCTGTTCAGAAGCTTGGGTCTCAATGGAAAGTCTGGGTTGAGAGGTAGGCCCCAGCACCAGTAGAAAGAGCTTTAGGTGGAATCTTCCATGGACTAGGTGATTGAAATGGTGGGTTCCTTCTCAGGTGGAAATTCCCTCTGTGGCTGTCACCTAGGACTGCTGGCCCTCATCTTTCATAGGTTCATCAACTGGTTTGGGTTGGAAGGGACCTTAAACATCATCGCGTTCCAACCCCCTGCTGTGGCAGGGACACCTCCCACTAGACCAGGTTACTCAAGGCCTCATCCAACTTGGCCATGGACACCTCCAGTGGAGCTGCTGGGGGACATCCTAACAGCAGGGAATGCCAGGAAGCACACAGACCCCCTCACCCAGCTCCTGAACCTCTCTCCTGCGTGTGTGTATCATGAACTGCGAGCCTGGGGTGGGAGAGGCGGAGAAGGACTTTCCTGTCTGGTTGCAGAGCACAGCCTCTGCTCCTCCCCGCTGCCCTGGGCTGTGTTGGCTGTCGCTGCCTGGCCTGTTGCTATCAACAGAGCCTTTGGAACCTTTCCTTCCCCAGTGGCTATTTCTGGAGGTGCCGTGTGATTCCGGCGGCTCCCCGCGCTGCTGCCGCTGGAAGGGGCTCCCTGCTTTGTTCCCAGCAGAGGAAGGGTGTGCACAGCACCAGCTTTGTTCAGCAGCCCACACAGGACCTTACTCCTGTTCTGCTGTATGCTGCCATGCTGGGCTCCAGCTCAGGAGGCTGGGGATCACCTGTGTGTGTGTGCAGTTTGGGCTCTGGGCTGATCAAGGGTGATGGGCCATGAGTTATCCATGACCCAGAAATGTGTCCTTGTGGCCAAGAAAGCAAATGGTCTGCTGGGGTGCATCAAGAAAACTGTGGCCAGCAGGACAAGGGAGGTTCTCCTTGCCTTATGTTCTGTCTGGTGAAACCAAATCTGGAGTCCTGGGTCCAGTTCTGGACTCCCCAGTTCAATAGGGACAGGGAACTACTGGAGAGAGTCCAGTGGAGGCTCTGAAGAAGCTGAGGGGCCTGGAGCATCTCTGAGGAGGAAAGGCTGAGAGCCCTGGGGCTGTTGAGCCTGGAGAGGAGCAGCCAAGCTGCAGCAGGGATTCAGACAGGAGGAAGATCACCAGTATCTGAAGGCAGGAAAGTGTTTGGATGAAGCTCCAGAGTTAGTTCAGAGAATGGCCTTGTCACAGGCAGTGTTAGGTGCCTTGCCTCATCCTCCTGCATTTCAGGTCCTCTCCATGTGAATGACACTTGTTTTCCTCTTTGCCTGATCATAGAATGCCAGGTTGGAAGGCACCTCAAGGGTCATCAGATTCTTGAGATCAGAGCAATCAGATGTTGCTCTGATGCCCATAAGGTGTAAAGGGATTTGTCTGCTGTGCTCTAAGTTTATAACCTTGATGTGCATCTTTGAGAAGAGCTTGGGGGACAGGACTCCCAAGCTGTGGCAACCTGATGGATTGAAAGCAGAAGGCTTTAGTGGCTTTGAGGACCATGCTGCTGGGGATGATACTTCTTCACAGAGAGGGTTATCAGGCATTGGAATGGTCTGCCCAGGGCAGTGGTGGAGTCACCATCCCTGGGTGTGTTCAAGCAGTCCCTGGCACTTAGGGACATGGTTCAGTGTTGACCCTTCAGTGCTGGGTCGAGGGTTGGACTGGATGAGCTTGGAGGTCTCTTCCAACCAGATATATTCTGTGATCCTGTGATTGAGGCAAGTCTTCCTTTACTGTCACCAGTAAAGGTGACACCCAATGTGTCATCAGTCCCATCCCAGGTGGATCCATGCTTTTCATCAGTCTGTCTTCTTGTGTTTTGCAGGTCTACAACTCCAACAAGGACAACCAAAGCGAAGGCAGTAAGTATGCCCATTCAAAACAGACCCCTGGAAGGTGGTTGTGCTGCATGGTGTGCAGGCTTTGGGGGCCAGCAGGAAAGGCTGATCTGCTGGCTGTGCTGTGCTCTCCTGGGCCAGCAGTGGCTATGGGGAATGCCCTGGACAGGAGCTGGATCCAGCACCAGTAGAACCAGCTGCAGAACCTTTGTGGTGGGACTTGGAACCATGAAGAGCAGTATTGAGCTGTTTCCTTGGCACTTTGGGGTGCCTCCCCTCCTGCTCACCCCACATCCTGTGTTCTTTGCCACAGAAGTGGGGCAGGCATGCCTTGGGACCAGCTTCTTCTGCTTTTTGGATCCAGTGGGTGCAGGTGGCACCTTGAGCCAACCATCTCTCACTTCTGAATCAGAATCTGGAGGCTGAAGGTGCCTTTTGCAAAGGGATGTTGGAGCAAAAGTATAAATAGTAGGAGGGTCCTGCTTGATGAAGATTGTCAACAAAAGCCTCTGAGAAAGCCCACTGCTTTCATTGTGGTTTGGGCAATCAAAGAGCTGACTCAAGCAAGCAGTTGTTTTCCCTCCTGGAGGAGTGGTTGCTCCTGGTCCTGGCTCTTATGCCCTATGTTTGAAAACCCCTTAATGGAGCCATTTCCCAGTAGGTTTGATTGCCATAATTGCAGTAGTCAAAGTCCTGATTCCTTCCCTCCTTCCCCCAAAGCTGTTGGTCAGGCAGGAGCCCAACCCCAGGGTGATGGTTAGTGAATGGTTCATTTTTAGACTGCCTCAGAGTATTTTCATCTTGAGCAGAAGCTTTTCCCTCACAGTAATAGGTGTCATTTGCACCTAATGTTCCTCATCCCCATTTCCAGCCCTTGCACAAAGCAGGCTCTTCATCCTTTCTGTTCTTGATGTGGCTTCTTCCTTTGCTGGTGGTTCTCTGTGCCATCTCATCCCATAGATGTTCCACTTGGCTTAGTGCAACCCACATGATCCTCACAGAACTAAATGCTGTGCCTTATGTTCCTATGGCTGATGCCTCAGCTGGCTATGAGTTCTGCATCATAGAATCATGGAATTGTTTTGGTTGGAAAAGACCTCCAAGATCATTGAGTCCAACCATCAACACAATGTCAGGCCATTTCCTCTCCTTCTGTCACCTGATATTAGGGAGAAGAGACCAACCCCACCTGGCTCCAACCTCCTTTCAGGGAGTTGTAGAGAGCAATGAGGTCTGCTCTCAGCCTCCTCTTCTCCAGACTAAATGCCCCCAGGTCCCTCAGCTGCTCCTCACCAGCCCTGTTCTCCAGACCCTTCACCAGCTTCATTGCCCATCTCTGGACATGCTCTAGCACCTCAGTTTCTTCACAACTCCATCTTTTCTCCAGTCTACAGAGACACAGAGAACATGACTTGCTCCACTCTGTCCAACCCTGGCCATGAACTGTCACTGCTGTGTATTCCCAGGACAATCTGTGGTGATCTGGTTCAAGAAGGGTGTTCAAAGAACCATTTTCTAAGCTTGGCTGGGGGGGTGATGCAAAAGCAGAGCAGACATTAGGGATGGGGGTGGGAGGAAGGGTTGGTGAAGCAGCTGATGAAGTAATGACTGCTTCTGAAAGAAGCATTTGTCACACCGTGGCCTTCCCATCTTACGTGCTGTCAGCCAGAAACCCTCCTGGGGCTGTGACTTAGGCTGGAGTCATCCTGCAAAACAGCAGCAGCTCTTTGGAGACGGTGAGAGCTCGAGTCAAGTGAGTCCATGGCTTTCCCAGGGTTAGTTGTATCATTTGATCCCAGTCTTCAGCTGCCAATCTTGCAATGGGTCCCAGGTTGGGGCTCCTAAATGCTTCCTTGGGGTTTCCTCAGGTAAGGGCTGTCTGGGTGGCTGTTCTTCACCCAGGCTCTTCACTGCCAGGCTGTTTGCTTTTGGCAAAACTCAGCAGGACCTTGCTGAAGGCCCCAGATACCAAGTTCCCCCCTGTACATCTTCAGCAGACAAAGCTGGGGTTTCATCAGCCAAGGAGGCTTTGCCAGAGTTTCCTGTCTTTTAGTACCTCTTCCACTTCGATGGTCCACCTTAAATGTGAGAAAAATCCCAGCGTGGGGGGGTTGGAAGGGACCTCTGGAGATCATCCAGTCCAACCCCCCTGCTAAAGCATCCACAGCAGCTTGCCCAGCATCACAATGGCCAGGTGGGTTTGGAATCTCTCCAGAGCAGGAGACTCCACAGCCTCTCTGGGCAGCCTGCTCCAGGGCTCCAGCACCCTCACACCAAAGAAGTTTTTCCTTCTGTTCAGATGGAACCTCCTGGGTTCTGGTTTGTGTCCATTGCCCCTTATCCTGTTGCTGTTCCAGTGCTCAACCAGCATGAAAATCTGCCTTGTCTGCTCTGTGGAGTCTCCTCCTCCAGCTTTGGCACCCTTGGCTGGATGCTGCTGATGTAGCAGCAGGTTCTCCTGAACCATCTGGTGGCAATTATCTTCACATACGCTTCTGACTGGGGCTGCTGCTGGTGTGTTCAAACATCTGACTCTGCTGTAGCCCTCATTAAAACCATGTCTGTGGTGAACTGCTTGTCTCACCAGCCACAGTTGAGATTGATTTGAGTCTGGCTTTGTGCCAGCTTCCCATAAGGACCATGAGTATGGTGATGGAGTGGAGTCCAGATGCAGTTTCTGTCCCTGAAAACCCCTCTGCTTCCTGCCCCTACCTGTGGCACTCACAGTGCTGCAGTGAGATCTGCTCTTGGCCACTGTCTTAATTTTATGGAGCTTTTGGGTTTTGGATCCTGCTGGGTGGCCAGATGGTCACTGACCCAAAAGGTGGCTTATGTTAATCTTCTTTGGGAGCTGGGAGGAGGTGGTGGTGAATGGTGGGGGTGAGTGGGTGTCCGTCAACAGCCAGAGCCTGAGGAATTTAGGTGCATTAATTTGCAAACCAGGAAGACTTGTCCTGCTCTGAGGGCCACAGCAATGATGAGAGGGCTGGAAGCCCTCTGCTGTGAGGCCATCCTGAGAGAGTTGGGATTGTTCAGCCTGAAGAAGAGAAGGCTCCAGGGAGACCTTCTGGTGGTCTTTCAGTGCTTACAGAGGCCTGTAAGAAAGCTGGGGACAGACTTGATCAGGGCCTGTTGTGACAGGACAAGGGATGATGGCTTAAACTAAAAGAAGGAGATTCAGACTGGAGAGAAGGAAAAAATGTTTGACATTGAAGGTGGTGAGATTAAGAGCCAGGTTGCCCAGAGAGGTGGGAGATGCCCCATCCTTGGAACCATTGCAGGTGAGGTTGGTTGGGACTCTGAGCAACCTGCTCTAGTTGCAGATGGCCCTGCTGTGACTGCAGGAGGGTTGGACTAGATAATCAGTGACAGGACAAGGGGCAACAGGCACCAACTGAATCCAGGAGGTTCCATCTGAACAGGAGGAGAAGATTCTTTGGTGTGAGGGTGCTGGAGCCCTGGAGCAGGCTGCCCAGAGAGGCTGTGGAGTCTCCTTGTCTGGAGAGCTTCCAAACCCCCCTGGCCATTGTGATCCTGGGCAAGCTGCTGTGGGGGCCCTGCTTTAGCAGAGAGGTTAGACTGGATGATCTCCAACCCCCACCAACCTGGGGGGGTTGGGATCATCTCCAACCCCCACCATGCTGGGATTCTGGGATTCTGTGGCAAAGCTTTACATCTGCAGGAGCTGTTTGGAGGGAGGAAGAGCATGGCTGCCGTGGGTGACCTGTGTGGTCGTCACAGGTTTTTCACCCAGGCAGCCCTACCTGAGCTGCAGAATTCACACAGAGAAACATTGTCCCTCAGCAAAGGTGACACACATCTCTTGTCTCACAGCTGTTGCACACAGGCACTGATCTGACCTTGGTGTGACATCATCCTCCTAGTGCTCCTGACCTGCTCTCCTCCTGCTCTGTTTTTCCTAGCAGCTTATTTCTCTTTAATCCCTTAATTCTTTGTTGATAAGGCTAATCAGAGCATGGGTGGGGGGAAGCACTGAGTCAGCTCTGCTCAGCCTCAGGCAGCCTTGCTGACTCCAGCAACAGAAGGTCAAAGCCAGCTCTGCTACATAAGCCTGAGTGAGGCTGAAGGGCTTCTGCCTCTCCACAACTCCCTGAAGGGATGTTGGAGACAGGTGGGGATTGGTCTCTTCTCTCAAGGAACAAGTGATAGGACAAGAAGAAATGGCCTCAAGTTGCAGCATGGGATGTTTAGGTTGGAGATGAGGAACCATTTTTCCTTAAAAGGGTTCTCAAGGCCTGGCCCAGGCTGCCCAGGGCAGTGGTGGAGTCCCTGTTCCTGGGGGGGTTTCAAAGCCATCTAGATGTGGTGCTGAGGGCAAAGGTTTAGTGGTCCCCAATGTGGCCTCAAGATGGAGGCATCTCTGCTGTTGATAGGTGGCTTGGTTAGCTGGGTGGAGAGCTGGAAGGGTTTGTAGGGGTGGCCTGGGACTCATCAAGCAAGCTGCCTCCTGTGCCATCTTCAAGGTTTGTTGTGTCATCTAGGATTCACTTTTGTTCCAAGCAAACTGTTGTCAAAGTCAAAGGTCTCTTTGAGTCATCTCATTTCCTCCTCAATTAGTATTTTGACCATTGCAGAGGTAAGTACTTGATGGAGCCTGGTGGAGCCTGATGGAGCCTAGGGCTCTGTTGCCAAGCAGGCATGGGAGGTGCTGCCTCAGAGGGATGCAAATGCTGAGATGATGGATCCACATTGTGCTCTTCTCTGAGTGCAGAATTCTGTATTGTGCCTTTCCAGCCCAAACACCTCATTGATCTCCTCTTCTTCCTCCCCTCCTGGTTTTGGCAGCAGGACACTGTAGGTGTGAGCAGCAGCAGGGATGTTGGGGTGGGCACTGTGCTCAGTGTGAAGCCATCCCTTTGGTGAAGTGTTCATGGCTTCTTTCTCCTCTTCCCTTCCAGCTGCCCAGTTGGATAATATTGGCTTCAGCATCATCAAGAGGTGCATCCATGCTGTGGAGACCAGAGGTAGTGTGCTTCACCAAATAGACTTGGACTAGGGGGTGGGTGTGGAGCTGTTTGTAGCAGAGCAATCACTGATCTGCTCTTTTCATGAGGCCTCCCATTAACCCTGGCAGAGCCACATCAGATGAACCCTGTGATGTTCTGGGACAGTCACCTTTGCTGAGAAACACCTTGGGCCTGGGACCTGTTGGTGTAGCTCTTGTGACATCCTCCTGATAAGCTTTTTGTTCTTCCCAGGGATCAATGAACAAGGGCTCTACCGCATCGTTGGAGTCAACTCCAGAGTTCAGAAGCTGTTGAGTGTGTTAATGGGTAAGTGTCTGGTGTTTTGGGAGAGCCAAGTAGATTGGGCTGCTTCTTGCTAGCCAAGGATAGAGGCTCTTCTTGGGCTACCTAACTGTGGTGAATGTGCTCTTAGGACCATATGGTTTTAGAGGCCAGGAGGTCCCGGAGCACCACTGGCAGGTTGCTAAGGTAGGACTCATGTAGGACATTGCTTGAAAAGATTCTTCTGATGCAGTCACTGGTGGCCTGCTCACATATGGTATGAGTTTCGGCAGCCTTCCCAACTGCAAGCTAAACTCTTCAAAGAAAGAGCTGAAAGCTTTGGGTTTCAACTTCAGATCTGCCACCTTGTTCCTAGAGTACATCTGAATTGTCTTCTCTTGTGTGTTGCATGCTGCCTGTGGCTCTTCCTACCTTCCCTTTGGACCCTCTTGTGCCTCTTTTAACACAGGGTTGCCCAGACTTTCCAAGCATGCCTTTCCCTCATGCCTGAGGCATCAGGTCCTGTTGTTCTGGGCGCTTGGGAGGAGGGGTGGTTTCAGGTCACACCATGGCAGAGCTTGGTGTTGACGTTGCGGAGTTCCTCTGGATGCTGGCCCTGATGTGCAGCCACCCTGCATCTGCCCAGCAGCCTTCAGAAACCTCTCCCCACCTCTGAGGTGATATGATGGCAAGAGAGAGGTGATGATGCTTGCTACAACTGTGTTTGTGCTCTGAACTAGTGCTTCTGTGGGCTTCATCTGAGCTCTGAAATTGAGCAGACAGGTCTGGGGCTACCACAGCTGACTTCTCCTGGAGCGATTCTGTAGTGGTGATGTTTGGTTTCTAGCACCCTGTAGCCATGCAAAGCCCTGTGTTGCATCATGCTTGTTGGAGAACCTGACTCCCAGCCATGCTTCTGTGTCAGCTGTAACCCAGGGGTTATCCTTGACCCAAAAAGAAATGTGAGCTGTTCCCCTCTTTGGTCTCTTTGCTGCCTTGACCTCTCCAGCAGGACCTCCACATGCTCTTGCCTGCGGTCCAAGCTGCCGCTGAGCTTGATTCTGGCTGTGTGACCAAACCATTTCATCCCCTGAGCTAGCAGGTGGTGTTCTCCATCCCTCAGCTGCAGCCCTGAAGGAGTCCATCCAGACATGCATGATAGAGACTTTTGAAAAACCATTTGGAGTACACAGACACTTGGGTTGGAGCAGGGGCAGCTGCCCTCTGCCAGTCCCAGCTCATGCCTCTCACACTTGGCAAAACCATGGCTGAAGTAGGTGTAGGAAGGAGGAATCAAGTGCTCAAGGATCTGTTAGTGCCCTTATGGATGTGTTTGCTGCTCTTTGGGTGATATTTGGGGTCTTCTTCCTCTTCCCATTCTCTTATTATCATTCCTTTGGCCATGACCTCCTCTCCTTTGCCTTTTTGAGATACAACCATTCCTTTCTCTCTGTGTTCCTCCTTGCAGAAACTTCTAATGTGTTATTTCACTTTCAACATCTTTCCTTCTCCTCCTTCCAAGTCCTCCTTTTTCCTACCATGATGTTCCCCGAGTAAAGCCCATGGTGGCTGCTGGGGCTGTCCACGTTCACCTGCACAAAATGGAAGCTCTGGGGATAATTGAGCAGGCAGAAGGGTAAGGCCCTAAATCAGGGGCTGTCACAAGGGGACCTCTCTGTGCTGGTTTTGCTCTGGCATTTGGAAAGTTGGCTGCAGTCGCAAGAGCTGGTGGCTGACTCTTTTATTAGTAGAAGCTTGGCTTAGGTTCTGGGCCATGTGAATGTGTCCTTCTAGTCCCCCCCCACCCAAGCAGATAAGCCAGGGCTGTCTCATGGCACACACATTTGGCACTGTCACCTTGGAGCGTTGCTGCCCACCGATAAAAATAAGTCTGGCTGTCCCAGGGTGCAGCAGGTCCCAGATGCCAGGCCCTCTGCTTGTGCTTTCCATGCCGGTGGCCACCATCGCGCGGGCTGGCGGAGGCCGGATCCTGTTTCCTCTGTGTCAGCGTGGGGTCGAGGCGGCCGGGCTGTGACAGATGGCAGAACTTGCTTGGTTTCAGAGCTCTCTGGAGCTGGGAGGGATTTCACATCTTGGATGCCAGCCAACAGCCATTATCTCCTCAGCGGCTGAAGCCACTCAGCTGCCGACCTCGTGTCTCATAACGTGGTGATATATTGTGGGTGGCTTTGCTTTGTCCCAGCGCAGCGCAGAATGGCTTGGGCTCAAAGGGACCTCAAGGATCATCTGCTTCCAATCCCCCTGCCAGGGGCAGGGACACCTTCCCCTAGGCCAGTATCACAGTATCACCAAGGTTGGAAGAGACCTCCAAGATCATTGAGTCCAACCTGTCTCCACAGACCTCATGACTAGACCATGGCACTAAGTGCCACGTCCAATCCCCTCTTGAACACCTCCAGGGACGGTGACTCCACCACCTCCCTGGACAGCACATCCCAATGATGAACGACTTGCTCAGTGAAGAACTTTCTCCTCACCTCCAGCCTAAACTTCCCCTGGCACAGCTTGAGACTGTGTCCCCTTGTTCTGGTGCTGGTTGCTAGGGAGAAGAGACCAACCCCTTCCTGGCTACAAACACCTTTCAGGTAGTTGTAGAGAGCAATGAGGTCACCCCTGAGCCTCCTCTTCTCCAGGCTAAACAACCCCAGCTCCCTCAGCCTCTCCTCACAGGGCTGTGCTCAAGGCCTCTCCCCAGCCTTGTTGCCCTTCTCTGGACACTTTCAAGTGTCTCGATGTCCTTCTTAAACTGAGTGGCCCAGAACTGGACACAGGACTCAAGGTGTGGCCTAACCAATGCAGTGTACAGGGGCACAATGACTTCCCTGCTCCTGCTGGCCACACTATTCCTAATGCAGGCCAGGATGCCATTGGCCTTCTTGGCCACCTGGGCACACTGCTGGCTCATGTTTAGGTGGCTGTCAATCAGCACCCCCAGGTCCCTCTCTGTTTGGCAGCTCTCCAGCCACTCTGACCCCAGCCTGTAGCTCTGCATGGGGTTGCTGGGGCCCAAGTGCAGCACCCAGCACTTGGACTTGTTGAATGCCATCCCGCTGGACTCCGCCTGTCTGTCCAGTCGGTTATAGACCAGGTTGCTCAGGAGTTTGCAGACCCATGACTCCATGTCTGTCTTTGAATCACAGGTGGTTAAAGAACCTTCAACCATCTCAACACTCAGGTTGTGATACTGTGAAATCAGTGTCACAGAATCCCAGCATTGTGGGGTTTGGAAAGTGACAACCAGAGGATGTGAAACTGCTGGTGCAGGCCCAGAGGTGACCACGATGATGGTCAGAGGGAGGGGGCTGAAGCACCTCCCCTATGGGGAAAGAGTGGGAGAGTTGGGCTTGTTCAGCCTGGAGAAGAAAAGGCTCCAGGGAGACCTTGGAGCAGCCTTCCAGTGCCTGAAGGTTGCTACTGGAGAGCTGGGGAAGGACTTTTCATGAGGGCTTGTAGTGACAGGATGAGGGGCAAAGGCTTTGAGATGGAAGAGGGGAGACTAAGACTGGAGATAAGGAAGAAATTCTTCACAGTGAGGGTGGTGAGACACTGAACAGGTTGCCCAGGGAGGTTGTGGCTGCCTCCTCCCTGGAGGTGTTCAAGGCCAGGCTGGATGAGGCTTTGAACAACCTGAGCTAGTGGAAGGTGTCCCGGCCCATGGCAGGGGGTAAGAACTGGGTGATCTTTAAGGTCCCAACCCAAACCATTGTGTGATTCACATCCTAAGCAGGTTGCTCAGGGTGGCATCCAGGTGTATTTGGAATCTGTCCAGAGAAGGAGGCTCCACAGTGTGTCCATTGTCAAATCCTGGGCTGTTCTCAGTTGCCCCAAGGCTCTGGCATCCCTGTTCGGATCCAGCCTTGGTGAAAGGGAGGAGCCAAAGTGTCCTCACAACTTGAGGTTTGGCCTATATTTAGAACTGAATGTGGGCAGACTCAGTGGTTCACATGCAGTTTAAATGGCAAAAGGCTCAGGTTTCCCTCAGCGGTGGCCCCGCTGGTGAGGTGACGCTGCTGGGAAGGCCTTTGGCATGAGGTGGCACTGCAGGAGGCTGCTGCCGTGCTTGGCCAGCCCTGGAGCAGAGTCTGCCCGTGGGCAGCAGCTGAGTCAGGGGCAGCACAGGGCTTGGGCTCGGGCAGAGCAGCTTGTCTGTGTCTGCCCTGGAGCGGGGCACAAGTGTTGGCCGCAGCAGCGTCGGGCTAGGTGGCCTTTAAAGGTCCCTTCCAACCCAACCAGTCTGTGCCTCTGTGTTGGAGTGGGGACAGTGGAGGCCACAGCAATGATAGGAGGGGTGGAAGCCCTCTGCTGCGAGGCCAGGCTGAGAGAGTTGGGGTTGTTCAGCCTGGAGAAGGCTTCAGGGAGACCTACTGGTGGCCTGTCAGTGTTTAAAAGGGCTGATCAGAAGGCTGGGGAAAGACTTTTGAGTGGGGCCTTTTGTGACAGGACAAGGGGTGATGGTTTGAAACTAAAAGAGGAAGATTTGGACTAGATATGATGAAGTTTTTTCCACTGAGAGTGGTGAGAACCTGGCCCAGGTTACCCAGCAAGGGTGGGAGGTGCCCCATCTCTGGAACCATTCCAGGTCAGGGTGTTTGGTGCTCTGAGCAACCTGCTCTAGTTGCAGCTGTCCCTGCTGACTGCAGGGGGGGTGGACTACATTCCCACCCAAACCAGTCTATGACTCTGTGGTGTGGGTGAGAATTACTTCTGGGGGATGAGGTGAGGCCCCAGATGCTTCCCCTTGCTGTGGAGAAATGGGGGAGGAAGTGAAGCCAAGTGTATTATGGCAGCAGCTTTCTCCATCCCTGGGAATTAGATGGAGAGGTTCCTTAGAAAGAGCTTTGGGTGCTGTCCCTGACATCACATACCAAGTGTCTCGCTGTGGTTCCATCACAGCTCTGGCTTTAGGGGCACTGGATCAAGCTGCCCAGCAAGGTACAGCCTGCCCTGTCCCATCATCCAGGGTCTGCAGGGATGAGCACACATTGATGAATGGGGCCAGCATCCCCTCTGCTGCTCTTTGTCTCCTGGAAGAAAATAATCCAACAAAACTCATTCTCTGGGGGGGAATGGGACTGGATTTCTCCCACTCCTGGATTTCTGTGTAGATCCTGCCATAAAGAAGCAGAGCTGCAGCTCCCTTTTCTTTCATAGAATCACTAAGGTTGGAGAAGACCTCTGGGATTGTCAAGTCCAACCCAGCACCTCCGTGGCCACTAAACCACGTCCCAGAGTGCCACATCTCCTTGTTTCCTGAGGTGTCCCTTCCAATACCACTTTGGCCCTTTCCATAGCTGCCAGGGCACATCAAGTCAGGAATTTACAGCAGGAGGCAGCTTCAGGGTTGATGCTGGATTTGGCCTGGAGGTGCTTTTCCAGCCCCTGTTTCACATTTACACAGGTTCCTGAGGAACTGTGACCTTGTGTGGAGGCAGAGGTTGGCCTGGTGCTGTCTGCAGCCACCTCTAGCTGGGGAGACAGCTGCTGCCTCTGTAACCCACAAAGCTGACTTTCTGCAGACTCGTAAATTTGAAGGTCAAGGGGAACTGATGATCTGCTCCAAGCCTTTTCATGAGCCCCTCCATAGCATTCCTCCCTGCTGCATGAATCATGCCCATAAACTTCCAGAGGAGCTTTTGAAAAGGCATCCAGGCTGGGCTTGTTTGTTCAACTCTGGTGAAGGTCTTGCTGTTAAAAAGGGCTTTAAAGGGGGGGAGGGGGGGAGTGGCATTTGTTGTTGTTGGAAAGGTTTGTAACTCTGCCAAGCTTCTCCTGAAGCTTCAGACTGCCTCCTGATAAAGGGAGCAGTAAGGTCTTGTCCCAGAGTCCCAGCATGCTGGGGGTTGGAAGGGACATGTGGAGATCATCCAGTGCAACCCTCCTGCTAAAGCAGGGGCACCCACAGCAGCTTGCCCAGGATCACAGTGTCCAGGTGGGTTTGGAATCTCTCCAGAGAAGGAGACTCCACAACCTCTCTGGGTATCCTGCTCCAGGGCTCCAGCACCCTCACACCAGTGAAGTTTTTCCTCCTGTCCAGATGGAACATTTTTGGTTCCAGTTTGTGCCCATTATCTCTTGTCCTGTCATTGGGGACCACAGATAAGAGTCTGTCCCCATCCAATTGCCCCTCACAGCCCCTTTAGCTCTTGTTGAACATTGAGCAGATCCCCTCTCAGGCTGCTCTTCACCAGGCTCAGTAGCCTTAGGGCTCTTAGCCTTTCCCCCTCACAGAGATGCTCCAGGCTCCATCAGCATCTTTGGAGCCTCCACTGGACTCTCTCTGGTAGTTCCCTTCCTCTCTTGAACTGGGGAGCCCAGAACTGGACCCAGTACTGCAGCTGTGGCCTCACCAGGATCGAGCTCTCCTCACCAGGGTGAGGAGAACCTCCCTTGACCTGCTGGCCACACTCTTCTTCATGCAATCCTTCCAAAGGCATGATGGAGGAGGGATGGGTTCATTGTGTGGTTGCTGTGAGGAGCACAGGTGATGTGTGAATATCCATCTCCTCCATTTTTATGTTTCAAGGGCTTCTCTTGATGTGTTTTTCTAATTAAAATGAAGCCTTAGCCCTGGGGAAGCCCAGCCACTGCTTTCTGCTGATTAGCTGTAAATGACACCCAGCTTTACCTGTGGCTTTAAAATGCAAAAGCACATCCTAGGTGTGGGTGAGCTGCTCCCAGGGACCAGATGGTGACAGCAGCTGCATCTGCCTTTGCTGCTGGTGGTGCCTCCCTGCGCCTGCTCCAGCTCTCCAAGGGTGTTTGGTGTGTCTGTGCCACTGGGAAGGACCCACAGCTCTGCCTCGAGGTGCCCACAGAGGTTTCCCAGGGACTTCAGTGGGAGCAGCAGCCAGGTCACAGAACAACAGAATGGTTGGGGTTGGAATGGACCACTGAAGATCACTGAGTCCAACCCCTCTGCCAAGACAGGTTCACCTGGAGAATGGCACACAGGAACACGTCCAGGTGGGTTTGGAATGGCTCTATACATGTAGACTCCACCATTTCTCTGGGCAGCCTGCTCCAGTGCTGTGCCAGTCTCAAAGGTCCTGCTCTTGGTGCAGTCACAATGGAGTTGTGAAGACACTGAGGCACTGGAACATATCCAGAGATGGGCAATGAAACTGGGGAAGGGTCTGGAGATGAGCAACTGAGGGAACTGGGGGTGTTTAGTCTGGAGGAGACTGAGGGGAGACCCCATTGCTCTCTACAACTCCCTGAAAGAAGGTTTCAGCCAGGTTGGGCTTGGTCTCTTCTCCCAAGGAACAAGTGATAGGACAGGAGGAAATGGCCTCAAGTTGCATCAGGGGGGTTTAGATTGGACATGAGGAGCAGGTTCTTCCCCTTTTGGGAAGAAAAGGTTATCAAGCCCTGGAACAAGCTGCCCAGGGCAGTGGTGGAGTCCCCATCTCTGGAGGAGTTTCAAAGCCATGTAGATGTGCTGAGGGACATGGTTCAGTACCAGACTTTGTAGACTTAGATAATGGTTGAACCTCATGATCTTAAAGCTCTTTTCCAACCAAAACCATTCTGTGATTCTAGGAAGGAAAATGCAGCTGCAGATCTGCCTGCCCACATCTCCATAGTGAGTCAGGCCAGCTGCAGGAACTCTTCCCTGCCTTGAGCAGGAGAAAAATCCACCTCCTGTCCCCCTGCACACCCAGACTGTGTTCCTGTCTCTGCCACTCTCTCTGTCCTGCTTGCCCACCCCCCACCATGGAGGCTGTGCCACTATCACTGCTGTTGCTCATGTTCCTGAGGGCTGTGGCCCACATGGGGCTGGGCTTTTCTGCTGTCTGGGGGGGTCTCTGTCTGGGTCCATGTCATATTTGTGCCCTGCTCTGTCTCCTCTGTGGCTGATCCCCATGGTCTCCTGCAGGTCTGTAATGTCATGTTTGGAGTCCAAGTGTTGATCTCATTGCTCTTGATGGATGTTTTTCTTCTCTTTTTCTCATGCCATGCAGGCAGGAGCAGGCTGTTGTCAACTCTGCTTCCTTGTTGGTGACTGGCTTGTGGTCATCAAGCTGGGGAAAGGCAAATAAAATGGCCCATGGTGGTCTTCTCACACCAGTGAGCTGGTATGAGCTGGTGTTACCTTCACCCTGGCTCACTTCTGTCTTTCGTTTCTTCCTTTAGATCCCAAAGCAGCTACAGAAACAGAAACAGAGATCTGTGCAGAGTGGGAGATAAAGACCATCACCAGTGCACTGAAAACCTACCTGAGGTAAGGCAGGAAGGTCTCATCTGTTTTGGGGCTGCAGGGTGGATTTGGGTTGGTCTGGGGTGTTACTGCAGGTCCTACCAATAGCACTTGCATAGAAACAGAGAGGAAATTGCTCTTCAAGAATTTATCCTGGCCCCTCTGACTGAGGCCAGGCTCTCCTCAGTGGTGCCCAGGGACAGGACAAGGGGCAACAGGCACAAACTGGAACCCAGGAGGTTCTGTCTGAACAGGAGAGTGTGAGAGTGCTGGAGCCTTGGAGCAGGCTGCCCAGAGAGGTTGTAGAACCTCCTCTTGTGAGATTCCTGGCAAGCTGCTGTGGGTGCCCCTGCCTGAGCAGGGGAGTTAGACTGGATGATCTCCAGAGGTCCCTTCCAACTCCATCATCCCAGGGCTCTGGGATTTTTCCCTTGAGGCTCCAGCATGCCCAGGAAGGACCTGGAGAGCACCGTCAGCTCTCTGACAAATGCATGTGTCATGCAAACATGATTCAGAAGCTCACCCTTACGTCTCCTGCTTTGATTTAAGCTTTATGTGATGGGCTTCCAGCTGATGAGCGTGGGGCAGGAGGGAGCACAGTGCTCCTCAGAGGGCTGTGGCTGCAGTGCTGGTTCAGAAGCAGGTGCTGGGCTTGACTGCAGCAGTGATTTCTGCAAGGGAGTCGATGCTGTTCTCCCAGGGGGTTGTCTCCCCAAGGGGTTGGTTTGCTGGCAGCAGACAGCAGCTCATTACCCACAACAAGCTTCGACCTGTTGCAACTGCAGCTCCTCGCTTGCTGCTGCTGTGTTGGGCTTTATGTGAGAGAGAGAGAGCAAGAGGCAGAGGCTAAATCTGATTAGGGTGAGGAGTGTAATTAACTCAGTGGATCTCAGCTTAGACAATCACAGAACACAACAGAATTTTGCATGAAAAGACAGTTTTGCAGGAGAGACATTGAGGGGCTGGAATACACCCAGAGAAGGGCAATGAAGCAGGTGAAGGGTCTGGAGAACAGGTCTGGTGAGCAGCAGCTGGGGGAACTGGGGTTGTTCAGTCTCGAGAGGAGGCTGAGGGGAGACCTCATTGCTCTCTGCAACAACCTGAAAGGAGGCTGCAGTGAGGTGGGGGTTCTTCCTAGTATCAGGTGATGGAAGGAGAGGAAATGGCCTGACATTGTGCCAGTGGGGGTTAGGTTGGAGATTAGGAACAATTTCTTTGCTGCAGGAGTGGTCAGGCACTGGAACAGGCTGCCCAGGGAGGTGGTGGAGTCCCCATCCCTGGAGGTGTTCAAGAAACCTGTGGCCATGGCACTTGGGGACATGGTTTAGTGTCCATGGTGGTGTTGTGTTGATGGACTGGTCTTTTCCAGCCCAGACAAGACTCTATGATTGGCAGCATTTGCCCCATAGTTTGCAGAGCCATGAATGTCAGCAGCACCAAGGTGTCCCACGGAAGGGATGTGGAACTGGGGAGAGGAATGGGGAATTTAATGAGAATGGTGGGGGTGAAAGTTTTATGATGGGGCTTGTTCCATGGGCTTGGGAATGTTCTGGAAGTGTCTTACCAAGGGGATGCTAAAATTAAAAGTGTGTTTAGTGTGATGCAGAGAGGGAAGGAAGAACAAATCAAAGCACCTCAATAGATCTTCCTTCTGCTGGGAGGAATTAATTAGGGCTGCTGTTGCTTAATTCTGCACTGCTAAAAATGAAGCTGGATTTATGGCCAGGACAACACTTTCTTGCTGTGGATTGTGTTCCTCAGGCCTGCTTTGGGCTTTTTTATCTTCCAGGATGCTCCCAGGGCCACTCATGATGTACCAGTTTCAAAGGAGCTTCATCAAAGCAGCCAGTGAGTTTGGTGGTGGTGGTGGCACCGGTCTGAAGGAGGAAGTGACTTGAGCACAGCACCTGCCCTGCTGCTTCTCCTGGGAGACCAGGGGCATAGTGTTGTTTGGAAAGGAGGCTCAGGTGGTTGTGGAGCCTCTTCTCTGGAGAGATTCCAAACCCAGCTTGACTTTGTGATCCTGGGCAAGGTGCTGTGGGTGACCCTGCTTGATCAGGGAGGTTGGACAGGATGCTCTCCAGAGGTCCTTTCCACCCCCACCATGCTGGGATTCTGGGGTTCTGTATGGTACAGGAGGAGTAAGACATGGTCTGGTGACAGGAGCTGCTGCTGCAGCTCTGTCTGGTTTTGACCATCTCCTGCCAAAACAAAGGAGAACGTTGCGCAGACTCCTGAGGAGCTTTGATGGGATCAGTAGTGGTTCAGATGTCTGTGCCTGGGGGAAGGTGCTTTGCATGAGAGCAGGTAACTCTCTGTGGGCAGCCTGCATGCACATGGGTGGGACCACAGGGACAGGAAGGGTTGATGTGTCCTGTGGTGGCCACATCAGTGATGACCCACTTGGGTAAGTCCCACTTAGGCTGTCAGGACACATATGTGGACCCAACCAGCCTGGTGAGCTACAATGTCACCAAGGACTGAGCACATCCTGATGGTGCTGGGGACACCTTGAACAGGAACATGCTGATGTTCCTGTGTGACAGCCCTGATCACAAGTGGCTTTTCACAGGGCTAGAATCTGCTCACACCAAGCTGTGTCAGTCCAGTAGTTTCTTCCTTTTGAAAACAACTGGTTGCAGTTGGTAGAAAGGGGAAGTGTTGGAGAGTATCCACAGTGTGCCAGGGTGTGGGATGGAGAAGAGGGCAGGAACATTGGGTTCCTGGGATGTCTGTTGGTGTTAGTAACCCCCCTGGGGTGTCTGTTGGTGTTAGTAACCCCCCTGGGGTGTCTGTTGGTGTTGGTAACCCCCCTGGGGTGTTTGTTGGTGTTAGTAACCCCCCTGGGATCTCTGTTGGTGTTAGTAACCCCCCTGGGGTGTCTGTTGGTGTTGGTAACCCCCCTGGGGTGTTTGTTGGTGTTGGTAACCCCCCTGGGGTGTCTGTTGGTGTTGGTAACCCCCCTGGGGTGTTTGTTGGTGTTAGTAACCCCCCTGGGGTGTCTGTTGGTGTTGGTAACCCCCCTGATGCAGAGCTAAACCATCTTCTGTTCCCCCCCCCCAGAGCTGGAGAACCAGGAGTCGCGGGTCTCGGAGATCCACAGCCTCGTCCATCGGCTCCCAGAGAAAAACAGGCAGATGCTGCACTTGCTCATGAACCACTTGGCAAAGTATGTTTGTGACTGGTTTGTTTTTCTCACCAGTTTTCCACTTCCTCTGAAAGTTCACAGTGGTAGAACAGTTTCCTTCTGTGTGTAGCGGGGGCGTTGAGTCACATCTGGCCAGTGAGGAACGGGGATGCCACACGTGAGGGCTGATGGGGTGGAGGAGAGGTAAAGGGAGGGGTGAAGGGACAGGGGGATGGAAGGATGGAGGGAATGGGACTTTCCTGCTGACCCCACATCCTGGCCATCCACTGCCTGTGCCACCAGGCTCCACCTCCATGATGGCGAGGCTCCACAACCCCCTGAAAGAAGAGTGGAGTAAGTGGTTGGTCTCTTCTCTCTGAAATTGTGCCAGGGGAGGTTCAGGTTGGGCATGAGGAATAATTTCTTTTCTGGGCATTGGAACAAGCTGCTGAGGGAGGTGGTGGAGTCCCCATCCCCTGGAGGTGTTCAAGAAACCTGTGGACATGGCACTTGAGGACATGGTTTAATGGCCATGGTTGTGCTGGGTTGATGGTTGCACTGGATGAGCTTAGAAGTCTCTCCTAACCGAAACAATTCTCTGATTCCATGATGGCAGGAGAAATCCATATGCTACTGGCAGTCATAGAAGGGACCTTCAAGCTGACCATAGCATTGCTTTTAATGGTGGCAATGGGATTTGGCTATCCAGCAGGCAGAGCGGAGGTTCAGCTCCTCACTGGCTTTCAGATCAGGCCTTAAAAGGACCAAGAGGACCTTAAAGGACTGAAGTCTGTTTCTTCAGCACAGCAGATGACTACTCCAGGGTGTATTTTCTGCCTTCATGCAGCCTGATGAATCAACACCTCTAGGTCACCTTGAAACTCTTGGAGGGCGAAGGAATTGAAGGGGTTTTTTTGCTTTCAGTGCTAGAGCTGACCTGTAATTTCCCATCTGCTTCCTGCTCCTGCTGGTTACCATGGAGACCTTTGATTAGTGCTTGAAAAGGGAAAGCATCATCAGGTGCTTGCGCCAGCTCCAGGCTGCGGGGTCGTTCCTGCCCTCGCTGGTGGGGAGCAGGAGGGATCAGGCAGGACTTGGAAGCCTGGGGAGTGAGTTAATCAGCTGAACAGTTTAGAAGAAGGTCTGGGAGAACATAGACACACCTGTTTGAGAGGGGGAAAAAAACAAACTAGTGATACTTGGAATGGCTTAAGCATGGTCCAGATGCTTTCTTTGTGTCTGTTCCATGGACTCCTCAGCAAGGCTGTTCAAATCCAAAGAGCTGGGTTAGGTCCTTGTTTCCAAGCCTTCTCCAGAGTCCAGGGAGTTACAGGTGATCCCCACAGCCAAATATGTGTGAGGAACCTCAGGACCACTTCAGTGCTTCTCATTTCAAGGCAGACCTGGTAGTGTTGAGGAGAGACTTGGAGAGGAGAGGCAGGTGGTACCATGGGGGTTTGTGTTGCTTTGGTGGAGGAGGAACTAAACCAGAAGACAGACAAAGAGTGAGCGTAGTGGTGCTGGGTCAGGAAGAGCAGCAGCTCATTGTGTTTGTTTAATGGTGAAAAAATGATCTGAGAGAAAGGCAGGAAGCAGAGGAGGGAGAGCCTGCCCTGCTGAGCTCACTACCCTGCAGAAGCTCTCTTGGTCCTGCAGTGGTTCCTGGGAGGAATCCTGGGTTGTGGGGGCAGAGGAGCAGGGCCACAGACTCTGGGCCACTCCTGCTGCCCCTGCACAGTAGCTGGCCTGCTGCTGATCCCTCTGGGAGCAGCACTTTGCTCCAGGAGCACCAGGAGGGCAGCCTGGTCTGGGATGCCTTGCTGGGATTCTTCTATATGAAGTGGTACACTAAAGCCGAGTTAAAGATGTGGTAAAGAGAGAGACAGCAGGTCGAGGGAGGCTCTCCTCCCACTCTACTCAGCCCCAGTGAGGGCACAGCTCCAGTATTGGATCTAGTTCTGTGTTTCCCAGTTCAAGAGACAGGTAACTACTGGAGAGAGTCCAGTGGAGGCTCCAAAGATGCTGAGGGGCCTGGAGCATCTCTGTGAGAAGGAAAGGCTGAGGAGGCCTGGGGCTGTTGAGCCTGGAGAAGAGCAGCCTGAGAGAGGATCTGCTTAATGCTCAGCATGAGCCAAAGGTCCTGTGGGGGGCAAGAAGCTGGGGCCAGACTCTTGTCAGTGGTACCCATGGACAGGACAAGGGGCAGCCTGGTCTAGTGGAAGGTGTCTCTGCCCATGACAGGAGTGTTGGAACTGGATGATCTTTAAGGTCCCAAACCATGCTATAATTTTGTCAGCATTTCTGATGTTTCTCACACTGCTGCTGTGGGGACCTCTTCCTTTAAAAGCAAAACTCAATCTGTGTCAGTCAAAAAGAGGCAGAGACACTGTCTATGGCAGGGTTCCCCCTCACACCATCCTCAGGGTTTTCTTTCCTTATACTGGGAATTTTCCCCCCACTGTTTCTAGCTGGGAAAGGAGGAAAACACCATTTCTGCAGAGCTCTCTGGGCTGTCCCACAGCACATCACCTAGCAACACGCTGCTGCTGCTGCTGCTTGCAGGCTTCCCAGCTGTTTTGCTGCAGAGATCTCCTTTTGGCCCAGCACCTATCTCCAGGAATGGCTGCACTCTGCTTCCAAATCCTCTCTTATCAACACAGTGTGCCAGCACTGATTAAACCCAGTAATTATTTTCTGCCAAATAAGTTAAAGCAGTTCAAATCCAAGGGGAGATGTGTGGTGCTGCTGAGCTTGTGGTTGCTGCACTGATGGTGCTGCCAAGAGCAGGGCTGGTGGCTGGAAATAGCCATTTTTGTCAGCAGAGCTGGGCCATCAGCTCTCCTTTTCTTCTATTTTTAATGTACTTGTTCACTAAGGAGCTTTGGAGGTGCAGGAGGATTGGCAGCTGGACTTGATGATCCTAAAATGATTGTGAGATTTCAGGGTTCTGTGGTTTTGCTCTGATTCTGTTTCAAACAGGAAGGAGGAAACAGAAAATGGAGCACAGAAGGAGGAAACAAAAAGGAGCACATCCCCTATGGGCACAGGCTGAGAGAGTTGGGGTTCAGCCTGGAGAAGAGAAGGCTCTGGGAAGACCTTCTGGTTGCCTTTGAGTGCTTAAAGGGACCTACAAAAAAGCTGGGGAGGGACTTGAAGGCTTGTAGTGCTAGGATGAGGGCCAATGGCTTTCAGCTGGGAGAGGGGAGATTGAGACTGGAGATTAGGAAGAAATTCTTCACAGTGAGGGTGGTGAGACACTGGAACAGGTTGCCCTGGGAGGTTCTGGATGCCCCCTCCCTGGAGGTGTTCAAGGCCAGGTTGGATGAGGCCTCGAGCAGCCTGCTCTAGTGGAAGGTGTCCCTGCCCATGGCAGTAGGACTGGAATTGGATGATCTTTGAGGGCCTTTCCAACCCAAACCATTCCATGATTATATGAAACACTCAGGAATTATTTTTCCTGCATGGCCATGGTTGGACATTTGAGCCTTAATTTGCTCTTGTGGGGCAGGACCTTGAGGTCCAGGTTCTCCATCCCTGATGGTGCCATGCTCATGCACCTTCCTGAGTCCCTCCTGCAACTCAGCATCAATCTGTGCCTCCCTGCTGCTGCTCCCTGCCCCTGCATGTCCCCTGTTCTCGTGGCAGGAGCTCAGAGCCACCAAGGAGGCTGCAGCAGGAAGGTGTGGATGGGTATTTAGCAGAATTAATTCTCCTTGATGACTGGCCAGCAGCAGCTTGCTGCCTTTGGTTTTGCTGGAGTGGTTTTTTCTAGTTTCCATGGTTTACCCAAGGTGACAGTGGTTGCTGTCTCCAGCACAAATTGTTTTGCACTGATCACTGTGGATGGGCTCCATGGACCCTGCAGGGTGGCTGCTGTGGTGCCACAGCCCCAGCAAAACCCACCCTCCCTCCCAGCCCCTTGATGGGATGGGACGAGACAGGGGCTGGACACAGAGCAGAGCCTGGTTTTGGAGGGCTGTCTGCTGAACAAAGGCTTGTTGGGAGAGGAGGAGAAGAAGAAAAAAAAAAATCCTCCCTGTCTTCTGCCTAAAAATACAACCTGGAGCTTGTTTTCCTTCCCATGGAGCAGCCCTGTCCTTTGGCAGCCCCACACTGAGCTCCCCGGGCTCTGCTGCCCACAGCAGCCGGGGGCCTGGCGGCAGCACGGCGCTCATCGTCACGTTCCCCATGCCTGGTGGCTTGAGGAGACCCAGTGAGGCACCTGAGCTGCCCAGGGGCAGCTGCTTCCCTGGAAATGTGCTCTTCCTGGGGTTGTTTTCCCTGCTTCCCCTGAAGGTGCAGGCGGCAGGGAGGCTGCGGCAGCTCTTGGCACAGCAGGTCTGATTTCATCCCCGTGGCAGCTGTTTCTGCTGCTGTCTGCTAACTATTCATTGGCTTGATTTATGGATGGCTTCCAGTAAGTCATTCTTGTCCAGGACCTTCTGGAAATTTCCACTAGCCTCTGAGGCCTCTGAAGATGCACTTCACTCATCTGCTCCTCACCTGATCTGGCTGCCAAAAGAGAGTAGTGAGTGAGCTCCCCGACCTGGTGTGGCCAGGCTGGGCACCCATCCTGCCCTCCCTGCAAATTCCACAGATTTATGTTTTTACCCAGTGCCTGTTTCTTCTTATGCCTTTGGATCACAACTGCTGGATCCTTGGTGAAGCCCAGGAGTATGAGTGACCCAGAGTGTGGGTGGCAAAAGGAACATCACAGATGAAGTGAAACCCCACAGGCATGCTCTTTTGTGCAGGAGCTAGGGGAATCCTGCCTGGAGCTGCAAGAATCCTGCCTGGAGGTGGGAGAATCCTGCAGGGAGCTCATCTGTCCCAGCTCTGGCTCTTGCTGTGCCTTTTCCCCCTATTTTTGGGGTTTAAAAATTTTTCTTTCTTTCCTTTTTCTCCTCCTCTTTTGTTTCTCTGCTTTGTGTCTTGCTTTAGAGCATTGTGCCCTGGTACCTGGGGAGGTGGCATTGGTGCTGCCAGGGTGAGTCCCATGCTGGTGCCAGTCCTGTGCTGGAGCTGGTGCCGCTGGGCATCCCTAGAGCCATGCTGTTAAGGCATCCTCAGCCCCATCCAACCCAGTCCACCATCTTGTGAGCATCCAGTTTGGATGGTTTAAGAGAGAGGCAGAGAGGGGATGTCCAGCCCAGCTGCAGCTCCCCAGAGCTTCATCCCCACAGTGACCAGTGAGCACCAGGTCCATCACCTGCTGGTGTCTGTGGAGGTGTAAATCCATGTTGGAGCTGCTGTGTATGTGTTCTGTGGGCAGGGCAGAAGGGGTGAACTAACTTAGGGAGTAAGAAGGGAAGTTTGGGCTGATGATGGGAAGTTTGGGCTGATCAGAATGAGGAAGGAAAGCCTGGGATGACAGTGGAAATTTTGGGCTGATGATGGGAAGTTTGGGCTGATCAGAATGAGGAAGGAAAGCCTGGGATGGCAGTGGAAATTCTGGGCTGATAATAGGAATTTTGGGCTTATGATGGAAACTTTGGGTTGATCAGATTAAGTTTGGGCTGGTGATGGAAAGTTTGGGCTGATGGTGGAAAGTTTGGGCTGATGATGGAAAGCTGAAGGAAGGTAAAGTGAAAGGAAAGTTTAAAGGGATCAGAATAAGGAAGAAGGAAAGTTTAGGCTGCTTCTGCTAATCCAAAGCACAACAAGAACATCCTTAGTTTGGAAAATACAGTTTAAGCACCTATTTTAAACCCTCTCCCCAGCTGGAGCCAAGCCCTCTTGGATCAGTTGAAAACCCTTTTGTTTGATGCCTTTGACACCACGAGCAGGTGCAGCCCCTTGTTCTGTGTGGGAAAGGCTGTGGAGCGCTGTAGCCAGCTCCTGCCCAGGGGGATTTGGAAGGAGCAGCCTGGGAGGGTGGGTGGAGGGGAAGGTGATACTTTGGCAGCATGCCATGGACCCATCCTCATTCCTGGCTCCAGGACTGGCGTCCTCCACATCTCCTTCCTCAACAGACTTGGGCTGAGTGCAGACTTTGGGGTATTTGTAACGCTGCAGAGAGGTGGTGGATGAGATTGCTCTGCAGATGGCTTTGAAACCTCAGCACCACCCATCTCACCTGGCTGATTTAATTCCAGAGTTTAGCTGGAACCACCTGTAGCTCTGTGGAAAGGCAAAGGCTGTGGAGGTACCCAGGCCACAGCAGGGCTCTTCTTGGGCTCCCCTACCCCCTCAAAAGCTTTCCCAGCACTGATGAGCTCTGCATGGCTTTGCCATCATGTCTCCCTTGTTTTCTTAGTATTTCCATTTTCTTCTACTGCCAGAAGATAATCCACAGGGTTATTGATAATGCACCAGTAGATCAGCTCCTTCCTCCTGCTTGAGGCTGGAGCATGTTGGCCAGACAGAATCCTGGAATGGTTTGGGTTGGAAGGGACCTTAAAGATCATCCAGTTCCAACCCCCTGTTGTTGGGAGGGACACCTCCCACTAGACCAGGGTGCTCAGTGAGGTAGGTAGACAGTGAGTGTGCTTCTCAGCTGTTCCCAATTAGCAGCTGGTATAATGATGGTGCTGTGAATGCATCCCCTTCTTTTCCTGGTGATTTCTCCACTCAGGACATGTGGTCAGGGGGATCTTCCCCACTGCTGAAGCCCTTCTGCAGGAAGCAGCTCAAGAAGCAGCTCAAGAAGCAGCTCTGGTGTAGTAGAATGAGTCCTTGTGAACCATTCATACTTTGGACTTGGAGGTGCCAAAGCCTCATGGGGCAGGAGCAAAGCCTTCAGTATCCCAGAATAATTAAGAAGGGGGTTTGGGTTATTGTTTGAAGAGCTTTTAACTATGCCAAGTTTATCCTGAATCTCTTTAAACTGCCTCCTTATGAAGGTCTTATCCCAGAATCCCAGCATGGTGAGGAAGGGACCTCTGGGGATCATCCAGTCCAACCACACTGCTAAGGCAGGGGCACCCACAGCAGCTTGCCCAGGAACACAATGGCCAGGTGGGGTTGGAATCTCTCCAGAGGAGACTCCAAAACCTCTCTGGGCAGCCTGCTGCAGGGCTCCAGCATCCTCACACCAAACAAGTTTCTCTTCTTCTTCAGATGAAACCTTGTGGGTTCCAGTTTGTGCCCTTTGCCCCTTGTCCTGTCCCTGGGCACCACTGACAAGAGTCTGGCCCCATCCTCTTTGCCCCCACAGGTCCTTTAGCTCTTGCTGAGCACTGAGCAGATCCCTCTCAGGTTTCTGTTCTCCAGGCTCAACAGCCCCAAGACTCTCAGCCTTTCCTCCTCACAGAGCTGCTGCAGGCCCCTCAGCATCTCTGTACCCCTCATGTCCTTCTGCCCTTCCCTTCTCTGCTTTGTTGAGGAGCTGGTGATGCTCTGCAGAGTGGGGACAGCTGGGAATGAAGGTGCTGGTGGGTGTGCAGCTCCCTGGGGACACAGCCCTGGGGCCATGGCATGCAGCCCGCACAGTGTGTGTGCCCTCCCCCTCACCAGCCCTGGCTCCCTCTCACTTTTCTGGTTTTGTTTTTAAGACAAAATTCTGCAGGATGTAAGAAGCAAACCACAAGAAAAGCCTGTAGGTGCTTGCTCTGGTTTTTGGGCTTGGCTTCCTGTCGTGTGTAAGTGAGCAAAAGGTTTGGTTCTGCTACTGCAAATGAACTTTTCACCTCCTGGATTGTCAGCAGCTTGCCTCTTCGCACGCTGTGGTAGCTTTTCCTTCCATCCCTCTCCAAAATGTCCTCAGCTTTCAGCTGGAGAGGAAGGCACTGGAGAGACTGCAGCAGATCTCTTCTCAGCTTCTTCACAGCTCTGGTCTCATCATCACACACAAGAGTGCTCTCCCTAGACATGGTGATGGGTGTCTGAAATAAGACTGAAGCTTACCTCACCAGCACTGGTGACCAGTCATTTGGGAACCTCTGATGAGGCATGTGTTGGGTTTGCTGTGGAGTTTCTGTGGTTGAACATCTCTGCTGGCTTCCCACCACTTATCCAGCAGCTCACTGGTTCTATGAATCTAAGAAGTATCTGAAGGATGGGAGGCTGTGATAGGACATGGGGCAATGCATACAGACAGGAACACAGGAAGTTCCATCTCAACATGAGGAGAACCTTCTTTGCTCTGAAGGTGGTGGAGCCCTGGAGCACACTGCCCAGAGAGGTTGTGCAGTCTCCTTCTCTGGAGATTTTCAAGACCCATCTGGATGTGTTCCTGTGTGACCTATCTTAGGTGATTCTGCTTTGACACAGGGGATGGTCTGGATGATCTCCAGAGGCCCCTTCCAACCCCTACCCCTCTGTGATTCTATGCATCACCAGGAGGAGCACCAGTTCTTCATCATCACCTGAGTGTGAGCTGTTGTGAGTTTGTGTTTGAACTTTGTGTTGTTGGTTAGAGGTTGTTGGCAGCACTTAGTTATCTGGCTTCTTTTTAGCTGTTTCTCACAGTGAAACTGAAGCTGTTTGCAGCAACAGATTGTATCTAGAGTGAGCAAAAGATTTCCAATAAATAGCTGGTGTCTGTTCCAGGTGGTATCTCCCCCATCCCCACAGAGTGAGACTAAGATCTCTTAAAGAGAGAGCTTCTCTAGATTGTTCTGTGTGCTCAACCAGAGTCACCATCCCCGGAGGTGTTCAGAAAATGTGTGAGCATGGCACTTGGGGATATGATTTAATGGTGGTGTTGGGTTGATGGTTGGTCTGGATGATAAAAGAGGGCTTTTCCAACCCAAGCAATTCTATGACTCTGTGACCTGGCTGCTGGCTGTGAATCCTTTCCCATGGAGAGCACTGGGAGCTGTCCCAGCACAGGTTCTTGCTGGGAGCTTTCCAGGGGCCTGTTTGCTTTGGCATTTTGCCACCTGTCAGGTAGGCTTTGGCACCGTGCTTTCCATTATGGCAGATCTTTCAAAGCCTTCCTTGTTGACACATTCTTGCTCCTTCAGGCTCTTGCTGCCCCACTGGCTCTGTGGGTTTTCTTGTTGCAGGGTGAAGGCATCAGGGATGGGTGTTTTCAGAGGAGAAATGAAAAGTGGGGGCTTTGCTGGGGACACTGGGGCTGGTGGTGCTCGTGCATGGACAGCTGGAGGCACAGCCTGGAGCTGGCCACAGCCCTGTTGCTGCACAAGCCACCACCATCACTAATGGGTTAGAAAATGATGACTATTGTGAAGAGGGAAGATGGGATTGTGTGTGGCAGCTTGAAGTTGTGACAATGCTGTGCCTGCACAACCATGGCCAAGATGGAGGGCAGAAGCTCAAGGCTGAGGTGTGGGGATGGGGTTTGACCTGTGGGGTTTGCTGGTGCTGGGGTTTGACCTGTAGAGGGAAGGGTGGCGGATCAAGGGAGGTTCTCCTCCCTGTCTGTTCTTCCCTACTGAGGCCACAGCTGGAGTATTTTGTCCAGTTCTGGGCACAGAGAGGTGGGAGATGCCCCATCCTTGGAACCACTCCAGGTCAGGTTGTTTGGTGCTCTGAGCAACCTGCTCTAGTTGCACATGTCCCTGCTGACTGCAAGGGATTGGACTGGATAGTCAGTGACAAGAAAGGGGCAAGAGGCACAAATAGGGACTTAGGAGGTTTCATCTGAGGAGAAGAAGAAACTTGTTCATGTGTGAGGGTGCTGGAGCCCTGGAGCAGGCTGCCCAGAGAGGTTGTGGAGTCTCCTCCTTTGGAGAGCATCCAAACCCCCTTGGCCATTGTGATGCTGGGCAAGCTGCTGTGGGTGCCTGTGCTTCAGCAGGGGGATTGGACTGGATGATCTCCAGAGGGTCCCTTCCAGCCCCCACCACTCTGTGATGCTATGATCCTCCTTGGTGTCTGGTGAGCTGTCCTGTGGGCTGTGGGAAGGGTGCTGGTCTCACACAGGACATCACCATTGCAAGGTAGCTATGTTCAGCAGCACAGGGGATAGCATTTCCAGCTCCATCCCTGGGGTGGGGTTCCCTGTGGCTGTCTCTATTTCTGTGGTGGAAACCATGGTGACATTTCAGTATCAGCTTGTGCCCAGGGCTTTCAGTGGGATGGCAGTGGAAGCTCCTAGTGCTGCCAACACCGTGCCAGGGCATGGAGAAGTTGCCAGCTCCATGCCACTCACCCCATCCGCAGCCTCGGGCTGAGGCTTGGTGAGCAGGTTTGGGTTCCCTTTGCCAGCGCTTCTCTCCAAGATCTCCTGTGAAGCTCAGCTTGCCCAAAGGCAGAGAGGATGGTGTTGGAAACCAGGACAACTTGATCTGGAGAGCATGACCTAGAGGAGCATTGCAGCACAGTGAGTGTCTTGCCTGCAAGTCACAGCACGTCTGGAATTCACGCTGCTCACCAATCCCCCGCCTCACGTTTGGCCTCAGCTTCTGCTCCCTGCCACAAGAGCCTTTGTTGGGTTGTTTTCTTTTTCCCTGGGAATGAACCCAAGAATCCAGCTGTGGCCAGATTCACCCTGGA
Source organism: Dryobates pubescens (assembly GCF_014839835.1). Classification (NCBI taxonomy): domain Eukaryota; kingdom Metazoa; phylum Chordata; class Aves; order Piciformes; family Picidae; genus Dryobates; species Dryobates pubescens. Next base: position 13,072,503 of record NC_071627.1, read on the forward strand.
GAAGAGGAGAGTCTTGTTGGAGCAAGTCAGAGCACCCAGGAATGGGGCAGGAGCGCGCTCGGTCGCAGCTGAGCAGGGAAACCCAAGAGCAGCAGGGCCGCTTGCTGCTGACCCCTTGAATTCTCCACTTTACATCTGAAGGTTTGGTCAGCTGCCCGCAGGAAGTTTCTCCTTGTCCTCGCAGGGGGATTTTGCATCTCCCTGGTGATCTGTCCTCCTTTTGGATCTGCTGGCCTCCATCCACATTCCACAGGACTTGGCTGTCCTCGCTCGAGCGGCTGCTGTTGAATGATGCTGTGAGCCTGCAGAGGCCTGGGCTGCGAGTGGGATCGCAGTCAGACAACTGTTCAGGTTGGAAAAGACCTCCCACATCACTGAGTCCAACCATTAACTCAGCACTGCCAACTCCACCGCTGAACCACGTCTCTCAGCACCACACCTCCATAGCTTTTCAATCCCTCCAGCAATGGGGACTCCACCACTGCCCTGGGGAGTCTGTTGCTGTGTGAGTGCTGCGGCCCTGGAGCAGGCTGCCCAGAGAGGTTGTGGAGTCTCCTTCTCTGGAGAGCTTCCAACTCCACCTGGCCATTGTGATCCTGGGCAAACTGCTGTGGATGCAGTGCTTTAGCAGGAGGTTTGGACTGAGTGGTCTCCAGAGGTCCCTTCCAACCCCACCATACTGGGATTCTTTGACTTGGTGGGGACATGGCTGCTGCCTGGGTGGGACCTTGCCAACATGGGTTATATGGTCTTCCACACACCAACCCAGTGCCCAGAATGATGGTAGGGTTGGAAGGGACCTCTGGAGATCACACAGTCCAACCCCCCTGCTAAAGCAGGGCACCCACAGCAGCTTGCCCAGCATCACAATGGCCAGGGGGCTTTGGGATCTCTCCAGAGAAGGAGGCTCCACAGCCTCTCTGGGCAGCCTGCTCCAGGACTCCAGCACCCTCGCATGAACGAAGATTCCCCTGTTCAGATTGAACCTCTCTGGTTCCAGTTTGTGCCCATTGTCCCTTGTCTTGTTGCTGGGCACCACTGAGGAGAGCCTGGCCTCAGTCAGAGGGGCCAGGATAAATTCTTGAAGAGCAGTTTCTTCTCTGTTTCTGTTGAAGTGCTGTTGATAGGACCTGCAATAACACCCCAGACCATGAACCCACCAGCTCTAAATGGATGGTGGACCCAAAGATGCCTTGGCCAAGCTCTCTGCATTCACTTTGCTTTTGTCTTTCATCTGTCTGGAGTCCAGTGTGTTTAACTCATACCCCAGAGCAGCCTACATAATTTTGGGGGTTGCTGCTGCTCAGCTTTTGGCATCCAGCAGAAGCTCTTAATGGTGGTGGCAGACATGAGATGGGCTTTTACCTGTAGCTGTATGAACACGCTGCCTTGTTTTCCACCCTCTAAGGTCTTGTTACAGTGCAGTAACAAGGACTTTGTGTTCAAAGGTTTGTCCCAGGCTTGGAAATAGAAACACTCCAGACTTTGCCTTTGTTCCCTCTCAGATGTTTGTTTTCTCTCAGGTTTTTCACCAGATCAGGGAAGATGCTTGAAGGCTTTTGGCTGGGGCTCTCTTGTGTTCATCTGAGAGACAAAATATGTGCACAAAGGGATTCCAGGCACAGAAAGGAGGGCTTCTGTGCAAAGCAGAGCTCTGGCATCCCCTAGAGAGGCCATTGCTGCCCAGGGAGGTGGGGGGTCCTGGCATGGCAAAGAGAACAAGAGGAAATGACCTGAAGTTGCACCCGGGGAGGTTTAGGTTGGACATGAGGAACAATTTCTTCCCCAAAAAGGATTGCCAAAGCCTGGGCCAGGCTGCCCGGGGCAGTGGTGGAGTTCCCTGCCTGGAGGGGTTTCAAAGCCATGGTGAGGGACATGGCTTGGTGGTGACCTGGCAGTACTGGCTTAACAGTTGGACTTGATCTTAAGGACCTCTTCCAACCCAAACAGTTGTCTGACTCCATAATTCCCGTGCTTGAGGGGCACCACAACCCATCCTACTCTGCCAGGCTGATCTCCCACTGATGCCAGAGGCATGTTGGGAACTGCTGTGTGCTGTGAGGAGAAGGAACAGCCCAGAAGCCATTAGTCAGTGACAGCCTGGCACATTGAGAGCACCGAGAAGAGGAGTTAAAGAGGTTGTTCTGCTCAGTTCTCCATTAGTTGTTGCTTCACACCCCCTCCTAGTGCTGGGAGCGACTTCTGCAAAGCGTGGATGGAGGGAGAACTGAGAAAGGACCCATCTAAATGAGTCAGTGCAATTGCTTTCAGGGCCAGAAAGAAAGAGCAGGTTAAAAGGAAAATGCAGAGAAGACTTGGAGACCTTCTGAAGAGCAGCTGAGGAATGGCACTGACAATGCCTGCCCGGCAGCACCCACACGGAGCAGAGGCTGGGATGAGAGCACCCCATCTCCAGAACCACGCTGCTATTTTCTGGTACAAAGGATGATGAAGAGCTGCAATTTATGGTAAATTGTCCTGTGGGTAATGGCTGTGGAATCTGAAGGATGTGAAAGGTGAATCATGTTTTGTAGCATGGCTTTGCTAACCCAGCCCTGGGGAGAAAAGGAGATTCATAGAATGGTTTGGGTTGGAAGGCGCCTTAAAAGATCATCCATTTCCAACCCCTTGCCATAGGCAGGGATACCTTTCAGTAGCTCAGGCTGCTCAAGGTTCCATCCAACCTGGCCTTGAACACTTCCAGGGAGGGGACAGCCACCACCTCTCTGAGCAACCTGTTGCAGTGTCTCACCACCCTCACTATAAAGAATTTCTTCCTAGTCTCCAGTCTGAATCTCCTCTCTTCCAGCTTCAATCCATTCCCTCTCATCCCATGGCAAGAAGGTTGGAGTAGGTGATCTCTGAAGTCCCTTCCAACTTAAGCCATTCTGTGATCTGTGATCTTCTGTGATCCTGTCACTACAAGCCCTTGTAAAAAGTCCTTCCCAAGCTCTCCTGTAGCACTCTTCAGGCACTGGAAGGCTGCTCTAAGGTCTCCCTGGAGCCTTCTCCATGCTGAACAGCCCCAATTCTCTCAGCCTGTGTTCATGGGAGGGGTGCTCCAGTCCTCTGACCATCTTCATGGCCTCCTCTGGACCCACTCTAGCAATTCCATGTCCCTTTTGGGCTGGGGGGCTCCAGGAATGGATGCAGTGCTCCAGGTGGGGCTTCATGAGAGTGTAATAAGCATTTTTTTTCCCTAAAGAATTTATTTGGCCAGGACCTCACCACTTTTCAAGTTGTAACCCAAGCCCAGGCTTGGTGGAGGTGACAGCTCTGCCTGTACTACAGGGATGTAATGTGCAGCAGCCATGAGACTTCTTGCCAGGGCAATAAGTAGGGCTGAAGTTGCTGCCTGGGGGCAGAGCTAATGCAGCCGTCCTGAGCTTCTCATCATCCCTTGCTGATGAGGTCCTCTGCTGCTGCTGGAGGAGCTGTGGATAGGGGCAAAGAATGAAGAGTTCTGTGCTGAGATTTGGATGAATTACAGAGTCACAGAATAGTAGGAGCTGGAAGGGATCGTTGTGTCCAACTGCCCTGCTAGGGCAGGTCACACAGGAGTGCATCCAGATGGGTCTTACAAGTCTCCAGAGGAGACTCCAGAAGAGGGAAGGCATCCTGTAAGGATGGAAGGTGTCCTCTAAGGATGGAAAGTGTCCTGTAAGGATGGAAGGTACCTTCTAAGCCAGCCCTAGCTTATGCTGTGCTGAAATAAATGCACACAAACAAGGACTGTGGTCTCTTGGCTCCGAGATCAATAATTAAAGCTGATGGCAACAACTTTTTAGGCCAATCCAGCAAGACCTGACTCAGGCTGACTTCGTGCTGGCCTAGTGCATTTGTCCAGGGAAAACAGAAGGGGAAGAGTAGAGGGAAAAGTCTTCAAAACCCCCTTCAGCTGAAATCATGGTTGCACTGCCTCAAGTCACTGTAAGTTTCCTGGTTGAAGAGGTCAGGAGTAAACCACAAGAGAGTCAGGGAAGTGGGGCTGTAGAGCTGCCACCACAGGCCCCCACTGTGTCACCTGCACACACATGGTTGTGTTATGTGTCTTGGTGTGACTCCAGCACCCCACTCAGCCACGCTCACTGAGATACCTGGTCCATACCTCAGCCAGCTGTTGGCCACAGAGCAGCAGACCACCCGGGTTCCTGAGCACTCATGGTTGGACGTGGTGAGGGGACCTCCAGGCTGTGTCCACACCGCAGTGTGCCCCCTGTGCATGGCCGTGGCGCTCTCTGGGACTGAGCTGGAGCAGAGGTGTGCACCGTTAGGGCCAGTGATGCTTTGCACCATATCAGACCAGAGCCCAGACCAAAGCCCCTCCATGGTAACCCCCGAACGCACATCACAGAGTTACTGAGGCTGGAAAAGACCTCTGAGCTCATCAAGTCCAGCCTATGGTTACCCCAGGTGCCAGCTCCTCAGCGTGAGCTGTTTCACTGTGCTGGACTCATCTGTCAAAACAGATGGAGGTGACAGGGAGGATGGCTCAAGTGGTGGGTCCCCAGCTCAGGTGGATTCCTTGGTGAGGTGGAGAAGGACATAGGTGCGTGCACACGTGGGGCTGGGGGTGAAGCCTGAGCCTCACCTTCCAGCCTCTTCCGGTTGGGCTGGATGGGACCCAGCCGTGGTGCAGGGGAACGGTGAAAGGGGTGAGGAGGCGCAGGACTTCGGAACATATTAGGTCACTCATTGAGCTGGAGAGCAGCGTGTGTCAGAGGTCCAAGGGTTTGTTTTGAGCAGGGCTTCGGGCCTTTAGTGATTCAAGCTGTTTTGCTGGGCGTGGTTTGCAGCGGGAGCCCGGGGCGGGCGGCGCGGCCCTGGGGTTTTTCGGGGATTAGTCAATGGGCTGAGGCTGGCAGCCCCGAGCGGCGCACTGCTTACATTTGTACTTTTCCACATGGCTGAGCCCTCCAGCAGCTCACCGGGAGTGGGAAAAATGTAAACAGGGTTGTGGAGCTCGGTGCCAGCCCTCAGGCAGGGAGGGGGTTTCCAGCCCCAGCGCTTCCATCCCCGACTGCTTTTTTTCCTTTCCCCTTTTCATCTCTTACCTTTTTCTTTTTCCTTTTCTTTTTTTTTTTCTTCTTCATTTGTCTCTATTTTCTGGTTGGTTTTATTTCCCCCTGTGTTTTATTTTTTTTTTTCTCAGTTTTCCTGCTTTATTTCCATTTTTATTTTTGGTGTTTTTCCATTTTTCTCTTTTTTTTTTGCTCCTTTTTAAAAAAAAAATTTCTCTCTTTTTTTTTCCCTCCATTTTTCTCTTTTTTTTCCATTTTTGCTGGTTTTTGTTTTTTTTCCAATTTTCCTTTTTTTTTTTCATTTGTCTCCTTTTAAAAAATTTTTCTCTTTTTGTGTTTTTTTTTCCCATTTTTCTCTTTTTTATTTTTATTTTTTAAATTTTTTTTCCATTTTTCTCCTTTTATTCGTTTTTCTCTTTCTCTTTTTTAATTTTTTTCTTTTTCTCTTTTTGTTTTTCCATTTTTCTCTTTTTGTTTTTCCATTTTTCTCTTTTTAAATTTTTTTTCCCATTTCTCTCTTTTTGTTTTTCCATTTTTCTCTTTTTGTTTTCCCCTTTCTCTTTTTGTTTTTGTTTTTCCATTTTTATCTTTCTTTTTTTTTCTTTTTTTTTTTAATTTATCTCTTTTTGGTTTTACATTTTTGTTTTTCATTTTTCTCTTTTTTATTTTTTCTCTTTTTAGTTCCAGTTTCCTGGGTTTCATTTTTCTCTTTCCAGTTTTTAATTTCTCTCTTTTTTCAATTTTTCACCTTTTTTCATTTTTCTCTTTTTGCCACTTTAATGTTTTCTCATATTTTATCTTACTTTTTCTTTTTTTCTTTTTATCTTTTTCTTTTTATGTTTTCTTTTTATAGATTTAACATTTTGTTCACTTTTTGTCTTTTTACATTTTCTTTTTCATTTTACTCTCTCCCATTTTTATTTTTTCTCCTTTTTTCCCATTTTTTTCCATTTTTAAAAATGTTTCCTTTTAATTTTTCATTTTCCTCCTTTTTGTTTTTCATTTCTCATTTTTCTTTGTTTTATTTTCACTTTTTGTCTTTCTTTGGGTTTTTTCCCCTCTTTTTAAATTTTTAAATATTTTTCCTATTTCCTTTTTCTCCCCTTTCTTCCTTCTCTCCCCTTTCTTCCTTCTTTCCCCTTTCTTCCTTTCTTTCCCCTTTCTTCCTTTCTCTCCCCTTTCTTCCTTTCTCTCCCCTTTCTTCCTTTCTCTCCCCTTTCTTCCTTCTCTCCCCTTTCTTCCTTCTCTCCCCTTCTTTTTTCTTTCATTTTTCTGTTTTTATTTCTTATGTATAATTTTTCTCTTTTTCCTTTCATTTTCTCTTTTTTATTCACTTTTTGTTTCCTTTCCTTTCCAGAGTTGCAAATAATCACAAGCAGAACCTGATGACTGTTGCTAATCTGGGTGTGGTGTTTGGGCCGACGCTGCTTCGCCCTCAAGAGGAAACAGTTGCTGCCATTATGGACATCAAGTTTCAGAACATCGTCATTGAGATTTTAATAGAAAACCATGAGAAGGTAACACCTTGGCTTCCCATCCCCTTGATTTAGTAATCACAGCATGGGAGAGGCTGGAAGGCACCTCTGGAGATCATCCAGTCCAGCTCCCCGTGCCAAGGCAGGATCACCTAGTGCAGGTCACACAGGAAGGCGGCCAGATGTGTTTTGAAAGTCTCCAGAGCGAGAGACTCCACAACCTCCCTGGGCAGCCTGTTGCAGGGCTCCAGCACCCTTAGAGCAAAAAGGTTTTTGCTCATGAGTGCTGAAAGAATTAATTCAACAAGGAGGCCTGGGCTGGCTTCCTGCTTTCTGACCAGGTCTGGATTTATTCAATCTCTGGCTATGTGTTGACCTCCTAAATTGTGGTGCATTTGTCTTTGTAGGCCAGAAGGATGTTCTGGTCTGTCAGCAGATAGTGGCCATGCTGGGTGTGGAGAGCAGAGCCCAGGGCAGGCATGGTGCCCCTGGTACCAGTTTCAGCAACCCCATGCTGGGGGTCCTGCCCTGGAGGAGCTGTATTTAGCAGGCAGAGCTCAGGGCTCACAGGAGGGGTCCCCAGCACAGCCAGGGCAGGCACCTGAAGCATGTGCAGCTGCCTCATGTTTTAGCATGGTGAGCAATGAGCTACGAATAGCTCTTGGAGCTGGAACCTGGGAGATAGGCTGAGCACCACAGCTTCTGCTGGGGAGAGCTGGTGGGGTGCTGTAGGGGGCTGGTGGGGTGCTGGAGTGGGCTAGGCCTATCGGTCTAGTAGAACACTGGGAAGAGCTGATGAGGTGCTGCAGCATGCTGGTGGGATGCTAGGAAGGGCTGTTGGGGTACTGGAGAGTTGTGCTGGGGAGGGCTGATGGAATGCTGGGGGTGGGTTGGTGAACTGCTGGGAAGGACTGATGGAATGCTGAGGGGGGCTGTTGAGCTGATGAGGAGAAGTACTGAGGTGCTGAGAAGGGCTGGTGAGATGTTGGGGTGGACTGGTGGGGTGCAGCAGCCATGCAAGAGGCTGGGGAGTCAGCAGCCCCAAACTCCCATAGGGAGCCTGGGAAACAGCCAGTTTGGAGGTGGGAACAGGCATAGCAGGGTGAAGAGAAGCAATGCTGCCTGCAGAATGAACAGCTTGGAGCTGCTGCTTCTTCAGCTAATCCCCCAGGCCAGGAGGAAGGTGTGAATGAGCTCAGCAGAGCTCCCCAGGAAGGGCTGCAGCAGGACTCCACCATCCAGCCATCTGTTCCCAGTATGCCCAGCTCCACACAGGCAGGTTCAGCTGCTCCCTCCGTGGGAATTTTGCCACGTGATTCATCCCTCAGCCCATCTGGGAAACCCAACCTGAGCCTGGGCAGAGTCCCTGCAGATAGACAGGCTGGGCAGAGGATCATGGAAGAGAGAATCATGGAGTCAGAGAATCATTTGGGTTGGGAAACCCCTTTAAGATCATTGAGTCCAGCCATTCTCTGGCTCGACCCACTCTGCTGCTAACCCACGTCCCTCAGCACCACATCTCTGCCTCTTTGAAACACCTTCAGGGATGGGCATTTACCATCTCCCTGGCTGATTGACAGCTGCCTAAACAGGAGCCAGCAGTGTGCCCAGGTGGCCAAGAAGGCCAATGGCATCCTGGCCTGCATCAGAAACAGTGTGGCCAGCAGGAGCAGGGAAGTCATTGTGCCCCTGTACACTGCACTGGTTAGGCCACACCTTGAGTCCTGTGTCCAGTTCTGGGCCCCTCAGTTTAGGAAGGACATTGAGACACTTGAATGTGCCCAGAGAAGGGCAACGAGGCTGGGGAGAGGCCTTGAGCACATCCCTGTGAGGAGAGGCTGAGGGAGCTGGGGCTGTTTAGCTTGGAGAAGAGGAGGCTCAGGGGAGACCTCATTGCTGTCTACAACTACCTGAAGGGAGGTTGTAGCCAGGTGGGAGCTGGTCTCTTCTCCCAGGCAGCCAGCACCAGAACAAGGGGACACAGTCTCAAGCTGTGCCAGGGGAAGTTTAGGCTGGAGGTGAGGAGAAAGTTCTTCAGGGAGAGAGTTGTTCATCACTGGAATGTGCTGCCCAGGGAGGTGGTGGAGTCACCATCCCTGGAGGTGTTCAAAAGGGGATTGGACGTGGCACTTGGTGCCATGGTCTAGTCATGAGGTCAGTGGTGACAGGTTGGACTCGATGATTTTTGAGGTCTCTTCCAGCCTTGGTGATACTGTGATACTGTGACCCTGTTCCAGTGTTTGAGAACCCTTTCAGTGAAATTTCTTCTAATGTCCAACCTAAACCTCCCCTGGTACAACGTGAGGTCTTGTTCTTAGCCGTGGATTCACTGGGAAAGGTCCATTAGCTCCTCTCTGAGGGCCTGGTCCTGCCCTTCCCACCCACCTTTGTCACACTTGTGGGGTGAGATGCCACATGAGAGTTTTTGGGTCCTTTAGCATTGATTTGTAGACTTTGGCATGGAGGGTTCATGTGTGTGTGAGGATCTTCTTGTTCCATGAGACAAACCCCTCAGCTGCTGGCAGCTGCTCCTCCTGGCTGGCTGGCTGCAAGGCAAGGGGCGCTGGGGACCAGCGGTGATGGCCACATGCTACTGGGTGGTCACCCAGTGCTGCTGCCTCCAAAATATGGTTTTCCTGTTGGCAGCCCCCAGCAGTGCCCATCAGTTGTGTGGTGGGGCAGGTAGAGCAGGGAGGAACATCAAGAGATGGTGTTTGACATACTCTAGTGAAGGGAGAGCTTGAAAGAGCCGGGCTTCAGGCAGGCTTCCAGGAAAGAAACAAAGAACCAAATACCAACAACAAACAAAGCTGCAGCTCTTGAGGTTCCTGCAGATTGGAAGTTCCATCCCCTGGAGAAAAATGTGATGACTCAGTGTCCTGACAGCTGGGGCTGGGAGCTGAGAAGAGTTTGCCAAGCTGGGTTCGAGGGCTGCGCTGTGGGGAGGATGCGTGGGGACACACCAATGTGTCCTGCCCGGGGCACTCTGGCCATCACCATGGGGACATGCTCATGTGTTGTGTCTGGGGGTACTCTTCCCCACACTCCAGTAAGGACCTTGTGTGCTGGAGCAGGGCCAAAGAAGGGCAACAAAACTGTTGAAGGGTCTGGAGAACTTCTGAGGATCAGCTGAGGGAAGTGGGGTTGTTCAGCCTGGAGAAGAGGAGGCTGAGGGAAGACCTCATTGCTCTCTACAGCTCCTTGAGAGAAAGTTGGAGCCAGGTGGAGGTCAGTCCCTTCTCCCAAGGAACAAGTGATGGGATGAGAGGAAATGGCCTCAAGTTGCCCTGGAGGAGGTTTAAGTTGGACATTAGGAGCAATTCCTTCATGGAGAGGGCTGTCAAGGCCTGGCCCAGGCTGCCAAGAGCAGTGGTGTAGTCACTAACTTTGGAGGGTTTTAAAAGCTGTGGAGATGTGGTGCTGAGGGACGTGGTTATGTGTCCAGAGAAGGGCAACAAACCTGGGGAGGGGTTTGGAGCACAAACCCTATGAGGAGAGGCTGAGGGAGCTGGGGTTGCTTAGCCTGGAGAAGAGGAAGCTCAGAGGAGACCTTATTGCTCTCTACAACTACCTGAAGGGAGGTTGTAGCCAGGTGGGGGTTGGTCTCTTCTCCCAGGCAACCAGCACCAGCACCAGAGGACACAGTCTCAAGCTGCACCAGGGGAGGTTTAGGCTGGATGTTAGGAAGAAGTTCTTCACAGAAAGAGTGATTGGCCATTGGAATGGGCTGCCCAGGGAGGTGGTGGAGTCACCATCACTGGAGGTGTTTAGAAGGAGACTTGATGGGGTGCTTGGTGCCATGGTTTAGTTGATTAGATGGTGTTGGATGATGGGTTGGACTCGATGATCTCAAAGGTGTTTTCCAACCTGGTCTGGTCTGTTCTATTCTATTCTATTCTATTCTATTCTATTCTATTCTATTCTATTCTTCCCTGGGCAGTGCCCTGTGGAGCAGTGCAGCCCTGGCAGGTAGACAGGGGACAGAGGACAACCTGTTGCTTGCCTTTCACAGATCTTTAACACGGTGCCAGACACTCCAGCCCCCAACTCCCAGCTGCTGCTATCTCGCAAGAAGAGCACAGAGTCGAAGCCTCCCTCCTGCAGCGAGAGGCCCCTGACGCTCTTCCACACCCCCCAGGGCAACGAGAAGCGTAAGTGTGCTGACATCCTGCTCTGCCTTGCCCACTTGGCACAGCTTTTGCCCTAATCCTGACTGCACAGATTGGCGTTCCTGAGCCCTGCCATCCCCATCCCGCTGTCTCTGGAAGGAGATGATTCCTGTAACAGGATCAGGCTTGGGTTTCCTCTGCTCTGCCATCAGCGGGGAGTGTGAGGATCGTCTGGCATCCAAGCCCTTCACCGGGGGCTTGAGATGGGGCTGCGTTAGCACAGTATAAAGTGTTGCTGTCCTCCCCCCACCTGACTGTCCCCTGGGCATTCCCTTTCTCATGTTGCTCAACCCCTGTCCTCACCATCTTCAGCTGCTGAGATGTGCTTCTGCGCATGGCAAGGGTGGCCACCCACCTGTGTCCCCCAAAGATGACCCTTTTTGGGTGCCTTGGGGCACTTTGCCTTTTACAGGCACGAGAACTTGGCCAGGAGGATCTGCATTTTTCTGAGGATGATGTGCCATGGTGGCTTAAAAATGCTGAAGATCATCTTTCCATTTCTGTCACTAATTGATGCTCCAGATATTTCTGAGAGGGAGTCAGTGCTCTGTTCTTGCTCATGGGCTGGCAGAAATGTGTCTGCCTGGGCTGCTGCTTCGTGTTACAGCATAAGCCCCATTCCCAGTTTTCTCAGTCATTCCAGAATCCCAGCATGGGGGCGTTGCAAGGGACTTCTGGACATCATCCAGTCCAACCCCCCTGCTGAAGCAGGAGCACCCACAGCAGCTTGCCCAGCATCACAATGGCCAGGGAGGGGTTGGAAGCTCTCCAGAGGAGACTCTACAACCTCCCTGGGCAGCCTGCTCCAGGGCTCCATCAGCCTTACACCAAAGAAGTTTCTCCTCCTGTTCAGATGGAACTTGAGAAAGGGTTCTCAGGCCCTGGAACAGGCTGCCCAGGAAGGTTGTGGAGTCCCTATCCCTGGAGGTATTTAAAAGCTGCATGGATGTGGTGCTGAGGAATGTGGTTTAGTGTCAGTGGCTCAGCAGCAGTGGTGGGATTGAGAGTTCTATGTGACTGGTTGGACTTAATGATCTCAAAGGTGTCTTCCAACCTCATCAGTTCTATGATTCTATGAAAAATCTCAGCCCAAGTGATTCTTTGATGCTGTCTCAGCAGTTGCTTGTTGGACTTCAGAGTTACCCAGCTGCTGGAGCCTTCACATCCCCTCCTCCCCTTGCCTAGAAGAGGAACTGGGTTAATTTATTTATTTCTTCATTTATTTATTCCCACAAGAAACTGTGTTTTCTCAAGTGTCCTCCTGACAGCCTGTGATCTCCTGTGCCTGTGGGAAGCTGTCACCATTTTGCTCCATGTTTGCCACCCCTGCTGCATGTGTCAGCTGAGGTTTCCCACTGGTGCAGTCAGCTCTTGTGGCTGTAGGACCAAATTAAACCTCACAGCAAAGAATCCCTCCTGTAAGCTTTTAGAAACACGAAGCAAAACACAATGTCAGGCCTTTGAAAAGGAGGAAATCAAGTAAAGCAGTTTCAGATTCCACTGCTGATCTCCCTTCCTCTTTAGATGAAACACTTCCAGCTTCTTGGCTGATAGGGCTGTTAATTCAACATTGGCTGGTAGCTAGCTCTGAGATTAGGAGGACAATTGACTCTGATTTGTGAGGCTTATGGAGCTTATTTTTGGCCTTCTGCCTTGGGCAGAACATGTTTGGAAAGAATAAGCTGTGGTGTTAGACCTCACTCCCATCAGCTTGGGGCTGTGCTCCTCATGGCTCCTCAGAATCTCAGCGTGGTGGGGCCTGGAAGGGACCTCTGGACCACCAAACTTCCTTTTGTTTTCTGCTTTGGATGAGACCCTGCACTTTTCACTCCCAAGTGTAGCTGGGAGAACCTCTGCACACCCTCCATGTAAGCCTGCACCTTCACAGAATTCCAGAATCCCAGCATGGTGGGAGTTGGAAGGGACCTCTGGAGATCATCCAGGCCAAGCCCTCTGCTGAAGCAGGGGCACCCACAGCAGCTTGCCCAGGATCACAATGGCCGGGGGGTTTGGAATCTCTCTGGGCAAGGAGACTCCACAACCACTCCTGGCAGGCTGCTCCAAGGCTCCAGCACCCTCACACTAAAGAATTTTATCTTCTGATGGAGCCTCCTGGGTTCCAGTTTGTGCCTGTTGCCCCTTGTCCTGTCCCTGGGCATCTGCTGTTTCTCATCATTTAGTGTACAACATCTCTGTGAGGTGCCTGTCTCTGAGCTGGGATTTGCACTGGGCAGGGGTTGATGCTCAGGACCTTGATGCTTGCCAGCAGCCTGCTGTTTGCTTCTGTAGGCCACAGCAGCCCTGTGTGGTGGTTGATGGTTCTTGGGGTTTGATCTCATTCCAGAGGAGAACAGGAACAGCATCATCAACTCCAGCCTGGAATCTGTCATCTCGTCGAATGCCAACAGCCTCCTCAACTCCACCAGCGCTGCCCAGCCCAGCCTCACCTCCAGCGACCTCGAGCTCGAAGTCATCAAACCCACCAGGCCCAATTCACTGTGAGTACAGAGGGGATGAGTGTCCTAGAGGTGCTCCATCCATCATCAGGGCTGTTTCTCACTCTCAAGTCTTGGAGGAGCAGCTGAGGGACCTGGGATTGTTCAGCCTGAAGAAAAGGAGGCTGAGAGTAGACCTCGTTGCTCTCTACAGCTCCTGAAGGGAGGTTGGAGTGAAGTGGGGGCTGGTCTCTTCTCTCAACTGTCAGGTGATAGAACAAGAGGAAGCAACCTCTAGTTGTGCCAAGGGAGGTTTAGGTTGGAAATTAGGAACAATTTATTTGCTTGCAAGAGTGGTCAGGCATTGGAACAGGCTGCCCAGGGAGGGAGGTGATGGAGTCTCCATCCCTGGAGGTGTGCAAGAAACCTGTGGCCACGGTGCTGTTGGGTTGATGGTTGGACTTGATCTTAGAGCTCTTTTCCAACCTTAATGATTCCATGATTCTGTGAATCCCAGCAGTTTATTGGAGAAGACAATTGAAAGTTTCATTTCCCAATGGGTGCCCAGCATGAACCCATTGTTTTCCATAGAATCACAGAAGTGTTTGGGTGGGCAAAGACCTCTGAGGTCATCAAGTGCAACCATCAACCCAGCACCACCAGGGCCATTAAACCACAGAATCGTTAACATTGGAAAAGACCTCCGAGATCATCGAGCCCAACCTTCAACCTAAGACCACAACTGAGCCTAGGCAGCGGAGTCAGCTGCCGTGGGTTGTAGCAGGCAGGGACTTTCAGCTCTGGTTGTTTTGCACATGTGGAAGACATGTGGAGCACAACTGCACACTGCTGCTCTCCCCATCCGCTGATAACTCCAGCAAGCACAGGACTCTTCCTCGGAGTGCAGTCCTCTGGCTGCTGTCAGTGCAGTTGATCTGCAGCCAAGTCTGTGCCATTGCTTCTGCTGTTGCTTCCCTCAGCTGGAAAGTTCAAGGGAACAAGCAGCGACCTCAGCAAGGAGTCCCTGGGGCCGGCTGGGTTATTTATGCGGTCCCCTGAACCCGGCGCAGCTGAGCCCTCGCGCCCATGGCCAGCGCTGCCGGGGGAATTTCCTTCCTGCTGTGGCTCTGCCAGGCCCAAGAGCATTTTCCCACAGAACAAACCCTCCTTGGACATGTGAAGATCTGCTCAAGATCTCCAAGAGCCAATGCAGTCCCTATAAGCTGGAGCCAGTTTTCCTCCCACCCTGTCACGCCTCTGCCCATCCCTGCTGCTCCTGTCATGGCCTGGCCACATGTGGTGACTTTTGCAGTTAAGGGAGACCTTTCTTCCCACCGTCCAGTCCTCCCACAGGCTCTAAACACTTCCAGTTCCCACTCAACTGGGAAGCCCCCAGTACCTTGAGAGCAAACAGTGCCATTTTTGCTTTAGCTGCTTTCTTCTGGTTGTCAGCAGATATGGGATATTGGTCACGACCAGCTGAAGATGAGCCAGTGTGTGCCCAGGTGGGCTAGAAGGCCACCAGCATCCTGGCCTGAATCAGCAATGGTGTAGTCAGCAGGACCGGGGCAGGGATTGCTCCTTGGCCTGGGCACTGATGAGGCTGCACCCCAAATCCTATGTTCAGTTTTGGGCCCCTCCCCACAAGAAGGACGTTGAGGGGCTGGAACAGGTCCAAAGAAGGGCAAGGAAGCTGGTGAAGGGTCTGGAGAACAGGGCTGGCGAGGAGCAGCTGAGGGAACTGGGGTTGTTTAGTCTGGAGAAAAGGAGGCTCAGGGGAGACCTTTTGGCTCTCTACAACTCCCTGAAAGGAGGTTGGAGCCAGGTGGAGATTGGTCTCTTCTCCCAAGGCACAAGCAATAGGACAAGAGGAAATGGTCTCAAGTTGCACCAGGGAAGGTTTAGGTGGGACAATTTCTTTCACAAAAGGGTTCTCAAGGCCTGGCCCAGGCTGCCCAGGGCAGTGGTGGATTCCCTGTTCCTGGAGGGGTTTGAAAGCCATGGAGATGTGGTAGAGAGGGCCATGGTTTAATGGTGACCTGGCAGTGCTGGGTTAATGCTTGGACTGGATGATCTTGAAGGTTGCTTCCAACCAAAACTAGACCATGATTCTGTAGAAGCATTGCTAAGGACTCAGAATGGTTGGGTGCCAGGGTGGGTACTGCTGGAGATGGGGAAACCTGTTGCAGTTGGCTTGATTGACAGCAGGGGCTGTGGTTTGGGGGCTGTGGGGTGCAACCCTTGCTGGCACCATGCAAGGACAGCTCAGAGCTGCCTGCAGCACAGCAGAAAGGTAAGTCCTCTGTGTGTGTGTGTGAGCAGAGGCCAGGCTCTGCTTTTCATCCATCCACTCTGCCTCTCTCCTCACCATCCCTGCCACTAAAATCATGAGCTGCATGAGGACCAAACCTCACCTGGGGCTGGCTCTGGGCATGGCTCAGCTCCTCCCAGCCTCACCTGCTCCCTGCAGGTTTACCTACTGTGAGAAAAGCCACCTCTGAGGAGCGTTGTGGGGACAGAATTGAGCATCCAAAAGGTAGGACACCTCTAAGTGAAGGCTGCACATCACCTGTGTGATGTCCTGAGGAGAGATGTGTGATACAGGGCAAGAGGAGATGTCTTCAGTCTGCAAAAGGGAAGATGTAGGTTGGATATTGGGAATGATTTATTGACTGCAGGAGTGGTCACACTGCCCAGGGAGGTGGTGGAGTTGCCATCCTTGAAGCTGTTCACAAAATGAGTAGATGTGGCACTTTGGGATGTGGTTTAGTGGTCATGGAGGTGTTGGGTGGGCAGTTGGACTTGATCATTTTATAGGTCTTTTCCAAACTTAATGATTCTGTGTCTCTGTCCCTATGGTTGATTGAAGCTCATGAACCATTCTCTACAGGATCATAGGCTGGTTTCTGACTGACTTCCAGAGCTTCAACCAGTCACAGAATGGCTTAGGTTGGAAGGGACCTTAGAGATCCTCTACTCCAACCTCCCTGCCATGGGATGGTTTTAGTTTGTTTATCCATTAGCGGGGGGGAAAATAATGATGTGTTATGATAGAAGGTTTGTGAGCCTGAGTCTTGCTGTGCCCTTCCAGGAATTCTTTGCCAAGAGTGCAGATTTTCAGATTCCAAGAATTGCCTCTTCCCAATAATTTCTTTTTTGAATGGCAATTGTAAAGTTCAGCAGGAGAAATCAGTTAAAGCTGTGTGGGGTGATGGGAAATGGAGGCATCTGCTTGTTACTGAGGGGCTAAGGGAGAAGACCAGCAGAGAAGCCAGGTGCTTGCCACCACTCAAGGGACCTTTCCAACCCTGCAGAGTGCAATGGTGATGAGCAGGGCAGCACCAGCAGCTCTTGTGGCTTTGGTGGTGGTTGGGGCTCTTCCTCAAAGCCAGTGGGGATGGTGTGGTGTCTACACAGGAGTTTTTGGTCCATGTTGAGCTAAAGGCTGAAAAGTGAGTCTTAAGATGAATAACAGAATCATAGAGTGGTTTGGGTGGACCTTTCAGAACCACCTAGGCCAACCCACCTGCAGTCAGCAGGGACATCCGCAACCAGAGCAGGTTGCTCAGAGCCACAAGCAGCCTGACCTGGAACAGTTCAAGGGTTGGGGCATCTCCCACCTCTCTGGGCAACCTGGGCCGAGCTCTCACCACCCTTACTGTAAAAAAATGCTTTCTACCAGATGTCACAGGCCCCTGAAGTCTCTTAATCCCTCTTGGACTGTGGGTTGAGGCTTCATCTCCACCTGCATGGAAGGTAAAAGTCCAAGGGTTGTAGTAAGCAGGTAAGGTTCCCAGTGGTGTCCTTGACCCAGGCCCCAGAAGGCAAATATTTTCCTGCTGTCTGTCTCATTGATGAAGATATTAAAGAGCACTGGTCCCAGCATGGACAAATATAAAATACCACAAGGCAAATATTTTCTTCTCTATAACCCCAAATATCCCAATCCAGCATCTTTGACCCAACCTTGCACTGGGAAATGAAGCTTCTGGCTTCATTTGGCACAGTTTGGAACAGGAGGTGGAGATGCCAGCTGCCCAGGGAGGTGGTGGAGTCCCCATCCCTGGAGTGGTTTCAGTGCTGTGGAGATGGGCATGGTTTAGTAGTGACCTGGCAGTGCTGGGTTAAGGGTTGAGCTGGATGATCTTGGAGGTCTCTTCCAACTAAAGTGACTCTGTGACCTGTGTCCCCTCAGCCTGCCCCTGCCCGTGTACCCGTGGGTTTGGCAAGGTCCACGGCATTTTGCCCTTGGTGGTCGGCACTCTGCGGGGTGTTGGTTGGCAGTGGTGAGGATGAGGAGGGTAAGGAAGGGCTGCCAGCAGCAGGTCTGTCCCCAGCCCAGCCCCATGGCTGTTTACTGGCTGGGCTGGGGCAGGGTGGCTGAATGGTGCCAGTATCTTGGTGGCTTTGTTGCCGCTGCTCTGCGGGACAACCCAAATAACTCCTGGATAAAGCTGCTTCTGTTTGTGTAACCAGCTGAGTAATTGGGGCTGTGGAGGAGCCCTGGGCAGCCTCACACTGCAGGGTGGCTGCAGCAGCTCTTCCTGGGGCTCCTCTGCAATTACCTGACCCACAATTAGGGTCTGCGGCAGCCAAGAAGGTCTCAGGGGGCCTTGTCCCTTGTGCTCCTTCAGATGCTCTGCCAAATGCAGCCTGCTCGGCGCTGGGGAGGACACACCTTGAATCCTGAGGTCAGTTTTGGGCCCCTCACTCTGAGGAGGACATTGTGGTGCTGGAGTGGGTCCAGAGAAGGGCAACACAACTGGTGAAGGGTCTGGAGAACAGGGCTGGTGAGGAGCAGCTGAGGGACCTGAGGTTGTTTAGTCTGGAGAAGAGGAGGCTGAGGGGAGACCTCATTGCTCTCTCCAGGGCCCTGAAAGGAGGTTGGAGCCAGGTGGGGTTGGTCTCTCTGCCAAGAAACAAGAGAGAGGCTCTGGACTGCACAGGAGCTGTGGCACAGCTGCTCACTCCACCAAAGCCCTTTGAGAAGCTGCAGGAGAAGAGTTGGGTCATTCTGGTGTTCCTACTGAGCTGAACACTGATGTTCTTGTGGATACAACTCCTGCTGGTCTCAGTGGGAGTCTTCTTGGAGTACACATGTTGAGGACTGCAGGGTCCTCTGCTGGGGCTGAGGCATCCCAGGCCCGGTGCCTTTACCCCTGTCCTCCTCCCATGGGCAGCATGGTTGGTCATCTCAGACTTGCCTTCCCTGCTCCTCCTTCATCAGCTGGGAGGGAAATGGTTTCTTCTGCAGGAGTTTTACTGTGGGAATCCATTTTTTTTTCTTAGGGCTGGTTTTATTTGGATGGAAAAACTGCTCGGGGCAGGAGTTGTACTGGGTGAGTCAGCAGGGCTTCTGTCCCATGCCAGGAGCTGTCACCACCACTGAGGGACCAGGCTGGCTGCTGGGGCCACCAAAGCCCCAGGGAAAGGGGAATCTGTTTCTAAAGAAGCTTTGGGTTTCTTCATCCTACCCTTGCAGAAAACATCTTCCTTTAAAACCAGGGCAAAGCAAGAGCCAGGAGGTGCTGTGGTCCTGGCGTGGAGACTTCAGCTGCAGTTGGGGGATCTCACAAATGTAGGACTGTGAGGTTTCAAACCCTTTCAGAAAGCACCTTGCTGTGGTGGCTCTGCACTGAGTGGCTGTGATACCCTGAGTGTGGAGTGTATGGCTGCAGGTAACCAACACCTTCAGTGGGGCTTGCTTTCTATTTTTCCTTCCCTGTTTGTTTATCAGTTGCACAGAATCCCTGCATGGGGGGGTTGGAAGGGACTTCTGGACATCATCCAGTCCAACCCCCCTGCTAAAGCACCCACAGCAGCTTGCCCAGCATCACAGTGGCCAGTGGGGTTGGAAGCTCTCCAGAGGAGACTCCACAGCCTCTCTGGGCAGCCTGCTCCAGGGCTCCAGCACCCTCACACCAAAGAGTTTTCTCCTCCTGTTCAGATGGAGCCTCCTGGGTTCTGTTTTGTGCCCACTGCCCCTTGTCCTGTCACTGGGCACCACTGAGAAGATTCTGGCCCCTGCCTTGTCAGTGTCCACTTTATTACTCCAAGCTGCTGGGTGCATGGGGAGTGCTTCAACCTGGCTGAGACCAAGTCAGGAGTGGGTGCTCTAAAGCCAGGCTTAGCTTCCTTAGAATCACTTTTTACTACTCAAACATTGTAGTGAAATACTGGAACAGGTATCCCAGGGAGGTGGTGGAGGCCCTATCCCTGGAGGCATTCAATGGGGCCCTGAGCAGCCTGATCTGGTTGGAGGTGTCCCTGCTGAGTGCAGGGACTTGGACAAGATAACCTTTGAGGGTCCCTTCCAGCCCAATGCATTCTATGAAAATAAGCCAAATCCCTTGGCTTTCCATCAGCTGTTGGGTTTAGCCCTGGGTGCTCCTGGCTGGCTTTACCTGGAGCTTGCTGCAGCTTTCAGCTGTGAGCAGAGAATGTGGTTAAGGTCTGGAGAGGAAAGAGCAGCCCAAACTTGCTGGAGGAGCCAGCTGCAGTTGTGAGGGTTTCAGTTTCAGGCTGATTCTGTGCCTGTGGGACTGTTTGGAGGGTGGGGTGGGGCCAGATGGTGTTCAGACAGGTAACCAGATGGGCTGCATTTTTGCACTGCTGCTCCTGGGAATTGCCAAGCCTGCACCCTCATGGGCTCAAGAAGCATGTGGAGGGGTTCAAGAAACGTGTGGACGTGGCACTTGGGGTCATGGTTAATGGCCCTGGTGGTCTTAGGTTGATGGTTGGACTTGATGATCTTACCAAGCTTTTCCAGCCAAAATAATCCTATGATTCTATGAGTGTGAACTCCTGGGGGGGTCTGCCTATTCCTCTTGGAAGGGGAGGTGGGCATCAGAGCACAGGAAGGCCTGGGGTGGGTGGCAGAGCACCCAAGATTGTCCCTCTGCTTTGCAGTGCTGGGGCCAGCTCTGGAGTCCTCAGCTCAGGAGAGACATGGACCTGTTGGAGAGAGGCCAGAGGAGACCACAGCAATGATGGGAGGGATGGAAGCCCTCTGCTGTGAGGGCAGGCTGAGACAGCTGGGGTTGTTCAGCCTGGAGAAGAGAAAGCTCCAAGGACACCTTCTGGTGGCCTTTCAGTACCTAAGGGAGGTCTACAGGAAAGATGAGGAGGACCTCTTTGTCAGGGAGTGCAGGGATGGGACATAAGGAACAGTTTCAAATGGAAGAGAGTAGATTTAGATGAGATGTAGGGAAGCTATTTTTGACAGTGAGGGTTGTGAGAGCCTGGCCCAGGTTGCCTGGAGAGGTGGGAGGTGCCCCATCCCTGGAACCATCCCTGGTCAGGCTGCCTGGGACACTGAGCTGCCTGCTGTAGTTGCAGATGTCCTTTGTGAGGGCAGGGGGGTTGTACTGGATGAGGGAGTTGGGACTGGATGGCTTTGAAAGCTGCCTTCCCACTCAGACTGTTCTAGAATTCTGTGATACATTCCCAGTTTACCAAGAGGATGTATCTCAACCTGCTTAGTGACACCACCTGTGGTTGACAGCACCTCCACACCTCTCCCAGTGGAGCACTTCAAGGTCAGGGCTCTTCCCAGGTGACAGCGAAGCAGGGCCTGGCTGGGGGAGGCCATGGTGGACTCTGCCTAGAGGGAAGGAATAGTTTTGGGAAACTTGGATTTCATCATCACTCCTCTGTTTGCATTCTCCTTTATTTTCTCACTGACCAAGTATGGCTATTTCTCTGGGTATGGAAAGAAATGAGGAGCAGATCTGAGGTCTGGTGGTCATGAAAAAATAGCCCAGCTCAGTGAAGGAGGAGAGGCTGTTCCCATGTGCCTTTGATTTACAGCACCAGAATAACTCTTCAGTAGGTCTCCCAGTTGAGACTTGAGCAAGATTTCTCCTTCCTTGCCCAGAAATGAGAGAAATTTCATCTGTTAAGGTATTTGCAAAGCTGTCTCCATCAGTGACTTCTTCCTGGGGTGTGGATGGGATCATGGGCTGAGAGATGACAGCTGAAGCCATGGTGTGCCATTTAGGGCCATGAGGCTGGTGAGGGGTCTTGAGCAAAAGTCCTGTGAGGAGCAGCTGAGGGAACTGGGGTTGTTCAGCCTGGAGAAGAGGAGGCTGAGGGGGAGACCTTCTGGCTCTCTACAGCTCCCTGAAAGGAGGTTGGACTGAGGTGGGGGTCAGGCTCTTCTCCCAAGGAACAGGACAAGAAGAAATGGCCTTAAGTTACCCCAGGGAAGGTTTAGAGTGGGCATTGGGAACAATTTCTTTACCAAAAGGGTCACAGGGTCCTGTCCCAGGCTGCCCAGGGCAGTGGTGGAGTCTCCAGCCCCTGAGGAGTTTCAAGGCTGTGTAAATGTGGTGCTGAGGGACATGTTCCAATAGCTGTGTACAGGAAGATGTTAGATCTCAGTTGGACTCAATGGTCTTGAGCAACCTGCTCTAGTGGAAGGTGTCCCTGCCCATGGCAGGGGGTTGGAACTAGATGATCTTGAAGGTCCCTTCCAACCCAAACCATTCTATGTATCTATGACTCTTCAGATCTTTTCTGACCAGCTGATTCTGTGATTTGAAGGACCACACCTTCTCCCTGTGCTCTGCTCTGGAGCCCCAACCCCATCCATGTCCAGCAGCCAGTGAACCAGTGTGGCATCCCCAGGGTGTCACTTGTGGGGATAAGTAACCCCTTGATAAGGCAAAGAGTGTCAGCAAGTGTTGATGCTGGTGACACATGTAAGCAGAAGCACAAGGGGAAGTAAATGAACCTTCAGATGCTGCTGGTTCCTCACAAGATTTTGGTCCCTTTTTCCACTCTGAAAAATAATCAGCTGGTGGCCCAGGCTGGTTCAGCAGCACTGCTGAGGTAATAAGTGGCTTTAGTTTTCCTTTTCTCATCTTTTATTTTAAGTTCCATGGAGCTGTCAGGAGCAGGAGTGATGAGAACCTCCCTGGGCACAGTTCAGCAGCCAAGGCCCTGGCAGGAAGAACTCCTCCTTATGTCAGCAGCAGGGTTAGCCAGGTGTGAAGGGCAGCAGAAGCTGGTGCTGGTCAGGAATTCCAGGGGAGTTTCTTGGTTTCTGGATGCTGTGTGGAGATGGCAGCTGGAATCAGCTGCTTGTATTTGTAGAGGGACCCTGCTGAAGGCCCACAGAGAATGTGGTGGGGAGATACTTGCAGTCCGAAAGCCCAAGGACTCCTCACCGTGTGCCATGGTGGCGCTAGGTCAGTGGTTGGACTTGATGATCTTAGAGGTCTTTTCCCACCACAACAGTTCTCTGATTCACAGAGAGGCTGTGAGGTGGTGCCATCTCATTCTCCAGGCAGAGCTTGGCTTTGATTTTTGGGGAGGGTTAGGTTGGGCATGAGGAACAATTTCCTTGCTGCAGGAGTGGTCAGGCACTGGAACAGGCTGCCCAGGGAGGTGGGGGAGGCACCCTCCCTGGAGGTGTTCAAGAAACCTGTGGGCATGGCACTTGGGGACGTGGTTTAGTGGCCATGGGGGTGTTGAGTTGATGGTTGGATGGGTAATCTCAGAGGTCTTTTCCAACCTTACTGCTTCTGTTATTCCACGAGTCTCAGCAGTTTGTTGGAGAAGACAATCGAATGCTGCCGTTTGTAATGGGTCCCCAACATGAACCTTGTGTTTTTCACTTGCTCTGAGAGGTGGAAATAGCTACTGTGGGTTGTATCTGGAAGGGACTTCCAGCCCCTCACAAGGGGGCTAGGGCTTGGGTTGGTGGAGAGTCCAGCTGGGTGGAGCAGGCAGGAGAGGACAGATCCATCTCGCTGCCCCTTGAGGGAGGCTTGTGGTGTGTCAGAAATGAGCCCTTAACCTGCGTGACCTCCTCACTTCCTCGCCCTCTTCATCATTCGCCCTTGTTCTGCCTGGTTTTGGTGGCTCTCTCACAGAGTCACAGCACAGTAGGGGATGGAAGGGACCTCTGGAGATCATCAAGTCCAATCCTCCTGCCAGGGCAGCTCCTGGTGTTTATATTCCTGAAGAATAATGGCCATTGGAGGGGCAGC
Source organism: Dryobates pubescens (assembly GCF_014839835.1). Lineage (NCBI taxonomy): Eukaryota > Metazoa > Chordata > Aves > Piciformes > Picidae > Dryobates > Dryobates pubescens. Next base: position 13,095,598 of record NC_071627.1, read on the forward strand.
GGCGGGTCCCACCCTCATCCTGCCTTCCTGGCAGTCACTTTGGAAATGTCCCTCTGAAAAGGCATCTCTGGGACTTCTGTTTAAGACATTTTCTCATAGATCAAGTCCTCCTGTCCCTGAGGAACCTAGACTCTTCCCTGCTCTCCTCCCACCACAATATGAAGCCCCACTTGTCATTTGGCAAAAGGCCAGGAAAACGCAGGGGATTCGTTTTGTGGCTCTGGTTTGTTGGGGTGCTTCTGTATTGATACTGTGTGGCTCTAAAAAAGGGGTGATTTGTGGGCAGAGGGGTCCTGTTTCTCCTGGGTGGATGAGCTGGTGCCCAAGAGGGTGTCCCAGGGGATGGCAGCCAGCAGGGATGGGGCTGCCAGCTTGTGTGGAAGGTTCCCACACGGCATGGAGCTCTTTGTGCCACCTGAGCGGTGCCTGCTGCACTGAAGACATTTCTTTGTACTTCAGCTTCCTTTTCTGGTTTTCAAAGTGGCAAGGAAAGCCCTGTGGTGGGTGCAGGCTCCTTGACTCCACCATGATGTAGAAAGTGCCTGGTGCATTTTGGGTTGGTGAAGCAGGACTGTGAGGAAGTGAGAACTTGATGAATTGGGCAAAACAAAGCTGCTGCTGCTGCTGCTGCTTCCTTCCACCACATTGTGGCCGGCTGGCCAGGAGCCACTGCAGCCCTGGAGGAAGCCAAGAGCTGGGAGAGGCGTTGCTAGGGCCAGCAGCTTGGAGCTGAGGTCCCCCAGGGACCCTCATCCACCACCACAGGTCCTCTGCTGCCCTTCACAACAGGGATTAAAGCGCCCAGCGGGCTGGCACCAGTGAACCACAGCTGGGAACTGCTGGGGCTGGAGAGAATCATCTCCACCGGCAGCCAGGCAGAGCTCAGCCCAGACCCTGGGACGCTGGGTTTTTTCCTAATCTGGGGTTTAATCACCCCTCAAGGGGCGGATCTTCTGTCTGCCAAAGTTAAAAAATGGCATTTTTTAGGGATTAGGTAAAATCTTGTAATCACAAGTCCTGTGGAACCGCTGCGTCACGCCTGCGCGCTGCGGCCGGGGCCGGCCGGAGCCCTCCACGCCGCTCCGGATCTTCCCCCCCTGAGCTCTTATCCCATTGCTCTCTTGTTCTCTCTAGTTTTTAACATCATTATTCCCTCCATTCCTGCTGCCTTGGCCATGGTTGGCATGGTTGAAAGGGCTCTTCAGTGTCTTGCACTCGTGTTGGTAGAGCTCTGGATGCTGCTTCATCCTTCGGCACAATGAACGTGCAAGACTCGCTCCCCCCGTATAGGAGATTAGGAAGTTAGGATAGGAAATGAGGATGCATGGGCCCAGCTGAAAATCACAGAGTGGTTTGGGTTGGAAGGGACCTCCACAGGTCATCTGGTTCAAAGCCTTTTCAGCCAGCAGGGACATTCTCCACTAAATCAGGTTGCTCGGAGCCTTGTGCAGCCTAACCTTGACTATCTCCAGGGATGGGGCCTCATCTACCTCCCTGGGCAGCCTTTTGCAGTGTTTCAGCAGCCTCATGGTAAAGAATGTTGGACTTGGTGATCTTAAGGGTCCTTTCCAGCATAAACAATTCTGTGATCCTATGGAAAAGCCTTACCTCAACTTCTGATGGCCTGGAGCTGGTGGGGAGGTGTCCTGGATAGTCACCAACCCCAGGTGCCCAGGGAAATGGCAGCTCAAGGCACTGCCTCCCAGGCGGTGTCGTGACAGACAATTACTTTTGTCTTCCCTTGGTACCTCCTCCTGCAGCTGGCTGGGATTTGCATCTTCTCCAGCTGCTAGCAGAGCTGTGAGGTGCTGCCATGCTGGGGAAGAGCCCTGGGACACCCCTAACAACAGATCTGCATGGAATTTTGTCTGGAAGTGCAGGCCCTGAGCCTGCCCTCAGCAGCAGAAAGTCAATCCACGGCATTTGGTGCAGGCTGGGGTGAGGTTACCCCAGACTGAAGTGCTTCCTCCCCTGTTTGCAGTCACAAGGGATATTAAAAGAGCAAGGCTGGGGCCAGCACAGCAGAAATGAGGTGTCACCTTCTGTGCCAGGAAGCAAAATGGGTTTGCTTACCATGAGCATGGTTTGAAGGGCGCTTGGCACCACTGCAGCATGGGCTGGGGTCTGGCAAGAGAGGCAGAAGGGCAGCTGCTGCAGCTGGCAGCGTGAACTTCCTTCTGGGGTCAGCTGCTGGAGGACCTGAGGTGTTTCTCTGCTGGGCTGGGCAGGGGGATTGGGGCAGATGGCTCTGAGGGTGCTCTGGGTTTTGTATTTTAGATATGGGGGCTGGCTTTGTGCTCAGGAGGAGCAGAGATTGTTTCCAGTCCCAGCCAGGAACAGCCTATCTGCTGCTTTCCTCACTTGAGAAAAGATCCTGGACTGCCCAGTCTGCTGCCTGGCTCATTCCAGATGACATAATTTGCAAAGTATCTGATGACTGACTTATTTTTTTTGGTGCACACTCTTGCAAGGGTGTCTGTCTGCTTGGGTTTGTTGTGGGCTGTTTTGTTTTGTTTTGGTTTAACTTGGGAGTCCTAAATTGTGCCTGCAGTTGGAAAGCTCCATGAACTTCGGTGACTCAAGGGTCTGGCAAACACCCTGAAACCTGCTGCACCAGCAGCATGTCAGCTTCACAGAGAAAGAGATGGGAGGTTGAGCTGCTGGTGGCAAGAGATTTGAAACCTGCAGATATAGGCATGACATCTATAGACGGAGGGCAGGAGCAGCTCCCCTATGGGCACAGGCTGAGAGAGCTGGGATTCTTCAGCCTGGAGAACAGAAGGCTTCAGGGAGATCTTAGAGCATCCTTCTGGTACCTGAAGGAGCATACAGGTGAGCTCAGAAAGGGCTTTTTACAAGGGCTGGTAGTGAGTGAACAAGGGGCAATGGCTTTAAGCTGAAAGAGGAGAGATTGAGACTGGAGATTAGGAAGAAATTCTTTAGAGCGAGGGCGGTGAGACGCTGGAACAGGTTGCCCAGGGAGCTTCTGGATGCTCCCTCCCTGGAGGTGTTCAAGGCCAGGTTGGATGAGGCCTTGAGCAACCTGGGCTAGTGGAAGGTGTCCCTGCCCAGGTCCCTTCCAAACCAAATTATTCTGTGATTCAAATCTAGTTCAACCCCAGGACCTGGGAGTGTTGGTGGGCAATAAGTTTCCCACGAGCCAGCAGGGCCAAGAAAGCCAGTGTTATCTTGGCATGCTGTGGCCAGCAGCTCGAGGGAGGTTCTCCTTCCCCTCTACTCTGTCCTGGAGAGGCCCCATCTTCAGTACTGGGTCCTCTTCTGGGCTCCCTCATTCAAGAGAGATAGGGAACTACTGGGGAGAGTCCAGTCTCCACAGCTCCAAAGATGCTGAAGGTCTTGGAGCATCTCTGTGAGGAGGAAAGGATGAGAGCCTTGGGGCTGTTGAGCCTGGAGAAGAGCGGCCTGAGAGGGGATCTGCTCAATGCTCAGCAAGAGCTAACAGGTGGAGGGCAAGAGGCTGAGGCCAGACTCTTGTCAGTGGTGCCCAGGGACAGGACAAGGGACAACAGGCACAAACTGGAACCCAGGAGGTTCCATCTGAACAGGAGAAACTTCACTGGTGTGAGGGTGCTGCAGTCCTGGAGCAGGCTGCCCAGAGAGGTTGTGGAGTCTCCTGCTCTGGAGAGATTCCAAACCCAGCTGGACGTTGTGGTCCTGCACAAGCTGCTGTGGATGCCCTTGTTTTAGCAGGGGGATTGGACTGGGTGATCCCCAGAGGCCCCTTCCAACACCACTGTGCTGGGATTCTGAGATTTTAAGACACATATAAAGGAACAATGCTTGCAGACCAGAAGAGCAGTGATCCTGTTTTGGGGGGTCAGAGGGAAAGCAGAAATGTCCATCTGAGCTGAGCTATTTGAGAGTGGTTGGCCAAGAAGGAAAGTCCCATGCTGATGGGATGCCAGGCTGCTCATCACCTCTGCTCCATGGGCACTGTGCTTTGAGCTCACAGTGGGGGAAGGTCCAAGACAGATGGTTTATCTGTTTTTCTGCTGTGTGGGCTTTTCATATCCCCCAGAGTCTGGCACAAGAACGTCTCAAAGCTTTAGCTCTTTCACTTTTTAGTTGGCTCTTGGTCTCGAAACTTTCCACAAATTGAACTTGAAAATTAAGCCAAATATTCTCATAAAAGAAGGCTCCAGTTCTGTGGCTAACCCCATCTGAACTAGCAGACATCCATCTAAATATTTTCTACAGGCTCATCCATTAAAACAAAGATAATTTGTCCAGCTAAGAGCCCTCTGCTGACAGGGTGAGACACCCATCTTCCCTTCCTCAGCAGCAGCCAGTCTTGCTCAACACCCTCAGTGACCTGGATGAAGGCAGAAATTGGACTCTCAGCAATGTGCTGAGAGTACCAAGCTGGGAGGAGTGGCTGACACCCTGTCAGGCTGTGCTGTCATCCAGTGTGACATGGCCAGGCTGGAGAGTTAGGTGGAGGGGAATTCAACATGGGCAGGTGTAGCATCCTGCACTTGAGGAGGAACAATCCCATGCACCAGTATGGGTGAGGGGGTTGATCTGCTGGAAACCAGCTCCAAGGAGAAGGGCATGGGCATCCTAATGTGATTGGAGGTGTCCTTTTCACTGCAGGGTAGTTGGACAGGATGACCTTTGAGAGCCCCTTCCAACCTGATGCAATCTGTGAATCTTGCCAAGGGATGCTGTGGATGCTCCCTCCTTGGTGGTGTTCCAGGCCAGGTTGGATGAGGCCTTGAGCAGCCTGGTCTGGGGGGATGTGTCCCAGCCCATGGAAGGGAGTTGGAACTGGATGATCTTTGGGATCCCTTCCTACTAAAAACAGTTCTGTGCATCTATGAATCTGTGAATCTGTGACCTGGGAGTGCTGGTGGGCAGGAGTCTGCAGCTTTGTGTTACCGTGGGCGTGCTGCTTTGCGTGGGGTGTATGGGTGGACAGACTGAGGGAGGGAGGGATGGATGGTGTTCCAGGCCATCTACATCTCCTCCTGCTTCACTTCTATTCTCCACAACTTTGCCCAGTGCTGCCTCTCAGGGGATTTTTCCAGAACTTTCTGCCTTTGAACAGCATCACTGTGCTTGGGGGGGTGTGCTTTGGGAACATCTGAGGGTGCTTCTTGCAGGCTGAATTCAATTAGATCCCCCTCCAAAAGATCTAAAAGGGGACCTTAAACTTCATACACTGAGAAGCCAGCCCTCTGAAAGCCCAGGAAAGGAAAATAACAACCACCCTGCTTTCATTGCCTGCTTAATTCCTGTAATTAGTGTGGAGCTAGCTGCAGAGCTGTGTTTGCTTCAAAGCAGCAGCCTCAGACAAATATTGGCTAATGGAAATTTTACTTTCAAATAAAGCCCTGTTTGAAAATACATTAGGGGCACCAGGGGGAAACGGAGGCAGGAATCAAAGATGCTACAACAAAGCCTTCCCTGGGGCAGGCAGCAGAACAGGCTGTGTCTGCTTAGGAGATGATGGGCAGGTCTCACTCATCTTCATGCTGTCTACTGCTTGCTTCTTCCCTTTCCCCCTTTCCCCTCTCCTGCCTGCCGTCCCCCTTGGGTTTTGGCCGAGCTGTGGGTGCTGCCCACGCTGACCCCGGCCCAGCTCCGCTCAGGCTCCATCTCGGCTTCTCCTGGGCACGATCTTTTCAAGAGGAGGGAGCCTGGCTGAATTTTTTGTTGCAGGGGCTGCTGAAAGCAAGATGCTAGTAAATTAGGGCTTTCTGCCACCTATAAATGTCACCACAGTCAAAATATTGTAACGACGTGGTTGGACGCATTCTTTGGTTCCCCTTCCTGCGGGCAGATTGAATTCAGAGCTGAGGATGTCGCCGAGACTCTGCCTTGTGAAAGCCTTTTGACGAATGTGGGAGTGCTTGCCGCTTTCCAGCCCTACCACACAGGCACTGGAAATGCTGAAAAGGTCCCAAACCTCCCCAGTCGCCCAGCAGCTACGACCGGCAGGGCTGGGAATGAGCCGGGGCGGGCAGAGGAGCAACACGTGAGCGGGGTTCAGATGGGGACCACCCCCGAGGGGTGGCTCTCCTGGGGTCACAATCTGATTTCCCAGCAGGGAGAAAAAAAAAGGCTGACAATTTCCCCTCTGAAAGGGGGGCTGCTGGCTCACAAAGACATCCTGTCTGCTTCCGAAAGAGGATCCTTCTGCCTAATTAACTTCAGAAATTAGCCGGCGCTGTAACGCCACCACTTTAAGCTCAGATGGAGGTAACCCAATCTGCCCCATGGTTGATTAATTTGCCCTCCTGGACTTTCTGTCCAGCTGCAGGTTGGCTGTGCAGGGGCTGCTGTGCAGACCCTGCTGACAGGGCTGTGCTAAGCTGGGAAATTATCAGCAGCGTAAGAACCAACCCTAATTATCCTCCGGGCATCGCTCCCCATCACCCACCTCAGCCGGCACCTGCCTGCTGAAGGGTTGAAGTGCTCCTCAGGCTTCCTGCAGGGAAGATGTCCCAGCTGGGTTTACTGGACAGTGGGAAAGGAAACCATGGGAGGAAGGAGCGGGATTCCATCCTTTGTTTTTGTCTGCACCGGTGCTCGGAACAGCCCAGACGCAAGCGGAGGAGAGGAAAATCCCCTCTGGCTCCTGCCCACACCGGGCTGGAGGGGTGGGAGCTGCAGGCATGGAAACAGAGCTGCCTGCTCCAAACAAACACCCAAATCTGGCTCCTGGAGACCCTGCACAGGAGCTCTGAGGAGCAGGCAAAATTTACCCCCCACCCTGTGGGATGCCATGGTGATGGATGCAGGAGAGCTCAGGTTGTTTGAGGCTCTGAGCAACCTGCTCTAGCTGCAGATGTCCCTACTGACCGCAGCTGGGGGTGGACTGGATGACCTTGAAAGGTCCCATCCCACCCAAACCAGTCTGGGATTCTAAAAGCTTCAGTAGCTGCTTGCCTTCTGCATGCTCTTCAGCAGCATCAACCTTCAGGTAGGTTTGTAGAATCACAGAATGGTTTGGGTTGGAAGGGACCTTAAAGACCATCCAGTTCCAGCCATGGGCAGGGACACCTCCCACTAGCTCAGGTTGCTCAAGGCCTCATCCAACTTAGCCTTGAACACCTCCAGGGAGGGGACATCCACAAAACCTCCCTGGGCATCCACTGGGGGAGATGCTGCCCTGATGTGACCACATCCTGTCCCTGGAAAGCCCAGCAAGAAAAGCTGAGCCAGCTTGTTGTCATGCTGCTCTCACGTGACTAGGGCTGCTCCACATCTCTGTCTAATATATCTCAAGCTCTTAAGTATGACAGGCTTAAGGGATGGGACTTGATGTGGTTTTCTCTGGCTTTAGCTATGTCTGACATGATAAAAGGTGCTCTTCAAGTCTCTTGCAAGAGCCAGGCTCTTCCATGTGCAGTGGTCAAACATGGACATGGTGTCAGTGCCTGTGGTCTCCAACCCACTCCAGTCTCACAGTCCCATGGCTTGAGCAGGATGTTGGGGCAGAGACCTGCTGAGGACCTTCTCCTTGAACACCTCGGGGACTCTGAGCACAGTAGTGGTTGCAGCCCATGGGAAGAAGTGGGAGAGCAGATGGGGAGACTTGGGAGAGCAGCTGAAATGTTAGAGCCAACCCTCCCCAGAAAAGTGAATGGAATGTTGTCATCTTCACTGAACTTGATTAGCAGGGAGGGACTAAAAGCTGGGTCATCAGCTTGGTTGCAGGCAAAGTAATTGAGCTTGGGCCAAGAAACTGGGAGGGTTGTGGTGCTTACACCGCCCAGCTGGGCTGCACTGGGAGGGGAGGAGGGATGCAACTGGGGGAGGAGGGTAAGAGGTGATGAGGCAAAAATGTTATTATGACAAAGCCTGGGGTTTTCAAGGTGGGGGGGGAAAGGCAGCTGATAAAGAACAGGACAAAGGCAGAACTTCTTCAGCTAAATGTGATCGAATTGGAGCATTGCAGGGCTGCAGTGCTTGGGCTGTGGGGTGGGATGTTCTGAGGAGCTCTCTGTGACTGATGTTTGGAGAGTGCTTGGGAAACAAAGCAGCACAAGAACAAACACACAAAAGGAAATGAGGCAAATCAAGGAAATGCAGAAAGTTATTCTGCAGTGACTTTACTCTCCCATTATTCTCCAGCCGTTTTCCAGCCAAAAAGAACCCTCACTGCTTTTCCCTGCTGTGTCTCACTCCTGTGGGCAGGTGCTGGCTCTTCAGACTACAGGAAGAATGTTTGCACAGTACAAAAAATCAGAGGGTTTGGGCTGTGGTGCTGCTGAAGGCTTGCAGAGATGCTCTTTGCTTTGTGCTAAGGCTTGGGTAAGGAAATGACCTTGCACCAGTTAGGGATTGACCTGCTGGAAAGCAGCTCCATGGAGAAGGACCTTGGACTCCTGGTGGACAATGAGTTATCCACGGGACAGCAATGTGTGCTTGTGGTGAAGAAGGCCAAAGGTCTCTTGGGGTGTATTGAGAAGAATGTGGCCAGCAGGACAAGGGAGGTTCTTCTCCCTATCTACTCTGTCCTGCTGAGACCACATCTGGAGTACAGGGTCCAGTTCTGGGTTCCCCAGCTCAAAAGGGACAGGGAAATACCAGAGAGGATGAGGAAGGGACAGGAGCATCTCTCTGATGAGAGACTCGATGATCCTCGAGGTCTCTTCCAACCTTAGTGATACTGTGAAAGGCTGAGAAAGCTGGGGCTGTTGAACCTGGAGAAGAGATGTCTGAGAAGGGGTCTTATGAGTGTTTATAAATATCTGAAGGGCTGGGGGCAAGAAGAAGGGGCCAGGCTCTTTTCAGTGGTGTCCTGTGATAGGACAAGAGGCAATGGGTATAAACTGGAAGCCAGGAAGTTCCACTGCAACATGAGAAGGAACTTCTCTTTGGTGTGAGGGTGCTGGGGCCCTGGAGCAGGCTGCCCAGACAGGTTGTGGAGTCTCCTTCTCTGGAGATATCCTAAACCCACCTGGCTATCGTGATCCTGGGCAAGCTGCTGTGGGTGCCCCTGAGAGAGCAGGAGCATTGGAATGGATGATCTGCAGAGATTCCTTCCAACCCCTGTAAATCTGTGAAAAAATGCTATTTCCTGAGTCTTTCCAGACCTACATCTGACACATTCCTACTTTAAATGTTTTGGTCACCTTTCCTGCAGCTCCAACCCTCCTGCAGACCACCTTCAACTGCGTGCAGCGAGTTTGAGCTTTTCATGGTTGGCAAACCCTGCTGAGCAGTGGAGCAGGGCCACCTTGCACACAGCATGTGTTTACCTCAAATATTTGATACCACCAAACACCCCCCAGCTGATCTGGGAGCTGTGATCCCACAAGGGACTTTAATTACCTTCCTTTTCCAAGAATCCCATCTGGTTGCTGGGGTGGCAGATGGGAGAGTTTTCTTTTCTGGGGGATGTCAGATAGCAGAGGATTGAAAGGAGCCAGAGGAAGATGAGAGATTTCTGGAGGACTGTGCAGTTCTCCTTCATAGTGAGTACAATTTCTTGGTGACTAATGCATCCAGGCTTGCAGAATGACCTCATGGGTTAGAGGCAGTGGTGTGATGGAGAAGATGTGACTAAGATGCTGGCTCCTGATTTCCCAACACTTCCCTCCTAAACTGCTCTTTGGCTTCCTACAGGCACATCACAACTTCTCTATTAATAATTAAGAGCTTTAATATGGTTTGAAAGCTCTTGGTTTGACATCAGATCCACCAGCTTGAGTTTCTGGCCTGCTGAAAGACTTTTGAGCAGAATAGGAGCAGGGGGAGGATGAGAGCATAAAGATGGTGAGCAAATAGGTTAAGGCAGGACATGCTGTGTCCAGGCTAGAGGGACCCAAAAACGTCTTAGTATGGGTCTGTGGTTGCCATTGTCCTACTGCCCTGCCTCATCTGTGTCTGCCTGGTGAGACCACACCTGGAGCAGAGGGCTCCCCAGTTCAAGAGGGACAGGGATATAGCAGAGGGTGTCCAACAGAGGCTATGAGGATGGTGAAGGGAGCGGAACATCTGTCTGGTGAGGAAAGGCTGAGACACTTGGGGCTGTTTAGCCTGGAGAAGAGAAGGCTGAGACGGGATCTTATGATCCTTTATGACTATCTGAAGGGTGGGTGTCAAGAAGAAGGGGTCAGGCTCTTACTGGTGGTGTCCTGTGATAAGACAAGGGGCAGTGGGCACAAACTGGAACCCAGGAAGTTCCACCTCAACATGAGGAGAAACTTCTTTGGTGTGAGGATACTGGAGCCCTGGAGCAGGCTGCCCAGACATGTTGTGGAGTCTCCTTCTCTGGAGGGATCCCAAGCCCCACCCTGGCCATTGTGATGCTGGGCTGGCTGCTGTGGGCACCCTGCTTTGGCAGGGGGATTGGACTGGATGATCTCCAGAGGTCCCTTCCAACTCCATCATCAGCTGGGAAAATCTGTGGCTGCCAGTGTAGCTTCTGGTGCTGGTAGGATGTTTCTGTAGGAGCAGTGAGTGATGGGTTGCTCACTTGCTGGTGATGCTGTGGATTGTCTGTTAAAAGCAAGTGGCAGAAGCGCTGGTGCGGTGCTGTTCCCTGTTCAGATGGTGTGATGCTCCCATCACCGGGATCCCACCCCATGTGGAGGACACCTGCACACTGGTCCAGCCAGCTTCCTTCTCACAGTGCCTCCAACGCTTACTCATGCTGAAATTTCACCCATCTCTGACTCTGCTTCTTCACTCAGCTTTCTCCAGCATTAACATCCATCTTCCAAGCTTCGTGCCAGGAGGCTGTTCCATGCCAGCAGTGTCATCGCATCCCCTTGAAACATCCGGCATTATCTCTCTGCTTGGAAATGGAAATGGCTACTAAGTGGGACAACAACAACTCCAGCTCCTCTTCCCAAAGTCAGAACTCTTCCTGCTCTCTCTCTGACTCACCTGGGAAAGCTTTTAGATGCTTTATGAAGTCGCTAAAGCAGGGAAATGTTTCTGCGTGCGGGGAAGAAGCCAAGTAGCAGCGAGGGGACAAACCAAAGGGCTGGGTATCCTCAGGATTACCAAGAGGGACATGTCCATCTGGTCCAAAAGAAGAGCCTCTAAATCTGTGCTGATGGAGACAGAGGAATTAATAAATGGAGCCATGGGAAAGTCCACCCTGAAGGAGATGCACTTTTCTGGACCTCTTTGGTCAAGTGATGTTGACCACAGTGCGTTTTGGCTGCTTCTTCCCCTAAGTGTGTCATTGTTGTCCACCTGAGTGATTATGCACCTGAGGGAATAACACTGGAGAGAGTTCTAGCAGCATTTCTCTTCCATTTAAATTTCCAGCCAGAGGAAGAATCCTGCCAGTGTGAAGCCCTGTGTGCTGATGGTCACCTGTGGGGCCCTGTGTGATGCCATCACTCACCGGCAGGGCAGGCAGAGCCTGGGGACTCGCTTGCTGGAGCTCATCCTTCCGCACCTTGAGCTGTGCTAGGGCCTGCAGCATTGCATGAACTTCATGGGCTTCTTAACCCAAAGCTGCCTCCCATCTCATTTAGCCAACAGAGCCACATCTGCTGCTGAGCTGCACTCTTGGCCTCATGTTAGAAGACTTTAAGTGATGCTATACTGTGTTTTTTTTCTTCCTTTCTGGTTAGCCTGGAGAAGAACTTCATGTTCTGCAGCTTTGTCTCATAGGAACAGGTCAGGAGGTAAGGGGCTGGGAGGGTTTTGATGTATTTTGAAGCAGTCAGGTATTGATAATGTCAGGCTGGAATTTTGTTATTTATTCTGGAGGTGATTGCATGAAAGGGCTGCAGCTCATCAGCAGGCTCTGCCCATTCATGGTCATTAGATGTTCTCTGTCAGAAATAGCCCTGAGTTCCACCAAAATAAACAAGAAGTTGCAAACGTTTTTGAAGTGGAACTGGTGTCCTCTCAGCCAGGAGAACAAAGCAGCAGAAGTTGTCTGGAAGCCCTGCTGAGAATAGCTCTTGAGAGCTGTAAATGCCTTGAGGACTTGAGCTGTGTGAAGAAAAAGCCAGAGGCAGTCTGGACAGGGAGGCTGCAGAGAGAGGAGTCGAAGTGAGGTTATGAGAAAGGGTTAGACAAGAGATTTTTTAGCTAAGGCAACTGGGAAGGAGGCTGGAGCCTGGAGACAAGAACTGCTGCTGTCTCTGTGTGGCCAGGCAGCAAACTAAACATCAGAGAGGGGACGGCAGAGCGAGCAGCAGGCACGAGGGCTTAGCTTCTAAAGCTGTTTCTGAGTACCCTTGGCTGGAAGAATGGGGCAGCCAGAGGGTCAGATGGAACTGAAGTGCTCCTGCAGCTGGTAGGCAGCCACTATGGCACAATGCCCTCCCACACCCTGCCCTTTGCAGGGTGGTTTTACCTCCTCACTGGCTTGCAGGTCACAGCTGCTGCATTCAAGGGGCTCAGATGGACCATCAAGAAAGGTGAAAGCCTTGGGATGTGCTGGGCTACAGCCTCATGGATTTCCTTCTGCTGCCTCTTCATACTCACCTTGGAAGATTCTCATTTTAGCCACTTCTGTGTTTCCTGGTTCTGGTGGTTTTGGTTCTTAGCTTTTTTTTCCCCTCTTTTCCCCCCACTCTGCACCCAACAGGAAGAGTCCCTTGCAAAGTCCTCCAGAGTAAGAAGAAGGAAAACAACAAAGGTCCAGATGACTTTTGCCTTCTGCAGGCAGAGCTGAAAGCAGGCAGCAGCCAACATTGCCTCCAAGCCTCTCACCACCCCTGCTCTATCCACGAGAAACAGAAAGGAAATTGGATCCCACAAGAAAAGCACTTCCCAAATGCCAGAGACCTCAGAGCAGTCTGGCCACTTGTGTGCACTGACCTCTCCAGTGAGACAGGCACCTCAGGGGGGTGACACTCCAGCAGTGTCTTGAAAGAGTTCCTGCATTTCACGGAAGGGAGGTGAACCCCTCATGCATATCATAGCTCTGAGGTCCATAGGTGCTGGGAAGGCCAGCCCAGGTGGATTCTGGAGTGTCCATTTGTTCTTCCTGAGGAAATGTGCTGGAAGGACTTGCAGAGGAAGACCATGGGATAGCTCAGTCATCACAGGACCACATTCATCTCTTCTGTGAGCAACCTCATTGAAGCAGGATGGTCTTCAGATGTAAAACCCACGCAGAATCACACAAATCTCACCTCAAAGGGATGTTTCTGCTTCCCCTCTGATCCCCCAAAACAGCATCACTGCTCCTGTGCTCTACAAGCATTTCTCCTTTTTCATGTGTCATAAAATCCCAGAATCCCAGCATGGTGTGGTTGGAAAGGACCTCTGAAGATCACCCAGTCCAAGTGCCCTGCTAAAGCAGGGCACCCACAGCATCTTGCCCAGGATCACAATGGCCAGGGTGGGGTTGGAAGCTCTCCAGAGGAGACTCCACAGCCTCTCTGGAGAGCCTGCTGCAGGGCTCCAGCACCCTCACACCAAAGAAGTTTCTCCTCCTGTCTAGGTGGAACTTTGATGTGCTGACATTAGTTGATAGTTCTTTCAGTTGTTTTGGTGGACATGAAGGGTGTTGTCTTTGCCACCAAGGATCCAGAGACGCACAAATCCTGCTCCAAACTACCCATAGCTTCTTGGGTAGAGGCCAGCCCTGAGTGCTGGTTCTTGCTGTAGGGCTTTGGTACCACAGCATCACAGGAATAGCTCTGGGAATCCCACTGCTGGCATCGCTCAGGAGCAGGCTGCGCAGCTGGTGGGGCGATGACAGAGAAGACTTTCTGAGTAGCAAGAGCTGCATTCTTTGGAAATTACTTCATCTCAAAAAATGCTTTGGGAATTCCTAGTCCTGGAGCCCTGCATGGTCAGATTTTCTTTCAGTCACGCTGTGAGGAGGAGCAGGGCTGGTAGGGAGGTGGTGGCTGTCCCACGGTGCAGGGGCAGCATCGCTGGTGGGCCAGCGAGGTGTCCTCGTGGAGCCTGCTGCCTGCAGAGCTGGTGGGAGCTATGGCCAGAGGGCTGGTGGGTGTTGGTGGTCACTCTCAGGGGGAGAAGCCCAACCATGTTTTGACCTGTATCTCATTTCTATGCACATGTAATCTTCTGATGCAATAAAGTTTTGGGCCATAATTGCAAAGGGAAGTCCTTTGTTTGTGTTGAATCTAGTGACACAGCATCTGCCAGGAGGGAAGAAGCCAAGAGCTTGGCCTTAAAGCAGATATGGACCTCAGAGGAGCTCATGCCAACAACTGAACCTTCTTTGATATTCTCAAGGTATCACTGCAGTGGTGGTATTTATGACATGGGCACTTTGGGCACTTTCCCCCTAGGAATTGGACCCAATCCGTGGATTTATCCTTTGAGTTTTGAATTGTCACCATCAGAGAATGCCAGGGAGCACTGGCTGCCAGCCTTACTCATGGGCATGTGGAAGGGCATTCAGGAACCACTGGTGAGGGTCACGAGCCTCTTGGTGTAGAGGAAGAGCTAAACACCCAGAGATGAACCTGGTGCAGATAAGAAAGGCTTTGGGGTGGTGGTGGCACAGAGGCATGGGCTGGAGGGACATTTTTGCTTTAAGGTGCTAAGCTGTAACTCAAGCTGAAGGGAAGACAGCAGCTCCAAGGTTAATCAGAAATATTGGCTGGAGAACCTGCTGGGTGAGGTTGGCTGGAGCTTTTGCACAAGGGAGGCTGAGGTTTTACATTCAGCCTGAAATGGAAGAAGGTTTGTGACACCCAGGTCTCTGACAGAACGTGAAACATTTCATCCTGAGCAGAAGCTAGGGGCTGAAGGGTATGACTCCTGCTGCTGTGATCTGATAGGTATTGAATGAGCATGAGCTGACCCTTCATCTTTGCTACAGAGTCTTCATCTTCTGGGGAAGGTTTCAGCTGTGTGTGTGCTGGTGCTGCCTGGTTTGGTTGGTGTGGAGGGGAGGGGTTTGCTTTCATCCTTCCTGGAGGCTGGGACTTTTTTCCCAAGTTGGCTACTGTTCCAAGCCATGCTCCTCAGGAGGCTTCTCCTTGAATGTGGAGGAGGCACATCACTGCACACCACATGGTGACAAGAGGAAATGGGAGTCACATCTCTCTAGGAAATTATTTTATGACCCCAGACAGGTCTTTGGGACAAATTGTATTTGCCTCCTGGAGCTGAGAGGGAAGACTGTGTCCCTCTCCACACATGTGCCACCTTTCTCTCCACCTCAGGACTTACCCTGACAGCAGCTTCACCCTGTTCCCCCAGAGAAGTGCCAGTTCCCTGAGAATGTCTCCCAAAGGAGAAGAGATGAAGCTGTGGCCACTGGTGTGCCGTTAATCCTGCTGCAGTCCTGGTCCTCCCTCCAGCATCCCTTTGCTCTGGTGTGACCCATAAACTTACTGCAGGACTGAGGTTTCCCTGCATACTCTGGAGCTCCCCACCCCAGCATCCCTTCTTTCTCCTTTGGGTGCCCCCAGATTAAGGATGGAGATGGGGATGGGAATGAGGACAGCCCAAGCATTGCCTATGAGCTTGTACTCGAGGTCAGGTGGTCTGGAGCTCTGAGCAACCTGCTCTAGTTGCAGATGTGCCTGCTGACTGCAGGGAGGTTGGGCTGGATGAGCTTTGAACGTCCCTGCCAACCCACCCTGTTCCATGACTCCATGATCACAGCCCTGTGTGATCAGAGGTACCAGAGGCTCAGAAAAAAAGCCCTAAATGATGCTGCTTTTGCAGAACTTCTGCAGGTGCTTCTGGAGTGCAGAGAAGTTTTTCTTAGTGCTCTAGCAGGGATGGAGCTTAGAGCCTGAATTGGAAGGTAGAGATGAGTCTGGGCCTGAAAGCAGCAGCAGATGAGTCAGAGCCCAGTTGGTGTTGTAGTACAATAATTGCTTTTTGGTGACCCTGAGAGTGACCTACATTGAGCAGTGGTGAAGGAACCAAGCTTACTTTGTGCTTGACTTCTGTCTTCATTTACTAGTTCAGTAACTTGACTCAACTTCAGTTGGCAGCTGTAGCTTGAAGGTGAGGAGTTTGCAGGAGGGGAAGAAGAGGGCTTCAGTGTAAACTGTGGAAAATCCATCCCTGTTTACAGTGCTGGATGGATGAGCAGGGCAGGAGCCCTAGACCAGAGAGCTCTTTGCCTGATGTATTCAGTAGCCACCAAGTCTGAGGGCCCTCTGGTGCTGCTGATGCTTGCAGGGTGATGTGAGCTGGAGGTTTTCTCCTGCTAGCTCTCCTGGGATGGCAGCCTGGAAACACCAGCCCTGGCTGGCTCCATCCTGCAGATAACCAACTCCTCTGTGCTCCCAGACCCGTTTGGAGGTCATGAGCGGGCACGGCGGAGCAGGTCCCCGGTTCTGACAGCACCACAAGTGCCGTACAGAAGGGGGATGGAGGCAGCTCAAAGGCATCAGAAATGCCAGGAAATCCCATTCTCTGTGCCCATTCCCAGCAGCTGGGGGGAACAAAGCGGGGCAGGTAAGTGGTGGGCAGTGGGCTGGCTGCGAGCGCCGGGCCGGCCGGCCGGGGTGGTGGCGCAGGGCTTGCTGAAGATCCAGCTCCTCTTGTCCGGAGAGATGCAGATGCGGCTCCAAGGCTCTCCCCAGGTCCGAGCCCCTCATTTCACGGCTGTGCCCGGGTGGCTGTGTGTGTGGCTGGCTGCACGTTGATCAGGTATCTGCTTCTGTCTTGCAGCCCTCAGAATCCAAGCCCAACGTCACCCCTCTCACCGTCCTGGCCCATGTTCTCCGCGCCATCCAGCCCTATGCCCACCTCCTCTACGTCCAGCGACTCATCCCCCATCAGGTCTGTTGCACAACTCGCTTTGCTCTTTGTTGCTTTGGCTGTTTTCTGTTGGATTTCTCCAGTTCCCCCCACTCTGCCTTGCCTGTCCCCTTGGCTTCCTGCTCACCCCACCCCACCTGCAGCTATCTGCACTCGGCAAGAGAGGAGCTTCCAGCCGCCTCCAGCCCCAGGGGCGCCCTTTGAGTGCCCCCCTGAGCCCCACAGCGGGTGCCCCCTGAGCCCCGTGGTCACGGTCACAGTGCTGGATGTCACCGGTGGTTTCTCTGGTCATGCCCAGCCACCGCAGCTCCTGGGGGTGGCTTTAGTCCTCTGCAACAGGTAAGAGCTGTGGTGCCATCCTGGGTGCTGCAGGGAATGGCCAGCCTTTGGAACTGCAAGGAATAATGAGCCTCGGTTCTGTGGAGAAGGACCTGGGAGTGTGGTGGACACCAAGCTCACCGTGAGCCAGCAGTGTGCCCTCGTGGCTAGTGGTCTCCTGGGGTGCATGAAGAAGAGTGTGGCCAGCAGGTCGAGGGAGGTCCACCTCCAGCCACCTCCTGGGGTTGGGACGTGTCCAACCAGTTCTTTCCTTACCAGTGCAGAGCGAGCTCCTCCCAGCACCTCCAGCCACAGCAGGGCTCTCTGCTCAGCAGCTGCCAGCCCAGCAGGGTGCCTGCCTTGCTTTGCTTTGTGTCTCCAAAGGCTGACAGCAGCCCAAAGCCACCCGAGCAGCCTTCCCCCCTGTGGGAGGGGACCCTCATCATCCCCCAAAACAGCACAAGGGCTGGTGGGGGCAGATCCTGAGTGCGTTGCTGGCCCTGTGCCATGCTTGGAGGCAGATACCAACCATGTGCTGGAGTGCCTGAAAGCCCTGCAGGGTTCCAATGGGAGCAGTCACAGCTGGAGAGCAGCTAGCAAGCGAGGGGCAGGCTGCAGAAGTCATTCCAGGGGGAGAAAAACAACAACTTGAATAATTCAAGGTGGTTACACCTGAAAATACCTTCTGGTTTTTACCTGACAAGTCTCCACAAATGAGACTCTGTGTGGGTGGTGCCTCCCTGGGACCCTCTGCAGTGGGACAAGTGTTTGCCCATCCTGGGTTTCAAGTGCTTGGCACCAGCTCGTGTCAGCCAGCTGGAATTTGGAGAGGAGAGTCCTCAGCTTTAAGGTTCTCTTCTCAGCAAAACCAAAACCTCTCACAGCTGCCTCGGTTCATGCTTTCTGGGTGATGTTGAACCACTTCTGCCAGGAGGTTAGAGCGTGCTGCTTCCCTGGGATCTCTTTGGCAGATGCAGAGCAAGCTCAAGTCCTCCAAAAGACAGAAATTGGTGAAACAGAATCCCAGAGTCCCAGAGGGTGAGGTTGGAAGGGACTTCTGGAGATCATCTGGTCCAACCCCCCAGGTACTCCTAGATCAGGTTGCACAGGAACACATCCAAACAGGTTTTGAAAGTCTTCAGAGAAGGAGGCTCCACAACCACTGACCCGAGAAATGGCGAGACCTTGGTCCTTGCCCCAGCAGCTCTTGGGTCACTTCCATCACTTCCTTTGGCTGTACCATAGCTGAGCAGCCTCCTGCAGCACTGATGATGTTCTGTGTCCAGAGTCTTCAGCACAGAAAGGACATGGACCTGCTGGAGCAAGTCCAGAGGAGGCCACAAAGATGATCAGAAGGCTGAAGCACCTCCCCTGTGGGGACAGGCTGGGAGAGTTGTGGCTGTTCATCCTAGAGAAGAGAAGGCTCTGGGAAGACCTTAGAGCTGCATTTCAGTATCTGAAGAGGATCTACAGGAAGGCTGGGGAGGGACTGTCTTGAAGGGCCTCTGGTGATAGGATGAGGGGCAATGATTTAAAGCTGGGGCAGGGTAGGTTTAGGTTGGCCATCAGGAGGAAGCTCTTCACAATGAGGGTGGTGAAATACTGAAACAGGTTCCCCAGGGGTGTGGTTGAGGCCCCATCCCTAGAGACATTCAAGATCTGACTTGATGGGGCTCTGAACAACCTGCTCTGCTTGGAGGTGTCCCTGCTGACTGCAGGGGGGGGTGGACAAGATGAGCTTTGAGGGTCCCTTCCAACCCAGTGCATTCTGTGCTGCATCCTGCTGGTCGGGCAGCCCATGCCCATGACCTGGCAGTGTCCCAGCTTTCCACCAGCCTTGCTGGAGCCCAGAAGGATGAGTGGGGGGCTGGAGGTGCGGAGGACAGCTCCACATGCTGATGCCTTGCTGGTGGGGTCTGAGGTCCTGCATTTTCTCCCTGCCTCTGCTGCTGGTTTGCTCCATCTCTGGCTGCCCCTGCAGCCTGGGCGGGCTGGCACTTCCCGCTGCCATCTCATGGTGGGTGAATCTCTTTTATCTCTAGGTACAGCCTCCTAAGAAGTGCACCAAATTCTCCACGGACCTCCCTGCTTCTCTCTTTTGAAACCCCCTTCCCCAGGTGCTAATTCCTCCTGCTGAAATTCTCCCAGCTGCTCTCGGAGTGATGTGCTTGGCACGAGCAGGGCACTGCCAAAGCCCTGGACAGTCACCCGCTGCCCACCTTCACTCTGGCACTTCAGACGGTCACAGAACATCTCCGGGGCCTTGCTCTGCTCCTCTTGTCTAGCTCCTGGCGCTGTCCTGGGCCCTTTTTGCTTGGGGCTGCCCACTGCATGGGCACTGGGTATGGGCACCGCTCCTGGCAGTGCCAGCTGAGCTGCAGCTGGGATTTGCAGTGTAGAGACTCATCCCGAGGCCGCCTCCGGTCTCCTCCTCACTGGTCCCTCAGGCAGCGCCAGCTGGCACCTCCGCAGAGCCGCAGCGTCCCCAGCCGGTGGCCCCCTGTGAGGGCAGCGGTGTGTGCCTGCGGGGGGCGCTGATGCCAGCCCATGGTTTGTGTTGCAGCTCTCCCCTGCGGAAGGCGCGGGCCCTCTACGCCTGCAAGGCAGAGCACGACTCGGAGCTCTCCTTCACCGCCGGCACCATCTTCGACAACGGTCAGTGCTGGGCTGGGGCTGCTGGCCAGGGGAGGGGCTCGGGCTCCTCCCGGTGCTGCCCGAGGACAGCACAAGGGGCAGGGGGCACAAATGGCAGCTCAGGAGGTTCCATCTGAACAGGAGGAGAAACTCCTTGGGTGTGGGGGTGCCGGTGCCCTGCAGCAGGCTGCCACAGAGCTTGTGGAGTCTCCTGCTCTGGAGAGCTTCCAAACCCACCTGGACACTGTGGTCCTGCACAAGCTGCTGTGTGTGCCCTGCTTTAGCGAGGTGGATGGCCTGGGTGATCTCCAGAGGTCTCTTCCAACTCCCCCCCCCCACCATGCTGGGATTCTGGAAGGGACAGCCTTGCATGGAGGTTCTCCAGGCCACCCTTGGGAGTGCAAAGTGCAGGCTGTGATCCAAATCAGAAAAACAAAGGGAGTTTGGTGGGGCACAGTGTCACCTTTGTGTGATGCTGTATCCTTGGCAGGCAGGAGCACCACCAGTGCCCGCTGCCGGCCTTGTCTGCTTGCAGTTTGCCTTCCTGGCAGCTGCCCAATGCTCCAGCTGCTCACTGGAGTTACTGGAGACCTTGCAGTAGGCATGTCCCAGCTCTTCACCATGTCACAAAATGCATCAGAGTGAGGTAGGACCGCACAGACCTTGTCTGCTTGTGCCATGCTGGGTGTGTGACCACATTGTGTCTCTCACGTGGCCATGGGCCCTTGATCTAAATGTAAGGGAGAAAGCAGTGGGTGACAGCAGGGTGGAGCCCTGTGTGACACCAAACTTTACCATACACAGAGCCATCCCTCTCTGGTTCTCTGGGTAGGGGTTTGAGAGGGGTTTGAGACTGGGTTCTGAGTATCATCAGCAGGAACGCGTGCAGCTGCTATGGTGTTTCATGCAAGGAGGTGGAAAAGCAGCTTGTTTGTTTCTCCTTCTGGATACCAAGAGCTGAAGAGGTAGGCTCTGGTTAGTCAGACTTCTGGAGAGGATGTTAATGAACTTAGATTTTCTCTTTCCTGCATCAAGGGACAGAGGTAGTGCCCCACAGAGCCAAGCAGCTCTGCCTGAGCTGTAATCCCAGTGTAAAGAAAAGACTTTTGATCACTGTCCAGGGAGTTCCTGGCTTTTATTTGTTGAGCATTGTCAGTTGGGAAGCTGCAACCACATGCCCTGTGATATATGTGAGGATCCAGCAGGAAGGGGAAGAGAATGAGGACATGTGAGTGAAAGAAAATACGTTTGCTAAGCAGCTCCAGGGCTACCTGATAAATAAACATGGTCTCCCCTTGGAGAGCCCGTGGGAATTAGAGCAGCCAGGAGGGGAACCAGCTTGAATTCAACACATTGTGTTTGCTAGATTAAAATCAATGGATTATTCAAGGGGAAAACCATACAGCATGTTCTGATCACCTGGCAGCACGGCCAAGGCTCACGTTGGCCGGGGGAGCAGCTCTGCTGGGTGGAAACAGCCTGATGCAGGGGGTTGGGAAACCCAACCACAGCAATGTACCATGGGCACAGAATCAGAGCATTGTTTGGCTTGGAGAACACCTCTAAGGTCATCAAGTCCAACCATCAAACCAGCACCACCATGGCCACTAAACCATGTCCCCAAGTGCATTTGCCACAGGTTTCTTGAACACCTCCAGGGATGGGGACTCCACCACCTCCCTGGGCAGCCTGTTCCAATCCTTGACCACTCTTGTAGCAAAGAAATTCTTCCTCATGTCCAACCTAACCCTCCCCTGGCACAATTTCAGGCCATTTCCTCTCCTTCTATCACCTGATACTAGGGAGAAGAGACCAACCCCCTCCTCAGTCCAACCTCCTTTCGGAAAGCTGAGAGCAGTGAGCTCTCCCCTCAGCTTCCTCTTGTCCAGGCTGAACAACCCCAGTTCCCTCAGCACATTTACTGCCACAGTGAGGGCACTCAGGTACCAAGTGCCTGAGATGTGCTGTGAAGTCCAGGTTTCCTGTAACTGAAGTTCCAGTGGGGGTTGGTCTCTTCTCTCAAGAAACAAGGGCTAAGATGAGAAGGAAGGCTCAATCTGAGGCTCAAGTTGCTCCAGGGGATGTTTTGGTTGGACATTAGAAGCTTCTTCCCTGAAAAGGTTCTCAAAGACTGGGACAGGCTGCGCAGGGAGGTGTTTGAGTCTCCATTCCTCAGGTACTGCCATCCCATTGTGCAGGTGTGGCAGTTAGGGCCATGCTTCAGTGGTGGACTTGGCTGTGCTAGGTTGATGGTTGGACCTGATGATCTTAGAGGTCTTCTCCAACCAAAATGACGATTGTCTGGGTCCAACCTGCCTTTTCCTTCTCCCCTGCAGTTCACCCATCCCAGGAGCCTGGCTGGCTGGAAGGGACCCTCAACGGCAAGACAGGATTAATCCCGGAGAACTACGTGGAGTTCCTATGACTCTGGGCATCTGAAGGGCCACTGCTGAGCTTTCCATGGTATCCATGGCAGCTGCTGGTGGCATCCTGCAGACCACTTTGCTCTCTGCCGCCGTGCAGCGCGGGGCGAGCACCGCCCTGTGCCCGCTGAGATGAATGTTTGTGTGGATAATCTCCTTGGTGTCTCCTGTGGTGCTGGGGCTGTGGGGCGAGTGGTCCTGGGGACGCCTCACCTCCTCCAGCCCCGAGCAGAGGCAGGTGATGCCCGAAGCCCATGTCCCCGCTGGAAGCCCTCCCAGCAGCCAACAAACCCCAGCAGCGCAGCGGCTCTCTGCTCTGAGCCTGCAAACTCTGACCAGCAGGAGAGAAGCCACCACACTGATGATCCCTGCTGGGAGCCTGCAAAGAGCTTCAGTGGGAGCTGAGGAACCCAAACCCATCGCCCTTCCCTCTGGAGAAAGAGCAGTCAGCAGTGAGGAGTCCTTTGCGCCCAGGCTCTTCGCTGCTTTCCAACCAGCCCAAGTGAAGCTCTCCTGTGCTGCCCAGGAGCAGCCCAGCCCTTCTCATGCCACGGGGGAAGGGGTGAGGTGCTTGCGGCTGACATCAAACCGCAGGCTGGGCCTGCAGCAGCAGCTGGGATGAGGCTGAGCTCCCCTTGGCAGCGCCGGTGAGGTGGTGGCCGCCCTGCCCTGCCCCAGCAGAGATCTGCTCTTGCAGGCGAGAGCGAGATGCTCAGTGGGCTCTGCAGGGTGGGCACAGGGGTGGCTGAGAGCTGCCAGCGCTTGTCAGGGTGGAGGGGAGAAGATTTTGGACCAAACCTCTCCAGGTCTGCTGCTGGATTTGTTGAGGGTTCTGGGGTTTGTGAGGTGCAGGTCAGTGCTTCTTGCCCTTTCCTTCCTGGAGGGCTGTAGGCAGCTCGCCAGGAGCACCCCTCCTGTGGCTGGACTGATGGGTTGTGTCTGCCCTTTCCAAAGCACATCCATCCACGCTTCTGTGAATGCCCAGGCTGCTGCTGTGCCATTTTGGAGCTGCGTTTGCCACTCTCCACCGTCGCTTTGTTGTGGTGGTCTCCTTGCTTGCAGCCTGGCACGTCGCCTGTCCGTGCCAAGTCTGTGCAGTACTGGTTGTGCAAGGTCAATTATTTCCATCCTCACAGGACATTTGTTGTTGGGGTGGCCAAGCTGTGGTCTACAAAGAACTAAGAACAAGCCCTTTGGCTCCACCACCACTCTGGTCCTGCCCTGCAGAAGATGCTTGTGTCTCCATGGATGCGGCGAGTGGTTGGCAGAGTGAGTCTGCAAATCCCTCACCAGTCCAGGAGGAAGAAACTCCTTACCGTGAGGGTGGGGAGGCACTGGACCAAATTGCCCAGGGAAGTTGTGGATACCCCTTCCCTGGAGGTGATCAAGGCCAAGTGGCATGAGGCCTTGAGCAACCTGGTCTAGTGGGAGGTGTCCCTGCCCATGGCAGGGGCTGGGAACTGGATGATCTTCAAGGTCCTTTCCAACCCAAACCGTTCTGTGATTTTGGGTCTCTTCTAAGTGAAAGGGTAAGAGAAGGAGTCCTATGGGACTGCAGAGCCAGGCTGGCCAGGTGGCATGTCCAGGGCTGGAAGGATGGTATTTTGTCATGGACAGTGGTGGGGAAAGCCCAGCTGGCTGGTGGAGAGGGCCTCTGGAGCAGGAGCCACGCTGCGGGGTGGGGACGGTGTCGTGTCTTTTTGTACTGATTCCGGAGACTCGGGGTGACTGAGTTGCTGTATGTGTCACTTTTTATTTTGGACAGATTTAATGTATAAATAGAGTATCTTAAAATATTCTGAGGGAAAGATCTATATTTGATATTTTTAGAAGAGCTGTAAGGAGAGAAGAGAAGGACATTTGAAACCCGGCTCAGCAGAGCGCTTGCAGACGGACTCACAGCCACAGCCACCCTCTGGCCTTGGGCTGCCTTCTCCTTGGCTTTGTGGTGTCACATAGAGATGAGGGAAACTGAAAGTTCAGGCCTAAAGATGTTTCTTTCACAGTAATTAAACATCCTGGACTTTTGTCTTGGACCAAAAAAGCAAAGAGGAGAAAGGTGATCTTTATTTTCCTGATCTCTGGGGTGGGTGTGGTATGGCTCATCTCGGGGTGGGAACCTCTCCCTAAGGACACACCAACCCTTCTGGGGACACACCGGGCTGGGGAGGCTGCCATCAACCCTCAAGCAATGGTGAAGCCTCCAGAGTGGCCATGTTTTCATCTGTAAGGAGCTGGCTGAAGAGGGCTGAGGGGTCTGTAGGTAAAAGCTGGTGTCTCGCTGGCGAGTTGCCGGTTCACGTCCAGCCCTGGATTTAATGGTGAACATTTGTTGGTTCTCCTGAAGCACAGCCTTGAGCTGGGCCTGATCCAGCCCCAGAAGTCACTGTGGTGCTGCCAGCCAGTGCTGGGGGCTGCTCAGAGCGGGTGCTGGGATGAGCAGTGCAGACACCCCCTTCCAGAGGAACAGGAGAGGGATGGGAAGGACTGATGGAAGGGGGATGGGGGAACGGGGGGAGGCGGGGCAAGGAAAGAGCTTAATGATTTTAATCTTTCATCTGTCCAAGCTGTTTGTTGGTGTTTGGGGCTATCCCATCCTGAGCTGCTCCTCCAGCATGGTCCCTTCTGCCTTCAGTGGGTGGTGGTTTTCAGCTCAGATGTGGTTTTCTCAGCACAGCCTTCTGCCTGAAATGTGACTCAGCCTTTAGCCAGTAAACAGCCCAGCGGTGAGGGGCAGCTTCCCTCAACTCCTCTTTCCAGCAGCTGCTGCTTTAGTTTGAGGAAGGTGATGGTTAATCAGAGCTGTCTCCCTTGCTTCTCTGACCCAGACCTAACCCTGATCTTTCTCTTTCTGGACATTCCAGCCCCCAGCAGAGCCTGCTTTGCTGCAGAGGCTTTGAGCAGGGGTCTCACCACCGCTCTCCATCCTTCCTGCTCAGCTGTTCTTAGCTCATCACTTCCTACTGCAGCGGAACTCAAACCAGGGAGAAAGGAGGGCTTCAGTCCCATCAGAAACACCTTAAAAGGCATCTTTAAGGGCCATGGTATTCAGGGACCTCCTCAGCAGGGCTGCCCCAGCTCCAGCAGGTTGCTGCCTGTCCTTGTCCCTGTGAAACCCTTCAGAGCAATGTGGCCCTTTGGCTCCTCAGCCGCTGGAGTTATTCTGAGCTGGGAGTGAATTCCTGAGGCACTCAGGAGCTTTTGGATGTGCTACCTCCAATCTTCTTGGGAGCAGAAGTCCCAGGCAAATGTGTTTATGAGATGTCATCTGGAAGGAAGGAAAATAAATGCCAGCAGAAGTTATTGCTCTGACAGGAGGGCAGGGGAATACTTTGGGGGTTTTTTTTCTCCCTTCTCCTCTTAAATGAAAACTTTCCAAAGAGAAAAATTTGGCTGAAAGGCTTTGCTGAATGTTCCTGTCTGGGGCCAGCTTTAATGCTGGAGTAAACTTTGGTTTATTCCACCAGGAGAAATTCAAGAGAGAAAAAATATTTTTTTAACCCAGCTTGACATGGAATTTGATGCTTTAATACCAAAGTCATCAGTCCCAAGGGTAAGGGAGCAGGGTGGGCAGACCTGCTGGCAGGTAAAGGCTCTCCTCTGTTCCCTCTCCATCAGTTTAGGCATTAAACCACCCCACAAAAAGAGACATGGAGGCACAATATCTGCTGAAAAGGAGGCCATGAGGCCACAGTACCTGCTGAAACAGAGGTCTCAGGAGCAGTCCTGCCATGCTTCAACTCAATAGCACAAGCCTCATGAGCCGGCCATGGCCAGGCCACCCCACAGCCTGGTGGCCACCCACACAACGTGGCATTTCTGAGATCCTCATGGGCCTGAGTTTGAGCTGCTGGCCCTTGTCTCTTGGCTGATTTTGTGGGGGGGGTGCACAAAATGGTTTGGGAGCACCCTGAGCGCTGCCAGTGCTCTTGGCACATGTCCTGGTGCTCTGCTGAGGGTTTAGGGTGAGGTGGGTTCAACTGGATTGAGCTGGATTGGGTTGGGCCAGGCCAGAGTTGGGTTAGATTGTGTTGTGTTGGATTAGGATTGAGTTGGGTTGGATTGTTTTGTGTTGGAGTTGGGCTGAGTTGGGTTGGATGTGGGTTGAGTTGGGCTGAATTGGGTTGGATTTGGGTTGAGTTGGGCTGAATTGGGTTGGATTTGCATTGAGTTGGGCTGAATTGGGTTGGATTTGGGTTGAGTTGGGCTGAATTGGGTTGGATTTGGGTTGAGTTGGGCTGAATTGGGTTGGATTTGGGTTGAGTTGGGCTGAATTGGGTTGGATTCGGGTTGAGTTGGGCTGAATTGGGTTGGATTTGCGTTGAGTTGGGCTGAATTGGGTTGGATTCGGGTTGAGTTGGGCTGAATTGGGTTGGATTTGCATTGAGTTGGGCTGAATTGGGTTGGATTTGCATTGAGTTGGGCTGAATTGGGTTGGATTTGCATTGAGTTGGGCTGAATTGGGTTGGATTTGGGTTGAGTTGGGCTGAATTGGGTTGGATTCGGGTTGAGTTGGGCTGAATTGGGTTGGATTTGCGTTGAGTTGGATTGGAACCATGGCGGGAGTCAGAAGGACCTCTGGAGATCATCCATTCCAAACCCCCCCTGCTAAAGCAGGGGCACCCACAGCAGGTGAGTCCATGGGGGTCCAGCATGACTGTGACCAGCTGGCACAGGTGAGGTGGTTGATGGGGAGAGCTCAAGCAACACCCACAGCCCCTCAAATTCCCAGCAGGTCAATGCAGCACTGCCTGGAGTCAGACTGGAGTCAGACTGGAGTCAGACTGGTCTGCCAGCTGAGGAGCATTCCCTACCCACCAAAGCAGGAGCTCGGTGCTCAAGGGCCGCGCTCTGCTGAGCAAGTGCCTGGGATTTTAATTATCCTAATGAAGCAGAAACCTCAAAGCAATCAGAGTTTGTACTTTGGGGCCAATTCAAGTTTCTAGCTTTTGGGAAATAAAGATGAAAAGCAAAGGTTTATTACTATTATTATTATTTTTAAGGAACTAGCTGTTTAAGCTTCTGGTCTCTGGGTGAGGAGCTGATTGTTTGGAGGCAAGCATGGCAAAGCAGCTTGTAATTTAGGCTGATGAGGTAGCACCTACCTATTACTGATTAGCAATCCTGCCTTCTGCTAATGAAGTTTATTCCTGCTTCTAAACCTCAGACAAAAGGGTCTAGAAAATCACACTTGGGCTCTAAAACTCGCTGACGCACTCAGGAAGAGCTTAACAAAACCCCACCCCAGCAGCCTGGAAATCTGCTGCAGGGCTCAAATGATACGGGGAAGGCAGAGCAGAGGGTCTGGATGTGAGGAGGGGGATGGTGGAGCTTAAATCAATCAATTTCCAGAGAGAGAGGTCCCTGCAGGGCTCAGCTCCCCAGGCTCTGCATCAGCTTCACGTCCCAGTGGCTTCTTCCCGTCCCCTGCTCGGCAGCAAGGCTGAGCTGCATGCCCCCAGACAATTAGGTAATTAAATCTCTGCAAATTGGTCAGAGCTGCCATTAACTTGTGAGGTAAGAACAGGGGGGACTGGGCTGGTTTAGTCTGGAGAAGAGGAGGCTGAGGGGGAACCTCATTGCTCTCTACAGCTCCCTGAAAGGAGGCTGCAGTGAGGAGGGGGTTGGTCTCTTCTCCCTAGCATCAGGTGATAGAGGGAGAGAAAACGGCCTGAAATTGTGCCAGGGGAGGGTTAGGTTGGACATCAGGAAGAATTTCTTTGCTACAAGAGTGATCAGGCATTGGAACAGGCTGCCCAGGGAGGTGGTGGAGTCCCCATCCCTGGAGGTGTTCAAGAAACCTGTGGCCATGGCACTTGGGGACATGGTTTAGTGGCCATGGTGCTGGTGGGCTGATGGTTGGACTTTATCTTGGAGGGCTTTTCCAACCCAAACAGTTCTCTGTTTCTACAAGAAGTGATGAGCACTGAAAATGACACTTTGGATGAGCTGCAGGACATCTGGACTGGGAGTCATCGTGAAGGCAGAACCCCAGCATGAGCATCCCTGTGGCACGGGGGTTTGGTGCTCACCTTCCCACTTTGCTTGGGTTTAATCCCAGGAGAGATTCCTGGTGGCATCCCATGGCCCCACAGCCCAACCAGCTGGGACCTGCTGTGGCTGCTGCAGGAGGTGCTGGTAGGGCTGGGGCTGAACTCGTATTTCCAGCTGCTGCCAGAGCAGCTCCTGTGCAAACAAGCTCCTTCTAATCTTGTTTACCAAGAACTTGCTCCCCAGGCAGAGCCACTGTCCTGGCCACCAGCCAGCCCCATTGCAGCACCCTGCCATGTCGTGCCCTCCTTGCTAGGTTGCTGGCACCTCTGCCTGGTGTCAGGCTCAGTGGCACCTCTGCTTGGGCTCTGGCTCAGTGGCACCTCTGCCTGGTGTCAGGCTCAGTGGCACCTCTGCCTGGGCTCTGGCTCAGTGGCACCCCTGCCTGGGGGTCAGGCTCAGTAGCACCTCTGCTTGGGAGTCAGGCTCAGTAACAACTCTGCCTAGGGGTCAGGCTGAGTGGCAGGTCTCCCAGCACAGGCTCAGTGGAACCTCTGCCTGGGGGGATGAAGCTTAGTGGCACCTCTGCCCAGGCTTTATCTCAGTGCACCACTGCCTGGGGGGGTGAGGCTTAGTGGCACCTCTGCCCAGGCTTTATCTCAGTGGCACCACTGCCTGGGCTCAGGCTCACGTTGAGGGGTTGGGGAGGTGGCAGGGTGGCTGCAGGAGCAGATCTCTGCCTTCTCCCCTTGGTTCTGGCTCCCAGCACAGAGCTGCAGGCAGAGGGAGGGTCGGTAAACGCTGCCCTTTTGATCTCCTTTGCTCTTTTGAAGCTTCATGATTTTGCTGCAGTTGCAGTCGATCAGCAGCATTGCTGGGGCTGGGAACTGCCTCTGCTTCTCCTGGCCTGCTCCTGCCTTTGTTTTATTTCACCACCATTTTTACTTTTTGGGTTTCTTTTTGAGTTTGGGGTTGGCTGGGGCTAGTGCTGCTGCTGCTGGTTTTGGTTGAACTGGGCAGTTGCCGGTCTGCTACCTGCACCGCCTGCTCCTCTGCAACAGCCAGGGCCAGGCCCTCCAGCCCTGCTCAGGAGAACCAATGACACCAGGAGCTCCTAATCACTCTTGTGTTGATTATTTATTTCCCCAGCAACACTGAGGATATTTTTAGCCCAACAGCTTTCAGCTTTTTCAGCCCCATTATGCTCAGCAAATCCCAGTGGCCGTGGGCGGCTGCGCCGGGAGCCGGCTGCGATGGGAGCCGGCTGCGACGGGAGCCAGCTGATGGCCAGAGCAGGGAGGAGACCAAAGAGCACCAACTCCCTCAGCAGCTCTGCTCCCCGGGGTGGGCTCCCCGGGGTCCCACCAAGCCATCCCCCCCCAGAGCAGGGCAGGCTTTGACCCAAGCTGAGCAGCATCTCCCCAGAAGGAGGAGGGTGTGGAGGCGATGTCCAGCGACTCTCTTTTGGTTTGCCAAGTGCTGGGTTGGGTTGGTTGGAGCGTTTTTGGTTGATATTGTGTGGGTAATTGCTCTGGTTTGAGCCTTGTGGGAAAGTGCTTTTGGTTTGTGTGGTAGGAACACGTGCAGCTCTGCTGGGGCTCAGCTATAGAAGCTCCTCCTGCAAGCCAAAGAGGAAGGAAAAAAAAGGAAAAAAAAACCAAGGAGTCAGAAATGAGGAATTAAAAGTGCTGGGGTTTGACTGAGGTTTGCTTCTTGCAGGAGAACAGCTGCAGATGGGATGGGGCTGGTGGCTTCCATGAGGGATGGGGACAGCAGGCTTGGCCCTCCGTGATCTTACGGCAGCGTCTGTGGTGACAGGACGAGGGGTGATGGCTTGGAACTAACAGAGGGAGATTCAGACTGCAGAGAAGGGAGAAAGGGGAACTGCAGAGGGACATCTGCAACTACAGCAGGTTGCTCTGATCCCTAAACAACCTCACCTGCAGGGGTTCCAGGGATGGGACATCTCCCACCTCTCTGGGCAACCTGGGCCAGGCTCTCACCACCCTCAGTGTCGAACATTTCTCCCTTCTCTCCAGCCTCAATCTCCCTCTTTGCCCAAAAGTCTGTCCCCAGCTTTCTGCTTGGCCCCTTTGAGCATTGAAAGGCCACCAGAAGGTCTCCCTGAAGCCTTCTCTTCTCCAGGCTGACCCCACCTCTCCCTGCCCAGCCTCCCAGCAGAGGGGGCCAGGTGGGTTTGGGATGACTCCAGAGATGGAGACTCCACCACCTCCCCAGGCAGCCTGCTCCAGGGCTCCAGCACCCTTAAATTAAATCGAGGAACTTCTTCCTCATACTTAGATGGAACCTCCTACGTTCAGGTTCTTGCCCACTACCTCCCTGCAGTCCACAACCCTTCCCACCATGGCTTGGTCCCGGGAGGGCAGAGCAGAGGAGCTGTGGTGGCGCAGGACAAGCTGCCCCACAGCTGCCCAGCCTGCAGCCTGCTCACGCTCGTTCTTCCTCCAAGAAAGACCCATCCCACTTGAGCCAAACCCAAACCCCTCCCAGACAGGGCTAGGAGAGACAAAAAATCCTCAGGGCTGGATTTATGGAGCTGCTGGAGGGAGCAGAAGCTGCATTTGGCAGCAGCCTGGGAGAGGATCCAGGCCCCCTCCTCGCGCCGCTCCTGCCGTGGCAGCTCCGCTCAGCCCCAGCCGTGCCCACTGCACTGCACTGGGCACAATGGACCACTTTGCTCAGCCTGGATCACCTCGGGCAGAAAGTCCAGCCCCTGTCCCATCTCATTAGCAATGCAATTAGTGGCCATAGCAGATGCTGTGTCAGCACTTTCCCGTCTGCTTTCTCCTGTGGTTTGCTCTTGGCTCAACAGAGTCCATAATTAGAAGGATTCCTCTTACTTGTTAGGTTTTAAACTTAAAATTCCCTGTTGTGACCTCAGAGAATATCCTTAATTACCCCTTGGGGCTGTGCCAGGCCTGTGGGGTAGCGAAGAACAACATTTGCTGAGACATTTGGGGCTTTTTAGTCTGGAGAAGAGCAGCCTGAGGGGGATCTCATCAATGCTGATCAGCACTTCAAGGGTGGGTGTCAGGAGGAGTATGGGACCAGGCCTTTTCCAGTGGTGCCCGGTGACAGGACAAGGGGCAGCAGGCACAAGCTTGAACATCAGAAGGTCCAGCTAAACATGAAGAGGAGCTTCTTTAAGGGTGATTGAGCCCTAGAGCAGGCTGCCCAGGGAGGTGATGGAGTCTCCATCTCTGGACACATTCCAAACCCACCTGGATGTGTTTCTGTGTGACCTTCCCTAGGTGCCCCTGCCTTGGCAGGGGGGTTGGACTGGATGATTTCCAGAGGTTCCTTCTGCCCCCTGCCATTCTCTGACTTGCTCCCCAGCACCACTTCTCCTGTTCACTTCAATACAAATTTCTAGCAGCCATTCCATCAGATCAACCAACCTCTAATCTCCTTCAGAAGGTTCCTCTGGGTTTTGTCCTTCCAGTCACACCTTGACAGGCTGAACATTGACACTGGTTTGGTTTCAAATGCACATCCCATGTGTAATAATTTCAGGTCCACTGATAAATGTACTTTTCAGTGATCTTGATGAGGAAACAAACCAAACCTGCTGTGTGAGCCCAAGGAAGTGGAGCTGGCCTCATGGGATGTGTGGCCCAACACCAGGTATGTGCTGATGTCTGTGATGGGTGCTCACAGGGTGCATGGCTGGAGGGAAAACAGCTGCCGAGGTCTTCTCCATGGCTTCACCTGGCATCTGCCCTGACAGTGGTCCCAGAGGTGCTCGTGGAAGGTCTCTGCTGCACTTGTACCTTGTACCTTCTCCTGCAGCAGCTCAGAAGCTGGACAGGCAGGAAGACTTGTTCCTGGGAGTTCAGCCCCACAGCTCCTCTGCCTGGCCATGCCAAGGGGCATCAGGAGAGACCCTTAAGCTTGGTCAGACAGAGCAAGCTGCTTCTCCTTGTCACCATTCCACAAGCAGTAAGCCATCAAAGCTTCAGTCGTCACCTCCCAGAGCTGGAGGATGTCCAGAGGAGAGCTGGGCTCAGGCAGTGGCTAGAGGACCAGAGGGGTGCTGGAGCCAGCCAGCCTGGGCACACACAGCATGGGAGCTGGGAGGTGCCTGGGAGCCCCTGGCACAGTCTTAGCATAGGACTCCCTTGGGATTGAGTCTAAGGGGCAGAACAGTGTGAGGCGTGGGAGCCTGGGGACCAGCACTGAGCTTCTCACTGGTTCAAGGGGATGGGGCACCAGTACCAGCAGAAAGAGGACCCCAGGAAGGAAGAAGCAGCCAGATCTGAGGGAGGCAGCAGTGACTAAATCTTGGATTCAGGGACTTGAAACAGTTGGAATCCCTACGGCAGCGCGGCAGAACCTGCGGAGTCCTGGGTACCCTCCAAGGCCAGTCCCACAACAGGAGCCTGGCAAAGGCCCCAGCACTAGGAAGGTCTTGGAGCCTGCTGTGGGATAACAAGGAGCTGTAAGGCCAAGGAGTATTTATCTCTGCTTTTTTTCCCCTGTAAAATTCCAGTACTTTGGGGTTTTCTGCAGCACAACCAGCCAGTGCTGGGGCAGGGGCACGGCTCAGCATGTCCTGGGCTGGCCCGGGGGCAAACACAGAGTCAGGAGTGCTGGAGCTGGCAAACCCTAAATGCCAAAACTGTCAAGGAAGGGCCTGCAGTGATGGCAGCCTCTCCAAAGCAGTCTGAAATGCCACGGCTTCACTGGGGCACTGAACAAAGCCAACGCCAGGGACGGCAGCCTCCCGCTGGGCTCCATCCGGATTTTCTGGAAGAGGGAAGCCCGAGCAAGCTCTGCAGAAGGGGGGTAGGAGCTGCCTGTGTCCCTGCAGCTCAGCCCCACAGCCCAAACCCACCCTGACAGGGCACAAGGACACCGTGCCCACCCGGCCGTGCTCCAAGCAAGGGTAAGCGCTGGGGGAAGGGGAGATGCCAGGGGAGATGCAGAGAGCCTGCCGTGAGGGGGGCTCTGGTTTTGTGCTGCCTGTGTCCCAGAGGCTCTTGATGCCAAGGGTTTTGTAACTGTAATAGACCCACAGAGTGGTTTGGGTTGGAAAAGCCCTCTGGGATGAAGTCCAACCACCAACCCAGCACCACCATGGCCACTAAATCATGTCCCCAGGTGCCATGCCCACAGGTTTCTTGAACACCTCCAGGGATGGGGACTCCCCCACCTCCCTGGGCAGCCTGTTCCAGTGCCTGACCACTCCTGCAGCAAAGAAATTGTTCCTCATGTCCAATCTAACTCCCCCCTGGCACAATTTCAGGCCATTTCTTCTTGTTCTTTCACCTGAAAGCAGGGAGAAGAGACCAACCCCCTCCTCACTGCAGCCTCCTTTCAGGGAGCGGTGGAGAGCAATGGGGTCTCCCCTTGGCCCTCCTGCAGGCTGAACAATCCCAGTTCCCTCAGCAGTCAGATTTGGGGTGAAAAGTGAAGCCAGCTCAGAACTGCTGTGCTCTGTGGAGTTGGTACCTTGGCCATAAAGCAGTGACTTCATCTCAGTGCCTGATTTAACTTCCTACAGTATCTTCCCCTTACCAGCTTCACAAACAAACTGAGTTATCAGAAGCCCTGGGCTCCTCTGACCCCAGTCTCCAGCCATCCAACTTGGAAAGGACCAAAGTGCAGTTCCTGTAATGCCAAGGCATCACTCCCTGCAGGGAGGGTGGCATTTGGTGATGACTGAAAGATCTGACCAGAGCAGGGAGCTCACTCTGCTCAGTTCTGGGAGGGCTGAAGCAGGAGCTGTGATAAGGGTGAAAAAAACCCCAAACAACCCTCCCCCCCTTTTTATTTATTGATGATAGTTTACTGGTTAAAAGCTCAGATGGTGACACAGCAGGAAAGGAATCTCAGGGCAGTGTTAGTTGTTCTAGGGCTGTGGAAGCACCAAATGAACACCTCTAGCACCCCGGCACAGGAGGGGTTCTCAGCACAGCTCCTTTAGCAGACACTTTATCAGAGTTTGGGTCAATTCTGTGCTGTTTGTGTGTTAACTGGAAAGTGACTCCCATGTTGTACAGGGTCCCAGCCTGCGGGCCCAAGGGCAGTTCAACTCCTCTGACTGAATTCTCACAGCCCTCAGCATCCTGTCCCAACCCAGTAGCCCCAGTCCCACTTTCGAGCCTCTCAGGGGGCTTTACGAAGATGCCTCCACACGATGCAATCGTACTCCCCTCCACCCCCCCAAACCACCCCTCTCCCGGGGCACAGCTGCAACTCAAAGTACATCTGCAAAAGGAGGCTTCAAAGGTGACTGAGGAGCAGCCACAGCCCCTTGGGGAGGCATCCACCACTATGCTGGGAAAGAGGGTGGCTGAGGAGAAGAGAGCCACCACCATCCCCTTTTCTTACTGCTACACCATTTTAAGCTGCAATCAGGGCTAAATAGGTGCAGGACAAGTGGGGGTGGCAAAGGGGAAGATTTCCACCCAATTCTTTGTGGTGTTTTCTTTCCTTCACTAACCTTTTGCAGAATCAGCTCCCTCCCTCTGCTGACCACACTGCTTTTGATGCAGCCCAGGCTGCCATTGGCCTTCCGGGCTGCAAGTGCCCATTGCTGGCTCCTGTCCAGCTTCTCATTCAGCATCCCTAAATTCTTCTCTTCAAGGGCTGCTCTCAGTCTCATCAATCCTCCAGCCTGGCCTGACAGCAAGGGTTGCCCTGACCTAGGTGCAGGACCTTGCACTTTGCCTTATTGAGCCTCCCGAGGTTCTCCTCAGCCCACCTCTCCAGGACCATCTGGGGAGCACCCATCCCCCCCTTCAAACTGCTGACTTTGGGGCCACCTGTGACCCCCAACCAACCCAACAACTCCAGTGTCAGACCCAACCCTGCTGACTTTGGTGCCACCTAGGATCCCCAACCAACCCAACAACTCCATTGTCAGCCCCAAACCTGCTGTGTTTGGTGCCACCTACGACCCCCCCAAACAACCCAACAACTCCAATGTCAGACCCAACCCTCCTGAGTTTGGGGCCACCTATGACCCACAAGCAACCCAAGAAGTCCATTGTCAGCCCCAACCCTGCTGGTTTGGTGCCACCTACGACCCCCCAAACAACCCAACAACTCCAATGTCAGACCCAACCCTACTGACTTTGGGGCCACCTATGACCCACAAGCAACCCAAGAAGTCCATTGTCAGCCCCAACCCTGCTGTGTTTGGTGCCACCTGTGACCCCCAACCAACCCAACAACTCCATTGCCAGCCCCAACCCTGCTGTGTTTGGTGCCACCTGTGACCCCCAACCAACCCAACACCTCCATTGCCAGCCCCAACCCTGCTGTGTTTGGTGCCACCTGTGACCCCCAACCAACCCAACAACTCCAGTGTCAGCCCCAACCCTCCTGACTTTGGGGCCACCTATGACCCACAAGCAACCCAAGAAGTCCATTGCCACCCCCAACCCTGCTGTGTTTGGTGCCACCCCCCACCCAACGCAAGGGCTCCGCTGTGCATCCCGGCGCCTCTCCCGGGCCCCAGCCAAGCGACTCCCCAGAAGCCTTTTTTGAGGCCATTTAATAAAAAAAAAAAAAAAGAAAGCCAAAAAAAAAAAAAAAGGGCAAAAAAAAGAAAAAAAGCAGCAGGCTTTTATTAGCTGTTTGTGGTTGTGTTTTTCTTTCTGGCCATTCTTCAGCATTGCTGTAAATGGCTGCCATTTACTGCAGCTTCTGTACACGGGGTGGGGGGTTTTTAGGCAGGGTTGGGGGTGGTTGGTTTTTTTTCCCCTTCTTTTTTTGCCTTTTTTTTTTCCCTCTTTTTTTTTTTTTTTTGGGTATTTTTAACCCAGAACAGCAAGAAAGGAAAATAAAGGAAAAAAACCAACAACCCCCCCCCCCCCACCAAAACAACCAAAAACAAAAGGATGAAGTGGAAAAAAAGAAAAGTCAACCATTTCCACACAAGCTTTTACAGTCCCAACAGGGTCGCTGAGGAGGTGAAAAGAAATGACCCCAACCCCCCCCCAAACCAACTCCAAACCAAACCTCCAATACCAAACCCAAACCTTCAACTCCAGACTTAGAGAATTAGTCAGCATGAATTAAAAACCCCAACAACCTACAACTTCTTTATTGATTTCTTGGTTGTTGTTGTTGTTTTTTTCCCCCTTCTGAAACAGGAGTCACTGCTTTCAGTTTTAGTCTTTTTTTTAATAGTTTAGATTTTTTTTTCCACCTTTTTTTTTTGCTCTTTTAATGCTGTTTAAAATGACTGTGATAAAAATAATGAGTTGGGTTTTTTTTTTTTCTTTTTGCCTTTTTTTTTTTTTTTCACCTTCCCCCCCCCCCTTTTTTTTTTGTGTTTTTTTTTTGTGTGTTTTTTTTTTTTTTTTTTTTTCTTTTCTTTTTTTTTTTTTTTTAATAATAATGCCATACACAGGTATGAGATACAATTTGTCCCCAGTATATACCCTTTAATATACAAAATAGAATAATGACACATTGCTGACTCTAGGTGTTGGGGGGGGGGGGGGAAGAGGGTAGTTTGGAAGGGGTGGGGAGGGGGTGGAGGGAGAGGGGATATATTTCTGTTTGTTTGTTTGTTTTTTTCCCCATACACACAGCCTTTTTCCTCAGGGAATGAGGAGCTGGGGGCAAGAAAGGCCCTGACCCCCCCCCCCCCCCATCCTGACAATTTGGTTCCTATGTTAAGATGGATGGCTCAGCAACACCTGGTTGCAGACCGGGCTAAGGAGGGAGCGTCTCCAACCGGGTTCAAGGTGGAGCTTCTCCGTCCCTGGCTTACAACCTGGCTCTAGGGTCTAACCCTGAAGTCCTCGCTGGCTGAAGATGGGACACAGGATTTGGCTGACGTTCATCCAGGCACTTCCTCCTCTTTTGCTACCTTTCTCTTCTCAGAACGGCAAGGTCATTTCTCAGCTTCAGTTGGCACCTTCTCCCCATCCCACCCTCCCTCCCTCCCCTCCTAACCCCCCCCCGGCTGTCGCTGGGGCCGCGCCCAGGCAGCTCCCTCCCTCTCCATCCCCACTCCCACCTAAGGCCATTCCCAGCGCCGGTCCCAGCGGGCGCGGGGGAGCTGCGGCGCGGCCGTTCCTCGGAGGCATGCACTTTGTGATAAGGCACTAAGAGACCAAGTCAGAATTCTCCCTGCTTTATCCAGAGTGCAGATTCTACCCACTGCTACAAGGACTAAGGACACACACACACGGACTTCTCACTGCCTACAGAAGCACCAGGGAGGGGGAAAGGGGAAGTTGAAACTCAACAGCACGCACAGGACGATTGCTTCCTTCTAGCATCAGAGTCTCCTCTTGTTTTTCCTTAAATCCACAAACTAAAACTGAACCTACAGGCAAACAGACAACAAGGGGTAGAGAGGCTCTCCTGTGCGACCAGGGTGGTGAGGATTTGTGCTCACTGCAGTCACTTCTCTGCTGGCCAAAAAGGGAAGTGTTGGAGCTTTGCGTGGCCAAATCGAGTGTTAGGGCGCCTGCAGGCACCCACACCTCCAACCACTCACCCACATAACAGAATCAGAGACTCATTTAAGGTTGGAGAAGACCTTTAAGATCATCAAGTCCAACCATAACCCCACTACCATGACCACTAAACCATATCCTGATACCTCCAGCTATCCGGGGATGCAACTTGCCCTCTTGGAGCAAACTCAGGTTTCCTCCTGCAAGCAGATGGTACCAAACTCCTGTCTGCATCCACCGAAGGGCCACCTTCCGCTAGACCAGGCTGCACAAGGCCTTGAGGCCCAGGAGAGCGGTGAGGCACTGGAACAGTTTGCCCAGGTTCCAAGCCTGGAAGCCTTCCAAGGAAGGTTTGATGAGGCCCCGAGTAAGGTGGTCTAGCAGGAGGCATCCAGTGCCAACCATGGCAGGGGTTAGAACTGGATGATCATTAAGGTCCCTTCCAACCCAAACCATTCTGTGATTCTATGTTCTCACTGAATTGGGCTGAGAGTTGGAATGAAAGCCTGAGCTCCACCTTGTCCTCTACAGTCAGAAAGACGAGAATGATTCCTTCTTGTTTATTAAAGGTATTTGACTCCAAAGCACTCAATAGAGGAAATTTTCCTCTCAAAAGCTGCAACATTCAAAAAGAGATTTAGGCAAGGGTAAAAGTTTAGTTTCCTGTTTGGAAACAACCTCCTGCTGAGGACAGGAAGGTCCCAGTGCACTGCACCAGCCCACACTCTGCATTTACAGATCACAGAATGCCAGGTTGGAAGGGACCCCAAGGATCATCTGGCCCAACCTTCCTAAGTAACAGAAGAGTTGAGTTGAGCTGGCCCAGCACCCTGCCAAGCTGAGTCTTAAAACTGTCCCCTGTAGGGAACTCCACCACTTCCCTTGGGAGATGACTTCAGTGTCCAAATATTCCCATGGGGGAACCATTTTCCCCTGGAGTCCCATGGGAATCTCCCCAGCAGTAACTTGTCCCCATTACCCCTTGTGTTTTTCATGGGGACTCCTTGTACAAGGGGAGTCTCCATCCCCCTGGTAGTAGTCAGATCTTTATGTACTGCTCCATGGTGCTAAGGTCTCCCCTAAGCCTGACCACCCCCAGCTCTCTCACACACCAGGGCTTGCAGCCATAGTGCTGTGCCCACTTTGCATGCTAGTGCCAGATTTCCACAGCTGTCTTTGCTGTGCTGGGGGTGAGGCTGGATGTAAAACCAACCCTGGGGATGGTGTGGGTCAAAGCTGGAGGTGTGGGTGCCACACGCCTCTCCCCGGTCACCTTTTTGGCAGCAGAGGTTGTGATTCAGCAGTGACTCCTGAAGGGGAACCATCCAGACAGGACAGATCCCACCTCAGTTCCAACTTGGTTTTTTTTGTTTCCACAGTGATTAAGCACAAAGCCAACCCCACAAAGTCCCCTGGGCACAGGTTCTCCTCTCTCTGCACTGAGCACTTCTTTGGGTACTGGACACCGACGCCTTCTTCAGCGCTGCCTCCAGGCAAAAGAACAAAGCACGACGTGATACCATTCAGCCTATTGGGTGACCCCCTACCAAAAATAGAACTACATGTATCATGATAAAGCAATCTGTCATCTAAAA
Source organism: Dryobates pubescens (assembly GCF_014839835.1). Classification (NCBI taxonomy): domain Eukaryota; kingdom Metazoa; phylum Chordata; class Aves; order Piciformes; family Picidae; genus Dryobates; species Dryobates pubescens. Next base: position 13,134,655 of record NC_071627.1, read on the forward strand.
ATCATCCTTATTATACACTATACAAGCTATTTTACAATCATTTAACAAATTGGTTTTGTCTTTAAAGCTGCAGTAGCCCTTCCCTTCTCGTCTCGGATCAGCGGAGCACACTGATTAGACACATTGGAAACTCTAACTAAATACAAAAATATATTAGGGTTTGTGTTTGTTTTGTTTGTTGGGGTTTTTTTCTCTTCTCTCTCAGAGGATCTGTCTCATGATTTCTATGACACAAAGGATCTGGGGCCACTTGGGAGTAAAAATCAAGAGGTCTCTTTTTGCTGTTGTTGTTGTTGTTGTTGTTTCTCTTTTTCTCTTAGAGTGGCTCGAAGCAAATAGCTCATTTTCCAGGTACAGAAAATCGTTAAGGTGCAGGTAGAAAAGGCTACTACAGCTTCTAAACAGTTTAAAATACAGTTCTTGATGGCAACCAGGAGAAGTTCACAAGAGCTATGGGAACCTTATGGCACGCTGGGAATTGTGTGAGGGGATGCAGCCTTACAAAGACAGAAAAGTGCCACGTACGACGCTAAGACCACGCAAATCAGTAGCGGCTCTTTCCTGCTCTCCAGGAAAGGGGGCTGGGGGAGATTGAAGCAGCTGGTGGCAGGTGGAGATGTGAACATGGGTCTCTAACCCCACGGGGTGGGAGCTGGTGGGTCCAGCATGAGAGTCAGCCAGCTCCTGAGCTGCTGGGTCCAGAGTCGAGAGGAGTCGGCCAGCTCCTGAGCGGCTTGGGTCCATCTTGGGAGGACTCGGCCAGCTCCTGAGCTGCTGGGTCCAGCCTGGGAGGAGCCAGCCAGCCCCCGAGCTGCCGGGTCTAGCGTCGAGAGTCAGCCAGCTCCTCCTTCCCTGCCCCTGGCCGCGGTGAACACCTCGCCGACGAGGAGACTTCTTCGGAGCAGTAGGAGAGAGCAGACGAAACGCAAACCGCTTGGGGCATCCCCGCAGGTCTGCCTCCGAAGTCCCGGGTGCATTGTTTTCCGTCGAGACTCGCAGGGTGAGAGAGTTGAGCGTATAGAAAATTCCACACAGAAGTAAACTTGTCTTAAGCTCTGCATATTTTTTTCCTGAAAAATTTCCTGATGGGCAGTCAGGACTGATCTTCTTGGCAGCAGTGCAGCCCGTGACTCGTAGCGTTATGGCTGTTGCGATTCTATGCGAACACCCCCCACCCCACCCCCCCACCCCCCCTCAAAATCAGGCTCTTTGTGTGTTTTGTTTCGTGTTTCCAGCTACAAAATAACCTGCTCATTTACATCCAAGTGAGGACTGGGTTGGTGAATTCTCTGGGACATCTGCATATCCCATGCTTTTTTGCCCCTCTACCAAAAGTGACTTCGTTTTGTTCACATCGATTGAAATTAGACTCTTTTTGGAGAGTGTTCTCTCACTCACCCTGGCCCTTAAAAAAAACACCAAACCAAACCAAAACAGAACAAAACAAAAAGCAACCCCCCTCCCCCCCCCCCCCCCGCCCCAAAACACCTCATCTTTTATGGTCACTTGGGACGGTTCAAAGCTCTTAGGTTAGGAAAGCCCAACCCATTTTTCACGTGAATATACTCAAGGATTACTCTCTAGAGGTCATTGAGGAAAGCAAGGAGCTGCCCCACCTTAAAAACAAAAAGAACAAACCCCAAACAAAGCAGCTGTACAATAGGCATCTTGAAGTAGTACAAAAAAAACCCCCAAACAAACCACCCCAACCACCCAAAATTATGTCAGAAAAAAAACAACAAAAGAAAAGAAAAAAGACCAAGCTTAGGTTCAGGGTATATAAAGTTAAAGGAAATGGCTAAAACCAGACAGTAATAGCTATAAAAGGCACAACTTCCCTTTTCTGATATACACTTGTAAACTTTCTTCAGGTTACATGCATAAACCAAAATGCTACCTTAACTTGAAAAAGAAACCAGCCCAATAAAATCCAAACCACTTTGCTAATAAAAAAACCCCAACCCCAAACAACAACAACAAAAAAACAACAAAAAAAAAAACCCTCCCAAACAACAACCCCCCCAAAATATCCAAACAATGAAAAACCCCCAGCCCTAATGCAACCAAAATAAAACAGACCCCAACCAAACTCCTGAACAACAAACCAACCTAAAGCCACCCAAAATGACACCACCCCCCCCCACAAAACAACCCCCTCCAAAGCTCCAAAATGAGGAAAACACCCCAAAATAACAAAAAAAAAAACCCCACCCTGAGCAACCCCCTCAGAAAGAACAAAAACACCCCAAGGGGTAAAAAAAATATCCAAAGTAATACAAGGAAAAAAAAACAAACCTAAGCCACCCCCAAAATTAACGAAGACTACCCCCAAAAATAGCTAAAATAATAAAAAACAACAAAAAACCCCAAAATAACAACAACAAAAAAATCCCAAACACAAACCCCTCCAAAATAACAAAACAAAACCCCAACCCCCCCAAAATAACAGACTACCCCAAACAAAAAAATACTCAAAATAACCAAAAAACCCCCCAAAAAAACCAAATAAAAAAAAACTCCCAAACAAAACCCCTCCCAACTAACAAACAACCCCCCAATAACATCAATACCCCAAACAAAAAAACCCCTCCAAAATAACACAATAAAACCCCAACCCCCCCAAAATAACAAAAAAGCCCAAACAAAAAGATAGCTAAAATAACAAAAAACCCTAAAACCCCCCAAAATAACACAAAAAATTCCCCAAACACAGAAGCCTCCAAAATAAAAAAATACCCCCCCAAAAATACAACAAAAAAAAAGCCCAACCCAACCCCCTCCAAAATAACCAAATAAAACCCCAACCCCCCCAAATAAAACTACCCCAAGCAAAAAAAAAAATCCAAAATAACCAAAAAACCCTAAAAAACCCCAAAAGAACACAAAAAAAATTCCCAAACACAAAAACCTCCAAAACAACAAAATACCCCCCCAAAATGACAACAAAAAGAGCCCAAACAAACCCCCTCACCAAAATAACCAAATAAAACCCCAACCCCCCAAAATAAAACTACCCCAAGCAAAAAAAAATCCAAAATAACCAAAAAACCCCTAAAAAACCCCAAAATAACACAAATAATTCCCCAAACACAAACCCCTCCAAAATAACAAAATACCCCCCAAAAAACCAACCAAAAAAAGCCCAACCCAACCCCCCTCCAAAATAACCAAATAAAACCCCAACCCCCCAAAAATAAAAGTACCCCATGCAAAAAAAATCCAAAATAACAAAAAACCCCTAAAAAACCCCAAAATAACACAAATAATTCCCCAAACACAAACCCCTCCAAAATAACAAAATACCCCCCAAAAACAAAGAAAAAAAAGCCCAACCCAACCCCCCTCCAAAATAACCAAATAAAACCCCAACCCCCCAAAAATAACAAAAGAAACCCCAAACAAAAAAAAGCCAACAAAAAAACCACCCCCCCGAAAAAAACCCCAACCCAAACAAGAAACCCTCTAAAATAACCAAATAAAACCCCAACCCCCCAAAAATAAAAGTACCCCATGCAAAAAAAATCCAAAATAACAAAAAACCCCTAAAAAAACCCCAAATAACACAATTCCCCAAACACAAACCCCTCCAAAATAACAAAATACCCCCCAAAAACAACAAAGCCCAAACCCCCTCACCAAAATAACCAAATAAAAACCCAGCCCCCCCCAAAATAACAAAAGAGACCCCAAACAAAAAAATAGCCAACAAAAAACCCACCCCCCCCCCAAAAACCCCCAACCCAAACAAGAAACCCTCTAAAATAACCAAATAAAACCCCAACCCCCCCAAAATAACAAAACAAATCCCAAACAAAAAAAAGCCAACAAAAAACCCAACCCCCCCCCAAAAAACCCCCAACCCAAACAAGAAACCCTCTAAAATAACCAAGTAAAACCCCAACCCCCCAAAATAACCAAAACCCCCTCTCAAACAAAACCCCTCCCAAATAACAAACCCCCACCCCCCTCCAAAAATAACCCCCAACCTCCCTCCCAAACAACAAAAAACCCCCTCCACAGTAACAAAATACAGAAAACCGACCCCAAAAGTTACAGATGAAAACTTCCACCCAGAAAAACCTCCAAAGTAACCAAATAAACAGAAAACCCCCAACCCCCCAAAGTAGTAAAGACTTCCCAAACAAAAAACCCCTCCAAATTAACACACACACCCCCCCCAAAAGGAGAAAGACCAAGAAGCACAACCCCAGCCCTAGCCAACAACTCTCCCCTCAAAGCAACCCCAGCTCAGCCAACTCTCTCCAGCCAACCGCAGAAACGAATCGGTGGGAAGTCCATCCCACAGCCCCCGAGCCCGTCACTGCTGCGCACAAGGGGAGAGGAGTGAATTTGTGGCCACTCTGCCTCCTTTCCCTTTCCCTTTCCCTTTCCCTTTCCCTTTCCCTTTCCCTTTCCCTTTCCCTTTCCCTTTCCCTTTCCCTTTCCCTTTCCCTTTCCCTTTCCCTTTCCCTTCCCCTTTCCCTTCCCCTTTCCCTTTCCCTTCCCCTTCCCCTTTCCTGTTCCCTTCCCCTTTCTCTTTCCCTTTCCCTTTCCCTTCCCCTTTCCCTTCCCCTTTCCCGTTCCCTTCCCCTTTCTCTTTCCCTTTCCCTTCCCCTTTCCCTTCCCCTTTCCCTCCCCCTCCCCCTTCCCCCCTCTCTTTCCTTTTGCTTCTCTGCAACCCGCCGCTCGGCTCGCCGAAATCTTGGCCCTCTGTAAACCACTGTAGTGCATAATTACGAAAGGTAACATCGCTGCAAGGACAAAAAATCCACCCCTATCAACCAGTTCTGGAGGTTTTACCTTTAAGAAAAAGAAAAAAAAAACCCCAAACAAAACACAACCAAACCCCCCCCCCCCCAAAAAAAAAGAACAACCCCAACCCCCACCAAGCCCCCTTCAAAGCTATCGTTTGACGGTTTCTTAAGGCAACCCTTTTGTGTTAAGGCAGTCACTTCTGGTGAAACAACAGCTTCTTGATGTTTCCGTTGGAGTATTTTGGTATCTGATTGCTGATGATTTCTGCCAGCATCTCTGGGAACTCAATACTCATGGATTTATCCAAAAAGGTCTGGAAGCAAAAGCTCAGAAGGTTTTCAACCACCTACAGGCGAGAAAGCAAAGCGTTACTCACGGGAGCGAAGGCTGAGCCGCCACACAGCCACAGAATCACTAAGGGTGGGAAAGACCTCCAAGATCATGGAGGCCAACTGTAAGCCAGCACCACCGTGGCCACTAAACCATGTGCCCAAGGGCCATGGCCACAACTTTCTTGAACATCTCCAGGGATGGTGACTCCACCGCCTCCCTGGGCAGCCTGTTCCAATGCCTGACCACTCTCGCAGCAAAGGAACTGTTCCTCATGCCCAACCAAAACCTCCCCTGGCACAATTTCAGGCCATTTCCCTCTCCTTCTATCACCTGATACTAGGGAGAAGAGAAAAATTCCCACCTTCCTTCAGGGAGCTGTAGAGAACAATGAGCTCTCTCCTTAGCCTTCTCTTCCCCAGACTAAACAACCCCAACTCATCCATTCTTTGGATGATGCCCTCCAAACCCCTCACCAGCCTCACTGCTCTTCTCTGGACACCCTCCAGCACCTCAGTATCTTTCCTATCCTGTGGCACCCAGAACTGAACACAGGACTCAAGCTGTGCCCTCACCAGGGCCAAGTACAGAAGCACAATCACTTCCCTACTCCTGTTGGACACACTGGTTTTGATCCAGGCCAAGATGCTGTTGGCCTTCTTGGCCACCTGGGCAGACTGCTGGCTCATCTTCAGCCACCCATCCACCAACACCTCCAGATCCTTTTCCACTAGGCTGCTTTCCAGCCACCCTGCACCAAGCCTGTGCCATTGCTTGGGGCTGTTGTGACCGAAGTGCAGGACCCAGAACTTGGTCTTGTTAAACCTCATCCCACTGGCCTCAGCCCACCCAAGCGACACCTCACACCCCACTGAGAGGGTATGTGTGACAAGGGGCAGCCAGCCAGAGTCATCCTTATCATAATGAGTAAGTCTGCAAAGGACATTTTGATATACACCAAGTGAGGCACTGTGCCAGGCTCTACAAAGGGTTTAATGCCCATGGCGATCTTAGGTTGATGGTTGGACTCAATGATCTTGGAGGTATTTTCCAGCCACATCAGTTCCATGACTCTACAAATACTGAAGAGATTTTGTATCAGTTCATAGAATCACAGACTTGTTTGGGTTGGAAAGGACCTTAAAGATCATCTGGTTCCCACCCCATGCCATGGGCAAGGACACCTTCCTCTAGAACAGGTTGCTCAAGGTCCCATCTAACCTGGCTTTCAATACTGCCAGGCTTGGAGCCTCCACAGCTTCTCTGGGCAACCTGTTCCAGTGCCTCATCACCCTCATGGGGAACAATTTCTTCCTGATGTGTAATTTCCTCCTAATGCCTAATTCCCTCCTCACGTCTATTTCTCATTCTAGCTTATCAATCACATACATATGGAGAAGCTTAATGAGATCTTTCCAGGTGCTTGGTAAGGTAACAAGGCAAAAAAAGAAATTATTTTGAGGTCTCAAAGTTTCTGCTGCCTTATCCAGCTTGAATACTACTCAGACATATACAGCTTAGAGCACCCACAGCAAAAGGAGCCAGCCTGAAATTCCCTGCTAACCCCACAAATAGCACTGCTGCATTGTTTTAACACCCTTTCAAACCACTCCAATGGGACTTCAACAGTTTGTCTCCAGGATAACCTTGCTTTTAAACTTCACAACTGCAAAATGATTCCCACTTTCCAAGTTCCTCCATTTTCAATGGTTGGACTCCATGATCACAGACTCAACCCCACAGAATGCCAGCTTGGAAGGGACTCCAAGCATCACCTGGCCCAACCTTTCTAGATAACAGGAGAGCTGAGGGGAGCTGGCCCAGCACCCTGTCAAGCTGAGCCTTAAAAACACCCAGTGTAGGAGACTCCACCAGCTCCCCTGGGAGAGAATTCCAATGTCCAACTGCTCTCACGAGGAAACACTTTCTTCTGGAGTCCACTGGGGATCTCCCCAGGAGTAATTTGTTCCCATGATCTGCAGTGTCTTTTCCAACCACAACAATCCTGTGATTCTCTCATTTTAGACCCACATTTTCACAAACTGAAGACACTTCCCTGAGAGGGTCATTAGCCATTGGAATGTGCTGCCCAGGGAGGTGGTGGAGTCACCGTCCCTGGAAGTGTTCAAGATTCTATGACTGCCTCCACCCCACATTTATCCCTTTAAATACAAGGATAGAGGAGATCACTCTTAGATCCCCAAACCTCTTCATCTGGCAGGACTTACATCATGCATAGAGTCCAACAGCTTCGTCAGTTGATAAAAGCGCTGCCAGTTCTGGCTGGAGTTCCCTTCCCTCTTCACGATGGCCTTCCCCAGCTCTTTGATGTAGGTCATTCGGATTTCTTCAAACAGAGATTGACTCTTCAGGCCCTCCTTGGGAACTGCAACATGGAGACAAACCTTTAAGACATTATACATCTATGAATTGAGTTGTTATTTGAGCTCTCTGACACGAGTCATGCAAAAATGACCGCAAAAAAAAAGAACTTGGGCTCGATGACTGGGGAGAAAGGAGAGGAGAGAGCAGGAACCAAGTCAGATGACTGGTTAACAAACAGCACAGGACTAAGAAACACCACAGGCAAAACAAAAGAATCCAAAGTTAACCCCCAAAAATTAGAAGGAAGGGAACTCGACCATGGAGGCAACAACACTGAGGCCAGGAAGTGCCCTGAGGAAGAACCACCAGGGCTGGCTGCTGTGTTTTAAGTGCCTGGGGAAATGTGACATTGGACAGATTCCATTAAAAACTTCTCTGTGCTGAGGGGAGAAAAGAGCAAGGATCACAGGGTGGCTTGGCTTGCAGGATCACAGGATGACCTGGTTAGTAGGGTCACAGGATGGCTTGGCTCAGAAAGGATCCTGAAAGATCATGGAGTTCCAAGTCTCCTGACACGGATCAAATAACCTGTCCAGTCAAGGCGGGACAGAGACACTGGACAACAAGCTGCCTGCCCAAGGCAGGAGGGACTTGGGTCTCTGTAGAACTTCTTGAAATAGGGATGAATCATGGACAGATGAAGAACTGTGGGTTAGGAACCCAAGACATGGAGACTGAGGCCTGTATTCAGACTCAAATACCTGAAGGGATCCTACTGGAAGGCTGGAGAGGGACTTTTAATAAGGCTGTCCAGCAATAGGACACGGGGGAGTGGTTTTAAAATGAGGAACAGCAGGGTTAGTTTGGATCTTAGGAAGAAGTTCTTCAGTATGAGGGTGATGAGATTCTGGAATAGGCTGCCCAGAATGATTGTGGATGCCCCTTGCCTGGAAGAGTTCAAGGCGAGGTTGGATGAGGCCTTGGGCAACCAAGTCTAGATGAGAGGCATCCCTGCCTATGGCAGCAGGTTGAAGTAGATGATCTCTGAGCTCCCTTTCAACTCAAACTATTCTATGGTTCTATGAAATCCATGGTAAGTTCCTGTGTCTGTGCTCTCCTACTGGGCCGGTCCTTCTAAACACCAAGGACTAGTAAACAAATCAGGAGAAATCAGGGATATGGACTCCTGTGGTCCTTAAAAGAGGCTTGATTTGAAGCCTTTAATTACCTTGGTGAAGTGAATGGAAGGAGGTGGAGGTAGAGAAGAGAGAGAGCTGAGACAAAGCCAACTGAAAGCAAGAGAGGAGGAAAGAGCCCCTGAAGCACCCTCCCTTGCCTAAAAACTCCATCCCTCCCTACACTGTCAGCATCTGTGAGATGCTGGAGCATCCTGTCTGCCTTGTCTCCACAGGAGATGACAAGATGTCAGCTGGTGCTTCAGTGATTGAAGAGGTCTGTGAGCTCCGTCTATGTGTCAGCTACGTGTCTAGACCCGCGTGGGATTCCTGTTTTACTCCTCCTCCTACTCCTTCTCCTCTCTTGGGAAACTTAACAGAGAAACACAATAAATAGAAACTAAAGCTGTGGATGACAAAGCTGCACAAATTTCAGCTTGCAACTTGCAGAAGTCCACAATGTTCCCCTCACACAATGTCTGTACTCAGAAAGACATCTGAGAATTGGTTGTCTTTAGCTGTAAATACGACAGAGGAGCTGGTTAGCACCAGGGCTTCCACAGCTCCCTCATCAACAGGCTGCATTCCATGACTGTTGCCTCTTCACCATTTCTGCCATGGAAATTCCTTCAAGGAAATTTCCAAGCTCTCTAAGGAAAGTTGGCTTCCACCACATCCAAAACACTTGAGGAATTTTTGGGAAAGGTTTCAGAAATCTGCAGTTTTGGGGAAGGTTCAAGTTCAGCATAGCCCAGGGCAGCGTGGAGCTGAAAGTTCCCTCTGAAAAGAGCTCTTGTTCCAGTTCTGGGCTTGGCAGGTGAGGCTGAGCTGGTCCTTGCCAGGCCACCGAGGCGACAGGCATGGGGAGGAGCCGGTCGTGGCACCTCTCCTGCCCACACACATCACCTGGCCTCCAACAGGGCCTCAGTGCTGGGCTACACCAGCCTCCTGCTTTCAGCTGGGAAAAGCCCAAAGCTATCAAGGTGTCATTTCTTTAGAAGAACTGATGCTGTTATTGTCTGAGAAGAGGAAAGCTGAGGGGTGTTTGAGCTCTTGCTATGATGAACTGACTACAGTTTTCAGAATTTCTAATCCTGGCCTTGAGCAACCAGGTCCAGTGGAAGGTATCCCTGCCCATGGCAGGGGAGTTGGAACTGGATAACCTTCAAGGTCCCCTTCAACCTAAACCATTCTATGAATCTATGCTGAGAAACCTTTCTATGTACTATGGCTCTCACTGACACTTCTAATCCACCCCCAGGTCCTTGTCACTACACCCAACCAGAAACCATCTTTAGTCAAGCAGGAGCACAAAGGCTCCAGAAGAACTGCAGTCACTGCCTCACAACTTCCTCAGTCCTATGGGCCCATGGGCAGCCTAGGCCAGACCTGGACAGGCCTTCTGGGGAAGAAACTGTTCCTAATGTCCAACCTTCTCATAGTGAATGGTCCCAAACTGAACCCAGTATTTGAGGTGCAGCCTCACCAGGGACAGTCTCTGCTCTGCTCTTCTGTCAGTTTGTGATTCATGCATTTTTGAAGCATTTCAAAGTGCAGTTGGGAGCTAGGCCTCTCTGTTGATCTTGGGAAGTTCTCAACACCATTTGTATGGCCTCAGCATTAATGTCTAAAAGCAGAAGTCATAGAACCCTAGAATGGTTGAGACAACCAGGTTGGAAAAGACCTCAGAGATCAAGGGACCTTAAAGGTCATCTAGTTCCACTCCCACTAGACCAGGCTGCTCAAGGCTTTATCCAACCTGGCCTTGAACACCTCTTCATTAACCCTGTATGATGAGGTACCCAGCAGAACATTTTCACTTTGATTTGCTATCAGACACCTCAAGCCAATTTTAAATCACATTTGTGATGCTGGTGAGCTGGAGGCACATTGCTGAATCATTTGATTGTTTGTGTTGGAAGGGGCCCAAGGGAAAGATCATCTAGTCCATTGCCCTGCCATGAGCAAGGACATCTTCCACTGTTATCAGGTTGCTCAGAGCCCCATTCAACCTGATTCAACACTTCCAATGATGGGATATCCACAGCACCTCTGGGCAACCTGTTCCAGTGCCTCACTAGCCTCATAATAAAGACTTTCTTTCTTATGTCTTATCTAAGTCTCCCTCTTCCAGTTTACAGCCATCACCCCTTGTCCTATCACTGCATGCTAATGAAAGACCCCCTCCAGCTTTCTTGTAGACCCCTTTTAGATACTGGAAGGCTGAAATCAGGTCCTCCTGGAGCCTTCTCTTCTCTGGGCTGAACAACTCCACTTCTCTCAGCCTCTCCTCATAGGTGATGCTTCAGCCTTTCAGTCATGTCTGTGAACCTCAACTGTGGCTATCACTTCCCTGGTCCTGCTGGTCACACCACTGACAAGCATCTAATGTGATGCTGTTCCAAATAAAAGGAGAGTTGAGGAAATATCGTAGAGGTGGGAATAGAGATAAACATAACAAAGGTTCACAGAGGCATTTAACTGTTAACCTACTTGTAGAGAGGAGAAGCAAGGTCTTCATGCAGAGATACTCTTCGTAGGAGACTTGCAGGCGTGACAGCTCTCGGGCAACCATGAGCATGTGTTTGCATTGTTCATACATACAGGGTAGATTCATTCTCTGCCTGAGGAGTAAAGAGTAGAGAAATTAGTTCAATGTACAGTCCCAAATCTAAGTCTTTTTTCCATGCTTCATTCATGCAGGGGTTTTAGAGACAGATGACAAGCTGGTACATGATCAAAACAATGTTTGGTCTGCCCACTGCCTCCATCGCCATGGGCACTGGCCCAGAACTGCAGCCCAGGAGTGTGATGTATGAAACCCCAGTGTAACAATAGGAGCCTGCTTTTACCAAAGGCTGGTCAGCAAGTTCTGTTGTCAAGAGACAACACAACATTTCATCACAAACTAGACCTAAATTTCAGTTCAGGAACTTAGTAACTAACTTCTTGGAGTCTGCAAGTCCTGAAGTATTTAAGCTGTGTAGAGAAACAAGACAAGTTCACTGCACTAACCATAGAAGGGTTTGGGTGGGAAGGGACCTTAAAGACTATCTAGCTCCCACCCCCTGCCATGGGCAGGGACACCTCCCACTAGCCCAGGTTGCTCAAGGCTTCACCCAACCTGGCCTTAAACACCTCCAGGGAGGGGGCATCCACAACCTCCCTGGGCAACCTATTCCAGCGTCTCACCTCAGTAAAGAATTTCTTCCTACTCTCCAGTCTAAATCTCCTCTCTTCCTGCTCAAAGCCATTGGCTCTCATCCTGTCACTCCAAGCTGTTGTCTGAAGTCCTACCCCAACTCTCCTGTAGCCCCTTCAGGTACTGGAAGGCTGCTTTAAGGTCTCCCTGGAATCTTCTCCAGGTTGAACAACCCCAACTCTTGTGGCTGTATTAATCCAAATCAAGCACAAGTCTAAACTCCCATCATTTCCAAACACATGGTGTTGGACAACGCCTTCTGAGTGTGACAGGACTCTCTGTGTGGCACTGCTTTACACACAAATGTATCTACAGCTCACTCATGGTCCACAGACACTGGCATTCTGTTACACCTTGAGAATCAAGGAGAAACAGCCAGGACACAAAGCACACTCGAGGTAAGCTGCATGGATCATAGAATCATAGACTTGTTTGGGCTGGAAAAGACCTCAAAGCTCCAACCATTGACCCAACACCACCATGGCCACTAAACCACATCCCAAAGTGCCATGTCCACAAGTTTCTTGAACACCTCCAGGGATGGTAACTCCACCATCTCCCTGGGCAGCCTGTTTCAATGCCTGACCACTCTTGCAGCAAAGAAATTGTTTCTCATGTCCAACCTAGACCTCACTCCTCTCCTTCTATCACCTGATAGTAGAGAGAAGAGATGAGCCCCCACCTCACTGCAACCTCCTTTCAGGGAGTTGTAGAGAGCACTGAGGTCTCTCCACAGCTTCCTTTTCTCCAGACTAAACAATCCCAGGTCCCTCAGCCACTCCAGAAATCAGAGTTAAGTGCAGGATGTGCTGCTGGGGGATGTTTCTCAGGGCACTTGACACTATTTGGCCCTTTGGTGTGTTCTCTCTGGGCCGTATCAAAGGGCATCTGACAGATCTCAAATTGAGTAATTTAAACACATTCCAAGCCAGGGCTCAGCAGTTTTCCTCCTGCAAAACTGTTGCCATTTCTGGGCAGAAAGTTAAAGCAAACATTATTAAATGGGTCAGCCTGGCATTTGGGTCTATCTGCTGCAGATGCGATGGCCTTGGCAGGTCTGAGAAGCTACCTGAAGACAGGCAGGCTTTTGGTAACACCAAGGCTATGGAAATTGCAGTCCTCAAAAAGGGAGAGTGAGGCAGAACTCCCTCCCTCGAGAGCAGGGGAACACAGCTGAGCTCTGCACTATACCCTCAGAGGGCAGCGGATCCAGGCTGTATCAGCAGCAGAGGGAAGCTGATTCACTGGATAGCCCTGAACGCTGGCACAGGCTCTGGGAAGAGGTCCCAGACACTGCCCTTGCTGATCTCCTGGCCAGAGCACATCAGATGACCTCAGCTGCCATGGGGCTGGGCGCAGGGAGGCTGTCCAAGGATCTGCATCAAGTCACAGAGCGAAGAGCCTGCGAGGAGCAGAGGATTTGGGGCTCTCTCATTCCCTGTTCAGTTTCACAGACAGAGGGCATTCAGCAGCTCTGTGAGTTAATGCAGCCACACATCAACCAGGTGTAACACTTAAACCAGGTGCTCTAATTAGATGATTAAAAGTGGTATTATACCTAGTAATGGCATGAGGGAACTGGGGTTGTTCAGTCTGGAGAAGAGGAGGCTGAAGGGAGACTGCATTGCTCTCTACAGCTTCCATTGGATCAGGCTGGCCAAGGCCCCATCCAGCCTAGCTTAGAACACTGCCAGTCTTGGAGCCTCCACAGCATCTCTGGGCAACCTGTTCCAGCGCCTCACCACCCTCATGGGGAAGAATTTCTTCCCAAAGTCTCATCTAAATTCAGCTCCTTCCAGTTTGAAGCCATCAGCCCTCATCCTGTCACTCCAAGCCTTTGCAAAAAATCCCTCTCTGGCTCTCCCGCAGCCCATTTCAAATCCTGATCTCCCTGGAGCCTGCTCTTTTCTAGGCTGATGTGACCCTGCTTTAGTGATTGTAAATCTCAGTCTGTTTGGATTCACCTTGTTCTACAGGTATCAAACATTCCTCTGCCTCAGAAAAGAGGCAGAGCTGGAAGCTGCAGCTCCATGGAAGCCCATGTCAGGTACCGGGGCCGCAGGCATGCCTGCGGTGTGGGATGCGTGCTGCTGACAAAAGCCTGCCATGATTTTCCACACTGCTGTGAGTCATTCAGCTCTGCTAAGTCTATAAAAGAGGAAAAATCAGCAGCAAGATGCTGCTGGGCTGGGGAAAAAAAAACCACCCAACCCCCAAAAAACAAAAACAGATGATCCTGACTCCACAGAATTAGTTACCAAAGAATGTTCAGAAATAGTTCTGGGAATTACAGAGTCATAGAATGACAGGGGGTGGGAGGGACCTCCAGAGGTCATCCAATCCATCCACCCTGCCAGAGCAGGATCATCCAGGGCAGGGCACACAGGAACACACCTAGATGGGTCTTTGAAAGTCTCCAGTGATGGGGCCACAACCACAACCCAGGGCAACCTGTTCCAGTATTTCACCACCCTCGTTGTGAAGAGCTTCCTCCTGATGTCCAGCCTAAACCTCCCCTGCTCCAGTTTCAAACCACTGCCCCTCATCCTATCCCCACAGGTCCTTCTAAACAGTCCCTCCCCAGCCTTCCTGTAGGTCCCCTTCAGATGTTGAAACACAGCTCTAAGGTCTTCCTGAAGCCACCTCTTCTCCAGCCTGAACAGTCCCAAGTCCAGCAGGTCCATGTCCCTCTTCTGCTGGGGGTCCCAGAGATGGATGTAGTACTCCAGGTGAGGGCTCACCAGAGCAGAGGGGCAGAATCAGCTCTCTCCATTTGCTGGCCACACTGCTTTTGATGCAGCCCAGGATGCCATTGGCTGGGCTGTTAAGTGCCCATTGCTGGCTGCTGTCCAGCTTGTCATCCACCAGCACCCCCAAGTCCTTTTCTGCAGCGCTTGTCTCATCATCCCCCAGCCTGGACTGATATCAAGGATGTCTATCTACATCTGTATCTGTATCTATTTCTACCTGTACCTCCATCTATCTATACCTGCATCTGTACCAGCCCTACAAGATCCACATATGGAAACTGCCAGCTGACACAGACGTAGCTCTGTTGGAAAAGCAAAGAGGAATTCTTGTTTTGCAGTGTGAAATGCAGAGTCTAATGAATAATCCCACACTGCTCCATTAAAGGCTATTATCTCTGCCCAGAAATGAAGGAGAAAATGAAGCATAAGGAGATGAAATGAGAACAATTCTATGGATACATTTGGTGGAACCTTTTTGCACCCAACAAATGCCATGAAAAATGGTTTTTGTTCATCTCACAGCAACTCTAGGATCCACCCTTCCCATCCTTAGCTGATGTCTCAGCCTAGAATATACACAATATGATGAACATTATTCAAATGTATTGCATTGTTTTACTGTATTTTGTTTTTCCCCCAAATAAATGAATCACTAATCACAGCATGGCAGGTTGGAAGGGATCCCAAGGATCATCTGCTCCAATGACAGGAGCACAGACACAAAAGGGGAATATTCAATGCATATTCAATTCTTAAGAGAGGCCTGGTCAAATCACCAAGCTGCCAGCTTAAGACTCAAGAAGGGCAGAGCTTAATTCCCTTTCTCCCCACAGACTGTGTTGATGATGCTTGGAAAATCAATGCTGGTGGAATCAATAACAGTAGTAATGAATGGTGGCAATCAACACTACCATGGCTACAGCTACCTGAGCACCAGGCCAAACAAGTCCTCTGCCTTCTGAGCAGCTCTGTGTTCAGTCAGGGGAAGAGATTTATCAGTGCCAAGGATCTGCTAGCTGGAGATGCAGCTTGACAAACCTCCTGACGGGTTAGACAGGTTTTTTGTGGGCAGCCCACTTGCCTGAAACCTGTCAACATGAGCTAGCAGATCTTGCTACTCTGTGTTAAGTAATTAGTAACTACAGAGGAATAATGGTGGACAGGGCTGGTGCAAGGATAAAGGTGTGCAAGACTCGTGCTGCTCAGATGCTCGAGCAGATTACATGAAACCAAAGGAAGTTTTGTCATCAGAGAATCACAAAATGGATTGGAAGTGGCTTAAAAGATCATCCAGTTACAGCCCTCTGCCATGGCAGGGAAACCTTCCCCATAAAGAATTCAGTATTATCCAAATTATTTGGCAGTTATGTCCATTCAAGTCACCCAGGCTTGGAGAATCATGGAATTGTTTGGGTTGGAAAAGCCCTCTAAGGTCATCAAGTCCAAACACCATGAGGGCCATTAAACCATGTCCCCTAGTGCTATGTCCACATGTTACTTGAACACCTCCAGAGAAACTCTACCACCTCCCTGGGCACCCTAAACCTCCCCTGGCACAAATTCAGGCCATTTCCTCTTGCTTTAACACCTGATGCTAGGGCAAAGAGACCAACAACCCCCTCACTGCAACCTCCCCTCAGGGAATTGTAGAGAGCAATGAGAACTCTTCAAAGGCAGAGTTTCTCTTCCTAAAGCTGAAGACAGGGGAGGTCTCAGTTGGACATTAGAATAAACTTCTTCACTGAAAGACCTCTCAAAGACTGGAACCGGCTCCCCAGGGAGGTGGTTGAATCCCCATCCCTGGAGGTGCTGCAAAGAGGCAGAGACTACTCTTCCAGGAAAGACATTTTTCCTACTATCCAACCTAAACCTTCCCACTTCAGAGGCTCCTGAGAAGTCAGCAGTGGGTTTCTGTGTTTGTCCAGTTTCACTCTGAGGTGGCTGCATTTGTTTTGATTAAAGGTACATCAAAAGCTACAACCAGAGAGTTCTATGGAGAACCTGCAGCACACTGGAGGAGCACCTGCAGTGCCCTCAGACTGCCAGCTTCACTGAAAAGTCATGTTGATAAACAACCTCTGTAGCAAAGCAGTGACTGGAATGAATTTGAGAATTATCCTTCCAGTTGGGATTTTTTAGGAGTAGCAGCACACCCTCAGCTCTAAAGCTCTGTGGCTTTGGCCCACTGATAGAACAGCAGGAGCCCTCTGACTGACAGCAAATTAGATGTTGTTATGCTGCTCATTAGTGACAACACTCACTGGAGGTGTTCAGGAGGAGACTTGATAGGGTGCTTGGTTGCATGGTTCAGTTGGTTGGGTGGTGCTGGATGATAGGTTGGACACGATCATCTTGAAGGTCTCTTCCAACCTGGTCTATTCTATTCTATTCTATTCTATTCTATTCTATTCTATTCTATTCTATTCTATTCTATTCTATTCTACTCTACTCTACTCTACTCTACTCCACTTCACTCTACTCTACTCTATTTTATTTCAATTCCAATTCACTGAGACTATGTTAGTCCAGAGATGGAGAATCATAGAACCACAGAATAGTTCAGGTTGGAAGGGACCTCCAAAGGTCATCTCGTCCAAAACCCCTGCAGCCAGCAGGGAAATCCTCCACTAGATCAGGTTGTTCAGAGGCCTGACCTTAAGTATCTCCAGGGATGGAAAATATTTGAAGAACTGTAATCAACAGCACAGAGATTGGTCCCCATCTGCCAGGTGCTCCTCACCTTTCTTTGAAGAACAATGATGCTGCTGATCAAGAAATGATTACAGTTTATAAAGCCTGCATAAACACTTTGAAAAAAATAAAGGGAATACACCAGTCACCTCGAATCCTGGGGTCAGTTTTGGGCCCCTTGCTCCAAGAAGCACATTGGGGTACTAGAGCAGGTCCAGGAAAGGGTAACAGAGCTGGTGAAGGGTCTGGAGAACAGGTGTGGTGAGGAGCAGCTGAGGAAACAGGGGTTTTTCACTCTGGAGAAAAGGAGGCTGAGGGGAGACCTCATTGCTCTCTGCAACTCCCTGAAAGGAGGTTGCAGTGAGGTGATTGTTGGTCTCTTCTCTCTAGTATCAGGTGACAGAATGAGAGGAAATGGTCTCAAGTTGCACCAGGGGAGGTTTAGGTTGGACATAAGGTACAGTTTCTTCTCCTTGAGGGTTGCTGAGCCCTGGCCCAGGCTGCCTGGGGCCACAGTGGAGCCCCCATTCCCTGGAGGGCTTTCAAAGCGGTGGAGATGTGGTGCTGAGGGACATGGACTAGTGGTGAGCTGGCAGTGCTGAGTTAAGGGCTGGCCTGGGTGATTTTGAAGGTATTTTCCAACCACCACAATTTAAAGATTAAATAATGAATGGTGCAGGAGCAGTCACAATATGGCAGATTTTAGTACAAACACCTCCCACAAGCCCTTCTTAATCTAAATAAATTTAATATCTCAACCAGCAGCTTTTCATTTGCCTGATTTCAAACCATGAAGCATTCTGCTGAAAGAAAAAAGGGAAAAAAAAAGAACAACCAACTAAAGCCCCTTCCAAACCCAAGCTTCAAATGCCAGCCTGAGCTGTGATCTCTGCAGGAATCTGCTATCCAGTGATTCACCCCTCAAGTGCGATCCCCAGGAGCGCTCCGTGGAGGCTCATCTCACCCTGAGAAACCTGGGAAGTGACTCAGGTCTTAACTTACTCATTAATAATCAGATCTGGTGCAAAGCACAGGAGGTTTCCATTGGATTGTTTGTATGATCTCCATCCTAAAGCAAAAGCCATCAGGAACATCCAGGAGTACTGCAGAAGGGTCATTTGGTCATCCAGGTGTAAGTTTCGGAAACCTGGGAAAGGAAGAACGGAGGCTTGAGAGGGTTGGTTGCAAAAAGAACACCCCAAAGCTGGCACAGGACCATGGCTAGCAGCAGCACAACTTCTGCACTACCACCTTTAAAAATGCATCCCATCAGCGCTTCTGTGACCACCACAGCTGAAGCAACAACAGCATCTCTGCCACGTTATGAGCCTCTAACTCAGGCATGGATTTTAGATTAGAAAGAAAGGAAACACAGGGTTCAGAACAGCAGGAGGTGTCATGCTTGCTGGATGAAAAAAGAAAGCACAGTATCACAGTAAGGTTGGGGTTGGAAGGGACCTCTGCAGCTCATTGAGTCTAACCCCTCTGCCAAAGCAGGGTCACCTAGAGAAGGTCACGGGAACACATCCAGGTGGGTTTTGAATGTCCCCAGAGAAGGAGACTCCACCACCTCTCTGGGCAGCTTACTCCTGTGCTCCAGTACCCTTAAAGAAGTTCCTTCTCATGATCAGATGGAACTTCTGATAGAATAGAATAGAATAGAATAGACCAGACCAGACCAGAACAGACCAGGTTGGAAGAGTCCTTCAAGATCATCGCATCCAATCTATCATCCAACACCACCTAATCAACTAAACCATGCAACCAAGCACCCTATCAAGTCTCTTCCTGAATACCTCCAGTGATGGTGACTCCACCACCTCCCTGGGCAGCCCATTCCAATGGGCAATCACTCTCTCTGTGTAGAACTTCTTCCTAAGCTCCAGCCTAAACCTCCCCTGGTGCAGCTTGAGACTGTGTCCTCTTGATGTTCAAGTTTGTGTTAATTACCCCTCGTCCCATCACTGGGCACCACTGAACAAAGCCTGGCCCCATCCTCCTGACACCCACCCTTGAAATATTGGTCAACACTGATGAGATACCCCTCAGTCTGCTCTCCTCCAGACTAAACAGCCCCAAGTCTCAGTCTTTCCTCACAAGAGAAATGTTAGAAGTGTTCCAAGCTAGGCTGGATGAGGCCTTGAGCAGCTTGGTCTGGTGGAAGGTGTCTCTACCACAGGCAGGAACTGGATGACCTTTAAAGTCCCTTTGAACCCAAACCATTCTATGAATCTACACTACAAATATTGATAGTATTTACATGCTATTAATACTCATTTCATATCTTTCCATAAGTCACTGAGCTCTCTTCCCAAGCTAACAGCATTATTTACATTATTTGAGAGCACTCCAGTAGACAACCAAAGGTTTAGTGCCAAACTGGGGTCTGAACAACAACTGTATCCTGAACTTACAAAACTTCTGTTGCACTAGCTACCATCATTAACTGCTTCTAATTGTACAAGGCTCATGTGGCATGGACAGAGCCAATTAAAGAGTGAGGAAATGGGGGAAATCTGAAAATTGGTCCCTTAAACACCCTTCAAATGTAGGCAGCTTTTAATTGGCAACCCCAGCTCCTATTAGAGCCTGCCTACATCTAGCCAAAAAAATACTGTGCAGCTTGAACTCAGGCTTTAATCATTCTCAGATGTTAATGAAATTAAACAAAACTGACTTGAATTCAGGCTTTAATCATTATTAAATTATTATTCATTGTGATGAAAGTCTGAATTCAAGTTGATTTGGTTTAATTTTATGAAGCAGCTGACATCTATCTAAAGGCCTTGTTCCAGTGCTGCCTCCTGGAGATCTGCAAATAGCATTCAGCAGATTAATAAATAGCATCACAGAATGGTTTGAGCTGGAAGGGACCTCCAAAGATCATCTAGTCCAACCCCCTTGCAGTGAGCAGGGACATTCTCCACTAGATCAGGTAGCTCAGAGCCTTGTCAAACCTGACCTTGAGTGTCTCCAGGGATCTGGCCTCAGCTGCCTCCCTGGGCAACCTGCTGCAGTGTTCCAGGACCCTCATGCTAAAGAACCTGTTCCTAACATCCAATCTACATCTACTCTTTTCTCATTTCAAACCACTGCCTCTTGCTCTGTCACTGCAGGCCTTTGTAAACAGTCCCTCTGCAGCCTTCTTGTAGGCCCCCTTCAGGTACTGGAAGGCTGCTATTAGGTCTCCCTGTTGGGATGTCTAACTGCTCCCTCAAAAAAGCTTCTGGCTTTGGAGAGGCAGCAGGAGCCACCAGCTACCACTTCTAAAACACCAGCAAAGTGTTTCAAAGTCATTTCAAACTTACTGGGTCAAATCTTGAAATCTTTGCTCAAAGCCTCCTCCAGGAAAAGGCTATTTTGAAATCTCAGCGAGAGGGTTTGGCAACGAGAGCTGAGCTGGGTTACTGCTGGTGTCTGATCATCTACAGCCAGTTGTGGTTTACAGACATGAAATACTCGAGGAAGCACCTCAGCAACCCAAAAAAGATTAAAAACTGATATGAAGACTTCCTTTTAATGCCATTATTAAGCAGAGGATTGGCATTAAGAGCATCTGTTGTAACCCGACGGGTCTGTCTAATTAGGGAAACTGTTCAGAAGTCAGAAGTGTTGTAGTGGTATCTAAATTTGTATTTGAGAAGAGCAGATGGCCTCCTGAAGACTTGTCCCAGAAGAAAGTGTGTGATGAGAACTTCTCCTAACGCACATCTCAGCTACTTCAGCCTAACTCCCCAATGCAGAAAAGCCCTGACAGACACAGGTCTCTCTGTTCCTATCTCTGCTGGACACTGATTTCATAGGATCACAGAATGGTGGGGGTTGGAAGGGACCTCCCAGAGACCGAGTCCCAGCCCTGCCATGGCACCCATCCTCATGGGGCTTGCAAGTCTCCAGAGAAGGAAGACTCCACAGCCTCTCTGGGCTGCTTGCTCCAGGACTCCAGCACCCTCACACCAAACAAGCTGTTCCTCAAGTTAACATGGAACTTCCTGGCTTCCAGTTTGTATGCACTGCCCCTTGTCCTATCACAGCCCACCACTGAAAAGAGACTGCCACCATCTTCTCAACACCCAACCCTTCAGATATTTGTAAGCTTTAATAAGACTCCCTCTAGGGCTGCTCTTCTCCAGGCTAAACAGCCCCACATCTCTCAGCCTTGCCTCATCAGACAGATGTTCAACTCCCTTCATCAACCCTGTAGCCTCTGTTGGATACTTTCTGCTCTACCCCTGTCCCTCTCGAGCTGGGGAGCCCAGAACTGGACACACAGTGCTCCAGATGTGGTTTCACAAGCAGAGTAGAGGGGGAGGAGAACTTCCCTTGTCCTGCTGGCCACATTCTTCTCAATGCACCCTGGGAGACCTTTGGCCTTCTTCACCACAAGCACACATTGCTGTCCCGTGGATAACTCATTGTCCACCAGGAGTCCAAGGTCCTTCTCCATGGAGCTGCTTTCCAGCAGGTCAATCCCTAACCTGTACTGGTGCCTGGTGTTGTTCCTGCCCAGAGTTCAGCCTTTTTTTCTCCCTGTGAATTTATTTCCCCTGCCTCCAGAGAACCACGATGACAACTCATAAATAGCACTCTGAGACTCTTTTCCTTTGGCAGACCTGCTCCATGACGTTATTCTTGGCCAACAGAAGCAACAGGGAGGTGGCTTTTGAAAACAGGTAGCCAACAGTACTGACTAGAGGTGGAAAGGAGAAAACCACCAGCCTTTGTTCTGTCAGGATCAAACAGATACTCACCTTGACTTTCATCTCAGGCCTCTCCCAAAGGCATACCATGACTTATGTCCAATGCTGGGGTTTGACATAATTTCTTCTGTAAGGGAACTGCTGACTGCATCTTCAGGTGGGAGCTAAAATAGCACCAGATATTCCCCAGGTGACATCTAGTCTAACTACAGTGCTTCAGAGAAAAGGAACATCTTGACTTCCACCCTGGAACTGGCCGCTCAAATGCCTCTTGTTGCCAAGAAAGGTCGGACCAGATGATCCTTGAGGTCCCTTCCAATCTGAGCTTCTCTGATTCTAATCTCAGCCAAGAAAAACACTACAGATATGGTGAGGGGTAGTACAGAAAGAATCAGCCATGAATGCAGACCCAGACAAGCCAGTAGAGCTGCAGCAGCCCAGAAGTCAACAGAACCTCACTGCTAAAAATATTCTAGAAACAATTATCTAAGAGGTGGAACCAGAGTAAGAATAGTTCTTTTGATTAGTTTCACAAACAAACCTCTATTTTATTATGACTTTTAGCACTCAGTGTTTTCAGAATCCCAGCATGGTTGGGGTTGGAAAGGACCTCTGGAGATCACCCAGTCCACCGTCCCTGCTAAAGCAGGACCACCTAGGTCAGGTTACATAGGACCACAATGTCCAGGTGGGTTTGGAAGCTCTCCAGAGAAGGAGACTCCACAAACTCTCTGGCAAGCCTGCTCCAGGGCTCCAGCACCCTCACACCAAACAAGCTGTTCAGGAGGAACCTCCTGGGTTCCCATTTGTGGCTGGTGCCCCTTGTCCTGTCACTGGGTACCACTGAAAATGATGATCACAGAAACACAGAACTACCGAAGTAGGAAGAGACCTTCGAGATCATCAAGTCCAACTGCTCACCTAGAGCTCACAATCCCACCACTACTGCTAAGCCACCAGCACTGAACCACATCCCTCAGCACCACATTCAAGCAGTTTTTAAATACCAGCATGGATGGGGACTCCCCAACCTTCCTGGGCAGCCTGTTGCAAAGGGTTCAAACAAAATGACCTAATTTGTAACTGTAGTAGGGAAATTTTTGCATCTGCATTTCCCCCCACTTTTGCACTCCAGATTTATCTGAGGCATGAATAAGCCCAGGTAATACCAAACCTTCACCTGTGAAAGGTCTGAAGAACAGGTCTGGTGAGAAGCAGCTGAGGGAACTGGGGTTGTTTACTCAGGAGAAAAGGAGGTTGAGGGGAGACCTCATTGTTCTCTACTACTCCCTGGAAGGAGGCTGGAGTGAGGTGGGGGTTGGTCTCTTCTGCCTTGTATCAGGTGGTGGAACAAGAGGAAATGGCCTGAAATTGTGCCAGGGGAGGTTTAGGTTGGACATGAGGAATAATTTCTTTGCTGCAGAAGGGTCAGGGTTTGGGACAGGCTGCCCAGGGAGGTGGTGGAGTCACTGTCCCTGGAGGTGTTCAAGAAACTTGTGGACATGGAACACAGGGACAGGGTTTTACGGCCATGGTGGTGCTGTGTTGACAGTTGGCCTTGATGATCTTAGAGGAGTTTTCCAACCAAAACAATTCTATGGTTCTCTGACACTTTGAATCCCAGAAAAGGGTTTGGGAGGAACCTCTAGAGATCACCCAGTCCACTGCCCCCACCAGAGCAGCATGTGAAACGGCATTTTAAGTTGAAAATCCTGCAGCTGGTGACGAAAGCATTTGTGCCTTACCTGGTATTGCCTTTGCCCACTTGACCGCAGCCACCACTTGCCGGCCCCCCAGCATGTTGAGGGTGGAGAGGATGCGCCAGCTGGAGTCAGGCAGGGAGCTGTCATAGCCTGAGTACAGCACCTCGGGCTCGATCACCTCCAGCAGCGAGACCAGCGTGGGGGTGAGCTGGGGCAGGGTGGCAGGAACGATGCTCTTGTTGCCGGGGCTCTCGGAAGCATCCCGCGCCCCCGTGGCGCTCGCCTGCTGCAGGCCTTTGATCTTCTTCTTTGTTTTTCGAGCTAGGAAAGTGTGGGTAAAGGCAGAGGTGAGATAATGGAATGTGACCACATGGCAACAGAAAGCCAGCAGAGGAAACCCAGCGCTGGATTTCCGGCAGCTGGAGACCAGGGAGGAGAAACTTCAAAGCTTTTTTTCCTTGAAATCTGTAATTAATTTCACATTACTGATTAACAGATTGCAATTGCTTGGAAGACACCCTCGAAGGTCATCTTGTCCAGCCTCCCCACACTCAGCAGGGACACCTCCAACGAGATCAGGCTGCCCAGGGCCACACGGAGTCTCATCTTCAATGGAACCTGATCGAGATGTCCCAGGGTTATCAGGGAAGTTGGAGTCGGTGATCTCCAGAGGTCCCTTCCAACCCCTACCATTCTATGATTGCACACTTGGCAAGTTCCTTAAAATCAGACTCACAGACTGGTTTGGGTGGGAAGGGACCTTGCAAGGTCATGCAGTCCAACCCCCTTGCCATCAGCAGGGACATCTGCAACTGGAGCAGGTTGCTCTGATCCACAACCTCCCCTGCAATGGTTCCAGGGATGGGGCAGCTACCATCTCTCTGAGCAACGTGGGCCAGGCTCTCACCACCCTCGGTGGCAAACATTTCTCTCTGCTCTCCAATCTGACTCTGTCTCTTCGAGTTCAACCATTGTCCCTTGTCCTGTCACAACAGACCCTGCTCAATGGTCTGTCCCCAGCTCTCTGTCTGCCCCCTTTAAGTCCTGAAAGGCCACCAGAAGATCTCCCTGAAGCCTTCTCTTCTCCAGGCTGAGCAAGCTCAACTCTCCCAGCCTAATACTATATTAAGTATAGAAACCATGCAGAAGAAAGGGGGGGAAAAAACAACCAAAATTCTCTTTAATGGGTAAGAAGTTACTCGATCTCTCAAGCCAGGGAAAACATTTTTTTGGAGAGGCTGGGCAGGAGGAGATTTTTCCCCCTGCCAGCTCCCTTGCATATAAATCATTGCTGCGCAATTAAACCATAAAAACCTTGGCCAAATAAATAAAACATCACAGGGAGATGTTAACTGTAAACTACCAAAAGTTGGAACAAGCCTTTTATTAGCATCTTGTCTATACTGGAGGCTGGGCCTTGGCTCCGGGCTCTGCTGGATGCAGTCCAGCACTGTTTAACCCTCACCAAAACCAAACCCAGCTCCTTGCCTGGGTCTCATTTAAGTAACTGATTTCTCTGCTGGAACTTCTGAGATAACTCAGCAGTGCATCAAAGCATCCTGCAATGTGGTGTTTCACATTCAGAGGTTCTACTGACCTGTGCAGAATCTATAATCATAAAATCATGGAATGGTAGGGGTTGGAAGGGACCAAGTTCAACCCCCCCTGCCAAAGCAGGATAACTTAAGGCAGGTTAACCAGGAACACATCCAGATGGCTCTTGAAAGTCTCCAGAGAAGGAGACTCCACAACCTCTCTGGGCAGCCTGCTCCAGGGCTCCAGCACCCTCACACCAAACAAGTTTCTCCTCATGTTGACAGGGAACTTCCTGAGTTTCAATTTGTGCCCATTGCCCCTTGTCCTGTCACAGGACACCACTGAAAGAGCCTGGCCCCTTCTTGACACCCACCCTTCAGATACTTATGGACTTTACTAAGATCCCAGGAGGAGGAGGAGAGGAGAGGAGGAGGAGACTTGATGGGGTGCTTGGTGCCATGGTTTAGTTTTTCAGGTGGTCTGGATTGGTTGATGGGCTGGACGCGATGATCTTGAAGGTCTCTTCCAACCTGGTCTGCTCTGCTCTGCTCTGCTCTGCTCTGCTCTGCTCTGGTCTATTCTATTCTATTCTATTCTATTCTATTCTATTCCATCCTATCCCCTCTCAGCCTTCTCTTCTCCAGGCTAAACAGCCCCTGGTCTCTCAGCCTGTCCTCATCAGATGTCCCACTCCCCTCATCATCTTTGCACCACGCATTGGACACACTCCCTGCCCCTCTTGAACTGGGGAAGCACAGAACTGGACCCAGGACTCACTAGGGCAGAGCAGAGGGGCAGGAGAACCTCCCTCGATCTGCTGGCCACACTCTTCTTAATGTACCACAGGAGCCCTTTGGCCTTCTTGGCCAGAAGGGCACATTGCTGGGACATGGATAACTCATTGTCTAACAGAAATCATCAGAAACACACCAACTCTGCAGCCTGACAACTCATAAAACCCCTGTTTGTCCCTCTGGTGAGGACAGAGCCTTCAGAAAGCGCTAAAGAGACAAAATCCTCCCTGGGCTTTGTACAAACTGCAGTTTCCCAACGGTTTAGAGACTGGCCCTGTTTGCCAGGACCGTCATGTGAGAATAGCAAATGTCATCTGCAACTTCCAAAGAGCTCCTTGTTATTCCCATCTGAATTTTGAAATCATAGAACCATGGAATAGTTTGGGTTGGAAGGGACCTTTTGAGCTCATCCAGTCCAAGCCCACTGCAGTCAGCAAGGACATCCATTAATACACCAGACAGCTCAGAGCCCCATCCAGCGAGTTGAATGTTGCCACGGATAGGGCATCTACCACCTCTAAGTGCCTGTTCCAGTGCTTCATAACCCTCAAGATAAACAAGTTCTTCTTTAAATGGTTGCTCTCAAATCCTGGCTTTCTTTTTTCTTCTTTTTTTTTGCCCAACCACCCTTGTTCTCCACAGCAAAAGAGCTAATTTGACTTCAATTCCCATGCAGATGTCTTCAGCTCAAAGCAGACACCTGGTATGGAGCATTTCCAGCCCTGAATGTCTAGTAAAATGAGAAACAAAAGAAACCTGACAAGACAATGGATTATGCAAGGATTTTTATGAGGCTGTGCTACCAGACCTGGCTCAGATCTACAGCTGTAACTCACCAACAAAAAAAAGAAAGGTTGAGATAATGGATTTCTTTACCCTTTCTTCTCAGATCTAAAACGCCACCCATTTAAAGCCAGCTCCTGAGGGCAAATCACAGAAGATAATCCAGACAGATTAACTCAGCATGGCAAAAAAAAAAAAAAAAAGGCATTTTCTGTTAAAAAGAAACAAAAAGAAAACCCCCCCAGCCCCTGCAGTCTGGCACCCAGCAATGCCATGCAGGTTCTTTTGTACCACACAGGCTTCCTGCCCGTGGGGCTGGCAGCCTGTGCACCTCAGCAGACACTGAGAGAATTGTCTGGCTTGGAGAAGATCTCTAAGATCATCCAGTCCAACCATCAACCCAACACCACCAGGACCATTAAACCATGTCCCCACATTTCTTGAACACCTCCAGGGACGGTGACTCCACCACTTCCCTGGGCAGCCTGTTCCAATGCCTGATCACTCTTGCAGCAAAGAAATTGTTTCTCATGTCTAACCTAAGCCTCCCCTGGCACAATTTCAGGCCATTTCTTCTTGTTCTATCACCTGATACTAGGCAGAAGAGACCAACCCCACCTCACTGCAACCTCCTTCAAGGGAGCTGTAGAGAGCCAGAAGCTCTCCCCTCAGCCTCCTCTTCTCCAGACTGGACAACCCCAGTTCCCTCAGCTGCCCCTCACCAGATCTATTCTCCAGACCCTCCACCACCTTTGTTGCCCCAGGATTTCATACAACACACACCAAATAGGTTCCCATATTTATACACCAAACAAATTCTCTTTTTGTTAACATCAGGCAAATTCTATTTGTAAAACTATTTTTCTCTTCTGTTTCTCAAAGCTACCTTCTTAAAGCATGTGTCTCATTTTACTCAGCACTCGTGAGGCCACACCTTGAATCCTGGCTTTGGCCCCTCACTCCAGGAAGGCCACAACAACCCCATGCAGTGCTACAGGCTGGGGCCGGAGTGGCTGAAGAGCTGCCAAACAGAAAGGGACCTGGGGGTGCTGATTGGCAGCTGGCTGAACATGAGCCAGCAGTGTGCCCAGGTGGCCAAGAAGGCCAATGGCATCCTGGCCTGCATCAGAAATAGTGTGGCCAGCAGGAGCAGGGAAGTCATTGTGCCCCTGTACTCAGCACTGCTTAGGCCACACCTTGAGTACTGTGTCCAGTTCTGGGGCCCTCAGTTTAAGAAGGACATTGAGACACTTGAACGTGTCCAGAGAAGGGCAACGAGGCTGGGGAGAGGCCTTGAGCACAGCCCTGTGAGGAGAGGCTGAGGGAGCTGGGGCTGTTTAGCCTGGAGAAGAGGAGGTTCAGGGGTGACCTCATTGCCCTCTACAACTACCTGAAGGGAGGTTGTAGCCAGGAAGGGGTTGGTCTCTTCTCTCTAGCAACCAGCACCAGAACAGGAGGACACAGTCTCAAGCTGCAGCAGGGGAAGTTTAGGCTGGAGGTGAGGAGAAAGTTCTTCACAGAGAGAGTTGTTAACCATTGGAATGTGCTGCCCAGGGAGGTGGTGGAGTCACCATCCCTGGAGGTGTTCTAGAGGGGACTGGACGTGGCACTTGGTACCATGGTTTAGTAGTCATGAGGTCTTGGGTGACAGGTTGGACTTGATGATCTTTGAGGTCTTTTCCAACCTTGGTGATTCCATGATTCTATGACATTGACCTACTGGAGCCTGGCCAGAGAAGGGCAACAAAGCTGGTGAAGGGTCTGGAGAAGAGGTCTGGTGAGGAGCAGCTGAGGGACGTTGGGATGTTCAGCCTGGAGAAGAGGAGGTAGCTGCAGAGAACCAGAAGACCTCCCCTCATCCTCCATGCTTCACCAACCTGGGAGAGACCACACACCTCACCTCTAAAATGGGATTTGCAATGCCAGAACCCACTGCAGGTCCAGAGCAGGGCACACAGAGAGAGGAAGACAGCCTCGGAAAAACTGCCATGAATTCGTAAATGAAGAACAGCAGAAAAAAAGCCTCTATAAACTGCCAAGAGTTTAACTATAAAATGCAGCATGAAAGGCTGAAAAAAATTAGAGATGATTTTTTACAAGCTTAAAAACTCAACAATAAATCTTTTGTTCAAAGACATCAGAAGGAGAAAGAGTGCCAGGGAATGCTGAGGGTCAATTAACGATGGGAGCGGAAATGAGAACTCAAAGAAATGAAGGCACAAAACATCCTCATTCTACTGAATAAATCTCTGCTACCTGCAGCTTCAGACTTTTATGTCTCTCCAGCCCCCTGTGTCCCAAAAAACATGCCATAAAGACACAGAAGTGGCAGAATAGGGTGATAAGAACGGCTCAAGGTATGAATGTACCAGAGAATCTTCATGGCTCAATGTCCAGATGGAGATCAGTGACAAGTGGTGTCCCTCAGGGGTCCATACTAGGACCACCACTGTTTAATTATTATCAGTTCTACAGACAGCAGGACTGAGTGCACCATCACCAGGTTTGCAGATGACACCAAGATGAGTGGTGCTGTTGATATGCTAGAGGGACAGGATGGTATTCAGAAGGACCTGGACTAGTTAGAGAGGTGGGCCCAGGTGAGCCTCACAAGGTTCAATAAGAAAGACCAAGTGCAGGGTCCTGCACCTGGGTCTGAGCAGTCCTCATTACCAGTACAGGCTGGGGGATGAGGTGACAGAAAGCAGCCCTGTGGAAAATGACTTGGGAGTGCTGGTGGCTGAGAAGCTGGACATGATCCAGCAGTGGGCACCTACAGTCCAGAAGAATAGTGGCATTCTGGGCTGCATCAAAAGCAGTATGGCCAAGAGACAGAGAGAGGTGATTCTGCCCCTCTGCTCTGGTGAGACCTCACCTGGAGTGCTGTGTCCAGATATGGGACTCCCAGCATAAGAAGAACATAGACCTGCTGGAGAGGGTCCAGAGGAGGCCATGAAGATGATTGAGCACCTCCCTTATGTGGCCAGGCTGGGAGAGGTGGGGTTGTTCAGCCTGTTGCATCAGAACTGGACACAGTACTGCAGGTGGGGTGTCATGAGGGCATGGAAGAAGTCTCCCAGCAAGTAAGGTCAGGTGAAAGGAGCCTTTGGGGTGAGGTGCGAGGGCGTTTTGATCTCCTGCTAGTCATGAAGTGGCTGCTTCTAACCATTGTTTATGCACCGAGGAGCCACCTGATGACTAATTAGAAATTGCTGTTTAATTTGTATGCAAATTTAACTCTTAAACAACAGGCATTCCTGAAGTCTAACTCCAAAACTCTGCCCTATTGAGACCACACCTGGAATACTGTACCCAGCTCTGGGCTCCTCAGTTCAAGAGAGACAGGCATATGGTGGAGACAGTCTAATGGAGAGCTGCAGGATGATGAAGGGACTTGAACATCTCTCCTGTGAAGAAAGACTGAGAAACCTAGGGCTCTTTAGTCTTGAGAAGAGAAGGCTGAGAGGGGATCTTATCAATGTCTATAAATAACTGAGAGGTGGGTTTCAGGATGAAGGTGCCAGGCTCTTTTCAGTGGTGCTCAGTGATACGACAAGGAACAATGGGTACGAGCTGGAACACAGGAGGTTCCACCTCAACAGGAAGAGACACTTCATTACTGTGAGGGTGCTGGAGCTCTGGAGCAGGCTGCCCAAAGAAGCTGTAGAGTCTCCTCTTAAGACTTTCAAGACTCATCTGGATGTGTCCCTGTGTGTCCTGCCCTAGGTGATACTGCTTTTGCAGGGGGTTGGACTCAATGATCCTTCCCTTTAAATGCCAACCATTCTATGATTCTGGGGCAAGATAAAAGGAACAGTATCTTAGTCTCTTCTGCACTTCATGCTGTCTTCCAGTTTTCCTTTCTACCAGTCCTTCTGTAGGACCAGTCCACCATCTGTTCAGATCTGATAAATCATCTTTTCCATGGGTGTTTTTCACTGCTTTGCTCTACCCTGAGCTCTCCCATTTTTGCGCTGCTGAGATTCTAGTTCCCTTTTCCCTCTCAGTCCCCCCCTCCTCTTCCCAACAACTTATATAACAATATCCATCCTCCAGAAAGTCCCTCTTTTCTAGGATTCTCTGTGCCAAACTTCAGGCAAACAAACTATAGCTGGAAGGGCTCCAAGCTCCCTGTGGAAAGCGGCGAGTGTCCGACCTCATTCCATTTTCATTTTCTTTGGTGCAAAAGGCAGCTCCAAGAACACATCCCACAGCCTGACATAGCCACATTGGTATCTACTTGAAAAAGAGCTCACACAACTTGATGCTGGAATGGAAATATTTACTATTAGAGCAATATCCATAATGAGGAGCTTTATTTATGTGCATTTGCAGCCCAGAAGGCCCACAGCATCCAGGGCTGCATCAAAAGCAGACTGAGAGAGGCAATTCTGCCCCCTGCTCTGCTCCAGGGAGATTTCATCTGGAGTGCTGTGTCCAGATCTGAACTCCTCAACATGAGAAGGACATGGACATTCTGGAGGACCAGAGGAGGCCATGAAGGTGATCAGAGGCCTGGAGAACCTCTCCTGCAAAGATAGGCTGAGGGAGCTGTGGTTGTTCAGCCTTGACAAGAGAAGACTGTGGGGAGACCTAATAGCAGCTTTCCAGTACCTGAAGGGGGCTACAAGAAGACTGCAGAAGGACTGCAGTCTCTTCTCCCAGGCAACCAGCACCAGAACGAGAGGACACAGTCTCAAGCTGCACCAGGGGAAGCTTAGGCTCAAGGTGAGGAGAAAGTTCTTCACAGAGAGAGTTGCCCATTGGAATGTGCTGCCCAGGGAGGTGGTGGAGTCACCATCCCTGAAGGTGTTCAAGAGGGGATTGGACATTTAGTAGTCATGAGGTCTTGGGTGACAGGTTGGATTTGATGATCTTTGAGGTCTCTTCCAACCTTATTGATTCTATGATTCTATGACTGTTTGCAAAGGTCTACAGTGATAGGACAAGGGGCAATGGTTTGAAATTAGAGGAGATTCAGACTGGATGTTGGGAACAAATTCTTCACCGTGAGGGTGGTGAACACAGCTTACCCAGGGAAGTAGTTGAGGCCCCATCCCTGGAGATACTGGAGGTCAGGCACAGCAAGGCTCCCCTCTTTCAGCTCCAAGCCATTGCCCCTCATCCTAGCATCACAAGCCCTTGTCAAAAGTCCCTCCCCAGCTTTCTTCACCACTCACATTTTACTCAAGGATAGTATCCCTGATAGAAATAAAGCTCTCTTCCCATTTGTATCTGCCAAACACATTCCTGACATTTTTACTCTACCTGACCATTTTGATTATAAAGATATGACCTTGCTAACTACCCCAGCAAGAAGTGGTATTCCCCTCTACAGCTCAAGGAAAACAAAATATCAAGCATAAGCCACAGCTGACACTAATAAAAATGTTTGGTGCCATTTTACAACTGCTGCTAAATCTTTTGTTGATGTTGTCTTTCAGTTTCGCATAAGCCATCCAGGATGCAGCAGAGAATAGGCAATGGTACATCCCAATGTATCTATTTAACTTGTCTTTGCTAGAGATTCTGATAGAAGAATTCACAATATGAACAAAATGCATTTTCCTTTTCTCCAGTCTGAAGACATCAGTATCTGAGAGGGGCCTAGAAGAAAACTGGGGAGGAACCTTTGTACAAGGGCTTGTAGTGACATGACGAGAGGCAATGGCTTTGAGCTGGGGAAGGGGAGATTTAGACTGGAGATTAGGGAGAAATTCTTGACAGTGAGGGTGGTGAGACACTGGAACAGGTTGCCCAGGGAGGTTGTGGATATCCCCTCTGGAGGTGTTCAAGGCCAGGTGGGATGAGGCCTTGAGCAACCTGGGCTAGTGGAAGTTGTCCCTGCCTATGGCAAGGGCGCTGGAACTAAATGATCTTTGGGGTCCCTTCCAACCCAAACCATTCTGGGATTGTATGAATCAGCCTCTCTTCAACTTCAGATCTGTGTCTCTGGGCTTTCCCTCTGGTTTCAGTGTCAGGTCTCTCCCTGCGTAAGGAGGAGCAAGCGTAACGCTTCCCAACAGGAGTTCTTCTGAAGTTCTGCTGTCTCAGATTCAGTGAGAAAGCATCAAGATACGTGTGCTGACAGGAAGAAAAAACAACCCTCTTTTGTGTGGATGACTCACTTGTGCTGAACACACCGAGGGACAGAGCCACTGAGAATGGAGAGGAAAGGCCAGGAGAAGTATTAGCATTAAACCCCTTTGCTCTGCATTCAAACGCTCCTCCCCCTGCCCCCCAATGAAATGCATCACTTTCAACATATTGAAGTGCTGCTCAAATAATTGCTTCAGCTTCACAAGCAGCATGACCTTTATTGTCTAGGACTGGAAAACAAGGCAGATGTGAAGTTACCTTCGAGGTTCATGCCAGCCTGGAGACATTTGCGGTAGCGGCAGGCCGGGCAGTTTTTCCTTCGGATCTTGTCGATGATGCAGTCGTTCCTCCCCGCACACAGGTAGTTGTGCTGCCCTGTGGGCACAGAGACACACAACAGCTGTAAGCTCCACCACCAGAGCAGCAGATGAAGTCATTCCTTCAGTAGTGTTAAGGACCTGGGGACTAAGTAACATCTTGGCTAACCGTACTTAATTTCTTGTGGAAACAAGATCAGTACCCAGAGCATCGGAGAATGGTTTGGGTTGGAAAAGCTAAGATCATCCAATCCAACCATCAACCCAACACCACCATGGCCACTAAACCAATGTCCCCAGGTGCCAGTCCACGTATTTCTTCAACACCTCCAGGGATGGTGACTCCACCACTGCCCTGGGCAGCCTAAATACCCAGCAAAGCTTCATGAAGAATCACAAAATCACAGCAGCATTAAGGCTGGAAGAGCCCTCTAAGATCATCCAGTCCAATCATCGACACAACACCACCATGGCCATTAAACCATGCCCCAAAGTGCCATGGCCACAGGTTTCTTGAACACCTCCAGGGATGGTGACTCCACCACCTCCCTGGGCAGCCTGTTCCAAATCTTGACCACTCTTGCAGCAAGAAATTCTTCCTGATGTCCAACCTAAACCTCCCCTGGCACAGTTTCAGGCCATTTCTTCTCCTTCTATCACCTGATACTAGGGGAAAAGAACAACCCTCACCTCACGGTGACCTCCTTTCAGGGAGTTGTAGAGAACAAGGAGGTTTCCCCTCAGCCTCCTCTTCTCCAGGCTAAACAATCCCAGTTCCCTTAGCTGCTCCTCATCAGACCTGTTCTCCAGACCCATCTGGATGTGTTCCTGTGGCTGGCCCCAGGTGATCCTGCTCTGGCAGTGGGCTTTGACTTCATGATCTCTGGAGGTCCCTTCCAAGCCCTACCACTCTACAGTTCTATGATTTAGGTTCACAGCTGACTGCTGCCCAGAGGATGTGCCAGCTGCACAAGGAAGGACTTCAGTTAGCTTTGCCCCTCAAAACCCAAAGATACTTCATTAACAATGCACTGGTGAAACTGGTAGTGAGCAAACAAAGCTGTTTCCAAGAGGATTTATGAGAGGAGATTCCTCCCAGAGAGGTTGGACACTCTCAGTTTTGCAGTGCCCACAGTACAACTCGGTGCCTGAGGCTCTGAAGCACTGTGAGTTTTGGCCCACTTGAGGACACCAGTGTGTAAAAAGGTTAGAAACTGAAGACAAAGGATTTGGGGAAACAGAACTAAAAATGCTGAAGGGCAGTGACAATCTGGAGCAGAGCAGGAGGCAGAGGTGTTGGGGGTATGTGTGGAGGGGAGGTGTGAGGATCAGAAGCAAGGTGAGGAAGCGGAGGTGAGGAGGAGTGCTGAAGATCTGGGTTGGCAGCAGGGTGAGGGTAACATGCTGGGAGGTGAACTGGGCTGGTTCTGGGATGGGAGAGACTGAACCATGAAGACTTCAAAGCACCACGAAAATAACTAGAACAGGATGGCTTTGTGCACTCTGGGCTCCTGGAGAATCACAGAATCACCAAGGTTGGAAGACACCTCAGAGATCATCAAGTCCAACCTGTCCACAGACCTCATGACTAAAGAAGGTTCTGTCTGCATGAAGAATCATGCAGAAGCATGTCTTGTTGTCCCACCTTCATCCTTCCTCTTCTCCTCTGGAGTTCTACTCTTTGCTGAAGGACATACAATTACATGGATTTTCTAGGTACTGCTACTTTCAGTTTCTGTGCTTATTTCCAGCACAGCACACGTGTGTGAAGGTACAAAGAAGGGCTGCAGGCTGCAGGCTGGGTAACCAACGTGCCGAGTCAGCTTGATCTGTACACTGACAGGTGTCTGGCAGCTACTAGTGGAAAGGATATTGCACAAACAAATTCTCTTGACATATGTTCCTAATAAGAAACATGGCTGGAAGAGACAAAAGGGAATTATTTATTCCTTAAAGTATATACTAGAACTAGGAGATGCTGGAAGAGCTCCTGAAAAGCTCCACCATGTCAAATTGGAAGGATTAAGGTTGGGCTAATCTGTGGGACAATAAAAATTAAAGCCTTGAGGAATTTATTGCAGTTTTTCACCTTCAAGCCTGCTTATGTTTTTAACACTACTACAGCTGACATATGATGGGGCAAGTAGCATCACTGATCTGAAGGAATCACTGGGATGGTCTTGAATTTTGGTGATTTGATGCAGCTTGAGGATGGGCAAACCCATTGCCATCAGATACATCTAGCTGGCACATATTGCTTCTTCTGAGGGAGAGCCACTGATCTGATTGTAACCAAACATTTAGAACCTGTGTCCTGGGCTGCATCAAAAGCAGTGTGACCTACAGGATGAGGGAGGTGATTCTGTCCCTCTTCTCTGCTCTGGTGAGACCCTGCCTGGAGCACTGTGTCCAGTTCTGGTGCCCACAGAACAAGAATGACATGGAACTGTTGGAGCAGGTCTAGAAGAGGCCAGGAAAATGATCAGAGGGCTGGAGAACCTCCCTTATGGGGCCAGCTGAGAGAGTTGGGGCTGTTCAGCCTGAAGAAGATAACACTCCAGGGACACCTCAGAGCAGCCTTCCAGTACCTGAAGGGGGCCACAAGAAAGCTGGGGAGGACTTTTGACAAGGACCTGTGGTGACAGGACAAGGGGCAATTGCTTCAAGCTGGAAGAGAGGAGATTTAGACTGGAGGTTAGGAAGAAATTCTTTAGAGTGAGGGTGGTGAGACACTGAAACAGGTTGCCCAGGGAGGTTGTGCCCCTCCATGGAGGGCCAGGTTGGATAGAATAGAATAGAATTAACCAGGTTGGAAAAGACCTCTGAGATCGAGTCCAACCTATCATCCAACACTACCTAATCAGCTAAACCATGGCACCAAGCAAAGAGGCCTTGAACAACCAAATTCAGTGAAGG
Organism: Dryobates pubescens; assembly: GCF_014839835.1. Classification (NCBI taxonomy): domain Eukaryota; kingdom Metazoa; phylum Chordata; class Aves; order Piciformes; family Picidae; genus Dryobates; species Dryobates pubescens. Next base: position 13,170,731 of record NC_071627.1, read on the forward strand.
TACCCCTGGCCATGGCAGAGGGCTTGGAACTAGATTCCTTCCAACCCCAACCATTCTATGAATCTATTCTGTAATTATTTGCTTCACATGAAGAGCCTGGCTCTAAACAGAAGTGTAACTCCAGTCAAGACCAGCTGGGAGTCCTGGAGAGCCCAAGCAGCACAGTACTTTTCACTGGAGCTCCTACTGGCTTTCCATATCCTTCAGAAACAGCTTCAGCTTCCCACGCAAGTGACATCCTTCCCCTGTGACTAGCAGAGACTGAAATGTGAACTTGACTTTTCCAACCCCTCTGAGAGGCTCTGCAGTTCTGCAGTGCTCCCAACTGCATCCAGTGAGCTGGGAACTGGGAGAAAGTGCTCCCAGAGTGAATGATGTCTCGACTTGGTCACAATCTTCTCCTTCAGTGAACCCCAGAGCACAGAAACATTAGCAAAAAAGGATGGTTTGATTCACTTCTAAATACCCAGCAAAGCTTCATGAAGCATCACAAAACCACAGCAGCTTTAAGGTTGGAAGAGCCCTCTAAGATCATCCAGCCCAATCATTGACACACCACCATCATGGCCATTAAACCACATCCCCAGGTGCCATGGCCACAGGTTTCTTGAACACCTCCAGGGATGGTGAATTCACCACCTCCCTGGGCAGCCTGTTCCGAAGCCTGACCACTCTTGCAGCAAAGAAATTGTTCCTCATGCCCAACCTAAATCTCCCCTGGCACAATTTCAAGCCATTTCCTCTTGTTCCATAATCTCATACTAGAGAAAAGAGATCAACCCCCACCTCACTCCAACCTTCTTTAGGTAGCTGCAGAGACAAATGAGGTCTCCCCTCAGCCTCCTCTTTTCCAGGCTAAACAACCCCAGCTCCCTCAGCCTCTCCTCACCAGACCAGCTCTTCAGAGCCCTCCTCAAACCAGTAAGGCTGCAACCACAAGGCCACAATTCCAGAACACAGGAACCATTGCCCTTCCAGAGACACTGAGGATGTGCTCTCAAGTTTTCTGCATCTCTGATACTGAAGAGTAAGACACAGATCTGCAACCCAGTTCATTATTAAATGGCTGCTTAAGCAGCCCCAAGAGCACAGATAACTTATTGCACATCTTCAGGTGTAGTTTTCCATCATCTCTATTTTCCAGAATGATTTTCTTCCTCTGATCAGAGAGAAATCTCACAGATTCACAGACAGTATCAGGGTGGAAGGGACCCTCAAAGCTCATCTTGTCCAACCCCCTCTGCACTCAGCTGGGACACCTCCAACTAGAGCAGGCTGCCCAGGGCTACAGCAAGTCTGATCTTCAGTGTCTCCAAGGATGGGGCCTTAACCACATCTCTGGGCAACCTGTTAGAGTATTACAACACCCTCATTGCAAGAAGCCTCCTCCTAATATCCAGCCTAAACCTGCCCGGCTCCGGTTGAAAACCACTGCCCCTCATCCTACCACTACAAGTGCTTTTAACCAGCCCCTCCCCAGCCTTCCTACAGATCCCCTTCAGATACTGAAATGCAGCTCTAAGGTCTCCCTGTAGCCTTCTCTTCTCCAGGCTGAACAGCCCCAATACTTTCAAGATCTCCATGACCCCAAGCCACACACACGTTCTCGTGACCTAGTTACCCTGCAAAGAACATACGTGGAGATGGAATTCAGCCACTGTTGCTTCAAGGGAAACCTGCCCAGCCCCACTACCCTGACACACACCAGATATGCTGTACAGTTTTACACACAAACCAGCTAAAATACAATCTTACAGATCACAAACCCCACAAATCTAATGCACACAAACAAGTGTCTGGATATAAAGGGGACAAAGAAACACAACCAACAGCCAGCGAGAAAAGAAAGTAAGTGAAAAAGCCAAGACAACAATAGAGCCTTTTGCACTGGGAGAAAATGGGAGCATTTGCTAAATGTAAATGGAATGGACAGTGCAGATAATGCACCATTATCAGAGAATCATGGAATGGGTTGGCTTGGGAGGGACCTTAAAAATCATCTCATTCCACCCCCCTGCTATGGGCAAGGACAACTCCCACCAGACCAGGTTGCTCAAGGCCTCATCCAACCTGGCCTTGAACACCTCCAGGGAGGGGGCATCCACAACCTCCCTGGGCAACCTGTTCCAGTGTCTCACCACCCTCACTGTCAAGAATTTCACCCTAATCTCCTCCAGTTTAAATCTCCTCTCTTACAGCTTCAATCCATTTCCCCCTTGTCCCTTGTATAAAGTCACATCCTTGCTTCCCTCAATAAAGAAGCACTAGAAAAAGAGTAAGACAAAAGCCAGGACCTTTATACTTAAATAAAAACTTAATATAAAAAACCCATAATCCTAGGATAGCCAAAAAAAATTGAACCACCCTGGTCTACCCGAATTCTTTATGCTTTATGGATGACAGAAGAGGTTTTTGATGTACATATACTTACAGCCAGGCTGTGCATCATCTAAAATCTGACCAAACCAGCTTGCTCAAAGCCCCATCCAACTTGGCTCGTAACACAACTCAAACAGTATATTGCTATCAGGATACAAAGCTCAGGGAGGGCACTTCAATGCCCTTATCAATTCATTATCAGTGGTATCCACCAGGAAAATGTCAGTGATAGAATGGATGGGATTTTACAGTAGGATTCTAGGAAATGGTGTCCCTCTTCTAAGAAGAACACAGAGCTGTTGGAGTGAGTCCAGAGGAGGCCACAAAGATGATCCAAGGGCTGAAGCACTTCTGCTATGAGGATAAGCTGAGAGAGCTGGGCTTGTTCAGCCTACAGAAGACTCCAGGGGGGTTCTTAGAGCTACCTTTTAATACCTGAAGGAAGGCCAGAGAGGGACTTTTCTTAAGGGTGTCTAGAGATCTCTGAGGTCCCTTCCAACCTAAGCCATTCCATGATTCAAACCCATGCACTCCAGTACGCCTCAAGAGACTGATCTGGACTGTGGATGGCATGTACGTGGATTTTATGTTTTCAACCAGCTCATTCATCCAAAGATGCCTTACCTTCCACAGCTCTCTTGAAGAAGACTTTGCAGCTGCCACAGGTCAGAACCCCGTAATGACAGCCAGAGGCCTCGTCCGAGCAAACCAGGCAGAGCTTGGGAGGTGGTCCCGTTGTCGCTGAGGTTGTGGATGGAGAAGAGCTGACATCTGATCTCATTCCAGGGCTACACAAAAGCAGAGAAGTACTTTGAGTGAGGATTGGTGGGATACCGGCAAACATACCATTCCTAACTGCAAGACATGGATTGTCCTCCTCCTCCAACATCCCAGCTCTGCACACAAAGCTCACCAGTCTCTGAAAGAGTTAAAGAATGAAGTTTGTAAAACATATAAGCAAAGCTGCACAGAATTTTCACAGCCTGTTTGACCAGGTCAGGATTACTTCTCTCACACATCTCCCAAGCCAAGTTTCTTGCACAATTATCCTAAAATCCTTTAAATCCTTTAGAAGTGACTCTTGAAACATACTCTCAATTCCATACTGTTTTCATTACTCTCACATTCCCAGCACTGAGCCCTGCAAGAGCTGAATTTCCAGTACCATCATGGAGTTGTCTACTAGGATATGCAAGAAGCTGTGCAAATTAAGTGACAGAATGCCAGGTTGGAAGGGACCCCAAAGACCATCTGGTCCAACCTTTCTAGGTAACAAGAGAGTTGAAATGAGCTGGCCCAGCACCCTGTCAAGCTGAGCCTTAAAACTGTCCAATGGAGGGGAATCCACCACTTCCTTTGGGAGATGATTCCAGTGTCCAAATGTTCTCATAGGGAAACATTTTCTCCTGGAGTCCAATGGGAATCTCCCCAGCAGTAACTTGTCCCCATCTCTCCTTGTCTGTTCCGTGGGACTCCTTGTACAAAGGAGTCTCCATCCTCCCGGTAGCCACTCTTTATGTACTGGTCCATGGGTGCAAGAAGGAACATGTGCCCTCTTCAAGGTGCAAAACCCTAGACTAACAGGAATTCAGATGGGCTTTGAAAGGCATAAAGAAATAGAAGGTATTGAGTCATAGAATCATCACAAAATGATGGAATGGTTTGGGTTGGGAAGGACCTTCAAGATATTTAGTTCTGACCCCCTGCCATGGGCAGGGACAACTCCCACCAGACCAGGTTGCTCAAGGCCTCATCCCACCTGGCCTTGAACACCTCCAGGGAGGGGGCATCCACAACCTCCCTGGGAAACCTGTTCCAATGCATCCCCACCCTCACTGTCAAGAATTGCTTCCTCATCTCCAGTCTAAATCTCCCCTCTTCCAGCTCAAAGCCATTGCCTCTCACCCTATCACAAGTCCTTGTACAAAGTCCTTCCCCAGCTCTCCTGTAGCCCCTGTCTGGTACCAGAAGGCTGCTTTAAGATCACCCTGGAGCCTTCTCTTCTCAAGGCTGAGCAGCCCCAGCTCTCTAAGTCTCTTCCTCACATGGCAGGGCTTCCAGATGTTCACAACAATTAATGATCATTTCACCCCACAACAAAAGGATACCAATTCCAAACTTCAGGATGGGGATTACCTATGTCAACACAGAGGCCATCTACAACTGCAGGGCTGGTTCTTGAACAAACCCCATCATTGTTAGAACACTAAACAATCCCTCGTAATCGCCTTCAAGCTGCTTCTAATCAGAAGGGCTGAACCAAGAGTGGCTGTGCCAAAGTTCAGGGGCTAATCCCAGCCAGCACATGTAAACATGAGAGCCCAAACCTGACCCATCCCCACTCCAAGGCTCTCTCAACACCTCCTCTTACAAGGCTCAGTTTGCTCAGTTTAGTTTCACCAACTTTTCAGCTTTTAAGATGAAAATTTCTAGACTTTATGCATCACTTCAAGTCATTTTCACAGAAAATTTGCAACAGGGTTCCAGCCACTTCCCAGATGAAGAGAGAAAAATCACACTTCCATCCCCCCCAGGACTTTGGTGCCTTTCTTGGAAACTCTCCAGAACATCCACGTTCCCTGATGTGGGCTTTAACATTTGCATGTGGGCTGGCTTTTGCATGGAAAATTCCTTCTCCTCTCCTCAAGAAGGTCCAACCAGATTGGCTCTCACATTTCAAAAAAATGTAGAGTTCCCAAACATTCTCAACCCCCTTAAAATTCCAGTCCCAACTGGAACCCTCCCAACACCTTGGAGGGCTCTGTTGTTGATCAGCTCACCTCCACCTGCCCCATCCCCAGAAGGCAACGGAGAAATGCTTTGTCCAGCTACTCCAAGGCCTTCTGCTGTCACGTTTGCTAGTACCTTGAGGGAGGTAGATAATAAAAGCAGACATGAAGAGTGGGAATCCTACCACTCAAATAGAGCAGGATAAAAGCTAAACCAGAATAAATGTGTCAATGAAGCCCACACTTTGACAAATATGGAACCAGAGGGCAGAGAAAAGTGACAATGACTTGTGCTAGAGAAAAGCTGAGATGCTAGAGAGACACTAAGGAACATGTAAACCTTCCCAAAATACAGAATCTGATGTGAGTAGGGGAGAATGTGACCTGTATCTGAGCCAGAGCAAAGAGAGCTGAGCAGAAAAGAACCAAGCAGCAGCCTGAACATGCTGGAACAACTGCAGGAAAGAAGAGAGAAGGTTAAGACCAGTACCTGAAAAGGGTCTACAAGAAAGCCAGGGAAGGACTTTTTACGAGGGCTTGTAGTACTAGGACAAGGGGCCATGGTTTTGAGCTGGAAGAGGCAAGAGTTAGACTGGAGATTAGGAAGGAATTCTTTACAGTGAGGGTGATGAGACACTGGAACGGGTTGCTTAGAGAGGTCGTGGATGTCCCCTCTCTGGAGTGTTCAAGGCCAGGCTGGATGAGGCAACCTGGGCTAGTGGGAGGTGTCCCTGCCCATGGCAGGGGGGTTGGAACTTTGAGATCTTTTCCAACTGAAACCATTCTGTGAATCTATGAATAGCTGTGGGAAGGAGAGAAGGTTAAGAGCAGAAGAAGGGCAGTGTGATGGCTTCAATAGGAAAGCCTGGCACTGAGAATGAAGTAGAATGAGGTGACCTTGAGGAGAAAGGGAAGAGAAAAAGCCCACCTTCTTCCCAGAACTTGGAAAAGAACTCAAATCCATCAAATCACTCCTTTGTGTTCAGAAAACACTCGTGAAGTGCTGCAGAACTTCTACTCTACCCCTCTCCAGAGGCTGCCAACCACCATTAGCTGTCTGTCAAGTGAAGCAGCAGTCACCGCTAGACTGTAATCCTGTTTGTGATCCATAGGATGGCTTTTCTGTGCTTCCTAATTAATTTGTCTTCTTTTGAAGAGCAAAGAAAGCTCTAACAAAATGCCAAGGTTGCACAATCCAGCACTTGATAGCCACATAATGGCAGAAGGTAATTCAAGCCAGTCACATTTATTTGCTGTCCTTACAAACACGCATCTTTAATTACAGGCTCAGCCTCACTTCTGCCCGGCACGTCTGCGCCCAGGCGCTCGAGGAATGAGCACTGGAGGATGGGAGCTGCTATTTGCATGGCCCCATCTCCTCTGGTGATGAAATTGGCTGGAAGAAGCTAATGGATATGCGCTTATAGGTCACAACACTGCGCGGTTAGGGAAGCGTCCCTGCTGACTGCAGTGGGGTTGGACAAGATGACCTCTGAGGGTCCCTTTCAACCTGAGGATTCAAATCTCCTTCTGCCACTTCTCACAAAGCTGTCTGTGATTCACAGATTCATAGAATGGTTTGGCTTGAAAGGGACTTTGAAGACCATCCAGTTCAAAACGCCCCTGCTGTGGGCAGGGACACCTCCCACCAGACCAGGTTGCTCAAGGCCTCATCCAACCTGGCCTTGAACACCTCCAGGGAGGGGGCATCCACAACCTCCCTGGGCAACCTGTGCCAATGTCTCACCACCCTCATGGTAAAGAACTTTTTCCTAACATCTGATCCAAATCTCCTCTTGTCTCATTTCAAGCCATCCTATCACTGCAGGTCTTTACCAACAGTCCCTCTGCAGCCTTCCTGTAGCTCCCTTCAGGTGCTGGAAGGCTGCTATTAGGTCTCCCCAGAGCCTTCTCTTCTCCAGGCTGAACTTGAGAACTTCATTACATTAAAATGATTAAAGGCAGAAAAAGATGAAACATCTTTCTGTGCACAGTTTTACAGGCAGCTAATTTAGATACAAAACTGTAACTCTTTCTCCCTTACAGATTTTGGACAAAAGCATTTGTAAAGCAACATCCATCAGCTGTCACAGGAACTCAGGGCAGAGCCAAACACCATCCACTGCAACCACCTTGAATTTTTAAACAAGGCTCATTTTCTGTATCAGTGGCACAGAAAATGTACCCATAGGGGAGAGAAAACCAGGAGAAACTACTCTGGTATTATCCTGCTATCGGAAATCATTCTGATCCTGGTTTTACTCTGAGAGTAGGTTCAGACTGGATCTTAGGAAGAAGTTCTTCAGTATGAGGGCAGTGAGACTCTGGAATGGGTTGCCCTGAGTGGTTGTGGATGTGTACTCTTTGGAGCTGTTCCAAGGCAAGGCTGGATGAGCCTTTGAGCAACCAAGTCTAGTTCAGAGGCATCCCTGGCCATGGCAGGGGAGGGGGTTGGAACTGGATGATCTCTGAGGTCCCTTTCCAACCTAAACCATTGTAGGACTCTGATTCTGTTAGGTTCAGCAACCTGTTCCAGTAGGAGGTGTCACCACCATAAATTGTCTTTAAGGTCCCTTCAAAACAAACCAGTCTGGGATTCTGTAAAAACAGATGACATAACTTACTAAACTAAACATAAATTATTACATTAATTAATAAAGTCATAGCCAGCAATTTAATCTAGGCTTCTGGCCTATCTCTTCCAGCCTGGCTTTATCAGATAAGGCTAATATTTACTAACTGTGTGGAAAGCCGCCAGCCGCTGGCAGGCCCTGGCTGTGTCAAACATCATTTGCTTGCCCCAAAACGTGGAGAACTGGAGGAATTATGGTGCAGGAGGACCCCTGGAAGAGCTACAACAGAATGCCTTGAGGTTTCCTAGAATCACAGAATGGTTTAAGTTGGGAAGGACCTTAGCGATCACCTACTCCAACCCCCCTGCCATGGGCAGGGACACCTCTCAACCAGACTTGGTTGCTCAAGGTCTCATCCAATCTGGCCTTCAACACTTCCAGGGAGGAGGCATCCATAACCACCCTGGGCAGCCTATTTCAGAGTCTCACCACCCTTGTCCTAAAGAACACCTTCCTAAGATCCAGGCCAAACCTACTCTCTCTCAGCTTCAAATCATTCCCCCTTGTCCTGTCAGTAGACACCCTCATGAAAAGTCCCTCTCCAGCCTTCCTGTAGGATCCCTTCAGGTACTGGAAGGCAGCTCTAAGGTCCCCTCAGAGCCCTCTCTTCTCCAGGCTGAACACCCCTAGCTCCCTCAGCCTGTCCTCAAAGCAGAGGTGTTCCAGCTCTTGGGTCATCTTTGTGGCCTTCCTCTGGACTTGCTCCAGCAGCTCTTTGTCCCTCTTACACAGGGGACACCAGAACTGGACGCAGTATTTGAGGTGGGGGTCTCACCAGAACACAGTAAAGGGGCAGAATAACCTCCCTTGCCCTGCTGGCTACACTCCTCTTGATGCAGACACATTTTCATACAGATCTTTTACTTCTTAAGTTCCAGGTAGTAAAAGACAACCCAAGGAAGAGGTGAGGGAGAGGAATTACACTCTGAGATAATAGGACTGATAATAACAACAGCAACAACAACAACTAAAAACCTAATAAACCCTGATTCTTATTTCATTAAAAAGCCAAGAAGCACAGAGCAGAGAAGGAAATCTTAGAGGTCTTTTTCAACCAAAACTATTCTATGATTCTACAGAAAAAAAAAAATAAATCCAAATTTTAAGGGCTACAAATTTAATTCACTTCTAGAGGTGCACTTATTCTTTCCAGCCAGGGAAACATATGGGGGGGGAAATGAAAGACTTAATGAAGATGCAGCCTCCACCATCCCAAGCTCTGTAGAAATCAAGTTGTTTAACCAAAGCCATTTCTGGGTTAATCATTTACCAGAGGTTTTCAATCCAGGCTCAAGGTTCAACCTTGACTAAAGCAGGTGTGGTAACGTTTATGGCAGTGTGAAGTTTTCCCTTCTTGGGGTCCCCATCCACCACAGGTCACGCTGTCCTCCTGCAGAGGCCGGTGGCCAAGCCCAGGGGGCCACGTTTGCCCATCACAGCAGCTCTTGTTCCTCTAGTGAGGGCTTTACAGGCAGGAGAGCAGAATGGGGTGTTCAGCAGTCACCTGCACTCAGGTACCAATGGCTGAGCAGAAAGAGATGGGGCAGAGGGAAGTTCTTTATCCTTCTTAACATTCCAGGGAGGGGGCATCCACAACCTGTTGCACTGACTTTATCCTTCTTTATCCTCCAGCATCATCATCCCTGAGTGCAGAAAACATTTGCCCTTCCCTCTTTCTTCTGGCTTTACTTTGAAAATCATAAATCATCCCTGATGAAGCACAGAACCCACATGCTGCCATGCACCCAGCCTCCTAATGCTGCAATATTCTGTATAAAATGCACAAATTCCTCTTACTTTAGATGATTAAATGGGGGGAAAAAACCTCAGTGAAATAATGAAGAAATGAACACTTCCAGCAACTCCAATCACGGACTGTTAGAGGCTGGGAGGGACCGCTGGAGATCATCCAGGCTAATCCCCCTGTCAGAGGAGGATCACCTAGGGCAGGTCACACAGGAAGACATCCAGACAGGTTTTTAAAGTCTCCAGAGAAGGAGACTTCACAACCTGTCTGGGCAGCCTGCTCCAGGGCTCTGTCAGCTTCACAGTGAAAAAGTTTTCCCTTATGTTCACATGGAACTTCCTCTGCTCCAGCTTGCACCCCTTGCCCGTTGTCCTATCATTGGACATCACTGACATCCTCCAAACACCGCCCTTCACATCTTTACCAACATGAATGAGGTCACCCCTCAGTCTCTTCTCCAAGCTAGAGAGCCCCAGCTCCCTCAGCCTTTTTTCATAAGGGAGATGTTCCACTCCCTTCATCACCACTCATTTAATTACAGGCTACAGCTTGTGACTTTTCACCAGTGCAGGAAAGCTTTGGATGATCAACCTGATCATGATGTGTCCCCATCAGTGTTCCCCCACTTCTTTATAACTACCATTTCAATATCTGATAGGGACCTACAAGAAGGCTGGGGAGGGGCTGTTTAGAAGGGCCTGTGGTGATAGGACGAGGGACAATGATTTGAAACTAGAGCAGGGCAGATTTAGGTTGGACATTAGGAGGAAGTCCTTCACAATGAGGGTGGTGCGACACTAAAACAGCTTGCCTTGAGATGGGGTTGAGGCCCTATTCCTGGAGCCACTGTGGCCCTTGCTGTGGCCATGGGCAGCCTGCTCTAGTCGGAGGTGTCCCTGCAGACTGCAGGGGGGGGTTGGACATGATGAGCTTTGAGGCTCCCTTCCAACCTGATGCATTCTGTGAACCTTGATCACACTTTGACCAAAACCACGCCTGGCCCCAGCACGCTTCTGCGGAAGGCTCCATTTTGTTTATAAAGCACAAATTAAATTAGCACCCCCAGGGTGTAAGGAGAGAGAACTTGGTTAGCAGCTTAAAAAACAACTGCATGTAAGGAAAATGACTGCAAGGCACAGACCAGGGGAAAGAACATGTAGGAAATTTGGTTGATTTAGACTAGAAGTTAGGAAGAAACCAAACACTTCTATTCTTACCCAGCAATGAATAAAGAGTTAGGATGGCCCAAGGATGATTTTTTTCCCCCCTTTTGTTTGTTTGTTCTGTTCTGTGATTCTGTATTTCTGTATCCTGGCTTCTGTCTTACTCTCATTCTGCTGCCTCTTTATTGAGGGAAGCAAGGATGGGACTTCATACAAGGGCTTGTAGGGCTAGAACAAAGTGCAATGGATTCAAGCTGGAAGAGGGCAGATTTAGACTGGGGATTAGGAAGAAATTCTTTACAGTGAAGGTGGGGAGTCAATGCAACAGGGAGGTTGTGGATGTCCCCTCCCTGGAATGTTCAAGGCTAGGCTGGATGGGACCTTGAGCAACTTGGTCTAGTGGAAGGTGTCCCTGCCCATGGCCAGGTGTTGGAACTAGAGGATGTTTAAGGTCCCTCCCAACCCAAACCATTCTGTGATTCTTTGAATTGCCTTGGGGAATTGTAACAGGAATAACCATGAAGAAAGTGCCTTTGTCACTTGTTGGAGGTGACACCACCTGCTTTCTGCAGATCAGTCTCTGAATCCATGAAATCTGTGGAGCTGAAGGCAAAGAGCAGCATGAGCTGTAGCAGTATTCACCTGTGAAACACATCCACCCTGCTGAAAAGTTGAGGGGGAATGTACAGTCCAAGTGTTTTTTCATCCATCCAGCTAAGGTATTGCCTGGTGCTGTTATAAATTACAGAAACAACATGCTCCTGGCTCCTATAAACCTCAAGAAAATGCTGTTCACGTCCAACTGCCACCTCCAGGGAGAGAAATGGACGCAGAGTGTCTAGGGCGGGAAGAAACAGCTCAAAAATTGACTCTATTTATTGTTTAAGTTTAAAGCAGGGCAGAAAAATCTATTCATTTCCCCCCTCCTTGGAATCTGTTGCTTCCCAAAGAGGAGCTGCTTCCATTCTGCATGGTAGAGAGCACAAAATGCTGCACACCACAAGTGCTGTTCTCCAGCTGAAGTCACCTCAGCCTTCACAGAAGCCATTCAGTTATCTGCGTGTCACCGAACTCACAGTAAAGAAACGATTTTCAATGTCCTTGCCATCTGGGCCTTGTTCTTATCTTCCAGCCATGAGAATAATGTAAACACTCAGCTGCAGACAACCAACTGATTACATTTTTGAAATGGCTTGCTTATTACTTCAGTAACTAGAGAAAATATTAATTATTTTTTATCCCCTCTTAGGCAGTTTTTCAGCTCGAGCAAGAATGAAAACCAAGCCAAGGCGACTGATGCTCCATTTTTTTGTCACAATGTGAGCAGAAAAGTGTGTTTGTCAACTGGAAATTGCTTTGGAGATGCACTTTGCTGAAAGCTTCTTGGCTTTGTTTTTGAGGATCTGAGATCTGATGCTTTGGTTATCAGGGAAACTGAGGAAAGTCCTCTAATTGTCCTTATCTGGTCTTGTGGAAGGTTTCCCTGCCCACGGCAGGAGGGTGGGAACAGGATGATCTTTAAGGTCCCTTCCAACCCATGCCATTCTATTAATCTATGAATCTGAAACCCTGGTTACATTAGGCTCCTCTGGCTCTTGAAACGTACCCACTGAAGTTTACAGCTTCACAGATCACATCTGGGTGGAAGGAACCCTCGAACGTCATCTTGTCCAACACCCCTGCAGTCAGCAGGGACACCTCCAACTAGATCAGGCTGTCCAGGGACACAGCATCCCTTTAAAAAGACTGAATTTATACGAGGTAGTGAGAACCAAGCTTTTCATAGATTCACAGAATGGTTTGGGTCAGAAGGGACCTTGAAGCTCATCCAGTTCCAAGCCCCCTGCTCCCGCTGCCATGGGCAGGGACACCTTCTGCTAGCCCAGGTTGCTCAAGGCCTCATCCAGCCTGGCCTTGAACACCTCCAGAGGGGACATGCATGACCTCTCTGAGCAACCTTTTCCAGCATCTCAGCACCCTCACTGTAAAGAATTTCTCCCTCATCTCCACTCTCAATCTGCCCTCCTTCAAGCCTGCTGGCAAACTCTAAGCAGAGACACACACAGCACTTAGCTACAATCAGTGGGCAACAGCCACCCAGAGATCTACCCAAATCCTAAGATGTCCTGGGGTTTTCTTTCATGCTTTATGCTTAAAACAGAGACCTGGCTTGCTTTGGGATTGCAGCTCTTGATCACAAGCATATCCCCAGTGATGCCACAATCAATTAAAACTCTCTTACAGGTTACAGCAAGTAACCCAACACCTGGTCCTGCTGTTTCACAACCCCTCTGGAAGCCAAGGTGATGAACATAATTTCTTTTATCATGTACCCAGATAAAGGCTGTATCATAAACTGATAAACAAGGGAAGCAGCTCTAGTGCTGTGCACATGCTCACAACTCTAGCAAGATAACACCAACATGGGGAACAGGTCACATGGAAGAAAGGCCATGGCCAAATTTGCTTCCTTGCTGGACACCAGAACTCGTGGCAGACACAGATGCTGTTTTGCTACCAGTTGGCAGGCACCATTTTGACTCCTCCTGACATTGTCTGCAGAACACCATGCTTTACCACCCCTTTCACACAACTGAAGCAGCCTGGAGGATTCATGGGTTTGTGGAAAGCCGCCTCAAAAATCATCCACATTTCTGCTCATGTTTCCAACAACTCAGGTTCATCATGTCAAGGACACTGACCCAAGTATCCAGGCTGAGCTCAGAACAAAATAGTGACTTCAGTTTGGACCAAGAGAAGGCTTCACATAAACATTATCAGAGATTTTGTGCATAAAAATGCACTTTGTGCTGGCAAGCAAAACTGGGATGCATTCCTGTCCTGTCTGGATTGTTGTGCAGAACCAGTCAGACCTCGGTGCTGGCAAGGTTTTGATCCCCATACAGCATTAGGGGTCTAAATAAGAACCTGAAGTGCAAACCTAAGCTCTGTTCTCTCTTAAGAAGGACAAAACATAAGAAGGACAAGGACCTGTTGGAGCGGGGCCAGAGGAGGACACAAAGATGATTGAAAGGCTGGAACACCTCTGCTATGAGGATAGGCTGAGGGACCTCAGGTTGCTCAGCCTGGAGAAAAAAAGATTCTGGGGACATTTAGAGCTGCCTTCCAATCCCTGAAGGGATCCTACAGGAAGGCCTGAGAGGGACTTTTCCTAAGGGTGTCTGGTGACAGGACAAGGGGGAATGGTTTGAAGCTGAGGGAGAGTAGGTTTAGACTGGATCTTAGGAACAAGTTCTTTAGTATGAGGGTGGTGAGACCCTGCAACAGGCTACCCAGAGTGGTTATGGATGCCTGAAGGTGTTTAAGGCCAGGATGGATGAAGCCTTGAGCAACCAAGTTGAGTTGAGAGGTGTCCCTGTGCATGACAGCAGGGCTAGAGTAGGTGATCTTTGAGGTCCCTTCCAACCTAAGCCATTCTATGACTTAACGTGACACACCAGAGCTGCATGGGCTTGGAGGAGCCTTCAGAAGCTCCAGTGCTGCTGCCACCAAAGCCCCTCTGCTCCAAAATGGCATCTGCTACCATTTTCAGCCTGCAGAGCAGTAAGAGAGGGAACACTAACAGAAGGGAGCAAGCAGACTTGTTTTCCTTCTGGACCTTCTCCAGAACATCAAGGTTTCAAGGGCACAGGCAAAGCTTTCTTGGAATGGATAAATGGTAATTGATGGTGCAGCTGCAACCTTAGGGAGAGCTCTGGGGATTTCAAATGCACTACAGCCCTGAAGTATTTATGACCAGAATATAATAATTAAATTCTGTGCTCTAAACTTTTACATTTCTGACAATGCTCCAGCAAAGCAGCCAAAAAAGCCTTACCTTCAAGGGTAGGACTTCACTTCAGCACGAATCAAATTAGACATTTTTTTCCCAAATGGCTTTTTCCTTCATGCATTGCATTGGGCATGGAATAGCTTGCATTGGAAGAGACCTTAAAGATCATCCAGTTCCAACCACCTGCTGTGGACAGAGACACCTTCCACTAGCCCAGGTTGCTCAAGGCCTCATCCAACCTGGCCTTGAACACCTCCAGGGAGGGGGCATCCACAACCCCCCTGGGCAACCTGTTTGAGTGTCTCACCATCCTCACCGTAGAAAGCAATATGTTTTTTCCTCAGCCTTCTCTTCTCCATACCAAACAACCCCAGTTCCCTCATTCTCTCCTCACCAGACCCCCTCATCTCCAGACCCTTCACTGTCTTTGTCGCCCTTCTCTGTACCCATTCCAACGCCTCAATGTCCTTCTTAAACTGCAGTGCCCAAAAGTCCAGTCTAAACCTACCCAGTCACAGCTTGAGGCCATGCCCTCTTGTTCTATCACTAATTAACTGTGAGAAGAGACCAGCACCAAGCTCTCCACAAGGTCCTTTCAGGTAGTTGTTGACAGCAATGAGGTCTCCCCTCAGCCTCTTCTTTTTCAAACTAACCGTCCCCAGCTCCTTCAGTTGCTCTTCATCAGATTTATTCTCCAGGCCCTTCCCCATCAATTTTCAATAAAGACTATTTTCCTTGGTTACAAAGGGAAAATATTTTCATATGTGATTTTTAACCTAGACAATGTTCTCTGTATTGCCTTCCTATAGAAGCACCCTCACTGCTGTGAACTGCCCCAATATGATTTGTCTTCAAATCGAGTAGCTTGTTTTCATTTGAAACAGGCATGCTCCTAAGGACAGGACTGGAGCCCTGAATGGGCCAGCTCTGCATGTCACTGGATCACTTCAGCTCGTGCCCAGGTTTTCATTCATGGAAGAGGGTGCTGGGCCACCTCATTTAAACTTACCATGAACAGTTGGGCTAGATAATCCCTGAGGTCCCTTCCAACCTGGCATTCTATGAAACTCAACACAGTGTTCCAGGTGTGGTCTCCCCCGTGCCGAGTCCAGGTTACTTACTTAATTATCTCAATTAGAGCTCCTTTCACATAATAATTTCATTCACTAGCACACTGAATTCCACAGGACAGCAGAATCCTTGCCAAGTTCTTCTCTTTCTCAAGCAGAAATATTTTGGTTTTAGAGCAGCCCCATGAGCTTAGAGCAGCCCACAGCATTTTAGCTCAGCCTACAGAATCTGCACGGAGCAGGAAAGCTTTTTACTCCTTATCACAGCACCTTGCTAATGTGGTACCAGAGCAACTGGACTTAAAATATCAAGCAGGATTTGTTCCATTAATGACCTCAGCCTGAGCTATGGACATGGCTCTGCTCTCCTGAACACGAGTGCTTGTGTCAGTCACAGGGCTGCAGACGCAGGCTGCCAAAACGCTGTTGCTAGGAAAGAAGTCAAGAGACATCTGGAAGGTGGACTCCAGAACACATGGGAAAATATCAGTAGTGCTGTAAGAAATGCAGAAAACTATTAAACTGCAAGAGCCACAGAAGAGACATTTTAAAAGCTGCAGTGTAATGGCTGCACAAACTGAGTCATGAAGTTATAAATACATTTTGATTGGAAACTTCATTTAGAATCACAGAATTAAGTCGAAGAATTTAAGGTCTAAGGGACCTTAAAGACCATCTAGAATTAAGGTCAAGAATTTAAGGTCAAAGGGACCTTAAAGACCATCTAGTTCCAAGCCCCTGCCGTGGGCACAGACACCATCCACTCGAACAGGTTGCTCAAGGTACCATCCAACCTGGCTCTCAACACTGCCAGGCTTGGAGCCTGCACAACTTCTCTGGGCAACCCATTTCAGTGCCTCAGCACCTTCATGGGGAAGAATTTCTCTCTAATACCTGATCTAAATCCACCTTCTTCCAGTCTGAAGCCATCACCGCATGTCCAGCCACTCCATACCTTTGTACAAAGTCCCTCTCCATCCCTCCTGTAGCCCCCTTCAAGCACTGGAAGGCAAGAGGAGCAGAAAGGAATTTTTATTCCTTAATTCTTTCTACAGATCTTCAGGGAAGCTCTGTTTCAAAGTGGAACTGACACTAAAAGGAAGTCAAGCTGGTAAATTCTTCAGTGCACAAAGTCCTATTTCCTTCTGGGGCTGTGTGAAGCCTTGCACAATGTGCCTTTACCCTTTCACACTTATTTTGTCAATGAAAAGAGCACATTTCCATGTGGAGCTGTTTATTATGGAATATTAAGCAATGTGTGGCATTCTGGGCTCTGCATCAGTGGAAAGAGATGGAAAGGAGGGACAGGGCAGGGTGCCAAGTTCAGGTTTTGGCCTCAGTCCATTTGATGCAGATCCAGGGTGACTTGCTTGACTGTTGAGTCATAGGTTGGTTCAATTGACATTATTTTACATTTGACTAGTTATTGTTCTTTAAACTTTGAACAGGAGTCCAGAAGCTCAAAAAACACCACTGAACCAAAAAGAGAGAGACCACAGAGTTTAAACAAGACGCTGAAGCAAGAAAAAGGCTCTCCTTAAATGACATCTCTTTCGAGCAGAGACAGCTAAAAACCCAAATCTACCCCCTACTGCCAGAAATTACTGTCAGAAATTACCCCATCCAACAGTAAGATGGAGAGCTGGGCAAAGAAGAGCCTCATGAAGTTCAACAAGGACAAGTGCAGAGTCCTGTACCTGGGTGGGAACACCACCAGGGCACCAGTACAGACTAGAGGCTGTCCTGCTGGACAATGAATTATCCATAGGACAGCAATGTGGAAGGCTGCTCTAAGGTCTCCCTGGAGCCTTCTCTTCTCCAGCCTGAACAACCCCATCCCTCTCAGCCTGTCCCCACAGGGAAGATGCTCCAGCCCTCTGATATCTTTGTGGCCTCCTCTGGACCCACTTCAGCAATTCCATGTCCTTCTTGTGCTGGGGGCACCATAACCGGACGCATGGATGTGATCAGAACTGGCCTTGCTTTACAGACGCATCACATGTAGCAACAGCAACGTGGAGTGAACGTTGAGTCCTCTTCTTTTCAAAATGTCCACCTGACTCACTCTATTCCACTCTATCTTCCCCCAATTTCAGATAGCAGATGTGTTTTCAGGAGGCTCTGATGCTCTGTGAGAGAAATTCAATGTTATGTATTTCAGTTCTCACAGAGGCCTCCAACAACTTCTCTGGGCAACCTGTTCCAGGACCTCACCGCCCTCACTGTAAAGAATTTCTTCCTGAAGTCTCATCTCACTCCAGTTTCTTCCAGTTTGAAGCCATCACCCCTCATCCTGTCACGCTGTGCCTTTGTACAAAGTCCCTCTCCAGCTCTCCTGGAGCCCCCTTCAAATCCTGGAGGGCCAGACATGCAGAAATGAATCAGACAAACGTAGTGTGAAGGGACACTGGGACCACAGCCTAGCAAGGAGGGAATCGGCTTCCCTAATAACTTCCAAAAGTATGAAAAACAAACCAACCCAATAAAAACATCACATCTTGGGTGCTCTGCTGGAAAACAAAAGTCCTTCTGATGATTTTGAGATCTGAGTCAGAGAGCAGGATGACTGCAAGATGTTCTGCTTGGTGCTAAAGGCCAGACTTGAGGTTCAGCGCCAGCTTAGCATCTAGAGTTGTGCAAGGTGCTACCTCCCCAATGCCTGTGGATTATGTTCCACTCTTAGTCATGAGCAGAAGCTTCACTTGAAAAGACTCTTTTAACACATTAGAGAGAGAACAAAAGTTCCTGCAGGAAAGATAAGGAGTAAATGGAAAGTTCTTGGTGACATAAAAATCAGAAAGTTGTTGAAAGATGACACATGGACGGGGAGGCCAAGACCTCCTACTCTGAACCCTACCAAAAAGTGCTTATGTGCTTTAAGTTCAGGTTTTGGGTTTCTGTTTTATCCTTCCTCTCTGTGTGCGTGAACAGAGCTTACAACTGAGCTAAGCTACCGACAAGGTACTCTCCAGGGCCCTGCAAGCCTTTATAACCCCCTTAAGAACATGATTCGCTTTCATTTCAGCTGGCCTCTGACACATTTGAGGCACAGAGCACACGTGAAACCACTGTTCCCACATGCAAGCAGGAAGAGAAGCATGCAATAAGTTGATTTACTGAAACAAAATCAGCCATCTACACTTGGGCAGCATTTTCAGAAACAGGGGTGACCTCATTCATGTTTATAAAGATGTGAAGGGCAGTGTTGGGAGGACGGAGCCAGGCTCTGCTCAGTGATGTCCAATGACAGGACTAGGGAGAAGGAGTGCAAGCTGGAGCAGAGGGGGTTCCACAAACATAAGGAGAAACTTTTTCACTGTAAGGTTGGTAGAGCCCTGGAGCAGGCTGCCTAGAGAGGCTGTGGAGTCTCCTTCTCTGGAGACTTTCAAAACTTGCCTTCCTGTGTGACCTGCCCTAGGTGATCCTCCCCCGACAGGGGGATTGGCCTGGATGATCTCCAGCGGTTCCTTCCGACCACTAACACTCTGTGATTCTGTGTGTGATTGTATGTCATCTTCATGGCACTTTTAAGTCAACCTTATTGGATCATGCAGTGAAGGTTCCAATGACTTTTGTCAATACTTAAGCAATTACAGACAATTTCTGTGGTAACTTGCAGTGGGTAATTATCTGCCTTTATTTCCACCTGGCATCCACGTCACCCACTCCAGACTACTGAGATGTTTCATCACACCCCTCCTGTTGCATACTCTCAGGGCTTTACAAGCATTTCTTGCCTTGTTTGTTTTTGTTTTCTTGTCCCCACAATATTTTAGGCCTTGCCTTCTGTCTCTCTCCTGGATTTCTCATATGATTTTATCCACTTTCCTCTGTCCTCTTCCTCTACCCCTCCCCAGCAGATGAAGGAAGCTCTATTCCTTCCTCACTGAACCTCACACCGTTTCCTGGCCACATTGTTCATCTCTGCCTCTTTGTGTATTTTCTCTTCCTGAGCAGCACTGGGAACCCCTCCCAATTTCAGCTCCATCTGTAAACTTCATTAGCAGGCTGTTTACCTCTCCCACAGAACTATCACGAAGGTGACCGGGCAGATCGTCTGCACACACGGAGCTCCCCACCGCCCCTTTCCTCCAAGAGCATCTCCTGCAGGACTGCTCTGGAGGATGGGCACTCATTTCATCTTTGAACAGTGGGAATTCCCAATGTTCCTTCAGGAAAGCACTGAAAGCATTTCCTGGTGGGAAACTAAGGGTTTTTTTCCCTGGATTTTCATAGAATCACAGTATTGTTTGGGCTGGAAAAGCCCTCCAAAATCATCAAGTCCAACCAGCAACCCACCACCACCATGGCCATTATAGCACATACCTAAGTGCAATGTCCACACATTTCTTGAACACCTCCAGGGTTGGGGACTCCACCACTTCCCTGGGTGGCCTATTCATATAACCATAGAATGATTTAGGTTGGGAGGGAACTTAAGGATTATCTAGTACCAACCCCCCTGCCAAGAGCAGGGACACCTTCCACCAGACCAGGTTGCTCAGGGCCTTGTCCAACCTGGCCTTGAGCACCTCCAGGGAGGGGACATCCACAACCTCCCTGGGCAACCTGTACCAGTGTCTCACCATCCTCAATGGAAAGAATTCCAGTGTCTGGTGTTCATTACAGTAAGATGCCCTCTTACGAAGGTCCTGATGGCCTTTACAAATCTTCTACAAGCCATCATTATCTTTCAGCAATAACATGGTTACTGAAGAGCTGCCAGGAGAATAGGTCCTGGTATCTCAAATAGAAAACCTGAACTATGGTTGAACCAGTATCAGCCTCGCATGGTGCAGACCCCATGGCACTGCAAACAGAAACAAGCTTTTCACAGCACTTAAGTTACTGCTAAGGTTTTAGGTAGCTGAGCACACCTTCCATGACCATGGCAGTGGACACACAGATGTTTCCTGCTCTGATGGACACTCGGGCAGCAGTGCCAGCTTTCTTGCAGCCTGGAGCCTTCTCTTCTCCAAGCTGAACAGTCCCAACTCTCTCAGCCTGTCCACATAAGGGAGGTTCTCCAGCCCTCTGATCATCTTCATGGCCTCCTCTGGACCCATTCCATGTCCCTCACATACTGGGGGTTCAGCAAACTTCAGTACTCTGTGAGATTCTCTCTCCTACAAAAGCTTTTTTTTAACCCTTCTTTAGCTTCAGAATCATGGAGTTTCAGAGATATTAACTCATAATCAGGCCAGGGAAGTGGTTAATCTTTGTTTACTGGTCACAGAGGTTGAGACCAAAGCAGCAAATAAGCTTCCAGCCATGTCAACAAACCTAGGGTTCTAAAACCTGAGGGCAGCTGGGATCAGGAGGTTCCTCCAGAGCACTGTGCTCCCAACCCAGGCTCTCAGCACCCTGATTAGATGCAAACACTGCAGGACTGGTCTGGAGGTGAAATCCATAACTTCATGATCAAAGACTCACATTATTTCCAGTCAGTGCTAAAATCTGTTAGACTGTGCAGGCTTTGAAGTAGTGACCAAGCCCAGCATTTCATGTCACTTACATGTTCCATCTGAGAAACATTAAACAAAGGTCACATTGACAAACAAGCAAGTTTGCCAACAGGCACCAGCTGAGCCCTGATTGCACACTTAACTCTTTGCTGCAGCGAGCTCTTCCCAAAGTCTGGGGCTCAGCCTGTGTTTAGAAAGGGATTTGCTCTGCCCCAGTTCTGCAGTGCCACTGCTGTTGCACAAGGAGGTGTAAGCTGTGAGTATCCTGCGCTGGCCCTTCCTAGCAGAAGAGAAGCTACTCCTTTCCAGGGGGTCAGCCACAGTGGGGTTTCTTTTCACCTTGCCTAAGGATGTTTCCCCAATTTAGTAGCACAGAATCACAGAATTGTTTGGGTTGGCCTCTGAGATCATCCAGTCCGACCGTTAACCCAACACCACCATGGCCATCAAACCATGTCCCCAAATACCGATACCCTCGGGACAAGATAATAATGGATCAAGCTGAGACACAAAGCTAATTGGAACAGGTAAAGAAATGCTTGAATCATGCAAACTGGACAGTCTGAACCTCCCTGTGTATCAAATAGCATAGATTCATAGAATCACAGAATTGTGAGGCTTGGAAGGGACCTCAAGGATTATCTAGTTCCACCCCCCCCGCCATGGGCAGGGGTATCAACAATAACCCTCCACCACAGAAAATGAAAAGTAAAAGTAACTAAGAACTTCCATATCCTAAGAATAGAACTAAACAAAAATAAAAATAAGAAATTTAGGCTCACACTTCACAGAATCATACATTCATCAAATAGTTTTAGTTGGAAGGGACCTTAAAGATCATCTAATTCCAATCCCCTGCCAAGGCCAGGGACACCTTCCACTAGCCCAGGTTGCTCAAGGCCCCATCCCACCTGGCCTTGGATGCCTGCAGGGAGGGGGCATCCACAGCCTCCCTGGGCAACCTGTTCCAGTGTCTCACCACCCTCACTGGAAAGAATTTCTTCCTTATCTCCAGTATAGATCTCCCCTCTTCCAGCTCAAACCCATTGGCCCTCATCCTGTCACTACAAGCCCTTGTCGAAAGTGTCCCCCCTTCAGCTGCTGAGATATTGAAATGCTGCTCTAAGGTCTCCCCAGAGCTTTCTTGTTACCAGGGTGAACAACCCCAACTCCTTCAGACTCTATTGATAGGGGATGTTCTCCATCCCTCTGATCATCTTTGCGGCCTCCTCTGGACCCTCTCCAGCAGGTCCATGCTCCTCTTGTGTTTGGGGCCCCAGAGCTGGACACAGAGCTCCAGGTAAGGTCTGACTAGAGCAGAGGGGCAGAATCCCCTCTCTCCATCTCTGCTCACTCTGCTTTTGATGCAGTCCAGGATGCCATTGTCCACTGCTGGCTCATGTTCAGCTTCCACCACCATGCTCACTGAACCATATCCCAAGTATCACATCCACACATTTTCTTACCAACTCTACAGAGAAAGTGACTCCACCACTTCCCGGGGCAGCCCATTCCAATGCCTGCCCAACTTAAGGCCATATCCTCTTGTCCTACCACTAGTTACCTAGAAGAGACTGATGCCCACCTCACTTCAACCTCCTTTCATGTAGCTGCAGAGAGCTAAACAACTAAACAACCCAAGTTCCCTCAGCTGCTCCTCACCAGACCTCTTCTCCAGACCCTTCACTAATAAGAATCAGTTCTCCAAGGCGTCAACCTACTGTCACTTACCAGTGGCTCCTAGAGCTACAGATGCTGAGGACTCTCTAGTTCCAGAAGAATAAAACCAAAGCAATACCCACAAGAGAAACAGAATCATTGTCTGTAGGTGATAACACTAAACCTACAAACCCACCAACTCCCATTTTTATGTTGTAAGCATTTCCAAAAGCTTGAAAGGGTCACAACTTAAACCCCAATCCATAAAGCAGTAAGAAAGAATGGAATGGAATGGAATGGAATGGAATGGAATGGAATGGAATGGAATGGAATGGAATGGAATGGAATGGAATGGAATTCAATTCAATTCAATTCAATTCAATTCAATTCAATTCAATTCAATTCACCAGGTTGGAAGAGACCTCCAAGGTCATGGAGTCCAACCTATGACAGAGCATGCAGTTGCTCATCACAGTCACAGATGGCCTGAGTGGGGCCAAGAGATAAGCTGGCTGGCCTGTTCAAGGAGAGAAGGAGAAGGGTTTCCCTCTCTTGCTTGTTCTTGCAACTTTAATCACAAGTCCTGCAGCATCTGGCACTTTTCCTTCAGCTCCACTTCAGGGCTGACAGTTGGGAGAATCTCTCTTTTCTCAGGAAAGCTGCAGACCTGCAAACTGCACCCAAGGGTTAAAAAAAACCCCAAAGCCACAAGCACCTGGAGTGTTTGTCAGCCTCTCCTGAGCCTGAAACCATGGTGCTGGTAAGGAGGCTTTTTAGGGTTTAAAAGGAAAATGTGAAATGTTTTAATGACTTTGATGAAGGAGGAAATAAATTCCACAGGTCATGGCTAGGGCTGTGGGAGAAATTCCAGCTGCAGAGGGACAGAGCAGGCTGCTGAGGGACCTCAAGTGGTTAAGGAGCAGCTGTGAGGACACATGGACACGGTACACCCCCTGCATCTACGTGCAGGTATTTTCCAGTGCCTGGTGGTATGAGAATAGAACAGGTTCAGACGCCTGCAGCCCCACAGAGATTACACAGGGCAGGGCTTGGTGGAGGGCTAATTACAGCCTCAGCGGCTTCCAGCAACCTCTGTGCTCATCTCCAGCTTGTTTCCCCTCAAACCTCTGAAGACATGGGATAAAATGATCTTTGCTGCTCTGCTAGAAGAGCAGCAAAGCTGGTGAAGGTCTGGAGAACAGGTCTGGTGAAGAGCAGCTGAAGAAAGGCTGTTTACTGTGGAGAAAAGGAGGCTGTCTCTAGACACCCTTATGAAAAGTTCCTCTCCAGCCTTCCAGCAAGATCCTTTCAGCTATCAGAAGGCAGCTCCAAGGTACCCCTGGAGGAGTCGTCTTTGCAGGCTCCCTCATTCTATCCTCACAGCAGAGGTGCTCCAGCCCTTGGATCATTGTTGGGGCCCACATTTGGACAACCTGTCCATGTCTTTATCCCAGACTGAAGGCTTCAGGAGCTGGAATGAATCATCTACACTTTGTTTTCCTTCTCTGTTCAAAGGCAGGAGACACAGCTATGAGCCTCAGTCCACGTGCTGAAGCTCTCCCAGCCTAAGTATTTTGTTTTGGAATATGTGAGCACGTTCAGAGGGGGGAAGGAAAGGGACAAGGGAAAGGAAGCAGCTTTCCTGGCAGATATTTATCCTAATTACCCAGGCTGAAAGATCAATTACAGGCATCCATTCAGTCCAATTATTCTCCAGCTTACAGCTCAGACAGATTTAAGCTACCACTGCATTCGATCACTCAACTCTTGGAAGAAATCTACCCACACCAGTGCAAACTGCCAGGTTCTTCTGGCCAAGATCTGGCCTGCCACCTGGAGTGCTTCATGCAACGTTTGCAGTCTTTTGTCCCTGCCTTATAGTTCAAAATATGCAGAGAATACAACCGCAAAAGGTTAACTTTCAAAGCAGAGGAAGCTCTCAGTCCCAGGTACACGGAAAGCAAGCATGAGTGTGTCCAATGATAGGACACGGGGCAAAAGGGGCAAGCTGGAGCATAGGAGGTTCCAAGTGAACATAGGAAAAACTTCTTCCCTGTGAGGGTGACAAAACAGTGGAGCAGGCTACCCAGAGAGGCAGTGGAGCATCCTCCTCTGGAGACATTCAAAACCCACATGGATGCATGCCTCCGTGACCTGCCCTAGGTGATCCTGCTCTGGCAGGGGGGTTGGACTGGATGATCTTTTGAGGTCCGTTCCAACCCCTAACATTCGGTGATTCTCCACCATCTCCTACACCCAGACAGCTCACCCTGAGTCTCCATGTGCCTTGAACACCTCCCTTGGGGAAGGCACAGCTTCCCCAAGCAACAAATGTCCAATCAGGGAATGAAAATTAGCCTCAAACTATTCCATGACTCAAAAAAACCCTCCCCACCAAACCCAGCCCCCAAACAATTTCTAGACCAGCCACTTCTCAGCCCAACATTTGTAAGCCCACATCTTGAAGGCTTCTAAGCAAAGGTCAGAGGCCACTTTCCAAAAGGCTCAGACCTGTTATCTCAGCAGCTTGACTGTCCCTAATTTTAATATTTAGGCCAGGAAACCTATTTGAGGGGAGAAGGAGAGAAAAAAAAAAGTTGTATTTTTTTTGTATCTGAAAGGAAAGGAAATGACCAAGTCAAAAGGCATTCTTCTGAGCCTGAATGCAAGTCACAAGTCACAGGATTGCTGCAGGCCAGCTGGCTCCCAGCCCACTTACAGTAAGTTGTTTACTTGTTGTCCCACCACTGATAATGCCGAGCGTGGATCCACGGATCCTAAAAACAACTCAATTTTCGCTTCAGACAGGAAGGAAGAAGCAGACAACAATAAAAATATTCCCCTACTGATGGCTGCTGCTGTCACTTCTGAGGAGGGATGATTCCATGTGAAATTCAAAGCCTGAATTTCAACCTAAAATTCAATGAAAATTAAAAGCCAAGCAAGGCAAAGCCACTCGAACCCACGCAGGAGCTTTGTTGGTAAAGGGAAACGATGCTGCTACCACCAGCACAATGCCAGCTCGGGGCTGTATGCTCCTCCAGCCAACAGAAGAACATAGAGCAGGTGCAAAGCTGAAGGAGATAAAGCTCATAGGTGTTTAACAAGGCTACAAGTAAGGTCATACACCTGCGTCAGGGCAATCCCGAGCACAAATCCAGGCTGGGTGAGAAGTGGCTTGAGAGTAGTCTGGAGGAGAAGGACTTGGGGTGTCAGTTGATGATAAACTCACCATGAGCCAGCCATGGTCACTGGCAGCTCAGAAGGCAGTTGTGTGCTGGGTTGCATCAAAAGCAGGACCAGGAGGGGATTCTGCCCCTCTGCTCTGGTGAGACCCCACCTGGAGCACTGCATCCAGTTCTGATGCTCCCAGCACAAGAAGGACCAGGAACTGTTGGAGAGGGTCCAGAGGAGAGCATGAAGATAATCAGAGGGCTGGAAAACCTCCCCTATAGGGACAGGCTAGGAGAGTGAGAGTGGTGAGACACTGGAACAGGTTGCCCAGGGACGCCCCTTCCCTGGAAGTGTTCAGGGCCATCCTGCTCTAGGGCTCCAGCACTCTGACACCAAAGAAGATTCTCCTCAATCCATGGCCATCCACAGCCCACTCTGAGGGAAACCAGCACCCAACCAATAGGATACTGTGTAACAGCATCCCAGCTACTAAAAAAAAACCCCATTATTAATGTACAGTATTCTGTTAATGAGCCTAAGAGGCACCACAGATGTAAGGAGATAGTGAGAAGATGTTTGATCTTTGTTACTCATTCATGGAGCAGCAGGTGCTGCTGTCTTCAATTTGCATCTGTATTTGATGTCCATCAGCAGGCACTAATCCCATGCCCGTGATTGCAGCCAGAGACCTTGTGCTGCTGGAGAGGTGATAAGTAGCTGAGAGGTGATATTTGCTCAGATCTCCTCTGGCTTCAGATGGATCATTCCAAAAGTCGTGCTTTGTTGAAGAGAAAGACTTTATCCTAAATCACCTTTCACAGCAAGACACTCTCTCATTGTCCCACATGCTGGGGACTGACCAACGGGCTTCAAACTCATGATTCAAAACGTTTGTCTTACCATTTGCATGTCTACAGGGCTTCAGAACTGGTGAGTCACTTCTCTAACCAATAGTAACATCAAATAATCACCCTGCTAATTAATTAAATCTCAGTTTCACTCTGAAAGGTTTAAAATACACCAGCATAATGGGAACAGGCTTAGCATCAGGTGATGGGATGAGAGGAAACGGCCTGACATTGTGCTAGGGGAAATTTACGTTGGACATGAGGAACAGTTTGTTTGCTGCAGGAGGGGTCAGGCTGCCCAGGGAGGTGGTGGAGTCACCATCCCCAGAGATGTTCAAGAAAAGTATGGCCATGGCACCCTGGGGACATGGTTTAATGGCCATGAGGGTGTTGGGTTAACGGTTGGACTCGATTACCTCAGAGGGATTTTCCAACCTTAGTGATGGGAACAAAGTCATTTTTGTTGGTGGAAATGCTGCTCAGTTGAATTCCAGCATCCCTGGCCTGTCAATTGCAAATCTGGAAATTCCTTGTGTAACAAAATCTAGACCAAACTGCCTGCAGAAAGCTGGAACTTGGACCAGCAAAAAGAGATAAAAAACACAGGTAACAAAAGTGTCAAGAGGAAGAGGTGGAGCTGGATGCCTCAGTATGCATCCAGTTCCGGTGCTCCCTACACAAGAACATGGAACTGTTGGAGGAGGCCATTAAGATGATCAGAGGGCTGGAGCACCTGCCCTATGGGGACAGGGTGGGAGAGTTGGGCTTGTTCAGCCTGGAGAAGAAAAGGCTCCAGGGAGACCTTGGAGCAGCCTTCCGCTACCTGAAGAGCTCCCACAGGAGAGCTGGGCAGGGTCTTCTTATGAGGGCTTGTAGTGATAGTATGAGAGGCAATGGTTTTGAGCTGGAAGAGGGGAGATTTAGGCTGGAGATTAGGAAGAAATTCTTTCCAGTGAGGGTGGTGAGACACTGGAACAGGTTGCCCGGGGAGGTTGTGGATGCCCCCTCCCTGGAGGTGCTCAAGGCCAGGTTGGATGAGGCCTTGGTCTACTGGGAGGTGTTCCTGCCCACGGCAGGGGGTTGGAACTGGATGATCTTTAAGGTCCCTTCCAAACCATTCTATGAATCTATGAATATGCTGCAGCTGAGAACAGATTCTGAAACCAGAAGCACAGGGAGCAAGCTCAGCAGAAGAGGAAGATGCAGAAACCATCACCACAGTGTGCAGCTGGCTGTGGGAAAGCCCAGGAGGTGACTCCAGGCTGGTGAATCCAGGATGGGTGATGGCTCAGCAGTGCATCCAGAGACACAGGGCAGCAATGGAACCAAGAGCTCAGAGCACAGCTGGCTGTTTGCTGACCTGGTATTTGCATTTCGGCACAGATCACAGACAGAGGAAGCTGCCTATGCAAAACCCCTGTTGTCTGAATGCTCAGCATGGCTCCAACTTTCTGAATCAGTAATCAGCATGGTTCTAAATTTTTCAGGCTGGTTTTCTGGACTGAGACCTCCCTGCAGCCCAAGGACTCACTTGCACACCTGGCAGAGCAGAAATCACAAATGACTCCTGCCTTGGGTCCTTTTTCTCTGAGATACCAACTTACCTTCTTGCCTTTCTCTTGCCATCTTTCTCCATTCCACCTTTCCACTCTCCTTCTCCAAATCATTCTGGTTTCTCTTGCTGCTGCACACCTGGCTCATATCTCCTCACAATGTTCCCCCCACCACCACCATCTGTGCTTCTACAAGTTGGCAAATCCTGATTAAGCCACCAGCCTGCCCCGTACCAAACACCCACTGCTGAGTTCTCAAAGACCTTCTGCAAGACAGGATTTATTAGGAGTATTTTTATCTTACTTTCATGAGTACATAAAAGGAGATACAATTAATCTCAATTTCCATTTGTCTTTCTCAGTAGCACCATGAAGATGAAAAATAGAAACCTTTAGTTAGCTTTTAAATGTGGCTGAAGTCATCCACAGTGAAAAGTTCTGAGGTATCACCACCTGGGAGGAACAACAGTAGCCTTTCACATGCATCTCCACACATTTTGACTTTTTCCTGCACCTTTCTTGGTCCACATGAACTATGAACTGTCTACAACTACCTGAAGGGAGGTTGTAGCCAGGTGGGGGTTGGTCTCTTCTCCCAGGCAGCCAGCACCAGAACAAGAGGACACAGACTCAAGCTGCACCAGGGGAGGTTTAGGCTGGATGTTAGAAAGAAGTTCTTCAAAGAAGAATGAGTGATTGCAAATTGGAATGGGCTGCTCAAGTAGGTGGTGGAGTCACCATCACTGGAGATGTTTAGGAAGAGATTGGACGGTGTTGGACGATAGGTTGGACTCGATGATCTCAAAGGTCTTTCCCAACCTGGTTAATTCAATTCAATTCAATTCTATTCTATTCATATTCCTATTCTATTCCTATTCCAATTCTATTGTTCTGCCAACAGCTTCCAGAAGAATTAGAAAAGCCACTGAACTGAACTAAACCAGGCATCCCCCCACCTCCAAGAGGCACAAACTGCATGCACGGAGGTGATCTTGTCTTCATCATGCCACCAACAACAGAAAAAGGAAGCAGAGGTTTGATTACCTCAGGTGTCACAGAATCACAGACTGGTTGGGTTGAAGAGGTCATCCAGTCCAACCCCCTGCAGTCAGCAGGAAGATCTGCAACTAGAGCAGGTTGTCCAAAGCCCCAAACAATCTGACCTCCAATGGTTCCCAGGATGGGGCACCTCCCACCTCTCTGGGATCCAAAATAAAAGATGAATGTGTCAATGAGCATTCCAAAATGATAATCAACCCCTTGGTCCTGATTTTTGATGATGCACACCCCCCCCCCCACCAAACATCAACCATTTGCTGAGCCTCACGCTACACAAAGCAGATGACACCAGACACCTGCAGAAAGAGGAAATCAAGGATGTTCTCTGGTTTGCAATCATCTCACTCAGCAACATAAATGGAAAATAATGGAGACAAACCAACATCAACACCTGCTGCTGGAGAAGTCCTAAGAAGCTGGATTTAGATCAGACATTAAACAAGAATTCTTCCCCATGAGGGTGGTGAGGCACTGCAGCAGGTCAAGCAGAGAAGCTGTAGAGGTTCCAAGCCTGGAAATGCTCAAAAGCAGCTTGCCTGGGGCCTTGAGCAACCTGGTCTAGTAGGTGATGTCCCTGGCCATGGCAGGGGGGTTGGAGATGATCTCCGAGGTCCCTTCCAACCTAAGCCATTCTGTGATTCTATGGTGAGCGCTGGGAATGGATAGCAGTCAGGATCCCATGGCAACAAGCTGCTGTCGACCTGCTGACAGCCCCTCAGATACAACCCAAACCTCTGAGCACACTCAGAGCTGTGCCACTGAAACAGCCCAGGACAAGCTCCATCCCAACAGCCCACCTTCTCACCATCCAGAAACCCCTAAGGTTTCTCCTTCTAAAGGAGCTCAGGAGAGCAGGAAGCACAACCAACGAAGGAAGGAGGGAGGGGAAGAGGAATGGGTGATTAAAGATATAAGCAGCAGGGAATGCTATCCTTTGCTGTCAGAAGATCAGAGCATGGTTTGGGCTGGAAGGGATCTCCAAAGGTCATCTAGTCAAACCCCCTTGCTGTCAGCACGAACATCCTGCACTAGATCAGGTTGCTCAGAGCCTTGTTGAGCCTGGCCTTGAATATCTCCAGGGATAGGGGGGCCTCAACTACAGTATCACAGTATCACAGTATCACCAAGGCTGGAAGAGACCTCAAAGATCATCAAGTCCAACCTGTCACCACTGACCTCATGACTAGACCATGGCATCAAGTGCCATGTCCAATCCACTCTTGAACACCTCCAGGGACAGTGACTCCACCCTCCCTGGGCAGCACATTCCAATGATGAACGACTTGCTCAGTGAAGAACTTTCTCCTCACCTCAAGCCTAAACTTCCCCTGGTACAGTTTGAGACTGTGTCCTCTTGTTCTGGTGCTGGTTGCCTGGGAGAAGAGACCAACCCCTTCCTGGCTACAACCACCTTTCAGGTAGCTGTAGATGGCAATAAGGTCACCCCTGAGCCTCCTCTTCTCCAGGCTAAACAACCCCAGCTCCCTCAGCCTCTCCTCACAGGGCTGTGCTCAAGGCCTCTCCCCAGCCTCGTTGCCCTTCTCTGGACACGTTCAAGTGTCTCGATGTCCTTCCTAAACTGAGGGGCCCAGAACTGGACACAGTACTCAAGGTGTGGCCTAACCAATGCAGTGTACAGGGGCACAATGACTTCCCTGCTCCTGCTGGCCACACTATTCCTAATGCAGGCCAGGATGCCATTGGCCCTCTTGGCCACCTCCCTGGGCAACCTGTTGCAGTGTTCCAGCAGCCTGATGGCAAAGAACTTGTTAGTAGCATCCAATCTAAAGCTCCTCTTCTCTAATTGCAAACCACTGCCCCTCAATAAAATATTTTAATTAAATAAAAAGAAAATGACTAACAAAACAGAATTAAAATGATTATAACTAAATAAATGTAAAATAGATGATCTATGACATATACAATTATGTATTTCTATATAGTTAGACACAACCTGTATTTATATACCAAATACATAATTGTAGGTAATTATAATGCATATCATTATTACAATTGTGCATAATAATATCTATTAAAACAAAGAAATAAAAGCAGAAAAGAAAATAAATAGAAGTATAAGTAACAAATTCATAAATCACAGAGCAGCAAATCCCTATAAATAATATCTATTATAAATAAATAGGGAGGGGTGGAAATTCTCCTTAAATGCCTAAAAATGAACTACTGGAAGGATTGAAACAGTGTCAGTGTCCAGTTTATCTTGGATTGGCAAAAAGCACTTTTGATTTGCAAAGCTGGGCCTTAATTGCATTTGTTTTCCCCTTCCCCCCACTCCCCACCAATGCACTGCTGGAAGATGGGAAGCCAGCAGGGCAGGTTTGGGGCTCTGGCTGCCCTGCCGGTGTGGCTCTGCAGCACAGGAGTCACCAGAAGGTTGTGAGAGCATCTGAGCAGGTGTTTGTGTGAGGGGGGTTTGGTGCTGGTGCGTGGCAGGGACAGCTGGGGCAAGCCACTGACGGCAGCACCCGCACCAGGGCAACCACCTCTGTCACAGAGGAGTTTAATTTCCCAGCTGTCTTTGGAGCTCCGAGGAGCGTTGGGAGAAGAGAAGGATGGCTTTCAAGCAGGCAGAAATTTCCCCAGGCAGCAGTTTGGAGAGGCTGCTTCCTATAATTACCTTGATTTATTGGCCATTTGGAAGACAAAGTGAAGCATGGAATTTAACACATGGGGTGGGGGGAACTCTTTAATATAATATTAACAGTGAGGGGGGGAAAAAATATATATATGCAAGAAAACATCCCTGCAAGCACCGTGGATTCACTCCTGTCTAACACTGTCAGAGGCTGCATTCTCTTTGCCGAGCCTTTTTCCCTCCAGCTTGGTGATATTTGGGGCTGAACTGGGTTTGGTCATCCTTGAGAAGAGAAGGCTTAGGGGGCACCTTACATACAGTACATAAAGGATAGCTACCAGGAGGATGGAGACTCCCTTTTCACAAGGAGTCCTGAGGCAAAAGCAAGGAGATGAGGAAGAAATTCTTTAGAGTGAGGGTGGTGAGACACTGAAACAGGTTGCCCAGGGAAGCTGCGGATGCCCCTCCCTGGAGATGCTCAAGGCCAGGTTGGATGAGGCCTTGAGGAACCTGGTCTGGTGGGAGGTAAACCTTCCCATGGCAGGGAGCTTGGAGCTAGGTGACCACCTAATTTAAGATCCCTTCCAACCCAAACCATCCCATGAAACATTCCCGAGACTCAACCTTACATTTCCCCATCAGCTTGCCTCTGTGCTTTCAAAGAGCATCCCAGCCTGGCAGTGTGCTATCATCTAACCCAGAAATGGCTCCACATGCTCCCTGCTCAGGTCCCATCTCAGCAGCCATCTGCAGGGATCCAGGCTGTCAGCTTCTCCTGAAAAGCAACCACTAAATCCTGCCCTTCACTTCCTATTCTCTAGCCAGCTCTCCAGCCCACAAAAGAACCACTCTTCCAGTTCCATGACAACCTGGGGAGGGAGGGTGGGGGGGAATTGGTGGTGTCTTTCTTTTGAAATGGTCCCTGGCAAGGAAGCGAGTCAAAGACTTGGAAGCAAAAGCAGCAATTCAGAGAGAATCAGGTCAGTTGGATTTCCCTGTCCACAGGCTCACAGAAACCCAGGACAGCGGATGAGGTGGTGGTTTCCTTCCAGGAGCAAGGACAGCTCTTTCCCAAGAAACTCACATGCTCAGTGACCTTACAGCTTTACAATCTGCCACCGTGCCAAGGCCAGAAGTTGGACTCTCAAACCCCCACAGCTCCACGGTTTTAACGGAAGGCACACCAGCAGCCCTGTCACAGTGGCTGGCTTGGCAGAGAGGACATCTTTGCTGGCTGGTAGGTCCTTCAAGCTCCCAGATGAATGTCACCCAGGTCCCCTGCACTGATTTACCCATCCAACTGCCCCCTACTCCACATGTCCCTCAGCCTTGAGCTCCCTGTCCTACATCAAGGGGCTGCCGGTTGGGTCTGCAGAGCTGCCTGCCAGCTTGGG
The DNA here is from genome assembly GCF_014839835.1 of Dryobates pubescens. Lineage (NCBI taxonomy): Eukaryota > Metazoa > Chordata > Aves > Piciformes > Picidae > Dryobates > Dryobates pubescens. The sequence goes on from NC_071627.1 coordinate 13,203,993, forward strand.
CATCTCTCCCAAGTCACTTTACCAACTTCTTTCTTGAATCCCTCTCAAGTTCCTCTTTAAGGTTGAACTTGCCTCTTTTATGGGATTCACCACAGGTGGGCCTCTTCCTGGTTTAAAATGGTGATTTGATTTTATGACATTAATTTGAGCTACTTGGAGCTATCAGTGCATCACAAAGGGATACCTTCTGATACCCTGCTTTTGTCAGCCAGGCTTTGGGCTCTTTAGGGGGGTCCCTGGGTGTTGGTGCTGTTTCTATGAGTTTTGCTTTGGGGAGTTTGGGGGTTTTAAACTAATTGCCTCATTTAGATGTAGTTCCCTCTTTTACAATTGTCTGCACACTGCTCTTGACTTGCTCTCTCCATCAGCAGCTTTGTGGTGGCCACTGCAATGCAGATCTCCCACCGGGACCCTCTTCAGCCAGCTGATCTCTCTTGAAATCTAATCTGGAAGCCTACAACCTTTCCTTGTTGCATTACAGATGGACTTTTGGGGCACCTCAAGCAAGCTGCACCAAATGAGGCCATGCCAGTTCCAGCTTGGTGACACAACATTGGGGTAAGACAACTGTAACCATAGAACGGTTTGGGTTGGAAAGGACCTTAAAGATCATCTGGTTCCAACCCCACTGCCATGGGCAGGGACCCCTTCCACTAGACCAGATTGCTCCAAGCCTCATCCAACCTTGCCTTGAAAACCTCAGACAGAAACTGCCCAGAAATACAAAGCCACTCATATGTCTGCTGACCCCTCCAGAGGCTATGGATCCCTCTTAACTTCCAAACCCCATAAACATCCTGGTAGAGTTTATAATTTAGTCCTGGAGTTTCTTACAATCTGATGGTGAATCACTGTTGCTAAACCATCAGATTTGAAAACACAACATGGAAAAAATCTACCCTACAATCAGCTCCCAGGCATCAGTCAGTGAGTCAGCCATGTGTGTTGAGAAGAGATACTTCAATGTCATGTGTGGCACCCAAATCCGATCCCATCCTGCAGAAGAATGTTGTCCTGGAGCTCTCAATGGAGGAACAGATAGAACAGGTCCAGAGAAGGTCCACTAAGATGATCACAGAATCACACAGAATTGCCAAGGTTGGAAGAGACCTCAAAGATCATCAAGTCCAACCTGTCACCACAGACCTCATGACTACACCATGGCACCAAGTGCCACATCCAGTCCCCTCTTGAACACCTCCAGGGATGGTGACTCCACCACCTCCCTGGGCAGCACATTGCTGGAGCACCTCTCCTACGAGGGCAGGCTGAGAGAGCTGGAGTTGTTCAGCCTGGAGAAGAGAAGGCTCCAGGAAGACCTAACAGCAGCCTTCTAGTACCTGAACAGGGCCTACAAGAAGGCTGCAGAGGTACTGTTTACAAATGCCTGCAGTGATAGGATGAGGGGCAACAGTTGGAAATCAGAAAAGAATAGATTTAGATTAGATGTTAGGAACAAGTTCTTTACCATGAGGCTGCTGGAACACTGCAACAGGTTTCCTAGGGAGGTAGTGGAGGCCTCATCCCTGCAGATATTCAAGATCAGACTCAACAAGGCTCTGAGCAACCTGATCTAGTGGAGAGTGTCCCTGTGACCTGCAGAGGGATTGGACTAGATGAGTTTTGGAGGTGCCTTGCAGCCCAAACCATTCTATGACTTTATGATACAGGCCATACTGCATGGGGACATGTGTTGGTTACGTCCAGGGCACGTTTTGAGAGTCATTATTTCACATCCCAAAGCACGCACGAGGAGTTGCGCCATCTTCACAAAAGCAGAACCATTAGAAAGAGCCTTGAGTAGGAAAGGCACACGAGAGGAAAAACATCTGCTGCACTCATTTCCCTCTTTTAACACAGAACCTAGAAAGAGACTCTTGGATGGGGTCTTTTTAGCCTGGTAAATAGCAGACTGAGGTGGGATCTCATCAATGCTGATCAATACTGAAAGGGTGGGTGTCAGGAGGATGGGACCAGGCTTTGTGCAGTGGTGCCCAGTGACAGGATAAAGGGCAACAGGCACAAACCTGAACATCCAAAATTCTACCTGAACATGAGGAGGAACTTCTTTAATTTAAGGGTGCTGGAGCACTGGAACAGGCTGCCCAGAGAGGTGGAGTCTCCATCTCTGGAGACATTCCAAATTCACCTGGACGCGTTTCTGTGTGACCTTCTTTAGGTGGCCTTGCCTGGGCAGGGGGGGATGACTCAATCTCCACAGGTCCCTTCCAACCCCTACCATTCTATGACTGTGATCCAGAGAGGAACCTAAGTTTGCTCTTCATCAAAGAATGGGCCAAAGGAACACACACCACACATGCCCCTCAAGACACCAGCAGCAGCTGTGTGCCAATCAAACATCTCTGTGAATGCTGCAACCGAACATTTTGGAGAAAGATTGGATTTTTGCTACCTATTCCCATGAAGTTTTAGGGCTTCCCTCATCAGTTTGTGCTCTGCTTCCTTTCTAAACCAGGACAGCAGTTTGAAGATGTCCACATCTTGAAGTGCTATGTACAGGAAGAGAGTTGGTAGCACTTCTGAATGCTTGGAAAGATTCAATGAGCTAAATGCTGCATTTCCTTTAAAGCTCTTCCTCGGTTTAGAGGCTGGGGTCAGCCAGGAATAGAAACCTCAGTCACTTCCTCCCTCCCCATGGTATGTTCTGCAGCCTCACCAGAGACTTCTCATCTGCAAGATGGAGCAAGGCAAGGCACATAAAGAAGAGGGCTATCAGCAATATTCCAGCCTCCTGATGGTTATTTCCTCAAATATCAGATGTTCCGACCTCTAACGTGGTAAAAGAGCCTTTAGAGAAGAATCTTTTAAGTGATAAAATAGGTCCACAAGCTCATTTGTCAAACCAGTTGCTCTGGTTGGAAAGTAGCTGTCAAATATCTGGTGTGACTAAGAATGGAATCTTGCAGGGATCTGAACTGCTCACTTCAAGAAGGAATAAAAAAAGCATGCTCTGCTACTCCAAATAAAGAGCTCCGAGCGCTCAGCTCTTCACAACGTTTACATCTGAGGAGCTCTATCACTACATTTCATCTTTATTAAATCCTGAACAGCACTTGCCAATAACCTGGCACCTCATTTGAGCAGACTTGTCTCCTCCAAGGAGAGGCTAATTCCTTACAAAACTCGTTGGATGGGTTCTGTCAAAAGACGAAGGTGTCAGAGCAGCTTCCTCGGCGGCTCAGCAACACGACAGATGTGTGGGGCTCCGCAGAGCTGAGGGAGGGCAGAATGCACAAGGCGGCCTGAAAACGAAACCAAGGTACCTCCCAACAGAGCAGGGCTCAGATTTTGAAGAAGATTAGACCCTGCTGAAATCAGCGTGGCCAGGTGACCTTTAAGAAGCCTGAGCCGGGCTGCAACAAAGTAGAACAGGTCAGAAAAAAACGGCGGCTTTTGAAGCCTGTCTCTGGTGCCCACAGACAGCGCCAAGGGAGGCTGCTCTTGTGACACAGGACCTCTGCCATAATTTGGGCTACTTCAAATAACCAAGAGCACCAATTTAATGCTCATTCACATTTCTTAAGCACGTGCAATCCCAGCATGATAGGGTTGGAAGGGACCTCTGGAGATCGTCCAGTCCAACCTCCCTGCCAAAACAGGGGCACCCACAGCAGCTTGTACAGGATCACAATGACCAGGTGGGTTTGGAAGCTCTCCAGAGAAGGAAACTCTACAACTTCTCTGGGCAGCCTGCTCCAGGGCTCCAGCAACCTCATACACACACAATTTGCTCCTCCTGTTCAGATGGAACCTCCTGGATTCCAGTTTGTGCTCACTGCCCCTTGTCCTGTCCCTGGGCACCACTGACCAGTCTGGTTCCATCCTCTTGCCCCTCTCACTTTAGTTCTTGCTGAGCACTGATCTCAGGCTGCTCTTCTCCAGCCTTTCCTCCTCACAGAGATTCATAGATTGCATTGGATTGGAAGGGACTCTCAAAGGTTATCTTCTCCAGCCGCCCTACAGCCAGCAGGGACACCTTCAACTAGACCAGGTGGCCAAGGGCCACATCAAGTCTCAGACTGAATGCCTCCAGGTACAGGGCCTCACCCACCTCTCTGGGCCAGCTGTTCCAGTATTTCACCACTCATTGTAAAGAACTTCTTCCTTACATCCAGCCTAAAGCTACCCTGCTCCAGGCCCCTCAGCATCTTGGTAGCCTCCACTGGGCTCTTCTTTTAAACCTTAACCCTACCACGGTAATTTGGCGAAAGCAGCACAAAAAGCACTCCAAGTCTCCCCTTTTCCTCCAAAAAGGGCTTACATAATTTCTGAAATTAACAGGCAAACCCAGCCCTGCTCTTCTGCTCCATCTCCTCCGTATGGTTCCAATTTTAGTGCCTGCACTCCCTTCAGCAGCACAGACGCTAAAATTGGAAGGACAGGGAGGAGATGCGCACGGCTCCCGCGCCAGGGTGACACGCTGCCTCACGAGCTGCTCCAGATTAGCTTCCTGCTCCAGCAGCTCTTCTCCATGGACCACAAGGCCTTTAGAGATACACCTGCTCCAGCCTGGCCTTGCTCACAGCCACAGGAGTGACGCTTCTCCAACATGGTCCCAGCCACGGCTGAAGGCCCTGCTCCTCAGACCTGCTCTGGCCACACACACTGAGGTACCGCAGCACGTCCTCCTGCGCAGCCATTGCTGTGGTGCACCTGCTTCAACGTGGATTTATCCACAGATGCTTCAAGGGGTACCCTCTCCAGTGCTGACTTAGCCTTTGGCCATGGTCCCTTCAGATTTACACCTGCCGTGGCATGCATATATCCATGGCCTTCAAGATGTACCTGCTGCACTAGTATGGGAGACGATCCATGGCCTCAGATGCTTCAAGACTGCTTGCTCAGAGAGGTCATGGATGCCCCCTCTCTGGAGGTGTTCAAGGCCAGGCTGGATGAGACCCTAAGGAACTGACCTAGTAGAAGGTGTCCCTGCCCATGGCAGGAGGGCTGGAACTGGCTGCTTTCAGCCCAAACCATTCTGTGCATCTAAGATGTACCTGCTGCTATGGCACAGACCTTTCCAAGGCCTTGGAAGCTTCAAGATATATGTTCTGCTCTAGTATAGGCTTATCCATGACCACAGACACTTCAGGCTCTTCTGCTCCCACATGGACTCATCCACAGGTCACAGCCCCTTCAACTAAAGTTCACACTAGAGTTTCAGCCTGTCCAGTACAGCAGCAATGCCTTAGCCATCTGCCAGTCCAGCAGATCACCACTACTGTTATCAGAAGGTTCCCAGACACAGGAGGTGGGATGATAAGCACCACAGAAAGGAGCGAAAAACAAAGAGCAGCCACCAACGAGCACCAGACAAGCACAGGAGCCTGCTGGTTACCAGCTGAACAGCAGTAACAGCTCTAAATTCCTCCCAGCACATTACAATCAACCTGTCCTTATCTCAAACCCAACATGGGGCTGGGGCTGTCATGGTTTAACTCCAGCTGACAACTCATCCCCACACAGCTGCTCACTCACTCCCCCCTGGTGGGATGGGGGAGAGGATTGGAAGGGTAGAAGTGAACTTGTGGGTTGAGGGAAGGTGTTCAGTGGGTAGAGCAAAAGCACAAGGAATTCATCAACTCCTTCCCCTGGTGAGGCAGGTGTTCAGCCACCTCCTGGAGAGCAGGGCTCTATCACACGTAACAGTGACTTGGGAGGACAAAAAACATCACTCCAAGTGTCCCCTCCTTCTCTTCTCTTCCCCAGTGTTATATGGTGACCATACCATAGGTTCATAGAATGGTTTGGGTTGGAAGGGACCTTGAACATCATCTAGTTCCAAGCCCCCTGACATAGGCAGGGACACCTTCCACTAGACCAAGTTGCTCAAGGCCTCATCCAGCCTGGCTTTGAACACCTCCAGGAAGTGCTGTGACATCTCTGGGCAACCTGTTCCAGTGTCTCACCACCCTCACTGGAAAGAATATCTTTCTAATACCTTTTCCCTCCTCCACTGGTTCTTGTTTCTGCACTCAGTATCCATACTACCTGGGTTCCACAAACTGCTGATGCTAGCCTGAGAAACCAGCATCCTGCCCAAAGGAGAGGTCTCCTTCACCTGCTCAGAATCACAGAACATATCTGGTTGGAAGAGACCTTCAAGCTCATCCAGTCAACCACCTCAGTCATCCAGTCCTCAACCAGTCATCCACCTCAACCCAGCACTGAAGGGTCAACACTAAACCATGTCCCTGAGCACAGGTCTACACACTGCTTGAACATCCCCAGGGATGATGCCTGCACTGCTACCCTGGGCAGACCATTCCAGTGTTTGATAACCCTTTCAGTGAAGAAATATTTCCTAATATTGAGCCTGAACCTCCCCTGGCTCAGCTTGTAACCAAGGAGAGAAGAAAGCTCCCAGCTTCTTGTCTGCAAACCATGCTGATTTCATCCAACTCTCCTGCTATTTATCTCCCTTTTAAGTCCAGTTTTCCCCACTGATTAAAGACCACTTTAGGAGGATTTCTAGCATTCAGGATCTGGTCATTCCACATGCAGCCTGCTATTACTTCAATAAACATTTATTATCTTACTAAAATTAAGCCAGGAAGTTAAATTCCACCTTCCTTCACTCATTTCCAGCACCCAAAAGCTTTCTGGATACCAAGCTGAAGAGCTCTAATTTTTAAAGCCTTTTGAAATGCTTGTTCTCAGATATGATTGTTCTTCTTCAATATTTTATATTGACTGATATTCTAATCTGTTACATGTCTGCAGAGAAGCAAGATGCAGGGCTCTTAAAAAAAGAAAGTCTAATTATATCTGCAAGCACATCACCCTCATCCTGGCAATTCATTCTTGGAGCAATTCAAAGAGAACACAAGACTAACAGAAATTCAACAGGCAAAACAAACCATCCAAGGACCTGGCACCAGAAGTAACTCACAAAAAAAGACCCCAAAACTCACAAGAGAGAAAAAAAACCCAGCTAGGTATTGTAGCAACTGCAATCAGGAGATGGAACTAGAAAGTCTGCAACCACAGAATAGCAGGGGTTGGAATGGGACCTCTGGAGACCATAAAGTCCAAGCCCCCTGGGCAGGTAGGGTCACCTAGAGAAGGTCACACAGAAACATGCCCAGGTGGGGTTTGAATGTCTCCAGAGATGGAGACTCCATCACCTCTCTGGGCAGCTTGCTCCAGTGCTCCATCAACCTTAAAGCAAAGAAGCTCTTCTTCATGTTTAGATGGAACATCTCCTGTTCAGGTTTGTGCCTGTTACCCCTTGTCCTGTCACTGGGCACCACTGAATAAAGCTTGCTCCCATCCTCCTGACACCCACCCTCTCAGTGCTGATGAGCATTGATGAGATTCACCCCCCCCCCCAGGCTGCCCTTCTCCAAACTAAAGGCCCCAATTCCCTCAGTCTTTCCTCATCAGACACATGTTCCTGTCCCCTCAGCATCTCTACTGTATCCTCTCCAGCAAGGCCCTGTCCTTCTTGAACTGGGGAGCCCAGAACTGGACTCAGCGCTCCAGATGTGGCCTCATCAGGGCAGATTAGGGGGACAGGACCAGCTCCCTCAACCTGCTGGCCACACTCTTCTTAATGCACCCCAGGATGCCATTGGCCACAAGGCCACATTGATGGCTTGTGGTCATCCTGCTGTCCCCCAGGACTCCCAGGTCCTTTCTACAGGGCTGCTCTCAATCTCGTCATCCCCCCAGCCTGGACTGATGCTGAGGACTGTTCTCCACAATCTTTTCCTGACTGTTCACACAATCCTTTCCTGACAAGGCATCAGTTTGACAGCCAGCCTCCTTCAGAGCCCCACCACGTGTCCTCAGTTCTTAGAAGTGTCAGTGAATGAATTAAAAGCAGTTCAAAACTGCTGAGGAGAGCAGGAAGGACAGGCTCCAGCAGGGACTGCTGAAGCCCAGTGGCACACCACATCCAGCTTGCCATGGGGAACACCCCAAGCGTGGCTCCTCTCCTCTGCCACAAAGCAACTGCCATCCGACGTGGCCTGGCAGCACTTGGCGGGCAGAGCTCTGGTTCCACATGAAGTCACAGCAAAGCCTCCCAGACCCTGCTACTCCATCATTACAGAGGATCACACACACACACCAGGCGAGCAGGTTCTCCGGGTGATGACAACCAGAACAAACTGCATCAGCTGCTCTTTTCTGTCACAGATACCAGACTCTGCTCAGCAGGCACAACAGCCTGTACAAGCTTGGCAACAGAAATGGTGAAGAACCCCAGAACTTCACACTTGCGCTCTCAAGGAGCCAGTTATGACTGTGTGGGAAGGTTCAGAGACACCACAGAGGGTCTGGAGCACTTAGAGATACTCTGAAGTCACCAGCAAAGCCAGACACCCATGCACAGGAACAGGCTGCCCAGAGAGGTTGTGGAGTCTCCTTCTCCGGACACATTCGAAACCCGCCTGGATGCGGTCCTGCAGGACATACTTTAGCTGATCCTGCTCTGGCAGGGGGCTGGACTCCAATCATTCCAGGTCCCTTCCAACCCCCTAACATTCTGTGACCCTGTGATCCTGTAGCCCAAGCAGCAGAGCCCTCTCTGAAGGTCCAGCTGGGAAGGAAGCGAGCGAGCGAGCAAAGCCTCTCCCAGCACAATTCCCAGAGCTGGAAAGGAGCCAAGTCATGGATGGCTGCAGGATTCTCATCCAAGTCCAAAACCTCATTTGCTAAAAATTCCACAGAACTTCCAACCACAGACGTCCTGTTTCCACACCCTTCTCACCCTGCCAGAGATGCAGCCAAGCTCCTGCCTACTTATGAACCAAAAGGTCATCCACCTTCAAACCTCTCTTCTCAATGAGTACTTCCAGGAGAAGCTGGTATCCAAGTACTCAGAGACAGGAGCACTCACATAAAAAACCCCAAAGCAACACACCCCACACTCCAAGTTTCTAATCCAAGGCAAGACCAAAGTCCACGATGCAGTGGGAACCCACCACAACGGAGCTCCTAGATTCACAGAATGGTTTGATTGGAAGGGAGCCCCAAACATCATCTAGTTCTGCCCCCCCCTGCCATGGGCAGGAACGCCTTCTGCCAAGTAAGGACAATTAGAGGACTTTCCTCCATCTTCCTGATACCCAAAGCATCAGATCTCAGATCCTCAAAAACAAAACCAAGGCAAACAAAACCCCAAGCCCCAAAGCTACGAAATCAGCTTCATCAGCTGAGTATTGAGTAAACTACACAGAACCACAGAATCCCAGGCTGGTTGGGGTGGGAAGGAGCCTTAAAGATCAGCCAGTTCTAACCTCCTGCCATGGGCAGGGACACCTCTCACTAGACCAGGTTGATCCAAGGCCTCATCCAACCTTGCCTTGGATACCTCCGGGGAGGGGGCATCCACAACCTCCCTGGGCAACCTGCTCCAGTGTCTCACCACCCTCACAGGCAGGAATTCCTTCCCAATGTCTCATCTCAACCAAGCTTCTTCCAGTTTGAAGCCATTCCCCCTCATGCTGTCACTCCATGCCTTTGTACAAAGTCCCTCCCCATCTCTCCTGTAGCCCTTTCAGGTATCTGAAGGCTGCTCTAAGGTCTCCCTGGAGCCTTCTCTTCTCCATCCTGAACAGCCCCAACTCTGCTAGCCTGTCCCCACAGGCGAGGTGTTCCAGCCCTCTGATCATCTTCGTGGCCTCCTCTGGACTCTCTCCAGCAGTTCAGTGCCCAGCAGTAGGCTGGTACAGCCATATACTCCACTCAAGATGTCAAGACAAACTCTGAGGAGCACAATTTCCTCCAGAAATCCACACAATCGTAGTGATTATTGATTTAAGGAACCATTATTATAGAACTCTACATGATATCCTGGATCAGTAACACTGTGTCCTGGAATCTGAACTGAAGTTTCACATACAGCAAGAAAAGTTGACATCACCTGCATTACAAAACTGAAAGCCAGGTGGTGGCCCTGGGCAAGAACTTGGGAAGCTGTGGGTTATACCTCATGGTGACTGCCAGAGCACACCTCTGGCACACGTGAGCAGCCATGGGATGAATCATGGAGCTGTTTCAGCTGGAAAAGCCCTTCAAGACCAGAGTCCAACTGTTGACCCAACACCAACACAGCCATCAAACCACGTCCCCAAGTGCCATGTCCACAGGTTTCTTGAACACCACTAGGGATGGAGACTCCACCACCTCCCTGGGCAGCCTGTTCCAATGCCTGACCACTCTTGCAGCAAAGAAATTGCTCCTAATCTCCAAACTAAACCTCCCCTGGCACAATTTCAGGTAATTTTCTCTTGCTCTAACACCTCATACTATGGAGAAGAGACCAATCCCCACCTGACACCCACAGGGAGCTGTAGAGAACCAGAAGGTCTCCCTTCAGCCTCCTCTTCTCCAGACTGAACAATCCCAGTTCCCTCACCTGCTCCTCACCAGCTCTGTTCTCCAGACCTTTCATCAGCTTTGTTGCCCTTGTCTGGACCTGCTCCAACCCCTCAATGTCCTTCTTGGAGTGAGGGCCCCAAAACTGAACCCAGGATTTGAGCTGTGGCCTCAACAATGCCCAGTCCAGAGGCACAATCACTTCCCTGCTCCTGCTGGCCACACCACTGCTGATCCAAGCCAGGATGCTGCTGGCCTTCTTGGCTACAAGAGCACACTGCTAGCTCATGGGGGTTGTTGTGACCCAAGAGCAGGACCCACCACTTGGCCCTGCTGAACCCCAGCCCATTGACCTCAGCCCATTGATCCAGCCTGGCCAGACCCTTCTGCAGAGCCTTCCTCCCCTCCAGCAGCAGAGCAGATGTGCTTCTGCCACAGCTCACACACTTCCATTTCAAGCAGCTCAGCAGCTCACACACAGGGAGACTTTGCTGCAGCCAGGAGCAGAAGCCTGCCAGAGAACGTCACGGCAGAGGTTAGCCCAAGCTGAGTCAGGCGAGGATGTAGGAGGCCATGTGCACAACATTACACCTTCTTTGGAGTGAAGATGAGGTAAGAAGAAAAACCTCCAGGAGAGACAAAGTAATTGCACTAAATTGTTTTCCCAAGCCAACACACTGCTGCTGGAAGCACCATTACTCACCCCTCCAGCAACCACCATCATCCAAGGTGCTGGACTCGTTATGCAGGGGGGGACAACCCACCCCTCCTTGTCCTGCTGTGGGAAGGCAGCCAGAGCTGAACATCCAATCTTTCAGTTTCCTTTTAATTAAGTCTGTGACACTGAAGAGCTCCACAACACAGATGGGTTACACTTCATGCTGGTTGCCCTCACACTTTTGCAGATTCACAGACTGCATCAGGTTGGAAGGGACCCTCAAAGGGCATCTTGTCCAAACCCTTCCTGCACTCAGCAGGGACACCTCCAACTAGATCAGGTTTCCCAGGGCCATATCAAGTCTGATCCTGAATGTCTCCAGGGATGGGACCTCTTCCAGTATTTCACCACCCTCATTATAAAGAACTTCCCCTCCTGATGTCCAGCCTAAACCTACCCTGCTCCAGTTTCAAACCATTCCTCCTCATCCTGTCACTACAGGCCCTTCTAAACAGTCCCTCCCCAGCCTTCCTGTAGATCCTCTTCAGGTACTGGAAGGCTGTGCTAAGGTCTCTCCAAAGTCTTCTCTTCTCCAGGCTGAACAAACCCAGCTCCCTTAGCCTGTCCCCATAGGGGAGGTGCTCTGGACCCACTCCAGCAGGTCCATGTCCCTCTTGTGTTGGGGATCCCAGAGCTGGACACAGCACTGCAGGTGAGGTCTCACCAGAGCAGAGCAGAGGCAGAATCAGCTCTCTCCGTCTGTTGGCCACACTGCTTTTGATGCAGCCCAGACTGTCACTGGCCTTCTGGGCTGCAAGAGCCATTGCTGGCTCACATCTAGCTTCTCATCCACCAGCACCACCAAGTTTTTTTCTGCAGGGCTGCTCTCAACCTCATCATTCCCCAGCCTGGGCTGCTATCAAGGGTTGCCCTGATCCTCTGTTCTGGTTCCTCTGCAGGTGCCCAGTGAAGCCCCAGTTTGAACTGGAAGCAGTTGGATTTAGCCATCTCACCCTCACACACAGCCCAGAGGAGCTGCAATGGTTGCATTGAATTCCCTCCCCCAGATACGTGAGGCTGGTGCCTGTGAATTCAGCACCAAGACAATGAGCTGAAGTTGTTGTGTTTTGTGAGGGTCATCTATTCCAGCTGTACTGGTTCACTTTTGTCCCACAGGGATGAGGCTGTCCACTGACACTATCTGCCTAGTATGTCCAGAACCCAGAGCTGGGAATGTGATTAACCCCTGGTATCCGAGTGTCCTGGCTGCTCAAGCACAGACTGCATTAGAAATGGCTGTCACAGAACCACAGAATGCATTGGGTTGGAAGGGACCCTCAAAGCCCATCTTGTACAACCCCCACGCAGGTAGCAGTGACACTTTCAACTAGATCAGGCTGCCCAGGGCCACATCAAGTCTGATCCTGAGTATCACCGGGTAGGATGTCAACCACATCCCTGGGCAACCTGTAATGGTGTCTCATTACCCTCACTGTAAAGAACTTCCTCCTGCTGTCCAACCTAAATCTGCCCTGCTCCAGCTACAAACCACTGCCCCTCATCCTATCCCCACAGGCCCTTCTAAACAGTCCCTCCCCAGCTTTCATGTAGGTCCCTGTCAGATATTAAACTACAGCTCTAAGGTCTCCCCAGAGCCTTCTCATTTCCAGGCTGAACAGCCCCAACTCTCCCAAGCCTGACCCCACAGGGGAAGTTCACCAGCCCTCTGATCATCTTCATGGCCTCCTCTGGACCCTGTCCAGCAGGTCCATGATCCTCTTGTGCTGGGAGCCCCAGAGCACTTCAGGTGAGGTCTCACCACAGCAGAGAGGCAGAATTACCTCTCTCTGTCTCTTGGCCACTCTACTTTTGATGCCACCCAGGATGCCATTTGCCTTCTGGGCTGCAGGTCCTCATTGCTGGCTCATGACCAGCTTCCACCTCAACATGAAAAGGAACTTCTTTGATGTGGGGGTGCTGGAGCCCTGGAGCAGGCTGCCCAGAGAGGTTGTGGAGTCTCCTTCTCCAGAGACTTTCAAAATGGCTCTGGCTGCATTCCTGTGTGACCTGCCCTAGGTGACCCTGCTTTGGAAGCGGGGCTGGAGCTGCTGCTCTCCAGAGGTCCCTTCCAACCCCCAGCACTCAATGATTCTGTGATCCCAGTAATGACACTTGGAACCATCTGCAGAACACACACTTTATGCTGCACTGGCCCATCAGTGGTAGGACATCAGCTTAGGCAGCCTTCCTCTACCCCAGAAAATTAATGGAGATTTAATTGTGTTTTGCAGTACTCCACAAACAAGGGAGTTGTGAGAAGAAGTCACCACCAAGGCACAGATGTTCATTTTCTCTCAGGCAAATTTCTGAGGGCTGAGTATTTGCTCTCCTCTTGTAAGCAGAGAAGACACTGATGGTAGCATCTAGTGGTGTGGGAACCAATGTTTCCCAGGACAGTGGTAAGGAGATTTAACACAATGTCCTAAGAAAAAGACTCCAAATCACATGTTTCACTCAAGTGTCAACACTGGCTCCCTCATTTGCTCCAAAAAGCAGCACTCTGAAGAAACCCAGAAGCCACAGGCTACTAAAAACCAGAAACAGACAAAACATTTACTAGCTTATTACAACCAGCTTACACTAGGTGAGAGGATAATGAGTTGGAAGTCTTCTCTCAGGTGAATATTGCACATCAATTAAAAAGGAAAACAGAAAGATGTGTGCCTGAAAGTTCTGCTACCACCCTATTAGAGCAGTCAAGTTGTCAGACCAGCCACTACCCAAGTAAGAAGTGATGTTTGCATCCTCCAGACCAATTTGTCCTCACTGTGTAAAAGTAACCTTTGACAGAGTAAATACCTGATGTAGGAGTGGAAAAGTACATAGTGGTGTTCAAGACATGTGGACGTGGCCCTTGGCAACATGGTTTAATGGCCATGATGGTCTTAGGTAGATGGTTGGACTGGATGATCTTGGAGAGTCTTTCCAACCAAAACAATTCCATGGTTCCATGATTCCTTTGTCTTCTCCATGCTGGGCATCTTCACCTTGGTACTCCCTGCCTGTTAAAGTCACTTCAACCATTTTCCAAAGCTGATGCTCCTTTTGAATCCCATCCATCACCCAATCTCATCCACCTCAAAACATGGTTTAGTTGAGATGGTGGTGTTGGACTTGATGATCTTAGAGGTCTTTTCCAACCTTAATGATCCCCTGAGTCTATAAATTTCACATTTATGAGAAGATCTGTGAGTTGGTTCAGAGGAGGCTCAGAGGAGACCTCATCACTACAACTGGTCTACAACTACCTGAAGGGAGGTTGTAGCCATGTGGGGGTTGGTCTCTTCTCCCAGGCAACCAGCATCAGAACAAGAGGATACAGTCTCAAGCTGCACCAGGGGAGGTTTAGGCTGGATGTTAGGAAGAAGTTCTTCAAAGAAGAATGAGTGATTGGCCATTGGAATGGGCTGCCCAGGGAGGTGGTGGAGTCACCATCACTGGAGGTTTTTAGGAAGAGACTGGATGGGGTGCTTGGTGCCATGGTTTAGTTGATTAGATGCTCTTGGGTGATGGGTCGGACTTGATGATCTCAAAGGTCTTTTCCAACCTGGTTAATTCTATTTTCTATTCTATTCTATTCTAACTCTAGTTTTGCCCTTGCCACCAGCAGAAGAACAGAAGGGAAGGGGTTCAACCTTAGAGCAGCCTTAGCAGGCCCTACAAGAAAGCCAGGAAGAGTCTTTTAACAAGGGTTTGTAGACATAGGATGAGGGGCAATGGATTGAAACTGGAAGAGGGGAGATACAGACTAGAGATTACGAAGAAATTCTTGACAGTGATGGTGGGGAGGCACTGAAACAGGTTGCCCAGTGAGGCTGTGGATGCCCCCTCCCTGGAAGCGTTCAAGGCCAGGCTGGATGGAGCCTTGAGCAGCCTGGCCTAGTGGAAGGTGTCCCTGCCCATGACAGGGGGTTGGAACTAGATAATCTTTAAGGTCCCTTCCAATCCCAACCATTCCATAACTCTATGAAACACTCAGGAGTTCCTTCTTCTTGCACAAACAAGACAGAATATCTGAGCCTTGCTTTGTGGGGCAGGTTCTCCAACAGAGATGGTGCCAAGGAAAGGGCCACAAAAGTGAATTTGTGTTTTACAAGCTCTATTTAAAATTGAGATCATTGTAGGGGGGTAATAAATCAGCAGAAATCAACAATTTGGGTTGGAATTGCGGAAACACTCCTCAGCTAGCAGGCAGCTGAAGGGCTCAGCCACAGCTGGAAGCAGTGGGCTCCATCTTACACCACTACCATTTCTCAAGCTGCCTCTCCATGGCGCCTCAGAGCATGTTCTGCAGGACATTCCCAGCTCCCCACTTTCTGCCAGAACCATTAGATTTTGTGCTGGGCATGTCCAAGACCCAAACCCCAAGTACAGTATTACATTAAGCTGACAAATCACAACACAGACGGCCGAAACCCCGAGCACTCCCTCCAAATAACAAGTCTGGTTTCTGTATCAAAATAGAATGATCAAAAAAGGCCCATTTCCATATGGCCCATACATTATATACTGCTGAGTCAGACAACACTTAAAGCACAACATCCAGCCCTGCCAAGCCACCGGCCTTGGCCAAGAGCCAAGCTGGAACAATGCAGCAAGATAAACGGACAACTGACCTTTACCATTTCTAGCAAATGATCACTTTTCCCCCCTTCCTTCGAGTAAAATATCCCAGTCCAAGGAGAATCCCAGCTACAGAGTGACAGCAGAAAGGTAACGTCTCCTGTGAGCACAGCTTTGGACTGTGACCGACCAGCAACAGTCGCTCCCCCTTCCAGCTTCTCCTCCTCTTTCGAGGCTTCACTCAGCTCTTGCCCTTTCTTAAACTTCCTTAATGATCCTTATCCCCCACAAGCTTAAGTACTAGGAACGATGTCAAATGTAACAAGAGAAGTCCTAACACTGCCAGTGGGGCCCAGTTGCTGCAGATTCCAGCTGCTGGCTGAGGTTTTTCCCTCACTCAGAAACCCCTGTGTGGCTGCCTTGTTTCTCAGCAGCCTTCACAGCAGCCACATCTCCAGGAAGTGGGAGGAATGAAAAGGTTGAGTGTTGGATTTAATGTATATACCACACAAGAGTCCTAGGGGTGTGTGCATTGCTAAAATAATTTCCTTGAAATTTAACAGTTTGCTCTGGAGTTTTTGTTGTAAATCACAAAGAATATCCCAGCGGAGACAGACAGCATCAAACCCTCTCATTCTTCAGTACAGCATTTCCCAAATGCTCCCAGCCTGTTGTACTCCTCTTCCAGATGCTGGCTTGCTTCAGCCATTAAAGAAAATCTTAGGCAAATTGTATCAGTCTCCCTTCTCCTCCCCCCACCCCATCCTTATTCCATCCACCTGAGCTGGGCCCAGCGCAATTGATCAGCCACTGGCTCACACAGCTGGAAGACCTCACCAAAGCAACCCCACCACGAAGCTGACCTGTTGGCTTTGGAGTTTCGCTGCTGCTCAAGAGGATTTTGAGTACCAGCTGCTGAAACCCTCAGCTGCAGCTCCAAATCCTGCCCATCAGCACAAGCACTGGCAGACTCCTGCAACCCCGGGCTGCAGGCGGCGATTTATCGACTATTGCCAATCCATTCACATCGAACGAGCCTCTGAAGTTCAATATTCTCCTTTTAAACTTCCAAGCAAGCCCTGCCATCCACTGGAAGATTGATTAGTTTTCTCAGTCCTGATTATCACTAGTCTCATTAAAGCCAACACGTTGTGCCTTGCTCAAGAGCTGCACAGCATCAGCTCTAAAGTGTGTGTCTACAAAGAGGCATCATCGCAGCCTTTACATTAAAACAGATTAAACACTGCCTGAACACCAGCACAGGCAGCTTTCCTTCCCTGTGCTTACTACATAATTAATGGTAGGAAGAGCCAAATCATTCCACCAAGAAATATTTCCCACTGGAAATGAAAATTTAGCAATTCCTTACTCTCAAAATCCCAGCCTTCACCTCACACAATAAAAAAGAAACCACCACAGGAACCTGGCAGGATAATCCTTGCTTTGTTTCTAAAACAAATGCCAATTTTGTTAAGTCTTCTGTAAGAGAAAACAAACAGATCCACAATGCAGCACCTTAAACTAAGCCAGCTGAGACCAAGTATCTCTGCCGAGGTTCAGGACGAAAGAGAATTGCCGCTTCAAACCCCGAGTCCATTTAGTATCTCCAGTATTTTTACACAGAAAATGGAGTTGCCTGTATTTTGTGAGCCACATCAAAAATAAACCCAACTGATGTCGGTTTTAGAAGTGGACTTTGTAGCTTCAGTGTGTAAAAATCCTTAGGAAGTAAGGGCAGGGGCCATAAAAGCTGGGAATGCTGATTTTTAATGCAAAACTCAACTTGGAGCCACCCCAAAATTCTTTACACATTTCTTAAATTAAGGAAAACAAAAAACAAACCAAACATAAATCCATTCTCTTAAGGCAAAAGAAAGCAGGAAAATCGAGGGCAAGCTTGCAGAAAGCAAGGAGGCAAACACTTGCAGCAGCGCAGCGTTGTTAACACTGTCCCGCGGAGCAGGCTGATCCCTGCCCGCCGTGCCCGGGATGCTCCCCCACCAGCGCTGCCTGCTTAGCTCCAACACAAACACCCCCAGCACAAACCTGCTTCTTAATAGCCACCAGAACCTCAGGCACAGCTGGCTGGCCTCTTCTCCCTGGGATCAGAGGGATTCTCTAGTATTCAGCGGGCTTTTCCTGACACTACAGCAGAATTAAATTGTTGATGGAATTCCCCCGAAGTCGGGCAAAGCTTTACACGCAGAGCACCCCTGCCTGGGACTCTCCTTGGAGCTACTTCAGTAACTCCATAAAATAAAAACAAGGCATGAACTTCACAGAGGTATTTTCCCAAGTGATGTTTCCATAGCTAGGAGGAATCTGCTCGTTTCAACAGTCACTGAAATTCACCTCCCCAGCCCTGAAAGGGTTCATCTTCCTTTGACACAGTTTTTATGGTGCCTGCCGTTAAAGTGAGAGCAAAATAAAAAATGCTACCCAAAAACACCCCCAGGAGACAAACTACAAACAAGGTGGACTGCAAAAGGTTAGCACAAAGGATTTCTACTCAGTCACAATAAGTAAGTCACATTCAACAGCCATGAATTGAAGCTGAATCGATCCACAAACCTTGAGTTTTCTTACATTAAAAATGGCTTTAAATGCTTCAAAGGCGAAAAAAAAGCCAACCCAAACAAAACACCACACCACCAAAACCCAACCATGCCTTCACACTGCAGAAATCAAAAATGATGGAAGAAATCTAGAATGAAAGCAAGCAAAAAAGTTGCCTTCCTGAAACAAAGAAGAAATGCTCACACACCTCATTCCACCCGTGGGAAAAGGGAACAAACACTGAGTAGGGAGAGCCCCGGGACTGGTGGTGAACACCCCAGGGATCAATTCTCAGTGGGGCAACAAAAACCCCCCAAACTTAAACCAGATCCTTCATTAAAAGGCTACAATTACTTGGACATATTTGGACTCTAAGAGCCATTTCTAACCAAGACCCCACAACAAAATCCTCTTCCTCCGTTGAGATCGAATGCTGAGCTGGAGCGAGCGCACGTGAAACAAAGAGCAGCGGCAGGGAAAACATACAACCAGGTGCAGACACACATCAGAACCTGTCCTCACTGCAAGGAGATGGACACTGAGAAGCTGCCACCATCCCCCTTGCTCCTGAAGGGCTGAGGAGAAGTGATTTGGTTGAATATCAGCACCATGGAACCACTCGTAGTAAACACTACTCCAGAGTCACTTACAACACGTACCAACCAGCTCCCCCAAAACACCCTGCTCTCAAGAACCACCTACAAAGCAAGCCCTCCTGCAGCCCTGTTTAAAGAGTTAAATTCCAGGTATGTTTGAATCTCCCTGCAAATACCCTTATCTCTTTAAATGCAGTTATTAAACAAACTGCTGAGTGCTTCCTACGCCGAATCTTCTTCTCCATGTAAGGCAAATGCAAAACCCAGCAAAGCTAAAACTCCACTGCAGCTTAAATGCAATTCTAGAAATTTACCCAGCAACCCGAGTTATTTTTGTGCATAACATTTGAGTAACACCAGGGAGGAAAAAAAACACCAAAACCACCCACCCCAGAGCAATCGATCCCCTAACTCTTGAGAAAGCAGCAGCTTTTGCATACACAGAAATTACTTCCTTCTAGACCTCTTCCTTCTGCATGGATCCTTCTGCCACGCACTCAGTTTTCCTTCTAGGTTGTGTCTTAGAATTGGTACAGATCTATTTCTCTTTTCAAGCATGCCAGCTCCCCTCCTCTTTTTTCTCCCCCCCACTTTAATCCCAGTAGTTGAGCACTGTGTTAAAACTACTATCCCGCTGTAAAATACTCACACCCCGGCACTGTCTGACCAGACACACGGGCAAGACATGACACCCCCTCTCCTCCTCTCCCCCCAAACCAAGGGGCATGCACACAGTCATGCTAAACATCCTGGTAGTATTTTAATAAAGAGCAAGGAAAAACCAATTACCTTGAATAGCCATTAGAGAAAGCAGGTCTGCCAGAGAGGTTGAGCGTTCCCAAAGGAGCTAACGTCTCATCCCCAGATCCCTGGCACCTATTCCAATTGTCTGAACTGGCAGGAAGAGATGGAATGATATTAAAAATTGGTTTCTGATCCTGCTGCTGAGAGAGCGATGCAGTATTTAAATCATAGTGATACATCTGTCCCCCAGAGGTACTGACACCATGGATAGAGATGGCAGAGACTTTAGTACCCAGCAGATTCGACCCAGAGAAGTTTGCCTGACAATAAATTGGGCCCATGTTTTCTTGCTTTATGCCAGGAGTACAGAGTTCAATGAAGTCTTCCTTTTCTGTTTTCACTTGAGGCATTGGCATTTTGGAACTGGGTAAAAGGTCACCACGGTCATTAATTTTAGGTTTAGTGTCAGATAAAATAGGAGGCTTGCAGTCTTCACCAAGGGTTCCTTCCAGGAGGAATGCATCATCTGCAGATATAGGGGACAGCAAGCCACCGTCATCGAGCAAGGGGTCAAGCCTCCACGGGCTCCCATTGGGCTCTTTGCCAGGAGACACCGGCGGCAATTCTAAATCCTGGAGGATATCCAGGGTGCTTTGGTCTTCAGAGAACAACTTCAAGTTGCCACCATTCGAGCCAACCTGGCTTTGGACTGCAGTTCCTGACTCCAGAGGGACATTGCGGGCAGCCATGCCTGGGAAATCCGGCTCAAGAGGCACCTCAGAAGATCCGGCTCCCTTCGAGTCCTCGGCCAGGCTCGAGGACTTGTTCAAGTTGGCAATACTTTCTTCCAGGAGCCTGAAGTCCGTTTCCCCAGAAGAGACGGCGATTTGGCCCTGCTGCGAAAATCCAAGGTCGTTTCCCATCACTTTGGAGTCTGTTTCACACATGTACAGTCCCATCGAGAGCGACACCGCCTTGGAGAGGTCTGGCTGAGGCACATTGTTTACTAATCCTTTTGAAAAGTCAGCCAAAGCAGGTTGCTGACTGGAATCTGACTGAGAAGATGCAGGGAGAGGAGATGTAGACACAGGGCCTTGGACAGTAGCTCCACCCCTGAAGGGTGGATGGAAGTCCATCACAATCCCTCCTTTGGTACTGAGGAGCGCATTTTTCCTCGCGTCGTCTTGATCAGACGAGTGAAGCAATTCTTTGGAATCCATTACTGTAACATTAGCTATAAAAAGATCAGAAGCATTCAAAGTTAGCACAGCAAGGATATTTTAATAACAGCTTTAAAAAAGAGAGAGAAAAGTCTAAATCATTAGCCTGGAGAACCTGGTTTAACTGCCCTTTTAACAAAACACAGCAAATCACGCTACCAGCTGGCATGTGCCACATCCTTCTCAGCCCCAAACCGGGTTTGGTTTTAATGTTTCTGACTGGTAACAAGGATGCTTATTTTTTGAAAGCTTGCTATACCTAAAGTGGTAATTCTGCCTGCATACAACTCTGAATCATGCTACAGCACATCTTTCTCATCACTCTCTAACTCTGTACCCATCCCAGCAAGAAACAGAATGGTTAAAAATACCCAATGCACACATTTTGGAAGGCAGCTTTCCCTGGTATTTAATTACATCTTGAGCAGGGCTGGGGAGAAAGACATTGATCACCTTTGCTGAGTCTGTCCTCTCTTTTCTGCAGGTGAGGATTCATCCCAACAGGTACTGAACCTCCAGAGCCTCCCAAACCAACCAGACAAAATCCAAGTGGTTTGTTCTTGTCCAGGAGCTACACAACCTCTCCACCATGAAACACGCAGTCTGCTATCTTTGCACAGGTTCAGCTTAAAAATGCAACTGCTGAACCTTGAAATTCAAGACAATTCAAGAACCTTGAAACTCAAGACAATTCCTTAAATTAATCTGAAGTTTATAAATAAAAGACATGTAAAATTAGAGTTGAATTTTCACTAGCTTGAAACACCCTTAACAGCTCATAGCCATCCTCCAAACACACTGAACACTGAAAACAAATCCCCCAAGTTTCATCTGTTTGTTATTTATTTTCAGCACAGAACATAAATATTTGGAGAATCACTGTAAATTCTTCCTATACTGTTTGTCTATGGCCCAACACTACGAGCAAACAGCCAGCAGCCGTCAGCTCACACCCCCCCCCTCCAACCCATCAGAGGAGGCAATGCCTAAGTTAAAGCCTGGCGATGGAATTATCCATTAAACAGAGAGACCCAAGAGCGCTCACAACAACTTCATGGTCGTCTTAATTATAAACCTGCCGTCTCTGCCACCCATTTTCTCCAGCCTGCTGATGAAGGATGGAGGCTGCTGCCGTCTCCATGCCAAAGTTAAAGCTGCGATCAACAAGAAGTCCCCACGTGTAAAAAAATTTAAGGTGGCCCCAGCGAGTTTTGGCCTGGGTGAAATGTCCTGAGCTCGAGAAGCTCAACACGAAAACCTTTCACAGTCCTTGGACATGGTTCTGTGCGGCTCCTCTGCGGCTCCGAGCAGAGGGTCTCACACCCGAGGCGCCAGGTCTTGGTGGGCCATGCTTAAGGGAGCTAAGCTCCCATCAAGCCAACTGGGACCACGGCTCATGGTGCAGGACAGGGTTGAGGCAGCCCCTCCAAACCTTACAGATTGCTGAGAAATCTCACTGGGCTGTTTAAGGTGGACACTGCAAGAGTCATTGGAAAACAAATCCTAACTATCTACCTCCAGTTTTACCTTTGGGGGTATTTTGTTCGTTCATGATTTTTTTCCCTAAAGCTTATTTTTTTACATGCAGGGGAGGGAAAATGCAGTTATTCCATCTGACAATTTCCCCAGCGTCCAAAAACACAAAAAAAAACCCAGCAGCGAACCACCCAGCGTAGGAAACGTGTCAAAAATCAGCGAGTCTGCTCAAAGTGGGGAGGTAGAAGTGGGGGCAGGAAAGCTGCGGACACTTAAAACTGCCGGATTACACCCAATTCTGCTGTGCAAAGTAGAGTTTTCAGAGCAATGTGCCGAGACCTGTTGAGCTGTCTCCTTGGCACACCCACTTCTGCAAAACCAGACCAGCCCACGGCTGCGCTCCGGGCTCCGCTCCCCCTTTTCTCGCCCTCCCCCCGCCCCGGCCCTGCAGACCCCGCTTTCCCCGGCCAACACCCCGGGACGAAGAGCAGGAGCGGCCGGGCAGCCGGACCGGAGCTGGGGTGGGGAGGGGGCCCCCGCCTCCCGCAGCTCGGAGATTGGGCATGGGGATCCCCGCAGCCTCGCCGCTTCCCTCCGTGAACACCCACCTCGGGGGCAGCTCCTGGCTCCGCCGTGTCCCCTCCTGTCCCACCCCAGGATCCTTCCGGGGGCGGCTCAGCTCAGCTAGGCTCGGCTTCCCCTCACCCCCCCGCCCCGCGATCGGGGCATTCCTGCGGGGGCACCGCTGCCTCCCCCGCGGCCGCCTCCCGGGAACTTCCCAGGGTTAAGGCTGAGCTGGGCTTGGCCGCTGCCCCCCGCGGGACCCCTCGGTTCGCTTACCTCGTCCAGGGGAGGGCGCTGGGGCTCCTTCAGCCGCCAACTGCCATCGCGCCCCGAGGGCGGCAGTGGCTGGAAGGGGCAAAGAAGCGGGCGGGGGCGAGGAAGTCAACAGCCGCCCCTCCGGGGGCCGCGGCGGCGGCCAGCACCTTTCCCCACGCTCCTCCTCCTGCCGCCGGACCGAGACCCTGACCTACTCCTCGCCCGCCACCGCCGCGGCGCCCCCTCCGTTAATTGGCGCTAATTGCCTCCGCGGACTTCGCCCCCCGCCCCCCCGCTTCTTCTTCTTCTCCTCCTCCTGCCTTCCCTCCGCGCCTCCCCGTCCCGTCCCTCCGCCGGGCAGCGCCGCGCTCGGCAGTGCTCTGTCCCCGCCACAAAATGGAGGACGGCGGCGGCCTCCTCCTCCTCCCCTTCCCCCTCCCTCTCTCCCTCCCTCCTCCCGCCTCCCCGACGTGGAGAGGGAGTGGAGACAGCCGCGGCACGGCGAGGGGCGGCCGCCGCAGCCTGGCAGCTCCCGCTGCCCCGGCGCACTTCGCCCCGACACGGCTGGGCACGGCACAGCACAGCGCAGCCCGCCGGCACTCGCAGCCCCTCGCCCAGCACCGTGGGGCAGCGGCCACCGGGGCTCAAGCGAGGGGGAACGGTGCAACCTGTTGGCTGAGACGGGCAACTGCAGCCGGCGGGGGGCTGCCGGCCGCGCCGCTTCTCGCCTCCCTTACCGGACGGCCCCGGCTCTCCGTCCCCGCCGCATTACTCCTGTTGCCGGCGCCAGCCCTGGGTGACCGCCGAGGTCGCCACGCTTCTTTCCTCTTTCGGTTCCTCAGCTTCCTACCCGGAGGGACGGCGCTGAGCCAGAGGAGGGCTCACCCTCGGTCACCTCCACCCAGGGTTCTTGCCCTCGGTCTGGCCATAACGAACCTTACAGCAGTGCCGTGATGGTGGGGTAGGGTCTGCCTGAGCTCTCCCTTCGCCCCGCGGTGGGCTCCAGGGGGAGAAGCCGCTCCCCCGTGGGCAGCTTCCGAGGAGAGTCCTGCGCTGGAGAGAGGCAAAAAGCCACGGGAAAGCTGCCCAGGGGCTCGGGGATCAGTTCTAAAGAAGGGTGGAAGCTGGGATGGATGGTTTGGGGGCAAATCCTTGGGGGGGGAGGCAAAAAAAGGCAAAAAACCCACTCGAAATAGGTGAGGAAGTGAGACACTAAGCGAACAGGGGCAGACACGGTTGTCCTCTGGCAAGCACTGAAGGGATGGATGTTTTCATTGAGAAATAGGAGTGAACTCCACAAAAAGACAGTAGCCTTTTAGTGAGAAGTTAACAGATTTTTGTCAATTTTTTTAAATCAAAAAAGCAACTGAGTAGTGCAGTGCTCTGGAGCTCTGTGTTTAGAGGCATGGAAGAAGGAAGAGCTGGTGGTGGGACATCCCCAGCAGCTGGGTTTGCCTGCTCCCGGGACAGCTCAGCTTCACCAGCTGCTCCTGTGTGACAGCACATTTCTGAAGAAGAAAAGATCAGAAGTTGTCAGTACAGAAGCAGATATGGAGTTAAAAATACTAATGGAGTAAAACAACAAAAGAGAAAATTTTTCTACCTTGGAGAAGTGGAGGGGGAGGAGATGGCCCTTTGGCTGTAGAACATCATGGGTTTGGTTCTCCCTGGAACTGGCAGAAATCCAAGTGATGGAGGGAAGAGAAATGGGAATTGTCTTCCTCTGAATCCCATAATTGTTTTGGTTGGAAAATATCTCCAAGATCATTGAGTCCAACCTAACACCACCATGGCCATTAAACCATGTCCCCAAGTGCCATGTCTACACATTCAACACCTCCAGGGACAGAGACTCCACCACCTCCCTGGGCAGCCTGTTCTAATGTCTAACCACTCTTGCAGTGAAGAAATTGTTCATGTCCAACCTAAACCTCCCCTGGCACAATTTCAGGCTCTTTTCTCCCATTCTGTCACCAGATAGAAGGGAGAAGAGACCAACCCCCACCTGTCTCCAACCTCCTTTCAGAGACTTGTAGGTAACAACTCATCATTCAGATTAGAGACACTTAAGTGAACTTGGAGATAACAAGCAGGCAATGCTTGCACTGGGACTGTGCTGAGGAGCAGCATCAAGAATTGGTTATCATGGCACCTCATCAATTTCTTTCCATGATCCAGCTTACATCCCTGAGAGGGGTTCTTTCCAGCACTTCAAAGGCAGGTTTGGAGATTCTTCCACAAGGAAAGGCTGAGTACAAGCTCAGATTTTTAAGGCCCAATTAATCTGCCCCTGTTTTATTTGAAGTTACGCCGTTTTTACACGCCACATTGACTTTTGGAAGCTATCGATTTGCCTTTAAAAATGCAAAATAAATGCATGCAACGTTAGCTTAATGTTCATTGATGTTCCACAAACGATGAAAAATGGCTCTACATTTCTTGCTATTTCTCTGCAGTCTCCCTTAATCTAATGGGTTTTTGAAGGATGGATTTAAACCGGCTCTTCAAACTGTCTTCTGGTGTTTCTGGAGTGAAGCGATCAATTTACAGCTAGCAGGAAACCCTTCTTCACATGCAAGGAAAACAGAACAGCAGAAGGTCCAGTTCTGGTGCCCTCAGCATGAGAGGGACATGGGCCTGCTAGAGTGGGTCCAGAGGAGGCCACAAAGATGACCAGAGGGCTGGAGCACCTCCCATCTAGGGACAGGCTAGGAGAGTTTGCTCTGTTCAGGCTGGGGAAGAGAAGGCTCTAGGAAGACCTTCCAGGACCTGAAGTGAGCTACAGGAGAGCTGGGGAGGAACTTTTCACAAGGGTTTGTAGTGACAGGATGAGGGGCAATGGTTTTGAGCTGGAAGAGGGGAGATTTAGACTGGAGAGTAGGAAGAAATTCTTTACAGTGAGGGTGGTGAGACACAGGAATAGGATGCCCAGAGAGGTGGAGTTGTCACCATCCCTGGAAGTGATCAAGAAATGCATGGACATGGCCCCTGGGGAGATGGTTTTATGACCATGGTAGTGTCAGGTTGATGGTTGGACTGGATGATCTTAGAGGTCTTTCTCAACCGAGGCAATCCTGTACGCTTCTGGGACTAGGCCTGGAAAATTTGCTTCACTTTCTGTAGTAGAATATTCACAGAACAATAAACTATCTTGCTTTTGGGGACCCTTCTGCCTCTGAGGCTGGGTATACTCAAATTTGAGGTATATACAGGGGAGACATCAGCCTGCTGTGACACTATGAAGTGCTACTTTCCCTGAACTTCTGCAGTTTGAGGGAGCTCATCTACCAAAGCTGTTTATTTCTAAGACATTTAGATGAGAACATCTGTTTATAAACACACACTCAGATGGTTAATTACAGCTGGTTTCACACAGTAATGGGGAGGACATTCCTTTCCTAATGAATAACTCCATAGCTTCATATCATCTTTAATCCAAAAGGACCCCAGTTTAGACAGCAGTACAGAATTTATTCACCAGCATCAGCCAGGGACATGACACAGCAGTGCAGAAGAGCAAGCAGAGGACATCATACAAGCTTCCCATCCTGGGAATATTAGGAAGAAAATCTGGAGATTGGGAAGAAAT
This sequence comes from Dryobates pubescens, assembly GCF_014839835.1. Classification (NCBI taxonomy): domain Eukaryota; kingdom Metazoa; phylum Chordata; class Aves; order Piciformes; family Picidae; genus Dryobates; species Dryobates pubescens. The sequence continues at coordinate 13,230,621 of NC_071627.1, forward strand.
TCTTGACAGTGAGGGTGGTGAGACACAAGAACAGGTTGCTCAGAGAGGTTGTGGATGCCCCTCCCTGGAGGTGTTCAAGCCCAGGTTGGATGAAGCCTTGAGCAACCTGATTTAGCAGAAGGTGTCCCTGCCCATGGCAGGGGGGTTGGAACTGGATGATCTTTAAGATCCCTTCCAACCAAAACCATTCTGTGATTCTATGAATCTATGAATACTGGGGCAGGACAATATGTGCAGAAGTGGGCTCTGGCCAGGGCAAAGCCATTCACCTTCTTACTCTCCTGAAGGATGTTTCTCACTTGTGGCTAAGCACAGCAGCATTCAGAAAATCCTTTAGGCTGGAAAAGCATTTTCAGACCATCCACTCCAACCATGAATCCAACACTCTCAAGTCTGCTGCTGAACTGTGTCCCTTAGCACCACACATACACATCTTTCAAATCCCTCCAAGAGTGGGGCCTCCAACACTACCCTGGGCAGGCTGTTCTGGGGCTTGACAACCTTTCCAGGGATGAAGTTGTTCCAGGGCAGGTTTAGGTTGGACATTAGAAGAAACTTCTTCGCTAAAAGGGCTCTCAAATACTGGAGCAGGCTGCCCAGGGAGGTGGTTGAATCCCCATCCCTGGAAGGGTTTCCAAGAAGCAAGGATGTCATCCTGAGGGTCATGGTTTAGCACCAGCCTTGGTAGAGTTAGAGTCTGGTTGAACTCCATGATCTTAGAGGTCTTTTTGAACCCAAACAATTCTATGATTCTTTTCTTTGATTATGTGAATAACATCAAAATGTTTTAATTGCCAATTTTGACCTTTCTGTTTCTTGCATTCGCCTTTCGCCCTGGGTTATTTTATATCCACATTTAAAATACAGAACTGCTTACAGTCAGATGAGATGAAGGTTCATGCACTGTTGTGACAGTGTCATCAAAATCCTCTGCTAACAAATTTCCCTACCCTGTTATCAAGATATCTCGAGGCTGATCAGACAGCAGAGCTCATCCCCCTGCACAGAGCTGCTCGGTTTCTTACCGCAGGAACGTTGTTAGTCCCCAGAAGAAAATTCTTTCTACAGCTTGTGGTTCATCTTCAATCATAGAATGGTTTGCATTGGAAGGGACTTTGAAGATCATTGAGTTCCAACCCCTGGCACAATTTCAGGCCATTTCCTTTTGTTCTGTCACCTGATACTGGGGAGAATTCTTCTCCTGAAAAAGCCCCTCATGACCCTCTTAGGTACATCCATGGGTAAAGCCTTTGAGCCCTCTGCAACTGCAACAACTTCATGTCAAGGAAGGCAGCCTGCACATCCAACCTTCAACTTAAGACCACCATGGCCATCAAACCATAGAATCATAGAATCAATAAGGTTGGAAAAAACCTCAAAGATCATCAAGTCCAACCTGTCACTCAACACCTCATGACTACTAAACCATGGCACCAAGTGCCGCATCCAATCCCCTCTTGAACACCTCCAGGGACAGGGACTCCACCAGCTCCCTGGGCAGCCCATTCCAATGGCCAACAACTCTCTCTGTGAAGAGCTTTCTCCTCACCTAGAGCCTGAACCATCCCCTGAAGGGCTATGTCCACACATTTCTTGAACACCTAAATGTATAAACGCTCTGTGCACATAATACCTGATATCTGTCCATAAAGGGAAGAATTCTTTCCACATTTTGAATTTGAGGAAGAACTAATAAATATCCTGAAAAAAACATGACTAAGATAAGGCCTGACAGACAGTTTCAGCTACAAAGGCAGTTCCAGCTGCTGCGCTGCATTGACGATGGAACCTTTGGCTGCAGGTCAGTGCCTGATTTTGAAGGAGAACTTCAAGTGATCTGGACTGCAAGCCTGGGAGGTGTCCAGCAGATCTGTGGAGCCACAGGAGGAGAAGAGTGGGATGAATTGTCATGTAATAGGTTTAAAAATATAGAAGTGACTACACAATCCTGTGCCACAACCTGATGATATTGCAAAGATAATTGCCCTCAACCTTAACAACGCCTAAATATAGGCATTAAAATAGATTGAATCATGGAACTGTTTAATTTGGAAGAGACCCTTAAGATCATTGAGTCCAACCATCAACCCAGCACCACCATGGCCATTAAACCATGTCCCCAAGTGCCATGTCCAAAGGTTTCTTTAACACCTTCCAGGAATGGTGACTCCACCACCTGCCTGGGCAACCAATTCTAAACGCTGAAGATACAATTCTGACTTTCAGAGAGGAGCATGGAAACTAAGACCAAACTTCAGATTTGTGTGCAGCCTTCCAAACCAAACATCAGCAAGAAACATCTGAAGCACCGAAGGGAGCTCTCGTGGCTGCCAGATGCAGACATAAATCTGCCTGGGCTTAGCATGGACAATGCAGAGGACCTGAAGATAAGCAGATCATGCCACGCATGGCTTTGAAGTGAGTGTGGATAACGTAATCCTCAGGAAGCGTGGAGGTATAAAAATGATCTGGAGTCATGCTGGGGGGAAAATTAACCCCCTCTAGACTGAAGGAAACAGCTAACTGTAAAATGACAGAGAGGTTTTTGTCGGTTATGAACTGCTGACAGGCCCAGGAAGAGTGGAACCGACACATGGGTCCCTGCTGGCAAACATATCTAGGCCACTGTGGATCTCCACTAAATCATTTTTAGTGCTAAAAGCAGGCTAGGGAAAAAAAAAAATGATTGAAGTTTTTCCAGATGAAGTGCAACAGAAAAGCAACAAGTTTCTCTGTAACCTTCCAGAAATTAGTGCATGAAATGGTGGCAGGAGAGCAGGTTCAATCAGCTGGATCTACTTTACCTTGGTAGGACAGAGTAGTTTGCAAGCTAAGGGATTGATTTACCAGTATTTCACTCAAAGTGCTGAAATGGACACAAATGATGTCTTTGATCTCTGAAGCAGTTAATCAAGATAAGCTAAAGGAAGAAAACAAAACAAGATACTGAAGAGCTACACAGCAAGACAACAGGGAATGAAAAGAATTGACTCAAACCAAGGCCAGGGTAGCACCAGTGACCAAAGGTCAGGTCAATGAAATAAAACCTTACTAAATAAATATTTGCAGAAATAGCAGAAATGGGAAGATAGAATCATAGAATGGTTTGGGTTGGATTGGAAGGTCACTTAGTCCAACCCCCCCTGCAGTCAGCAGGACCATCCTCCTCTAGATCAGGTTGCTCAGAGCCTTGTCGAACCTGACTTTGAAGATCTGCAGGGATGGGGCCTCAATCAGCTCCCTGGGCAGCCTGTTGCAGTGTTTCAGTACCCTCATGGCAAAGAACTTGTTCCTAACATCCAATCTACATCTACTCTTCTGTCATTTCAAACCATTGTCCTTCACACTATCACTGCAGGCATTTGTAAACAGTCCCTCTGCATCCTTCTTGTAGGTCCCCTTCAGGTACAGGAAGGCTGCTATTAGCTCTCCCTGAAGCTTCCTCTTCTCCAGGCTGAACAACCCCAGCTCCCTCAGCCTGTCCTCATAGGAGAGGTGCTCTAACCCCCTGATCATCTTTGTGGTCTCCTCTGGACCTGTTTCGTCAGGTCTAGAACTAGAACAAAGAATTTTCACTTTTGAAATAAATCCTCTTTGGAGCCCACAAGTAAGGAATGAGAAAGTTCTTAAGCCTGTTTGGAAGTGCTTCCAAAAAGAAGGGTTGCTTTGCCTTCTCCTATGAAATGCTAATTCTGGAGCTGTGCATCAAAGCCACCTCTTGTGAAACTACAGGAAGATCTCTTCCTCCCTTTGCAGTCTCTTCTCTCTCCACAAAAAGGCAGAAAAACGCCCAGTGTCTCACACTCTTCTCAAACAGATATCTTTTAAGATCTTGGTTGACTTTTAAGGAGGTCATTTTTGCTTCCTATCAGCTTGTAAGAAACTGTTGGATTCTTGAAGATACATCAAAGTCATTCATCCAGCCTGTCAAAGAGTTTTCCAGCTAAGCCAGAATGGAAAAACAACGTTCCCCAGCTGCTCAGAAGCGTGCTTCCCTTCCACTATGTGATCAGCAACATCTTTATTGCAGCCCTTCAGGGCTTCAAGAGGCCCATAGAAAGCTGGGGACAGACTTTTGAGCAGGGTCTGTTGTGACAGGACAAGGGGTCCTGAAAGAGGGAGATTCAGACTGGGGAGGAAGACATTTTTTCCACTGAGGGTGCCCAGGGAGGTGGTGGAGTCACCGTCCCTGGAGGTGTTCAAGAGGGGATTGGACGTGGCACTTGGTGCCATGGTCTAGTCATGAGGTCCTTTGGGGTTGACAGGTTGGACTTGATGCTCCTCAAGGTCTCTTCCAACCTTGGTGATTCTGTGATACTGTGGTAAGACCCTGAGAAAGGTTGCCCAGAGGTAAGAGATGCCCTATGCCCAGAGCCATTCCAGGTCAGGTTGTTTGGGGCTCTAAGCAAGCTGCCAGGAGCTGTGCTTAGGTTGTGGGTAGAAAACTTGTGAACCTGCTAATTAGGAGTGAGCTGTGAAGCACTGCAGGGGCATTGTTAATTGCAATTGCAGTCAGTGTGGAGAAGGGAAGTCTGTTTGCCCTTCTCAGGCCTGAACGGTAGAATCATTTTGGTTCAAAAGTTCTCTAAGACCATGCAGTCCAACCATCAATCCAGCACCACAATGGCCATTAAAGCATATCCTCAAGTGCCTTGAACACCTCCAGGGATGGTGACTCCACCACTCCCTGGGCAGCCTGTTTCAGTGCCTGACCACTCTTGCAGCAAAGAAAACATTCCTCATGTCCAACCTAAGCCTTCCCTGGCAGAATTTCAGGCCATTTCCTCCTGTTCTATCACCTGATGCTAGGGAGAAGAGACCAACCCCCACCTCACTGCAACTTCCTTTCAGGGATTTATAAAGAGCAATGAGGTTTCCCCTAAACATCTTGAAAGACAGCAGAGTACAGAGGGAAGCTGTGTGAGGAATGGTGAAATAAAACTCATGGCAAACTCCTGATGAAATCACACTTCCAAATTTCATCATAAACTGGCAAAACCTGAAGCCTGTATCCAGCTGATGAAGCCCCACATGGGGTTAAATGTCTTTCTGGCACAATGCTCTATCAAGTCCTCTGAGCTCCATCAGCGGAGAGTTTGACTTTTGGTGTTCATTGAAGCCATCAGAGCAACTGTGAGTGCTGAATTCCCCCACTCTGGGTCTGCATTGACAAAACATCGAGGGCTGCTTTCTTGTGCAGCTGGTTTGTGTAAAAAAGAAATCACCACTGCAACTGGAAATTAGTCTGAGGAGGTTATGGTCCTCTTGAGCTGTTCTGAATGCCAGGAGGTAGATCTGTAACAAATGGCTGAGGTTCTGCTGAGGTTCTGCAGTGCTGCGGCAAACAGACAATGGAAATGGGGAGAATTAATTGGGTTAATTGAGGAGGAGGAGGAGCACTTTGAGACAGGCATTGGGGTGAAGTCATGTGTAAGTACACACAAATGACTTTGTTTGGTTTATGCTTCGCAGAAACATCTGGCAACAACATGCAAGGAAGAGGAAACTTTTGGTTTATGCATCAAGACCTCTCTATGAAGAAAAGAAAGCTGTAGCTAATGACAGGATGCCTGTGAGCAGAGAACCACCTTTGATTCCACCAGGATTTTTTCCTGCAACACAATGCCTCATAAAATCAGTAGTCAGTGACACACAGGCTCTGAGGCAGCCTGGGTTAGGTGGCATGATCACTGTGGGAAGGTTGTGCAGGCTTCTCGGGTTCTGCCTGTGGGGCAGAGCAGGGGCTGTGGACAAGGGTTTGCATCCCTCTGCTTGCTTGTGAGCCCACATGACACAAAGAGGGGTTCCAGAGGAGGACAATGAAGCTGGTGAAGGGTCTGGAGAACAGGTCTGGTGAGGAGCAGCTGAGGGAATTGGTGTTGCTTAGTCTGGAGAAGAGGAGGCTGAGGGTAGACCTTGTGGCTCTCTCAAACTCCCTGAAAGGTTGGAGCCAGCTGGGGGTTGGTCTCTTCTCCCAAGGAACAAGTGATAGGACAAAAAGACACGGCCTCAAGTTGCACCAGGGGAGGTTTAGGTTGGATGCTGGGAACTATTTCATCCCAGAAGGGTTGTCCAAGCCTGTCCCAGGCTGCCCAGGGCAGTGGTGGAGTCCCCATCCCTGAAGGGGTTTCAAAGCCATGGAGTTGTGGTGCTGAGGGGCATGATTTAGCGGTGACCTGGCAGTGCTGGGTTCATGGCTGCACTGGATGATGTTAAAGGTCTCTTCCAGCCTAAACCATTCTGTGATTCTGTGCAAACAGCTCCATGAGTCCAGCTCTGCCCTAGCACACCAATATGTACAGAACAAACACACCTGCACTGAGACATGAAACACAAAGCCATGAACATTTCTCACCAGTCTAGCAGAAGAGACACTACAATTCCATGTCTCAAAGATGTTCAATGGGACCATGGTCTCACAGTCAACAGGTACAGATTTTTCCTGAGCTGCTCCATTTATTTCCTAACAAAGAACTTGATGTTTGTAAAGACACCAGTTAGTTGTTTGTAGCTACTACTGACCTGTTCTTGCCTTTTTAAGGTGAGAGCTACACTCTTTCTTTCTGTTACATCATTGTCTGTCCTTTAAAACCAGCAGATGATTGCCCTCTGTCCTCCTGACAGAACTGGCTGAGAGGTCTGTTCTCTTACAGACCTCCCACTGCCACCCCTTGTCACCTCTGGAGCTTCCCTTCTTTTCATGAACTCTTCTTTTGCTTTCATTCTATTTCTTGACCTTTTCTATACCTTTCTTTAGTTCTGGACTAAACCTGCTGAGATGGGTGACCAGAGGTGCACCCAATACACAAGCCAGGGTGACACAAGAATGTTCTCTGTTTTGTACCCTCTTCCTTCCCTCATCTTTCCTAATATTCCACTTGACTTTTTTGTGACAGCCAGCAGTGATTCCATGTTGCCATACAACTACATCTCTTCAGTAAGTCTTTTCTTGGTGCTAAAACCCAGCTGACAGCTTCTCATTGCTCAAATTCAGACACTTCTTGTTTGAGCATTCTGCTTTTCCTTGTGCATGTTGGAATTTACAGGCAGCATGTCTAGCTTGGCATCTTATCCCATCGTCATTCAGGATGATGGGATGCTCCTGCAGCTCCTTACAGCCAGATTCTGGGTTTACAGAATCAGAATGGTTTGGGGTTTAAGGGACTTCTAAAGGCCATCTAGTCCAACCCCCCTGCAGTCAGCAAGGACATCCTACACTAGGTCAGGTTGCTCAGAGCCTTGTCCAGCCTGACCTGGATGTGGCCTGAACTACCTCCCTGGGCAACCTGTTTCTTTCCCTCATGGTAAAGAACTTGTTCCTGACATCCAATCTCTCTCTCCTCATCTCTAATTTCAAAACAATGCCCCTCAACCTATTACTCAGAAAATAATTTCTGTTCAGCAGCCAACTTTGTCCCCTTCTGCCACCTCCTCCCTTTCCCCAAGGCTTGTATTGGTATTTGGAATGGCACAGTGGGACTCCACTAAAAAGAAAATAAATCTCCTTTTGCTGTGAAATTGTTTCTCCCTACCTTTTTCTTCCATAGTTTAACCTCTTTCTGACCCTTTAACACATCATCTCACTTCCTCTGATAGCTCAGTTGGTCTTACATGAAGCAGTCTTGAAGCAGCAAGAAATAGAAAGCAGAGGAACAACTCTGACCTTTTATTAAGCAAGCAGCGAAGTGTCAGTGTGAAGCTGGCGCAGCTTGGAGGAGATCACCAGATGCATGCTGAGATGAACAGGAGCCTGACATACCCCTGCAGACACAGAACAGCAATTCTCAGCTCCTGGCTAATGAGGAGGCATTGGATGTTGTGGCCAAGCACAGACTGGCTGGCAGGACTGAAACCCTTGAATTTGCAAACCTCTGCAGCAGAGTGCCTTGGGGAGGTTGATTTGATTACCAGCACTAACCAAGCTGGAGGCCTGGGTTCTCCTCAGCAGTGCAAAGCTTTCTAGAATCAAATGCTTCTCTCATCAAACAAGTTTTCTAAGGTATTTGTTGTTTGGTTTGTTGGTTTTCTGTTGTTTGGGGTTTTTCCCCCCTTCCCCCCAGATACGGTGTGAAACTGCTCATTAATTTGCAGGTAACAGCCAGACACACCCAAGCTGTCACAACAGAGGAGGTCATGCAATGGCAGAAGTGCTGCAAAGGGGGTGATTTATGGGGCTTGCCACAGCTAAAGAGAAGTTGAGGGTTGTCATCATAGAATCAGAGAGTGGTTTGGGTTGGAAGGGACTTTCAAAAGTCACCCAGCAGGGACATCTGCAACTAGAGCAGGTTGCTCAGACCCCCCCAAACAGCCCGACCTAGAGTGATTCCAGGGATGGGGCATCTCCTGTCTCTCTGGGCAAGCTGGTCCAGGCTCTCACCACTCTCAGTGTAAAAAATTTCTTCCCTTCTCTGCAGTCTAAATCTCCCTCTTTTAGTTGAAACCATCACCCCTTGTCTTGTCACTTCATATTCACAGCTCAGGAATGACTGTACTGGTCACATCTCTTTGTTAGAGACTTTTTTTTGGCAGTGCTGGTTAATGGTTGGACACAATGATCTTAAAGGGCTCTTCCAACCAAAGCCATTTTGTGGCTCTATCAGTTTCCAAATGGAACACATCAAATGACTAAGGCAGAAGGGCCTCAGCTGTCCCTTTCACAAGCTTGCATTGCCTCACAGGGCTAAAAGAAGATTTAGAGTAGCTTTGAGTTGTGAAGCTCCACAGAAGGTTGAGACTAGAGAAATATTTCTTAATTAGCCAAAAAATGCTGTTTATAATTATGAAGCTCTTTGGGATCCACAGAACCATAGAACTGTTTGGGTGTGAAAAGCCCTCTCAGATCATCGAGTCCAGCCATCAACCTAACACCATCATGGCCATCAAACCTTGTCCCCAGGTGCCATGTCCACAGGTTTCTTGAAACACCTCCCTGGGCAGCCTGTTCCAGTACCTGACTGCTCTTGCAGCAAAGACATTGTTCCTCATGTCCAACCTAAACCTCCCCTGACACAATTTCAGGGTGTTGCCTCTTGTTCTAGAGAAACTGGGGAGAAGAGATACTAGGGAGAAGAGACCAACACCCACCTGGCTCTGACTTCCTTTCAGGGAGTTGTAGAGAGCAATGAGGTCTCCCCTCAGCCTCCTCTTCTCCAGAATAAACAACCCCAGTTCCCTCAGCTGCTCCTCACCAGCCCTGTTCTGCAGACCTTTCACCAGCTTTGTTGCCCTTCTCTGGACCTGCTCCAGCCCCTCAATGTCCTTGGAGTGAGAGGCCCAAAACTGAACCCAGGGTTCAATGTGTAGCCTTGCCAGAAGGTCAAGGATAGAGGAATATTCATTAATAATATAATAACTACTAATTTTAGAGTACCTTTCAGTCACCATCAAAGAGGAAGGAAAGAGCAGGTTATGAACTGTAACTTTTACACAAACTTATGCAGGTACTACAGGAATCATTGAATTGTTTTGGTTGGAAGAGACCTCTAAGATCATGGAGTCCAATCATCAACCTAAGACCACCATGGCCATTAAAGCATATCCTGAAGCTCCATGTCCACCTTGTGTTTGAACACCCAAAAGCTCTTCCGTGCTACATAAGGTCACAACTGGACCTCTCCCATCACTGCACAGCAAGGCACAACACTTGAAACAATTGCACAAGGGAAAAACAATACCAGGCATGACATTATCTTCCTTGCCAAAGTGCTGTTGTGCCTGTAGACCTCAAAGAGCTGAGATAAAGAGACAAGAAGATGAGAGGCCGGATGACAGCAGATGCCATCACTGCTGCGATCAGCCTGACTCAGAGCTGGCTGGGGCTTGGGCTTTCTGCCTCCCACCCGCCTCCGCCACAGCCCTGCCACACGCTCTGAAGCTCTAACTCAGCCCATGCCTGGGGTTTGGGTGGCTTTATTAAGGTCCTTCTACAAAGCTGAGAGCATCTATCCATCTCATCACTCAGAACGAAAGCGAAACTCCAGAGGGTTATTTTTGTCCTGGCCCTAATCCCAGCAGGGTGAGAAGCCACCCTGCTGTGTACAGAGGAACACACAGCCCCTGTGTCATTGGCAGCAGGGTCCCTCTAGCATGTGGGACTGTTGGAGGAAGCATCTCATCATCTATCAACAAAAATAACCCATTTGTGATGAGAGACCTTTCTAAATAACTGACAAAGCAACAGGAAACCACAGCGCTGTGGAGCAGAGCATCTTTAAGATGCTGTTGAGCTGCTCCATGACCCCGAGGCAACAGCACCCAATGGATGCTCATGAAATGGAGCAAACACCTTATATTGACCTTTTCATCTGTATTGCTGCTGCCCAAGGGGAATATGCCCTCCAAATTCATGACACTCATGCAGGCCAGCCCTCGGGAGTCAGCGTTTCAGGCAGCGTCCCCAGTCTGTCATCAAGAAACAGAACTGAAGGGTGAGGAAGAGCTAGAGTGAACACATGGCAGCTTGGCTGAGCTGAAGTGATCCTTAGATTCATAGAATGGTTCAGACTGCAAGGGACCTTAAAGATCATCTAGTTCCAGCCCCCTTGCCATGGGCAGGGACACCTTCCACTAGACCAGGTTGCTCAAGGCTTCATCTTACCTGGCCTTGAACACCTCCATGAAGGGGTCATCCACCACCTCTCTGGGCAACCTGCTCCTGTGCCTCACCACCCTCACTCTGAAGAATTTCCTCCTAATATCTGGGCTGCATTAAAGCAGAAAGCAATTTGCTGTTGGTGTCTTCACCATGCACTTGGTGTTTTCTAAAGAGTTCATCATAAGTGGTCAGGAGAATGCTAACACCAATCAATGAACAAATTCAATTAGGAAAGGAAAAATCAAAATACAAGGTGAATTACTAAGCTAATCTGATCCATTTGAGCCTTGGGTTCAGAAGCTGCTTGGTTTAGATGAGAAGTTCTAATCAGATTTAAAGGAGGCTTCCAAAAATGAACAGCAGATGTGTCTGAAATAGAGAATGATTTTCCTTCTGGATTGTGTGACTGGGGTTATAAACAGGGGGAGGGAGTTTAATGGCCATAGTTTGCCCCATGTGCTTATGGCTGTTCTGATAAAGACTAACACTTCACAGCTGTCCCTCAATTTGGGAGGTGAGGAGTGACCAGTCCCCAGCTGATCTAAACAGACAGAAAACCTGACAGCCTGAATGTCCTTCTGCTTTCCTCCAAACTCCATCAGCAGCCAAATGATGTGATTTCCTTCTGTGGAAGGACAAAATGCCTTCTGTGGAAGGAAACCTTATCAGGGTTATCCCTCAACACGAGAGGATGTTAAATCTTCAAGAGAGTGCAGCATGAAGAGCTGCCTGTTGCTGAGGTGGTCAGCAAAGCAGTTTGTGACACACAAAAGGCAAAGTGAGAAAATCTGGGTCAGATCCTTAGAGAGGGTTAATCACTGCATGAAGGGTCTGGAGAACAGGTCTGGTGAGGAGCAGTGGAGGGAACTGGGGTGGTTTATTCTGGAGAAGAGGAGGCTGAGAGGAGACCTCTTTGCTCTCTACAAGTCCCTGAAAGAAGGTTGGAGTGAGGTGGGGGTGCACTTTGGTCCATCCATGGGTAAAGCCCTGGAGCGCCCTATGACTGCAATGACTTGATGGCAAGGACAGCAGCCTGCACTTGAGAGAACAAGCCCAAGCCCTGCATTTTCAGACTACTTCAGGTTATTTTTACCAACTGCTTTTTTCAGATGCTGTGTCTAGTTTTTGGAATGCTCAAACCTACAGGAGGAATGTAGAGAAATAATTCATACCATCTTGTTAGACCATGGCCAAGCTAATAGGCTGAGGGGAAGAGATTTCCACCTTCTCTTCTTCAACCATCTTACACTTTCTTAAGTTGCCTTTAAGGTCTTTAAATGGCTTTGAGCTGGAAGAGGAGACATTTTGACTGGAGATTAGGAAGAAATTCTTTCCAGTGAGGGTGGTGAGATGCTGGAACAGGTTGCCCAGGGAAGCTGTGGATGCCCAGGGAGGTTGTGGATGTTCACGGCCTCATTGGATGACTCCTTGAGCAATCTGGTCTAGTGGAAGGTGTCCCTGCCCATGGCAGGAGGGTTGGAACTGGATGATATTCAATGTCCCTTCCAACTCAGACCATTTTGTGACTCTATGGGCTTTAAGCATCAGAATGAGGAGAGAGCACATGGGCAAAGATGTTTGTTTTCCCAAGGCCAGATGGATGGATTCAATTTTCAGATTCTTTAAACTTCCAGCACTGGAAAGTCACAAAGCAAAAGGGAAAGGCAAGGCAAAAGCATTTGTTTTAAAGATCTGTCATGGCTTCTATAAACTGCACAGAGAGGTTTTGGCACTCAGCACACAGCTGATGTCATCTTCTCTCACTTGCATCTGATGAGGTTCTATTAGTGAGAAGTTTCAGTATGGTAAAAGAGAAGTAATTGTAGTTCTTCTCTCTTTCCTACCACCTTCATTTTAACCACAGGGACAACTCTGTCCAAGACCTGCTGCACCCCACAGACAGCTCTGTCCTCACACCGAGCTGGCATCTCTCAGAGAAGGGAAAAATGGGTTAAACATATCCAACTCTGTTTCAAAATGAAGAAGAGAAGAGAGATGAGGGCAAAGGATGTGGAGACTCTTGAATGTGTCCAGAGAAGGGCAACGAGGCTGGGGAGAGGCCTTGAGCACAGCCCTATGAGGAGAGGCTGAGGGAGCTGGGGTTGTTTAGCCTGGAGAAGAGGAGGCTCAGGGGTGACCTCATTGCCCTCTACAACTACCTGAAAGGTGGTTGTAGCCAGGAGGGGGTTGGTCTCTTCTCCCAGGCAACCAGCACCAGAACAAGAGGACACAGTCTCAAACTGCAGCAGGGGAGGTTTAGGCTGGAGGTGAGGAGAAAGTTCTTCACAGGGAGAGTTGTTAGCCATTGGAATGTGCTGCCCAGGGAGGTGGTGAAGTCACCATCCCTGGAGGTGTTCAAGAGGGGATTGGATGTGGCACTTGGTGCCATGGTTTAGTAGCCATGAGGTCTTGGGTGACAGGTTGGACTTGATGATCTTTGAGGTCTTTTCCAGCCTTGTTGATTCTATGATTCTCTGAAAGGCCATACCTCCTTCTATGAGGCTACCATAAACCATGCAGCTAATTACAGAGGGATTAATGAACATGGTTGGAGGGGGTTTTAAAAGAGCAGTTTGGAGGAAGCAGCAACTGGTGCCTTGGTACCAGATGGCCTGTGTATTTCAGCCAGCATACGTGACCTGCCTCATCACCTCCCTGTCCTTCTTGGAAGTGCTCAAAGCCAGCCTAGATGGGGCTCTGAGCAACCTGATGTAGTAGGTGTCCCTGCCCATGGCAAGGGTGTTGGAACTAGATGATTTTTAAGGTGTTTTCCAACACCAACCATTCTATGATTCTATGATTTCCAGTCTCTCTGCCCAGCTGTTTGGCCTCCATCCATGCTAGGCACCCATCCATCCTCCTGTGGAGTGGCCTAACCTCTAGAAGAACCCAAGCTTCAGAAGAGCCCAAAAGTACTCAGCCCCTGGGCTAATCACCCCACTCAGCACTTCTGGCCTCAGCTTTCCCTTTGCCCTGCCAAGAGCAGAGTTGGCAGCTCCTGCCTTGCCCCTCACCACCACCCAGCTGTCTTTTGATGGTGCATTGCCGTGCCGCTGCCTGTTCCCTCCTCTCCCAAGCCACCTCTCATGGATCACTTGTGGTAGCAATGGGTGCACCAAGAGTGGCTCCTTCCAAGTGTGAGGACATTTTTCTCTGCAGCACAGCACCAGCCTGATCTTGTGGAGCACAACAAAAGGTGTTGAAGGTGCAAACATTTGGTCTGTTACTGTCTTTGTTGAGCAGAGGGTTTGGTAAATATTTCTCATCCCTGCCCACCCCAGCAAACCACAACAAGCAGTTCCTCACCTCCAGCCTGCTTGGCTGTGTGTAAACTCTGTAGGAACAAGTCAATTTCCACCCCGGGGGACAAATCCCTGCCCTGTGGGTGTCACCAGGAGCACTTCCTATTTTCCAAGCAAATTCAGGTGTTGTTTGAAAAACATTCTGTACCCATCACAGAGCTCAATTCTCTATTAACAGGGATTATTTGGGTCTTTTCTACATGAATTCTCCTGCCTTAAAAAGAAGATAAGAAAATGTTTTACCTCCTCTTATCTTCCTTTCTCCTTTAGCTGCTTAACCCCGTGGCACTCGGCAGAGCCCTGTTAATCCCACGGTCGCTGCAGCTCAGCCTGATGAGGGCTGTGCTAATGACACCTCCTTATCTGCAGGCACACACTGGCAGCTGAGACCTCCTCTGCTTCTACCTGGGCTAGGCACCAAAGAGCTTGGAAAGGATGTGACAGTTTCAGGAAGAAGCCTCAGGAGTTAAGGTGGGAAGGTGATTGCTTTCTTGCACAGGCGCTGGAACATGCCCAGGGAGGTGGTGGAGTCACCCTGGAGGTGTTCAAGAAATGTGTGGACATGGCACTTGGGGACAGGGTTTAGTGGCTGTGGTGGTGTTGGGTTGATGGCTGGACTCAGAGATCTTAGAGGTCCATGATCAGGATTTGCCATAACCCAGACTTTTTCCTCTGTCTAGAGAAAACTCCTGAGTGTGTAGGTCTGCAGGATCAGGCCCTTTTACAATAAGGAGGAGATCAAGCAAAAGAAGAGGAACTCATCTGGAATATTGTGTCCAGTTCTGTTCTTCCCAGTTCAAGAGAGACACCAACTGCTAGAGAGAGTCTAGTGGAGGCTGTGAGGATGATGCAAGAACTGGAACATCTGTCTGGTGAGGAAAGGCTGAGAGCCCTGGGGCTGTTGAGCCTGGAGAAGAGCAGCCTGAGAGAGGATCTGCTCAGCGTTTACAAATACCTCTCTTGGCAGCCTGCTTCAGCACCCTCACACCACAGAATTTTCTCCTGTTGAGCTGGAACCTCCTGTGTTCCAGTTTGTGCCTGTTGCCCCCCGTCACTGGGAACCACTGACAAGACTCTGTCTCCATCCTCTTGCCCTCCAGCCTTAGCTCTTGCTGAGCATTAATCAGATCCCCTCTCAGGCTGCTCTCCTCCAGGCTCAACAGCCCCAGGGCTCTCAGCCTTTCCTCCTCACAGAGATGCTCCAGGCCCCTCAGCATCTTTGTTCCATGTGCAGAGTGAAGTGACACTCAACAGGCACACTGGGACACAGTCATCAAGTGTCCTAGGAAAGAGACATCAGTGCTGGAATGGCAGGCAGCAGGTGGCTGCAGAAGGTCAAGGTGGGATCAGTGATACCTTCTGGTCATGCAGCCCTTCTCAGCTCCTGGAGAACTTAGTGGGTGGTGAAAAGAGCTAGCAAAATGAAAGTACAAGAAGGTCACTGGGGAGGAGCAGTTGGACTGCAGTTATTTCATTGATGGGAGTTTAAATAGTTGCTGGATGACTTTGTGGACTGTTAATTGCCCAAGTGACCGTCTGGAAAATGCGTAAACTGCTTTGGGAAGGAGCAACTTGAAAAGCAGCCTGAGCAACACAGATGCATCTATGCATTTATGTACGTCAGGGGACCGCAGCTAACAATAGATGGAGATGCTGGACCCATCCAGAGTGAGCCAGCTGGTGCAGGGGAGCTGATCCCCTACCCCACCATGGCACTGGGGACTCTCCACTACTGGTGGCTCTGCCCCAGGACTTTGGGCAGCATCTTCTCATGGCTCCTCTTCTAGAATCTATTTCCTCTGAGATTAGATGAAAACTACTCCCTGCACACCAGCTGTCAGGAGGAAATGGTAGTGCTCTGGAAAAGTACAGCATTTCCACCAGAAAAGTCTCCTATTGTCTTTACCAAGCATAGACTGAAAATGTCACAGCTTAATGCCAGGTGGACATGGGTCTCGGACTACTTTGCCACTACGATCAGGTGGAGATCACTTTGCTTTCAGTAACAGCTTTGCATGGAACTTCATCCTCAGCAAAGTTACAAGGCAGAAAGGAGTCAGGGCCACAGAATCAGAAAGTGAGCTACCACCAGGAGTTTGAACAAAGCAACCTGTGACATTTTCTATGACTGGAACATTTTGAATGAAATCAAACAGGCTGCTCAGAGAGGCTATGGAGTCTCCTTCTCTGGAGAGCTTCCAAACCCACCTGGAGATAGTGATCCTGGCAAGCTGCTGTAGGTGACCCTGCTGTAGCAGGGGAGGTTGGGGTGGCCTGGATCATAGAGTTGTTTGGGTTGGAAAAGACCTCTAAGATCATTGAGTCCAACCTTCAACCTAAGACCACCATGGCAATCAAACACGTTCCTGAGTGCTGTGTCCACAGGTTTCTTGAACACCTCCAGGGATGGTGACTCCACCATCTCCCTGGGCATCCTGTTCCATTGCCTGACCACTCCTGAAGCAAAGACATTGTTCCTAATCTCCAATCTAGATGATCTCCAGAGGTTCCTTCCAACTCCACCATGCTGAGAATCTGTGAAAGCTCCCAGCATTTTAGATCCAGAAGCTGAGGATGCTTTCAGCTGGGAGTTCAAAAAGAGTTAAGTCAAATTCTCAGGCAGGTCCTGGAGGGCTGAGCTACCAGAGTGCAAATTGCTGGCACAGCCACTCACTGCTTCTGAAGCAGAGCTCCAGGAGCAGATTGATGTCTCTATAATCGTAACCTGGTGCCAGGTCTAAGGTGCTCACAGGCTGTTGGTAGATACAAAGAGGAGTTTATTCCCTCTGTGAGGAGAAGTAGAATAAACCAGAAGTTTTGTTGGTGCTGAAGCTTCTCTGGCCACTCTGAAGCTACGTGAGGAGCTCTTTGGGGTTTGGGTTTGTGTTGTAATTGCATGTTCCTGAATCTGCAAGGCAAAGGAAGCCAAACTGGATTTCAATGGCTTTGTTTAAATATAAGAGTTGAATATCATGGAATGGTTTGGGTTGTAAGGGATCTTAAAGATCATCCAGTTCCAAACCCCCACCACAGGCAGGGACATCTTCCAGTAGACCAGGTTGCTCAAGGCCTCATCCAGCCTGGCCTTGAGCACCTCTAGGGAGGGGGCATCCACACCCTCCCTGGTCTTACCACCCTCACTGTCAAGAATCTGAATCAGAGAATCATCTAATTGTTTGGGTTGGAAAAGCCATCTAAGATCACTGAGTCCAACCTTCAGCCCAACACCACCATGGCCGTCAAACCATGTCCCCAAGAGCCATGCCCACAGATGTCTTGAACACCTCTGGGGATGGTGACTCCACCACCTCCCAGGGTAACCTGATGCAGTGTTCACCCCTTTCACTGTAAAGAATTTCCTCCTGATCCTCAGTCTGAGTCTCCCCTCTTCCAGCTCAATTCTATTCCCCCTCTTCCTACACTACAACCTCATCCAGCTCAGGGTTTTTACACCCGAAAAGCTTCCCTTAGCAGAGAGGGGTGAGTACTGCCTTGGGCAGCAGTAACTCCTGAGCCAGCCTTACATGGTTTAGTCACTTATTTTCCCTGATTACATTAAAAAAAAAAAAAAAGAGGAAGAAAGAAAGAAAGAAGAAAAAAAAAAAGGCATATTTGCCATAGCAACCTCTCCATTCCATGTCAGGATACCAATTCAAACACAAAGGGCTTCTCTTCCAGAGACCCCCTCTAAGGTCACCGCTGCATAAAACCTTTCAGGCACAGAATGTACACAATGCACTGAGAGAGGGCCTTCTTGATGTGCTTTAAAAGCAAGATGGTCCCTTCCCTGCAGAAGAAATGCACTAAGATGCTTCCTTTGTTTTTATTTCCCCTCCCCTCCCCAAAATACAGTAGGAGGATATCTGTAAAGGCTCCTGCCTGGCTAAAACACAGCTGAAATTGTATGAACTCCAAAGGTGTAGAGAGGCATTAATTAGAGCTGGGAAAGAGAAGAAAGAAAAGAACAGGTCATATAATTAGTACCTTAACCCACCTTGATTTATGGTGGGAATATCTGATAGGATCTTGAATGTTTGATCTGGGTGTCAGGTTTGTTTTCTCTTTAAGGAGCTCCAATAATTGAAATTCATGCTTGCCAAATCAAGATGCTGTCAGCAAATCATCTGTGACGGGGGGAGCCTGAACCTGGCTTGATGCACAACTCCTACTTCTGCAAAGAGCTTCTCCAAGAGATGAAGTTATGATGGATCGGCTGCCAGCGGGCAATGGCCCAACACAATAAGCAAGAGGAGACTTCACCCTGCAGCTGAAATAGTTCTTCTGCAGGGCACATTTAACTGTGGTAAAATTAGCTGTAGAATACAGACAGGAGGGTCAGGAACAAAGGGTGCCTACAGGAAAGCGGAGGAGGGACTTTTTACAAGGGCTTGTAGTGATAGGACAAGGAGCAGTGGCTTTGAGCTGAAAGAGGGGAGATTTAGACTGGAGATGAGGAAGAAATTCTTGACAGTGAGGGTGGTGAGACACTGGAACAGGTTGCCCAGGGGGGTTGTGGATGCCCCCTCCCTGGAAGCACTGGCTGGTTCTTGCAGCTCAGCACATTACTGTGATTCCCTGCACACACCTCTCTTGCTGGGCAGCCACAGAACCATCTGGTTTCCCCTTCTGTTCCCAGTCTGTCCCAACAATCTGTTTCCTTAGGTACAAACCAACTGATGTCCAAGTCCAAGTAGCACCTTGGCACATCACAGAGATGTCCTGGCCACCACAAAACACACACACAGAGCAAAGAGCAGCCCATCACCAAGTCCAGCTCCACTTGGGACACATGGACATTCCAGATAGGCCCTGCCTTGTGCAGAGACCTCACCCTGCAGTTACCAACTGGGGCAGATTCTCTGAGCACTGCTCCTGTCATGATTGAGCTGATTCTCTGACTGAGCAACCATAGGAACATCCCAACAGCTTCCTCCAGAGTTTTCTAGGTCCCAGATCTTACATCTCCATCTTCCTTTCTGCCCTGTGTCCTGCACAGAGATTTCCCAGTCCTTGTCCTGCGTGGTTGGTTGGTTCTTGCCCTGGTCCATTCACTAGGGGAGGGAAAAACAACAAATGCTTGAAGAAGTAGCCTGGCTTTGTGTCATGTGCTTTACAGCCTCTCCACCCTCATGAGACTACATCTAGAGTCTTGTGTCCAGTTCTTGGCTCCCCAGATCAAGAGGGACAGGGTGATACTGGAGAGAGTCCAATGGAGGCTACAAGGATGATGAAGGAACTGGAACATCTGTCTGATGAGGAAAGTCAGAGATCTGGGGCTGTTGAACCTGGAGAAGAGGAGGCTGAGAAGAGGTCTCATGAATGTCTATAAATATCTGAAGGGTCAATGTTGAGAAGGGCCCAGGCTCTTCTCAATGGTGTCCTGTGATAGGACAAGGGACAATGGACACAAGCTGGGACCCAGGAAATTCCACCTCAACACGAGGAGAAACTTCTTTGGTGTGAGGATGCTGGAGCCCTGGAACAGGCTGCCCAAAGAGGTTGTGGAGTCTCCTTCTCTGGAGACTTTCAAGACTCATCTGGATGTGTTCCTGTGTGACCTGCCCCAGGTGACCCTTCTTTGGCTGGGGGGTTGGACTGGAGGACCTTCAGAGGTCCCTTCCAAGCCTTCCCATCCTGTGATTCTATAAAATCCCATTCCAGCTGCTCTTGGGGAAAACAGCCTACAGCACACTGCAAAAGTTGAAGCACTTTGTAGACGGAACGTGAACAAATGCATGTTGAAAGGCTGAGCAGGCTGAAAGGAAGATGGTTTTGCTCAACAAGATTATGCATTTAATAAGGAACTTCTAAAGAAGCTGCTCTTTTCATCTTCCAGCAACCAGCCTGTGTGTCAGTGTGACCAGGCTCCGCTGCAGACAGCTCTGCACTAGACGGGAAGAGCTGAGGCAGGTGCACGCTGTGGGGTGCTTCAGATCTGGAAACAACATCACTGGGTAATGAAAAGAGTAAACATAGCCATGACAGGTCTCAGTGCTTCAGAAGAAGTTTCAGGGATGGGAACATCAGCACCTGAGAGCATCATCACAGCGATGTTTGTGCTGCAAGATGTTCCACAACGTTCAAAGTGCAGTGAGAGCAGTGAGACACTCTAACAGGTTGCCCAGAGATGTGCTTGAGGCCCCATCCCTGGAGACATTCAAGATCAGACTTGATGTGGCCCTGATCTGGTTGGAGATGTTCATCCTTCCTGCATTCAGCAGGGACATGATGACCTTTGCAGGTCCCTTCCAATCCATCTAGAATAGAATAGAATAGAATCTAGTTGATCTCACTCCAGGAGGGTTGGACAAGATGACCTTCGAGGGTCCCATCTAATCCATCTAGTTGTTGTTCCTTCTCACTGCAGAGGGCTTGGACAGGATGACCTTTGAGCATCCCTTCCAACCCAACTCATTCTGTGTGTGATTCAGGTGCTTGAGGTACAGAGCTCCCCCATACACAACTCATCAGATAGACTTCAGCCAGAAGCTTGTCTGGAGGTTCAATTGGGCATGAAATCTGTATGTAGGATTCCAGAACCTGAAACAAAGGAGAATTAACTCCTTATGCACGTGTGGCTTCAGCCAACAGGAGGAATTTGCCTTTGGAAGAGAGCAGGCAGGACCTTGGGTGATGCTGGTGAAGAGACAATGCCCAGGTTTCAGGAGGATGCTTGCATAGCAAATGAGTGTCCCAGAAGCCCTTGGAGACCTTGCTCTGTTAACATTTAAAGCATTTTGCACATTTCCTTTCACCCCTGCTCTGCTTCAGCTGCTAAGGCTGAGTCTATTTGGTATTTCTCCTTCGTTTGTACTCACAGCTTAGCTTCTAATTAGGAAATTGAGCTTGTGGGAACCAGGAAACTGGCCCAGAATATGACTGCAGTGTTCCTGTACACAGACACCGAGAGAAAACAACTTTTAAACTGAGACTAGCTACAATTTGGGCTTCAGAAAGCAAACCCAAGTGTTTTGAAATAACATCTGGCACTGGCCATAGGCTGACATTAACCCTAGTGTGTTGGAAAACAAACAAACAAAAGAAGGTATTTCAAGCTGAAGCCTGAGCCCATGCTGCAAACCCTCCTCTGGTCAGAGCCACATCGATGTTTTAGAGATAACAAATCAATGACAGATCATCATCCTGCTCCTCCCTCTGCTCCCTGAGCCTGCACAGTTATCTAGCTTCATTTTCCCTTTTCCAGTCCTGCCTAAAACCCAAGCCAGCAGGGAAGCACAGAGCAGACCCAAAGGGCTGAGACAGGAGGAGTTGGGGCTGTGTCTCTGGGGGGTCAGGACCACCCCACCCTACCCCCCCGCCAGGCTCTTCTCACCCTCCACACAGGAGCTGCCACTGCAAGGGATGAACTCCTGCACGTCACCAGGGTGGGTGCACCACAAGAATGATGCTCTTGGCATTTTCTGGTGACTCTCAAAGATGTGATGGTCAGGGAAATAACTCTCCTCACCACTACTTAGGGTGGCAATAACTTGTAGAACATTTTGTCCATCAGCCCCAGAACAGACAAATACAAACTACATGGGTTTGATCTTTTTTGGCTTCTCCCTGAAGCCACTGAGAACAGAGATGATTCACAGAATCACAGAGCTGTTTTGGTATGAAAAGACCTCCTAGGTCATCAGGTCCAACCATCACCCAGCTCTGCAAGGCTGGTGCTAACCCATGTCTCTCAGCACCACATCTCTGCCCTTTTGAAGCACCTCCAGGGATGGGGATTCAACCACCTCCCTGGGCAGCCTGTTCCAGTCTTTGAGAACCCTTTCAGTGGAGAAGTTTCTTTTTATGTCCAACCTAAACCTCCCCTGGCACAACTTAGGCCACTTGTCCTGTCACTTGTTACTAGGGCAAAGAGGCTGCTTTGCCCTTTCCTTATCCTTCTGACTCATCACATGCATCCTGGAGAGAGGAGCAACCAGTATCACCAGTGCTGAGACACCAGCCTGTGGTAGTTGGGGCACCACGACAGGGACAGCCACACTGGACCTAGGCTGCAGTTACTCCTTGTCCCATGCAGGGTCCAGCACTTGGGAGAGCACAGGGCTGAGACTCCACTCTGCAGCAGGGAGCTGCAAAACGATGGCACCGTTCCCCGGGGATCAGCGCTGGGTGCCTCAGCAGTTGGCACAGTCACAGAAGAAGAATGTGGGAGAAGACTTGGACACTGGCTTGTGCGTGTCACCAGCACCTCTGCAGCCTGTCCATTCAGTGCTAGGCACAGCTCAGGCCACCAGCCAAGCCTGGGCTCCTCATCAGTCAGGATCATCTCTCTCTGCCACTGAATGTTTGTTTGTACAAGCGTAACGGGTCCAGAAGACACAGAGAAGCTTTAACTCCAGTGGCCCAAAGCCCAGTTTTGGGAGCACTTGTTTACTCTCAGCTGTGTGTTATGGGCTTCAGCCTCTACAGGATGCTGCTTTCCTCTGCATCTGCTGTGGTGAGGAGCACTTTAGATGGCAAAGGCAGAACCCCTGGGTGCTGCTTGGTGCCCCAGGGCTCTGCAGAGGACAGCCCAAGTCTTTTCCTGAACTTAGAATCACAGAACACTTTGGATTAGAAGGCACCTCCAAGACCATATAGTTCCAACCCCCTGCCATGGGCAGGGACATGTAGGACATAGTAGGACACCTCCTACTAGACCAGGTTGCTCAAGGCTTCATCCAACCTGGCTTTGGACACCTCCGGGGGGGGGCATCCACAGCCTCCCAGGTCAACCTGTTCCAGCATCTCACCACCCTGACTGGAAAGCATTTCTTAGTCCTGTCTCACCTAAATCCAGCTCCTTCCAGTTTGAAGCCATCACCCCTTGTTCTATCACTCCATGCCTTTGTACAAAGTCCTTCCCCAGCCCTCCTGTAGCCCCCTTCAGGTACTGGAAGGCTGCTCTAAGGTCTCCCTGGAGCCTTCTCTTCTGCAGGCTGAACAACCCCAACTCTCTCAGCCTGGCCTCATGGCAGATGGCTTACAGTCCTCCCATCATTACTATGGCCTCCTCTGGACCTGCTTCAACAGTTCTATGCTCTTCTTGTTTTGGGGCACTCCAGAGGTGGCCCCAGCACTGCAGGTGAAGTCTCATGAGTATAGAGCAGGAGAATCCCCAACTTGTTGGTCCCTCCCTGAGGACCTCCCTGTTCTTAAAAAGGAAGGAAAAGAAGATGCATTGATGTGCTGTCCCCAGTGCAGTGCCACAAGATGGAGGTGCCCACCCATGCTCCCCCCCCCAGTGCATCTCCCCAGGGCAGAGGTGTGGGGGTGCCAGGTACCAGCACTGTGTGATATGTTATTGACCATAAAAAGTGGATTTTTAACAGTTGCTTCTGGAATAATTAATTTCTGGCACATTAGGAAGTGACTAAATGGGACCATGCTGGAGAGGTAATTGCCTTCCACCCAAATAAAGCTGCACCAGTAAGGAACTGTGGTATTTATGGATATTCTGGTGTCATATAAATAGAGCTGCTGCTAGAGACAGAGCCTCTGAATCCCTCCTTTGGGTTAGGAGCTGGAATAAAACTTTGCCTCTAACAGTGGTACCAACACCGAAGAAACAAGGCTGATGTCCCATCCCTGGAACCAGTCCAGGTCAGGTTGTTTGGGGCTCTGAGCAACTTTCCCTGGTTGCAGATGTCCCTGCTAACTGCAGGAGGGTAGACTGGATGACCTTGGAAGGTCCCTTCCCATCCAAACCATTCATAGATTCATCAAAGCCAGGCTGGAGAAGGCTTTGAACAACCTGACCTAGTGGAAGGTGTCCCTGCCCATGGCAGTGAGGTTGAAACTCAATGGTCTTCATGGTCCCTTCCAACCCAAACCATTCTGTGATGCTTCTATGAATGAGGTTTTATTTCTCTGCAGCACAGAGGAGTTTGCTGCAACCAGGCTCAGCACTCACATGCTTGCCTCCAGCTCCCCAGCACCGGGAGAGGCTGATGCCCAAAACATTTCCATAGGAGCCAGTCCCCGCTGGAACAGGGGATTTGGGACTGACAGCCAAGAAGGTCACACTGACAGGACCAGCACAAGAAATGCAGGCAGACAACACAGGGATCAAACCCAACAGAAGGCACAGTCTCTAAATGCAGCTCAGCTGGGGTCACCCACATAAATCCTCTCAAGTAATGACTGCTGTTTGCTAAATCAGATGGGATCCTCCCACACAGGCAGATCCTGATCCCTGCCTGGGCTCGGGAGGTGGCCATCCCGACGCCCTGCATCCTGACACCTCACAGTGAGGCTTTGCTAAAGCTGCAGCCCAGAGGACCCTGCTCCTCTTCCCCACACCCAGCACAGCTCACTTGCCCTCAAGCCTCTGTGCATTGCACTGGTTTGAGGAAGGCTGTGAAGAAATTCCCGTGGATTCCAGCTCCTGGCTTTGATCCCAGGCACTCCCTAGGCCAGCAGCCAGCCTCCCTCCCGCCCCAGGCTGGAGAAACCTCCACTGCATTTCTCTGTCACAACATCTTTCTGTAAAGCAGGAAGCCCTATGTGAGCCCTAAAACCCAGCTAAACCTGAGCCTCAAAACCACCTCAAATATGAGTCCTAAAAACCCAAAGAGATGTGGAGGCCCCATCCCTGGAGATATTCAAACTTGGTGGTGGAGTCGCCGTCCCTGGAGGTGTTCAAGGGGAGATTGGACGTGGCACTTGGTGCCATGGTCTAGTCGTGAGGTCTGTTGGGACAGGTTGGACTTGGTGATCCTTGGGGTCTCTTCCAACCTTAGTTATACTGTGGTGGAGCCCTGAGCCATCTGATCTAGTTGGAGGTGTCCCTGCTCACTGCAGAGAGGTTGGACAAGATGACCTTCAAGAGCCCCTTCCAACCCAAACCATTTTATGGTTCAAACCTGAGCCCTAAGCAACTAAGCCTGGGTGTTTATTAACAGCCACCAGCTAGGGTGCCAGTGGACTTGATTCTCCAGCAGGTTTGCCCCTGCTGCACCATCCTCTGCTTCTAGCAGAGAACATTGCTGTTTGCTGCTGCCCTGCTCCTCACTGCCCAGCTCTGGTGAGATGAGGTGGTTACCAAATGGTCCCAGATTTGTTGCAATAGTTTACTGGTAGCTTGTGAAAAGAGCTCAAGTGCATTAAATGGGAAGCTTTCATCACAACAGGAAACACAGCTGCAAGCTGAACCAGGAATTGCTTTAATTTAGACTCACTCAGGGGATTTCCCCCACCCCTATTTCAACCCTCCCCCCTCCCTATTTTGGCCACAAAGTTTGTAAACCCTGTGCAGGGATATGGCTGCTGCAGGGAGCTCTGGGCCATGGCTCAGGTGACACACAGGGAGGGATGCAGCATCTCCCAGTCACTGTGGAGGGGCTCCTCAGCTGCTTTCCTGCTGGCAGGGAAAGCATTTCCCCAGTGACCACTGGCCAGGGTCATGTCACCACTGCCCTTGTTCCTGCAGTGAGAAACAAGGTGTGGAGGGGGGGACTCGGGTACCTGCTCATTTCACCTCGGTGCTGGCAAAGCCCTTGGCATACTTTTAAATCCCAGGATGGTCTTAAATTATTTCCTTAATTAGAGCTTGGAATTTATTATTTATTATTTTTTTTAAAATGATTTCTGGCTGCCTGGGAGATTTCTTCATAAAAGGAGAAAGAAACAAAAATCTTTACATCTACAGTGAGGTGCTGCACAAATTTATTGACTTGGTGGTGGTGGTGGGGGTTGTGTCTCTATTACCTGCCTCCAGCAAAGCTGCAGAGGGAATTACAAGTCAGGCCAGAACGTGTTTCCAGCTGAGACAAGTGTAAGAACTCTTGAAAGTACATAAAAAAATACCTCAATTCAATACTAAATGCATCATTGCCAGAGAGCTCCAACAATTAGCTGAGAGGGGGGAAAAGCTGCAGAGCAAGAGCTGGAGAAGCAGTGCCCCAGAAATCAATGGTGGTGCTGCAGGGGTGGTGGGGGTAAGGGGTGGTGTTTTAGGCAGTATTTAAGCAAGCCTTCACGCATGGATGGGTTGAAATAGGATGAAGCAAAGCTCTGTGGTCACCAAAGATGACCAGACTGAACTTAGAACAGGATCCAGAGAATCATCTGGGTTGGAAAAGGCCTTTGAGATCATCAAGTCCAACCACTCTGTAACTCTACCAAGGCTAGTGCTAAACCATGTCCCTCAGCACCACATCTCTGCCTCTTTGAAACACCTCCAGGGATGGAGATTCAACCACCTCCCTTGGCAGCCTGTTCCAGGGTTTGGGAACCCTATCAGTGAAGGATTTTCTCCTAATGGCCAACCTGAACCTGCCCTATCACTTGTTCATAGGGAGAAGAGGCCAACTTACACAGCTTTACAGAAGTTCCTTCCCAATGTCAAGTTCAGTGGTCAGTGTCACAGCCCAGCCTGGAGCTTCTCCAGCCTTCTGCCAGAAGCAGCAGCTGCCAAAGGGGCTTCTCACAGAATGCTTAGGGTTGAAAAGGACCACTGAATCTTACCCAGTCCAACCCTCTGCAGTCAACAGGGACATCTACAACTAGAGCAGGTTCCTCAGACCCAAACAACCTGACCTGCAATGGTTCCAAGGATGGGGCAGCTACTACCACTCTAGGGAACCTGCGCCAAGCTCTCACCACCCTCAGCATCAAACATTAATTCCTTCTCTGCAGCCTGAATCTCTCTCTTCTCCCCCCTTGTGTGTGAGAGACGCTGGGACCAGCCTGGCCCACGTGGGCTTTATCGTAGCAAGCGTGGAGCACGTCTTAAAAAAACCATCTCCACATCAGCTTCAGCAAAAACAAACACCAAGAAAATTAACCTGATTTATGCTGTCCAAATTGCAAGCCCAAATACCCCAGAAACAGAGTTCCACCAAGAGAAAGCACCAAGAGAAGTGGTCAATAGCTACCTGAAAGTTCAGCTGCATCTTCAGTATCACAGAATCACCAAGGTTGGAAGAGACCTCAAAGATCATCAAGTCCAACCTGTCACCACAGACCTCATGACTGCTAAACCATGGCACCAAGTGCCACGTCCAATCCCCTCTTGAACACCTCCAGGGATGGTGACTCCACCACCTCCCTGGGCAGCACATTCCAATGGCGAGCAACTCTCCCTGTGAAGAACTTTCTCCTCGCCTCCAGCCTAAACTTCCCCTGGCACAGCTTGAGACTGTGTCCCCTTGTTCTGGTGCTGGTTGCCTGGGAGAAGAGACCAACTCCCTCCTGGCTACAACCCCCCTTCAGGTAGTTGTAGAGAGCAATAAGGTCTCCTCTGAGCCTCCTCTTCTCCAGGCTAAACAACCCCAGCTCCCTCAGCCTCTCCTCATAGGGCTGTGCTCAAGGCCTCTCCCCAGCCTCATTGCCCTTCTCTGGACATGTTCAAGCTGCTTCACAGGTCAAGGGGTGACTGGGAAAGCACTTCCCTCAGCAGAGCCTTGCTGCAGGAAAAAACAGGTCACCACAGCCACCAAAAGGGAGAGCTGAGTCACTTGGCAGCATCTGCTCTGTGAGCTGCTCCCTGTGAGCACCAGCTCTGGCTGCAGCTCCAGTGGCACCATGCTGACCAGCAGCACGGCCACCAGCATCAGGTTCCTGCCTTCTCACAAGACAGACTAAAGGGGCAGCATTGGAGCTGCTCACAACCAGCTCTTGATGCCAGGGTAAGGATGACAAAGTGGAGATGCTCATCTCAGCAGGGAGTTGTCTTTGCTGCTCCAAGGACTTCTCAAGAAGCTGCTGGTATGAATCACGCAATGAGACTTCATCATTTAAGGACTATAAAATTACTCTGCAGTGCAAAAGTGACTATTAATGAGGAGTGTGTGTGTGTATGTGGGGGGTGTTTGTTTGGGTTTCTTGGTGGTGTCTGGTTGGGTTTTTAAGTAATTAAGGACTTCCCCCAAGCTAACAGGGGCAATTAGATAATGAAGATGGGAACAACCTAAGCACACTGGCCATCTCCAGGACAACAGTTTTGTGTTTGAGCAGTGGGAGGTGTTTGGGTGTCCTGCCCATCACAGGCTGATTTTACCTCCAGCTCCCCCAGACTCCAACATATATATGCTGTTTCTTTCCCCAAGGATCAGCAAAGCTCAGACCCATCTCCATGGCCACCCTTGTCTCTCACCATCTTCTGGCCAAGGCTCCCAGAAATCCTTTAATAGGCATTTTACTTGTTCCTTGAGCCGCTTCTGCTGCCTTGCAGTGAAAAATCTGTTGTCTGGAGGAGCTGCTTGCTGGAATTTGGGAGGACAGCTCTTTAACAGAGAGTTTCTGGGGATGAGAAGATGGTCTCCAAGAACAGAGGGCTTTGTGGTATTTAAAGGTCAATTCTCAGTTCAGGGTTTTGACTAAAGTAGAACTTCAGTTCTTAATTCAGGAGAACTCTTCTACTCAATTAGTGAGCATGTTACTGCTGTTGTACAAACAGAACTAGAAATCCAGCTCTCAGCTGAGTGGGCTGGAAGCACCTAACTCAGAGCAAAAAGGCTTTTTCTCATCAAAACAGAAAGCACAGAGGTTTTACATACAAAAACAAAGCTGATAAAAAGTTATTGCCTGGCCTCATTTCTGAGGCTTTTAACTGTCCCAGGGGGAATAAACATTTTATCAGCCCCTATCTTTAACACACAACAAGGCATTTCCTCCTCTTCTCTGGTGAGGCTCAAATCCCATGGTAGAAGCAAACCCTTCACAGGCCAGGCAGATGAGTAGCAAGTGGATGTGTGAAGCCTCTCTGGCAACACTTTGTGCCACCGTCTCTAGCAATGCCACAAAGTATTTAGCAACGGGGGCTGGGTTGCTCCTCTCTTTGCAAGAGCTTCCTCCATCTGGGGCAGCTGGAGAGAAGAATGTGGGTTTGCTGACAGTGGAAGAGCTCTTGCCCTTGAAGCAAAGCCACGTTGGGTGTCTCACATTGACAGCACTCAGCTTTGGGTTCAGGCAGCAGGTTCCATCCTGCCCATGCCAAAGCAGGAGGGTCCTGTCCCCCTCAAAAATCATCGAGGGGCTGGCTGGTACCTGGTGCTTGGGTCAGGAGTTTCTGCCCTACAGCTGAAGCATTCCCCACGTAGTTCTCTACAAGCTGCTTTACCAGACTGCCAGAATTTCAGCCTGTCTCCAGTAGGTGCAAATCCCTGCTCACCCAGCTTTGCTTTTGGTGGTACTTTGCTTGTTTACAAGACGGGGGGAGGCAGGGCTTCTGGATGATCTCCTACCTCTCTTGGCACCAGCTCAGTAAAGAGCACCAAACCTGCCACTTGTGTTTCTCCTGCCTGTTGTACCTGGTCGTCAGAGCAAGGAAAGTAAATGAATACCAGAGTAGTTACCTGAGGAGCAGGAACGAAGCTTACACAGCTGAGGAGACTCCTCTTGTTTCCACCTTCCAGCAGCAGCACCAGTCAGCTCCCTTGCCTTTGGTGATTTATCCATACAGCTCTCTGCATTTATCTGCAAATGCACCAACCATCACAGACTGGTTTGGGTGGGAAGGCACCTTTCAAGGTCATCAAGTCCAACCCCCCCTGCAATCAGAAGGGACACCTGCAACTAGAGCAGGTTGATCGGAGCCCCAAGCAACCTCAGGTGGAGTGATTCATGGGGTGGGGCATCTCCCACCTTTCTGGGCCATTTGGGCCAGGGTCTCACTGCCCTCAGTGTGACAAATGTCTTCCTTCTCTCCAGTCTGAATCTCCTTCTTTTTGTTTAAACCATCACCCCTTGTCTGGTCACAACAGGACAACAAAATCACTTTAGATTTTAATGCTCAGTGGCAGAAAATAAGAGCAAATGACAACTCCTGAGCTTCCTGGGGTTTCCAAAAGCAGCTTACAATGAAGTTTTGCTGCCAGGCTTGCCCTGTGCAGGCATAGCAGAGAGGCAGGGTAAGGAGAGGCAGCAAGGAAAGCGACTCAGCTTAAAAGCAAACCAGAGAACCAAACAGCTCTTCAGTATTCCACTGAATACACAAACACATTTTTTCAAGCTAAAAGAAATTGTCTGGAAAAGGCAGAGACTTGGAACAAACCTCCCTTGCCTGACATCGGGCAGTGCAGGGCTCAAGACCCTCTTAGCATCACTCACTTGACTCCATGCCAAGCTATGAGGTCAGCCTGCTGAGCTTCCCAGAGAGTTCATCGAGTTGGAAGGGACCTTAAAGTTCCAAACCCACTGCCATGGGCAGGGACACCTTCCACTAGATCAGCATGCACAAGGTCTCATCTGACCTGGCCTTGAACACCTCCAGGGAGGGGACATCCACCACCTCCCAGGGCAACCTGTTCCAGTGTCTCACCACCCTCACTCTAAGGAATTTCTTTCTAATCTCCAGTCTAAATCTCCCCTCTTCCAGCTGAAAGCCATTGCTCTTCATCCTGTCACTACAAGCCCTTGTAAAATGTCCCTCCCCAGGTTTCTTGTAGGCTCCCTTCAAGTCCTGGAAGTCCTGAAGTTCTTCATGTTTCCAGAGCATAGAGGCAGGGGAGCCAGCTTGGCCCCAGAGGATAGAGACTCTAGGTCATGTCCAGCAGAAGCTGGGGTTGGACAGCCCTGCCATGCTCTGTTCTGTGGGATGTGACTCAGGGATGTGTATCCACATTTCTCATCTTCTTCCCCCCCCCCCCCCCAGTTGTGTTCAATATGTATTGAAACCAAGTTTCAAAGTTTCAGTTTCCCCCCAAATGTCATTCTTGTGCTGTAGCCAGCCCAGCAAACAGTGTTTTGATAACACGGTTGGGGCTTAGCAGGGCTGGATGAGTAATAAGTTGGGCAAGCAATGAAAGCAATTTGAACATCACCCCTCTGAAGAGACTTCTGATGTTCTCCTCAGAGCTGAAGACATTACTCCAATTCCCTATCAGTTCCATGGCTTTAGGCAGGCAGAGAGAGCCCCCAGCCATTTCTGCAGGCAGGGATGAGCACCTCGATGGAAGCAGATGCCAAAAGGCGTGTTCACGAACCTTTCTCATGGGAGGAGTGGAGCAGCAGCTTTGCAGCACCTCCCTTGGGCTGCCCCCTCTTCCTCTCTGCAAAGATTGAACCGAAGATAGCTGGGAAAAAAAGAAAATTGACGAGAATAGTTTGTGCTGAGCAAAGCACAGCAGAGACATCGGGTGCAGATCGCAGATACGGTTACTGGTGAGCGAGGGAAAGCCAGCACTGAACGTCCCAGAGCTGGCTTGGCAAGAAAGGCAAACATGGTGGGCAGGAGGACTGGCCAGAAGGAGGATCCAGGATAAAAATTCCCAGCTACAGAGCAGGAAAATGCGTCTCCAAGCAGTAAGAAAGTAACATTCATCTATCTCCTGCCTGGTAGGGTGAGGTCTCCTGCCAGCGATGATTTGCTTCACATCTGGAGGGGCAGATTCCCTTTGCCTGTCCCCTTTAAACTTGTGCTAACACACAAGGTGCTCCCATGGGAGCTGCAGACCTGCAGAGGCAAGCACTTGCCCTGGAGGAAAACACTTACAATTTGACAGAGAGAAAATCCTGCAGAGAACGGTTTGGGTTGGAAGGGACCTTAAAGATCAGCTGGGAAACCTGTTCCAATATCTCACCACCCTCATTGTCAAGATTTTCTTCCTGATTTCCAGTCTAAATCCCCGCTCTTCCAGCTCAAAGCCATTTCCCTTCGTCCTGTCACAAAAAGCCCTTGTCAGAAGTCCCTCCCCAGCTTTATTGTGACCCCTTTCAGGTACTTCAAGGCTGCTCTAAGGTTTCCCCAGAGCCTGGGGAGGTTTGAAAAGGTTTGGTGGATGAGGTTTTTAAAACCAGATTAGTGGGAACAACTCCCCTCCCCCCCACCCCAGCACCCTGACAACAACCTGCTCCAGACCCTGGAGTCAATCCTTTCCCATCCTTAGTTATCTGGAAGATGAGAGAAGTTGCAGAGTTACACATTCTCATTGCTTTGTGGTCCGCAGCCCCCAGCGCCGCTGAGCTCCTGCTCCCTCACATTTGCCTATACATGGCTTGGGCCGAGGAGGCACATACCTGGAAGGAGAAGGGGATTAAGACAGGACAGGAGACTTTACAGCTGAGCTCAGTGAACCTGGCATGGGTGACACACTCCAGAGCCTGCTGTGCCCCATCCCCGCGGAGCTGGTGGGATGCGCAGGGGCTGCAGAGCTCCCGGCCCTGAGCCCGGCGCAGATGAATCGTTCTGGAGGCTGTGCAGTGCACAGGCTGGCCTCTGCCAAGGGCTGAGGTCATCTTGGAAGGAATTTTATTTATTCAGGAAATATTTCTGGAAATATTTACATGTCAAGATTACATGTTTAAATTCCTTGACAAAGCAAGCTCTGGGCCACAGGCAGGATTTCTAAAGAGCTTTGCAAGTAGTCCTGTGGGGTTCTCCTGCACACAAAAGGGTTTTACACCATCACCGCTCTGCTGACAACCACGGATCACAGAAGGCTTTGCATGGGAAGGCTCCTTGAAGACCACCCAGTTCCAACCCCCATGCCATGGGCAGGGACACATTCCACCAGCCCAGGTTGCTCAAGGCATCGTCCAACCTGGCTTTGATCACCTCCAGGGAGGGGGCATCCACAGCCTCCCTGGGCAACCTGTTCCAGTGTCTCCCCACCCTCACTGTCAAGAATTTCTTCCTAATCTCCAGTCTAAATCTCCCCTCTTCCAGCTCAGAGCCATTGCTCCTCATCCCATCACTACTACCCCTTGTAAAAAATCCCTCACCACCTTTCTTGTAGCCCCTTTCAGGTACTGGAGGGCTGCTCTGAGGTTTCCCCAGAGCATTGTCTTCTCCAGGCTGAACAGCACTAATGCTCTCAGCCTGCTGCTCTAGTGAAGGTGCTCCATCCCTCCGATCATCTTTGTGGCTTCCTCAGGGCCCATTCTAACAGTTCCAGGTCCTTCTTGTGCTGGGTGCACCAGAACTGGATGGAGTGTTCCAGGTGGGGTCTCACCAGAGCAGAGGGGCAGAGTCCCCTCCCTGTCCTGCTGCTCTCACTGCTTTTGATACAGCCCAGCACACAGTTGGCTTTTTGAGCTGCGAGCAACCATTGCTGGCTCACGTTGAGTTTTTCAGCAACTGACACCCCCAAGTCATCCTCCTCAAGACTGCTTTCAATATGTGCAGTCAAGGTTCTGCAGTGAAGCCTCCAGGCTGAGCAGGGGGCTGCAATTCCTGGTCAGTGCAGAGACAAGGAAAGAGTTTCTTCATGTGCTTAGGCTCAGAATGATGCACATAGCCAGGTCCTTCTTATTAGCAGGTAAACTGAGTGAAGCTCTTGAATAGGAAGGAACCTACCAGAGTCAGTGCCTCCAGGCAGAAGAGCACTGGGAAGCTCCCCTTACCCCAGGCATGGCTAACACTGAGTGACCAACCAGCACTTCCAAGTGGTGGAGGTTTTGACTCAAGCAGTAGTATGTGAGGTAAAATTCTCTCCTCTTTAAATCTCTATTTCAAATAGCTTGTGACTCGACAAGTCAATGAACAGGCACTTGAGGGGAACCCTCCTGCTCTGGAAAAAGACAAAATCACCTCCTGCACTGTGCTTCCCATCCAGGAGAACAGCTTAGCAACTTGGCTTGGTCACTACAGGAGAGAAGTCAGCCGAGGGAAGGTATGAAAGAGCTTCTGTATGAGAAATGAGGAGGCAGAGCGTGGCTGGAGAGGTTGCTGTGGGGGAGACAGGGAATATGAGAAGAGCCTGTAAAACTGTAAATGGGGAAGAAAGGAGTAAGAGGGAACAAGTTCCTGGCTGTGTGTCTGTGAGAGCCAGAGGCATCAGCTGAAGTCATCACGTGTTGGTTCCCACGCGGGCAGGAGGACGCACTTCTGCACACATCACAGCCTGGGGAAGGTTGCCACAGAGGAGACCACAAACTCACGTTTGCTCAAAGGCACTTTCACATGTTTTGAGAATCAACAACAACCAAAAAAAAAGCCTAGAAAGAGTTGCTAAGCCTGGAACCACCACACTGGTTTAGGAGGACCCAGTGCCACGAGGCAGCGGGCAGCACCGCTCCTCCCCACCCTCTTCTCAGGCACCCACAGTTGGAAGCATCCTACAGGGACATCCCTTTATTTGTGCTGGAGTAGTACATGATTTTAAGCCAGAAAATGAAGACGGCATGAACTGATGGCAGTAAGTCTTGGTTCTGATTGTGCAGCCTGCTGTCATACCTGCTATTGCCGGATTTGCAGGTAGACCTGAGATCAGAAGCACCAGGAAACTGTGGCACAGCACAGCCTGAGCAGATCCAGCAGCGTTATTCCTGGAGTTACAGTGTGGAATTCCGAAAGTTACACCCATATCTATCTCTGTTCTCTGCCTGAAGGGGGGGAAATTAGGCTAATTAACTACCGGAACAAAAGACGAGGGCACAGTGAGAACGCGATTATTCAGAGGACTGGAGGCAACACCACTTTATCTGGTTAATCACACCTCAGTCATTGGCATGACAAAGGAAAGCGTAAACACCTCTCCAGGCTTGAAAGCTTTGGGCTCAGCCTCTACTCACAGCTCAGCTTCACCAAGCACAAACTCACCTTGAGCAGCCTCACAGAATCACAGAATGTTTGAGCTTGGAAGGGACTTTGAAAGACCATCCAGTCCAACCCCCCCTGCTAGACCAGGATCACCTAGAGCAGGCTGCAGAGGATAACATCCCGGTGGGGACTGAATGTCTGCAGGGGGAAAGAGCCCAACCAACCCAATCCAACCACAGGCACGCCACCAAGCCAGCACTGACAATCAGAAGTCACTTTTAATGTCAGTTGAAACAACAGAAAGTACAAGAAAGGAAGTCTATATGAAGAACATAGACTGCAACAGGTTGCCCAGAGAGGTTGTGGATGCATCTTCTCTGCAGGCATTCAAGGCCAGGTTGGATGAGGTCTTTAGAATAGAATAGAATAGAATAGAATAGGAGTAGAATAGAATAGACCAGGTTGGGAAAGACCTTCAAGATCATCACATCCAACCTACCATCCTACACCACCTAATCAACTAAGCCATACAACCAAGCACCCTGTCAAGTCTCTTCCTAAAGACCGCCAATGATGGTGACTCCACCACCTCCCTGGGCAGCACATTCCAATGGCAAATCACTCTCTCTATGAAGAATTTCTTCCTAACATCCAGTCTGAACCTCCCCTGGTGCAGCTTGAGACTGTGTCCTCTTGTTCTGGTGCTGGTGGCCTGGGAGAAAAGACCAACTCCCACCTGGCTACAACCTCCCTTCAGGTAGTTGTAAACAGCAAGAAGGTCTCCCCTGAGTCTCCTCTTCTCCAGGCTAAGCAACCCCAGCTCCCTCAGCCTCTCTTCATAGGGCTGTGCTCCAAATCCCTCCCCAGCTTTGTTGCCCTTCTCTGGACACCTTCCAGCAACTCAACATCTTTCCTAAACTGAGGGGCCCAGAACTGGACACAGTCTTCAGCAACCTATTCTAGTGGGAGGTATCCATGCCCATGGCAGGGGGGTTGGAACAAGATGATCTCTTGGGTCTCTTCCAACCCAAACCATTCTATGACTATGAAGAAGCAGAGCAGGTTGCATGAAGAAGCAGAGCTGGTTGCATGAAGCAGCAGCAGAGCAGGTTGCATGAAGAAGCAGCAGAGCAGGTTGCATGAAGAAGCAGCAGAGCTGGTTGCATGAAGCAGCAGCAGAGCAGGTTGCATGAAGCAGCAGCAGAGCAGGTTGCATGAAGCAGCAGCAGAGCAGGTTGCATGAAGCAGCAGCAGAGCTGGTTGCATGAAGCAGCAGAGCAGGTTGCATGAAGAAGCAGCAGAGCTGGTTGCATGAAGCAGCAGCAGAGCTGGTTGCATGAAGCAGCAGCAGAGCTGGTTGCATGAAGCAGCAGAGCTGGTTGCATGAAGCAGCAGAGCAGGTTGCATGAAGAAGCAGCAGAGCTGGTTGCATGAAGCAGCAGCAGAGCTGGTTGCATGAAGAAGCAGCAGAGCTGGTTGCATGAAGGAGCAGCAGAGCAGGTTGCATGAAGAAGCAGCAGAGCTGGTTGCATGAAGCAGCAGCAGAGCTGGTTGCATGAAGAAGCAGCAGAGCTGGTTGCATGAAGGAGCAGCAGAGCTGGTTGCATGAAGGAGCAGCAGAGCTGGTTGCATGAAGGAGCAGCAGAGCTGGTTGCATGAAGAAGCAGCAGAGCTGGTTGCATGAAGAAGCAGCAGAGCTGGTTTCCTCTGAAACAGCCTGTCCTGGTTTGACTGCAGGATGCCAGCACGTGTCACGTTCAGTACTTCACACCTCCCTGGAAACTTGTCTAGCTCTTGCTCTGGTGCTCATCAGCATCATTTATGGGCTACTTGTGAAGATAAACACAACAATATATTCTTGCAAGAGCATAATTCTGGTGAGCCTGGGGAGAGGCTGAGATACAGGAGCCCTGGGATTAGCAGCCTGAACTAATATCACAATTGCCATCACATTAAGGGGATCTCGGGAGGCTGGAGTATTGATACAACTATGGTGTGAAATCAAAATGTTGTCATTTGGAAAGGGGGGAGAGAAGGGGGGAGGGAGAAGGGGGAGGGGGGAAAGAAGAATGTTCCTGGCATGCAGACAGCTCGTTATGCATCAGCGTGGCACATACAAACCACAGTGTTAGAAAAGCCCCAGGAGATGCTCTGATTCTGCAAACACAACTCTTCAGTAGAGTCCAATGGGGGAAAAACCCCCAAACCATCTTTGCCACCCCTCCCAATCAGTTATTGATACAATTTTAGGGATATTCTGTCCCTTTTCCCTTGGATATTTCTTATTTTCATGTCTCTGTATCAAATGAGCTGCATGAAGACCTTAATACACACCCAGACCCATTGCCTGCATGAAGACCTTAATACACACCCAGACCCATTGCCAAGCAGTTGGTTGCTGCCACAAACAGCTTTATTGTAATTGTCCTTCAGCAAAGAGCTGAATTGTCACAGTTTCCCTTTCTCTTAGAAAAGAAACAGGAAGTTCCCCCAGCAGACTCAGCTCCTCAGTCCACAGAGCAACATTAGCAAAGCCACTTTGCCCCAAAACTAATTTTACCAGCATCTCCCCAGCTCTAAAGAGAAGCTCCCACCAGGGAGATGAGCTACTCATTATTCCCACTGGATGCTGAATGCAGGCAGTTGCCCAAGTGCTTGTTGAGCTCCTCCAAAGAAGGACCAAGGGACACTGCAGTGGTTCATACCTGTGGCTGGGATGGTTTATTCCCATAGATAGGGCTGGCCTCAAGTTGCTTGGGGGAAGGCTTAGGTTGGACATGAGGAACAATTTCTACATGGAAAGGGTTGTCAAGGCCTGGCCCAGGCTGCTCAGGGCAGTGGTGGAGTCTCCATCCCTGGAAGAGTTTCATGCCATGGAGATGTTGTGCTCAGGGGTCTCTGTTCAGTGGTGACCTGGCAGTGCTGGGTTAATGGTTGGACTTAAAGACCTGAAAGGTCTGTCCCAAACAAAATGATTCCACGATTCAGTGATTCACCACCCCCACTGTCTCTCATTTCATGAAGAACAGGACACAAAAAGGTGCTGTAAAGGGGGTTTTGCTTTAGCTAACTGGGTTCCTCTGGTCTGTAGAAGGCAGGAGGCTGCCTTGTAAATACCATGACAAGGGAGGCAGGAAAATGCAGTGACCTGGATACTCCTGGAAATGCTCTTTCTGAAGAAGTCTCCACAAAGATGAGTACTTTGGACAGAGATACTCAATGGCACCTGCATCCTTTAGGTTTTCCCAGTCTTAATTAGAATGGAGGTGAAATCTGGGGAGTTATCTTGGAAAATCTGCATCCATGATGAGTAGAGCTGGCAAGGGAGTGGAGGAAGTTCTCCTTTCTTCGTGACTTGAAGGGAAAATGAGCAGAGAGGTATTTTACCTGCTAAGATTTAATGCAACCTAAAAGGTAATTATCCTGGCTGCCAGCATCCTGGGTGAAATTAGCACCATATTAGCACTTTGGTTTCTATTGTTTTCTCTTGGAAAAGAAAAGCTGATTTGGGAACTCTTTGATCTTTCCATAAGGAAAACTCTGTAGAGCTGGGAAATGCCAAGGTCTATGGACTTTTGTAAAGCCTTGGACATAGTACCCCACAACATCCTTCTCCTTTAAGCTGGAGAGATAAGGATTTGATGGGTGGGCTGTCCAGTAAATAAGGAATTGGTTGGATGATCACTTCCAGAGGGTCAGCAGCTCCAGGTCCAGATGCAGACAGGCGACAAGTGGTATCCCTTAAGAGTCTGAACTGGGACCAGTGCTGTTTAATTTCTTTGTCAATGCTATAGACAGCAGGATTGAGTGCACCCTCAGCAGGTTTGCAGATGACACCAAGCTGGGTGGTGAGGTTGATAAGACTGAAGGATGAGATGGATGCCATCCAGAGGGACCTGGACAGGCTAGAGAGGTGGGCTGAGGAGAATCTCATGGGCTTCAGTAAGGCAAAGTGCAAGGTCCTGCACCTAGGCTGGGGCAATCCTCAGTATCAATCCAGGCTAGGGGATGAAGAGATTGAGAGCAGCCCTGCAGAAAAGGACTTGGAGGTGCCGGTGGGTGAGAAGCTGGACATGAGTCAACAGTGTGGGCTTGCAGCCCTCGAGGCCAATGGCATCCTGTGCTGTATCAAAAGCAGTGTGGCCAGCAAATGGAGAGAGCTGATTCTGCCCCTCTGCTCTGCTCTGGTGAGACCTCACCTTGAGTGCTGTGTGCAGCTCAGGGTCCCCCAACACAAGGACATGGACCTGCTGGAGCAGGTCCAGAGGAGGCTATGAAGATGATGAGAGGGCTGGAACACGTCCCTGTTGGGCCCGGCTGAGGGAGTTGGGACTGTTCAGCCTGGAGAAGAGAAGGCTCCATGGAGACCTTAGAGCTGCATTTCAGTATCTGAGGGGGACATAGAGGAAGGCTGGGGAGGGACTGTTTAGAAGGCCCATGTCTGTCTTGTGCTGAGGACTCCGGAGGACATGAAGGCTGAGAAGCAGCAGGCTGAGCTGGTGGCAGCCCCTCCTGTGCATTGCCTAGATGGGAGCAGGCGGCCCTCAGCACTCCAAAACTCTGGCATCTGCTCCCCAGGAGAGGTGAAATTAGTACTAAAAATTTCATGCATCAGAAGGAGATGATTAATTTTCTTCCAACTAATTAATGAAATGAGATGATTTTCCACCTACTGATCCAGAGAGCAGCGAGATCAGCAAAAAGGCTGCGGCTGCCTCGGTCGGGGCTTGTGCACCGCTGTCATTTTCTGGTTGACTTCAGCAGAGTGATCCATTTATACTGGGAATGGGAGGTGATGGGATTTGCTGGGAAGAAGATCATTTTTCAGAAAGAAGGGTGTTTTGCCTACATTTTTCCTCTGCTGCTAGGGCAACTGGAAGGCAGCATTGTTGTCTGGGTTTTGGTGAAAGTTTCTATCATCGGTCCCACCCCACCGTGTTGACTTTTAAACGTGGGAATCAACGCTGAAGAGCAGATAGGGTTTGTGAGACCCTGCTCTGCAGTTACTCACTGCAGCCTACAGGGTTCTTTCCAGTGAACCCAGCTGCACATTTTCAGCAGCATTCTGGCAGATCTGAAGGGAAAGAAAGAAAGGAAGAAGAAAAAGAAGTAGGGCAGAAAACCCACCAGATTAAGCCAGCCTGTCCCGAAATGAGTGTGAGGCTCTGGCATGAGCAGTTTCTGATTTGCAATGAGGAGGCTGCAGCACTGCTGGGACATCCTGTCAACAACCCCCAGCACTGGGCCAAGTGGCATAGAAACATAGAATCAAGAAGGTTGGAAAAGACCTCAAAGATTATCAAGTCCAACCTGTCACCCAAGACCTCAGTTCTGGGCCCCTCAGTTTAGGAAAGATGTTGAGTTGCTGGAAGGTGTCCAGAGAAGGGCAACAAAGTTGGGGAGGGGTTTGGAGCACAAGCCCTGTGAAGAGAGGCTGAGTGAGCTGGGGTTGCTTAGCCTGGAAAAGAGGAGGCTCAGGGGAGACCTTCTTGCTGTTTACAACCACCTGAAGGGAGGTTGTAGACAGGTGGGGGTTGGTCTCTTCTCCCAGGCCACCAGCACCAGAACAAGAGGACACAGTCTCAAGCGGCACCAGGGGTGGTTCAGACTGGATGTTAGGAAGAAGTTCTTCATAGAGAGAGTGATTGGCCATTGGAATGTGCTGCCTGGGAAGGTGGTGGAGTCACCATCACTGGAGATGTTTAGGAAGAGACTGGATGAGGTCCTTAGTGCCATGGTTTAGTTGATTAGATAATGTTGGATGATAGGTTGGACTCCATGATCTCGAAGATCTCTTCCAACCTGGTTAATTCTATTCTATTCTATTCTATTCTAGGCACCAAGTGCCACGTCCAATCCCCTCCTGAACACCTCCAGTGATGGTGACTCCACCACCTCCCTGGACAGCACATTCCAATGGCCAATTCCAACTCTCTCTGTGAAGAACTTTCTCCTCACCTCGAGCCTAAACTTCCCCTGGCACAGTTTGAGACTGTGTCCTCTTGTTCTTTTTCCTCCTTTCAGTATACACATAGATTCATAAAATGGTTTGGGTTGGAAGAAAACTCAAAGATCATCCAGTTCCAAGCCCCTTGCCATGGTCAGGGACACCTCCCACTACGCCAGGTTGCTTAAGGTCTCATCCATCCTGGCCTTGAACCCTTCCAGGGAGGAGGCATCCACAGACTATCTGGGCAATCTGTGCCAGTGTCTCCCCCCTCTCACTGTGCAGAATTTCTTCCTAATCTCCAGTCTAAATCTGCCCTCCTCAGGCTTCAATCCATTCCCTCTTGTCCTATCACTACAAGCCCTTGTAAAACGTCCCTTGCCAGGATATGGAGATTGATTGATTCTCAGACCTGATGTCATGGTGGTGGACTCCAGGTCAAATCTGCTTCGACCATGAGCAGAGATAGGAGCAGGGCTCAGGGTTCTCAAGTGTCCCAAGCTGGGGGGCTTCAGAGAAAAAAAGAAAAAAAAGGGGAAAAAAAGAGAGGCTTGTCAGAAAATACCACCTGATCAAACCCAAAACAGCCTGGGGAAACTTCTTTGGTGTGAGGGTGCTGGAGCCCTGGAGCAGGCTGCCCAGAGAGGTTGTGGAGTCTCCTTCCCTGGGACTTCCAAAGCCCCTTGGCCATTGTGACCCTGGGCAAGCTGCTGTGGGTGTCTTTTCTTTATCAGGGGGGTTGGACTGGATGATCTCCAGAGGCCCCTTCCAGCACCACCATGCTGGGATCCTGGGAAGCCTGGCTGAGCAAGAGAGAGATCTTCTAGCCCTTGCCCAGCAGCTCATGTGCTGCTCTCAGAGAAACTTCGTTTCTGAGGAAGCTGAAACTGGCACTGTTTATTGACCTGCAGCTGGGTCAGTCATAGGCATAGTTGGTCTGCTCTGGAAACATTCATGTATCTCAGGCTGAAAATTAAAAGGGCTTCTGGATGCCTTGGTGCACCTTAGTGCCCCAACGGGCTTTGGGAGGGCTTGGTTGTACTCTGCTCCTGGGGAGCTCAGAAGAATGGACAGCAGAGTGCTGACAAGCTTGGGTAGTGTGTCAAAACCAGCTCATTCCACTGAGCTCCCCAGAATCCCTTCATGGCAGACAAACAACTCAGACTGAGCATGACCCACTTTCCTTCCCCTGAGCAGTCAGATGGCCCTTCAACACAGAGAGGTCACAGAACTTTGCTGTAAGAGAACCCATAGCTTGTAAAACCTCGTTCCCATCACCAGAGCTTGCTCACACCTGTTCAGTGGGAGTTCAGTGATGGAAGTTCACTCAAAGTTCTTGATGAGAGCTATGCAAGCTGCAGGAGGGTGAAAGTCAGGATCAGATCATTGCATGGACAGGCCACCCAGCTGTGGAAAGTGTCTGCAGGGTCCTTCCTGTGGCATTTCCCAGGCACAAGTGTTTTAGTGCAGCAGAAGGGCTGAAGTAACGTGGTAAAGCAGCACATGGTGTTCAGACTGCAAGGGGTTTGTGTATGGAATGAGTCTTGGAAGCCCAGCTAAGCAAAGCACCACCATGAAATTCAAGAGAAGATGTCACAAGTTGGCCATCCTGAGACTAAATGTGGGTGAGCTGCATCTTCCTGAGAAACTGTTTTCAAGCTGCTGTTGTGGTCACTGTTCTCACCCATAGTCCCAGTGCGAGGAGCTCCTCTCAAGGCTGCCTTCCACTGCAGTGCAGATCCTCTTTCTGTCCTTGTTGGACAACTCATGGGATGCTGTAGGAAAAAAAGCCATGGTGTCAAGTCACCTTCTTTAATTACACAAGGTCTATCCCCTCCATTTTCAGAACTACCCAGCTCATCACCATGCAGCCCAGTTCAGCCTAGTCCAGCCCATCCCATCCCAGTCCAGCCTTACACCCTGCTCACTACCAGACCCTCGTGTCCATCCCACCAGTGCCTGCCATCCTGCAGGTCCCTAGGTCACCTCCCATCACCCACAAAGCCCCCATGAACCCTAATACCCTGACCCAGCCCTTTGCCACCTCTAACGTGCCCCAAGCATTCTTTTGGGGCCAACCGGGAGCAGCTAACACCCACCTGGGGCTGGTTGCTACCAAAACCTGCCTGGAGCATTGAGCTCAGCTCAAACTACATTCTTCTGCTGTTTGTACCTCCTGGAGCCAGTCCATCCTTCCTGTAATTTGGGATGGCTGCTGGGTCCCAAATCTAACCCTTATGTAGGCCAGTATATACCAGCTGGCTCCCACCTCAAAGGCGAGCTCGTGTTGGGTAAGGACTCAGCTATGCAGGACAGTCTGCAAAGGCCTCCCAGCACAATAGGCAGTTCTGCTGTGGAGCTCCTGACAAGCAGCCAGAAATTCTTCCCAAATGTATATGCAATTATTCTCATGTTCCCTGGCCTTGCCTGAACCTCCCCAGTGTCCAGAGAGGAACAATCCTCCCAGCACACCAGCCAGCCCTGCAGATGGGGTGTCCAGGGCTTGAGGTGCCCTTTGGCCACCCTTTGACCACCAGACCCACTGGCATCCAGCTTGGGCTGACCACAGTGGGAATAGGAAAAGGAATGGGTTTCCCCCCTCCCCCCCCCAAAAAAAAAGCAAAAGTACAACAGAAGTTTTGTTTCTCATGATTGCCATCAACAAGGCTGAGGGGATTGTCCCTGGGCTGGTTAAATGTCCTCAGCAGTGCTCAAGGGCAAGTCATGGCACGGCTCTGAGCTGTCACCCCTTCCATGGTGGCACCCTTCGGCCTCCACTAGCTGGCTTTGGGA
The DNA here is from genome assembly GCF_014839835.1 of Dryobates pubescens. NCBI lineage: Eukaryota > Metazoa > Chordata > Aves > Piciformes > Picidae > Dryobates > Dryobates pubescens. The sequence goes on from NC_071627.1 coordinate 13,273,679, forward strand.
TACGAAGTGACTTTTTGATCAGGGAGCTGTTGCTGCTCATCTCACGGAACCACAGAGCTGGAGGGGCAGATCATTGAGTCCAACCCCTCTATCAAGGCAGGGTCACTGAGACAAGGTCACACAGGAACACATCCAGGTGGGTTTCAAATGTCTCCACAGATGGAGACCCTACCACCTCTCTGGGCAGCCTGTTCCAGGGCTCTATCACCCTTCAATTAAAGAAGTTCCTCCTCATGTTTAGATGGAGCTCCTTATGTTCAAGTTGGCCCTTGTCCTGTCCCTGGGCACCACTGAAAAAAGCCTGGTTCCATAATCCTGACACCCACTCTTGATCAGATCCCCTCTGTCTGCTCTTCTCAAGGCTAAAAAGCCCAAATTCCCTCAGTCTTTCCTCATCACAGGGATGTTCCTGTCCCCTCAGCATCTTTGCAGCCCTGTGCTGTACTCTCTCCAGCAAGCCCCTGTCCTTCTTGAACCAGGGAGCCCAGAGCTGGACCCAGTACTCCAGCTGTGGCCACATCAGGGCAGAGTAAAAGCGGGGACAACCTCCTTCAACCTGCTGGCCACACTTGTCTTGATGCACCCATCTCACCTTGTGCCCCTCTCAGCTGCTGGCACTGTTCTTACAGGTTTCCAGGTGAGGCTTTATGCCTTTAAAAACCCAAGCCCCAAAGCTCTTAGGAGTGTCTTTGTAACCCCGGCCCGAGCTCCTCCAGCTGTTGTGTGACCTCATCCTTTATTAATTTCTGTGGACTTGTATTTACCATTGAGATCAACCCTACAAGTGTATAATTTCCTGATTTCTTTCCAGTGACTTTATTAAAGATTGGGGTTAGAGATTGGCTCCCCTCAAGTCCCTTGATGACCCTCCTCCTCCTCTCACAGGAGTTGTTAAGGAGCAGATGATGCATCACAGGTTCCTTTATAGCAACAATAATTGTTCTGCTCAGGAGCAACCATGGCTTATCTAGTGCAGCCTCTCAGAAATTGTTTTTCTTCTCTCCCCTTATTGCTAAGGAAGATATTGGCACCAAAATGTGATTTGAGAGCTCATGTTCCCTGATTTTCTCCCCTACCTGCAGCCAGTGCAGATGCTACGTCTGCAATGCCACCGCTGACATCTGTGTAACCGAATCCAGCCTCATAAACAGGAAGCAGAAGTGACAGCAGCAATTTCAAGAGGTGCTTTTCTTCTGCTGAAACCATTATTTCAGACAGGATGTATAAATCACACCACCTCTGAAGTGTCCAGCTCCAGCTCCTATGGCAATCCTCAGCCCTTTGCCTCGCTGACAGCCTGGCTGCTTTCCCCGAGGCCGTTGGAGCTGGCGAGGACCTGGTTTGAGGCAGGAAAAGGGAGGATGATCCTTGCTAGAGAAGACCATAAGATGAGGTTTGTGTCTGCCAGCCAGGGCTGTCTGTGCAGAAGCAGAAGTATTCATAAACACTTCCAGAGTGGGTTCAGTAGCAAACCCCAAACAGGTTTTCCTGCCCCAGATGTCTCAGAGCATGCTGTGGATGTGCCACCAGTATCCCAGCCAGGGCATGCTTCAGGGAGGCTCCTTTATTCATTACTTATACTAATTATGGTCCCTGATCCCCATCTTGGATCTCATGGCTGAGTTTTCCAATGGTAGATCTTAGAACCATTAAGGTTGGAAAAGACCTCCAAGATTATCAAGTCCAAACTTCTTCCAACACCTCCATGACCATTAAACCATGTCCCCAGGTGCCATGTCCATACCCTTCTTGAACACCTCCAGGGATAGTGACTCTACCACCTTCCTGGGCAGCCTCTTCCAATGCCTGACCACTCTTGCAGCAAAGAAATATCTTCTCATGTCCAACCTAAACCTCCCTTGGTGCAACCTGTCTCTTCTCCCAGGCAATCAGCACCAGAACAAGAGGACACAGTCTCAAGCTGCACCAGGGGAGGTTTAGGCTGGATGTTAGGAAGAAGTTCTTCATAGAGAGAGTGATTGGCCTTTGGAATGTGCTGCCCAGGGAGGAGGTGGAGTCACCATCCCTGAAGGTATTTAGAAGGAGACTTGTTGGGGTGCTTGGTGCCATGGTTTAGTTGATTAGATAATGTTGGATGATTGGTTGGACTCAATGATCTCAAAGGTCTCTTCCAACCTGGTCTATTCTATTCTATTCTATCCTATCCTATCCTATCCTACCCTACCCTACCCTAATCCCTCTTGTCCTGTTGTTAGTTACTTGGAAGATAAGGCCAACACCTCTTCTTACTCCAACCTCCTTTCAGGTAGCTGTAGAGAGCAATGGGGTCTCCTCTCAGCCTCCTCTTCTTCAGGCTGAACAACCCCAGTTCCCTCAGCTGCTCCTCACCAGCCCTGTTCTCCAGACCCCTCACCAGCTTCATTACCCTTCTCTGGACCTGCTCCAGCCCCTCAATGTCCTCCTTGGAGTGAGAGGCCCCAGACTGGACACTGTCCTCAAGGTACATACTACAGAGACACAATCACTTCCAAATGTTAGCTCTCAGCACCTTTAGGGACCTTGGCAAAGGAGATTCTCCACCCACTTCATGATCTTTTGCTATAGCAAACATCTCAGCCTTTCTTCACAGAGGTGCTCCACACCTCTCCTCATTTTTGTAGCCCTTTGCTGTACCCTCTCCAGTAGGTCCCTGGGAGCCCAGAAGTGGACCTAGTACTCCAGCTGTGGGCTCACTAGAGGAGCAGCTTGTTCAATCTCCGTGGGAGACACAGGGATTGTGTTGAACATATCAATGGGCACAGAGCAAACGGGTGCCTGATCAGTATTTGCATCCCATAATTGTCTGTAGGAAGGATCGTGTGGGTTACGTCGCAGTGGGGCCGTTTGTCGGTGTGGAACAGCAGAACTCTTAACAGGTTTCATTTCCACCGCTCAGGCAGCTAATGTGCAGCCCCTCAGTCTGAGCACGCTGCCGCTTCCAAATGGCACTTCCCCAGGGAGCACCTCTAATCGGACATGTTCTGCCAGCAGCTCCTCTGGGAAACGACTTCCCAGACTGTCTGGAGGTGGCTGGGAGGAGTCTTGCTCTTTATGGGGTGGTACTCCTGAGTGATAGCACCACAGCGGGTGGCTTTCCACGGGCAAGAGGAAGCAACTCGCTACAAGAAGGACGTGGAGGTGTGGAGCAGGTCCGGCGAAGGGCGAGGAAGCTGGTGGAGGGTCTGGAGAGCAGGGCTGGTGAGGAGCAGCTGAGGGGCCTGCAGAAGACTCTATTGTTCTCTACAGTTCCCTGAAAAGAGGTTGCAGTGAGGCTGGTGTTGGTCCCTTCTCCCAAGAAACGAGTGACAGGACAAGAGGAAATGGCCTCAAGTTGCACTAGAGAAGGTTTAGATTGGACATTAGAAGAAACTTCTTCACCAAAAGGGTTCTCAAAGACTGGAACAGGCTGCCCAAGGAGGTGGTAGAATCCCCATCCCTGGAGGGGTTGCAAAGCTGTGGAGATGTGGTGCTGAGGGATGTGGTTTAGCACCAGCCTTGGTAGAGTCAGAGAATGGTTGGACTTGATGATCTCAAAAGTCTTTTCCAACCAAAATGATTCTGTGATTCTAACCAGCTGGAGATCAGTGTGGACCTGGCTGCTAATCTGCAAGCTCCTTCTGTGACTAGTAAAGGCTGAATGGGTCTGGGTCAGACCCCTTAAGGTCTTGATGGTGTTCAAGACCGTAATACAGGATAAAGCTACATCTTGAGTTGTGTTTAAGAGTTAATTCTGAGCTTAATGAATCAATTCCAGTTCCTGAGGCCAGTATAAGGTGGGGACTAGTGAAAGTAATTGAACATTCCATTGCATTTCTCCTGGCTGTGGAGATAGAATCCTCTGAGACTTTCTTCAAGACATAAAGGTGGTGACTTATGGACATGATGAAATATTTAAAGCAGCTCCTGCAGCTCTCCTTTCTGCCAGGAGGTATTTTTCAACATTTCAAAGGGCTGCAGATGAAGAAGAGAAACAAAAGTCTGGGATGAAGATGAGGACAGTGTAACCCTTCATCTAGATTCCAAAGGCAGAAGAGCTTCAACTCCTGGCCTTGGGAGAGCTTGGGTGCAAATGCTGTTGCTTGGACCCTGCAGCAGTTTAAAACTCCTTTCAGATATGGAATTCACAACCTCCAGGGACTGTCCAGTTCTGGGTGGTAGATGTTGCAGAGCACACTCTGTAATGCCCCATGGCTGCATCACCAGGTAAGACACTTTGCAGGACTGCAACTGATGTCATGTTGAAAGACCCTTTCTATATTCACAGAAGAGCCAGAGAGAGGCCAGAAGCAACCCAAACAGAGAATGAACAGCATTTGTTTCTTTTCAGTCAGCAGCAAGAAGAAAGATGCTTATCCTGAGGAACCCTGTCTGTCCTCACTTCTCCTGTGTGCTGAGGGTCACCATCTGTAGCACCTTCATGTATCATGGTCAGGCATTGGAACAGGCTGCCCGGGGAGGTGGTGGAGTCACCATCCCTGGAGGTGTTCAAGAAACCTGTGGACTTGGCACCTGGGGACATGGTTTAGTGGCCATGGTGGTGTTGGGTTGATGATTGGAATCAATGATCTCAGAGGGCTTTTCCAACCCAGACAATGCTATCATTCTATTTAACCAATACAGAGCTTGACAGCTGAGGGCTATAGCCTGGTCCCAGTGAGGCCAGCTGTCTCTTGGCCTCGTCTCCAGCACCGAGAGGGTGTCACACCAGTGCTCTGCTCCAGCTCTTGTTCTGGCCCTTCATGCTGATGCTCTAACTCTGACCTTTGGCTTGGGCAGAGAAGTTTGCTGTTGACATGGCTGTAGAGACATTATGTGGGGGAGAGGTTAAGATACCAAGGGAAGGTTGGAGGATTTTAATAACTCCTATTTTTACATCTGCTAGATGCCAACCATCTGAGCTAATAGAATGTAACTGGGAGACTAGATTTAGTCATTTTCTTTATTATTAGGTCTTGATGTACTTCTGTCAACTCCAAAATCCTCATTACTTGTAATTAGGAGGAAGATTAGAGTGCTGTTAAGATGCAGAATAATGATGGAGCTCAATAAGGGCCAGTGGAAAAAACAACCCACTTAGGAGAACGTCTCCAAAGTGCTGAGCAGAAGAGGGCATTTTGGAAAAATGAGAGAGAGGAGAGCTGTTGCTGAATGCTGGGGATGAGGCTGAAGTGGGCAGGAGCTGATCTGCAGAACCAAAGCATTGGAAGGCTCTCCCTCCCCCTGAAATGAATCCCTTGTGTTGAGTCGTGGCTGAAGTAACGTCAGGCAGACAATTCCCTAAGAGCTACCCTTGGTGTCTCCTTCATAAACTCCCAGCCCAAACACCATGACTGATTTCATTGCTGGATAGAAGAAGAGTAAGGAAAAACCAAATTCAACTCCCTGGGAGGTAGGTGGTGATTCCTGCCTGACAGAAACTGTCAGACACAGGTCAAACTTTCACCGAATGAGAGAATTGTTTCTGCCTCCAAGATCTCTGAATCCAGCCATCAACCCAACACCACCATGGCCATGAAACCAAGTCCCAAAGTGCCACATCCACACATTTCTTCAACACCTCCAGGGATGGGGACTCCACCACCTCCCTGGGCAGCCTCTTCCAATGCCTGACCACTGCTGCAGCAAAGAAATTCTTCCTCATGTCCAACCTAAACCTCCCCTGGCACAATTTCAGGCCATTTCCTCTCTTTCTGTTACCTTATACTAGGGAGAAGACACCAACACCAGCCTCACTGCAACCTCCTTTCAGAGAGGTGTAGAAAGCAATGAGGCCTCCCCTCAGCCTCCTTTTCTCCAGGCTGCACAACCCCAGTTCCCCAGCTCCCCCTCACCAGCAGGCCCTTCACTACCTTCATTGCCCTTCTCTGGACCTGCTCTTCTGATCATTTATTCCCCAGCAACTGCTGGGGCTATCCTGATCTGAGGGCTGTGGCGCTTAACAAGCTGATCTTTCACTCTGATTTCCTTGAGCATGGTCCAATTTATTAAGGGTAAATTCCAGAGGAGCGTTAATATGAAAGGGGAGTTCTTTTCCCCTCGCACTCCAGCGTAACGTGTGCCCAAGGTTCATAATGGGACAGCCAGCAGTAATTAACTTGTGTGCAACACCCAGAGACAGGTTAAGAGGAACAAGAAGAGCATTTCTGAACATTTCTAAACATTTCTATTGAATTAAGGGATGAAAGACAAGAAAAAAGGAGCAAGCCTGTGTCTGCCACACCGTACAAAGCACTACGAGGCACCGAGAGATGGGAAGCTATTTCTGGTTCTATCATCAACTCCCCATATGACATCAGATGAATTATTTCAGGACAGAAATGCTTTTCCAGCAGAAAGGTACTCAACAGCAAAAGGGCTGGGAAGATGCAGCTTCTCATCTCAACCCCAGCCCATGCTTTGCTCTGTACAGGGTGCCAGCGCTGCAGCATGCCTGTGCTGGTGCTGATGGTCATCCCCCACGGACTGCTGCCCCCCAGCTCTGCAGAAATCTTGTGGTCATTTTGTTAGTTTTGGCTTTATGGAATCATAGAACTTTCTGGGTGGGAAAAGCCCTCTAAGCTCCAACCATCAACTTAAGACCACCATGGCTGTTAAACCATGTCCCCAAGTGCTATGGCTCCAGTCTAAATCTGTTCTCCTCAAGCTTCAAGACATTTGCTCTTGTCCTATCACTACAAGCCCTTGTAAAAAGTCCCTTCCTGCCTTTCCTGTAGGCCCCTTTCAGGTACTGGATTTCCTCCCTCAAGCTGCACAACAGCTGGCACCAGCTGGTTCCCTGCCTGCAGCTGGAAAGGCAGAACACACACAGGCACCAGGGCTGCGGATGGACCAAAATGCAAGCAATTAACCCCAAAATGACACCGGTGGGGTGGCTGATCCTTCAAGCCCTGGTGCATGCCCATGGTGCTGGCCACCCAAGCAGGGTGCTGTGCTCAAGGACCTGGCTGTGCCTGGGAGGTTGCTGCTGCAGCCCAATCAATCTCCTCTTGCTTGTTTATGAGGATCTGTGACTCACAGACATTTTTCCTGCTCCTTAATTGCCAGTTTCCTGAGAAACCATCACAGCCAGCCAATGGGGGCAGAAATGTGGCTCAGTGACTGGATGCAACTGGGGAAAATAAACCTGCTGTATTGGTGAATTGAGCAGCACTTCTCTGGGCACAGTGCAGTGAGAACCTGCACGCAGCGGCCAGGAGGCTCTCAAGCTCTCCAAAGGTCTTATCCCACCCCTCTCTGCTTCTCTACCTGTCTGTGGGATGGGGAATACACAGTGGGTATGTTGGTGGCCTGGGGACCACAACAGGTATGGGGATATGAGCCATGATAGGAGCTGTGGCGTCACCTACTCCCTCCAGCTGGCACCAGCACCACAGAGGAGCCTAGAACAGGAAGGTGGCTTGGCTGAGGATCATCTCTTCTGCCCAGACGACTGACCAGATGGAGATGTTGCCTGTGCCAGCTCACCACCCCATCACACAGCCAGCCAGGGACTGGACTCTTGTCAGTGGTACCCAGGGACAGGACAAGGGGCAATGGGCACAACCCAGGAGGTCCCACATCAACAGAAGGAAAAAGTTCTCCATTTAGAGCCCTGGAGCCGGCTGCCCAGAGAGCTTGTGGCATCTCCTTATCTGGAGAGATTCCAAACTCACCTGGATGTTGTGACCCTGGGCAAGTTGCTGTGAGTGCCCCTGCTTGGGCAGGGAGGATGGACTGGATGATCTTCAGAGGTCACTTCCAATCTCCACCATGCTGGGATTCTGCGACAAGACCTAACAAAGGGACAGGGACAAAGTTAGAGGGACAGCAGGAGGGATGCTGGGGGCTCTACCTTCAGGCTACTCACTGAATCTCTGCATTTTGAACTCCACTTTCATAAAATGGGACCAGTAACACAGGGACTGGGCCAGAACTGGGCACCAGGGCACTCCCTCACCTTTGACCTGAGTTTTACATTTAACAGCAGCCAGGGCACAAAAGCAATGAGATGCTGAGTGCAGGGCATGGGCTGAGCCCCCTGCCTCACCCTCACTCTGCTCCCCTTCCCTGTTCCCCACTAAGCAAGGGGCATTGGGAGACATGGTAGTGATGGTGGTGGCAAGGATCCCTAGACTGAGGTGCCTGCAGGTCCTTGGGTTGGGATGCCTGGGGGTCCTTGGGTTGTGGAATCTGGAGTTCACAGCACAGTGGGAAGAGAAGGCAAGGGGAAAGGAGGAAGGGGGAAGGGGGAAAGGGAAGGGTAGCTGTCCATTCTGGCAGCAACAACCTGTCCCACAGCTCAGCTGTCTCACCTGGCTCTCCTCTCTGCTTCTTAATCCACATTTGAATCCTGGATCTCCTAAACCATGCTGCCTTCCTAAAAGTCCTTACAGATCATTACAGTACAGTAATTGCAATAAACCAAGTGAAATCCTGGGAGAAACCACAGTGCAGTGCTATTGCTGTTATTATTTATTACAGCATTGTTCTAAAAGTGATGCAGAGGATCCAAGCAGGGGAGAGAAGACAATCTCTGCCGTCAGCGTTAGTCACTGCTCAATTACAGCTTCATTCAAAGCCATTAATTGGCAGAAAGAAATAAGGCTGTGAAGTCACTTTAGCACAGCATGTAATTTCCTTTCTTCTTTTAATACCTGATTGTGTTTGGGAAGCTTGACAGTCTTTTTTAGCAGTCATTTGGTAAAGCCACTCTAATAGTTGATAAAAGGCTAGGAAACACAATGTCGGTTAATTTGGGATGAGATCATTGGGAGCTGGGGAAAGGAGGGAAAAAATAGAATGGCAGCAAGGCAAACGAGAAGCTGGAGGAGAGCAGCACCTCGACATGAGCTGCTGGATGATTCAGCCTGGCAGGAGAGGCGCTTGGGGAGGTGCGTGCTGGCGAGCTTGCTCTGCAGAGCGTGAGCAGCCCGTGTGCTCACCTCCTGTCTGTCAGAGCTGCCTGTCAGAGCTGCCTGTCTGCAGACCTCTCATTGCCTTTGCTCCTTCAATTAGCGAGCATGAGGACAGCAGGCAGTGAGAATCCTCTGCTGCTCTCCTAGAGCCTGAATCAGAGTTATGTGAAACCCTCCCATCCTCCTCCTCCTGCTGCTGCCAGCACTGCTAAAGTTGAGGCAGGAGGCCATGGGATGTGCTTGAGGGCAGGCATGTGGGATGGGTGAGAGCATCCTCCTGTGGATGTGGGGAGTGGGCATGGGGTCAGCAGATGGAGAGAGGTAATTCTGCCACTCTGCTCTGGTAAGGCTTCACCTAGAGTACTGTGTCCAGATCAGGGCCCCCGAACACCAGAGGGGTGTTTAGAAGGCTGGAGCACCTCTGCTATGAAGACAGGATGGGAGAGGCGGGGCTCTTCAGTCTGGAAAAGAGAAGGCTCCAGGGAGACCTTAGAGCAGCATTTCAATATCTGATGGGGACCTACAGGAAGCCTGGGGAGGGACTGTTTGGAAGGGCCTGTGGTGATAGGACGAGGGACAATGGTTTGAAACTGGAGCAGGGCAGATTTAGGTTGGACATCAGGAGAAAGTTCTTTACAATGAGGCTGGCGAAACTCTGGAAGAGGTTTCCCAAGGATGCCTTTGAGGCCCTGTTCCTGGAGACATTCAAGGTCATATTTGATGTGGCCCTGGGCAGCCTGATCTTGTTGGAGGTGTCCCTGCTGAGTGCAGGGAGGTTGGACAAGGTGACCTTTGAGGGTCCCTTCCAACCCAGTGCAATCGGTGAATCTGTGGGGATTGGCCACCCCAGGTAACGCCAGACAGTCCCCGTGAGACATGTGCTTGCAAAGGCACCACTGACACGAATGAGAGGAAAATGAGATGTGGCAGCAGCTCTGCAAGTGCCTCTCTGTTTGGAGGGTAACTTCTGTCAGTCAGTTAAAACTCACATCTCTGCCTCAAACGCTCTGGGAAAGCGTCTGTTCCACTGGGTTTGGAGCAATCTGAAACTCTTGGGCTCGTAATAGTTGCAACCAAGGGTCTTGGAAGTAAGGAGTTTAGTTCCTTCCTTCACTCAAACCAAACCCATCATTTCTCTGCAGCATGACACTTAATTTTTGGTGGTGGCTGTTGTTGCCTTTTTCCTCCCCTCAGATCTGGAGTTCAAACCATGGTTCTGATCAAGAACAAAACCATTTCAGCTGGCCAGCGCTCCCCCTTTGCCATTCCACCTGCTTGAAGCCGAGTTGGAAGAGGTGTTTGTGCTGGAGATTAGCTCATGGCCATTAAGTGGTCTGGGCTGAAGATGGATCTGGCTGTCAGAGCAGCCGTGCTGATTTATCCCGGCGGAATGTTCCCCGGCTGCACGGAGCTGCTGCCACAGAGATCTTCTGGCAGGAGGAAGCTGTGAAAGTTCCTGAGCTGCATTTTTGCAGAGCTGACCCCAAAAGGCTTTTGGAAAGGCTGGAGGGGAGAGCTTTCCCTTTCTCAGACCCAGGCGTCAGAATCGCTGGGTGCTGGAGCAACATCAGATGACTGGGGGGAAAGCAAAGGAAATGAAATGTTCCTGCAGGCTCCACTGCTCACAGAACGAGGGGAGGAGAATAAATCTGGCAGTTGCAGCAAATTCAAACCAGGTACTGAGTGCATGCATTAAAAACCACCATTGCCCTGCAAGTGATTGCAGCGGGCCATCTGCATCGGCCCACACAATCAGTCCCTGTCAGGACCTTCTGTCTGCCTTCAGAAGGGAAGGGTGAGGGAAGACCTCATAGTCCTCCACCGCTGCCTCCTCTGAGGTGGGGGTGGGTCTCTCCTCACATGCAACAAGTGACAGGACAAGAGGAAATGGCCTCAAGCAGTGCCAGGGGAGGTTCAGGCTGGGTACTAGGAAATATTTCTTCTCAGAATGAGTTGTCAGGCATTGGAACAGGCTGCCCAGGGAGGTGGTGGAGTCACCATCCCTGGAGGGGTTTAAAAGATGTGTGGATGTGGTGCTGAGAGAGGAGAGCAGAGGGGAGGAGAGGAGAGAGGGAGGAGAGAAGAGGAGAGCCACCACTGAGAGGAATGATCCTACTCACACCTGTCTGGGTTGCTGTTCCCAGCAGTACCCATCTGGCCTTTTAGATGAAATCACCATGCAGGAGTGGATGGATTTCTTCCCCCTTCCCTTCAAGCCCATTTCTGCCTGAGTGGCTGATTTCCCACACAGCAGAGCATTGGCAGGGCTGTTGCAGATTCCCATGGGAGGAGGAAGGAAAGGCAAGGAGAAGGGAGCAGGTTTATTGATAACGTCGTTGAGACCATTTGTGCAAGAGATTTCCAAAAGAGAGGCTGTTCCCTTCTTTCCCACAACAGCACTTCTGAAGCTCTCCTATCATATTTTTCTCTCTGAATAAACCAGACCTAACTGCCTCAGGAGGTTTTTGCCATCTTTACATTTGCTACAGCACAGAAATCTTTTATCTTCTCTGAAGCAAAAATATCAAAGCAGCTCAGTGAAGCCCTGAGCAGCCAGGAACAGGCCTAAAGATGGATGTACAAGTTCAAACCTTTCAAACCCAGGAAATAAATCAAGATGACAACAAACATCAGAAAACCTCAAACTTACGAAAACCAGAGTATCATAACTTAAGGCTCTCCTTACTCCAGTCTCTGGGAACAAGGAAATGTGTTTCGTGTTGCACACAGGTGAGCAGCAGCTCCCTGCCTTCAGCCCCGATCCCAGAGGATGGAGGTGGGGGCATGGGAGAAGCCATAGGGTGGTGGCCATGGAAAATCCTTGTCAAACCTTGCAGAAAAGCCAGGGAATACTTTCCTAAAGCTTAACAGGGGCCAACACTGACATCTGAAAAAGCAGAGGGGACAGCGTGGCGCTCCCAAGGTAACACCTGGACCCATCATTTCTTCCTTCTCTTATGGAATCATAGTATCATAGTATCAGTCAGGGTTGGAAGGGACCACAAGGATCATCTAGTTCCAACCCCCCTGCCATGGGCAGGGACACCCCACGCTAGATCAGGCTGGCCAGAGCCTCATCCAGCCTGGTCTTAAACACCTCCAGGACTGGTTTGGTTGGAAAAGACCTTTCAGATCATCAAGCCCAACCATTAACCCAGCACTGCCAGGTCACCACAAAACCAGGTCTCTCAGCAGCACATCTTTGCAGCTTTGAAGCCCCTCCAGGGATGGGGACTCCACCACTTGCAGATACAGGCATGCTCTGCATGCAATAGGTGCATGTTGAGTCCTGATCATGGCACCTGCTGGGTTTTACTGCACCAGCAAGGGAGGGAGTCAAGATGGTTATGTGCAAAGCCAGCCCTGGCAGCCTGGAGGATGGCTGTGTGCTGTACATCACCATGAAGCATCATCTAACTGTCATACCAAATCAACTGCACAAGAAAGACTGCTGGAGTGGGTTTAGAGGAGGCCATGGGGATGATCAGAGGGCTGGAACACCTTCTCTATGGGGACAGGATGGGAAGGTTGGGGCTGAGGGAGTTGGGGTTGCTTAGCCTGGAGAAGAGGAGGCTCAGGGGAGACCTTATTGTTCTCTACAACTACCTGAAGGGAGGTTGTAGACAGGTGGGGGTTGGTCTCTTCTCCCAGGCAATCAGCACCAGAACAAGAGGACACAGTCTCAAGCTGCACCAGGGGAGGTTTAGGCTGGATGTTAGGAAGAAATTTTTCATAGAGAGAGTGATTGCCCATTGGAATGTGCTGCCCAGGGAGGTGGTGGAGTCACCATCACTGGAGGCGTTTAGGAAGAGACTGGATGGGGTGCTTGGTGCCATGGTTTAGTTGATTAGATAGTGTTGGATGATAGGTTGGACTCAATGATCTCACAGGTCTTTTCCAACCTGGTCTGGTCTATTCTATTCTATTCTATTCAGCCTGGAGAAGACTCCAGGAAGACCTTAGAGCAGCCTTCCAGTACCTGAAGGGGACTACAGCAGAGCTGGGAAGGGACTTTTTACAAGGGCTTGTAGTGACAGGACTAGGCGCAATAGGTTTGATCTGGAAGAGGGGAGATTTAGACTGGAGATTAGGAAGAAGTTCTTTCCAGTGAGGGTGGTGAGACACTGGAACAGGTTGCCCAGAGAGGTTGTGAAAGATCCTTCCTTGGAGGTGTTGAAGACCATATGGGATGAGGCCTTGAGCAATCTGGTTCAGTGGAAGGTGTCCATGTCCATGACAGGAGGTTGGAACTAGGTGATCTTCAAGGCCTTTAAAGTTATGATCTTTTAAAGTAACCCAATCTATGAATCTATGATCTGTAGGTAGCCTTCCAGCCACCACATACCTCTGCTCAGAAAGGGCTTCCCACCTGCTGAGCAGGACACCTCTCAGCTGCTGGCATATGGAGCTCACTCAGGACCTAAGCACACACCTCTATTCCTGGAAAACTTGCTCCAAGAGGATATTAAAACTGTCTCTTCCAATTCTGTTCAGAGGATCTCCAAGCAGCGTGGCAATAAGGCCACATAATAACAATCAGATGTTCCAACTTGGCCTAGAGAGCTCAGCCATGGGAGAGCAGCCAGGCTGCTTTCATTCATGAAAGTCAGATGCCAGTTTGGAGTGAAGAATGATGATAAACCCTAAATCTCTTCAGTTTTCTCTAAATGTTAAAATTAGGACCCAAACCAAAATGCATGTTCTTGGCCACAGACTTATGGACTTAGTTTAGCTTTGGTTACAGAGGTTGGAAAAGAGTGTGCAGATATTTGTTTAACATAAAATTGTCTTCAGTAATGTTAAGGATGAAACCCCTGCAGTCACATTTTCCTAACACCTCTCCCAAGCCCTCAGCACTGCACCACAAACCTCAGCAAGACCGAGTAAGAGCAAGACTCTGCCCTGGTGAGGCCACATCTGCAGTGCTGGGTCCCATTCTGGGCTCCCCAGTTCAAGAGACAGAGAACTACAGGGGAGAGTGCAGTGGAGGCTACAAAGATGCTGAGTGGCCTGGACCATCTCTGAGAGGAGGAAAGGCTGAGAGCCCTGGGGCTGCTGAGCCTGAAGAAGAGCAACATGAGAGGGGATCTGCTCAATGCTCAGCAAGAGGACCTGTGGGGAGTGAGAGGTTAGGGCCAGACTCTTGTCAGTGATGCCCAGAGACAGGACAAGGGACAACAGGCACAAAGTGAACCCCAGGAGGTTCCACCTGAGCAGGAGGAGAAATATTTTTAATTACCATATAGATTCTGGTAGCACCTCAGTTGGATGATGCCAATAAATACTTATGTTTGCTAAATGTACGTTAATGCTTATTCCCCTTCAGTTGAACCCTGAAGGACCTAATTCTCTTTGTCTGTCACTTCTGCTTAGGATAGCCTCCAGGATATGGTCCTTGTGCACACACCTGGTTTAATGACCATGCTTGGCTTAAGTTCATAGATGAAGAGAATGGTTTAGTTTGGTTTGGAAGGGACCTTAAAGATCATCCAGTTCCAACCCCCTGCCATGGGCAGGGACACCTTCCACTAGACCAGGCTGCTCAAGGCCTCATCCAATCTGGCCCTGAACACCTCCAGGGAGGGGGCATCCACAACTTCCCTGGGCAACCTGTTCCAGCATCTCACCATCCTCACTGTAAGTAATTTCTTGCTAGTCTTCAGTCTAAATCTCCCTTCTTCCAGCTCAAAGCCATTGCCTCTCATCCTATCACCACAAGCCCTTTCAGCCAGTCCCTCCCCAGCCTTCCTGCCAGTTGCCCTCGGATACTGAAATGCAGCTCTAAGGTTTCCCCAGAGCCATCTCTTCTCCAGGCTGGACAACCCCAGCTCTCTCAGCCAGTCCCCATAGTGGGGGTTTTTTAGCCCACTGATCATATTTGTGGCTTCCCCTGGACCTTCTCCAGCAGTTCCATATACTTGTGTGTCAGGGATACCAGAACTGGATGCAGTGCTCCAGGTGGGATCTCACCAAAGCAGGAGGGCAGAATCCCCTCCCTGCCCTGCTTCTCTCACTGCTTTTGACACAGTCACACAGCTGCCTTCTGGACTACCAGCAACCATTGCTGGCTCATGGCATTGTTTAGCATCAAGTGACAGAAAACATCAGGTTGATGGCTGGACTCAAAGGTCTTGGAGGTCTTTTCCAGCTGAAACAATTCTCTGATTCCATGAGCTCTACACTGAAATTAGAGCTTGCAACAAACCCTGTCTTTGGTGGTGTTTTAGGGGCTGGCACGAGCAGCAGCTTTCAATAATCATCCATCAGGCAGGAAAAAGGTTCAGCTGTAAATCTGAAGTCAAAAACCTTAAGGCCTGAAGCTGCAGAAAGATCCTGGCTGGCACCCACCCTTTGGATTATCAAAGTAAATATCAAAAAGAGGTGGGTTTTTTTTTTGTTGGGCTACAATGTCCTGTTTGCAGACTGCTGCTGCTGCAGCCACATATTGTAGGATGAAAGGAGACTTCCAAAAACCCAGTTTTTGTCCTAATAGCTTTGTAAACTCTGTTCTGTGTTTGGTGGAGTTGGAGTGTGAGTGCAGTTGGCCCAGAACTACTTCTGCAGGAGATTAGTGGGAGAAAACGTTACCAGATGTCAGCAGAATGGCAACATCCCACAGATTCATTGAATGGTTTGGGTTGGAAAAGACCTCAAAGCCCATCCAGCTCTAACCCCGCTGCCGTGGGCAGGGACACCTTCCACCAGCCCAGGTAGCTCAATGCTTCATCCAACCTGGCCCTGAGCACCTCCAGTGAAGGGGCATCCACCAGCTCCCTGGCAACCTGTTCCAGTGTCTCACCACCCTCACAGTGAATACACTTGAGAGGATCCTGAGCTCAGCCCAGCTCTTGTGTATCTAGTGTGGCAGCATTTCCATGCTCCATGGATGGGCACCTCTGCTTAAACAAACAACCTCATGGCAGTGACTCTCAGAGACACTTGGAGCACTCCAACAAAAATAAAAGTAAATGTCTACTTATATATATATATGTTTAAAAGCCTGTTTCTACTAGCTCAGCTCTGCTGGTGAGAGATCACAGGCCACCAGCTCCATACCCAGCATGGCTCTACTGGAAAAACCCTGTAATGTAAACCTGGCCCAAACATTTGCTGCCTGCTTGCCTGGGTGGTCTGTCCATAGGACACTGTTAGCCCTGCAGAGCTGTGCTTCCTGCAGCTTGCTCCTTTTCCATGGAGAGCTCTCATGGCCATGGTTCTAAACCACCTGGCCATCTCTGAGCATGTGGCAGGGCTTTGAGAAAACTCTTCTTGCTTAGTGTTCGTTGTTAGGGTTCTCAGGGGGGAGTTATTTTCCTCGCTCTGATTCATTGCTATACCTGATCACAGAATCCCAACATTGTGTGGTTGGAAGTGGCCTCTGGAAATCATCCAGTCTAACCTCCCTATTAAGGCAGGGCACCCACAGCAGCTTGCCCAGCATCACAATGGCTGGAAGCTCTCCAGAGCAGGAGACTCCACAACCTCCCTGGGCATCCTGCTCCAGGGCTCCAGCACCCTCACACCAAACAAGTTTCTCCACCTGTTCAGATGGAACCTCCTGGGTTCTACTTTGTGCCTGTTGCCCTTGTCCTGTCCCTGGGCACCACTGACAAGACTCTGGCCCCAGCCTCTTGCTCACCACAGGTTCTTTGTCCCTTGCTAAACAGTGAGCAGATCCCCTCTCAGGCTGCTCTTCTCCAGGCTCAACAGCCCCAGGGCTCTCAGTCTTTCTTCCTCACAGAGATGCTCCAGGCCCCTCAGCATCTCTGCAGCCTTTGCTGGACTCTCTCCAGTAGTTCCCTGTCACTCCTGAAGTGGGGAGCCCAGAACTGGACCCAGCAGTCCAGCTGTGGCCTCACTGGGGCAGAGCAGAGTGTAGATCTAGCACACAGAGTCCTAGGGAAGGTCTAGCTGGGACCTCTGTTCTCCTGTTTTTCAGGAGATGCTGTTCCACACCAGAGCAGAGCTCAGTTACTGGGAATTAAAACTTGCTTGAGAGCACTGAGCAGGGGCTGGCCAAACAGAACAGCTTTTCCCATCAAACAATAATTGTACAGCCTCAAAAATGGCAAAGGAGCAACTTGATAATAGAGTTGCCAGGAAAGAGATGAAAAATTTATTTGCTAATAGGGGTGGGAAAGCATTGCAAGGTGAAGAGGAGTCTGGTGAGAGGTGGGGAAATGGCAATCAAGTGTTCCTTCTGTGGGGTCACATCAGAGAAAGATGGATGTGACAAATTACAAGGGCTTGTGGTGAGAGGGTGAGAGGGAATGGATTGAAGCTGGGAGAGGGGAGAGTTAGACTGGAGATTAGGAAGAAATTATTTATAGTGGGGGTGGTGAGACACTGCAACAGGTTGCCCAGGGAGGTTGTGGATGCCTCCTCCCTGGAGGTGTTCAAGGCCAGGTTGGAGGAGGCCTTGAGCAACCTGATCTAGTGGAAGGTGTCCCTTCACCTCCCATGCAGGGGGTTGGAACTGGATGATCTTCAAGGTCCCTCCCAGCCCAAACCATTCTATGAATGTATGACTTCCTAATTTTGCTGGCAAAGGAAACCTTGGCTGTGGTGGGAAACAGCTGCAAGAAGTCCTGGTGTTCAGAGCCTTGCCCAGAAGTGGCCATTCAGAATGGAGGAAGCAACACCTGAGGGTGGGATTCACAAAAAGCTCTCACATCCCAACAACTGCAGCTGTAAATCCTGAGGAGCTGCTCCATGTTGCCACAAAAATAAACACACTCTCCCTCTGACAATAAATCACTGAACTTGGATTGCAGTGGTTTCCACTGGACTCATTTGAGATTGATATGCCCAATTAATATCCCTAATTAGGCTCTGATCCCTTTTAATCAAGAAAAATTAGTGAGTGGGAGATGTTTCTGTTCTGGATTTGACCTTTCTGTGTAAATTCCAGCAGCTCCCTGAGGACAAAGTGGGGTCGGTGGCTGCAGCCCCTGCTCCGTTCTGCTGCTTGGACAAACTCCCTTTGTGCAGGGCAAGGAACAGCCACCTTATTGTCATAGAATCATTGAATCAGTCAGGGTTGGAAAGGACCACAAGGATCATAGTATCAGTCAGGGTTGGAAAGGACCACAAGGATCATCTATTTCCAACCCCCCTGCCATGGGCAGGGACACCTCACACTAGATCAGGCTGGCCAGAGCCTCCTCATCCTCACTCCCTGAGCAGAGGGGCCAGACCAGAATAATCCAAGCAATTCTTGCTAAAAGCCTGGGTCTTAGAGGTTTTTCTCTGTAGTGATGTCACCTCTGCACTGTGCTGAGGTCCAGCCCAGCACATTAATTTGTGTTTCTAGAAATAATTGCCTCAGAGCCAGGAGCCAAGCAGGAGGCACATTTCTGGCTTTCTCTGTAGATTACCTTTATTTAAGCTTTTCCCCCAGCTTGCTCAACATTTACTACTAGACCAAAATTCCTCACTGCAAGAGCAGGCTGACCACCTCAACCCTTCCATGGCTTTCCAACAAACCAACAGCTACAGGCTCTGCAGCTCTCAACAGAGGAAGAACATGGACCAGGTGGAGAGGGTCCAGATGAGGACCACAAAGATGACTGGGGGGGGGGAGCTAGAACACCTCTGCTATGAGGTCAGGCTGAGTGAGTTAGGATTGTCCAGCCAGGAGAAGGGAAGGCTCCAAGGAGACCTAATAGCAGCCTTCCAGTACCTGACAGGGGCTACAAGAAGGCTGCAGAGAGATTTTTCCAAAGGCCTGTAGTGAAAGGATGAGAGGCAACGGTTTGAGAAGAGAAGATTTAGATTGGATGTTAGGAACAAGTTCTTTATCATGAGGATCTTGGAACACTACAAGAGGTTGCCCAGGGAGGCAGTTGAGGTCCCATCCCTCAAGGTCAGGCTTGACAAGGTTCTGAGCAACCTGATGTAGAGGAGGATGTCCCTGCTGATGGCAGGGGGTTTGGAATAGATGCCCTTTGGAGGTCCCTTCCAACCCAAACCATTCTATTATCTCATTTATTCTTCAGGCAGGGATCTGCTTCAGCCTCAGCACCACCACTTTGGTGCAACTGGAGTGAAGCAGCACTGAAGTCAGGTAACCAAAATCAGCCAGATTTTCCACCCTGGGTGAAGGTGAGGTTCTCAATTTTAGATGCTTTGAGCCTTTTTGAACCCTTTATAAAGCAGAGTGAGATGCTGGTCTAGTTTTGATGCAAGTTGTTCACTGCAGCTTTGCAGTGGGAAGGGAATTACAAAACTCAGGCCATGAAATACCCTGTTCCTCTGAACTTTCAGGATTGCTCCTCAGAAAGAAAGGACTTTTTTCTGCCTTGCATTACTTCTCAGTGACAGAGTGACAGAAACCCTAGAGAATGGCATCCAGGCACTGTGGACAAGGGTTGATATACGAGCATTAATCTTCAGTGCTGTCTTAGGGTCTGGCAATCTGGCTGACCTAACATTGAAAATATTTGGAACACAAGATGTGAACTTCAGAAGTCCAGCTTATGAAATGTAGGGGTTGGTCTGCTGAAAAGCAGCTCCATGGAGAAGGACCCAAGAGTGCTGGTGGACTAGAAGTTCACCATGAGCTAGCAATGTGTTCTTGTGGCCAAGAACGCCAATGGTGTCTTGGGGTGCATGAAGAGGAGTGGATCCAGCAGGTTGAGAGAAGTTTTCTTGCCCCTCTACTCTGCCCTAGTGGTGCAATAGCTGCAGTACTGGGTCCAGTTCTGACTCTGCAGTTCAACAGGGACTTGCTGGAAAGAGTCCAGTGGAAGCTCCAAAGATGCTGAGGGGCCTGGAGCATCTCTGTGAGGAGGACAGGCTGAGAGCCCTGGGGCTGTTGAGCCTGGAGGAGAGAAGGTTGAGAGGGGATCTTTATAAATGTCTGAAGGGTGAATGACAAGAAGAAGGGGCCAGGCTTGTTTCACTGGTGTCCTGTGATAGGACAGGGGACATTAGATACAAACTGGAACCTGGAGGTTCCATGGAAATGTGAGGAGAAACTTGGCAGTGAGGGTACTGGAGCCCTGGAGCAGGCTGCCTGGAGAGGTTATGAGGTCTTCCTCTCTGGAGATCCGTCTGGATGCATTCCTATATGACCTGACCTAGGTGATCCTGCTTTGGCAGGGGCATTGCACTCTACGATCTCCAGAGGTCCCTTCCAACTCCTACCATTCTATGACTTTGTCTTCCATTGTCAGCTGGGAAAAGATCCAAAGTGGTCAGCAGGAGGTGGAACCAACAGCCCTGGCTCACTCCAGTGTGAAGGGCGAGACTTGGGGAGTGCAGCATAGAAGAAGGGTTGAATGGCAGAGGGCAAACCAGTGCCTGGAGGCAAGAAGGGGAGCGACCCAAGCGGAAGGGCAGAGGCAGGTGAAGGGCTCAGCAGCAATGTTTGTGTTGGTTTTACAAACCTGATATATGCTTCCTGTGGCTGGAGGTGAAGAACTGTTCTCCTGGCCTGACGTGTCTGCCCTCCCAGCCCTGTGTTGTGGGTAACCAGAGAGAGAGCTGTCGCTCGCCGTTTCCCACCGCCGCCGCTGCTAGCGACGCTGTCAGGCACCCGCCGCTGCACCAGCCTGCAGGCACCACAGAAAGGGCAGCTTTCCTTGGGCTCCCTGCTTCTCTTCCATCAGAGAGGTCTAGAGCAAGGCAGAAGTCTGGACAAGCATGTCCTTGTGAGAGAGACACATGGAGAAAGAAAAGGCCTCAGGGAAAACAGAACGAGAGGGTTGTGGCAGCTGGAAGAGAACGTTCAGATTCATCGATTCATGGTCTGGGTTGAAAGGGACCTTGAAAACCATCTAGTTCCAAGCCCCCTGCCATGGGCAGGGACACCTTCCACTACAGCAGGTTGCTTGAGGCCTCATCCAACCTGGCCTTGAACACCTCCAGGGAGGGGGCATCCAGAACCTCCCTGGGCAACCTGTTCCAGTGTCTCACCACCCTCACTGTCAAGAATTTCTTCCTAATCTCCAGCCTAAATCTCCCCTTCAGGTACTGGAAGGCTGCTCTAAGGTCTCCCTGGAGCCTTCACTTCTCCAGGCTGAAGAGATCATCAAGTCCAACCATTATCTGGCTAGCTGTGTGCTTTATGTGGTCATCAGGTAGCAGAACTTAAAGACAAGGCTGTTCTCTTTGGTACTTAGCAAGGGATCTGGAGCAAAGACTCAGCAAGGGGTTTTGATAGCAGGGGCAGCAGTGGGCCACCCCTGCCCTGTTGGCTCTCTGCACCCTCACGGCTCCACCAGTTTAGACACCTGGAAATGTCCTATAGCCATGAGCATTGCTTTGTGGGACTGCAGCTCCCGAGTCCCGGGTGACTCTGCATCCATCACAACTACTGCAAGAGCTTCTGCAAACATCTCGTGGCTTCCCACTGGCTTTCTGAAATAGCTGCCATTGACCAGAAATACTTCAGTAGCCAACTAGAACCTGTTGACTGCACGCTGCAGCCCGTGTGAGCCTCTACAGCATCTGAACAAATGGCTTAATTTGCACCAGAACAAAGACCATCAGCCCCTGCCCTCAGGCTCCACAGCAGAGCTCCTTCAGCAGTGCCCAGCATGTAAGCTGCTGGCTTCACAACCCCACGTTCTCCACCATTTCATCTTGTTATTTACCTTGGACCCTAGCTGAGACCTTGACTGCTCCTTTCACCTCAGCAGTGTTAATCTCATATGGATTTCCCAGCATTTAGACCTCAGCCCACAGGCACAGCCCACTGTATTTCATGCCTCACCTCTGCTGAGGAAATCCTTCCTGCTCAGAACCGGGTGTTCCTCAGCCAGCCACCAACAGCATAGAATCTTATCCCCCCTGCTAAGGTAGGGGCACCCACAGCAGCTTGCCCAGGATCACAATGGCCAGGTGGGGATGGAATCTCTCCAGAGGAGGAGGCTCCACAACCTCTCTGGGCAGCCGGCTCCAGCACCCTCACACCAAATAAGTTGCCCCCCACAGGTCCTTTGTCTCTTGCTAAGCATTGAGCAGATCCCCTCTCAGGCTGCTCTTCTCCAGGCTCAACAGCCCCAGGGCTCTCAGCCTTTCTTCCTCACAGAGCTGCTCCAGGCCCCTCAGCATCTCTGCAGCCTTTGCTGGACTCTCTCCAGTAGTTCCCTGTCACTCCTGAAGTGGGGAGCCCAGAACTGGACCCAGCAGTCCAGCTGTGGCCTCACTGGGGCAGAGCAGAGTGTAGATCTAGCACACAGAGTCCTAGGGAAGGTCTAGCTGGGACCTCTGTTCTCCTGTTTTTCAGGAGATGCTGTGCCAGAGCAGAGCTCAGTTACTGGAGAATTAAAACTGTCCCCAGTAGTTCCTTGCCTCTCTTGAACTGGGGAGTTCACAAATGAACTCCATACTCCACTAAACAGAATAGAGGAGGAGGAGAACCTCCCTTGACCTGCTGGCCACACTCTTCAATGCACCCTAGGAGTCCATTTGCTTTCATCACCACAATAGATTATTGCACCAGCACTTCCAGGTCCTTCTCTGAAGAGCTGCTTTGCAGCATGTGCTCAAAGCCCAGCCTGCATTTCAAGGTCAGCCACTGCTCTCCTTGAGGTCCCTTCCAACCTGGTGCTCTATGAATCTACCTCTGCATTTATTATTATGGTTAACATTATTTGGAAAGCCATTTCCAAACTCACCAGGACTTCAGGACACTTGCTGCTGAGCTGCACATTGGTGAACTTGGAACACTGCAGCAAGGGTTGCATTTGCTGATGTGATAGGAGGAAAGGGAATGGACTGAAGCTTGAGGAGGGCAGATTTAGACTGGAGATTTGGAAGTAATTCTTTACAGTGAGGGTGGTGAGAATCTGGAACAGGTAGCCCAGGGAGGTTTTGGATGCCCCCTTCCTAGAGACATTCAAGGCTAAGTAGAATGAGACCTTGAGCAACCTGACCTAATGGGAGGGGTCTTTGCCTATTGCAGGGAGTTTGGAACTGGATGACATTTGAGGTTCTTTCCAACCCAAACAGTATCACTAAGGTTGGAAGAGACCTCAAGGATCATCAAGTCCAACCTGTCACCACAAACCTCATGACTTGACCATGGCACCAAGTGCCACATCCAATCCCCTCTTGAACACCTCCAGGGATGGTGACTCCACCACCTCCCTGGGCAGCACATTCCAATGGCTTATGACTCTCTTGGTGAAGAGCTTTCTCCTCACCTCGAGCCTAAACTTCCCCTGGCACAGCTTGAGACTGTGTCCCCATTCTGTGAATCTATGAACTGTTAGCAGTTCACAAGCAGCCTAGCCCTTACAAGGACACATGCATGGAGCATCTCTGGGGAGAGGCTTGAGCAGCCTCCAGGCTGTGCTCCTCTGCCCCTCTGAAGTCAGTGCTTGCTTTGGGTCACTTTTCCATCAGCAGGAGCTCCCAGCCCCTGGCTCTGCTGTGTGTTTTCAGTTAAAGCTGGTCAGATCTTCCATCCCTCGTTTCCCTTGGCAGCCCCTCCGATCGTCCCAGATTTCTCCCTGCACACTTCAGTCCTGGCACAGGGAACAACTCATTTTTCACTTGAGCAAAGAGTCTAAATACCCTTTACATGGTGTAAAGACCACAGTTAATCCCCAGCTAAGCAAGGACTAAAAGAATGACCAGAGAAAATGATGAACAGTGAGCAGTGGTTTCATTTGGTTTCCAAGCAGATCCAAGAACCATCCCAAACCTGGTTCCTTTCTAACATTCCCAAGCTGAAGAAGATGATTTTACCAAGGTGAGGAAGCAGCTGCCCTCCCTACGTGGTGCTGTGTGCTATTTTCCTCATGGTAGCAGAGAAGCAGATCTTTGGTTTGGTGCCTTTTGCTCACCCTGCTGAAGGCATTGCGCACCTTCAGGATTTCTGTTCCCTGGAGCTGTCACCAAGAGAAATGTCATGGCTCTGGAAATAAGGAACAAGCAAACTGCTCCCTTTCTTGCAGGAGATTAAATATGCACTCTCCAGAAATAGCTAATGTACATACTTTGCTGTGGAAAATGGAGATATCTTCCAAAATCCAAGGTGTCAGCCAGGGACGGAATTGATGCTGCAGAGGCAGCAGAGCCAGTCAATGGGGCTGGGAGCAATCGTCGTAGCAAAACCCTGGCAAAACATCTCCAGTTTTGGACAGGATCAACAAACCCAAACCTCATTCAGGCTCATGGAGCTTTCAGCTAAGCCACAGAGGAGTGAATTTCACAGTATAACTAAGGTTGGAAGAGACCTTGAGGGGTTGCTGCTCAGCTCTGCAATTCACTCCATGGTAGGTGGGGAAGCACTAGCTCAGCACTTCTCCTCATCTTCCCTTTAGTGCCCTGAGAGTCTCCTATCCTGGGCAGCAGTGCCCACATCCCTGTGAGGAGCAGGAAAGAGAAGCAGTTATAGAATGCTTTGAGTTGGAAGAGACCTTAAAGGTCATTTAGTTCCAACCTCCTAGCAGTCATTCTGCTAAGCCTTTACACGGGGCTTGTGGACAGAAAGGTGCTTGCCGAGCATGGCAGAAGTTGGCAGATAGCTCTGGCAGGATGCATCATGAGAGATATTTACAGCTGGGGGAGCAGTGACTGCTTCCAGCCAGGTCAGTGGTTAAGAGTTTCCATTTTGCAGGTGTTCAGTTTGCAGAGAGCAGCCACAGCTGTCTCAAGGAGCTGGCCCTGGCTCACAGACCCTGCAGTTAAGGGCTGACTTTGTACAGCCCTTGAGCTAGGTGATTTCACCCGAACTGCAGGATAGCCTCAAGACCTTTGGAGGTCCCTCCCAGCTGAAATGATGCCATGACGCTGCAGGGTTTCAACCCCTTCTCTCTGCACTAATATGAGTGTGAGAACAGAAATCTACTATTTTCTATTTTTTTTTTTTTTGGTTCCTATTGCCCATTTCTCACCTCCAGTGGTTTTAGTGACCACAGAATCATTTCCACAGCTGCTAGCTGAGATGTCACACACCCCGAGCCTAAGCATGCCAAGGGAGGAAACACACGGCAGTGAAATACCAGGACCGAGAAAGACATTAGAAGGATGAATTGGTAGAAGTGGTTTCAATCAGCCTTACATCTGGTTTCATCATTGCTTCCCCCATATCTGACTGCCTTGAGCTGCTCTGCAGTGCCAAAGTCCTAACACATCCATCTCACGAGAGGCAAGACACTGACACGTCCTCAGCTTCTAGGTCTCTCTTTACCTTGGGAGAGCGGCAAAGGGAAACTCACATTTCAGGGTGAAGGCTAAGGAACAGTGATGAGAGATAAAGGGGTTTGAACTTGTTGAGTTGTGGGGCTTTTGGTTTTGTTTTTCAGATGGAAAGCTATGTTGCAGCTGAGGCTAAGTGCTAAGAACGATCTCATGCATGGTTGCAGACCTCAACTGAGCAGTCCCCACTCTGCTTCCCACGGCCAGAAGCAGAAGCCTGCCTCAGTGACCCAACCACAGACCTCTTCTAGTTGCATTTCCAGTTTGAAGGCAAACAGCCCTTCAGCAGCAGCAGCAGCTGCATCTTTCCGGTGTCTTTGCAAGGGGTTTATAGTCAGCAAGTCCCCGGGAGGAGGGACTGGGCAAGGTGCCTGATGCCTTCAAACCTCAGCTCTTGGTGCACCTCCACTGCCTCTGCAAGGATGCAGATGTTTGCAGAGCAGGTGGTGAAGTGCAAGTTGCTTGTGCACAAATAATGAGTTAGAGATGATGGGAGATGTTGGTTCTTTAGCTTGCTCAAGGGCTGGCACCTTAGAGGCTCTGAAGCTGGCTGGGTGGAGCTCTGAAGTGCCAAGCTTCAGCTGATCTGGCCAGAAGCACTGCATAAAAGAGCTGAAGTGGAAAGAGCTGCTTCCTTCACAGCAAACTTGAGGTCCTCATCAGTAACTTGGGGTCCCTAAGCTTAACCTATGCTGGAAATTGAATGGAGAAGATCAGGGAATAGATAAAGTGTGTGTGTGTGGGAGGGTAACCACAAGACTTCATGGAAATAGAGTGGGTTTGAAAGTCTGGTCTTGTTAATACCAAGCACAGGTCCTCCTGCTGCCTAGGGAAAGTAGGGATAGGGAGCACTGGGCACAGCCATTCACTAAATAAAGGGAGAAGATGGTTGTGCAAACTGCTTTCAAACCACTACAAACCAGTCAGGTATTTTGAAGACTTCCAGGGCTGATATTCACAGAGTTCATTGGATTGGAAGGGACCCTCAAAGCTCACCATGTCCAAGCCCCTTGCAGTCAGCAGGGACCATCTCCAACTAGATCAGGCTGCACAGGGCCACATCAAGCCTGACCTTGAATGTCTCCAGGGATGTAGCTTCAACTATACCTCTGGGCAACCTGTTCCAGTGTCTCACCACCCTCATTGTGAAGAGCTTCCCTCTATGTTCAACCTAAATCTCCCCTGCATCAGTTTCAAACCACTGCCCCTAGACAGCTCTGAGGTGGAAAAAAAAAAGAGCTTTGCTGCCTTCAGTGATCTGGGCTGCAAGTTCATGAGTGTTAAAGAGTGAGCTGTGTGGGATTCAGAGAATTTACACAGGGGAGGACTGAAATGTTCTAAAGGTGCCTGGTTGTAACCTTCACACACACTTCCCTCGTTGCTTGGCCTGGCCTAGGTCAATAGGATTGCATTTTCTGCAAAGCCTCCTTGCCTGGAAAAGCTGCTGTGAAATCAAACCAGTGTGGTTTTCTTTGGCTCACCAGGGGAGTTTTTCACAGCCTAAAGCCAGAGCCAGTGGTTTGCATAAATATTCTACTTTAACTCCAACCTGCAAAGTTAAGGGGATTTGGAAGGTAACTCAAGCTCTGGCCTCCCCCTGTCAGGCAATATTAGCTGGTGTGTATCTGTAGTTATTCAGCAGGTTATCATCTCAGGCTTGCAAAGTCTTCAACAAGCTGGTCTAACCTTGTGCCACCAAAAGGCCACCACCCCCTGACCAGCCAAACACTCTTAGAGCCATGAATTATTTGGGTTGAAAGGGTCCTTAAAGATCATCTAGTCCCAATCCCACGCTATTGGCGAGGACACCTCCCACTAGCCCAGGTTGCTCAAGGACTCATCCAAGACCTCCAGGGAGGGGGCATCCACAACCTCCCCGGGCAACCTGTTGCAGTGTCTCACCACCCTCATTGTCAAGAATTTCTTCCTAATCTCCAGTCTCAGTCTGCCCTCTTCCAGCCTCAATCCTTTCCCTCTCATCCTGTCACACAAGCCCTTGTGAAATGCTCAGCAAGCACAAACCTCTCTTCCACAGCTACATGATCTCCTTCAAACAAACCACGCCCAAACTTTCCCACTTCCACACAAAGCTCAGCCTCAGCTTTGGCTCTTCACCAGGTACAGCTCCTGTTCCTCACACCTGGAATCCATCCATCACCACCAGCTTTACCATCTAGCTGCTAACAAGCAGTTCTGTGCCAGGTAGGCAACCCTCCAGGAGAGCTGTTTGATGTGTTGGACAAGTCAGAGTCCTGTTTCTGCAACACAGGGTTTCTGGGCACTGTTGGGTCGTGGACAAAGCTTGTGATGGAGTCTAGAAGCATTTGTCCCTGTTTTGTTTCTAAGCAGTAATACTGAAACTTGAACAAGACAAAATAAATTGCCTGAAAGGAATGATTAATCTGTTTAAGAGAAAAACATATCATATTTGTTCTGATTTGAGGGGAGATTCAGACTAGATAAGGAAGACATTTTTTCCACTGATGGTGGTGAGATGCTGGCCCAGGATTACCGGTGGGAGATGCCCCATCACCAGAACCATTCCAGATCAGGTAACCTGATTGTATGAGCAATCAGTTCTACTTGCAGATATCCTTGCTGACTGCAGGGGGGTTGGACTGGATGAACTTCAAGGTCCCTTGCAACCAAAGGCAGTCTGAGATTCTATGATTTGGGGTTACCTGGTGATTGTGAAGAGTCAGGATGGAGGCCAGCTGTGTGAGGCACTTATTTTCAGATCACTGTCCCACTCAGAATCTCCCCTCCCAGGGGCTCAAGGCCTTTGCCCCTCCTCCTATCACTATGAACCCTTGCAAAAAGTCCCTCTTTTTATGCATTTTAACAGACAAGGCTAAATAACCGATTTTGAGCACACAAATTTCACAGATTGATAGAATGGTCTGGTTTGGAGAGGACCTTAAAGACCATCCAGTTCCAACCCCCCTGCCAGGGGCAGGGACAGCAGGTTGGCTCAAGGTCTCATCCAACCTGGCCCGAAACACCTCCAGGGAAGGGGCATCCAGAACCTCCCTGAGCAACCTGTTCCAGGGTCTCACCATCCTTGCTGGACAGTAGTGTGCCTGTGTATGTTCTTCAGGTGTGGAAAAGCAAAATGCAAGCAATGAATAAGATTCTCCCTCTTCTTTCTTTTTTTTCCAATTAGAAAAATGCTCCAATTGTATTCCCCCCCCCTCCCCATCAGGGTTATGAAGGTCAGAGATCCCATCAGCATTCTGCAGCAGTTTTGCTGTTAGTCAGTTCACTCCTGTATTTAACAAAGCAGCACTTGAGACAACATCTCAAGGCAGTGCGTGCTGCTCGCCTGCACAATGAGTCATTTTCTGAATGCTCAGCTCTTCCTTTTTACCTTCAGTTGAATAATATTTGCTTTAAAGTCTCTCTGCTCTAATTCTTACTTGTGGAAATAAAAGGCTTGGCTGAGCCCGGCTCTGCCTGGCCCCTGCAGCTCCGCTCCTCGTGGGACGCTCGGGTTGGGTTTGGCATGGGTGGAGAAACGGCAGCTGAAGGTAGCTGAGCACAGGACAGCAGGCCCAGCAGCACCAGCAGGAGAAGGGAAAAAATGTATTTAAATGCTGAGGGAGGTGGAGCTATGTCAAGAGGCTTGGAGCTCGAGAGGAGCCATAAATCACAACGTGTGCTCAACTATTTGCACGTTCAGTTGAAATTCAGGCAAAAAAAAACCAACCCTCCCTTAGAAAGAGGGGAAGGAACATTTGGCAATTCTGAGCCATCTACATTCTGCTTTTTCTTGGAAATCATGCAAAACAAGAAAGGAGAAATGCTCCAGTCCATTCTCTTGCTCCAAGTCAAGATCAATTATAGTTAAATCATTCCTGGTAATAGCTGCCAAACTTATTCTTAAAGACTTCCCGTGATGGAGTTTCCTTAAGCTGCCCTGGCAGGCTCCAGCAGTGCCTCACCACTGGAAGCATTAGCCAGCTTTTCCTGCTGTCTAGCCTAGATTGCCCTCACTCAGATGGGCTGTTTCATCAGCTCTGCTTTCTTGATGATATTAAAAGGGATCTGCACAGACAAATTAAATCTCTCATCTGTAAGAAACCATTCCATGGGGGGAGGAGAAAAAAGAGATGTTCACAGATGCTCAACGCAAACACTGAAGGCACTGTGCGACTGCTGCCAGTGCTCCTCTAAGGGATGAGAGCGTCCAGCAAGTCCAGTTGCTGTTATGCTTGCAATTAGCACAAAAAACAATTGTATTTACAGTCTGGAATGTGCTGTAGTCTGTTATGTTACTGCTTGGACAGATGAGCCAATAGCCCCTAAACCAGGTCTGGGGTGGGAGAGCAAAAGGAGTGGAAATTATTTCTCCAAGCTGAAGGTGTGCGAGTGAAACAAGGTCCTTGTCCAGCAGAAAATACATACCCTGGGACACTTCTGCACCTGAGCTTTCCTGACTTGGAATCATAGAAGTGTTTGGGTTGAAAAAGACCTCTAAGATCACCTAGTCCAACCATCAACCCTACCCCACCACCACCACTAAACCATATCCCCCAGTGCCACGTCCATACATTTCTTGAACATCTCCAGGGATGGTGACTCCACCACCTCCCTGGGCAGCTTGTTCCAGGGCCTGACCACATCTACAGCAAAGAAATTGTTCCTTGTGTCAAACCTAAAGCTCCCTGGCACAATTTCAGGCCATTTCCTCTCATTCTATTGCCTCATGCTAGGGAGAAGAGACTGAAACCCACCTCAATCCAACTTCCTTTCAGGGAGTTGTGGAGAGCAATGAGGTCTCACCTCAGCTTCTCCTTCTCCAGACTGAACAACCCCAGCTCCCTCAGCTGCTCCTCACCAGACCTGTTTGAGACCCTTCACCAGCTTCACTGCCCTTCTCTGGACACACTCCATACCCTCAATATCCTCCTTGGAATGAGGGGACCAAAAGCTTTTGGATTGAAACCATCAATATTAATCAAGAATTGACAGACTTGATGTTTGTTTGCTGGGATGTACATGGAGGTGTCCTGGGGAGCAATCTGAAAGTGGAATTCTGGGCTTGGGGATTGTGAGTGTGCTTGTTCCTAGGTTTTCTCTCTCCTGAACTAAGCTGAACTGCATTAAAGGCAAAGCAAAATATTTAAAGTGAGGGAAAACCTTTTAAGCTTCACTACAAGCATCTGATAGATAGGTGACCACTAAGTGAACCTTCAGCAACATTCAGCCTTGTGAAAGCCCACCAGGTTTGCTGCTGTGCTGTGGGCATGTGCTCCTGTGCAGAAGGCAAGATTAGACACTAGGAGGAATTTCTTCCCCACTAGGGTGGTGAGGTGCTGGAACAGCTTGCCTGCAGAAGCTGTGAAGGCTCCAATCTTGGAGCTATTTAAAAGCTGTGTCTGGGCAAGAGCAACAAAGCTGGTGAAGAGAAGAGCCTGGCCACCAGTGTGACTTGGTGTCTGGAGCTGTGTAGCAGAGCCCTGAAAGCTCAGGCACAGCAATGTGGAATGACCCCCAGGTCTCCACTGAACTCAGCTCTGCAGCCTAGATGGGGCTGTGCTGCTCTGGTGCTGCTCTGATCTACACATCTCCATCCTCACAGGAGTCTACCTCAGCTTGGCAGGGTGCAGGCAAGCACACTCAGGTGCTGCAGGGTGCAACAAGCTGTGCATAGTAAAGTGGAGATCATCTTCCTTACAGGCTGTGGAACTGGGCCAACCTGCAGCTAAAGCAAACACCACCAGAACTGGAACCACATTAGTTAGTTACCAGATACTGTTGTCTGCACTTTTGGCTCCCTCACTACAGGAGGGACATTGAGGTGCTGGAGAGGGTCCGGGGAAGGGCAACAAAGCTGCTGAAGGGTCTGCAGAACAGGGCTGGTGAGGAGCAGCTGAAGGAACTGAGGTTGTTCAGCCTGGAGAAGGGGAAGCTGAGGGGGGAGAGCTCATTGCTCTCTGAAAGGAGGTATGAGTGAGGTGGGGGCTGGTCTCTTCTCCCTGGTATCAGGTGATAGAATAAGAGGAAGTGGCCTGAAATTGTGCCAGGGGAAGGTTAGGTTGGACACGAGGAACAATTTCTCTGCTGCAAGAGTGGTCAGGGATTGGAACAGGCTGCCCAGGGAGGTGGTGGAGTCACCATCCCTGGAGGTGTTCAAGCAATATGTGGACTGACACCTGGGGACATGGTTTAGTGGCCATAGTTAGGTTGATGTTTGGACTTGATGATCCTAGAGGGGTTTTCCAACACACTCAGTCCTATGATAGAACAATTAGACAACATAGAGCTAGCTTACTTTTTTCTCTAGTGGTTTAGCCCAATCCCTCCCACAGCTGAAGCAAAGCAGATAAACACTATTTTAATCAAGGATCTGAACAAGTGATCAATTCAATGATCTAACCACCATTTAGCCTCTCTCAGCCTGCCCCCTCCTTCTATGGTGCCTTACAAGAGACAATTGCTCTCAGACTCCTTGGAAATGAAGAGAAACTGCTTTTTGTCCTTTAAAACAGCTCCCAGAGAAGAAAATTGCAAGAAGATTTTTTGCCTTTAGTGAATGCCAATTGCAGAGTTCCAGATGAGCCCAACACTAATTGCTGTGTCAAGGCACCTCAGAGCACAGCCTCAGCCTGCACCTCTTCTCTGCTTCTTGTGACAGGGAGCAGAAGTAGTGACAAAGTTATTTGTCAAATCATTTTCATGTAGGGTTTCAAGTAAAATTGTGGAATGCTGATGTTGGCAGTCCCAATGATCAACACCTGGGGCAAATAATGAGCCATTTGGAGATGTTGAGACAGCATTTTGCCTCATTTCCAAAGGATGCTTCGTGCCTCTCGCACGCTTCACAGAGTGGTTTGGGTTGGAAGGGGCCTTACAGATCACAGAATCACCAAGGTTGGAAGAGACCTCAAAGATCATCAAGTCCAACCTGTCACCACAGACCCCATGAGTAAACCATGGCACCAAGTGCCACATCCAATCCCCTCTTGAACACCTCTAGGGATGGTGACTCCACCACCTCCCTGGGCAGCCCATTCCAATGGCTAACAACTCCCTCAGTGAAGAACTTTCTCCTCACCTCCAGCCTAAACTTCCCCTGGCACAGCTTGAGACTGTGTCCCCTTGTTCTGGTGCTGCTTGCCTGGGAGAAGAGAACAACCTCCTCCTGGCTACAACCTCCCTTCAGGTAGTTGTAGACAGCAATGTGGTCACCCCTGAGCCTCCTCTTCTCCAGGCTAAACAACCCCAGCTCCCTCAGCCTCTCCTCATAGGGCTTGTGCTCAACCCTCCTGCCATGGCCAGAGACAACTTCCACTAGCCCAGGTTGCTCAAGGCCTCAGCCAACCTGGCCGTGAACACTTAGGGGTACAGCAAGCCCTGAAGCAGCAGCATTTGCCCAGGTCTCCATCTGAGGTTGCTCTTTGTTCCCCACAGACCCTTGGATACAATTAATGTTTTGGGGTTTCCTCCCAGCTGCTGAAAAAGCCTTACCAATTTCTGGCTGGGGGTACTCTGAGGATTCAGGGCAGAGGAGGGTGCAGGCACCAGCATCTCTCAGCACAGTGGCTGGACCATTGAGCACCACTGCACATCACCTCCTGCTTCAAATTGTCCCAGTACATCTCCACAGGGCTTTCAGCTATGGTGGGATCAATGGATAGCTCAGCTTCTATTCCTCCAGAGCACCTCTGAGGAGCAAGCAGAGACCTGCCAGGGAAAACGGCTGCCCCTGGAGAGAGCACCAACCCCCAGGTATGAGGCCATGCATTCTGGAGTGCCATCTACTGGCACCATCTCCAACACCACTTAATGCACACAGACATCCAAGTGCAGGAAAGGGCAGGTGGCCAAAGTCCCCTGACTGCCACACTGCCCCAGTGCCCCATCCCCAGGCTGAATGTGGCAACTAAAGGCAAATAGGAAACAGGACCATAACATCACTGCTTCCAGCTGCTCAGCAGAGAGCTGACATCTCCAAGGACTCTGTGTTTTGAGAATTCCATTCACTACAAAGGTCTGGAGAGCAAAGCTGGGGAGGAGCAGAAGAGGGAATTGGTGGTGTTCAGTCTGGAGAAAAGGAGCCGAGGGCAGACCTCACTGCTCACCACAGCTCCCTGCAAGGAGCCAGGCAAGTGCTGGTCTCCTCCCTAACAACAATTGACAGGACAAGAAGAAACGGCCTGAAGTTACATGAGGGGAGGTTTAGGTTGGGCATTAGAAGAACATTCTTCACTGAAAGGGTTCTTAAAGACTGGAGCAGGCTGCTCAGGGAGATGATTGAATCCCCATCCCTGGAGGGGTTTCATAGAGCCAGAGATGTGCTGCTGAGGGACACAGGTTAACAGCAGCCTTGGTAGAGTTAGAGAGTGGTTGGACTTGATGGTCTTAAAGGTCTTCTCCAACCACAATGATTCTGTGATGCTAACAAGTGGTATTCCACCCCCCCCCCCCCCCCCCCCCCCAATGTGTTTCTTGCATCCTCCCTTCTACCCAGCAAACATTCTCCTCAGGCACTTTTACTCCAAGTAGTACTTTCTTTAGTAGTACTGGGTACTGGTTGATAGTAGGCTAAACATGAGCCAGCAGTGTGTCCAGGCAGCCAAGAAGGCCAATGGCATCCTGGCCTGGATCAGGTAGTGTGGCCAGCAGGAGCAGGGAAATCATTCTGCCCCTGTACACTGCACTGGTTAGGCCACATCTTGAGTCCTGGGTCCAGTTCTGGGCCACTCAGTTTAAGAAAGATGTGGAGTTGCTGGAAGGTGTCCAGAGAAGGGCAACAAAGCTGGGGAGGGATTTGGAGCACAGCCCTGTGAGGAGAGGCTGAGGGAGTTGGGGTTGCTTAGCCTGGAGAAGAGGAGGCTCCGGGGAGACCTTCTTGCTCTCTACAACTACCTGAAGGGAGGTTGTAGACAGGTGGGGGTTGGTCTCTTCTCCCAGGCAACCAGCACCAGAACAAGAGGACACAGTCTCAAGCTGTGCCAGGGGAAGTTTAGGCTGGATGTTAGGAAGAAGTTCTTCATAGAGAGAGTGATTGCCCATTGGAATGGGCTGCCCAGGGAGGTGGTGGAGTCACCATCACTGGAGGTGTTTAGGAGGAGACTGGATGGGGAGCTTGGTGCCATGGTTTAGTTGATTAGATGATGTTGGATGATAGGTTGGACACAATGATCTCTAAGGTCTCTTCCAACCTGGTTAATTCTATTCTGGTAGAGAAGACTCAGCTTTGTGCTATCAGATGCAAATATCACCAAACACAGCAGCCAAGGCTCCTATTCCTGCCTTTGGCAACACGACATCAGGTTGTAGCTGCTGCAGCCTGAACAGCAACTGTTAAGCAAGATGGAAAAATACTCAGAATGAATCCAGTGGAAAAAAAAGGGGGGGGGGAAATGATTGTCCCAGTATTATAGCAGGAGGAAAATGGAGGGAATTTGTAAAATTACAACAGAGCTCAAGTTGCATTGATTAGAGACTAGAGGACATGGTCCAAATCATTCAATTCCTGTGGGTCCAGTGCTGAAGGTTGGAGCAGCTGATTCCTGTTGCCCTGGGAGTACATTCTGGTCTTGTTCCACACAAGGTGAACATTTTTCACTCTTTTCAGTTCCTTTTTTACTCTTATTCAAACATGGTTTTGAAGGCAAGTGTGTCAACTCCTCCACAAAAAGCCTTTTGTTATTATTTTCAGTGTCTAATTACATACCAGCAGCAGGGGGAAAAAGCTTGTCCAAGGATGAGCTGAGAGATGATGTTCTTTTGGAGACACATTCTGATTATCTTTTCTCAGAAACCAATCGGTTTCAGGTGGCACATCAGGAGCCTCAGTCCCTTAAGTGGCAAGAAACTTGGTTAGAGAAGACTCATTGTGGTGCTGCAGCTCCTCTGCCATCACAAGGCCTTGGTGCTGCCAGTGCAGAGCTACAAGTGATCACACAAACAGCTTCGAGCCATGATGGGCACCAACCAGTAAGGATTCACCCTTCACCCAAGAAGGGGGATTAGATGCCCAGGTCCTCTGACTGCTGAACATGTAGGGTTCAAGGTCCCACAGGGAGATCTTGTGGCAGTGCCCTTCTGGCTCTGTGTTGGAAAGAAGGAGCTGGGTCCACTCCTGGAGAAGGAACTGGTCCAATGACACATTGCAGGTGCTCCAAAGCAACCATTAAAAGCCCCTTTTACTCCCTCTGCTTTTGCCAGCTTCAGCTTACAGCTCAGGGTGGCTCTGGTGCTCCTAAAGAGCCTCCCTAGACCTTGCACTGTTCTTATTCCTTTTTAAACTTGAGGACACCAGAAGCCAAAGGGGGACCAAAGCCCTCTCTGGGGCATGGCTGCAGGGCTGGATGGGTCCCCAGTCCCTGTGATCATCCCTGGTCCCCAGCAGGAGCAATGATCATACACTCCCAGATGATAGATGCCTGCAAGGCAAGATGATAGGTGCCTGCAAGGACTGATGTAGGCAGGGGTACCCAACAATGTCAAGAGCCCCAGCAGCTCCTTGTCCTGAGGGCTAAGCTGCTCTTGGAGAATCTATCTTCATACCTGAAAACCAGGCAAGCACTGGAGGGCAGCTGCTGCTGCTTCTGTGAACAAAGAGCTTCAGCTTGGGCTGCACCTGGGGCTTCTCCTGCTAGAGCTGCTGTTCCACATGGCACCTGGGAAGGCCCCTGATGTCCATCCAAGCCACCTTCCATTCCTTGGGTGGCTTAATGGCAGAGCAGCTTTGTTTCTGTGGCAAATGCACCTTTCCTAGCTAGCAGGAGTCATTTACTGATAGTTCTTGTGATCTCCTACAATTCCATATTGTAGCTTCTTGTGGCATCTCTACAGAAACAGCATCACACACTCTCTTGGCTGCAATTTCAGCTTCAAAGCCATTGCACCAGAAATGCTGATGAGGAGCAAGGAGAGGCCAGGGTGGGCAGGACAGCTGCAGAGGACCTGCTGCTGCCTATGCATGTGAAGAAGGCTGCATGGTGTGAGATTGCAGGTGGATGTTAAGCACATACCAATGCTTCCAAACAACAGAGAGGAGCTGAGGGGATGGGACACAGCCTGACTTTGCTGCAGGAGGCTGTGATGATCTGAGGGGATGGGACACAGCCTGACTTTGCTGCAGGAGGCTGTGAAGCTGCTCTGGCTTGTGCTATACTTAGACACTGCAAACTGCCTCAGCCCAAAGAACATCCATTGAGTAAAGCACTTGTTGAGAGATGAAACCTTTCCCATCATCTGCCTGGGTGAATGTTCAGACATTCTAAGAAAAGTATTAACAAAGTCCCATCATCAAGCTCTAGTTTGGGAGATCTGACAGGGAAACCACCATCACATGGAAGGGACCTCTGGAGATCATCCAGTCCAACCCCCCTGCTAAAGCAGGGCACCCACAGCAGCTTGCCCAAAATCACAGTGGCCAGGTGGGGTTGGAAGCTCTCCAGAGGAGGAGACTCCACAGCCTCCCTGGACAGCGTGCTCCAGGGCTCCAGCAACCTCACACCAAAGAACTTTCTCCTTGTGGTCTGATGGAGCATCCTGGCTTCCAGTCTGCACCCACTGCTCCTTGTCCTGTCACTGGGCACCACTGAGTAGAGTTTAACTCAGTACCATTCTCCTGCTCACATATCTTGGTCAAAACGTCCTATTTGCTGTTGTCTTTGATGAAATCATGTCCAAAACCTATTTTCAGAAGGCAGAAGATAATATTTTAAAGCAATAACTCAGCTTTTGTTCTGAAGTAGCACATTTGAACCTATAGCTACAAAGAGGCTGCTGGAAGTCGATTCCCCATTGATGGCTTCTGAACTTTGAGTGCCCATGATCACAGCTGAAGTTTCAGACCTCAACACTCCTGTAGCCATATAAAATTTCATTGCAGGCTCACTTTCAACTCTTGTCACAGAAAGCATAGAATCATAGATTGGTTGGGGTTGGAAGGGACCACCCTGCTGTATGTAGGGACACCTCCTGCCAGACCAGGTTGCTCAATGCCCCATCCAACCTGGTTTTGAACACTTGGAATGGTTTACATTGAAAGAGACCTTGAAGATCATCAGTCATCCAACTGTTAACCCAGCACTGCCAGGTCACCACTGAACCATGTCCTTCAGCGGCACATCATAGAACCATGTTTGGGTTGGAAAAGCCTTCCAAGATCATTGAGTCCAACCTTCAACCCAACACCACCACAGCCACTAAACCATGTCCCTACATTCCATGTCCACAGGTTTCTTGAACACCTCCAGGGATGGTGACTCCACCACCTCCCTGGGCAGCCTGTTCCAATCCCTGACCACTCTTGCAGCAGAGAAATTGTTCCTCGTGTCCAACCTAACCTTCCCCTGGCACCTCTCATTCTATCACCTGATACCAGGGAGAAGAGACCAGCCCCCACCTCACTCATACCTCCTTTCAGAGAGCAATGAGCTCTCCCCCCTCAGCTTCCCCTTCTCCAGGCTGAACAACCTCAGTTCCTTCAGCTGCTCCTCACCAGCCCTGTTCTGCAGACCCTTCAGCAGCTTTGTTGCCCTTCTCTGGACCCTCTCCAGCACCTCAATGTCCCTCCTGTAGTGAGGGAGCCAAAAGTGCAGACAACAGTATCTGGTAACTAACTAATGTGGTTCCAGTTCTGGTGGTGTTTGCTTTAGCTGCAGGTTGGCCCAGTTCCACAGCCTGTAAGGAAGATGATCTCCACTTTACTAT
Source organism: Dryobates pubescens (assembly GCF_014839835.1). NCBI lineage: Eukaryota > Metazoa > Chordata > Aves > Piciformes > Picidae > Dryobates > Dryobates pubescens. Next base: position 13,311,403 of record NC_071627.1, read on the forward strand.
GCACAGCTTGTTGCACCCTGCAGCACCTGAGTGTGCTTGCCTGCACCCTGCCAAGCTGAGGTAGACTCCTGTGAGGATGGAGATGTGTAGATCAGAGCAGCACCAGAGCAGCACAGCCCCATCTAGGCTGCAGAGCTGAGTTCAGTGGAGACCTGGGGGTCATTGCACATTGCTGTGCCTGAGCTTTCAGGGCTCTGCTACACAGCTCCAGACACCAAGTCACACTGGTGGCCAGGCTCTTCTCTTCACCAGTTTTGCTGCTCTTGCCCAGACACAGCTTTTAAATAGCTCCAAGATTGGAGCCTTCACAGCTTCTGCAGGCAAGCTGTTCCAGCACCTCACCACCCTAGTGGGGAAGAAATTCCTCCTAGTGTCTAATCTTGCCTTCTGCACAGGAGCACATGCCCACAGCACAGCAGCAAACCTGGTGGGCTTTCACAAGGCTGAATGTTGCTGAAGGTTCACTTAGTGGTCGCCTATCTATCAGATGCTTGTAGTGAAGCTTAAAAACTTTTCCCTCACTTTAAGTATTTTGCTTTGCCTTTAATGCAGTTCAGCTTAGTTCAGGAGAGAGAAAACCTAGGAAGAAACACATTCACAACCCCCAAGCCCACAATTCCACTTTCAGATTGCTCCCCACCTCCTGTATCCATTTGCCATCAAGCAGAGAGCCTGGACTTTAAGGGTACAATTTAAAGAGTTGTGTTCATGGCCATGTCAGAAGAAAGATGCCTTTCTATCAGCTCTCCACTGCCACTCACCATCTTTTTACTGTTATCAACAAGACAGGATTCAAATGAACAGCAGCTACACAACAAGGAGTTCTGCATCTGTTTAAAGTCAGTAAGGCAGTGGTGTTATCGAGGAGGTTGTCAAAGTGTCAGCTCTGCCAGTGCAGATGCTTCCTTCTCTGCCTCTTCTCATAGATTCACAGAATGGGTTGGAAGAGACCTGAAAGGTCATCTAGTTCCAAGCCCCTTGCCATGGGCAGGACACCTTCCTTTAGGCCAGGCTGCTCAAGGCCTCATCCAACCTGGCCTTGAACACTTCCAGGGAGGGGGCATCCACAACCTCCCTGGGAATCTGTTCCAGTATCTCACCCCCCTCACCAGGAAGAATTTCTTCCTCATCTCCAGTCTCAATCTGCCCTCTTCACCTGTTCTCCAGACCTTTCTCTGGACAAGCTCCAGACCTTCAATGTCCTTCTTGGAGTAACCTTAGTATGAAGACACTGATGAGCACCAAACACCTCACCCCTCTGTTGCCTGGGTGTGAAATCCCTCAACTCTCTGGTTCCCACCCCAGGTCTGTCCGCTGCACCCTGTGGCAGTAACTGTGGCAGCTCCTTGGCAACCATTTTTTACACTTTGATTAAGGATCAACTGATGCAACATTTCTGGAGACAGGAGAGAATGTGGGGTGGGGGGGACAAAAAAAAAAACCCACACAACAACCAAGGGTTTGCTACTGAGAAAAACATTCTGGCTGTTCTGTATTGTCCTTGAGGACTTTGCTGTGTGCCGTCACCCACTGCTTAGCAACAGATTGATAGCGGCTGGCGAATCGATGCTCTCGGAGCAGAGAGCAGCGCGCACAATGCTGCATGTTCCCATTCAAGAGATGCTATTGGGAAGCTATAGAAGCAGCAATTATGGCTTTTTAGATGCAGTTAATTATAGCAGGGAGAACTCTGAGCACAGAACTAGCCTTCCTTATTCCCCTCACCTTCTTCCTTTGAAAGGAAAAGGGAAAGGGAATGCCGGAGGACTTGCTATAGATTAGCAGAGGAGAAAGCACCCAGAGTGTGATTATCCCAAATTAAGAGGCTGCTTCTGAATGGATTTATGCCAGAAAAAGTGAAGGAAAAGAAAAACAAACAGGAATGCAAAGCAATCAAATATATAAAAACCACCCCCTCAAACCAACCCAAACAACAAACAAACCAAAACCCCCCAAGCAAACCAAACCCAAACGGCCTTTAAAAAGTTGTAAATGGAATTGTCATTGTTTTGCTGTTGGGGATTTGATTTGAGTTTGGTTTTCAAGTACAAAAAGCTCTTCCTCTAAACACAATTCCCTTCCCCAGCATGTAGACAGGCAAACAAGGGGAGAACCCCAACAGACTTGCTATGGATTAACAAATTGGAAACCACTAAAGATGTGGTGATTACCCCAAATTCAGAGGCTGCTTCAGAATGGATTTGTTTTTCTGTTCCTTCACATTTTCTGGCACAAACAAACAGGAACCCAAACCAAAAAGAAAGCAAACCAACCCAAAATCCCAACCAAACACCCCCCACCCCCACCCCCAAACCCCCAAGCAAAACAAACCCAAACAGCCTTTAAAAACTTGTAAATGGAATTGTCATTGTTTTGCTGTTGGGGATTTTATTTGAGTTTGGTTTTTAAGTGCAAAAAGCTCTTCTTTTAAACAATTCCCTTCCCCAGCATGCGTACAGGCACTCAAATAGGGGGAACCCACACCCCCCAGCCCACCCCAATTTACTATGGATTAACAAATTAGAAGATGTGACTATCCCAAATGCAGAGGCTGCTTCTGAATGGATTTGTTTTTCTGTTCCTTCACATTTTCTGGCACAAACAAACAGGAACTCAAAACAAAAAGAAACCAAACCAACCCCAAACCCCAACCAGAACAAACTCAAACAGCCTTTAAAGAGTTGTAAATGGAATTGTCATTATTTTGCTGCTTGGGATTTGATTTGAGTTTGGTCTTCAAACACAAATGCTCTTCCTTTAAACAGAATTCCCTTCCCCAGCATGTGCACAGGCACTCAAATAGAGGGAACCCCCCCCAAACTGACTATGGATTAACAAATTAGAAACCACTAAAGATGTGACCATCCCAAATTCAGAGGCTGGTTCTGAATGGATTTGTGCCAGAACAAGTAAAGGGATAAATAAACAAACCAGCCAAGCAGCCTTCAAAAATTTGTCAATGGAATTGGCATTACCTTGGTGCTTGGGGTTTGATTTGGTTTTAACTATGAACCACTCCTCTTTAAACATGATGCAGACAGACACCCACATAGGAAAAACACAACAGTGGACAGCTCAAGTGATATGGAATGGTGAGAAATTAAGGAGAGCAAAGCCATCAGAATAGCACCTGCCCAGGAGGAAAAAAGACAATGGAAAGGGACTGTGCAGGCACCACAGCCTTTGCTTTGCTGAGAGGGAAGGTTTTGAAGCCTCAAGCCATGAGCAGCCACTCAGCTGAATTCCTCAGTTTTTATCCTTTGTAGCTTTTCTGCCATGGCAGTGAATATGCAGCAGCTCTCAGCTCCTTCCACCACCTGCGACCTCAGCACTCCAACCATCCCTTGAGGCATCCCAACCACCAAGAACCTGGATGCAAACCCCTCAAGTGCCTCCTACTGTGCCCCTTTTTCCAGCAGCACTAAGATTTTCCCACACAGTGGTGCCACACAGGCTCCCCAGCCAAAGGCTAAATTCAACCCAAGCCCAACTGCTTCAGAAACATGGGAAAAGCCCTCCAGGATCAGAGTCCAACCATCAACCCAACACCACCATGACCACTAAAACATGTTCCCAAGTGCTATGTCCACACATTTCTTCAACTCCTGCAGGGAAGGCGATTTCACAACCTCCCTGGGCAGCCTGTTCCTATGCCTGACCACTCTTGCAGCAAAGAAATTGTTCCTAACCTCTAATCTAAACCTCCCCCAGCACAGTTTCAGGCCATTTCCTCTCCTTCTATCACCTGATATTAGGGAGAAGAGACCAGCCCCTACCTCACTCCAGCCTCCTTTCAGGGAGTTGCAGGGCAGACACGCTAGGAGGCAGAGAGCTTCATGGTGCTGCTTCACGAAGGAAAACCATCCAGCAGATCAGCCTGAGCCAAACCTTGTTATGTGTATCTCAATTCCACCCCCACAACCCCACCAGTTTAAAATAAAAGATGTCTGTATTTGTGTAGGGGAGGAGGAACACAGTGGGGTCTCCTCACTGACTGCTGAAGGCTTGCCTGAATTCCTTGCAGCTGCAAAAGTATTCTGTGACTGAGGCCACCTCATGGAACTTCTCAGTCTTGCTGCTGGTGGAGGGAAAATGATGCAAGGGGCATTTTACCACTTGGCATTCTTCACCAGCACCTGAAGAATTCAGAGTGTGAACCTACAAATACACACCCAGGGCTTCAATTCCTGGAGGTCTTGTTGCTTAGTTCAAATTCTGGCTGATTAAGACTTTGTCTGAAATAACCAAAGCATTGCAACCTGCAGCTCATTAACAATGAATCTCATTTGTGCAGGTGCATTCAAAGGGAATTTAATTCTTCTTCTGGAGCTTCTCCTGGCTGGAAAGATTGAAACCCAGATGAAAGCTTCCCTTCCCTCCCTGCATCTTATCAAGCACCATCTCATCTCTCTGTAGCCTTCCAGAATCCCTCAACTAGATCCCTTTAAATTCTGTGCTAATTGAATCTAAAATTAGTCCCCTGTGGGGACTAAGTAGAAGCCAAGTAATTTAATGGTCAGACAATTAACAGCTCTGCATTAACTGGAGCTTCTGAACAACAACTGTTTCCAGTAACATGGGCAGACTTCATACTGGGTGTGCTTTTCCTCTTCCTTAAGAGGAGCTGAGAATCACAGTGCAGTGCTAGCAGTGAAAAATGCCAGTTTCACTCCATGGAGTGATTAAATGATGATTTTTTTCCTCAAACAGAAGCAGCTTTGTGGGCTTCCTCGGCTGGATTTTCCATTCGCAGCCTCCTGCTCCATTTCCCCCTCCCATAGCCATATCTGTGCCACTGGGGAGTGTTTTCATTGCAGACTGGGCAAAACCTGACACCTTCTGTAGCAGGCAGATGTTTGGTCATGTCACAGAATTCATTCAGCTCAGCTTTAGAGATGGAGTTTCCATCTCTGCTGAACCTTCTGGAGCCATGGAAATGTCAGCATTTTTCAAAGCAGAAGCCATCCCACATGGATGCAAATAGAACAGCAAAGCTGCACCTCATGTGGGGATGGAAACCACTCCTCAAACATCAAATAAGCTCTCCTGGAGAGGCTACTGCTAAGAGCTGCTTCTGCAACAGAGACTCACATGTCCCAGGGTCCAGGACTTTATATACCTTCCATTGGTTTAGCTGCACCAGAGGAAAGCCACTAAGGGCTTCAACTATAGAAACCATCTCCACAAAGGACAGAGCCATTGGTTTAACCTGTTCACAGAATCCCAGCATGGTCGAGTTGGAAGTGACATCTGGAGATCACCCAGTCCAACCCCCCTGCTAAAGCAGGGCACCCACAGCAGCTTGCCCAGGATCACAATGGTCAGATGGGTTTGGAAGCTCTCCAGAGAAGGAGACTCCACAACCTCTCTGGGCAGCCTGCTCCAAGGCTCCAGCACCCTCACACTAAATAATTTTCTTCTCCTGTTCAGGTGGAACCTCCTAGGTTCCAGTTTGTGCCTGTTGCCCCTTGTCAGCAGTGCCCAGGGACAGGACAACACTCTGGCCCCAGCCTCTTGCCCACCCCAAATCCTTTACCTCTTGCTGAGCATTAAGCAGATCCCCTCTGAGGCTGCTCTTCTCCAGGCTCAACAGCCCCAGGGCTCTCATCCTTTCCTCCTCACAGAGATGCTCCAGGCCCCTCAGAATCTTTGTAGCCTCCACTGGACTCTCTCCAGTAGTTCCCTGTCTCCTGAACTGGGGAGCCCAAAACTGGACCTGGTACTACAGCTGCGGTCTCACTGAGCAATTAATTCCCAAATGAGTCCCACTATCAGATGTGGATATTTTGGGGTGGACATGACATTGCCCAATGCACAAGCACACCCTACCTGAGTGTCTCAAGTTGATTGACTGAACTACAGAAGGTCAAAGACACACCATGGAAAGCAGGAATGGCTTCTCCACAGCCTTAGTGAAATCCCAACCACAAAACCCCAGCAATTAACTACAATTAGGCAAACCTTTTCTCATCCATGATGCTCAACCAGGCTGAAGCACATGGCAGTGACTCTCCTTCTTACTTCTCCACTGGTGGGTGCAAAGGGATGACGTGCCTGTAGAGAGACTTACATAAGCACAGAGCCCTACACAGCCTCCACCCCCCAGCAGAAGGAACAGAACACACTGCAGCCACTAAGGCAGATCTGGTGTTTAATTGCAATCACTAATTAGCTAAACCTCTTCAATCACAGAATCACCAAGGCTGGAAGAGACCTCAAAGATCATCACTGTTAAGCAGAACAGCTGGGGATGGACTTAGAGTTCCTACCTATGTGTCTACACAGGAGGGGAAATAACTGAAGCACAAGAAGAACAGGCTTTCCCTCTAAAAACACAAACAATTGTTTGGCAGCACAAAGCTCTGGCACCTCCTTCCCTGGAGGTGTTCAAAGCCAGGTTGGTTGAGGCCTTGAGCAACCTGGTCTAGAGTAAGGTGTCCCTGTCCATGGCAGAGGGGCTGGAACTAGGCAATCTTTAAGGCCCCTTCCAAGCCAAACCATTCTAGGAGTCTGAATCAGACCTTGTATTTTCCAAACATGCTTCTGTTCTAAAACATCTTCAGCACCAGCTTGTGAGCTCTTCTTACTTGAGCAGTCTCAAGTCATCCTGGGAAAGGGAGCCCTCATTTCTTTGTATTTCTCTTGCACCCTGCCCAAGAGCTCAGTCCTTCCGTTAACCACCCCTTGCGGACCCCCAACATGAGGCTCTGCCCTTCTTTGGCAGGCAAACCCCTGCCACCATACCTGGATCTCTGCATGCCACAGTACCAGCCTTCAAAAAAGAGAACCAAACCTTCCACCCAAAGCTGCCCAAGGCCCTTCTACTTAAGCCTACCCCACAGATCCACCCACTTGTTGCTCCCCACCCCTTGCTCCCAGCTGCAGCACATGAGTGCCTGGGATGGGCTTGCCCTAGCCCTCATGCCTCCCTCTCCAGACACAGCCCAAGTCTTCTCTTTTGCTAACTGCTCAAGAGCAGCTTTCCCTCACAGATTCTTGGAAACTCAGCTTTTTGGATTTTATTTTTCTCCTTTCTCTTTTTTTTTTGTCCCAAAGAGGACCATGTTCCATGCAGCATCATGGTGCTCCTCACACGTGTGCTGTCCTCATCCTGAGCCAAACCGCAGAATCATGGATTCACAGAACCATTCGAGTTGGAAGGAGACCTTAGAGATCATCCAGGTCCAACATCTAGTTCCCAGCAGGCAGAGGCACCTCCCACTAGCCCAGGTTGCTCCAGGCCCCAGCCACCCTGGCCTTGAACACCTCCAGGGAAGGGGCAACCACAACCTCCCTGGGCAACCTGCTCCAGTGTCTCACCACCTCTACTTTAAGGAATTTCTTCCTAATCTCCAGTCTAAATCTATCTACTTAAGGAAGAAGGAAACTAAACATCTCCAACTTGATATATGTCAATGAACACATGCAGGATAGCTGACCCCCATTTTCCTTCTCCTCTTTTGTTCCCTGGGTTTTAGGATATGAGTTAAACTCCTGTTTTTTTTTTTTTAGGGGCACTGGTTTGAAACTGGAGCAGGGGAATTTAGGTTGGACATCAGGAGGAAGTTCTTCACAACGAAGGTGGTGAGACACTGGAATGTGTTGACAAGGGATGTGGTTAAAGCCCTGTCCCTGGAGACATTCAAGATCAAACTTCCTGTGGCCCTGGGCAGCCTGCTCTAGTTGGAGGTGTCCCTGCTGAGTGCAGGGGGGCTGGACAAGATGACCTTTGAGGGTCCCTTCCAACGCAATGCAGTCTGTGATTCTGTTTTACTGGGAGATTTATTCCCTTTTCCAGCATTCCATCTCTTTCCGTGGTGCAAATGCACATCTGAAGAGTAAGGAAAGGCAAAAGGGATGAGCTGAGTGAGAATGTAGGAGGTGATAAATGGGCAGATCATCAGCTCTGGAGAAGGGAGAAAATGGAGCTGATGAGATGCTAGGTACAGAACCTACAAAGCTCTGCACTCAAACCACTCTTTCCATCTCTCTGCCCAATGCACTTCCCACCCTGGTGTCTGGGTGTGCAGAGGAGCACCCACCACAGCAGAAGCACAAGGGGTGTTTAGGCCAAGAGCAGGGCAATGTGGTACCTTTGGGTCTGGCCTGAATTTGGAAGGTTCCCCCAGGCTTCCTGCAGGTTGCCCACTCATAGGTTAAGAAATAACAATTTTCCATCACATGACTTGTTTGTATGGCTGCTGGTCCAGACAGAATGGCATCTGGTCATTTACCACAGAGCAGGACAAGAGAGAGAAAGGAAGCAAATCTACCTTTACCTCATGGTCAGCATGAGAGCCCAGTGAGGCCATGGTGGTGCTGGTGTCTGCATTTCAATGCACTGTCAAGAAAGAGAGAAAAGGGCTCTGTGCTGCTGGGAGGCTTCAGGGCAGAAAGACCCTGTGGTGCCACGTCCCACAGCGCTGGGGTTTGTGCCCAGACTCAGCCCCGAGCTTTCCAACTGGAAGCAGGACTCGGTGTTTGAATGCTGGTGTTGCCTGACATGGTTTTTAATCAGCCCAGCACCTCCTGAGCTCCTGGGTGCAGAAGCAGCCTGGGGAGCTGAGAATGTACCGAGCAAGGCTGGGCTTTCTCCTCAGATCTCCTGCTGTCTTCTGAAGAAGAGCAATGGAAGTGCAGATCTCCGTGGTGCTCATGGATCAATGGCAGCAGCTCTCATTAACAGAATGACTACATGGCTGGGGTGGAAATCAGGTGGGAGTGCATGCAAAAGAAGTGCAAATATTTTATTTAAGAGGCATTTTCAGGTGAGCTCATTTCCTTCTGCACAGTACTCATTTTTTAACCTCGCTGCTGCTGCTCTTCTTCCACTTCTCTTCGCCGCAGAGGGACTGAAAGCTTCGGTCTGTGGTGAAAATCCCTATGCAAAATTGAACACAAATCTGAATGCCTCACTGAATGCCAATTAATAAATGCTTTCCACCTATCACTGTTATCAGCTTCCATTGGAAGCTGGCTCTTGCCGTCTCTGGGCGCAGCGAGGTTTTGCTTTCCAGCAGCGCTGATGCCCACACAGAATTCCAGCTGTCTGCTTCTGCTGCTCCCTTTGCAGTTGGACTGCCCACAAGAAATCCCAGAGGTTCCAAAAACTCCTCAGGATCCTCAGCACTGGAAGGCTCCTGGAGACTCTGCTCACTCACTTGGTGTTTCAGTCCAGAAGATTCCTTCAGGAAACACTCTGAATCTACCTCTTTCTGTCTGAGCATGCAGGAGTTTTCCTTTAAACTGCAGCCTGGTGAAACACTCCCAGCAGTCCATGCCCTGCTGAACCTTTAGCTACAGGGAAAATCCAGCAGTTTTCCCCTGACTGAACAAGAGACTCAGGTCCTTTTGGCAGGCTGAGACACCTCCATCTCACCAGGAGCCCGAGCATAAGGCCAGACTCTTGTCAGTGGTGTCCAGCAACAGGACAAGGGGCACAAATGGGAACCCAGGAGGTTCCATCTGAACCGGAGGAGAAACTTCTTTGGTGTGAGGGTGCTGGAGCCCTGGAGCAGGCTGCCCAGAGAGGTTGTGGAGTCTCCTTCTCTGGAGAGATTCCAAACCCAGCAGGCCATTGTGATGCTGGGCAAGCTGCTGTGGGTGCCCCTGCAGGGTGGTTGGACTGGGTTGTAGAATCAGAGAATTGTTTTGACTGGAAAGAGGAAAAGACCTCTAAGGTCATCAAGCCCAACCATTCCCTAACTCTACCAATTCTGGTGCTACACCATGCCCCTCAGCACCACATCTCTGAGGCTTAGAAGCAGCTCCAGAAATGAGGATTCAGCCACCTCAGGACAGAAAAACTGTGGAACACATTGTCCAAAGAGCTTGTGTGGCCTCCACCTGCAAATCCCTTAAGACCTCACCAGATAAAGCCTTCTGCTACCTGATCTGACATCAGGGCCACCTGCTCTGAGCAGGATGCTGGGCTAGAGACTCGCCAGGACCCCCTGATTTTATGACCTCTAAGTTAATTGCTGAAACAAAAGAAAACAAAAAGACAGACCTGCCACCATCCAGGTCTTCCTGACTGAGAAGATGACTTATCCTGTCAGCTCCTATCACAACATCTTGGCCCACTGGGTCACCGAATCACAGACTGCTTTGAGTTGGAAGGGATCTTAAAGATCATCTCATTCCAGCTCCCTGCCATGGGCAGGGACACCTTCCACCAGGCCTGGCTGCTCAGCATCCCATCCATCCTGGCTTTGGACACCGCCAGGCTTGGACCCCCCACAACTTCTCTGGGCAGCACGTCCCAGTGCCTCACCACCCTCATGAATGATCTCCAGAGGTCCCTTCCAACGCCAGTCATGCCAAGATTCTGGGACAAAAGGTGTGGACACCATTCACCCTCCATAGAGAACTGGCTTGATGGCCGCACCCAAAGCGTGGCTGTCAATGGGTCCATGTCCTGGTGGAGGCCAGGGACAAGCAGAGTCCCTCAGGGATCAGTCCTGGGACCAGGCTTGTTCAACATCTCTGTGGGTGCCATGGACAGTGGCACTGAGTGCACCCTCAGCAAGTTTGCTGATGACACCAAGCTGTGTGGTGCAGCAGACAGCTGGAGGGAAGGGATCCATCCAGAGGGACCTGGACAGGCTGGAGAGGTGGGCACAAGCCAACCTCAGGAGGTTCAACAAGACCAAGTGCAGGGTCCTGCATCTGGGTCGAGGCAATCCCAGGCACAAATCCAGGCTGGGCAGTGCCTGGCTGGAAAGCAGCCCTGAGGAGAGAGACTTGGGGATGCTGGTGGACGAGAAGCTCAACAGGAGCTCTCAGTGTGCACTTGCAGCCCGGAAAGCCAAACAGATCCTGGGCTGCATCAAGAGAAGTGTGGCCAGCAGGTCAAGGGAGGTGATTCTCCCCCTCTACTCAGCTCTGGTGAGACCCCACCTGCAGTACTGCCTCCAGTTCTGGAGCCCCTATTACAAGAGGGATCTGGAGGTGCTGGAGCGTGTCCAGAGAAGGGCCACAAGGATGGTCAGAGGGCTGGAGCAGCTCTCCTATGAGGACAGACTGAAGGAGTTGGGGCTGTTCAGTCTGGAGAAGAGAAGGCTCTGAGGTGACCTAATTGTGGCCTTCCAGTATCTGAAGGGGGCCTACAAGAAGGCTGGGGAGGGACTTCTCAGGATATCAGGTAGTGATAGGACTAGGGGGGATGGAATGAAGCTGGAGGTGGGGAGATTCAGGCTGGAGATGAGGAGGAAGTCTTCACCATGAGAGTGGTGAAGCCCTGGAATGGGTTGTCCAGGGAGGTGGTTGGGGCGCTGTCCCTGGAGGTGTTTAAGAACAGGCTGGATGAGGCTCTGGCCAGCCTGATCTAGTGTGGGGTGTCCCTGCCCACGGCAGGGGGGTTGGAACTAGATGATCCTTGTGGTCCTTTCCAACCCTGACTGATACTATGATACTATGATTCCATGCTCCATTCCAGTGGTCACTCCGTGCTGCTAAGAGAGTTTCTCCAAAACGCTGAGCCCTCCACCAAACCTCTGCCTGCACTGGGTTGTTCCACTGCTAGAACATACAGGTTCCTGCTACTTTTTCCAACCTCTACAGCTTCATCCTTTCTTAGCCCTCAGAAGGGTTTTTGTTCCAGCACTGTGCTGCAAAGGAAGCTGCTGTTTTCGTTTGGGCTTCGTCACGTGCTCCGCTGCATGTTTCCAATTCACAGATGCTAAATTATATGTCCTGGAAATAACTGTTGGAGTTACCTGAGCTGCCGAGGCTGAAGTGTGCTTTGGCCCCAACAACCATACCCCAGGGTGAGCTTGACAAGGCTCCCACTGTCCTCACCTTGTGCTGGATTTCCTCTGGGTCACTGCAGGAATGGGTTTCCCTGGTCACGGCTGAAAGCAGCCCTTTAGGAAACCAGCTTTGCAGAGGCTGCGTGCACCCAAACTCACCCAGTGTGCTGCAGAATGGAACTGTGACACCTGGGATACCGAGGGGCAGCAAGCCAACACGGATATGGCCTTGTCTCACTGCAAAAGAACTGATGTCTATCAATCCTCAGGCTGGAGTTATTCCCCATGGGGTGATTCCGTTAAACTCTAGACTTTGACGTGCCAGCTGCAGCCTGTGAGAAGAGCTCCATGGCTCCACAGCTCGTGTTCCTAGCAGGTCCAATAACACAGAATTACAAATGCAGTGTTAGAGTTCCCTTTTAACTGGATGCAATTAATTAGAAGTGAAAACAGTTGCTGAAGTTAGAGGAGGAAGCTCTCCCTGCAAGCCACCATCCTGTGCCCAGAATCAGTTCCTGGAGTGGTGTCAGTCTGATGGCTGTCAGCAGAGATATTAAAGCCTTAGTCACTGCCTGCTCAGAAAACGATGGCTTTGGAGCAGGAAAGGCAACCAGTCAGAACTGATGTGGCAGGACAGCTTCTATTTGAGCACACCTCAACATGAGGAGAAACTTCTTTGGTGTGAGGCTGCTGGAGCCCTGGCACAGGCTGCCCAGAGAGGTTGTGGAGTCTCCTTCTCTGGAGACTTTCAGGGTTCATCTGAATGCGTGCCACTGTGACCTGCCCTAGGTGATCCTGCTTGGGCTCGAGGGTTGGACTTGATGACTCTCAGAGGTTCCTTCCAATCTCCACCATTCTGTGATTTTGTGAAGGTGAGTTATGGAGTCCTGCACGAATCACAAAGAATCACAGAATGTTAGGGGGAAGAGGGGACCTCAAAATATCATCAAGTCAACCCCCCCTGCTAGAGCAGGATCACCGAAGGCAGGCCACACAGGAACACATCCAGGTGGGTTTTGGAGGTCTCCAGGGAAGAAGACTCCACAACCTCTCTGTGCAGCCTGCTCCAGGGCTGTGTCATCCTTTCAGTGACAAAACTTTCCCCTGTGTTCACATGGAACCTCTTAGGCTTCAGCTTGCATCCCTTGCCCCTTATTCTATCATTGGACATCACTGAGCAGAGCCTGGCTCTATCCTCCCGACATTGCCCTTCACATCTTTACCAACATGAATGAGGTCACCCCTCAGTCTCCTCTTCTCCAAGCTAGAGAGACTCAGCTCCCCCAGCCTTTCCTCATAAGGGAGATGTTCCACTCCCTTCAGTGTCATGAGTTAACTGTGCCAGGGGAAGTTTAGGCTCGAGGTGAGGAGAAAGTTCTTCACTGAGAGAGTTGTTAGCTGTTGGAATGTGCTGCCCAGGGAGGTGGTGGAGTCCCCGTTCCTGGAGGTGTTCAAGAGGGGATTGGACATGGCACTTGGTGCCACGGTCTAGTAGTCATGAGGTCTTGGGTGACAGGTTGGACTTGATGATCTTTGAGGTCTTTTCCAACCTTGTTGATTCTATAATTCTGTGATCATCATCACAGAATGGCTTAGGTTGGAAAGGACCTACTCCAACCTCCCTGCCATGGGCAGGGACATGTCTCAGCTAGATTTGGTTGCTCAAGGCCTCATCCATCCTGGCTTTGAATATCCCCATGGAGGAAACATCCACAAACTCTTTGGGCAGCCTGTTCCAGAGTACCAAAGAACATGTAAGAGTCCTGTCCTGCGTGACTCCTGTACGGAGTTCCATGGGTGTCCCTCACCTCTCCAATGGGGCAGCCTGGCCGAGGGCAGGGCAAGGGGAGCCCAGGCAAAAGCCACAGGGCTGCTGCTGACCGCGCTGTAAGTGCTTGAATGAGCTGTGTTTAAATTCTTCACAGACACTTAACCACGGGGGATAAATGTTTGCCTGGAGAGCTCACAAAAAATCAACAGATTAGGACAAAAATTCAGGGCTTGCCGTCAGCCCCTGAGATCAAAGAGGTCTCCACCTCATCCCCACCTCATCCTCACGCAAGCACTGACGGACACCAGCTTGATGCTAAGAACTAAGGAGCTAATCTCAATTAACCCCCTGGGTGCTCCAGAGCTGGGGTCAGGAGCAAGGACCCAGCACACTGCCTGATGGTCTGACACAAGCACCCCAACACTTTACTGTGCCCTGGAGAGGGCATGAAGTACCTGATCACAAGGTAGAATTTGCTGCCCTTGAAGCCAAATCCTTGCTCTCCACTGGTGAGAATCCTAACTTAAATCCCAACCAGGTTTTAGTCACTTGAACAGAAACTTCACACCTGAGCTTGGAGAAATATTCAGATATTTAGATTGCAGATTAGGAAGAAATTCTTGACAGTGAGGGTGGTGAGACACTGCAACAGGTTGCCCAGGGAGGTTGTGGATGCCCCCTCCCTGGAAGTGTCCAGGGCCAGGTTGGATGGGGCCTTGAGCATCCTCTTCTGGTGGAAGCTGTCCCTAGCCATGGCAGGGGGTTGGAACTGGATGACCTTCAAGGTCCCTTACAACACAACCATTCTATGAACCTATGAATATTTCCTCCCTATGGCATAAAACAGGTACAAAAATGAGCTCAGGCTTCTGCATTTGTACTTGAGGGTGATAAGCAAAGATTTTAAGAGCATGGAAGAAGATCTTCCTCTTCAGCTTTTTGTGCCTTTTCCTTCTACATAGAAAGTGGACACTTTGCAGCAATTCAGTCAGCCTGGAGACTTTCTTTAAAGCAATCAAATAATCTAAGTTTTAGGATAAGTTATGATTGCTCAACCTGGCACAAACTCCCTGCAGGTAAGTGGGAATGTGTAACTAAGTTAAATATTATCACATTAATCACAGAATAGGAGAGGTTGGAAAGGACCTCTGAAGATCATTGAGTCCAACCTCTCGACCAAGGCAGGGTCATCTAGAGAAGGTCACACAGGAACATGTCCAGGGGGGTTTCAAATGTCTCCAGAGATGGAGACCCTACCACCTCTCTGGACAGCCTGTTCCAGTGCTCTATCACCCTTAAATTAAAGAAGTTCCTCCTCATGCTCAGGTGGAACTTCTGATGTTCAAGTTTGTGCCCCTTACTCCTTGTCCTGTCACTGGGCATCACTGCACATAGCCTGGTGCCATCCTCCTGCCACCCACCCTTTCAGTACTGGTCAGCACTGATGAGATCCCCCCCTCAGCCTGCTAGTCTACAGACTACAAATCTCCAGGTTCCTCAGTCTTTCCTCATCACAGCAATGTTCCAGTCTCTTCAGCATCCTTGCAGCCCTTTGCTCTACCCTCTCCAGCAAACCCCTGTCCTTGAACAGGGGAGCTCAGAACTGGACCCAGTACTCCAGATGTGGCCTCACCAGGGCACAGCAGAGGGGGAGGAGAACCTCCCTTGACCTGCTGGCCACACTCTTCTTCATGCACCCCATTTTGCACCCCATGATGCCATTTGTAAGTCTGAGGCGTGCAGAACATACATGGTGGCAATGCAGAGTATGAACCAGAACATCAGGAAACTTGCTGGTCTACAACAGAAACAAACTTTGGGCTCTAAAAGCTGCTCTTTCCCTTTTCCTGGAGAAGTAAGCCAGGGATCTCTGAAGTACATAACACCTGAAACTGGAAATCAAGAGATAAGCTCCACAAGGAGAGGCTGAGGGAGCTGGGGTTGTTTAGCCTGGAGAAGAGGAGGCTCAGGGGGGACCTTATTGCTCTCTACAGCTACCTGAAAGGAGGTTGTAGCCAGGAGGGGGTTGGTCTCTTCTTCCAGGCAACCAGCACCAGAACAAGAGGACACAGTCTCAAACTGTGCCAGGGGAAGTTTAGGCTGGAGGTGAGGAGAAAGTTCTTCACAGAGAGAGTTGTTAGCCATTGGAATGTGCTGCCCAGGGAGGTGGTGGAGTCACCGTCCCTGGAGGTGTTCAAGAGGGGATTGGACTTGGCACTTGGTGCCATGGTTTAGCAGTCATGAGGTCTTGGGTGACAGGTTGGACTTGATGATCTTTGAGGTCTCTTCCAACCTTGGTGATTCTATGATTCTAAGCAACCTGAAGAGATTTCAGTGCCAGGGGAAGAAGCTGGCAGCTGGATTTTGGGAGGACTTGGCATCTACGCCGGTTCCGGTGGCATTTTGGCTGATGGGTAAACACAGTACAATTTTAAACACAGTGTAATTTGTGTCATGGAGATGATTTGCAATTAAAAACTTATTAACAAAGTGCAGAGATAACAAGAGGGATAAAATGCCAAGATGTGGAATTGCTTAATTATGGGAAATAGTTCTGCTGAACCTAGGGCTCCGCGGAACATTTTTTCCTCTCTCTAATGAACAATAAGTTCTCACTGCATCCTAATTAGCCTCAATAATGTTGATCCAGCTCAAATATTAGTGGGAGAAAATGCAAACTGAATGGTTCCATCAAACAACTGCCTCAGGTCCAGCTGTGCTGGGCAAGCTGCAGAAGGTTGATTCAGAGATTCATGGAATTGGTTTGGGTTGGATGTTGAAGATCATTCAGTTCTACCTGGCCTGCCATGGGCATGGACACCTTCCATGAGCCCATGTTGCTCAAAGTCTTATCCAACCTGGCCTTGGACACCTCCAGGGAGAGGGCATCCACAGCCTCCCTGGGCAACCTGTTGTCCCAGGCAGCTGCTGAGGACCAAGGAGAGTTCTCCTTAGAGGCCCAAAGGGCATCTGCGATCCACAGAGTGATCTATGGTCACATCTAGTGTCTTGCCCAATCCATCCCCTTTGAGCAGATTAAGGCTGTGAGCTTATCCAGACCTGTTTTAAAGCCTATTTGATCTTGAAATAGGACTGAAGAATCCAGCAAGAAGAGGCTTGTAGGAGATTTTCTTGTTTAATCAGCATTGGAAATGCAAGAATTGGAAACCGGAGAATAGACCCCTTCAGCACCTTTCCTCTGCCAAGATTGCAAAGTCCTGAAGCACATGAAAAGGAGATGACAAAAATGTTGAACTGCCAAGCCTGAACTGCTCACCACCCCCTCTGGTGAACCAGCAACACAAAGTATGTCTCTGGAGAAAGTTGTTGGGATGTCTGAGTTACCGATGGCAGCACCCTCATCCTGCCACCTGGGTCACCTCTCCTCTCTGCTGGGCAAGATGAGCACCAGCACTGCTGGTTCTGCTAGTTCCCTTTGCCTTACCATGTGCAGCAGCATCACGGAACTGTTTTGGTTGGAAGAGACCTCTCAGATCACAGAGTCCAACCCCCAGCACTGCCAGACCACCACTAAACCTCAGCACCATATCTACATAGCTTTGAAACCCCACCAGGGGTGGGGGATCCACCACCATCAGCAGCTGCAGCCCCCTCAGCCACCCTTAGCTGCCTTTCCCACCTTCTGTCCCCTCTTTGGCATGGTCCAGCAGCACAATGCCCAAGGACCTGGGCTGAGCCTGCACAGTTGCCCCTGATCTCTGCTGGCTCTCAGGGATGGTCTCACAGCATCACACACTGGTGATGGTGGCACAGACAGCACCACCAGTGCTGTGAGAGTGTTTCCCACACTTCCAGGTGTGCATGCAGCATGGGCAAAACCAGCTTCTGAAAAGGGATCTCCTTCCTCTAAAGACCTGATTGTATTGGAGAGTCTCCAGATTCTCTTCATGCCTTTCTTAAAGAGGAAAAACCTCTCCCCACTTCATTCTCCTGAAGTCTTCTTAGTGACTCTCCAGGAAGAAATAAAGTATCATGGTGTATTAGGAAGGACATGGAACTGTTGGAGATGACCGAAGGGATGGAGCACCCTGTCCCAGTGGGGACAGGCTGAGTCGGGGTTATTCAGTCTGGAGCAGAAAAGGCTTCAGGGAGGCCTTAGAGCAGCTTTTCAGTACCTGAAGGGGCTACAGGAGAGCTGGGGAGGGACTTTGTACAAGGGCTTGTAGTGACAGGACAAGGGGCAATGGCTTTGAGCTGGAAGAGGGGAGATTTAGGCTGGGGATTAGGAAGAAATTCTCCACACTGAGAGTGGTGAGACACTGGACAGGTTGCCCAGGGAGCTTGTAGATACCCCTTCCCTGGAAGTGTTCAAGGCCAGGCTGGATGCAGCCTTGAGCAACCTGATCTAGTGGGAGGGTTTTGGAACTGAATGAACTTCAAGGTCCCTTCCAACCTAAACCACTCCATGATTCTATGATACAAAATTGTGGAGCTCTACAACATAGGCTGCAAGCAGAAGAGAAGCAAGAAATAATTCTGAAGCTCCCATGTAGTTCCAGCAGTTTATTCCTGGGAGTAACAGGGAACTTAATTAATACTTCAGCAGGCAGAGTTCAATATCCCTGCCTGCAAAGCACATAAGGGGTGGGCTGTTAATGATGCCCATGGGCTGAGAGTTTGGTCATGTCCTAGGGTAGAATATCCTCAGAAACACAAAGGTTTCCTTTTGCAAGCCCACATCTGTTACCACCACCATCTGAAATCATAGAATCAACAAGGTTGGAAAAGACCTCAAAGATCATCAAGTCCAACCTGTCACCCAACACCTCATGACTACTAAACCATGGCACCAAGTGCCACATCCAATCCCCTCTTGAGCACCTCCAGGGACGGTGACTCCACCACCTCCCTGGGCAGGACATTCCAATGGCTAACAACTCTCTCAGTGAAGAACTTTCTCCTCACCTCGAGCCTAAACTTCCCCTGGCGCAGCTTGAGACTGTGTCCCCTTGTTCTGGTGCAGATGAAGTCCCTGCACATGAGAATGTTTGTGGCAAGGGTCCTCCCCATCCTGATCTGGCCACCAGAGGGATTGAATTTTGAAGCAAAGCAAAATGAGCTTCCATCCCTTTAACAACATTCTTTTGGTCTCCAGTAACAGCGTGAGCTGCTCCCTCGTACTCCAGGCACTCCAGCAGGAACAAAGCCCTCTCTCTTGCTCTGCTTTCTCCCACTCCTCCTTGCCAGCCTCTGCTTCTTTTAGTGCATTAACCCCATGCAGATGTGCTGCTTTCCTTGTCCCAGCAGCCAAGGGAAGCCAAACAGATGCTAAGAGAGGAATAAAATCCAATTTAAGCAAAAGTCTGGGTTTCTTTGTATCAAAAGAAGGTGGGGAGGGGCTAGGGGGGTGGGAGAGAAGAAAAAGCTCCTCAGCCTGTAAGGAAGTGCTGTGGGTCAGACCACATTGGTGGAGCAGGAACACTGGAAGCCCCCACAACAAGCCTTTGCCCAGAGATGGAAAAGAGCTGTTTGTGTTTAATGTCAAGCAGGCAGCCGTGCCCACTGCAGAATGGAGGCTTTGTTCTCCTCAGGGCTTGCTCCAGCTCCCAAATATGTTACCAGAGAATATTTTTAGCTATGGAACCATCTTGATGTAAAATAATTCTTTTCAAGGCCATTTCTGGTGGTCAGACTGAAGCATGAGATGAAATTTCACCATTTGAAAACTATGTTATGGTTGGGAACTGTTATTGGAAGAGTGCTCTCTAGTCTCTGAGTCTGTAGGAGACATGGATGTGTGCACTGGTGCCATTAGCATCGCACCTCTGAGACGGTGGAGATGTGGAGCCATACACTGGTGGCATTAGCATGGCACCATGAACTCCATGCAAGCTGGAAGGACCTTGCAAACCATCAAAGGCAGAGTACCAGCTCTGCTCTCAGCTGGGATTCCATCCTGCAGGAACTGGTCATAGAATCATAGAACCGTTTGGGTTGGAACAGCTCTCTAAGGCCATCCAGTCCAACCATCAATCCAACACCACTATGACCATTAAACCATGTCCTCAAGTGCCATGGCCACACATTTCTTGAACACCTCCAGGGATGGTGACTCCAGCACCTCCCTCAGCAGCCTCTTCCAATGCCTGCTCATTCTTGCAGCAAGGAAATTGTTCCTCATCTCCAACCTAAACCTCCCCTGGCACAGGAGAGGCCATTTCCTCTCGTTCTATCACCTGATACTAGGGAGAAGAGAACAATCCCCACCTCCTTTCAGGAAATGTTTCAGGAAAGGAGGTTGTGCTGAGACAGGGGTTGTTCTCTTCTTTCATGACCTCAGCTTCCTTCCACATCAAGGATAATATACTGAGATGGGTCAGTGCTCCTTTCTCTGCGTATCATTCATGGAGGTGTTCAGATCTCAGACTAATCCTTCCTATTACTTTGGCATTTCCATCCCATGTGCAATCTTCTTCCTTTCTGGCTCTTGTTCAAAGCTCATAAATTAACATGTGTTAGCACCTAATCTGCATGCATCTCCTCCAGCCTGTTCACACTCCTGGTTACCTCACCTTATCATACTGAACCAGAAGGTTCCACCTGAAGAGGAGGAAAAACTTGTTTGGTGTGAGGGTGCTGGAGCCCTGGAGCAGGCTGCCCAGAGAGGTTGTGGAATCTCCTCCTCTGGAGAGCTTCCAAATCCTCCTGGACTTTGCAATGCTGGGCAAGCTCCTGTGGCTGCCCCTGCTTGAGCAGGGGAGTTGGACTGGATGATCTCCAGAGGTCCCTTCCAACCCCACCATGCTGAGATTCTGCAATCATTGACCCAGGCTGCAGATGGGGGCTGAAGCAGCTCTGATAGCTGGGTGAAGCCACGATCTCCTTTGCGGCTCCTGATCCCTTACCCTCCATGCTACCCTGCTGCCTGCTCTGAGCCTCTCAGCAAAGCTCCAAGCTGTTAATCAGGATTTTGCTCTGGGTTTTCAGTGTTTGGCAGCACAGAGCCTGGCTCAGCAACTCCAGGCACCGCTGAAGCACCAGCAATAAGTCAGTGTCCCCATGACCGCAGGGCGAACCCTGCAGAGCTGATTTAATCGGGTTCAGCTCTCAGCAGCAGCTGGCTCTCTGCTGCTCCTCATGCTCCCAGCATTGTTTGCACTTGCTCAAGCAAAGCTGGCCAATTTTCAGAGCTCCTGTGGAGATGCCACAAGAGGTTTTCAAAGGTGAAACTGCAATGAGCATCCCCTGTGCTCACCACCGGCCATGGGTCCCATCCTCAGCCATCCTTGTGTCCTTGGCATAGGGGTGTCTCTCCTGGTGACTTCTGAGCTTTATGCCTCTGGAATCCTTCCAGTAATGAGCTCAACTCCTCCTACTAATGACCCACACTTATTAGTAAACAGCACCATGTTGCTGGGGGAGGCAGGCTGCAGAATGCAGATGGTGTCACTTCCAGCAAGTGACAAAGGAACTGTCCTCACGGCTATTCCTGTTACAATTCCTAAAGGCAATTCATAGAATCACAGAAAGGTTTGAGTTGGAAGGGACTTTAAAGACCATCTACTTCCAACCCCTTGCCATGGGCAGGGACACCTTCCACAAGATCAAGTTGCTCAAGGCCTCATCCAACCTGGCCCTGAACACCTCCAGGGAGGAGGCATCCAGAGCCTCCCTGGGCAACCTGTTCCAGTGTCTCACCACCCTCACTGGAAAGAATTTCTTCCTACTTTCCAGTCTCAATCTCCTCTTATCCAGCTCAAAGCCATTTCCCCTCAGCCTGTCACTACAAGCCTTTGTACAAAGTCCTTCCCCAGCTCTCCTGTAGCTCCCTTCAGGTACTGGAAGATTGCTCTAAGATCTCCCTGGAGCCTTTTCTTCTCCAGGCTGCCCAGCCCCAACAGTCCCAACTTGTCCCTATAGGGGAGGTGCTCTCACTCTACATATTTTAAAACAAAGGTTTGGGACAGAGTCCAGACTGCAGCACCAAGCCTGGGCTGGCAGTGATGGGGAGGCTGCAGCTCCCTCAGCCTGGGCAGCCTCACAATCTCAGCATTTAGCACTTAACCAGCTCCAGTTTCTGCAGGAGTTGCTCTCTAAGAGCAAACAGAGGTTTAAGGTGCTCTGAGCTCATCAGTGTCACGGGTGAGGGCCCTGTGTTCAACTGGGGAGAGTGAAATAGGTCCTTAGGACAGTGGCTTTAGGAAAGAAGTGACCTGGGGAGCACAGGGACAGACCTCCATTATTATTATCATTATTTTTGGTAAGGTGTTGAAGAAGCATGTGGATGTGATGCTCTAGGACGTGGTTTAGTGGTCATAGCAGTGGGGCTATGGTTGGACTGAATTATCTTAAAGTCTTGTCCAAGCTTAGTGATTCTATGATTTTTTTTAATGAGGCAGCCTCCTGTGCCTGCCAGCACTCTGCTCAGCAGGGACATGGAGAGCTAAGCCCTTAGCACTGCTGTCCCACAAAATTCTTCCTGGAGATTTCCTCTCCAGCCTGCACAAACCAGTTGGTTGATGAAAAAGAACACAATGCAAACCACAACTGACTGGGGAAGTCCCAGTGAAGTGCATTCACACACTCACCATCTTCTCACACACACACCCTTGGCAAACTGACAGATGTTTTTCAACACACCTTTCGTGCAGCTATTGGCTTTAATGAGCAGCTCCTGGCTGGATCTGGCAGCTGGAGTTACAACCTAGTCCTTAAATCAAGTCACTTATTCTAAGACCTGAGGGTTCTCCACCTCTCACACTACTCTGCCCTGGGCTTTCATAGAATCATAGAACTGTTTTGGTTGGAAAAATCCTTTAGGATCATTGAGTTCAACAATCAATTCAACACCACCACGGCCACTAAACCATGTCCCCCAGTGCCATGTCCACAGGTTTCTTGAACACCTCCAGGGATGGTGACTCCACCACCGCCCTGGGCAGCCTGTTCCAATGCCTGACCACTCTTGCAGCAAAGAAATTGTTCCTCATGTCCAAACTAAACCTCCCCTGGCACATTTTCAGACCATTTCTTCCTGTTCAATCACCTGATACTAGGGAGAAGAGACCAACCCTCTCCTCACTGCAGCCTCCTTTCAGGGAGCTCTAGAGAGCAATGAGGTCTCCCCTCAGCCTCCTCTTCTCCAAGCTGCACAACCCCAGTTACTTCAGCTGCTCCTCACCAGCCCTGCTCTCCAGACCCTTCAGCAGCTTTGTTACGCTTCTCTGGACTCACTCCAGCCCTCAATATCCTTCTGGGAGTGAGGGGCCCAAATGTGGACACAAGCATTCAAGGTGTACCCTCACCAGTGCTGAGTACAGCAGATCAATCCGTGCCCTAGACCTGCTGGTCACACCATTGCTGATCCAAGCCACGATGCTGGTGGCCTTTTGGGCCACCTGATCACGCACAATGGCTCATCTTCAGCTGCTGCAAGCCATAACCCTCAGGTACTTTTCTGCCAAAAAGTTTCCAGCCACTCTGCCCCAAGCCTGTAGCATTCATGGAGTCATTGTGACCCATGTGTGTTAAACCTCACACACTGACCTCAGCCCGTTGATCCATCCTGGCCAGATCCCTTTGCAGAGCCTTCCTACTCGCCAGCAGATCAACGTTCCCACCCGGTCTGGTGCCATCTGCAAACTTGCTGAGGTTGCACTCAATTCCCTCATCCAGATCATTAATAAAAATATTAATGAGAGAAAGATATTCAACAGATCCTGTCTTGCACTCAGTCTGGTACAGAAAACCCTCTGCAGAGCTGGGATTGAGCTCAGGGCGTTGGGCCCAAGAGCTGAATCCAGCAGCCATCCTCTCAGCTGGCCCTTGCTCCCCTTGTCCCAGCACAGCGCTGCACGCCGTGCCTTCCTCTGTGACCTCCAATATGGATTTCCAGCTTGCAAGAGCTCTACAGTGGCTCTTTCCCTTCTCAGCCCTGCAGTGCAGGACAGAATAAATACTTTAAAGGAGATTTTGCCTAGCTCAACCATTGGTGGGCCAAAGGCTGGGCAGCTGCAGGGGCACAACCACCTGCTTGGTTCATTTCAGCCACCGCAGAAATAAACTCGAACCACTAGCACTTGGAAATGACCTTACCCAATCTTCTAGAAGTCTCCTAATCCCTTAATCTGATGAAGCATTTTGACCTCTGAGTTTTGGGTGGATTAGTGCCTTGACTGCATTTGCAGTAATTGCTCCTCAAAGCCCCAGAGAAGTCTCATGATGGCAACCGCAGGGAACGCAAAGCATTTGCACCACCCCCGCAGACACTGCCTGAGGAGATAAAGCCAAGGGGCACCTACAGAAACTAAAGTCTGGGAGGCAAAAAGGGGTTAACTTATCACAGAATCACAGAATCAACAAGGTTGGAAGAGAGCTCAAAGGTCATCAAGTCCAACCTGTCACCCAACACCTCATGACTACTAAACCATGGCACCAAGTGCCTCGTCCAATCCCCTCTTAAACACCTCCAGGGAAGGTGACTCCACCACCTCCCTGGGCAGCACATTCCAATGGCTGACAGCTCCCTCAGTGAAGAACTTTCTCCTCACCTCCAGCCTAAACTTCCCCTGGTGCAGCTTGAGACTGTGTCCTCTTGTCCTGGTGCTGGTTGCCTGGGAGAAGAGACCCTTTATAGAAAGGTCCCAAGGCTACAATCCCTAAGGGAGAGAGGAAATTTCTAAGGGAGAGAGGTCAGCTCTGGCCAGCCCATGGCAGGTGCCACCTGCAGCCATCCCTCCAGGGAGAAGTTATTGAAGGCGGTGAGCACCAAGCTGCTTCAAACACTGTAGGTTATCCAAGCTGATCCTGTTGTGCTTGCTCTTCCTCCATCCTTCTCTTACTGCCAGTGAAAAGTGACTCTGCAGTAGGGGTGTCTGAGCCCATTTCTGTCCCTTTCACTCAGCCAAAATGGACAATCCAGGCTCAGGGGTCTGATGCACCTTCTGCTCACAGGCTGTTTGCCAACAGCTCCGATGGCTCTTCCGTGCCCGCAATGCTGTGGCACAGCAGGTCCTGCCACCTGTGCCAGATCCTCCTGGATCCTTGCAAAGAAAAGAAATGGTCATGGCAACACTTCAGATGCTGCAGATTGTGATGGGTTTGCAGAGCAACCTCAAACACAACATTTCACTGCAGAGTGCCCAAGCTGGTCCCACCAGAACCAGCAGCCCTGCATTCAGAGGTCACTTTGCCACCTCCTAAGGGAAACCCCCCAACATTCTACACCCCACGTGTTGGCAGTTCTAAAGGAAAGTGAAGGATGACTCTGGTGGCAGCCCTCCTGCAGCCTGGCCATATGGAGGCACTGATGCACACACTTGACTTCTTCCCTCCTGCTTTGCTTCTCATTATCTCGACACTCTCCAGTAATCAGCTGGAAGTGACAATTTCCATTCTCAATTGGTGAGCTGGGGCTCACTGGCCCATTTCTGTCCCCAAGCCATAACAGTGAGGAAGAGGACTGCAATCCTCATCTCCACAGCCCAGCTCTGCTGCTTGGAGAAGTGCACCAAGGGAAAGCACTCAAGGTCGTTGGGCCATGCATCACAAACAAACAAGGTAGAGCAAATATTTGGCCCTAGCTCAGATTTCGGGAGCTGTGCTGGCCCCGCTCGGAGCCACGGAACAAGCTCTGACCAGTGCTTTAATTAAAGTCTTGTTTACATCATTTTAGGGCATTTGTAACCTCTTCAGGTGGACCTCAGAGGAAACACTTTGCGTTTGCTGCCGTCACGTTGATGATGCCTGGACACGTTCGAAGCCCACAGCCATCTTCCCAGGTTAATTCATTGCTCCTGCGACTGTAAGGCTTCCTCCTGGGGAAGCACAAGAATGAACTATGGAGAGAAAATCTGATTGATTGCAGCTTGATCTCCTTATTACAGTGTTTGAAGAACTCATCACACTGTTTGGAGAGCTAAATACACAGCTCCAACAGAATGAAGGTACATAAAGACCCAAATCATGAGATAAAAGCTCCCAAAGGGGTCTTTATGTTATTTTGGCATGATGCTCACCTCCTGCTAGCTACCTTCTGTTAAAATCCACTTTTTGTTCCAATCTGATAGAGCACACACAACATCTGGCCTTGCTCAGCTGCCTGGTCATTCTCAAAGTGATGAGAAGGCAAATTTCTGTGGTCACAGCAGAAGTCTGCCCATGGGTGGTGGATCCTGTGGTGTAAATTGCAGTGCACTGCAGCACTGCCTGGACAGGGGAGAAATTCCAACCAAATCAGAGTTTTTCTCCATGTCCTTTGTAGGGGCCTGAAGGTTCCTTGAACAATCTGAGCATAATTATTCCCTCAACATTTCCTAATTTCACAGTCAACAAAGAGGGGAGATCACAGAATCCCAGCATAGTAGAGGTTGGAAGGGACCTCTGGAGATCATCCAGCTTGCCCAGCATCACAATGGCCAGGTTGGTTTGGAAGCTCTTCAGAGAAGGAGACTCCACAACCTCTCTGGGCAGCCTGCTCCAAGGCTCCAACATCCTCACACCAAAAAATTTTCTCCTCATGAACCTCCTGGGTTCCAGTTTGTGCCTGTTGCCCCTTGTCGTGCCACTGGGCACCACTGACAATAGTCTGGCCCCATCCTCTTGCCCCCCACAGGTCCTTTACCTCTTGCTGAGCATTGATCAGATCCCATCTCATGCTGCTCTTCTCCAGGCTCAACAGCCCTGGGGCTCTCAGCTTTTCCCCCTCACAAAGATGCTCCAGGTCCCTCAGCATCTTTGTAGCCTTCACTGGACTGTCTCCAGTAGTTCTCTGCCTCTCTTGAATTGGGGAGCCCAAAACTGGCCACAATACAATCTGCTGCCTGTGCTGTCTGCAACCACTAGAGACACACAGCTGAGGTGTCCAGTGAGGAGTCTGGGCAGTTCAAGCAGGTGAGGATTTTGGGAGGCTGTTTCTCCCCAATGTGGGCTGCTGACACCAAGGTGTCAACCTCCAGCTGTGCCACTGAAGCAGTTTCTGTTGTCAGTCACACATTTCTTAGCATATGAAGACTACTTTCAGTCTGAATTGATGTGTCTGATTACCCCTGAAAACATCATGCCTGTAATGCCAGGATCCTGAAAAATCCCAAGTGCCACAAGCTCTCTTCTTCCAGGAACCCTCCTTGGTTCTTTCCATCTATCCCTGAGCACAGAGCCATAGATTCATAGAATGTTTTGGATTGGAAAGCACCTTAGAGATCATCCAGTTCCAGCCCCACTGGCATGGGCAAGGGCACCTTCCAGTAGATCAGGCTGCTCAAAGCCTCATCCAACCTGGCCTTGAACACCTCCACAACCTCCCTGGGTAACCTGTCCCAGTGTCCTGTTTCAGAATGTGAAGCTTGTCCTCAGCTGGGTCAAGTCTGCCATCCTCTCTCCTGGGAAGCTCAACACATAAACCCTTCTGTTCTTCCTCCCTCTTCCTTGAGGAAGCTCCTGGAGAAGGCCTGCCAACACCTACCTGCTCTCCCACACAAATCCAGGCAGAAACCACTTTTCCTGCTGATGGTAGAGTGGGCATCTTCAATCTCAGCACTCTAGCTGGATTTAGGGCTTTACATCGCCATCACAGCACAGGCTGCAGAGACCTCAAACAGTTACAGGACGTGGAAAGGTGAACCTGGCTCTTCTGGCAGGAGTCAGTGGTGCAGATGGCTTCTCAGATGTCCTGCTGGGGAAAAACAAAAGTTGGCTTCGATTTTAATACAGCAGTGTCTGTAATTTGTATTGCACTGACCAGATCAAAAGCACTTGGCTTTGTAGCCAGGAGGGAGTTGGTCTCTTCTCCCAGGCAACCTCCCAGAACAAGAGGACACAGTCTCAAGCTGTGCCAGGGGAAGTTTAGAATAGAATAGAATAGAATAGAATAGAATAGAATAGACCAGGTAGGAAGAGACCTTTGAGATGATCAAGTCCAACCTATCAACCAACACCACCTAATGAACTAAACCATGGCACCAAGCACCCCATCCAGTCTCCTCCTAAACACCTCCAATGATTGTGACTTCACCACCTCCCTGGGCAGCACGTTCCAATGGGCAGTCACTCTCTCTGTGTAGAATTTCCTCCTAACATCCAGTCTGAACCTCCCCTGGTGCAGCTTGAGACTGTGTCCTCTTGTTCTGCTCGAGGTGAGGAGAAAGTTCTTCACTGAGAGAGTTGTTAGCCATTGGAATGTGCTGCCCAGGGAGGTGGTGGAGTCATCATCCCTGGAAGGGTTCAAGAGGGGACTGGACGTGGCACTTGGTGCCATGATCTAGTCATGAGGTCTGTGGTGACAGGTTGGACTCAATGATCTTTGAGGTCTCTTCCAACCTTGGTGATTCTGTGCTAACCTACAGACAAAAGTCACCCTGCACAGACACTCTTTGAGGAACACCAGAGCAGGGAAGATCTTTTCTTCAGTGGTGACTGGCTTACTGCTGTTTTGCAGGTAAATCTCAGATCAGAAAATGAGATTCTGAGGTTCAGCCCCCCCCTTGCACACAGCAGTGATTATATTTGAGCTTGCTCCCTGTCCCTTGGTGCTGAGGAGGACAAGAAATGTGGTTGCTGTTCTCTGAAAACCCAGAGTCCCCAAGTTCATTATGTGAGTTGACAGCTCTCCTTTGAGCTCTGTGCACAGTCATTCGTTTCTCCAGCCCCCACCTGGACTCAGGTAATGAAAGGAAAACTTTGGGAAATATCCTCTGAAATGAAAGGTGCTGCTGAAGATGATGATGTTTAATTTCATTGCAAGCAGTGTCCTCTAGTTGCTAAATTGAAAAGTCTTTTCACCTGCTACTTTGGAAATGAAGCCATGACCTTTCATAACTCCATTTAGTCTAAATGAATAAGTAGAGCTGGGAGTGGATTGAAAGCCTTCCCGAGTGCTAACCAGGGTATAGCCTCCATGTCTTGCAGGCATTAATAGCTGATGAAGTCAGCTAATAATGTCAGAGGACTTTGTCAAGGTTGGTGGACCCAAAAACTCATCCTTGTTTCAACAGTGCTTCCATAGAAGAGGGAAAGAAATTCATGGAATCACAGCAAAGTCTGGGTTGGAAGGGACCTTAAAGATCACCCAGTTCCAAGCCCTTGCCATGGGCAGGGACACCTTCCACTACACCAGGTTGCTAAAGGTCTCATCCAGCCTGGCCTTGAACACCTCCAGGGAGGGGGCATCCATAGCCTTCCTGGGCAACCTGTTCCAGTGTCTCACCACCCTCACTGTGCAGAATTTCTTCCTAATCTCCAGTCTAAATCTGCCCTCTTCCAGCTCAAAGCCATTGTCACTCATCCTGTCACTACAGGCCTTGGTAAAATGTCCCTCCCCAGCCCTCCTGTAGCCCACTTCAGATACTGGAAGGCTGCTCTAAGGTCTCCCTGGAGTCTTCTCCAGGCTTGACAACCCTATCTCTTTCAGCCTGTCTCTATAGAGTAGCCTTCTGATCATCACTGTAGCCTCCTCTGGACCCCTTCCAGCAGTTTCATGTCCTTCTTATGCTGGGAGCACCAGAACCAGATGCAGTGCTCCAGGTGAGGTCCCAGCAGAGCAGAGGGGCAGAATCCTCTCCCTGTCCTGCTGCTCTCACTGCTTTTGATGCAGCCCAGCACACAGCTGCCTTCTGGGCTGCCTGGGACCATGGCTGGCTCCTGGTGAGTTTATCATCAGCTGAGACTCCCAAGTCCTTCTCCTCCAGACTGCTCTCGAGCCATTCCTCACCCAGCCTCGGTCTGTGCTTGTGGTTGCCCTGACCTAGGGACAGGACCTTGCACTTGACCTTGTTGAACTTCATGAGGTTGGATTGGGGCCCCTCTCAAGCCTGCCCAAGTCCCTCTGGATGGCATCCCTTGCCTCCAGTGTGTCAATTACCTTAGAGAGCTGGTTAATAGTGGATTTCTTTGGGAGGACTTGAATGGATGGGCAGAATAGAATAGGACTTTTTCTTCTCTTTTCTGAGCACAAATTGTGATTCACACTGATTTTCAGTTCTGGTTATTTGCCAGTATTCAGTGACA
The DNA here is from genome assembly GCF_014839835.1 of Dryobates pubescens. Lineage (NCBI taxonomy): Eukaryota > Metazoa > Chordata > Aves > Piciformes > Picidae > Dryobates > Dryobates pubescens. The sequence continues at coordinate 13,340,887 of NC_071627.1, forward strand.
ACCATTATTACCAGGGCCTTTACAGCTCCCTGTGGTGCCACGAACAGCAGGGTAGAGAAGGCTCCTCCAAAGTCTTGTCATGATTTATCATCACTTACTTAATTTCCATCACCCAGGGCTTCTTGGACTCCTTTTCAAAACTGGATGATCTCTAAGGTCCCTTTCAACATAGGCCATTCTATATTTCTATGATTCTATGAGCTATGGACAAGTTTTCCTGCTGGAAATAGAATCCTGATGGCGCTGTCTTGCTCACAGAACATGATTTTGGTTGTTTCAGAAAGATCTGGGGACCACTGAGAGATGCCATGGGGACAGCAATGGCAGTGCCATGGTTGAGGGGTGCAGCCTCTTCTGAGAATGACCTTTGGTGTGCAACAGGCAGAAAGGAACAGGGGATGCTGCAAAGGAAGCAGGGAGGTGGGGGAACCATAAAGATGCTGAGGGGTCTGGAGCATCTCTGTGAGGAGGAAAGGCTGAGAAACCTGGGGCTGTTGAGCCTGGAGAAGAGCAGCCCCAGAGGATTGCCATCAGGAATGTCTGACAAAACCTGTCAGAGGTACTCCCCAGACACAGGTACACAACTCATGAACAAGGAGCCCTCAATAGAAACATGAACTGTTTTCCTGTGCTACTGAAGGTCCCCTTCAGATACTGAAATACAGCTCTAAGCTCTCCTTGGAGCCTTCTCTTCTCCAGGCTGAACCGCCCTAATTTCTTCAGCCTGTCCTCACAGCAGAGGTGCTCCAGCCCTCTGATCATCTTTGTGGCCTCCTCTAGACCCACTCCATCAGGCCCATGTCCTTCTTGAGTTGGGGGTCCCAGAGCTGGACACAGCACTCCAGGGGAGGTCTCAGCAGAGTGAAGTTCTCACCAGAGAGAGAATCAGCTTTCTCCATCTGCTGGCCTCGCTGCTTTTGATGCACTACAAAAAATCAGTAGCCATTAAACATCACACTTTGAGCCAGCAGCTGTTAAACATCATTCTACAAGGTGCTCTCCAAGCACTGAAATCACAGAGGCCAGATTCTCACCTTGACACCATCACCAGCTCCATGCAAATCCATGATCCCTGAGGCGGGGAATTGCTTTAGACTTGAGCACAGCTGAGCGTGAAACCCAGCCCCTGGTTTTCAAGCCCTAATGAAGTTCAATTGCACAGAGCACTTGAAAGGGTTGGCTGGTTGGTTGGTTTGTTTGTTTTTGCAGTCTGTAGTGTGTGCAATCAGGAACATTGGTCATTTGCAAGATAAGAAAGCTAAACACAAAAGCTGAGCATATGTAGATGTTTAGGCCACGGGGAATAAAATTCTCCAATTAAAATACTAATAGATGCAGAATATCCCCTCCCTTAATTAATTGCTTAAACAAACAGTGAGCCTAGGTGAAAGACTCCTGTGCCTGTTTAACAGAGAGTAGGAAGCAAGAGGGTTGACTGAATCACAATCCCTCAATTAGCAGACAATGAAGAACATTTGAGTTTTAATTAATCCTTATTGGCAGCCCAGTAACTTCCACTGGAGAATCTGTTCCGGCTCATTTTGGCAGCAGGCGCTTCAAGTTGGGGCAATGTCGACATTTGGTGGCCAATATAAATCTCCTGATTAAAAGTAATGGAAACACAGGGGATTAACATCAGGTACAGAGGGCAAGGACGTGCTGGGAGTTCAGTTCCCCACGAGGAGCGGCGCTGCTGTTGGCAGAACGTGGCACACTTCATTTCCTTGCCCTGCTGAGGCAAACCCAGATGGGCTTCTAGCTTTAATCTGATTTTTCATGTAATAATAGTAATAGTAGTAATAATAATAATAATAATAATAATAATAATAATATCATCATTATTGTATCATCATTAGCCTCTTATTATCATTGTTATTAGCGTTGTCGTCGTCACCGTTACCACTGTTACCATCAAAAGTCACTTATTCTAAGTCCTGAGGATTCTCCACCTCTCACATCACTGTGCCCTGGGGTTTCACAGAATTCTTTTGGCTGGAAAAGCCCTCTAAGATCATCCAGTCCAACCTTGAACCCACCACCACCACGGCCACCAAACCATGTCCCCAGGTGTCATGTCCCCACTTTTCTTCAACCTCTCCAGGGATGGTGACTCCACCACCTCCCTGGGCAGCCTGTTCCAATGCCTGACTACTCTTGCAGCAAAGAAATTGCTCCTAATCTCCAACCTAACCCTTCCCTGGCACAATTTCAGGCCATGTCCTCTTGTTCTATCACCTGATTCTAGGGAGAAGAGACCAGCCCCCACCTCACTGCTACCTCCTTTCAGAGAGTTTTAGAGAGCAATGAGGTCTCCCCTCAGCCTCCTCCAGACAAACAACCCCAGCTCCCTCAGATGCTTCTCACCAGCCCTGTTTTCAAGACCCTTCACCAGCTTTGTTGCTCTTCTCTGAATGCACTCCAGCCCCTCAAAGTCCTTCTTGGAGTGAGAGGCCCAAAACTTAACAAATCTTGGTTCCCACTGTAGACATGCTGTAGCAGTTGGTGTAATGAGGATATCCTCTCTGCTCCTGCAAGCCCCTGGTGTCCTCTGCTGCTGCAAACCCCACCACAGCTGCAGCTCCAGCAGCCTTCTCCAGATGGCTGCCAGTTGCAGCAGTTCTTGTGAGAGAGTCATATAAAATTTAATACACTTCACTAACAGACTTCACAGGAGTTGATTTAAAACCCATAGGAATTCACCAGACTTCACTCTTTTATCAAAGGCAGAGAATTTCCTGTTGCCTTCTTGAGATTCACCCAGGCCACCTACAGCCCTGGAGCTGTCAGCTGAGGACCTGTCCTGACTCAGGAGCTACTCTGCAAGGATCCAGGGAAGGGAACTAAGGGTAGCACAACTATTTTCAGTGGCCCTCAATTGACAACAATAAATGCCCAGCTGCCACTAGAAAAAAAACAACCCAAACCAACACAAAACAATCCAAACAAATTAGAATGAGTGATCTAAACCCAGAGATCTGTCCAGGGCAGTGGTGAGGGTCACCATACCTGGAGGTGTTTGAACAGCATGTGGACCTGGTGCTTAGGGACCTGGTTCAGTGTTGCCCTTGTGGTGCTGGGTTGAAGGTTGGACTGGATGATCTTGAAGGTCTCTTCCAAACAAAGGTATTCTGTGATGCTGTGAGTTCTGTGAGACCTATTCCATGTTCTAGTCATAGAATCATAGAATCATCACAGAATCACAGAATCAAAGAATCATCAGAGAATCACAGAATCACAGAATCATTTTGCTCTCTACAACTACCTGAAGGGAGGTTGTAGACAGGTGGGGGTTGGTCTCTTCTCCCAGGCACCCAGCACCAGAACAAGAGGACACAGTCTCAAGCTGCACCAGGGGAGGTTTAAGCTGGAGGTTAGGAAGAAATTCCACACAGAGAGAGTGATTGCCCATTGGAATGTGCTGCCCAGGGAGGTGGTGGAGTCACCATCATTGGAGGTATTTAGGAGGAGACTTGATGGGGTGCTTGGTGCCATGGTTTAGTTGATTAGATGCTGTTGGATGATAGGTTGGACTCGATGATCTTGAAAATCTCTTCCAACCTGGTCTATTCTATTCTATTCCATTCTATTCTATTCTATTCTATTCTATTCTATTCTATTCTATTCTATTCTATTCTATTCCATTCTATTCCATTCTATTCCATTCTATTCCATTCTATTCCATTCTATTCTGTTTTTATTGCTGTCTATAACTACCTGAAAGGTGGTTGTAGCCAGGAGGGGGTTAGTCTCTTCTCCCAGACAACCAGTGGCAGAAGGAGAGGACACAGACTCAAGCTGCACCAGGGGAGCTTTAGGCTGGATGTTAGGAAGAAATTCTTCACAGAAAGAGAGATTGGCCATTGGAATGTCCTGCCCAGGGAGGTGGTGGAGTCACCATCCTTGGAGGTGTTCAAGAGGGGATTGGACGTGGCATTTGAAGCCATGATTTAGTAGTCATGAGGTCTTGGATGACAGGTTGGACTTGATGATCTTTGAGGTCTTTTCCAACCTTATTGGTTGGAACCTTATTGGTTGGATTCTATAGAATCATAGAATCATCAGAGAATCACAGAATCAAGGAATTATAAAATCATAGAATCATCAGAGAATCAAAGAATCAGAGTCATAGAATCAAAGAATTACAGAATCACAGACTCATAGAATGGTTTGGGTTGGAAGAGGTCTTCTCCAAAGGTCGTCTAGTCATCAGCCTGACAGACATCAGAAAAGAAGGCTCTGAGGTGACCTTCTTGTGGCCTTCCAGTATCTGAAGGGGGCATACAAGAAGGCTGAGGAGGGACTTCTTAGGATATCAGGTAGTGATAGGAATAGGGGGAATGATGGAATGAAGCTGGAGGTGGGGAGATTGAGATTGGACATGAGGAGGAAGTTCTTCACCATGAGAGTGGTGAAGCCCTGGAATGGGCTTGTCCAAGGAGGTGGTTGAGGCTCCGTCCCTGGAGGTGTTTAAGAGCAGGCTGGATGAGGCTCTGGCCAGCCTGATCTAGTGTGAGGTGTCCCTGCCCATGGCAGGGGGGGTTGGAACTAGATGATCCTTGTGGTGCCTTCCAACCCTGACTGATTCTATGATTTTAAATGAGCAAGAAATCAATTCTTTTTATCACATCTAGATTATAGATCTATCATTCCTGGGGCTGCTTGACACAAACATGGGTAATCCAGTGGAACACCCATTTAGACCCAAGGCCAAGGTCCAGGTTTACAGGTAGGAGTAGGTAACAAATGTTTCAAGAGACCTTTCAATACCTCAATGTTGCTGCACCTGCAGCAGTTTTGCTCTCGTGCTGCATTTTAATCCCGACACCAATTTGTGAGTTGTGTGTTATGAAGCCAACAGAAGCGCTTCTTGTCCTGCAGTGACACAGCAGACTTCTGGTTTAATTTAAAGTTCTGATCTTCCATAACCTTAATTTCAGTTTCTTGCTCAACAGAAATATTTATGTTGGGATTTATAGGCAGCTTGCAGAATTTCTTTTCATCTCCTAGACTGGATAAGCAAACTGACTGAAGCCTGTGATATATTGTACTGCTGATCCCATCTAGAGACAGGATTGTGCTGGGCAGGGATGGGAAAGTCTGGAGATCACTTTATGTGCTGAAAACACAGCAAGGTGAGCATGGTCCCCATCTTGATGTGCAGAGAATTTTTGTTCTTCTTGGCTCTCATCTTATGTTATCACCCTATGTTCACTTAGGGCTAAGACACAGAATCAGAGAACGGTTTGGGTTGGAAGGGACCTTCAAGATCATCTAGTTCCAGCTCCTGTGCCATGGGCAGTGACACCTTCCACTAGACCAGGCTGCTCAAGGCCCCATCCAGTCTGGTCTTGAACTCCTCCAGGGATGGAGACTCCACCACCTCCCTGGGCAATCTGTTCCAACACCTGACCACTCTTCCAGTAAAGAAATTGTCCCTAATCTCCAACCTAAACCTCCCCTGGTACAATTTCAGGCCATTTCCTCTTGTTCTATCATCAGATACTAGGGAGAAGAGACCAAACCCTACCTCACTCCAACCTCTTTTCAGGGAGCTGTAGTGACCAATGAGGTCTCCTTTCAACCTCCTCAGGCTGAACAAATCCAGTTCATTCAGGTGCTCCTCACCAAACCTTTTCTCCAGACCCTTCAAAAGCTGCTTCCCTGACACACTTCCCTGTACACACTCCATCCCCTCAATGTCCTTCCTGGAGTGAGGGACCCAAAAATGGACACAGAATTCAAGGTGTGACCTCAGTGGTGCCCAGTAGAGGGGCACAATCACTGCCCTGGTCATGCTATTGCTGATCCAGGCCAGGATGCTCTCGGTCAGAGGAATCCCCACCGCAACAGTCCTCTCAGACCCAGCCTGACCCTCAGTCTTGCAGAGGCCATCTTTGCACAAGCCTTGCAAGGCCAGAGCTGGCCTTAACATTGCCATGCTGGCTCCAAGCCCTGCTCCTCTCTGCTGGGGAGGATCTGGGGCTGGATCTACGAAATGGAATTGACCAAAGCAGGTGGGTTTCAGTTCACTTGTTCCAGGCAGTGCCTGCTATTTGCACAGCTGAGGCTCTCTGCCAAACATCAGCACTTGGAGGGGCTCAGCACTTTCTTCTCACCTTTTTTTTTTTCCTTTTTTATATTTTTTTTTTTAAAGGAAACTTAGTGCTCAAATGGAAAAGCTGGAAATGAATCCATAGTGGGAAAATGGAAATGCAGGGATCAAATCACTCCTCCAATAAAAAGGGGCTTTTATACCAGCAGTATACAGCAGCTCTGGTTTTTCAGGGGCATGTTTGCATTCCAGCTGAAAAACCCTTTCTCATCATCAAATATGAGGCAGAAGAACATGGCTTCCTCAAAGCTTGTCTAGACAGCCCATCAGCTAACCACACAGCCAGCCCCATGGCAGCTGCAAAGCTGTCCAAACAGCTCCTGGGATCTGTCACCCAGCCCAGCAAAGCCTTCGTGTTCATTGCACGAGGATGGGGAGCAGGGGAATAGCCCAAACCCAGTGCAGGAGGGGACTGCACCCTGCACAGCCCTGGCACTGCTTGAGCTCACACCTTCCAGCAGCTGGCAGTCCTGGTTGGCAGCAGGACCACAAAACCCACCCCAAAATAAGCCTGAACTCGGTTATTCTGCTTCTTTAAGATCCTTGCAGAGCTGAAGTGTGAGTTGTGTAAAAGTGCAAGCAGCAAAAGCCATCCCTGGCTGCAATTTGGTGAAGATCAAGCAGGAGGACATTGGTTGGAATAAAGGCATGGAGAACTGCATCATGCTAAAAGCATGAACCAACACACATGGACACCACCTGGAACCCAGGAGGTTCCATCTGAACAGGAGGAGAAGATTCTTTGGTGTGAGGGTGCTGGAGCCCTGGAGCAGGCTGCCCAGAGAGGTTGTGGAGTCTCCTTCTCTGGAGAGCTTCCAAACCAACCTGGCCATTGTGATGCTGGGCAAGCTGCTGTGGGTGACCCTGCTTTAGCTTGAGGGTTGGAGTGGATGATCTCCAGAGGTCCCTGCACAGGTTTCAGAGTCACAGTGTTTGTTTCCTAGAAGCACAATATCAAAGCAATGAGTAAGGAACACAGAGGACACACTGGGACTGGACAGAGACCTATCAAAACCCTCCTCAGTGCAGCCTTTCAGCATCCCCATCTGGTCTGAAAGGATGTCTGGCCTGAAGGAAGTTGAGATGATAGGTGGGGCCTCAGGTGCACAGACAAGCAAGAGCTGCCTGGCACGAGGTTGGCAGAGGTTCTGCCTGGCTGAGTTGGGCCACCAAAACATTGCAAACACCATTTCCCTACTAACAGCCCCTGGAAGTTGGGAAGTTGCAAGGTGGAACAACACTTTTCAACACCTTGCTTCCCGAGGAGAAGTCACACCTGGGGATTTGTCTGTGTCCCAGCCACAAAGATCTCCCAGGTTCAGGGCAGTTATTGGTTTGGAGCAGTTGCCTAGAAATCTCACTGCAGACACAGCCTACAAAGAAAGTGAGAAGGTGAACCCCTGGGAGACTGGAGCTACAAGAGGAGGAGATGGAATTGCCTTTGTACTTAGTCACGTCCACGAGGAGGGGGGGATGCTCCAAAAGTTTCAGAAACATTGAAAGAACCTGGGTCCAGGCTCAGTAGGACCTGCCACTGCTTGCCAGCTGGGTCATGCAGGTCAGAAAGGATTTATCTGCATCTAGAAAGCTCCATGATGACATGAAGCAGCTTGTGAGGAGGATTCCTGCTTTATTTGTGTCCTGCAGCTGCTCCTCAGCGGCAGAGCCGCATTCCTGCGAAGCCTGCCTGGAAATGAAGCGGCTCTTTGCGTGACCAGAAATTGCAAAGGAATCCATGTAAGGGCAGGCAGGGCTGGAGGCACAAAACCAGCAGCACGTTTTAGAGCCTGTTCTAAGGCAGCAAGGATCCAGTGCCTGGAAAAACTTTGTTCACTCACCCCAAGCTCCGATTTCAGCAGAGGACAGAGCGGGGAAGCTCAGCCCTGGGCACAGCCCCACAGGTACCTGTCCTGCAGGGGGGCTGAGCTTCCCAGCGCTGTTGGTTTGGGATTCAGTTCACACACTGGTCCAGTCTGTGTGAAAAGAGCCATTTCCACCTTAACTCTATCAAACCTGTTGCTAAGGCCATCAAGCACAAACAGCCCCCATGAAAAGCCGTGCCCTGGTCACAGAAAACCATCAGAGGATGCATGATGTGCCACTCACAGCAAATCACTTCAAAGTATCAGAGACTTGTTTGGGTTGGAAAAGACCTCCAAGATCATCCAGTCCAACCTTTAACCCAACACCACCATGGCCATTGAACCACCTCTGCAAGTGCCATATCCACACCTTCAACACCTCCAGGGATGGTGAATTCACCACCTCCCTGGGCAGTCTGTTCCGATGCCTGACCACTCTTGCAGCAAAGAAATTGTTCCTTATGTCCAACCTAACTGTTCCCTGGCACAGCTTCAAGCCATTTCCTCCTGTTTTATCACCTGATACTAGGGAGAAGAGACCAACCCCCACCTCACTCCAACCTCCTTTCAGAGAGTTGTAGAGAGCAATGAGGTCTCCCCTCAGCCTCCTCTTCTCCAGTCTAAACAACCCCCATTCCCACAGTTGCTCCTTATCACCTCTGTTCTCCAGACCCTTCAGCAGCTTTGTTGCCCTTCTCTGAACATGCTCCAGCCCCTCAACACCCTGCTGAACCCAGAGTTCAATCTGTGGCCTCACCAGTGTTGAGCCCAGGGGCAAACCCACTGCCCAACTCCTGCTGGTTGCACCATCGATGATACAAATAGAATTTGATCTGGTTTGATGATTTCCAATGAGGAGATGCCACAGATGGTGATACCCTGGTGCTTCGGGTGTTGAGATGACAAAATATTCCCAGAAGCAGCATGCACAGGGACCTGGTATTCCACCAAACAGCTCCAGCTTAAAGGAACACCTATGGCTTTGCTCAAAGGTTTGTCAGCCTCTTGGTGTAACTTGGGTAGGTTTCCAAGGACAGACGTGGTTGACAGCTGCATAAATCATGAAATATTGGAGTTATTACTGAGTCTGAGAAATGAGATATCTGCCCTAGGTTTGAATGCCAACCATCATATCTAATAACTACAATGAGCCTATTCATTCCTCTGGCTTTCCCAGCACCCATGGCCACGCACTCTACTGTTAATGTGTGGAAAAAAAAGGGCATTTTTTTTGGTCTAGACCCTCAAGCTGATAGTCAGCAGAGGAAATTATCACCCTCTGGTTTTGGCAGTGTATCAGAAACGTGAATGTTTGTTCCTTAGCCTTTTTCTCCCCATAGTTCACAACGCTGAGCTGGGGCCACGGCATGCACCCAGCTGTCTAAGGCTGTGGAGTAAGGGTGGTGAGACACTGGCACAGGTTGCCCAGGGAGGCTGTGGATGCCTCCTCCCTGGAGGTGTTCAAGGCCAGGTTGGATGGGACCTTAAGCAAATTGGTTTAGTGGAAGGTGTCCCTGCATATGGTGGGGAGGATGTTGTAACTGGATGATCTCTAAAGCCCCTTCCAAGCCAAACCATTCCAGGATTCTACAATAAGCCCTTTCTGGTGGAGCACAGAGAGAGGACATTTAGAACAGGAAGATAAAAGGAGTTGCCACATCCTTTACTTAGGCTCAAGGTTTCTGCACAGCCAAGAAACCATGAGGAAGAAAATTGCACTGAAGTTCTGGCAGCCACCAGCAAGCAGCTGCTTCCAATGCATCGTTCGGTCTCAGACCTCATTGTCTCGAACCTCCTGTGCTCATTCTGCTGGTACATGCACAACACTCCCTCTCATCAGTAGGTAGATGGACTTCTTTTTGTGGTTTACAAACCCAAAATTATTCCAACTTGACAGCTTCCCTTACCAACATCTTGCCCTTTGACATGGCAGCAGTGGCAGCATCCCACTCACTGCAGGTAACTGCTGCAAAGTTCCACAGAAACAAAGCCCAGAAGCAAAGTCCTTTGGCGAGTGGAACTGGATGATTCATACCTCTTAAAGCTATAAAATTTAAGAGGAACATAAATTAGACACCTACTCAGAAATTAGAAGGTTTTAAGCCCTAGCAACAACAAAGTGTGTGCCATGTGGTTTGATTTTAACATGTTGGATTCCATCCCCCCCGGGCACCACTGGCGGGCATGGGCTTGGGTCATGGGACCAGCCATGGTGACTCATGGGGATACTGGAGCCCTGGGGCAAGCTGCCCAGAGAGGTTGTGGAGTTTTCTTCTCTGGAGACTTTGCAAGACTCATCTGGATGTGCTCCTATATGACCTGCCCATGGTGATCCTGCCTTGGCAGGGGGCTTGGACATGATGATCCCTGGATGTGCTCCTATATGACCTGCCCATGGTGATCCTGCCTTGGCAGGGGGCTTGGACATGATGATCCCCAAAGGTCCCTTCCAACCACTACCATTCTATGTTTCTATACTAAGCCAAACAAGGCTTTTAAAAGCACTGCAGCAGGCTTTTAAAAGCATTCTGAGCAGATTAACCAAGACAATTCATTATGATGTAACTGCAGAGTATGGAAACATCTCTTTGCTAAATATTTTATTTCAGAGAGAGCTTTTATACCTCATAGTTCCTCAGGCTTCCAGAGAACATCTCCTAGGGCTGCACAAGTTGCTAGAATGATTTGCACAGGTAAAAGCCACTGCACTGCAAATAATTGGGTTTTAAATCCCATTAATCTAAATAAATACTTTCATTCTGCAAAGGCAGGTTTATGATGATGTTTGGGAGCCACTGGGTGCTGTTAGGAACATCAAAGCTCACAGATTCAGGGAATGGTTTGGGTTGGAATGGAGCTTGAAGATCATTCGGTTCCAGCCCCTGCCATGGGCAGGGCCACCTTTCACTACACCAGGTTGCTCAAGGCCTCATCCAGCCTGTCCTTAAGCACCTCCAGGGAGGGGGCATTCATCACCTCCTCCCTGGGCAATTCATGACCTCCAGTGTTTCACCACCCTGACTGGAAAGAATTTCTTCCTAATCTCCAGTCTAAATCTCTCCTCTTCCAGCTCAAAGCCATTGCCCCTCATCCTATCAGGTGAATAGCAAAGAGATACTTTGAATACCTAGCAAAAGCAAAAAGCAGATTACTGACATTATCATCAACTCTTAAAGCCCAGCAAACCCCCCAATTTCTGCTACTCTGCCTACATCCAAATTGCTCTGCATGAACAGGACACGTTTTGATACGAGGGCAAGATGAAGTTTTACTGCTTGGTGAGCTAATTCCCATGAACAGCCATGCTTCAGCTTTAAACATGCCACAAAAAAGCTGCATAAGCCCATGAACAGCAATGAGAGGCTTTCATTTTTATTGAGCTCTTTCCAAAACCAGGCAGCCTGAGTCTCAGTTTCACTGTCCTGTTGCACATCCCTCTCCCCAAAGCTTCATTTTCACTCCCTTCAAGATTCCCTAAGGATGTGAAAAGCCTGAAATGATTTTCAGCTCCTCATCTTTAAAGCAATTTCCAACCATTAATATTTCACTATAAATACTGAGTGATCTCATAAAGCAATGAGAAGAGCTGAGGTGAACAAGACCCAGCCTCAGCCAGGCTTTGGGCACGTGAGGGCTGTTGCACGTGGGCAGAGCTAAGGGGAACCAGAAGCTCCACTGTTACCCTGATAAGCCCTCAGAAGGGGATTCTGAACCACCACAGATTTGGAGAAAGCAGAGAAGAAGCTGCTCAGTTGGATGTTGTGATCCTGGGCAACCTGCTGTGAGTGTCCTGCTTTAGCAGTGGGGTTGGACTAGATGATCTCCAGAGGTCCATTCCAACCCCACCACGTTGGGATTCTGTGATCTGAGAAATCACCTCATCATGAATTCACTGACAGAATGCCAAATCCTCCTTTAAAAAGGAACAGCAACCCCCCCAGGCATCTGGCCTGGTGAAAAGCTCCACACAAATCAGCACAAACAGTTGTGAAACCACCTCAAGTACAAAAGAACTCCCTGCTCAGAGCTGCTCATCCCCCTCTTTGGCCCTGAGGAAAGTAGATCTTTCTGAAGAGATCCTCAATATCAGCCCAGGCTGGGGGATGATGAGGCTGAGAGCAGCCCTGCAGAAAAGGACTTGGGGGTACTGTTGGGTGAGAAGTTGGACATGAGCCAGCAATGGGCATCTGCATCCCTGAAGGCAAATGGCAGCCTGGGCTGCATCAAAAGTGGTGTGGCAAACCAATGGAGAGAGCTGATTCTGCCCCTCTGCTCTGATGAGACCTCAACTGGAGTGCTGTGTCCAGCTTTGGAGGTCCCCAAACACAAGAAGATCATGGACCTGCTGGAGTGGATCCAGAGGAAGCCACAAAGATGATCAGAGGGCTGGAGCACCTCCTCTAAAGGGACAGTCTGGAAGAGTTGGGGCTGTTCAGTCTGGAGAAGAGAAGGCTCCAGGGAGACCGTGGAGCTACATTTCAGTATCTCAAGGGGACCTACAGGAAGGCTGGGGAGGGACTGTTTAGAAGGGCCTGTGGGGATAGGATGAGGGGCAATGGTTTGTAACTGGATGATCTCGGAGGTCTTTTCCAACCTGGTTAATTCTCCTCTAGGAGTTGGAGCAGAGGAGATTTAGGTTGAGACATCAGGAGTAGTGAGACACTGAGTAGTAGGGTAGCGAGACACTGGAACAGGTTGCCCAGGGATGTTGCTGAGGAGACATTCAAGGTCTGACTTGATGTGATTCTGGACAACCTGCTCTAGTTGGAAGTGTCCTTGCTGAGTGCAGGGGGGTTGGACAAGATGAGCTTTGAGGGTGCCTTCCAACCCAATGCAATGTGCCAAGCTGTGGAGCAGCCTTGCTTCCAGAGCACACAGAGAGCTCTGCTTGCACAGCAGCTGGAATTCTCCCCAGGCTTCCACCCTGAGCACGCAGAGCCACTTCCCCGGAACTGAATCATTAGCTTTTATAGATCCAGTGGCAACACTTTAACGTAATGACCCAGCCATTATTCATCCCCCTGACATTTATTTTAATAACATTCATCATAGTGAGCCCATTTGGTATTAATGGAGGTGTCAGAAGGGCCTCCTGTAGGATTCCTGCACCATTAATTACCCCCACCATTATTTTTATTATTGTTCTTAAAGTTAATCTAACTTTGCCTGAAAGAGCCCTCAGCTGGCCCAGGGAGGTGCACAAAGCTTCCTAAGGTGTATCATACAATCATTTGTGTTGGAAGGGATCTTAAAGGTCATCCAGTTCCAAGCCCCTGCCATGGTCAGGGACACCTTCCAGTGTGGCCTTGAACACCTCCAGGGAGGAGGCATCCACATCCTCCCTGGGTAACCTGTTCCAGTGTCTCACCACCCCTCACTGTAAAAAAAATCTCTTCAGGTACAGGAAGGCTGCTCTAAGACATCCTTCTTTTCTCCAGGCTGAACAGCCTCCAAACCCTCCCTTATCAGGACAGGGAGGTTCTTCAGCCCTCTGATCATCTTTGTAGTCTCCTCTCAACCCATAAAGGAGGTTCTTCAGCCCTGTGATCATCATTGTAGCCTACTCTGGACCCCTTCCAGAAGTCCCTCTTATGCTGGGAGCACCAGAACCAGATGCAGTGCTCCAGGTGAGGTCTCAGCAGGGCAGAGCAGAGGGGTAGAATCTCCTCCCTGTCCTGCTTCTCTCACTGCTTTTGATGCAGCCCAGCACACAGCTGCCTTCTGGGCTGCCAGTGACCATTGTTGGCTCCTGGTGAGTTTATCATCAGCTGGCCCCCCAAGTCCTTCTCCTCCAGCCTGCTCTTGAGCCACTCCTCCCCCAGCTTGGCTTTGTGCTTGGGGCTGCCCTGATCCGAGTGTAGATGCTTCTGGCTGGGTTTTGATGTGATATGGGGCTAGGAATCATTTCCCTTTCCAGTGTCCAGCTGGGCAGCAGGACCCTGGCTCCATGCCCATGACTGACAAGGTGTCCTACCTCCAGGCTAGCTGAGTCCCTGGCCTCAGCACTGCTCGTGGCACTCAGATGGACTCTAATCACTGCATGGATATTCATGAAGCATGGATATTCAGAACCATTTTTCCCAGGCTTGGACATCTTGCCAAGGAACTGGGAACTGCAGCCAACTCCTGCATCTCTGCAGGGAGCTGTAAAATGAACCTCTCCTGGTTTTGGGCTACTTTTTAATCATGCACATTCTATGGACTCAAAGCTGTAGATGTTATCTGAAGAGCATATCCATGCTCATGATATTCTTTCTTTTCAAAAGGATAAGCAGTGCAGCTGATATCTCTTCATTCCTTAATCCAAACCCTGCCTCATCCATAAATATTTGTGTTTCAAAGCTCCTCACATTGCCAGGAGCTAGCAGGGAGGAAAGAACAAACCAAACACCCAACAACCCAGCATACAGGGCTTTGAAACTGAAGGCTAGAACTCCTGAGACAAAAACCTTCTACCTGGGTAAATCACTTTCACTCTTATGGGAAAAGCAACCCCATTTTCACCTGGTGCTCCAAGAGAAAGGTGCAGCTATTTAATGATGGAAAGCTCAGTTGGTGTTCACACCTCAAACCCAACAGGAGGACCAGGCTCAGAGGAGACCTTATAGCGACCTTCCAGTACCTGAAGGGGGCCACAGGAAAGCTGGGGAGGGATTTCAGCAAGGACTTGTAGTGATAGGATGAAGGGGAACAGAACAGAACAGAACAGAACAGAACAGAACAGAACAGAACAGAACAGAATAGAATAGAATAGAATAGAATAGAATAGAATAGAATAGAATAGAATAGAATAGAATAGAATAGAATAGAATAGAATAGAATAGAACAGAACAGAACAGAACAGAACAGAACAGAACAGAACAGAATTGAACAGACCAGACCAGACCAGTCTGGAAGAGACCTTCAAGATCATCGTGTCCAACCTATCATCCAACACCACCTAATCAGCTAAACCATGGCACCAAGCACCCCATCAAGTCTCCTCCTGAACACCTCCAATGATGGTGACTCCACCACCTCCCTGGGAAGAACATTCTAATGGCCAATCACTCTCTCTGTGTAAAACTTCCTCCTAACCTCCAGCCTAAACCTCCCGTGGTGCAGCCTGAGACTGTGTCCTCTTGTTCTGGTAGTGGCTTTGTGTTAGAAGAGGGGAGATTTAGACTGGAGAGTAGGAAGAAATTCTTGACAGTGAGGGTGGTGAGACACTGGAACAGTTTGCCCAGGGAGGTCATGGATGCTCCCTCCCTGAGGTATTCAAGGCCAGGCTGGCTGAGGCCTTGAGCAACCTGGTCTAGTGGAAGGTGTCCCTGCAGGTGGCAGGGGATTTGAAGTAGATGATCATTGAGGTTTCTTCCCACCCAAACCATTCTATGAGTCTATGAAGCAGGGTAGAAATGTTAATTTGGGGTAAGAAGCCAAAACCCAACCCCCTCACACCCCAGTATCTCTGAAGTCACTTCAGCTTGATTTTAGTGTGATAGCAGCACGCCCCTGGGATGATGGCTCCTCTGAGGTGCAGCAGAGCAATGAAACAACACGAATTCTGTCTCCTCTGCCTGCTTTATGGCACATTGCAAGAGACAGTCTATAACCACCCACATCATTGAAATTCTTGGATTGTCATAATCTTGGAGAAGCCACCTGAGACATCCACCAGGAGCACACTAAAAGACTGCTTTTCAACGAGGGAAAAAAAAACAACCCTGAAATGAGAAGAGAAGGCAGAGTGCAGATTTTTTCTGTGATGAGCAGCTCAGTGTTGGCAGCTACCAAAAGCACTTCCATGGCAGTGGGAGCAGGTCTGACACCCACCACGGCTCTTGCAGCTGTGGAATTAGTGTTGCACAGACAGGACCTGGGTTTGCACCATGCTGTGTGTTATCTCAGGCAGGTTAGCATCAGATTTTTTTTCAGCTTCATATTCCAATCCTCTGCAGAAAGAACCTTTTTTTTCCCCCCAGTAATAAGACAAAGAATAAAATGCCTACATAATCCTGGAATGAGTCAACCTGAAGGCAGCAGATAATAGCACAGGAGCCCAAACTGAGCAGTAGTTAAACTGTAATCTGCTCTCCACCTGTCTGCACAGGCATGAGAAGGTGCTCAGCAGTTAGACATCTCTGATGGCTATCAAAAAGCAGGGACAGCTCTGCATCCAGACACCCGTGTGAGCTGGGGCTCAGTGATTGCCCTACCAGCTGAGACCAGTCCTGGTCCCTGGCACCAAGTAGAAAGGCTGCAAATGCTGTAATGTCATAGAATCATGGAACTGTTTGGGTTGGAAAAGCTCTCTGAGATCATCCAGTCCAGCCATCAACCCACCACCACTATGCCCACTAAACCATGTCCCCACAATTCTTGAGCACCTCCAGGGATGGTGACTCCACCACCTCCCTGGGCAGCCTGTTCCAATGCCTGATCACTGCTGCAGGAATGAAATTGTTCCTCTTGTCCAACCTAAGCCTCCCCTGGCACAATTTCAGGCCATTTGCTCTCTTTCTTTTACATGGTACTAGGGAGAAGAGACCAACACCAGCCTCACTGCAACCTCCTTTCAGAGAGTTGTAGAGAGAAATGAGG
Organism: Dryobates pubescens; assembly: GCF_014839835.1. Taxonomy (NCBI): domain Eukaryota; kingdom Metazoa; phylum Chordata; class Aves; order Piciformes; family Picidae; genus Dryobates; species Dryobates pubescens. The sequence continues at coordinate 13,357,444 of NC_071627.1, forward strand.
TCTCCCCTCAGCCTCCTCTTCTCCAGCTGCTCCTCACCAGCCCTGTTCACCAGCTTTGTTGCCCTTTCCTGGACCTGTACCAGCCCCTCAATGTCTTTCTTGGAGTGAGAGGCACAAAACTGGACACAGTACTTAAGGGGTGGCCTCACTTGTGCCAGCTCTATTTCTGGAATTAGGCAAAAGAAACAAAAGAATAAGAGAGTGGAGGGGGGAAAAAAAAACATGCTCTGTCTGCAGCTCCTTGGTGATGTAGAGCATCCTTTCAGCTGTGACTGCAATACCAGATGTGACAGATTGACACCTGCTCTTTCATAGATTCATAGACTGGTTTGGGTTGGATGGGACCTTAAAGAATCATTGATCATAGAACAATAAGGTTGGAAAAGACCTCAAAGATCAGCAAGTCCAACCTGTCACCCAAGACCTCTTGACTTCTAAACCATGAACACCTCCAGGGATGGGGACTCCACCACCTCCCTGGGCAGCACATTCCAATGAGGAACAACTCGCTCAGTGAAGAACTTTCTCCTCACCTCCAGCCTAAACTTCCCCTGGCACAGCTTGAGACTGTGTCCTCTTGTTCTGGTGCTGGTTGCCTGGGAGAAGAGACCAACCCCCTCCTGGCTACAACCTCCCTTCAGGTAGTTGCAGACAGCAATAAGGTCTCCCCTGAGCCTCCTCTTCTGCAGGCTAAACAACCCCAGCTCCCTCAGCCTCGCCTCACAGGGCTGTGCTCAAGGCCTCTCCCCAGCCTCGTTGCCCTTCTCTGGACACGTTCAAGAGTCTCAACTTCCAGCCCCAACCCCACTGCCATGGGCAAGGACATCTTCCACCAGACCTGGTTGCTCAAGGCCTCATCCAACCTGGCCTCCCTGGGCAGCCTGTTCCAGTGCCTCCCCACCCTCATGTCAAGAATTTCTTCGTAATCTCCAGTCTAAATGTCTCCTTTTCCAGCTCAAAGCCATTGCCCCTTGTCCTAGCACAACAAGCCTGTGTCAAAAGTCCCTTCCCAGCTTTCTTGTAGACCCCCTACAAGATGGATGAAATGACCAAGAAATGAAGAGAGGTTAGGCATTCACATCTCAAAGCTTTTTCCATGATCTAGAGGCATATTTCACAGCTGGACAGGCCTGAACTTCCCAGCCCTGGACTCTGACATGTTCTAACACTTGCTTACAGAAAAAGCCCAAAAAGATAATTGAGCCTTTTAAAAAGCAGAAAGACACCTTGGCAGGAGGTACTAAAACACTTCACTCAAAAACACTGAAATGGGATGTGTGACACTACCCAAATTTATCCTTTCCTCAGTGCCTTCACCCTCCTACGAGTTAAGTTCTCAGCAGTGATGGCTTGATTACACAAACCATTTTAATCCCACCTGATCTGCACTTCGACAGAGCTGCTCATCACATTTCCCAGATCAATACACAGCACAGAGGTACCTTTGAAAAATCCTTCATGTGTTGGGAATAGAACAATTGCTGCTAAATCCATCACCTCTTCCTCTGCTAGCTTCTGGGGAAGGGTTCTGGACACCTATGGAGTCCACCAGCGTGTTTCTGCATGCACCATGAAAACAGAAGCACCATAAACAGGCCCAAAGCAGGAAAATGTTACACAGAATCCCAGGTTGGAAGGGACCTCTGGAAATCAGCCAGTCCAACCCACCTGCTAAAGCAGGGCACCCACAGCAGCTTGCCCAGCATCACAATGGCCAGGTGGGGTTAGGATGTCTCCAGAGCAGGAGACTCCACAACCTCTCTGGGCAGCCTGCTCCAGGGCTCCAGCACCCTCACACCAAAGAATTTTCTCCTTCTGTTCAGATGGAACCTCCTGGGTTCCAGTTTGTGCCCACTGCCCCTTGTCCTGTCCCTGGGCACCACTGACAAGAGTCTGGCCCCATCCTCTTGCCCCCCACAGGTCCTTTATCTCTTGCTGAGCATTGAGCAGATCCCCTCTGGGGCTGCTCTTCACCAGGCTCAAGAGCCCCAGGGCTCTCAGCCTTTCCTCCTCACAGAGATGCTCCAGGCCCACAGTTCTACTGCTAGGATATTCTCCTGATCAGAAAAAAAGTAAATTAAAATCATCTGCTGACATATTGATGCAAAGCAGGAGACTCCAGCAGCACGTAGAAAGCATTGGAAGTTTCTGATTTACACCCATTTCTCCACTCTAATGACTTCTGTCTCCACCAACATCTCCCTACCCAGGGCCATCACCTATTTCCTGTCACAAGCAGTCAGAAGAGTCGTGATATGGTTTTTGGACACTTCTTCATGAAAGGGTCCAGAGGAGGGCTACCAAGATGATCAGAGGGCTGGAACACCTCTCCTGTGAAGACAAGCTGAGAGAGTTGGGGCTGGTCAGCCTGGAGAAGAGAAGGTTCCAGGGAAACCTTAGAGCAGCCTTCCAGCATCTGAAGGGGACCTACAGAAAGGCTGGGGAGGGACTGTTTCCAAGGGCTAGTGGTGACAGGATGAGGAGCAATGGTTTGAAATTGGAGCAGAGTAGATTTAAGTTGGACATTTGGAGGAAGTTTTGCACAATGAGAGTGGTGAGACACTGGAACAGGTTGCCCAGGGATATGGTTGAGGCCCCATCCCTGGAGATGTTCAAGATGAACTTGCTGTGGCCCAGGGCAGCCTGATTTAGTTGGAGGTGTCCCTGCTGAGTACAGAAGGGTTGGACAAGATGACCTTTGAGAGGGCTTTCATGGTCTAGTTGAGGATGTTCCTGCTGACTGCGGGGAAGTTAGACTAGATAACCTTTGGAGGTCCCTTCTGGCCTGGACCATCCCATGAATCTATGATACTTGTTGCAGGCTCAGAAGAGAAAGTGGTGTGTGAGTAGATTTTCAGGCACCCTCAGAAAGCTGTTGCTGGGGGAGATGAAATTCCAGAGCAAGCAGGTTTCAGAACCTGCTCTCATATGTTGGCAGTGGCATTTGGAATCGATAGTTTCCATTCCCTCTGTAGCTGATGAGGGAAGGCAAGGTAAGGTTTCAGCTGCTACCTTCTCAGATCTATATGGAATATCTACTTCTTGTGGGCTGGTGGCATTGATTCCTCATTCAACATACTAATGAGGCTGGTAGTTCATTAAGAAAGGCAAAACCAATTGCAGAGTCATTTGTACTTGTCACTCAGCACAGCAGAGGACTCCAGTGAGCTCTTGGGTGAAGGATCATCACCAACATGTGCTCACTTGTCTTCAGAAGCTGCAGAAAGCCCTGTGAAACCTCTGCCAGGTTTCTCTGACCTTCAGGACTGAAGCACTCAACTCATATCTCTTGACTTCAGTAAAACCCAAAAGACATCCCCACCAAAACAGACAATCCTCCAATCACAGGATCAAGGAATCATTTTGGTTGGAGCAGGCCCTTAAGATCATCAGCTCCAACCATTAACCCAGCACTGCCAGGTCACCAATAAACCATGTCCCCCACACTATGTCTCATAGAATTGTTTGGGTTGGAAGGGACCTTAAAAATCATCTAGTTCCAACACTCCTGCCATGGCAGGGACACCTTCCCCTAGGCCATGGTGCTCAAGGTGCCTCATCCAGCCTGGCCTTGAACATGTTCAGGGAGGATATTTATGGCTTTGAAGCCTCTCCAGAAATGGGCACTCTACCACTGGCCTGGGCAGCCTTGACATCCCATTTGGGGAAGAAATTGTTCCTCCTGTTCAATCTAAACCTCCCTTGGCTTAGGCTGAGTTGATATTTAAAGGGATTCTGAAAATTCCCACCCCAAAATGCTCACAGAAAACCCTCAACACCCAACAGGTAGGAGCAATCTTGGTTGATGAGTCAGAGGAGAACACCCATAAATCACTGCCATTTTTGGACCTTTTGTTGTGGAGGGTGGGGATTTTTGTTTGTTGGTTTGGTTTAGTTTGTTTTTTCCTTTAGGAAAAAAATTACAAGAAGCTGGAAGAAGGATTTGAGACAAAGCCTGAAGCCCATGATGAACAATGCCAAGGCTCAGGGTGAGGCACACGCTGGGACACTGATGACTGACAGGACAGGGAGAAACCTCCCCATACAAAAGTTTTAAAAGCTGTGTCCTTGGGAAGGTAATGACTGTGTCAGGCAATGAAGTTAAAATATGAAATGTGAAAGTCATAAAACAGCCTCCAGAGGTCACAGCAGGTGCCCAACCTTTTCACCTGCTGACACACAAAGATGTCTTCTTGGGGTTTGTTTTCCAGTCCCAGAAGACAAGCTGCCCGAGATGGCTACCAGGGAAATGACATTGTAGCTCCATGAGTCACATTTTCCAGCCTGAAGAGGAGGTATCAGATACCCAAGGATTGCTTGGGGAGAAAACAAACAGAAGTAAAAAAGCCAAGGCTCCAGTGGCTCTGAAGGTGTGCAGATGCTCTTGAGATGTACCTTAAAACTGTTGCCAAGAGTCCATGATCATCCCTCTAGTTTCAGTCTTCCAGAGGCTTTTGCAATATGACTTTCCTGGCAAGGCTGAGAGAGCTGGGGTTGTTCAGCCTTCAGAAGAGAAGGCTTAGGGGAAATATGACCATGGACCAGTGCATAAAGGGTGGCTACCAGGAGGATGGAGACTCCCCTTGTACAAGGAGTCCTGTGGGAAAGACAAGGGGTGATGAGGACAAGTTACTGCTGGGGAGATTCCCATTGGACTCTAGGAGAAAATGTTTCTTCATGAGAACAGTTGGACACTGGAGTCATCTCCCAAGGGAAGTGGTGGGGTCTCCTGCACTAGACTGTGGTATGACTCAGCTTGGCAGGGTGCTGGGCCAGCTCATCTCATCTCTCCTGTTATCTAGGAAGGTTGGACCAGATGATCATTGGGGTCCTTGCCAACTTGGCATTCTGTGATCCTATGAGGTCCCCACCAGTTCACACCCAGCTGCCACTCTTTAATAATTATCTGTTGTCTCCCTTTACATCCCAACAAGCCTCATTGTTCTTCCAACTCAATGCCTAGCAGAGGATTGCACCACATGGACTACACCACCAGCACTGCTGGCTGGAGAAGAGAGCCACAGGAAGAGCAAAGAGTAGCACAGACCAATTGTCTTCACCTGGTGCTTCCACATCATTTCCCTCAGCACTTCCTTTCCACACATTGTCTTCTCCTTCTGCCATCTTCTCCATGTTCTGCTGGTGATGGTAATTGTGGTGTGCAGTGTGAGATGAATGGGACTTGGCTGGAAGCAGGGAGTGATGGTGCTTTCTGTGCCCATGTAATTGAGTGTTTTCATTTTCTTGGATATTTACATGAGCTGTTTGTTTTGTTTCCTCTTAGGTATGGAAGCTGGAGAGTCACAATAATCATTTGGCTTGCTTTGTTTGCAAAAGGTTCTCCAACTTAATTATTTATCAACATTATGAATTGGGAGTGATGAATAAACATGGGTGACAATTAATGGATGCTTTGTTGAACTCTCCCATGGAACCAGATGGTCTCTGTTGCATGTAAACAGATGATTTATTTCATTTGAAGATCTGAATATTGAATAAGGAATTAGATGTTTGCAGTGGGAGACCTTACCAAATGTTAAACCTAATTCAGACCAGAACTGGGAGTGGATTTTACACTCTCAGATGGAAACAAACCTGGGGACTCGCCAGAGTCGTCAGCAGTTTAACACATGAGCTCATCACATGAGATTTAGACTGGAGATTAGGAAGAAATTCTTGACAGTGAGGGTGGTGAGACACTGGAATGGGTTGCCTAGGGAGGTCATGGATGCCTCCTCCCTGGAGGTGCTCAAGGCCAGGCTGGATGAGGCTTTGAGCAACCTGGTCTGGTGGGAGGTGTCCCTGCCTATGGAAGGGGGTTGGAACTGGATGATCTTGAAAGCCCCTTCCAGCCCAAACCATTCTATGAATCTATGAAAGAAACCCAGGGCTTCTCCAGAGCCATCAGCAGTTTAACACATGAGCTCATCACAAAATATTCAATAGGCATGGAAGAAAAGTATCTGTCTCTCCAAACCTTTTGGTATCATCACGTTTTACATCAGAAGTATCTATTCAGTCTGACCAGCTGTTAACCTAATGCACAGAGCTTCCTGGTGGTGATTAACCTCCAATTTACACATGAATGCTTTAAACAGGAGCCCTTCACAGCCTGATCCCACTATGAGAATCACAGAACTGTTTGGGTTAGAAAAGCTCTCCATCAACTCAGCATCACCCTGGCCATTAAACCAGGTCGCCAAGTGCCATGTCCACACATATGGAATGGAATGGAATAGAATAAACCAGGTTGGAAGAGACCTTCAAGGTCATTGTGTCCAACCCATCATCCAACATCACCTAATCAACTAAACCATGGCTCAATGCACTCCATCCAGTCTCCTCCTAAACACCTCCAGTGATGGCGACTCCACCACCTCCCTGGGCAGCACATTCCAATGGCCAATCTCTCTTTCTGTGAAGAATTTCTTCCTAACATCCAGTCTAAACCTCCCCTGGTGCAGCTTGAGACTGTGTCCTCTTGTTCTGGTGCTGGTTGCCTGGGAAAAGAGACCAACCTCCACCTGGCTACAACCTCCCTTCAGGTAGCTGTAGAGAGCAATGAGGTCACCCCTGAGTCTCCTCTTCTCCAGGCTAAGCATCTCCCTCAGCCTCTCCTCATAGGGCTTGTGTTCCAAACCCCTCATCAGCTTTGTTGCCCTTCTCTGGACATGCTCCAGCAAGTCAACATCCTTCCTAAACTGAGGGCCCAGAACTGGACATAGTACTCAAGGTGTGGCCTAACCAGTGCTGAGCACAGGGGTAGAATGACCTCCCTGCTCCTGCTGGCCACACTGTTCCTGATACAGGCCAGGATGCCATTGGCCCTCCTGGCTGCCTGGGCACACTGCATGAGCCTACCATCGACCAGCACCCCCAGGTCCCTCTCTGCCTGGCAGCTCTCCAGCCACTCTGACCCCAGCCTGTAGCTCTGCATGGGGTTGTTGTGGCCAATGTATAGAACCCTGCACTTAGATGTGTTAAATCTCATGCCCTTGGACTCTGCCCATCTGTCCATCCTGTTGAGGTCCCTCTGCAGAACTCTCCTACCCCCTAACAGATCAACTCCTGCCCCCAGCTTGGTGTCATCTGCAAATTTAGTGATGATGGACTCGATGCCCTCATCCAGATCATCAATAAAGATATTAAAGAGCATGGGGCCCAGCACTGATCCTTGGGGCACACCACTAATGACTGGCTGCCAGCTGGAGGTGGCACTCCACCACCTCCCCGGGCAGCCTCTTCCAGTGCTCAATCACTCTTCCCAGCAAAGAAATTCAAGTGACAGGGGTGGATGGGGAGAACATGACAAGCTAAGGAGCACCAGAAGTACATGTGCTCTGACATGCTGGCATCACTGCTTCTCCAGGCAGATTGGGGTTTTTTTTAAGAGAAAGGAAACAACATGAACATGAAACCCAGAGCCTGAAGTGATGCTGCTGTGACATGTTTGCAAATAACCACAGCCCCAACAGCCGCTGCGATAGCGATCGCCGTGGTTTAACGGTTGAACAGCACACACATGCCTGCAGCTCATTGAGAAATAAACCCACAGAGCTGCTGCTAAACTGATTTTCATCCCCCCAGTTTGACAGAAGTAAACATGACTGTAACCTTTTAATGGCTCAGGGCAGTACCAGCACTCTAATTGACAGATTCCGTGTGCTGCTCAAAGCACCTCACAGTCACCTCAGGAAGGGCATTTATGGACCCGAGGGGAAAGAGACAATTCTCATCTTGCTGAAAATGGGGTAAATGAGGTGCCAGTGAGGGTGGAATCACAGAATTGTTTGGTTTGGAAGAGACCTCTAAGATCATCCAGTCCAACAATCAACATAAGACCACCGTGGACATTAAACCACATCCCCAGGTGCCATGTCCACACATTTCTTGAACACCTCCAGGGATGGTGACTCCCTGGGCAGCCTGTTCCAGTGCCTGAACAGCAGCAAAGAAATTGGTCCTCATGTCCAAACTAAACCTTCACTGGCACAGTTTCAGGCTATTTCCTCTCCTTCTACCAGCTGATACTAGCAAGGAGAGACCAGTCTTGACCTCACTGCAACTTCTTTTCAAGGAGTTTTAGAGAGCAATGAGGTCTTCCCTCAGCCTCTTCTCCAGCCTAAATAACCCCACTTCCCTCAGCTGCTTCTCAACAGACCTATCCTCCAAACCCTTCACCAGCTTCATTGTCCTTCTCTGGATCTGCTCCACCCCCTTGGTATCCTTCTTGGGGTGAGTGGCCCAGAACTGAACCCAGTACTCAAGGTATGGCCTTGCCAGTGCCCATCACAGGGGACAATCCCTGCCCTGGTCTCGCTGGCCATACCTCTGGTGATCCAAGCCAGGATGCTGGTGGCTTTCATGGCCACCTGTGCACACACTGGCTCCTGCTCACCTCTGTCAACCAGCAGCCCCAGGTCCTACTCTGCCAGGCAGCTTTCCAGCCACTCCTCCCAAAGCCTGGAGCATTCATGGGGGGGTGCTGTGTACAATTGAGAGAAGCAGCCTTTTGTGTGGAAAAACTTGTAAGAGATCCTCTTTCTTGTGCCCTTTGTGCTGCCCATGCAAGTAGAGCTGGGCTCCTTTAGAAGACAACTGCCTGGAATCCTCCCCACTGCCCCTTCCAGTGCTGCACAATTAGCTTTTCAGTTACTCATTCAGGAGCTTGTTTGCTCTGCCATAAAGCCTTTCAGTCTTGTGCAAATTTCACATCAGCTGTGTAGAATCAGGCAAATGCTGAGGGCAGGCAGACAATTAAACTGTTTGTTATTCCCCTTTTCCAGGGAGAAATTACCACTGGCACAAGGAAGTGGCAAAAAAATAAGTCCCCTTGATTAAGGTCTATCCTCTGCTGGTCTTAAAAGTGTTCATTTTCAGGAAGTCTTTGCTTTGGTTGCTCTTCACTCCCAGCTTGCCTACCTGTGATAGGCAACAACATTTACCTGCTTCAGAGGAAAATGATGGTGTTTAATTAAGGACTATTAAAGCCACTTGAGATGCTTGATGGCAAAGTTTATCCTTTATTATGGGGATAATCAGCCCTTAATGAGTGGAATGCAAATTACTGCCAATAAATTCACACACTCGAATCTATCCAGCTTTATTTTGAGATGATTGTCTCATATCAGTGCTGAGTGAAGCCTCTTCCACCTCTGAGCTCAGCTACCAGCCCTCACTACCCAGGGGTGGGTGATTTTCCTTCACAGATACTGGGTTAAAGCTATTGGGAAAGCAAGGATTTTTAAATGGGGGGAACAAATAATACAGCCAAAAAACCCTACAACAATAAATCATAGGGAGAAAGAATCTTCACTGCCACAAACTGCAAAGATTAGCATAGCTTTTAGCTACAGACAGAAGAAACATCATCTTATCTCCTTGAATTGGAAGGATTGGGAAGGCCTGGAGCCCAGCTGGGGTGATAGAAGTTGGCAGCACCGCTGGGAATCAGGTGGTGAGCAACCCACAGTGAAATGCTGCTGGGGGGTGTGTGTGTGTGTGTTGATTCTGCCAGCTCCCCAGCTTCACTTTTAAAATTCTGGGGAAGTCTCAGCACATCTACAAAAGCACCTGCTCCTGTGCTGAGGGCTGAGGGAAGCTGGGTTTGTGGGATTGTCTAGACAGGAAGAGTCTGGTACCTGGGACAAAAGTCATTAATGCGAAGGGTTGTCCTGGAGATGAAATTGTTGCCCCCTATCCTGCATCCAGCAGCTCTAGTCAAACCCCACACTGCTGTTGCAGAGCAAGCTCAGCTGGCCTGTACCTCCAGATCTCATGGTGTGGATTGTTTTTATTGCACCATGCAAATCAAAAGTGGTAGCAAGTGATGGTTGCAACTGAAACCACAATGTTACCTGTGGCTTTGCTGTGCAGCCACGAGCACTGCTTACTCAGAAGATGCTCACAGGTCCTGAGCAGCAAGCATTAGAATCATAGAATGATAGGGGTTAGAAGGGACCTCTGGAGATGGAGTCCAGCCACACCTAGGGCTGGTCACACTGGAACACATCTGGATGGGTCTTGAAGGTCTCCAGAGAAGGAGGCTCCACCACCTCTCTGGGCAGCCTGCTCCAGAGCTCCAGCACCCTCACACCAAAGAAGTTTCTCCTCATGCTGAGGAGCTCTTTCCCCTGTCTGCACTACACAAAATGAGATTTTTCAGGAATATTTTCTGAAAAGAGCAAGAACCTCAGCTGATAGCCCTTAGATGGATCTTTCAGCAGTACCTGCACCCATGCAATCAGTCCTATCTGGGACAGCTCTGAAGCTCTTGCCCTTCCTGAAGCCCATCTGGGGGCACAGTTGATTGCTCATGCTTGATGATACAGATTTTATCCCCAGCACACCATTCAGCAAGATTCACAGATCCACAGAATGGTTTGGGTTGGAAGGGTCTTTCAAGATCATCTGATTCCAACACCCTGCCATGGGCAGGGACCCCTTCCACCAGCCCAGGTTGCTCAAAGCCTCATCCAACCTGGCCTTGAACACCTCCAGGGAGGGGGCATCCACAGCCTCCCTGAGAAACCTGTTCCAGTGTCTCCCCACCCTCACTGGAAAGAATTTCTTCCTCATGTCTGCAGGGGCTTCTGCAGGAGCTGCTTCTGGCCCTGCTACCTAACACCATCTGTTTGAAAACTAATAAATAAAAGCCTGCAGCACTTGTCTCACTGTAAAGAATTTCTTCCTAATCTCCAGTCTCAAGCTCCCCTCTTTCAGCTCAAAGCCATTGCTCCTCGTCCTATCACTTCAAGTCCTTTTAAAGAGTCCCTCCTGAGCTTTTTGTCCCCTTTGTCACCTCACAGCTAAGTAACCAGGGAAGGGCAAAGCTCAGCATGGGACCTGGGTTTTGGGGGGGGGGATTTTTTTTATTGCTATTATTCTTTAGTTATTTTTCATTTTCATTTCTGGCTTTACTTCTCTTCTGGCTTTCTGAAGAACCCCAATTCCCTGTCAAGTACCGGCACATTCCACCCCAGACCTCAGGACTCACTGTTGTTATTGTAAACCCCCTGGAATGACTCCTGGCTTGCTTGTTCAAGGGGCCTCTTGCCAAACTAGGGCTTGGTGCAGCAGCCAAAGTTGGCAGCCACGGGTCTCAGAGAAACCTCAGAACTTAGCAGAGGTTTAGCTAAGGTGACATTGAGATTCAGCAGCATCTTAGCACCATCTGTTCCCTGATCAAAACCTCCCAGAGGGGAAAAGGCACCAACCACAGCTTTGTCCCAGTCTCTCTCTCACAGTGTGCCAAGTAGCCGTGCCCTCTGCGCATCTCCTGCCCAGGACTGTGAGCAGAGACCTCCAAGCATGAAATAGGATTTGTTGCCTCTGCTGGGTCAAGAGTATCTGCCCTAGGCTGCAGGGTCTTCACTGAGTGTGTTTGCAGCTCCAAAGGTGCCAAGCATCTTCCTTGGTTCACCCAGGCAGTGTTATGACCAGACAAATGGGGGTTTGCCATCCAAACACCCCAGAACCAGTTGTCCAGACACTTGTTGGATAGCTCTTTAGGGCTGGGTTGTGACTCCAACAGGAGCGGAGAAGTGATGAGGTCTGTGTACTAGTCACTGGTGAGGCCACAGATCAAATTCTGGGTTCAGTTTTTGGTCCCTCACCACAAGAAGGACATTGAGGGGCTGGAGCATGATGAGAGAAGGGCAATGAAGCTGTTGAGGGGTCTGGAGAACAGCTCTGGTGAGGAGCAGCTGAGGGAACTGGAGCTGTTCAGTCTCAAGAGTAGGCTGAGGGGAGACCTCATTGCTCTCCACAACTCCCTAAAAGGAGGTTGGAGTGAGGTGGGGGTTGGCCTCTTCACCCTAACATCAGGTAATAGAAGAAGAGAAATGGCCTGAAATTGTGCCAGGGAGGTTTAGGTTGGATGTAAGGAACAATTTCTTTGCTGCAAGAGCAGCCAGGCACTGGAATACCCTCAAAAAAAACCCCAAGCTTGGTTTGTTCCCCTCTGCACTTCCAGCCAGCTCTTCACAATGACTCTGCCCTAACAGATCTCTCCTTGCTCAGCACCTTCCCCTTCTCACCAGTCCCCATACCTCAAGCTGACACTGATGGTAAATTGAACTTCCTCTCAAGGAGTCAAACCACATCGTGCCTGCATCACCAGAGGCACCTGGTCTAGCCTGGGTCCTTGTGGGCATCCTGGACCAAAGGTCCCCCTGTGCAGGATCATGTCCCTAAGGAGACCTGAGCAGATCAGCTCCTTTCTCCCATGGCAGCCAGCTGAGTGCCTCTGGGAGGTTCTGGATTTAGGGTGTTTTGTTTTCCCATTTTCTTTTGGAAGTGGAAAGACACATAATAAACAGCTTGCAAGGTGCATTATTATGGGGTGGAGAAAACTGGTGTGTTTAACAGAATGTAAATGATTAGCTGAGCTCAGGAGATGCAACCACATCCTAATGACTATGAATATTCAGGTAAAGATGTTTAGCTGAAATATTGAATCATCAGCAGACTCTACATGCACAAAATGTCCTCCTGCCTAGCTGTCATTAATTCCAGACACAGCAGTGGCCAGCAGTGCTGACAGCCTGCCAGGACACATCAGGGCCAGTTCTCAGGTATGTTCTTCCCCAGGTAGGTTTGTTTTCAGAACAGAGAGGTTAACAGCTCTGCATGCAGCAGCTAAATAGATGTGGATGGAACTCCAAAGCTGGGGCTGGAGCAGGGAGGCAGAGGAAGAAGAAATGAAAGGCTGAGGGAGCTGGGTCTCTTTAGCTTAGAGAAGAGGAGATTGAGGAGTGACCTCATTCATGTTTATAAAGATGTGAAGGGTGAGGGAGGATGGAGCCAGGCTCTGCACAGTGATGTCCAATGATGGGACAAAGGGCAAGGGGTGCAAGCTGGACCAGAGAAGGTTCCACATGAACCCTCACTGTGAGGGTGACAGAGCCCTGGAACAGGTTTCCCAGGGAGGTTGTGGAGCCTTCTTCACTGGAGACTTTCAAAACCTGGCTGGATGCCTTCCTGTGTGATCTGCTCAGGCAGATGGGTTGCAATCAATGATCTTTTGAGGTCCCTTCCAACCCCTAACACTCATGGAATCATTAAGGTTAAAAAAGACCTCTAAGATCATTAAGTTCAACCTTCTACCCTTCACCTCCATGGCCACTGGACCATGTCCAAAGGTGCCACATCTGCTCATTTCTTTTTTAACACCTCCAGGGTTGGTGCCTCCACCTCCTCCCTGGACAGCCTCTTGCAATGCCTCACCAGTTCAACAACATAATTTTCCTTATAGAGAAATGATTTATTTACCATAAGGCAGAGCTCCTTAAATCACAAGCTTCAAGGATTTCCAGACAGCACCAGAACAAGAGGACACAGTCTCAGGCTGCACCAGGGCAGGTTTAGGCTGGATGTTAGGAAGAAGTTTTTCATAGAGAGAGTGATTGGCCATTGGAATGTGCTGCCCAGGGAGGTGGTGGAGTCACCATCACTGGAGGTGTTTAGGAAGAGACTGGATGAGGTGCTTGGTGCCATGGTTTAGTTGATTAGATAGTGTTGGATGATAGGTTGGATTCAATGATCTCAAAGGTCTCTTCCAACCTGGTCTGGCCTATTCTATTCTACTCTATTCTATCTCTGAGCCTTTTCTATCTCATGTGTGCAATGCATGCCAGCACAGAAACTTGCACCTTGGGCAGTGAGAGGAGCCATAGGCACTGTGCAGAATGAGATTTGAACAAGAGCAGGCAAGGCTTGAGGAATGCCTGCTGGGGGGGAGGGGGGCAGAACAGTGCTTTCAAGGCAATATTCCACTGAGAACCAGGGAGACGTGAACTGGCTTGGATGAAGTTCTCCGCTCCAGCAATGGCGTAAAGATGATACATTTCTGGTTTGCTAGAAACATGTGAAACCAGGCAAGATTAGAGGAGCAACCAAGCAAGGAAGAAGTCTGAAACAATGGCCCCTAGCTGCTTTGAGCTGGATGGAAAGGAACTAGAAGGAACTAAGAAGAAAGTCAAATCCCCTGTTCAGCCCATGGAGAGCCAGCTGGCAGCCGACCGGCACAAGGACCAGAAGAGATACGCTCCATGAACTGGCAAGAGCAGCTCATGTGTTTCTCACTAAACTTTGAAATGGACTTATACTCCTGGTTCCAAGGCAGCATTTTTCACACATCATTGTCCTCACCAGTTGTTGTGAGTTGTGCCTTGATCTCTCTGACAAATCTGGCCCCATGCACGGATGCAACAAATTGCGGCCCAACACGCAGGCTGGAAATGGGGTGGCCAAGGGGCAGCTGCCACCACTCCCCTGAACTTTGGGCATCTGTAGCTGCCTGCACCAGGTGAGACAGGTACTGCAGGCTTTTATTTATTAGATTTAAAATAGATGGTGTTAGCAGGGCCAGCAGCAGCTCCTGCAGGAGCCCCTGCAGATATGAGGAAGAAATTCTTTCCAGTGAGGGTGCTGAGACACTGGAACAGGGAGGTTGTGGATGCCCCCTCCCTGGAGGTGATCAAGGCCAGGGTGGATGAGGCCTTCAGTAACCTGGACTGGTGGAAAGTGTCTCTGCCCGTGGCAGGGGGGTTGGAACTAGATGATCTTCAAAGTCTCTTCCAACCCAAACCATTCTATGAATCCATAACGGTCCCACACTGCACAGCTTCTGAGTAGGAGGCAGAATAGCTCAGGTCACCCTGCTGCAGGGACCTGCACCATCCCACCTGTCACCCTCACTGACCTCTCCCACCAGGCAGTGTGACATCAGCTTACAGTGACTGTGGCTTGTGTAAAAAACATTTTGGTAGGTCCAGTGTTTGGCTGCTCCGATCCCCGCTGCTCCCTGCCCTCCTGGTTTGGAGCGGATCCACAAGCTGCAGCTCCACAGCCTGCTCTGAACAGAGGCCAGTGCAACTCTGTCACTGTGGGACAGCTCTAGGAAGTCAGACAAGCAAAGCAGGGGGTAAAGTTGTGACTCAGATCTCAAAGGGAAAGTCTTTAATCCATTTCACCCAGAAGTCATTCTCCTGACTCCAGCAGCAGCGTGGAGGCTGAAGCTCAGCAGGGCTCTGGCACTCAGCATCTCCTCCCCTCCCTGCACCCAGGGCTGGCCAAGGGAAGGGGCATTCTCAGGTTCTTTTAGCTTTTAAAGCCTGTCTGTTCTTCTAGAAGGGTCTCCAGCTACCAGATTCCCCCATGTTCTGTGTTCAATTTGGAAGCCATGCGTTTGTAGCTGGAGAAATCCCCGCTGGCATCTGCCAATGTCAACAACTGCTTCGTGTTTGTTTCAGTGAACTCTGCCATCTCATATTTTTAATGTGCTTATGGAGCAGGACCAAAGCTTTCCTTACGAGCTGGTGCAGACCTCAGACTGCCTGTCATCTATTTCTATAGCTTGGCTGCGTTAGCTTCTCCTCCCACATCTCTTCTTACTGTTGCATGGAATTTATGCTCTTGTTCAGCTGTTGCTGCGCAACTCCAGTTCTTTCCTTTGGTCATTCCACGCTCAGCTCCCTCTAAGCAAGCTCCAGGCACCATACAAAGCCTGTATTGTTCTGGAAGAGCATCTCAAGTACTGCACAACCCAAACTATCTGCTGCCACTTCTCCAAAGGCACGTTAAAAACACGTGCTCCGCCTTTTCAGAGCAACATGCTGAGAAGTTACCACCATCAGCAGCAAATCTAGACACCTTGCACCACCTGTCAACCCAGAACTCTGTCCTACATGGACAGGGAGGAGAAGGGACTCCCTGTTTGGGGGAAGGAGCATGGTGGGAAGAAAGGGAAGGACTGCATGTTGCCCTAACGGGTCTGGGTTAGAAGGTGCACAATGGGATTGGCTTTAAAGCCTCCTATGGCATCTTAAGAGAATGTTGTATTTGAATTTGACCTCTCAACCCCAAGCCATTTATTTTTTTCAGTCTTCTGAACAAACTATGAGTCACACAGAAGCCCAACTTACAGCTGGGATTAATCAATGTCTTGGCACCTCCCCTCATTTTAACAAGAGGAGCTGTGTCTATCAGTGCAGATGTACCATGTACACATCTCAAGCTTTCTGATATCCTTCAGTCCCTTTCTTGAAGTACAAGTCATGTGGGTAACTCTGGAAACCACTGGTATCTCCTCTCCAATTCAAAGGGGTCTTCTGAAAATGAACACAAAAGGACCTCACCCAGCCACAGAGTAAATGGTATCTCTAACTTCTGAGCATGTGAGGAACCACAACACAGTCATCTGCCTCCTGAAGTGTTTCTCTGAGAACTACAAAGCACTCACAGAGCTGCTGAGCAGCTACATCACCACTCATCCAACCAGAGAATGGAGCCCCAGGCCCATCTACACAAGCCATCCGATCCAGAAGGACACAGCTTCTTCAGAGAGTCTCCTCCTCTTGGTCAAACCAGGTGCACTATGCAGTGGTTCAAACACTGTGCAGCTTATGTCTGGGAGACGCTGACCTCTGAGGTCTTGTGCTCAAGAGAGAGTGGAAAGTACCCAGGAGCAGGGAGTGGGGGGGATAGGTAATAATAAAAGAAAGAACAAACAAGGTGCAGGTAGATCTTTCAGATCCAGACTACTTCCCTCCCCAGTTGGAACAGAATGCTCAGCACTGTAGGAAGCCAAGTCTGTACAAAGAGTCACCCCTCTTCCAGCTCAAAGCCATTGCTCTTCATCCTATTACTGCAAGCCCTTGTAAAAAGTACCTCCCCAGCTTTCTTGTAGCCCACTTCAGGTGCTGGAAAGGCACCAGAGGGCCCCCCTGGAACCTTCTCTTCTCCAGGCCAAGCAGCCCCAACTCTCCCTAACATGAGACAAGAGAGGGAGGAAACAGAATCCCCTCTTTCCCATACAAATAACCCAGTCCTTTCTCATCACCTGAGGGATGGGGGTGCAGAGGGGGTGCAGAGTGGCTGCAGAGGAGCAGCTGCATCTCCACCCTCTGACCAAGCTGAGCTGTAGCCCTCACTGAACATTTTCTTTACAGTCCACAAGGTCTTCTCAACTTTCCTCACACACGGATCTTATTTAAGCAGGCTTGGGAGAGTGAGCAGTAGAGAACTGGGAATAAAAAGCAGTGTAGGGGGGGGAAAGTTAGGAGTATAAAGTAACAAGTCTCCAAAACCTGACATCTATTTGCAAGTTTATAGACATTTCAGGACTGCAGGGTCCATAAAAAATGTGTTTAGGAATAGAGCCTAAGAAAGGTTCCCCCAAAAGAAGTGGTTAAAAAGCCAACCTGTATAACAGAAGAGGGCAAACCCAACAAGGAGGCACATGCAAATTTCCATCAAGTTCAGTCAAATCAGGATTTTGTCCAAGTTAGTAGAGATTTTGCCAGTGGAATGGCCAAGGAAAACAAGGTAGAGCTAGGAATGCCCGTGCTCTTCCAAGCACTGCTGTAAGGATAGCGTGTGGGGGGAACTGGACTGACTTGAACCTGCTCCCACTCGGCAACAGAGCCAGGCTCTTCCTCCCACAGCTGTCTGTGGAGATGGCCTGCCCTGTCTTTTTATAGTATGTCTAACATCCAATTGAATGCCTATTAAGTGTTCTCAATCTGATGTCATTTCATTCATTTTAGGAGGAGAAAGGGATAGACCAAACACCACCACAAGAAGAGGCTGGAGATACTCCTGAGAAGATATTCACAGGAAATGAGGTCCCAAGGAGGGCTCTGCTCTGTGGCCACCTCTGTGCCAGGCAGTGGAATGTTGTTAACATGTGGGATAACATAGAATCACAGAATCAATAAGGTTGGGAAAGACCTCAAAGATCATCAAGTCCAACCTGTCACCCAAGACCTCATGACTACTAAACCATGGCACCAAGTGCCACGTCCAATCCCCCCTTGAACACCTCCAGGGATGGTGACTCCACCACCTCCCTGGGCAGCACATTCCAATGGCTAACAACTCTCTCTGTGAAGAACTTTCTCCTCACCTCCAGCCTAAACTTCCCCTGGCACAGCTTGAGGCTGTGTCCTCTTGTTTTGGTGCTGGTTGCCTGGGAGAAGAGACCAACCCCCTCCTGGCTACAACCACCCTTCAGGTAGTTGCAGATAGCGATAAGGTCACCCCTGAGCCTCCTCTTCTCCAGGCTAAGCAACCCCAGCTCCCTCAGCCTCTCCTCATAGGGTTTGTGCTCCAAACCCCTCCCCAGCCTTGTTGCCCTTCTCTGGACATGGTCAAGAGTCTCATGATGCGAATTGCAGAATTGATTGGATTGGAAGGCACCTTAAAGATCATCCAGTTCTAACCCCCTGCCATGGGCAGGGACACCTTCCACTACAGTAGGTTGCTCAAGGCCTTATCCAACCTGCTCATGAGCACCTCCAGGTTTGGAGCCTCCACAGCCTCTCTGTATAGCAACCTGCTCCTAATCCCCTTGCATTTTTCGTGGGTCACCTTGTATAAAGGGAGTCTCCATCCTCCTGATAGCCCCCCCCTTTATGTACTGGTCCATGGTGATAAGGTCTCACCTAAGCCTTCTCTTCTCAAGGCTGAACAACCCCAGTTCTCTCAGCCTGCCTTCATATGGCAGGTCCTTTATATTTCAATGCAAGGCTTACTGTCCTAGGAGGGCATGCGAGGACAGCGGGGTCACCCTATGGGAATGGGAGCCTTGCTCCAGAGAGCAAACACTGAGTAGAAAAGGCTGCTAGAGTAAGTAGGGCAGCAGTTCAAGCAGCCTCCAGGCTCAGCAGAAAATGCAAACATTGCAGTGCAGCACGGAGTGTCCCACGGGCTGGGAGCTCTGGCTCCCTGCCACTGCCCTGGCTGTTAGTGTGGCTCCCAGCCCTGCAGAGCAGAGCGCTCCCTCACTGACCTCCTTCTGGGGCTCCAAGCGCCTCTATCTCCTGGTGCTTCCTCTTCAAATTAACTCCAGACAGCGCTATCAGCTGAGGGCTGGCGGCTGCTATCAGCAGAGGGGGTTTAACGGAGCAAAGCCACCACGGCAGAACAGCCACAGAGCTGCAGCGGGAGGCTGGAGAGCTGGCAAAGCAGGCTGCTCCGCAGCTCCTGCCGTACAGATTGCCTGTCATCCAGCAAAGGTGGCAAGGTCCTGCAAGAGTGGCCAGCCACTGGAACAGGCTGCTCAGGGAGATGGAGTCACCCTTCCTGGAGCTGTTCAAGAAACTCCTGGCCATGGCACATGGGGACATGGTATAGTGGCCATGGGAGTGCTGGGCTGGATGACCTTAGGGGGCTTCTCCAACCCCAGCAGTTGTATGATTGTATGATCCTCCTGGACACAAACTGCTCACGTCCAAGTGAAATTGCAGATGCCTCTGTTGCCACAGACAGTTGTGAAATCTTGGACAGATCAGGTGGAAAATGTTGGAGCATCAATCCTAAAGATAACCCAAACTCCAGCATTTACAATGTGAGCCAGGAGATCATTCCAGGTCTTTAACACTGGGGAACCAGAACAGTCATTCCCCACGCTGCCCCAGGAGCCAGTGCTGGGAGCACAAGGGAGTTTGATGGCATTGGACTGGGTTGTCTCAGGACACTCAGAGACCCCAGAGGGTTTGGCTTTCCCATTTAGCAGCAACCCAAAAATCCCAGGAGCTGTTCTTCCCCCCCTGCCTGAACTGGGGCTCCAGTGGCCTGGGTTGGTTCATACCTGCACCTACACATGAGCTTGGCAGAGCCTGTGCAGGCACTGCTGCCTTTCTTGAGAGATAAAGGATAGGATCTGCAGGTAATTAGGGAATACTCTGGATGCATTCCACTTTAACCCTCTCCTTGCCAGCAGGGCTGAGCACATCTTCCCAGGCCCACTGCCCTTTACCACCAGAACCACCGCTGCTGGAGCAGACCCAGGAGAGATGCTCCAAGAACTTGGAAGTTCTTTCAGCCCTAACCAGCTGCAGAAAGGGAGGAGATAAGGGATGAGGAGACACAGAGCAGTGGTATAACTGCAGGGACATCATCAACAGGAGATTTCAGAGGCCCATGCAGAAATCCCACGTTTTTACCATCTATTGCCCCAGAATGCCCCATCTCACCCTAAGCAGGGAGATAATGACAGCAAGCAGCAGCCATTTGCTGCAATCTCAGAAGAACAATTGAACAGCCACAGCATCAGCACTGCCTCAAATGCTCGTTAACAAAGCACGACTCAAAGCCCAAATCCAGGAGGGACCTCTTGGTGGGACGAGATTTATCAGGGGCTGCTCAACCAGAAGAGGAGAAGGCTTCAGGGAGACCTTAGAACTGCATTTCAGCATCTGAAGGGGACCTGGAGGAATGCTGGGGAAGGACTGTTTTGGCAGGTCTGCGGTGACAGGACAAAGGGTGATGGTTTGAAACCGGAGCAGGGGAGATTTAGGTTGGACTTTTGGGGAAAGTCTTTCACAATGAGGGTGGTGAGACACTGAACAGGTTGCTCAGGGATGTGGTTGAGGCCCCATCCATGGAGACATTCAAGATCAGACTCGATGTGGTCCTGGGCAGGCTGACCCAGCTGGAGGTGTCCCTGCTGAGTGGAAGGGGGTTTGACAAGATGACCTTTGAGGGTCCCTTCAAAACCCACACAACCTGTGAAGCTGTGAGCTGCTCAGAGCGGGTGGAAGCAGCCCATTTTCTGCAAGCAGAGCTCCACACTCAGGCCAGCACTTCCCAGGATCCCCAGCACTTCCCACCAGGAGCAGCCTCCCCCCCTTCCATATTTGCAATTTTTCCTGCTGTTGCAATCTAAACAGAGCTGGCTGTGGGTAAATGTTAGCTCTCCATGACAGCCACTGTACATATAGATTGCATACAGTTTACTTTGCCTGTTTTGGTTAGAAGGTCAGAGCAGCACTCAAATATTTGGAAGAGGCCAGAAATTTATAGCACCTAAGAAATTACAGTGCATGGTAAACACACACACATACACACCCCCCCCTTATTTGTGTGTCTATACATCCAAAGAGAAGCAGCAGAGCTTTGGCAGCTAATTTGTTCCTGCTGGAAGGCAGCACTGGAGAAGTCAACTCTTGTGCATGTTCTTGGGAAGAGCCTTCCCACTGGGGCACACGTGAAGCTAATGCACAGCTCTATTTACATGAGCTTGATTTAATTAAATGCTGCTTTTCAGCCACACATACTCTGTAGCTGACACTCAGCTCCCACCCTGAAAGGAGGAAAAGTTTCCTTTCTGTGGCCCCTTCTCCAGATGTTTGTCTTTGGGCAGCGATGCAGGGTGAACCCAGCTGCAGGAGAAGCAAGTGGGGAGCTGAAGCCATCCCACCTCCACTCCCAACACAGCAGGGAGGTGCCTGGTCCTGTTCCAGGGCTCCTGGAGATGAAGGCAACACAACAGTGCTGTGTCCCCTCCACCACAGCTGGCTGTCCTCCAAGGCCAGCTTCTGCTGCGTGCACTGGACCAAGCAAGGCCTAAAATCTTCCTTCCTGAGCTTCACTCCCAGCAAAGAAGCTGAACCCTTCTTTTCCCCTGCACATTTTGCTATCAGCAGACAGAGCACAGGTTTTCCTGACTTCCATAGGCAGCTTCCCATTCTGATGGTGGGCACTGGCTCTGGAGGGGGACATCCCAACCATCAGGATGGGTTTGTTGCCTCTCATTGTACCCACAAGGCCACAGAGGTGTTTGATCACAGCATGACAAGCCCAGAAATCCCAGCAGGAAGCAGTAGCAGGTGGAGCTTCTCTCCTTTTTGCACTGAACCCCCCCAAAAGGGCAGGTGTGAAACCCAAAGAATTAAGGAGAAGCTCTCCAGGGAGCACAGCAGATGTGCAGCCAGCCAGGGGAGGGTGCTGCCTCCAGTCCTAAGGAATCCACCCAATGATAGACAAAGCACTTAAATAATCTTCCCCAAGCAGAGTGAAACATGAAGGGCAACAAAGGTGACAAAGGGTCCGAGAGAAGTGACAGAGGGAGCCAGGGTTGTTCAACCTGGAGAAAAGGAGCCTGAGAGGAGATCTTACTGCTCACTACAGATCCTTGTAAGGAGGTTGGAGCAAAGTAAGGGCTGGCCTCTTTCCCCTAGTATTAGGAGAGGAAATGGTCTGAAATTGTGCCAGGGGAGGTTTAGGTTGGAGATGAGGAACATTTCTTTGCTGCAAGAGTGGTCAGGTGTTGGAACAGGCTGCCCAGGGAGGTGGGTGGAGGCACCATCCCTGGGGGTGTTCAAGAAAGGTTTGGACATGGCACTTTGTGGCATGGTTTGTTTGCCATGGTGGTGTTGGTTTGATGGTTGGCCTTGATTATCTTGGAGGTCTTTTGCAATTGAAACAATTCTATGGTTCTGTGATGCAGAGCTTAACCCTGACACACACACACGAACACAAGGAGGGCAGAGCCATGCCTTGGAAAGAGGAGCTGCCATCAGGAACAGCACCAACCCCAGAATTCCCACCTGGATCACTGCACTCTGCTGAGACAGAAGCCCCATTCTGCAGTGGGAATCTGCTTAGCCACATCCCAACACCTTCCTGCAGCCCATCCTCCCAGCAAGGGCTGCCCTGGTCCTCAGCCTGCTGCAGAAAGGAGCTGCCTGCCTGGCCCAGCTGGCACAGCCACCAGCCACTCCATGAAACTTTAATTATGGTTAATCAAAGGGCTGCAGCTGCAGCTTGGATCTGGCAGAGTAAAGCTCATTTCTCCCAGCCTTCCAAGGATGACTTAAGTTCACTGCTCATCGCAAGTCAAACATTAGCTCCCAAGCAGCACCCAGCAGTGGGAGCCATGGGCTCACTGCCCAGGAAGGCAGAGCCTCAGGGTTGTGCAATGGAAACCAGCTCTGTCTGCTGAGGCCACCAATGCAGGAATGTGCTTATGATGATTATTGTTAAGAGAAAACAATATACCCCCTGTCAAGAATTATCTTTCACAAGACAGAACTAGTGGAAAAATAAGTGAAAAAGTAAAATCTCCTGGCCTGGGTTACCAGGGATGGGGAAAGCAGCCAGCTCTGCACTGCCACAGCATGTGGAGAGTGATGAACTGGGTGAAGAACACCCATAAAGTCAGCAGTTCCTACCACAGGATCACAGATTGCATTGGGTTGGAAGGCACCCTCTGAGGTCATCTTGTCCAACCCCCCTGTGCAGTCAGCAGGGACACCTCCAAATAGATCAGACTGCCCAGGGTCACAGCAAGTCTCATCTTGACTATCTCCAGGGAGGGGACCTCTACCACGTCCCTGAGCAACCTGTTCCAGCATCTCACCATCCTCACACTGTGAAGAGCTTCCTCTTGATGACCAACTTAAACCCACCCTGCTCCAGTTTCAAACCATTGCCCCTCCTCTTATCACCACAACCCCTTCTAAACAGTCCCTCCCCAGCCTTCCTGTAGTACCCTTCAGATATTGACATGCATCTCTAAGGTCTCCCTGGAACCTTCTCTTCTCCTTGCCGAGCAGCCCCAACTCTCCCAGCCTGTCCTCACCGCCCTATGACACAGCAGCCATGCAGAAGCTGTGTCCTGCCCCTGTGTCTGGGGACATAAAGCAGCAGCAGCTGCTGCTCTGCTTGCTACCACAATGCCCAACAGCAGGACCATGCTCAGAGAGGCTTTTAACTTATCCCAAAGATGAAGCCCCAATTTCTTTTTTTCCTCAAATGGAGTTTCATGACTCAATATTCAAATTCTGAGCAGAACCCCCTCCAGATTCCACTTCTGTCTCTCACACCCCAGTAGAGCAGCTGCCACCAGGGCTGGGCTACAGACAAAGACACCCTGGGGGTGGCACTGGGCAGCTCTTGCCATTTTGCAGCACCTGCCTCCTCTCAGGCTGGGAATTCTAAAGAGAAGGAAAACTTCAAAATAAACTTCAGACTTCTTTGCACAGAAAGCACTTAAACAGCCTCCACATCTAGACCCAAACGTGGTCACTCTGGTGTGCATCAGCTCTTTCCCCCTTGGTTTATTTTTAGACCTTTAGTTGCCATAACAACCCCTTTTGCTGGCTGGTCACTGGAGTGAGCTTTCTCTTCCTTCCCCAGCACAGCAGAGCCCTGACCAACACCTGTACTCCAAAGGGGAGGGGTGCTCCCCCTGCTCCAGGACACTCCTGGGGTACCCACAGCGGTACAGAGCCTCTCTAGGCTGTGCTGGGCCAACGAGAACAGACACAGGAGGCAAGGCTGCAGCTACCACCACCTGGGCACACACAGCATCAGGCTCAGGGAGAAAAAAATGTGGCCAAAAAAGCAGACAGAACACTCCAGAAGTGACTGGGTTGCAACAACTATTGCACACACACCCCCCCAAAAGGAGCCCCTCTCTTACCTCTCAGGGCTCCCCAGACAGACTCCCCAGGAAAGCTCTCAGGGTAAGAGCAAGCCTCAGAGTGGCTGCACAAAGAAGCAGGGCTGTGTGGACAGGGAACACCTGGGTGGGTGGGGAACACCTGGGTAGATGGGGAACACCTGAATGGGTCAGGAGGTTGAACCACATGATCCTTGCAGATCCCTTCTAGCTGAAATCTGGTCTAGTGTAGTCTTGCCCTATTTTCCCACGTGAATGGGGCACCCCTGAAATCCTTCTGCCCCTTTCAAACCAACACCCTGCCCAGCCTGCAAGCAACACAAACTGGAGGTGAGCAAGGTGCTCGTCCAAGGACAGAGCTCTGCTACAGCCAGAGCAGGAGCTGGGATTACTGGAGGTCTTCTGCATCCCTTCATGGGCTGAGCTGCAGCCAGGTGGGGCTGCAGCTGGCAGTGATGGATCTCCTTGCTGCAGCCCGGCCCTCATTGTCCCCATTGGCCTGCCCTGACTGCCTCTGACCTGACCTTTTGAACAGATATTTTTGCTAACAAATGGCAGTGTTGCTGCAGACACAGTGACTTAAGATTGTGAGCAAGGGAAGAGATGCCAGGGTGGCTCCTGGTGGTGCCTGTTACAAACAGCTGGGACCCAGGGGCTTGTTAAAACTGCTGCTGCCTGGCAGAGAGTTCAGAAGGGGCAGTGGGGACAGAGCTTAACCTTTTCCCTGTGTGCCCTGCCATGACCCAGTGAAGGCAGAAGGGCTGTAATGGGCTCTGCTGCTGCCAGGCTCCAGCAGCTTCCCTGGGTCCTGCACTTGGATCACAACAACCCCATGAAGGCTGCAGTCTGGGGGCAGAGTGGCTGGAAACTGCCAGCAGAAAAGATCCTGGGGGTGTTGGTTGACAGTGACTGAAGATGAGCCAGTGTGTGTGGCCAGGTGGCCAAGAAAGCAAACAGCATCCTGGCTTGGATCAGCAACGCTGTGACCAGCAGGACCAGGGCAGGGATTGTCTCCCTGTACTGGACAATGGCACTGGTGAGGCCACACCTCAAGTTCTGGGTCCAGTTTTGGGCCCCTCACTGCAAGAGGACATTGAGGGGCTGGAGCAGGTCCAGAGAAGGGCAAGGAAGCTGCTGAAGGGTCTGGGGAGCAGGGCTGGCGAGGAGCAGCTGAGGGACCTGGGGTTGTTTAGTCTGGAGAAGAGGAGGCTGAGGGGAGACCTCATTGCAAAAATGGAGAAGTTCAGTTAAAAAGAGATTGTCAGGGGGTGCTGCCAGCACAGGCCTGTCCTTCCCTCCCCTGGGCTGCTGCTTTCCAAGGCCAGGCAGGAATTTGCTTGCAGAACATATGGAATTTGTACATTACTCAGCATAATTAAGTGTAACTGGTTAAATGAGCTCAGCAACACTGGAGGTCACTGGGACAGCCATTAACTTTTCCCTGCAAAGGGAAATGGCAGTTGGCCAAAAGTTCCTTAGCTTCCTCCACCCCTTTTTCTCTCCCTCCTTTTTTAACTGTTATTACACAGGATTTTTCTCTTCTTGCAGGAGAATGAGAAGCTGTGGCCATGTAACAGCAGCACAACCCAGTGTGCTCCCACTAGGGGACAAAATCTGTTCTAAGCTCTGAAATCAGACCCAGAGCATCAGACTTCAGTGACCAACTGAGATCTTGTAGAACCTGGTGCCACCTGGAGACATCAGAGAGTTCTGTTCCACAGGAGAGGAGTGTAGAAAGTACCAGCAGTGTGCTGCCGTGCCCAGGAGGGCAAATGATCTCCTGGAGTGCATGAAGAAGAGTGTGACCAGCAGATCAAGGGAGGTTCATCCACTCTTCTGCTTTGATGGGGCCACATCTGCAGTACTGGGTCCTGTTCTGGGCTCCCCTGTGAACTACTGAAGAGAGTCCAGTGGAGGCTACAAAGATGCTGAGGGGCCTGGAGCATCTTGTGAGGAGGAAGGGCTGAGAGCCCTGAGGCTGCTGACCCTGAGGGGGCATCTTTTCACTGCTTAGCAAGAGCTAAAGACCTGTGGAGGGCAAGAGGATGAGGCCAAACTCTTGTTAGTGGTGCCCAGGGACAGGACAAGGGGCAATGGGCACAAACTGGAACCCAGGAAGTTCCACATCAACATGAGGAGAATCTTCTTTGGTGTGAGGGTGCTGGAGCCCTGGAGCAGGCTGCCCAGAGAGGTTGTGGAGTCTTCTTCTCTGGAGAGCTTCCAAACCCACCTGGCTATTGTTATCCTGGGCAAGCTGCTATGAGTGCCCTGCTTTATCAGGGAAGTTGGACTGGATGATCTCCAGAGGTCCTTTCAAGCCCCCATCATGCTGGGATTCTCTGAAACACTGCGTGCTCACCACCCCCTTCAGGGGAGGAGCAGAGCTCTCTTTAGGAGCAGAAGCCACACATCAGATGGACACTGATACCTGCCAGGATTTCTTTCCTCATGCTCAGACACAGTGAGAGCTCTCCAAACAGCATCACTCCTTCCAGCACCTGTTTGCTGGGCCATTCTTCACCCAATCCTCCTGCAGAGGATGCTTTGACTTCTTATCTGTCCCCCCTCCTCTGCTTGTCCCCTCCTGCAGTGTCAGTGTGGCCCTGCCACCAGTCCAAGGCCAGGGAACTGATTAATCTAGAAATGAATCTAATCAGCTTAAACAGAAGTGGTCATTAGCAGGAGGAGTTCCTCAGTCCAGCTCCTGGAGCTCCAGGCACCAGCCCCAGCCCTGGCACCCAGCACCAGAGTTAGAACTTCCCAGAGAAGGGATCCAGCAGCTTGGGGAGCAGATCCCAAGATCTAGCAAACACCAGATGAGCTCAGGAGACCTGGCATACACAGATTGCCATCTAGTGGATCTGCAAACGGCTGCTCAGAACCTGCCTCACGCCGAGTTTTGTTAAAGGATGCTGCGTGAGCCTGAACAGTACTGCAAGGCTGCTCTGGAATTGCTTTCCCGTGCCCCCCACCACCTCCAACGCTGCCCCTGACCCTGTGGCCAACAGGTTTGGAGGCCACACTGTGTTTGCTCTACTTTCTTCCTGTATTTCATGTTCTCAGGATGTTTTGGCTAGAACATGAGGCTGAAGAGAGATGGGGACAAGAAGGTTCATTTTTGGTGCTACTTCTCCAGGGTGAAATCCAGGTTGGAGGTCAGGGATGCTCTGACTGTGGTCATAACTTATAGCAGGAGGTGAAGTGAACCCAAATAACCTCATCAAAACCCTCATGTGTATGGTCAGCATCCATGAACCTGTAGGACATGATACATCCCAGCAGTCTGCTGGACCTCAGCAATGGCAAGGTGTTACTGCTCAACTTGAATTTGCTGTGGAGGATGAAGCTCCTCCTCACTCAGCTGCCTGATGTCACTGGAGATGTTGCACTGCACAGTGGTGAGACACTGGAACAGGTTGCCCAGGGAGGCTGTGGATGCCTCTTCCCTGGAGGTGTTCAAGGCCAGGCTGGATGAGGCCTTGAGCAACCTGGGCTAGTGGAAGGTGTCCCTGCCCATGGCAGGGGAGTTGGAACTGGATGATCTTGAAGGTCCCTCCCAACCCAAAGCATTCCATGATTCCTATGATTTGCATGAGCAGCAGCAATCTCTGTCTCTGCGAGGGGCTGGAGCAGTTGAAGGTGGGAGCTGTAAATCACAGGCAGTCTGGCTGGGCTGTGAGCAGGCTCCACACTGAGTGGTGTGGTGGGAAACCTGCATCGAGAAATCCTGGCAGCAGCACGGTGGGGGCTGAGATACTGGAACAGCACCAGCCAAGGCTCTTTCTGCTGCCAGGGTTTCTTGGAAGACTCTAGCAACATTTCTGCACTGAGCAAGCCCACCTCTGCCCAGCACACTCCACGTGACGTGGTCCAGTCCCCCAACTTCTCATGGTGGTTTAGTGCCTCCATCAAAGACTACATGAAAGAGAAATCAGGACCTTAGCAACCAGGGCGGGATCCAAACATCAAACCCAAGCACAGCAGAGGGAAGTGAGTTGTTTGGGGGATTACACTTCAGGTTTCCATGGAAAAACCCTCCCCTAGAAGACACTTCCAGACAAATTTCTGTGTCAACCAGAGTGAGGTTTCAGAGCTTGGGCTTGATGATTTTAATGAGCATCATCTAGCTGCTGCCAGCACTTCCCAATTCCAAATTGCAGCTTAGCTGTGTTTTCTCCAGGGTCTAGGATTCTGCCTGCACTGGCTTTGAAAATAATGAAGGCACCAGAGATGGCCTCTGCAGTTATTCAATCATCTGCTCAGCAATCCAGAGGGGAAACAAGCAAACAAATGTACTGGAGGTGGGAAGAGAGCTGAATGTGAATGCTTCAGAGCATGAAAAGCTCCCAGCTCCTCTGGAGTGCTGCGCACCAAGAGCTGCCTGCTGGTTTCTGCACACAGAATCGAAAGCAACAGGAGCATGAAGCCTACAAACCAGCCAGGTCAGTCAATGACTGGGGCAGAAAGACAAGAACTGGTGTGTTTCTCCAGTGGGCATTTAATCACAGAACCACAGAACTGTCTTGGCTAGAAAATCCGTCTAAGATCATCAAGTCCAACCATCAACCCGCCGCTACCATGGCCACTAAACCATGTCCCCAGGTGCCATGTCCACACATTTCTTGAGCACCTCCAGGGATGGTGACTCCACCACCTACCTGGGCAGCCTGTTGCAGTGTTTGGGAACCCTTTCAGTCAAGAAGTTTCTTCCATATCCACCCTAAATATCCCCTGGTGCAACAGGAAGCCATTGCCTCTCATCCTATCACTTGTTCCCTGGGAGAAGAGGCTCTGAAAACTAGGGTCTGAAATAATCCAATTTGAATATTTCCAAGCTGCTCAAAATGGGTTAATTTTACCAAATTTTATGTAATTCAAGGCAGAGGGAAATTATTTTAATAACATTATTTGAGAGTAAAGAGGAATCTTTGCTGTGATTGCTTAGCAATTACAGAAGTTGGGCTGAGAGGGCTTTTCGCTGCTGCTGTGATTCAGTTGGAAATTACTATCTTGGCAGTTCCCTGTCAGCTCCTCCTCCCCTCTCAGCACAGAATCACAGAAACATTCAGGTTGGAAAAGACCCTCAGGATCACCAAGTCCAACCAATAACCCTGCTCTACAAGGTTCACCCCTAAACCGTGTCCCCAGGCACCATATTCAAACCACCTTTAAACGCATCCAGGGTCGGTGACTCAACCACCTCCCTGGGCAGCCCATCCCAGTGCCTGAAACTTCAACCATAGCTCCTCACCCCTCAGAGGGAGCTGCTCAGGACACAGTGATGCTGCTGCCATCTCCATCCCAGCTGGGAGAAAGTCTGAAGTGAAGGCTGACTTCACAACAACATGGGTGCCAGGTATGACCAGAAGAGCCAGGACTGTGTCTGCATGAGTGCAGATGTGCTCAGAGCTGGCAGGTGTTGCTACAGCTGCTTCTCCAGCACAGCTGGAAGGGTCCCAGCAGCTGGGGGTAACGTCTCTTGTTTGCCTGTCTTTGTGTATGGGGAAGAAGATAGAAGAGAGAGAGGTGGGGCCATTCTGACCTGGAACCATCCCTTGGGAGCATCCCATGGCTGCATCTCACCTCAGCATCCCATGGAAAGCATCCCTCAGGAGCATCCCATGGCTGTATCTCACCTCAGCATCTCCTGATACCATCCCTCACAAGTATCCCATGGCTGCATCTCACTTCACCATCCCCTGGAAGCATCCCAAGGCTGCATCCCATGGCTCCATCCCTTGGGACCATCCCACACCCCACACCATGGCTCACACTCCAGCCTGGCATAGTGCAGGGTTTGCTCCCATGAAGGGGAGGAGCACTCAAGGCTTTCTGCGTGGAATTTCCTACCCATCACTGCGTCCACTCCATGCACTCTGATGATTTATTTCTGCAAGGAAAGGCCAAGAAAATGCTCCCAGCTGAACTCCTCAACAGCTTCTTAGCCAGGGCTGGATTTTCCCTCCCTCTCTTCCTGTGTTTTCCGTGACCATTTGTTAAGCACATCACAGCCCACGCTTTACCTCACTCTGAAGCTCTGAGACCTTCTGTGGCTTTGTTCCCTCCTGGCGTTCTCTCCATAAATCACTGCACATCCACCACAGATCCAGCCAGAACTGATAGGAGCAACATGTGGAAAATGCAATCCTGTTCCATAGGTGTGGATGCTGAAGTGATCTATCTGCTGACAAAGTGCCTCAGCAGTGACAGCAGCACCACGGAGATGTGGCCTCCAGTTCTGCCTGAATGTCTGAGTCTGCTCAGGGGAGCAGAAGTTGGGTGGGAAAACTCCACCAGCTCCTACAGAGCATCATTGTCAGATTGAAACTACACTCAATCCAGTAGTGAAACAAAACTGAGAAGAGATCTGAGGCAGAACGAGGCCTTTTCAGCTGAACTACAGCTCAGGCAGAACAAGAGAATGATCAGAGGCCTGGAAGCCTTGCCAGATGAGGAAAAGCAGAAAGAACTTGAGGTTGCTCAACTTTGAGGAGAGAAGGCTTAGGGGAGCCCTTATGACCATGGACCAGTACAGAAAGGGAGGTTACCAGGAGGATGGAGTCTCCTTTTGTACAAGGAGACCCAGGGAATGGACAAGAGGTGATGGGGACAAGTTACTGCTGGGGAGATTCCCACTGGACTCCAGGAGAAAATACTTCTCACTCAACAGTTGGACACTGGAGTCATCTCCCAAGGGAAGTGGTGAAGTCCCCTACACTGAACAGTTTTAACTGTGTCCAGTTCTGGGCCCCTCAATTTATGAAGGACATTGAGACTCTTGAACATGTCCAGAGAAGGGCAGCAAGGCTGGGGAGAGGCCTTGAGCACAGCCCTGTGAGGAGAGGCTGAGGGAGCTGGGGTTGTTTAGCCTGGAGAAGAGGAGGCTCAGGGGTGACCTCATTGCCCTCTACAACTACCTGAAGGGAGGTTGTAGCCAGGAGGGGGTTGGTCTCTTCTCCCAGGCATCCAGCACCAGAACAAGAGGACACAGTTTCAAGCTGTGCCTGGGGAAGTTTAGGCTGGAGGTGGGGAGAAAGTTCTTCACTGAGAGAGTTGTTAGCCATTGGAATGTGCTGCCCAGGGAGATGGTGGAGTCACCATCCCTGGGGTGTTCGAGAGGGGATTGGACGTGGCACTTGGTGCCATGGTTTAGTCATGAGGTCTGTGGTGACAGGTTGGACTTGATGATCTTTGAGGTCTCTTGCAACCTTGATGACTCTGTGGTTCTGTGGCAGGGTGCTGGGCCAGCTCATTTCAACTCTTCTGTTACCTAGAAAGGTTGGGCCAGAGGATCCTTGGGGTCCCTTCCAGGCTGGCACTCTGTGGCTCTGCGGTGCAGCTCTTCATCCTCAGCACACGCGGCAAGATCTCTTGATTGCTGCAAATCGATTCCAAATTAACATTGGTGGGAAGGAGTGAGGAATGAATCCAGAGTGCTGTGGGCTTGGACCAGTCAATCATTGGTGATGCTGAGCTCGTCTTGTGCCAAGCTGCACATCTCAGATTTAATTCTGCTGCTTTATGCAGAAGACAGAAATCGCCAGGGCTGAGCGAGCCGAGCGAGAAGCCTTTGCAATTAAAAACAACAACAACAAAAAACCCCCCAACCCTCCCACACAAACCCTGGCAGTGAAAGCAGATAAAATGTTATTTAAACATGAAATCAACAAACAGAAACAAAGTACCCCCTGGCATCAGAATTGTTAGCTGGGGTGGGTAAACATGTGAGTAAACGAAGTCGGCTCAGATGCGCTGGGATGAAGCCTCCGTGGAACAGCTGCGTCTCTCCGAGCTGTTGCTGCCGTCTCAAACTGTGAATTCTCAGCCTCCAGATCCAACCCACCACTACCCAAGGGTGAAGTTTATTGAGGTGTGGAGAAGAATTCCAGGAGAGCCAAAAAAAAATTATATAAATACCCAGAGAAAAGATTAATGATGGAACCATAGAATGGTTTGGCTGGGGAAAACTCTCTCAGCTCATCCAGTCCAACCATCAACCCAGCGCCACCATGGCCACCAAACCGTGGCCCCCAGTGCCATGTCCACGCATTGCTTCAACACCTCCAGGGATGGAGACTCCACCACCTCCCTGGGCAGCCTGATCCAATGCCTGACAGCTCTTGCAGCAAAGAAATTGTTCCTCATCTCCAACCTAAACCTTCCCTGGCACAGTTTCAGGCCATTTCCTCTCCTTCTATCACCTGATACTAGGGAGAAGAGACTGACCCCCACATCACTGCAACCTCCTTTCAGGGAATGGCAGAGAGCAATGAGGTCTCCCCTCAGCTTCCTCTTCTCCAGGCTGAACAACTTCAGTTCCCGCAGCTGTTCCTTCCCAGCCCTCTTCTCCAGATCCTGTAGCAGCTTTGTTGTCCTTCCCTCTACCTGCTCCAGCCCCTCAAAGTCCCTCTTGCTGTGAGGGCCCCAAAACTGAACCCAGTATTTGATCTGTGACCTCACCAGTGCCCAGCACAGTCACAACCACTTCCCTGCTCCTGCTGGCCACACCATTGCTGATCCAAGCCAGGATGCTGTTTGGCCTTCTTGACCACCTGAGCTCACTGCTGGCTCATCTTCAGATGGCTGTCAACCAACAATCATGAACCACATCACCACTGAACTCAGGAGATAAAAGCCCAGCTTCAGCCTGCACTGTGGTGTGGTTTAATCAGCTTGGGGGCTGAAAAGGTGATAAAGTGGAAGGCAGAGAGACAGGATCAGAGTTCAACCTCATCTGCATAAACTGGAGAGCTGATCTGAGCTAGCAAGATGGAATTCAGTAGAGCACAACAGTGTTTTGAGGAGAAAATGCCAATGCCTGTAGGCAGGCTGGGTAACCATGGGCTCATTGGCATCTCTGCAGAAGAGCTGGGGATTGCAGTGGGGAGTCTAACAGGTTTTTAAGCAGCAAAAGAGAAGAATGACAGGGGAAATTAGAACAAGTTCACCATTACATAAGAGGCTGCTGCAAAGGGAAGAGAATGAGCTCTCTCCCAGGCCTATTGTGGAGAGAGCAGCAATAATGAAGTGCATTAAAGGGAGGCAGAAATGAGCCTGACATGATGGGCCATTTTCTAATCACAAGGTTAGCAAAGCTGTGACAAGGTGCTCAGGGGAGATGGTGCCATTTCCCTCCAGCTGGGGTTTTAAAGGAGAGGTCAGACCCATCTGGCAGAAATGAGATCATTCTGCCTTTACACCAGGAGATGGACCTCTCTGGGTCCCATCCAGCCTGACCTCCCACAACTGAGAGCAGAGGAGGGTGTGGGAGCCTTCTCAGAGGATATTGGACACTCATGGAGCTGGCCAAGGGATCAAATCCTGGGTGTTAATCCAATGGGCATTGTTAGAGATCTGGTGTAAGCCCAGAGGGTTCTGTACTCAGCCCCAGGTGCTGGGCTCTGCCTGCTCTTGTGGTGGCAAAATGAGGCTTCTCCACCAACTCCATGTGCCCACCCCAGCCCCATAATGGGGGACCTGGAGGAAAGGGCTTCCCCTGGGGAACCACACTCAGTGCTCACAGAAGGCTAATGAATGTCTGGAAGGCAGGAGGACAAGACCACCTTTAGGTTTCTTGTGTGACTGACCATGAAGAGGTTAACACAGTAAGCTCTGAAGATGGATCTTTCCCTTCTGCAGGCTGTGTCCTTCACCCAAACAAGAGGCCTCCACACACGTACTTCTCTCAGTCTGTGTATTTCTGAGGTGAGGAGCTGGCACTGGTCTATCAACACTGGAATTCCTTCCTCTGGGGAGGTCGCCAGTCCCAGCACAGGCTTGGGAGGGAGGCTGGGCATCACTTGGGTCTGACGTGGGCTGGAGTACAGCTCCCAGCCTATCAAACTCGCTTGTAAATGAGGGCATTTGTCCAGCTATGCCTGACACAATTATTGGCCAAATATTTGTCTTGTTGATTCAGCCAAGTCTCCTCTCGAGCTAAGTGGGAATTCTGCCTGACAAGGACCTGAGAAGCTGGCACCCACCAGTGTGGGAGGAATCGTGCCCCAAGTAAGAGGGGTGTACCCTGAAGCCCAAATAGCCTTGACTTTGGATTCATAAACACTGCTGAAGAGAAGCCTTCACTGCCAACTGGTCTGGAAAGACTCTGCCAGAGTTCTGGGAGCAGGGCTCAGTTGGAGCAGAACTGTGCATCTCTGACTGGTGGCCAAGATGTGCAGGAAGAAACCCTGCAGAGGTCTCAGAGGTGAAACATCCTCTTGGAACAGCTTCAGCAACAGGAGATGCAAACCGCAGAGAGACAAAATGCTTCTTAGCTTTGCTTTCAGCTCTTGCATAGAGCAGATGCAAGGTGCCTGAAAAGGGAATGGGTTTGGTAGATCAGGGTGTGATCTGCATAAAATCAGTGTGGCCAGCAGGACAAGGGAGGGGATTCTGCCCCTCCAGTCTGCTCTGATGAGCACACCTGGACTGCTGTGTACAACGCTGGAACCCCCAGCACAAGAAGGACATGGAACTGCTGGAGCAGGTCCAGAGGAGAGCCATGAAGACAATCAGAGGGCTGGAGAACCTCCCCTATGGGGACAGGCTGAGAGAGTTGGGATTCTTCAGCCTGGAGAACAGAAGGCTCCAGGGAGACCTTAGAGCAGTCTTCCAGAACCTGAAGGGGACTACAGGAAAGATGGGGAGGGACTGTTTGCAAGGGCTTGCAGTGACAGGATGAGGGGCAAGGGCTTTGAGCTGTAAGAGGGGAGACTGAGACTGGAAAGTAGGAAGAAACTCTTCACAGTGAGGATGATGGGCCATTGGAGCAGGTTGCCCAGGGAGGTCGTGGATGCCCCCTCCCTGGAGGTGTTCAGGGCCAGGTTGGACGAGGCCTTGAGCAACCTGGGCTAGTGGAAGGTGTCCCTGCCCACAGCAGGGGGTCAGAACTAGATGATCTTTAAGGTCCCTTTCAACCCAAACTATTCTACCAGACAGGTGGCAGGTCCAGGTGCCCAAGATGGTCAGATTTTCCTATGCTAAGAGCAGGAAACCCAAAATGTTGGGAAAAAGAAGCCAGCTATAAATCCATCTGTTAAGAGCATTGCAATCCCAAGAACGATGTGGTGGAGTTCAGCATGGAAAGGAGGAGAGCAATGTCCTTCTTCCTAAAGACATGTAATTACCATGCTGCTCTTGAGGGGCCTGTTCCAGGGCTAGTGTCTAATTCCACACAATCTTCCACTTCACTGTTCCCCGGGAGGAGCAGAGAATCCTTGCTGTGCTAATGGCAGTGCTCCCCGCAATGAAGAGGAGAAATAATAAGGGGAAAAAAGCCCTGCCCTGAAGGCCACAGAGCCTGCAGCCCTCCCCAAGCCCAGCCTGCTGTCTGCCTGCTGGCTTTGATCAGGAGAGCACAAAGCTGGCAAACACACAGCCACAGACTTGCCAATCATAAAACCTCCTCCCACTCTCAAACTGTGTCCCAGAGAGCTTGGCTGAGAATTCCCCCCCTGAAGAACTCCTCTGTTATCTTGTGCTGGCAAAAGATGGTCAAATGCAGCAGGAGTTGAACAAATTCCTGACAGTGAGGGTGGTGAGATGCTGGAACAGGTTGCCCAGGGAGCTTGTGGATGCCTCCTCCCTGGAGGTGTTCAAGGGCAGGTTGGATGAGGCCTTGAGCAACCTGGGCTGGTGGAAGGGGTCCCTGCCCATGGCAGGGGGGTGGAAGTTCATGACCTTTAAGGTTTCTGCCAACCCAAACCATACTGTGATTCTATGACTCTGTGAAAATTACATCTCCTTGCTCCATTCCTTGCCAACAGGGCAACAGAACCTCCCCACCTCACAAAGATGCTCAAAGACAATTACAACAAATAACCTGGCGTCCTCACATCTTAACCCATTAGGGCCACTGAACCAAAAGAACATTTTGAAAGCTATTCTAATCCCACAGGCTGTAAAGAAATGGTTTTCATCCTGTGAAGGATGTTACTGAACTAAATTTGACAAGTATCTAAAGGGTGAGGGCCAAGAGGATGGGGCCAGACTCTTGCCAGTGGTGCCTGGTGGCAGAACAAGTGGTAACTGGCACAAAGTGGAGCCCAGGAGGTTCCATTTGAGCAGGAGCAGAAACTCTTTGGTGTGAAGGTGCTGAAGCCCTGGAGCAGGCTGCCCAGAGCTTCCAACCCCACCTGGCTGTCGTGACCCTGGGCAAGCTGCTGTGTGTGCTCCAGCTTTAGCAGGGAGGTTGGAGTGGATAATCTCCAGAGGTCCCTTCCAACCCCTATCATGCAGGGGTTCAGGGATTCATGGAATAGAATATACATATTCTATGGAGGATGTATGAATTTACACAGGCACAAGGTACTGGGGCAGTTCTCCAATGCAGTGTGATCCACACCAGGGAAGACCTTTCCTGTCTGTGCCACCTAACCATCGGAAAGACAGCGAATTACCCAGAGAAGAATCACCTCATGAGCTTTTGGACCTTGTATAGAAAGTGAGGAGCCTCCCTGGCAACGTGCAGAGCAGCAGCTGGTCAAGAATATTCCAGCTTTGTGCAAAGGAGGAGATGCAGCAAAAGTTCCTGGTTGCCAGAGGGGCTGCCCAGCACAGCAGCATCCCTGCTAATGTGACAGGCCAGAGCTGGAACGAGTCCCTTCCCCTGTCAGGGACAGAAACGCAGTGTGACAGTGTCAGCAGGGAGACTGCCGGGGACAGTGATTGCTGCTGATGTCAGGGAAGGGGGGGAAGGAGGAGAAAGGCTTCCTGCTGCTGAGCTGGGCCAGCCCCAGCTCCTGCCTCACCCCAGCTTCAAAAACCTTTTGCAGTACAGCAGGGATCAGACGTCAGAGCAGATCAGATATGCTGCAGGTCCACCCAGTGGAGAAGCAGAAGACAGCAAGCCTCAGACACCCCTTTCCTTCAGCTTTTGTGAAGATGCAGCATGTAAGGATAAGAGCAGAGACTCCAGAACATCTCAGTGAGGAGAGAGAGACTGAAAGACGTGGGGAGACACTGGAACAGGCTGCCCAGAGAGGTTGTGGATGCCCCCTCCCTGGTGGTGTTCAAGGCCAGGGTGGCTGATGAAGCCATCTGAAACATAAACAGAAGTGAGGCAAGATCTGGGACGAAATGTTACTGCAGCAGATCAATGGCATTGATTTTGGAAAGGCAATAACCACAATGGAATTGTGCTAATTAATGCACCAGAATCTGAGGCTATTCAAGACTCCCAGTCTAGACATAACAAGGGGTTTTTATCAAGCCCTGTGTGAATTCAAGTGTTTGACTCTCTGCTTCCAACTGATTCTCTCCTGCCCCCCAGAGACCAGTTACAAATTCACTGCAAATTCACAATGCAAAAAGCACTCCTCAAATTGCCTGGCCAGACCTCACTGCCTGAGCAGGACATGCAGTGTCCTCTGCTGCCAGAGCAGTGACTTTGGGAGCACAGCTGTCTAAAGAAACACATTTTTTCTGAGAGTCTTTCCCAACCCAGCAGCTGCTGTTTCTGTTTCTCCTGTGGTGAGTGAGAGAAAAGGTGATTTCCAGCAAATAACCACCCTGGGAGCCACCTACAGAATCAGCACAAGCTTTAAGAAATGAGCTCCACTCGTACCTGCAAGGTAAGCTTCATAGATTCATAGACTGGGTTGGGGTTGGAAAGCACCTTGAAGATCACCCAGCTGCAACCCCCTGCCATGGGCAAAGACACCTTCCACTAGATCAGCTTGCTCAAGGCCTCAGCAAGGCTCATTAGCTCACCTCACAAAAATCCAGTATTTGAGTGTTAGAACCCAATGTGCTCAGTAACATGTGAGCTTTTCTACTCAGCAGAACAATCCTGTATTTCATTAGGGCTCATTAATAAAGGTAATCACAGTAATTTATTTGCACAAACACAGGACATCATGCTCCACCAGCAAGCAATGTTCTGCACTAAAAAAAGGAGGAAGAACTTTGAGCACCAGGGCAGATGGGGGTCTCCTGATCCAAAGGCAGCAGAACCACCAATTACACACTTGCTAAATTGGCAATTAAAGCCGCTGCTAAATAAAAGACCTCAGGGCTTGATTTTAGGATCAGAGTTTTCACAGATTCATGGAATGGTTTGGGTTGGAAGGGACATTGAAGATCACCTAGTTCCAATGTCCCTGCCATGGGCAGGGACACCTTCCACTAGAGCAGGTTGCTCAAGGCCTCATCCAGCTTGGCCTTGAACACCTCCAGGCAACTCCCCGGGCTCCTGGACTTGCTTCTGGTAAAAACCCTGTGTAACAGCCAGTTCCAGTCTGTAAGGGTTTGGTCTTAAAAGCTTCACACTTGTGGTACTTCCCACAGCTCCCAGCGACACAAACAAGAGCTGACCTTGGCCACCAAAGGAGGACCTTGTCAGTGACTTCTAGTGGCACTGGCAAGGTATTTTCAGAAGGCACAGAACCAAGGGAAGAGAAAACAAAGATGTGTAGTGAACCTTTGAAGACCTACACACCTGGGTAAAGAAGGTGAAGGCTTTCCTTTGGAGATGCACTTGCACACCAGAAGATGCTTACCAAACACGTCTGAGCAGTGCTTCAGCTCCTGCAGAAAGCAAATAGGTCATTCCATCCACAAGGGATGAATGCCAGATCCACACCTGGTGTGAACTCCATGAAATTAAATCCCCTGCTGAAGAAATGGCAGCTATAAACCACTGCTGGAGCTTCTCAACTCCAAAGCCAGGGAATTTGTGCCTACTTAAGCTACCTCTCCTCCCCAGCATGAGCTAAAACATGCCTGCAGCCCTTTCTGACACTTGTAAGACTTCTTGTCACAAACCAGATGATCTCCTCACCTAAGATTATCTGACTGCTCTTCTGAGACCCTCACCTCAAATATTGTGTCCAGTTCTGGTGTCCCCAATGTAAGAAGGACACAGAGCTGCTGGAGTGAGTCCAGAAGAGGGCCACAAAGATGATCCAGGGGCTGAAGCACTTCTGCTATGAGGATATGTTGAAGGAGCTGGGCTTGCTCAGCCTGGAGAAGACTGAGATGACCTTAGAGCTGCCTTCCAGTGCCTGAAGGGATCCTACAGGAAGGCTGGACAGGGACTTTTCATGAGGGGGTCTAGCAAAAGGACAAGGAGGAATGGTCTGAAGCTGAGGGAGAGTAGGTTTAGACTGGATCTTAGGAAGAAGTTCTTCAGTATGAGAGTAGTGATACTCTGGAACAGGTTGCCCAGAGTGGTTGTGGATGCCCCCTCCTTGGGAGCATTCAAGGCCAGGCTGGATGAGGCCTTGAGCAACTGAGTCTAGCTGAGAGGCATCCCTGCTCACAGTGCAGAAGTTGAAGAAGATGATCCCTGAGGTCCCTTCCAACTTAAGCCATTCTGTGAATCAAGTATCAACCCCAGCCACTGAACACAGCCTACAGAATGATTTTGCTTCAGTGCTGAAGTTCCTGTTTTAGTCACTGAACTCCATTAACCAACCAACCAAAGGCAGGTTAGAAAAAACCCAGCACCTCCTTCAAAATGTCAGGAAAATTTAATCAATATGCCTTAAATTATTTTACAGTAACTACAATACTGACAAGCATAGCATCTTCCAAATGGTGTTTGCTCTGGGAAGTGCTGCAAAGGACACCCCTCCTCACCTACCACTAGGTGCAGCACTAGAAGAAAAACCCTGGTGGAAGTCATCTCCTGCAATCCAAGTTAACACACAGCTACTCAAACAGATTCAGAACTCAAGTGTGACAGAATTACAAATCCCTTTCACTTTGAAGCATCTGTTTCCTAATTCACAATTGAAGTATCTTAAACCCTGAAGAGTATGATCACATCAAATGAATAGGCAGATGAGACCCAGGAGCTGAAGAGCAGGTTGGTGAAAATACAGGAGTTACTTCAGTTGCTTCTGTTCATTTTGCTTTTGGCAAGAGGGGAGAGCAAATAGGGTTCCTTATTACTGCAGCTTTAGTCAAAGTACCCCAAACCTGCAGCTCAACTGTTGGGGATAAACAAACAACAACTACCAAGTGGTAACTGCAACCCTTCTGGTAACTGTTGGGGGTAAAAATCTCATCAATTGGTAACTGCAACCCTTTTGTTAACTATTGGGGGTGAAAATCTCATCAACTGATAACTGCAACCCTTCTGTTAATTGTTGGGGGTAAAAATCTCACCAACTGATAACTGCAACCTTTCTGTTAATTGTTGGGGGTGAAAATCTCATCAACTGATAACTGCAACCCTTCTGTTAGTTGCTGGGGGTGAAAATCTCATCAACTGATAACTGCAATCCCTTCTCCCTCCCCTAAAAAATAATAACCCAACCCAAACAAAGCCCCCACAACCCTCAAAGAACCAAAAGTCTTCTAGAGATAGAAGAATGGGCAAGGAATGACATGAAGTTGGTGAGCATGGACACTTATTAAAGCTGACAGCCCAGGTCATTGGAA
Source organism: Dryobates pubescens (assembly GCF_014839835.1). Taxonomy (NCBI): domain Eukaryota; kingdom Metazoa; phylum Chordata; class Aves; order Piciformes; family Picidae; genus Dryobates; species Dryobates pubescens. The sequence goes on from NC_071627.1 coordinate 13,398,020, forward strand.
AGAGTATTCAAAGTCCTAGAAAAGTGAACGGCAGACGTTTTGTTTCCCTCGTTCCAGCCGATTCTGAACAGGTCTGAGGTTGGAGACGGCAACACCACACAGTTGTTCACAGCTGCTTCTGGTCCAGCTCGAGGTTCCAAGGGGATGGGTTTTGCTGTTGGCCCACTGGAGTCCAGCAGTGCGGAGAGTCCGTTCAAAAGATGGAGATGAGGGCGAAGACCCCGTAGAGCAGAGCGCAGGGGTACGCCACCAGCAGCTGCTGCCCCTCCATCGCCAAGGCCGAGATGAAGATTTTGGAAGCAGAGAAGCTGCACCAGCTGATGATTCCAGCTGTCAGAATGATCCCCACCATCCCCCTGCACAGACAGGGAAAGAATGCACGTGAGATTGGGTCCGTCCTGCGGGAGTCACAACCGGGCTGCTCCCAACAGCTGGGACTGATTGGAGCATCGAATGAAACACAGACAATTGCTCCGGTTGAGGAAGACCTTTAAGGTCATCACATCCAACTGTGCTCCACCAAGGCTGGTGCTAAACCATGTCCCTTGGCACCACATTTCTGCCTCTTTGCAACACCTCCAGCAATGGGGATTCAACCACCTACCTGGGCAGCCTGTTCCAGTTTGAGAACCCTTACAGTGAAGAAGTTTCTTCTACTGTCCAACCTAAACCTCCCCTGGTGCAACTTGAGGCCATTTCCTCTTGTCCCACTGCTTGTTACTAGACAGAAGAGACCAACATCCACCTGGCCCTAGCCTCCCTTTCACAGAGTTGTAGAGAGCAGTAAGGTCTCCCCTCAGCCTCCTTTTCTCCAAACTAAACCAACCCCAGTTCCCTCAGGTGTTCCTCACCAGCCCTATTCTCCAGACCCCTTCACCAGTTCTGTTGCCCTTCTCTGCACCTGCTCCAGCCCCTCAATGTCCTTCTTGAAGCAAAGGGCCCAAAACTGAACCCAGGCTCTCACCACTCTCAGTGTGAAAAACATCTTCCTTGTACCTAGGCTGAATCTCCCTCTGTTAGTTTAAGCCATCACCCCTTGTCCTGTCACATGCAGCTTCATCACAGAATGGGAACACTCTTTGGGTTACTTCCTTCACCATCTCAGGGAAGAGGACTCTCTTATTGAGCCATCAAGTTGACATACTTACTGCAAGGAAAACACAATAGCAAAAGTGGAGAGCAGGATCATGGGAAGCAGGCAGTATCCCAGCACACTGGCCACACAGCCAAAGGAGACTCCTGTCATGCTCATTAAGTTCAGAAGACAAAACATCCCCAAGCAGCCGATTGCACTTATTCCATACACATAACCAAACTGGATTTTGCCAGCCTGAAAGGGAAGCAGAGCAGCACAGGTTAACCACCAGAACAAGGAATGGCTCCCACTAACAACAGGAAAAGTGCTTGCTGAGCATCCTCATACCCCCACCTTGTCCTTCACCACTACTTCCTACCACCCAATTCAACAGGATTTCCCCACCACTGGATTCCCAGGACATCCAAGAGCCTCTCTGTGCTTGAATTTGCATGGTATTGAATTCAGGGTCCTGCTGGACAGACTTTGAGTTGTTATTCTTTGCCCTCAGCTGCAATAGCCTCTGAATTCTTCAGAGTTCAACCAACCAACTTCTCTTGATCAACTGATCAACTGTAAAGACGTGTTGCACAAAGACCCAGAACTGGAGAGAATAAAAAAACAGAGCAAAGAGATAATTTGTTAGGAAAAGAGCTTTCCAAGATATCTAAGCTAGGAGGGATGTTGATCTGCTGGAGGGTCAAGGAGCTCAGAGGGACCTGGCCAGGCTGGATCAAGGCAATTGTTTCAGGTTCAACAAAGCTAAGTGCTGGGTCCTGCACTTGGGTCACAACAACCCCATCAATGCTTGAGAATTGGGACAGAGTGGCTGGAAAATGCTTGGCAGAATAGGACCTGGGAATGCTGGTCAACAACAGCTGAAGATGAGCCAGTGTATGCCCAGGTGGTCAAGAAGGTCACCAGCATCCTGGCCTGGATCAGAAATAGCATGGCCAGCAGGAGTAGAGAACTGATTGTGCCCCTGGACTCAGTACCCATCAGGCCACACCTTGAGTGGTGGGTTCAGTCTCCAAGAATGACACTGAGGGGCTGGAGCATGAGCAGAGAAGGGCAACACCAGAGAAGAGCTGGTGAAGGGTGTGGAGATGAGCAGTTGATTAGTCTGGAGACTAATGGGCTTGTTCAACTTGGAGAAAAGGAGGCTGAAGGGAGACTTTCTGGCTCCCTACAACTCCCTGAATGGAGGCAGGAGCCAGGTTGGGGGTTAGTTTCCTCTCCCAAGGAACAAGAGGTAAGATGAAAGGAAATGGCCTCAAGTTGCACCAGGGAAGGTTTAGGTTAGATACAAGGAACAATTTCCTCCCCAAAAAGGGTTATCAAGGCCTGGCCCAGGCTACCCAAGGCAGTGGTGGAGTCCCCATCCCTTGAAAGGTTTGAAAGTGGCATAGATTTGGTGCAGAGGGACATGGTTTAGCAGCAGATTTGGTAGTGTTGGGTCAGTGGCTGGAATGGATGAACTTAAAGGTCTTTTCCAGCCTAAATTATTCTATGATCTGTTACAGACACCCTCACCGATTCTTCTGGCCTAGTTTCCATAAATAAAGGCTACTGATGAAAGTAGGTTCAAGTGCCCTTGATAACCAAACTCTGTCTTCTACCTGTCCCAGCACTCAGGCAGAAAATGCAGTGCCTGGAGGCACTGAGAGAATAAAAGTGAGTGAAAAAAAGATCTCAGTGACAAAGAAGCCTGTTTGCTGCTGCTCTGTCATTGCAGAAGTGACACTTATGAAATAAGATGGGGCCTTAATGATTCCAATTAAGCTCCACTAATCAATCACCCAGCTGCTGGCCTGTGAAGCAATATTGGCAACTTGAAAGCAGGTTTAGCTGGGAAGTGTTTCATAGGCTGACTGTTCATGTGTCAGCACTTGTGAAATCACTTTTTCTACATGGATTTGGAGTTTCCTTGCCTCTTGAGTAAAGAACAATGAATAGAGAGTATGGAGGAAAGAAATGCAATGAAAACAGGGAAATAAGATCAACTGTGTTCAAAAATTACCCCCCTAAATGAAGAAATAAGTACTCAAGAAAAGAATATTCAGATATTTAATGTTGTTCTGATTTCTCTAAGACAGGAGGTAAGAGACTCTGCAAAGAGCCAAGGTATGGTTATGAAAGTAAAACATCTCCATTAAACCACCCCCCCAGAGGTAAAAATCTGACTCACCCCCATTCCTGTGACAAAAGCAAGCCCTACTCCTCCAAAGCAAAGTGTGAGTACAAATCTGAACTACACTGAAATCTATACCAAGCAAATTCAAGTAGAAAACTCCACTGAAGCCATGTGACAGCAAACTCATTGCTTCCAACCAGCGGGGTGTGAAGCTGTAGCTCCTCTTCCATGCAGCTACAACCCCTTGGTCAGGATGTGCTGGTGCTTTTGACTTCCATGCCAAGAAGTCACTTCCAACAAATCCAAAGGTAGCTTGGCTTCCCCCCCCAGTGTTTCCAAGGGTATGAATGCACAAAGAGAGGTATTTTGCAGTCAAGATCTTACCAGCAATAACGTGGCTCCAAAAGCCAGGCAGAAAACCATTGGTCCAGCCAAGTCAGTCTCATTCATGATGCTGCCATCTGCTACTTTTAATGGGTGCAGCACTGTTAGTGTCTTCTGCCAGATGTGGTCGAAGTTGATGCCCAATTCTACAAGTCACAAAAGAATTAGTGCATTTATTTCAGTCCTCTCCCCCTCCTGTCACCCCTGTCTGCTTCACTCTGTTTATAGCCCTGCCTCTACTCTTCTAAATCTCCCCCAGCCACCATCCTATGGGATCAGATATTTGAGCTATTCCTTCTTGCCTCAACCTGCTGCATGCTGCCTCCACTGCTGCAGGGCCTCAAATGCTTGGAAGTGACCAGGTGGTTTCTAAAGGATGTTAGCAGTGCTCTGACCAAACCTTTCTTTAACCCTCTATATGACCAGAAGCAGCTGTGTGTGACAGAACAGAAGCACAGCACAGGTTCCCCAAGTCTCCAGTCACTGCTAGCTGAAGGATTTCTAGTTCCAAGTAGTTTCTCTGTCCTTAATTACCCTCTTGCATAAACTACTGTTGGTACTGAATGAGGGTGGATATAAAGTGGGAGCTGAAGCCATCCATCCAGACACTAACCACAGATCTGTTCTGGCAGTGTGCACAGGCTGCATTCCACGGAGGAGTTTCTGCAGCGCTGAGCAGTCCTCCTCAGCAATGAAAGATTTCAGTTCTAACCCCACAGCTGACTGAAGCTAACTGCACTGCTCTATTTTACAGTAAGTGGGCAAGCAGAAGTGTGACAAGGGGTAACAGGTACAAAATTGAACAGAAGAGGCTCCAGCTAAACATGAAGAACTTTAATTTAAGGCTGGTGGAGCCCTGGAGCAGGCTGCCCAGAGGGGTGGTGGAGACTCCTTCTCTGGAGAGATTCTAAGCATACCTTGACATGCCCCTGTGTGACCTTCTCAAGGTGAATCTGGCTTGGCAGAGGGGCTGGACTTGACCTCCAGAGGTCCCTTCCAACACCTGCCACTGTGCATTCTATGATTATTTCCTATTGTGTTTTGTCCTAATTGCTGCAGAGTCAGGCTGTGCCTTTATCTGATGGTGTCTTTCACAGAACAGCTGGTATGAAGTGATAAAGCTTGTAGTGATAGGATGAGGGACAACACCTTTGAGCTGTTAAGAGGGAAGATTTAGACTGGAGATTAGGTAGAAATTCTTTAGAATCATGGAATCAGTAAGGTTAGAAAAGACCTCCAAGATCAAGCCCAACTGCAACCCAACTACCATGGCCACTAAACCACACCCTGAAGCTGGGGCTGTGGGGGGCATGGATGGTGTTGGTGATCTGGGAGGTAAGACACTGCAACAGGTTGCCCAGGGAGGTCATGATGTGGATGCTCCTCCCTGGAGGTATTCAAGGCCAGGTTGGATGAGACCTTGAGTAACCTGATGCAGTGGAAGGTGTCCCTGCCCATGGCAGGGGGTTGGAACTAGATGATCTTTAAGGTCCCTTCCAACACAACCACTCTGTGAATCCATGAAATTTAACCTGCAGAAGGTTCTGCCAGACCACAGATTTCATACAGAATTAAATTCCAAAGCAATTAGCAAGAATTCAAAACCAACTCTGTGCCTGCAGAAGCAGGGAACACACACACATACACACACACTCTGCTGCTCAGCTTATCCCCACACTGGCAGGAGTTGTGGACCTGGAGCACAAAGCAGTTTTACCTTCTAGTAGAGGAGGCTCATCCTCAAAGTTGGTTCCATAGAAAGCCTGTGCTGAGGTGGGAGCATAGGACTGTGCTGGCTGGAAGATGTGGCCAGTGTAAGGCTGCTGCTGCGGCACCATCTCCGGAGGGACAAATCCGCTCTGCTGCGAGTACTCGTAGCCTCCATAGTGCCTGCAGAGAGTGACAGCACGTTATGGACAGGCACAGGCTCTCTACAACACCTCCCTGCAGCAGCAAAGATGATCATCAGTGATGAAGTCACAGCAAACAATCCTCCTTTCTCCTAAAACATCCTTTTCTAGGCACACAGCCTCAGACATCAATTCAAACCTCTCTAACCACCCCTCTGTGCAGCTAAACAAGACCATTCTTGCCATGCACATTTACGGTGCTTCTTGAAGCCAAAGGCCTGGAGGAATGAGCATTATCCATGGACTGAAATACTACCACAGGTTGTAGACCTGTTGTAGAAGGGTAGGAAAATCCTGCACCTTGAACTTATTCAATGCCTTTGTTCAGTCAGGTGTTCTACCACCTAATGACCTCCCTCCTCAACTCAGGAAAGGAGGCTCATGGGCTGGAACAGAAAGAGATTTAATACAACAACTGAAAACTCAAACATTAACACTAGCAGGAAATACACAAGGTTAGACTCAGCCCACGTAGTGGTGGCAAGTCCCATCAGGGGGATGTCAGCACTGTGGGCATCACAGCTCCAGGGAGAACACCATGGTCACAGCAGACAGGAGAGCTGGCCTTGGGAGCAGGACGTGTGTGACCCTCCGTGGATGGCGGCCATCAGAAGAGGCTCTTCTCAGTAAACTTCCCAATTCATACTGAGTGTGATGTTTATGCTATGGAATCCTTCTGCTGGGTAGAAGCTTTGCTGCTTCTGCTTTAGCACCTGGATGAGTTGAAGCTGCTGAAGACTTTTGACCACGCTGGAGACCCACAGGCCACCGACAAGACCAGCGTCTCATCAGCTGTGCTCTCACCACACTGGGTGCTGCACCTTGCTCAAAAGTGCAAGTGTTCTCCTGCACAGAAAACAGACCCTCTGACTCTATCCCAGCAAAACCAGGGCACCCACTAATCACTACTGACAGCTCATTTGAGGGCAGCATTAATTAGCTAATGAGAGTGTTTATTTGCAAGCTCAGTGTTAGAGCAAGGTGTTGTTCATTCTCACTGGCACTTCGGCCCCCTCCGTATCTGAGCAGCCAACTTAGTGAACAATAAAAATAAAGCTGTTTTCCCCTTTTCCCTATCCACCTGGGCAACATCATGTCACATAAGGAGGACTTATGATGGGGACAGGAAACACTTTTTGACAGCAGAACAAAAGGAAAGGGTGATTGTTTCTATTCCACGTGTTCTCAATGATTTACTAACAAATCAGTTACTACTGGCTTTTGAATTCCTTCTGTGGCACATTTCACATGTACAAACCCAGACATTGTTACCCCTAAAGCCCAATCAAAGCCATTCTCTGTCCCCAAACCATCTCCTACCTCACTCTTACCACTAACCATTTCCAAATCTGACTACAGAGACTTCAGTGACCATCCCCAAAATATTTCACTATGGACGTAGAAACAGAGAGAAGCAAACCCCAGAACTCCTCCTCCTTTCTTTCCCTCTATTAGCACAGTTCAGCCTCCTGGCAGCACAGTAATCTTTATCAGGACATAAACAGGCACCAACCTGCTCCACCTATCACAGGGATTACACAGGTCACAGGTCACCACAACCCTCAGCCTGAGCTCCATCTTCACACAGGGTTCCCTGGAGCTGCCCTGACCTAGACATGTCCCCTGTACTTCCCTGCTAAAGCTTTTGGATCACCAGAGACACTGCAGTATCTCATACAGGAGCCCACAACTATTTTTCAGTCCTTGAGTATCAGCTGGACATGGGCTCACAGAACAACCACATTGCTTTTCCCAAAGATGTGAACATTGGTCATGGAATTAAGAAGACTCATCTAACCTTTCTATAGGTTTTCAATCCTGGGGCACTCACTCCAAGACAGACCTTGAGGTGCTGGAGTGGGTCCAGCGAAGGACAACAAAGCTGGTGAAGGGTCTGGAGAACAGGGCTGGTGAGGAGCACCTAAGGGAACTGGGGTTGTTTAGTCTGGAGAAGAGGAGGCCAAAAAGAGACCTCATTGCTCTCTACAAGTCCCTGAAAGGAGGCTGCAGTGAGGTGGGGGTGGTCTCAAGTCTCTTCTCTCTAATATCAGATGCTAGGAGACGAAATGGCCTAAGTTGCACCAGGGGAGGTTTAGGCTGCAGACTAGAAGAAATTTCTTCACTGAAAGGGTTCCCAAGGCTGGAACAGGCTGCCCAAGGGCATGGTTGAATGCCCATCCCTGGAAGTGTCTAAAAGAGTCCACCATTCTATATTCTGATCTTTGCCTCAAAGATATTCAGATATTAAGCAGATATTCAACTGTTCTATATTTCCTTTTACTAACTAGAAGTTATGCTCTTCATAAAACAGAGCAGCAAGAATTCATTTACAGGCAGGAGCAGCTGGCTGAAACACCAATCCTGTTCTGAGCAAGCAGACTATCCCAGCAGTATCTTAACCCAGGCCTGGTGCCTACAGAAGAGTGACTGAAGGGCTATACACAAGGCAGGGAAGTTCGAAGGGCATGCACAAATTACTTGTTGTAGGGCCTTCCGCTGTAATCATAGGACTGGTTCTGGTCATCAATGCTGTAACTGGTCTGGAAGAACTCTGTGTTGAAGCTCTCAAACCCAGACATCGCCAGTTATCTGTAAGAGAACAGGCAGGTTTGCTCGGGGCTCCACAACCCAAGCGTTTGAGCGACTGAGGAGCTCTGTCCGCCTATTTTCATGCAAGTCCTTCCCGGTGAGCCCTCCCCTGGGTCCACTCCGGGAACTACTAAAGGCACCAAGCCCGTTCCAAAAGCTCCCGAAAGCACCGGGGCCGCTCCGGGAGTTCCTAAAGGCACCAAAGGCACTCCTTACAGCGCAGCTGTTCCGGGAGCTCCTGAAATGAGAGGTAAGACCGGGCGCTCTCTTTCCCGCCGCTCAGCCCTGAGTCCTCGCTCCGGCCGACACCCCCAAGCTCCGGCCAGCTCCCTCCATCTCGGGCCCAGCCCTCCAGCTCGGACCGACCCCCCTTCACGGCTCAGGCCAACCGCAGTCTCAGCTGCCATCCCAACCGCTGGGCCACCGAGTCCCTCTTCTCCCCATAGGAAAGGCTCAGGGTAGGGGAAAGACCAAGCAGCCCCGCAGCAACGGCGGAAACCCACCTTCACCGCCCGGGCGCGGCCCCGCACCCGCCGCCGCGGCCCCTGCGACGTGTCACCAGCGGCCCGAGCGCTTCCGGGGCCCGGCCAGGGCACATCCGGCACGGCAGGGCCGCGCCTGCGCGCGGAACGCTGCTATTGGGCATGCGTCCCCTTAGCCCCGCCCCTCGCCTGCCCCAGGTGCGGCACGCTGCCGCGCATGCGCGCGGCCGCTTTGCCCGGGGGAGGGGCGGGAGCTCAGCGGGTGCTACGTGGCAGGGCGGTGGGGAGCGCTTGCGGTGCCCTTGCGGTGCCCGGGGAGCGCTTGCGGTGCCCGCACCCCCTCAGGGCTGCGAGCGTTCTGCTTATCCCGCAGCCTCCTGCTAGGGGCCAGCTGGCGTTTTTGCCCTGCTGTGTTAACCACCCTGTGAGAGCTGGGGCTTGGAAGCTCCCTGGCGTCTGCCTCCCGTTGATTTGCCTAAAATCCGAAGTAAAGCAAAACTTTGGCTTTTGATGGCGTGCAGAATAAGATGCAGAAGATGTGAATGAGGTGAAACCGAGTTAAAAATAAAAAGTTTGGACCTGTGAGGACACCCTAAGTTGAAGAAGCTCCTTTCCCAAGCCTTTTGTCGCTCGCTCCATTTCTCTTTCCAGTTTCATCATTTTGTGCCATGTTTTTCACGTAGGGCCAGGGAAAAGCTGTACTTGGGCTGTTAATTAGGAGGTCCCTTCCAATCCCTTCCGTGCTGTGACTCTGATTTGTTTTCATTAGCTCCCTGCAGCCAGGGTGCAGTGCAAAGGAAGAGAGGTGAGCATTGCATAGCTGACTCAGGTGGGCTTTGTAGTGGTCAAGAGTCATGGAAAACCTCACCTAAGGAAGTCCAGATGAAGCTTCAGAATGAAAATTGCCACTTTGTTATTGTTGCTGAGAATAGATGACCTGGGAATAGCGCTTAGAAAAGTGTTAGCTGAGCATGCATCAACAGGGTCAATCCCATGCTGGATGTAACCAGCTTCTCGTATGCAATGTGGGAACTGAGCCCCTGTCACTTGGGCACATGTGCTTTATAAAATCACAGAATGGGTTGGGTTGGAAGGAACCTTAAAAATCATCTAGTTCCAAGCCTACTGCCATGGGCAGGCACACCTTCCACCTGACCAGGTTGCTCAAGGCCTCATCCAACCTGGCCTTGGACACCTCCAAAGAGGGGGGGCATCCACAACCTCCCTGGGCAACCTGTCCCAGTGTCTCACCATTCTCACTGTCCAGAATTTCTTCCTAACCTCCAGTCTAAATCTACTGCTTTGCTTCTGCAAACGTGAGTCCCTGCTTTGAATTATGTGTGAATTTGTTGTCTTCTTTAAATAAATTTTGGCTCAGGAAAAGATTACAGTTATTTTGTAACAGACTCACATGTATATAATCTTCTTGCAGGGAGATTACTGTATTTATATCATAGTCCTATTACAAGCCTCTCCTGCAAAACCTATCTGGTGGTGCAGCACACATGGTATCTCCTGAGAACAGCCTCCAGAAATGACATGGGTTGGTAGAGCTGAATGGAGGAAGGGTGGAGGAACCACAGCCCCAGATAATCCAGAGATCTGTAACTGTGGGATAAGCTGCTTCTCACGAGGTTAGACTGTAGGTAAATCAGTGTTTGATGTCTGAGAAGATCCCAGCTTTCATGGAAGGCTTTAGAGTGTGCAGACCACATCTGATGGTGGTGACTTAGTGTGACTTTGCTGAACTGTGGGACTTGGCTGCAGTTCATTGGACAGTAAAATGAGACCCAAATCCCGGGCAGTGGGCTGTGTAATTCTCATCTGCTGGTGAAATGCTCTTTGGCTGGAAATCTATTTGGATTTGCTTAGATTATTAGAATTTACTGACAGCTTAGGCAGAGCTTTCATTAATTAGTTCTCTCCTCACTAGGCATCTCAACACTGCTTTAGGATATTGTCTCCCTCAGCTTTGCAGGACAAAAATCACACTCATCTGCAGCAGTGTGAGGCTGTCAGAGGCCTGTGGGTTCAATGGGAGGCCAAAGCACTGCAGCTGCTTCCTTCCTGCATTGCTGGGAAAGGACATTTCAGAGACAGCTCAGCTCCTCATGCCTTGAGGAACAACCTAGTGAGGCTCCAAACACTGCCTGGCAAACACCACCCCTCTCTTGCAGACCCAGCTCCAGCTGCACCCATGCTTACCTGGACAGGACCTGGCCTTGCAAGAGTCTTTGAAATGACTCCAAGATGGGAAAAGTAAAAAGACCCATAAAATCACTGCTTGGATGATGCAGTGCTTGTATCACAGCAGTGCTGCCTGGGAGGACCAAACTTTGTCTTAGTTGTAACATTAAAAACCACACTATAATTATACTCATGTTAAAACCAGGATGATCTGACATGCAAGATCAGACTTGATGTGTCCCTGGGCAGCCTGCTCTAGTTGGAGGTGTCCCTGGGGGTTGGACAAGATGATCTTTGAGGCCCCTTCCAAAGTGATGCAGTCTGTGACTCTGCTGTACAGCCATTGTCATCTCAATCAGTAGAAGATGGTGCCTCCTCACTGTCAGGTTTTGAAGACCTGGAACTTAGTGCAATATATTTAGAATCATGTACGTTGGAAAAGACCTTCAAGATCATCAAGTCTGAATGGGGTCTGACAGCAGGAGCAAACAGGCTTCCTGGCAGAAGCTGTGCCCACACTCACTGTGGTACCTGGTGGGAAAAAAAAGAAGTCTTCTCATGTCTCCTCTCTGACTCATCTGCCTTGAACCATGCCCATGCTCATGTGCTCAGCAGCTGTGAAAGATCTTCTGCCCCTTTGCCTCTTTTTGATGAAAATACAGGATGCACTTGGGTTCTAAATGAAAAATCAAGGGCTCTAGGGGCACTTGTTAGTACTCCCTGCATGATGGCACTCACACTGCTTTGCCAGCAGATCATTTTCTTAGTGAGGTTCTGCCATTTAGTGCTGCTTGATGCTTCAAAGTGAAAACATTTGTTAGGGCTTCTTGCTCACAACTACTGCTGGATTCCAGCAGAGGATATTTGCTCTGGGTGGTGCTCACTCTGCTAGAGCAGTGGCTGCCTGAGGACATGGTATCTTCCCACTGAAATCACTGTCCCTTTGCATTGGCAACGTGTTGGAACTGGACCAAACACATCTGCTGGGGTCAGACTCCTGTCAGTGGTGCCCAGTGACAGGACAAGGGGCAATGGGCACAAGCTGGAACCCAGAAGGTTCCATCTGAACAGGAGGAGGGTGCTGGAGCCCCAGAGCAGGCTGCCAGAGAGGTTGTGGAGTCTCCTTCTCTGGAGATATTCCACCCCCATCTGGCCATTGTGATCCTGGGCAAGCTCCTGTGGTTTGGACTGGATGATCTCCAGAGGTCTCTTCCAAGCCCACCATTCTGGGATCCTGGGATTTCTTTTCCTCTTTGCCATGCCACACTTCTCAGAACTGCCCTTTTCTCTGTGCCCTGGGGGAGCTGTGGCATTGGCTTGGCGCTCAGAGATGAGGCTGCTGAGGAGCACTTAATGTACAGAGCATGTGGCTGAAGGATCCTTAGGTGGCACCTTGAAGTCATTTCTGGCTCAAAGTGTGAGGCTAGAACTGGAAGTACTGCTTTGCCTTTTTTATTTTAACCATTGTGTGTAAAAATTGCCTGGAGTGATGAAAGTGGCTTTTTAGCTGAGTCTCCTCTCCAAACTCTAACTTAGGGCTTTTTGTTGTTTTCTTTTTTTCCCTTCTTCCCAGAATGACTCCTTTACTTTCTCCTACTCAGTGGCTGCTTCTCTGAGTGCCTTAAGGTTCTGCAGGGTGTTGCTAAATGCTGATGAGCTGCTTCCCCATCCTTCGTTACGCGTGGGTGGCTGGTGGGTATTTATAGCTGGTGTGTTCACGCTGCAGGGATTGATGTCTACTCACCAGCACTACTACAGACCTTGCCTCCTAACATTCATTGCTGCTGCTGCTGCTTCTTCTAAGACACCTTTTTTTTTCTTCTTCTTAGCCCCCACAGAACCTGCTGAAGTCAGTTCTCCCATCATTTCCTGAAAGCTTGAATGCTAATTTAGCACTTTCTCATGAGGAGTGACCTCAAAGCGGTGACTGACGTCACATCATTGGGCGTCCTGCTGGACAGCAGTGGGTCCTTGTGACCCAGAAGGCCAATGGCATCCTGGGATGCATCAAAAGGAGGGTGGCCAGCAGGTTGAGGGAGATTCTCTTACCCCTCTACTCTGACCTGGTGAGGTCGCATCTGGAGTACTGGGTCCAGTTCTGGGCTGTTGTAACAGGGAAGAGTTAATTGGAGTTTGAGTAGAAGTAGCCAGCTGCCTTGGGGTGTCTGGGAGTGCTTGGTGTTTGAGCAGAAGCTCCCAGGTGCACCAGAAGAGTAACGGATAACATGTAGTTGTAGGTTCCTCTGTTTATAAAACTAAGCAGGGGTGGGAATGTATTAGAATCAGTCTGTCTCTAATTAAAGGCTGACAGAACAGGCTGCTGAGAGAGGTGGTGGAGTCTCCATCTCTGGAGACATTTCAAACCCACCTGGATGTGTTCCTGGGTGACCTTCTCTAGGTGACCATGCCTGGGCAGAGGTATTGGATTCAGTCTCCAGAGGTTCCTTTCCAACCCCTACTGTTCTGTGATTCTGTTACCATTGGTATATGGGGTTTAAGCATTGCTCTGTGGGGACTTGTAAGGCACACACTCTAAGGTCAGGCTGGATTTTCCCCTCACTGTAGAGTTATGTGGGCATTTGTTGAAGGCAGAGCATGCCTCATCTTTTCCCCTGTGACAGATTCATAGAATGGTTTGGATTGGAAGGGATGTTAAAGAACATCAAGTTCCAACCTCCTGCCATGGGCAGAGACACCTCCCACTAGAGCAGGTTGCTCAAGGCCTCATCCACTCAGGCCTTGAACACCTCCAGGGAGGGAATATCCACAACCTCACTGGGCAACCTGTTGCAGTGTTTCACCCATCAGAGTTGTAGCTGCTTCTCAAATGAGCTGTGCTTCTGCTGCAGCTGAATAGGTAAGAACCTGAGTGTGGCCCTGACACACATCTCACATGTAGGTCACCACTGTGTTTGCCCTGGTTTGTAAAGTTTCACTGTCCTCGGGCTACACTTTGATGGAGTTGGCCAGTGGGTTGTGTGTAGCTGGGAAGCATTCTGTGGGGCTTTTACTTCTGGAGTCATCTCTTAGGGTGAAATGTTTGGAACATGCTGGGTGAGGAAATACCATCAGGTTTTGGATTCCTTTAATTTCCTGCGTGAGAAGATCAGGTGCATTTCTGAAGCTGTTGTGATTAAAATGCCCCAGTTTTGTTCTTTTCAAAGGACAGTTCTGATTAGAACGTTTCATAAAGACTCCAAGCTGAAATATCTCTGTGCTCACTAATCACACACTATGAATGGCAGGGTGCTGCACAGAAGCTCATCAGGAATCACAATTTCTTCCAAGACTCTCTGCCACCACACCTACATATCATACTGTGTTGTCTCCACTTGGCCCTCAGAAATTCTACCCAGGAGGTCTTTATCCCCCTGCCTTAGTACTTAGGATCTTCACAGAATTGTTTTGGTTGGAAGAGACCTTTAATATCATCCAGTCCAACAGTTAACCCAGCACTGCCAGGTCGCCATTATACCATGTCCCTCAGCACCACATCTACACGGCTTTGAAGCTCCTCCAGGGATGGGGACTCCATCACTGACTCTCTGGGCAGCCTGTTCCAGGGCTTGACAACCCTCAAAGGGAAGAAATTGTTCCTCATGTCCAACCTAAACTACCTTGGTACAACTTAGAATAGAATAGAATAGAATAGAATAGAATAGAATAGAATAGAATAGAATAGAATAGAATAGAATAGAATAGACCAGGTTGGAAGAGACCTTCAAGATCATTGTGTCCAACCTATCACCCAACATCATCTAATCAACTAAACCATCACAGTATCACAGTATTGCCAAGGTTGGAAGAGACTTCAAGGATCATCAAGTCCAACCTGTCACCACAGACCTCATGACTAGACCATGGCACCAACTTGAGGCCATTTCCTCTCGTCCTGCCACTTGTTGCTAGGAAGACCAAGCCCCACCTGGCTCCACTCTCAGGGAGTTGTAGAGAGCAATGAGGTCTCCCCTCAGTCTCCTCTTCTCCAGACTAAACAATCCCAGGTCCCTCAGCTACTCCTCACCAGACCTGTTTTCCCGACCCTTCACCAGCTTTGTTGCCCTTCTTTCGATACTCTCCAGCTCCTCAATGTCCTTCTTGGAGTGAGGATCCCCAGACTGACCCCAGGATTGGAGATGCAACCGCCACACTGTGTGATCTCTAATAGCTTCAGGGCTTGTTTGAAGGAGATCAGTTTTTACTGAGGAGGGTGACTTGACTCGTCCAGCCCTGCCAGCCTGGCACCCCTGGCTTAATACAGTGGATGTAAATACAATTCCAGCTCATTAACCGGCGTGAATAACGGAAATATTTGCACAGGCTGATGCAATGCTGCTCGCTCGAGCAGGGGCAGCACTAATGAGCTGTCATCCCAAGGGAAGCTACCATTTCATCTGTCTGGCCATGGAGATGGTAAAGCAGTGACTGTACCAGGCTCTTAGAAAGGGAATGGAGACATCTAAGGTAACATCTGCTCCCATCCTATCTTCAAATTCTCTTGTAAGGGTCATGGAGTACTCTGCAGGGACTTCATCAGTTGCCACAAAGATGATCAGAGGGCTGGAGCGACTCTCCTATGAAGGCAGGCTGAGAGATTTGGGGCTGTGCAGCCTGGAGAATGCTCCAGGGAGACCTTAGAGCTGCATTTCAGTATCTGAAAAGGACATACAGGAAGGTGGAGGGACTTTTGGAAGGGTTTGCAGTGATAAGACAAGTGGCAGTGGTTTGAAAGTGGAGCAGGGTAGGGTTAGATTGGACATCAGGAGGAAGCTCTTCACAATGAGGGTGGTGAAATACTGGAACAGGTTGCCCAGGCATGTGGTTGAGGCCCCATCCCTGGAGACATTCAAGGTCAGACTTGAGGTGGCCCTGAATAACCTGATCTAGTTGGAGGTGTCTCTGCTGAGTGCAGGGGGGTTGGACAACATGACCTTTGAAGGTCCCTTCCTACCCAATGCATTTTGTGAATCTGAATTCATCTACCACAAGTGAGTGGGAAGGTACTTGGTCTTTTCTCTTTGTGAAGTTCACTGAGCATTTGCTGTGATAGTGCCAGGTGTGAACATAAGAAATGAGGTCTAGAAGGAGACAGAGCCTTTGCTCAGGAGCCAAGCAGTTCCATCAACATTCATAAATTGAATAAGGTAACAATCAAGGGTTTGATTAACTGTTCAGTTCACAGTTGGGATTTGAAAAGTCCATCAGTCTACAGAGTCATGGCTTTCTGTTTTATCCTTGAAACTTATACTTCCCACAGCACCATATTGTGGTAACTCTTGATTTCTGATGCTGGCCATGCTTTCAGAAGAATCCAGCTGAAACAGCTACAGCTGAAGTGCTGTCAGCACCAGCTCTCTGTGCATGGTGCCTTCCTCACACAAAGGTTTCATTCAGAAAACTTCCCTCCACGTTTTAGCTATTTCTGGAGTTCAAGGCTCTACTTTACCACACTTTGATCATCCTGAGGAACCTGGGTTTGCCCAGAATGCCGTGAGGTTGCGTGTGGGAGCGTGATGAGCTCATGGAGCTGTTGGAACAGCTTCATCCTTGATTCCAACGGATGTTTTTAGTTAACCATGTGGCTTAACGTCCCCGAGGGTCTCTGGTTTACCTCCACCCCGGGGCCCACATCCGCCGGCGGCAGGAGGCTGCACCGCAAATCCTCGTTTCCCCGGTGCCGTTCAGCTCATTTTCCAGCAGTGCTTGGCCCGGTGAGAGCAGCCGGGACGATCACGGCAGCGGACGCGAGGTGGCGGTGCCGGGTAGCGCGGGGCGGGCTTGGAGCCGCGGCCGCCGCTCCCCACCCGTTAAAGACCTGGTTAAAGTGGGTGCGGGACCGCTCCTGCCCCGCCGAGCCCCGCGCAGGGTCCCAGATCCCCCCGTCTGCGCCCCTGTCCGCTGCCTCCCGCCCTTTCCGGGGAGATGACGAGTACCCGTGGCGGGACCAAACCACGGACCCGCCCGAAAGCCAAGGGGGTGCGTTCCGGTAGCCCCCACCCACCGGGCGCTCCTGCCCGCCTCTTTCTCCGGCTGAAACCACTGCGCGGCGCCGGGAAAGGCACGTTTCGGCTGCGGGCGGGCCGGGGAACGGAGCTGCCGGCTGGAAAGGGGACGGAGAGCAACGGAGCGGGGAGGAACTTCCCCCGAACTCCAGCGGAGAGGGCTTGCAGAGCCTCCCGGATCCCCGGGACTGGCACCGGCAGCGGCTCCAGCAACTGCAGCGGCCCCGGCGCGGTCCCGGCGCTGGCGCTGTCCGCGGTTCTGAAGCTGTCCCCGGTACTGGCTCTGTCCGCGGTTCTGACGTGGTGCCCGGTGCCGGTCCCGGTGCTGGTCCCGGCTGCCCATCCCAAGCCGCCTCCTTTAAGATGATGCAATCGGTCCCGCGCTCCGCGCTCCCGTGCCCCTGCCGTTGAGCAGAACGGAGCAGAGCCGCGCAGCGCGTTGCGGGAGCGGCCCCGCGGCCCGGCCCGGCCCGGCCCAGCGGGGCGGAGCGGAGCAGCCCCAGCGCGGACATGGCTGTGCAGCCGGCCGCGCTGTCCGGGAGGCTGCCGCCGCGGGGGCTGCCGGCGCCCGGCAGCCCTTAGCGCAGGGCTGCGGGCTTTCTGCAAGTCATCTGAGGCAGCCGAAAGGGCTCCCCTGCCCCGCTCACACTGAGCACAACGGGGCGGGGGGCTGCTGCAGGGGTTTTTTCCCTCCCTTCCCGCATCGTGCTCTGTGTGTTGGTTTCTCTCGTCACCTGCCACGGTTAAGTTTCCTGTGACTCAGTTTAACTCTTGAGATCTCCACGGATGTCGCTGAGAGCACTTTTCTTGCCTTCGCCGTCCCTTGCTGGGATGGGATTTGTTGCTGCCTGGCCTGTGTGCCTGTGTGTTGTGTTCTGAGTGCCGGGGGGTTTTGCTTTCCTTTGCCAGAGCTTTGCGTTCCTGCTGACCAAGGTAAGCCTCGCTGTTCCTGTTCCCTCACCTGCGTGTCTCAATCAGATGTGTCTCTAAAGATGAAATGTGTGTTTTGTTTGAAGCAAAGGAGTCGTTTGTAGTCCTTCCATCGCTAAGTAGTTGTGAGAAAGGAGCACAGAACTTGCTCAGAACCAGACCCATTTAGCAGCAGATGCAGCCTGGCTTTCCAAACTGCTGTGGCTTTCCAAACTGCTCTGCTTCTCTCTGCTGCAGCTCCTGTGGTGCTTCACAGACTAATTTGTGTCTTGCTTTCTCTTCCTTTTTGACAGACCTGTGAATGACCACAGGCTTGGCTTGACCTTGATTTGGATGGCTTTGTGGGAAGATCCAACGCTGTGATTGCATTTCATGAAGAGAATCTCTCCAGCCTCCATGGCATAGGGAATAAGCCACACTTCTGCCACACTGTCACTCATGGACAATTCAGATTTGGGTTAAATAAACCTTTTGGCCATTTTTCTCTTTTCTCACTTCTCCTTTCCCTCCATTTGTCTTAATGTTGGAAGCCTTATTCTGCACTTGGATGTGATTGATAGTCCTGCCGCTTCCTGCTGCTGCTTCCTTCTTTAAAGTACAATGGCTCTGAGTGGCAACTGCAGGACTTACCTTCCTGCTCGGGAGCAGGGGACTGGGCTCCACTCCTTCCCAGAGGTAGTGGAGCTAAACGTGGGTGGCCAGGTCTACTTCACCCGCCACTCCACCTTGGTTGGCACCCCTCACTCCCTGCTCTGGAAAATGTTCACCCCAAAGAGAGACACAGCCAACGATCTGGCCAAGGACTCCAAGGGAAGATTTTTCATCGACAGAGATGGTTTCCTCTTCCGCTATATTCTGGACTATCTCAGGGACAAGCAAGTGGTTCTGCCTGACCACTTCCCAGAGAAGGGGAGGCTCAAGAGGGAGGCTGAGTACTTCCAGCTCCCGGACTTGGTCAAGCTTCTGACTCCTGACGACAACAAGCAAAGCCCAGATGATTATTGCCACAGTGACTATGAAGAGGTCTCCCAGGGCAGTGACACCAGAATCTGCCCACCCTCAGCACTCTTACCGCCTGATCGCAAGTGGGGATTCATTACCATCGGCTATCGGGGGTCGTGCACTATTGGCCGGGAGAGCCAAGCAGATGCCAAATTCAGGAGGGTCCCAAGGATTTTGGTTTGTGGAAGGATTGCTCTGGTCAAAGAGGTCTTTGGAGAAAGTTTGAATGAAAGCAGAGATCCTGACAGGGCTCCAGAGAGGTACACCTCCAGGTTTTATCTCAAGTTCAAGCACCTGGAGAGGGCTTTTGACATGTTGTCTGAGTGTGGATTCCACATGGTGGCCTGTAACTCCTCGGTGACAGCTTCCTTTGTCAACCAGTACACCGATGACAAGGTCTGGTCCAGCTACACCGAATATGTCTTCTACCGTAAGTCCAGCTTCTGAGGCCGAGGCGGGGGCATGTGGGTGGGTGTCTGTGTGGCAGCGACCGATTCTCAAAGCCCAGAGAGCAAATGTCCTTGTGCCTAAGGCTTTATGTAGGTCTGGAGGGGGGGTTACGCTTCAGCTGAAGGCTTCAAAATGCAGAGCAAGGCTGAAGCCGATGGCATGGTCCTGGCTAGGTGGCAGCACAGACTGCCAAAAGCCCCCGTCCCTGTGCCTGGAGGCTGCCTGCATCAGCCATCTGCCTGCCTTCCACCCTGCCCCGCTGCGTGCGGGATGCGATCAGAGCCTTGCAGACGCACCACGGATTTCATTACAGACAATCTTCAAATGGGATTCCATTTACAAAGGTAATAGCTGCTTGATGGTAGTCGAGCAGAGGCAGCCAAGCCATCTGTTAACAGACCTGACACACTTACAGGGAAAACAAAATCCTGTCCCCCCGGCTGCTTTTCAGCAGGGGCCTTCTCAACAGCTGATGTTCTCCAAAACAAGGGCTCGGGGTGGGGAGAGGCAAGTGGCTGTGCCTTGTTATGCAACATGCTCGTGGAAAACAAAGTCTCCTCCTGATGAGGAGCATCTGCCCTGCTTAGCACAGCCACCTCGGATCACACACCGCTGGGGTGATTTCACCGATGGCTGGGGCAGGGTCATTAACTTTCCAGCTGAAATTCAGGTAGAGGCACCATCACTGATAGTAACACTGGGGTGATTTGGATCCTCTCATTCTGTACTAGAAAATCTTATCACAGCTGCTGGGTTGAGATAATTGAGAGGCTCAGGAGGCTGTTTTTTGTTCCACTTTCATGCGGAGAGGGTGTGGGATGGGATGTTTCCCCAGCCCATTGGTGGAAGTGGGCTTTGGCCAGCTGCTGCTTTGGGCAGCAGGGTTTGGAGAGGGCAAATGCTAGACTGTGGGAAGTGTGGTGCCTATGGAGAGCAGCCTAGAGAGCTGGCAAAAGTTTTAGGTAGGAGATGTATCAGGAAGTGAGTACTTGGTGTGTAACACTGGATTCATCTACTCCCGTGTCTGGGCTCAACAGGCAGCCCTAATCTGCTTATGTAATGGTGCTTAAGTTAGCACCCTCAAAAGCCATCTGTGTTTTTGACGTGCATAGATTTACTTAAAATTAGTTTCCTAGCTGGATTTCTCTAGCAAAATCGTTCTAAGGTCATGGATCTGCTTATATTCCTACAGGGATGGATGGTTTCTATTATTAGCCTTCTTCTGGTTGAGATGAGTGCTTGGTACAAGTTACAGGAGGAGAATTCATGTAACTGAAGGAATAAATGGTGTTTGCATTTGGATTTAAGCTCAGAGCACATTCTAAGTTCCTTATAGGAACAATGGTTTCCTCGTTGAAGGGAGGATGAACACAGGTTTTACATGAATTGTGGACTCCTGAGCTTTATATTCCTCCAGTTTTTCCCTTCAATGTTTGCTCATTGCTTCCACATCACCACAACAGGTCAGGTGCCAGGAGGTACCTTAGGAATTTGGGAAGGTGAAAGCCTGTGGCAGGCATCACAAAAGCTTCTCTCAGCAGTGCAGGGAAAGCTCAATCCAATTAAAGTTCCTGGAAAGGCTCTTTTGCAGCTCAAGAAGCTTTGCATTTGTCTCCTATCGGTTTGGTGGGGTTTGGACGCCGATGCAGTTCCAGAGGTGGATGTTTCAGGGGGTCCTTCCTGAGGTAGAAACTACAGCAATGACATTCTTGTCCAATCTCTCTTTTATCTCAACCTGAATCATTCTGTTCCTCTCTGCTTGCTGTGATATTGTTGCTGGTGGGCTTTCAGCTTGTCCAGCCCCATGTGCATGGTCTGTCTACAGCCACCCAACCTGAGAGCAGCCACGATCCCCACCAAATCCGGCTGGAGCCAAAGAGCCCTTGTGGCAAACTTCCCCAAATCATTCCATTTGAAGCTTGGAGCACCAATAAAATTGACATCTGCTCTCTAGTGGAACATCACAACTTCTCTGCAGCTGCTTGGCCATAATTATTTAATTAGAAGCTGTCAACTGTTTTTATATAAGCATTAATTCATCAAGCTGTTGTGTGCAGGTTAATGGGCCTAAACATGGGAGGTGTCCTGTATAACCAGTTGGGCAGAGTGGAGTGGTCTTTGCTTGGTAGCTCCTGTGACATTGCCCAGTTGGAGGGACTTCTCAGAGCTGATTATTTCCAGGGGAGGAAGAGTAGAAGGAGCAATTTCTGATTTAGGTGACCCTGCTTTAGAAGGAGGGTTGGACTAGATGATCATAGAATCAGAATTGTTTGGGTTGAAAAAGACCTCCAAGATCATTGAGTCCAACCTTCAACCCACCATCACTATGGCCACTAAACCATGTCCCCAGGTTCCATGTCCACACATTTCCTCAGCACCTCCAGGGATGCTGACTCCACCACCTCCCTGGGCAGCCTGTTCCAATGCCTGGCCACTATGGCAGCAAAGAAATTGTTCCTAATCTCCAGCCTAAATCTCCCCTGGCACAATTTCAGGTCACTTCTCCTTCTATCACCTGATACTAGGGAGAAGAGACCAACCCCCACCTCACTGCAACCTCCTTTTAGGAGGACCCTAGTGGTCCCTTCCAACCCCAAGCATGCTGGGATTCAGTGATATTTTTTTGACACATTTTATGCTCCAAATACTACTCAGAAGGTGAATGTCTGTTATTGGCAGGGAAATAAAGAGCATTCCTCGTGTGCAAATCCTTCTGAGAGTGGATCAGATGGACCTGGGGGGGTGTAACCATGCAGCTCCTCACATGGGTACAGCCTGTGCTGCACGACTAACACCGGGTGACATTTGCTCCCCCCCTTCAAATGTAGGTGCTATTAAGGCTAATGGAAGAGTCATTTCCTCTGTGGAGGAGATGTTCCCAAAATGCAGGGCATACAAGCAGCTCTCAGTGCAGCAAACCTGCAGCTGCCTTGCTGGGTGGGTGGCAAGATGGACTGCAAATTTGGTCCTCGGGGTGACAGAGCTGTCCTGGCAGTGCACCTGGGATCTTCTCCAGCTTCAAACAGGAGGCTGCACTGGAGGGCTTGGGGACAGGCTGTGCTGACACATTAGAATCAGAGAAATGTTTTGGTTGGAAAAGACCTTTAAGACCATCAAGTCCAACCACTCTCTAACTCTACCAAGGCTGATGCTAAACCATGTTCCTCAGCAGGACATCTCTCCCTCTTTGCAACACCTCTAGGGATGGGAATTCAACCACCTCCCTGGGCAGCTCTGAGAACCCTTTCAGTGAGGAGGTTTCTTTAATGTACAACCTAAACCTCCCCTGGTGCAATTTGAGGCCACTTCCTCTCCTCCTATCACCTGACACTAGGGAGAAGAAACCAACCCAACCTCACTGCAGCCTCCTTTCAGGTAGCTGTAGAGAGCAATGAGGTCTCCCCTCAGCCTCCTCTTCAGGCTCAACAACCCCAGCTCACTCAGCTGCTCCTCACCAGCCCTGTTCTCCATACCTCTCACCAGCTTCCTTGCCCTTCTTTGGACCTGCTCCAGCCCCTCAAAGTCCTTCTTGCAGTGAGGGCCCCCAAACCAAACCCAACATTCAAGGTGTGGCTTCACCAATGCTGACTACAGGGGGACAATCTCTGTCCTGGTCCTGCTGGCCACACTATTGCTGATTGTGGCCAGGATGCTGTTTGCCTTCTTGGTCATCTGGGCACACACTGACTCTTCTTTCCAGCCACCTTGCCCCAAGCCTGGAGTGCTGCAAGGGAGTGGGCCACAATGGGCAGTTTTTTGAAAGGCAGCTGCTGCCTGGTGAGAAGGCTTCTGCTCACAGCTGGAGCGTGAGCTGAGGGCAGGAGGTGAGGCTCTGCTCATGCTATTTCTTTCCCTCCAGTTTCTTTTGCATCAAAGGCATTTACTCCAGTGTTGTACTGGCTATGGGTGGATCTCTGACTTGAGCCATTTCGTGGTTCCTCCTCCACCTCCTGTTGTTTTGACGATCTGGAAGCAAAACCACATCTCCAAACACTCCCATTTTTGAAGAGGGTGATAGTCTCTGCTTGGATCTTCATTTTAAAATGTTTTCAACCTTCAGGATGGGATGAATCAAAAATGTGCACTTGAACATCTGGTAGATGCTGTGGTGGGGGTGGGAGGTGTTGAAGTACATGGGCTGGCTCAGCCTGCTGCAGCCTGGCCCCGGTCCTGACTTGGCAGCAGCAGCAGGGCTCTTTATCACCACCTCCCATCACCTCCAAACCAGCCCTTCCTGCCTGGCTCCACTATTGCAGCATTGCCATGACTGTGGGTGACATGGGGACCTTCTGATTGCCAGGACAGCAAAGGAACAGGTTGGAAAGCTTTGGCTTCAGACAGCAGATCTGTGATATGGCAGATTGTGAGCTAGTCTGATGGGCAGCAAGGGACTGAGGGACATGTCTGTGGGATGGGATGAGGTGAGGGGGGATAGGATGAGATGGGATGGGAAGAAACTGCATGGTAACCCCTGTCTGTGTATTGCTGTTGCTTCCTGAACCCTGATGCCACGTCCCTTTTCTCTGCTGGTCAGAGGCTGAGGCTGCAATGTGCTCTCAGAGCAGCTGACAGCAGGGAGGAGAGGTGCCGGCTCTAGTGTTTCATGTCACACTCTCCTGGCTCTGCACAGCTCTGGGTGACACCAACAAGGAGCAGGGTTGGCAACTCTGTTTAGCTGGAGCAATAAAGGAAGGGGGAAGGCGAGGTATAAGGCAAAAAGGATCAAACATGGAGATACAGATGGAGGAAAAGGAGTGAGAATTCACACACAATCTGGAGAGAAGGAACGGGGGAGAACCTTGGGGTACTGACAGCTACACCGAGAGGTGGGGGGGGAGAGTTTGTGAGATAGGTCAAGCCTTGAGTTCAACCCAAATGTTTTCTTGCAGCAAGGAGGTGGAGAGGGGCTGATGGGTGCTCCTTGAAGTTCACTGTCAGGGCTGGAGGCAGACTGCCCCTCCCCTTCCTAAAGCTATGCTTCAGTCTGATCAAGCAGGAGAAAATCAGGACAATGATTTGATTTGCTTAAGCCTTGCCTTGTGCCAGCCACTTCACATCTGGAACAACTCAACTGCAGATGTTCAAATGAGACTGAGAGATGTTCCTGGGTAGCTTTGAAAGCCAAAAATTAATTGACAAGGCTCTTGCTCCTGAAGGATGTGTGCTGGTTCTGCTCTCTCCAGGGACAGCTGCACATTCTGGCATCCTCACCTTTCTCTTTCAAGGAGAGGCTGCCTGGATGTGCTCTTCACTTGCTGGTTGGAGGCTGATGGACAGAGATGTTTGGGAAGCTAGTTTTGGATTATCCTGGGATAAATAGATGAGCCCTCTGGGGTGGGGCTGGGCAGGAGGGAGGAGAAATGCCAAGTGCTACCCTCTGCAGATGCTCTCTGTGTCTTCTGGGATTATCCTGGTGTCCTTTATACAAGATGATTCAGTAGGATTAATGCAGCCAGCTGCAGCCCCTCACCTTGGGTGTGGAAGCAGAGCCAAGAGATCCCATCCTGATGCCATTAACTCATAAAGAGTCCTGGAATCTGAGTGACAAACCTGAGTGCTCCTGTGCAGTGACACCCACAGTGTGCTGGCAGACGGGCAGATCTGGAAGAGCAACATCAGCTGCTTCACTTTAAACGGGTGCTGACATGTGCTCAGAGTTGGTTCTGTCTGGTTTTAAATCAGTGACGGTTCCAGAATCCCAGCATCCCAGCATGGTGAGGGTTGGAAGGAGGCAGGGGAATGCACAGCAGCTTGCCCAGCATCACAGTGGCCAGCTGGGTTTGGAATCTCTCCAGAGAAGGAGACTCCACAACCTCTCTGGGCAGCCTCCTTCCTGTTCAGGTGGAACCTCTTGGGTTCCAGTGTGTGCAGACTGAAAATGCTGCAGAGGTCTTAATCCACAGATGATATTCAATAGTCTTCTTGCCACTGCCTCTGCTACTGCAGGACCAACAGAATTCCAGAATGCCAGGTTGGAAGGGACCCCAAGGGTAATCTGGTCCAGCCTTTCTAGCTAATAGGAGAGTTGAGATGAGCTGTCCCAGCACCCTGTCAAGCTGGGCCTTAAAACTGTTCAGTGTAGGGGACTCCACCACTTCCCCTGGCAGATGATTTCAAGGTCCAGCTGCTCTCATGGGGAGACATCTTGTCCTGGAGTCCAATGGGAATCTCCCCAGCAGTAACTTGTCCCCATCACCTCTTGTCTTTTCCATGGGACTCCTTGCAAAAAGGGAGTCTCCATCCTCCTGGTAGCCACCCTTTATGTACTGGTCTGTGGTAGTAAGGTGTCCCCTAAGCCTTCTTTTCACAAGGTAGGGGCTGGAGGCAGCAGCTCCCCTGTGAATCTTCTATTGCTGCTACTACTCTGTGATCCAGAAAGAGACTTGTAATGACTAAAGGATTAACCAAGGAAGGCTGGCATTTAGGGGGAAAAAATAAAAATCAATGTGTTTTAAACTGCAGCCTGGAGTTGGAGGTTTTCCAGCAGCAGTGTGCATGAGGTCCCACAGCAGTGCTGATCAGAGGAGGGCTTTGCTGTGAAAACAGCATCTCTGTGCCAGGGAGAGATTTCTGGGGAGGTGTGGAAACAGGGAATGCCAGGATGCTGCCCTGGGATGCAGAATTATGAGTGGCAGTGGCCCAAGCTGAGTGGTGCAGTTGATAAGACCAAAGGAAGGGATGCCACCCAGAGAGAGCTGGGCAGGCTGGAGAAGTGGGCTGTGGAGAGCCTCATGAGGTTCAGAAAAGGCAAAGTACAAGATCCTGCACGTAGGCTGGGGCAATCCTGGGTATCAGTCCAGGCTGGAGGATGATGAGATTGAGAGCAGCCCTGCAGAAAAGGACGTGGGGGTGCTAGTGGATGAGAAGCTGGACATGGGCCAGCAATGGGCACCTGCGGGCCAGCAATGGGCACCTGCAGCCCAGAAGGCCAATGGCAGCCTGGGCTGCATCAAAAGCAGCATGGCAAAGAGATGGAGAGAGCTGATTCTGCCCCTCTGCTCTGCTCTGGTGAGACCTCACCTGCAGTGCTGTGTACAGCTATGGGACCCCAAATACAAGAAGGATGTGGACCTGCTGGAGTGGGTACAGAGGAGCCACGAAGATGATCAGAGGGCTGGAGCACCTCTGCTATGGGGACAGGCTGGGAGAGTTGGGGCTGTTCAGCAAGGAGAAGAGAAGGCTTAGATCTTAGTGCTACATTTCTGTATCTGAAGGGCACCTCCAGGAAGGCTGGGTAGGGACTGTTTAGAAGGGCCTCTGATGATGGGAGGAGGGGCAATGGTTTCAAACTGGAGCAGGGTGGATTTAAGTTGGGCATGAGGAGCAAGTTCTTCACAATGAGAGTGGTGAGACACTGGAACAGGTTGCCCAGGAATGTGGTTGAGGCCCCATCCCTGAAGACATTCAAGGTGAGACTTGCTGTGGCCCTGGGCAGCCTGCTCTAGTTGGAGGTGTCCCTGCTGCTCGCAGGGGGGTTGGACAAGACGAGCTTTGAGGCTCCCTTCCAGTCTGATGCAATCTGTGAATCTGTGAATCCCTGGGCTGCTCCCCCTGGAGCAGTGCAGGGTGGCTCCCACCAGCCTTACTCAGCCTGCTGGGGTCTGGCCCTTCTAAAATGTGCTGGAATGTGGTTGTGGTGCAAACAAAATCTGAAGGAGCAAAGGAGTGTAAACAAGAAAACACAACACGGATATTTGCCATTCAAGGAATAGCAGCAACATATTGTACCCACAGACAAACACTTCCTTGCAGCAGGTTGTTGGGGTGGTGGGGTGTGTTTTTTTTTTTTCTCTTTCCAGGCATCCTGAATTTGTTTAAATTTGTAACCACAACATTTCTCAGCTTCTTTTTTCTCTTTCTTGTTTTTTTTTTTTTTGGCTTCTCAAGTTCAAGGCTAACACACAGAAATGTGGAGCTGAGAAGCAAAAATCTAAACCACATCTTTACAAAGAGCCAGAGTGATCTGTTAGGGGATTTCAGAGTCACAGAATGCCAGGTTGGAAGGGACCCCAAGGATCGTCTGGTCCAGCCTTTCTAGGGAACAGGACAGTTGAGATGAGCTGAGCCTTAAAGCTGTCCAATGTGGGGGACTCAACCACTTCCCTTGGGAGATAGAATAGAGTAGCATAGCATAGCATAGCATAGCATAGCATAGCATAGCATAGAATAGAATAGAATTAACCAGGTTGGAAAAGACCTTCGAGCTCATCAAGTCCAACCTATCACCCAACACCACCTAATCAAGTAAACCATGGCAACAAGCACCCCATCCAGTCTCTTCCTAAACACCTCCAGTGATGGTGATTCTACCACCTCCCTAGGCAGCCCATTCCAATGGCCAATTACTCTTTCTGTGAAGAACTTCTTGCTAATATCCAGCCTAAACCTCCCCTGGTGCAGCTTCTGACTGTGTCCTCTTGTTCTGGTTGCCTGGGAGAAGAGACCAACCTCCACCTGTCTACAACCTCCCTTCAGGTAGTTGTAGACAGCAATAAGGTCTCTGAGTCTCCTCCTCTCCAGGCTAAGCAACCCCAGCTCCCTCAGCCTCTCCTCACAGGGCTGTGTTCCAAACCCCTCCCCAGCTTTGTTGCCCTTCTCTGGGCACCTTCCAGCAAGTCAACATCTTTCCTAAATTGAGGGGCCCAGAAATGGACACAGGACTCAAGGTGTGGCCTAACCAGTGCTGATTCCAAAGATGACTCTGCAAAAAGGGAGGCTCCATCCTCCTGGTAGCCACCCTTGATGTACTGCTCCATGGTAGTAAGGTCTCCCTGAGCCTTCTCTTCTCAGGGCTGAACAAATCCTGTTCTCTCAGACTCCTCTCCTATGGCAAGGCTTCCAGTGCTCAAACCCCTGATTTTAGTGAAGGATGAAAATAGCCTGAAATGAGTTAGATGTGGCAGAATGGCTTCCCTTGTCACCAAGATGGGATGATGGATGGCCAGTCCAAAGGATCCTGCTTGAGTGATTCCCCTGGCTGCCTTCAGAAGACATGCTCAAGTTCATCCTGGAATGCAAGCAAAGT
Organism: Dryobates pubescens; assembly: GCF_014839835.1. Taxonomy (NCBI): domain Eukaryota; kingdom Metazoa; phylum Chordata; class Aves; order Piciformes; family Picidae; genus Dryobates; species Dryobates pubescens. The sequence continues at coordinate 13,426,190 of NC_071627.1, forward strand.
TTGAAGCCATTATTTTGCCTTTCTAGTTTGACCCAAGTACTTAAGAAAGAGTGGGGCTTGAACTCCACATCTGGTGATGGAAGGGATCATGTCATTTTCATAGAATCATGGAACTGTTTTGCTTGGAAAAGGCTTCTAAGGTTATCAAGCCCAACCATCGACCCACACCATTATGGCTGTTATACCATGTTCCCAAGTGTCATGGCCACAGGTTTCTTGAACACCTCCAGGGATGGTGACTCCACCACCTCCCTGGGCAGCCTGATCCAATGCCTGACTCTTGCAGCACAAAAATTGTTCCTCATGTCCAGCCTAAACCTCCCCTGGCACAATTTCAGGCCATTTCCTCTCCTTCAATCACCTGATACTAGGGAGAGGAGACCAACCCCCACCTCACTGCAACCTCCTTTCAGGGAGTTGTAGGGATCAGTGAGGTCTCCTCTCAGCCTCCTCTACTCCAGGCTAAAAATCCCCAATTCTCTCAGCTGCTCCTCACCAGCCCTGTTCTCCAGACCCTTCATCAGCTTTGTTGCCCTTCTCTGGACCTGCTCCAGCCCCTCAATGTCCTTCATGGAGACAGGAGCCCAAAACTGAAGCCAGGATTTGAAATGTGGCCTCACCAGTGCCTAGTCCAGGGGCATGATCACTTCCCTACTGTAACTGGTTGGAAGCCTCCACTATCAATCCAAGGGTTATTTCAGCTGATCTGATGATCTGTGGTCATAGGAGCTGTCTTCATTTGCCAGTTTCAGGATGAGCCTCTGCAATCCTGGGCCTATATGGAACAAAATGGGGGACTTGCCCACCAGTGAAAACTCTCAGCTGGGAAAAAGTCAGTAAAATTCCCTTTGTGGGAGCCCAAATGAACTCTGTTTTTCTCAGTTCTGTGCTGGCTTTTTGCTCACTCAAGCTTTGCTCTGAGTTGTTGGCTTTGAGAATATTTGAAGTGCAAAATTCAGTCAAAATCAGCACGTTCCACTGGGTTCTATTTCAGCCTGATTGAATTCTACTGTAAAAATACCCTCTGATCCTGGCTGATGGTAATTCAACCTGAAGTCTCTTGAGTGAGTCTCCTCCAAAAAAGGCACAGATCAAACTTGCTCTTGAATTTGGGCTTTCAGGCCTTGTCCAAAGCCTAATGGCCCTTCAGCCTGGGCTCAGAGCAAGGATGAGAACGTCCCTCAGGCTGCTCCAAGGTAATTCTGTTCTTCTAGTGGTACCTCCCAAAACTCAGCCTCGTTTTCCTGTCAGAAATCCCAGCTCTGGCCATGTCGTTGTCTTCTTCCACCAAACTCCACATCACCACCACAGAGGCTGCCACACGTGGACTGCAAGTTTGGTTTCCAGATTTTGGAGCTGCAAAGCAGGATGGCCAGGGTTCTCTCTTCACTTCATTTTTGCTGGAGGCATTTTTTTTTAGCTGCCTTAGCAGCTAATCAATGAGCCCCTATAAATCACTGATCACTTGGTGAGGAGATTCAGCACTGCAACGGTTTTAAGGCTGGTGATTGATGAATCAGCTGCCCAAGTCCAAATGGTTACTTCAGCTGCAGAGTGCTCACACCAGTGCTGGGCTTATGGAGAGAAGTGCATTTTCTCTGACTGATGGTCAACTGAAAGGGGTCAGCAGGATCACCCCTGTGATTGATCAGTTTGTCTTTATGGGTGTCTCAACAAAGCTTGTGCCCAGCTATTGAAAACTAAAGAGGAATCTCCCAGTTCCAGATCCTCACTTTCCTTCAGACAACACTGAAAAAGTTAATTACCAAGGTCATTTGGGACAATTACCAAGGCAGAAAAAGACCTGGGGGTTCTGGTTGACAGCCAGCTGAAGATGAGCCAGCAGTGTGCCAAGGCGGCCACCAGCATCCTGGCCTGGAACAGCAGGAGTAGAGAAGTGATTGTCCCCCTGTACTGGGCACTGGTGAGGCCACAGCTCAAATACTGGGCTGGATAGGACCTTGAGCAACCTGGTCAAGCAGGAGGTGTCCTTGCCCATGGCAGGAGGAATGGAACTGGATGATCTTTAAGGTCCCTTCTACCCCAAAGCCTTCCATGATTTTACGCTTCTGTGACGTTTCTTGTATTAGATGTGACTTTTATTGTTAGTATTTATTGTTAATCTTCTCTTTATGGGCAGGAGAGTAAACATGTCATGTCTATCATGACAAAAGCTCTGCTGAGCCCAGAGCTGAGGTCTGGCCAGGCATTTCTGCTGCACCTCACCCCTGTGCTGCTCCTTGCCCTGACAGCAGCGTGCACTCCCACGAGGTCTGGCTAATTAGAGCAGTTTATTCTGGAAGGAACCTCATGGTGTGACACAGCAAATGTATTTAAGGTGCTTTGTTTAAGCACAGATGAGCTTTCTTGAGAGGTCACTGTGGCAACATGTTGCTGACAAGTTCTTGGAAGCTCAGTTCCATTTGCCTCATTAGTTTGCTTGTGCCATGGTATCACCTGATGACCTTTCTCTGGCTGGATCTTCTTTCCATCACTTCTGCCAGCATGGGCCTGAGGAACAGTCTCTCAACTCTGCCACCACATCTTAACTCACCAGACTTGTGCCTTAAAGGAGTTTTGTACCCATGGCTGACTTACACCAAATCCCAGCATGGTGGAGGTTGGAAGGGACCTCTGGAGATCATCCAGTCCAACCCCCCTCAAAAGCAGGTGTACAAATAGCAGCTTGCCCAACATCACAATGGAAAGGGGGCATTGGGATGTCTCCAGAGAAGGAGACTCCACAGCCTCTCTGGGCAGCCTGCTCCAGGGCTCCAGCACCCTCACACCAAACAGGTTTCTCCTCCTGGTCAGGTGGAACCTCCTGGGTTCTAATTTGTGCCTGTTGCCCCTTGTCCTGTCACTGGGCATCACTAACAAGAGACTGGCCCCAGCTTCTTGCCCTCCACAGGTCCTTTAGCTCTTGCTGAGCATTGATCAGATCCCTTCTGGGGCTGCTCTTGTTCAGGCTCAACAGCCCCAGGGGCTCTCAGCCTTTCCTCCTCACAGAGCTGCTCCAGGTCCCCTCAGCATCTTCATAACCTCCACTGGACTCTCCCCAGTAGTTCCCTGTCTCTTTTGAACTGGGGAGCCCAGAACTGGCCCCAGTACTGTAACTGTGGCTTCACCAGGGCTGAGCAGATGGGGAGGATTCAATTCTTTCATTCCCTTGGATGTCATGAAGCCAAACCATGTGCAGCCCAGTTATCAAGATGCCAAAGCACGTGTTCCTGGCTGAGGGAAGAGCAGCTTCTGGGATCCTTGATTTCATTCATTTGTGAGCATTCAGGAGAACAAATCCTCCATTCTCTCAAGTCAATGCACTTCTATTACACGAGGAATAATTCATTCCCTTCCTTCAGGTCAGAGCAGAGAGGGAGCTGCTCTGCCTCACTTCAGGGAGACAAAGAATATTTAAATCAGGATGCTGATAAAAATGCTTCCACCAGTGAAGATTTGATTGAAGAAGCTGCTGCTGTTAAGAGTCCTGTAGGTGAAGGCAGAAGTCAAATGAAGAGGGATTGAAGAGTTGGTGTAAGTTTGGTCTGCAGAAAGAAGTTCTGCAACTTGGTGACATCCTCAGTGCTGGAGGGAGACCAGGTCCCTCCTCACAGGCTCATAGTGCTCCTCCACTGCAGCCCCTCGGTGGGGGACATGGTCTGGTGGCCATGGTGGTGTTGGGTTGATGGTTGGACTTGATGATCTTAAAAGGGTTTTTCCAACCAAACAATTCTAAGGTTTTGTGATTCTGTGAAGGCTAAGATGAAGGCTCAGAAGTTAGATGGCAGAGTAAATAAATAATGGCAGGGCAGCATTGCATGGAGCTTTCTTGGGGAGCAGGAGTTAATTAAGTGTTAGGAACATGCCTAGGTAGCTCCATTGATCAGGAAAGAAGGGCTGGAAGATTTACTGGCTTGGCAGGGCTTTGCTTTCCCTCTCTCCCCCCAGTTTCCCTCACTTCATATCCCACAGTGGCAAGGGAACATGTTTCTGGTTTTCTTTCTTGAAGGAATTGATCCTCAGGAGCACAGGACATGATGGATGGTTTGTACCTCTACAATATTGCTAAGAAAAAAACCCCACAGGAGAAGGCTGGGCAGATATTATATTAATTTCCATGTTCAAATTGATTTTTCCCCACTAGGACCAATAACAAATACGTGAAGGCTTTCTACAGCCTCTCCACTAATAATTAGTTCCAAGGTGGAATAAATCTTGTGAGGCTAATTTAGCAAGGTAGGGTTTTAGACACTTCACAAGGTGCTTTGCATTGAGTCCATACTCGTCCCTGGATCCACAGAATCAACCACTCTGGGTCCTGGTGGGGTCTCAGTGCCTTCTCCTTGGTCCATCACAGTGAAACAGAAGTTGTGGAGGTGATTGTGATGGGTGCCTGGCAGAGGTGTAGAAGGACTAGACAGGCCAGCCCATCAGTGTGGCCCTGCAAAGGTCACTGGGGTAGTGCCAAGGGACTTGAACCTCACCATGGCAGTGGTGGATCTGCCTTGTGGAAGGGCTTCCTTGGGGCTGCCAGCTCTGCAGGCCAGCAAGCGTGTTCCTGGTGACACCAGAATACATCCCATGAGAACCCAGAGGGTTTTTCTGTTCATTTTTTAGTCTCCAGGTGTCCTGTCTCAGCTGCTTGTTTGTCAGAGCTGTGAGGGTGTCTCAGGGCATGCCTCTCAAAGCCTGGGCCTGTGTCATGGAATCACAGAATCATAGAATCGTTTTGGTTGGACCATCCAGTCCAACCGTTCTCTGACTCTGCCAAGCTCTGTCCCTCAGCACCACAGCTCTGCCTCTTTGAAACCCCTCCAGGGGTGGGGATTCAACCACCTCCCTGAGCAGCCTGTTCCAGTCTTTGGGAGCCCCTTCAGTGAAGAGCTTTCTTCTGATGTTCAACCTAAACCCTCCCTGAGGCAACTTGAGGCCATCTCCTCTTGTCATAGCCCATGTTAACTGGTCTCACCCCAGCCTCCTTTGATGTTTCTCCAGCCCAGATGCCAGCAAGCTCCCAGATCCACGTTGCTGCAAGCTGGCTGCCTTTTGTCCCTGTCTGGTTGACACCTGGCAGCGGGTGGCTGGGGAAGTGAGGGGGCTGCTGTCCTTGGAGCGTGGTTGGGATTTGGCATCCTGGTGCAGTGTTCAAGCTCCACTTGAACAGATGGTGCCAGGATTTTAACTTATGCTCAGGAGCTGCAGATGGTCCAAGGAGTGAACTCGTACACCAGTTATTTTTATTTGGAACAGGTTAAGAACAAATTACTCTTGGGCTGTTGTCATTAGTGCTCCACTTGTCATCTTCTCCTTCCCTGGGTGTCTGTGTGCTTGTGCAAGTCTTCTCAGCAGCTCTTTTCCTTGCAACTAGATCAACCCTAGCCCTATTTCTACCTAAATCCCCTCCATATAGCCACTATTTCGATCCCAGTGGCCCTTGTATTTCCCCTTAGACTTGTTGGGGTTCTCCCTGGGAGGACCATGGACCAGAGCTCTGCAGAGATCGTGCAATTGCTTCAGGTGGAAAAGATCTCCAAGGTCATTGAGTCCAAACATCAACCTACCACCACTATGGCCATTAAACCATGTCCCAGAGTGCCATGTCCACCTATTTCCTGACCACCTCCAGGAATGGTGACTCCTCCACCTCCCTGGGCAGCCTGTTCCAGTGCCTGACCACTCTTGCAGATTGTTCCTAATCTCCAGCCTAAATCTCCCCTGGTGCAATTTCAGGCCATTTCCTCTCCTTCTGTCACCTGATAGGAGGGAGAAGAGACAAACCCCTACCTCACTGTGACCTCCTTTCTGGGAGGTGTAGAAAGCAATGAGGTCTCCCTTCAGCCTCCTCTTCTCCAGGCAAAAAAACCCTCAGATCCTCAGCTGCTCCTCACCAGCCCTGTTCTCCAAACCCTTCAGCAGCTTCCTTGCCCTTCTCTGGACCTGCTCCAGCCACTCAATGTCCTTCTTGGAGTGTGGGGCCCAAAACTGAACCCAGTATTCAAGGTATGGCTTCACCAGTGCCAGCTGCTGCTGTTGTGTGCTCAGCAGTGCTGGATGCTAGTGTTGGGTGCTCAGCCCAATCCAGCCCCAGGGTGAGCAGGTCCTGTGTGGCGCTTCTGGGGGTGCAGTCCTCCAGAACCTCCCATGGCTCTGGATGCCAGGGCAGGGCTGGTGCAGGTGGGAAGGGCTGATGGGCTACCTACACCTGGTGTGAATGATGATGTGAGAGCAAGTTTCTGGTCTTGTTGAACTGGACTAAACCCAGAGTGACCCCAGCTTTACACCAGTGAGAATCTGATCATTCTTCTCTAACCCTCCTGTGAAGCACAGGGCTCTGTTTCCATCACCATTTATGAGCTTATTTAATCTTTTATAGACAAGAATTATAATCTACTGCTACAAATTATTCATGGCCACCTGAATATTTTACACTTACTACACAGGGGTGATCAGCATGCCAAGACACCACTTTCCTTCACAGTGTTCTCCTGCCCCAGGTCACATACTCAGGGGAAGGACTCAGGACTAGGTGTTTCAGGCAAGTCTTTTGTGTGCCAGCCTTGGTTCTGCTTTGGCTTCTGTCTGCTGGGGGCTGCAGTGGGTAGCATCTTCTTGGAGTGGTGAGGTTTGATGTGGCTCCTCCATCTTCCTTCTTGGAGTGGTGAGGTTTGATGTGGCTCCTCCATCTTCCTTCTTGGAGTGGTGAGGTTTGATGTGGCTCCTCCACCTTCCTTCTTGGAGTGGTGAGGTTTGATGTGGCTCCTCCATCTTCCTTCTTGGAGAAGTGAGGTTTGATGTGGCTCCTCCATCTTCCTTCTTGGAGTGGTGAGGTTTGATGTGGCTCCTCCACCTTCCTTCTTGGAGTGGTGAGGTTTAATGTGGCTCCTCCATCTTCCTTCTTGGAGTGGTGAGGTTTGATGTGGCTCCTCCACCTTCCTTCTTGGAGTGGTGAGGTTTAATGTGGCTCCTCCATCTTCCTTCTTGGAGTGGTGAGGTTTGATGTGGCTCCTCCACCTTCCTTCTTGGAGTGGTGAGGTTTGATGTGGCTCCTCCATCTTCCTTCTTGGAGTGGTGAGGTTTGATGTGGCTCCTCCACCTTCCTTCTTGGAGTGGTGAGGTTTGATGTGGCTCCTCCATCTTCCTTCTTGGAGTGGTGAGGTTTGATGTGGCTCCTCCACCTTCCTTCTTGGAGTGGTGAGGTTTGATGTGGCTCCTCCATCTTCCTTCTTGGAGTGGTGAGGCTTAGCATGGATCCTTCCTCTTCCTTCTCAGAGGGCTGAGGTTTGACATGGCTCTTTGATGTTCCCTCTCGAGGCTTCTGTGTGCACAGGGAAGCTTGTGCTTGCTATCCATGGTGTTGGTGTTTCATTTAGAGCCCATTCCAGAAAGCAGAAGAAACCTGGTGCCTCCTGTATCTGAATCAAGCTGTAGGTGCTCGAGATCTCTAGACTGGGAAAAACAACATTTCTCAAGTGTTAAATCATTGAGTCAGTGTCTACCCAGCTCACTCCTGACAAGGGAACATATTTCTGAGGTCTGACCCGACCAGCAAAAATAAATCCTAGTCTGCAACCTGTCCTTGATCCTTCCACATGTCCATCCTGGCAATGTCAGCTGCAGGGAAGGTGTCCATGAGAAATGATGTAAACATATGGCATGAGGGCAAGGACACCAGTTGCAGGTGGAGGTGTAATCAGGTTCATTTATTCCTCCCTCGTGCCTGCTGCCATTACTCATCCCTCTCGCATGCAAATGTACAAATCTCCCTGCTGCTCGCTGCAGCCCACGAAGGGAACATCCTCGCAGCCCAGCAGGGCTGGGAGCACAGCTCTGAGGGGATGGAGGCTCCTTCCTGCAGTACAGATCTGGCAACCAGGCACCCCAAGTGTCCCCCACAGGCTCTTTTTTTTTTTTTTTCTTTTTCCTGCTTCTTTGCAAACTGGTGGAGAATGCAAAGGGTTTTGGTGGTGGCTGGGCTCGAGGGTGCAGCGGGGGCTGGCTGGGGGCTACAGGGACGCTTGGACGGCCTGTGGGGACCAGCATGCCGCTGGAGCACGTCTCTGAAGGCTGTGAGATGTCTCATCCCTGCAGGTCTGGCACGTCCCCTCTTGCTGGGGCAGCTGTACTGACGCAGGAAGGGCTTTTGGGATGCCCTGGAGCACAGTGACTTGTGCCCTCCCACCTCTTTCTGATAATTAGGGTTCTCCATAATTATCCTGGAGAAGATGACATTGACCGAGAAGGCTGTGCCACAGCCAGAGCAGTTGCAGCTCGTTTGGTTTTCCTGGGAGCACTCAGGGAGGGGGCAGCAGGCACCATGATGGCATTGAGGAGCAGGTGGTGGCCTCTCCTCTGCTGCACAGCCGTGGCAGCTGCTGGTGAGGACAGGGTGAGTGGGGGTGAGGAGGGCAGATTTGGTGGGAAGAAACGACAGCACTGGGCAGGAGAGCAGCTGACTCCATCACACCCTGGCAGCTGCCTCTTTGCCTTAGCCAAGCTGGTTTCTGTCCCTGGTTGCCTGGTGGGAAGTGAGGTGGTGACAGCAGAAAGGCACCAAGCACTGACCTGAGCTGCCACCTGCCCCTTCCCCTTTGTCTGGCAGCTTCTGAATGAGGGGGTTAAAGAGCTCTGAAATGTTAACCTCTTCCACTTTTTGCTTGTTTGAAGCTTTGTCTTCCAAACCTCAAGTCCTCTGCTCTGGGATGGGAAAGGATCTCCCTCTGCCTCCGGAATTTATGGGTCTCCATCCCTGGTGGAGATGTCCAAGCTGGTGGGGCCTCGGTCTGCCTGCTGGTGGCTGGATCCTGGCTGTAAGGAGCAGGTTATAGATTCACACTGTCCTTTTTCCCTGCTGGGAGCACTGAGGACTGTCACCCAACAGCACACTCCCGTGGAACTGAGCGTTGGTGGCCGCTCTGCCATGGGGGCTTGCTGCCACCCACTCCTCTCCACGTGGGTGAGGCTGTTGCTAAGCTGTCTGCTGGCACAGCCTGGCACCAGGATGCTTCCTCTTCACTCACGGTGTCCCACGTCCCCTCAGCACACGTGTGCCACCCTGCTGCCTGCTCCCTGCCAGCCGTGCCTGTGGGATGATCATCCCATGGAGATCTTCCCACACTCTGCTCCACCTACAGCTCCCAGGAATCAACCCAGGGCTTAGAGTCAGTGTCAGTGCATCAGCCATCAAACCGAACCTGAATCCCAGAACCGCATTCCCAGTGTCCATGGGGCTGCTTGGTGACATAAACCATTGCCTTGGAGAGGGAGAGATTTAATCTGGAGAAGAGGAGGCTCAGGGCAGACCTCAGTGCTCTCTACAGCTCCCTGAAAGGAGGTTGCAGTGAGGTGGGGGTTGGTCTCTTCTCCCTCCTTTCAGGTGATAGAAGGAGAGGAAATGGTCTGAAATTGTGCCAGGGGAGGTTTAGGCTGGACATGAGGAACAATTTTTGTGCTGCAAGAGTGCTCAGGCACTGGAACAGGCTGCCCAGGGAGGTGGTGGAGTCACCATCCCTGGAGGTGTTGAAGAAATGTGTGGCCACAGCACCTGGGGTTTAGTGGCCGTGGTGGTGCTGGGTTGAAGGTTGAACTGGATGATCTCAGAGGTCTCTTCCCACCCAAACCATTCTCTGAATTTCCTGCACCTGTGCCTGCCAGGTTTCCCCACCACACCAAGCAGCCCACGATTAAATATCAGTGATGAGGTTTGCAAGGTGTGTGACCTGATTTTGAATGTATTCCAAAGAGGAAAAAAGGGACTTTTAAGGAGTAAAATCTGAGCAGGAATGTGTTTGCTCAGCTGTAGTGACAGCTGTAGCAGCACCACTCTGTTCTTGCTGTTTGCAGATGCAGCTCTGGCTGCAGGACAGATTAAATATTGTTTAGGAAAGTGATCAGAGATTTTGTTTGCAGTCTCTCTGTGGCTCCTTCTCTAAATGCTGGGAGCATTTTAAAGTGGTTTGTATTGATAATGGCATTGTAATGTCTCTTCCTGCTCCTACAGATCTTCAGTGCTTTCATGGGCTTATTCCCAAAGGATGAAGGAGCTGAGGAGAACAGATTAAGTTAAACCAAAAGGGATACTTTGATAGGGAAAATCATGTTGCTGTTTCAAGGGCTTTGGGTAAGGTTGGTGGGTATTGGGTTGGTTGTGTTCCTCACTGCCTTTGTCACCACTGGTTGTGGCTGGAGCCTGGCTCTCCAGCTCCTGCCTGCAGTGCTCTCATTTCACAGATATAAACATGCATGACCTCAGCCAGGGATATTCCACAAGCCTTTCATAAATTCATGGAATGGGTTGGAAGAGACCTTAAAGATCATCCAGTGCCAGCTCCCCTGCCATGGGCAGGGACACCTTCCACTAGCCCAGATTGCTCAAGGCCTCATCCAACCTGGCCTTGAACACCTCCAGGGAGGTGGCATCCACAATTTCCCTGGGCAACCTGCTCCAGTGTCTCACCACCCTCACTGTAAAGCATCTCTTCCTAATCTTCAGTCTAGTCTTTCAAGAAAGGCTGTTCCCACCCAGTCCTCTCTGTGGGACCAGGGTGAGGGGGCTCCACCATGCATTTCTGTGGCCATTCTGTCCCCTAGCCCTGGCAGGGCTGTACAGCAGCTGGGTCACGTTGCTGGCAGGGCTAGAGGAGGCACTCAGAGCCCTTAGCAGGCACTGCATTTTTAATCCAAAGGATTTCCTTTTGCTCCTCTGCAAATGCAAACCATGGGAGGTTTGTGTGCATGTCAAAGTGCTTGTCCCTGTTTTTGCCTGACACAATCCACTCCATCATCTCCTGCTCTGCCCCAGCCTGTGGTGACACAACCACTGTGGAACAGCAGCTCGGCTCTGATAAATCCATCCAGACATCGTCTGCCAGAAGCTGTTGGGATGTACAGGAGTCACAGCTCTCCTGAGCCCTTCTGAATATGTCCACCTGGATACAACCTGATAGCAAACAACCCCCTCCTGCAGGACAGGGACACGTCACATATGTCCCCAGAGGAGACTGAATCCATCTGACAAGCCCTTGCGCTCCAGCCTGTGCGGCCAACATGCATCAGCCAGGAGGTCCTGAGTACAAACCTCTTGGTGACTGTGGGATCAGGCTGGATAGGGCCTTGAGCAACCTGATCTAGTGGGAAGTGTCCCTGCCCATGGCAGGGAGTTGGAACTAGATGATCTTTAAGGCCCAACCCAAACCATTCTATGAATCTCTGATGAGGGCTGAGCCCTCTGTGACTTGTTCCTCAGCCTTCTCTGCACCAGCCTAGATATCACAGAATCACAGAATTAACCAGGTTGGAAGAGACCTTTGAGATCATCAAATCCAACCCATCACCCAACACCATCTAATCAACTAAACCATGGCACTAAATGTCTCATCCAGTCTTATTTTAAACACTTCCAGGGATGGTGACTCCACCACCTCCCTGGGCAGCCCATTCCAATGGCCAACAACTCTCTCTGTGAAGAATTTCTTCCTAACATCCAGCCTAAACTGCAAAAGTGTTTTAGAATCATAGAATTGTTGGGGTTGGAGGGGACCTCAAGGATCATCCAGTTCCAACCCCCCCTGCCATGGGCAGGGACACCTCACATTAGATCAGGTTGCCCAGAGCCACATCCAGCCTGGCCTTAAAAACTCCCAGGGATGAGGCTTCCACCACCTCCCTAGGCAAACCGTTTCAGTGCCTCACCACCCTCATGGGGAAGAATTTCTTCCTCACATCCAATCTCAATCTACCCATTTCTATTTTTTTTTGCCATTCCCCCATGTCCTGTCACTACCTGACACCCTAAAAGTCCCTCACCTGCCCCATTTTCCCTCTTTTCCCCCTCAATTCCCAGAGCACCTGGGCTCTGTTGGAGTCTCCTCCCACCCCAGGTGTAGCCACTTGGTCCTCCCCACCCACTCCCCTTTTTAATCCCACCCAGGAAAGGCAGAAGCCCCAAGCTGAGCCCATCTGGGCTGAGGATCCTCCTCTCATCTCTGGTGAGTGCCCATGGTGCACACTGGGTGATGGTGGTGGTGACAACAAAGGCCGGGGGGCCTGGTGGCCCCCCGGTTTGGTAGGAAGAGCATTGATGGTCCCTCTAATATCATCCATGGGTGCTGGGCTTCCTTGCTGGGACTGAGCTCCTCTCTGTGGTATCTTGGCTGGTGAGGGTCTTGCCCCTGGCTCTAGGATGGGTGCAAAAATGGTGGTGGTGGAGCAGGAGCTGTTTAGCCAGATGATATTATGCTCGTGCCACCATTTTTACCTGGAGGCCCCTTGAGTCTGCTCTCATCATTCAATAAATCTCTGCTTTTGTGCCTCGTTTACAGACCATTGCTTCCCCCTCACTGCTGCCTTCCAGAAATAAGGAAGGGAAGGAGGAAAACAAAGCACCACCACCTTTCCAGCTCTGCCTGTAATGCACCTCTTCAGTAAGAGCTGCTGCTTTTCATACCTCACCAGGGTCCTCCCAGGCTGGGCTGTCTCAAAGAAGTAGCTTTGCTGGGGCTGTACTTGGCAGCGCAGCAGCTCTCGTTTCCCCCTCAGACGTGCAGGTTCCTCAGATAACACTGCTCACATGAAAAGATGTCTCCCAATTCCTTAAGTGCACATTAAAATGCAAATCAGTTGTCTTGTTACAGCTTGCTGGGAGTTCTCTGACAACACATTTAAATGCAAATCACTGAAACGTAGCCTCAGTGTACAAATCCAAACAATTCTTTGATTCCCCCACGCTGGAATTAAAGTGGGACCCTGTCAGATGATTTCATAAAACCAGGGGCGTTTTGGGGAGCCAGCTCTGCATGGGGCTGGGCAGGTCTTTGGGGAGGGAAAGGGACAGGGCATGTGACAGATGCTGTCCCACCATTGCTGAGCCCCTGTGTGTCCCACCACCATGGTTGGACTTGATGATCTTAGCGGTCTTTTCCAATCCAAACAATTCTATGGCTCTATGACTTCCTGGGAGAGACTTTGGGGGGATTTGGATGGGTCCCTCTGTTTTTCCACCAGCTCCACTCAGCTGCTCTTACATTAAGCTCCACTCCTAACTTGATGGATCAAGCCATTTCCTTCATGCTGCTGGCTCTGGAGCTGACGTACCGCTCCGTGGGCCTTCATTTACAGCCAAGATCTGTATTTGCCAGTGACTTATTCTGCAGAGGTGCAGAACTCTGTGTTTTACCTTCTTAGCCAGGGAGGAAGAATAGCTGCTGCCACTGACTGCAGGCAATGAAATCCCTGACATGTGCTCTTTATTATGGGCTTAAGAAGCCTGGAAAATCAGGGAATGGGTGATCCTTCAGCATAAAGCATCTTAGCTGCAGCATGCAGTACAAATTATGCTGGAAAACTGCTCCATTCTTCAGCTATTTGTCCACGGGCTTTGTTGCTAAATTGGTGATTCCTCATTCAGAGAGAGACAGGAATGCAAAGCACCCTGCTGGTGTGGGGGCTTGGATCCTGCTGGAGAACATCTGTGTGGCACTGCCACCTGTACTGGCCACTGGTGAGGCTGCACCTTGAGTACTGGCTTCAGTTTTGGGCCACTCACTCCGAGAAGGACATTGAGTGGCTGGAGTGTGTTCAGAGAATGGCAACGAAGCTGATGAAGGCTCTGGTGAGGAGCAGCTGAGTGAACTGGGGTTGTTCAGCTTGGAGAAGAGGAGGCTGAGGAAAGATGAGATGTCATTGCTCTCTACAACCCCCTGGAAGGAAGTTGCAGTGAGGTGGGGGTTGATCTCTTCTCCCCAGGAACAAGTAGGAGAACGAGAAGAAATGGTCTGAAATTGTGCCAGGGGAGAGGGTTGGGCATGAGGAACAATTTCCATGCTGCACGAGTGGTCAGGCACTGGAACAGGCTGCCCAGGGAGGTGGTGGAAGTTACCATCCCTGGAGGCACTCAAGAAACCTGGGGACATGGTTTAATGGACATGGAGGTGTTGGATTAACGGTTGATGATCTTAGAGGGCTTTTCCAACCCAAACCATTCTGTGTTTCTCTAATTCTCTAAGGTCTTCTGCTCTCATCTGTGGTGAGGCACCAGAGGCCTCCAGCTGCTTCCAGCATTTTTTTTTCTTGATGTTTTTAATGCCTTTGGATTTGTTTTTCTTTTATAATGTGTGAAGGAAAAGTGAAGCTCAGGCTGGTGAGCTCTGCTAGGAGAAGTCCCTGTGAGCAGAGGCTGCTCTCCTGGGACACTGTGTCTTCTGTACCCTCTTGTTCTCTTTTGTGGTTTTTTTTTGTTGTTGCTTTTAACCTTGTGATTGTTTTGCTCCCAAAGTCACCTCTCATGTCTGTTCTGTTCCCCTCCTCCCCTGCCCCAGCTGATTTGCTTTTGCTTTCCCCTGTGGTGCAGGGAAGGACATTTTCATTTTGCTACTGAGTTTGTACTCTGTGCCTGACCCAGCTTAGGAAGCTGCTCTCCTCAGGCTTTATTTGAGATTTCTAGGGAAGGACAAAACCAAGCAGCAACCAAACACTGACCAGTCAGTCTGCCCCACTTCCCCCTCCTCTTTGCTGAGCTAGAAGAGGTTTTTCCTGTGTGATTTACCCTACCAGAATCCACTCAGCCCTTCCACCTGCTTTGCATTGGACAGTTTTAAGGCTCAGCTTGACAGGGTGCTGGGCAAGCTCATTTCAACTTTACTGGTATTTAGAAAGGTTGGAGCAGATGATAACCTTGAGACCCTTCCAACCTGGCCTTGTGTGATTCTGTGTGACCCAGTTCTGTGCTGATCCCAGGGCAGCAGTCTCCAGTTCCCAGCAGCCCTTCAAAGCTGCTTCCTGGGCTCTGAGAAGAATTCCTAAAGAAACAGTCTGTAGGAAGTGTGTTGGAAAATGAGCTTCATGTTCAGTAGCAGATCATTAAGGGCTCCCTCACCCCAACAATCAGAGTGTTCTGTGATTGGTTCCATTCTGGAAGAAGGTGAGTGCTGGCAGCAGGCAATGTGTTCTCTCATCATTTACTGCTGGCAGGGCGGTTCCCAGGGGGCTGCAGCTTCCTAATGAGCAGGGACAGCAGAAAAGAGCATCTGGCATGGTTCTGAGCCTGCTCACAGCACAAGGCCCAGCCCAGGCAGGGCTAGAAGCATGTTCTGTGTTTTGGTTTTTGTTATTTTTACCAGAAACAGGCATCACTCATGAATGCCTTTTGCCATTCTCAGTTTCCCCTTTTTCTCCTTCCCAGCCTCCTTAGCCATGCAGCTCAGCTTCTGCTCTCCTCCTGCGTGCTCTGGCATCACTCCATCCTGTGTCAGCCTTCTCTGCATCACTTCTGATTAGCTCTTGTCTCTTTGGATGCTGGTCTGTGAATGTGTGGTTAGCTAAGGATGCCAAAGCTTAATTTTCCTTTGAGTTCCAAGGGATAAATGTGAAGACAAACCTCCCCCTGCACACTCACACAGCGTTTGATGAGTCTTAAGTGAGTTGTCTTGGAGCCTTTCCTCTGCTTCCTATGAATAATGACAACCAGAATGCTCTGGGTGCCACCAGCCAAGCTATCTGATCAAAGCTGCTGAGGGGAGTCACAGGGATGAACACGGCTGTGCGGCACCTTCTCAAGAGGGGTCACTGCTTTTAGGGGTCACCATGGGAGGCTGCTCCCTGGTGGCCTTGGAGAGATCACTCCTCAGCTTCCTTAGCTTCCTGTTGATTCTCTCTAGTATCAGGAGACTAATCTGGCATGGCAGGGTTGGCATATGGATGTGGAGAACCGACTCTGAGCTGGGACCTGCTAACCCAGGGAGGATGTCCTGAGGAACATAGGCAGTCAGGGGAGAAGGACCATGCCTAGCATCTGTGGTGAGCTCATTGAGCCACCCACCTGCCTCTGGGCCGCTGGCAGCATCCACCCATTGCCCCGAAGCTGATTTTGGGTGGGTACAGCTGTGAGGAATGCAAGGCAAGCCCATCCACCCATCACTCCTGCTTGAGGCACCGAGGATTGATTTATTTTCTTGTGCTGTGGATATACCCTCCTGCAGAAGCTCCAGTGAAGCATCCCCTGAGATAGCAGCAATCCTTCTGCCCAGTGTTGCGGTGCTGATAGCAGCCCAGCTCCTGATGGCTCTGCTCCACTGCTCCCTAATGAGCAAAACAAATGGGATGTGGGCACCAGGCTGGCTGGAGGAGCAGATGTGGGAGAGCTGGAAGAATGACCCTGGAGCAGGTGGCTGTGGCCAGGCTCAGGCTGGTCACTGTGACACTGGAGCTGTGACTCTGCCTGCCTGCTCCTGCCTTTGTGGGCTTTGCAGTGCTAATTACAGTGTAAATCATTATTTGGTCGCATAATGCTCACTCGCTGCTTTGTTCTCCAGCTCGTCTCTGATGGCTCAGGAGCGTTTTGGGGGTGCAATAATTGCAGGCTCAGGGAATTTGCTTAGAAGCTGGCAGTTACTAATTTCCTTATCAATTAATTTTCAACGGGTGGCTGCGGCATGCTGGGCTCTGGGAGCAGCAGGTCGCGCTGGGGGCTGGCTAATGGAAATCAGGGGCCACCTCTGCCCTAATGCAGGCTCCAATTACAGAGAGTGACACTCCCCTGCTGCCTCCGAGGGGGCACGGTGGCATTTGCATTGTTTCACTGCGATTCCGTCACCGTGGCTCCAGTCAGCTCGGTCCTGACTGATAGTTCCTCCCCTCCCCCCTGTGTTTTCGGTGCCTTTCCAGCTGCATGGTTATGCAACATCATCATCTTGTATCTTTTTATTTGATGACCCTGTTCTGTTAGTGATGATGTGCTAATTACTCAGGTTCTCTGTGTGTTGATAACTGCTTCACGTTATGGTAGTAAAGATCAGGAGTATTATGTAGCAACTCATCTTCTGAGCTGTTATTAACTCTGCAGCCTGCTGAAGAGTTTAAACTCTGCTCAAAGCTTCCATTGCTGCAGTAATTTGTGGGTTCACAGAAGGGTTTGGGCTGGAAGGGATCTTGAGGATCATCTAGTTCCAACCCCTGTGCCATGGGCAGGGATTAATGTGCAGGTGTCATGGATCCTCACCTCCACCCCTCTCTAGCCCTCACTGCAAATACCTCATTGCTCTTTCCCACAACCTGAACTTCCTAATGGGAATAAAATTCCAGGTTCTTATATCCTGATTGACTTGATCTCCAGAGGTGCAACCTCTACCATTCTATGATGTCTTGGTGAACATTAAGGAAACACTCCTGGATGTTCAATCTGTGTGTGAGGTGAACATGGACCTGAGATTCCCTCCTGGGCCTGACTCCAGATTCACTAAAACTTGATGCTGTGCTGTAAAACCAGGAGGCTGCTCCTCATTCTTGTTTTCAGACAAGGATTTATCTGAAGAGCACTGAAGTCAGTAGCCTTGAAGGACATTGGGCTGTGTGGGGGGGAATAAAAGCATCATGGTGAGGTTGGTTACAGAATCACAGAATGGCAGGGGTTGGAAGGGCCTTCTGGAAATCATTGAGTTCAACTCCCCTGCCCAGACAGGGTCACTTAGAGAAGGTCACACAGGAACGCTTCCAGGTGGGTTTTGGATGTCTCCAGAGAAGGAGACTCCACCACCTCTCTGGGCAGCTTCTTTCAATTCTCCATTGCCCTTAAACTGAATTCCTCCTGTGGGGCCAGCTCCTTGGAGAT
The DNA here is from genome assembly GCF_014839835.1 of Dryobates pubescens. Taxonomy (NCBI): domain Eukaryota; kingdom Metazoa; phylum Chordata; class Aves; order Piciformes; family Picidae; genus Dryobates; species Dryobates pubescens. Next base: position 13,443,789 of record NC_071627.1, read on the forward strand.
TTCTCCTTTGTTCCTGTACCCTTCTGGTGCTCTTCAGAAGCAGGTTCCTGATGAGAGGGAGAATGAAATTTGTGCAGATAAGCATCATGAGATGGCTCTTGTGATAATGTTCCAGCCACGGATTTTCAGGTGGCTTTTTTGACTCAGATAGAGCAAAGAGAAGTTGCCCAACCCAATTTATTTCCCACATGTTATGCTGTAAACCAGATGCCTGAATTTGACTGAGTTTGGATTGTAAAAGTAAATAAATCAGTGTCACTGTTTATCTTTAGTTCCTTCTCCAGTCTTCTGGTCTGCAAACAAACTGTGACTGAACTTCCATAACTGTTGGGGTGCTTGAAATTATAAAGACAATGCCAATGGGGCTAAAAGATTTGTAGGTTTGTGCTTCTTCCCCACCCCCCCCCCACCCCCTTTGAACCAAGAACAGTATCTGAGCTTCTGAAAGAGCTGTGTGGAAATGCTTCTCCCTCCTGTATTTTGCAGGAGTTCGAGAAGACCAAATGAAAGCTGGACGTGATCAAACGCTCATGGAGCTGCTGAGCCTGCAGCAGGGAGGAGCAGGCTCTGCAGTGTGTTCTGCCACAAACAGGGGACAAGTAATTGTTGGAGAAGGATTTAATTAAGCAGCCATTACAGGTTTTACCCAGGGTATTCATTGTCTTGGTTTTTTTCACTTACATATGAGGATGTTCTTGCTGGAGCAGGGCAGATTTAAGCTGGACATCAGGAGGAAGATGTTCTTTGCAATGAGGGTGGTGAGACACTGGAACAGGTTATCCAGGGAGGCCCCATCCCTGGAGACATTCAAGATCAAACCTGTTGTAACCCTGGGCAGGCTGTTTTAGTTGGAGGTGCCTCTGCTGAGTGCAGGGGTCTTGGACAAGATGACCTTTGAGGGTCCCTTCCAACCCAGTGCAATCTGTGAATTGATATCTCTGCACCCTGCATGGAGACTCTGAGCTCCAGTGGCTGCACTGATGACCTGTAATTAAGTATTTGTGGTCCAGTAGTGAGAGGGCTGGTACAGTGACAGCAGGAAAGAAATGTGTGCTCAGGAAATTGGGTTGATATGGGTGTAGAATTGAGTGCAATGCTGAGTGGGTTTGGGTTTGTATCCCACAAGGACAAGTGGGTTTTGATGTTTGGCTGCATTGGGTTCTTCACCAACATTTATAGTTGAACTGGGGGATCCAACCAGATGTGAGCCTGAGACCAACTGGGTTGTGAGAACTAATACCATCACAGAATCCCAGTATGGTGGGGATGGAAGGGACCTCTGGAGATTATCCAATCCAACCCCCCTTCTAAGGCAGGGGCACCCACAGCAGCTTGCCCAGCATCACAGAGACCAGGTGAGGTTGGAATGTCTCCAGAGGAGACTCCACAGCCTCTCTGGGCAGCCTGCTCCAGGGCTCTAGCACCCTCACACCAGACAAGTTTCTCCTCCTGTTCAGGTAGAGCTTCCTGGGTTTGGTGCCTGTTGCCCCCTTGTCCTGTCCCTGGGCACCATGAGAAGAGTCTGGCCCCATTCTCTTGCCCCCAGCAGGTCCTGCTCAGCATTGATCAGATCCCCTCTCAGGCTGCTCTTCTCCAGGCTCAACAGCCCCAGGGCTCTCAGCCTTTCCTCCTCACAGAGATACTCCATGCCCCTCCATATTTTCATAGCCTCCACTGGACTCTCTCAGTAGTTCCCTGCCTCTCTTGAACTAGGAAGCCCAGAACTAGACCCAGTATTCCAGGTGCAGCCTCACCAGGGCAGAGTACAATGGCAGGACAACCTCTCTTCCATGTCCTTACCTCTCAAACCAGCTCAGTCTATCAGCTTTTAAACACAGGGGTCACTCAATTAAGCTGCAAGTATCATCTTCCCCTCTTTGAAGCCAGCCCATTTCTCTGCTCTAGGTTTCAACCAAGGGTCTCCATCCGTAGGAAGTTTCCCTGCACTTTGATGTTAAACACTGGGATTAAAGGCTTACTATCACCTCTCACAAATTACAGCTTCTCAGCCAGGCACTGAAGTACAGCACACAATTACTCAAAGAACAATTTCCTTGTGCCAGAGCCAGCATTTTATATCTGCCACTGAATTTACAGCTTCAGGCTGAGCACTGCTATGAGCACCCATCTGATACACTTCTCTCTACTGGGTATTTTTTTTTCCCCTCTTCCTTTCTTCCTCCTACTTCTTTTAGCCTCATGAGTCACACATTAATGTACAGCTGGAGTTAATGACAGGCTAAGTAGCTTCTAGAGAGACAAATGTCCAAACAGGAGCTCTGGTAGCAGTCAGAGCCCTGCCAGAACCACTTTTTGCAGGCAGAAGATGGTACAGTGTGGGGCATACAGAGGATTTCACTGTCTCTCCCACCTCTAAGCAGCCCAGAGCAATCATGTGTAGCACATGTTATACACAGTGTTACTCTTAGATGACTATAGATCTGTTATTACATCTATGATACCATGATGTGTGTGCATATACAGCTCAACACCCCTACCCCCCCACCCTCTCCCCCCCACACCCCCTCCCAGTTTTCCACAGGCTTTTGCTGTGATGGTTTGAGCCCTAACTGGGATTTAAGAGCTCAGATGGGGACCAAGGCTGAGGATCCCCCTCCTGCCCCTTCCCTCTTTCCTGATCAAGAGGGAAAAAAAGAAAAGGGAAGGAGCAAGAAATAATTTGGAGTTGGTTTGGAAGTAGAGAGGCAGGAAAAATGTCTTTAAACCAAAATATATATATATAAATAAAACAATAACAGGAAGGGTTCACAAGGGTAAGGAACAAGGATGAATGGGGAAAAGAAGTACACAAAACCAGTCTTTTGGAGTGCTTTGGAGAGGTGTGGGTGTAGCAGGGAGGAGGAGGACCAGGCCTGACCATGTGGCAGAGAAGCAGGAAGCCAGCAGCAGTCCTCTTGCCCAGGCAAGGCAGGAGCCAAAAGAGCCCTAATGGCTGCACTGTCTTCCTTTTTATAGGCTTGCTGGACAGGGAGGGGGAGTGGAACAGACTAACTTGGTTTCCCAGGGGGAAAACCCCCTCCAGGGAGGGCAAAGCTTTCAAAAGCCCTCCCCCACCTGCTTTCAGGTTGGGCATAGCCCATCACACAGTGTTTGGGCCAGCCCTGGATCCTGCTTTTACTGATCTGATGTCAACAGGTAGGGTGCTGCTCTGTGGAACAGCAGCTGCTGTCCTTGCATTCATGCCTAGAACCTGCACCAGGCAACCTGTGCTGTTGAAATAAAGAAAGGAAAGGGACTTTTAGCTACTGGAAACTTTGGCAGAGCTGTGATCTCTCTCCAGCTCCTGGGCACACTGACAGGAGCAAGAATGTTGGCAGTCCCTAGTTCTTTGCAAGAATAAAGCCCAGAACATAACCAAACCAGCAACTTGCATGACCTCCTCAGCACCAAGGATGCAGCCAACAGGGCTCAGAACTAATTTAACAAGGGTCTTGCTTCATGAAGGTAGGATTGGCATGAGTCTCATGGGGCACAGGAGTGCAGACACACCAGGGCTGCCCAGCTGGGGTGGAGTGTGTGGAGAATGCAGCTGTAGCACAGGTCTGAGCTGTCTAGTTGGTAACTGGGCTCTTCCCTTTACCCAAAAGGTAATTAGAGCAGGGTGAGAGATAGCAGGGGACATCGTCCCACCAGCAACAGCAGCCACACCATGAGGTCCTTCCCAACTATTTCCATGCTATAACTTGGGGTTTGGATATAGACACAGATCTGTGCATGTCCTGCAGATGTGTATTTTGCACTGCTTAAAAACAAGGTCCATTGGGTGCTTGTTCCACCAAGTCATCCTTGGCCTTTTGAAGCTGTGAGCTCTGTTTCCTAAGCAGAACCCTGGAGTCTGAACTGAGGGAACTGGGATGGAACTGATTCCACCTCATTGCAGGTGACATTATGACACCAGCTCCCTGGCAGCCAAACACCGTCCAGTGTAATCACAGCTCTTGTACAGCTCAGGACAGGCAACTTGACCTTCTACATCTCATCTGGTGGTTAACTATAAACCTGAAAGCTCCATCTTTATCTGTTTATCCAGATTTATACACACCCAATGGCCTTATTTACCTGGAGAGGATGCTGTGCCGACCAGCAAGCAAACAGCTGATGAGTATTATCCCACCCAAGCACCCAATGAGCGTTATCCAAACCTTAAATGTTACTACTAATAAAAATGCCAGCCTGAAAATCAATTGAGTCCCATGGAGCCAGCTTCTCAGCAGAGATGAATCAGTTTATTTCTGCCACAGCCAATGAAGTTAAACTCATTTCCACAGCTGTTAATGCAGCCAGATTTAGGAACAATAATAAATACTCTGCTCTTTCCTCTAGTTAAAGAAGAATGCATGATTTGTTTCAAAGGAAGCTGCCCTGCTGCCATGGCTCCTGAGTTTTTGGCCTAAAAGATCCTGCTCTTTGCTATTTTTTAAGCCAATTTTAAACAGCCTCACAGAATGTTAGGGGGTGAAAGGGACTTCCAGAGATCGTTCAGTCCAACCCCCTCCTGCCAGAGCAGGATGACCTAGGGCAGGCCACACAGGAGCCCATTCAGGGGGATTTGGAAAGTCTGCAGAGAAGGACACTCCACAACCTCTCTGGGCAACCTGCTCCAGTTGCCCATTACCCTTACTGTAACAAAGTGTCTCCTCATGTTGAGGTGGAACCTCCTGTGTTCCAGCTTGTACCCATTGTTCCTTGTCCTGTCGCTGGGCACCACCAAAGAGAGCCTGGCACCTTCATCTTGATGCCTACCCCTCAGATATCAATAGACATGGATCAGATCCCCTCTCAGCCTTGCTCTTCTCCAGACTAAACAGCCTGAGGTCTCTCAGTCTCTCTTCACAGGAGAGATGTTCAAGTCCCTGCTTTCTGAATTCCTTGCCTTATGTAATACCATCTACACTTGGCACAACCTCAATGAAATCAATGTCAAAGGCAAAACCACATCCTGCACTGGTCTCTGATGGATCTTCCTCTCCTCTCAGAAATTCCCCCACATTTCCTGGAATTAACCAGAATAATTGTATAGCAGTTGCAGTGTTGTTTGTGCTGCAGAGGGATCCTGCTTGGCACCGTGCAGTGGCAGGATAAAGTGAGAGCTGTGCTGTAGGCACTGCACCTGGAGTGCCCCAGGTCCTGTGCAGTGGGTTGCAAGGGGGCTGGGGTTTGAGCTTCTTCTTAGGAAGCCTCTTGTGGCCAGGTCTGAAGATTCACTTCCTGCTGAGAGGTCCTTTTGTTAGTAATTTGTGGACTGGGAGACAGCAACCTCAGCTAACAGAGTCTCTTCTGCAAGGGCCACGCTGGGTTAGACAGTGTGGCCAAGGGACACAGCCAGGCTTGTTTTGCAAGGAGCTGTTCTGACAAAGCCTATATCATGTCACCAATTAAATCTAACTGAATCTCCCAGATTTTATGGCCCTGTGAAGTCCACCACAAGTGTTTCACACCTGTTTTACTAGGCTGAGCTGCACACACTGACAGGGTGATTTAAGGGGACGAGTGCCAAATGCTGCTCCGCTGCTGCTGCTGAAGTAGCTCAGGGCTCACCAGAAGACATCAGTTGAGGAAAACCAGCAGAGCCCAGGCAGCAGGTTTGCTGCTGTGGAAGAGCACAGCTGTGAAAGCAGACTGCTGCTCACCTGTCTTGGCAGCCAGGACTTAGGGTTCACCAGCAAGTCAAAGGAGGTTCTCCTACTCATCTATTCTGCCCTGGTGAGGCCACAGCTGCAGTACTGGGTCCAGTTCTGGGCTCCCCAGTTCAAGAGAGACAGGGAACTACTGAAGAAAGTCCAGTGGAGGCTATGAAGATGCTGAGGGGCTTGGAGCAGCTCTGTGAGGAGGAAAGGCTGCGAGCCCTGGGGCTGTTGAGCCTGGAGAAGAGCAGCCCCAGAGGAGATGTGATCAATGATCAGCAAGAGCTAAAGGACCTGTGAGGGGCAAGAGGCTGGGGCCAGACTTTTCTCATGGTGTGCAGGGACAAGACAAGGGCCAATGAACACAAACTGGAACCCAGGAGGTGCCACCTGACCAGGAGGAGAAACCTGTTTGGTGTGAGGGTGCTGGAGCCCTGGAGCAGGCTGCCCAGAGAGGTTGTGGAGTTTCCATTTTGCCTCCTTGTTGAGACCATTTTGCCTCTCAAGTGGCATTTATACTGGGCAACCCCATTATAGAAACTGCCCCCTTAGATGCCCATAGTGATGGAAAATTTGGACATCCCAGAACTATTTAATTCATTATTTGATAGGACAGAAGCCTGAGATCTCTGCAGGATGGTTTTCCCTTCAGTTTGTCACAGAATCATAGAAGGGTTTGGGTTGGAAGGGTCTTTAAAGACCATCTAGTTCCAGCTCCCTACCATGCACAGGGCCACCTCCCACTAGACCATGTTGCCCAAGACCCCAGGCAGCCAGGCTTTGAGCCTCTTCATGGCACTGTCTGCAGAAATACCAGAGGCAGGTGGATGCCAGGTAGTATTTCTCCTTATTGCTGCTGGATTAGAAGCTGCTACTCTAGAGAGCACTGTGTTGTGCAAGAGCTTGGTCCTGTGCCAAGGACAGCATCTGTGTTCTGTGAGTTAGGAAGCAATCTGTTGCTGGAGGGGAGCTTGTGCAGCCACCTCTAGCTCAAAGTTCTCTGGAGCTCTGTCACTGGAAATGCTGTGTCTAAAGCATTGCCTTCCTTGTGTCTAAAACATTGCCTTCCTTGTGTCTAAAGCATTGCCTTCCTTGTGTCTTGGATCAGAATGGCCACAGAGGTGCTCTCTGGAAGAGCCACATCCCTGGGTTCTGTGGATGCTCTGAGCTGGAGGGGTTCTGTGGAAAGGGTGATCAGTGGGTGGAAAAGGGGAACTTTGTTGCTTCTGTGCCCTGGAATCAAACCTGTGGTGATGGCATCTACTGCTGAGCCTTCATCTGGCCCTGTCACTCACAGCCCCTTGCTCTGCCCTGGTGATACCACATCTGGAGTATTGTGTCCAGTTCTGGGCTCCCCAGTTCAAGAGGGAGAGGGATATACTGGAGAGTGTCCAGCAGAGGCTACGAGGATGATGAAGGCAGTGGAACATCTGCCTGATAAGGAAAGGCTGAGAGATCTGGGGCTGTTGAGCCTGGAGAAGACTGAGTGGGGATTTTATTAATGTCTATAAATATTTGAAGAGTGAGGGGCAAGAAGAAGGGGCCAGACTCTGCTGTGACTGGAATCTGGAGGTTGGGTAGTAGCTTAACTGGTCCCCAGATGCCCATCAGGGGTACTTTCAGCCTCCCCTTTGCTCTCCCTGGAGCACTGCTGGCAGGTGGGGATGCTGTGAGGCCATTCAAACTCTGGCAGCCAGACCCATCTCTGCTTCATCTGCTCTTCCAACCAACCCCAAACCCCTGATTGCTCCAAACTGTGGGACAGGGACTCGTGCTCTCCTCCTCCTCCTCCACGGCAGCTCTAGGATCTCGGCGCGAGTTTGGCCCCAGCGGGCTCAGCCAGGGGGGCCGCGCTCAGTGGCCAGACCTTCTGGGTGCCATCCAGAACTTGCTTGAGCTGATGGAAGGACTTCAGTGAACTTTTAGATCATGCTGTAAGTGCTGGCTTTCTTTCATTGTGAGAGAGCAGATCTTGATTTTAATGCCTCTTTCTGTCAGCATCCCTGGAGGTTTTATTTACTCAGGCTGCTTTCTGTGCAAGCGGTGCCGCTTCGTTTGGCTGAGTCCTTGTCGAGCTGCTGGAGCTAAAATTGAGATGCAAATGCACAGCAGCTATTCCTGGGGTGTGGGTTGGTGGTTTTTTTTTTTTTTTCCAGCCATAGAAAGCAGGCATCAGGAAGATAAATTACTGTTGTTCCCTTTAAGCACATATTGCTGAGAAGCGAACACAAAAACATCAAAATAAAGCATTTGGGTTGGATTTTCCCCCCCCTCCCTTCTTCACTCTTCTTAAAGCTCAAATATAATTATGCTCCATGGATCTCACCAGGGCAGAGATTAAAGCAAAGGAAATTGTTTCCAGTGAGGATGGTGAGACACTGGAACAGGTTGCCCAGGGAGCTTGTGGATGCCCCCTCCCTGGAGGTGTTCAAGGTGGGGGCTTGAGCAACCAGATCTGGTGGGAGGTGTCCCTGCCCATGGCAGGGGGTTAGGACTGGATGATCTTCAGGTGTTCTCCCAACCCAAACCATTCTGTGAGTCTTTGGTCCTTCTGCAGACTGTTTCAACTGACAGAGCCCATCCTTCCATGGGCATCAGTTAGGTCCTGCTTGGCACAGATCTATTTTTTCATATCTGTTCCAACCCAAACTGTTTTGTGATTCTGTGAGTCTATGAATAGCTGCTCTTGGCTTCTGGACTGTGGTACTGAGTGGCACGTCCAGTGGCATGCCACAGGAGCTGGCACTGTGGGGAGCAGCCCTGGCACCCAGAGAGGAATTGGTGGGTGCATTGGTATCTCTGCCCCAGCCAGCCTGGAGCATTGAGGTGAATCATAGAATCATAAAATCATAGAATCAATAAGGTTGGAAGAGATCTCAAAGATCACCAAGTCCAACCTGTCACCCAACACCTCATGACTACTAGACCATGGCACCAAGTGCCACGTCCAGTCCCCTCTTGAACACCTCCAGGGATGGTGACTTCACCACCTCCCTGGGCAGCCCATTCCAATGGCTAACAACTCTCTCTGTGAAGAACTTTCTCCTCACCTCCAGCCTAAACTTCCTGTGGCACAGCTTGAGACTGTGTCCTCTTGTTCTGGTGCTGGTTGCCTGGGAGAAGAGCTCAACTCCCTCCTGGCTACAACCTCCCTTCAGGTAGTTGTAGAGAGCAATAAGGTCTCCCCTGAGCCTCCTCTTCTCCAGGCTGAAGAGGAGCAGCAACAGGCCTCAGAGTGGGGAAAATTCCTATAGATGGAGACCATTGGTTGCAATCTGAAGGAGAGTAATGGGCTGGCTCCAAAGGGAGGAAGATGACTCTTGCAGCTTAATTGATGTGGCTTCTGCATTTAAAATCTACAAGTGAGCTGGTTTGAAGTGTAAGGACATGGAAAAGAGTACAGTACAGGGTCCAGTTCTGGGCTCCCCAGTTCAAGAGAGAAAGAGAACTACTGGAGAGAGTCCAGTGGAGGTTATGAAGATGCTGAGGGGCCTGGAGCAGCTCTGTGAGGAGGAAAGGCTGCCAGCCCTGGGGCTGTTGAGCCTGGAGAAGAGCAGCCTGAGAGGGGATCTGCTCAATGCTCAGCAAGAGCTAAAGGACCTGTGAGGGGCAAGAAGCTGGGGCCAGACTCTTGTCAGTGGTACCCAGAGACAGGACAAGAGGCAACAGGCACAAATTAGAACCCATCAGGTTCCATCTGAACAGGAAGAGAAGCTTGTCTGGTGTGAGGGTGCTGGAGCCCTGGAGCAGGCTGCCCAGAGAGGTTGTGGAGCCTCCTTCTCTGGAGACTTCCCAAAGCCCCCTGGCCATTGTGATGCTGGGCAAACTGCTGTGGGTGCCCCTGCTTTAGCAGGGGGATTGGACTGTGTGATCTCCAGAGGTCCCTTCCAACCCCACCATGCTGGGATTCTGGGAAGAATGTCCCTTATCTTTTGGGCTTTTCCCCAGGGTGCAGGGCAAAGCTCTCAGCCAGTGCTGTGGGCACAATTTATTGCCAAAAAGCAGAGTTGAACCCAGAGCTCCTCTGGAATGAACAAGGATATTAATTAAACTCTGTAATTGTGGAGCTGCCTTCAAAAGTAATGATGGGATGCAGCATCATTTCTCTGTGATTCTTGTTAATCAAGGAGAGAGCCAAAGAAACAATCTGCTAATCACCAAGGTGAAGGCTTCTGAGAACACAATGATTGATAAGGACCCAACTGTGGATGATTGTCACTGGGAGCTTTTGCACAGCAGCCTTTTATGCCTTTCAAAGGCTGCCTGGAATGGGAAAACTATAAATCCTTTCTGAGCCTGGGCAGAGAGGGAGGGACAGTCATTTGTCTGCTGTAATTGCGTGGAGGTTTAGGAACAGGAGGATGTGAGCTTCTATCTGGGCACCTGCACATCTTGAATTCCTGCCATCACTGCTGGTTTGCTGAAATAAAAGCTCTTTTGCCAACCAGCTTGCCTGGAAATGGCTGCACCTTAAATGCAGGTGATCCCCTGGCTGGGTCAGTCCAACATCTCCTCAGTGGAGCTGGAGATGCCTGTAACAGAAAGCAAACTGCTTCCTAGTTCTTACTCAAAATAGAGAGTAGACTTTGGGAGTGCGGCCAGCATGTCAAGGAGGTTCTTCTGCCCCTCTGCTCTGCCCTGGTGAGAGCACATCTGGGGTATTCTGGGCTCCTCAGTTCAAGAGAGACACGGGTGTAATGGAGAGTCCAATGGAGGCGACAAGGATGATGAAAGGACTGAAACATCCGTGTGATGAGGAAAGGCTGAGAGACCTGGGGCTGCTGAGCCTGCAGAAGAGCAGCCTCAGAGGGGATCTGCTTACAGTTCATAAATATCTGCAGGTAGGTGTCAAGAAGAAGGGGCCAGGCTCTTTTCAGAGGTGCCCTGTGACAGGGCAGGGAGCAGTGGATATAAAACAGAGCATAGGAAGTTCCACCTCAGCATGAGGAGAAACTTGTTTGGTGTGAGGCTGTTGGAGCCCTGGAGCAGGCTGCCCAGAGAGGCTGTGGAGTCTCCTCCTCTGGAGAGCTTCCAAACCCAGCTGGCCATTGTGATGCTGGGCAAGCTGCTGTGGGTGCCCCTGCCTTATCAGGGGGGCTGGACCGGATGATCTCCAGAGCTCCCTTCCATCCCCTACCATTCTATGACTCTATCATGCCTGAAGGCACAGGATTAAACTGAAGGCCTTGCATCTATGTTTTGAGGTGTAAATGACTACCAAAGTATTTATCAAGGTGTAGCTCTTAGCCTTCCCAGGGCTTTGCTGTGCCCCTTGTGTAACAGGAGGGGTGAGGACCCAAGTGCATTGTTGGTCACTGGGGTTTGGTGGGTGCACAGCACCCTGTGCTTAACTGTGGCCTCCTTCCTGAGCTCTGAGTAAAAGCAGCCACTGATAGGAGGAAAACCAATTCCTTTAGAATTATTAAAAAACCCAAGCAACAAAACATCACCAAGAGCAGCTGGACCTGGAGATGGGTCTCTAACCTGATAGAGCTTTGGGGTGGATCCCCAGCCTGCTCAGCGTTGGGGTGGCTTTTTGAGTCCTTTGGGGCTGCCCACCTGAGCAGAGGCTGAGGAGCAGCACTGTCCCCTCAAAGTGACAACAAGCTGCCAAAACAAATCCTGGCCTGGCCCTGTAGCAGCTCCTGGTTTCTGTGCAGGTTGGTGGGTCCTCTCCTGGCTTGTCTCTTCATCTCCCTCATCCCAGATTTACTTCTGGTTTGAAATGTATGAACCTGTCATTCCAGCAAGTGCTTAATGGAGCTGCCCAATTCTGGGCTGGCTTTGTTTCCTTTCAGAAGATGAACACACAGTGCCTGCCAGCATAGTTCTTGCTCCTACCACCTCCTCTCATCCCCTTTCCACACAAACTGTTTCCAGGCACTGGTACTCCTCACCCATTCCTTGTTGGATGTATGCAGAATGGCTCCCAGGGTGCCACCAGGCATGAATCCCTGCAGCAAAGCATCTCCAGCACATGGTGGGAGCAGTGGGATGGCCCCAGCAGCTCCTGTTACTGCTCTCATTACTCAGGGCTGATGCTGGTGGCCTGAATTAAAGCAGCCCCGGGGCATTATCTGAGGATAATGTGAAGGAACACCACAAGAGGACTCAAATGTGTGTCTCCTCTGCTGTTTGCATTCAGCTCAGCTATAGCCCTGAAATCAGGGCCAAAGCCTGAAGGTTCTGCAGGAGTCAGCTTGCAGGTGTCTGTGGACCTCACAGTGGGCTGTACACAGCCCTGGGCTGTGTGATGGTCCCACCTGGCTGGGAGGGATGAGATGGGGCTGGGGCCACTTTCCCTCCTGCCCACACATCCTGTGTGGAACTGCTGGGCTCTTCAGCAGACCTGGAGGCTGCCAGCAGCCCCTAAAAACAGAAACCAGCAGATTTTTCCTCTTGCTGCTAAGGGGATCAATAGGGATCTTAGCCACCAGGTTGTAACAGCAGTGGTTGCTCTCCTGCCCCTGTGGTTCCTGTGGGCAGGAGGGGTCATGCTGGGGACTGCAGGCTGGGGCAGCATAACAGAACAGCTCCATGGAACATCTCCTGTGGGATCTGAATCTTTGCAAGATCCTCCTGCTGCCAGGAGCCCCAGAGGTGAGGCACAGAGGTGGCCTGCCAGATGTCCACCTGTGTTTGGGTCTCTGCACCAAGGATAATATGTGCAGAGGTGAGACACAGCTGAGGTGTGGAGCAGGATGGAGTTGGTCCATCTGGACTCCCCTTTACTCTATGGCAGGCCATGTTCAGTGTGTCCATGGACAGGTGGGATATTTAGTGGCCATCAGGCAGAACGTGGTGACTGCACCATGGACTGGAGCACCTCCCCTATGGGAACAGGCTGCAAGAGCAGGGGTTGTTCAGCTTGGAGAAGAAAAGGCTCCAGGAGACCTTCTGGTGGCCTTCCAGTACCTGAAGAGGACTACAGGAGAGCTGGGGAGGGACTTTTTACAAGTGATAGGACAAGAGGGAACGGCTTTAGCTGAAGGAGGGAAGACTTAGACTGAAGATTAGGAAGAAATTCTCTCCAGTGAAGGTGGGGACACTGGAACAGCTTGCCCAGGTAGGTTGCCCCCTCCCAGGAGGTGTTCAAGGCCAGGTCTGAGCAATCTGGCCCAGTGGAAGGTGTCCCTACCCATGTCAGGGAGATTGGAACTGGGTGTTCTTTAAGGTCCCTTCCAACCCCAACCATTGTTTGATTCTGTGATACCTTGACCCCACCGTGGCCATCCCAGTGAGTCCGGCTGGGATGCTCGCCCGTGCTGGGATCTGTTGCATCAGGCTAATTGGAGAACAAGGCTCATTGCTGTTACAATCATTCTCAGTGTCAAATATTTTATAGTTAATTTGAGCACAGGAGGCTTTCTCCACTGCTGGTTAGGGCTTTGAAGTTAAATTGCAGCTTCATCAGCTGCATGATAAATCGCTTCACGGAATTTCCCAGATGTTTGACAATTAAGTTGATATTTTCCTGCAAGAACCTCAGGCTCATTGCCCTGATGGGAGCTGGAAAATCTCTCACACTTTACTAGGAATTTAAGCTTCTCTCTCAGCAGCTCCAAGCCCAGCTCCTGCTGCCTGGGTATGTCAGAGGTGGGCAGAGGAAGGTCCAGCTCCAAGCCCAGCTCCTGCTCCCTGGGTATGTCAGAGGTGGGCAGAGGAAGGTCCTGCTGAAGCTGTGTGTGGTGCCTGCAGAAGCAGGAGGCAGCTCCTGGAGATGGGCTGATGCTCAGGCTCAGATCACAACTGATTTCAATTTCAAAGCAGCTCAGACCTACTGGCTGGGAGCTGGGATCTGCTTCCAGGGGACTTTCTGTCGCTGATGAGGGATCTCTTCTCTGAGCCCTCTGTTTTGAGTGTGGCTGAGTCCTCCCACTGCTGCAGAGTGACATCATTGCCTTGACAAGTTAGTTGTCTTCTGAAGAGTCATTGGGGTGACTTTAAGGGCATGTTTGATCCTTGTAGAATCAGCCTGAGAGAGAAAAATCTTGTTCCAGGTGAGAATCTCAATGTTGCCAACCAGCTCATGATGGAGAAATGAAAACCAGTGAAATAAATACTCCTGGGTGCTTCTCAGGGCCATGGGAAGCAGCTCAGGGTGGTTGCAGATGAAGTGCAGGGCAGGTGCCTGCTTGCACTGGGCAGGGCTATTGCTGGCTGCAAACTGGGGCTGTGCTGGAGCGTGGAACTCTGGGGACCTGGTGTGAGCTGCAGGTTCCTTCCTCACCCACTGTGATGGGCAGTGCCTGGCAGCAGCACAGAGAGGGTGGAGGATGAAGTATCAGGCTCCAAAGAAACTGGTCCCTCCTAGTGCAGGCTGCTGTGCACCACAGGGAGAGCAGCTCTGCTGCAACAACTGAGCCTGGTGGCCCTAACGTCACTAATCACCTTGCTTTGATTAGTTTGTATGTTGCCTTTTGGCTAGGAGTGCCTTAAAACTTGATTGTCCTTAGGGAAGACATCAGGATTCAGACAGGGGATTGATCCAGAGTGCAGTGCTGGTTGGCTTGGAGCAGGCACAAAGCTCAGAGATACTTCTGTACTTGGATGGCTGCTGGATCTGCCCTTGGCTTGTGGGCAGGGACACGGGTTGAAGGGCAAGCAGGTGTTGCTGTGCCAGTCCTGTTGCAAGGCCTTGGTCAGAGCTTTGGACAGAGCTTTTTGTTTCCTGCACAAACCCTGGTACTGAGCTGGGTGGGCAGATGCAGCAATGACACAAAGAGCTGAGGTGGGCCCCAGGAACCCCAGGCTTCGGCTGCTGGATCGGTGTCATCCCGGTGTGTGCTCATTAGTGGACTTGCTGTGGTTGTACAGGGTCCTGCTTTAGGGTCACTGAATGACTGTGTACACAGGCTGTGAGTGACAGGATTCTGGTGGTGCTGGTGCTCCTCAGTGGTGCAGAGCAAGCAGAGTAAGTGACTTGCTCATCCTGCCAGCCAAGCTCTTCAGCCATTCCTTCTGCTGGAGGACCTGACCCACTTCCACACCCCCTGGTGATAGTGCATGACCTGGACTTTACAATTCAACCCTTTATTAACAATGGACTGGGAGAGGGCTGAGTAAGGTGCTGAACCAGGGCTGGTTTGTTAACAGGGTGCTGTTTAGTAGGACTGTTTAGAAGGGCTTGTAGGGATAGGATGAGGGACAGTGGTTTGAAACTGGAGCAGGGGACATTTAGGTTGGACATTTGGAGGAAGATCTTTACAATGAGGGTGGTGAGACACTGCAACAGGTTGCCCAGTGAGGTGGTGGAGGTCCAGTCCCTGTAGACAATCAAGAAGCTCTTCACAATGAGGGTGGTGAGATGCTGGAACAAGTTGCTTAGGGATGTGGTTGAGGCCCCATCCCTGGAGCCATTCAAGATGTGACTTGATGTGGCCCTGGACAGCCTGCTCTGGTTGGAGGTGTCCCTGCTGACTGCAGCAGGGTTGGACAAGAGGATCTTTGAGGGTCCTTTCTAACCCAGTGCAATCTGTGAATCTGCTTGTGGTGCTCTGAGCTCAGCTCCTGGCTGAGGTTAAGCAGGCAACGCCAGTGCCGCTGCCTCTTCCTCTCGTGTGCGTGTTGAGCCGTTATGGAGCATGACTGCACAGTTCCTCACTGTAAGGGAGTGGGGCAGAGCTGGGGTTCAAGGAGGAGGAGGAGGAAGCCCAGCCCTGGCTGAGGACTTGCTTTCCATGCTAATTTCCTTTCCCTAAGAGGCAGCTGGGTGAGTGCTGCCAGGCTGGCATGGCAGCACGTGCCTGTCAGGGCAGGCATACGGCTGGGATCTGCTTTTAGCTGCCTGCACAAGCTGCTTGCAGCAGAAGACTGAAGATTGGTCCCTTTGGGCTTGTCTCCGTGACACTCCAGACGTGCTGTGGGCTCTCACAGCCTCACCAGCCAGCGCAGCTCTGAGCTGGCTTTGCTCTTCCCAGGAGCCTGATGGCTGCCTGTATCGTGTGGCTTCTCCTTCATCCACCACCAAGATCAGGGAATCCCAGAATCCCAGAATGGTGGAGATTGAGTCCCCTCTGGAGATTGAGTCCAACCCCCCTGCTCAAGCAGAGGCACCCACAGCAGCTTGGCCAGCATCACAGTGACCAGGTGGGTTTGGAAGCTCTCCAGAGAAGGAAACTCCACAACCTCTCTGGGCAGCCTGCTCCAGGCAGAGGCACCCTCACACAAAAGACATTTCCTCCTCACAGCAAAGAAATTTCTCCCTCACTCTTTTGGATGTGTGCTGGTGCAGGGATGGAGGAGCTGGGAGTATTTCTGTAGGTGCAGAGCAGGAGGGTGCTGGGTGTGTGTGTGGGAAGCTGGTGCCAGCACCACAGAGCTGGGATTCCCACTGGCTCTGCTTCACATGCTGGGGTTTTTTTTCATCAGCCCCAGTGCTCTCTCCAGTGCTTTCATAACTGTTCCAGCAAAACCATCAATATTTAAAGAGGCTGCAGCCACTCATTTCCAGAACTCCCTGATGCAAGCAGCAGCAAGCTCCAAGCACAAGCCTGTGGATACCACAGAATCAGAGAATGGTTTGGGTTGAAAGGGACCTCAAAGATCATCTAGTTCCAACCCCCCTGGCATGGGCAGGAACACCTTCCACTAGCCCAGGTTGCAGAATAGAATAGGGATGGGATAGGGTAGGGTAGGGTAGGGTAGGGTAGGGTAGGGTAGGGTAGGGTAGGGTAGGGTAGGGTAGGGTAGGGTAGGGTGGGATAGGATAGGATCGGATAGGACAGGACAGGACAGGACAGGATAGGATAGGATAGGATAGGATAGGATAGGATAGAATAGACCAGACCAGACCAGACCAGGTTGGAAGAGACCTTCAAGATCATTGAGTCCAACCTATCATCCAACACCACCTAATCAACTAAACCATGGCACCAAGCACCCTATCAAGTCTCGTCCTAAACACCTCCACCCTGGCCTTGGTCACCTCCAGGGAGGGGGCATCCACAGCCTCCCTGGGCAACCTGTTCCAGTGTCTCCCCACCCTCACTGGAAAGAATTTCTTCCTAATCTCCAGTCTAAATCTGCCCTCTTCCAGCTTCAATCCAAGCTCAAATCCTCCTCAGGATGGATTTGACTCTTATGATGTATAATCCAAACTGATGACACCAGAAAACATACATTAGCCCAATAACCATCCCATAAATATGTATTTGCACTGGAGTGGACAAATATATATGTGCTGAATGATTTATTGTTATTATTTTAGGGTTGTTTTTTTTAAAGGCAAAATAAATCCACAAGATGAATTATTCAGTGATTAATATTTGACCAGCTGCAATGTGTGCAGAGTTACTGGGATGTGTTTGTAGACCCAAACTGGCTGGGTAGGACAGAGCCTCTGGGCAATATTTTCACAGCTGCTAAATATTAAGAGCCCATTGGTCATGAGCACCAAGGCTCCATAAATCATCTGGGCTCCTAAAGGGGCCTTGAAGCAGAAGTAAATTACACTGCTGCTTGTTTTATGGCCCTTGTACACAGTGAGGGAGGGATAAAAAGGCTCAGTGTGTATGTGGGAGTGTGGCTCTGCACTGGGGTTGGGATTTGTGAAGCATTCCAGATGACAAACTCTCTGCACTAAGTGGGAGTTTGGCTGGAAGCGGCATGTGTTGTGGTGGAGCAGTTCCCTGCCCCATCCCATGGGCTGCAAGGGTCTTGGGGTCCTCTCTGCCCACTGTCCCCACCCCAGCCCCACTGGGCACGCACTGCCCACCATTAATCATGGAATGCACTGGGTTGGAAGGGACCTTTAGAGGTCATCTGGTCCAACATCTGCATCTAGAGCAGGTTGTGCAGAGCCCCACCAAGCCTGGCCTTGGATGTTTCCAGGGATGGGGCTTCCAATACCTTCCTGGGCAACTTGTTCCAGTGTTCCAGCACCCTCAGAGTAGAGAAGTTCCTCCTAATGTCCAATCTACATCCACCCTGCTCTAGTTTCAAACCATCACCCCTTGTGCTACTGCTACACACCCTTCTAAGGTCCCTCAGCCATGAGCTGTCCCAACCAGAGTGAGGGTCCACGGCAGGAAGGCTGGAACTAGGTGGTCTTTGAGGCCCCTTCCAACCCAAACCATTCTATGAATCAGGTGCAGTCTGCTTCTCCTTGTGCCTGTCTCCTCCTCACTTTCCAATGGGAGAATTCTCTGCCTGGCTGTGTTCCAGCTCACCCCTCCACCCCTCAGCTATGCTTTGTTTAGTTTTCCAACTCTCAACCTCCCTCACTGCAGCTTTCACTTGGATTTACATCCATGAAGCACGTTCACAGCTGTTAACTGCCTCATGTTCTGCAGTCACCTGTCTGAAGGCTATGTCCCCTTCTGCAGAGTGCCTTCCTTGAAGTCAGAAGTGATGAGACAGGTTGGCCTTTGGTTGTTTTCTACCTTTATTCATTGTTCACTGCAAAACCCAGCAAGCCTTGTGTGTTTCATTCATGCAGACTCTGCCTGCTGGAGCTTCCAAGTGACCTACATAGCGAGCTGGCTGCCAGGGAGCTGCTGTCCCTGCCAGGCTGCTGCCATGGCTCAGCGCTCCCCTCACCCCTTTCCAGTCCCTTGGCTTCACAGAAGAGCAAACCTTGTGATCTCAGAGCATTTAAGAGTGGCCAGGCACGGGTAGCTTAATTGGCCTGGAAGCTGGTGCTGAAAACACTTGAAATAAACTGCTGGATTGGATTATTTTGATTTTAAAGCAGCATCTGGAGGGGCTCCCACTGCAAGGGTTTATTTGATACCCAAGTGCTTTGCTCTGGATGCTCAAAGTGATAAACCAACCTCTTCATTTCCTAAAGTTCAATTCACCACTCAGAGGATAGAAAATAAACCAAGTTAAGCCACAGCAACGTCAAGAGCGAGATCCCAGGATTTAAGGCAAAGCCTACTGTTGCTGGGGATGCTCCTCACAGAACCCAAATTTATCTCTGCAGAGCAGGAGGAGGCTGCTTTGTGAGGCTGAGACGGGGAGAAAAAGGAAAACTTCTGGAGTGCCTTGAATAGAATAGAATAGAATAGAATAGAATAGAATAGAATAGAATAGACCAGACCAGGTTGGAAAAGACCTTCAAGATCATCAAGTCCAACCTATCATCCAACACCACCTAATCAACTAAACCATGGCACCAAGCACCCCATCAAGTCTCCTGCTGAACACCTCCAGTGATGGTGACTCCACCACCTCCCCAGGCAGCACATTCCAATGAGCAATCACTCTCTCTATGAAGAATTTCTTCCTAACCTCCAGCCTAAACTTCCCCTGGGTCCTCTTGTTCTGGTGCTGGCCACCTGGGAGAAGAGCCCAGCCTCCACTTGTCTGCAACCTCCCTTCAGGTAGTTGTAGAGAGCAATAAGGTCACCCCTGAGCCTCCTCTTCTCCAGGCTAAGCAACCCCAGCTCCCTCAGTCTCTCCTCATAGGGCTTGTGTTCCAAACCCCTCACCAACTTCATTGTCCTTCTCTGGACACCTTCCAGCAAGTCAACATCCTTCCTAAAGTGAGGGGCCTAGAACTGGACACAGGACTCAAGGTGTGGCCTAACCACATATGTCACAAAACCCAGGGTCTGCCCCTGCAGGAAGGGATGCCCAGTGGTCCCAGAGGCAGCATCCAGGCCCTGGCTGAGGGTTTGGACATCCCTGCTCTCTTCTGGCAGCAGCTGCCTTTGTCGTTCTCCAAATCATTAACAAACAGCAGCCTTGCAGGGCTGCTCCCCCAGCCAGCAGCCTTCATGTCCTGCTGCTCCTCAGAGCCCCAGAGTTTGCCTCCAGGCAGCTGAACCTCACTGGTGGGAGCAGGACTGGGCAGCATGAGGCTGAGCAGCAGGATGGGCTTGGGGCATGCAATGAACCACCATCACCCACCTCCCACACACCACACTCCACATAGGATCAGAGAATTGCTTCAGTTGGAAAAGCCCTCTTGAGATCATTGAGTCCAACCCTCAACCCAACACCACCATGGCCATTAAAACCATGTCCCCAAATGCCATGTCCACATTTCTTGAACACCTCCAGGGATGGGGACTCCACCACCTCCCTGGGCAGCCTGTTCCAATGCCTGACCACTCTTGCAGCAACAAAATTAGAACTCATGAACTCCAGAAAAGCTCTGGAGATATGAAGCTGTCATGTCAGCCTGTGTTGTTCCAATTAATTGCAATCTATTCCTAATTGAGAGCTATTTTAAGACTTGTCATTACTCTGAACATAATGCAGAGGAATTTGTGTGCTCCCCTTTACCCCCCCACAAATCACACTGGGGCAAAGAAATCCTAGGGAACAAAGGAGAACCAGGAGCCTGATTCCTGGTTTCCTTCTGCCTCTGCAGCAGATACAGTTCAATTATTCTAGCACCCTCTCAGCAAAGATGTTTCTCCTCCTGGTCAGGTAGAACCTCCTAGGTTCCAGCTTGTGCCCATTGCTCCTTGGTTCCAGGGTTGGGGACTTTGCCCTAGACTGGTCCAGGGTTGGCATCACAGTGTGGGCATGGCACTTGGGGACATGGTTTAATGGCCATAATGGTGCTGGGTTCATGGTTGGACTTGATGGCCTTAGAGGGCTTTTCCAGCCAAAACAGTTGTATGATTCACCACACATCCTGCTGCTCAGAGGATGTAGAGCACTGTGGCCACCACATTCCCCTAGCAGGATGCTGATGTGCTGGCCAGGCCCAGCTGCTCCTGCAGCAGAGGCAGCCACCACTGCTGTCTGCTTATGAGGTGGGCAATGCCTGAAGCTGAAGGGTTCTCCCAGGATCTGTTTTGTGGTTAAGACAAGCTCTGAGTAGCTCACCTGGAGCTTGTGTCTCCAGGCTAGGGCACAAGGACTCCAGGTAGAGTTAAAAATGTTTATTGCACAGCCAAGTGATGTCCAAAAGAAGAAAGCGACCATGGAAGAGGTTTCCCTTCTGTTCTGAAGTGGAAGGAGTCTGTAGAATAGAATTAGAATAGAATAGAATAGAATAGAATAGAATAGAATAGAATAGAATAGAATAGAATAGAATAGAAAAAACTAGGTTGGAAAAGACCTTTGAGATCATCGTGTCCAACCTATCACCCCACACTATCTAATCAACTAAACCATCTAATCAACTAACTATCTAATCAACTCACCAAGCACCCCATCAAGTCTCCTCCTAAACACCTCCAGTGATGGTGACTCCACCACCTCCCTGGGCATCTCATTCCCATGGCCAGTCTCTCTTTCTGTGAAGAACTTCTTCCTAACCTCCAGCCTAAACCTCCCCTGGTGCAGCCTGAGACTGTGTCCTCTTGTTCTGGTGCTGGTTGCCTGGGAGAAGAGGCCAACCCCTACCTAGCTACAACCTCCCTTCAGGTAGTTGTAGAGAGCCTCCTCTTCTCCAGGCTAAACAACCCCAGCTCCCTCAGCCTCTCCTCATAGGCTCCAAACCCCTCCCCAGCTTCGTTGCCCTTCTCTGGACACGTTCCAGCAAGTCAACATCTTTCCTAAACTGAGGAGCCCAGAACTGGACACAGGACTCAAGGCTTGGGGTCCAGCACAGCTTTCACAAATGGTCTGATACCCTCAGTGACCATGGCTGACCCATTTCTCTGGAGACTTTCCGTCCTTACCATGCTGCTGCTCACACTGTGTGCTTCTCCTTCCACTCAGAAGTTGAACCTCATCACGTGTTACTTCGAGAAAGAGCTGGAGATAAATATTTTGGCTCATTTCATCTGCCTTCTGCTTTCTTAACACCAGGTCTTGCATTTTCTCCACCATTTGGGGAGCTGATTTTTTGTTTTCAAACAAATCTGATGCTCCTACAGAAGTTCATTCTGAGAACTGAGTGTTGTGGGGATGATCAGAGGAGTGCTGGCAAAAGGAGAATGTGCTAGGAGGAGACTCCTGGTAATTGTATGTGATGGAGAGGGGCTGGCTGATGAACAAATTGCATTGGGTTGGAGGAGACCCTCAAAGGTCCTCTTGTCCAACCCTCCCTGCAGTCAGCAGGAACACCTTCCAATTGGAGGTGATCTAGTTGATCAGGCTGCCCAGGGCCACATTGAGTCTGATCTTGAATGTCTCCAGGGATGGGGCCTCAACAACATCCCTGGGCAACCTGTTCCTGTGTCTCACCACCCTCATTGTGAAGAACTTCTTCCTGATGTCCAACCTTAACCTACCCTGCTGCAGTTTCAAACCATTGCCCCTCATCCTATCCCCACAGGCCCTTCTAAACAGTCCCTCCCCAGCCTTCCTGTAGGTCCCCTTCAGATATTGAAGTGTAGCTCTAAGGTCTCCCTGGAGCCTTCTCTTCTCCAGAATGGACAGCCCCAACTCCCTTATCCTGTCCCTACAGGGAAGGTGCTCCAGCCCTCTGATCATCTTTGTGGCCTCCTCTGGATCCACCCCATCAGGTCCATGTTCTCCTTGTGTTGGGGGTCCCATAGCTGGACACAGGACTCCAGGTGAGGTCTCACCAGAGCAGAGCAGCAGAATCAGCTCTCTCCATCTACTGGCCACACTGCTTTTGATGCAGCCCAGGATGCCATTAGCCTTCTGGGCTGCAAGTGCCCATTGCTGACTCATGTCCAGCTTCTCATCCACCAGCACCTCCAAAGCATAGACAGAGAGCCCAAGGGAGAAGAGGTCTCATTTTTTGCACAAGTTCAGAATATTTCAATGGAAATAACTTCAAAACAACAACAAATTAAATTAGTGGAATGGACTGGAAGGCACAGGTATCTGCAGGGAGCAGCTCACAACAGCACCCAGGAGGGTAAAAAGTGGTTTTAGCTCCCTAATTGTGCCTGGCAGCAGCTGGTGCCTCCACTGCCTGCCTTCCTGCTGCCTTTGAGCACATGGCCCAGTTCAATCCAGTAACATTGCTGGCAAGTCCTCCCCTGGTTTTGTTTGCTTGCTGAAATGCTGCTGCAGATACTTGATCCTCAATGCAAAGAAACCCAGGGACTGTCCACGCTGCTGCCAGTGCTGATCCCACAGCCAGTTCCTCACCTGGCATCTGTCACTGCTCCTCAGCTTTACCTTGGTGATTTTATGGAGACAGGGGCACTTTCTGCTGATGCATTCAGCTGGAGTCCCAAGGCAGGAGGTATTTATTCAAACACCAATTAGACCTTGGTCTCTCATCAATCACAACACCTCTAATTCATGCATGGATGCAAGCCTCAGCTGAGGGCTGTGCATGGCTGAGTGATCTCAATCAGGCTGCCACTCTCCCAGCCTCACCTCAGCTCAGGCCTGCAGACAGGCAGGGCTGGGTTGGCCATGTGTGGGATTTTTAAAAGCTCCAACACTTCATACTTATTTTTTTGTTGCCTTGGAAGGAGGACACTTGCTTCACAAGGCTGGAAACAAAAGCAAGCATGGAGATGAGGTTGAAGCCAGGTGGGGGTTGGTTTCTTCTCTCAAGGAACAAGTGACAGGACAAGAGGAAATGTCCTCAAGCTCCCCCAGGGAAGGTTTAGGTTGGACATGAGGAACAACTTTTTACCCAAAAGGGTTGTCAAGCCCTGGAACAAGCTGCCCAGGGCAGTGATGGTATCCCAGTGCCTGGAGGGGTTTCAAAGCCATGGAGATGTGATGCTGAGGGACCTGGTTTAGTGGTAGCCTGGCAGTGCTGGGTTAGTGGTTGGACTCAATGACCTTAAAGGTCTCTTCCAACCAACATGATTCTGTGAGAGCATCAGTCCCACAAGCACTCAGGTGATGGGACACTCATGGGATGGAGGAGATGGGGGGCTGGCCAAGGGGTGGCCATGGAGGCTTCCTGGCTCAAGGTGGTGGCCACCCTGTTGTCACCTCCCTTGGCAGTGTTGTTCATTTCTTATCAAGTGGGGGTGAGTTGCTGCAGCTGGCCACAGCAGAAGAGATGAAGTGTGGAAGGAACAGCAAAACCTGAGGACTGTTGAGAGGATCAAGTCATGGGGACAAGGATAAAGGAATGTAAAATAGGACTTGTGGGCTGTTTATCCCCACCTTAGCTCTACAAAATCCAAAGCCTAGCTGAGAGGGACTCAGCTGGGGCTGGGGTCTGTGTGCCACTCCTCACAATAAAAGCTCTTGCTGGCTTGGCTTTGAGGTTCCTGTGCTAATTTGGTTTCACATCCTAACTTCTCCCTGGTGTTCTGCACACCGTCGATTCCTCCTCACAGGGATTTCCCATTCCCTTGGAATGTGTCTGCTGGGAAAGTGGGAGAGGGGAAGAGAAAGTCTGGCTGTCTGATGGTTTGTGTGTCAATTATACATCAGAGGCTTTGCTGCTTCTTCAGAAGCTTCTAATAATAATAATTATAATTAGGGCACTGGGAGAGAAATGTGCTGAGATCAGGGAGAAAAGCAGGAAAGCCAGGCCAGAATTAATTAGCCCCTTTTATCTAAGAATCTCAAAGCATTTAGACATTAATTAATGAATTCTGTGGTTACATTAGCATGATGTTGGGTTGCTGCTGGCATGGGAGCCACTCGCTGGGGCTCAGCACCCGTCCTGGCTCAGCCGTAGGTCCTGTGTGGGTTGGTGCTGCTGCAGATGCTTCCCTCTCACTGTGAAACAAAGAGAAATCATAGAATCATAGAATCAACAAGGTTGGAAAAGACCTCAAAGATCACCAAGTCCAACCTGTCACCCAACACCTCATGACTACTAGACTGTGGCACCAAGTGCCACGTCCAATCCCCTCTTGAACACCTCCAGGGATGGTGACTCCACCACCCCTGGGCAGCACATTCCAATGGCAAACAACTCTCTCTGTGAAGAACTTAAATATCCTTGTTTCTTCCCTCTGTCATTCTGTCTGTCACCCTGAGAGCACTCAAAACTGGGGTGAGAAGCCCTGTGCCCCGTGTAGCAGTGGGACTGAGTACATCTATGCTGCTGGGAGCTGTGCAAATCATGGAATGGTTTGGGCTGGAAGTGACCTTAAAGATCATCCAGTTTATTCACCATGGAAGCCATCAGTACAGGGTGCACAGGGGACATGCATCTTGTGGGCTCGTGGGGATCTGAAGGGGGCTACAAGAAAGGTGGGGAGGGACTTTTTACAAGGGCCTGTAGAGATAGGATGATGTATTTATCAAAAAGAAATGCCTTCTTCTTCCCATTCTCTGCAGAGAGCAGCAGATGTTCAGCTTGCAAATAGGAGCTGGTTGATTTGTACTGTCCCTGCTGCTGCAGGAGCTGCTGGGCCAGGCTCTTGCCTTTCCCAGGGCAATGGTTCGAAACTGGAAC
Source organism: Dryobates pubescens (assembly GCF_014839835.1). NCBI lineage: Eukaryota > Metazoa > Chordata > Aves > Piciformes > Picidae > Dryobates > Dryobates pubescens. The sequence goes on from NC_071627.1 coordinate 13,468,638, forward strand.
AGGGTAGATTCAGGTTGGACATTAGCAGCAAGTTCTTAACAATGAAAGTGGTGAAACACTGGAACAGGTTGCCCAGAGATGTGGGTGAGGCTACATCCCTGGAGACACTCAAGATTTGATGTGGCCCTGGGCAGCCTGCTCCAGTTGGAGGCATCCCTGCTGATTGCAGGGGGGTTGGACAAGATGACCTTTGAGGGTCTCTTCCAACCCAATGCAATCTGTGACTCTGTGAATTTGGAGATCTTTGCCCACCCACTGCAGCCATGCCCAGCACATTCAGAGCACCCAGTGCTGGATCCCAGTTCTCCTGCCAACCCAGTCCCAGCATAGCCCAGCTCTCTGAACCTCTCCAAACCCCATAGGTGTTGCCAGCACCCAAACCTCAGCTGCTTTTTGCAGTTCTGCCTCAGCAATGGATGAATTTCTGCCTCCCAGCTCACCCTGTGCCCAGCATTGGTGAATATTCATTAAGTGAAATTAGCATCTATTAGGTCCTAATTGACTTACAAAAGGCTTGGTTTGTGGTAATGAAGTATATACCCTAGATGTTCCTGATGACAGCTGGTGGTTCCTCATGACCTTGCAGCCATCCCTGACCAGGGTCTGGCCACTCCACAGGGGGTACAGGGAGCTGGATCCCTTCATCTTCCCCACAGGGGTGAGGAGGCATCTGTGAGCTGAGCGTGGGCTGAACATGAGCTCAGGTTTGCACAGCTCTGTTAGGTGCTGGCAGCAGTGGCCAGGGGCACCTCAGTGTCTGCTCTGATGTCTGATATTTGGTGTCTGATGGTATTTTGTATCTGATGATGTTTGGGGTTTGATATTTGGTGTCTGATGATGTTCAGTGCCTGATACTTGGTGTCCAGGCTGTTTGGGGGACTTGTGGCACATGCTGGAGATGTGTTCCTCGGCTGGACAAGCTCAGCCCTTTGCTATGGGATGTGGAGGGGCATTGGCTAAATGTCTCCAGGAATTTGCTGAGAAACCTGCCACACTCAGAGCAAAGCTGGGATGGAGAAGGAGGTCGCACAGCATGCTGATGGAAACTGACCTGGCCAGGAACCTTCTCCCTCCCAGAGCATTTGTCACCATTTTCCACATCCGTTGTGGTAGAGGAGCAGCAGAGGCAGTGGGAGCTCATGGTCGTGGTGCAGGAGCAGGTGAGCATCCCTAGTGCTGTTCACCAGGAGCCTGGGGACTAGAGGTGGCAAGCAGTGGGAAAGAGCTGCTGGCAGTAGTGAGTCTCGACAGATGTATTTCCTCTGTCAGCATCCACTGGGGAAAGGAACTGATCTGCAGGTGAGAAGAGAAGGACTCACCCCAGAGAGTGCGGAGGAAACAAGGCACGGAAGAGCAGCAGCTGCCCTGCTGCCAGCCAGAAGAACATTCCCTGCTCTCACCCAATTGCTCCTCATCCTCATTCCCTGCTCTGAGCTCTTGCCCCTGTGCCACTGCCAGAAATGCCAGAGTTCCATCCTGGCTCCAGGTCCCTGGTTCCCTGCCCTGGGTCAGAGCAGCGACTCTGTATCTGGTCCAAAGCTGCAAAGCTAAATTAGACATTTCTTGCTCTGGATAATGTTCCCAATCTGCCTGAGCTGGCAGTGAGAATTATGTTTTAGTGGGAAGATGGATGCTTCCAAGTGACATTTAAATCCATGATTATGGCAGTGGTTTGGGCAGGGAACAGTTGCTCCTGGTGCCAGCTCTGCTCTTTCTCATGGGTTGCTGCCTCTGGGCAGGGCTCCAGCTGAAGCACAAAGAATCCAACCACATACTGCATGAGTCAGGAAATCAATTCAGTAACTCAGGGGCTCTCATCCCCAGTTGGGAATGCAAATGAAGGACCATGTTCCCCAAAAGCCCCTGGTTTGGGCACGGCCATTTGTGGAGAAACCTCTTTGCTGTGCGTGTGTTGAAGCCCTGCAGCAGGCTGCCCAGAGAGGCTCACAGATTCACAGCTTAGGCATGGAAAACATGGACTTTGTTGTTTAGGTTGGACCTGAGGGACAATTTCTTTCCCTTGAGGGTTGTCAAGCCTTGGCCCAGGCTGCCCAGGGCAGGGGTGGAGTCCCCATCCCTGGAGGGGTTTCAGAGCTGGAGATGTGGTGCTGAGGGACCTGGCTCGGTGGTGACCTGGCAGTGCTGGGTCAGGGGTTGGACTTGATGATCTGAAAGGTCTTCTCCAACCTAAACTATTCCACATTCCTTTGATTTTTCTGAGCCATGAGAACAGTGTTCTCTGAACACTGTTTCACCATGAGGAACATCTCATTGTGTTGTGCTTAGCTTCATGCCACAGGAAAGCATGGCTCCTAGGGCCTGGGGTTCCCGTCTTGGTGTCACACATGGTGTAAGGCTGCTGTGTTCCTGCCTGCTCCTGGGAGTCTCTCAGGCAGCAGCAAGCCCTCAGGGGGTGAGCAGTGCCTCGGGGTGCTGGTGGGGGCTCAGAGCTGTAGGTAACCCCGGGGTGCTGTGTTCCTCTTGCAGGTGAACCCTCGCGATGGTCCTCCTCCCACTGCGACTGCTGCTGCAAGAATGGCAAAGGCGACAAGGAGGGGGAGAGCGGCACCTCCTGCAACGAGCTGTCCACCTCCAGCTGTGACAGCCAGTCTGAGGCCAGCTCCCCCCAGGAGACCGTCATCTGTGGCCCTGTCACCCGCCAGCCCAACATCCAGACTCTGGACCGCCCGGCCAAGAAGGGCCCAGTGCAGCTGCTGCAGCAGTCAGAGATCCGCAGGAAGAGCGACCTGCTGCGGACTCTCACCTCCGGCTCCAGGGAGTCCAACTCCAGCAAGAAAAAGGCAGTGAAGGAGAAGCTCTCCATTGAGGAGGAGCTGGAGAAGTGTATCCAGGATTTCCTCAAAATCAAAATCCCAGACAGGTTTCCGGAGAGGAAGCATCCCTGGCAATCCGAACTGCTGCGGAAGTACCACCTATAGGCTGAGGGTGGGCAGAGCACACGACCCCCCTGCCCTTAGAGAGAGATCCTAAGGGAAATGCCAATAATTCCCCCAAATAATTGTTTGTTAGGTCACAAAGCCAGGCCAGGCCCGTGTCTGTCGTGCTGCCTACTTCACCTCAACATTTCTAGCTGTAGTTAGGGACCTTTCCTCCCCGTGGTGGAAGCACAACGACAAATGCTTCTCGCTGTCGACTCCAAGTCTTACACGAGCTCAATACCTTAAGGGCACAACCAGATCTGTTCACCTCCGGCTGCTGCTGCTGCTGCTGCTGGTGGGACCATGAGCTGGCAGTGGCCTGGGCTTGGTGGCCTCTATGCCTTCTGCCTTCTCATTCACAGATTGCATCAGGTTGGAAGGGACCTTCCAAGGTCACCTTGTCCAACCGCCCTGGGAGGGACAAGCAGGGCTGCAAGGGCCGAGCTGTGCCGTGGCAGTGACCCTGCAGCAGGTGTAGATCTCTGTGTGCATATATATATATGTGTGTATATATCTGAGTGTATATATATGTGTATATATATAGCAATAGAGACTGCTGGCAGAGCTTCTGCCTCTCTCCTAACTGCACTTTCTCAGAAAAGAGCATTGTTTTTTTTAGCAGTCTGTGGATGTTCTGTTTCTTCTTCAGGTCTTTGAGGGTTGAACAGCAGAAAACCCAAACCCAGCTCACTGTCTCCCCCTCCCCCAGTGCTCCCTCTCTCCTCTTCTCCCCCCTTTCCCTTTCCTCTAAATGCATCTCAGTGGGGCTGCACTGCCAGCAGCAGAATCTCCTTCTGGTCTTGATGATCTTGTCCCCTCCGTGTCCTCCCCTTGCCTCATGTTGTGTTTCTCAAAGCTCTCTGGTGCCAGTGGGTTAAATGCATGATGATCCCAGTTGGAAGCCTGTAGGAATTAGATTGGAGATGAGGAACAATTTGTTTCCTGCAGGAGTGGTGAGGCACTGGAACAGGCTGCCCAGGGAGGTGGTGGAGTCACCATCCCTGGAGGTGTTCAAGAAACCTGTGGCCATGGCACTTGGGGACATGGTTTAGTGGCCATGGAGGTGTTGGGTTGATGGCTGGTCTGCATGATCTTAGAGAGCTTTTCCAACCCAAACAATTCTATGGTTCCATGAGTCTATAAATTCTCCCAAGGTGGGGTGTGGTGGAAGTAGAGTGGGTTTTTTGGTGAGGATGGTGATGACTGATGTCTGCAGGCTTGCCTGGCATGTGTGGCCTCAACAGGGCAAGCAGGCCCTGGGCCCTGTCCATCACATAAGCAAACACAAGTAATGTCCCACCTGATAAGCCCCATTTGATGCTTTGACTGGTGGGGAATCAGTTGCAGGAGGAGGGGGGCAGAGTTTCAGGAGGAAATGCAGACCCCAGAAGGAGATGCCCATGTTCCCTCCTACAGGTGCCCATCTCAGTGTTGGTCCTGTCTGCTGCCAGTGCCAGAACATCACTCAGCAAAGTGTGCCATGATTCCATGTTGGGAAAGGCTGATCCTACCTGGATCAGAGTCAGGGTCCCACAGCCCCCCAGGACATGGGAGCTCAGGGAAGGGGATGAGTTGGTCTTGTGGGGTGCAGCATGATGGCGTGTCTGGCATGCTGCACAAGCCCAGCAGCAAGGACCACAGAGTGACCAGGAGCAAGTGCTGGCAGGTGGGCCCAGGGCAGATGAGCCATGGAAGGTAATGGGAACGTGAGTTGCCCCTGGTGACCTATTTTGGCTCGAGCTGGGGACAAAGCAGCAGGAGAATTAGAGATAAATTGTTTTCTAAAAGCACAAGAAGAAAGAGATTTATTATATATATATATATATATATATGTTTAAGAAAAATATGTCAGTGTCAGTGCTGGTAACAAAGCCCTTTGATTCTGACTCATTTAGCATCTTGCAGGTGCCAGGGCTTCCCTCCTCTTGCATTTCAGAGAGTCCCATGGGACATGATGTCCAGCATGCCCAGATTATTTCTGTGGATCCTCATTCAGTTTCAGCAAGGTGGTGTCTTTGTGCTTCCAGGGCTCCACACACCTGGCTGGGACGTTCCTGTCTGGCCAGAAGGACCATGAGGTCTGCAGGAGCACACACGATTCATGCCCACTGCTCAGCTGCAGGCACTGTGCAGTGCTTCCTGGTGAGGATCCAAGTTCTACCAGCAAAAAGAGAAGCAATACTGGTCCAGAGTGACCCATAATCATGAGCTGGCTGTAGAGAGAGGGGAAACCCTCCCAGCAATACATCTGCCAGCCTCTGGAGAACAGGGCTTGGATGTAGCAGCTCAGCATCATCTCTGCTGAGGCTCCACAGAGAGAAAGGAACCGTATCTCATGGTGAAAAGCAGCCAAGGTAATGCAGGGTGAGGACTGGGAAATAGAGGCTCTGGTCTGGGAAGTGCTGGGCTCAGGAAGGAATCTCAGCATTTCCAAGGATCAGGCTCTAGGAGTCATTCAGCTTCTGAGACATTGGCCCACACTGGAGCTCGGGCATGGTGATTGTGCATCTTGAGAGGCACACAGCCCCATGGAGCCCAAAGCGCTGCACAGGCTTTGGCTCCTCCTAGCTAATTGTTGCTTAGTTCCTAACATTTTCCTTTTCCTATTTAACATTCCCTGCATCACTTTCCCCTACTCCAGCACCAAGCAGAGCAGAACTGGGGGCAGACAGGGTTTTCTCTTGGGATTTCCAGCTGGGTTTGCAGTTTGGGGTGGGTCAGATCTTCTCCTGGGCTGCAGGCTGCAGCTAAACCTTGTTTTTCCCACCACACAGCTTCCCCCCCTCTCTCTTTTTAATATCCCAGATATTTGGGCTCTCGAATGCATGTTCCAGGGTGGGAGGAGAGGCCCTGAGTCTGAGTGTATGTGTGTGTGTGTGTGTGTGGTGTTCCCAGGCTGCTGTTCAGGGTGCACAGGATTGCTCCATGATGAATAACTGTAGAAAAAAAATTAGACCAAATGAAATGCGCCCAAATGGGCTTGATTTATGTGGCCTTCACACCTTCTGCTTGAGCTGAACTGCTTATTGCTCTCCAGAGCTACAGAAATAAAGGTCTTCAACTTCAGCACTCACAGGCAAACCCAACCTGTGGTGTGCTGAGAAGGGTGGAAGGGGGGCAGAGCTGGTGCCAGGAGTGTGGGGCTGCTCCGGCTCCACATAGTATGGGGTTTGAAGGTGATTTGCTGTCAAGGAGGGTTGCTCTGGGGCTCTTTGCTGGCTGGCAAGCTGGAGGTGGAGCAGGCTCTTCTGCAGAGGAGCCCTGGGAGCCATTCACCTGATGGGTTAGCCGAAATGCTGGGTCCTTCACTGCTGCTTGCAGGTCTCCTTCTCTCCCTCTTTGCCTCGCTGCTTTTCTCTGGACCACCACGGCCACCAATGAGCCATGCGTTGGGGACTTTGTTTTGACACTCTCAGGTGGCCACAGTGCCAGTGCAAGCTCTGCTGCTGAGGCTGGGTGAGCAGAGGATGAAGCATGATGTGGTGGTGTGGAGATCCATGGCTGGGTAAAGACAGGACCAGAGTGATTAAGAGCTCTGCTCCACTGTGGCCTCATGGTTGACGTGAGGGTGGAAGCAGACTGGGAAAGAACAGCCGAATCTTGTCCTCATGGTGGTGTCCACCCTGTGGAGGTGTTTTTTCTTATCACAGCAGGGTGATGTGTTAGCTCTGGGAGAGCTCTGCCCCCACATGATGTCATATCCATGTACAGACCCGTACAGACCCGTGGACGAGGATCTGCACAGATGTACAGCTGGATAGACACATGCATCTGGGGATGAGGGGCACATCCTTCTGCCCCTTGGCAAGGCTGTTCTCCCCCCACTCCCTCCTGTTGGGAGGAGCAGGAGCAGTTCCTTCAATAGGTGAGGTTCTAGGGCTTTGTTGCTCACCCAAACACCTGGAGACACCCAAGCAGGATTCAGAGCATAGAGAAGACACAAAGGGAGAACAGGAGTTCACATACACCCCTGAGGACCAAAATTATTTCCCCCCACCCCTCCAAATCCTCTTCACACACCACAGAGGGGCTTCACAGCACTCTGGAGAACATGTTTTGAAGGGTTAATTTTAGGGTTTGAGCCAGTGTGTGAGCTTTATTGGCAAAGCTGTGGACCGAAGGAGAGAACAAGGTTGATCTCTATTGGCAATGACCACGACATAACCAAGACCTTCAGCCATACCTCACACAGCTCTCCTAGCCCCAGAAAGGCCGGGGAAGACTTTCCAGCTTCTTAGTTTTAGGAGCCCATTTTATTTGCAAAGCTGAAGAATTAATCAAGGTTGACCTTTACTGGCAATGACCATAACGTGACTGAGACCTTCAGCCATATCTCATGCTGGTCTCCTAGCCTCAGAAAGGCTGGAGAAGAGGTTCCAACTTTCCTTCCCTGCCCTGAAGCCTTCCCACCACTGTGTGGACTTGACTTTCCAAGTACTTTATGTGTAAGGCCCCATGTGGATCATGGTACAAAATAATTGTCCAGTCTTATGGATAGCGTATGCCCCAGCGGGGTTTTGTAGATTAATAGTAGAACAACAACAGCAACAACAAAGCACTTTTAAATGATTTCTATTAGAAAAGACATTCTTTATTTTTCTTGGCATCACTGAAAAGAAAAATAGCAGTTTCTAAGTAAGATATTAGAGATTTTAAACTATAGCAACGGTAGAGCACACAGGAGAGACTTGAGGGCTCAACAGACGCAGCGTTCCGAGCTGAGGCAGGAGGTCAGCAGGGCCCAGCAGGCTGGATGGGAACTGGTGGCATTCCGTGCAGGGTGTCCTCCCTGATGTCTCCTCATGTGTCTCCTCTGGCTGTGCCACCCTGTCCCCAAGGAGTGGGCAAAGGGTAGTGAGGAGACCATGGGTTGGTGGGGAGACCTAACCATAAGGATTTGGTGCGTGGGCCAGTGAAGGGAGCTGACCCCAGGGAATGAACGGGTGGGACAATGAGGGGGCCAGACCCCAAGGAATGAGTGTGTGGAGCAATGAGGGGGCCTGACCCCAAGGATTGGATGTTTGGGTCAAGGAGAGGACCAGACCCCAAGGAATGAGCGTGTGGGGCAAGGAGGGGGCCTGACCCCAAGGATTGGATGTTTGGGTCAAGGAGAGGACAAGACCCCAAGGAAAGAGCGTGTGGGGCAAGGAGAGAGCCTGACCCCAAGGAATGAGTGTGTGGGGCAAGGAGGGGGCCTGACCCCTAGGATTGGATATTTGGGTCAAGGAGAGTACCAGACCCCAAGGAATGAGTGTGTGGGGCAATGAGGCAACCTGGCCCCAAGGAATGAGTGTGTGGGGCAAGGAGGGGACCTGGCCCCAAGCAATGAGTGTGTGGGGCAATGGGGGGACCACGTTTGCAGGACACGATCCGGCCTGGGTGGCAGTGTGGGTTGCACAGACACTCCAGTGCTGCCAGTGCAATATTTTCCCAACCCAGAGAAGATGTGGAGGTTGGGGGGGGTGGTGTCTGCGTGAGCTCCTGGGGGCCTCGCTCACGGTACATGTTCTGACCTCATCCAAGCAGCTGGTGGCTTTGCTGGGGCTGAGCTGGCTCCTTGCAGAAGGAGGTGAAACGGCACCCGTGGCGTTACCTCTCCGCTTCCCAGCGTGGTTCACTTGTACATAAGTGTCCTGTCGAGTTGTTTACAGGTTATTTTGTGCGTGATTGTGGAATAAAAAACAGAAACCAACACAAAACAACGACAACAACAAAGAGTTCTAACTGTGGAGTCCAAGGAATTGAGTTGACTGGGAGGTGTTTCAACGAAACAAAGCAACCCAAGAATGTGCTTCTTACAGTACAGCCATCCTTGGTGATGGTCTCACACAAATGCATGTATCTCCGTGTTGTCAGTCCCCACCAGTGAGGTTCTTGGCAATATTCTGCAGTCTGTGAATAGCAAAATATGCATCAAAACTGTGACAATGACAATATAGCTGTTTCTGCTGTGGTATGTAAGAAAACAAACAAAGAACAAAGCAAAAGAAAACAACAATCCTCTAGTTTTTAGCCTGCTGTATTTCCCCGGTGCAAACAAAAGCCACCACAAGAGAAAGCGAAGTGTGATGAAGGGATTTGAATATCCCTCCTATGAAGGAAGGCTGAGAGACCTGGGGCTGGTCAGTCTGGAGTAGAGAAGGCTGAGAGGGGATCTGATCCATCAGTATCTGAGGAGCGGGTGTCAAGAAGCAGGGGCCAGATGCTTTTCAGCGGTGCCCAGTGATAGGACAAGGAGCAAGAGGTACAAGCTAGAACCCAGGAAGCTCCACCTCAGCATGAGGAGGAACTCCTTTGCCATGAGGGTGCTGGAGCCCTGGAGCAGGCTGCTTGGAGAAGTTGTGAAGTCTCCTGCTCTGGAGATTTTCAAGCCCCATCTGGATGCATTCCTGTGTGACTTGCCCTAGGTGATCCTGCTTTGGCAGGGCAGTTGGGCTGGATGACCTCTGGAGGTCCCTTCCAACCCCCACCATTCTGTGATTATTTGATCTTGGAAAGAACCCAGTGAGTCATGGCTGTGACCTCTGGGGAGTCACTCAGGTAGTGGCACCCATGAGGGAGTGGCTCTTAGTAGATGCTTGGAGGTGGGAGGTGATGGGGTTGCCTTCTGCTCTAGGAGGAGATGGCCTTTTGTTTGGGATGACCCTCAATGACAAGAGCCACTCCACATTAATGGTGTCCAGGGGTGGGTTGGGTGTTCCCAACAGGCTGGTGGCCAGTTCAGTTACCAGTGCTGTGGGGGCTGAAAACTGCAGCTGGTTTGTGTTCTGCAACGTGAGAGACAGACAAGAAGGACTTAATTGGTGTCCCTCAACTGAATGGAGTCCAATGGAGGCTCCAAAGATGCTGAGGGGCCTGGAGTATCTCTGCAAGGGGGAAAGGCTGAGAGCCCTGGGGCTGTTGAGCCTGGAGAAGAGCAGCATGAAAAGCATTCTGATCAATGCTCAGCAGGAGTTAATGTACCTGGTGGGGGGCAAGAAAATAGGGCCAGACTCTTGTCAGTTGTGCCCAGGGGCAGGACAAGGGGCAACAGGCACAAACTGGAAGCCAGGAGGTTCCACCTGAATAGGAGGAGAAAATTCATGGGTGTGAGGGTGCTGGTGCCCTGGAGCAGGCTGCCCAGAGAGGTTGTGGAGTCTCCTGCTCTGGAGAGGTTCCAAAGCCACCTGACCATTGTGATGCTGGGCAGGCTGCTATAGGTGCTTCTGCTTTAGCAGGGGGTTGGACAGGATGATCTCCATAGGTCCCTTCTAGCCCCCACCATGCTGGGGTTCAGTGAGCACCACCATAAGTACACAGACACAGCTGTGCTCTCTTGCCCACTGTGATGCAGCCCTGGTTCATGTTCCCATTTCCTGGCAAACTGGGATTCTTCTCCCTGGAAGGTTGTTGGGTTTTCCCTCATTCATGTCTGTGTTGGGCAGAGGATGACAGGTCAATGGTCTCATGGTGAGGTTCTTCTCCCTCCCTTTCTTGAACAGAGATTTTCTGATGCTGTGATTGGAGCACTGTCCCCAAGAGCAATACTTCTGGGAAAGCCATCGTCCCATCAGGGGTCAGTTGCCAGAGTACTTCCAACAGTACCGTCAAATCCTTCTGTCCTCTCTCATTTGGAAGAGTGCTTGATGAGGGATGGCTTTGCAACACCTTCAGTTTTGGCTGAGTCATGAGTGGAGAAGGTGTAAGACATGGCAGGAGGAGAAGGATAGAGAGGGTCAGGCAGGAGATTTCTGAACTTGGAGAGGCAGGCAGCTGGTCACCACATCATCCACACTCTGGGCAGGCCCCAGGGTCAAAAATGGCATCCAGCTCTGAAGCTTTATGTTTCTGCAGTAGCTGCTGCAAAGATACACGGAGAGAGAAGGCAGCTAGGGTGAGAGGAAGTCACCAACAGAGCTGCTGTTGGAATGACAGACTCATTTGGCTTAGTTGTCAGATCATCTCCCCTTATGCACAGCTCTCTCGGGGGTATCCAGGGCTTGGCATGGCCACTCTGGGTGGCACAGCTCCCACCAACACTGCTCCAGTCTGGAGGCTGGATCTCAAAAAGCCAGAAAACCAGGGGAGTGCTGGGGCTGGCGTGATTGTGGTGATTATTATTTTTCATCTGTGGGACTTAGCTGCTCCACAGCAGAAGCCCTTTCCACCAGGCTCTTCCTAGGAGAAGGTGAAAGATCTCATCCATCCCTGCAGAGCTCCCTCCATATGGTGCTTCTCCAGGGCAGGATCTGGATAGCACAGTGTCTGCACAAGCATATGGAAGGCAAAGCACTGCTAGAAGCTCCACCTCCTCAGATGGGGAAACAGGATGCAGTCACAGCCTGCTGCCCCAGGTCATTCCAGCAGCCAGCAAACAGCCAGTGCTGGAAGGACCAGGAGCCAGATGATAACTCCATTCCCACCCCAGCAGATGACTCTGGAGAAGACAGCTGCCTTCTGCATCAGTGACAGCACCTGCAGGGCCAGCAGTGGGGGCCCTGCTCTCTAAAGTGCCATCAGAACTCTTGGGCGAGCTCAACCACCCCACATTAACCACCCCTTGTCTGGAGCCAAGGAGATGATGGGGAGAAAGGGCAGGGGTGAGATGAGGAGATGGTTCTGCTGCTGCTGGTGGTCTGCAGCCCTGCCAGCTTTCTCCTGAATTGCATTTGGAGCCTGGAGTTTGTCACCAGCTTCTCCAGTGGGCAGCAACATCATCCTCTCCTGGGGCTGATCAGGACCACTTTGGGGCGCTGCAGCTTGGAGGGGGATGATGGAGATCAGCTCACCCCATGGCATCTTCATGCAGATGAAACAAGTGGCCATGCTGCTGTGTTGTGAGACATGGCAGAGGTTCCTGCCCTCCTGGGCTTTGCCATCCTGAATTACTGCAGGTGTTTGGGGCCAGGAACAGGAAGCAGCGACCACAAACAGCTGGTCTCCAGACGTCCAGGAGCTGCTGCACCCTTGTGTGGGTGACATCTTGGTGAATGATGGATTTGGCCTTCAACAGTCAACATTTTTCTTACTAGCATTATTATTTTTAATGACAATTTGGAATAAAGCCAAGGTTGACATTTTCTTTCTTTCTTTCTTTCTTTTTTGTTTGGTTTAACTATTTTTCATTTTCATGTGAAACTTCATCAGTGGTTTTGTCCACCCTGAAATGAAAGAGAGATTTCACTTCAAAGAAAGAAGGAAATGAGTAACAAATCATTGCATCCAGTTTGGCTCTTTGTTTTGTTGGGGTTTGTTTTTTTTTTGGTTGGTTGGTGGGGTGGGTTGGTTTGGTTTGGTTTTGGTTTCTTTTTGTTGTTTGGTTTGGGTTTTGGTTTGGTTTAGTCAGGCTTGAGTGAGTCTTGAGCTGAGGAATGAGAACCTGTGAGCAGAGCGGTTTGAAAGCCTTCTCATTTGGAACGGCCTGGTGTCTGTCTCCGTGCACTTCAGGATGTTCTCCTTCCACACGATTTGGTTTCCACCTGCTGGGGTTCAAGCAGGGTTTGGAGGATTCACACCCCCTGCAGAGAGGTGGCTCTTGGGCAGAAGCTCATCTCATCTGGACCCCTGAGGATGACCATTTGTTTCAGGAGAAAACATCCTCTCTGACCCCCTCTTGAGCTTCTGGGAGGCACAGTTAATTGTCCTGGGCTGTTTCCACTGCCTGGGCAGACAAAGAGAGGCAAAATGAAAGAACCAGATTGAGATCACATGGTTGTGTGCACTGATTTCTTTGGTAGCTTGCTTTTGTAGCTTAGGAGACCACAAGCAGAGCAGTAGTGGTGTTCCTGTTCCTTCACTTCTTTAACTTCATTCAGTTCTACCTCTTAGGTAGTGTTGGGGTAGTTCTCAAGAAGCTGCTCATGGCTCGTTACAGAGATCTCATGGCTGCAGGGTCTTGGGTACAAGGTGTGAGCAAAAGGTCCTGAGCTTGGGCAGACACTGAGGTGCTCAGCCAAGGGCTGCTCAGCCTGCCTTGGGCCAGCTCTCTCACAGCAAATCTGAAGAAGAGCAGAGCTGTTATGGAATGGTTTTGTGTCCTCAACAAATTCCAGAGGTCAGGAGAGACAAGGACTCTTTATAGCCCAGACTCTGGCTCTAGGTCTCCCCACTTTGCCCTGTATGGGTTTGGTCTCACTCTCCATTTCTTTCAGTCCTGCACCAGAGAACATGGAGGAGATCACTGCTGTGGTGGCAGGGTCTTCTCTTCAGCATGTCACACCTGTCCTGAGCAGGGTCTCAGCCCATTTTCTAGGGCAGGAAGCTGCACTTTGCTATTCCTAGCACTTCTGAGCAGTCCTGGCTGCATTTGTGTCAGGGCAGGGATGAGAGAGCAATGGATGTCCAGGTTTGGACACCTGTAAGGGTGCTGAGGAGCTGGTGACCTTCCCTAGGCACTGGTGATGTGCATGGAAAGTGGGAGAGATCTCTGATTCCAGGGGATGGCAGAAAAGAACCTCGATCTGCCTCACAGCTATGATGTAATTAAAGAAGCTTAGAGAGAGATCTGCATCTCCACACCCACAGTTCTTTGGTTCACTGAGTGGTGGTCACTCTACCCTGTGAGCAGCACCAGACTGGACTCACCCTGTGCCTGGAGGTGTCTGGCTCCAAGCCACTCAGGTGGTAAGAGGAAAGTCCCTAACTCATCCTTTCATCAAACCCTTGTCAGAGCAGAGGACACCTCTTCCACACCTACACCCTCTGAAGAACCAGCTGTCCAAGCACCCAGACTATGGAGGAGAAGGTCTGGGGTGGGAGGGCTGCTGGTTAGTACCTGCCTCACCCTCTCTTCTGGCTGGTCTTGGCAAATCCCACAGGTAGGCTGAGGTGTGACCATGCAAGTCACCCATGGGCTGGCCAGAGATGGGAATAAATTAGTATTGTGCCTCAAAACAGAGCAAATAAGGTGCTCAGCAGCTTGATCAGTGGTCTCCAGTGGAGAAGGAAAGTCCTTTCCACTGCTGTGTGGGACTCAGGTGGGACTATGACGATTAGGACACAGACCCAGCACCTCCAGCCTGCAGAAAAAGCCTCTTCTTGCTGTGGAAAGAGCCTCTTCTTAGTGTGCCAAGGGCAGGGCAAAGAGGAAACCACTGCAAGGAGCTGAGACAGCAAGGTTGTCTCAGGTGAGAGCAGAAGGCAGCAGGTAGGGTCACTTCTCACTCACCTTTGCTTTCCTCTGGCTGCTGTGGGGACCTCAGGAGTTGGTCCTTGCCCCAGCTGGCACTGGCCACCCTTGGGGCCCCTGCTGCTGCACAGTCTGTAGGGAGGGACCCTGTAAATACAGCAGGTTAAAAACTGGCAAATAACAGCGAATCTGTGTTTACTGCAGAGGTTTCCCATGTTTTGTAGTATTGGTTTATTGATAAATAAAAACCAACCAAAGACAACAGTGGTGTTGGGTGCTCTGTGTCTGACTTGGCCCCTCTGTGTGTGTGCTGGTAGGAAGGGGATAGAACCTGTCACAGTAGGAGCTGCACAACCTTCTGCCTCCTACCCCAGCTTCACACCCTCCTGGGGACTTTACTGGGGGGTGGATACAAGGGAGCCATGCTTGGCTGCTGGTTACACCGTGGTTAATCCTCCTGGGACCAGTGCTGGGCTGTTGAGCAGAACCATGTCTCAGCTGAGATTATATTTTAGGGATGTTTTTGCCTGTTGGGTGGCTATAGACAGCTGGATAAACACCTACCCTGCAGCTACCTGAGAGGAGGTTGAAGACAAGAGGGTATTAGTCTCATCCCCCAAGGAACAAGTAATAGGACAAGATAAAAGAAGCCTCAAGTTGCCCTAGGGCAGGTTTAGGTTGGACAAGAGGAACATTTTCTTCCCCACAAGGGTTGTCAAGGCCTGGCCCAGGCTGCCCAGGGCAGTGGTGGAGTCCCCATCCCTGGAGTGTTTTCCAAGCCATGGAGATGCAGTGCTGAGGGACCTGGTTTAGCGGTGACCTGGCAGTGCTGGGGTGACAGTTGGACTTCATGATATTAAAGGTCTCTTCCACTCTAAACAGTTCTGTGATTCTAGGATTCTATTACCTAGCCAGCCACAAGCCCTTGGAATAGGAAGGATTAATGGGGTGGTGACAGCTTTGTGTCCCCCAGGATGGGCTCTGCCATCCCTTCACTGACAGCAGGAGAGCCTGGGGCCAACCAAACACCCCCATCCCTCTGCACAGAATTCATTTCATAGATTCACAGAACAGTTTGGGTTGGAAGGGATGTTAAAGAACATCCAGTTCCAACCCCCTGCCATGGGCAGGGACACCTCCCACAAGCCCAGGCTCCTCAGTTCATCCTGCTCCAACATCATCCCTCATTTCTCACCCCCCACTCCTTACTCGCTCTTTTTGAGCCGACAGAAAGTGAGGATACGCTCTGGGTGTGTGCTGGCCAGGACAAGCTGCTGGCAGCAGCGATGGCTGCAGCTGGACCTCTGAAGATCAATCCTCAGTTTCCTTCTTTCTGACCCAGTCACAGGCATTCCCTCCCCACTTAAACTGGCTGTTGCTCCAGCTCAGCCCTATCCAGGACATCTGAGCCGGTTCAGGCTCTCGCCGGCACGCATGGAAAACGCCAGTCCTGCTTTGCCTGCCATCTCCCCCCTGTTACTGGGAGCTGTTATTAAGCTCCCCTAATTATTTTTTAAAATCCAATAAAGCCATCTAATCTGGGTAATTTTACCATAATGGGGATAGCAGGCAGCTTAGTGATATTGCCAGTGCTAAAATAAATGGTGCTGCTCTTGTAGCTACGAGCTTTTATTTTCATCATTAGCCCCAAAGAGCAGCTTTTGATCTGTTTCTGATTATTCATTGGCACCATTACATCTGACCCCCCTTTTCCTCTGCCATAAAACATTCTATCTCCTTGTGAGTGTGGTGAACAACCACAGAATTCCACTTGGATTGTGTTCTCCCTAGTGGGTGAATGCACTCCTTGGGGTACACCAAGAAGAGTGTGGTCAGCAGCTGCTCCAGGAAGGTTCTCCTCCCCCTCTACTCTACCTCACAGAGGATACACCTGGAGTACCGGGGTCAGTTCTGGGGCCCTTAGTTCAAGAGGGACAGGGAACTACTGCAGCGAGTCCAGTGGAGAATACAAGGATGCTGAGGGGCCTGGAGCATCTTTGTGAGGAGGAAAGGCTGAGAGACCTGAGGCTGTCGTGCATGGAGAAGAGAAGGCTCCATGGAGGCCTTCTGGTGACCATTCAGGACTTAAAGGGCGAAGTCAGAAAGCTGGGGACAGATTTCTGAGCAGGGCCAGTTGTGACAGGACAAGGGGTGATGGTTTGAAATTAAAAGAGGAAGATTCAGACTGGAGAGGAGTAAGAAATGTTTGACACTGAGGGTGGAGAAAGCCTGGCCCAGGCTGCCCAGAGAGATGGGAGATGGGAGATGCCTCATCCCTGGAACCATTTCAGGTGAGGTTTGGGGCACTGAGGAACCTGGTTCACCTGCACATGTCCCTGCTGACTGCAGGGTGGGGTGGACTAGATGAGCTTTAAAGGTCCTTTCCCACCTAAACCATTCTGTGATACTGTTGCTGGCCTTTGCCATGCTGCACCAGGTAATAAAAGCCATATCCAAGCCCCACATCCCTTGGTACCACCATGAACTGCAGGATCCCCACCTCACAGCTGCTGCCACAGCCCATGGGCAGCTCCAAGAAGGGATACAGGGCCCCAGCCTAGCTCCAGAACCCCCCCAAACTCTGCCTGCATGGGGCTATACTGTGAGACTTGCGCACCTCATGGTGCTGGAGCCCTGT
Source organism: Dryobates pubescens (assembly GCF_014839835.1). NCBI lineage: Eukaryota > Metazoa > Chordata > Aves > Piciformes > Picidae > Dryobates > Dryobates pubescens. Next base: position 13,485,322 of record NC_071627.1, read on the forward strand.
GCTGCTACCAGAGGAGCTGGTGGAGGTGGAGCTGCTCCTGTGATGGGCAGTGGTGAGGAAGTGCCCTGGACAAACATGGAGCTGGAGAAAGGTACATTTGGAGAAACAGTGACCTACCCTGTTGGAGTGTGAGGAGTGTTGGTGGGTAACATTCCACCAGGCACAGCCCCCTCATGTCTATCCTCAGGCCTTGCTTAGTGCTTGGCTTTGGGGATTTAGGGGCAGGAGCCCCCAGAAGACGCAGTCTGGATGCTTTGAGCAGGTTTTACATCAGCTGAACAGGGTCTGGCCTCCTGCTCTCCCAGTTTGGAATCTTTCCCTGTAGGATTGACGTGAAAAACTATATAAAAGGCTCTTCTAAAGGAAGAGGAGTGAGGTGTGGGGATGCTGTGATGACAGCAGCTATATAAGGAGGCAGCACAGAACTTTTGAGGGAATGCATCAAGCTCCTGCTGTTTCCCAACCAGATCATCCTCTCGCCACAAAACGTCACCTCCCAAAGGAGTTTTTTTAGCCTGCTCTAATAGGTGCTTCTAAAAGGCCTTTTCCTAAGGGCTTGTCAAGAACTGAGGTGATTGATGCTATCTTCAGAAGCAGGCAAAGATGGTGGGTACAGTAACTGCCAGTCTGAGGGATCACACAGACAACGGCCCAGAGCTCATCTGCACCAAACTTCTCCTTCAAGGATTTAACATTCCTCCAGCAGCAACTCAAGTTCAAAGCTTCCCCCTTCCTGAGAGCCCTGTGGGCCTGGGAAATCTGGGAAACCAGAACAGCAAAATCTGAGACCTGAAGGAAAACAAACTCTGGGAAGCCAACAAAAATCTGGGGGAAAAAAACAAACCACAAACACACACCCCCCAAAAGGCAAAAATCTGGGAACGCAATAAAAAGCAAATTCTGGGACCCCAAACAAAACCTGGGAGATCCACAAAGATCTGAGAAATCAATAAAAGCACAGGCTAGGGACTCAATAAAAAACTGGGAACTCAATGAAAATCTGGGAACTCAATGAAAGCCCACTCTGGGAAACCAATAAAAATCTGAGAGGTCAATAAAACCCACTCTGGGAAACCAATAAAAATCTGGGAGGTCAATGAAAGCCCACTCTGGGAAACCAATAAAAATCTGGGAGGTCAATAAAAGCACAAGATGGGCAATCAACACAATCAAAATCTGGGAAAAAACAAAACCCAATAAAAATCTGGGAAATCAACAACCCCCTGGGAAGTCAATCAAAGCAAAGCACCTCAGCAAGGGGCAGGCAGCAGGGGGGTGTGAGTGGAGTTTTGGGGCTTGGTGCATTTCCTGTGCTGGTTTTTGACAGTGTGCTGTTCCAATGAATAGAATTTACTAAGACCACTGATGGTTTGTAGCTGAGAGATCCCTCAGGGCTGAGCCCAGAGCCTGGAAAAGCCTTTTTGCTCCCAGATCCAAGCTCAAGCCTGCAATGAAGCTCTTAATGCCTTATTAACAGCAGAGGTTTGAGTGTACAACGCTCTGCTCCTTAAATGGGATATTAAATGAACTCCCTTTATGTATTTTCTGATGGAAGTTCAGTGTTTCCATGCAGCTCCAGACAGCAGAAGACAATCAAGTGGGATTAGCCTAATGTGTTTTTATTCTCCAGTAAATGAAAAATGAGCCTGGATGGAGCTGCTGTTGTACAGCACAGAGTGTGGAACTAGATGGTCCTTTAAGGTCCCTTCCAACCCAACCCAATCTATGGTTCTATGGTCCTGCCTCATCATTTGTTGTGCTGCTTTGCAATGTGAATGTTCCGCTGACATTCAGCAGAAAGGCTGATTCACAGAATGGTTTGGGTTGGAAGGGACCTTAAAGATCATTCAAACTCCCTGCCATGGGCAGAGACGCCTTCCACTAGCCCAGGTTGCTCAAGGCTCCATCCAACCTGGCCCCTCCAGAGAGGGGGCATCCACAACTTCCCTGGGCAACCTGTTCCTGTGTCTCACCACCCTCACTGTGAAGAATTTCTTCCTCATCTCCAGTCTCAATGTTCCCTCTTCCAGCTAAAAGCCATTTTCCCCTCATCCTGTCACTACAAACCCTTGCCAAAAGTCCCTCCCCAGCTCTCATGTAGCCCCCTTCAAGCACTGGAAGGCTGTCCTGAGGTCTCCAGGATGAATGACCCCAACTGTCTCAGCTTCCCCCCTCCAACCCTCTGATCACCATTGTGGCCTCCTTTGGGCCATCTCCAGCAGTTCCATATCCTCCTTGTGTTGGGGGCACCCAAACTGGGTGCGGTGCCCCTGGTGGGGTCTCACGATGACGCAGCCTTTTTGTCTGTGTGACAGACAAATGATCATCATTCTTCTGTGTGAATGATGCAGCTGTAAGGAACTAGGAAATGACTTCTGGATAAATAGATTAATTGGAGCAATTTGGGTTTGGAGGGCTGGGCTGGGTGTTTATCAAACATTCATGGAGTTGTCCTTTGCAGTGGTGGAACGAGAACCAGTTAAACAGTGTGTGGGGCTTCATTAGAGCTGCTTCACAGGCAGGATTGTTTGCTGTCTCCTCTTGTCCCTTCATGCAGTGATAAATTGGACCAGATCATTAATCAATAATTACACCTTCTGCATGAAATCAGATTCCTCAAGTTAGGACTGCTGGGTATGTGTTTCAGATGAGGCCTAACCCCTACCCGTGTGCACGTCTCTGCTCCGCATTGAAGCCGTCCTGCTATTCACCCAGCCCCTTAGCAGAGCAGATAATAAACCACTCCAGGAGCAGATGTGCCACTTATTCATCTAGTTCTGTAATGATAATGAAGAAAATTTAATCTGGAGTGTCTATGGAAGATAATCTAAAAGACAGATTGGTATGAATAATAAAGACACTGCACACAAATTGGAAGCCCAAGATGAAAAGGGGATCATTAGCTCCTCCACAAAGCTGCCTTTGATAGAGTCCAACAGCCACAGAACAACAAGCACCTCTTGGGTGATGGACTCCACAAGGAGCTGCTGCTTTGGCAGATGTAAATGCTCTAAATTGGTTTTTCCTTTAAAGAAGTATCAAAGGTAATTTCTCCTACAGCTGGAAGCCACATCTGACATTGCACAACGGTGAGAAGAGGCTGGAGAGAGGCTGGAGGGTCCAGCTCTGTTCGAGGTGTGCAGAGCTGAAGATTCACCAGAGAAAAACAAGCAAATGCAGAGAAAAGTGGAAATCTGTGAGGCCAAGTGACTCTGAATGGCCTTCTAGCTCTTGTTAACTAGGGATATATTTATCTTTGTCCCCATGTAGGCTGCCACCGAGTCCTGTCAGTAGAGACCAGTCAGGACCATGGGGGAGGCAGGAGACACTCACTGTAGCTGACCATGTGCAAAGCCTCTCCTGGAGCTGCAGAGCTCCATGGTTTCTGTTAACAGTCAAAACAAGTTAAAATCTCTCAAATCTCCCAAATGTCTTTGAAGAAAACCAAGCCATGGGTATCAATCCCACAGAGATGAGCAGCCCTGAACAAACCCTGTGGCTCATCCTGTTCCCTTCTCACTACTGCACCAGCAAGCACCAGGGCTGATGGAGAAGGCATTTCCAGCTGCCTCATACCACTGGGCTGCAGGAGGGGGAGGACCTGCTCATAGCCACCACTTTATTTCTCAGCAAGAACCAGGCTTGGAGCAAAACCTCATCAGTGCAGGGGAACTGAGAAGAAACTTGGTGTGAGGAGATATTTGTGCCTGGATGAGCCACTTTGAATCCTGTGCGGGGCACGCAGGACACTGTCCTTCCCCAAGGGCCCTGGTGGCTGTGTGTCTCTGCTGCTGTGCCCCCACACATCCTCAGCTGACAGAGCCAAAGTTATTCCCTCCAGAGAATGACCCTGAGGGGAAACAGCCCATAACAGTAAAATGTAATACTTTTTTTATCAGTTTGTCAGCAAAGGAGCCCTGCTTTTAGCACCGAAAATATCGCCAGCCTCTCACAGCAGCTGTCACAGCAGCAGTGGCTGGCACCACCACAAATCCTGGGTTAAGGAGATGGAAATAAACTGGCTTTGGGAGTGCAGTGTTAGAGCTGAGTTTGTCTGTTTGGTCAGATTCCTTAGTTTGAACCAACACGAGCACAGGAGAGAGAGGATCCAGGCCAAACACATGGGGCTGTGGTCAGCTCCATGGTTCATGGATTTGTAGATTCATAGAATGGTTTGGGTTGGAAGGGAACCCTAAAGATCATCTAGATCCAAACCCCTGCCATGGGCAGGGACACCTTCCACTAGACCAGGTGGCTCAACCAACCTGACCTTGAATACTTCCAGGGAGGGAACATCTACAACCTCCCTGGGCAACCTGTTCCAGTGTCTCACCATCCTCACCAGAAAGAATTTCTTCCTAATCTCGAACCTAAATCTGTGCTCCTCAAGCTTCAATCCATTCTCTCTCATCCTATCGCTACAAGCCATTGTTGCAGTAGCCAGGGGGTCCTAAAGCAGTTTCTTCCTTCTGTGTCACTTCCTTGCCAAGTCTGGAGTCAAATCCTGCTTTGTGAACTTTCTTTCACCCTGCTGATTTTGAAGGTAATGGCAGTGGTAGAGGTAAGCTGTGGCAGAGGTCACCTATCAACAGCAGTGGTCAGTGGGGGCTTGGGATGGTCTTAAACCCAAGAAAGAGACAAGTAGGAGAGCCATTACCTGTGACCACTTGATGCTTCTTGTCCTTGACCCAGCTGAAGCACACTGCCCCTAGCCAGAAGCATCTAAGTCAGCATTGCTGGAGACATGAAGAGCCCCCAGTGATTTTAGTTTCCTTGGTGGTCACTGACAGATCTCAACCACAAGAACGAAATTAGAGTGAGAGAAAGTACAGAATGAATATGGACATAGGTAGCCTCTCATGGCATAGCTCTGAGAGCTGTTTTCTCTCAGCTTCTCCAGGACTAGCACAATCTGGTCAAAGGGCTAAGTGTTTCATCTTCTAGTGACAGAGCAGGCACTCTCCTAGTGAGACAGCTTTATTCTTGGGATCCCTTCCCCACAGGAGATACATCTTCCCAAGGACAAATAATTACTAGGGCAGCCTACAGCCATTTGTCAACGAGAATGACCCTGAGAGCAGTTAAAGTTCATAAGGTGCACCATGAGTCACAGTTAGAAAATAACAGAGCTATTTCTCTCAGTGACACAAGGTGGAAACCCAAGAGCAAATTGGTGTGAAATACCATGGACCCAACTCAATCAGAGATGAGCAGGTGAAGAATTGCAGTGGTTGCTCATTTGGGAAGCAAATGTTGGACTGGGGATTTTAAGTGCCCTGAGAGGAAATTTGGTCAAATGAAGATCTAAAGGAAGAACACCCAAGGATTTTCATTTGTTGCTGCAGTCATGGAGCTTGGAAAGCCAATGAATAATCTCAGAAAGCATTCCCAGGACTCCACTTTCAAAGTGCTGCTGACTCAGGGGCACATAGCTGGGTGGACAGAGAGCCCAATACTGCAAGGTTCATACCAGAGGAGAAGGTAGAGGCAATGGATGTGACTGAACATGGTCACCCCGTGTCTGTTTTCCTGCCTGGGGTATGCTGTGTGCTGCCCAAAGTCCCAGAATCCCCTCAAGGGTGGGGTTGGAAGGGACCTTTAGGGATCATCCAGTGGAACCCCTTTGCTAAAGCAGGTCACCCACAGCATCTTACCCAGTATCACAATGTCCAGGTGGGTCCAGCTGATGCTGACTCATGATGTGGTGCAGCACTGGGTACTCTCTCCTGATGAATGTCCTTGGTAGGCATGGCCTTGGCAGGACACCTCTGCCCCATCCCACAGGCTTCCTACTTGAAGGCTGGCCTGAAGCTTCTGCTGGCCTGAAGCTTCTGCTCTCCCCCCATCACCACGTGTCACTGGTGGGATAGGCAAGCATGAAGCAGGTGAGGCCTCTGGGCTTTGCTCCAGCTCGGTGCTGGCCACAGCAGAATCCTTGATATCTTGATGGCATGGCTGGCTCCTTCATCCAACACCTGGAGGACAGGCTCTTGCCCGGCTCTCCAGCAGCTCACCCCTCACCCAGGGTGAGCACCAGGTCCATGGGGAGTGAGGCTTTGCTCCCCACCTCTCCTGAGCACAGAACATCAGCAGATGTTACGCAGCTGCACCGCCAAACCTGACAAGGCAGTGACAGAGCAAGAGAACGTGGCCACTGCTCACATCTGTGCTCTGATGGATGAGCCACAATCTGGAATACTATAGGAGAACGTATTTCATCCAGACAGGAAACTTAAAGCAGGACACAGCAGACATTTTTCTTACAATATTAACAATTTACCATCTGAACTTTATCTTCTTCTCCATGGATAATAACCGCCAGACAGTGGGTAAAGGAACAATTGATTTAAGATCTCAATCAAGAGAAAGCATTCCTCTTATCTGCAGAGCCAAGCAGTGAGGGAACACTCAGCTGGGTTTACTCTACATTTGTCAGTCCATTAAAAGCAGAGACTCAAGATCTATATATGGAGTGTGAGACCTCTGTGGAAATGACTCCTGCAGCCATTGGTGGTGGTGAAGAGCTTCCAGGCTCTGCCCTGCTCAGCCTTTCCGTGGCACTGGCTGAAAAAGACAAGGGGAAAAAAATCCGTTCTTCCTAAACTGATGCTCTTCTCCTAAATCGAGGCTTTCTTCCTAAAATGAGGTTTTCTTCCCTTTTCCCACAGCTTTTGCTTTGATTTTGCCAGCCCAGCCCCAGCTGTGTCCTGGGCTGATCCCCAGCAGCATGGGTGGCAGATGGAGGGAGCGGATTCTGCCCCTCTGCTCTGCCCACTGCTGAGAACCCCTCTACAGTGCCAGGGCCAGCTCTGCAGTCCTCAGCACAGCAGAGGCAGGGACCTGTTGGAGCAAAGTCAGAGGAGGCCACAGCAATGGTGGAGGGCTGGAAGCCCTGTGCTGTGGGGCCAGGCTGAGAGAGAATACATACATAGAATACATAGAGTTGGGGTTGTTCAGGCTGCAGAAGAGAAGGCTCCAGGGAAACCTTAGAGCAGCCTTTCAGTGTTTGAAGTGGGATACAGAAGAGCTGGAGAAGGACTTTGTACAAAGGTATAGAGTGACAGGACCAGGAGTGATGGCTTCAAACTGGAAGAAGATGGATTTAGATGAGACAGGAGGAAGAAATTCTTCTCCATGAGGGTGGTGAAGCAGGTTGCCCAGAGAAGCTGTGGAGATTCCAAGTCTGGAAGTGTTCAGACAGTCTGGCTGGGACCCTAAGCAACCTGGTGTAGTGGAAGGTGTCCCTGCCCATGGTAAAGGGGCTGGAACTAGATGATCCTTAAGTTCCCTTTCAGCCCAAACCATTCTGTGATTCAGTTGCCACTCTGACAAGGAGTGAAGTGGTGCACAAGGAGCATTCCCTCCGTCCCCCTGCAACCAGTCTGGGTGTCTTCATCCACTTTGGTGTAAACACAAGGGACTTCTTCTGTGGGTTGGAAAGGAGTCCACAGCACCTCCTGGGTGATTCAAGTTATGCTATTTTGAATCCTGCTCCTTCTTCACAGTCTCCATGCTAGCAGACAAGGGGCCCCACCAAGATCTTCCCCTTCTTCCCCAACTCAAGGAGAAATGATGGTGATGGGCAGATGCCATCTGCAAGGGTCTCAGTGTGCAACACACCCTTTCAAACTGCACCAAATCTTGGGAAGGTCTCCTGCCTGGCACAGAATGAGGTGAGGTGGCTGGGGAAGCTGGTGCAGGTGGAGTTTCTTTTGCAGGTGAGTGCTCTGCGGAGATGATGGTGCCAGGCTGTGTGCATGGCACAGGGGTTGCAGCCCTGCTCCAGTTACCATGGTTGCTAATACTTAAAAATCTGCCTGAGAAAGGAGGAGAATTGTTCTCCCCATGCTGGGAAATGTCTCCCTGGCTCATTCCTGCCCACGTACTGCAGCGGTGCTGATGGCCTCCACTTCAGATGTGAAAGCTGGTGGGCATCTGCCTGGCAGGGCCTGGCAGATGGAGCTGGGTTTCTCACTGTGCTGGCAGAACAAATCTCCTCACCTCCACTGTGCTTTGATGTAGGGAGAAATCTTCCTTACTGCTGCTGCCAGGAGGCATCTGTGGGAGAAAAGAAAGTGCACTTCATCCCAAAGACTCTTGTGGAGGGTTTGATGTGAGCAGTGATGCTGTGCAGTACCAGACAGTCAAGAAGAAGGCAAAAGCCTGGGAGAGTAAACCAAGCTCAGAGAAATGCCTGGCTCCCTTCAGCATAACATTTCCCTGTGACAAGCAAACTGCTTTCCAAGGTTTGAAAAGGAAGTGCACAGATAGCAAGGATTTCCAAATGTGGTGGATCTGAGCATGATCAAGTGACTGAGTCTTTGCCTTGGTCCTGCTGCTAAGCATGGGGAGTTCAGCAGCAGTATCTCATAGCAGTTCCTCATAGAACCATGGAAAAAGACCTTTCAGGTCATTGAGTAATCCAGTAATTAACCAGTAACCCAGCACTGCCAGGTCACCACTAAACCATGGCCCTCAGCACCACATCCCCAAGGGTTTTCAGTCCCTCCAGGGATGGGGAATCCACCACTGCCCTGGGCAGCCTGGGCCAGGCCTTGACAAGCCTTTTGGGGAAGAAATTGTTTTTCACATCCAACCTAAACCTGCCTTGGGGCAACTTGAGGCCATTTCCTCTTGTGCTGTCACTTGTTCCTTGGGAGAAGAGTCCAGCCCCCACCTGACTCCAGCCTCCTTTCAGGGAGCTGTAGGGAGCCAGAAGGTCTCCCCTCAGATTCTTCTCCAGGATGAACACCCCTAGTTCCCTCAGCTGCTCCTCAGCAGACTTGTTCTCCAGACACATCCAAGGCAGCACACTGTCCTACATCTCTGCTATTCTTTGAGCCTCTGCAGAGGATCCTTATTAACATTCTCATCCATCTGCCTCCAGGCCCCACATTCTCACCCTGTTTTGGGCTGAAGCTGTTAATGGACAGTTTCTATTTGCATCCCATGGTGTTCCTGGTGCTCCAGGAGAGCAGGTCCCCCTGGCTCAGTCCCTGTGGCTCTGCAGCACGTCATTCCATACACAGTGGCATTGCCTGGGGAGCATTTTGTCCTTGTTCTCTGGAGAGGTCAGCTGGGACTTCACAGTGGTTCCTTTAGGCTCCTGAGTCTGCCAACAGAGGAAGAGCAATAAAAATCCTTGGATCATCGGCAGCTCAGTGAGAAAGTGGTGGAATTAAAGCTCACCTGGCTCTGCTCTTTCCTGCTGAGTGTGGGTCTGGTTTATTGCAGCCCATTCCTAGGGACTGCCATCGTTCCTTGCAAAATTGGGTACAAGCTCATGTGAGAAGCCATCACAGTGCCCACCTTCATCATCCCCTGTCTGTGCCCACCCAACCCAGCTGCAGAAATGATTCCTTCTGGTGCCAATGCCAACAGAAAAGTCATGCCACAGGATGAGGCATCTGTGGCCATGGTCAACACAAGGCAACATGTGCCAGCAGGTCTGGGAGAAGGTGAGGACATGAGGCCACACCTCAGCTGTACTCATGCTATAGAATCATAGAATCAGTCAGGGTTGGAAGGGACCACAAGGATCATCTAGTTCCAACCCCCCTGCCATGGGCAGGGACACCTCACACTAGATCAGGCTGGCCAGAGCCTCATCCAGCCTGGTCTTAAACACCTCCAGGGATGGGGCCTCAACCACCTCCCTGGACAACCCATTCCAGGGCTTCACCACTCTCATGGTGAAGAACTTCTTCCTCACATCCAGTCTGAATCTCCCCACCTCCAGTTTCATTCCATGTGGTGGTGAGACACTGGAACAGGTTGCCCAAGGAGGCTGTGGATGCCCCCTCCCTGGTGGCATTCAAGGCCAGGCTGGAGAGGCCCTTGAGCAACCTGGTCTAGTGGAAGGTGTCCCTGCCCATGGCAGGGGGCTGGAACTGGCTGATCACCACACCCTCACACAGAGCAGGAGAAGAGTTTGGTTGCTACCAGAGCTGTGAAGGGGGCCTCAGGAAAGGACATGGGGCTGAGATACATCTGCTTGTACCCAGAAGTGCCTTTGGCTACTTGAATTATTCAGAATTGCTAGCACATCACCCTGCAGAGAGGAAAATGCAGCAGCTATTAAATTGTTTTCAGTGCCAATATGAAATTTACAGCTGCCTTCATATCCTGTGAGATGCTGCTTGGGTAGCAGTGAAGGATGCAGAGGCTGCCCAGGTGAAAGCTCTTTGCCAATGCTGCTTTTGCTGTAATAGAGAAATCTCATTTTTAGGGTAAAGGGCAATCCAGCCAGCTCTGCCCACACGAGCATTTACAGTGCTTGAAAGCCAGCTGCTACATTTCACCTGCCCCTGAAACCTTGCTTCACACTGAGCAGTCAAATTGGATCCTGCCACAGGGTGTGAGACCACAGAATCCCAGAATGCCAGGTTGGAAAGGACCCCAAGGATCAGCTGGTCCAACCTTCCCAGGTAACAGAAGAGTTGAGATGAGCTGGCCCAGCACCCTGTCAAGCTGAGCCTTGAAACTGTCCAGTGTAGGGAACTCCACCACTTCCCTTGGAAGATGATTCCAGTGTCCAGCTGCTCTCATGGGGAAACATTTTCTCCTGGAGTCCAGTGGGAATCTCCCCAGCAGTAACTTGTACCCATCACCTCTTGTCTTTTCCATGGGACTCCTTGTACAAAGGGAGTCTCCATCCTCCTGGTAGCTTTATGTATGTGGTTGTAAGGTCTTCTCTGAGCCTTCTTTCCTGCCCAAGCCCTGCAGAGCCACATCCTGTCCCTTGTGCCCTCAGACCTGCACTGCTTGTCCTGATACCCAGCACAGTTCTGGAGTAAAGCTCAGGAGTTTAAAATGCAAGGGGAAGAAGTAGAATCACCTCAGACCCAACACACCCATGTTAGCAGGGGGGTCGGACTGGATGATCTCCAGAGGTCCTTTCCAACCTCCATCATGATGGGATTCTGTGAAAACACTGGCAAGGAATCTCCAAGTGCCTTTGATCACACCATGAGGCGCTGCTGTGACCCAGTGACAAACACACCAACCTCACAAATACAATGGATTTGCTTTTCAAGTCACCTCCAAGTGTTTCAGTGGAGTGGTCTGGTTCAGAGTCCTGTGTCCCATCCAAACACCTGCACCTGCATGGCGCAAGGAAGCAGGGTTTCACTGGCCTGCCAAAGATGGAGATCATTACACAAAGAAGTTTGCCAATATCCAGGGACAGGCTGAGCAGAATGGAAACCTCCACCAGCAGCTCCTGTCTCCAGAAGAAACAAGACTTGCTGGTCCCTATTTCCTTAGAATCATAGAACCATAGACCTGTTGAGCTTGGAAGAGACCTTTGAGATCTTCAAGTCCAACTGCTCACCCAGAGCTCCCAGTGCCACCACTGCTGCTTAGCCACTGTCACTAAATCACGTCTCTTAGCACCACCTCCATGCTTCTTTTACATGTCTCCAGGGGTGGGGACTCCACCAGCTTCCTGGGCAGCCTGGGCTTTGGAACCCTTTCTGGGAAGAAATTCTTCCTGATACCCAACCTGAATATCCCTGCACATAACCTGAGGTAATTTCATCTTGTCCTGTCACTTGTGTGTGAGAAGAGACTGACACCCACCTGGTTCCAACCTCCTATGAGGGAGCTGTAGAGGACCAGAAGGAGGCACCTGAGGGAGTGATTCAGAATAGCCCAAGACAGGGAGGGAGGAAAGAAGATATTGCAGGGAAGAGGTTTCTGGCTGACAAGCTGCCATTAGGTAGGATTCTGCATCTTATCCTTCTCCCTATTCTCCACCCCCTGTTCAGCCAGGCCCCAGATGCAGCAGGCTGCAGGAGAAGGGGGTGGGTTGGGGGTTTCAGAACTTCAGTTATTACACAGGTACCTTGGGACCAAAATCCAGATGTTCTCACTCTCATCTTCCCCTTTTTAGTGTCTGCCTTCCAGTTTCAGCCAGATGGACCTCAGTGATTCCTTGGAGCTCAATTCAGCTTCTGATGTATTTTCCATGAGCAAAAGGGGAACTTCATTTTTTTTTCCTCCCATCAGCAGTTTTCCACAGAAAATAAGAAAAGGAAATGGAAAAATCCTTGTAGGAAGTCCCAGGCTGCTGAAGGCTTTTAAAACAGGCTCAGAGCTCAGGCACAAGGCAGATTAATCACACAACAGACACCTTGAGCCAGTGCAGGAGATGACATTTCAGGGCTAGCATAAGGAAGAAGGATTAATTGAGTGACAGGACTAGAGACAAGAGAAGCCTGAACATGATCCACCAGGTACAGGGTAGTCAGGATATGACAGCACTGAGACCATTTGACAAAATCAAGTGTGGCTGTGGAAAAGATTTGCTTTGAACACAGAGCTCATCCTAGCTCACTTGTGAGAAATCCTGTGTGATTAACTGGAGCATTTCTACATCCTGCTCTTAGTGGACTTAGAGGAAATGGTGGGTTTGTTGCTCCTGGCCCACAAGTACTGGGTGTCAGCCACGCCAAAGGGGCCACAGCAGCCAAAAGGCAGCAGTGATGAGCAGCAGTCATTAAGGGGCCAGGCAGAGCAGGTCGCAGCCCCCCTGCCCCCTGAGGTCAACACTCTGAAAATGGAGATGTGCCCCTCGTTGGACAAAGATAAACAGCTAAAGGCAGGAAACAGAAAGCAGCGCTTCCCACATCTAGTGATGACTTTTCAATGATTCACAGGTTGTATCAGCTTGGAAGGGACCCTCAAAGACCAACTTGTCCAACCCCCTTGCAGTCAGCAGGGACACCTCCAACTAGTCCAGGCTGCCCAGGGCCACATCAAGTCCAGCCTTGAATGTCTCCAGGGATGGGACCTCAACCACATCCCTGGGCAACCTCTTCCAGGGTCTCACCACCCTCATTGTAAAGAACTTCCTTCTAACGTCCAACCTAAATCTGCCCTGCTCAAACCCTTGCCCTATCACCAGAGGCCCTTCTAAACAGTCCCTCCCTAGCCTCCCTGTAGATGCCCTTCAGATACTGAAATGTAGCTCCAAAGCCTCCCTGGAGCCTTCTCTTCTCCAGGCTGAACAGCCTCAACTCTCACAGCTTGTTCCCATAGAAGAGGCGCTCCAGCCCTCTGATCGTCTCTGGCACAGAGTGTTAACGCTCCAGCAAGGTCCATCTTTGCTCAGCAGTCCCTTCAGCCACCAGATACACTCAGATACAGTAGCTGCTAGCTGCACCAGGAAAACGTACACAAAGTGCTGCAGCCATCAGAAGGGAGACTCAGATCCCTCTGTCATTCCTGCCCTCTCCTTTGCCAGGGCCAGCAAAGGCCCTGCTGCCTGGGGCACACCCGGGCTCCTCCTGCCTGCTGCAGTTCTGCTCCCAACAGCTGGTTCCTCCTTAACGCTCCATTTACTCCTGATTACCAGCACCGCAGCTCCTTAGGTGTTGTCAGCCTCAAATAGTTAGTTTTCTTGGGGCTGGAAGCACCTAAAAGCTGGTTTCCATATGCTCTGTTTCTATGTAATTATTTCACTCATGAATGAGCAGGGGGAGGGGTTTGCTGCCGCTGAAAAGCAGGCAGGTAAGCAAATGTTCCATCTCGGGCACGGAGACAAGCTGTCAGCGTCATTTATCTGCCGCTGGAAAAGCGGGAGCTGCTCAAATAGCTGCCGAATTGGGCTGGCTCAGGGCACAGCCCACAGCTGTTGACTCCCTGAGCCAGCCCGGGAAGAAGCAGCAGCAGCAGCAGCTTCTCAGAGGCAAGCATCCAGAGTTCTGAACCAAAAAAGGTGTGGGCTTGGCTTGCTGTGGTGTTCTGAAAACCTTCCCATCAACCCGTGATTTCATTCACCTTCCCAGTGTCACTAACCTGCGCTGGAGCTGCCGGTGATTTACTGCTCCATCGCTGAGCAGTTTGAAGAGGGTTTTTTTTCCCCAAAGGGAGAAATTGGATCTGATGGGGAAGAAACTTCTTTTAATTTGCAAAGCCAGGGAAGGTTAAGAAGGGGCAGGGAAAAACCAGCCTCCTCAAACCTCTGACTGATAGCTTTTGACACAGCAATGGTGCAAGAGCCCATTCCATACTGATTTAAAGGGGGAAAAGAACAAATCCACAAGACCTTTCCAGCCCTTGCATAACTGAGATGTGTTGAAAGGACCTCCCAAAGCCTCCTCAGGGCACTGAAGTCCTGCTCAGGAGCTTCACAAGGCAAGGAACCATACATAAGGTGACAGCTTTAGGCTGGATGTTAGGAAGAAGTTCTTCATAGAAAGAGTGATTGGCCATTGGAATGTGCTGCCCAGGGAGGTGGTGGAGTCACCATCACTGGAGGTGTTTAGGAAGAGACTGGATGGGGTGCTTGGTGCCATGGTTTAGTTGATTAGATGGTGTTGGATGATAGGTTGGACTCAGTGATCTCAAAGGTCTCTTCCAACCTGGTCTGGTCCATTCCATTCCATTCCATTCCATTCCATTCCATTCCATTCCATTCCATTCCAACTCACTCATAGAATCATAGAACTGTTTTGGTTGGAAAAGACCTCTAAGATCCTCAAGTCCAACCCTCTGGTACCATGTATCTGTAATCCATGATTCCAAATCAACCCCTTTTGGAACCTTTTAAATGCTCCACACATTTGAACAAACCAAACCTTAACACCACCTCCCCTTTTTGCTCTCCCATAGTGGCCTGAGACAGGTGAGTACTCACCTTCTAAAGACAATGGGAGAGAGGGAAAGGTTCCACGTCCTGTGCCAGGACATCTTCAGTGAGATGAAGCAGGCTGCAGCTCTCCAGATCCATGACCTCAGGTGGTGTTTTAAACCATCAAGCCAAAGCAACAATTTCTTTCCTGCAAGAGTGGTCAGGCATTGGAAGAGGCTGCCCAGGGAGGTGGTGGAATCACCATCCCTGGAGGTGTTCAAGCAAAGTGTGGACATGGCACTTTGGGACATGGTTTAATGGTCATAGTGTCCTTAGTTTGGAGGTTGGACTTCAGGATCTTGGAGGTCTTTTTCCATCCAAAACAATTCTATGATTCCAAGTTGCATCAGGTGAGGTTTAGTTTGGATATGAGTAGAATTGAAGAATCTTCTCAAAGACTGGAACAGGCTGCCCAGGGAGGCAGTTTAATCCCCATCCCTGGAGGTGCTTCAAAGAGGCAGAGATGTGGTGCTGAGGGACGTGGTTTAGCACCAGCCTTGGTAGAGCGAGAGGATGGCTGGACTTGATGATCTTAAGGGTCTTTTCTAACCAAAATGATTCTATGATTCTGGGAGACCCTGAGCAGGGACTGAGCAGCTAAAAGCTGCTCTCCACACCATCCCCATGCCCCTGCCCTTTGATCCATACCTCTGCCCCTTCACAGCCCCATGGCTTGGGAGCCCCCCACCACCTGCACCTGTCACCCACACCCATCTGTGCACCCTTGCCACTTCAGCAGGCTGGAAGTAGGTTAGATTAGATCTGGTGGACCAGATTTTGGTCACCTTAAAAACAAAAACAACCCCCTCCCCTCCTTGTTCCTCACAGCCTCCCACACACACAGCTGCCATGCTGGAACTGGAAATCAAATCAGTTCTCTGCTCAGCTGGCAGAAGCCTGCAGACAGCTCACCAGAACTACAGTGGTTCAAAACAAATGAACCACTTTAGCAAAGAGCTGAGCACTCAGATGGGGAGGGTGAGGGGCTGGGGCGTTCTGGAGGGAGGCTGGAAGGTGGTTAGGAGGTCCTTAGAGAATCTGTAGAGTCTGGAGGGAAGCTGGAGAGTCTGAAAATAGGCTGGAGGGAGCCTGGAAGGTCTGGAGGGAGGCTGGAGGGCAACAACAAGCAGCAGCAAAATGGTGTGGAGTGGTTGGCTGCCTTCTGCTGCACCTTGACCTGCCCAACCAGGTTCATAATGCTCCTATTCATCCCAAGGTGCTTGGCCCAGTCTGCATGGAGCCAGGCAAAGCCTTCACCTTTTGTCATCCTCAGTTTCCTCACTTGAAGGTGTCATTTTGTATGTGTTTGGTGGTGACAGAGTAAGGGTCTCTTGGGGAGCTGCAAATATGAGCCATCTCAGCTCAGAGTGGTGCTTCTCTGTCACTCAGCAACACAAGGCCACAGGAACAGCACCAAGACTCTCTGATTCACACACCCAAGTGTCACCTGGAGCCCATGGACTGTCCCATCTGAAATGAAGCATCTCCTGCCACACACTAAATGAGACCTTTATCATTCTGGAGAGGCAGCTAAACAGCAGCTCCCGTGTCCCTTCCTGGCTGAACTGGTGCTGCTGGAAAGAGAAGGCTCCCTTCCCCCAGTGAAAGCTATTCTATCTTATTTAATTAATGAAGTCATTTTGCTGACCTGCTCCCTGCATTGTATTTCCACTTACCTTGTGCTTCATTAAACTTGCATGAGGCTCTCCAGCTGATGGTGGTTTCACCAGGAATTCATCTGAGAACAGACTGGAAATCATCATGTCAACCTGAAAGGAGATTGGAGTGAGATGGGGTTGGTCCCTTCTTTCTAGTATCAGGTGATAGAAGGAGAGGAAATGGCCTGAAATTGTGCCGGGGGGGGGTTTAGGTTGGACATAAGGAACAATTTCTTTGCTGTGAGAGTGGTCAGGCATTGGAACAGGCTGCCCAGGGAGGTGGTGGAGTCACCATCCCAGGAGGTGTTCAAGAAACCTGTGGGCATAGCACTTGGGGAAGTGGTTTAGTGTTGGATTGATGGCTGGACTCTAGGATTAACAGATTCATAGAATGGTTTGGGTTCAAAGGGATCTGAAATTTTATCCAGCTCCAACCCCTCTGCCATTGGTAGGGACACCTGAAGGGGGTTAGAGGATAGCTGGGGAGGGACTTCTTACAAGGGCTTGTAGTGACAGGACAAGGGGAAATGGCTTTGAGCTGGAAGAGAGAAGATTTAGACTGCAGATTAGGAAGAAATTCTTGACAGTGAGGGTGGTGAGACACTGGAACAGGTTGCCCAGGGAGGTTGTGGATGCCCCCTCCCTGGAGGTATTCAAAGCCAGGTTGGATGAGACCTTGAGCAACCTGGGCTAGTGGAAGGTGTCCCTACCCATGGCAGGGGAGCTGGAACTAGATGATCTTCAAGGTCTCTTTAAACCCAAACCATTCTATGAATCCATGCATCTATGACCCACAGTGGCTTCCTATTTCATCTCCATGACAATTGGATTTATGGCAGAGGAGCAGGAGCAAGCCCACCATGGCCTATAAAGCTGGAGGAATCCTATTTTTCTCTTCAGCAAGGAACTTTTAACAGCCCTGCTGGGTGCCTGTTTGCAGTCACCAGGCAAAAATTCTCTCTCTGCTGTTTACAACCCTTTTAGTCATTTTGGTGACAGAGGGGGGTGGCTTGGAGAATGGTGCCAGTGATGCTCCAGTTTCTGGGTGTGATTTGCTCCAGGGACTCTTTTGATATGTAGCCTTCCGCTGTACTAATGCTCCCATTAGTCTTGATTGCCTCTGCAGGGGGTGGTGAAGGCTGAGCAGCAAAATGCCTGGGAAAATCCTTCTTGAGCCTTTGATATTGTCTTTGTATCATTGCCCTGCTCTTCCACAAGATATCAGATTGGCTTTGAAGTTATTTCCCATTCCGTTGTTGTCATTACCAGATATTTCTGCTGGGTCTCTGGATGTTTCTGAGGGGGAAGCAAGGAGCCACGAAATTGTTTCCCTTTCTGCGTTCCTCATATGCTCCTGATCTCCTGAGTGAAGCTTCCAGTTATTGAAACCAGCCTATTGAAACCAGCCACTCTAAAATGAGGGGGCTGAAAAATGCAGCCACCCAACCCTGTGAGGCACTGCTCAGAGGTGCTGCAAGGGAAAATGAAGACAAGTAAATACACATGGAAAATCATTAAGGGTGGAAAAGCCCTCTAAGGTCAATCCAACTCTCAGCCCAACACCACCATGGCCATTGAGCCATGTTCCCTGGTGCCATGTCCACAGGTTTACTGAACACCTCCAGGGATGGTGACTCCACCACCTCCCTGGGCAGCCTGTTCCCACACCTGGCCACTTTTGCAGCAAAGAAATTGTTCCTCATGTCCAACCTAAACCTCAGTTTAGGCAAGATGTTGAGTTGCTGGAAGGTGTCCAGAGAAGGACAACAAAGCTGGGAAGGGGTTTGGAGTACAAGCCCTACGAGGAGAGGCTGAAGGAGCTGGGGTTGCATAGCCTGGAGAAGAGGAAGCTCAGGGCAGACCTTCTTGCTCTCTACAACTACCTGAAGGGAGGTTGTAGCCAGGTGGGGGTTGGTCTCTTCTCCCAGGCAACCAGCACTAGAACAAGAGGACACAGTCTCAAGCTGCACCAGGGGAGGTTTAGGCTGGATGTTAGGAAGTTCTTCATAGAAGGAGTGATTGGCCATTGGAATGTGCTGCCCAGGGAGGTGGTGGAGTCACCATCACTGGAGGTGTTTAAAAAGACACTGGATGGTGTGCTTGGTGCCATGGTTTAGTTGATTAGATGGTGTTGGGTGATAGGTTGGACTCGATGATCTCAAAGGTCTTTTCCAACCTGGTCTATTCTATTCTATTCTATTCTATTCTATTCTATTCTATTCTATTCTATTCTATTCTATTCTACCTCCCCCTGGAGCAACTTGAGGCCATTTATTATGTCCATAAGCCATCCCAGTGTGAAAATGGCTTGGGAGCAAAGATGGTTTACAGTCAGAAAGCCCAGAGAAAGGCCAAAAAAAAAAAAATATATATATATATATAAATTAAATCCCTGGATATTAGTTTAAACCATTCTGGAGTCCAGATGGTTATTCATGACAGGGAAGTGTGGTGGGCTTAGGAGGCTGAGGTGAAATGAAGCCTCCTGGTGAAATGTCATAAAATTCCTGCTCATGGGCAGGCTGAAAGGATAACATATATACAATATGTATACAATATATATGCTCTCTATATATTGGTTTTTTTCCTCTGGGAAACAATATAGGACTTGAAATGGGAAACTGAACATCAAGATCAGACTTCCTTTGGCCCTGGGCAGTCAGACCTAGCTAGAGGTGTCCCTGCTGAGTGCAGGGGGTTGGAGAAGCTAACCTTTGATGGTGCCTTCCAACCTGACACAATCTGTGTATCTGTAACATGAGGAGCTAAAGGCTGTTCTCTGCTATCTGGAGAGAGCAGCCCCCTTGCAAAAGGACTTTAGATCCCCCATAGTCACTTTGGGCTCAGAGACATGTCCCAACTGATGTCATTTCCATCCTGATTAGTAGCAGAAAGTGTACTTAGAAATATGCAATAAGGAAAGAAAACTTAAATGCAGGTTTTTTTCCCCTTACCTTGGAAGATTACTGTGAAAGCCTGGGAGAATTCTCAGATGATTCAGAAAAGCTTTAATGAGGCTTCTGCTGCTTTGCCACTGAAGAGCTGGTCAGACCTCCCTGCACCACTAAAACCTGCTGGAGAAGCGTCCCTTTGGGACTGGGTTTGACCTTTCCAGCTCTGCAGAGCTCCAGCCATGAGCTCTGATTCAGGCTCTTTCCTGTGAGGTGCAGTTCCCGGAGCCAGACACCAATTTGCTGTCATTATCTGCAGCTCCTCTGGTTCAAAGACCACTCACATTACCTCCCATTACAGCTCAGCCTCCAAAACACACATCAAGGGCAGGAGCAGAGCTGGAAAAAAACCACCCCAAAACAAAGCACAACAGCAAACACAGCAGAGGAAACCAAACACAACCAAGCATCTCCATTGCCAGGTGTGTGCAGACTCGCTGACTGCACTGGGTTGGAAGAGACCCTCAAAGGTCATTGCAGTCAGGAGGGATACCTCCAGCTAGAGCAGGCTGCTCAGGCCAGATCAAGTCTGACCTTGAATGTCTCCAGGGATGGGGCCTCAACTACACCTGTGGGAAACCTGATCCAGCATCTCACCACCCTCATTGTAAAGAACTTCCTCCTGATGTCCAACCTAAATCTCCCCTGCTCCAGTTTCAAAACACTGCCCCTCATCCTAGCCTGAGCAGTCCCTCCCCAGCCTGCCTGTAGGTCCCCTTCAGATATTGAAATGCAGCTCTGAGGTCTGCCTGGAGCCTTCTCTTCTCCAGGCTGAACAACCCCAACTCAGAGTCCCCTACATTGGACATTTTCAAGGCTCAGCTTAGCAGGGTGCTGGCTAACTCTCCTGTTACCTAGGAAGGTTGGACCAGATGATCCTGGGGGTCCCTTCCAGCCTGGCATTCTGTGGTCAGGCTGCACTTGGCTGAAGTTCAGCCCACAGGGAGGCCCCAAGGGGAGAAGGAACTTCTTCTGCCTGGATCTCCTGAGCTGCTGCTGGTGGTGCTTTTTGTGCATTTGGAGGCTGGAGACAAGAAGGGCATTGAATTTGAATGTTATGCTAATCAGAACATCTGTGTACTTAAATCAGCACTGAGCAGCTGGCACATTTAAAACAGCCCCCAGCACCTCTAAACACTCTGTAAATACAGAGTTAATATCTCCCGAGATCAATTTATCATTAATAAGTTATAAAAGCAGGACTTGATGCACACAGAAATGAAAAGACTGTGGAGAAAATATTAAAAGGAAACCCCCAAAGTCTGGTCTTTATTTTCCCTTCCCCCCTCCCCCTAAAAATTCAGTGAAGTGTTCCTAGTGTGACCAAATCTCCTCGGAGAAAGCCATTGCCACAGTCCAGATGTGTTCAGCTGTGGCCCAAGCAAGAGCTTCAGATGTATTTTCTACTACATTTTCTTCTGAGCTGGTCATTCTGAGCTTTGGCTGTAACTGACAGAGCAATTTTCACCATGAAAATGTGGATTTCCAAGGGGCACTCACTGGAGGGTGGAACTCCAGATTTCTGCAGGCACCGTTCAAGGTCTGGAGGCTGCTACCAGCCACCAGCAGGTCTCATTCTGGTGAGAAGCTGTTGTTAGCCCCTACAGAAAATGAATTCAAACTGGACCCAAATGGTTCCTGTACCTGCAGCCCACCCATTCCCAGATCAAGCAGATGTGGCTGCTGCAGGACAGAGCTCTGGGCAGGAAGGAGAAGATATCTTTGCAGCTTCTCTCTGCCCCAGGCTGCTCCTGGGATCTCAGCACCAGGCTCTTTCCTCAAGAGCTCTGAAAATGGAAGATGAGCTTTTAGATCATATTGTCTCTAAATCTGGGGGCATCCTGGGATCCCAAGCAGAATGGAAAGGGCTGAAGAAAGAGGACAGGGCTGAAGAGAGAGGACAGAGCTGAGCTGCTTATGGTTATCACCATCTCAACCCTCCACTGTGTGAGGACCCCAGCCAGACTTTGACTTGCACAGATGGGCTCAGGGCTGGCCTCCTCTTGTCAGGATGTCCAAGTGCAGCCATTCTCTGATCCCTGTGCAGTCAGTGCAGGGGCACAGACACCCTAAATGTAGTGTGGGCCACTCCATCCCACTTCAGCACCTGAACATCAACCACTGTGTACCCACAGTAACTTCAGCTGAGTGTTTTGGGAAAAGCCTTGACCAGGTTCCACCTACACAATATTTGGTGGCTATTCTCCCCTATCACAGCAACCCCTGCCTGGCTGTGGCTACACTGGTGAGGAGCCTCTGGCACCTGCTGTTACATCTCCCTGTGCAGGGCAGGACCTTGGCTTACACTGATAAATGCTTTGTCTTATCAGGCCTGGCTTCTCTAGATATGCCACAAGGACCTGCATGTCCCTGAAAGACTCCAGATACCATCTGAACTAAAATAAATGCAGATGCTGGAATGAGTTCAAAACACTTTGGGACTCTACAGGATCATGAAAGTTAAAGGTAAATGATGAAGTGTGTAAATGTGTCCCTTTTCCTCTTTCACCCTCAAGTACATGCTATGAACAGGCACAGGGCAAATGCATCCTAGAACCCTTCCCAAGCCTCCTGGAGCACAGATCAAAGAATGCGTGTGGTTGGAAGTGACCCTCAAAGGTTGCCTTGCCTGACCCCCCTGCACTCAGCAGGGACATCTCCTACTAGATCAGGCTGCCCAGGGCCACTCAAATCTCATCATGTCTATCTTCAAGGATAGGGCCCCAACCACATCTCTGGGCAACCTGTTCCAGTGTCTCAGCACCCCTGTTGTGAAGAACTTCCTCCTAATGACAAACCTGACTCTGCCCTGCTCCAGTGTCAAACCATTGCTCCTCGTCCTATCACCACAGCCCCTTCTGAACATTCCCTCCCCAGCCTTCCTGTAGGTCTGCTCAGATTTTGAAATGCAGCTACTTGCATTCATGGCCATCAGATCCAGAACTGGACCACCAGGTCCCTCAGGTCCACAGCCTGCTCTCTGCCTCATGCGATGCATGCAGCCTGCAGGCTGAGGGACTCAGCCCAGCGCAGCACAGCAGCCAGGGCGTGCAGGTGGCAGTTTGCTGGGTGCTGTCTGCATCTGTAGAACTGAGATACTCCTCTGCATGTTGGGAGGTTGTATGGTCGTGTTTCCTCCTGCTCCTCTCTTCCTGGAACACTTTTATCTCGCTCCAGTAATTGCCAACAAGACTCAGGCAGTGAACTACATGAGTAAACCTTATCAGCTACCCTACAGTCTCAGCTCTCCTCTCCACCTCCACGCAGGTCCCAGGTGCTGACACATACCTAGTGAAATTCTTCTTTGGTTTCACTGCATCCTGGGGGGTTCTTTTCTTTTAATTGGAAATACTTGTTTGTTTGTTTGTTTTTGACTAGATACATGAAAAAGGTAATCAATAACAAAACTGGACAAAAACAAAACTGGAGCAGAAGCTTCGATTCAGAACATTGATTTGAAAATGGAAATGGTCATCAGGTTTGAGCTTGGCAGGAGCAGGAAATTCATACATTCATAGAGTAATTTGGGTTGGAAGGGATCTTAAAGGCCATTCAGATCCAAACCCCACTGCCATGGGCAGGGACACCTTCCACTAGCCCAGGTTGCTCAAGGCCTTCATCCAACCTGGCCTTGAACACCTCCAGGGAGGGAGCATCCACAGCCTCCCTGGGCAACCTGTTCCAGTGTCTCACTGCCCTCACTGGAAAGAATTTCTTCCTGATCTCCAGTCTCAATCTCCCCTCCCCTCAAGCTTCAATCCATTCCTGTGCAAACTCACGGAGCACAAATGCCACTCCATTCTCCCCCACCCCCCCAAGAAAGGTTTTCATCACAAATATGCCTTGATAGGAAAGAAAATGTGTTTGAGGACAGCCAGCCAGCACAATGCCTTTATAGAGTGTTAGTACCAACACAATTGCAGGTTTCCAAATGGCAGTGGAGACACCATCCCTGGAGGTGTTTAAATGGCCTGTGGACCTGGTCCTTAGGGACATAGTTTAGTGGTGACCTTGCAGTGCTGGATTGAAGTTTGAACTGGATGATCTTGAATGTCTCTTCCAACCACAGTATCACAGTATCACAGTATAACTAAGGCTGGAAAAGACCCCAAGGATCATCAAGTCCAACCTGTCTCAACAGACCTCATGACTAGACCATGGCACCAAGTGCCACATCCAATCTCCTTTTGAACACCTCCAGGGATGGTGACTCCACCACCTCCCTGGGCAGCACATTCCAATGGCGAACGACTCTCTCGGTGAAGAACTTTCTCCTCACCTCAAGTCTAAACCTCCCCTGGCACAGCTTGAGACTGTGTCCCCTTGTTCTGGTGCTGGTTGCCTGGGAGAAGAGACCAACCCCCTCCTGGCTACAACCTCCCTTCAGGTAGTTGTAGAGGGCAATGAGGTCACCCCTGAGCCTTCTCTTCTCCAGGCTAAACAATCCCAGCTCCCTCAGCCTCTCCTCATAGGGCTTGTGCTCAAGGCCTCTCCCCAGCCTTGTTGCCCAGTTATATTATGTTGACCAGTTATATTCTGTGCACCATAAAGCCCCCCATTACCAAGAACAGCTATGGGCTGGGGTCTGAAAGGTGGCTCCTCTTAGTCTGCTTCCAAACCAACCAGAGCACTGCAGAGTTCATTACAACCCCTGAATGGCCAGGACAGAGCTGTGCAGAGAGGAAAAGCAGCCAAGAAAGAGATTGCTCCTGAGCCTCTGACAGGCAGGCTCTGGCTCTGGCTGAGACCATGGAGCACAGGTTCCACTCTTGTGTTGGGGTAAGGTCAGAGGAGGGAGGCGCAGCATGAGGCAATGATTGCAAAATCACTCACCTCAGCCAGGAACCTCCAGATGTATTTGCAAAGCCGCCAGTCAGGGCGAGTGCTGTCAGCTTGAGAAGGCAAAGCCTGAAATGCATTTGCTGAAAAAGTCAAAGAAAACAATTTCCCTCACTACAGAGAATGAGCCCCAGCCCAAAAGCTTGCTGCAGATGTGCTGAGATGGCTTTGATGCATTTCATGACACGGTTTAATGGCCGTGGCGGTCTTAGGTTGAAGGTTGGACTCTCAGAGGTCTTTTCCAACCAAAATGATTCTATGATGAGATCAGCATGCCTCCTGATGTCCACTGGCTCCAGCAGCTCTCACCCAGCTGCAGACTGGACCAGAACGCATGTGGATGGTCAGAAGACGGTGGCCACAGAGCTGGACACTTGCAGTCACATCCAGGAGCTCACATGTAGCCATGACAAACACACGTGTTCAACAGGCAAGGCAGCTCCCAAGGAGAGACTCACAGATAAGCATTTGCATTTGCCCGTGGTTCAGGGAGGACAAACCAGGCTCACCATGTGAAGGGAATGAGATCAGGTGCCTGAAGGACAACCCTGTGAAACATGGAAAGAGCCATCAGCTCCTGAGCAGCACTTCCCAGAGGAACAGCTCTTCATGGGTGCAGAGATGCGAGCAGGAGCTGGGAAGGTGAGGTGACACAGCTATTTATGGATCCACTATGGGAGTGTTTCTCAGTAACTCCTTGGAGAGAGCAGAAACTAAACTGGGTTTGAGCCTGGTTCCATCTGTGGTCCTTACATTTCAGCTTCCATTGCAGGAGGAAGAGATAACCTATGGCTGAAAAGCCATCTCTGCCTCCTTCCAGATCCCCTAGCAAACAGCCCTGCAGGTCAGGAGGGTGAAAATGTCACTGCCTCAGAGGCTGCTGAAATCCATCAGGTGCAGATGAGCTACCTGAGAAGGGAAGGTTTTGGTGCTTTTGATGCTGTAACCCAACAATTCCCTCCCTCCTGGCTCTTCCTATCCATTTTTACCCTGAGGGGGAAATTCCCTCTTCCCATTCTGCTTCTAACTTTAGCAGGAGGTAGTGTTTGAATTTCCTTACCCCACCTCCTCTTTGTGTCCCAACCCAGCACTTGTGGATTGTGGGGTGCTTCTCTCCCTCTCCTTTTCTCTCAGTCCTGGTGTCCTTTTTCCTTAATTTTTCAGCCTAATCTGTTTGTAGAGGAACTGTTTTCATTTATGCAGCTGTATGATCCCCTTTGTCCTACTGCACTGAAGGCTTAGTGGCCCACTGGTATGTTCTTGGAGGACCAGTTCCTGAAGGGGGCTGCAGGGGACCTGGAGAGGGACTTTCTACAAGGGCTTGTAGTGACAGGATGAGAAAGAATTGATTGAAGCTGGAAGAGAGGAGATTTAGACTGGAGATTAGAAAGAAATTTTGGACAGTGTGGATGATGAGACACTGGAGGGAGGTTGTGGATGCTCCCCCCACTCCCTGGAGGTGTTCAAGGCCAGGTTAGATGAGGCCTTGAGCAACTTGGTCTCATGGAAGGTATCCCTGCACATGGCATGGGGGTTGGCACTGGATGATCTTTAAGGTCCCTTCCAACCCAAATGATTCTCTTTATCTATAAAACATTCATGTACCTGCAGGGTGATGACACAGCATCATCTTCCCTCTCCAACACACCATGCACCATTTAAACCCCCAAATACTCAGATCTGTTCTCTTTAGTCAGCAAGAGGAAGGGTTATTTTTGTGAGACTCTTGCTTTAGACATTTTTGGAAGTTTTAAGTGAGCTCTTTATAGTGTTTTTGACTGCAATTCCAGATTCTCTAACTGGTTTTAGATAGAAGGCAGAAAGAATAGCTCCACTGGTAGGTACAGGAAAAACTCTTCTTTTTCCTGGGAGAATAAACTGATTAGGAGGAGCTGTCATCTGCTCACTCTCCTTTCATCCAGGTTTGACAGCAATTTCATTATTTTAAGATTTCTTAAATGATTGCAGAATATGGGAGGGCTAAATTTGGATTTGCATGTCCTTACTGGGATGACTGTGGGGGCAGTGCTCCCAGGGCAGCACCAGAAGGTTTTCACAACTTGCTCGGGATTCTGCCCTTGGCTTCTTGAGTGGATTTCAGGGAGGTCCTTCAACTTGTTTCACCCTGCAGGCAGAACATGGACTGCACAGTGCTCTTCCAGAGGAGAAGTGTCCCTGTCCAGGGCAGGAGGGGTTGGGACTGGATGATCTTTAAGGTCTGTTCTAGACCAAACCCTTCTGTGATTCTGAGTGATGCTGACGGGCTCCCTGCCCACCCTCACAGCACTGCAGAGAGGATCCTGTGTCTGGCTGCGTGGTCGTGGAGCTCACACCCAAGGTTTAAAAGCCAAGTTCAGCCTTCCCAGCTCCTCAGCTGCTGGGTGAGTGGGCTGCTGGGTGGGTGGCTGGGCAAGGCAGTGAGCTGCTGGGCGAGTGGGCAGGGTGGTGGGCTGGCTGGCAGATGGATGGAGGCGTGGGTGGCACATGGTGCTCAGCACCCAGGGGCATCATGCCAGCCTCATGTCTGCCTGGCAAACAGGGCTGGCAACTGTGCCCTGAACTGAAAGAAAAATCCATCCTACAACCTCATTTTCCAGAGAAGAATAAGAAGGATCCCAATTCAAGCATTTCTGTGCCTAACACACTTGTTCTCATTCATGTAGGTGGTCGCTGGATGTGTCTGGGAAGGAGAAACATGGATAGGAGAGCCCCCAGCAGGTCCAGCACAGCTGATATGAAAGAGCAGGAATTCTTCAAAGAGCTCAGTGAATGGTGGAAAATCAGCCTGTTTGCAGAGCTGGGAAGGTGTTAATAAGCATGAACAAGTGTAATTATTTTTTTCCCAAGCAACATGAATAGGACATTTTCCTGGCCAGGAGCAAGCAACGTTTCTTGATGTTTGGGGATGCCATACACTGAGAATTTGTCATGTGTTAAATTGCATTTAACATTTATTCTCTTCCCTGGCTGAAGCTTGAGGAGGGCAGATTTAGACTGGAGACTAGAAAAATCCTTTGCAGTGAGGTCCTGAGACACTGGAACAGGTTTGCCCAGGGAGGTGGTGGATTCCTGAGAGGATCTCATCAATGCTAATCAATACATCAAGGGAGGGTGTCAGAAGGATGGGGCCAGGCTTATTTTCAGTGGTGGCCAGTGACAGGACAAGGGGCAATGGGCATGAACGCAGTCTCAAGCTGCACCAGGGGAGGTTCAGACTGGATGTTAGGAAGAAATTCTTCACAGAGAGAGTGATTGGCCATTGAAATGGGCTGCCCAGGGAGGTGGTGGAGTCACCATCACTGGAGGTGTTGAGAAGGAGAATTGATAGGGTGCTTGGTTGCATGGTTTAGTTTATTAGGTGGTGTTGGATGATAGGTTGGACACAATGATCTTGAAGTTCTCTTCCAACCTGGTCAATTCAATTCAATTCAATTCAATGCTATTCTATTCCATTCTATTCTATTCTATTCTATTCTATTCTATTCTATTCCATTCCATTCCATTCCATTCCATTCCATTCCATTCCATTCCATTCCATTCCATTCCATTCCATTCTATTCTTGCACATAAGAAGTTCCATCTCAATGTGAGGAGGAACTTCTTTAAGGGTGGCAAAGAGCTGGGGCAGGCTACCTAGAGAGCTGGTGGAGTCTCCATCTCTGGAGACATTCAAAACCCACCTGGACTTGTTTAGGTGTGAACTTGTTCAGGTGACCCTACCTTGGCTGGACTCCTGTCTCCAGTGGTGCCTTCCAAGCCCTCCCATTTTGTGATTCTTTGAGACCCGGCTGACAACCAGCCACCAAGCAGTGATGTCTGATAACATGGAAATACCCCTGCAGACACATTACTCGGGTCAACAATCCCATCTCTGGACCCTAATCCAGTCTCTTCCACATGAGCAGATGAAATGGAACTTTCCAGGTTCCTTTGTTCTGCAGGATTTGGACAAATGCACAGGGTGGGATGGCCCTGCCCTGCCCCCACCTGAATCCTCCTCCTCCAAGCACCCTCACATTCCCTTCCCTGGTAATTTAGCTGAGCTTTTAAGGTTCTCTGGATTTAACTCGGTCACGTTCCCAAGGGCTGGCAGGGAGAGAACAGAAATAAAGAAATCAATCACTTGGGGAGAGACAGGCTGGAAGCAGAGCCAGGACTAATGCTGCCAGGCTGGGGGGAGGCTGCAATTCAATATTTATTAGAAAGGCACGTTTCTGGCAGATGTTTACAAGCCTGTTTTTCCCAGCACTGCTGTCAGCACGTCCTCACACACCTTCCCTGAGGCTCAGAGGACATTCTTCTGCAGAACTCAATTATCACATTGTTTCCATTGAAAAAGCCCTCCAAGATCATTGACTCCAACCATCAACCCAACACCACCATGGCCACTAAACCATGTCTCTAAGTGCCATCTCCACATGTGTCTTGAACACCACCAGGAATAATGACTCCACCACCTCCAAGGCCTGACCACTCTTGCAGCAAAGAAGTTGTTCCTCATGTTCCTACCTTAACCTCCCCTGGCACAATTTCAGGCTATTACTTCTTCTTCTATCACCTGATACTAGGGAGAAGAGACCAACCCCTACCTTGCTCCAACCTCCTTTCATGGAGTTGCAGAGAGCAATGAGGTCTCCCCTTCAGGCTCCTCTTACCCAGGCTGCACAACCCCAGCTCCCTTAGCTGCTCCTCACCAGCCCTGTTCTCCAGATCCTTCACCTTTGCTTCAGCCAAACATACTCACAAGAAATCCACTTTGAATACATCTTCTACCTCACCACGAAGTGGGAAGAGGGCCCATGGAGGAAAGCAGAGGCAGCTGCCCAGTCAGAGTACTGGGAAGCACTGGCATTAGCTCCCATGTATCTCAGGTGCACAGTCTGTTCTTCATCCTGACCTTCAGATACAAGCAAAGTAATTTGATAAACAGAAGCTCTCTGCTCTGTTTACAGCTGCCCAAGATAAACTCTGCTGCTTGCTTCTGGCTCAGAAAACCAGCCTGAATAATTACCTGGCTCCAGATGAGAACAGCTGAACCAGCTTCTGAACCTTTCACCCCCTGCCACTTTGGGCTCAGAGAAGAGAAGCACATGAAGAAGACAAGAGGCAATGGGTAGAAATTTCTCCACTGGGAAAAATTTCATCTCCTTTTAAGAATGAAAATTCTTTTTGCTGTGAAGGCAATCAGTCACTGGAACAACCTCCCAGGGGCTTGGTGGGGCCTCCAGCTGGAGGCTTTCAAGATGTGACTGGACAAGAATCATAAAATCATTAAGGTTAGAAAACCCCTTTAAGATTATCAAGTCCAACCTCCCACCCAGCACCTCCATGACTACTAGACTATCTCCCAAAGTGCCACACCTGCTTATTTGTTGAACACCTCCATGGACAGTGACTCCGACACCTTCTTGGGCAGCCTCTTCCTTTTCCACTGCTCTTTCGGGGAAGAAATTCTTCCTGATCTCCAACCTAAACTCCCCTGGGGCAGTTTGAGGCTCTTACCTCTTGTCCTGCTGCCGCAAGAAGGGGTCGGCAACGATCAATATGATCCACGAAATCCAACTTTATTGAGCATCAGACACTTCTTATATACAGTAGCCTAGCTGCCGATCCCACCTTCTGCGGTTAAACATCCTGCCTTCCCATCCTGATGAGATAATCACAAGAATTCTGTTTTACATTCTTCCTTACTTGTTATCTCCTGTAAGGGCGTAGTGACCTTGCTTTGGTATCCTGTTATCCTTTGCAGGCAGCTGCAAGCACAGCTACAAGGCCACGGTGGCCTGGCTGCATCAACACACTAGCTTACTGTGAGCAGTAAATAACAAGATGGAGTGCGGCCTACATGCTCTTGTTCAAACCATAATTCCATAGAACCATGTCTTTACAAGCCATTCCTCAACAATTCCCCCGTTTTCTTTAATAGAAATAAGGCCTTATATAACTCTACACAATACATTCAGGCTTATCAATAATCAAAATTAATACAATGATACCTAAAAACCTTAAAACTTTTTCTATCAATTGTATAACCCACTGTCTATAAGCTCAAACAAAATTTGTTACTGCCTGTCATGTTGGCCCATGTCACTCATACAAGGCAGGGTGCTTAAGTTGAACTGGTTAGAATGTTCTAACAGCGTTGGCATAACACATGGTCAAAGATAACAGACATTGTAAAGAAGAACTGAGATCTTAATAGTTCCAATCTTTACATTTCACTTATTGACAGAGAAGACTTGATTATGCCTGAACACATTGCACACAGAGATTAAGACACAAATGCAATCCTTAGCACTCTTTTACAATCTGCTTTAGGGGTATGTTGCATTTTTATTTTCTCTAGGATGGTCAAAAATCATCAACTGCTTAATGGCAGCAAGATTTCTTTAATCTGTAAAGGTAGATCTGGCCAGGCTCTAGCTTCACAGACAGAAAACTTGCAAACAGCAAGAGCAAAAAGAGCTTCATTGCTTGCCCAATATAAAATTATACAAAATAACGTGTTTTGCTCATCCTAGTAATTCTGATCTCTTAACATTTACACAGCAGTTAAGCAGTCACGACACTCGGTTAGAAGTTAGATGCTTTCTGTTGACATCTTGGATCATCGTGACAGTCGAGGTCACTGCTAGGCAGGTTTGCTGACTGTCATTTTCATGACAGTTGTGCTGTGTGTCTTGTGGTGAGAGGGTTACAGCACTTCTAGGGTTGATGTTTCTAGGGTTACAGCATCTCTAGGGTTACCATGAGCTAATTTTTTTTCTGCTATGGGGGGATTCTCTCTATTCCCCCCCTTTTTTTGTTTTGGCAAAATGTAAAGATGAAACTTTATCCCTAGTTAACAAGAGAGAAGACAAAGTTATCAGACAACCATAGTATTCAGTCCTAATTCACATGGTGCCATGGTACATTCTTCTGAATGGCGTTTGTGATCCCAGATGATCGACGTTCAGCTTCATGGGCAGTGCTGTGTCCTCACGGTCTTGATTCCTCTGCTGTTGTTTATTGCGATGATCGCAGGTAGCAGGAAAGAAAGCTTGAGGCGACCTACTTGTCATCTGTTTTTAAAATTTATTTCTTGTTTACTTTCCTAATTATTATTTGTATTTTGTTGCAGTTTTTAATCTGTATTTTAATTTGTTATTCTAATCACCTTTTATTTTTAACCCCTTTTTTTTTTTTTTTTCTAATCCAGTATTTAATCCTTTATTTTGTTTGATCTTATATTCTTCAATTTTTTTTTTGCATGTTTAGTTCATTTAATCTATTTTCTATTTTTATTTTGTATCTTTGCCTTTTTTATTATATTTTGTAACCTACTTTTCTATTAATTCCTTTTATTATTATTGTGCATTTTAACTTTCTTGACGTCTTCTTTTTACAGAGTTTTTGTTTTAACCTAGTAGTCTTGATAATCCTTATCTTTTATTTATTACTAGCAATTCTTACATTTTTGTTAACAGCTATTTTTGTCAGTAATCCTTATGATTTTTTAGCTTGTCATATTTTGTTTTTAATATTTTTATTTTTATTGTTGCTCTTCTTGTTTATTATTCTGGTATTCAGTACTTTATTCTGTTATTTAGTACTCTATTTTTTGTATCCAGAGTTTTTGTACCTGTTTTTTTTCGTGTGTTTAAACTTTTTCTTTGCACTTGTCACCTTTTTGTTTACCATTTTAAAATTTTTTGTTCTTTGCACTTGTTACCCTTTTTTTTTTTTTTTTTGTAGTCTATGTCTAAGAAAGAAATCTAAAAACCTTACATTAGCTAAAGAATACCTTAGAAAATGAATACCTATTCACTACAAACCTTAACATTATTACAATATTACATGGAGCTCCTTTGAAATGCCAAGGCACACAACTAAGAAGGTTCGAACCGAAAAGAAATCTTATAATTTGAACTCATTACTAAGTAGGTATACCTTGCTACAATTACTATGTACTAAGTACCTGTGAATACCAAATGCTTACTATTCATTATTCTTATTACAAAACTTAGCAAAACTCTAAATAACAAATCTTCATACCTTAGCACAATCGCTATGTATTAACCACCCACAAGTACCAAATGCGTACCGTTCACCATTCCTATTACAAAAGCTTAGCAAAACTCTAAATAGCAAATCTCTGAAAGACATTACAACCAGGAATGAGAAAATTAAGCACTGTCGCTTTAAATCAGAGCAGAGTCGCGGCTGAAGCCGCTGGGAAGGGGGGTCGCTTGTGCGAGGGGAAAGGGGTGGGGGCCGGGCAAGCGGCCGCCGCTGGGCTGCCGCTGCTGTCAGTGGTGCGTCAGTCGGTACTGCCTTGGTCGGAGCCGTCGCGGGCGGGGTGCGGTGGTAAGAACGCCGTCACCGCGAGCCCCCAAGCGGGGGGCCGTAAAACAAAGTCGACGCTGCTTGAACTCCTCGCTGGCGGTGTTGTTGTCTCCGAATCCGAGCCCTCGCTGGCGATATCAGAGGAAGGTGTTGATGAACGAGATCGAACGCACCGAGCTGCCCCCTCTCGGCTCCCTCCCCGCTGGGTGCAAACGCGATGTGGTGGCAGCTGGCAAAACGCGATGTGGCCGCCGAAGATGTATCGGGGGCGGCCCCGGTCGATCGGCCGATACTTTGAAACACATCGTCCGGCTGCAACTCAGATAGACCTAGGGCTGCATCTCGTTTTTTAATACAGTTTATGCATTCTCGCCACGGTTTTTGCAGCTTGATAGTGACCCAGTCCCACAGTCTGTTTCCATAGTCCAAACAAGTGTCATCAAGACAACTATCTCCGCTCGGGAAATACCCTAAAAGCGGATCCATGGGCCAAAAACCCAGGAATTACTTCGGGCGATATCTGCGCCTTACGCTTTTCTAAAAAGCATTGAAATAAGGAGAGCGCTGCCTCTCCTTCCATATTGACCGACGTCCGCGAACTGCACTGCCGCGAGCTGTTACCCGTCAGTGTCCGCTGATCCTTTCCTCAGGCCCGCCGATGCCGGCCCGCCCGAGTTTGCCGTCGGCCCGCCAAGTCTAGCTCGCCGATTCTTTTCCTCGGGCCCGCCGATACTGGCCCGCCCAAGCTGCCGTCGGCCCGCCGATAATTTTTGCCGTGCCTGAAGAGCAGCTTTTTGTTCTGCAGCATGCTGATCGAATGTTACCATAACCACTCTCCATGGCTTACTGTTCTTCTTAGCAGCCTTATCATCGTCTATACTTTTCATCCATAAATCTTGTCCTAATTCCTTCCACCGTAGTCTATCAAAAACATTGTTGGGATCCCCGAAATACCCCAACTTCTCAGCACATTCCAACAAAGGCTCCAATTCCTTTTTAACATCTAACTTAGAGCCCCGCTTTTCTAAAAAGCACTTAAGTAAATCACACGTTGCCTGCCTATCCATCATACATTAGTACCTGTGCACACAGTTCCCAAGCAGTTCCAGGTTACAACGTCTTCGGCTCCCAGGCTGTCGTCTCGCTGCCTCTCTGTGGGTCAACGAACTCTCTGCCTCTCCGTGGGTCAACGAACAGCCTCCGGTACTGCTATCCCGGGCCGGTACTTCTTGCCTCCGCGCTCACGACCGTACACTTAACCCTCGAGGAACCTTCAGACTTCTCTGTGAGTCTATGACCCTCTCTGTGGGGTCGAACCCTCAAGGAACCTTCAGACTTCTCTGTGAGTCTATGACCCTCTCTGTGGGGTCGGACCCTCTCTGTGGGGTCCCGGTTGAACCCTCTCTGTGGGGTCCCTGTTCCAGGCGCCACTTGTCGCAAGAAGGGGTCGGCAACGATCAATATGATCCACGAAATCCAACTTTATTGAGCATCAGACACTTCTTATATACAGTAGCCTAGCTGCCGATCCCACCTTCTGCGGTTAAACATCCTGCCTTCCCATCCTGATGAGATAATCACAAGAATTCTGTTTTACATTCTTCCTTACTTGTTATCTCCTGTAAGGGCGTAGTGACCTTGCTTTGGTATCCTGTTATCCTTTGCAGGCAGCTGCAAGCACAGCTACAAGGCCACGGTGGCCTGGCTGCATCAACACACTAGCTTACTGTGAGCAGTAAATAACAAGATGGAGTGCGGCCTACATGCTCTTGTTCAAACCATAATTCCATAGAACCATGTCTTTACAAGCCATTCCTCAACATCCTGCTATCTGGACAAGGTACCAAATAACCTGACATGGGCTCCCTTTCCCGTGGAAGTTTGGACCAGACAGTGTTTTGAGGTTCCTTCCAGCCTGGGCTGTCCTGACTCTAAACCCAAACCCCTACCTTTGTGTTGATTTGGGGTTTTTTTCAGGCAAACAACCCAAGAGAGAGGGGAAATCAAGGGCTGAGAAACAGGTCAGAGCAGGACTTCATTTCCCTCACTGCCAAAGCATTTTGAGTGACTTTGATGGCCTAGAACGTGCAATTAAAGAGCAGATGATGCTTCACAGAAACATTTAGAGTGCATTAAGAAAAAGGACAACTGCATCCTTGACAGGAAATCTATTTTTGTTTGCCATCAGTTTTCATCAGCGAGAGCATTCACGTCAAAAAAGGAAGCTCCAAGAGGCTGCTCTCCATCCTGAGTGCACAGCTCATGGAGCACTTCTGCACAACTCAATCCCCAGTCACACATTTGGGCAGGTTCATCGACCCCCCCCCCCCCCCCCCCCCCCCTTCCTAGAATTTAATCAAAAGCCACAGAACTCACAGCTAATCATAGAAGCATAGTGGGGTTTGGGTCACAAAGGACCTTAAGGATCGTCTGGTTCCCAGGTTCTGCTGTGGGCAGTGGCGTCTAACCTTTCAGATTAGATGGTTTAGGGGTTGGGGGGGGAAATACCATAGTACCATAGTATCATAGTATCAGTCAGGGTTGGAAGGCACCACAAGGGTCATCTAGTTCCAACCCCCCTGCCGTGGGCAGGGACACCTCACACTAGATCAGGCTGGCCAGACCCTCCTCCAGCCTGCTCTTAAACACCTCCAGGGACAGTGCCCCAACCACCTCCCTGGACAACCCATTCCAGGGCTTCACCACTCTCATGCTGAAGAACTTCCTCCTCACGTCCAGCCTGAATCTCCCCACCTCCAGCTTCATTCCATCCCCCCTAGTCCTATCACTACCTGATATCCTAAGAAGTCCCTCCCCAGCCTTCTTGTAGCCCCCCTTCAGATACTGGAAGGCCACAATTAGGTCACCTCAGAGCCTTCTTTTCTCCAGACTGAACAGCCC
Source organism: Dryobates pubescens (assembly GCF_014839835.1). Lineage (NCBI taxonomy): Eukaryota > Metazoa > Chordata > Aves > Piciformes > Picidae > Dryobates > Dryobates pubescens. Next base: position 13,520,631 of record NC_071627.1, read on the forward strand.
CAACTCCTTCAGTCTGTCCTCATAGGAGAGGTGCTCCAGCCCTCTGATCATCCTTGTGGCCCTTCTGTGGGCACATTCCAGCATGTCCAGATCCCTCTTGTAATAGGGGCTCCAGAACTGGAGGCAGTACTGCAGGTGGGGTCTCACCAGAGCTGAGTAGAGGGGGAGAATCACCTCCCTTGACCTGCTGGCCACACTTCTCTTGATGCAGCCCAGGATCTGATTTGCCTTTGGGGCTGCAAGTGCACACTGAGCGCTCATGTTGAGCTTCTCATCCACCAGCACCCCCAAGTCTCTCTCCTCAGGGCTGCTTTCCAGCCAGGCACTGCCCAGCCTGGATTTGTGCCTGGGATTGCCTCGACCCAGATGCAGGACCCTGCACTTGGTCTTGTTGAACCTCATGAGGTTGGCTTGTGCCCACCTCTCCAGCCTGTCCAGGTCCCTCTGGATGGCATCCCTTCCCTCCAGCTGTCTGCTGCACCACACAGCTTGGTGTCATCAGCAAACCTGCTGAGGGTGCCCTCAATGCCACTGTCCTTGTCACCAACAAAGATGTTGCACAAGATAATCTGGAAAATACTGTTATCTTTCTTATGAAGGTCAGAAATGTCTTCTCACACTAAATTACATGGTGGTGATCCAAGACACCTGCAGAAACAGGACTATTGAGCCAACATTGCCTTGGGTTTAGACCTCCACCTGAGATGCACGGCAGCCATTGCACAGAATCACAGAATGGTAGGGAAGGTTGGAAGGGACCTCTGGAGATCACCCAGTCCAACTTCCCAACTAAAGCAGGGACAGCCCCCAGCAGCTTGCCCCCTCCATGCCCAAGGAGGAGGAGCAGCAGCGGGAGCTGTTCTCCACGCTCCTGCATCACCAGCCCCAGCAGCTCTGGGGAGGTGAACCCCGGCTGAAGACGCAGCCACAGTCACTTAGCTGCAGTCCATTAAACAGCCAGATGTGCCCCAGATCAGGTTCCTCCAATCTGTTCCATTATGGATTAAGTGGAGTCACTGAAGAAAATCATTAAGGCTGTTTTGCTGTCACATCACCTCCAGATGACTAAATGATTTACTGGAGAATGTGCTCCCTGTGGAGCCTGGACCTGGCTCATGTTTGTTATGTGCAGAAGTCCCAGCCCTCACCCACCAAAATCAAAATGCAGGTGGAATTTCTCCTTTCCCATGGGTATCTTCAGTCAGGGTTTTCACTACACATTGATTTTTTTTTCAGTGCCATCTTCCCAGTAGTGGTTTTGGTCTAAGAACTGAAAACAAATAAAACAAAAAAGAAAGAAAGAAAAAAAGGAGTAGATTCCAATGCTAACCCAAAATTCAATTAAGACACCAAGTTTTGGGGTCTGGTTTTGGTTTTCTGATAGAGCACATGATTTTCTTTCCTTCTTAACAGTGAGTGGTCAGGCATTGGAACAGGCTGCCCAGGGAGGCGGTGGAGTCACCATCCCCAGATGTCACAGGCTCACGGGATGTTAGAGGTTGGAAGGGACCTCTGGAGATCATCCAGGCCAACCCCCCTGCCAGAGCAGGACCATAGAATCTATTGCAGATCACAGAGGAATGCATCCAGACAGGTTTTGATAGCCTTCAGAAAAGGAGACTCCACAACCTCTCTGGGCAGCCTTTTCCAGTGCTCTGTGACCCTTAAAGTAAAGAAGTTCTTGCTCATCGGCACAGGCATGGAGAGTTGAGGCTGTTCAGCCTGGAGAAGAGAAAGCCCCAGGGAGACCTTGGAGCTGCATTTCCATATCTGAAAGGGACCTACAGGAAGGCTGGGGAAGGACTTTTTAGAAAGGCCTGAGGTAACAGGACAAAGGGCAATGGTTTGAAACTGGAGCAAGGTAGATTTAGGTTGGACATCAGGAGGAAGCTCTTCACAGTGAGGGTGGTGAGACACTAGAACAGAATTCCCAGAGGTGGGGTCAAGGCCCCATCCCTGGAGACATTCAAGATCAGCCTCGATGTGGCCCTGGGCAGCCTGATGTAGATGGAGATATCTCTTTTGACTGAAGGGCAGCTGAACAAGATGACCTTCAAGAGTCCTTTCCAACCCAATGCAATCTGTGAATTTGTGTGGAGAGGAGGAATAAAGTAAACCCACCCTGTTCTGAGTGGGTGTCACTGCTCAAATGCAGACAGCTCAGGCTGTCACAGGCAGGCTTCACTATATTGGTCCAACAGCAGAGAGTGAGCTGGCACAGTCACACCCAGCACACAGAGCTAGAGAGAGAGACACAGCCAGATGGGCCAGGCTGGGAGCAAGAGGAGAATCGGCTCAGTGTGGAAGCTGCCATGAAATCCCTGCATGTCACACAAAACAGTTAATAAAGAGTCAGACAAGAAACAAGGTGGAGTTTAAAATCCATGCCCTGATTGTCCACAACTGGGATGTGCTTCAGTGGGGCCAGACCATTTCATAAACACATTTCTTGCTAAATCAGTGGGGGCTTCAGAGAAGCACAGAGTGGTTTGGGTTGGAAAGGGCTTCAAATATCATTCTGTTCAACCCTCCTGCCATGGGCAGGGATGTTCTAGTAGCCCAGGTTGCTCAAGGCCCCATCCAACCTGGCCTTGAACACCTCCAGGGTGGGGGCATCCACAGCCTCCCTGGAGGGTTGAAAAGGTTTGTTTGTATCTGTGACAACGACAGCTGGCTTTGTCATTTCAGTAGAGCTCACTTTCTAGATTCTCCATCCAACCACTCAAGCTTAAGACCCAAGGTTCAGAAGAGAAACCTTTACGACTGCACCTTGTAGCCAGACTTCAAATCACACCAAGGCACTGGAACAGTTTGCCTAAGGGAGGTTTTGCATGCCCTCTCCCTGGAGATGTTCAAGGCCAGGATGGATGAGGCCTTGAGCAACCTGGGCTAGTGGAAGGTGTCCCTGCCCATGGCAGGGGTTGGATCGAGGTGATCTTTAAGGTCCCTCCCAACCCAAACCATTCTATGATACCCTTGCTAACAATGCTCCACAATTAATCGTGCTGCTCCAGCCAGCCTGCAGTGCTACTCATTTGCATTGTGCATTAACCAATAAATCTGCCCCCATCCCAAGGAGGGTGCTGAGTGCTGCTGTTCTGATTTTATGGATGCCAAAATGAGGCACAGAGAGGTTAGCAGCGAGTGTAATTGGGCAATAATGACCCACTTACCACGCTGAAAATTAAGGAATGATCCTCCCAGTGTCATTCCATCAGCAGAATGAGGAGGGGGGGAGCAGCCTCACTGCATCCCTTGATCCCTATTTAGCCAAACAGCTCCCATGCAAATGGAAGCAAAGGGAGGCCAGGAGCAGAGAGAGGAATTGGTCTTTTTGTGTTGTTGTTTAACATCTGTTTTCCATCACTGAGTCACTTCAGGGTAGAAGAAAATTATTAAATCTCCTCTGAAATCTATTAGGAGATGTTTTAAACTGAAGCCAAGCTCTTTTTGTTGAATGGGAAGGTGCTGGAGCTCTGGAGCAGAGCCCAGATGCCCAGAGAGGTTGTGGAGTCTCCTCTGGAGAGATTCCAAACCCACCTGGAGATTGTGATGCTGGGCAAGCTGCTGTGGGTGATCCTGCTTGAGCAGGGGGGTTGGACTGGGTGATCTCCAGAGGTCCCTTCCAACCCCACCATGCTGGGAATCTGCAAGAGCACAATGAACCCAAAATCTGTTGGCATTTTCCTATGGGACCAGATGTTTTCATTTGAATTGTGAGCAGTTTGGCATTTCCTTCAAGAAAAGAAGCCCAGGCAGGGCTCTTCCCTGTGTCATCTGCAGAGCATCTACCCAGAGAAATCAGACCTCACAACTGCAAGCAGACTGTGATCTGTGGTGATCTTCTGCTCATACTGCCATGGGCTTTGCTGCCTGAAGGGAGGTTGTAGGCAGGTGGGGGAAGGTTCAGACTGGATGTTAGGAAGAAATTCTTCACAGAGAGAGTGATTGACCATTGGAATGTGCTGCCCAGGGAGGTGGTGGAGTCACCATCACTGGAGGTGTTTAGGAGGAGACTGGATGGGGTGCTTGGTGCCATGGTTTAGTTGATTAGGTGGTGTTGGATGGTGGGTTGGACGTGATGATCTTGAAGGTCTCTTCCAACCTGGTTCATTCTATTCTATTCTATTCTATTCTATTCTATTCTATTCTATTCTATTCTATTCTATTCTATTCTATTCTATCATTATGAGGAATGAAAGAGAAATGATGTCACGAGGCCGAAATCGTGCTCAACCTGTTAGGGCCATACCTTTGTTTGCAGTAAACTCTTGTAGGTGGCCCTGGGGTTGTGTGCTGTGGTGGTGGCTCAGCCTTGTGTGACTGATGGGGTCCCTGGTTTTACAGTATTGTCACCCTTGTGAATGTCACCTCCAATCTGAACGCTGTGTTATGCTTCCAGGCTGCTCAGTGCCCTGATTACTCTTCTGTAACCTATTAATATTCTTTATGAATATTATGTTAATATCCCTTTGGGTTTGTTTTTTTTTTTTTCTTTCCTTTTTTCTTCTTTCCAATCCACAACTACAAGAATGCAATAAAAAAGCAATGTGTGGAACTTGGAGATCCATGCTTTCCCCACTCATGAATTGTCATGGTGGATTGCAGCTGTGATTCTGATGAGAGAACATAACACCAATCTAATCCAGAATGCTCAGCTGCAGCTTTTTCTGAGGCTGAAATCTCTACTGAGGAATTTCTGTGGCTTGCTCTGCAAAATCCTCTGTTTACTTTAACCAGCTTTTATTTATTCATTTTAGGATAATTCAACTCTTCAAGAGAGCTTCAACCACACAGGCAATGGTGATTCCAGGAATACTTGAAGAGAACAGAATGGACTTGTTTTGATTGGAAAAGACCCTAAAGATAGGACAAGATAGGATAGGATAGAATTAGAATAGAATAGAATAGAATAGAATAGAATAGAATAGAATAGAATAGAATAGAATAGAATAGAATAGAATAGAATAGAATAGAATAGAATAGAATCAACCAGGTTGGAAAAGAGCTTTGGGATCATCGAGTCCAACCTATCATCCAACACCATGGCACCAAGCACCCCATCCAGTGTCTTTTTAAACACCTCCAATGATGGTGACTCCACCACCTCCCTGGGCAGCACATTCCAATGGTCAATCTCTCTTTCTATGAAGAGCTTCTTCCTAACATCCAGCCTAAACCTCCCCTGGTGCAGCCTGAGACTGTGTCCTCTTGTTCTGATGCTCACCCAGTCCAAACACTCTCTAACTCTACCAAGCATTTGCACCTTTTAAACAGCACCAGAGATGGGGGGTAGGGGTTCAACCACCTCACTGGGCAACCTGTTCCAGTGTTAGAGAAGCCTCTTCATTTTTGGATGGAACTTCTTCTGTTAAAGTTTGTTCCCCTTACCCCTTGTCTTGTCAGTGTGCACCACTGAAAGTGGCTTGGTCTGACCCTCCTGACACCCACCCAGCATATTGATCAGCATTGATGGGATCCCTCCTCAGGCTGCTTTTTTCCAAACTAAAAAGCTCTAATTCTCTCAGGCTTTGCTCATCAGCAAGCCTCCTCTGCAGTGCCAGAAATGCTCTGCTCCTAGTTTCCCTGGTAAAGCAATTTTTAAGTGGGATTTTCCCCACCCTTCTTTCTGAAGCCATAGAGCATTTGGTGTTTCCTTTGTGCCATTGTTCTAACCACCTAATCCTGTAAGCCTGGCTTTGCTCAGCTTTGTTTCCATCTGCAGAATTTTGGATGCTGCCTAATTATAAAATAACCAAATGGTTTCAAGGTTAATTATTTATGGAATATCTGTGTACAATCAGATACAACTGAATCACAGAATGGCTTGGATTGGAAAGGACCTTAAAGATCATCCAGTTCCAACCCCCTGCCTTTGCTCTCTACGACTACTCTATGACTACCTGAAGGGAGGTTGTAGACAGGCACGGGCTGGTCTCTTCTCCCAGGCAACCAGCACCAGAACAAGAGGACACAGTCTTAAGCTGTGCTGGGGAGGTTTAGGCTGGATGTTAGGAAGAAGTTCTTCATAGAAAGAGAGATTGCCCATTGGAATGGGCTGCCCAGGGAGGTGGTGGAGTTGCCATCCCTGGAGGTGTTTAGGAGGAGACTTGATGGTGTGCTTGGTGCCATGGTTCAGTTGATTAGATAGTGTTGGATGATAGGTTGGACTCGATGATCCCAAAGGTCTTTTCAAACCTGGATGTTTCTACTCTATTCCATTCTATTCCATTCTATTCCATTCCATTCCATTCCATTCTATTCTATTCTATTCTATCCTATCCTATCCTATCCTATCCTATCCTATCCTATCCTATCCTATCCTATCCTATCCTATCCTATCCTATTCTATTCTACTGTATTCTATTCCATTCTATTCCATTCTATTCTATTCTATCCTATCCTATCCTATCCTATTCTATTCTATTCTATTCTATTCTATTCTATTCTATTCTATTCTATTCTATTCTATTCTATTCTATTCTACCTTCCATGACACCAAGTTGTTAAAAGCCTCATCCAACCTGGCCTTGAACACCTCCAGGTAAGGAGCATCCACAACCTCCCAGAGCAACCTGTTCCAGTGTCTCACCACCCTCAGTCCAAGGAATTTCTTCCTAATCTCCAGTCTATAGCAGGTTTTTGATTTTTTTTAAAGGTGGAACTTAGTATTATAGTTAATTTTGGGGCTTTTGCAGAACAAGAGTTTGACATCCAGCAGCTGAGGATCTGGAATATTATCTTTGCTACATGGATTTGGAACCTCTTCGGCGCTCAGATCTTGTCTGCTAGCTGTGCTTCAAGAGTTTTTAGTGGTGTGATCAATGAAAGAGATAAACTAAGAGCAGAAGAAGGCAGCATTGATTTTGTGATAGGCTTTATTCATCCAACAGATTAGGTCTGCTTGTGGAGACAGCAGGTCAAGAACCTGATGACAAAAGTGATTTCACGGGAATGTGGCAGTTAGCAGAAAGGGAGAAGTGTGGTGACAATGTGTCCCTCCTGCACAACTTGGCTTTTCTGGCATTTCCCCCTGATGAGGTCACCACTGAGGAGCTGTCAGCCCATCAATGACTGTGGCACAGGGAACCTCAGAGGTTCACAACTTCTACTGTGGCAGCAGAGAGGTAATGGGAGTAAGAGTGGCTGGAGAGCTGCCAAGCAGAAAGGGACCTGGGGGTGCTGATTGACATCTGGCTGAACATGAACCAGCAGTGTGCCCAAGTGGCCAATGGCATCCTGGCATGCATCAAGAATAGTGTGGCCAGCAGGAGCAGGGAAGTCATTGTGACCCTGGACTCAGCACTGGTTAGGCCACACCTTGAGTCCTGTGTCCAGTTCTGGGCCCCTCAGTTTAGGAAGGACATTGAGACTCTTGAACGTGTCCAGAGAAGGGCAACAAGGCTGGGGAGAGGCGTTGAGCACAGCCCTGTGAGGAGAGGCTGAGGGAGCTGGGGTTGCTTAGCCTGGAGAAGAGGAGGCTCAGGGGAGACCTTCTTGCTCTCTACAACTACCCAAAGGGAGGTTGTAGCCAGGAGGGAGTTGGTCTCTTTTCCCAGGCAAGCAGCACCAGAACAAGAGGACACAGTCTCAAGCTGCACCAGGGGAAGTTTAGGTTCGAGATGAGGAGAAAGTTCTTCACTGGGAGAGTTGTTAGCCATTGGAATGGGCTGCCCAGGGAGGTGGTGGAGTCCCCATCCTTGGAGGTGTTCAAGAGGGGATTGGACATGGCACTTGGTGCCATGGTTTAGTCATGAGGTCTGTTGTGACAGGTTGGACTTGATGATCTTTGAGGTCTCTTCCAACCTTGGTGATTCTGTGATTCCTTGATTCTGTATGTAACTCCATGTGGTGGCTCCGTGGGGCTTATCTCACTTAGGAGACAGCAAAATACTGCTCCCAGCTTCCAGAGAGACTTTTTTGTTTCCATTTGGTGGGAACAAAAAATATTTTTTAAGTGAATTGGCACAGAACTGAATCTTCAAGTAGTAAAGCTGCTTTAATCAGAGCCTGAGATGTGATGTACCAGTTTGACAGCAATTGAAGGCTACAGAGGCTGAAGGCAGAAGGAGCAGAAGCAGAGCTGGAATTGAGCTGCTGTGGCAACCCCAGCTGAAGCTGGACACAGAGATACCAAAGAGTTTTAAGTATTAGGACCTGGAATTTGTTACCTTTGAGGATGCTGAGGGCTGAGCTCCATCTCTTGGGTACAGAAAACTCTGAGCATGCAGAATTGATGCCAATGCCCAGGATTTTGATGGTGCTGCACAGCCCTGTCCTGGTCCTCTGCAAGGGAGAGTGGCCATGGCCAAGCACGGATCTGTCAGAGCTTCATCTTCACACCTAGGGGCTTCCACCCATAAGGCAAAGGGAGTCTTGTGCAGACCTCTTCCATGGATCACCTTGTCTGGAGCACTACTCATGACATTCTCTTTCCTAACACACAGGAGCTGGGGTGTACAAGGAAGGATGAGCTGGAGTTTTGTTAATTTATATCTGCTCAGACACACAGTTGAGGGTGGCTGTCACTTATTTAGTGGTTTAAAGATGCATCTTGGAGACCCTGAGAGAAAAATGCCTGCTTTCCCTAGCTGGAGCCCCACACTCAGTAATAGGCTTTGAAAGTCATTCATCTAATGACAGGCACACTGTGTGCCACTGGCTCCTTCCCTGAGCTCCAGCTTCCTGGATGTGCCATCAGCATGAATAAGTGATGATGTAAGAGATTAAATCTCTTTGATGAAGTTGGGGGACAGCAGCTTTGAAATAAGCACAAGTCAATCTGAAGGCTCCTTCTGTCTGGAGTGAATTAGGAGCTATTTTCTGGTTGTCTTTGAGTCTTAATAATGCTTAGTCAAATATTAAGTGGACTGGGGAATAGCATAACAAGGAGCTTAATCTTGTCAAATCACTTCTGGAGAGAGCTAAGTATTTGTGGACTTTATGGTTCCTGCATATTTTATTGCAAAGTCATCTTTTATGCATCTGCCTCTAGCCCAGGTTCATCTCTAACAGAACCAGGAGCAGGGGTGGGGGTCGGGGGTAAGAGGACAGATGTAGTTCTGAGGTGCAGCAATCAGGTACAACTCCTGCAATCCCAGGTTTGTGTCCTAACTCAGTGTCTCTGTGCACCAGTGCAGAGTGAAGCTGTTCCCAGAGCTGCCCAAGCAGGGACCAGCCAGCTCATCACGGCTGAGGCTAGAGCTGGTGCTCATTAAACACCAGAAGCTCTCCCCCAGCCTGAACGTTCAGCTCCAGGTACACGTGAGAGTCTTTGAAGTCTGAAGCTGAAGCACAGACAAACAGCTTCTTCCCTTTTGCATTTCCACTTCCACTGGAATCACAGAATCATGGAGTTATTAAGGTTGGGAAAAAACCTCTAAGATCAAGCCCAGCCTTCAATGAGGAGGTGAGATGACAACAGTGAAAAAACAACCAACAACAGGAGGAGGAAAACTTGGACTGATGATGTGGGGAAAAAGAACCCACAGAAGGGATCACTATCATGGCTTAGTTTGTTCCAAAGGTTCTGCCAGAGCTCTTGGGGCTTTTCTGAAGAGGATTTTTTGCTTTCAACTGTTTTTGAAGGATAAAGTCTCTGGAGAAGACAGACACAGAACCACTGCTGTGGAATAGTGTGAATGGAGAGAGATGGGATGGGAACTGGAAAACATTGTGTATGATGTGGTCAGGTCATCAGTGCAGGTGGAACAGGAAGGCTGCCTCCCAAAAAGGGAAGTGAGATAGTTAAGCATATCAATAAATATCTATGAATATCTACAAATACCTATAAATACGTAAAGGGTGGGTGTCAGGAGGGTGGGGACAGTCTCTTTTGTCAGTGGTGTCCAGTGACAGGACAAGGAGTGAAGGGCATAAACTTGAACATCAGAAGTTCCAGAAGAGGAACTTCTCTAATTTAAGGGTGATGGAGCCCTGCAGCAGGCTGCCCAGAGAGGTGGTGCAATGTGTTCCTGTGTGACCTTCTCTAGGTCACCATGCCTTGGTAGGGGGTTTAGACTCAGTCTCCAGTGGTCCCTTCCAACCTCTCCCATTCTGTGATTCTGTGAAAGTTCATCTCAGTGAGAAAACCTTTCACTTTCCCAGACAAAGATGCTCTCCAGAGTTCTTTTCCAACCCCTATCATTCCTTGATTCTGTGAGATGAATGCCATTTGTCCTTGCTGGTAGGTATGAGATTGCCCATTGGAATGGGCTGCCTGGGGAGGTGGTGGAGTCACCATCATTGGAGGTGTTTAGGGGGAGACTTGATAGGGTGCTTTGTTGCATGGGTTAATTGATTAGGTGGTGTTGGATGATGGGTTGGACTCGAAGATCTTGAAGGTCTCTTCCAACCTGGTCTGGTCTATCCTATCCTATCCTATCCTATCCTATCCTATCCTATCCTATCCTATCCTATCATTCCTTGATTCTGTGAGATGAATGCCATTTGTCCTTTCTGATAGGTATGGGATGTTACAGCATGAACCAGATGCAGGTGTCCCCAGACAGTTCTGCCTTCTCCTCCACTCATGCATTCCTCTCAACACTGGGCACCTCTGCACAAGGAGACACACAAAGGTCAGCAGGCATTTTGCAGCCTCTTTGCAGTTCTCTGTTCTCAGGAGGGGAGATGCAGCTGTGATTAAAGTGCCAAATGATTGTGGCTCCCATTGCATGGGATGTTTCTGTCACCTCTCTCCTCTCTTCTCTAATGGCAATATCTATCTGCTGCACACTGGGTAATGTGGCTGTCCAGTCCCATTTGGGTTACAGAGCCAGGACTTGTGCTTGACAGATCTCATTATGTCATAGATCATCCGGACTAAAATTTACATACCCTTGGATTAAAAGCCATTAGGCAGAAGTCTCTCACTCATGTGCTTGCAGGCAGGCAAACCCCTCTCCTGTGTGTCTCTATTTTTAAAAAAGAGATAATCTAATACCAGAAAATTGCAGAAAATGTAACAAAATCCAATCAACATCATCAGGGTTGTCAAAGGCTGTGATTGGAAATCATAACCTGGCTTTCCACCCAGCAGATGACTCACGGCTGCTCTGAAAGCAGCAGCTCAGTGGGCTTGGACCTTTCAAGCCAATATTCTTTCCCCTCATGAAATTTCATTACCCCTGAAGTGATGCTCTCCTGTTTTTTGAAGCCTGCTTTAGTAATTGAAAACTGGCACAGACAAAATGAGCAGGCACCTAATGAAAATCCAAAGCAGATATTCATGCTGTTAGACTCCTTCTCAGTTGTCACCTTACAAAGCTGGTGCTCTCCTCCTGCATGGAGAAACACCAAAGGTCTGCAGAGTCCTCTCCAGCAGGCACATTCCAAGAGCAGAGACAAGCCATGCCCAAAGGAGCAGACTGGGTGTAGGTTTGTCCTTGTTAAGCTGAAACACCTGGTGGTCAATGGGAGCCTAATTAGGGCTGCTCAGGGAAATATGCAGGTATCTGAGCATCATATCACAACAAAGCTGTTCTCCATCACCTGCTGCTTCTGGTATCACCCATCTTAAATAACTTCGAGGAGAGCAGCTGATTCAGCTCTGGTGGGTTCTGTACTTCTTTTGGTCTGCTCTCTTGGTCAGGCTGGGGCTTGCCTTCTGCCTGCTTGCTCCTGCAAACTGGCTCTGCCCTGTCACGATGTTATGGGCAGCTTTGTCCTAGAGATGGCCATTTTTAGGAAGCAAAAACTGCTGTTTTTTCCCCCCTGCTTTTAAAAAGAAATGCTCAGAGCAAGATCTGTTAGTCATCCAAGAAATACTGGCTTGAAATTCAGCTGCTTGCTTCCATGGCATGCTTGTTGGGAAGAGCTGGAGGCTCTGCAGGGAAGAAAACATGACTCCACTGCTGCCTACCAGTTTGCAAGGGGGGGATCCAGGGTGGTTGTGAGTTGTTGTTCTTCAAAAGTATTTTGTAGATCTCCTGAGAATGACAAATGAGGAGTAGGCAATGGAGCAGCTGCTAACTGGGAAAGGTTGGCCCATAGGTGTGCAGGAGCTTCTGCCCTTCACTTGTTTGGATGCGTTGTGGCTGATGGTACTCTGCTGGAGTTTTGATTGAGACTTCTTTCTGATGCCATGGATGACATAGCACCCAGGGATTTACTGGCAGTGGGTCTCACTGTGGTGGCTGCAGAGGTGTGTTGGCAAGCTTAGGTCAAGGCATGTTATGGTTTCTTTTTATGGGTAGTGGTCAGCAATGTCCTGGCTTCACCCCTAGACAGCAGGTGGTGATGATCACTGTCACAGCTGTACATTTGTTCCTGGGTTCAAAGGGAGGTGAACTCACCTCTGATACAAGACCTTTTCCAATTCCTCTTGAGAAAGGAGCTCCAGCCTTTTTTCATTCCACTGCTCATAGCCTGTTGTAACTGTTCCATAACCTACTTGGGTTCTGCTGTTCCTCAAGAGACACAGGAGAGAATCAGCTGCTCACAGCAATAACAACTGAGATGTAGCCAAGCTTTTCTAGCTTCCAGGTCCAGGTGCAAGCACTCTCTGACCTGAAGGGTCTTCTTTTAAGGTCTTCAGCACCTTTGTGTTGTGACAGCCACACAAATGACCCCGGGCTAAGGAAGTATCTCAAGAAGAATCCGTGCCGTTGGTGGTTAATTGCCCTCTGCTTGCTGAAGTTTTTCAGTCATTTTTATTTGTGTCCATAGCCACTTGTTTGGCCTCTTTCTAGGGAACCAGCACAACTGCTTAATTATTCCATTGCTGTGCAGCTAATAAAGAGCTGAAGCTAGGAGATACCTTTTGCTTCTGGAGGTCTGTGCACTAATGAGATTTTCTGCATGGGCAATTTGGGGAAAGTTCTGTTTCTGTGCTCAGTTTTACAAGCTAGGCAAAACCTTTGCTTGATGTTCCACCAGAGAACTGATTAAAAGGCCTCAATTTGAAAGATTTCCAAGGAAAATGTAGCTATACAGAAACAGAAATGTTTATCAAGGGTGTCTTCAGGCTCCCAGTACCCAGCACACAGGTACACAGTGTGAGGGATGGAGCCATTCTTTTTGTATCTGCAAGAGGTATTTGTGTGGTGGCCACCACGAGACAGTGGACTTTCCTGGGGCAGCCAGGGCTGCTCTGAATGTCAGTGCTCACCCCAATGTGGTGAAATCTGACACCCCATGTCTGATGAGTAGAGACCTTTTAGCTAAAAATGATGGATTGTCTTAAAGAAATGAGCTGGAGTAATAGAGGAAGAGTCTTTGTTGTTCTACTTCATTTTTGGCTCTGGTGTTCCTTGAATCTCAGTAACTGGAGAGTTGTCCAAGAGCTGGCCAGAGAAGGGTAGGAGAAATGAAGAGTCTCTGCATGAGGCATAGCAGCTGCAGTTGGGCTGCTCAGGGGCATGACCAAATGAAGTACCTCTGTGGCACTTCTGCCTTCTCCAGCTCTCACCCAGGCTTTGTCCCTTCCGGGCAGGTACAGCCTGTGATGTTTCTGCTGACAGAGAACAATTTCAGCCCCATCTGTTCAGGCAGCAAGAGACCTGCCTCAGAACTTTGTAAGTCAGCACAGATGATTTTAAGTTTTGCTCTTTCCTTCTTTCTTTGCCTGCTGTTGGCTGTAGGTTTATAGTTTGGTTAAATTCCTGCTTTTTTTATAACCTATCCTCTAATGGCTCTTTTGTGCTCTTCCATCTCACCCACTGATGGATTCCTCTTCTGGCCATCACCTCTTTTCACTGTTCATATGAACAGAGCAGAATAGAATTAACCCAGGTTGGAAAATACCTTTGAGATCATCAAGTCCAATCTATCACCCAACACCATCTAATCAATTAAACCATGGCACCAAGTGCCTCATCCAGTCCCCTCTTAAACACCTCCAGGGATGGTGACTCCACCACCTCCCTGGGCAGCCCATTCCAGTGGCCAATCACTCCTTCTGTGAAGAACTTCTTCCTAACATCCAGTCTGAACCTCCCCTGGTGCAGCTTGAGACTGTGTCCTCTTGTTCTGGTGCTGCTTGCCTGGGAGAAGAAACCAACCCCCACCTGGCTACAGAATCACAGAATTCAGGTAGTTGTAGAGAGCAAGAAGGTCTCCCCTGAGCCTCTTCTTCTCCAGGCTAATCAACCCCAGCTCCCTCAGCCTCTCCTCACAGGGCTGTGCTCCAGACCCCTCCCCAGCTTTGTTGCCCTTCTCTGGACACCTTCCAGCAACTCAACATCTTTCCTAAACTGAGGGGCCCAGAACTGGACACAGGACTCAAGGTGTGGCCTAACCAGTGCTGAGTCCAGGGGCACAATGACTTCCCTGCTCCTGCTGGCCACACTGTTCCTGATCCAGGCCAGGATGCCATTGGCCTTCTTGGCCGCCTGGGCACACTGCTGGCTCATGTTCAGCCTACTACTTTTCGCTGCAGGAGGATTTGGTTTCATACTGTGCCTCAAGCTTTGTGCATCTGCCTTTCAGAGATTCCTTTTTGGTTTGCCTTTTTGGGTGGCTTTTGCCTCAGCCTTCCAATGCAATTAGGGAATATCATCAATCTGGACTTGAGTCTTTGGCTGCTTCACCTAAATCGTCCCATTGTGGGGCTGAAAAGCCTTCACTGCAGCATTAAGGACTTTGGTTAGTGCTTATGTTTCACCTGTTCTTTGGAGAAAACCCTTCCATCTCCAGCATCACCAGACCTTCATCAACACTGACGGTGTTAATGAGAGTGAGCAAGGCAATTGTGTTTGTGCCAGCAGCAGGAACCAAAGATGTCACCTCTCCAGCAGCTCAGCTCCTGGAAACAGCCTGATTGAATTTGTCTGCATGCAGAGTGCTATATAAATAATCATCATAATTAACAACCCATGCAAGGCCTGAAGATAATGAGATTATGGAGCTGGGAGGGGTGCAGCAGTATTGAATCAAAGAGATAGAGTTAATTGATTAGTGCTGGGGACAGCCTGGACAGCAGTGACCAGTGGTGCCATTTCAGGGCTGCACAATGAAGGCAGAGCCATGGCTGACATTCCCACAACCCTGCAGGGCTTGTGTCCAGGGAATGGAAAGTCATAGGAAGGAGTGAAAGTTTCATGTGGACACTTTGCATGTGGGAAAGCAGTTTTAAAGTCAGAGACTCTGAAGAACTGAAGAATCGTAGAATGGTTGAAACCTCATGGAAATTGGAGGATATTTACAGTGGTGTTATTTACTTCATGTGGTGTTGATCTGATGGTAGCTGTGTTTCCACACTAGAGAACAAAAGGAGACACAACCTGATGTTGCTTTGTCCTTATTTATCCCTATGAGACTTGCTAGCCTGTAAAATATCTTACCCTCTAAATGTGCATGTGTGTGATTGAAGGGCACAAAGGACCATGAGAAATCCATGGGGGTCTGAGGTGCTGCTCTAACACCATCTGTGATGGCTCCAGGCTGTTGCACATGGAACAGGGGTAAGGCTGGCCCAGAGCTGCAGCCTGCAGCCTATGCTACAAGGAGCTGTGACTTTCAAGGTTTCATGCCCACCTGCCTCACCATGGCACTCAGGGTCACCCTCAGTATCTCTGGGACCTACCAAAGCCAATTCTATTCACACACCTCAGAGTCTCTAATAATGAAGGTTTAATCTAGGAATGAGAAAGTCCTATACAGATGTTGCCTGATGGCTTCTTAAGGATGTTTGTGTGAATAATATTCTTTATTTAGCCATACAACCCACCCATGGATGCTTCAGGGTTTGCTGCACTGGAGATTTTGATCAGAATTCTTCTAAAACTCAGTCAGCAAAGAGAAGCCCCAGATGGGCTCCAAAACCCTGCAGATTTGGGACTTCACTGGAAGCTCACAGAAGGCTTAATGTCAGGGAACTTCCACGCTGTGTTGGAGCATCTTCCTGTTAGGGATCCAACACCCTCAAATCCCCATCCTCCCAGATAATTGTAATCCCTGTGGAGCAAGCATTAAAGATACAAATATTGGTGAGGATCAGGACCTCAATCTTTAATTGTGACCATAAGGAGATTACTGAGATGGGGGGAGATTAACTGCCGCAGACTGAGGAATTGATTTCAGACCTCGAGCACTCTGCTGCCTCTTCTACCTAGGGAGGGTGTAAGGCACCATATTCGTCTTCTGTAGAAGAGCTGGAGCACAGGCAGGATGCTTTCTGTCCCTTCTGCTCTCACTTTCCAGGGGTGGTGAAGGATTGCTGAGACCAGGAGGGAAAAGACTTTGTGGAGATGTGTGGCGCAGGTACAGACGCCCAGCCCCTGGCCCAAAGCACTTCCTCTGTCAGTTTGTGCTGCTTTGCCTGCATCCTCTATCCAAGGGAAGTGTAGGCAGGAAAGCAGAAGAACATTTGTCACTGGAAGTCTTGTCAGACATTGGAAGAGGCTGTGCAGGGAGGTGGTGGAGTCACCATCCCTGGAGGCGTTTAAAAGCCGAGTAGGTGTGGTGCTTGGGGACGTGGCTTGGTAGAATAGGGTTCATAGACTTAGAGAATGGTTTGGGTTGGAAAGCACCTTAAAAATCACCCAGTTCCAATCACCTGCCACTAGACCAGCTTGCTCAGGGCCTCATCAAACCTGACCTTGACCAACTCCAACGAGAGGACATGGACTCAATGATCTTGAAGGTCTTTTCCAACTTAAATGATTCTATGACAAGTGTGAAAACTGAACCTCCCTCCCTGTCCCACCCCTGGTTTCGAGGTGGCACAACCACAACTCGAGGGAAAGGAAGCCCCATGGAGAGCTTCGCCTCACACACCGCTGTCAGCTGCCTTCTGCTGCTCTAGGCTTTGATGCACAGTTTGGGAGGCAGCTTAGCAAATCTCCACAGCAACCCCATGTGTACCATAAAATTGTGAATTATCTTGTTTAGGAGAGGTTCGTTAGGAAGATTAATGAGGTATTATTGTTCTCTCATTCCATGTCCTGATGCAGAGGGGGCACAGGCGTTTTCCCAGCTGTGTGTGGCAGCAATTGGTCCTCTCCAGGGTCCCCAGCATCCTGTGCTGTGATCAGTCACACTGCTCATCTCTGGAAGTGTGATTTGTCAGCTTAATTAGCCCTCAAGGAAGCACTTCTTTTAAAAGAAGACAACAGTTTTGTTTTTCCCTAGCAGGACATCATGTCGTTAGCAGTGGCAATTTGTTTAAAATAAAAGAGCTTTTAAGATGAGCTTTATCTGAACCCCTAACAGTCATTTAGGGCTTTCCCCCACCCCTGAAGCCACCTGCTTGGCTGTCCCCTGTGAGCTGCTAGCCCCATTAGGATAAGATTAATGCAATGATTCATAGCTTCATAAAATGGGCTGGGTTGGGAAGGACCTTAAAGATCATCCAGTTCCAACCCCCTGCCATGGGCAGGGCACCTCCCGCAAGCCCAGCTTGCTCAAGCCCTCATCCAGCCTGGTTTTGAATACCTCCAGGGAAGGGGCATCCACAACCTCCCTGGGCAACCTGTTCCAGTGTCTCCCCACCCTCAGTGTCATTAGGAATAGTGTGGCCAGCAGGAGCAGGGAAGTCATTGTGCCCCTGGACTCTGCACTGGTTATGCCACACCTTGAGTCCTGTGTCCAGTTCTGGGCCCCTCAGTTTAAGAAGGACATCGAGACACTTGAACGTGTCCAGAGAAGGGCAACAAGGCTGGGGAGAGGCCTTGAGCACAGCCCTGTGAGGAGAGGCTGAGGGAGCTGGGGTTGCTTAGCCTGGAGAAGAGGAGGCTCAGGGGAGACCTTATTGCTCTCTACAACTACCTAAAAGGTGGTTGTAGCCAAGAAGGGGTTGGTCTCTTCTCCCAGGCAACCAGCACCAGAACAATGAGACATAGTCTCAAGCTGTGCCAGGGGAGGTTTAGGCTCGAGGTGAGGAGAAAGTTCTTCACTGGGAGAGTTGTTGGCCAATGGAATGGGCTGCCCAGGGAGGTGGTGGAGTCACCATCCCTGGAGGTGTTCAAGAGGGGATTGGACGTGGCACTTGGTGCCATGGTTTAGTCATGAGGTCTGTGGTGACAGGTTGGACTTGATGATCTTTGAGGTCTCTTCCAACCTTAGTGATACTGTGAATACTGTGCTCTCCAGTCTAAACATCCCCTCTTCCATGCTTGTCACACATGGATCTGACTGCAGAAGCCAGCTCAGGCTAGGAACAGCATCTGAGGGGTTAGATGGACTTAAGATGTGGGAGCATCACAAAACAGAGCTGCAGCCCTGCTCCCAGCCCAGGTATGAGAGTAGCAGTAGCCAAAACCACCCCGGAGCAAGGGGCCCTGGGGCCATGAGGAGAGCCTTCATCCACCCAGTTACAGGCCACCGGGGCTCAGCTCTGCAGCCTGCCTTTTACCAAGGCTCTGGCCCTCGGTGTACTTACATTTGGGGTTTGCCTTTCTTTTCCTCAGTCACAGGCACAATGTCACCAACAGGGCTCCTGCTCTGCCCACAGTGTGCAACTGCAGGGCCACGGGCTGCCAATTAATTGCCGTTTCAGGCACCCTTCGTTATCTGCACGCTATTAATTACTTTAACGATGCAGTCATTCAGATTGAAATTATGATACTAGTAAAGTTTAATTAGAAAAATCAATAACTCATTAACAGGTTACTGCTACTCACACCTGTATCCAGCTCCTGTGCTGGAGGAGCAGTTGTGCTGTGGCTCAGAACCCATGGATCTTCTTGCCAGGAGTAGTTTGTCAGTAGGACAATGGTGGCAGGAGAGTGATGGAGTCACCCCTTGGTTCCTTTAGACTCTGGACCACAAGCTGGGTTGATTCTTTTCCTCCTGCAAGGCACTGCTGAGTGTCCCAGATCATATTTAGTCTTTATTTTATTCAAAGAGCAAATAGCATCTAGGTGTTGGCAGAGCTGATGTGAACTCTGTCTTCACACAGTGCTTTGGAAGGGATAAGCCACCACATTTGTGGCCACAGTTTTGGAGCATAGGCCAGGAGTATCATCAGCCAAGGAGCACAGCCTGGTTTGAGAGACAGAGCAGCCCCTCTTACAGAACCCCAGCATGGTGGGGTTGGAAGGGACATCTGCAGATCATCCAGTCCAATCTCCCTGCTAAAGCAGGGGCACCCACAGCAGCTTGCCCAGGATCACAATGGCCAGGTGGGGTTGGAAGAGGACTCTACAACCTTTCTGGGCAGCCTGCTCCAGAGCTCCACCATGTTCACACCAAGCAAGTTTCTCCTGCTGTTCAGATGGAACCTCCTGGGTTCTAGTTTGTGCCCATTGCCCCTTGTCCTGTCCCTGGGCTCCACTGAGAAGAGTCTGGCCCCAGCCTCTTGCCCCTCATGGGTCTGTTAGTTCTTGCTGAGCATTGAGCAGATCCCCTCAGGGGCTGCTCTTCTCCAGGCCCAACAGCCACAGGGCTCTCTGCCTTTCCTCCTCACAGAGATGCTCCAGGCCCTTCACCATCTCTGACGCCTCCACTGGACTCTCCCTAGTAGTTCCCTGTCTCTCTTGAACTGGAGAGCCTACAGCTTGACCTAGTACTGCAGCTGTGGCCTCAATGGGGCAGAGTAGAGGGGGAAGAGAAGTCCTGGAATAAATCAGGGTTGCAGATTTCTGCTAGAAAAATAGGTGGAAGAAACAGAGCAAAGAACATTTTCTGGGACTAGTTGGCAGAGACTGAAAACACCAAGAAATTCCACTTTCCTTCAAGTGGGAACAACTTGAGGGTGGCCAGCAGACTGCACAGGTTCAGCATCCTTGTTGTAACTCTTACTTCACATCTGCTGTTCCCCAACTTCATCAAAGAGAGATTTAATCTCTTGCATCATCACTTACTCTAGCTGATGGTACATGCAGAGAGCTGGAGCTCAGGGAAAGAGCCAGTGGCACATAGAGTGCTTGTCATTAGATAGAATAGAATAGAATAGAATAGAATAGAATAGAATAGAATAGACCAGGTTGGAAAAGACCTTCAAGATCATCGAGTCCAACCCATCATCCAACACCACCTAATCAACTAAACCAAGCACCCTAGCAAGTCTCTTCCTAAACACCTCCAATGATGGTGACTCCACCACCTCCCTGGGCAGCCCATTCCAATGGGCAATCACTCTCTTTGTGAAGAACTTCTTCCTAACATCCAGCCTGAACCTCCCCTGGCACAGTTTGAGACTGTGTCCTCTTGTTCTGGTGCTGCTTGCTTGGGAGAAGAGACCAGCCCCTGCCTGGCTACAACCTCCCTTCAGGTAGTTGTAGAGAGCAAGAAGGTTTTCCCTGAGCCTCCTCTTCTCCAGGCTAAGCAACCCCAGCTCCTAATAACTGGGGAGAGGAGAGGATGAACCTGGAGAAATATCAGCTGCATAGATTCCAAAGTCCTGCTGTCCCACCTCCCAGCACACTGAGCAGACATCCATCTCCTCAGCCCCACAGAGCTGTTAATGCAAATGTCTGCAAATGTTCTGGGACAGCCACAGCCTTTGACTTCAGGATTTCAAGCATCCCAGCCACTCTGTCTGCAATTCCTCATTCCTGAGCCCCACAGCATAATAAATCTCACCCTGGCTGCATTTTCTCCAGATACTCATAATGTTCCCCCAATTAATGCCTGACTGCTGGCAGGTGAGCTGCTTCCCTTCCCCCCTGGGACTGGCACACTCAATTCCTGCCAGCAGCTGTGTGTAAGCAGGAGAGCAGAACACAAATTCGCTTTATTTCTGCTCCACGCATGGCTGAGTATTTTCAACTCATTTTTATGCAGAGGTTTTTGTGTTAAATAAAGCTCTTCCCTCCCAGCCTGTGCCTTACACTGGGCTTTTTTTTCAACATCGTTTCAATTAGGCTGGAATGTCTCTGAGGCCGTGGTGAGTGATGCCAGCCTGCGCGGTGGACATCTGCTCTCGCAGGGAGGACCAGGCAGGGAGAGGAAGCATCCAGCTTCCTGCATCATGCCAGGTCATGCACAAGGGTGTTTCAAAGCATCAGGGCATCATTTGCACAAATGAGGATCCTTGGGAGTTTAGAGCCTGATCTAAGGGACAGCTAACTGATTATCAAAGCAGAACAGCCTGGCTGGAAAATTCCTGGTGGTGACGCTGACAGCAGCCACCCAGCTGGGTTTGGTTCAGAGGCCAGCAGAGCCTCAGGGAGGTTGTGCCTTCAGGGAGATGCTGTGCTGGTCTACTGAACACAGAGTTAGGTCATATTTACACTGAATGCACGTGGATTTCTCTGTGTGAAACTCCTGGGCAGCCTTGGACCCTGCAGATTTCCACACTTGTGTTCAGTGTCACCTTTTAACCTCCCACGCCAAGCTCCTGGTCCTACTCGCAGATTCATAGAATGGGTTGGGTTGGGAGGGACCTTAAAGATCCAGTTCCAACCCCCTGTCATGGGCAGGGACACCCTCCACTAAAGTAGGTTGCTCAAGGTCCCTCCCAACCTCGTCTTGAACACATCCAAGTAGGAGACACCCACAACCTCCCTGGGAAACCTGTTCCAGTGTCTCACCACCCTCACTGTCAAGCATTTCTTCCTAATCTCCAGTCTAAATCTCCTCTCTTCCAGCTCAAAACCATTGTCCCTTGTCCCAGCACTACAAGCCCTTGTAAAAAGTCTCTCTCCAGATTTCTTCTGGGCCCCTTTCAGGTGCCCCATATCAAAGTGCACACAGGTAACTTCCATTAACATGAAACCAGAAAGCAGGAAAAATATTTTGTGAGCTTGATCCAAGGTTGAGGAAAATGGGAAGATATCTTTCCATTCCCTCTGGTGGACATGACAGAGTTATTTGGGCTGCAGAGGACCTCCAGAAGACTCAAGTCCAACCTTCTGCTCAAGGGTAAATGCTGATTTCTGGCCAGGTTGCTTAAGGCAGCTAGTTCTTGAAAGCCACTGCTGCCTGGGCCAGTGTTCAGCTATTCTTGTAGCCAAAATCTGATGATCTAGAATCTCACCTCCCTCACTCCATGGCTGTCAGCTCACCTTCTCCCTCTGCATCCAAGCAGAAAGCTTGATCCCATTAACTTTGACCTCTTCCCAGTTCCTGGAAGGCTGCTGTTGGATCCCCCTGAAAGGATCCTGGCTCAAACAAGCCCAGTTCCCTCAGCCTGTCCTGGCAGAAGCTCCAGTCTCCGGGAACATTGGCATGTGCACAGCTAATTACAGTCCCCATTTGCCTCCCTGCAAATCAGCCACTGCTCAGCCAACTCCATCCCACAGCCTTGCAGCTCAGGGCAGTGCAGCATGGGAGCACGGGGTGGGGGGTTTCTTGCCTTTCAGAGAGAAATAACCAGGGTCCCACAGTGGTGATGCACAAACTGAGGAGGTCGCAGAGAGGTGTTCCAAAATGACAGCTTCTGGGCTCCTTCACACTCTGAATGGGACAGGGTCAGATGCTCAGTTGGTGTAAGCTGTCACAGCACCATTTACTCTCGTACAGCATTTCATTTCTCCAGCTAAGGATTAGCCCAACAGCTTCTCATAGGAGGCCAGCCAGCATTTCAAATCACAGCCTTGTTATTTTGGCAGCTTATCTCCTTGAACACAAACCAATTATTGTTGGAACGCAGTCTCTTTCCCTTCAGCTACATTCGAAAGCCTGAGCAGCCCCTTCTTCTCCCACTGCTGCTCCTTGAATGCTTGGAGAGCACCAGGGTGGAAGATCAGGAGGGATCACGTTGGCAAAGATAAAGTGGTGGGCATTAGCAGGCAGAAATCCCTACATAAATACCCAGGGGCACACAAGTCACCTGCTTACAGGCACTAAACAAGAAAATCCCCCATTCCACAGCAGCGTTGCTTCAAGTTTCCCTTCTCCTAAAAATCCCCCAGGGCCAGACTTCTGGAAGCTCAGAGCTTCAAAGAGGTGGCAAAGATGGAAAGGAAAGAGCAGCTCATGCTGGCAGGGTGATTCCTCAGATCCCCCTGAACCACAGAGACAGCTACAGGTGAAGAATGGTCAAATAAACCAGGTTCCAAACGGTTCCATAGCCTGGTTTTCACTCACGCTCAAGGTACTCCTAAGTTTGTTCCCTGAACTCTTAGGCAAAAGCTGTGGCCATCACAGCAGAGAAACGAAATCAAAGCCAAAGGAAAGTTTGAGAGGTTATAAATCTTGTCCTGCCCTCATCCTTCATTTTCATATTTGGGGAAAGGGAGAGGTCTAAAAGAATGTCTGCAAAAGCTTCAGCTAATGGCTGTGTCCACCTGGCAGCTTTGAGTATATTAATGTCTTTTTTCTCTCTATGTCTGTGAAGTCCAAGGACTCACATCCAGAGGGAGAGAATGCCAGAATGGAAGCTCAGCCCAGCTCAGCTGGTTCAGCTGCACATCCTCTTCCTTTTCCTTCCCAAGAAATACAGTTTTTTATCTGGGACTTTTTGTTTTCAACTCAGAGTTGAAGCAAAGACACAGGATGTTGAGGTGGGGTTTTTTTTAACCCATCCAGCATGGGGAGTGAGTAAAAGCCACACTGTGCATGAACACCAGCAACTTAGAACTCTGGGAATGTTTCAGCAGCTCCTCTTTGAAAGAAGGTCCAGAAAACTGGTTCCTCTTTGTCTTTTGTCCCAAGTGCCAGGACAAATCTGTGTTAGAATGGAATAGAATAGAATTAACCAGGTGGGAAAACACCTTTGAGATCATTGAGTCCAACCTATCATCCAACACCATCTAATCAACTAAATCATGGCACCAAGCACCCCATCCAGTCTCTACCTAAATACCTCCAGTGATGGTGACTCCACCACCTCCCTGGGCAGCACATTCCAATGGCCAATCACTCTTTCTATGAAGAACTTCTTCCTAACATCCAGCCTAAACCTCCCCAGGCACAGCTTGAGACTGTGTCCTCTTGTTCTGGTGCTGCTTGCGTGGGAGAAGAGACCAACCCCCACCTGGCTACAACCTCCCTTCAGGTAGCTGTGGAGAGCAATAAAGTCACCCCTGAGCCTCCTCTTCTCCAGGCTAAGCAACCCCAGCTCCCTCAGCCTCTCCTCATAGGGTTTGTGCTCCAAACCCCTCCCCAGCTTTGTTGCCCTTCTCTGGACACGCTCCAGCAAGTCAACATCTTTCCTAAACTGAGGGGCCCAGAACTGGACACAGGACTCAAGGTGTGGCCTAACCAGTGCAGAGTACAGGGGCACAATGAGCTCCTTGCTCCTTCTGGCTACATTGGTCCTGATCCAGGCCAGGATGCCGTTGACCTTCTTGGCCAATGTTCTTGGCCTTGTTCCTCCTTCTTGCCTCTTCTCTCCCACTTCTGGGGTGAAATTGGTGCTGAGCACTTCGGGAAGACCAAGCTCTCTGTGCCCCTTTGGATGCCAAATGGGCAGGTCACTGCTGAGATGCTGGGATATGTCAGCCATGAGCCTGGGAAGATGTTCTTCCTGGAGAATTTGGGGTTACAGCAAGCTGCCTAAATAAAGGAGAAAGTCTGATATGATCTCTCCTGTTCAATTAAAAACAAAAAGCAATGACAGATTTGCTTCTCAAGCCCTTCTCTTCTGTACAAGCCTTGGTATATAAGACACAAAAGAAAAATATCCCTGAAAAAAAACTAAACTTGTGCAGTTTGAAGTGGAAATGTCCTCATGAACTCTGGGCCAGGCTGGTTTGATGCCCAAATGCTTTGATGTGTGTTTGCATCAGGGTAGTTCTGCAGTTTGAAATCAGTTCTACACAGCTCTCTTTTCTTCCACTTCCTCTATGTACAGTTGCACATCTCCCTGCTTTGAAGCAGGGGACAAGCACTGTCTGCTGATGGAAGAAACCAGCAAGAGAAATGAAGGTTTGGGAATCAATTACCAACCCCTTTCTGTGAATGAGGAGAGGACAAGGACTGCCTGAGATGAAAAAATGCTGGAACAGGTTGCACAGAGATATGATTGAGGCCCCATTCCTGAAGATAGCCAAGGTCAGATTTGATGGGGCCCTGAGTAAAACCTGATCTGGCTGGGGATGTCCCTGCTCGCTGCAGGGTTGTTGGCCAAGGTGACTTTTGAGGGTCCCTCCTGACCCCCTGACCTGCAATTCTGTGCTCACAGAAGAAAGCAGCAAGAGAAACGGAGGTTCAGGTATCAATTACCAACCCCTTTCTGTGAATAAGGGGAGGACAAGGACTGCCTGAGATGAAAGAATGCTGGAACAGGTTGCACAGATATATATGCACAGAGGCCCCATTTCTGGAGATATCCAAGGTCAAATTTGTTGGGGCCCTGAGTAAAACCTGATTCGGCTGGAGATGACAAGGTGACTTTTGAGGGTGCCTTCTGACCTGATGCATTCTGTAATTCTGTGCTCACAGAAGAAAGCAGCAAGAGAAATGGAGGTTTAGATACCAATTACCAGCCCCCTCCTTTGAAGAAGAGGGCAGGGATGAGCTGATAGTGGAAGAAACCGGCAAGAGAAATGAAGGTTTTAGATACCAATTACCCACCACTGCATGAGGAACTTCCCAAGGGACAGGATAATTCAGCTGTGAGACAGGAGCACCTGCACAGAGCTTGGACAGCAAGCAGAACATAAGGCTGCTCGTTTTAAACTGCTTTACAAGGACCAATACATGGTGCCAGCAAGCGAAACACCCGAGAGGTCTGATGGATAATGCCCTGTGCTCATCCATCCTGCAGTGCTGCTGCACTGAGCCATGGAGATGAGAGCAAGGGCAGAGCCACCAGCTGAACAGGTTAGCTCACCATCCTGCTTTGTGCTGCAACATAATTCAACAGAAAAAAAACCCCAAAGAAATAAATAACTCATTCTGTCAGCCCTGTTACTCTGAACACCATTAGTTCAGTCACTTACACAGCAGGGAAAGGCTCTCCTGCATGCTCTCAAATAGCTTTGGGGGGGGTGGGGGGATGGGGAAATAGGGGGGAAAAAGTACTCTGTGAATCACCTGAAAACTAATGCAGATTTTTTTTTCCACCAGAGGTAAAACAAGTCCCTGTCTACATGAAATACAACAAACTGCACAGCCAAGCCTTCCCTGTGCCATGCAAAGCCTCTGTAATTGCTCCACACCCTCCCCAGCTGAATGAATGTATGAATGATTCACGCCTTACCTCGGTGATTTGAAATGAAAACCCATCAATTGTGTGCTAAGTGTGAACTTGAGAGAAAACAACATCACCTTAACCACAACCCATTCAAAGGAAGCTGGAGAGACCACAGCCCAGCAAATGACTAAACACAGCTGACATCAAAAAGAGGGACTGAGGGCACTGATTGACAGCCGCCTAAACATGAGCCAGCAGCGTGTCCACGTGGCCAAGAAGGCCAATGGCATCCTGGCATGCATCAAGAACAGTGTGGCCAGCAGGAGCAGGGAAGTCATTGTGCCCCTGGACTCTGCATTGCTTAGGCCACACCTTGAGTCCTGTGTCCAGTTCTGGGCCCCTCAGTTTAGGAAGGACATCGAGACACTTGAATGTGTCCAGAGAAGGGCAACAAGGCTGGGGAGAGGCCTTGAGCACAGCCCTGTGAGGAGAGGCTGAGGGAGCTGGGGTTGTTTAGCCTGGAGAAGAGGAGGCTCAGGGGAGACCTCATTGCTCTCTACAACTACCTGAAGGGTCGTTGTAGCCAGGAGGGGGTTGGTCTCTTCTCTCTAGCAACCAGCACCAGCACAGGGGAAGTTTAGGCTGGAGGTGGGGAGAAAGTTCTTCACTGAGAGAGTTGTTAGCCATTGGAATGGGCTGCCCAGGGAGGTGGTGGAGTCACCATCCCCGGAGGTGTTCAAGAGGGGATTGGAGGTGGCACTTGGTGCCATGGTCTAGTCATGAGGTCTGTGGTGACAGGTTGGACTTGATGACCTTTGAGGTCTCTTCCAACCTTGGTGATACTGTGAATACTGTGAAAATAAACCAATATCAGCTCAAAAAATGTATTTTGCTTGTTGGGATGGAGTCCATAACTCTGAGTGGCCCATGGCACAACAAGATCAACAGCAACGTTTATCTCGGCTAGATGTATGAACTTGAGAGAGGCTCCTGATGATGAAACACCCAATTCACTTCTTCTTTCCCATATTGCTTTAAAATTTCACAGGCAAAAAAAAAAAAAAAAAAAAACCAGAAAGAGAGGGAGAGTCATGAGCTGAAACAGCTGTTTTTTTCAGCAGCCAGACATCTCCACACCTGGTGGGATTTGATTTCCCCTGGGCAAGCATTTTCCTGGTGAGCACCAAGGGAGCTGTATATGGGGTGGGGTGGGGGGTGGGGGTGAGCAGAAAGATCAGGACAAAAGAATTTTCTACCCACGTGGAAATTCAAGACTTTTCCAGTATCTGAAGGGGGCTACAAGAAGGCTGGGGAGGGACTTCTTAGGGTATCAGGTAGTGATAGGACTAGGGGGGATGGAATGAAGCTGGAGGTGGGGAGATTCAGGCTGGACGTGAGGAGGAAGTTCTTCACCATGAGAGTGGTGAAGCCCTGGAATGGTTGAGGCCCCATCCCTGGAGGTGTTTAAGACCAGGCTGGATGAGGCTCTGGCCAGCCTGATCTACTGTGAGGTGTCCCTGCCCATGGCAGGGGGGTTGGAACTAGATGACCCTTGTGGTCCCTTCCAACCCTGACTGATTCTATGATTTTCCCCTGTGCTCAAAACCCACCAGTTCTAGCACACTCTCCATCAACCCTACAAAGGCATAAGCCAAGGTTCTGCTGCTGGGCTGAAGGGGTTAAAAAGCTGGCTGGGGGAAGCCACCCTCAGCAGTGCTTGGCACCCACCCCAAGAGGGGTGAAGGGTGCAGGACACCCGTGCCCAGGGTGGCTGCTGCTCCATGGGATGCTCCATTTCATTCTCATCAGGCACTGCAGGCTCCTGAGCCTCAGCTAATTATACAAGATTTATCTGTAGGAAAACACGAGGATTAGGCAGGCAGGAAAGCAGCTCAAATTTATTTGTGAGGTTTTGTTTAATAAAAAGGTGTAAAACCCAGGATTTGTACAGAAACAAATCACTTCTGAAAGATGTATCTGAAGGCAGGCAGGGGGAGGAGAGCAGCATTCAGCTTTTTTTTTTTCCCCTTCTCCCAGTCTTTCATGCTTGCTGTCAAGGGGTGGGGTGGGGGGAGATCATAATAGAAGGGATCTGAACTAGTGATGCAGCAAGGAGTTGGTGCTCGTGGGAGATAGAAAACTGCTGCTCCTCCCTTTGCACCTGAGAGCCACATATGAGGGTGGTGGAGGATGAGAAGCTGGAAATGAGCCAGCAATGGACACTTGCAGACCAGAAAACCAATGGCATCCTGGACAATGTCAAAAGCACCATGGCCAACGGATGGAGAGAGGTGATTCTGCCCCTCTGCTTTGCTGAGAGCTCAGCTGGAGTCCTCTGTCCAGATCTGGAGTTCTCAACACAAGGAGAACAAATTGCTGGAACAGGTCCAGAGGAGGCCATGAAGATGATCAGAGGGCTGGAGCACCTTCTCTGTGGGGACAGGCTGAGAGACTTGGGGTTGTTCAGCCTGGAAAAGAGAAGGCTCCAGAGGCCATAGAGCTGCATTTCAGTATCTGAAGGGAACCTGCAGGAAGGCTGGGGAGTGACAATTTAGAAGGGCTTCTGGTGATGGGAGAAGGGGCAATGGTTTGAAACTGGAGCAGAGTAGGTTTAGGTTGGACATCTTCACAGTAAGGGTGGTGAAATACTGGAACAAGTTTGCTCAGGGGTTGTGGTTGAGGCTCCATCCCTGGAGACATTCAAGATCAGACTCAATGTGGCTCTGGGCAGACTGCTCTAGTGGGAGGCATCCCAGCTGAGTGCAGGGGGGGTTGGACAAGATGACCTTTGAGAGTCCCTTCCAACCCAATGCGATGTGTGAAAATCCTGAATCCCTATCTGTGTTGTGCACCAGATCTTAGCTCCTGAGGAGCTCAGTCCCCACAGGGCAAGATCAAACCCCTGCTATCCCAGCCTCAAAATGATCAATCCCCCCCAAAAAAACCCCTAAGGTAGGCAGTGTTCAATTGCAGTCAGTATCAAAGCTCTCCCCTGTGTCACCAGCAGTAGGACGAGCCTGAGGCAGGATGGGGACACGCACAGATGACACCATATGGACGGGGAAAGGTCAGCACAGCTCCCACTGCGTGAGCTGACAAACTAAACCCATTCACGCCGCGAGGGACCTGAAGCCTCCTGCTTTACACAGCGCTTGTGCAAAGGTTCCTTTGAATTTACACCTGCTAGGAGCTGTGTGAGCAGCTCTTTCACTCCTGCTGGACAGGGTCACATCTCCCCAGAGATGAGAACAGCGCAGGGCTGGCTTTACACCTCGGGTGAGAAACCCCTGCTATGAACATCGCCGAAACAAAGCTTTTCATCCTGACCTTTACTCTTACTCCTTTATTCTGGCAAAGAGAGCTTTCAGTCTTATTTCTTTAGAGAAAAAAAAACTTCTTCCCAACCCACATAAACTCTCCCCCCAGTTCCTTAGTTACATTAATTAGCTATCACACATTGATCCTAATCTGAGGTGCGCACGGAAAGAACTCAGCAGCCTTTCACTGCTTGTGTTTAGAGCTCCTCTGTGCCAGAGCTGTCATAAATCAACCTCGAGACTCTGCAGGTTAAACCTCCTGCCCCAGAATTTAATTTATTACCAACTCTCTCATCAGATTTACATCTGATTACTGAGCAGATAACGCCATTTGTGTCGCCCTTTCATCCCCAGGAGCACGCTGCTCCTCCCGAAGGATTTCAGCCACGGCAGCCTGCTCTTGTTCAGCATCTTGGGCAATCCCAGAATCATGGGATGGGGGGGGCTGGAAGAGACCTCTGCAGATCATACAGTCCAACCTCCCTGCTAAAGCAGGGGCACACACAGCAGCTGGCTCAGGATCACAATGTCCAGCTGGGTTTGGAAGCTCTTCAGAGAAGAAGATTCCACAACCTCCCTGGGTAGCCTGCTCCAGGGCTCCAGCACCCTCACACCAAAGAGGTTTCTCCTCCTGTTCAGATGGAACCTCCTGGGTTCCAGTTTGTGCCCAGTGCCCTTTGGCTTGTCACTGAAAACCACTGAGAAGAGACTGGCCCCATCCTCTTCCCTTCTCCCTTTAGCTCTTGCTGAGCATTAAGCAGATCTCCTCTCAGGCTGCTCTTCTCCAGCTATTGATCAGCATGACAAGCAAAGTCTTCTTGAAAAGCTCTGCCACAGGATGACACAGAAGGGATAAAAGAGATGGATAATGGGACAAGTAGAAACCAAAAAAGTCCTAGGTTCCCTCTCACTTCTTGACCACCATTTAACACTTCAGTGAACTGAAACTGGGAATGTCACCACTAGCAGCGCTGTTAACAGAAGAGTTTGATACTGATTTTGTAGTCTGCTGTTCATAAGAAGTGGCTTTCCTGTATTATAAATTGTCTTACAAATCCATTTCTGGGAGGAAGGGCTTATTTTTCTTCTCCTTTAGACTGCAAGCTCTGAGGAGCAAGGGCTGCCTGAGTCTTCCTTCTGTGTAGTGCTTGGTAGAGGCAGCAGAATAGAAAGAAATGGATTTGTAAAAGGTAAAAATAACTCTTGCACAGACAGCCTGAAAAACGAGGGTAGAAAATAACCTTTTGTACAGAGAACCCTAAAATAAAAACCTGCTGACCAGATGGGTCCCTTTCCTCCTGGGACAAGCCCACGCTGTGCTCCAGCTCCCAGGTGGAGAAGATGCCCTTGGGATGTGTTCTCGGTTGTGAAAACCAACATCAGAGTCGCACGGAAATTTCAAGGCAACCCAAAAGATTCCAGGTGTCATCTCTCTGCAGTGCACTGCACAGCAGCACAAAAGATCACTCAGCAGCAGCCATCCTGCAGGACACAAAACCTCAGGCAGCTTTTTGAGCTCTCAGGTCTCCTGCAGCTTTAGGAGTTTGTGTCTAAAAGCTTCTCCTGGAGGTGAGCTGGGGAAAGCGTTGTCAGAAGAGAATTTAATTCCCTAATTCAATCAACTTTCTTACAAAGCCAGATTTTACAGAACCCCAGCATGGTGAGCACGGGAAGGGACCCCTGCAGATCATCCAGACCAACCTCCCTGCTAAAGCAGGGCACCCACAGCAGCTTGCTCAGCATCACAATGGCCAGGTGGGGCTGGAAGCTCTCCAGAGCAGGAGACTCCACAACCTCTCTGGGCAGCCTGCTCCAGGGCTCCAGCAACCTCACACCAAAGTGGTTTCTCCTCCTGTTCAGATGGAACCTCCTGGGTTCCAGTTTGTGCCTGTTGCCTCTTGTCCTGGGCATCACTGACTAGAATCTGGCCCCATTCTTTTGCCCCCTATCTTTTAGCTCTTGCTGAGCATTGAGCAGATCCCCTCTGGGGCTGCTCTTCTCCAGGCTCCAGGGCTCTCAGCCTTTCCTCCTCACAGAGATGCTCCAGGTCCCCTCAGCATCTCTGAAGCCTCCACTGGACTCTCTCCAGTAATTCTGTCTCTCTTGAACTGGGGAGCACACAACTGGACCCAGGATTGCAGCTGTGGACTCAGTGGGATAAACTAGAGGTAGAGGAGAACCTCCTTTGACCTGCTGGCCACATGTTCTTGATGCAGTCCCAAGCAGTTCCAAGCCAGCCCTTTCTGCTTCTCACATGACAATAAAACCCCTTACCCAAGTACATGACCAAATCAAATTCTTTTGGGCAAATTTTAATCCCATTCCACAGGCTGAAGACATTGCAGAGGGAAAGGTTGCTTTCTTCTTGGTCTTCCCATTTTTTGCTGCCAAGAGGAACATATCAGTAGTAAAGAAGGTGAGAGGGAAGTGGAAGGAGCATCAAATGCTCCCTTAAGAGCTCTAATCAGAACACTGAGCACCAGCAGCAGGAGAACAAGTGCAGAGCAGAGCGTTCCCCAACAGATGGTGAGAGGCAGAGATGGCACCAGGGCAGCTCTGTGCCAAGCTCTATGTGGTACAGTCAAGGGACAACGGTGAGATTCACCCCTTCACGGTCACCATGGGCCACAGATAGCTGAGAGGGACAGAATGAGCAGATGCCACAGAAAAATGTCTACATAGCATGCAGGGAGTGTTTAAGAGGTTGAACCTGAGCTGCTCAGCATGAACAGCGCTTGAAAGATGTCCAAGCCACTGGAGATGCCATCAGCACCAGGGAGAGGGGAGGTAAGAGAGACATCTCTCATCATCTGACACTCCAGCGAGGCTCAGAGCACAGCTTATTGACTTGAATGAACAGAGAGATGATGGTTTGGGGTCAGAAGATGTGTGGTTTAAATAATGAAATAAAGGCAGAGAGGAACAGAGAGAGCTGGAGCTGGATGAGGCACTGCAGACTTGAGCAGAGGCAGCTGCACACTTGGAATGCTTCAACTTCCAGTGCTGCGCCGGCATTTCTCAGCTGCTGGTAAAAATAGCACAGCTGCTGTGGGTGCCAGGGGTGGAAAAGCCTGGGAGGAAGCACCAGTGTCAGACAGGTATCAAAAATAAAAGCCCCTGCTGGGAGTGAGGACTGGAAAACCACCAGGAGAGGGACCAGGTGTCAACAGCGATAAGAGGCTGTGAAAAGCTCTGGGCAAGCAGGGCTGGAGCTGCACCTTCTGCACCAGCTTCCACAGAAGAGTGACAGCAGCTGCTGGGGCATGTCCAGCCTCACTACATGGTACCACAGGCTCTGCAGAACGATGACAGAGTCCACAGCTTGCTCCAGACTACCCAAGGACTCTGTTAGGTTGTTCAACACAAGGTCCTGGCTTTGGGTTAAAAGACCAGAAACCCAATGCCGATTTCTGACAGCACAAGGTAGTTGAGAGCAGCCTGAGAGGGGAATCTTCTCAGTGCTCAGCAAGAGATAAAGGGTGGGGAGCAAGGGCATGGGGCCAGATTCTCCTTGGTGGTGCCCAGTGACAGGACAAGTAGCTAGGGACACAAACTGGAACCCAGGAGCTACCACCTGACCAAGAGGAGAAACTTCTTTGGTGTGAGGGTGCTGGAGCCCTGGAGCAGGCTGCCCAGAGAAGTTGTGGAGTCTCCTTCTCACAGTATCACAGTATCACAGTAACTAAGGCTGGAAGAGACCCCAAGGATCATCAAGTCCAACCTGTTCCAACAGACCTCACAACTAGAGCATGGCACCAAGTGCCACGTCCAATCTCCCCTTGAACACCTCCAGGGACGGAGACTCCACCACCTCCCTGGGCAGCACATTCCAATGACGAATGAAAGAGAGAATCTCTGGAGAGATTTCAAACCCACCTGGACATTGTGGGCCCTGGGCAAGCTGCATGAGTGCCCCTGCTTGGGCAAGGGGTTGGGCTGGTTTTCAAAGGTCCTTTCCAATCCTCACCATGCTGGGATACTGTGAATGTAAACATTTCCATCCCAAGTCTGCCAGCACCTCAGTCCTGAAACAAACACTGTTCATACCACCAGACAGCCAAGGGACACAGACCTGGGGGAAGACCTCAGACTATAGGGTTTTATACATTCTTGATGGAGAAGGTACAAAGCAACTCAATCCCTCCCTCAGTGTCTGTGTGACAGCAGCTGATGGTGCATGGCTCAAGCCCTTTAATCAAAGAACCTAGAAGCTACTGCAAATTCTTGACCAGTGTGTACTGTTGAGAGACAGCTCCAAAAAGATAAAATCATGCTGCTGAGCTGAAAAACAAGGCCTAAGTGTATGTTACTCTTGACTTGAGCATCAGCAGAAGGAAAATAAACAAGGAGAGGAAATGGCATTTGAGGAGAGGAGAGGAGAGGTTCGGAGAGGAGAGGTTCAGAGAGGAGAGGTTCAGAGAGGAGAGGTTCAGAGAGGTTCGGAGAGGAGAGGTGAGGAGAGGTGAGGAGAGGAGAGGTGAGGAGAGGAGAGAAGAGGAGAGGTTCAGAGAGGAGAGGTTCGGAGAGGAGAGGTTCGGAGAGGAGAGGTTCGGAGAGGAGAGGTTCAGAGAGGAGAGGTTCAGAGAGGAGAGGTTCAGAGAGGAGAGGTTCAGAGAGGAGAGGTTCAGAGAGGAGAGGAGAGGAGAGGAGAGGAGAGGAGAGGTTCAGAGAGGAGAGGTTCAGAGAGGAGAGGTTCAGAGAGGTTCGGAGAGGTTCAGAGAGGAGAGGTGAGGAGAGGTTCAGAGAGGAGAGGTGAGGAGAGGAGAGAAGAGGAGAGGTTCAGAGAGGAGAGGAGAGGAGAGGAGAGGTTCGGAGAGGAGAGGTTCGGAGAGGAGAGGTTCGGAGAGGAGAGGTTCGGAGAGGTTTGGAGAGAAGAGGTTTGGAGAGGAGAGGTTCGGAGAGGAGAGGTTCGGAGAGGAGAGGTTCGGAGAGGAGAGGTTCGGAGAGGAGAGGTTCAGAGA
The DNA here is from genome assembly GCF_014839835.1 of Dryobates pubescens. Lineage (NCBI taxonomy): Eukaryota > Metazoa > Chordata > Aves > Piciformes > Picidae > Dryobates > Dryobates pubescens. The sequence continues at coordinate 13,554,815 of NC_071627.1, forward strand.
GGAGAGGTTCAGAGAGGAGAGGAGAGGAGAGGAGAGGAGAGGAGAGGTTCAGAGAGGAGAGGTTCAGAGAGGAGAGGTTCAGAGAGGAGAGGTTCAGAGAGGTTCGGAGAGGTTCAGAGAGGAGAGGTGAGGAGAGGTTCAGAGAGGAGAGGTGAGGAGAGGAGAGAAGAGGAGAGGAGAGGAGAGGAGAGGTTCGGAGAGGAGAGGTTCGGAGAGGAGAGGTTCGGAGAGGAGAGGTTCGGAGAGGAGAGGTTCGGAGAGGAGAGGTTCGGAGAGGTTTGGAGAGGAGAGGTTTGGAGAGGAGAGGTTCAGAGAGGAGAGGTTCGGAGAGGAGAGGTTCGGAGAGGAGAGGTTCGGAGAGGAGAGGTTCGGAGAGGTTTGGAGAGGTTTGGGGAGGTTCGGAGAGGTTTGGAGAGGAGAGGTTCAGAGAGGAGAGGAGAGGTTTGGAGAGGAGAGAGTCTTGAATCATGCAAAGGGTCGTGCTGAATTAGAGTCATCACAGGAATGATGGTGCCTTCAGTCCACTTCCAGAGACCCTATCAAGAGCATTGTTATCCTGCTGCTCGTGGCTTGATGCCCCACATCTCACAAAATCCTGTAGCACGCTCTCAACCACAGCCCCTTCTGTCACGCCAGGAATGCACCTCGTTACACCCATGGAGTTACACCCCTCGTCACACTTTTTCACTCCAGTGGGATCTGAAAGCAAACCAGGCAGCTACATCAAGATTCAAATCATCACCTGCCCTGAGAGGATAAGGCAAGGAAAGCAGAGCTACCTGCGCACAGGCAGCTGCTCCAGGGGGATTTTGGTGGCTTCTGAAGCAAAAGGCAGGCGCAGAGCTCACGTGTCATTTTCTGTCACTGCAAATAGCCAAGGGACCACCTGAGGTAGGAGCTCAAAGTACCCAAAAATGAGTGTGTCAGATGAAGGGTGCCGAACCATTTCCCAGAAACACAGCAGAACCCTGGGAAGTTGTGACTTCAACATGTGAGGCTACTAAATCTCACGTGTGAGAACACACCAGCACGTAAGGTCTGGATTTTTTTGGGAAGCAGATTTGAGCTGAAGGGCAGAAGAGGGGCCACAAGGATGATCACAGGGCTGGAGCACCTCTCCTATGAGGACAGACTGAAGGGGTTGGGGCTGTTCAGTCTGGAGAAGAGAAGGCTCCGAGGTGACCTAATTGTGGCCTTCCAGTATCTGAAGGGGGCCTATTAGAAAGCTGGGGAAGAACTTCTTAGGGTATCAGGTAGTGATAGGACTAGGGGGAATGGAATGAAGCTGGAGGTGGGGAGATTCAGGCTGGGCATGAGGAGGAAGTTCTTCCCCATGAGAGTGGTGAAGCCCTGGAATGGGTTGTCCAGGGAGGTGGTTGGGGCCCCATCCCTGGAGGTGTTTAAGAGCAGGCTGGACGAGGCTCTGGCCAGCCTGATCTAGTGTGGGGTGTCCCTGCCCATGGCAGGGGGGTTGGAACTAGATGACCCTTGTGGTGCCTTCCAGCCCTGACTGATACTATGATACTATGATACCCTCAACTGCCTTAGCGAGATGCCTTCCCTGTTCTGAGGGCAGGTGCCTGAATCCCTGTTGTCTCCAGGCCTTTGGTAAGACAAGGCTTTCTACAAGGGGCTCCTTTGCCAGCCAGCCTGAGCCCCTCCTGCTGCTCCTCACACTTGTTACTTCTTTCCTACTACCACGAGCCTATTGTCACTGCAGCAGGATTCAATTAGCCCTCTCCCTCCCCACAGCCTAATTCTCTCCTCTGCTAATTCTCCAGCCTGGAACAGCAGATGCCTTCCTATCAAAACTTTCAGAGCCGAGTGCTGACATTTGGAGATAAACAGCAAAGCACCAGGCAGGCAGCTAATTCTCATCTCCTCCTGCTCAGAATTTCGATTACCATTTGCTTTTAAGATGTCTATCCACAGCCCTAGCAGGGAGATGTGCCAGACACGCAGCCCAGCTAATAAAAAGCCCCCATCACACTTTGCATGTCAAACAACAGCGCAGAGAGGTTCAGAGACTCCACAGCACCTGCAAAATCCCATTAACTGCACCACTGCTTGAAGACCCAATTTGAAGCTGCAGGAGAAGCTTGTTCTCCAAACTGATGATAGCAAAATAGAATACAACCATCCCTCTGGGGATGGAGATTTGATTTATTTAAGCTCCCTGACCCCAGGGGCTAAAATTCAGTAAATTTGCTGGCAGGGGCAATGAGTAGGTGAGACCAGGGACTCCACATGCTCTGACAGTGCAGTACCTTCCCTTTGCCCCAGGCTCCCTTCATGAGCAGTAAGCAAGTAATTAATCTGGAATAGGATAGGATAGGATAGGATAGGATAGGATAGGATAGGATAGGATAGGACAGGATAGGATAGGACAGAACAGAATACACTACACCAGGCTGGAAAAGATCTTTGAGATCATCAAGTCCAACTTATCATCCAACACTATCTAATCAACTAAACCATGGCACCAAGCACCTCATGCAGTCTCTTCCATGGTCTAGTCGTGAGGTCTGTTGGGACAGGTTGGACTTGATGATCCTTGGGGTCTCTTCCAACCTGTGATACTGTGATCTCCAGTGATGGTAACTCCACCACCTCCCTGGGAATGGGTAGCCCATTCCAGTGGCCAATCTCTCTTTCCATGAAGAACTTCTTATCACAGAATGGTTTGGGTTGGAAGGCACCTTAAAGATCATCCAGATCCAACCCTTGCCATGGGCAGGGACACCTTCCACTAGACCAGGTTGCTCAAGGCCTCATCCAGCCTAGCCTTGGACACCTCCAGAGAGGGGACATCCACAACCTCCCTGGGAAACCTGTTCCAGTGTCTCACCACCCTCACTGTCAAGCATTTCTTCCTAATCTGCAGTCTAAATCTCCTCTCTTCCAGCTCAAAGCCATTGCCCCTTGTCCTGTCACTGCAAGCCCTTGCAAAAAGTCCTTCCCCAGCTCTCCTGTAGCCTTCTTCAGGTACTGGAAGGCTGCCCTAAGATCTCCCCAGAGCCTTCTCTTCTCCAGACTGTGCAACCCCGGCTCCCTCAGCCTGTCCTGGATTCTGTGTGGGTCTTCAAACATTGTATACACCCAGGATGCTTCACTGCCCAAGCAGAGTCAGGTACCCTTAAAAAGATACATCCAGAGACAGCCAGGGGAGTGCATGATGGAAATGAGAATAAATTGGAATTTGGAGTCTAAAGAGCTGATCTAGACACTTAAATCCATCTAAACAGTGAAAGAAAGGCTTCATCCATGCCTTATAGTTTGCCCCCCCAAGCTAAATCCATTCCAAACTGCTGTTTTCCTCTTGGCACTTGTACCCTTCATGCACTAGCAGCTGATTATCGCAGCCACTTACTCCCTGTTTATCCAATTGAAACATTTTGTTCTTTTAATCTTTCCTTCTAAGTTCTTCAAGCTCCTTAATCATCCTTGTTGTGGTCCCTGCAATACCCAGCATTTGGGTGCTCTTGATAACAGCCCTTGAGAGTTAATAGAGTCACACTAAGAACCAATCTGCCTGAGTTAAAAGCGATTTTAAGACACCAAGACCCTGCAATCCCTCTTCAAAAGACACCACCCAGGTTGCTGCACTCAGTTCTCCACATCTAAATGCTGGGATTGCAGGGAAAATCGTGATTTGATGATCTCAGAATTAAAAGCTGGATTATTCCCCCCACTTCTTGCCAGCATGACACACTACAGACCCGAGCCAAGCCACTTTTCTTCCACCAGCTTCAGATTTCTTTGCCCTCCACCTGCCCCTTGCTTTCCTTACACAGCTGCAGCCTTCCAGGTCTTAGTTTCTCCTGGTGCATGCAGCTCCTGACAGATAAACACCCCCCTTGGTGGAGTCCTTATTTCTGGAGACATTCAAAACCTGCCTGGATGTGTATGTGTGTGACCTTCTGTAGGTGAACCCACCCTGGCAGTGGGGTTGGACTTGATCTCCAGAGCTCCCTTCCACCCCCTACCATTCTGTGATTCAGTGAAAGGTCATCCCAGCAAGGAAACAGATTGCAGATTTCACTGGGTTGGAAGGGACCCTCAAAGGTCATCTTGTCCAACACCCCTGCTCTGCAGCCACCAGGGACACATCCAACTAGGTTAGGCTGAGGGAACCAGGGGTGTTCAGTCCAGAGAAGAGGAAGCTAAGGGGAGACCTCATTGCTCTTTACAACTCCCTGAAAGGAGGCTAGAGTGGGATGGGGTTTGGCCTCTCTCTCAAACAAACGATAGGACAAAAGGAAATGGCCTTAAGTTGTACCAGGGGAGGTTTAGGCTGGAGATTAGAAGAAACTTCTCCACTGAAAGGATTCCCAAAGACTAAACCAGGCTGCCCAGGGAGGTGGTGGGATCCCCATCCATGGATATGTTTCCAAGAGGCAGAGATGTGGTGCTGAAGGACATGGTTTAGCACCAGCCTTGGCAGAGTGAGACAATGCTTGGACTCCATGATCTTGAAGGTCTTTTCCAACCAAAGCAATTCTATCCATCTACAAATTTTTGTCCCCAGTTTCATGATGCATTTTAAGCTGCTCTAGCTCAAACTATTTCAGTTGGAGGGAAATGAACCTGCATTTCCAAAATGGCATAATTACTGATTATTGATAGGTGACCACTGCTCATTAACTGCTTTGTGGAGCAATTGATGTTTTCATGTCAGACAAAGCAGCAGTTCATGCAGCAAATCAAGAGTTCAGGCCAAGCTAAAGGCAGACAAAAAGCAAATTAACACAACATAATTGGATTCTAGTCCAAATGACCTTAAAAAAAAAGAGGAAAGAAAAATTGCTTCAGAAGTCAGCCCTGGTCCTAGTCCAGCACACCCTCATTCACTGGAGCTGTCCACAGTCCCTGCCCTTGTGTCAGGCCTCCATGACCTAGGTTGCTGAGATGAAGTCACTGTGTTGATGACCAAATCTGGGGAGCTTTAGTGCTCTTTGTACACTCCAAGTCTCAGCAATCCTGGCACCACACAGCCCAGCCTGGTGATGCTGGCACCATCCCAGCCCTAAGGAGCTCACTGGGTGGAACAACATCTTCTGCTGGGCAGGACCCCAGCATCTCCCCATCAGGTTTGGGCTTTCCCAAAGTTCAGTGTAGCTCCAGATCCAGAGAAGTAACAGGGGCTCCAAGCCCAGAAATGTTTAAGGCCAGGTTGGATAACGCCTTGAGCAACCTGGACTAGCAGGATGTGTTCCTGCCCACAGAAAGGAGGTTGGAACTAGATGATCTTTAAGGTCCCTTCCAATCCAAACCCTTCTGTGAATCAATGATTGCCTGCTGGGTGGGACCCCAGCAACTCCCCATGTCCTGCTGGGCAGCACCAGCCACTCCCAGAGCAGACCCAGGCTCCCTGGGGCAGCACAGACCACAGGAGATCTGATCTCAGCTGACACCATTTATGGGTGACCCAGGAAGGGAGGCTTTCTGAGCCCACCACCTTTTGCTCCTCAGGGGTTGCACAGCAGCTGCTGCACCACATTTTGGAGGTCACAGAATCACAGAATCACCAAGGTTGGAAGAGACCTCAAAGATCAAACAAATCCAAGTGCCAGGTGCTGCACTTTGGCCACAACAACCCCATGCAGAGCTACAGGCTGGGGTCAGAGTGGCTGGAGAGCTGCCAAACAGAAAGGGACCTGGGGGTGCTGACTGACTGCTGCCTAAACATGAGCCAGCAGTGTGCCCAGGTGGCCAAGAAGGCCAATGGCATCCTGGCATGCATCAAGAATAGTGTGGCCAGCAGGAGCAGGGAAGTCATTGTGCCCCTGGACTCTGCACTGGTTAGGCCACACCTTGAGTACTGTGTCCAGTTCTGGGCCCCTCAGTTTAAGGACACTGAGACTCTTGAACATGTCCAGAGAAGGGCAACAAAGCTGGGGAGAGGCCTTGAGCACAGCCCTGTGAGGAGAGGCTGAGGGAGCTGAGGTTGTTTAGCCTGGAGAAGAGGAGGCTCAGGGGAGACCTTCTTGCTGTCTACAACTACCTGAAGGGAGGTTGTATCCAGGAGGGGGCTGGTCTCTTATCCCAGGCAACCAGCACCAGAACAGGAGGACACAGTCTCAAGCTGCACCAGGGGAGGTTTAGGCTGGATGTTAGGAAGAAATTCTTCATAGAAAGAGTGATTGGCCATTGGAATGTGCTGCCCAGGGAGGTGGTGGAGTCACCATCCCTGGAGGTGTTCGAGAGGGGATTGGTTGTGGCACTTGGTGCCATGGTTTAGTTATGAGGTCTGTGGTGACTTGATGATCTTGGAGGTCTCTTCCAGCCTTGGTGATTCTGTGATCATCAAGTCCAACCTGTCACCCCAGGCCTCACGACTAAAGCATGGCCCCAAGTGCCACATCCAATCCCCTCCTGAACAGCCCTCCCCAACCCAAGGAGGAACCTGCGCAGGTTTGTGTTAAGGCTCCAAACAACCCTTTCACCTTTTGCTCAGCTGGCAGCCCACAAGGATTTATTTGATATATTTTTACATTTCATTTTGTTGCCATTTTACTAATAATAATTAAAAACAAAAGAAGTGGAACTAGCTGGTGCTCAGAAAGACCAGGCAGGGGGGAAAAAGCTGGCTGCGAGATGGCTCCAGCTAACATCAGTGACGGGGGCGAAGGAGAAGGGTAGAAAATGCATTTTCATGTACTACAGATATTGTTCTTCAGAGACAAATGATAGCAGCAAACACAAGCTCCCTGCCAAGATATAAATATCAAGCTGCTGATACAACCCTGGGAGCTGGTTCAGCGCTTTGGAAGCCAAGCCAGAGGAGGGTGCAGAATTACAGATGTTGCCTTCGATGTCACCCACTGCAAAGGTGCTGAGGGCCCCATTTATCTTCCAGGAATAGCAATGTCATGGCTGGAAAAAAAATATTCCATCCTGACATTGAGCTGTTCAACTTGTACCAGCTTGTTTCTTCTCGAGGTAATATCAGACCCTACTCGGAAACAGATGAAATTACAGACATTTTTCAAGCCTAAGGAAGTAAAAGCAACAAACATTTGCTGCTAACACTGCTTTAGCTTTTCCTCAGCTTCTTTTTTTTTTCCTTTTCTATGCTTTTTTCTGTTTTGTTAGGATTGACCTGCTGGAAAGCAGCTCTGCAGAGAAGGATCTGGGAGTGCTGGTGGACATCGAGTTCACCGCAAGATAGCCAAGTGCCCTCCGTGGCCAAGAAGGCAAATAGCCTCCTGGCATGCAGGAAGAGTGTGAGCAGCAAGTCAAGGGAGGTTCTCCTCTCCCTCTGCTATGCCCCAGTGAGGACATTTGTGGAGTACTGGATTCATTCTGGGCTCCCCAGTTCAAGAGAGACAGGGAACAGTAGAGGCTACAAAGATGCTGGGGGGCCTGGAGCAGCTCTGTGAGGATTGCTGTTGAGCCTGGAAAAGAGCAGCCTGAAAGGGGATATGATCAATGCTCAGCAGGAGCTAACGGACCTGTGTGGGCAAGAGGCTGGGGCCAGACTCTGGTCAGTGGTGCCCAGAGACACAAGAGGCAGTGGACACAAACTGGAAGCCAGGAGGTTCCATCTGAACAGGAGGAGAAAATTCTTTGGTGTGAGGGTGCTGGAGCCCTGGAGCAGGACACCCAGAGAGGTTGTGGAGTCTCCTTCTCTGGAGAGATTCCAAACCCACCTGGCCACTGTGATCCTGGGCAAGCTGCTGTGGGTGCTCCTGCTTTAGCAGGGGGGTTGAACTGGAGGATCTCTGGAGGCCCCTTCCAACCCCCACCATGCTGGGATTCTCTGTGATCTTTGGATGTTGACAAAAATATTTGCTACCTATCCTCATAGCCCCCTGCCAGAGCAACCATTTCACTGCTGGCACACCTTTTCCCAGGTAGGATATATATAAGAATTCCCAGTGGGACAGAATTTGGATGCAGTCCAGGATATTATGAATCATATCAACCAAACATGCCAGACACAAAGTGGAAAAAGAAATACTTAGAGAAGCTACTCTCTGCCAGTGGGAGGTAAAAGGATAGTTGGCAGCTGAGATGCAGCCTTTACTGGAAGAGCAGAGTCTGTAGTGCTCCTCCAGGCTCAGATGTTTAAATGCTTTGATTTTCACAGCCATAAAAAAAAAACCCTCAGCAGACAAAAGATGTGTAAGAGAATCCATTAGGCAGAGAAATCAGGGAGTGTTAGAGTGGTAGGAACCATGCAAAACAACTGGAGAGGAGGCAAGACCTTTTAGCTTAAACTGTGTGTGAGTCTGGAGGGGAACAACTCAAGCCACACAAAGAGCTTTGCTATGCAGCTTCTCAGGGCATGTAGGAAATGGAGCATCTGAATCACACAGCACCAGCCCAGCCTCTGCTCACCCTGAGCAGGGGCAGTCTGGGAGGGGACACAGAGGGCTTAGTAGTGGTGGCTGTTAAAAAAAAATAGCTTTAAGTACTTTCAGGACAGTCAGACACCAGTTTCCTGTGGGCTTCAGACACCTGATTCTGTCTGCACACTGTACACAGCCCCATGGACACAGGAGGCAAGCAAAGCACCAAGTCTCTCCCTTTGGCTGTAAGCGTCAAGCTGAGGTCAGTCCTCTCCTCACCAAGACCTGAGCAGATCTGGGATGAGAACACAGTTGCATGTGGATGGAAGAAAGTCTGTGCTGAATACTCTCAGCAGAGACAAACCCTGTCTTGTGCTAGGATTCAGGTCAGGAAACCAGCAGCTGGGGTCTTCAGGAGTTGGCAACTCCTAAAACAAGCTGAGAGCAAACCAGCTGCAAACTATCCCACTGTCACCTTCAGGATCTGGCTGAGTGAGCTTCACACTGAAGCAACACTGCCAAAGCTAACAATTTCATGTTCTAGCAGTGTCCTTCTATCCATTACTTCACAGTGAAACCCAGCTCATTTCAGAACATGGCCAAGTGCAAGGCATTGAGGATGTCCTCAGGACCTCTCTTCAGCCCAGGCTGGAGCAAATGTGTGCACCAGAGGGAGAGTTTCATTCATCTGGAATGAAACTGGGGTTTGATAGGATAGAATAGAATAGAATAGAATAGAATAGAATAGAATAGAATAGAATAGAATAGAATTAACCAGGTTGGAAAAGACCTTCGAGATCATCGAGTCCAACCCATCACCCAACACCATCTAATCAACTAAACCATGGCACCAAGCACCCCCTCCAGTCTCTCCCTAAACACCTCCAATGATGGCATCTCCACCACCTCCCCAGGCAGCACTTTCCAAGGCCAATCACTCTTTCTGTGAAGAACTTCTTAGCATCCAGCCTAAGCCTCCCCTGGTGCAGCTTGAGTCTGTGTCCTCTTGTTCTGGTGCTGGCTGCCTGGGAGAAGAGACCAACCCCCACCTGGCTACAACCTCCCTTCAGGTAGTTGTAGAGAGCAATAAGGTCTCCTCTGAGCCTCCTCTTCTCCAGGCTAAACAACCCCAGCTCCAAGATACCAAACTCAAGTATAGCAACAGCTGTCCTCCAGCCTGTGTGTGTGCAGACCATTTCCTTCAGAAGATTTTCAGGACTTCCCACTCTGACCTGGTTTATCCCATGCCCAGGGCTGCTTCCAGCCACCACCATGGCCGTGCAAGGAGCAGCTTAGGTGCCCGCAGTGACCACTTTCCTCCAGCATGCATCAAAGCCCATCTCCTCCCAACCCACTCGAGGAAGTGATCAGCAGATCTTGCCTGTGCTTGTTCCCTTATCAAGAGGCCATGCAGAGCTTCACAAAGCACCCTGGGCTTCAGCCCACTAAGGCTGGTCCTAGCTCCCTGCCACCTGACGAGCTGAGTTCAGCTCTGCTCAGAGTGGTATTATAATTTTCAATTTGCTCTGTTTATTTAATGAAACTCATTGAGACTAATCCTCATTTTCTAGCAAGTGTAAAAAGAAAAAAAACAACAAAAAAGAGAAAGTTCCATTTAATTAAAATGAATGACTTTCACGCCTCTAGAAGATTTCCAGGCCCAGAGGAGCAGATTTAACACTTTGTGCCAGATGCGAGGAGCAAAGCAATGCTCTCTTAGAGAAGCAGGGGGATCTCTGAAAGACCAGCATTTGTGTGTGTCAATACATTCAAACTTCTGCTTGAAGGGGAAAATGTAAGCTGGGGGGTGGGGGGAGAGAATCACAGAATCACACACAGAGTCACCAAGGTTGGAAGAGACCTCGAAGATCATCCAGTCCAACCTGTCTCCACAGACCTCATGACTAGACCATGGCACCAAGTGCCACGTCCAATCCCCTCGTGAACACCTCCAGGGATGGTGACTCCACCACCTCCCTGGGCAGCACATTCCAATGGCTAACAACTCTCTCAGTGAAGAACTTTCTCCTCACCTCCAGCCTAAACTTCGCCTGGCACAGCTTGAGACTCTGTCCTCTTGTTCTGGTGCTGCTTGCCTGGAAGAAGAGACCAACCCCCACCTGGCTACAACCTCCCTTCTGGTAGTTGTGTACTAAACCTGGATACTTTCTGCAGTCATCAAAATGTTTTCATAGTTTCATAGCATCATAGAATGATGGAGTTGGAAAGAACCTCTGGAGATCAGACAGTCCAAAGCCCCTTGCTCAAGCAGGGCCACACACAGCAGCTTGCCCAGGACCAAAACGTCCAGGTGGGTTTGGAATCTCTTCAGAGAAAGAGACTCCATAATCTCTCTGGGCAGCCTGCTCCAGGGCTCCAGCACCCTCACACCAAAGAAGTTTCTCCTCTTGTTCAGATGGTAACTTCTGGGTTCCAGTTTGTATCCATTGCCCCTGGTCCAAGATTCCAGCAGCTTCTTGACACCCACCCTTCAGATACTGATAGACAGCCTCTCAGGCTGCTCTTCTCCAGGCTCAACAGCCCCAGGTCTCTCAGCCTTTCTTCAGATAGATGTTCCAGTTCCTTCAGCATCCAGTAGCTTCCATTGAACTCTACCCAGTAGAACTTTTTCCCTCTTGAACCCAGAACTGGACACCATACTCCAGATGTGGCAGAGTAGAGGGGGACTTCTATTACTTCCGGTAAATTCAGTGCAATATCATTCACAGAATCACAGATTGCATTGGGTTGGAAGGGACCCTCAAAAGTCATCTTGTCCAACCCACATGCACTCAGCAGGGACACCTCCAACTAGAGCAGGATGCCAAGGCCACATCAAGTTTGATCTTGAATGTCTCCAGGGACAGGGCATCAACCACATCCCTGGGAAACCTGTTCCAGTGTCTCACCACCCCCACTGTGGAAAACTTCCTCCTGATGTCCAACCTAAATCTACCCTGCTCCAGTTTCAAATTGTTGCCCCTCATCCTGCCACCACCACAGCCCCTTCTAAACTGTCCCTCCCCAGCCTTCCTGTAGGTCCCCTTGAGGTACTGGGAGGCTGCTTTAAGGTCACCCCAGAGCCTTCTCTTCTCCAGGCTGAAGAGACCCAAGTCTCTCAGCCTGTCTCCATAGGGGAGGTGCTCCAGCCTTCACAGCATCCTCTGGGCCAGCTCCAGCAGGTGCATGTCCTTCATGCACTGGGGACCAAATAGCTAGACACAGCGCTCCAGGTGAGGTCTTGTCAGAGCAGGTGACCTCCATCCTTCCAAGCACATCACCTCGTTGCAGCAGAAGCCCAGGCAGATGCACGTCTGTGTACACAAGTGACTGCTGCTGCTTGGCTGGGTGTCCTGATTTACAGCTGTGGATTTTACCAAGTAACCCATTTCTGCTGGAGGCAGATGTCTGTGTTTTAAACCGACTGTGCGGCACAGGGAGATGATGAAACCCTTGATTTCAACTGCTCTGGCAAAGCAGAACGTGACAAATTGCTGTGTGGGAGTTGAATGTTCTTAATTTTCCAATTAGTGCTTTCAAAAAAAAAAAAAAAAGAAACACAACAGAAAAACAAAAGAAGCTTGCAACAAAAAGCTCAGCAAATTCAAGGACCTTCTTACCTCATCCTCAGAGCAAAAGCTGAGCCTCCTTCCCCCCTGCTCCATGAGCTCTCTTCTTTCTGAGGACGAGCCCAGAGAGTGGTGATGAATGGTGCCACATCCAGCTGGCAGGCAGTCACTAGTGATGTCCCCCAGGGATCAGTGCTGGGCCCCATGCTCTTTAACATCTTTATTGATGATCTGGACGAGGGCATCGAGTCCATCATCAGTAAATTTGCTGATGACACCAAGCTGGGGGCAGGAGTTGATCTGCTGGAGGGTAGAGAGGCTCTGCAGAGGGACCTCAACAGGCTGGGCAGAGTCCAAGGGCATGAGATTGAACACATCCAAGTGCCAGGTTCTGCACATTGGCCACAACAACCCCATGCAGTGCTACAGGCTGGGGTAAGAGTGGCTGAGAGCGGCCAGGCAGAGAGGGACCTGGGGGTGCTGGTTGATGGTAGGCTGAACATGAGCCAGCAGTGTGCCCAGGCAGCCAAGAGGGCCAATGGCATCCTGGCCTGCAGCAGGAACAGTGTGGCCAGCAGGAGCAGGGAGGTCATTCTGCCCCTGTACTCAGCACTGGTTAGGCCACACCTTGAGTCCTGTGTCCAGTTCTGGGCCACTCAGTTTAGTAAAGATGTTGAGTTGCTGGAAGGTGTCCAAAGAAGGGCAACAAAGCTGAGGAGTGGTTTGGAACACAGCCCTGTGAGGAGAGGCTGAGGGAGCTGGGGTGGCTTAGCCTGGAGAAGAGGAGACTCAGGGGAGACCTTCTTGCTGTCTACAACTACCTGAAGGGAGGTTGTAGCCAGGTGGGGGTTGGTCTCTTCTCCCAGACAACCAGCACCAGAAGACACAGTCTCAAGCTGCACCAGGGGAGGTTCAGGCTGGATGTTAGGAAGAAATTCTTCATCGAGAGAGAGATTGGCCATTGGAATGTGCTGCCCAGGGAGGTGTCGGAGTCACCATCACTGGAGGTGTTTAGGAGGAGACTGGATGGGGTGCTTGGTACCATGGTTTAGTTGATTGGATGGTGTTGGATGATGGGTTGGACACGATGATCTCTAAGATCTCTTCCAACCTGGTTTATTCTATTCTATTCTACAGCCACCCTGTACAGATTCTTCATCTCCCAGCATCACCATCACAGAATGATTAAGGCTGGAAAAGACCTCTAAGATTGAGTCCAACCTTCTACCCACCACCTCCATGACCACTAGACCACAGCCCAAAGTGCCACATCTACTCATCTCTTGAACGCCTCCAGAGATGGTGACTCCACCACCTCCCTGGGGAGCCTCTTCCAGTCTTTGAGAACTCTTTCAGTGAAAAAGTTTCTTCTAGTCTCCAACCTAAGCCTCCCCTGGTGCAACTTGAGGCCATTTCCCCTTGTTCTATTGCTTGTTACCAAGGAGAAGAGACAGAAACCTCCACCTTGTTACAACAGCACGTGACCTTCCAGGATCTATTTACAGCCCTCTGTGATAGGACTCCAGTGAGCCATCACCTGCTGCAGATAGCCAGCATCCACACTTCATCCCAGCTCCCATAGCGACCTCATAACTTGTCTCCATCACCAGGCTGGGCAGTGTGTGAAATTAATGTTAACCTCAAGCTGTGCAACACTTCCCACCAAACCTCCCTACTGAGAGCAAGGAGCAGTCCCACGAAACTCAGCCTTGTTATCTGCTGACTCCTCAGCCCTTCCCAGCTGGAGAAGGATGCTCATAACCCAAGACCCACATGGTCTTTCCCATGTTGAGCTGCTACCCTCAAAAGCATCAAAACTATAAAGAACAAGGCAAGAAGCACAGGAGAAGTTTCCAAAGGGACAATCACAGCTCCCCTTGGAAAGAAGCAGCTGAAATACAACCACCTCCCCTCGCTCACTCCTTGGGCAAGCAAAAGGCAGAGGTCAGCAGGAGTTTATTGAGAGGATTTATGGGTGGCAGCAGACAAAGGCATCACAGAGCACCCAGAGCTGGCTGCAGCTCATCTCTGCTGCAGCTCAACAGCCACAATGATGGATAATGAAATTAAGCAGCAATTAGAACTGGGCTAACCTCTAAAGGTTACAGGAGATCCTTAAAGCTATCCAGATACACTCGGTGGCACCTTCTGATTAATGAAGCATCGGGCTGGGGTCCCCTCTCACCAATTACTCAAGTAAATCCTCCCAGCCTGCCATTTGCATCCTTAACAAGCCCTACACATCCCTGCAGCTTGTGTGCAAGGATTAAAAAAAACCACCAATGAAGTCTTGCTTCCTTGAGGAAAAATAATCAAGTTTTAACTGTATTTTGTTTGGAAATGTTGAATTGTTAGCACAGGATCACAGAGGGGGAGAGGTTGGAAGGGACCTCCAGAGATCACAGAATTACAGAACTGAAAGAGACCTCTAAGATCATCCAGTCCAGCCTTCAACCCAAGACCACCATGGCCATTAAACCATGTCCCCAGGTGCCCACAATCCATTTCTTGGACACCTCCCAGGAGATAACTTAGCCCAACCTCCCAGCTTAGCATGACTTCAGTCCCTACATTTCAAAAGTCTTTTTTTTTTCCCCCTTTCTTCTTAAGCCAGGAACTTCACAGGGACATTTTTCACCTTCCAAACACCATTTACACATTTCTCAAACCAATCTTTCCCTCATCCAGTTCCTTGTAGCCAGCAACCTCAAGCGTTTCTTAGCAGGCTGGATCAATCAGAAGGACCTTTAGTACCTGGGATTGCACAGATCCCTCAGCCCCACATTCAGGAAAAGTTCCTGAGGCTCTCCACTGAAATCTATGCCAATTAGCCACCACCACTAATCACTTTTGGACACATTTAAGATAGCAGCCGTGAATCAGAGTCTCCTCATCTCATTTCCAGAGCTTTATGAGCTACCAGAGGCTCTCAGGAACATCTGCAGGGAGCACTGAGAGACGACGGCCTCCCCAGAAAGCTCTTTAATGGATCTGGGAAGCAGGAGTCTCTCAAAAGCATGCTCCTAAATGGAGCTAAAAATAATTTTCTGGTATCTAAATGACTCTTTAAAATAGAAATATAAATGTTTAAAGGAAACAAACCTCCAACAGCAAGGCTTGCCTCAGTCCAATGGCATCAAAACCTCCTCCATCTCCACCACGAGCTGCAGAAAGCTCCTTTAGCCCTCCTAGACTCTTTATAAACCCTCCTGGCAGTGTCCTGCTCCCTCCTGCCCTCCTCAGGCCATACCTAATGCCAGGTGCCTTCAATGACCATTCATAGAATCATCAAAAGATTTGGGTTGGAAGGGACCTTAAAGATCATCTAGTCCTTGTAATATTGCTCATCTGAACGGGGGTGGGGGGTGGGAGGTGTTGATGCTGCTCATCTCTCCCTTTTCATGTGAAATCAAATGTTCTGGGAGGGCTGCAGCTCTGAGCAGGATTTGGCCCTCAGCTTTCAATTGCTTTTGAAAATGCTAATGAATGACTCAATACAAGAACCCCCCTAATTAGCTGAACTGCCTGATAGTCCTACACATGGGTCATGGCAATCCCAAGCACAAACCCAGGCTGGGTGAGGAGTGGTTCGAGAGGACACTGGAGGAGAAGGACTGGGGGTCAGCTGATGATAAACTCACCATGAGCCAGCAATGGTCACTGGCAGTCCAGAAGGCAGCTGTGTGCTGGGCTGCATCAAAAGCAGTGAGAGCAGCAGGACAAGGAGGGGATTCTGTCCCTCAGCTCTCCTGAGACCTCACCTGGAGCACTGCATCCAGCTCTGGGGTCATAGGCACAAGAGGACATGGAACTGCTGGAGTGGGTCCAGAGGAAGGCCACGAAGATGTTCAGAGGGCTGAAGCACCTGCCCTATGGGGACAGGCTGAGAGAATGGGGTTGTTCAGCAGGGAAAAGAGAAGGCTCTGGGGAGATCTTAGAGTAGCCTTCCAGTACCTGAAGTGGGCTACAGGAGAGCTGGGGAGGGACTTTTTACAAGGGTTTGCAGTGACAGGACAAGGGGCAATGGCTCTGAGCTGGAAGAGGGGAGATTTGGACTGGAGATTAGGAAGAAATTCTTGACAGTGAGGGTGGTGAGACACTGGAACAGGTTGCCCAGGGAGGCTGTGGATGTCCCCTCCCTGGAGGTGTTGAAGGCCAGGTTGGATGAGGCCTTGAGCAACCTGCTGTAGTGGAAGGTGTAGCCCATGGGAGTGGGGGTTGGACCTGGATGATCTTTAAGGCCCCTTCCAGCCCAAACCATTCCATGCATCTATGACTAAGATCTTTGTGAATGGGTTCCTTAAAGGCGGAAGCAAAAAAAAAAATCCCCGTGAAATTCAATTGAAATAATTTAGCCTAATCTGCTGTTAAACAATTAAGGCTTTGCTAAATCAGGGGTAGAATTTGCATAAAAATGAGGCTAACCCATGTGCAATATTGGGCCATTTCAGAATTAGCAGTAATTTAATTGAATGTGTTTAAATGGTTTGTTATCAGGGTGATTGTTGTGGATTTCTGCAGCGTGGGGAAGGCAATCAGAGCCAGCACCACACACACCCTGCACAAATCAATTACACCATAAAACTGAACTTAATGAACAGGAATTTCCATCTCTCTGTGTTATGTGAGGGTGCTTTATTTGCATGTTAATATCAACATGTGCAGCTAATTCCAGAAAGCAACCTGCATGCATAATTCTGCCCCATTTTGGCAGCCTGTGCTGCGGAGGAATGGGGACTCCACGGTTGCTTGCCAGATGTGAAGGCAACACAGGTCCCACCTGCTGGATGCAGGTCAAGAAGAGGGCACAAAG
This sequence comes from Dryobates pubescens, assembly GCF_014839835.1. Lineage (NCBI taxonomy): Eukaryota > Metazoa > Chordata > Aves > Piciformes > Picidae > Dryobates > Dryobates pubescens. The sequence goes on from NC_071627.1 coordinate 13,571,491, forward strand.
ATGATCAGAGGATTGGAGCACCTTTGCTATGGGGACAGGCTGGGAGAGTTTGGGCTATTCAGCCTGAAAAGAGAGGGCTCTGGGGAGACCTTAGATCTGTATTTCAATACCTGAAGGAGGACCAACAGGAAGGCTGAGGAGGGACTGTTTAGAAGGGGCTGTGGTGATAGGATGAGGGGCAATGGTTTGAAACTGAAGCAGGGGAGATTTAGATTGGACATTAGGAGGAAGGGCTGCACAATGAGAGTGGTAAAATACTGGAACAGATTGCCCAGGGTTGTGGTTGAGGCCCCATCCCTGGAGACATTCAAGATCAGCTTTGATGTGTCCCTGGGCAGCCTGCTCTAGTTGGAGGTGTCCCTGCTGTGTGCAGTGGGGTTGGACAAGAGGACCTTTGAGGGTCACTTCCAACCTGATGCATGTTGTGAATCATTGAAATATGCAATGATCTGAAAGTTGAGATTCAGTTTGTAGCCAAAATTTACCAGCACTGGCTGCTGTGTCTACAGCAGACAACTTTGTTGTTTACTGTTTGATTTCCATTAAATCACCACCTTGGGCAGTTTCAAGGCTGAGTGCTCAGCAGTTGGGTAATTTTGTGGGGTTTTGCATGGAAAGCACACAGTCATTTTTTACCCAAACAGTGCATTCCTTCCTTCCCAAACTCAGGCACACAAACTCAGTGTCCCTGCCCATGGCAGAGGGGGTTGGAACTACATGATCTTCAAGGCCCCTTCCAACCCAAACCGTTCTATGAATCCATGAATCTTCTCTCTCTGATGCCAGGTGCCTTTTTTCTCTTCCCCTCTGGCTGGTGAGCCAAACCACCTCGTTCTGCTGTTGCTTTGGTACAGTTGTTGCTAATAAGAGCTGGAAAGAGTAATTATACTGTATCTGAATTTTAATCAAGGTTTTTCTAGGAGCTTAATCCTCATAATAGGGACCAACTGGAGCTGTCCATGGTGTCTGTGAGTCTTAATTCTTTCATGCTGCTTGAAGGACACTCCATAAGTGGCTGTGTTTCCTGAAGAGCTCAAAACCACTTCAGACACTTATGGGCACAGAAGAGATGATTTGAAAACACAGCTCCAGTCTTAGTCACAGAAGACTTCAGTATTTAACCCATAAATCCCTTTTGCAGTTGTGGTAGGTTGAGAGAGGGCTTAGCTCTCCCTCCTCCACAGAATAAGAAACCACAGCTAACTCAGTCGAAGAGCAAAAGCTATATATTTACAAGCATATATGGAAAGCAGGTTATATATAACACAATATATACAGGTATTTACAATATATACACAGAAATACACAGCAAAGACAAATAACACAACAAAAATCCCTCCCTGAGGGAGGGATCCCCTCTTTGGAACCCCCTCTCTCCCCCCCTTACCTCCCTTTTTCCCCAAAAAGGGGTTAGAGAGAGAGAAAGGCAAGTTACTAAGGAAAAGAGTTGTTAGCAAGCTTCAAAAGCCCATGCAGGATTAGTGTTTGCTTATCTGAAGGCCAAGTCCAGCAGTTCGCAGAAGAAGCAGGCAGGGAGAACAGGCTGAAACACCCAACTCCCCCAACTCCCAAACCGAACTGAACTAAGGAAAAAATTTTCCAACCGCTTCACAATCTAAAGCTGAATTTTTGTTTATCAACCAATGAAATTCGTTTAGAATATCAGAATGTTTTGGTTCTAGTACCAAAAACATTAGCCAGTGTGTTCCAGCAGTGTTTGTTCTTAAAGGCACAGCCTCAAACGACCACAGCAGTGTATTCATGAAGCAGACAAGCCAAAGTTTCCCTGCTCCATGGCTCATGAAGCATTCACCATCTCAAGAAACAAGCAGTGAGGACATAATGTCTGGGAGCTGTCCCTTGATTGAGACACCGTCATGGATTTAGCTCAGCTGCTGGCTGAGTTAAAACCAGGACAGACACCAAAGGAAAACCTGGAAGCAGAAGATCTTGTTTGATGTATCCTAAAGCAGCTTGAGGAGTAGCACCCTTGATCTGAGACACTAAGCCTCTGATCAGTTCCCACCAAGGAGCTGCTGTGTAGGTTGTCCATCCTTGCTGGCAGTGATGGAAGCAAAAGGGAGAGGGCTCATCTGTTTCTGAACAGGGAAAGCAAGCTGTTTGCCAAAGCTCATGTGAGGTTTACAGCCAAACCAATGGAGAGGAAATGCAGAAGGACCAGATCTGCCTTCTCCTAGCTGACCCCATCCATCCCAGCATTCCCAGCTGTGTATAGCTTGTTGACAGGAGGCCAGCTGGACAAAAGTGTCACATTCTTGATAGCTAGAAAACATTAATCACAATGTTCTGGACATTCCTGCAAAGTAGTTTGCTGAACATAAAGAGTGAAACACCTCAGCTTTCCCCAGGCTCTGCAGCAAGGATCTCTTTCTGAGGGAATTTTTGTCCCAGTTGTGTCCCAGCCTCTGTGACCACTGGGACACTCAGCTCAGACCTGGCCCTTGGAGGAAAATGGGGAACAGAATGTACACAATCAGAGGATATTAGCAGTTGAGGAGGTGGATGTCCTGCAGGCCCCTTCCATGATGGTGGACTGGGATGACCTCTGTCCTGGTGGGTGGTGAAGAGTGCAGATAAACCTCTTGGACATTGGCTGTGAATGTAGAAACACAGAATCATTAAGGCTGAAAAAGACCTTTAAGATCATCAAGTCCAAACACAACCCAGCTACCATGGTCACTATATCCTGAAGCTCCACACCTACACATTTCTTGAACACTTCCAATGATGGGGACTCCACTACCTCCCTGGGCAGCCTGTTTCAGTGTTTCTTGCAGGAAAGAAATTGTTCCTAATATCTAGTCTAAACAATGGGAGATGAGATATAAAGACATGGAAATGGAGGATAGCCAGGCATGGAGGTGATATGACAAGCATCAATATCAGGGAGGGAAGATCTTGCCAGGAGGGGGGTTGGTCTCTTCTCCCAGGCAACCAGAACAAGAGGACACAGTCTCAAACTGCACCAGGGGAGGTTTAGGCTGGAGGTGAGGAGAAAGTTCTTCACAGAGAGAGTTGTTTGTCATTGGAATGTGCTGCCCAGGGAGGTGGTTCAGTCCCTGTCCCTGGAGGTTTTCAAGAGGGGATTGGACGTGGCACTTGGTGCCATGGTTTAGTAGTCATGAGGTGCTGGGTGACAGGTTGGACTTGATGATCTTTGAGGTCTTTTCTAGCCTTATTGATTCTATGGTTCTGTGATATCCAGACATGGAGGTGATATGACAAGCATCAATACCATGGAGGGAAACTCTTCACTTGGATGGCACCCATCCTCTGCCCCAACTTGCTCTCCCATTCTCAGCTGTGCTGGGGCTGATCCACCCCAGGCTTACATTCAGATGAAGCAGCAGCGAGCTGCAGAGCTGGCGCCAGCCACCGGCAAGGATCAAAAGGACCCAGGAAGCGGTTGGGTGTTACTCAACAGCCCATCAATGCAGCAGGGATGCAGAGCAGGCGCTGGGGAGACGTGCCTGCAATCGAACGTGAAAGGAGATTGGGGTCAGGCCGAAATGAAGGGCCAGACGTGTTTGATTCTCTCTGCTAGTTAAGAAAATTACACGTTACACAATGGGAGAACTCAGCACCAAACAATAAAAAAGAGGGAATAATTACAGTTATTTTGGAACAATGAGAAAGCCAGGAAGAGAAAGCTCTTTTTCCCCACCCCCCCCTCCTCTCCATTTTAAGCACCGAGTCCGGTTGTGTTCAGCCTGGGTTAACTTCAAACACTTATTTTCCATATCCAAGAAGCTTTCAGACTGGAAACAAAGCAAAAGAAAAACAACAAACGCACAACCATTTCTATTTCTGTGTGCAAAACACCCAGCACAAGCAGCCAGAGCAGGATTTTACCACTCTTGCTGTGAAGAACTTCCTCCTGAGGTCCAACATTGATTTAATCTGGGAGAGAGGAGATTTAGAATGGAAATTAGGAAGAAATTCTTGACAGTGAGGGTGGGGAGACACTGGAACAGGTTGCCCAAGAAGGTTGTGGATGTCCCCCTCCCTGGAGGTGTTCAAGACCAGGTTAGATGAGGTCTTGGTCTAGTGGAAGGTGTCTGTGGTGGTTTGAGCCTTAACTGGGACTTAAGAGCTCAGATGGGGGCAAGGCTGAGAATCCCTCCCCTGCTCCCCCAATAGGGAGGGAAAAAGAAAGGGAAGGAGCAAATCCACCAAGAAATAATTTGGAGTCAGCTTGGAATTAGAGAGGTAAAGAATTTTCTTTAAACAATATATATATATATATATATGTAACAATAACAGATAGGGTTCACAAAGAGTAAGGAACAAAGATGGATGGGATCAAAAATGAATACAAAACCAGTCTCTTTGAAGAGGTGTGGAGGCAGCAGGGAGAAAGATCAGGCCTGACCACGTGGCAGAGAAGCAGGGAGCCACCAGCAGTCCTCATCCAACTAAAGGCAGGGACCATGAGACCTAAAGGCTGCAGTATCCTCCTTTTTATAGCCTTGCTGGGCAGGGAGGGGGAGTGGAACAGACTGATTTAGTTTCCCAGGGGGAAAACCCCCTGCAGGGACGACAATGCTCTCACAAGCCCTCCCCCAGCTCCTTCCGGGATGGGAGTTAACCCGTGACAGTGTCCCTGACTATAGCAGGGGGTTGGAATTGGTTGATCTTTACAGGTCCCTTCTAACCCAAACTGCTCTAGTTTCTGCCCTACCCTTGATGTCTTTGGTGTCTTCTCCAAGCCTGCTTCAGCAGCTCCTCCGTCAGCCTCTTCAGACGAGCGGTTTGCGAGCCGCTCTGTTCTCGTCGCGCTCGTGCTGCAGAGCCCAGGCTCTTCTGAAATGGATCTTTCTCCTCTCCTAAAAATAAATGCAGGCAATATCAGCTGCTGTCCCGGGTAACAAGAATTAATAACTTGTTTCTTCAGAGTCAAGTGCATCCTGTAGACAGGAGGGGAAATAACCATAACCTGCCTCTGATTACAGCAGGAGATAATGGGGCCGTTCCGGGGCCCTCCTCATGTGTCACTGTCTCTTCTTGCCATTAGCTATTTACTCCCCACCCTTTGGATCATACCTCAGATTTCATTATCACAACCAATAACTCTCTTCTGTTCCAGCTCAGAGTATGCTGCTCTCTGCTTCCCCTTCCCCCACCCCACCCCCCCCAAAAAAAAAACCCCAAAAAATCTGCTGGCATTGTATTTCTCATAATAAGTTTTAATTGAATTTCAGCTCTCTGCCTTTTATACTGCATCCTAGGCTTTATTGGGTTTAATTACAAATCCATAGCTATTTGTTATGTGGCTCTGGTTTGATATTTTGCACTGACAATTACATTTTTATTCAAAGGAGAGGGAAAAAAAATGTATTAGAAAACAACAAAAAAAAAACCAGCAGCAAGAGAGGGGCTCATTGTAAGAGCTGATTAATTGAATTCTGGCTTTCTGTGTGTTCATGATGAATGATTACATGCCAAAAAGGGACTGGAATATTAGATCAGGGTACACTTAGTCATTTTAATTGGTTTGCACAAAGTGCAAGCTGCTGGAACAAGAGCTCAGCTGTGAAAACACGACGGCAGCGGGGGCACCCACGGCGCCGCCTCCCAGACCCTCTCCGTGATGCTTTAAACTTCTTTCCATGCAGAGGATGGAGAGATGGGGAAGCTTCAGTGCTCTCACTTAAAGAAAGCAAGGACAGAACATAGAATCAGAGAATCATAGAATGGTTTGTGTTGGAAGGGACCTCCAAAGAGGAAGTTTTACTCAGAGAGAGTGACTGGTCATTGGAATGGGCTGCCCGGGGAGGTGGTGGAGTCACCATCACTGGAGGTGTTCAGAAGGAGACTTGATAGGGTGCTTGGTGCCATGGTTTAGTTGATTGGGTGGTGTTGGATGATAGGTCGGACTCGATGATCTTGAAGGTCTCTTCCAACCTGGGCTGGTCTGGTCTATTCTATTCTATTCCTATTCTATTCCATTCCATTCCATTCCATTCCATTCCATTCCATTCCAACCCTCCTGCAGTCAGCAGGGACATCCTCCACTAGATCAGGTTGCTCAGAGCTTTGTTGAGCCTGACCTTGAATATCTCCAGGGTTGGAGCCTCAACTACTTCCTTGGTTAATCTGTTTTAGTTTTCCACCACCCTCATGGCACAGAACTTGTTCCTGACATCCAAACTAAATCTATTCTAATTTCAAGCCATTGCCTCTCATCCAGGTGTTCCCTGGGCAGCCTGTTCCAAATCCTGACCACAGAATCACTAGAAAGAGCTGGAGCCTGCTGCAGAGGAATCTCAATGTGCATTGAGAGTCAGAGCAGTCTGACAGCAACCCCATCCATGCAGCCACAGAGGCTTGGCATCACTCTGGGTTTTGGTAAAAATAACTGCTCTGAAGCGATGCTCTGGAAGTGCAGCTCAGCACCATCCCCCAGCGCAGCCTAATGTGACAGGGCACTGAGAAACACAACCTGACAAACTGGTGGCCACGGCCAGTCTTGCTGCAGAAAGCAAATTTTGCTCTATGCTCTCCTCACCAAGCACCATGAAATGTGGTGTGCCAAGCGTTCGAAGGACGTGGTCACCCTGGGTGTGTTGTGTCACATCAGATCCATCCGACAGCAGGCGAGCACAGACCTCACACATGGGCACGCCAGAGAGGAGCTCTCAACCCAGACTGAGGGTGGGGGGAAAAAAACCCCAAAGTCCTACTTTCAGAGGGTGGAGTATGGCAGTGACAGGAACTTCAGTAATTTATCAACACACTCTGACTCAATACAGAAAAAATAAGGTGGAGGGGGGGGGAGATGAAAAAAAAGAGGGAGGAAGGCGAAGAGGGAGGAAGGCGAAGGAGAAGGAGAAGGAAGGGAAAGGGATTAAAAGGAAAATAAATTCTAAGAAAAAAAGGGAAAAAGGGGGAAAGAAAAAGTGCCCTCCTCAGCCAGCCAGTTTATTCCATCAAGCCTTCATCCCAGTTCAGTAGTCCTCATTCCTTTGGCCTGGGCTTATTGGCCACAGCTATGCCAGCAGCTTCCTGGTTTGCACAAGGCAGTACACATGCAATGACGTTTTAGGGGGAAACCCCCAGACTTTGTTACTCTCAGCATTACAAAGCAATGGAGAAAGAGCAGAAGCCATCAAAATAAATCCAACCCTTTTTCCCCGGGAAGATGAGCACCAAAACCTGGACAGGGAGGTTCTACCGCCTGGCAGTTTGAGAAGCCTGGCAAGAGTGGATTTTGAGAGGTGTTTTACAGCTTGCCAAACAACTCTGGAAGGAGAATTTGGTGTCACAAGCACTGACCTAGATTGCAGCAAACCCATGATGTGACAAATAAACTGTACACTCCTATTAAGCTAAGCCCTTGGGACTGTTTGATTGCCCTGACACTCTGCTGGGACCGCAGCAGCGCGAAGCCTTCATGGAGAGTCCTCCTGATCCCCAGTGACAGGAGTGGGGGGAGCTGGGCTCCTGCTATTAAACAGCCAGCAACATTATGGATGGGCACCAAATGCCCACCTCCTTTGGCAATAATCCTGCTCTTTAAACTCAGACAATCCCACACCCTGACAAACAGCATTGGGCAGCTGGGCATTTTTTGTTTGATTTTTTGGTACCTCTCCAGCCCCTTCCCAAGTGATTTGTTCATATAAACCAAAACCTTCCCACAGCCTAAGGGGCCAGAGACTGCAAGCACAAGTGCTGCTGGGTCATCGAGGTTGGAAAAGACCTTTCAGGTCATCAAGCCCAACTGTAACCCAACTACCATGACCACTAAAGTATGTGCAGGTCCCACAAAGACCTTTCAGCCAAGGCTTCAGCTTTCAGCAGAGAACAGACTTCATGCTTGGTGTGTGCTGGAAGCATGGAGGAAGCAGTGTGTTGGGTTTCAGTAGAATCATAGGTTTGTTTGGGTTGGGAAAAACCTCCAAGATCATCGACTCCAACCATCAACCCAATGCCACCATGGGCACTAAACCGTGTCCCCAGGTTTCTTCAGCACCTCCAGGGATGGTGATTCTACCACCTCCCTGGGCAGACTAAAGAAAACCGATTGTTTGTGCTCAGTGGTATCTGAAGGAAACCTGGAGCCAACCCATGGGAGCTCAGGTAGGACTTTTGCATCTCAAGAGGGCAGAATGAAGAGCACCTCTTCTGAGACAAGCTGCATTGTCCTGCTCTTGTTGGAGCAGGTTATTGGCAGTGGCAGGACAAACAAAAGATTACAATGTGAAAGAGGGACAAAAGGAAAACAAAGGCTGGACTTGGGGAAGGAGAGATGCTGACAAGCAGATAGAAAACAGGACAGTTTGAGGTCACAGGCTAATTTATATTCAGAGGCAGCTTCCAGTTTCAGCCTCAGGATCAACTGTTATTTTTCCCCACCTATTATCTTCTGGAACGTCCTTGAGCCAAGAGGAAGTGACCGTGGCTCCTGGCTGTCCTTGGGTGACCTGCTCTGAGGACTGAGGGGCTACAGCCCTACAGCCATGCATTGAGGGGGTATTTTGACACCACCACACTCAGCATATCACAGAGGAGTCCTGCCTGCTCCCAGAGATTCACCACAGATTGCATTGGTTGAAAGGGATCCTCACAGGTCCTCTTGCCCAACCTCCCTGCACACAGCAGGGACATCTTCAACCAGATCAGGCTGCCCAGGGCCACATCAAGTCTGGTCTTGAATGTCTCCAGGGATGAGGCCTCAACTACATCCCTGGGCAACTTGTTCCAGAGGTGACTCCTTGTGCCTCCAACAGCTTCCCAAAGCTGCACAATGACAGAGCAAAGCCTGTCCCTCATCAGCAACACTGAGGACACTGAGCAAAATGCATCCCTGGAAGAAAAAAACAAACCAACCTTGTGTTTGAAGTGAACATCACAAAATGGATGTGCTCAGTGGAGTTTTCAAGAGTTTCCAAGCAAGCACAACACTCAAGTGCTTGAAAGAGTTTTCTGTGTCCTACTGGCATCAGCAACAGCTTGATCAGATGAGCTCCTCACAAGGAAAAGTCTGGAGTGGAAGGGTCAGGTTTTAAGGAAGAGTTGAAGCTGATGGCAGCTGTGAATAAAGCTAGGGAAGAAGTCACCATCACTGGAATCCTCATTGTACCCCATCCACTCCTCCTAGGCACCTTCATCCCTGGAGAGGTGTATAAGGAGGACATCCCAGCACCCTGACAGCCTGGCACTGCCTGGGGTAGAGCGAGCTGTGTACGGTGCTGCCGCCCAGCAGCTATCAGCACGTCGCAGCCTCAGATGCTAAAACTCTGCCATATGGGGGGAAGTGTCTGTGTTTTAATCTCTTCTGCATTGTTTTTTTAACTCACTGCTTATTTTTAGTCCTTTTACCTTCTTGGTTTCCATATAGAGGTTTAAAAGATGCCAAGACACTAACATACATTTTGAGAGCAGCGGAACGACACAGAAGTTCCTCACACAAGGAACTCATGCAGGAGCCTCATACAAGATGCATGGAGAAATGTAGATGGTTTAGGGAAGGAACTGGATTGTTCAGAATGGGAAAAAGAAAAAAACCAGAAAACTAAAAATACCCTCAAAATTCAGGACTATAAAGAAAGCATAACCTGAAATGTATCCCAAAACTAAAGGTGAGGTTTATAACACAACTGTAGGGGAAAAAAGAATCCTCCAATAAGAAATAATCAAACCTCCCCTAGTGCAACTTGAGGCCATTCCCTCTTGTCCTGTAACTTTTTTCATGGGAGAAGAGACAAATCCCCACCTCACTCCAAATTCCTTTCAGGGAGTTGTAGAGAGCAATGAGGTCTCCCCTCAGCCTTCCTCTTCTCCAGGCTGAACAACCCCAGTTCCCTCAGCTGCTCCTCACCAGCCCTCTTCTCCAGACCCTTCACCAGCTTTGTTGCCCTTCTCTGGACATGCTCCAGCCCTGGGGTTGCTTAGCCTGGAGAAGAGGAAATTCAGGGATGACCTTATTGCTCTCTACAACTACCCTAAGGGAGGTTGTAGACAGGCAGAGGTTGGTCTCTTCTCCCAGGCAAACAGCACCAGAACAAGGGGACACAGTCTCAGGCTGCACCAGGGGAGGTTTAGGCTGGAGGTTAGGAGAAAGTTTTACACAGAGAGTGATTGGCCATTGGAATGGGCTGCCTGGGGAGGTGGTGGAGTCACCATCCCTGGAGGTGTTCAGGAAGAGACTTAATAGGGTGCTTGGATTGTATGGTTTAGTTGATTAGATGGTGTTGGATGATAGGTTGGACACGATGATCTTGAAGGTCTCTTCCAACCTGGTCTGGTCTGGTCTGGTCTATTCTATTCTAAAACCAGGATTCAAGATGTGGCCTCACCAGTGCTGAGTACAGGGGGATCATGCCTGCTCTACATTCCAATAGCAAACCAAAGCATACAGCACTGAAAAATCAACCAAGAAGGAGACCTGAGCAGGTGGAGGTGGTTAAACAGCTCAGGAGAACTCAGCTTTGAGTGGAGCACTTCAGAGAAAACTGCCAGAGCTGGACCCAAGGGCTGATCCCAGGGTTTTCCCTGCAGCACCACCTCACTCAGAGCAGAATATGCCCCATGTTCTCAGAATCTGATATCTGAGAGTTAGCCTCAGCTGTTATCTCAGGGAATTTTCAGCTCCTTAGTATTCCTGCTGCTTACAAAGGGATTGTTTTGGAGGTATGCAAAACAAACAAACACAAAACCCCCACCCCAAACCCTGTTTAAGCTTCCCAGACCACTGAGATGTTCGGTTTGGGAGAAAATTAATTGCTACTTGGATAGTCCTGTGAATCTTGCCCCTTACAAAAATCACACTTTCAAATTACTTGACTGCTTCATCTGAAGGCTGAATCTCTTTCTTTTCAGGGAGGTTTTCAGGGGTTTTCTTTAATGAAGCAAACTTCTAAACTCAAGGAGACTTAAAGCTCCTGGCAAATCTTTCATGGAAAAACAGGAGCCTCCAAAATAATGATCTGCTTTCAGAGTGTGACTGTCCACAGGTGGCTCTTTCTTTGCTCTGATTTTGCTGCTACAGAAACACAAACCCATTGATGTCCCTGAGCAGATCCACGCAGGGCCGGGGCCAGCAGCTGCTTTGGCCTCACTGCCTGCATGAGACTGCTGGCAAGAGTGAAAGATCACAGACCGCATCGGGTTGGAAGGGACCCTCAAAGGTCCTCTTGTCCAACCCCCTTGCAGTCAGCAGGGACACCTCCAACTCGATCAGGCTGCCCAGGGCCACATCAAGTCTCATCTTGAATGTCTCCAGGGATGAGACATCCCCTGGGCATCCTGTTATAGTGTCTCACCACCCTCACTGTGAAGAACCTTCCTCCTGATATCCAACCTAAATCTACCTAGCTCCAGTTTCAAACCACTGCCCTTGGTCCTATCACCACAGCCCTTTCTAAACAGTCCCTCCTGAGCCTTCCTCTAGGTCCTCTTTCAGGTCTTGAAATAGAGCTCTAAGGTCTCCCTGGTGCCTTCTCTTCTCCAGGCTGAATAGCCCCAACTCCATTGGGGAGGTGCTCCAACCCTCTGATTATCTTCACGGCTTCCTCTGGACCCGTTCCAGCAGAGCCATGTCCCTCTGGATGCAGGGAGCTGTTGTCAAGGCAGACACACCAGGATTTTTAAGTGACACATTCCACAGGCTTTGGTTTTGTTTTCTCAGGAACAGCTTTTCCCTCTGCCCACCAGAACAGCAGCTCGAAGCTTGTCTTTCTGGGATGTGAAGTTCCAGGCTGGAGGCAGCTTTGTGCAGCTGGTGAAGCTGCTCTTGCCTCCAGCCATTGTGAGGCTGAGTTAAAAGGGCTGGTCCAGCACTGACCACATGAACATATAGATGGACAACATCCTCCAGACACCCCTGCCCTCAGATGATCCACAGCATGACAGAAGCAGAAACAAGGGCAGAGCAGGACAGGGATGGTGCTGCACAGTACAAAAAGAGGTTCTCAGGCACCAGAGCAGGCTGCCCAGGGAGGCGGTGGAATCACCATCCCTGGAGGTGTTTAAAAGCCATGTGGATGTGGTGCTGAGGGACGTGGTTTAGTGGCAATGGTTTAACAGCAGTGGTGGGATTGTGAGCTCTAGGCAAGCAGTTTGATTTGATGATCTCTAAGGTCTCTTCCAGCCTCAACAGGTCTATGATTAGGAGCAAGAGGCTGCCAGGCTGGGAGGGGAGTGCTGGAGAACAGCTTTTACCTTGTGTTCCTCCTGCAGACGCACAACCTGCAGTAATGAGCTGCAGCAGGAGGCAAATTGGAAGAGAGAGCCCACAGATTACAAATGTAAAACTGTGGTGCCTGCTCCTAACAGCTGCAGAGAGCAACCCTGCCAGAGATAAACGATGCTGATGGGGAGAAGCTGAAGAGAATGAACCGAAGGAGATAAATCTCTGTGCTCTGATTGCTGGCACGGGGCTGACCAGCTAGGAGAAAACCTCTCAGAAGCCCTACCTGCTGTCGGTGGCTATTAACACCCAGCAGTACTTCCTGGTAGTTCTACAGCACTGGAGTGATATTTATTCCTTCTGCAGGAATTAACAAAATACCAACAGCACCTGTGAGGAATCTTACCCCAGGCTGCCCCTGACAGGGCCCTCCCGTGGTTCAACCCATGATTTATCTGGGAGCTCCGAGTGCAATCATTAGACCACCACAGGAAGCAGAAGACTTTCCAAGGGCTAATCATCATTGCAAAACCTTCCCAGTGGGGGCACAGAAAGTGATTTATCATCGTTTGCTCCTGTAATTTTGATGCATTGAGCAATATTCCAATTGTTCAGCAGTCCCTCAAACCTTCCTGGGTAGCATGAAGAGAGATGAGAGGCCCCATCCCTGGAGATATTCAAGGTGAGGCTCAGCAGGGCTCTGGGCAACCTGATCTACTTGAGGATGCCCCTGCTTACAGCAAAGGAGGTTGGACTAGATGCCCTTTGGAGGTTCATACCATACCATACCATACCATACCATACCATACCATACCATACCATACCATACCATACCATACCATACCATACCATACCATACCATACCATACCATACCATACCACTCTATGAAGCTCTGAGATGCAGGTGATGGGCTGCAAGACCACTCTTGGAGCACTCTGCTTGCACACTTAGGTGTGTATCCATGAGATCTTCATCCAAGGAGTCAGGGAAGTGGCAAGGTGGAAAAGGACCTGGGGATGCTGGCTGACAACCATCTGAACATGAGCCAGGGTGTGCCTAGGTGGTCAAGGATGCCACCAGCATCTGGTCCTGGACCAGCAGGAGCAGTGAAATGATCTTACCCATGTGCTGGGCACTGGGGAGGCCACAGCTCAAATCCTGTGTTCAGTTTTGGGCCTCTCACTCCAAGAAAAACATTGAGGGGCTGGAGCAGGTCCAGAGAAGGACAAGGAAGCTGGTGAAAGGTCTGGAGAATAGGGCTGCTGAGGAGCAGCTGTGGGAACCGGGGTGGTTTAGTGTGGAGAAATGGAGGCTGAGGGGAGACCTCATTGCTCCTGAAAGGAGGTCACAGTGAGGCGGGGATTGGTCTCTTCTCCCTAGCATCAGGTGATAGAACAAGATGAAATGGCCTGAAACTGTACCAGGGTTTAGGTCAGAGATTAGGAACAAGTTCTTTGCTGCAAGAGTTTTCAGGGATTGGCAGAGGCTGCCCAGGGAGGTGGTGGAGTCACCATCCCTGGAGATGTTCAAGAAACTTTCAGACATGGCACCTGGGGGAATGGTTTAATGGCCATGGTGGTGCTGGGTTGATGTTGAAGCTGACAATCTTAGAAGTCTTTTCCAACCCAAACGATTCTATGAACATGATTGTATAAAGAGCATGGCTAAGTCACTAGACCAACACCAGGGGCCTCAGCATCTGATGGACAAATTGTCTCTGTCCTGAGTGCAGAGCGGCCAGGAACTTCAGGAAGAGCTGCTGCAGTCAAACCCAAGCTGTTTATTTGCACCCTGTTTCCAGCCAGTGTTGGCAGGCGGGAGATCCAGGCAAACATCACCAAATTCACCCAGAGCCCCAAAACATGCCAGAGATTCCTGATTCTCCTGTGGTTTTGGGACTAATGCAGCACTAGGCTGGGTTTCTGAAAAAACAACATCTTTCTTAGTGAACCACTTCTCAGATGCATTTTATTTTGTCCCAGCACAGCAGAATTATTCCTGTCCCCTGGAATCTGGGGTGTTTTGTCTTGAAAACCAAAACCAGCCCCTTCTGATGGGAGAAGCCCCAGGTTTGGGGTGCAGGAGTTGGGACTGGCCCTTGCTAACTCTGTGAGGAAGGAAATGAGGTACCTCATTTTCAGGTGCTTTTGAAACCCCTACCACAATTTCTTGGCATCCCTGCTAAGAGGCACTTGGAAAGCCAGACAGTGTTTGTGTTTTGGAGAAGAACAGTGATAGTGAACAATAGACTCTGTCTTCAGATCAAGAATGTGAGGGAAGGTAGATAAAGATGCTAACAGGCATTGCAGCTGTCAGTTTGCTTCCCATCTTTATCTTCCTCTTCAGGCACTAAAGCATTTTCCACTTTTCCTCTTTCCTAAGGGTGTCAGCATTCAGGCACTAACCCCTTTCTGCTTCTTCTCTTTCCCCTCTTCTCAGCCAGTGAGATTGCCTGGGAGTGTTTTGAGGGCAGCAAAGAAACATAAAAGGAAGCTCATGGTGCTCTGGTTAGAGAGGCAATGCTGGTATCATCACTGCTGAGCCCCCCAGAAGATGCATCTCAGATGCAAATTGGTTTCATGAAAGCAGGAGGGAAAATAACAGTCATTTTTCTAAGGAGATAAGGTGAAAAAAGCAATGTCTGGGAGTAAGCAGACTCCACTGGCAGGGCTGGCAGGCAGCTGTCCAGCACTTAGGGAGCTCTGTTCCCCACCATTTTTCCCCCCCTCCACTCCAGTCTCTGATCTTAGGTTGAAAGCTGGACTCGATGATCTTAGAGGCATTTTCCAACCCCAACAATTCTATGATTCTATGACACAAGTGGCTGCTATTGCTGGGAAGGAGGGAAAACAAGAGAACTCCAGCCTTGACCAACTTCCTGCACTGCTCTGGCTGCTTGTGGTGGGCATTCTGCACACAGAAATAGAAAAAGGTTGTGGGTTTGGTTTTCTTTCACTTTGTTTCCAGTCAGAAAGCTTCTTAGGTAGGGCAAATAAGTGTTTGAAGTTAACCCAGGCTGGACACATCTGGATTTTGGGCTTAAACTGGAGGGGGGAGGAGAGGAAGGGGGAAGACATTTCTTTTCCTGGCTTTCTCCTTGTTCCAAAATCGCTGTAATTATTCCCTCTGCTTTACTGTTTGTTACTGAGTTCTTCCATTCTGATGCCTTGTTCCTAGCAGTGCTGCCCCTCAGACCAAGTTGTGCTCCTCCTGGGCACAGCCTCAGATTCAAGGCTGGGAAATCTTAGAATCATAGAATCAGTCAGGGTTGGAAGGCACCACAAGGATCATCTAGTTCCAACCCCCCTGCCATGGGCAGGGACACCTCACACTAGATCAGGCTGGCCAGAGCCTCATCCAGCCTGCTCTTAAACACCTCCAGGGATTGGGCCCCAACCACCTCCCTGGACAACCCATTCCAGGGCTTCACCACTCTCATGGTGAAGAACTTCCTCCTCACCTCCAGCCTGAATCTCCCCACCTCCAGCTTCATTCCATCCCCCCTAGTCCTATCACTACCTGAGATCCTGAGAAGTCCCTCCCCAGCCTTCTTGTAGCCCCCTTCAGATACTGGAAGGCCACTATTAGGTCACCTCAGAGCCTTCTCTTCTCCAGACTGAACAGCCCCAACTCCTTCAGTCTGTCCTCATAGAATAGAATAGAATAGAATAGAATAGAATAGAATAGAATAGAATAGAATAGAATAGAATAGAATAGAATAGAATAGAATAGAATTAACCAGGTTGGAAGAGACCTTCGAGATCATCGTGTCCAACCCAGCCCTTGTGGCCCTTGTCTGGACATGTTCCAGCACGTCCAGATCCCTCTTGTAATAGGGGCTCCAGAACTGGAGGCAGTACTGCAGGTGGGGTCTCAGCAGAGCTGAGTAGAGGGGGAGAATCACCTCCCTTGACCTGCTGGCCACACTTCTCTTGATGCAGCCCAGGATCTGATTGGCCTTCTGGGCTGCAAGTGCAGCCTCCTTCTGTCAGGCAAGGCAGTGCAGAAGCAAGGTTTGATGAAAAGAAACAACTGATATTTAGGTATTTGACAAATCCATTAAGCAACTTGAAAGGTCACCCCGTTAAGTGTTTGTGAAGAGAACGTGGGGAGAGAACCCGGCTACACCCTCCTGGCACAGCATAGCAATGAGGAGAAGCTTCAACAAGAGCAGTCTTTCGTTTCAAAAGAACAAACAGAAAGATTTGTGCTTCTCTTATCTCTAATCCCTACTCCTCTCTCTCCAGAGGTTTGCTCCAATTAGTTATTTCATATTAGACATGGTTTGTGCTGCCTTCCTCGGCCCTGTGTCAGAGGAGATCAAACACAAATTGTGCAGCTCCTGCACCTGAGCCAGGGCAGCTGCTAGGGAACACCAAGAGTTGGGGTTTGTTTTCCCAAATAGCATCATAGAATCAATAAGGTTGGAAAAGACCTCAGAGATCATCAAGTCCAACCTGTCTCCCAACACCTCATGACTAACTATGCTGCAGCTTCAAGTGCCACATTCAATCCCCACTTGAACACCTCCAGGGATGGGGTCTCCACCACCTCCCTGGGCAGCACATTCCAATGGCCAACAATTCTTTCTGTGAAGAACTTTCTCCTCACCTCAAGCCTAAACTTCCCCTGGTGCAGCTTGAGACTGTGTCCTCTTGTTCTGCTGCTGGTTGCACATGAGATCTATTCACAGAATCAGAGAGTGGCAGAGCTTGGAAGGGACCTCTGGAGATCATCAAGCCCAACCCCTCTGCCAAGGCAGGGTCACCTAGAGAAGGTCACACAGAAAGACATCCAAGTGGGTTTAGAACATCTCCAGAGAGAGAGACTCCGCCACCTCTCTGGGCAGCCTGCTCCAGTGCTCTGATACCCTTAAGTTAGAGAAGTTCCTCCTCATGTTTAGATGGAACTTCTGATGTTCAAGTTTGTGCCTGATGCCCCTTCTCACTGGGCACCACTGAATAAAGCCTGGTCCCTCTTGAACTGGGGAGCCCAAAACTGGATGCAATATTTCAGGTGAGGTATCACCAGGGCAGAGTAGAATCCCATGAATAACTTGTTATCCACCAGGACTCCCAGGTCCTTCTCCACGAGGATGCTCTCTGCACTTTAGTGCTGTGATTTTACCAAACAAACCAAAAAATACAGCAAAGAGCACCCTCAACTTACACCTGGCTGAGGGGGAAAGAGGATGAAGGTAAGGTGCCACCGAGACTAATCTTAACATCCAGCACTTCTGAGCTTTGCAGGTTGGAGTTCATGATATTTGTTGTGCTTCTCTCTCCTAGTGTCTACCACTGCATCCCAAAACCTGGGGACTTTGCAGTTAGCTGGAGTTGTTTCAAATGATGCTTTGCTTCTTTCTGGCAAGAAATGGCCACAAGGATTAAACAAAAGCCATCCTGATGAAGAGCCTGAAGATACTTCAGACCTGAAGCAAAGATGAAGCTCACGCTGCAGAGTCTGAACCCAACCTGGTGGGAAGTTGAACTTTGCTGAATTTTCACTGCAATCCTCCTTCAAACAGTTCATGCAAACTTAGCTGAGGGCACATGAAACAGCACCAAACCAGCAAGGCTGATGAAACATTTTTCTTTCAAGGTATAAAAGCAAACCAAATCTGGAAAGAGAGACATAAAGACTTGCTCTGATGTGTCTCCTCCCACTAGCCACCCTTCTTCTCTCTTCTTCTTCACCTTTTCCCTCTCTGAAGTGTTAAACACACCACCCTTTGTGGCTACAATTCCTGGACTTTTCACTTTGGTCCTCTATTTCTAAGCAGTTTGGGGCACAGGCTGAAGAAGCAGCAGCATCCTCTAAGGACATGTGAAAGCACCACCTGAAGTTAAGACCTTCAGTGAACTTTTGTGCTCATAGGACTCTCTGAATCTGACTTTCAGCAGTGCTGGAACCTTGCTTTCTCAATCCATGTCCCTAACAGAGCTCCGCTTTGGCCTTCAGGTAGAATCATAGAATCACAGAATCAATCAGGGTTGGAAGGCACCACAAGGATCATCTTGTTCCAACCCCCCTGCCATGGGCAGAGACACCTCACACTAGATCAGGCTGGCCAGAGCCTCATCCAGCCTGCTCTTAAACACCTCCAGGGATAGGGCCTCAACCACCTCCCTGGACAACCCATTCCAGGGCTTCACCACTCTGATAGTAAAGAACTTCTTCCTCATCACCTCCAGCCTGAATCTCCCCACCTCCAGCTTCATTCCATTCCCCCTAGTCCTATATCTTAAGAAGTCCCTCCCCAGCCTTCTTGTAGCCCCTCTTCAGATACTGGAAAGCCACAATAAGATCACCTCAGAGCCTTCTTTTCTCCAGACTGAGCAGCCCCAACTCTTTCAGTCTGTCCTCACAGGAGAGATCAATTCAATAATGCCACAGCTGCTGGAAAAATGGGAGGCCTTTAGTTTTTATAAATAAAAACATCTGTCTGAAGGTTTGAGGGAAACAAACACAGAACACTGTGAGTGTGAAGGAGAATTTACATTTCTTATCCCAAAAAGCTTCAATAAATAACATCTGGTATTATTCTCTGCATGGCTTATGCAATAAAGCTGAGTGAGGATACGGAATTGTAAGGAGCAGTCCTCTGAAGATGCAAAACTGCTTGGGAAATAAAAATGAATCATGATTTACAGCATCTCCCTACCATTCCAGCTTTTAAAAGGTGGATTTGAAGAACTCATCCAAATTCTACTGCCTAGGCAATGTCAGGAGAAGGCCAGGGAGAAGTCTTCTTAGTGGGAAATCAGCCCCTACAGCACAGCTCCACTTTAGAGCTAAAAAGGGTAATTATCAGCCATGTATGGGGCAGAGTCAACTCCAGCTCCTACTCCTGTTAAATCTTGTCTCTGTGGTGTCTCTCTGGTTAAACAGATTAGGCTGAACAAGAGAGCAGCACCCTCTGGGTGTGTTAACCCCAGACTTCATTGCCTTTGGAGATAGTTGGACCATAAAAGGATTGTCCCCAGGCATTTCTCTCACCTCCCAGCAATGAGCACACTTGAGTGGTTTCCACAGCAGATTCCCAGTTGATCCCAGCTGTGAGAACCCCATTTCCCCAGAGCTCAACCCAGTAGCTTCAATAACATCATGGAATCACAGAATTGTTTGGGTTGGAAAAGACCTTCAAGATCATCAAGTCCAACCATCAACCCAACACCACCGTGGCTACTCAACCATGTCCCCAAGTGCCATGTCCACAGGTTTATTGAACACCTCCAGGGATGGTGCCTCCACCACCTCCCTGAGCAGCCTCTTCCAATGCCTGACCACTCCGGCAGCAAAGAAATTGTTGCTAGTCCAGTCAGGCAGGTATGAAAGGATGGCAAACTCAACAACCTCATCATGTCTGTGCCTCAAAGAATGGAGCAGATCTACCACCACCTTTACCAGCCCCTGCCACTTCAGCAGCTTTGAGCTGCAACATGGACTGAGAGAGGTTTAAGGTGGTGAGGACACAGGTCTGATCAAACACAGAGCTCTGAGTCCCCCACATCACCATCACTCACCTTGGGAGCACATCAGAAAAGGCTGAAGTCAAATCCCTCACAGGCATCTTGTTCCAAAATGTCTGGACTCATTTTCTAACCCTATGGAAAAGCTCAGCCCAGGTACTCAATAATCATCTCCAAGGGGCTGTTTAGGGAAGTGCAATCAGGACATCAGCCGTTTCTCTGTGAAGAAAATCCAGTGTGTGAGAAAAAACAATCTGCAATCACTGGGTTAGGAATGGGCATTCAGCAGTGTAAATGCTCAGATGATTCAAGGAACCAGTGGGGTTTGGGCTTTTTCCTGATTTGAAGTTACAGGTTCTTGATTTGAATACCTTTGGCAGAGCCTGGGCAGCCAGATGAATTGGAAAGAGAAGCCAGGAGGACATTTGCTGGCTATCCAACCATCCAGGAACACCATAAAGGTGTTCCTAGATTGACTTTCCACATGGAGATGTCTCACAGTTCATTCCACAGCAAGGAGGCAGCAGGGATATGTTAAGTTCCTGCTGCCAGCTGTGTTGTCTTTCATATTGGCCATAGGAATAAAGGTCTCCACTTTATGGAGTCTTCTCCATTAGCTAGGAAATGAGGTGACCAAAAGATAATGCTGGCTGACCTTGAACCCCTCTAGGGAATCTCAGCCAGGTCCTTCACTCACCCCTCCTCCTCCTCCCCGCTTCTTGCCTCTGCCTTAGTCCTTATTCACACTCATGGATCCTTACTCACACCCACGTGTGTCCTTACACCCATCTGTGTCCTTATTCACCCCATCCTCACCATTGGTGCAATTATTTGCACCCCAGGTCCTGGATCCAAGAATCAATGATGACCAAACCATGGCTGTGAGGAGGCTGGCTGTGCTTTGTATTGCCATGTGCTGGACCTCCAAGTTTCTTACCAAGTGGCTACAACAGTTTCATCAGCTCAACACCAAAAGTAGCTTGCACCCACAGGTCATCCAGATGGACCTTGCCCAGCTGACTATTCTCATAATTGCCTTTATTAAATGCCTGCACTTAAGCACTAAACAAAATGAGGACTGGGGGAAGGCATCTTACTCCCAGAGAGGTTGTGGAGTCTCCTTTTATAGAGACCTTCAAGCCCCATCTGGATGGGCTCCTGTGTGACCTGCCCAAAGTGACCCTGCTTTGGTAGAGCAGCTGGATTCTGAGATCTCCAGAGATCCCTTCCAGCCCCTACCATTCCATGATTCTGTGATCTCTGAGCAGAGTCCTACAGTGCAGGATGGTATGGACCAGATCTCCAGCCCATCCATCTTGTGTTGCCATGGCAACGTGGACACCTTAAAGAAGCCATTACCCACTCCTGTGCAGCAAAGCTGCCCTCGATTCTGCTGTAGAAACATCATAAATGGCTTCCTCAGTGAACCCAGAGATGTTCAGCTTGTGGCTGGAATATCAATTCTGCTGATAATCAAACAACTGACAACCATGCCCCCTGCTTTGATCTTTCTTGGGCATTAAATGTCAGGAAAAGGTTAAGCTCTTCACCAGTTTGGGACAGATTCCCCTATTCCCCTGGAGTGCTCCTGGCAGCCTGCACAGAGGCAGCAGCTCCTGAGTGACATGTTTCTGCAAACACCAGAGCTGCACCCTCTGCAGTGTGACACAGACCCAGAGCAAGCTCTTCTCCTGGGAAACCTTCCCATGTTTATTTTACTCCTCCAAGGAAAAAATGTAAATGTCTCCTTTTTTTACCCCCCTACAACTTCTGTCTTGGCTTCTCTGTGCTTTGCAAAGCAGCTTGGTACCAAGCTGTGGTCCCAGCTCATCTGGGAAGGATCCAGCATCTCCACTATATGCAATCTCCAACTGCTCTGGATGTCATGAACTCTTGGAGGGTATAGAGGAAGCCACAGAGATGATCAGGCAGCTGGAGAACCTGCCCTGTGGGAAGAAGCTGAGATAGTTGGGGCTGTTCAGCCTGGAGAAGAGAAGGCTCCACAGGGAGACCTCAGAGCAGCCAAAGGGGCTACAGGAGAGCCAGGGAGGGACTTTTTACAAGGCTTGTAGTGACAGGATGAGGAGCAATGGTGTTGAGCTGGAAGAGAGCAAATTTAAACTGGGGATTAGGAAGAATTTCTTCCCAGTGAGGGTGGTGAGGCACTGGAACAGTGCCCAAGGAGACTGTGGATGCCCCCTCCCTGGAGGTGTTCAGGGCCAGCTTAGATGAGACCTTGAGCAATCTGCTCCTGAGGAAGGTATCCCTGCCCATGGTGGTAGGCTGGAACTAGCTGATCTTTAAGGTCCCTTCCAACCCAAGCCATTCTATGATTCTCTGATAACTTGGGGAGAAACAGACCCCAGAGGAAGCACCCTGGAAAGGCTGAAGCCCCCCATGGCAGAGAAAAAACTTTCTGGTTTGGAAAGCACCTGGTGTTGCCAGCCTATGCTCTGAGCACAAGGCAATCCCCTTACTCCTCCTTCTCCTCCTCCTTGTGCTTGGCACCAATTTCAACTCCAAATGCAGAACTGGAATCCCAGAGCAGAGAAATGTAGGGAGAAGCTGAGCTGGTGGGAACTCATGAAATCCACTAGCCACCCACTTTTTGTCATCACCAGTCCTTCCTCCCCTATGCCTCTTCTGTAGAAGCAAAATGTCTTTCCCTCAACACTCCAGACAGCCTTGTAGGAGCCTCACTGAGATGGGGAACTACACCACCATAGCTCAGCCTTCTACAGCCAGCCAGGGCTTATCTCCAAAACTTTTTTTGGACCAGACCTCTCCCTGGACACCAGCCCCACCAGAGTGACCATCATTCCTCCAGTGTGGGCTGGTGGCTGGAGCTGGGCAGCTGCCCCAGCCCCACTTTGGCAGTCACTCTGCCTCTGCTGCAGGGAAAGCTTCTCTCCAGCTGCAGTATCCCATAACCTACCAGCACTGTCTGAGGCTGGCCACTCACATGTCCTGCAATTAACAACTAATGGGCTCTCTGAAATGATTTATTGCCTTGGATTTGGTGTCAGCTCTGAAAAGACAGTTTAAATTATTGCAGGTCTCCAAAGCATCCCCTGACAGAGCACCTCTGAGACCTGTGCAGACAAACTTTCCTGCTCAGGCACAAGACTGGGTGGAGACTTGTTTCTTCAGATACCAAGGGAGCAATGAGAACACCAAAGGTGCACCCCATAGCAGCATGGTTGGAACTGGAAACACCACACATGGGCAGTGACAATGCTGCCCTACACAAACCCAAACTCAGCTCTGAGTGACTGCTCTGGAGGCAGCACTGTCTTGCAGCTCATGCAAGAGAGCAGAAAAAGATCCAGATTTGGGCTTGACTGGCAGCCAGCCCAGCTGGGAAAAAACCCAGGGGAGAGTTAGACTGGAGATTAGGAAGAAATTCTTCCCAGTGAGGGTGGTGAGACACTGGAACAGATTGCCCAGTCGTGGATGCCCCCTCCCTGGAGGTGTTCAGGGCCAGGCTGGATGAGCAACCTGGGCTAGTGGAAGGTGTCCCTGCCCATGGCAGGGGGGGTTGGAACTGGATGGTCTTTAAGGTCCCTTCCAACCCAAACCATTCTGTGAATCCATGTATAAAATGTCCCAAACTGTGGTGTTCAGAGGTCACAAGGCCTTTCAATCACTTTCCATCTGAGCAGGGGGAGAACATAAAACTCAAAATGAGACCTGCTTATTGCTGAGAACAGCAGACACAGATCAATAAAGATCTTCACCTTAGGATCAAGCCCTGTGGCATCACCCATACAGCCACCAGCTACGGATCATGGTGAGCCAAAGCACCCAAGTGACTGCAAACAAGCAACTCTGCCTGCTCTAGAAGACAATAGGAAAACTCAAAATCCAGGCCAGATTTCCCCCCTTTGGTGCCCAGGTTCATAGAGCTCCTTCTACCCAGGCTGGCCACTGCTAACCCCAAACCAAATCCATTTACAGAAACATGTTTGTAGCCTCACACTGTCACCAGCTCTTCAACCACCACCATTTTTGGTTTGTTTTTTTTTTTTCCCAAGCAAATCTACAAAAGCTGGTGGTTTTGATCCAACAAGAGCAAGAAAACTTTCTGAGATCTCCAGGACAGATGAGGAATGGGAGAGCTACAACCCACAGCTTCTGAGCCACCGCCGCTTCTCACTCTCTTGAAGCGTGACAAGAAACAGCTCCCAGTGCTGGGTTCTGAGCTTTGGCAGCATTTGTGTGGCTGAGCTGAATAACACATGACAAACTGTGCAGAGGCACCACATGGAAATGATGAATGAATATGAAGTAGAAGGGAACAACTAAAAGACCACAGCCTTGAAAGGAAAGCTGAGCTGAAAGGGTGCATGAGGCATCTCGGATGACACCACCAACCTCCGTCCAGAAGGAGTTTTAATAGCTTGTCTGAAGTGACAGTTGTAATCCAGACCAAAACCCACCCCATGCAGACAAAAAAAAAAAGCTGAAATCCCCAAGAATTTGCTGTTGGTTTTTTTTCTCTCTCCTATGACATGGAATCCCACACTGGTTTGGGTTGGAAAGGACTTAAAGATCATTTAGCTCCAAGCTCCCTGCCATGAGGGGCACCTCGTACTAAACTAGCTTGCTCAAGGCCCCACCTAACCTAGTTTTGGGTTGGAGCCTCCACAACTGCAAGGGGCAATCACCTGTGCTGGTTGCAGTCATGGTGAACAGAGCAGAAACTTGCCATTAATATAAGCAACAATCAGAGTGTAGCAAAGAACAACTCAGGAGATGTTAAGGGTCAGCTATTGGTACTGCAAAAGAAGATGTGAAGTATTGGATGGACTATTTGAGGGAGGTCCTCCCTCAGAGCAACACACTGGTGTCATAATATTGAGTGTTCAATGAGCAAGATTCAGTGGAGCCCCTGAACCCTTCCAGGGTGCTGTTCCATGGCTTTAACAGAATCCCAGCATAGTAGGGGTTGGAAGGGACCTCTGAAGATCATCCAGTCCAAACCCATTGCTCAATCAGGGGCACCTACAGCAGCTTGCCTAGGATCACAGTGCTCAACTGGAACTGGAATCTCCCCAGGGAAGCAGGCTCTACCAGCTCTCTGGGCAGCCTGCTCCAGAACCCTCACACCAAAGGAGCTTCTCCTCATCTTCAGATGGAACCTTTAGAACTGGCCACAGAGTTCAATAAAAAGTTCAAAGCAGCACTGAGGCCTCACCATGGTTTGGAGATGCAGTTAACTCCCAACAGCCTCCTCTGGTAGCTGCTCAGCTCAGACCTGCCATAAGGAATCACCTTCATTCTCAGCTGGTTCCCTTCCCAGAGCTCATCCTCTGTTCTGTCACTGCCAGTTCAAAGCAGAGCAGAAATTAGGAGCTTTCTCTTCAGAGGATGAGGCTGCTGTGAAACTCAAGCAGATGTTGAATCACAAGGAACTTACCTTCAGAAGTCTTGGAGCAGAAGGAAACAAGAGAATGATTTATTGATGCTCTGCAACAAGGGAAGTTGTTCCTCTCCTTTCTCTCCACGCTACGCAATCTGTCTTGACACCTGACCAGTGGAAAGTCCATTAAGAGGTGCTTCATTATTGATACTCTGAATTGATTTAAGATTAAATGAATTATACATGCTCAGCCTAAAACTCCTGCAGCCTCCCACCAGCAGCTCTCCCGGACAGCCCTCCTGCAATGCTTGCTCTGCAGAGCCCATTCCCACCCCCTGCCCCCAGCAGCCAGCCCCTGGCTGCAGACCTGTAAATAAGCAGCCCGTTCAATGCTCCAAACACCTTCAGGTTGTATTTTTAAGCTAGAGAGGCAACTGCACACCAGGTTTTGTTCAATGCTTGGCAATAATTTGGGCCATTAGACACAATCCATGGAACAGCTGCTCGTGGTTTTGATGTTCCAGACATTTTTCCCAGTGGTTGGGGTTTGTTTGCATGGACATTTTTCTTCTACTCTGAGCCCATTACTTATCCCCAGCTGAGATGAATAGCAGCATTTTGTCACACCACACGGCCCCAGCAGCCTGGGGGAACACTCCCTGATTTGTTGGTTTTTCTCTTCTCTCCCATAAAATGCTTCATCGGTTCCGATGATGTAAAAGAGCTATCAGAAGCCAAATTTGCAGTTAAGACATTCACACACTCACCATGCTCCAGGAGGAAGCCTCACTGTTGATAACAGTTAGGTTTTGTGACCAAAGACTTGCCTGGATTCCTGCTCAAGTCAAAGGAAAGACCCCAAAGGACTTAGCTGGCCCAGGACCTAGTGAGCAATTTCCAGCAAACTCCTAAAGAGAAGTAAGTACATTTTAAGGTTCAAGACTTTTGCAATAGCAAATTGGATTTCCAAGTGAAAGAAAGACTCTGCAGAAAGGATGGCAGTGTGAAAAGGGAGCGTCTAGCCCCAGAAATGCTGCTGTGGAAGTTCCTCTTGGGAAGCACAGTTGGAGTGCCTGATAGCAGCAGTGGTGCCTCCACCTCAGATTCCCCAGCCCTGTCCTCCAGCAGGTAAGGTTTGCAGACTGGCTCTCTAGCTCAGACTGCAGAGGAGGAGTTTTAGCCTCTCTTTGGGCAGCGTGCACATTTTCCATAGTTGTGCCTCTGCTTCCTGGGTCAGGCCCTCACACCCAGCTGTAGCAAGCAGCTGTATGCCGGAGCCCACCCCTGAGGAACACAACCAGTGCTGAGCTGAGCTTCATCTTCTTACAAATAGGTCCAGCTGGGCTCGAGCAGGGTGCATTTTCCAACTACCTGTGCAAACAGCAATCCATTTTTGGATCACAGAACCATAGAATGTTAGGGGATGAAAGGTACTTCTGAAGATCATCGAGTCCAAAGCCCCTGCCAGGGCAGGACCACCTAGGGCAGCTCACACAGGAATGCATCCAGAGACTCCACAAATTCTCTGGCCAGTGTGCTCCAAGGCTCTAGCACCTTCCCAAACTTCCTCCTGATGTCCAACCTGAATCTACCCTATTCCAGTTTAATTCTGTTCAATATTTTGCACTGTACTAGCTCCTTTATTTCTTTAGAGAGAGAAGCTTCTGGGAAAGGATGGTAATGATGAGCTGCCCAAACTGGAGCTCTTTGCACTTCCAGTAGAATAACTTTCTGATTACTTCTGACAGTCAGGTGGTTGAACAACTTCACCCAACACATTTCCAGACCAGCCTGTGTTTGCTCAGTGGTGAGTATCCTCTGCCTGCTTCACCATGCCCTGCCAGGTGTGTTGGGATGGTTGCAGAGGGACCTTGACCAACTGGACAGATGGGCAGAGTCCAATGGGATGGCATTTAACAAGTCCAAGTGCCTGGCGCTGCACTTTGGCCACAGCAACCCCATGCAGAGCTACAGGCTGGGGTCAGAGTGGCTGGAGAGCTGCCAAACAGAGAGGGACCTGGGGGTGCTGATTGACAGCTGCCTAAACATGAGCCAGCAGTGTGCCCAGGTGGCCAAGAAGGTCAATGGCATCCTGGCCTGCAGTAGGAATAGTGTGGCCAGCAGGAGCAGGGAAGTCATTGTGCCCCTGGACTCTGCATTGGTTAGGCTGCACCTTGAGTCCTGTGTCCAGTTCTGGGCCCCTCAGTTTAAGAAGGACATCGAGACACTTGAATGTGTCCAGAGAAGGGCAACGAGGCTGGGGAGAGGCCTTGAGCACAAGCCCTATGAGGAGAGGCTGAGGGAGCTGGGGTTGTTTAGCCTGGAGAAGGGGAGGCTCAGGGGTGACCTCATTGCTCTCTACAACTACCTGAAAGGTGGTTGTAGCCAGGAAGGGGTTGGTCTCTTCTCCCAGGCAACCAGCACCAGAACAAGGGGACACAGTCTCAAGCTGTGCCAGAAGTTTAGGCTGGAGGTGAGGAGTAAGCTCTTCACCGAGAGAGTCGTTCACTATTGGAATGGGCTGCCCAGGGAGGTGGTGGAGTCACCGTCCCTGGAGGTGTTCAAGAGGAGATTGGACGTGGCACTTGGTGCCATGGTCTAGTCATGAGGTCTGTGGTGACAGGTTGGACTCGATGATCCTCGAGGTCTCTTCCAACCTTGGTGATACTGTGATACTGTGGTTTCTGTCCCCAGCCCTGCTTGGGGTCACCCTCATCCCACCACATCCTTGCAGAGCTCCCCTGTGCTAAGAGCAGCTTTCCTCAGCGTTACCTGCAGCATATCGTTAATCAAGAACCTCCATTTCAGCAGACACTCTGGTGAAATAAATGGACAAATAAATTCCTTCCATCAATGAAAAGTGATTCATAAGCAGCCTGTGTTTGTAGCCACAGTAATGCAAGAAGATGAAATTCAGCTTTTGCCAAGCATTTTTTTTGCTGCCAGCATTACGAGGCAGGCCCATCAGCGGCTCCTTCCTGCGCCGAGAGCAGAAATACACAACAACCCCACACCATCACTTTCCAGGGTTATTGGGATTTTAGCCACTTTTTTTTTTTTTCTTTTAAATCCCCATCTTTGAAATGATAAAAATCACATTTCATCTTATCCTTCATTTTGCAATGCGTTCAAGGGAGCAGTTTCATTTCTCTCTGTTTTCCACAGTCCATCACAGAAACGCCATCAGGGCAGCGGCCAAGTTTCGGTCTGGATTTCACACAGACTGACTGCTAATCTCCATTGAAATGCTGAGCTGTTTCTCTGCACCTCAAATCATCTCCTTCTTTGCTTGTTCTCTACTTAATATTGAAGTTTTCCACAGCAAGAAATATTACTTGTAGGATTTCTGCAGCATCCAAAACCTCAGCCTCTAATCTCCACGCTCCCCCAACATAAATAGTTCCTTTCCAAGCATTTTGTGTCGAATATTCCAATGAGAAGAAGGTTTCAATAATGCAAAGACAACCAGGCTGATAAACACCCAACTCCTGGAGGAGGACAAACCCTGCTTCTAGCCTAAGGGATGCATTTAGGCATCATAGCTCCCTTTGGCAGCTGAAAGATACTGGAATCTATTATTCATCAATCAAGTTGTCATCACCTCAAAGATTAGATGGTGGCCCAAGAGACAGCCAATAGGAGTCTATACATTTGTCATGAATAAATAATGTTTAAAAATACTAAACTAAAGTCAGAGAAGGGGAGAGCATGGCAGGGAGGGTAGACACAAAAGGGGCAAAGAACAAGAGGGCAAATGCCATCATCACAGAATACAGAATTCACCAGGTTGGAAAATACCTTCGAGATCATCGAGTCCAACCTATCATCCAACACCACCAAATCAACTAAACCATGGCACCAAGCACCCCATCCAGTCTCTTCATAAACACCTCCAGTGATGGTGACTCCACCACCTCCCTGGGCAGCACATTCCAGAGGCAAATCACTATTTCTGTGAAGAATTTCTTCCTAACATCCAGCCTAAACCTCCCCTGGTGCAGCTTGAGACTGTGTCCTCTTGTTCTGGTGCTGCTTGCCTGGGAGAAGAGACCAACCCCCTCCTGGCTACAACCTCCCTTCAGGTAGTTGTAGAGAGCAAGAAGGTCTCCGCTGAGCCTCCTCTTCTCCAGGCTAAATACCACCAGCTCCCTCAGCCTCTCCTCACAGGACTTGTGCTCCAAACCCCTCACCAGCCTTGGTACCCTTCTGTGGACACATTTGAGCAACTCAACATCTTTCTGAAACAGAGGCAGTACAAGATGCTGTGTCCCATGAGAACAGCTTCACACACAGTTCCATGACATGGTCTCACAAGGAGAACTCAATGAGCACAGTCTAAAGAACATTAACATCACATTGAGTCTGAACTGTGTTGAAAATCACCAGCCAAGGAGTGGTTATGAGCATGCCCTGTGAAGACAAGAAGAGACCCATGGGGTGCTTGTGCTCAGGAGACAGAGAAGAGAAGAGACAGAGGTAATTTGTAGATGACAAAACTGGGGAGCAGTTGCAAATGCTCTGGAGAGCTCAAACTCAGAAGTCAAACTGCTCTTGGTAGAAGCACATTGAAATCAGCAAGATGAGGTGCAGTGAAGGTGGTTACAAAGAGCTGTGCTTGCAAAGGAGAAACCAACCCCACAGAAATAAAGAGCACCTGCAAAGCAGCAGGGCAATAGGAAAGGCTCCTTCAATGCCTCTGTTAACAAAGTCTCACCAGGGGATAAAGACTGGGAGTTGGCTTCCAGAGACCAGCTGCTGCAATAGGTCTGGAAATCAACCTCTGGTTGGCTGTCACCCAGATGAAGTATCTCCATGGGAATGTTGCACAGTACTGACTGTGCCCAAAGACATTTCCCCATGCTCAATACTGGTTTCTGTTTGCAAGAGAGGGGAGAACTGGAGAACCAGCAATTTGGGATGGCTCAAATTGAACCACTGCCTGTGACTCAAGGGCTCTCTCATGCACCCTCACATATTGTCCTTGGTGGTGAGGCACTGAAATGAGTTGCCCAGAGTAGCTGTAGAGGCTCCAAGCCTAGCTGTGTTCAAAGCCAGGTTGGATGCCTTGAGCAGCCTGGTCTAGTGGAAGGTGCTCCTGCCCATGGCATGGGGCTTGAAACTAGATGGTCTTTAAGGTTTTGTCCAACCTAAACCATTGGAGGATTCTGTGATTCCCACGGATCAAACCAAAGTGGTTGTTGACATTTCTTTATCCTGGAACAACCTGAGGTGCTCTCATTTAATAGTGAAACAGAGGAAAAACCAGGGTAAAACCCAAAACAACCCCCAAACCCACCATTAAAGGTGTGTATTTGTCGCAGATAGGTAACAGAAACAGATCATTCACCCTGAGTGTGCCATTACCAAAGCACAGGCAGCCATCTCTCAACCCTTAACGCAGCTGAAATTGTCTTACCTGTCCTCTCCATTTTTCTTGGTGACAAGTGAGTGGTGCAGATGCCCCCCGGCCCTGGGATAAATGCACTTCCCATCCAGATGAGGTGAGGTGACACAGAGCTAACAAACGTACCCACAGAGAGAAAATAGACATGCTAATCTATAAAGATTGAGAGGAAGGCAGAAGCCATCAATCTGCCAGGAGCTATCAGCTTGTTTTTCTCCCTGTGCTCCCACAGAGATGTCTTTTTAAACCAGCTGTCCTGCTCAGGAGATTAGGCTGGAACTGCAACTGGAACACCATCTCCCCTTAAAAATTGGGGATTTACCAACAAGGTATCCATCTTCCAAGGGTGACAAGGAAATGGTTTTGGGGTGTGGTTTGAAGGCCATGGTGGTGGTAGGTTGATGGTTGGAGTCAATCTTGGAGGTCTTTTCCAACCAA
Source organism: Dryobates pubescens (assembly GCF_014839835.1). Lineage (NCBI taxonomy): Eukaryota > Metazoa > Chordata > Aves > Piciformes > Picidae > Dryobates > Dryobates pubescens. The sequence goes on from NC_071627.1 coordinate 13,602,322, forward strand.
AACAATACTATGATTCTATGAAATGAGGCTGGGGAGAGGCCTCGAGCACAAGCCCTATGAGGAGAGGCTGAGGGAGCTGGGGTTGTTTAGTCTGGAGAAGAGGAGGCTCAGGGGTGACCTCCTTGCTCTCTGCAACTACCTGAAAGTAGGTTGTAGCCAGGTGGGGGTTGGTCTCTTCTCTCTAGCAACCAGCACCAGAACAAGAGGACACAGTCTCAAGCTGCACCAGGGGAAGTTTAGGCTGGAGATGAGGAGAAAGTTCTTCACTGAGAGAGTTGTTAGCCATTGGAATGTGCTGCCCAGGGAGGTGGTGGAGTCACCATCCCTGGAGGTGTTCAAGAGGGGAGTGGATGTGGCACTTCATATCATGGTTTAGTCATAAGGTCCGTGGTGACAGGTTGGACTTGATGATCTTTGAGGTCTCTTCCAGCCTTGGTGATTCTGTGAAATGGTCTTCACTTGGAAACTTCTATTTCCCCAGTTAGAAAAACTCTTACTGTGTGGTTAAGAGTAGGAATAAAGGGGGGAAGGAGACAAAAATAGCATCCCATCATTGCTACCAAAATAAATAAGTGTGGTTTCAGAAAAGCTGTGCCAGATGGATTTGCAAACACTTTGGTCTGGGTTTTGTTGTTATTTGAGTGCTTCACCACCAGTACATTCTCTGAAAGATCTGAGCACAGAATTAATTACACACATTTGAGGTGGGCCAGCACATCCACTCTGGGGTTCCTAGGATTCAGAGGGTATGGCTGCACCTTACACAGTCTCTGCAGATGGGGCCCTGGTGCTCCAGCAGCCTGGCTCTGTGCTGGGGTATATGTTCTACCTTAGCTCATAGCAGAAAGTGCCATCTTCAGTCACAAAAAATTCCTCACAACATCCCAAAATTCCTATGAAAACTCTCATCCAAGCACTGGGCCAACCTGCAGCCAGCTCATACTGCAAGATCTGAGGAGATCAAAGACTGGAATGCGATAGCCTGAGGCAGCAGAAGGCACAGAACCATCTCTACATCAGCTCAGTGAATGCTGATGCTGCCAAAAAAATGAGGGAAAAAAGCAGGGAAATTCCCCTGCATCCCTCTGGGGGTCCTCTAAGGTACCCATAAATTGAATGGCTACAGCAGAACAGACAGGGGCTTTAACTCATAGGATCTGCTACCTTGTTCTCCACCTCTCTTAGCACACAGAGAGCTTGGATGTCACTGCTCACTGCCTGTTTTCCAAACACAGGTTTGTCCCCCAGCAATGCCAGAGTCCTTTATAGGATGAGATATTCCACTGATAACAGTGAGCTGATAACTGGGTCCTGAATTTGACCAAGCAGCTCTTGTTGGGCTCCCACTTAGGAAACACATTGTCCTGGGCTAGTAAAGAGACACAAAAAGGGCACAAAAGAGAGGAGCAGGGGTTGGGGCTTTTGCTGGACAGCAGCAACGGAAATTACTGGTGATCAGCACAAACTGATGGCTTAGAGGACCCCAGTTATAAATCCACTTTGTAGTAGAACACAGTTCCTGCCAGGGCTGCTAGCCTGGCTGGCATGCTGCCCCAGCTCCAGCTGCTTCTCAGAGAGCAGGACCTTCCACTTGGCTCTTTCTTCTTCATTCACCAAGAAAAGTTCCTTTTAACTTGAAGGAACTGGAAATGAGCAGAGAGTGGACAAATCTTCACACATCTCAGTAGCAAAGATCAGTCAGATCTGCAATTTCCTCTGCCAATCCCAGCCTTGGGGAGCAAACAGCAGTGATCTGTGATGAAGTGGCTTCCTTGGTGAAGACAAGCTCTGGTGGTAGTGACACACAGCTGCGTTGCTGTGTGTTGCTGTGCTGAGGGAGCTTTGCTGAGAAGACGACTCTGGAGAAGCAGCTGCTGTAGGAAAGGAAGCCATAGTTAGCTACTGACATATTTCAGAATATGGAAGTGGTTTGGGTGGTACCTGGGATTCCAGAAGTGCTTTTCCATACTGGACACTTCAGGATACCCCCAGCAACTCCAGCATACAATTTACCAGTCATTAGGATGCTTGTATATACTTGAACCACTTGGCTGTAGATCCATCTTATTAGGCAGTAAGCTGAATGGAGCAACAAGCAACCTTTTCAGAAGCTGATATGAAGATGAAGCAGTGAGGAACAGAATGAAGCTACAAGAGATTCCCCTGTCTGTGAGCTGTGAACATGCAGCAGGTGGACTCTTTCCTCCAGCAGGTCCCTTTCATCCCTGGTTTCAGCAGGTACCTTGTTGCAGCAAGGCTGGCTTTGATGCTCTCCAGCTCCTACCTACAGGAGCTGTGGATGTGTTTCACTGCTTCACTTTCAACTCCTGAGCTGCGCTCACCTTCAGCTGATGAGCCTCTTGCTGGAGCCCTTACAGCAGTCTGCAAAGGGATTCCAGCTTTTGGCCACAGCAGTGTTCTAACTTTCTGACAGCAGTAGATGTGTTTGAAGTCTGCCACAGCCTTTTCCTCAATGCCATTCTCACCACCAACACCTAGCCAGGTTAACAAGCACAGCCCTGTCCCTTTGAAGGCTTCTTTCCTGCAGGGAATCTAATCTATTGAACATGTCAGGTACTTGAAGGGTTCTTCCATGTGCAGCCTCAGCTCATTGCTAGTAAAATCCAATTTACTCTGCTAGTTGGTTCCCCATGCTGTAGCAGTACTGGATTGAGGACACAGCTCCTCACCATGCTTTTTAGCAGGAAATAGTCACCATTAAAGCCTGCCAGGCTTCCAGCTGCCCCATGTCAGATGGAATTAAACACACATCACAACGAAGAGCAGTAATGAACACAGGCAAGCAAAGCTTGTGATACCCACGTGATGATGCTCCTTTCTCTGGAACAGAGGAGGCTCTTCCAAGCTCCCCTCTATGCAGCAAACTTCTCCCATCACCTTTCTGGCAAGCAGAGAGCAAGTGACTCAACCTCCACAGGGCAGATGCTGCCTTGCAGGAACAGCGTTGAGCAGCTGGCTTCAGAAACCCAGCTCTGCTCCCATATCTCCTGCCTTTCCAAGAGGAATTACTTACTCACAGGCTTTCAGTCCATGCCTCAGACAAGTGGTTTAGAAAGGCACAAACTGGGGGATGTTTGTCCTGAGGAGCACGAGCAGCCTTCATCTCCTCTGGGGAGCCACCAGTCACTAGAAGTTCACGCCTCCCAGGGCTTCTCCAGCACAAATCCCTTCCTAACACGAAGCTCCAACCAACCTCTGAAATGCAAATAGCTCAGCAGCCCACATGAGATGATTTATGCCATGCCATTTTTTTTTTTTTTCATGCAAATAAATTAAAAGAACAAAATGCAATTTATGGGGAACCACATTGTGTAATAAGATAAAGGAGTGACGTTCTGTCTGCAAAAACCGCGGTGCTGGCAGTGAGGTTTAACCTTCCCAAACACAGAGGGGGTGGAAAAAGCCTCTGACTTATTTAGTTTGATTTTGTACACAAATCATTCCATGGCTTCAGGCATGCCAGGAGAAGACACTCACTTTCATTTCTTTCTGTTGCTTTCATTTCAAGGGAAGGCAGAGGAAAATCTGATTCACAGTTAATGTTTCAAGCAGAGTTAAGAGGCTCCTGGAGCAGCGTCCAACACCCACTCGGATCCCTGTGTGAGGCCAGGGATGTGCTGTTCACACACCTGATTTCCCACACTGGGAAGTGCTGAGCTAACAACAGGGACAGGTCATTTCTAACAACAAAATGAAGCCTCAGAGCAGGAAACACGTTTTGGAGACACAAGGGCTGAAAGAGGCACCCAAAGGTACATAGACTCACAGAATCATTAAAATCATGGAACCATAGAATCAGGAAGACCTCAGAAAAGACCTCAGAAATCATCAAGTCCAACCTGTCACCCAACACCTCATGACCACTAAACCATGGCTTCAAGTGTCACATCCAATCCCCTCCTGAACACCTCCAGGGATGGTGACTCCACCACCTCCCTGGGCAGCACATTCCAATGGCCAGCAACTCTCTCTGTGAAGAACTTTCTCCTCACCTTAAGCCTAAACTTCCCCTGGCACAGCTTGAGACTGTGTCCTCTTGTTCTGGTGCTGGTTGCCTGGGAGGAGAAACCAACCCCCACCTGGCTACAACCATCACTGGAGGTGTTCAGAAGGAGACTTGATGGGGTGCTTGGTGCCATGGTTTAGTTGATTAGGTTGTGTTGGATTGGTTGATGGGTTGGACTGGATGATCTTGAAGGTCTCTTCCAACCTGGTCTATTCTATTCTATTCTATTCTATTCTATTCTATTCTATTCTATTCTATTCTATTCTATTCTATTCTATTCTAACCTCCCTTCAGGTAGTTGTAGAAAGCAATAAGGTCTCCCCTGAGCCTTCTCTTCTCCAGGAAAGGAGAAATGCCTTTAAAATCATGGAGTCCAACCATAACCCACCTACCATGACTGCTGAACTATAGCCTGAAGAAGACAACAGCAGCAGCAGAAACTAATGTAATATTCAGGTCGACCAGCTGTGATTTCCTAATGCACTGTTACAAACCACAAAGAAGAAAATGGATTGTTCTGTAGTGGCTGCAGGAGAGTGGGAGGACTGGCAGCAAAGAGGGGTGTGTGCAGACCACCTACTCCAGCCACTGCAAACCAGGGCACAGACAGAGCTGGAGCTCCTCCAGAGAGCTTCCCAAGCCCGCTGTAACTGCACCTGCCTTTGTCTCACCTTGTGGTTAACATTAACATCTGGAGTTTTGTTCTGCTCTATTAAACTTTATCAAATGGAGAGGAAAAATCCATTCTGATAATGCCAACGGATGGGATCAAGGCAGATGGATAATTGTCCTCCCTGCCCCAGCCCCCCCCCCCCCCCCCCAGCAGCAGCTGGTCCTTGCAGCCACCCTGAGCAGCTAGCTGGGGGCTAACTAGGAAAGGACTTGGAGATGTTTGCTATCAGCGAGCCAGGAGAGGTGAAAAAGTGTCCTGCTGTACACAGCAGAGGAGACACAAGGAGAAGGCTGAGCTTTCTCCAAGCAATGACTTGCACAGTGCATGAATCCGAGACAAGTGATGCCACCCTGAGCCCTGTTAGCAGTAGAGAGCTGGTCCTGAGCAGTGGGGCTGCCACCAAACACCTCCAGCTCAAGGACACCCTGCTCAGGTACCCAGCTCAAGTCAGCTGCCAGGAGCTCTAGGCATGACAGACAGCTTGTGCCAGAGACTGGGTGGGTTGTGTGGTCTTACATCCTCATAAATTTCTCCTGGCAGCTTGTAAAGTCCAAGGACTGATCTGCAAGGCTCTCCCAACTTCATTCTAAATCACAAATTCCATCTGTGGGAAGACATGGGCCATAGTTTTGTTTTTATTAATATTAATAGCAGGGAGAAGAAACTGTGCTGTTGGAAAGCAACAGCTGCTTAGGAATAGCCAACTCCTCCCTAAATCAGGGCCACTGCTCCTGGTAACAGCAAAACCCTGTCAGGTAATCATAATCCCTACAGAAAAAAATCCTCTCCTTCACTGCTGTCCTCCAGGACAGAAAGTCTGAGACAATCTGCTTTTACAATATCACTTCTCTTCACTAGAGCTGATCTCCCAAGCTGGGCTGCCACACTGTCTTCTCATTCCTGCTTTTTCTCCCCATTCTCACTGGCAAAGCTTCAAACCTGGGAAGGGTTGTTCTGCTCACCCTCCAGCACACATTTTCCCAGGAAGGGGAAGCCTTCAAACTGAAAAATGTCATTAAGCATCAGGCAGGGACTGAGAAATTCCCAGCTCCAACTTGGATTCTGCCAGAGACAACACGTGGCCTAGGGGAGGATCAAGCTGTCCTCCCTGCCAGCTCTCCGGCTGCTGGTCCAAAGGGCCAGGAAGATGATCAGAGGGATGGAGAACCTCCCCCATGGGAACAGGCTGAGAGTTGGGGCTGTTCAGCCTGGAGAAGAGAAGGCTCCAGAGCAGCCTTCCAGTACCTGAAGGGGGCCTCCAAAAATGCTGGGAAGGAACTTTTTACAAGGGTGAGGAGGAGAGGGAATTGATTGAAGCTTGAGGAAGGCAAATTTAAACTGGAGATTGGGAAGAAATTCTTTATAATAAGGGTGGTGAGACACTGGAACAAGTTGCCTAGGGAGGTTGTGGATGCCCCCTCCCTGGAGGTGTTCAAAGTCAAGCTGGATGAGGCCTTGAGCAACCTGGGCTAGTGGAAGGTGTCCCTGCCGATGGCAGGGGAGTTGGAACTGGATGATCTTTCAGGTCTCTTCCAATCCAAACCAAACCATTCTATGATTCATTTTCTCCCAAAGCAACTTAAGTAAGGAGCAAGATCACGTAAAGGCAGAAAACTCCAGCCTTGGACTTCCTTTCCCTTGGCTTAAAGCCTAAAGAAGCAGCTTTAGGAAGATTCCTGAGTTTTGAGAGTTCTTTTTTTTTTGTTCTTGCTGACTCCTTCCCCCCCCCCCTCCCCCCAAACTTGAAGTTTCACCAACTAATCATTGCTTTGACATTAAGAGCACTGCCACAAACAATTAGCATGCACAATTAAATCTCTATTTGTACCCATTTTTCCTCTTCATGGGAAAAAGTTTTGTTTCATTATTTTAAAGCAATTTGCAGGGATTGAATAAAAAAAAAAAAAAAGAAAAAAGAAAAATGAAGAATAATAAGAATAAAATGAAATATTGTGGAGGAGAAGGAAGCTGCTGGCATTTGGGGCGAGCTGAACGCTCCGTTAAGCAAATTAGTCTAAATTTCTTTCATTTGACTTCATTTGCTGTGGATCAAGTTTGATACTGATGATTAAAAAAAAAATAGGTCAAGCTTTTGAAGATATTGAGAACTTTCTGTGTGGCAAAAGTGCACAAAAGTGGCAAGAGAAAAACGTGGAGGTTTCTGGGTATTTCTACCCCCCCCCCCCCCCCCCCCCCCCCCCACTCTGGTCTGATTGGAATAGTTTTAATAATTCCATTATCTCTTGAAGCCGAGGTGCAGCCTCATCTGGGAGCAGATCACACGTGCAGGAACAGCCTGGCTGTGTTTTGGAGACAGGCTGAGGTGGTCTTTGGGACCCAGCAGAAGACAGAGGTACCTTGGTGTGGTGGTTTACGCCTTAAGTGGGACTTAAGAGCTCAGGTGGGGGCAAGGCTGAGAATTTCTCCCTGGCTCCCCCCTCCTCCCTCCCAACAGAGAGGGGAAAAAAAGAAAGGGAAGGAGCAAATCCACCAAGAAATAATTTGGAGTCAGCTTGGAAGTAGAGAGGTAAAGAGTTTTCTTTAAAGTATATATAGTGGTGGAGTCACCGTCCCTGGAGGTGTTCAAGAGGGGACTGGACGTGGCACTTGGTGCCATGGTCTAGTCATGGGGTCTGTGGTGATGGGTTGGACTTGATGATCTTTGAGGTCTCTTCCAACCTTGGTGATACTGTGAGATATATATATATATAGATATAGATATATATATCTAACAATAATAGGTAAGGTTCACAAGGACAAGGAACAAGGATGGATGGGAGGAGGAAAAAACCCAAGAATACAGAACCAGTCTCTCTGAAGAGGTGCGGAGGCAGCAGGGAGAAGGATCAGGCCCGACCACGTGGCAGAGGAGCGGGAAGGCAGCTGCAGTAGCTCTTGTCCAGGAAAGGCAGGAGCCAAAAAACAGCTAATGGCTGCAATGTACTCCCTTTTATACCCTAGCTGGGCAGAGAGGGGTAGTGGAACAGACTCAGTTTCCCAGGGGGGAAATGCCCTGCAGGGAGGGCAAAGCACTTGCAAGCCCTCCCCCACCCCTGTTTTCAGGATGGGCGTTAACCCATCACACTCGGTGTGCATCCTGGTTCTGTGACCATCAGCTTTTACCCCACAGCAGGCAGAACTGCTTCAAAAAGAGGGCAAGTAAGGGGCTGAGTTTAGTCTGGCATGGCTGAGGGTCTTGGGGGCTGCTTCTCCCTACTGATTTGTGAGCTGCTGCTCCGCACTGAGCTCAGATGTTGTTTTGCTGGGATGCTCACCGAACCCTTGCTCTCCTAGAATGCCACTTCTGTGGCTTGTGTGCGGCACAAAAGGGACAGCCCTTGGCTTGTGTCTTGTAATGTGATAAATACATAGAGCAGGAGAGAAAGGAGAACATCTTGATTCTACAGTTACTCACATCCCTGCCTCATAGTGCTTTGAGTACCCAAATTAGATTAATAACAAACAAAATCAGCTATTTGGTTAGTTAACTAGAGAATTAGTAAATTAGTAATTACTGTCTTTTGGTATGGAACTGCAGCTGGTGGATGTTACAACATCAAGAAATACAGAGAAGCTGCTGCTGACTAACAAAACAATAATAAATAGATCACACAGAAGGGGGGGGGGTGGAATGAGCAAAATGAAAGCTCTCCAAGAACATTCCTGAAATGCTGGTACTTGGAGGCCCACCTAAAGTGGGTTTTGAGTTGCAGTGATGCCCTCCATCAGAACACCTTTGCATGCAGTTCACAAGTCAAGGATAATTTTGTGGGCTTTCAAAAGCCTTTTCAGCTCTGCCCTGCTGAGCCACGAGTGAGCCCTGGAGAGAAACTCTGTTGGGCAATCCCTGCTGCTGTCTGCTCCAGCTCCTGCTCTTCATCTGCAGCCACCAAACATGACAGCAGGTTTAGATGGCAATACCTGGGAGCAGGAGCAGGGCTCTTCTGTGCTTGCCTGATGAGGTCCTAAGTATCTTGAATGCTGTGGGGAAATACTTGGAGGTTCTGATGAGCTGCTGTAAAGCCTGGTGGTCTCAGCAGGAGGATGAGTACTCAGGAGATACAAGAGTGCTAAAACCTCAACTGGTTCCTATGAGCTTGATTTGAGAGAAGGGGACCCCATGCAGGAGGTGAGACAGGAGACAAGGTTCAGAAGGGGTTGAAAGTGAAGCAAAGGGGAAGTTCTGTGCTCACCATCTCCTAATCAAAGACAGCCAAACCCTTCCAGGTTGCTTGACCACCTTCTTCTTCCCGTCCTTTCATTGGAAGTGACTGAAGAGGGCTCCTTCCATCCTCTCAGTGTAGAACAGAGATGTACTTTGATTGGAGAACTGGCTTCAGGTTTAACTAGAACAGTAGAAGCTTGGCAATAGTTTAACAGCTGTAAAATTAGAAGGAAAAAGAACACCCCCCCTCCAGAGATGAGAAAATAGCTGGTATTAAAGTGATGGAATAATCTTACCCTAATGGTGTTTCTGTGCTGCTTCAAGCAGCTCTCTGCAGCTGGTGCCTGTCACATCCTATCAGGAATGTAAGGTGACATTATGAAGTCTCCAGATACATTTTCATGTCATTTAGCTGATTTGTGTCATTTGGTAAATTGCATGTTTGTAAAATCGATGCTCTTCACCCCCTGCCTTCCTCTGTGTTGTGGTGGTGTCAAAGTTTTGTGCTGGAGACCAAGACAGCGATTCCTGAGTGTCATTGCCCCAACCAGGTCTCACACCTTTGGGTTCAAAACCCTCACATTCATAGTCCTTCAGACTTCACACAAAAGAGAAGTGAGATACATGAAGCTACATGAGGTGAGTTGTCTTTAGCTCTGCTTAACAGCCGTTAGCCTTTTAACCACGAGGTGAAGGCAGAGGCTCTTCTCTTGCTTAGGGTCACAAAGGTGATCAGAGGGCTGGAACACCTCTCCTCCAAGGAGAGGCTGAGAGACTTGGGGCTGTCCAGCCTGGAGAAGAGAATGCTCTTGGGAGACTCCATTGCTACATTTCAGTACCTGAAAGAGGACCTACAGGAAGGCTGGAGAGAGACAGTTTAGAAGGGCCTGTGGTAATTGCACAAGGGGCAATGGTTTGAAACTGGAGCAGGGCAGCTTTAGGTTGGAAGAAGGTCTTCACAGTGAGACACTAGAACAGGCTGTTTCAGGAGGTCATGGATGCCCCCTCTTTGGTGGTGTTCAAGGCCAGGCTGGATGTGCCTGCCCATGACAGGGGTGCTGGAACTAGATGATCTTTAAGGTCCTTTCAACCCCAACCCTTCTGTGATTCCATGACTCTATAATTATGGATGACCCATACTAAGCTGCAGAGCAATTGCAGCTGTCTCTTAACATCCATTTCTTGTGAGCCTCTGCTGGGGGCTCTGCTCATTGCACCAGTGCTGGGGAGATGAAGATGATTTGGAGAGCAGGCAGAATGATTAAAGCTAGGGTAGGATTTATGAGGAAAGATTAAGGAATTAAATATGTATAGCCTGGCTAAACGATGTCTTAAGGGGAAGTATAACTTTTTATGAGCCCTTCAAGGTTACAAATGCCAAGGACTGGAAGAACCATTCAGCATGTCACAGGAAGGACTGAGGAGAGCAATGAGATGAGACTCAGAAAAAGTGAACTTTCAAATGCTGGTGTCACCACCTGATCAGGTTTGGGTACAAAGGAAACCCAAAATTCTAACAGGATGGAGGTGGAAGGAGTTTCACAGTTCCCATTCTTTCCATAGAGCTCCCACACCTCTCACAGAAGGGCAATCAGCTCTCCATACAGAACAGAGGAACACTTCTACCCACCAGCAAGGAAAGCTGCTGATGGCTGCACTTGCACAAGAACTTCAGCAAATGGAGAGAAGGCTGAATTTCCTGCTCCTCATAGTCCTGGTGTCTCACCAAGAGAACAGTGGTTTGTGGGGTGCTGTGCTTCTCATCAGCCTTGAGACATGATTAAGGATCAATTTCTTCTCACTGCATGTGAACGCTGTGGACACTGGATGGAAGATGCAGGCATGAGGTCTCGGGTGATAGGTTGGACTTGATGATCCTTGAGGTCTTTTCCAACCTTGTTGATTCTATGATGGACAGGGCAGAAGTTGTCTGTCCTTGGATCCAAGTTGTAGACCAAGGCAGGATTCCATGCGGAGGGCTAGAAGAGCTGCATCAGTTTGCCAGATTAACCAGGGTAGAAATAGCAGGAATTAACACTAGGAATTAACTACAGGAATTCATGACAGGCCATACTGTGGCAGGGCAGCCTGGAAGGCTCTGGGGAACCTCCAGAGAAGCACCAGCATGATGAAGTGTCACTGTCACTGTCTTCAGATGCATTTCATTCCACAATCACAAGAGTTTTCCTGCCTGCCGAGTGGAGAGACCCTTGGAACACACAGCTGAAAAACCTCTTGTCATGAGTGAGGATGGAAAAGCTCCTTGGTTTGCTACTGTATCCAAGGACATCATTCAATCAGTTATGGAAAGCAGACCTTGGACATGATAATCCTTCCTGCACTGGGTGCCTTGGGCTTTCTTTTATTCTCTTCTGCTGCTCTTCTTAGCTGATCTGAAGGAGGGGGGAAAAAAATTGATGTGAGCTTAACTGTCATATTAGGAAGCATTTGTGATTTAAAATCCAAATGTTATACTGGCTAAGCACCAACCTCATTCTAAAATTACCTTGGTTCACTTTCTCAGAGTGCTCCTTTTTCTAGGTAATTTGTTTTTATACCTCTTTCAGAGCTCTGGAAATGCAGGGAGGCCTTTTTGGTTTTAGCCTTGAGCAATGACCCAATGTTAAACAGCATCAGCTGAAAGTCTGCATGTTGGCTGAAAACAGGAAATGTCTGAGGACTGTTAGGGGGAGTTAAGAGATGGATGGAGCTCAGCTGAGATGAGTGTCCCAACAGGGTTGCTCCTGCTCTTCCTCAACCCTGGCACAGAAGTTGGTGGGATCCATCATGCCATGTTCCTATCCTTCACCCCCAGCACAAAGCATGAGAGGGGACCTGGGGTCTGTCCTTTATTTTGCTGGAGGTTTAAACTGAAACAAGAGCTGGCTTTGCTAAATCACTGCATTTAGATTAGAATACAATAGAATTAACCAGGTTGGAAAATACCTTTGAGATCATCAAGTCCAACCCATCTTTAGATGAAATATAGAATCACAGAATGCTTTGGATTGGAAGGGACCTTCAGACACTGCCCAGCCCAACCCTTCTGCTGGGGGCAGGGACGCCTTCCTCTAGAACAGGTTGCTCAGAGTTTTGTATCCTGAGGTAGAGAATGTTTTGTAGCTCTCTGTGGGAGCTGGGTTCATACATTAAACAAGAAAAAGAGGCAGTAGCCCTCTAGGAGCTCCTCAACTGCCTTCCAAAATGAAACCTGAAAAGAACATATGGAAGAGGAAATATCCTTATGAGACAGGCAGGCTGGAATGTGGCTTTGTAGTGAGAACACACAACGGGATACAGCGTTTCAAGTGAAACAAACCCAACAAATTACCTCCCAAAGTTAGCACATCATGGATGAAATTCCTTCAGCCTCCACACCACTCTGGAAGATGTTGTGACAGTCACTCAGTGTTTTCTGTTCTCTTCAACCATCTGATAGCTGCAGCTGAATTAACTGAATGGGTGATCTTCAGGTTTATTTGCATGCTCATGTCATGTGCTTCCCTGGCAGCTACCCGCTGAGCTCTGGAAGGCTGTAGTGGATTTATTCTGGTTTTGGGTATGTTTGGTGTTTGTGTGGTGTTTTTTTCCTGAAGCCAGTGGGATTTTTCCATTGAATTCCAAGGCATTTGAATTAAACCTGCTCTGAGCCTCCCTTAACAGCAGCAGTTTGATTCCCTCTCCCCCTGCCACCCCACCCCCTCTCTTCTCAGATCTCTTCTCTGCCCACAGAGGAGCCTTGCTGCAGTTTCCCATGGACCCTTCTCATATCTCCAGGCCATCATGGTGCAGAGACCACCCTCAGAGTGATGCCATCCCTCCAGAAGTGTTCTGGAGGATGAAGGGTGGGTGTCTGAGCATCGCTGTTCTCACTGGCAGCAGTCATGGGGTGAGGAGGCAGGATTCTGGCTGCCTGCCCACACCAGTGCAACAACTGGGCAATAAAAGCAGGCTGCAGGGTGGGCAGAGAGCTAGGAATGGTTCTGCTTCCTCGGCACAGCCCATTTTTGATGTATTTCTGTTGCCTCTAGAAAAATGAAAGCGCAGGCAGCGACCCTGCATCTTAACAGAGCTGTCAGCAAACGACTCTGGTTCCAGTGCTCTGCTGCCATTTTTCCTGAGCTGCCTTGATAATGAATGGGGAATCTTTACATGCCTGGGATCCAAATCTATCCTGGAAATGGTCTGTCTGACAGGCTTTTTCTTGGCAAGGAGGCCGCAGAAATGAGAAACCTGGGCAGGAGACGGAGGAGCCGCCGCACGCGGTGGCGAAGGGAAGCTGATGAATCCTGCCCGGGCAGTCAGTGACCCCTCTGCTTTCCACTCTAATGACTTCCCTGTCAGATGTTCAATTAGTGTGACAGGCTCCCAGATTCCCAGACATCTCTGTTTAGTCTTAGAAGATTAAAGGGTGGCAACTATTTTCAATATAATTATCATCATTATCTCTGGGAGATCTTTCTACTTCAGAAGTCAAAGTCAGAAGAGCCCAGCTCGCAGCAATTACTTGCAAATTGTCTTAATGTATTTTCCAGAAGCTCTTCCTGCACTTTGTAATTTATTTATTTGCTAAGCCAACAGCACATTAAAATGCTAAAATGTCTCTGAACCCATATGAAGCCAGACCAGTGCATGGACTGTGCCAGCATCCCCTTTACCCACCAGCAACCCCTTCCATCTTTTAACACACCGCTTCTTGGTCTTCTTTGGTCACACACTTTGAAGGACTCTTCCCTTTTTCTAGCTAAAATTGCAGGAAGATTGTTAATGTTGCAGTAATTCTCTGTGCTGATGGAAATGCTTGGGAAAACACAGAATTAAAGACACACACAAAAATAAATAACCAGAGACTAAAATGCTCAGTTTCCAAACCTGGGGGTGCTGGCTGACAGCCATCAGAGCATGAGACAGCATAGCATAGCATCAGCCCAGCCCAGCTTGGAAAAGACCTTCAAGATCATCAAGACCAACCTATCATCCAACACTACCTAATCAACCAAACCATGGCACCAAGCACCCCACCCAGTCTCTTCCTAAACACCTCCAGCGATGGTGACTCCACCACCTCCCTGGGCAGCACATTCCAATGCCAATCACTCTTTCTATGAAGAACTTCTTCCTAACATCCAGCATGTGCCCAGGTGGCCAAGAAGGTCACCAGTATCTTGACCTGGGTCACCAAGAGCGTTGCCAGCAGCACCAGGGCAAGGATTGTCCCCTGTACTGGGCACTGCTGAGGCTGCACCTGGAGTATTGGGTTCAGTTTTGAGCCACTCACTCCAAGAAGGACAATGAGGGGCTGGAATGGGTCTAGAGAAGGACAGCAAAATTGCTTGAAGGGTCTGGAGAACAGGGCTGGTGAGCAGCAGCTGGGGGAACTGGGGTTGTTTAGTCTGGAGAAGAGGAGGCTGAGGGGAGACCTCATTGCTCTCTACAACTCCCTGAAAGGAGGTTGGAGTGAGGTGGGAGTTGGCCTCTTCTCCCTAACATCAGGTGACAAAAGGAGAGGAAATGACCTGAAATTGTGCCAGGGGAGGTTTGGGTTGGAGAGTAAGAAAAGTTTCTTTCCTGCAAGAGTGGGAACAGGCTAACCAGTGAGGTGAAGGAGTCACCAGCCCTGGAGGTGTCCAAGAAATGTGTGAACATGGCACCTGGGGACATGGTTTGATGGCCATGGTGGTGTTGGGTTGATGGTTGGACCGGATGATCCGAGAGGCCTTTTCCAGCCAAAACAATTCTCTGAATATGATTTTCTCCACTGCAGAAGTCAACCAGCTGTAGGAGAGCAACCAGGGTGGATCTGGGTGCAGTTGGTGAGTGCAGCTGTTTGGATCCTGACCACATCTGTTCCCTTTCTTCATGTTCTTAATGGTGAGTAGAGAAGGAAGAGACACTATGCCCTGTGTATTAAATTGAAAATGACCCAAATAGCTCCTAAAATACGCTCAGCTAATTGTCCCAGAGTAATTTACAGACCAAGAGTTACACTGCAATAATTGTGAATAATGAGGAAAGCAAGAAAAACACCCTGGTGGATGGCTCACAGACATTTGGTGAACAGAAAATGAGGCTAAATTCATTGACTAAATTAATTGCTATGGATTATTCTCTCAGCTTTAATCTGCCTCCTGCTGAAAGAAGCCTGAGAATGGCAAAGCTGGTTGGCAGCTTTCTCTTTGAAATGTGGCTGCTGGGTGCTGAATAGAAGAGAAAGAGAGACCTGAGAGGGGTTTTGTTGTGGTCTAATCATCTGTCCTGCTCCTAGCAAAGTTTTCACCTCCAGAGCTGCAAGTGCCTTTTGGGATGGGGCAGTTTCTCAACCCCATGTTAGTAGCAAGAGTCATAAAATAGTTGGAGTTGGAAAGGACATTAAAGGTCATCTAGGTCCAGCCCTCTGCCATGGGCAGGGACACCTTCCACTCATCCAACCTGGCCTTGAACACCTCCAGGAGGGGGCATCCACAACCTCCCTGGGCAACCTGTTCCAGTGTCTCACCACCCTCACTGGAAGAATTTATTCTTCATCTCCAGTCTAAATCTCCTCTCTTCCAGCTCAAAGCCATTGTCCCTAGTCCTATTACTACAAGCCCTTGTCAAAAGTCCTTCCCCAATTCTCCTGTAGCTCTCTTCAGGTACTGGAAGGCTGCTCTAAGGTCTCCCTGGAGCCCTCTTCTCCAGGCTGAACAGCCCCAACTCTCCCAGCCTGTCCCTGTAGAGTAGGTGCTACAGCCCTCTGATCATCTCCATGGCCTTCTCTGGGCCTGGGCCAAGAGCTCCTCCATGTCCTTCTTGCTGGGGCCCCAGAACTGGCTGCAGTGCTCCTGGTGGGGTCTCACCAGAGCAGAGTACATGAAAGAAGGTGAAACTTCATTTAATAATTCCACATGGTAGCTCCCTGAGATGTTTAAATGAAGTTTGCCAAAAGCTGCTGCAACCTGGCACAGCTCAGGGTGTCAGGACAGAAGCCCTGCTTTCCAAGCAGCAGCCCATCACCCACCACCCAAAGAGCCCCACCTTTGAAGGCTTCAAGGCTTTACATCCCATAGGAATAAATTCAATGTATGTTGACTATGTTGCAAAAACAAGACAACCTGGTGCTAAGACAAAGAAGGTGCTAAGCCTCCAACTATCCATCTGTCCTGATGCAGGACAGGTCACCTAACCTCTCAGGTGGGCTTTCCTCCTCCAGCTTCAGCACCTGCAGTGTTCAAAGAAAGATGGTCACTCTTCACACAGAAAAAGCCTCTCTCATGCTGAGCACTCACCTGCATACTGGGGGCTTCCCACCATCCAGCTGTGGGACATGGCTCCTGTAGAACAAGATCCTTGGTCTGTGCCTTTGGTAGCCTTTTGTTGTGCCCATTACTTGGCTTCACTTGCTCCTCTCATTCACAGAATCCCAGCATGATGGAGTCAGAAGGGACCTCTGGAGATCATCTAGACCAAGCCCTCTGCTAAGGCAGGGGCCCCCACAGCAGCTTGCCCAGGATCACAGTGGCCACGTGGGGTTGGAATCTCTCCAGAGAAGGAGACTCCACCACCTCTCTGGGCAGCCTGCTCCAGGGCTCTGTCACCAAATGAAAGCTTCCACCCAGCCAGCAGTGCACCGGGTGACAAGGGCTGCTTGAGACTTGACAAACAACTTGCCTCCCAGCTACTCCCTTATCCCACCTGCTAGGTGGAGCAGAAGAGATGGCTTTGGCATGCCTTGAAGCAAATGAATAACCAGCATGGACCTTATTTGTGTCTTCAAAGTTTAATACAACTTGATGCAAGGCTGAGCTGCATTAAGAGAGCTAAAAATAGCTGCTCCTGTTAGCGGAGTTGTTCCCTAATTTTGACGCAAGTCAACATCTGTTTTTATTAGGAGCTCACAGGAGTAATTTATCTAAATGAAATTGCAACACCAAATGAGCACAATGGAGCAGGGCCTGCTGCCTTCGCTCTCCTGAATACCTACACAGCTTGCAAAGCCAGAGAAGGAAATGCCAAGCATGCCCTGAACTCGCCTGCTGTCACCTGCTGAACATGTCAAACTTCATCAGAAGATCAGAGCCTGCCTCTCCAGGCAGAGGAGGAAGGACAAGCAGCTCCTGGCCCTCTGTAACTCTTGGTATCTGGATATGCAGTACAGCAGGCATGCTCTGGCTGATGAAACCCACCACAAAAGGTAGGGTGGAGAATTGTTATAGAATAGACCAGAATAGAATAGACCCGACCCGACCCAGATTGGAAGAGATCAGCCCATCCAACCTATCATCCAACACCATCTAATCAACTAAACCATGGCACCAAGTACCCCATCAAGTCTCCTCCTAAACACCTCCAATGATGGTGACTCCACCACCTCCCTGGGCAGCACATTCCAATGGCAAATCACGGTCTCTATGAAGAATTTCTTCCTAACATCCAGCCTAAACCTCCCCTGGTGCAGCCTGAGACTGTGTCCTCTTGTTCTGGTGCTGCTTGCCTGGGAGAAGAGACAAACCACCACCTGTCTACAACCTCCCTTCAGGTAGTTGTAGAGAGCAAGGTCTCCTCTGAGCCTCCTCTTCTCCAGGCTAAGCAACCCAAGCTCCCTGAGCCTCTCCTCATAGGGCTTGTTCTCCAAACCTCTCCCACTCAAGGTGTGGCCTAACCAGTGCAGTGTACTTTTTAGTTGGAAAAGCCCTCCAAGATCATTGAGTCCAACCTTCAACCCAACACCACCATGGCCAGCAAATCATGTCCCCAAGTGCCATTTCCACATTTTTCTTGCACACCTCTAGGGATGGTGACTCCACCACCTCCCTGGGCAGCCTGTTCCAGTGCCTGAGAACTCTTGTAGCAAAGAAATTGTTTGTAATCTCCAACCTAAACCTCCCTTGGCACAATTTCAGGCCACTTCCTCACCTGATACTAGGGAGAAGAGACCAATCCCTACCTCACTGCAACCTCCATTCAGGGATTTGCAGAGGCAGCTTCCCAAAGCCAGCAGCTGCAGATGGATCTTTGGGTCAAACAACCAGTACCTAAAGAGCTGTAAAAAGCCCAGGTGAGGGGTTTGGACAGAAGGGTTTTCCCCACACAAAATGCTTTACAGAACCAGTCACCTTATCTCTCCCTTTCCAAGGGAAACATTTGTGTGCCAGCAATGTCACAGCAGGCTTGTGGTGGGTTAGGTGGCAGGCTTGAGATTACATCTGAGTGGCTCCCTATAGGGGAGCAGCTCATGGGCAACTTTAACCCCAGCTCCACGTTCAGTTTTGCCACAGGCATTCCTGACATATCCTGCTCCCTTCAGTGGGAAGCACTGCTGGGGTGAAGGTGGGTCCCACCCATCATTTCATGGAGAGGGGGTTTGGGGAGATTTCCCCTGGATTAAAGGGGTGGGATGCACTGTGAAAGGAGCACAAACACTTCATACCTTGGCACATTGGGTAGCTTGTACTCTAATTCCCAAGCCAACACTGTCAGTCACACTGTGGCACAAAACAGAGTCTTTCTTCTTGCATCTCCAGCCTCTCTCCTCGCTCTCCCAATCCCTCCTCCAGCAGCACCCGCTGAAGTCACTCTGCCGCTTTCTGCTTCACACTCAAGTGACTGCTCAGCCAGGAACAGATGTGCAGCTGCTGGAGAGAACAAAGCACACACAGAGGTTGCAGGGGAGATTGTTTATTCAGTCAGAAACGTCCCCAGCAGCGCCCTGGGGAAGGCAGCAACAACTAAAATCACTTCTCCTCTCCAGGGGCAGTGGAGGCAGCCGAGGCAGCGCTAGCACCGCGGGGACCGAGCAGCTTCCTCTCCAGGTTCCTTGCCACAAAGTCCCTTTTTCAAATGGCATCACGCCTGTCAGGTGGCTTTCCTGCACTATCAATCACAGACTGCAGTCTGTCTTTTTGAGATAGCATGTCCAGGTCACCTGCCTGCCACCAGATCCATCACCCTGGGTGACATCACCTCTCCAGAGGAGCGAGCAGCTCACCCAGCAGTCGTGCTTCTGCAGCTGCTGGTGAGGGTGCGGAGAGGGAATGTGTCTCAGAAGGGTGCTGAGTTCTTTAATCTTGTGGGCATGCACCCTCCTACCTGCCCTTTGGACGAGGCCAGCTGTGCCCACAGGCTCCATCTCTCCCATGGCTATGCTGCCCAAGCAGCATTTACCGAACGCTTATGGAAAAAAAACCTAACTTGGAGTGTCCTTTCCTGCTCCTAGATGTGGTGTGTCACTCAAACACCATGTTAGCATAACAGAGCTGCTCTCAAGTGGTCCCTGGGGCTGGTGGCATTGGTCTGCACTGCGCAGGTGCCCACAAAGCTCAGGCTTACCTCTGGGTCTGAAGTTCTCCTCAAACCTGAGCACATCCATAACTGTCGCGGAGTATTTAAATCTCTCTGCTCTCAGGCAAGAACTGAAGCATCACTCACATTTTCCATACCTGCTGGAAGTCCTGGGGGAAGAAGAACTTTGCACTCACCTTCCATTGAAGCCTGACCTCAATTTGCATGCTTTTCATAGACGAGATAAATTGGGGCAGGCTTAGGAGTTTTGTCTAACCAAGACCGGTAAAAGTTCAGTCCCTCAGCCCCAAAGCACCCCAGAACCTCAGCTCAACTCATTTGCTGCACTGCTCAGAGCAGCCTGAAAGCGGTTGCCAGCCCCAGGGTGCTGGCAATGGGGTGCCCAGCAGCCCTACACACACACACATCCCAAATACCAGCACTCAGTATATGCACATCCCAAAACTCTACAGCTGAGGGCTGCCATCTCCAGCAGGCTCTTAACCTGCTCCAGGAGGGCTCAGGGCACAGGCTGCAGCTTTCTGCTGACGGGCAGGAAGGGAACATGCATCATTTGTCTGCTTCAGGCGATAGGAATAGAATAGAATAAACCAGGTTGGAAGAGACCTTCGAGATCATTGTGTCCAACCTATTATCCAACACCACCTAATCAACTAAACCATGCAACCAAGCACCCTATCAAGTCTCCTCCTAAACACCTCCAATGATGGTGACTCCACCACCTCCCCAGGCAGCCCATTCCAATGGGCAATCACTCTCTCTGTGTAGAATTTCTTCCTAACCTCCAGCCTAAACCTCCTCTGGCACAACTTGAGACTGTGTCCTCTGGTGCTGACACAGGGAACTCCCCTCACCTGTCCCAAAGCAAGAGAGTGAATTGGGTGTCATTTAAGTAAATTAATCCATCTGAAATATTCCCTTCACACAATTAGACAAACCAACCAACAAAGGCCCCTGCAAACAGAGCAGTTTTGTTGTTCCAGGTCAGAATGATCTTGCATTAAGTGACTCCAACAGGTACACCAGGGACATGTGAAGGGATTTTAATTGCTTAGAGCTCCACTCCTGTCATGCTGTAGGACAGGGAGGGAGAAGCCTTCCTAGTTACCTCACTGATCTGGATGAGTGGGGTGTTGGAGCTTGAAATGCTTCTCCAGAAGGGGTTTAAAATAATAATCAACTTCCCTGAGTCAAGGAGAGATTTGCTTTTCCCTCCCCTGGCTTTCTGCATGCACTCTGAGTCAGAAACTAGGTCAGGGAGATGGGAGAAACCGTGGGAGGAAAAGAACTTTTGTGTTCTGGGGATAATTCATGCAGCCAGTTTGTGCTGTGAGGCAGCACGAAGCTGGGGGCTCCTGAGCACCAAGGCTCCTCCAGCAGCAGGAGGTGCCAGCAGCAGGCGCTGGCTGTCCATGTCTCGGCTGATGTGCACCAGGGACAGCAGCTCCCACCCAGAAATATCCCCTGAGCTGCACCTACCCTCTATGCACCACCACTCTGGTCTGCCCTCAGTGGCCAGTTTCTGATAAGATGGGTCAAGGCTGTGCCCATCAGAAAGCAATCACTGCCAGGAGAGCTCCAACCCAAGCATCACCACCCACTCATGCTCCTGTGGGATGCATCCTTCCTCTGCTGGATCAGACTTCTGAGGGCAGGTGATGGGGAGGAGCAGAGGTACAAATATGCTTTGTAGAATCATGGCATCATTTAGGTTGGAAGAGATCTTTCAGATCATCACATCCAACCCTTCACCCAGCACTGCCAGGTCACCACTAAACCTCATCCCTCAGCATCACATCTCCACAGATTTGAACCCCCTTCATGGATGGGGATTCCACACTGCCCTGGGCAGCCTGGGCCAGGCCTTGACAACCCTTTTGGGGGGAAAATTGTTCCTCATGTCCAGCCTAAACTTCCCCTGGCACAATTTCAGGCCTGGTCATTGTCCATGTGGTTGCTTACACCAGCGCCTGGATCCAGGGTTTCATCTCTCAGTTGAAGTTGCCAAGGACAAGCAGAAGATACCTCAGAGCATTTTGCTTTCTGAAAATGAGTTTTGAACCATGCCTCCAAGGACCAATTCTAAAGAGATGAGTTTTACTTTATGGGGATAGTTCTGATACACTTGGAAATGCTTTGACTAAATAACAGGTGCCTGCAGACAAACATCTCCTAGAGGTGACCCTATGTGGGCAGCCTGGACACACAAATCACAGAATCATAGACTTGTCTTGGTTGGAAAAGCCCTCCAAGATCATCAGTTCCAACCACCAACCCAACACCACCATGACCATATAGAATCAGTTTGGTCTCTTCAGGAGGGATTGCTCCATGTCAAAGGTGCTAACCCTAACCTGGTCCCTCACCCAGCTCACCATGCCACCCAGGGAGGTGAAGACACCATCCCTGGAGGTGTTCAAGAAACATGGGGACATGGCACATGGTTTGATGGCTGTGATGGTTGGACTTTGTCATCTGAGGGCTTTTCTAACCAACACAATCCTGTGATGATAGCCCAAATACTGTGACTCGTGTTGGAGGTGCTACAGGGATGAGCTGTGGTGGCATTACAAGGTACATCACCCAGTAGCTGGCACACCCCCAGCAGTAACACAGCTAACAGGAGCAGCCTCTATTTGTCTGGACCTTCTCTACTCAGAGCCTCATTTCCCATACTGCTAAAAAAGACTATTTGTTCTGCTGCTCTCTTGCCAACCATCTGGAAGCACCTACCCTGCACATGGCAGGCACTAGCTGTTACCCACCCCAGCACCAGTGGGCCAGGGTTGCTGAGCCAGGCTCTCCTAAGCTGGCAGGATGCTCTCCCAGTCCTCTCTGGAGCATCCTCCCTTCTTCAGAGCAGGTCTCTGCTTCCCATGTCTGAAACCCAGAGGCTCAGCTCCTCCAAGCTGGAATACACCTGACACCTTTGGAAAGCAACGAAATGAAGAGGCGCTAATTATGAAGAGGGATGCTGCCAGGATTATTAGGGATGTGCTGAGCAAATTAGAAGCTGATATTCACACAGATAAGAGCTTAGCACATACTTGGGATTTTTGTCACCTCTTCAAAGCCAGGCATTGAGCTGCTCTTTGTGTCCCCACGCTCCCCACCTGTGGCAGGTGTGGCACAGTGAATCTCCACCCTGCAAATGTATTGCTGCCTCTCAAAGGCACTCTTTTTGGGGTGGGAGGGCACAGTAATGCCCTGAAATGCTGCTCTTCATTCCCTCCAGTGAGGACTGGGCTGTGGCTCTAAAAGGTCTACAGATGAGTCCTTCAGCTCAGGTCAGCATCCCCTCGTTGTTCGCTGTCTGCACCAGATTGGGGCTTAATTACTGGCAGTCTTCTCTGGAACTGGTTCATTAAAGCAAGGAAACAAAAGCTGGGCAAAGTGTGGCAGCTCCTCAGCTGCACAATAACCCCAGATGGTACCAGTCACACTCCTGCTAAAGAACAGAGGATTTAAAACACGCAAATGGTGGGATTGTTACTTCAGAGCCAGAAACCACCAAGAGAGATTTCCCTCACCAGTTCTCCCAGAGCTGATCAAGTGGGCTCTGGATGTGGCTGGGCAAGGACTCATAGAATTGTTAGGGTTGGAAGGGATCTCAAGGATCATCTAGTTCCAACCCCCTTGTCGTGGGCAGGGACACCTCACACTAGATCAGATTGCACAGAGCTACATCCAGCCTAGCCTTAAAAACCTCCAGGGATGAGGCTTCTACCACCTCCCTGGGCAACCTGTTCCAGCATCTCACCACCCTCATGGTGAAGAACTTCTTCCTAACATCCAATCTGAATCTACCCATTTCTAGTTTTGCTCCATTGCCCCTAGTCCTATCATTACCTGACACCCTAAAAAGTCCCTCACCAGCTTTCCTGTAGGCCCCCTTAAGATACTGGAAGGCCACAATAAGGTCTCCTCAGAGCCTTCTCTTCTGCAGACTGAACAGCCCCAACTCCCTCAGTCTGTCTTTATTAGGTCTAGAGAAACTGGCACTTCTTGATCTCCCCAAGAACCTGGCTGCCACCTCTCAAAGCACAAATAAAAGGAGCACAGCCTTGGGAAAGCATTCCTGGAGGGAAGCTTTCAGAGGCAGGAGCTCAGAATGCCTGCAAGGTTGGTGATATGTCAGAGGTGTCCTACGTGACATCACCGCCACCACCCAGCTGCAACCCAGTGCCTGGGAGCTGAGTGCTGATGTGATGCCAGCGCTACAAGGAGGCACAAAAATTTGCTTCCCCAAAACCCAAGTGAAGCTTGAAAGGCTTCAACCAGAAATGTCAGAGTCATGAATAACATGAGGAGAAAAGGAGGTTATCTTGAGGTAATTGTAGGCTTTTAATGAAAGGAGTCACGCTAGACTCCAAGCCATGTCACATCACACAGCTCTGTAACTAATCCTGACAGGCTGCTGCTGAATCCATGGGACTCAGACTCACTCATTCTGAGGCTTTTAGCACACAGCTGGGGATGAGCATTTGATGCATCACCTTTGGAGCAAACCAAGGCACAGATGGGCTGCAGCGAGTGCGGCACTGACCTTGCAGGACATCACTGACCTTCACATCACTTAACCTCTCCATCTCCACAAATAAGTCCCCATAAGTAAGTCCCTGGCCAGAGCTGGCGGTCAGCAGGAGCTTTCCACTGCCATGGAAACTCCTTGCCTGGAGTTTCTTTAGGGGGCTTCACACAGAGGACATTGGGATGTTCTGTGATATTTGTTTGGTTTCTCCATGCCTGGGTTTCTTCACTTAACTAAACCCTAGGTGATAAGAAACCGTGCTGAAGGTGCAAATGTGTTCCTGGATAGGAGCTGCCAACCTGACCCTGTGCACAGAGAAGCCTCTGGAGCAGATGGACAGCTGAAATAATCACATCTGACAAGGAGACCAGGGAGGTGGCAGGCCCATGGAAAAAAATTTGCACTTTGAAAAACACATTGAAAACTTAAACCTGGAAACCCACAGGCACACTCCAGCCCCATCCTGATTGCATTGTGTTTGTTTTCCTTCCCCTCTCCTGCTCTTCCCATTTCCCTGCGCTCTGTCCTCCCAGTTCCTAATGAGAAGCCGTCCAGAAATGAGTTATAAATGCTGAATATACAACCTTAGGGCTGCACCCAACTCTGTGTTTTTTAATCAGGTGCCCCTCCGCCTTGGCAGGCCACATAGCAAAATAAACCAGTTATTCCTCCAGCTTCCACGGCACTTTCTGGCTTCTGCTAACGATTTGCCTGCATTAATTCAGCAGCAAGTTCTCAGAGTTCTGCCCTGAAGCTCTGGTGGTGGTTTCCATCTATTCCCAACAACATACATCACCATTTCATAAAAGCTATAAAATATGCTGCAGCCTAGTTTTATCTTCTCTCTTTGAGCATGCAAATAATTTGACTCCCTCTTATCCAAACACTCAATAACCAGCAAGAACAGCAAAACTGACTGGCTGCTGTTAGCAGAGGGAATGGGAGAAGGGGCAGGGGGAAGGTGCTGCTGTGCTTGGGTCTGAGGCACTTTGTGAGGGCAGTGCTGCTGCTGCAGAAGCATCACTTCTCAGACTTTTATCACCATGCACCTCTAATCTTTTCCATTTCTGATAAAGAAATCTCTAGGATCCCTTCAAACCTAAACCATTCTACAATTCTGCAATGATTCTGTGAGCTCCTTGCTCACCTCCATGTTGCCATCCCCAGCTCCTTTCCCTCAGCATCCCCCTTCCCTCTTCCATTCTCTCCTCAAGTTCAAACCTCATCCTAAACCCCACATCTTGCTCAAAGAATTCTGGCAGCAACCCAGACACGGAGAAGATGAAACTGACACTGCCAGTGGTGTGCAGTGCCAGAGCTAACAGCCTTGACTTCTGCCCAGTGCCCTGGGGAAGGCTAGCTGAGTGTTTCTTCTCACCTGAGTAAGCCTTTGAGCAGGATGCTTACCCCACCACTCACCAACCTCTGCAGCCATGCTTGGCAACCATCAAGGTAAGCGAGACACCCAAACGTTCAGGGATGTGCAGAGCTCCCCAAGAGAAGGCTCAGCTGCACCCACCATGTCTGCCTCCAGTGTGACCAGTACAGGAGCTGAGCACTGCTCTCCAAAGCCAGCAGCAAGGCTGGGGAATTTGGCAGCTGCAGGCAAAGGCAGAGTGTGCAGGGCTGGGGATGTTCTTCATTCAGTCTTACTGCCTGTAACTGCAATGATCAGTTAGGAACCGATAACAGACTTGGCACTGCAAAAGGACTTTAAGAAGGAGTGGTACTGGCTGCATCCCAATCTTAGAAGAGTGATTTGGCTGGCAGAGCCTTCATCCAACAGGTCTGAGCTCCATGGTGGTCAGAGGGCTGTTAGCATATATCCTCAGGAAATGACAGCAGCCACCCCATCCAGGTCTCCCCACAAGGAGGGTCATGCACCCCTGCAGAACTCTTCATCAGCCAGCACCATGCAGTGAGTTTCTTGAGAGCTCCCCAGCCCAGCACTTCCTTGGGCTGCACCCCATGGCATGTGCCCATGGGCAGCTTGTGGGCAACCAGAGAGACCAGGTTCAGCTACATCTTCACAGAATCACAGAACACCAGGTTGGAAGGGGCCCTAAAGATCCTCTGGTCCAATCTTTCTAGGTAACAGTAGAGTTAAAATGAGCTGGCCCAGCACCCTGTCAAGCTGAATTTTAAAACTGTCCAGGGTAGGGGACTCCAACACTTCCCCTGGGAGATGATTCCAATGTCCATCTCTTCTAATGGGGAAATATTTTCTCTTGGAGTCCCATAAGAATCCCCCCCAGGAGTAACTTTACACAGAGCTATCCAGGAGTTCATTAAATTCCTGACACTGGTGACCTCTGAGGGCCAGGCAGGGAAGCAAAGCACAGCCAAGGAGGAGGCAGCCAGCAGGGCGGAGGACCAGAAGCAGATCCAGGCGTTCCACGGGCTTGCCTTTTCCAGAATTCCTTCCACTGCCTTTAATTAATCTCTCCCCAGACTCACCAGCTTGAGGAGATTAAAGCAGGAGAGCTCAGGCCAGAGAACTGGTGCACCACGAAGCTTTCCCTGTAAGCCTTTGCAGCTCCCTAATTGAATTCGCGCAGCACCGCCGCACGCCGAGCCACGCTGACCTACTTTGGAGCCAATTTGTATGGACTCCATCCATGCTTTAAGCTACTCTATAAACAGGATCTCTTTTTTTGCCTTTGTTAGACAAATGTAACCTTTATTGGCAGAAGCTGAAATCCCTCTTGTGCTGCAAAACAGCCCTTCTGCAGAAACGCTGCACAGGGCTTGCTCGCTGGGAGCTCTCCTGTGCTGCCACACAGCCTTCGTCGCTTGTGGTTACCGTGGGCACAGCAGCTGGGGCTTATTTGCAGCAGGGTCCAGTGCACAGGCTTGGATGGAGAGTTGCTGTGCTGCCCAACACCAGTTTCTCACTACAACTGGGGACCAGCAGGACCCACATGCCAGCCCTGCCTGATGTTGTGGCACAAGGGATGACAGCTGAGGGGCTTCCCTGAACCATCTTCTCGCTTCTGTTCCAGTCATAACTTCCCAAAACCACCTTCCTAACCAGCCTTAAACCCTCTACCACCAGAGCTGGGTGAGCTTTGCTGGGAGTGTTTGCTACTCAATCCCAAATGCCAGAATTCTGGAATTGCACCTGAGCCTCAGGTTCCTTTTCCTAAAGAAGGCTGCAGCTTCTTTAGCTGAAGGAACAGGCAACCCTCCTCTCTCCCCTGTTAAATGCATCCTTTCCAAACCATCCATGCAGTGCACATACAGGAACATCCCAGTTTTGATACCTTGAGACACAGGATTTAATGGCGTGACCAGAGAATGCTGCAAGTCCTCATGGCCAGAGAGAGTGGCATTACCAGGCTGCAGGAAGGACACAGCCACCCTGGGGAGGCAGAAGCAGGTGTAACAGGGCAGGAAGCAACAACCAGAGCCAGGAGAAAACATCCCAGCATTCTTCCATGAAAGAATGACGTCCTGAGCTTAAACTGCCTGCAGAATTCCATTGTTTGGAGTCAATTACCTACACAAAGATATTTACCCAGCACACCCACAAGGACACTGAAGGAAACACATGTTTTGGGGCAAGCAAACCTTTCCAGACCAAACCTTCCCTTTGAATGGGGGTTTCCCCACTACCACATTTCTGTTGCCTTTAAAATTGCACTAGGTTTGGTTTCAGGCCCAGAGCTCTCTACCAGCACCCCACCATCCAGTCATTCCTCCAGTGTCTTTGCAGGAGAAACCAGAGAGCAGCTCCTACCTCTCTTCTTCAGGTACCTACAAGCAGTGGCATGAGCAGAGGCATGATACAGGAACAGGGATCTGCAGGGCTGGCCAGGGTCTGCCACAGCTGTGACAGCACCATCCTGCAGAGCCAAGCTGGGTGCTTGCAATCCACAACAGGACCCTCCAACAGCACCACACTGTTAGCATCATGAGTAGAAACCAGCAGCTTCCTCTTCTACTTAAACTGGAGAGACTGTCTGGAGCAGCTGGAGCTCTTTTACAGAATGTTGGTTAACTAATGGGTCAAAGTCACTCACACAAGAACCTTCTCTTCTCCTTCCTACCCCCCCAACTCCCACCTTAGCAGGTGAGCTTTGTTATGGCATTTACAAAGTTGTGCTCTACTGGCTCTTTAACCTGCTGCCAAAGCAAATCATGGGGCTGTTACCAAACAAAGAAAGTATGGAGATGGGGGATAATCCTGAGGACCCCAAGAAGCACTCTGCCTGTCAGCAACTCACAGAGCAGAGAAGCAACATCCTCAGTTCCTGGAAGGCTGAACAGGTACATGACTCACCAGATACAGCCCTGTGTTTGGATGCTGCTCTGAGATGTGTGTGTGTCCTTCCAGAACAGCTAAGCCAGGAGAGAAAGCAGGGTCCTGCCACCCGGTCCTCACTGGGCTTCATTTCCTGCTCCACTTCACAAGCAGCAGTGGAGGCACGATAAGGATTTGCAAAACAAACAGAGCTGCACAGGGCTGCTGTTTGGGAGCTCCCAGCATGAAAATCCATTTCAGGGCCCTTGTGCCCCCTCAGCAAGATAAACCCCTCCTGAGCACGCTGCAGAAACAGCATAAACAACCCCCAAACTTGTTATTTTCTTGGCACTTGGAGCGCAGACCTGAGCACCCAGCCAGCCACAGCATTTGCATGAGTTCTGCTACTGGTAGCTGAAGGAGGATGGGAATGGATGTTCCAGCCAGGCTGGGAGAGTTGGGGCTGTTCAGCCTGGAGAAGAGAAGGCTCCAGGGAGACCTTAGAGCAGCCTACCAGTACCTGAAAGGGGCTACAGAAGAGCTGAGGAGGGACTTCTGACAAGGGCTTGCAGTGACAGGACGAGGAGCAACAACTATGGAGTGGAAGAGAGGAGATTTAGACTGGAGATGAGGAAGGAACTCTTCCCAGTCAGGGTGGTGGGACACTGGAACAGGTTGCCCAGGGAGGTTGTGGATGCTCCCTCCCTGGAGGTGTTCAAGGCCAGTTTGGATGAGGTTGATCAGCCTGGGCTAATAGGAGGTGTCCCTGTCCACAGCAGATGATCTTTAAGGGCCTTTCCATCCCAAACCATTCTGTGATTCTATGATTCTAGGTTGCCTTCCACAAAGGATAAAACCAAGCTGGTTCCATCAGCCAGCCTTTCCCAATGGGATATCACAAAGGGATCTTGCTTCCACCCTTCTCCTTTGCCCCCTTGTGAAGGTAAATCATCCCCACAGGGTAGGGCATGCTGAGGCTGGTGCCAGCTCCAGGCTGGGCTGAGGGTCCTGCGGGGTGTGATGGGGACCGGACCCTTCACCCTCTGCTCAGCTGCAGGGAGGAACAGGGCTGGGCATGGGGCAGGATGGAGGACCCATCTCACTGCTCAGGCACAGGATGCAGTGGTGCTGGCCTTCATTTCACTCAAAATGAAAAGCACCGTGTCAGAAGTAGAGACAATTCAGCATCATTCGAGGGTGGGTTGGTGTTCACAGCAGGACAACTCCCCATGGACAGTGGGAGCCCATCAGCAGCATTTTCAGCAGGGAGCAGATCTGTCTCTGGTAGGGATTCACCAGCAGCAGTGTGATTTGCTGTTTCCTTGAGCACTTTCCCTGGGGAGCACAGGAGGCCTCACAGCTACATATGCTTTAGAAACATTTACCAGTAATAGTGCTCACTGTTTCCCCAGCACTCTCCATGGCTGAGCAAGAGCACTGCTCTCCTTCAGGAGCAAGGCAAAACAGCCTCTCTGCATCTAAAACTTTGCTGCTGGCCTTCTGCTGCCCATGCAAGCTGTGGTACAAGCTGCTTGCAGTCCCATCAAGCCAGCAAAAACCAACGGCAAGCAGGACAGCACTTGCCAGCCACACCACCTGGGGCTCAACCACATTGTCCTGGTCTGAGGTTGGCCATAGAATGGCTTAGGTTGGAAGGCACCTCAGAAATCATCTACTCCAACCACCCCACCTTGGGCAGGGATGTTTCTCAACTAGACTCAGTTGCTCAAGACCTCTTCCAGCCTGGCCCTGAACACCTCCAGGGAGGGTGCATCCACAGCCTCCCTGGGTGGCCTTTTCTATAGTCCCACCACCTTCATACTGAAGAACTTCCTAAGAGCCAATCTAAATCTGCTCTCTCTCAGCTTAAAACCATTCCCCCTTGTCCTATTGCTAGACAACCTTATGAAGAGCCAGAATCAATCCTGTTCAGTGCTATGACTTCTCAGCTGGGTCTCTGCTCAGTGAGGCACTTTCTGCAGTTCAGGGCAGGTTTGCACTGCCAGGGGCTGCTTCTAGCCAGGAGAACATGATGGGGAGAGCTCCTGCCAAGGGCTGGGCTGCAGAAAGGCTCTGCCTTAGATTTGCTCCTCTGCAGACCAAGGGCACTGCCACAGCTTGTGCCACAACTTGGGGTGCAGGAAGTCAGAGGTGGCACCTGCAGGGAGGAGAAACCAGGAGAGGTGGCCTTCAACTGCCCAACTGGACTGTCTCCTGTAGGTGCCTGTCTCTCTTGAACTGAGGAGCCCAGAACTGGAGCCATTACTGCAGATGGGGGACATCCCAGAACCCAAGTCACCTCCACCTCCATGTTCTCACACCTCATTCAGCAGAGGGGAGAACAGAGCTGTTTGCCTTGAAAAGCTTTGACTCCCTATTTTATTGCCAGCACAATGAAGCCCCAAAGGAGGAAGCAGCAATTTTGTTAACATAAAATTACCCATTTTGCTCCAAGTCTTTACAATTCTTTGTAGAGCCCCTTGCTCTGTCTCTGCCCTGACAACTCCAGCTCTCCCTCTCTATTTCTAATGGGTCCCAACTAATTAAATTAATTTCCCAGAATAATAACCTCCCAGGGACACACAGCTAGATAATCCTTAACTTCTCATGAAGTTAGCTTCCTGGAGGGTTGGGGAGCAATTACAACTCATTAGTCACCTGTCCTGTGAGGAGACAATGGGGTTTGGGATTGATTGTTTCTCCTGGAGCACCAGAAGGGGAAGAGGGTGTCCCTGTTAGCACAAACTTATGGGAAGAGAGCATCAGGTAAGATGGTTCACAGGCAAGGTACTGCATTCACCCCAGCAAAGCCTCCCTTCCTGGCAAGAGCAGATGGGACAACATGCCTCTGAAGTGGCTACCAGCAACCCTTTGGGGCAGTTGGGCTGGGGAGATGTCTCCAGACCAGCATAAGAGGCAGGTACACCCTAACCCGGTGGGCTGGGGGGATCCCACAGCCCCAGATCCATGTGCATGCCATGGATCAGCTGCTGCTAAGTCTCCTGCTGCAGAAATAGCTGCTAAAACCAGAGGGGTGACTGTCACCACCACAACAGGGGGGGATCCTGGTGTGTAATGGCTACCCAGGAGTTTGCAGGGGCAGAGACCAGCGAGTGTCCTTGGGAAACTCCACAAAAGCTATGAGGGGGACTGTGGAGGCCACAGCTGCTGCCACAGCTACCACCCCAGGAGCAGAGCATTGCTGGAGGGTCCTGCTGCTGGCAGGCTTGGGATGACCATGGAATCACAGAGATGTTCTTTGACTGGAAGAGACCTTTCAGATCACGGAGACAAAGCCTTGACCCAGCACTCCCAGGCCACCACTAAACCATGTAGCTCAGCACCACAGCTCCATGGCTTTGAAACCCCTCCAGTGATGAGAACTTCACCACTGTCTTGGGCAGCCTGGGCTAGGCCTTGACACCCCTTTTGGGATAGAAATTTTTCCTTCTGTCCAGCCTAAATCTCCCCAGTAAGACCCAGCAGGTCTCTGCATTAACACAGGTGAAACGACTGCTCTCAAGCAGCATTGTCCCCCTGTGTGTATCTCCCATCGATACCAGCACAATGTGCACCATACAGTATTTTCTAGAGTTAATACCAAATAAGCTGTGCCAGCTCCCTCTGTATCTCCTGAGCTTTGCTTTCCACAAAGCTGGGTGCAGAAATTCAAATAAAATCCAAACTGGGCAGCAATTGATCTTCTCTGGGCTCAACCACAATGACAAGAGAAGCAAAGGACAGACTTTTCCCCTGAGGGAAAGAGACTGGCTGTGTTTCCTCAGGCAGAGGTTCCAAATATTGATCCAGAAACCTGGACAGGTGAGCACACACCCAAGAAACTTCAAACTGTAAGAGAGATACCACCTGGGTTCTCCAAACCATGGCACTGCTTTTGCTCCTGCATTATTCCAAGTTGTGTTCCTTGTACCGGGTGTTAAATGCTGGAGCAAAGGGGTAAAACCCTTCCAGAGGCCACCAGCAGCAATTCACAGAATCTCAGAATGGGAGGGGTTGGAAGGGACCTCTGGAGATCATCCACTCATAGAATCAGTAAGGATGGAAAAGACCTCAAAGATCATCAAGTCCAACCTGCCACCCAACACCTCATGACTGCTAAACCATGGCACCAAGTGCTACATCCAATCCCCTCTTGAACATCTCCAGGGATGGTGACTCCACCACCTCCCTGGGCAGCACATTCCAATGGCTAACAACTCCTTCTGTGAAGAACTTTCTCCTCACTTCAAGCCTAAACTTCCCCTGGTGCAGCTTGACACTGTGTCCTCTTGTTCTGGTGCTGGATGCCTGGGAGAAGAGACCAACCCCCACCTGTCTACAACCACCCTTCAGGTAGTTGTAGAGAGCAATGAGGTCACCCCTGAGCCTCCTCTTCTCCAGTCTAACCCCCTTGCAAAATCAGGGGCACCTCAAGAAGGTCACACAAGAGCACATCCAGGTGGGTTTGGAATGTCTGCAGAGATGGGGATTCCACCATGCCTCTGGGCAGCCTGCTCCAGTTGGGC
Source organism: Dryobates pubescens (assembly GCF_014839835.1). Classification (NCBI taxonomy): domain Eukaryota; kingdom Metazoa; phylum Chordata; class Aves; order Piciformes; family Picidae; genus Dryobates; species Dryobates pubescens. Next base: position 13,634,765 of record NC_071627.1, read on the forward strand.
TTCAGGCTACAGGGAGCTTCCTGCTCCTGGCCAGCTTGGGCAGCTAGTGGGAACCAAACCTGCTCCCCTGGATGCATAGGCAGGTTCCAGATGGAGAAACATCTGCCCAGGGTGGAGCATGAGGCAGGTGACACCGGTGACATTTGCAGGGCTCCAAGTACACTTGCAATGAAGTCCTTGATTGGCTTTCCTCAGATCAATTCTTTTCCCTCTCTGATGTCCAGCTCTCTTCACAATATACATCTGCAGACACGAGGGGAGCCTTTCATGTCGGGGTTCTGAGCTGCGTGCTGCATATGTTACAGAGCAATAAATGTGACATTTCAAATGCCAACAAATGGCTACAAAATTGGCCCCTGGTGAATAGCAGCCCAGCAGCATTTACATCTAATTATTTTGCCTGGGAATTTAATTTGCTAGACATAAAAGTTCCTCTGGATGAAAGAGCCCTGGATAATGATCTGTGAGCAAAGCAGGGCCACGGCCGCTGCAACAGGCACTGAGACACAGAGTCCCCTCCCCAAGCCACAGAGCAAACTCCATGCAGCAAGCAGCAGTTCTGCTGCAGGTCAGGTAATGCTGTGTGATGAGGAGCAAGGGCTGTGGGTGTGTAAATCAGCAGACACCTCAATACTCACTAGTTCCAGCCTGTCACAGGAGCGCAGCATGGTGGGTCTGGAAGAGGCCTCTGGAGATCATCCATTGCAACCCCCCTGCTAAAAGCAGGGTACCCACAGCAGCCTGCCCAGGATCACAATGGCCAGGTGGGGTTGGAAGCTCTCCAGAGGAGACTGCACAACCTCTCTGGAGAGCCTGCTCCAGGGTTGCCTTACACTAAAGAAGTTTCTCTTCCTGTTCAGATGGAACCTCCTAGGTTCCAGTTTGTGCCCATTGCCCCTTGTCCTGTCCCTGGGCACCATTGACAAGAGTCTGGCCCCAGCCTCTTTCCCCTCCACAGGTCCTTAATCTCTTGCTGAGCATTGATCAGATTCCCTCTCAGGTTGCTCTTCTCCAGGCTCAACAGCCCGAGGGATCTCAGCCTTTCCTCCTCACAGAGATGCTCCAGGCCCCTCAGCATCTCCCCTGGACTCTCTCCAGTAGTTCCCTGTCTCTCCTGAACTGGGGAGCCCAGAAAAGGACCCAGGATTCCAGATGTGACCTCAGCGGGACGGAGTAGAGGGGGAGGAAAATCTGCCTTGACCTGCTGGTCACACTCTTCTTCATGCACCCCAGAAGACCACTGGCCCTGCAGAATAACCATGTCCCCATCACCTTCTCAGCCTTATTCTCCAGTTCATCCCTCCCAGCCTTCCCCACCTGTGATAGGCCCATTCTCTTCAGATACAGGAGTAGTTTAGGGCAGGTTCTGGCACACTGAGTACTTGCTCTGCAAGCACACTCCTAAATTAAGACTCTTAAAAGCTATTAGCAGAGCTTTGGGAAATCCCTGCATCACAGGAAAGCAGCCAGTGGTGACACACCCCTCCCCAGAGTCCCTGTTTCCATCCCACGGAACACAAAATCACAGAATCTCTGCAGTTTGGAGAAGATGAAAGTTAAAATGCACTGCAGGAATATGGCAGGGGGAGGAGGGTGTCAGCACAGGGACACGAAGCTGCGTTAAGGCAGGAGCAGGCTCGTCACTGAGGGGGGAATCAGCAAAACAGCTGATACAGCTGCGTACAGCTCCTTGGCCCACTTCTGACACTAAAACACTGCCCTGAGGCCAGCCTGGAATGAGAATGTCCCAGATTCTAGGGCTAAAGAGATCATTTATAGCCCAGACATGTACTGGAGGCTGTGAGGAAAACGTGTAGATCCTGCACCACACTGTTGGGGTGTTCAGCCTGGAGGGGAGGAGGCTTAGGGAAGACCTTCTGGCTCTCTACAGCTCCCTGAAAGGAGGTTGGAGCCATGTGGGGGTTGGTATCTTCTCCCAAGGAGCAAGTGATAGGATGGTAGAAAGTGGACTCAGGTTGCCCCAGGGGAGATTTAGGTCGGACATGGGGAACAATTTCTTCCCCAAAAGGGTTGTCAAGGCCTGGCCCAGGCTGCCCAGGGCAGTGGTGGAGTCCTCATCCCTGGAGGGGTTTCAAAGCCATGGAGATTTGATACTGAGGGCCATGGTTTAGCAGTGACCTGGCAGCACTGGGTGAAGGGTTGGACTTGATCTGAAAGGTCTCTTCCAACCCAAACAACTCTGTGATTCTCTGGTTCTATGACTTGCACGAGGTGCCCAGTGGCTAAGCAGGTCTACTGAAGCCCAGCCTATCCCTTCCAGCTTGGAACCCCGCTCCACTGAATAACAAACCAGGATGTTCTGGGTACCTGGGCTGCTCAGGATGATGAGCTGTGGATGGCTGTGAGCCCTGACTGAATTTAAAGCAGGTGGCATTTGAGAAATTCCCTATCATTGTCATCTTGTAATCTTATCTTCACTCCAGATAAAGTTCTTACATAACTTTGACACTTAGTGGCTTCATCTGGGGAGAAATTTCCCATTCCTTATCCTGTGCATTTGCCTCTTATTTTCCTTTTCTCCCCCAGATTTACAGTTAAATGTTGCTCATGTCACTGCTGAAATAGATTAGCTCTTCTAGTCAGCGGGGAAAAGTAATCCATGGAAATCCACAGAGCATGATGTGAGCTGCCTGATAACCACACTTCAGCTCAGCCCCTCCAGCAGGGAGGTTGGTTGGTTGTTCTGCTTGGATGCATGTTCGTTATCCTGGAGCCCAGGACAAGCCAGAAGCAGCTGGGGACTGGCAGAGAGAGTTATTTTAGCTAAGCAACAGAACCAAGTCTCTGGACATCTCCGAGATGCCTTTCATCTCCTAGGAGACCTGAGGATTGGACGAGCTGCCTGCCCTCCACAGGCTTTTTTCTGCCTTTTTAAATTCACCCTAGGTGTTGCTGCCTGGGTTTGGACTTTTATGGGCTATTTGGCTCTTTATTTACCTGCTCCCTGCTCCAGTGTCTCCCTTAATCACCCACACAAGGGAGTGTGAGTCTCAATGGGCAGATAGAGCAAGGATTCCACGTAGCCAAGCAGCAGCTGCTTGCGCTTGCTCTGGTCCCAAATCATTCCAAACTCCTCAGCTGACAATGTAGTTCAGGTCATTCCACACAAAAGAAGTCTGCTGGGAGCTAGAGTGTGAGACTGGATGGAGTATGGTGGTCCTGCACAGCTCCTGGGCTGGACTTTGCTCAGCTGAGGAACTTCAAAGGACTTGCTCAGAACTTAGAAAAGAGCTCAGGCTCCAGTAATTCTCAATCTCTCCTGAACTGGGGAGGCCAAAGCTGCACCAGGTACTCCAGCTGTGATGTGCCCAGGTGGCTATAAGGGTCACACTGAAATGGGCTGGAAATTGTTCTAGAAGCTTGTACTTTGCTTCTATCCAACATGATGATGTTCTAAGCGACACAACTCCAGGTAACACCCAGGCAAGCCCTTAGAATAGAATAGAGTAGAGTAGAGTAGAGTAGAGTAGAATAGAATAGAACAGAACAGAACAGGTTGGAACATACCAAGATCATCACATCCAACCTATCATCCAACACCACCTAATCAACTAAACCATGGCACCAAGCACCCCATCAAGTCTCCTCCTGAACACCTCCAGTGATGGTGACTCCACCACCTCCCTGGGCAGCACATTCCAATGGCCAATCACTCTTTCTGTGTAGAATTTCTTCCTAACATCCAGTCTGAACCTCCCCTGGCACAGCTGAGACTGTGTCCTCTTGTTCTGGTGCTGGTTGCCTGGGAGAATAGACCAACCTGGCTACAGCCTCCCTTCAGGTAGTTGTAGACAGCAATGAGGTCATCCCTGAGCCTCCTCTTCTCCAGACTAAGCAACCCCAGCTCCCTCAGCCTCTCCTCACAGGGCTTGTGTTCCAAACCCCTCACCAACTTTGTTGCCCTTCCCTGGACATGTTCCAGCAAGTCAGCCTCCTTCCTAAACTGAGGAGCCCAGAACTGGACACAGGACTCGAGGTGTGGCCTAACCAGTGCAGTGTACAGGGGCAGAGTGACCTCCCTGCTCCTGCTGGCCACACTGTTCCTGATCCAGGCCAGGATGCCATTGGCATTAGCACTGCAGGTGGATGGCTGTTGCTTAAATATCTATTCACAACTATTTGACCAAACAGAAAACCTCCACTTGCCTTACTGTCATATGACCTTTGATGTTGGGGGTTTTTTTTGCTTGTTTTGATTTGGTTTTTAAAATTATTCTTATTTCCATGTGAATTATACATACATAGAATACATAGAATAAACCAGGTTGGAAGAGACCTTCAAGATCATCGCGTCCAACCCATCAACCAATCCAACACCGCCCAAACAACTAACCCATGGCACCAAGCACCCCATCAAGTCTTCTCCTGAAAACCTCCAGTGATGGCGACTCCACCACCTCCCCAGGCAGCCCATTCCAATGTGCAATCACTCTTTCTGTATAGAACTTTTTTCTAACATCCAGCCTGAACCTCCCCTGGCGCAGCCTGAGACTGTGTCCTCTTGTTCTGGTACTGCTTGCCTGGGAGAAGAGACCAACATCCGTCTGTCTACAACCTCCCTTCAGGTAGTTGTAGAGAGCACTAAGGTCACCCCTGAGTCTCCTCTTCTCCAGGCTAAGCAACCCCAGCTCCCTCAGCCTCTCCTCGTTTCCTTTCCAACCCTCTGAAGCCCAGCTCTCATGCTTCTGCAACATCCCTCCATTCCTGGAGCAGCAATGCTCTCAGGTGCTATTTGGAGTGGCAACACGCCACAAATGGTTTACAGTGAAGGTGAACTGGCTGTGAACAACTCACCTGAGATGAAATCTCATGAAGTGTTCGCCAGAAAGAATTAGCCACGTGCACCCAGAACAATCCAATTCCATTAGTGGGTGATTAAAAAAGCAAGAAATGGTTTGCTGAGTAATTTGCATAAGATCTAATTGCCTCGGTGATCTCTTGCAGTATTACTGGGCTCAATTCAGAGGATAATACATCAGGGATGAAAAGATGGTTGGATAGTGATAAAAATCTTCATCTGACTGCTTCCATCGTGCTCTGTGCACATCCAAGGGAGGGAAGGGATGAGGAGCTAGGACTGGGGCTGCAGATGGAGCCAGGCTGTGTATCCAGGCAGGGCTCCTGGAGCCTTGTACAAGACACAGAATCATGGAATAGTTTGGGTTGGTAGGGACCTTAAAGATCATCTAGTTCCAACTCTCCTGCAATGGGCAGGACACCTGCCATGGGCAGGGACATCTTCCACTAGCCCAGGTTACTCAAGGCCTTATCCAGCCTGGCCTTGAACACCTCCAGGGAGGGGACATCCTCAACCTCCCTGGGCAACCTGTTCCAGTGTCTCACTGCTCTCACTGTAAAGAATTTCTTCCTAATCTTCAGTCTAAATCTATCCTCTTCCATCTCAAACCCATTGCCCCTCATCCTGTCACTGCAAACCCTTGTACAAAGTCCCTTCCCAGCTCTCCTGTAACCCCCATTTCAGGTACTGGAAGGCTGCTGGAAGGTCTCCGCCAGAGCCTTCTCTTCTCCAGGCTGAACAGCCCCCACTCTCTCGGCCTGTCTCTGCGGGGGAGGTGCTGCAGTACTCTGATCAATCTTAGTGGCCTTCTCTGAACCCATTCCACCAGTTCCAGGTCCTTCTTGTGCTGGGGGCACCAGAAGTGGACACAGTGCTGTAGGTGGGGTCTCACCAGAGCAGAGCAGAGGGGCAGAGTCACCTCCCTCGTGCTGCTGGCCACCAACATTTATGCCGTATTTTCATCCCAATTGGCTCATGTTTTGTTCAGTACCCAGCTCATTCTGAAACAGGGCTGTTTTCTGTCCTTCTTGGTGTGATCCATGTACATGGTGGGGACCATCTGTCACTTCCACTGAGGGGTGAAACTCTCAACCTGTGATTTGCAGGTTGTGGATCGCTCACAGCGAACGGCGAAGCGCCTTGTGGAAGCTGGATCCTCATCTCTCCCTTCTTCCACGACCTCATTTTGCAGCCCCATACATGATGCTGCACGTGGACACGTTGGCTCCAGGCTGGTGAGGCATCCATGGAACACGGCATGCAGCCCACCAGTTGCGTGGGATCTCCTTGGACAAAGCTGCAGACGTGGCTTGGCAGCAAATGTAGCAGAAGAGCTCCGACTCTCACGGAATCGCAGAACGGTTGAGGCTGGAAAAGACCTTTTAGATCATTGAGTCCAGCCATTAACCCAGCGCTGCCAGCTCTGCTCTCACTGAGGCTTCAGGTCAGACGGCTCTGCTTCCATTTGTGATGGCTCAGGATGCTAAAAATAGCCTTCTCCAGCAGCCAGGCTGGAGCCACACAGCCTCCCACCCCAGCAGCCAGGTGCAGCCAGGCTCCGTGTCTGCGACATTGGCCAACAGGTCCTGAACTCCTAAAAGCTAATGGGCTGCTCGATGCTGCTGTGATGGCTTCTTCCAACCCCCTGCAGGTGGGGCTCCACTGCTGCTCTGAGTTCACCCCTAGAATGTATTTTATAGGCACTTGAAAACTAATTAGAGGAGAAAATAGATTGATATGAGGCAGCAGAAGGCTCTCATTATCGCAAGGAATATAAAGCTGGTGAGGCAAACACCTTCTATCCGCCCACAGTTTGTGCTTCACCATCTACTTTGGATGTGCTGCTGGCTCTGAGCTGTGGATGGGGCACTGAGCAGGGCTAAAAAGAGCAGCCTGTTTGCTCCAGAGGACTGAAGAAGAAATAATCTTAGGCCACAACAAAGTCACCAGCAGCTCCTACTGCTGCCAAGGCTGAGCTGGCAGCTCCCAACCTGTCCTCAGCCTCTGGGTGAAACTTCTGACTCCTCTTCCTCATCCTCCCCCAAAGACCTCCAGGACAGGCCTCCTCATCTTTTTCATGGGGTTGTTGACATCTGCATTTCAATATCTGAAGGGGCTCTACAGGAAGGCTGGGGAGGGACTGTTTAGAAGGGCCTCTGGTGACAGGATGAGGGGCAAAGGTTTGAAACTGGAGCAGGGGAGATTGGACATCAGAAAGAAGTTCTTTATGACGAGGGTGGTGAGACAATGGAACAGCTTGCCCGAAGAAGTGCTGGGGCCCTGTCCCTGGAGACATTCAAGATGAGCCTTGATGTGGCCCTGGGCAGCCTGAGATGTCCCCGCTGTGTGCAGAGGGGTTGGGCAAGATGACCTTTGAGGGTCCCTTCCAAGCCAATGCCATCTGTCAATCCGTGTTTGCATGAGCACATCGAGCGCTTCTGTTTAACAATTTTCTCTGTTCCTCTTCAAGCAGCAGTGTGGTGATACCCAAAATTAATTTAGTTCAAAAATAAGAAATAAAAAAGAGTGGTGTGTCTGCTGAAAGGATCTCATCCTTCCTCCAGACATTCCAGCAGCTGTGCTTTGGGGCAGAGTATGGAAATATCAGTCTCCATGAAACTAGTTATGAGCTATTAGTTATTAGCTAATGGGCTGAATTAGTCTCCATGAAAAATTACCCCCATTTGACTCTCTCAGAAGCCCTTGGCCACAGGAGCAGCTCAGAGGAGATAGAGATCTATTAATTAATACTTGTTATTGTTTCCTCGGGCAGCGTTCATCTTGCCTGAGCTCAGACAGTTAGATTTCCAGTGTAATTATTCTCCATGGAACAGGCATCCATCTATGCCCTGGGCTTCCAGGGGCACCCCAGTCCCCAAGCAGGCTTCCTTATCTCACCCAGTTGCCATTAATGGGCCAGTTTGGGCATTTTTAGGGCCAGGTCCACCATTTTCTTCACAGCTCTGGTGCCCATCACCTGTGGGCTCTGTGCTGCTCACATCCCCCTCCTATGTGTTTTGCTGGTTGGGTCACAGCATCATAGAATTGTTTTGGTTGGAAAGGGCCTCTAAGATTATCAAACCAAATCAGTCTCAAGCAGTGCCAGGGGAAGTTTAGGCTGGAGGTGAGGAGAAAGTTCTTCACTGAGAGAGTTGTTAGCCATTGGAACGGGCTGCCCAGGGAGGTGGTGGAGTCACCATCCCTGGAGGTGTTCAAGAAGGGATTGGATGTGGCACTTGGTGCCATGGTTTAGTAGTCATGAGGTGTTGGGTGACAGGTTGGACTTGATGATCTTTGAGGTCTTTCCCAACCTTATTGATTCTATGATTCTATGACCAAGCCAACACCACTGTGGCCATTAAACCCTGTCCCCAGGTGCCATGTCCACACATTTCTTGAACATCTCCAGGGACCATGAGAGTTTCAGTACTGAATTTCTGTTTCCGCTTACATTTCATATTGGTAGACCTGTAGTCCCACCACAGGGCCTCACCACTATGTCTCCCCTCCCCTGATGCCACCCACATTTCTCTGGTGCTTGGGTGGGGGACATAAAAGTAATGACATTTAGTCTGGAGCTTAGGAAGAAATTCTCTCCAGTGAGGGTGGTGAGACACTGGAAGAGGTTGCCCAGGGAGGTCGTAGATAGAATAATAGAATAAACCAGGTTGGAAGAGACCTTCAAGATCATCACATCCAACCCATCAACCAATCCAGCCCACCTAAACAACTAACCCATGGCACCAAGCACCCCATCAAGTCTCCTCCTGAACACCTCCAATGATGGTGACTCCACCACCTCCCCAGGCAGCCCATTCCAATGGCCAATCACTCTCTCTGTATAGAACTTCTTCCTAACATCCACCCTAAACCTCCCCTGGCACAGCTTGAGACTGTGTCCTCTTGTTCTGGTGCTGGTTGCCTGGGAGAACAGACCAACCCCCACCTGGCTACAACCTCCCTTCAGGTAGTTGTAGAGAGCAAGAAGGTCTCCCCTGAGTCTCCTCCTCTCCAGGCTAAGCAACCCCAGCTCCCTCAGCCTCTCCTCGTAGGGCTTGTGTTCCAAACCCTTCACCAACTTTGTTGCCCTTCTCTGGACACGTTCCAGCAAGTCAACATCCTTCCTAAACTGAGGGGCCCAGATGACCCTTCCCTGGAGGTGTTCAAGGCCAGGTTGGATGAGGTCTTGAGCAACCTGACCTAGTGGAAGGTGTCCCTGCCCATGGCTGGGGGGTTGGAACTGGATCATCTTTACGGTCCTTTCCAACCCAAACCACTCTGTGATTCTATCAAATGCCTCTTAAAGTACCTGTGCCACCAGCTAAAGCTGCTGGAGAAGGGGAGTGAATCCTCAGGCTGGGCAGTAAAAAGGCATTTTTAGGACTTCACTGATATTTTGAGGGGGAAAAAAAAAAGATGAATATTAATACTAAGCAGTGAGCTAAACAGTCCTGCTGCATTGAAAAGACTGCAGTTTATTCTAGGGCTTTTTTAATTATAAAATCAATGAAGTGTTAATGATTTTAAGCATTACTTCAGCTCACTGGGAGCTCCAAAGCAACTTTTTCTGGTCTGTGGCATAAATTCCTGAGCTGCTGGGTTTGACCAAATTGTCAAGACAATTTCCATTAGTAACCATGAATATTTAATGAAAGGGAAAACTGGCATGAGCAACTTCACTTAAGCGACTAATGACTTACTGGAAAACAAGTCAGATCCATTAATGTGCTACTTCTTTAAGTATTTGCAGAGCATAACAACCCAAACATTTGACTAAACTACTTCCTTCACTCTCCTTGTTTACCCACAGACCCACCACTGCACGGAGATGTCAACAAAGCAGCTCAGAAACAAACGCTTTGGGTTTAAACTAAGCCCTGCTCATGTTTACACGTGGCTTCCATCAGGAGACATCAAAGTGTCTTCACCTCTTTCATTGCTAAATTAGCTAATTTGTTTGTTCAAGGACAAATACAAAAGCCTCGTGGCTGTAAAGCTTTTGTTGATGTACACGGGAGGAGAGGAATCACTTGCAAGGCACTGCAAACCCAGCCCAAGCCCCAGGGGCTGCTCTAGAAGATCTGAAACCGCAGTAGGCTACTGAGAGGAGCCAGCAGACACCACCGAGCTCTCTGCACTCCAACCACCCTTTGGTGTGACATTGCCCTGTGAAAACAACATACAAACCAACCCTTATAAGTACACCCTGGGGAATCTTAGAGACAAACCCCAGCAGAAACAGGCTCTGAAGCAAGACAACAGTGGAGCCCTTTATACAAGGAGAGGAGCAGTGAGTGGTGTTGGGCTTTCTGCACAGGTTACTGCTTGCTGTCAGCCATGAACTTAACCAAAACCACACCAAAGATGCTTTGATTTTCCCCCCTTACTCTTCTCTCACCACTGGATCCCTAGCTGGACCCCACTGCCAGCCTCAAAGCTGCAGGGAATTCCACTTTCCTTGGAATCATAGAATTGTCTTGGCTGGAAAATCCTTCCAAGATCATCCAGTGCAACCATCAATCTAACACCACCATGGCCACTAAACTGCATCCCAAACTGCCATGTCTAAACATTTAAGGAACACCTCCAGGGGTGGTAACTCCACCACCTCCCTGAGCAGCCTGTTCCAATGCCTGATCACTCTTGCAGCAGAGGAATCGTTCCTCATGTCCAACTTAAGCTCTTCTCATACAATGTCAGGCCATTTCCTCTCCTTCTATCACCTGATACTAGCAAGAAGAGATCATCCCCCACCTGGCTCCACCCCCCCTTTCAGGGAGTTGGAGAGAGCAATTCCTTTCCCCACAGCCTCTTCTGCCCTCATTTCCAAGGAAGCAGAAGAGTTAGGATGCAGACATCTGGCTCTGCAGGACCTGCTGATGCTCTGCCTCTCCTTGGAGAGGTCTGGGGCTTTGGTTTTAGGAATTTTCAGTCTCACATTGCAGTGCATGCCCCAAGAGAGGCAAGCCCATCCATGCACATGGCAGCTGTGAGAAGTCACAATTCTGATGGATGAGGACATCCATCCCAGAAGGAAGTTGGTGCTTCTCCAGCAGCAGTTCTCTTCCCAGCTGACCTCCCTTTGACACAAATCTCTTCTGACAGGTGCTCACCATTCCTAACATGAAAAGCTGCTTCCTTTAGTCACTCTCCCTGTAAAACACCCTGGCTCTCTTCATTACCTCCTTAGCTTTCCCAGAAGCTCTACCCATGCATGTAAGCAATAATCCAAGCTCAGGAGCAAGGGACCATATAATAGAGCAAGAGCAGTACAGTTGGGTGGAAAATGAGCCACCCCAGAGCCCACAGGAGCTGGGGATACTAGTGAAGACTGGGAATCTGAAATTGTGCCAGGGAAGGTTTAAGTTGGAGATTAGAAACAATTTCTTTGCTGCAAGAGTGGTCAGGCATTGGAACAGGCTGCCCAGGGAAGGTGGTGGAGTCACCATCCCTGGAGGTGTTGAAAAAAATATGTGGACATGGCACTTGGGGACGTGGTTTATTGGCCACAGTGGTGTTGGATCAATGGTTGGACTCAAAGACCTTAGAGGCCTTTTTCCAACCCAAACAATGCTATGATTTTATAGGGACCATGGGGTTCCTGCTCCTGATAACCCAGAGGAAGAGCCTGCTGCAAGCCCATGGGGACTGGTAGTCCCTTGGGTTTGTGAGCCACTGTGCCTATACTGAATATATCACACCCACCTCTGGGCAGGGTCTGCTACATCACCACTCCAACTCAGTGCACATCTTATGCTGGGTTCTGGGTGTCTTTGGACAACCAATCCCAATCCCTGACATACCAGAAAAGTTGTCAGAATCCTAGAGTCTCCATTCTCCCTTCAAAACACAGCAGGAGCAAACAACCCCACTCTCATTGCTCTCCACCTCAATCAAAGGATCAGCAAAAGCAGTCAGGATGCAGATATCTGCGTGGTGCCTTCACCTTGTCCTCCCCAGCAGCACCTCCATGCTTCTCTGCTGCAAAGTGTGTGACAGTTTAGGCTGTGCCTTTAAGAAAAAAGCATAGCTGCAGAATTCTCTAGCTGAATGTTGGGGTGTGAAAAGGGAAACAAAGATTAATTCTGAAGGAATTTCATTGGTCAGATGTCAGATGTACCATAGCAAACATCTCTAACGTTCTTTTCTCTCACTCACTCCAGCTTCAGTTTGTCTGTCTTTTGTTTCTTGGCCAGAATGTATGCCACTGATCCTGGACTGAAACTGATAAGATAAGAAAACTAACTTTTTAACAATTGCTTTGAGATAACAAATTTCCCTTAATATCCTTTTCTCTTTCTGCTTTTTCATCTAATTAACTGGAAGTGAAAGGGAAGGGGGAGAGAGGTTGGGGGCAACCTGAGGTGGGATCCTCCTGTGAGGGGCATTTTTCCTGTGTTGTGGTATTGCCTGTAAATTCTTGTAGAATAGAATAGAATAGGAATAGAATAGGAATAGGATAGGAATAGGATAGAATAGGAATAGGATGGAATAGGAATAGGAATAGAATAGACCAAACCAAACCAGGTTGGAAGAGACCTTCAAGATCATGTCCAACCTATCAGCCAACGCCACCTAATCAACTAAACCATGCAACCAAGCACCCTATCAAGTCTCCTCCTGAATACCTCCAGTGATGGTGACTCCACCACCTCCTCAGGCAGCCCATTCCAATGGGCAATCACTCTCTCTGTGTAAAACTTCCTCCTAACCTCCAGCCTAAACCTCCCCTGGCACAGCCTGAGACTGTGTCCTCTTGGTTTGGTGCTGGTTGCCTGGGAGAAGAGACCAACCTCTGCCTGGCTACAACCTCCCTTAAGGTAGTTGTAGAGAGCAATAAGGTCACCCCTGAGTCTTCTCTTCTCCAGGCTAAGCAACCCCAGCTCCCTCTGTCTCTCCTCACAGGGTTGTGCTCCAAACCCCTCACCAACTTCGTTGCCCTTCTCTGGACACACTCCAGCAAGTCAACATCCTTCCTAAACTGTGGCCCAGAACGGGACACAGGACTCAAGGTGTGGCCTGACCAGTGCAGTGTACAGGGGCAGAATGACCTCCCTGTTCCTGCTGGCCATACTGTTCCTGATGCAGGCCAGGGTGCCATTGGCCCTCCTGGCTGCCTGGGCACACTGTAACTACTGTATATTTTGTATGTATTCATTGCATTTCATTATGGCTTGTAAAATGCAGCCTTCATTCGCCCCTCCGACTGGGTTAGCCGGGCTTTATATGGGTGTGGGTGGATGAAACCATCTAAACCACCACAAAGTGAAAAGTTAATCCAGTGCATTTTACAGCCCCATGTGCTGAATCTGTGTGTCCTTGGCTCCACCAGAGGTGCAGGACCTGCTATAAGCCAAGCCATCTGCCCCACTATTCTCTGAGCACACTCAAGGACAGCGGCTGCAGCAGGAAGCTGGAGGTGATCTGTGCGCTACCGACAAGAAAGGCTCCAATCAATCCCTTTGGTACCAGAAGGAAGAGAGAGCTGTGACCAGCCAGGGCTGGCTGGAGGTGGAACATTCTTGTTTGTTTAAAGTAGTGCCTGACTGGACTGGGAATCTTAAGAAATCACCTCTGCTGAGCATTTTCCCATGCAGTAATTCAAGAACATCAAAAGCCTGTTAGTCAGCCCAATTTTCTGTGAATTTGATATGGATTTCCTCGTGGCAGAGTTTGTTTGAAGTCTGCAACAAGACACCTTGATGCTCTCTCACCCCAAAGCAGCCTGCTGCCATATTTCAAGGTAGATTAACAAAATAAATAAAAAGAAAGAGGGGGGAAAAAAATAATAAAAATAAAGTGAGCAAAATAAAACCAAAGCAAATGAGGAAAACCTTGCAGCCATCAAAGAGCATCCCTTTGACAGGCATGAAGCGAAGAGAAGAGGGCTCATTGCCCATGTGCTGCCTCTGGTCTGCCCAAGCCATTGACAGACTCCGGTGAGTAACAGTTCTAACGATGACAGTCATCAGGAAACAGAGAAGAGAGCACTTTAAATCTCTGTGTTGGAACTAAAACCGCTGCCTTTGGAGCCAAATCTCAGCTGGGACTGTCGCTGGTGCCAGCAGCCAGGGACAAACTAAAGAGCAAAGGACGAGAGGACCGGCGAAATATCAAAGCTATAAACTTTGACGGCGTTTCTGAAGAGCTCCTGAAGGACAGCAGAGCAGGCTGCCTGCTTTCCAGCCTTTCAGGAGGAGGTTTGCAGCAAACACACGTTGTTTTTTTAGGGTAGATTGTTAAAACCTTTCTGCTTCCAAGCACTTTTTACTGCCACATCTCAGCCCTACTCATCCGCTCTGCACCAGCCCTGGCAAAATCCAGGGTGCTGGGCACAGAAAGCATCCCTCTGACAGGGGCAGAAGGTGAAAGTGCAGAACTCTTTTGCCTGTGCTATTGCACCAAAACCCATGCCAATATCACCTACAGATTCAAGGACAATCCAGAACATAACACCAGTGCTGCACTGGGCACTGGTGAGGCCACACCTTGGATCCTGGGTCCAGTTTTGGGCCCCTCACTCCGAAAGGGACATCGAGGGCCTGGAGCAGGTTCAGAGACAGGCAACAAAACTGGTGAGCAGGAGTGGTGAGGAGCAGCTGAGGGAACTGGGGTTGTCTAGTCTGGAGAAGAGGAGGCTCAGGGCAGACCTCATTGCTCTCTACAACTCCCTGAAAGGAGATCACAGTGAGGTGGGGGTTGGTCTCTTCTCCCTAGTATCAGGTGATAGAAGGAGAGGAAACGGCCTGAAATTGTGCCAGGGGAGGTTTAAGTTGGAGATTAGGAACAATTTCTTTGCTGCAGGAGTGGTCAGGCTTGGAACAGGATGCCAAGAGAGGTGATGAAGTCACCATCCCTAGAGGTGTTGAAGAAACCTGTGGACATGGCACTTGGGGACATGGTTTAGTGGCCATGGTGGTGTTATGTTGAAGGTTGGACTCCATCTTAGAGAGCTTTTCCTACCCAAACCCTTCTATGATCCTATGATTTTCTCCTATGTCACTCATCATGGAAAGGGGAGATATCTACAAAGGCTGCTCTGAGATCAGCTCAAACCCTTCACCCATGAAGCAGTGCTTGGTGCTTCCAGCAGCTGGAGGATGTCACCATTCACGTCTCCATCGGCTGCCCTGCTCCTCACATGGAGCAAGACCTGCCACCAGAACAACTTGAAGGACTCCAGGTCTTGAGCAGCTGTTGGGTGATGGTAGCATCCTTACTGGGAGGTGTTCAGTTGCTTTACCAAATAACAGGAGATTCACAACATCAAATTATTCTTTTCTTGAGGTTTTGTGTTGGGATGGTGGCACAGGGACAATGGAGGAAGGGGACACTGTCAGACCAATGCTCTACCAGGCCCCATGATCCCCCAAGCCCAACATCAGGGCACAAACCCAGACTCCCAGTGTTTTAGTCTGATTGCCTGAAGTTCAACCAGTATTGTGTGGAACTACTAATGGACTGAACTTCAAACAAATTCAAACCTTTCTGTATTGACTCATTGCTGGGAATTAGGGACCTGGTTTGTTCTTCAGCCTGGAGAGAAATCAGCTCATCCCAGGGTGAAAGAGAGGGGAGGGTAAAAATCATTTTCATGCCTTTGCCCTGGGCAGTGAGAGGTAACAGAACAGCTAAGGGAGGCAGGCAGCCCTCCTCATCATTATCCTCACCACTCTGCCTGTGATGCTGGGGAGGACCAGGCAGCCTAAGCCCCCATCCCCCAGAAACCTCATCTCCCCAGTGAGCCGCAGAGACACTCCACAAAGCCACCCCAAGCCCTGGCCCTGCAGATCAATGTCCACTTCTAACAGCAGCTCTTCAGTCTCTCAGTGTTTCACCAAAGGCAACCCAAGTGAACTTCAGCTTTGGTCTTCTGAGGGTTCAGAATGAGCCTATTTTTCAAGGGCT
Source organism: Dryobates pubescens (assembly GCF_014839835.1). Classification (NCBI taxonomy): domain Eukaryota; kingdom Metazoa; phylum Chordata; class Aves; order Piciformes; family Picidae; genus Dryobates; species Dryobates pubescens. The sequence continues at coordinate 13,650,492 of NC_071627.1, forward strand.
AGAAATAGAGACACTTCACAGCTCTCCCAAGACCACTTCCTAGTGCCTCAGAGGGCCTTGTGCAGAGCCAGCAGCCCTCCGCCCCTGCCCTGTCCACTTCCATTGCTAACCCAGGTGTATTTAAATCCTAGGGCTAACTGGGAGGACACAACTCTGTAGCACAAAGCAAGGCCTTGATTAATTAGCCCTTTTGCAGAGTATCTTTTTCAATGTCAATTCTCACTTCCTTCATAGCAAGGTGGTGATGAGAGAGATGGAGAAACGGCAAAAAACAAGGGGGGAAAAAAAAGAGCATCCTCAGAACTGCACTCAGATGGAGGAGGACTGAGATGTCTTGGGAGGAGAAGGAAGGAAGAAAAAGGATCTGTGGGAAGTTGGACTAATAATTTTAGAATTCAGTGCCTAACTCTGCCCAAAGTCTTGTCAGTTATTTATCCAACTCCACCATCATGTTTTCCTCCAACTCCATTCTCCCTAAAAATCAACAGAAATAGCCACATCCTTCCAACTTTTCAGAGAGTTCCCTGCACTTCTCTGAGTCACAGCCAAACTCCTGCTTGGAGCAGTTATTTTGGGTATAATTTGATTACCAGGGACTGACAGAATTAACAAACCACTTCTTTTCTGGTCAGAGAGTTTATTGCTGTTTCTCTCCCATCTCATTCTGAATGTCAAGTTTGCAGTACATTCTTTTTCTGGAGCAATCCTTCACAGTGATGATATAAGCAGGGGGCTTGGACAACAGCATCCCAGTACAGGGACTTTATTTGGAAGTGCAAAAAGCCCTAAGAAATAATCAAATATTCTGGATTCCCCAAGGCAAAGCGTGTGGAAGATAAAGGGTCACCCCTGAGTGCATTCTAAATACACCCCCTGCATCAAGCTGCTCCCAGTTCCCTTCCCTCACCCCACCCACTTTGCAACACAAAATAGGAAAACACAGAATTAGCTCTGAGCACACTTGGGAGGCTCACTCAGCCATGGAGGAGCTGAAGAGCTGCTCTGCCCTCAGCCAGCACAGGCCAGAGGAGCTCCCTGGCACTGTGCACATCACGATGACACCAGGGGTCACAGAATCCCAGCATGGTAGGACTGAAAGGGACCTCTGGAGATCATCCAGTCCTCTCCCCTGATAAAGCAGAGTTCCCACAGCAGCTTGCCCAGCATCACAATGGCCAGGTGGGGTTGGAAGCTCTCCACAGAAGGAGACTCCACAACCTCTCTAGACAGCCTGCTCCAGGGCTCCAGCACTCTCACACCAAACAGGTTTCTCCTCATGTTCAGATGGAACCTCCTGGGTTCCAGTTTGTGCCCATTGCCCCTTGTCCTGTCCCTGGGCACCACTGACATGAGTGTGGCCCCAGCCTCTTTCCCCCCAACAGGTCCTTTAGCTCTTGCTGAGCATTGAGCAGATCCCCTCTCAGGCTGCTCTTCTCCAGGCTCAACAGCCCCAGGGCTCTCAGCCTTTCCTCCTTACTGAGATGCTCCAGGCCCCTCAGCATCTTTATAGCCTCCAGTGGACTCTCTCCAGCAGTTCCCTGTCTGTCTTGAACTGGGGAGCCCAGAACTGGACCCAGTAATGGAGATGTGGCCTTCATAGAACAGAGTAGATGGGGAGGGCAACCTCCCTTGACTGGCTGGCCACACTCTTCTTCAGGCAGCCCAGGAGACTGTTGGCCTCCTGGGGCATAAGGACACATTGCTGGCTCATGGTGAATTGCTCAGGATGTGCCCATCCCATGGTGAACTGAGCAGGTGGGAAGCAGGTTAGAGCAAATGCTGTGAGGAGCTGGGGGAGACACAAATGAGCCTGGTAGGATGCAAAGCAGTACTGTGATCATAATGCCACCAGAAAACAGCTGCTGGATCTTCTAAGGTTATTTCAGCACAGCCACAACGAGCTCCAAACATACATCAACATTGGCAGGGTGTGCCCTGACTGCAAGGCAGGCAGGAGAACTGCTGGGATTCACTGCACATCCACAGCCACTCCAGTTTCATGTGCAGGAGTAAAGCTTTTACTGCCATCCATTTGCACGACAAACTTCTCCACTACTTACACACCAGGGCCACACTAATCACCTGCCTGCAGCCAGCCGTGCTTGTGGGGGGTCCTGTCAGATCTCATAACCCAGGCAGAGCTGGATCAGGTGCTGGGCTGAAGCCTCCTCAGGATACAGCCTGCTGCTAAACTAGAGCAGTTGGCTGCAGTTCCTTCTCCTAAATGTGCAGAACAGGAGCTAGCTCTCAGCTGAGGCTGCCTCTGGTGCTGCCCACTCCCTGTCTTTTCGGATCCCACCAAAAGGCTTTTGGGTTTTCCTCATTATTTTGCCATTGGGATGCTTATTTTTGCTGTCTGCCAGAATTCCAGTTCCCTGCTGGTTTCATCCTTCCCACTCCTGTCCTGAGATGCTTTCTCATTCAGAAGCAGCCACATTTCAAGAGTTGCTTCTTTGCTTTTTACATAGTTGGAGCGAGAATGAATACAAAACCTCTGAGTTGTAACCCCAGGTTATTGTGCATAGCCACTAAAATGACCACCAAAGAGGGCTTCATGGACCAACCAGAGCACCCAGCAGCATCTTTTCCCTCTTGTCCCTCTCCTTCCCCACTGCCTTACCTGCAGCAGCACACCTGGGATTCAAAAGCTGTGCAGGAACATGGGTGATGGTCAAGGGTACCCCACCAGCAGGTCACCAAGCCAGCACTCTGCACACCACTCCTCCTGGCTTTGCTCACAGACCCTGAGAGCATCAATCCCATAAAAGCCACTAGGGCCACAGGGCATAGTCCATCCAGCCCCACTGCAGTGGCCAGGCTGGGTCAGTTCCACCCTGCAGCACCTCAGATGCAGCTCTGTCCACCCACAGGAAGACAGGGAATGGGGCTTCAGCTGGAGCCATGTGCAACCTGAGGTTCATCTTAGCCAGCCCTCCTCTCCAGCAAAATGCTGAGCCCTCCCTTAGCAGGTAACTGGGAAGGTGGGACTTGGCCAGGGCTCCAGCCTGCCTCTGAGTTTCCTGTTTCATTTGTAGACAGAGGAGGGAAGCCATAAGAGAAAAGAATGCGACAAGACTTTGTCCTACTGATTCATTTTGGTGTGCTCAGAGAAAGTGGCCAGCAGCTGGCTACGTGCCCACATCCCCAGCACGACATCCACATGAAGGACACCACATATCTACCACAAGAACAGGCTCTCCAAAGCCCAATGCCTCCTTCTCCCATCACTCTGAGACCCCCCTGAAGCAACTCTTTCTTTCCAGATGACTCCCTTTCTGCCACAGCAGCAGGCCAGGACGCGCTGTGCAAATGTTTCTTTGTTGTAATGAAATTAACCACCAGAGACAGAGGCTGTCAGGATCAGTGGCCACCCTGAGCTCCTCTCCACCCTCAGCCTGCAGCACCCAGAACAAGAGTTGTGAGGCTTTAATAAAAACCTCCTCTGCCTTTCCATTCCCAGGCTCTGATCCAATGAGGTTCAGAGCAGTAGCTCATTAGAATTAATTAGAAGTGCTGAACTCTTTCATGCTGAATTCATTTCATACTTGCACATGCCTAAAAACAGCCTGGCTAGAATGACCTCTAGCCATCAAACAAGGGAGAAAAAAAACGAGGTTTTTTTCCTGGAAACATATGGAATGAGATTATTTTTATCACTGACTATCACTTGTAGTGACCTCACATATCTTAAAATTCAACATGGAACAGCTCTGAAGGGGATGCAGACAGCAGCAATGAACCCTTCAGCTTTACAGCTCTGGAGCAGTTTGGTTTATTTTCTAATAGCCAGAGCACAAAACCAGAGAAAAATCACCAAAAAAAAAAAACCTTTTAGTTTTCAAATTTGGCTTTTCCCCCTGATTAAAAGAGCTTCTCTCCAAGTATCTTTTTTTGGGGGGGAGGAGAGGGGATACCAATTTTTATCTCTTTTTTCACTCCTCGTGGAAATAAATCAAAGCTGAGGAGCAAAATAGATTTGTTCTGGAGTGTCTGAAATGGACTTTAACAAATGGGCTGTAAAACCTTCACAGCATGCTGCAGAATCAGCATCTGGAGGTGGAATTTGCTTTTCCAATGCTGACCACCTGTGAAGATCAGCCCAGCAGCAGCCAAAGCAGTTATCTTTGTTTTCAGGGCAGGTCATTTGTCACCAGACCACAGAAGAGGAGAAAACAGGCACTAAGATCTGGGCAAAAAAAAAAAAATCCACCTTTTTAGTTCATCACAAAGCTCCTCTGCCTGGTCCCAAATGTTCAGCCAAAGGCCCACCTTACACAACCCCCTGGCTGCAGATCATTGTGGTTCTTCCCCAGACCCAGGAGAGTTCACATATTTTAAATACCTTCTAAAGCAGCAGCACCAGAATTTAGAGATGTGGCACCTGCAGCTAAGCTGCATGGAAAGAAACCAAGGTGAGGGCAGGAACCTCAGACTTCTGTACTGGCATTGCTGAGAGAGAGAAGAAAAAGCTCAGAAGCTGTTGGTTCATTGCTCAGTCACTCTCCTGGGAGGGTTCCCAGTCCCACCCCTTGATGTGCTCAGCATCGCTTCTCTTTGGAGAGTGTAGCTGCACTGAGGGCACAGCTCCTCGGGAGGACTTGTTGGAGTGGAGAAGGTCCAGAGATGAAGATCTGATAGCATGTCCATCCTCCCACAGGAGCTCCAAGGCAGCTCTGCGTCCTCCCCAGCACTGGGAGAAGTCCAGAAGCTGCTCTCTGAGCTCTCAAAAAAGGCTCAGCCATTACCAGACACAGCCTGCAGCAGGTTGGAGGAGAATATGGCCAGAGAAGTGAGCCCTGGGGAAGGAGAGGAGGGCAGAGAACCAGAGAGGGTCTCTGGGGCACTGTTAAATGAGGACAACTAAGTGTGGCAGTAAGACTTTTGCTGCTTCAAGGTTTGCTCACAACAGGAGATCTCCCGGGTTTGCTTGTGATGGTAAATTCCTTCCTCAAAGGCAGAACTACCATCAAAAGCCTTCAAACTCCAGCTTGCTGGAGACATCACACAGCCCCAGTCCAAACATGGCCCAAGGACATAAATGTGATTTCACCTCTGAGACAGAGCTTCCCACAGCCACCTATCTCACCACCATTTACCCTCCCCAGAGCTCAACAGACAAGCACGAAGGGTTAGATGCTCCTTTTTTTTAAGAGATGCCAGGATTTGCATACAGGATGAGCTGCAGGAGCCCTCCCTGGCCAGGGACACACCAGCACGTCCTCTTCTCTGGACATGCTTTGGCAGCAGGCACAAACCACCTTCCTCTGCCCCATCAGAGGGACAGCACCACACCAAGACAGCTCCTGTGAGACCAGCCGTGGAGCAGGGTCGGGGTGCTCAGCACCCTCTCAGTTCTGATCTCTGCCAGGACCTTTTCTCCCCAGCTGGAGCTTGCCTTTCTCCTGGGGCTGCTGTGCACTGGCAGCACATGCAGTGGTGCTTAACACCCGGAGCAGCTTCTGCACAGACCATGGAGTTCAACCAGCCCAAGTCAGAGCACTGCACGTGGCTCAGAGAAGCTGGGTACACCCTGGAGACCCTCCCTGCCCCCAGGTTTATTAGGCTTTCAGAGTCTTCTCAAAGGCCCAACCTCCTCACCTGTGACTTCATGACAGTCTCCTTGGAAATTTGCCTAATTGACAGGGAAATCTATGAGAAGTTCTACAAAATAATTATTTTTCACAGCACACAACTCCCCTCCTGGATGGATCTACTCTGGATCTGGTCCAGAACAACCCACTTGAATTGCAAGGTCGTACCTCACTCCAGATCTCGTTCCAGGCAGCCTTAACAGGTGCACTGCTGGCAGTCAGAAATCACCTTCACCCCATAGCCATGGGCCAAGGAGATGAAGGCAGCCAAGGAGCAGGGTAGACCTCAGCTGCAAAACCTGCAGGAGCCAGGGCATCTCAGATCTCTGCTCCTCCTCTGCTGATGCAGGTGACTTTTCTACACAAGTGTTTGTCTCTCATCTCTGGAAGAGGAGCGAGCTGCTCTCAAGCAGCTTGATTCTCTGCCACGGCGCTGACAACGCACAGGCCGTGGCCAAGGCTAGGAAAGAGACCTGCAAAAATTGTGACAAGAAAAACAGCAGTGATGGGTTTCAGCTGAAGGTCTATATCCAACCAGAACATATGGTATGGAGGTGTAGGAACAGGACCATGCTATTCTTCGAGGATGGCTGCTGTCTAAAAGCCTTCTGCTCACACACACAGAGACAAGGAAGCAAATGGCTTTGGTGAGGATGGCATAGCCACCGGGGTCTTCCTCCACCACACAGGAGTCCACCTCCCTCTGCAGCCATCTAGAGCAGCTCAGCCCTGGCCATGAGGGAGACTTGCAGCAGGGTCAAATCCCAGAAGCAGCAGCAGAGTGGGAGATGTCATGGGATGGGGAGCTGCTCCCTACCCCAGCGTGGGGATTGTCCCAGGTGGAAGAACTTGGGACTCATGCTGCTAATGCTTCCCATACCAGAATACATGAAACAGCCTGAGAAGATAAACCAGCATTCAGAAATGGTTTCATAGATGTGAAGAAGGGATTTGACAGGACAAAGATCATCAGAGTTACAGAAGCAACACTGTCTAGCATGCACAATCCTGCAGGAGAATATTGTGTGATAGTAAAACCTCCTGAGGAGCAGGACATCATGTGCCTCAGGTGGAGCTGAGACGCACTCTCTTCCCCAGAGAGCTGGGGAGATTCTACAGAGGAGGCGACACTCACACCACAAAGGACCAGGAAACCAGAGTATAAGCGGCATGAAGCAAAGTTAATGACTTCTGCAACCCCCAAATCTTCACCCAAACAAAAGGAATCAGCCCAACCCAAACACAGCCACAGCCGGGGCTCCACATGGGCATCTGCAAACCATAGGGACATGCTGCTGCAGAGATAAACGTGGTCATCATCCTACCAAGCGTGGCCACCACTCCAAACATGGCTATCACACCAAAGCCTGGCTCTTGGCATGCCCATGGGTCCCTCTTCCATTGCACCTGCACCACTGAGGCTTTTACCAAAGGCTGTGTTTTTGGAAGAGAGTTCATTTCCCTTTTTCCCCACTGAAAGCAATGTGTCCCTCCTCCCCTCCTGAAAAAAAACCCCCAAAAGATTAATTAAAGCAGCACTGATTTTCCATCCCCTGCGTTAGCTCCTGCTTGATCTGAAAGCTTAATAAACTCTTTGTGGCACGCGGTGAAGGAGCGGCAGCTAAATTCAGAGGAAGGTTTGCAAGCAGTGTCCTTCTTAATTAGAATCAAAATGCTTACATGGGAAAACACTGGAGCCAGCACTGAGGAAGAGTCTGTGGGAATAAGGGAGGCTGTCCTCAGTGCAAGGGCATCAACCTACCTGTCCATCAGTGTTTCTGCATCAGAGTGGCCGTGCCATCATTACACAGAGCCTTTAAACAACTTGATGTCCTGCATCGGGTATTTTCTTTGCTGCGAGGGTGGTCAGGCATTGGAACAGGCTGCCCAGGGAGGTGGTGGAGTCCCCACCCCTGGAGGTGCTCAAGAAACCTGGGGCCATGGCACTCAGGGACATGGTGGTTTTGGATTGATGGTTGGACTCAGTGACCCTAGAGGGTTTTTCCAACCCAGACATTTCTATGCTTCTGGTTTAACTAGCTGCCTCCTAAGATGAGGTATCTCTTTCCCTCTGAGATTCCCTGGTTTCACCTCAGATTCCCTGGGTTTCACCTTTTCTACCAAGGGCCAACAACAGCAGATCTGAGAGAACATGGCACAAAGTGCTGTTGATCCTTCACCTCAGGCTCTTTGATGTCCCCCTCCTGCTGTCCACATCACCACCAAAGCCCTCAGGGGGCTTTTCAGTGGTGCTATGACCAATCAGTGCAGTTAGGCAGTATGGATTGGTTCCAGAATAAAAAAAAGAATCCAAAGTTTCTACCTCATCATAATGCTCAGAGATTCAGCTGTTATCCAGGTTGTTACCTGAAAACAAGCAATGCAGGAAGAAATCCCTCTCAGGAAAGCCTCAGAAACCCAAGGCAAACCTCGACGTGTGCAGGGGAAACATTAGGATGGTTTAAAAGCAGAACATTCCAGCTTGGGATATATTTATCACTCATTTGCAGTGGGAAAAGGAAATGCCAATTTTTGAATCTAGAGCTGAGCCCAGAATGGGTTTTGAAAGTGAGCACAAAAGCAGCAGGAACAGAGAGAAGCTGAAGCTTCATTTTCAATTTGAAGGCACTTGAGGGATCAATCTTGCTGCGATCTGCAGCAGCTTTGGGCATGTGATTTTGTTATTAGCCCAGGAACTTCTTTGCTGGTTTTAATGCATGAGATTGTTCAGCAAATTACAGCATTCCAAGCTGCCAGCCTGAGCTGCTGGGGTGCTGGTTCCCGCCAGGCTCATCCCAAGCTTCTCTCCCACATTGTAGCCCCATTCTGCAGCTGCTCTGAGGGGCAAGAGGAATGTTCCCAGCTACCCAGGGGTGCAAGGGCCCAACAGCCCCCAGGCCACAGACCCACCCCCCAAACAGGCTGTGCTCAGGCAGTGAGTCATGATGTGTGGCCTGGAACCTTGAGTCCTGCTGGGAGTAGCTGGAGGAAAACAAGGGGCTCCCTGGGAGGTGGGTGATGCCTGCAGGGAGGCAGCTCCCAGGGCTGAAGGTTTCTTCTCCCATGCAGGGTTTTCATGTGAGGATGGGTCCCTGCTCTACCAGCCTTACACCCCTTCTGGAATGTTCCGTTTCATAGCATCATACAATCAACTAGGTTGGAAGATACCTTCAAGACCATCCAGTCCAACCTATCACCCACCCCTAACCAATCAACTAGACCATGGCACTAAGTGCCTCATCCAGTCTTTTCTTGAAGATCTCCAAGGATGGCAACTCTACCACCTCCCCAGGCAGCCCATTCCAATGGCCAATCACTCTCTCTGTGAAGAACTTCTTCCTAACATCCAGCCTAAACCTTCCCTGGCACAGCTTGAGACTGTGTCCTCTTGTTCTGGTGCTGGTTGTCTGGGAGAAGAGACCAGCCCCCACCAGGCTACAACCTCCTTTCAGGTAGTTGTAGACAGCAATGAGGTCTCCTTGAGCCTCCTCTTCTCCAGGCTAAACCACCCCAGCTCCCTCAGCCTCTCCTCACAGGGCTTGTGCTCCAAAACCCTCTCCAGTTTTGTTTCCCTTCTCTGGACACGTTAAAGTACTTCAATATCTCTCTTGGACTGAGGGGCTGGACACAGTACTCAAGGAATGAAGGAGGCCATACCTTTTCTCATGAGTCCCTTCACTTCTTCACTTTCAAGGCAGGCTCTCAAATCTTGCTTGCCACACAGTCTGTTTCCTCAGCATCATGAGAGATTTTGAAGCCTTGTAAAGGACGCCAGACGAACATTAGGACAACAGGAAATGGCCTCAAGTTGCAACAGGTGAGGTTTAGGTTGGACATTACTAAGGGTTCCTTCCCTGGAAGGAGGTGAGATCCAGGTGGGGGTTGGTCTTTTCTCCCAAGTATCCCAGGTGACAGAATGAGAGGAAATGGCCTCAAATTCTGCCAGGGGAGGTTTAGGTTGAAGATGAGGAACAATTTCCTCACCTCAAGAATGGTCAGACATTGGAACAGGCTGCCTAGGGAGGTGGTAGAGCCACCTGGAAGTGTTCACGTGGAGATGGCACTTGGAGGCATGGTTTAATGGCCATGGTGGTGCTGAGACAATGGTTGGGCTCGATGACCTCAGAGGGCTTTTCCAACCTTACCGATTCAATGACTCTAATTCTATGATCTCACCTTTTTACTCTTGCTGAATATTTAAAGGTTTTTAGCTCTCTTAAAATAAATCTTTTCCAACTGGCAGGACAGAGGGCTACTGTTTCCATAACAACCACCCTCAAAAGATTTTCTTTTGGTAAATACAGCAGAATTAACTGCTTAGTTTAAATGTTTAATCGTATTAAATGTTAGACAAGTAGGGGGGGAAAAAAAGGTAAACTTTAGTTCACCTTGCCTCCCTGCCAGCTCACTGACCAAAGCACAGCTCCCTGCAAACAATCCAAAGGCAGGGAAAGAGGAACCCCTGGGAGCTCATTCATTATGCAGCTGGGGAAGCTGAGAGGCACCACTGGAAAAGAACCAGGACTGAAAAGTGCTGATGCATCTCCCAGCCCTGCGGTTTCCACAGGGTTAGGAAAAGTCACATCAGATAAAATCCTGGGAGTGCTGAGGCAACAGCCTGGGTAACAAATGCAGGAAGACATCCTGCATTGTGAGTGAGGTGTGGAGAAACCCAGGCTGAATGCTGCTGGCAGCAAAACTCACATCATGGTACAATGGCCCTCACTTGGCTAAGAGAGGAGAGAGGCAGCCTGAGGGGGCTTCATACGCACCCCAGCCCTTCCAGTGGCTGTGAGAAACACAGGGGTCCTCCTCGCAGACACATGGAACAGCTTGGGGAAGGATGGCTGAAGGAGTGAGGGTATCTTGCTTGATGCTCACAGGAGCTGAAATCTGTACCATGCAGCAGGCTGGTGAAGCTTGGACAGGTATCAGCACTCTACAACTCCCTGGAAAGAGGCAGGGGTTGGTCTCTTCTCCCAAGTAACCAGCAATAGAACAAGACAAAATGGCCTCAAGTTGCACCAGGGGAGGTTTAGGTTGGAGGTTAGCAACAATTTCTTTGCTGCAAGAGTGGGGTCAGGCTGCCCAGGGGAGGTGGTGGAGTCCCCGTCCCTGGAGGGGTTCAAGAACCCTGTGGACATGGCATTTTGGGACATGGTTTAATGGCAGTGGTGGTGTCAGGTTGATGATCTTGGAGAGCTTTTCCAACCCAAACAATTCTACAACTCTCTGAAATGTGTGGAGCAGATAGAGCACATTTTCCATATGTAAATGAATTTTTATGAGCTTTTAATAAAATTCACTGCAGTGCCATGCTGATGATTTTTCTGCTGCAAAAAAAAGCCTTTGGCTTTCACCTCAGAACAGGTGAAAATGCATCTCTCCTTCCCAGAGTACTGCATAATGACCTGAGAAGAGGGAATATTACAATTCATCTTTTTTTTTTGTAACCTCTCAGAATGGTAAATCTGAAGTTCTGACCTGCAACCTCAACTAAAAAGCTTCTTTGATGCTCATGATATAGAAAACATCTGATAGAGGCCATTTCTGTCTCAGCACCACTTATGCAACCTGAGAGGCAATTCAGGTTGTGCCAGAACCTCTCTGAACGTCATCCTGGACCACTCAACCTGAGTGGAGCCAGAGGATTTTAATCTCTGCAGAGGTGCCTCTTCTGCTGCATTATCGTGGAGAGAAGGGAGCAGAGAAAAAAAGGAATTAAGAGGCAGGTGCCTCCCTAATGAAATGCATTGAAGCAATTAGGGCCTCTGAAGTTAAAAGTTACAGAAATATTAGAATAGAATTAACCAGGTTGGAAGAGACCTTTGAGATCATCAAGTCCAACCTGTCATCCAACACCATCTAATCAACTAAACCATGGCACCAAGCACCCCATCCAGTCTCTTCCTAAACACCTCCAGGGATGGTGACTCCACCACCTCCCTGGGCAGCACATTCCAATGGGCAATCACTCTTTCTAGGAAGAGCTTCTTCCTAACATCCAGTCTGAACCTGCCCTGGCACAGCTTGAGACTATCCTCTTGTTCTGATGCTGGGTGCCTGGGAGAAGAGACCAACCCCCACCCGGCTACAATCTCCCTTCAGGTAGTTGTAGACAGCAATAAGGTCACCCCTGAGCCTCCTCTTCTCCAGGCTAAGCAACCCCAGCTCCCTCAGCCTCTCCTCACAGGGCTGTGCTCCAAACCCCTCCCCAGCTTTGTTGCCCTTTTCTGGACACCTTCCAGCAAGCCAACATCTTTCCTAAACTGAGGGGCCCAGAACTGGACATGGGACTCAAGCTGTGGCCTAACCAGTGCTGAGTACAGGGGCAGAATGATCTCCCTGCTCCTGCTGGCCACACTGTTCCTGCTGCAGGCCAGGATGCCATTGGCCTTGTTGTGGCAAACACTGATAAACTATAAAAAAAGATGAAAGGCTGCTGCTCATTACACTGAAAGCAGCCAAAAGGAAGAATAAAACCTGCTGCAAGAGTAGGTTCCTCCATGCTATGTTTGGAGAACATCTCTCACCTCTAACCAACTTGTTGTGGGAGGTGGTTGAAGCCTGGTGGGCAGGACCTGCCCTCAGCCAGTGCTTGCTTCATGCAGCTTAGCTCACACAGCTGAAGGCATTTATTTTCATAGAAGTTCCCTCTGAGAGGCATCTCCCCAGGAGGTCTTTCTTTGATGCCAACAGGTCCCCATGCTGCTTGGAGGCCGCTCTACCATGGGCAGGCACCAAAGGCCACAGCAGAGATTTTGGCATCCAGGAAATGGGCTCCTGAGAAGCAGGAGACCTTGGGCATCTTCCAGCCGTGTCCCCTCAGAGGGATCTCAGCAGCTAATTAAGCTATCAGCGCTTCAGCACTGGAATGAGCTCATGCATCTCTGTGCAGCATGGCCATATGTTGTTTAGACAGCCCATTACTGTTGCTGCAGTCAGGGCCAAAAACCTGAAATTAAAAGATATCCCTCTGGAAACAAGCAATTTGCTTCCCTTGAAAACATGGACAGGTTGTCTCAAGGCCAGCAAGCTTCAGGAACTTTCCACTCCCCCAGAAAAGCAACTCCCCTGTTGGCCATCTCCTGAGGGGCTCAGCACCATGCCCATCCTTGCTCCCCACGTGAGCGATGCTCAGCACCCAGGCAGAAAGCAGAGGTTTGACCTCACACAGCTCAGACCACTGCAGCAGACACTGATTTACATGACAGCATGTGAATCTGTAGGACATCAAACAACTCCCAGAACATCTGCTGTCTGAGGTTTTCCTTCCTCCACCCTGACTCCATTAGAGGTGCTCCCAAATCACTATGCATCAGAAGTCTTATTTCTGCCTTGACCTTTCTACAACCTTGTGTGATCACCTCATATCTGCATTCCAGACACAGATCTTCTATCCTCTACACACCTTTTACCAAAGGTCACCCACAGCATGATCCACCCCATCACCCAGGTAGTGCCTTCAAACTCTTGACACTCCTCCAAGCTCTGGCACCAGTGTAAGTTACCCTGTACCATGGGTAGGGACTGGGATGTTTTTCCTTTCTCCTCAATATCTTTCCTGCCTGTGGAGTGTGATGACAGACTGCATCTTCAGGAGTCTTCACACTTGGGCAGAGAAGATCCATGGGGATGGATCCATGCCTTGGTCACACATCTCAACCAGGGTCATCGAGCCAAGTGCCAGCCCCATCTGCAGGTAATGGTGGGACAGAGCTAGCTTCCAGTGCAGCAGGGGAGATGTCACAACTGACCAAGGCATAGCTTGAGTTGCTCACACAAGATTTTCTCACAGCACATGCCCTGGCCACAGCAACCCCCTCTGCTTTCTGCCCAGCCATAGGACAAAGAAAGGAGGTAGGTACCCAGGAAGCCCAGTTCCCATGGGAAGTGTCACAGGAGACCAGCTCGAGCAGCTCTACAAGCCAGCTGGTGCCATTTACCCTGGGCTTTCTGCAACAGTAAACTTCCAGTCTCCAAGACGAGGAAGAATTGGGCTGTGAGGAGATCTGCCTAGAGGGTTTTTTCTGTGACTCACTCACTCCACTTTCTGACAAGCTCATCAAAGGCTGGCAGATGTCAAATCTGAAGAATTCAAAACAATACTGAAAAAGGCCCAAAGCTGGGGGTAGTGGAAGCACGAGCCAGGCAGGAGCTCTGCAGTCCCAGCGCTTCGGCACGATGGTGGTTAACTAGAACTATTCACAGAGGATTTCAGAAGCTAAAGTGTTCTCCTGGCATTGCAGTTCATGTTCTCATTCTCTCCCAGGGAGAAAGAGAAAATGCAAACCGTGGAGGAAAAGTCTGAAGCACAAACTACTCGTCGGTGCTTCAGAGAGCACACAGAAGATGGGTCAGGCTAAGCAGCTCATGCATGGTGTTGGCAACCACACTAAACCCCACTTAGTCATGGGCTGGTCTACCACTGGGACTGCTGGACCATAGGGAGAGTCTGGGAATCTGGCTAAATGTCCATCTAGGTTCTGCCTCAAGAGGTTCTGTGACCGTGGGGGGGCCCAGCTGCTTCCAAGGCTTTGCTTTGGGAAAACATCTCCTGAGGAACTCATCGACAATTAATGAGCTTCCAGAGAAGTTGGGGAGACTCTAAGCCTGGAAGCATTCAGAGCCAGGTTTTTGATGGGGCCTTGAACAGCCTGGTCTGGCAGATGTCCCTTTCCACAGCAATGGGCTTAGAACTGGATGATATTTAAGGTCCATTCTGACCCAAACCATGCCATGATTCTATGATTTATGAAATCCTGGGACAAAGATGTGGTGCAGGCCCCAACCCTGGAGACATGCAAGGTCACATTTTATGGGGCCCTGAGCAACCTGATCAAGTTGGAGGTGTCCCTGTTGACTGCAGGAGGGTTGGACAAGATGACTTTTGAGGGTCCCTTCCAACCTGATGCATTCTATGAAAAAGCAGACAGATTTTTATGTCAAACTGTGAAGCCACTTGCACTGTTTGCTGCTCAACAAGCATGCACCTTCACAGCCTTCCTTTGGGTTGTTTGCAAGCTTTAGTATTTGCTAAGTTCAAGGGATTTCTGTCAAAGGCTATTACAAATTCTTTGCCTCTATGTCCTGCATGCTGCAGCCCTCGAGAGGGGCTCGGTCTTGGGGTTGAAAAATCATTACCTGCTATTGTCCATGACTGCAGTCCTCAGCAGCAGGAGCACAGCCCCCAGCTGCTTCTCAATAACTCCCAGTCATGGTTAAGGTGTAAACAGGGTTATGCTTGAATTCAACTCCAAATTATGACTCCATTATTATGGCAGGGAAATAATGCAGATGATATCAGGCTGCATTAAGCAGTTGAGGTCACACTCATGGCAAGATTTTCTGTCACAGGAGTCAAGGGATGCTTGACATGAAACAGAATGATCCGGAGAGAAGAGATTGTGCTTATGGATGTGGGAAACCGCAGACTCCTGCTATCCTTTTCTTATTTGTTCTTTCTGGGAGGATTTTGCAAGCTGCTGTTGCTTGCCTGATGAGTCTGGATGCAGAGTTAACCTTCTCATTAGTTCAACACCTCCTTGGGGAAGGCTCCAATCCCCCAGTAATGACCTGCTGTATGCTTCCTAATGCACTTGATGTGGTTTGCCTTAAGAAAGACTCAAGGCTAAAATGAGCTCAAGGAGTATATTCCTTAACAATCCTCCTCTGCTTTACTAGCACAGGCTTAAAGAAGGTTTTAGTGAGCTCAGACTTAACCCTCTGGCTGCCAGCAATGGGCGTGTTGGCTGTGATATCCTCAGTGGTGAACAGGTGAACATTGCACACTGCAATCACCAGTAGATGATGTTCTTAGAATCACAGAATTGTTCCAATTGGAAAAGACCTCTGAGATCATCCAGTCCAACCATTAATCATCCACCACCGTAGCCATTAAACCATGTCCCCAAATGCCTCACCCACACATTTCCTGAACACTTCCAGCAATGATGACTGCCACCTTCCCTGGGCAGCCTGTTCCGATGCCTGACCACTCTTGCAGGAAAGAAATTGCTCCTAATCTCCAACCTGAACCTCCTCAGCACATTTTCAGGTCATTTCCTCTCCTTCTATCACCTGATGCTAGGGAGAAGAGACCAACTCCCACACTCACTGCAACCTTACAGGATGGTAGAGGTTGGAAGGGACATCAGAAAGCAGAGCCTGACATCCCTGCCAGAGCACAATGATCTAAAGCAGATTACATAAGATCCTTTCAGGGAGTTGGAGAGAGCAGTGAGGGCTCCCCTCAGCCTCCTCTTCTCCAGGCTGAACGACCCTAGTTCCCTCAGCTGCTCCTCACCAGCCATGTTCTCTCTTATGTAGGTGCCTACATTTGTACTCTAAGCCGATAGGGTTTCCTAAGTCACAAACACGCCATCAGGTGAAAGCTGTTTGACAACACAGCTCAGATACCTTCAGAGTACAGTTTCCAGATCTGATTTTCCAACAAATGAAGACAACACAAGGCAGTGAGGTTTGGAGATCACACATCTCAAATTGTAATGGGAAATGGGGCCATTCTTCCAGGGATCTGCAAGGTGACTCTCAGGAAATCTTCAAAACACACTGTTTAGAAAACAGCCTCCAGCACACATCTTTTGTATCTGATTTTCATTGCTCTTCATCATAATCATCACCTTGACTGGAAACAGAGGACCAGGCTTGAGCCTCGGGACTCAACATCAAGAAACAGATGCGCCAAGCATTGCTTAACACATGTCTAAGTGTCTGCCAGAACTAAGAGAAGACAAAACACGTTGACCAAAGACAGAGAAACCAACCATGGTTTAGATCTAAGCTGAAAAGTTATGAGAGACATCAAGGTAAGCTTTAATCTTGTTCCCTGGGAAAAATCTGTTCTTATTACTGCAGAGGGGGAAAAGGGTGGAATTTTGCTGTGTGAAGTTGTGACTGTGATCCCACAAGTAAAGGTGCTGTTCCAGGTGAGGAATCAGCACAAGATGATGCTTTGACAGAGGGGTTGGACTTGTCTCCAGAGGTCCTTTCTAATCCCTATCAGTCTATGCATGAGATATCTATGAAGGATTCAGAAAAGCACCTGTCAGGGGTAGGGCCACAAAAGTGATCAGGGGATTGGAACACTTCTATGAAGAGAGGCTGAGGGAGTTGGGGTTATTCAACCTGGAGATGAGAAGGCTCTGGAGAGGCCTTAGAGCAGCCTACCAGTACCTGGAGGGGGCTATAGGAAAGCTGCAGAGGGACTGTTTACAAAGGCCTGCAATGACAGGACAAGGGGCAATGGTTTGAAATTAGAGGAGATTTAGATGGGATGTTAGGAGCAAGTTCTTTACCATGATGGTGGTGGAACACTGGAACAGGTTGTCCAGAGGGGTAGTTGAGGCACCATCCCATGGGATATGATATAATGGAAGGTGTCCCTGCTGACTGCAGAGGGGTTGGACTAGATGACCTTTGGAGGTGCCTTCCAAAACAAACCCTTGTATGATTCTATGATTTATCAAACACAGAGAAAGCCAAGACTTCACAGCCCTCTCCCTCAGCACACACAAGGGCTGCTGTCCCTGGATGATGCACACAGCCATTCCCTCACCTGAGCTCAAGCGGCTCACATTCAAGTTGAAGAGCTGCGTTTAACCTGCAGGTTGTTTACCCCTGTCACAGACAGTAGGATAAAAGACAGTTACATCCAGAAGGAAAGGAGAAGATGACAGGGGTAGTTCAGGTGATGGCCAATTCTGTCACCCAGCACTGGGAATAGAAGACAGATGGATCAGTGACAGGTCTCTACACCATGGGAGCAAAGGGTTTTTCCAGTCTGCCTGCCAAAGACACACTGGGGGTTGGTGCATGTTGCAGAATAAACAAAAGAGGGGGGAAAGTGGAGGTTACATAACTGGGCTCAAGCACACAAGAAACTACTTTAGTCTTGCAATCTCATGTAGATCAATCCAAGCTCCAAGATGCAGTAAGAAGATGACACTGCCAACAACAGCACCTAAGAAAACAAAAAGCTCTCCATCTCCATCCTTTTAAGAGGCCATAAGAATTGGTTTTCTTCAATTAATTGCACTGTGCTGTGCTTACATTTACAGCCCAGATGGGAGGAAAAATGTCAAGAAGGAAGGTGTCTCTGACCTTCACCTTCTGAGCAGGATGGAGATGACACAGCTGTCTATTCCCTGTCCATCCTAATTCCCATGGCATCACACTGCTCATTTAGGAAACATGAAAAATATGGTTGAGTCAACTCCTCTGAGTTATTCTGGAGGAGTCAGGCTCTTGGTGAGATGGAAGGTGATTGAAATTCTATGGCTCCACTTCTTAAGTTATTGCAAACAAAAAGCTGTCAGCTGCAGAGCATTGGGAAGAGTGCAGGAAACACCAGAGCCCTGTTGCTGTTACTGTTACTTACTGTGCATCGTTAACCCTGCATATTCACCCAGGAGATGGTTCCACAGTCAGAGCTCACATGAGCACACACACCAAGGCCACCCCAGCCCTCCACCAGCACCAGCCTCACCCATTTCACTCCCACTTGCTGTTCTGCAAAATCCAAACTGTGGAAGCTTGGGGCATTCAGCCCTCCAGATGTTATCAGTTGCCAAGATGTCTTGGTGACTCCTCTCAGGCAGTCTGACATGATCTCAGGTTTTCACAGCCCACAGAGTTCCTCTCCAGGAGGAAAAGCCAGCAAGAGGAAGGACTCAGTTCTCCATATTTGATAAAAGGTTTCAAACCACATAAATCCCAGGGAGTAGTTAGGAGGCAGGAGCAGCATACGCCTCTGCTCTGCTCACTGGCCCCCTTGCCACCCCAAAAGCTCCATTCTCTGCCCACTCCAAGCCAGACACCATTGCCAGCCAAAAGCCAAAGCTTTAAAACTCCAGGGTTTGTGTTTCCTATGATCTTTTTTTCTCTCCTCTCACAGCCAGGACTGCAAACCTCAGGATGTGGTTGCTGAAAACACCCCAACTGCTCATCAACTTCCTTTCAATTTCCGTTCAGTCCAAGCCTTGCCTTGGTTTGTTCCTGAGGACAGTCAGGAAGCCTAAGCTGCTGCAGCTGGAAGCAAGTGAAGTTTGATTACATTTCCAGCTGCAGAATGGATTTCTGTTCCTCCAGCTGATTTCAGCTGGGAAATCAATAGTCATAATATAGCAATAATATAAAAGAACAAGGATATTTTATAACACAAAGTCCAAAAGAGACCATGTTAGGGCATCAGCCTTAGACCTCAGAAAGCTGTGGTCAAGTCTGAGCTCTCCCACAGTCCTTCACAAGTCTGTGCAAGTCACTTCACTTCTCCATGCTTCAGTTTTCCATCCTTAGGATGGAGATAAGAGGTCCACCCTCCTTGTGCATGTTGTGGGAGTCTGCAGGAAGAGTTCTGTGTGAAGTATTTACAGCTGCCCACTCAGCTATCACAGTACATTAGAGGTTGGGAGGGACCTCCAGAGATCATCGAGTCTGCTATGGCAGAACAAAATTATCCTACAGCAAGCAGAGGGGGCAGCAAGACATTTTGTCAGGTTTCCAGCCTATTTGAAGTTCACAGATTTAAAACATGTGGCATTTGTTCTCCTTAAATGAACATGGAGACTTGATCCTGCCTCTGATCATGGCTCTCACATTGAGTCATTTCACAACTTGCTCCTGAAGGCAAAGAGCAGCTCTGGTGGTGGGGTCCTCACTTTGTAATGGAAGAGGTTTTGCAAGCTCCTCACACAGAGACATCAAGATTTCACACTGGAAACAACTCAAGCTCCATCTCTCACACTCTTCCTTCAGGGCTGATGGGTGAGAGACAGACTCGTTGTTGTCTTCCCTCAAGCTAGGCAGTCAATCAGCTCCCAATGAGCCGGCCAAGTAGCCATGCAGCTGGAAAAGCAGTGATGTTGTCAGAGGTAGCAGCTGACAGCTTTTAACTACTCTCTGCCAGTTACATCTAACTCCAAAACCTCTTACCCAGTGCCTGGGAAAGCCTTGGTGTGCTGCTCAGGACAAGGTCTCCTCCAGTGTTCACCACCAAGACCCCTATAGTGCACAAGGAGACCAGGTGAAACAAAGGTCCTGCTGCAGCCTTTACAGGCACATCTTAATTATGTCAAGGGGACATCCACACTTAATTATCAGTCTGTGCTGAGCCCAGTTTACCCACCCAAGCTGCCTAGCTTTCCACCCTGTCCTAATTTCTAAGCCACAACTGCCCATTTTGTGCTTCCCATCTCGTAAGTTTGGTGCTGCATCCTGTGCCACCATGGTTGGAAACTATCCACAAATCTCTCTGAGCGACTTTGCCTTCTCTGGCTTGGACTTCACTTTTGGGAAGACCATGCACAGGAGGCAAAGGGACAGGACCCCTTAGTTAGGAATGAGAAAGATGGGGAATGGTGTTGGAGCTACAAAGTCTTCAGCATCACAACAGCTCCCAAACATTGTGGGAATTAGCTTGGAAATGGGTTTGATCCCCATCAAAGTTCAGACAAGTATCAGTGGAACCCATGGAGGGTGACTTGGTGCTGGGAAATTCAAACCTGCCCCAGTTTCACAACTACATCTTGTCAGGACAGATAACCCTCACCACAGATTTCAGCCATTTCCCTAGATTTAGAAGGAGCCGCTTGCCCTCTCCATGACACCAGCCAGCAGATAAAGCCATTAGAGATGCAGTGAGGTCAGAAAGGACACTGATCAAAAGACACAAATCAATGAGCTGCATCTTGGAGCTAAGATAAGCTTTTTTAACATATCCTTCAGGAGCAAATTTGCTAAGGCTTACGCTGAAGGAATCCTCCCCAACTCTGCAGCTCCTGCAGCCCACTTCAGCAACATGCTCCTGAAGATGCTCACCTGGCACTGCACACACCTCTGGTCTGCAGCTCCCCTGCTCCCCACTCAGCCTCTTGCTGTTTGTACAACTAAAACCTGAACCTGACCTTGAAAAACTGCAGGCAAAAGGGAAATGTTACATAAGTACTGACAGCTAAAATTAAACAAACATCACAGAGGTTAGGAGCACACCAGGCGAGGAAGGCAAGGCCTGCCACCAGGGTGGGCTGAAGGCAGCGCTGCCCAGATGGGGTCGGCTGTTGACTGTAGGGATTTGCAACTCCAAACAGCAAGGATGTTAACAGTAAGGGGATTAAAAACCTGTTTACTCAGTTGCTGGGCTGCCCAGACCTCATTCAGCCAAACACAAGGCAATGTTCAAACACCAGGAACCAAACTTAGGCCAGCAGGGTAATTAAAATGGCAGGGCTGCAAGGAGAGCATTTGTTTAGATGTGATAGAATCACAGAATTGTTTCAGTTCAAAAAGACCTCTAAGCTCAACCAGTCCAGCCATCAACCTAAGAAATCCATGTCCCCAGGTGCCATGTCCACACATTTCTTGAACACCTCCAGGGATGGGGACTCCACCACCTCCTTGGGCAGCCTGTTCCAATGCCTGACCACTCTTGCAGCAACTAAATTGTTCCTAATCTCCAAACTAAACCTCCCCTGACAAAATTTCAGGCCATTTCCACTCCTTCTATCACCTCATACTAGAGGGAAGAGACCAATGCCCACCTCACAGCAACCTCCTTTCAGGGATCTGTAGAGAGCAATGAGGTCTCCCCTCAGCCTCTTCTCCAGATTAGACAACCCAACTTCCCTCAGCTACTCCTCACCACACCTGTTTTCCACACCCTCACCAGCTTCATTGCCCTTATCTGGGCTCACTCCAGCAGCTCAATACCCTTCTTGGGGAGAAGAGCCCAAAACTGAACCCAGTACTCAAGGTGTGGCCTCAGCAGCTCCCAGCGCAAGGGGACAACCCCTGCCCTCGGTGCTGCTGCAAGGGCTGAGCTTTGTCACCCATAGCAGCACATGGACAACAACGTGAGCACCAACGTGCTTAGGATGCTTTTGGGGAGGGGGAGGAGCTGCTTTTGGGAGTCAGCAGTTTTCTTGGAGATGGCAAGATCCTGTTTACTACCACCCTGCTTCGGAGCGCTTGCCGCACTGCTCTGACTCACACATAATTATGGAGCCCTGGGAACACCAACGTTGGTGGCAGCCAGCTGGGTTTATTTATGAGCAGTTCAGTCTCTGTGTGCACCCTGGAACGAGCTCCTCACTGCAAGGAGGCACCCAGCTCCTGAGGACAGCAGGGGAAAAGGTGGTACCCACCCATGTGGTGGTCCTTAGCACCTCATCCAGCACATGTTATACCCCTGCCACTGGAAAACCAGCAGGCACACCACAGCCCCATGGCATCTCATGAGGACATCTTTTGGTACTTCATTTGCAGACACATGGAGCTCAGTTGTGATGGAGGAGGAGGAGAAAGCTCTCTGCAGGGGAGGCTGCTCTGCTGGGCTGGCATCACACAGCATCACTCCCTGCAAAGTCCCATGGTGAATCACAGCAGGGATGGGTGAGGGGGGAGAAGAGGGGAAAGCAACAGCACAAAAAGCCGCTGCTGCTGAGCAGCCTCTGCTTCAAGCACTGTGCTGAAAGCAGGGCTGGCTTCTGCAAGTGCTTCATCTTCCAACCTGTCCCTTGGCAGAGTTT
Source organism: Dryobates pubescens (assembly GCF_014839835.1). NCBI lineage: Eukaryota > Metazoa > Chordata > Aves > Piciformes > Picidae > Dryobates > Dryobates pubescens. The sequence goes on from NC_071627.1 coordinate 13,672,627, forward strand.
GCTAATAAAGGAAATGAGTTTTTGTTGCTTGCAAACATTCACACAGTTTGAGGGTTGGTTTGTTTGAGGGCAGCTGAAATGCATTAAGAGTTCTACTCTATGAGGAGAAGCAGCCCTGGGTGCACAGCCTCACCCATCCACATCCAGACACCTTCAGACCACAGCTGTCATCCAGTTTACACAACTTCAGTAACCCCTGAAAATGAAGCCCTGTGGAGGTTTAGGTGACCCAGACATTGTACTCTGGGAGTCATCTCCAGAAGATGCATTTACAAGGTAGGAGTTCAAGCCATCCAGAGTAACCAGCTCTGTTTCCAGGCATGAAGCAGTCCATGGCCTGAGATCTTGAGACCATGACCAGGCAGGGTGCTATCCAAGAGGGAGCAGGGACCATGGGCAAGAGCACAGGACATCCCTCAAACCAACACTGCTCCATCTCCTTGCACTGTTGACTGTAGAATGGCTCTTTTACTCCCTGTGTGGCTTTCTGTTGCACAAATCCCAGCCATAACTCTGTCACCTCAGCCAGCTCTGACCTGCTCCGTGGACAAAGCTTGATGACAATCAATCTTCCTGTCCTACCACCCAAGAGCTTCCACCTGCATTCCAGTATCTCAGGGGAATAGAATAGAATAGACCAGACCTTTGAGATCATCGAGTCCAACCTATCACCCAACACTATCTAATCAACTAAACCATGCAACTAAGCACCCCATCCAGTCTCCTCTTAAACACATCCAGTGATGGTGACTCCACCACCTCCCTGGGCAGCACATTCCAATGGCCAATCACTCTTTCTATGAAGAACTTCTTCCTAACATCCAGCCTAAATCTCCCCTGGTGCAGCTTGAGACTGTGTCCTCTTGTTCTGGTGCTGCTTGCCTGGGAGAAGAGACCAACCCCCACCTGGCTATAACCTCCCTTCAGACAGTTGTAGACAGCAAGAAGGTCTCCTCTGAGCCTTCTCTTCTCCAGACTAAGCAACCCCAGCTCCCTCAGCCTCTCCTCATAGGGTCTTGTGCTCCAAACCCCTCCCCAGCTGTGTTGCCCTTCTCAAATCACAGAGAAGAGCAGCAAACACGCTGTGAGGTTGAACATCGCTTTCTGCAGCTGCTTCGTCTGAAGGCAGAGTCCTGTCCTGGTATTTCAGAGTGACTCAAAGTGTCCAGACACATTCACAAACCCAGACAAATTCATGCAAAATGAAAGAACAGCAAACTGCAGCTCTTCAAGTCGAGAGAGGCATTTCCTGAATGCTCTGAAGAGCAGTGTGTATTTATGGCAGATGAAATAACAGACTCCAACTGAAGTTGCTTTCTGCCTCTGCCTCACAGAGGGTGGCATAAATATTCATGAGGCATCCGATGACCTGTACAATGTGCCATGAACATCAGCAGAACTAATTGTGTCAGTAATTAAAGGTGTGTTTTATTGCACCTACATCAGAGAACCTTCACAGCCACTGATCATGCTGTGATAGGATCCCAACTGCCCGCAGAGGATGCAGCAGCCAGCCTACAAAAAGCATCCCGGGTTTTGATATTCATCATCATCACTGCACATTAAAGCTGCCAGGCCCAGTGCTATTAAAATTAGTAAAGCTCTACAGGATACTCTTGAAATTTCCATGCTGCCACCTCCATTTGAACATCACCCAAATTGGATAGTGCATTTCAGAACATAAACCAGTCTTGAAATCCTTCAGGCACATGATAGGCATTCAGGCTCTCTGTCCAGCCAGAACAGGCAGTCATGGAGAGCATTATTTTTACACTTACTCAGAGGTGTCATTTACTTCAAACCTTGCAGCAGGATGAGACATAAACCTTATATGAGGAGCTGCCTTAATGATATTAGTGCAAATTCCCAAGGGAGAGAAATGCTTCCAAGAAAAATGCTAACAGGAGCTCATGAAGCCACCAGCAGCTCAAAGTTAAAGATATTTCACAAGTGAAACCACTCAAAAAATAATATCTAGTCACTCACTCTCTTTCACTCTGGAATAAAAGCTTCAAAAGTGCCCCTGGGTCAGGACACCAAGGAGGGCAAAACCACAAGTGTGAGCCTCACTTGATGCATGCAGCAATGATTCCAGGTGTGACTGATTCAGCTTCACCTGCTGCAAACCAACCAGAGAGCCCAGGGAAGTCACTTCAGAGTTATCTCAGGTCACCCAACCAAACTGAGCAGCCCTTTCAGGAGTGGAGCAACTGATTGAAGTGGCCACCAGCAGCTCAAGAGCTCGGTGTCAGGACTCTGATGTACTGAACCAAGAGCTTAGCCCACAAGAGGACAATCAGGTGAGAGCAAGAGAGCACAACCAGCTTCAGGCAGAAAGAAATAAAAGGGGACATCTGGAGCAGAAGCAATGTAAAGAAACTCAGATAAGTGCCAGGCCAAGCCACTCTTTCACTGCTTGTTTGAATGCTGCAGGTGCCTTTATAAGCACAACTGGACTGGGTCATGCTCAACAGTGTAAGGTAGACTGGCTCAGACTCAAAATGGGGAATTCACAGCAAAAAATTAGGCAAATTTATGTAACTTCCACTTGTTTGCACCCAGAAGAAGAGGTGTGAGGAAACCTATGTCTGTACCAGGTTTTGAAGGCATGAAACACACATCTAAAGCAGTGACCTGGAGAGGAGGAGCCTCAGGGGAGACCTTATTGCTGTCTACAATTACCTGAAGGGTGGTTGTAGCCAGGGAGAGTTGGTCTCTTCTCCAGGTGGCTAGTGCCAGGGCAGGAGGACACAGTATCAAGTTTAGACTTGAGGTGAGGAGAAAGTTCTTCACATAGAGAGCTGTTAGGCATTGGAATGTGCTGCCCAGGGAGGTGGTGGAGTCACCATCACTGGAGGTGTTTAGGAAGACACTGGATGGGGTGCTTGGTGCCATGGTTTAGTAGTCATGAGGTCTTGGGTGACAGGTTGGCCTTGATGATCTTTGAGGTCTTTTCCAACCTTATTGATTCTGTGACCAATATCAAAGGAAATGGGACTGGCTGCCAAGGAGGAAAAGAGCCCAGTTTCACTGGGAAAATGTTAACTAGCAGGCTGCTTAAGTGAAATGAAGAGACCCCTCCTGAGTTTCTCCATCTGAACATCTGATATTTTGCCTCACAGCACACATTCTGGAAGGCTGCTGGTGATGGCAGTCAGAGACGAGGCTCTTCTGCAAGCAGCACACCAAAGATCCAAACAGAGCAAAGCTCACATGAAAACCATTTGGAGATCCTGGGATCCTCCATGGCACCCAGCTGCTCCACTGCAGTCACAGCCTCCTGGCACCCACATGCCAGCCTGGCTAAGGGAAAACATTGACAGAAAGTTTACACCAAACCCATTTCCCACTGGGAAGCCTCACTGGATTGAAACCACTTTTAAATAACCAACTGCCAACACGTCACTAAATGCTGTCACAAATGTCAAAACAAGGCACTTTTGGGTATTAATTCTCAATTTCCATGTTTGTTGTTATTTTTAATACAACACAGATCCAGCACAGAAAAGATTGATTCGTCTTAGATGTTCAAAATGGCTCTTCAATTCTGCACGCAAACCTAAAGCCAAAGCGCCAGGTTCCTGGCCCTGTTTCAGACCCTTTTTGGAAGCATGAATAAATGAGAAGTAACCAGAAACAGGACTTCACCCTTCCCTGCTCAGTGCCATTTGGGACCAAGCAGTAAATCACCCTGGATGACCCTTCTTGATAGAATCACAGAATTGTCTTTGTTGGGAGTTCCCATCACTGGGGGTGTTTAGGAGGAGACTTGATGGGCTGCTTGGTGCCATGGTTTAGATGGTGCTGGATGATGGGTTGGATGTGATGGTCTTGAAGGTCTCTTCCAACCTGGTTTACTCTATTCTATTCTCCAATCCAAACATCAGCCTAACACCACCACAGCCACTAAGCCATGTCCCCAAGTCCCCCCAGGATCATTGAGTCCAGCCATCAACTCAACACCACCATTGCCATTAAACCATGTCCCCAAGTGCCATGGCTGCACATTTCTTGAACACCTGCAGGGACAGTGACTCCACCACCTCCCTGGGCAGCCTGTTCCAATGCCTGACCACTCTTGCAGCAAAGAAATTGTTCCTAATCTCCAATTTAAACCTCCCCTGGCACAATTTCAGGCAGGAGGCTTGGGCTAGATGATTTTCAGACATCCCTTCCAACCCCACCATGCTGGGATCTGTCCTTGCCACAACCTGCCCCAGGCAGAAAATTCTCACCTCATGCAGAGCCCCAGGTTGCCTGCAGAGCCCCTGTAGATCATCATACAGCAGCTGACACCTGAAGCAGGGATTATCCCCATCTTAGAACCAGACATGGACCTGGTTAGATTTTGGACAGCCATAAAACCAGGAATGGAAACAAATACCCCAAAAGCTATATTGCCACCAGCTCTCCCTATCCTGCTCCCTGAGCTGTGCAGGTGATGGCTTCAGTCAGAGAGCCCATGGATATAAGATGAGCTGTGCCTTCAGGTAGAGCTCAGCATTTAGAAACTAAAATAAAATGAGAGGAAAAAAAATCCAAGTCTTCCTTGGAGAACTACCTCAAGAATTGCATTCCTCCAACCTGCCCTGAATTAAAGGCTTTGGTTTTTTTTCCAAGGGACTGCTGGCACAAATTAGAAGATCATTTGAAGTATAAACCTTTCTTCCACACCACAAAAGCCAGGCAGAAAGAAATCCTGTTCTGTTCTTTCCCAGTAATTGCAGCAGGGCTCAATATGAACCTGGTCAATGGCCCTCAATCAGCTGGTGATGGCAAGTAGCACCCAGCAGAGCAGGTCATCATTACTTGGGGACATTTTCCTGCAGGAAACAAAGGTGCATTTAGCCTGTGCCCCTCTCTGACACCTGGTGGCTGCCGGGGTTCTGAAGGATCACCTGGCCCAGAGCACAGCCCTGCTGCACAAAGCCTCTTCTCAGAGGGGAGCTGAGTTCCCTGCTCATTAGCAAGGGAGTTTAGGGAAAGGAAACAGAAACCCAGAGAGAAGAAATGCTGCTTAATTCATGATCTTCTGGGCCCTCCCTAGGAGATATTAGAAAGCAGAATAATCAATCAATCATGGAATCACATGATCATTTGGGCCAGAAAAGACCTTTCAGATCATTGAGTACAACCATTAACCCAGCACTGCCAGGTCACCAGGAAACCGTGGCACTCAGCATCACATCTCCAAGGCTCTGCAAACCCTTCAAGAGTGGAGGCTCCTCCACTGCCCTGGGCAGCCGGGGCAAGGCCTTAGCAATCCTTTTGGGGAAGAAATTGTTCCTCACATCCAACCTAAACTTCCCCTGGGGCAACTTGAGGCCATTTCCTTTCATCCTATCACTTGTTCCTTGGGAGAAGAGACCAACCCCTACCTCACTGCAGCCTCTTTTCAGGAAGTTGTAGAGAGCCAGAAGGTCACCTCTGAGTACCTTTTTCGCCAGGCTGTACATTCACAGTTGCCTCAGCTGCTCTGCACAAGGCTCTTGATTTTGAGGCCACAACATTAGTGGAGCACTTTTCCCGGTGCAGCATCTGCCCCAATGAGGAGCAGAGCCTCTGGAGGGGATCACAGCACCAGGTTCTACACATCGGCCACAGCAACCCCATGCAGTGCTACAGGCTGGGGTCAGAGTGGCTGGAGAGCAGCCAGGCAGAAAGGGACCTGGGGGTACTGGTTGATAGTAGGCTGAACATGAGCCAGCAGTGTGGCCAAGTGACCAAGAAGGCCAATGGCATCCTGGCCTGCATCAGGAACAGTGTGGCCAGAAGGAGCAGGGAGGTCATTCTGCCCCTGTACTCAGCACTGGTTAGGCCACACCTTGAGTCCTGTCTCCAGTTCTGGGCCCCTCAGGTTAGGAAAGATGTTGAGTTGCTGGAGCGTGTGCAGAGAAGGGCAACAAAGCTGGGGAGGGGTCTGGAGCACAGCCCTGTGAGGAGAGGCTGAGGGAGCTGGGATTGCTTAGCGTGGAGAAGAGGAGGCTCAGAGGAGACCTTCTTGCTCTCTACAACTACCTGAAGGGAGATTGTAGCCGGGTGGGGGTTGGTCTCTTCTCCCAGGCAACCAGCACCAGAACAAGAAGACACAGTCTCAAGCTGTGCCAGGGCAGGTTCAGACTGGATGTTAGGAAGAAATTCTTCATAGAAAGAGAGATTGCCCATTGGAATGTGCTGCCCAGGGAGGTGGTGGAGTCACCATCCCTGGAGGTGTTTAGGAAGAGACTGGATGGGGAGCTTGGTGCCATGGTTTAGTTGATTAGGTGGTGTTGGATGATAGGTTGGACTCGATGATCTCAAAGGTCTCTTCCAACCTGGTTAATTGTATTCTATTCTACTCCACCACAGCCCCGGTGGCAGAACACAGCCGAGCCGGTGCTCAGCACTGGGCAGAAGGACAGCTCCTGCCTCCCGGCTGGCCGGTGTGAGTTTCATTCTGAGCAGAACCCGCAGCAGCAAACGGCTAACGAGAAATTTGCATCTTTTATTTTTAACCAAGGGAAGGAGCCCACTTGCTAAGGAAGCAGCTGCATCGTCCTCCTCGCTGTGCCACAAAGCGCCGACAGCTCCCAGTGCGTCAGCACCACACCGAACCTGAGGAGCCGACGCTGCAGGAGAGGCTTGTTGCCGGTTTCAGGCTGTCGAGAGGATGGTGGGGATAAGAACAAGCTGTTTTGTCCTGGCTTGCTCTTAAGGTGCCATCCATCCCCCAAGCTCGGAGCCTTGCTTTCCAGAGATAATTGCAGCCGCAGGGTTGGGATTCGCTGGTTTGCTGCTGGGTGTTCAGCAACCGCACTGGGAGGCAGCGGAAGGTAAAGCTGGGCTTGGCCTTTCTCAGATCCTCCCTTTATTCACCTTGAGTTTATCTACGGCTCCAGCACAACCCAAATCCTAAGCAGCACAGCACCAGTGGTATCTGGGTGACGTCTGAGGAAGGCATCTCACAGCACCCAGCACAGCCCGCGGCTGGTGCTGCCCCCACTGCAGGAGCTGCAGCAGCAGCATCAGTGGGGACCGGCTCTTGATTTCTCAAGTGAGGAGAATCATGCACAAGTGCTCTCCATCAGCTTCAAATCAAGGCTGAGCCCGGTCTCTGAGCAGTGAATGCCACCAGGGTTCAGCCTCCTTTCATTAAGTCAGAAGTGCTGCTCCTTCCCATCAGTGTGGTCGGAAGAGGAAGTTCTCCAACCCCATTTGCCTGAAGGACAAAGCACTGAGCAGACACTGCCATGCTCAGAGCACTGGCATGGGGGTGACTGATCACCTCACAGCCAGCTGAGGTGGGACAAGTCCTTGATGTGGCCTCTGAGCTTTGGCTCCCTATGCTCTGGCTAAGAAAAGAGGATGGAGGGAGCAGGGATAAACACGTCACCCGCAGCTGAGGACATCACATACCCCCAGTTCCCAGTACAAGGCCATCACAGAATCATTTTGGTTGGAAAAGCCTTCTAAGATCATCCAGTCCAACTATCAACATAATGCCACCATGGGCATGGAACCATGTCCCCAAGTGCCATGTCCATATGTTTCTTGATCATCTCCAGGGATTGTGACTCCACTATCTCCCTGGGCAGCCTGTTGCAATACCTGACCACTCTTGCAGGGAAGAAATTGTTCCTCATCTCCAACCTAAACCTTGCCTGGCACAATTTCAGGCCATTTCCTTTCATTCTGTCAGCTGATACTAGGGAGAAGAGACCAACCCCCACCTCACTGCAACCTCCTATCAGGGAGCTGTGGAGCCTCCTCTTCTCCAGTTCCCTCAGCTGCTCCTCATCAGACCTGTTCTCCAGACCCTTCAGCAGCTTCATTGCTCTCCTACCAACATCCCCCCCAAGATGAGGCCATCCCATCCCCCTGAGATGAGCTGCAGTTCTGATGCCCATGCCAGGCAGAATGTTCTCTGGATCTGTATCCTGGAGATGGCAAAGCAGCAGAAGCTGCATCCAGGGCCGCAGTCGAGGTAGGTTTTGCTCCTGAACCTCATGTAAATCCTTTATTGATTTTTTCTTTTTTTCCCTCCTCCAGATGGTGCAATTCAGAAAAATTGTTTTTAAATGATGCCTTGCAGAAACACAGAGCAGTGCAGCTAATAACAGGCATATTTCAGGTGAACGCTGACCTCCTTCCCTTCCCAGCCAGCTGGAGCATCCAGAGCACTGCCGGCACTTGGTGTAAATCACCTGCAGCACATGAACCCCAGCAGAAGACACTCTAATTGGAAGTGCAGCACTACAGCCTCTACCCACTTGCTCCTCTGTGTTTCAGAGGACCCAGAAATGGCTACAGAAAACAGCTCAGATTAATTGCACTCCTCAGTAAAACTCTGCGCCTTCCTTTTAAGGCCAAACAACGAAGCACACTCAGGAGAAGTTCATTTGAGTGATGAGCCCAACTTCTTCCTGCTCTAAAATGGTCAGAGAGGCTTCCCTGGGGGAAAGCAGCTAAGGGCAACCAGCCAGCTCCTGAGGGTGCCCATCAGGGAGAGGCACCCAGCGGGACCTGTGGGGCTCAGCTGCAGCAGCCTCCCACACAGAGGGTCCCTGGTACCCAATGGTGATTTCAAGGAGCTGTTCATTTCTGACTCAATACCAAGAGGTGGAAAAGCTGCAAAGGCCCCACAGAGCCACTGGTGGGTGGTCCCTGGCAGGACTGGAAATTGGAAAAGAGAATAAAAATAACCATGTCAGCATTTCCATGTGTGGCAGACTGCAGAACCTCTGCTGGCCCTTCCCACTAGAAGTGATGGAAGTATCCCACCTCCTCCAGCAGAGCCTGAAAGTTGATTTTCCCTGACAAAACAAAGTGCAGACATTCAGACTGCTCTCCCCAGCCATCTGCTGCCCACTTATGATTGACATCAGCTCAACCATTGTAACCAGCATTGCTACCAACAGCCACTGCAGCACACTTGGCTCCCTGGGGACACTGAAGTAGGTCACAGCAGGTTCTGTGCTCAGTTTGATGCTAACTTTGTGTACCAGGGTGAAAGCTCCAGTTTTGGGCCAGATGAAGCTTTCCCAACTGCATCACTCCCATCAGAAGTGCTGACATTCAGCCAGCAAGCAGGGACTGGCCAGAAAATGGGGAGTTGAGCCTCTCTTATCTTTAAAGATGAAGATAATTGCCACCAGAGACCAAAAACCTAAGCATCCAAGTGAACCTGAGAAGGTTACAAGCACACAGTGCCTGCTGGGCACAGAGAGGGGGAAAACTAACCCCCAGGGTTTAGGTGTATAAAGGACACCTCATTGTTACCAAACTAATTCCCATGTTTCAAGAGTCATCATCTGAGGTCACCAAGACATCCATCTCCAGTCAGGCTCACACTCTCATCACAGAATCACAGAATGGTAGGGGCTGGAAGGGACCTCTAGAGATCAAGTCCAACATCTCTGCCAGAGCAGGATCACATCCAGGCAGGTTTTGAAAGCCTCCAGAGAAGGAGACTCCACAACCTCTCTGGGCAGCCTGCTCCAGGGCTCCACCCTCACAGTAAAGCAGATCCTCCTGTTAAGGCAGAGCTTCCAGTGCTCCAGCTGGTACCCATTGTTCCTTGTCCTTTCACTGGGCACCACTAGAAAGAGACTGGCACCTTCTTCTTGACACCCACCCCTTATATGTGTAGATGTTGGGGTGTTGGGTCTAGAAGATCCTCAAGGTCCCTTCCAACCTAAACTCAGGGAGTAAAATGTGTTTTATCCCTGCAGCTCCTTAACACAACATCTCCATAGCACCACAGTGCTCCCCTGGGGAAGCAAAGCTTCAGCTGCACACTCACCTCCTGCCTCCTCTCCTGTGAGGACAGGCAAGAGCTAATGGGCCAGCTGCAGAAAAATTAAGACTTCACTTTTTTGGCTGTTTTCCCAGGACTTTAACTAAGTGCTGCAAAGTAGGGCATTGTACAGCATGGAATTTCCCAGATATTGGCACCTTCTAGTAGAAGGCTAAACACTGGATGGGACCAATGGATGCTGTGGATGAAAACGGGCTGGGGGTCATCTTAAAATACAAACTGCAACTTCATAGCATCACAGAATGGTTCAGGGGGGAAGGGCCCTGTGAAGGTCATCCAGTCCAACCACTGCAGTCAGCAGGGACAGCTGCAGTTAGAGCAGGTTGCTCAGAGTCCCAGACAACCTGACCTGCAATGGTTCCAGGGACAGGCCATCTCCCACCTCTCTGGGCAACCTGGGCAAGGGTGTCACCACCTTCATCATAATTACTGTCATCTTTATATCCAGTCTGAATCTCCCTCTTCTAGTTCAAATCATTACCGCTTACCCTGTCGTAACAAGCCCTGCTAAAAAGTCTGTCCCCATCTTTCTGATCAGCCCCTTGAAGTCCTGAAAGGCCACCAGAAGGTCTCAGTGGAGTTCTCTCTTTTCCAGGCTGAAAAACCTCAGCCTGGCCTCAAAACAGAGCGCTTCCACCCTTGGAAGACCACAACAATCTGTGGTCTCCTCTGGCCCTACTCCAACAGGTCCATGCTGAGGACTCCAGGGCTGCACTCAGCACTCCAGGTGGGGTCTTGGGATGGGGCTGGAGGGCTAAGGGCTGCTCTCAGGTACCTCAGCACTTGCAGTTGGGGGTCACAGCCCTAAATAAACCCCCAGCAGATCTCCCCAACCCCCTTCTCAGGCTGTTCTTGACACCTGTGTCTATGACCCTGCTTCCTTCATTTTTCTAAATCAAGAGAAACTGAGGGGAGAGGGTGGGGGGCAGGGAGTAACCACAGAAAGACACAAATCCTCCATTAGGTCAACACCTAAAGAACAATTCCAATAAAATCCACACTATTGTTTTTAAAGCAGCAATCATCAGTAATTTGCTGCTGTGCTTTTGAGTACAACCAAGAAACTCTAAGTGGTTTGACCTCAGCTGATGCTGTAGGAAGAAACATTCATTTCTGAACACTTCTCTGCCTGGTGGAAGAGTTTAAGCCATGCTGGGTTGTTATTAATGACTGCCCTGCTTTACTGCATGGGTCCTCTCAGTGAAGGGCAGCATGGGGGTCTCTGCTGCAGAGAAAGGCAGCTGCAGCCTCACTCTTGACAGGGAGGGGAACTGATGGGCTTTCAGATTCAGATGGATTAGCTTTTCTTGTTAACAAGATTTATTCCAAGTATTTTGTTTTATTTATAGTGCACTGAGTCACACAACAGCTTTTATCTGACCAGCTTTAAATATTTTAAAACTCCTTTCAAAAGCACTGAGGCAAAAAACTAAACAAGGAGGAGGAGAGGGGTAAGAAGTTTACTTGGAGAGCCCCCACAAAAAGTTGGGCTTTATTTGAAGCTGGCTCTCTCCTCTCCAGAATAACACTTCCCTGGATAATCTATGTTAGTACATGCTGGGGGCATGCACAGACCTGTCATAAACTCAGAACATGAATTCAGAACAGTTCTATGTTGCCCCCCTAACGAAAGAAGCTTGAGCCCAACTCACTCCCACCATAGAGAGCTGGCAGCTGCCCTCCCAGGTGGGTGGCAGCCATCAATTCCCCTGGATCAGAACAACTGGCTTTTACTAGGGACAGAGCTGGAACTCTGCCTGTTTCTCCCGCTCCTTTCCTCCTCACCAAAAGAGAGCAGGGGCCCAGCCCTCTGAGCCCCAAGGCATGTTGCCTCCATTGCCAGGGTCCCTCCAGGCTCTGGTGAAGGCCCCTTACAAGTGGTCTACAGAGACACCACTCACAAGATAACCCCAGAGTTCAGACACCCCCTTCACTAACTAAAAGCAGAGATCCTACCTGAGGCAGCAGCAATGGCCAGGAGCACATGGGGAGGATGGGCAGAGCCCCAGCACACTCCTGCCAGAGCAGGACCAGACCCAGAGAAGGGCACAGGGCATCTGCTTCCCATCAGCCTGAAAAACTCCCTGGGTCAGTTGAGAGGATTAAATAGAACCAGTGAGTGAGTACAGAGAACTGCTTTCAGGTGCCTCTGTTGCACCCATCAGCACCACCCTGAACTGATGAACCCACCCAGCACCAAGCACTTCCCCAGGGAGCCCTAGGGCTGTAGTGGGGCAGGGAGAACAGCACAAAATCCTCTCCCTTCAGCCTCTGCCCAAGCAAATCAATGGGGAACCCCTCAACTAACTCTGTGACAGACAGCTGCCCCTTCTGGATCCAGCTGCAGGAGCTACAACCACACAAACAGGTGTAACTCCTGTGTAAATGAGACTCAGTCCCAGCTGATGGCAGCCTGCTGCATAAATATTTGCAGAAGCTCTTCATCTTCTTTCTCAGAGCTGTATCTCTCTCCCCAAACACTCAGCAGCTTGATTCATACTAACCATGAAGAAAATGCTGCAGGCTGAAAAACTCGACTCCAACAAAGTGTAATGGGGTGAGGGGCTCTCAGCCAAGCATCACACCCAACAGTGCCTCCCCTTGGACATTTGGGCTCTGCCCAGCTGGGAAAGGGGAAGTTTCACAGAAGATTCCATATCACAGCCCCATTTGGCCCAAAGAAATCAGCAGTGGTGTCATTAAATCATTTGTTGGTGTCAGGGCTTGGGCTTACAGCAAATGTAAGACTTCAAAGATGCAGCCATGCTGCTGGGTATTCAGCTGGGAATTGGGTTTCTGGAGGGGTGCAGTTTCTAAGGGTAAAACCTGAGGAATACTCAGAGTTTCCCCTCCCAGATTGTCTGATGCTCTGCTTACCTAAGGGTGCATTGGAGATGTTGCTGAGAATCTTCACCAGCACCATCCCATGTGTGTTAGCAGTGTTTGGAGTGTCTGAGACTGGAGCAGGGCTGCACACCAAGCTCTCCACCACCTGTCTGACCAAAATCCCTTTTCTGTTGGCAGACAGCAAGAAGAGAAGAATTAGCATTGAGTCGGATGATGAAAACTGGTTTTCCACAGCTCCATAAAAGCTTTTTCTTCCCCTTGTGTTCTGCAAGGGTAGCAGGGAGTTGGTTGCCTGGTGTAGAGTAATACAAGGATAGCACTGTTTTTAATCCTGAAGGAGCTTAGTGCCCTGTGCCCATCCAGAAGGGCTGCTCTTGGTGACAGCCAAAGCAGTCCCAGGGCAGGACACGGCTGCCTGCCAGAGACCCAGTCTCCAGCACACCGGTTCTGGGGCTGTCCTGCTGATCAATCACTATGGACAACCCAGGAAGGCCAAATCAACACTCAACCTTACATAAAGACAAACCAGGAAGAGTGTTTGTTCAGCTCCTAAAGAGAAATAACAAGGTGAAAAGCCCCTTTTCTGTAAAAGCACATCTTGTTCAAAGCCCTGGGATTGTGAGGCAATGCCACAATAGAACTGAGTCATCTCGTGGCTTTATAATACCATTTGATCTAATTTTCCTAATATTCCCCCCAATCTGTTCCATCCCTGCAGGACAAATTCCCACCCTGGCAGTGAAGGCCAGGAAGCAGTGTGATAGGTACAGGTTGTTAGAATTTAAAGTTCAGCTTGTTATGTAAAAGCAGCAGCCACGGCAGATGGAACAGCCAGGAGAAAGATGCAGCTGTCTGATGGCTGAGCTCAGAGGGGAATGGGCAACAGCTCTGCAGCTGTGGAAGCCCTTTTGGTGAGGAATCCCCCAGGAAGGGGCAGGGGACATCCAAGAAGCTCAGCCACCTGCAAGGATGATGTGGCTCCGGTTCTGTCGCATCCCTGGAGAAAAACCTGCAGCAGGATTGCTCCAGAGGTGGATTTGCAGTGAGCAAGCCAAGTGCTGCTTCACTGCTCACTGCTGATTTACTGCTTGGGTGCTGAGGAGGGATAGGTGCTGGGTGGCCATTGTCTCTGCAGGGTCATGTCACCAGCCAGGCTAATGTTGGCACATCAGGGAGGGCTGCAGCCTGGCAACAGCTCAGGGACAGTCTTCCATAAGGAGCTGAGGAGCCTATCTGCACTCAAGGCCTTCAATCTGCTGGATTGCCAGAAAGGGCTGAAAAATGCTTTGGCTGTAACCTGAAAGCACCAACAGATGGAACCCGGTGACCATGAGCCCTGCAGGCTGTGGATGGAGATCTGAAGGGAACAGGGGTCTGAAAAGGAAGGGAAACCTTAGAGCAGTGATGGCCCCAGTGGAGGATCAGCAGGGTGAGCAGGATGCTCTCCTCATCTCTGGGTGCTTCAAATCATACATTTCCATGCCTGGAATCATCTTCATCCCAGCCTGGCCTTGCAGCAGGAGCTCATCCAGGGAGGTGCCCAGCTCACAGTACTGGGACACTCTGCTCCCTTGGCTGTTGACATTGCAAAGCCCAGATCTGGGGACAAGGAAAATGCATTTTTCAGGACTTGGAAAATGAGATCTTCAGCTTTATTTATGCTTTAAAAAATATATCATAGACTGCTTTGATTTGGAAAAGACCTTAAAGACTGGCTAGTTTCAAACTAAACTCCTCCTACTAAATTAGGTTGCTCCTCCATCCCCAGGTCCCTCCTCAGCCCCACCACAGCCAGGAGCTGCCCAGGTTGGGTGGGTGGACAGTGTGGCTGTGTACCAGGGGGTACCAGCTGAGATCCACTCACTCTGTTCATGCCCCACAGCAATATTTACTCCTGTGTCCCTGTGAATCCATGTGATCCTCATCTTGCCATGGAGCTCAACCAGCACCATCCTTCCAGCTTCCTGGGCTCCCTGGAAGCCCACCAGCAGAGGCAGGATGTGGGGGTTAAGTGTCCCTGCCTCTGGAGCCGGGTTTGCCCTTTCTGTTTGCTTTAATTTTTGAAGCAGACATTTTCTCTCTGTTGCTGTGTGCCAGTCACCTTGGGCTGTCTGTTAAATCTCCCCATGGCCCAGGGGAGGCCTCCGAGGCAGCAGCAGGGTTTGCTGCAGCAGCAGCAGCAGCAGGCAGCTCCACGTGTCCCCCACTCACCCCAACGGCCACGGATCACCTTCTGCCTCAGGAGGTTAAAAGCTTTTCCATTAGCAACATTTGGTGAAAAGATAAAGCAGTGTGAGAAAATAAAGCCCTGGCATATACCTCTGCAAATAATTCAGGGCTGATAATGAGAAGGAATCAATCAAGGCAGAGCAATTGGATGGCAAGGTCCTCCTGAGCAGTGTCAATGGGAGAAGCATAAAAAACCCTGGCACCTTAACAGCCTCACAAGGAACCGAGGCTGCCACAAGGAGCCCGGGCTGCTGCTCTGGCTGAAGGCTGGCTGGGCTGTAAAACAGCTGAGAATTGAAGCAAAAGCCACTGAAAAAATGGGTGTGAGAAGATGCTGCGGAGAAAGCAGAGAACACACCACTGAGGAGAAGGTTTGTGTGGAGACCCCCAGCCTTCGTGGCAGGGATGTCACCTCTGATCACTGGGGAACCAGCTGCCAGTCTCTGAACTGGGCAAGGGGATTTGGGAAGAACCTGAGCAAGGGCTGGCAGAGAAGCTGTGAAGAGTTTGTGAGGAGGGAGCCTGAAAGCAGGAGCAGCTTCTCTGCGCCCAGTGGGTGGCAAGGAGCTGCCACAGCCACACGTCCTTCAACACCAGCTGCAGTCCCCTGTGAGGGCATGGGCCAGGAATGGCCACTTCACCTGCCAGAGCAAAGGGCAGTGACACTGAGCCCTCCCAGGCCCCAGATTTATTAGCAGAAACCCAACATTTAGCCTTTGCAGCTTTCTCTTGAGCATGTCCTTCCCAACCAAGAAACTGGCACTCCAGCAAGGAGAAGAGGATGAGAACACTCTGCAGGGTCCTGGCCCCCCAGGAGCACCCATTTGTCTCCCATGTGCTGCTCTCCTACACTGAAAGCCCAACCCATGTTCCTGGAAATCCAGCTTCAGGTCCATAAATGCTTTCCCAAACCTGTCCTTGTGCAGCAGCAGCGTGGGGACAGAGGCACCCAAGGGAGGAAAGCAATTCCTCAGCCTCCTCATGCAGGGCACCCAGGGTCAAGGCTGTGGCACATGGAGCTGCTCCTCAGGGAGAGCCAAGAGCTCCACAGCTGGACACATGCCTGTGCTTCTGGTGCCTGCACAAAGCACAACCACTTCCTGAATATGGGAACAACTTAGATTGCCCACGATGGCTCCTGGCAGTGAAAACCTGAAAATATCAGCAGCAATGCTCAAATGTCCTGTTCTCCTCCTTGACAGACACTGTCAGTGACCTGAGATTACAGTGGTGGCCCTTCAAATGTCAGAAGCAGTTACAGCACTCTCTGTTTACAAGACAGCAGGAAATGCAGCTGGCTTGTCAGTGACCTGCTCCAAACCTCGCCCTGCCTCCTGCCGGCAGCATCCCCTTCCCTCAGTGTCCTGCTCCAAACCTCACCCTGCCTCCTGCCGGCAGCATCCCCTTCCCTCAGTGTCCTGCTCCAAACCTCACCCTGCCTCCTGCCGGCAGCATCCCCTTCCCTCAGTGTCCTGCTCCAAACCTCACCCTGCCTCCTGCCGGCAGCATCCCCTTCCCTCAGTGTCCTGCTCCAAACCTCGCCCTGCCTCCTGCCTACAGCATCCCCTTCCCTCAGTGTCCTGCTCCAAACCTCGCCCTGCCTCCTGCCTACAGCATCCCCTTCCCTCAGTGTCCTGCTCCAAACCTCGCCCTGCCTCCTGCCGGCAGCATCCCCTTCCCTCAGTGTCCTGCTCCAAACCTCACCCTGCCTCCTGCCGGCAGCATCCCCTTCCCTCAGTGTCCTGCTCCAAACCTCACCCTGCCTCTTGCCGGCAGCATCCCCTTCCCTCAGTGTCCTGCTCCAAACCTCACCCTGCCTCCTGCCGGCAGCATCCCCTTCCCTCAGTGTCCTGCTCCAAACCTCACCCTGCCTCCTGCCGGCAGCATCCCCTTCCCTCAGTGTCCTGCTCCAAACCTCACCCTGCCTCCTGCCGGCAGCATCCCCTTCCCTCAGTGTCCTGCTCCAAACCTCACCCTGCCTCCTGCCGGCAGCATCCCCTTCCCTCAGTGTCCTGCTCCAAACCTCACCCTGCCTCCTGCCGGCAGCATCCCCTTCCCTCAGTGTCCTGCTCCAAACCTCACCCTGCCTCCTGCCGGCAGCATCCCCTTCCCTCAGTGTCCTGCTCCAAACCTCACCCTGCCTCCTGCCGGCAGCATCCCCTTCCCTCAGTGTCCTGCTCCAAACCTCACCCTGCCTCCTGCCGGCAGCATCCCCTTCCCTCAGTGTCCTGCTCCAAACCTCGCCCTGCTTCCTGCCGGCAGCATCCCCTTCCCTCAGTGACCTGCTCCAAACCTCGCCCTGCCTCCTGCCGGCAGCATCCCCTTCCCTCAGTGTCCTGCTCCAAACCTCACCCTGCCTCCTGCCGGCAGCATCCCCTTCCCTCAGTGTCCTGCTCCAAACCTCACCCTGCCTCCTGCCGGCAGCATCCCCTTCCCTCAGTGTCCTGCTCCAAACCTCGCCCTGCTTCCTGCCGGCAGCATCCCCTTCCCTCAGTGTCCTGCTCCAAACCTCACCCTGCCTCCTGCCTACAGCATCCCCTTCCCTCAGTGTCCTGCTCCAAACCTCACCCTGCCTCCTGCCTACAGCATCCCCTTCCCCCAGCCTGCCCTGGGAGCACAGGGAATTGTTTTCTTTTCGGAAGGATCCCATCGTGGGTATCCCTTATCAGCTCTGAAAATATCAGGAGGCTTTTTTGTGTGCTTGTGTTTGTTGTTTGGGGTTTGGTTTGGTTTTTCAGGACAATGCCATCCACCAGCTATTCAGCACTTCTAAACCTTGATTCCTGAGAAGTGCAGAAGAAGGTCGGTGCCAGTCTGCCAAGCCAGTTTACCTGGGCACTTTGTTTCTCCAGCTGATGCCACTAAAGGATGATGGCATCAGATGGATTTAGTGCTCTCAGTTTAATTGGCATCTTCTCTGTGCCTGGCTCTTGCTGGTTGCTTTAGGCTCCTGGCCAAACCAGGTTTCCAGCTGGTAGCTAAGGGGAACCACTTATTAACTGGAAGAACAACCCAAAATAAATCATAGAATTACAGAGGTTGGAAAAGACCTTCAGGATCATCCACCCCAAGACATCCAAGCTTCAGACAGATGCAGCAAAAAAAGATTTTGACTGCATGAACAGCCACAAGGTAATATGAATCCTTGGGAGCAAGACCATAGGCGACCAACCTCCCACTCACTGGGTACCCTTGGCCCCATGCTTGTGGGTACAGGAGGGTCTGCCCCAAACCTGGCTACTCTGGGGTCTGCTGTGACCAACTGTGCAGTCTAGAACCAAGAGTTCACCCAGGAGAACATCCATTGTGCTGTAGATCAGTGGCTGCCATGTCCTGCATGAGCAGAGCAGGGGCTGCAGGACATTGGGAGCTTCTCCACAGAAGGGTAATGAAGCTGGTGAAGGGTCTGGAGAGCAGGGCTGGCGAGGAGCAGCTAAAGGAACTGAAGTTGTTTAGCCTGGAGAAGAAAAGGCTGAGAGGAGACTTCATTGCTGGGGTGAGGTGGCACAACCAGTATCAGGTGATACAGGCCTGACATTGTGCCAGAGGAGGCTTACATTGGAGATTAGGAACAATTTCTTTCCTACAAGAGTGGTCAGGCATTGGAGCAGGCTGCCCAGGGAGATGGTGGAATCACCACCCCTGTAGGTGTTCAAGAAATGTGTGGCCATGGCACTTGGGGACATGGTTTAATGGCCATGGTGGTGTTGGGTTGATAGTTGGACTGGATGATCCTGGAGGGCTTTTCCAACCAAAACAATTCTGTGATTCTATGTTCCCTGTCCCTAAGCCCAGGGACTGTCTGGTGCAAGAATCCCCACCTCTGCACCCCAAGGATGCCCAACACCAGTGTCCCAACTGCGTGCAGATACCAAAGCAAAGGAGGCTGTGGGTTGCACCACAGGCTCCTCTCCCCAAGGGTGAGCAGCTTCAGCTGCAGAGGTAACCAGAGAGGCCTTTTTCCCCAAGGCCTTGTTAGTGTTCCAAGAAGGCAGCTGATTAATATTAAAGCAGATAAGTGCTCTAAATCTTGTCACTCTTACTAAAATGTTTGTCCCATTAGTGAGACAAACATGAAACAGAATTCACAAACCAAGAAATAAACACAGCAGAAGTGAAGGCAGGCCTGGAGCTGGGAAGAAAGGGTTTCAAAGACGGGTTTAGATCGTGCAAAACTCCCCTGAATTTCATTAAATTGTGTTCTCAGAGCTGTCAGCTCTTTAGGACAGAAACAGGCGCTGGGTCTGGGGAGGGCAGATTTCCAGCTGCCAGCCACAGAGTCCCAGCATCATTTTGGTTGAAAGAGACCTTGAAGATAGAATCATAGAACTGATAAGGCTGGAAAAGAACTCAAAGATCATCAAGTCCAACCTGTCACCCAACACCTCATGACTACTGAACCATGGTACCAAGTGCCACATCCAATGCCCTCTTGAACACTTCCAGGGATGGTGACTCCACCACCTCCCTGGGCAGCTCATTCCAACAGCTAACAACTCTCTGTGAAGAACTTTCTCCTCACCTCCAGCCTAAACCTCCCCTGGCACAGCTTGAGACTGTGTCCTCTTGTTCTGGTGCTGGTTGCCTGGGAGAAGAGAGCAACCCTCACCTTGCTACAACCTCCCTTCAGGTAGCTGTAGAGAGCACGAAGGTCTCCCCTGAGCCTCCTCTTCTGCAGGCTAAATAACCCCAGCTCCCTCAGCCTCTCCTCACAGGGCTGTGCTCAAGGCCTCTCCCCAGCCTCGTTGCCCTTCTCTGGACACACTCAAGTGTCTCGATGTCCTTCCTAAACTGAGGGGCCCAGAACTGGACACAGTATTCAAGGTGTGACCTAACCAGTGCAGTACAAGGGCACAATGACTTCCCTGCTCCTGCTAGCCACACCATTCCTGATACAGGCCAGCATGCCATTGGCCTTCTTAGCCACCTGGGCACACATCATGGAGTCCATCCCATTTAATGGGCATGTTTAGAGATCAGCTTTACTGGGACATCTCACTACAATTCACAGAATGATAGAGTCATTAAGGTTGGAAAAGACCTTTGAGATAGACATAATTTTGCTGCCATTACCCAAGTGTGAATTAATTAGTTTTGCAAAACACTCAGAAAAATGGTGTTCCCTTTTTGTTCAGCACCCTGGTGTGCAGAAGAGACTGGCAGGGCTGCCAGGAACACTCACTTCTGAAGGCAAACATTGTCAAAGCTTCCACTGTCCACATCACAGAATGTTCGGGGTTGGAAGTGACTTCCAGATATCATCAAGTCCAACCCCCCACTTCCAAAGCAGAATCATTAGGGCAAGTCAAACAGGAACACATCAGGCAAGTTTTGAAAGTCTCCAGAGAGGAAGACTCCACAGCCTCTCTGGGCAGCCTGCTTCAGTGCTCCATCACCCTCAGGGTAACAAAGTGTCTCCTCATGCTGAAGTGAACTCTTCTGTGCTCTAGGTTGTACCCATTGCTCCCTGTCCTATCACTGGGCACAATCTAAAAGAGCCTGGCACCTTCATGCTGACACCCACCCCTCAGATATGTATAGATATTGATAAGATCCCCCCCCCTCACCCTTCTCTCCTCCAGACTAAACAGCTCCAGGTCTCTCAGTCTTTCTTCACAGGAGAGACGTTCAAGTCCTCCAGTCATCTTGTGTTGGACTCTCTCCCTGTCTCTCTTGAACTGGGGAGCCCAAAGCTGGGCACAGTATTGCAGGTCCCAGAACAACCCTCTGAGTAAGTCAAATCACCATCTCACAACCATCATGATTGCAGCTGGTGAAAGCACTGAATGTTTGAACAATGACACAGAGCTTCTAAACAGGGAGTTTTCTTGGGGATTAGAGATCACTGCAGCAAGACACATTGTCTTACAGAAGGTCAGAGGGGGGGACATCAGATCTGGTCAGTTTATTTTCCTTATCTGAAACTGTTTCTCTTCAGCTTGGGAGGATGATGTACATCTGGGAGAAACAGAGAGGGAAAAAACACCCAAAATGCAAGTCATTTCTGAAGGAGATGAGATGCGTGAATTGCCCACTGGGACAGACCTAGATGTCTAGCATCCAGCACATCCCCATGTCCTGGTCACTCACTTCACAGTGTCTTGAGGATCTCCATCCACCCTGCCAACAAGAGCTCCACGTGACCAGTGACTGCTCCCAGGGAGATACAAGGACACCTTTCAGCATCCAGGAGACTTAAGCTCCAGCACTGGACACATCTCTTCAAAGTAAAGCTGCTGTGGGCTTGCAGCTGGAGCAGGGTCACTACCCAGCCCAGCAGGGCTGTTCTCTACAAGCCCAGGGCAGAGTCAAGCCCCAGGGAATAAGCCAAGATGGTTGTGCTCAAGGGCCAGGCAATCCTACCACCCTGACCATAGGCCCTGGCCTTACCAAAAGCACCTTGCTCACAGGAGAAGTCCTAACCCTTCTCTTTCTGGTGCCCAGCAGTAAGCAGAGGGACACTTCAGGCTCAGAAGAAGATTTCATTGGGCTTTCATTATTCACAGGCTGCTTCTGCTTTGTGGGAGGAGGAGAACCCAAATGCCTCCTATTCTATCCCAAAGATCCAGAGTGCAATAATGGAAATGCTGGTTCTGAAATGCACACAGCAGCTCAGGCAGAAGTAATTTGACAGTTTCCTCAGGCACACCAAACAGCAGCTCAAAAGAAACAAACATGCTAATGAATGTATTGGGTCTTGGCCACCCCATCTCGTACACATGTATTCATAGATTCATGGAATGGTTTGGGTGGGACTGGACTTTGAATGTCATCTAGTTCCAGCTCCCCTGGCATTGTCAGGCACACCTCCCACTACTGCAGGTTGTTCAAGATTCCTGAGCAAGATTTACTGTTCAAGATTCACTCTTCAAGGTTCCAAGCCCATGTGCACAAGAAGCCCTTAACAGCTGACCACCTTCTCTGGAGAGATTCCAAACCCACCTGGACATTGTGATCCCGAGCAACCTGCTGTGTGTGCCCCTGCTTTAGCAGGGCTGGGTGATCTCCAAAGGTCCCTTCCAACCCCACCATGATGGGATTCTGGGATCCTGAGAGGAGGTTAAAAAAGAATCATAGAATGGCCCTGGTTGGAAGGGACCTTAGAGATCATCTCCTCCAATCCCCCTGCTATGGGCAGGGACACCTCTCAACTAGACTCAGCTTCTCAAGGCCTCATCCAACCTGGCCCTGAACACCTCCAGGGAGGGAGCATCCACAACCTCTTTGGGCAGCCTACTCCAGAGTCTCACCATCCTTGTACTGACAAAGGCAAATCACCAAACAGGCCAAAATAATTTCTTTTCACAGCTCTACAAACCAAAGAAAGGGACAAGATCTTTTCTCTCTGTAAAAGCCAGTTCATCTCCCAGGCCTGCTCCTTGCAGAAGGCAATGAGCTGGCCAGCTGAGTCCATCCAGTGGGGATGGGACATGCCACTGTTTTCAGGATGAGGCACTAATTGACAGAAGTGAGGACTCCCAGGTCTGCCTGGGGAATTCAAAACAGCTGTTTATCGAACCAATGATGTTCCCAGCATGACAACTGCTTTTTCTTTTCTTTCTCCTCACAGCTCTGCAGACTCCTAAGTAAAATGGTGTGGAGGAAGAAAAGGGGAGTGAGAGGGGACTCCATTAAATGAATAAAATAGGAAAGGGCAGGTACAAGTCATTACCCAGTAGCTTTTCAGCAAGGAGCAACTAAATCAAAGCCTAATCAATATATTCCTTTCAACTAAAGTTCAAACACTTAAATCTCAGCCCCAGGAGATCGGGCTTAAAGCAGCTAAATTTACACTGCTTAGCGTGCAATGATGCACTCGAGATGCAGAACAAACACTGCCTGCCATTAAACCCTGCACCTCCTCAGCAGCAGCTTAAAAGCTTCTGATGGCCAAGCCCTGGAACAGTTTGATCCGCTCCTGCCACACGTGTCCACGCAGCCCGCAGCAGTGTGACACCCCAGAGCTCTCCCAGCATAGTCCCAGTTCAGCACCAGCTACAGGTGGCTCCTCCAGCAAGTGTCACTTTGTCACTGCAGCCAGCACACTGAAGCCACAGGAGGGTGACAGAAGAACAAGGGACATGTGAAACGGCAGCCTGAGGACCTGAGGGTGTCAAATACATACATACATAGAATAAACCAGGCTGGAAGAGACCTTCAAGATCATCGCGTCCAACCCATCAACCAATCCAACACCACCCAAACATCTAACCCATGGCACCAAGCACCCCATCAAGTCTTCTCCTGAAAACCTCCAATGATGGTGACTCCACCACCTCCCCAGGCAGCACATTCCAATGGGCAATCACTCTCTCTGTATAGAACTTTTTCCTAACATCCAGCCTGAACCTCCCCTGGCTCAGCCTGAGACTGTGTCCTCTTGTTCTGGTACTGGCTGCCTGGGAGAAGAGACCAACATCTGTCTGTCTACAACCTCCCTTCAGGTAGTTGTAGAGAGTAATAAGGTCTCCCCTGAGCCTCCTCTTCTCCAGGCTAAGCAACCCCAGCTCCCTCAGCCTCTCCTCGTAGGGCTTGTGTTCCAAACCGCTCACCAACTTTGTTGCTCTTCTCTGGACTCGTTCCAGCAAGTCAGCATCCTTCCTAAACTGAGGGGCCCAGAACTGGACACAGTACTCGAGGTGCAGCCCAACCAGTGCAGTGTACAGGGGCAGAATGACCTCCCTGCTCCTGCTGGCCACACTGTTCCTGATGCAGGCCAGAATGCCATTGGCCCTCTTAGCTGCCTGGGCACACTGCAGGCTCATGTTCAGTCTACCATCGACCAGCACCCCCAGGTCCCTCTCTGCCTGGCTGTTCTCCAGCCACTCTGCCCTAGAGACTTGTTGAGTAGCCTAGGGGTGTACCTGGAGTGCCTGGCAGGAGCAGGAATGGGCTGCCAGCTGACACAGACTGAGAATCTATCACATGGGTACCACGCTACACATCTGTACCAAGTACTGCAAGTCTGATAAGGGAGGGTAAGGCACGCACAGGGCCAGGCTGAGTGTGAGACAACCAAGCTGCTGAAGGGTAAGGAGACTACAGGAGGGTCTGCCCCAAACCTGGCTACTCTGGGGTCTGCTGTGACCACCTGTGCAGTCTGGAACCAAGAGTTCACCCAGGAGAGCATCCATCGTGCTGTAGGTCAGTGGCTGCCATGTCCTGTGTAGGCAGAGCAGGGGCTGCAGCAGGACAGCGGGAGCTTCTTCACAGAAGGGTAACAAAGCTGGTGAAGGGTCTGGAGAACAGGGCTGGTGAGGAGCAGCTAAAGGAACTGAGGTTGTTCAGACTGAAGAAGAAGAGGCTGAGGGGAGACCTCATTGTGCTCCACAGCTCCCTGAAAGGAGGCTGGAAAGAGGTGGGAGTTGCTCTTCTCCCTAGTATCAGGTGATAGAATGAGAGGAAATGGCCTGAAATTGTGCCAGGGGAGGCTTACATTGGAGATTAAGAACAATTTCTTTCCTGCAGGAGTGGTCAGGCATTGGAAGAGGCTGCCCAGGGAGGTGGTGGAGTCACCACCCCGGAGGTGTTCAAGAAATGTGTGGCCACGGCACTTGGGGACATGGTTTAATGGCCATGGTGGTGTTGGGTTGATGGCTGGACTCAATGATCCTGGAGGGCTTTTCCAACCCAAATGATTCTGTGATTCTGTAATGAGGCATTGGGAAGAAGCAGTGTTTCAGTGCCTGGGGGAAAGCAGGAATGAAAATGAATTAAGAAGCTGATACAGTCATAAACGCCGTGGTTTAAAATCTATTTGCATTGAAAGCATTACCATAGTCAAACTAAAGCCATTTCTGTTCTGCTTATTCCCAGCATACAAAAGAAAAGGTCAAACACTTTTTTTTCCCCCCAACAATTAAAGGATGTAAAGAATCCAGGCTTAAAACAATCTCATTTTGAGCCCTATAAAAATAGACTATCATTTGGGGAAGAAATTCAAGCAATATATTATTTTCCTTCTTCACCCCCTTGTCTTAATAGGGACTGAGCAAAACGTGCAGCTGAGCAAACCTGCTCCTGGAACCCACATTCTGCCTTTCTGGGTCCTGAGGAACAGGAGCACAACACACATTTTTCTGTCAGTAACCAGTAAAGTCTGTGCTGGAAAGTGCCCTATGAGGAGAGGCTGAGGGAGCTGGGGTTGTTTAGCCTGGAGAAAAGGAGGTGCAGGGGAGACCTTCTTGCTCTCTACAACTACCTGAAAGGAGGTTGTAGCCAGGTGGGGGTTGGTCTCTTCTCCCAGGCAGAACAAGAGGACACAGTCTTAAGCTGCACCAGGGGAAGTTTAGGCTGGAGGTGAGGAGAAAGTTCTTCACTGAGAGAGTTGTTAGCCATTGGCATGTGCTGCCCAGGGAGGCGGTGGAGTCACCATCCATGGAGGTGTTCAAGAGGGGATTGGATGTGGCACTTGGTGCCATAGTTTAGTCATGAGGTCTGTGGTGGCAGGTTGGACTCAATGATCTCAAAGGTCTCTTCCAACCTTGGTGATTCTTTGATTCTGTTAGTGTGAGACACCTGATAAATAGATAGAAGAACAGCAGCATGAGGAGGGGTTTGTAACAACTACCTCCTATGGTCAGCAATGCCAAGGTCCAGCTGGTCTCTGCTTCAGGCAAGACCTGAAGGTTGAAAGAGCAGCACCATGGAGAGCGCTCTAGAGTGACACAACCTTGTCCACAGAATCTTGAAAGCCAGTGGCAAACCCCACTTGCTGGAGTCCTCAGGACACCATCCCATCATGCTAGGCAGAGGCAGTGATAGCAGGGAGGAGAGGACCCCTCAACTCCTGTCCTCCAGCACACAGATGAACCCAGCCCCACCAAAGCCTGCAGTGGGCCGCAACCACCCGTAAATTATTTCTGTGCAATTCATTAAGATGACAAACAGGTGGAGTTCAAGTGAAGGAGCTGAAGAACATGAGAATCTTCCCCCCTTCCACAGGGTGGACACCACCAGTGAAAATCTCAGCTGCTCTGGCTGGGATCTATTTATTCATTGTACTGTTTCACCATTGCAGGGGACACCGAAAAAATAAGAGGGAATATTGACCTGGGGTTGATTTCTGTAGCCTGCAGCTGGCACCACTGCAATACAGTTGCAGGAAGAAGTCTATTAATGAGAGCCAACCACTCCATTATTGACTGGTTAAGTACAGAAGATCTGGTCTAATTGTTTTCATGATGGGAGCTTAATTAAAGTGTCTTTAGTATAAAAAGTCTCACAATATCCTTGTTCAGATAGCATCAGGGAGAGGCTCCAAAGCCTGCCTGGTTTTCAAAACTAAATTAGAAGTTACACCCAATGCAAGGCTCTTCAAAAGAGGGAGGTTTTGTACAGGAGATCCTTGCAGCTCCCATCTCCAGCAGAGGAGTACTTCACATACAGCTCCCCACACCAGGGGATATCTCACCCTGCACCCATTGCACTGCGAGGCTGCAGCTCCCTTGGGCTGCCTGCCATGAGGAAGTGCAGGGGAATAATCATGGAATCATTTGGGTTGGAAAAGCCCTCTAAGATCATGCAGTCCAACCATCAACCCAGCACCACCATGGCCATTAAACCATGTCCCCAGGTGCCATGCCCACAGGATTCTTGAACACCTCCAGGGACGGTGACTCCACCACCTCCCTGGGCAGCCTGCTCCAGTGCCTGACCACCATGCCTGGAGGTGCTCAAGGAACGTGTGAACATGGCACTTGGGGACATGGTTTAATGGCCATGGTGGTGCTGGGTTGATAGTTGGACTGCATGATCTTAGAGGTCTGCTCTGGACAAAATAATTCTGTGGTTCTATGATAACACTGCACTGGAGAGAAATGCTGCCCATGTTCTGCCAGGCAGTGCCATGGCAGCCCTGGGGCACAGCAGACCAAGCACCAGAGAAAGGGAGCTGTTTGAGAACAAGTCTGCTCCGTGCCAATGCTGGCAAGCAGGAGGGAGTTGATAATTCTTAAGCTGCTGTCCAAGCATCTGCTGGTGGACACGAGAGCAAAGGCAGGCTCTAGCGCTGCCTGCTGTGCAGGAGCAGCAGGCAGCCTGCTACCACTGCTGAGCAACACACAGAAAATTAATTTCCAGCAATTATTTGGGCTCTGGCCAGAGAGCCCAACCTTCTGTCTGAACCAGCCAGAGGAAAGCTATGGGACATCTACAGCATCTGCTTCGAACACATCCGGGACAGACCAGAGAAATTATTATTCAGACCCCTCTCACACTGAGCATTCAAGAGGCAACAGAAAACCCATTCCCAGGGGCCAGCACAGGAGCACTGCTGCACCCAGACTCACCAGCACAGTGAGAATAGAATAGAGTAGAGTAAAGTAGAGTAGAGCAGAGTAGAGTAGACCAGACCAGGTTGGAAGAGACCTTCAAGATCATCGTGTCCAACCTATCATCCAACACCACCTAATCAAGTAAACCATGGCACCAAGCACCCCATCCAGTCTCTTCCTAAACACCTCCAATGATGGTGACTCCACCACCTCCCTGGGCAGCCCATTCCAATGGGCAATCACTCTTTCTATGAAGAGCTTCTTTCTAACATCCAGTCTGAACCTGCCCTGGCACAGCTTGAGACTGCGTCCTCTTGTTCTGGTGCTGGTTGCCTGGGAGAAGAGACCAACCCCCACCTGGCTACAACCTCCTTTCAGGTAGTTGTAGAGAGCAAGAAGGTCTCCCCTGAGCCTCCTCTTCTCCAGGCTAAGCAACCCCAGCTCCCTCAGCCTCTCCACATAGGGCTTGTGTTCCAAACCCCTCCCCAGCTTTGTTGCCCTTCTCTGGACACGCTCCAGCAAGTCAACCTCCTTCCCAAACTGAGGGGCCCAGAACTGAACACAGGAGTGAAGGTGTGGCCCAACCAGTGCAGTGTACAGGGGCAGAATGACCTCCCTGCTCCTGCTGGCTACACTGCTCCTGATATAGGCCAGGATGCCATTGGCCTTCTTGGCCACCTGGGCACACTACAGGTTCATGTTCAGCCTACTATCAACTAGTACCCCCAGGTCTCTCTCTGCCTGGCCATTCTCCAGCCACTCTGACCCCAGCCTGTAGCACTGAATGGGCTTGAGGTCTCTCTCTTGGACTACATGTCCTTCAGAGGTCCCTTCCAAGCCCTGTGTGACTCTGGTTCTCTGGCCAGACTCCTCACTCAGGGCCACAGCGTCCATGCAGGACAATGGGGTTTGATAGCAGTGTTTATTTTCTGCATGTCAAGCCAAGATTCCTCGTCCAAGTAGATGCTGAGAACTTTTTGGACACTGACCTGGGACACAGAAAGATATTATTATCATTATTGTTAAACAGAAATGGTAGAATCCCTTTCTCAATGTTTTGAAGGTACTCCCAGGCTCTGAGGGCAGGAGTGAGGCTTGAGGAGCAGCTGTGGACAGCCCAGCTGAGGACATTCCACATCCTCAGCAGCTACTAAAGGCCACGCAAAAGCCCTAAGGTGCCACTGGGGTGAGGGCAATGGCTGCACCTTCACTGTGGCCCAGGTAACATCTTCAAACTGCTGATTATTTCTTTTCCAGGTACAAAAAAGATGAAAGCCCATCACACTGTGTGTAAAACAGCTACCACCAGCAGTTACAGCTGGGTATGCTCAAGGCTACAATTTGGTCCATTCCAGTTAAATATAAAACCAGTTCCTGGAGAATTCTTTTCCCTTAACCTCTCTTTAAAAGTAAGTCATTAAACAGATATATAGAGATAGATAGATAGATAGATAGATAGATAGATAGATAGATAGATATTTTGAATCATAAGGAAATGTGATCCTTTCACACAAGATAAACCACAGTGAAGCATTAATGATTTACAACCTGACTGAATTTCTCCAAGCAGTCACCTTTCTGAAATGTCAGGAATTAGCTCTGGCACATGGCAGTCCTCCCCCAGTAAATAATCCCTGCAGAGAAGCCTGATGAGGGAAGAAAATCAGAAGGGAAGAGTTCCAGCAAGCATCACCATTGCTGTACTAAAAGCAAAGGAGTTGGAAGAGGTCTCAGCACAGCAAAGGAGCAGGCAGAAATGTTGCCAAATTAACAGAGCACTGCAGGGTAGGCTTTGGTTTTAGGATTGGGTTTTAAGCACTTCTGCTGCTTTCCCATCCACAGGGCTGGGGAAAGCCTGCCACAAGCATTTGGCTCTACCTCAGGTGAAATGCAGCTCCACATATCCCTGCTGCCCAGACCCCCTTACCCAGCTTGTGGTACCTACACTTTACCAACAGCATCCTAGCCTGGATCAGCAATGGTCAGCAGGAGTACGGCAGTGATTGTCCCCATGTACTGGGCATTGGTGAGGCTACAACTCAAATCCTGGGCTCAGTTTGGGGCACCTCACTCCAAAAAGGACTTTGAGGGGCTGGAGTATGTCCAGAGAAGATCAACAAAGCTGGTGAAGGGTCTAGAGAACAAGGCTGGTGAGGAGCAGCTGAGGGAATTGGGGTTGTTTGCTCTGGAGAAAAGGAGGCTGAGAGAAGACCTCATTGCTCTCTGCAATTTATAGAAAGGAGTTTGGAGTGAGGTCAGGGTTGGTATCTTCTCCCTAGTATTAGGCAGTAGAACAAGAGGAAAGAGCCTGAAATTGTGCCAGAGGAAGCTTTTGTTGGAGACTGGGTACAATTTCTGTCCTTCAATGTTGGCACAGGCTGCCCAGAGATGTGGTGGAGTCTCCATCCCTAGAGGAGTTCAAGAAACCTGTGGACATGGCACCTGGGGACATGGTTTAATGGCCATGGTGGTGTTGGGCTGCCAGTTGGACTGGATGATCCTGGAGGGCTTTTCCAACCCAAACCATTCTGTGATTTACAGTGGTGCCACTGGGCAGCAACGCCTTGACATACCTGGTCCCAGAGGAACCAGGTGGACAATGACTGGGGTGAGAAAAGCTGGGGAAGCTGAGCTGCCAGACCAACACACTGCCCTGAGCCTTAGTTCATTTCCATCCTCATCCCAATGGATATTCCCAGGCCCATTCCCTGGGCAAACACAGGGAGTGAGGTTTACAGAGCAGCCCTGTCCCATCACATGTTTATTTTTGTGTTGAGTGGACCCAGTGACAAGGACAAAACTATCTATTAGGAAACAAATTACAGTTATTTAGTGTCTCCAAAAAATGGCTGGCTTTTAGAATCACTTTGCCTCTTAATATTTAATGACCCAGATCAAGAACAGAATGCTACCAAACGAGAAGCCAACTGGCAGGCAGCCCAGGTTACAGACTTCTCCAGGATAAAGAAGCACCTTCTGGAGCAGCTGCATTTGGTGGAGCTGTGAAATGAGACCTTCAAGAGGTATGGGTTGCAGATCTCTAACAAACACATCACAATAATGTGAAGCACCTCCATGCATCACAGAGCAGAAGAAAAAAGGCACTGCCAGCGCTACTGCTTGGTTTCCTTGAGGCTCAGGGCAACCTCACCACCACTTTGCTTAGACAGAGAGCACAAGCCTGGAATCAGGAGTCACATTAAACCTGAGCTGCAGGTGAGATGGCATTTCTAAATGCACAATAGAGACTATAGAGGCTAAAACTTTGGGGATTGAAGCATTTGGATTAAACATTGAAAGTCTGCAAGTTCTTATTTCATCCCAAATGAGTGCTTGCTCCCAGTTCCCATCTCAGGAAGGAAGGTGGTTATTGCCACACAAAGTCCTCTGGTATTTGTCCCTTGGGACTCTTTGTACAGTACATCGAAGTGCATTACTGCCAGCATCTCCTGCAGGCTCAGCAGCTGGAAAACAAAACTCCAGGTGGTATCAACAGCTCTGGCCTGACAACTGTGCTCTGACCTCAGCATATTTATTACAGCTGGGAAATGGTAACGTCTCATTTCCAGCATTTCAGGGACTCTAGATGACAAAGCTTTACGTGGAAGATCTGTGACTGCTTTCTCTCAGCATCCTACAAGGCCACCTCCCAAGTCTCTGGTTTCTGGAAGTCTCTCCTCATTTGGAAAGTGAAGCAGCCAGCTGCCCTTGGCAGGTAGGGATGCTGCAAGCCCAGTGGTATGATGCTGTGCTTCCTGCCAGGGGCCTTACATCCGATCCGTGGAGCACTGTGAATGAAAACCACTACAGGAACACCAAGGGACCATAAAACAGAACGAGATCCTCCAGTGTCTCACCACCCTCACTGTAAAGAATTTCCTCAAGCAAAAACCTGGAGAGGTAGAGTGCAGCCTCTGGGATGTGCCATTTGACTGTCTTGCAAAAGCTGCTGAAGAGTGTGACAGCAGAAGGTGACTTTGGATAGCAGCGTGGGCCCACCACGCTCTTCTGCTCAGGGCTGGCCTGCAGCAAGGGTAGGGCTTGTCACTGCCTGCTCATGCCCAGGGTCACTTCATTGTCCTAAGGCTATACAGAGTCACATCAAGGCTGGAAGAAACAGATTGTTGCTCCACAACCACTGCTGAAAAGGAACAATGTGAACAGTGTGCAGGGTGCCTGTAGGGCAAGCATCCTATGTAAGAAACATAGCACAAGAACAGGGGTGCTGGGGATGAACAGTTCTGGAGCTTACAAACCTCCTCTGGCTGCAAGTGAGACACAGAGGCTACAAAGACCTTGCCCTCCATTGCACAAAGGAATCAACATCCACCTGATCAGTGAGCTCTAAACTGTAAAAGCACAAGGAGTTTATTGAGCTCAGATAAGACTGGAGAGTGACTCTGACCTCCATACTCAGATGTATGCCAGCCTGAAGCAGCACTGACCACCAGCCTGACAGTAAACAAAATTCACAGCTTTAGGAAAGGTGAGAAAAATTGCATTTTTGAGGCTAGCTTGGGTTAGGCAAGGTGATTAGTACCTGAAGGTGGCCTACAAGAAAGATGGGAAGGGACTTTTTACAAGGACTTGTAGTGGCAGGGTGAGGGGCAATGGCTTTGAGCTGGAAGAGGGGAGATCTACACTGGAGATCAGGAAGAAATTCTTTACAGTGAGGGTGGAGAGACACTGGAACAGGATGCCCACAGAGGTTGTGGATGCCCCCTCCCTGGAGGTGTTCAAGGCCAGGATGGGTAAGGCCTTGAACAACCTGGGCTAGTGGAAGGTGTCCCTGCCCATGGCAGGGGTTTGGAATTGGACAATCTTTAAGGTCCCTCCCAACCCAACCCATTCTATGAATCTATGATCATGCTGTGCAGTGATAGGTGCTCCACCACCCTGATCTAAAAGAAATCTTGGGTTCTGGGCTGAAAAGGCCAGCAACTCCACAACAGGCTGTCCTGCTCTAATGCTTTTTCTTACTGCAGAATAAAAGTTGATTTTAAAAGTGCAGGGTTCCCCAGCCCTATTCTACAGAGAAATTGGAGGCTTCTCCAGGCCATGGCAGCAGTGGCACAATCACATTATGGATGTGAGTGAGGCTCTGCAAGGCCCAATGGTGTGAAACAAAGAGCCACTTACATCAATCTTCCCCTAAGCAGCAGGCTCTATTACCCCAGTATTTAAACAGAAATAGACTCAATTTCCTCCACAGCACAGGATAAGAAATAACATTGCAGGGCTACAAGCAGCTCTAATGGCTGGGAGCATCTAACAGCCACAAAAGAGCATCGCCAGCATCCCTGCAAGGCTCTGCTCTCCGGGGATGCCCCAGCTAAGAGCAGCAGAGCTCAGAGCTCAGCCTGGCTGGCACTGCAGTCCTGCAGCTCCTCAGCCTCAGCCTTCTCCCCAGCACCAGGGGCACAGGAGCACCACCCTTGTCTGAGGGGCTCCCACCAGCCCGAGGTCCCCAGCCCAGCCCTACCCTGTGCTCTCCTTGCCCAGATTCTGGTGCCCTTCATCATCTGTGCTGCTCAGCGTGGGCACAGGGCCAGCGCTGCAATCCCTTCAGGCAGTCACAGGGGACATTGGCTCCAGTATCCCCAGCTGCCTGTGCTGGGCCACAGGACACAGCAAAATGTATGATGGCCTGCAGAGGTGGCTACTGTTGTCCTGCTGGCCCACAGGTGACCTCAGACATTGCAGCTCCTGCCACAAAGGACAGCCCTGTGCCTGGAGGGAGAACTTGGGGAGCTGAGACAGGCATGGACTGCCAGCCTGCTCTGATACATCCTTGGAGCTTCCAAGGCACTGTTCTTCAGCCTGTGCCCATGAACCAGCACCACAGAGGGTGCCGAGGCTGAGGACAGAGAGCAGGGTTGCCTGCTGAGAAGATGGGAAGCAGCTTCTGGGCAGGACCTGGCCGAGTGTCAGAGGCAGCTGTGGTGCCAGGGCAGCAGGACTGGTAGGCAATGAGCCCTGGCCGCAGAGCTGGGAGGCACGGGAGACATCCCCGGCTCCCAGAGCCCATCCCGCATCGCCGGCAGTTCCTGGCAAGGAGGGAATGCCACCTCGTGGTGCTGCCTGCCAGCGCAGGGCACCGGCACGGGTGGGCACTGCCGGGCTGGGTAAAGCCAGAGAGGGCAGCAGAGGGGGCACAGGCGGAGGGAGCTCTGCCCGTCCCCCAGCTGAGGCAGAGCAGAGCGCAGGCGCTGCTCCCCAGCAGAGTCCCTGACCTGCCGTGTGCCAGCCCGTTGAAGGGTCTCTCCAGGAGGGGACCAACATGAACCTTTCATCACTCTGGAAATGCAGGAGCAGAAGGGACCCCCAAGGCCTGGCCACTTCCCTGCAGCAGGAGCAAATCCCACCCCTCACCCTGCTTGGGGCTCATGTGTTGCCACCCTTTCCTGGGCTGTGCCAAGGAGCTTCCCACATACCAAGCTACACCTGGGGAAGCACAACCCCAACTGCTGCAGCTCCGAAACCGTGCTCTCGTGACAAAGAAGCAGTTCCCCAGGTGACATGTCCCCTGCTTTTCCTTAAAAACCAGCAGTCCCAGGGAGTTCCTGCAGGAAATTTCTTTCCAGGTCGACTTGTTTCAAAGACATTTCTCCTCTGTCACACTAAGAGGACCCCAAACAAACCAGAGACAGCAACAAAGCCTCTAACCTCTCCAGAGCTTGGAAATGAGGTCCTATTACCCTGGCTGCTGGTCGTGAATGATTCCTGAAGATGCTGTGATGCACCTGAGGTTGTGGAGTCTCCTCCTCTGGAGACTTTCAAGACCCATCTGGATGCATTCCTGTGTGACCTGCCCTAGCTGATCCTGCTTTGGCAGGGGGGTTAGGCTTGACGACCTCTGGAGGGCCCTTCCAACCCCTACCATTCCGTGATTCTGTGCTTGACAAATGCAGAACTGCCAGCGTGGCACCAGCAGACAGCAGTTTGGGGGCACCAAGACCTCTGCACCCAGAAACCCCTCAGCACCCCAGCACGGGGAGGCTCGAGCAGCGAGAGGGTTAAGTCCTCATTTCATTGCCTCCACTCTCTGCTTGCAAAAACCTGACAATTAAAATTAGTCCAAGAATTCCTGTGCTCTCGTTCAAGCCTGCAGAGGTATTGATTGTTTTCCCCAAACAACAACAAGCCAAATTGATTGCATTGATCACTACATTGAGCCCAGGGAACGGAGACCCCCGCCTGCCGTTCCTAACTGGGTCCTGTGCCATCAGTTAGCAAAAGCAGCAGCTCCTAAGCATTGTTTCTGAGGAGTTCTTTGAGGGGAATGGCAGGCCTGGAGAAGCAGCAGTGTGTTTAGGAGCAGAGAGAAACCACTGCAGGTTACAGGGAGTGATTTGTATAAAAAGGAAGCATTTCCAAACACTGAAGGCCTGGTTTTAGAGGCAAGATCAAATGGAGCCCAGAGAAATCAAGATGGCAGCTTCAAAGACTTGCACAGAGTAACACTATTCACATTCATTAATATTCTGATGCTTTTCTTTTTTGACTGCAAGGGAGGGAGGCAGTGGCACCACAAAAATCAGCTAAGCCCCTCCAGACTCCTCTACTTTGCTGCTGGTTTGGACAGGTGGCTGCTGAGGATAAATGTAAATTAGAGGAGCAGCCCAAAGCCCCTGCACGGCTCACCGGCTGCGCTCGGGATCGATAAACACAACGCCGCCCAGACACACTTCTTCCAGATACAAATCAATTGGTCACACTCCATGTTTGATTTATCATTTAGGGCTCACTTTAAATAACACCTGAAGTCACCTAAAGGCCACCACCCAGCACAAACTGCTCTGCTCCTGCAGGCTGGGTCCCTGAGCGTGGGGCAGGGCTTCCCTGGACACTGCCTGGCTTTCCTGCAGCCTCAGAGACACCACGGCTCTGCCTGGCTCCAACCACACCAGCCAGGCACATCAGAGAATCACAGAAGCACAGAGTTGTCTTGGCTGGAAAAACCCTCTAAGATCATTGAGTCCAACCATCAACCCAGCACCACCATGGCCACTAAACCATGTCCCCAAGTGCCATGTCCACAGGTTTCTTGAACACCTCTGGGGATGGTGACTCCACCACCTCCCGGGGCAGCTTGTTCCAATTGTCTGATCACTCTTGCAGCAAAGAGGTTGTTTCTTATCTCCAACCTAAACCTCTCCTGGCATGATTTCAGGCCATTTCCTCTCCTTCTATCACCTGATAGTAAGGAGAAGAGACCAAGTCCCACCAGGCTCTAAGCTCCTTGTAGAGAGCCAGATCATCTCCCCTCAGCCTCCTCTTCTTCCGGCAGGTGAGACAGAAAGTAATGTTCCTGCTTCCAGTAGGATCTTTCCTTGTCCACATCACAGCAATGCAAAAGGTGACCTTGACCCTTGCAGACCACCACCTACCCAACACATCCCTCCAGATGATGCTCTGCCAGCACCTATCCTCCCACACTGCCCATGGAGGGAACATTTGCTCCAGAAACACGCTGCAAAAGGCTGAATATTTCTCAGCACATCTCTGAACAAGAACATATCCAGACATGTCCAGAGGAGGGCATGAAGATGATCCAAGGGCTGGAACATCTCTGCTGTGGTCCAGCTCT
The DNA here is from genome assembly GCF_014839835.1 of Dryobates pubescens. Lineage (NCBI taxonomy): Eukaryota > Metazoa > Chordata > Aves > Piciformes > Picidae > Dryobates > Dryobates pubescens. The sequence goes on from NC_071627.1 coordinate 13,708,364, forward strand.
TGTAGGGGGGTTGGACTCGATCTCCAGTGGTCCCTTCCAACCCCTAACATCCTGTGATCCTGTGACAGGCTGAGAAGGTTGGAGTTGTTCAGCAGGGAGAAGAAAAGGCTCCTGGAGGCCTTACAGTGGCCTTCCCAGTATTTGAAAGGAGATACAGGAGAGCTGGGGAGGGACTTTCTACAAAGGCTTGAAATGACAGGGCTGGAGCTGGTGGCTTCAAGCTGGATTTGGATTGGCCATCAGGAAGAAATTCTTCCCCACAAGGTGTTGTGAGGCACTAGTACAAGTTGCCCAGAGACTTTGGGGAAGATCTAAGCCTGGAAGTGCTCCAAGCCAGGTTGGATAGGGTCTTGAGCAACCTGGTCTAGTAGGAAGTGTCTCTGCCTATGGCAAGGGATTAGAACTGGATGATCTTTCAGGTCCTTTCCAACCCAACCCAACCCATTCTATGATTCCCAACACCCCGATACCTGAGGTAGCAGCTCCAGTCAAAGCAACGCGTGGGATTGATGTGAGCCAGGAGGTGCCTTGGCACAAACATGCCCTTGAAGAACCCCGACTGCTTTGGCTTTGGTCTCCTCTGAGAGCATGTCTGGTTGCACCTTCCCACCCTATTTTGCAACATAACAACATTCCAAGGTTCAGCTTGCAGAGTGGCAGTGGAAAGGAGAGGAGCAGGAGCCCTGAAGTCAGCTTTAACTGTGGCTTTTCTGAGTAACTATGGCAATTATTTTTTTCAATCATATCAAGCTCCTGGTTAAAAGCCTGTGATGCACTTTGCTGCCACATACAAATGAGGATTGCTTTAACCTTTCTGCTCCCTGCTGCTGGCTGTCATAATTAGCCTCCCTGCTCACCTCCAACTGCCCTTCTCCCAGCAGATGGAGGCACACGACAGAAGACAATTCCCATTTACATTTCCACTCTGCCGCAAACCTCTCACAACGAACAGCACCGACTCCGCTTCTCCTCTCACTGCAAATTGCCAAGCACTCCAGAAAATCAGCAGAAGGTGGCTCTGCCTTTTCCAAGCCTGCTCAGAGTTTCCAAATGAGCCCTTCTCAGAGCACATCCCAGCTTAGCCATAGCGTGGCAGTCTAAACTGCAGTTAGCAAACCGGCCTGCCCAAGCCTGCCTCAGACAGAGCTCAGGGGCTTCTGCAGCAGCCAGAGAGGAAAATAGGTTTGCTTTTCTGACCTTCCCCCCACCCCCCCCCCCCCGCCACTCTAGGGCCAAAAAAAGAATCTCTAGAGATGCTTAATAAGAGAGGAGAAGCTAACAGGCTCCAGACTTAGCATCTTTGCCTGCATTTGCTGGTCGAAGTTTGGGCACTTTAGCTTGTGAAGCTATCTTGTAGTTTTTTCCTTTGTAAAAGAATTTCAGACACACGCCAGTTGGGGTTTCAGTACAGGGCATGACACTACAGAGCTCACTTTGTACCAAACCAGGAAAAGGGAGGTGGGGTGGGGGATAAAAAATGAGTCAGTCAATGAAATCAAACCCATGCCTCCACAGCTTTTAGAAATTCACATCTCATCACTCATTCCCTCGTGAGATGGACACTGGGCATGAGAGGCTGACCCCACAGAGACCACATGCAGAAGCCTGGTGACTTCAGCAAGCACAATGCCATCCTTACAGGCTTTCAGCAAACAGGAAAAGCTTGTTATTTCTTGGTAGAAGTGCAACACATCATCATCATCCACTCCTACCCTAACTCATAAAACCAAGCCAGGTTTTGGGGATCGGACAGTTTTTAATACCAGGTTACTCAGCACAAGGCTTTCTCTGCCTCCCAGCACCTGGCAGCAGAGGGAGAGAGCCAGGCTGGACAACACAGGAGCTTCAGCCATGGGACACAGCCCCATGTTCAGCCCATTTCTCCCTGCACCAGCTGCCTGGCGGTGTCCCCCACAATCTGAGACACTCTGGGTTCCTCCTGATCCTGTTTTTGTCAAAGCCAGACCCCCACTAGCAGGAGAACTGGCAGCTGGCTGAGACAAAAAACCCCAACAAAGTTAGCTGCATCAAGGCTGAATGTAGCCTAAAGTCAACATTTGTTTAAACATGTTGTCCTGCTGAGAATGTTCAGAAACCCAGGAGGGGGGGTTGCAAGGAAAAGCCCTGCACCATACGGCTGCTCACTTCGATCCCTCATGGTTAAAGGCATGGCCAACACAAGCAGAGCAGAGGCTGCTCTACCCTCCACCTTGGTGCTCACAAAACCCAGCCACAGACAGAGGGCAAAAGCCCCACATCAGCTTGCAATGAAGATTAGAATTCATCCCTCTCTCAGAGGAAAACACCAACACAAAAAGCACAGTTTTGATGCACACCTTGAAGCTTAGGTCTGAGAGGCAACAGGGCTCAGAAGGGAAATGCAGCAGGATGCTATTTTGCTGGGAGCAGATGAAACCGAAACGCTGCCACCTGCCATTAGCACAGCCTCTGACACTGCAAACCATTTCCATTTTAGTGTCTACTGAGATGTCTGATGATTGTTGCACTACGACACCAAAAGCTGTGCTGCACCCAGCAGTGATGCAGGGATCAGGACCCTGCAAGGACAGAAAACCAGAATTCATTCCTACTGACCTGACCTCTCCTTCAAGCAGATCCCAGCCTCCATGGCAGAGCCCCTGGAGGGCACATCCCTTCTGCCATGCCCCTGCAGATCCATCCCATCATGGCTCACTGACCTGCACACAATCACTGAGGACCAGAGCCTGTGGCAGAAAGAGGATTTGGTTTTGTTCACTACATCAGAGTCCCTCTCACATGTTCCAACTACATCATACTCTGCAAGCAGCAGTCAGGCTGTTTCTGGACAAGAACCATAGAACTGTTTGGGTTGGAAAAGCCCTCTAAGATCATCCAGTCCAACCATCAACCCAGCAGCACCATGGCCACTAAACCATGTCCCCAGGTGCCACGTCCACACATTTCTGAAACACCTCCAGGGATAGTGCTGCCCAGGGAGGTGGTGAAGTCACCATCCCTGGAGGTGTTCAAGAAATGGTGGCTAGTGGCACTTGGAGACATGGTTTAATGGCCATGGTGGTGTTGGGTCAATGGTTGGACTTGATGATCTTAGAGAGCTTTTCCAACCAAAGCTATTCTATGATTCTAAGGTATTTCTTCCACTGAGAGTGGTGAGACCCTGACCTAGGCTGCCCCAAGAGGTGGGAGATGCCCTTTCCTTGGAGCCATTCCAGGTCAGATTGTCTGGGGCTCTGAGCAACCCGCTACAGTTGCAGATGTCCCTGCTGACTGCAGGGGGGTTGGATAAGCTTTAGATGTCTCTTCCACCCCCAAGACAGTTCTGTGAGGTCGATGCTGGCTGCTCTGGTCAGGTTACTCCTCAGACCATGCCTGGCTATGCAGGCTGGGCCCAGAAAGGATGGAGCAGGAGCCTTTGGCTGACACTGAATAAGAGCAGTAATGTGGTTGAAAGTAACCCATGCCCCCAACAGCAGCCTCAGCTTTAGGAAAGGCCAAACCTCTATTCCATATGAAACAAGCCAGTGTTTATTGGGTAAATCAAGCCAGTGCATTGCCAAGGACAAAGTGAGTGCATCTGAAGTGGGGGGAGCAAACCCAGCCATCGTTGCTCTGAGCATGGCCCTCGGAAGCCACCCCTAACGCTGTGCACGGACAAGCCCCACAGTACCCAGGCCTCTGAAGCTCCAGACTCAGAGAACACAGCCCCTCTCCGTGCCATGTTGGGAGGAACAGAAATAGCTGACACAGCCAGCAGCAGCAAGAGTGGCTGAGAAACATGATAATTACCCAAACCCAATAAATATCGATTTTATAAATGCATCTTTGCCTCTGGTTTTATCCTAAACAAGAAACTACCAGGCAACAATTTCACCTGCTTGCCTGTTTCTTATCTTAAGCCAGAAACATGTTGGTTGGGTTTTTTTTAAACAAGCCCAGCTGTGAGATCAAGGAATTTAAAGCTGGGGGAAGAAATCCACCTGACCACAAGTTCTGATTGGTGAGGGCTCATCTCCCACCCAGTGAAAATCCCAAGGACCTTGTTCGTTTGTATCACAGATCCTGATCAGATAAATGAAGCCAATTAAGTATCTGCTACAGATTTCTGTGCTGGGGTTTTGGTGTTTGTTTTTTGCTGGTTTGGGGGTTGTTTTTATTTTGGGGGGTGGTATGTTTGTTTGTACTTTAAAAAGAGCAACACCAAAACCAAACTGAATGCAGTACCCACTGAAGGATTCAGTAGCAGACATTTCTAGCCATTTAAGAAGTGCAGAGAAATCTCACAACCTATCACAGGGAAACAGAAACTCAGCCATAAATTACTCAGTCCAGGCTTGCAGCCTCAGCATTAGGCAGCCCTGAGCAGCCTCTTCACTCAGAGTCTCAGAGGCAACATGCAGATGAAGACACGTGAATATTAAATGCAATAAGTTAATGCTCTGGGGGAAAAACACCGTTTCCCCTGTCTGCCTCCACCTCTGGAAGCCCCCTCCATGCTCTGTGCCACCAGTGGCAGCCTACAAAGATCCCACATCATTACTTCACCTCAGCTAATTAGAGTTTACCTCCTGCAGATTACAACATGGGATTAATATTAGGCAACAAAAGTTCTGCTCAGCAGCAGCCTGATCCTGAAAAGTGCTGAGCGTGGGACAGGGGAATTTTAGTTCAGCACTTCCTCACAAGTAGGCTGAAAACTTAATAACTGCTGTTTATAATAATGAATTATTGTACATTTTTATAGTTCCAGGTTTGGGAAGGGCTTTCCATTTCTTCCCCTCAGCCAGGCCCCAAAGGAGTGGCTGTGTCCACAAGAGCAGGTGCCAGAGCCTATGTAGTCTCCAGGAGATGCCTGTGACACTGCAGGGCCAGCACAGAGTTAACTGCAGAAGACAGAGTCAGTTAAAAATCATCAGCAAGTTCAGACCTAGGGGAGGCACTTGTCACACAGGCAGCCTTTACACCCAGACGTTACCAATGTGACCCAACAGCACCAATTTCTGCTGCTTTTAGTGATGTTACTCAAGTGCCCAGCGCGGCAGGACCTGGCTGCGCCAGGCAGCAAGGTGCTGACTGAGGGGCAGTGCCAGCGGATTCCAGCTGAGACATTCATTGCAGGTCCTTCACTTCTGAATGCTGATATTTCCTCAGGAGATCTCTGCTGCCAGGAGGTCCCTGGTGTCTCTGCAGCTAGCTGGGTCTGGGTGATCCAAAGGGAGACTGGTGCGTGCAGCAGACAAGGGGACAGCTGCAGTGTTCACATCTGGGTGCCTTTACCCTCTTTTAATCACTTGTCCTGATGTCCAGGCTGCTCAAACGTTAAATAACTCCATGTTTTCAACAAAACATCCTGATGATGCCCGTAGCCTGCAGCAGGGGGGGTGGGCCTGGTCAGGCAGCACAGATCTGGCAGGGCTGCAGCCCGCTTTCATTGCAAGCTGGGCACCGCAGAGCCCTGTAGGACTCTCTGAACCTGTTTGCCAGCATTGAAAACTTGCTGCCGTGGCACAGCGAGCATGGGGCACAGCCTGACCCCTGACACTGGGAGCAACCACCTCCAGCAGCTCTGACCTGAAAGAGACCATGAAAACAGACCTGTTAGTGGTTATCAGAGACCAGAGGCAGGAGCACACCCGAAAGTGGGAAATTCTGGTGTTTTGAGTAGTTATTGCTCCTGACATGCCCCTCTGCCAATATCCCATCCTCTACAGTAAGACAATTAAGAAAAAAGCTCCTCTGTATTTGGGGACAATTTGTGGATCCATCTACAAAATAAGAAGTTCACAAATTCATGGAAAAGTTTAGGTTGGATGGGACCTCAAAGATCAACCACGTCCAACCTCCTGCCATGGGCAGGGACACCTTCCACTAGCCCATGTTGCTCAAGACCTCATCCAGCCTGGCCTTGAACACCTCCAGGGAGGGGGCATCCCTGCTCTGGTGTCTCCCCACCCTCACTGGAAAGGATTTCTTCCTAATATCCAATCTAAATCTGCCCTCCTCCACCTTCAAGTTGGTAATGTGACAGAGCTTCTAGCACAACACTTTCAGCTTTTCTCCTCCTGCAAGGATCTGCACAGCTCCACCCATCCATCTTCTCAGCTGTGAAGCCCATTTGGAGCCATTCTTCATTTCTTCAAGCATTTCTCCTCACTCTCCTCCTCTCATCCCTCATCACCAACACAAACAGCTTCTTTCAAGCTGTCCCCTTGTGCCTGCAACTCCCTCCCAGGGTGCCAGACAGCCTCCTTCCAATCCCATCTTAAAATTCAGTGCTTCCACAGAGCCCAGAAATGCTTCCTTATGTCCACCTGGAAGCACAGAGCACAGCATAGGTTCAGTCAGGTTCAGAACCCTGCATCATTCCCACACAGTGATCAGTGCTTTACATGCCACCATAGAACAGGGTTTAACTGAGATCTGGGGAGCTGGTGCCAGGTGTGTTTCATATTGGTGCCTGCTGATGAATTTGGTGGTGCAAATTAATTGACCTCTCAGAAGAATAACTGTCCTGAGGTTTTTCAGCTTTAGATGAGTGTTCATAATGCCAGTGGACAGAAAAGTCCACAACTATCATACAAACATCATTGGTTTAAGACCTTCATGGTTTACTTTTAGTTCCCAAATGTCAAGGAGAACAGAAGAACCTTGCTGAGTTCTTCCAGGGTTAACAAGTGTCTCTGAAGCAATGCCTTGCAGAAGCTGTTCTCCAAAGGTTGATCCTCCAGTGAGGGTGGTCAGAGGAAGGCACTCAATTACCTTACACAGGTCCTTTTCCACATCTATCCCCTCAAAGGCCAGGAGTAAGGTTTTGGTGACTCAGGTAGGTGTCTGCTGGAGGTGGGATGAATCTTGGCTTCTGTCTTAAAGCTGTCTGTATGAAAATCAGGTTTGGTTCAAAACTGCCAAAGGCCAAAATCCCTCCTCTGTTTCTTAGGGCTGATTTCAGGTCCTTGTGCAAGGCAGCCACCAAGCTCCTGCTGCAGAAGGACCTGAACTCAGAACAGGTCAGTCTCAGAGCTGCAAAACTGTCATGCTTTGTACTTACCCTGCACAACAAGGCTCTGTCTGTGGGATCAAATTATGGTCAGAGTAATTGGGATTCTGACCAACAAAGACTAACCCCTGAGAAAACAAGTGGAAGGCACAGCCTCATTCCAGCTGATATTGAGCCTGGAGCAGTCTCAGCCACAGAGCAGCTGTGTTTAGCCTCCTCAGGCTGGAGAAACCCTAAGCTGCTCCCAACTCCCCTGGGACATGGGAACAACAAGTGGACCAGAGCCAAGATACACAAACATCACTGATCTCCAGGGGAGGAATCAAGTGGGAGATTTGAGCATCTGGAAGGAGAAGAGCTGTCCCCAGAGTCTCTCAAGGCTGCTCTGCAGTTGGTGCTTTCTCCCGAGAGGAAATAGTATCAAAGTGATGCTTTTAAGCCAAGTTCAGTTAAGTGCCAGATACAGACATGGATGAGGACTGGGTGGGAACACTCAGAGGTCTAACCAGGACTGTGAGACTCAAAAGCTTCAGGTTGGGGCGGGGGCAGGGAGTAGTTTCCATTATCTCTTACCTGCACATACTGGTTGCAGGCAGCCTTCATTTCCACCTCTTTTTTATGTCCACCACCAAGCCTCTCTTTCCTGTCCCGGTACACAAAGGCCCAGTCACTCACTCCCTCAGTCTGGATGACTCTCCTCATGAGCTCCTTCTGGTCCATTGGGGCACGGATGATTTTCAGGTTGTTGGTGTAGATGATGATCTTGCCAAAATCTAGAATTGGGGAAGCCTGCAGAAGGATTGATCAGTGTCTTGCCTGTACAAATACACTCTACAAACACTGGTCATCCCTGGGCTTCCAAAAGAACATCTCTTCTACTTGCTCATCTGCAGCTCAAGTCATCTCACCACCACCACCCAGAGCACTGAGCAGAATGGGGTGGAGAAACAGCCCTAATGGACCATGAGATCAGACCAAGACTTTGGGTCCAAGCTTAGGAGCCTCATTGCCATTGGCCTGGATAGGGAAAGCTTTCTGGGATGTAGATTCTCATTCCAACCCACGTACAAGAAAAGGCACAATTCTAAGAGCAGTGGTGTTGGCATATGTGGGAAAGCAACCTCTGCTGTAGGGACTCACCTACAGTTCTTTGAAGGTTGACTGGTTGGAGGATGGGAAGTTAGAGAGGATTTTTCATGGCTTTGTCCATCAATTCCCCATGCTGGTGACCTGTGCAGCCTGTGCTGGGTTTTTTCAAGATGACCTTCCCTTGCAATTTATTGATGCTGGCAAAAGGGTCCAAAAGGATAAAGACCCCTTATGCTCTAATCTAAACTGCATCCCTAGCTCTGAGGAGCCAGCCCATGTAACCAGCTCTGGGCACACCTGGATTTATGTTGTTTTCTAACAACTTTAAAGCCAAGCTTGACATGGCCAAACATTTCTGAGAGCAGCATTCTGCTGACCTGGTCCCTCTTTCCCTTGGCAGCAGGTATCACATGGCAGTCACCACAGCCTATTGTCTTACACACTCTGCATAATTCACTCCCTTTAAGTGTCTGTTTCAAGAAGTGATGCAAGAGGAGACTTTCTCCTAGGGAAATACCCTGCCAGAGCCACATCAGCTGAGGTGAGGTGGCTGATGGCTTTCCTGATTTTCCATGGGGAGACTCATAGAGGGGATGGCAGGGGAGAGCAGGTCCTTACCCTCTGCAGAAGGCTTTAAAAGCCTCATGTTTGTTACAGAGACACGGTGTCTCCAAATGCTAAATGTGTGTTGATACAATGCAGCACTGGTACTGGACAGGTGATTACTCAAGATATTTATGGTTGGGGGAAGCAGGGAACAGATGAGTCTTACCCAAGAGCACAGAACAAATTAACAGTGTGGATAAAATCCCATCAGTGCTGTCTGCAGGCAGCAGAGGTTCAGCATGGTTTGATGCTTTCGGTGCAACGGATGCCCAGGGTGCAGAGCTCGACTATCAGCCAGCTGAGCATCCTGCACAGCTCTGATTAGCACCAAGAACTTGTAGATTTCAATGCATTCAAATCTAGGCCATAAAGAGCATTTTATGCTTCAAAGAACTTCAGCCTCTCTGAGTGCCAGAGGGACCTTCCTTATCTGCCCAAAGACTACAATGGATGACAACACAACTTGACATGGCAATGCTTGGTGTAGTTGAGTGACCACACATCTCCCTGGAGATACTCTCTGCTCTTGACCTTTCTGCCAGCACCTGGGACACCAAGCAGAGCTGTGGGACTGGGGTGTGGGCTGGACAACAGGCTGCTAACAAACTGCTCATCATGTAGTCTTAACTGGGCTAGAAGGAGCCAGGGAAGGCCTCAGAATCAACTCAGCAAACCAGCTGGCCTCACACCATCTTCCTTTTTATCATCTTTGAGCAGACTCATCTTGAGTTTCACAAGTCTGCTGGCTCTACCATGTCATATAGAAAGATGGAGTCTTAGAATACTCCACTTAGAGCTTGGGTATCAGTGTTATCAACAGAGCCCTTGTGCCATCACTGTGATGAGTTGTTCAGCTGGTTGATAAAGCCTAGCAGCAGTAAAAGATACATAAATCTAATCTGGCAGGGTAAGAAATGAGCGTAACTTGAATTAATCAGTTTATCAGTTATCACACATGCATTGGCTTTTTATTGGCATTAAAGAGACATTTCTATCAATGACATTGATTACATGCTAACAAACTAGCCAGCAAAACCAAGCTGGGGTTTTCACAGTGGGCAAAGAGGAATTCTGACCTGCCAGAGCATGAGGATGCCGCACTCCAAGGCTCCCTGGTACACTGCTGGTGGCATGAACCCTTCTGCCAGCTGAAGCCATGCAACTTTAGTGTTCAACTAGAGCTAAGAAAATATCTGCTTTTAGATGGGTTAGGATTATCTATAGTGATAATATAGATGAGATATATAATGTGTGTAGATACTGGTGTAGGTAGAAAGGTTCTATCTTAGTCTACAAGATGTGCAGATGCAAATGAACCAGTGAGAATCATCTCAGAAGGGATGGAAGGGATCCTCAAAGAGCATCCAGTGCAGCACCTCTGGCAATGCAGGATCACCTAGGGCAGATCACACAGGAATGCATTCAGGTGGGTTTGGAGTCTCCCCACAGAAGGAGGCTCCACAGCCTCTCTGGGCAGCCTGCTTCAGGGCTCCAGCACCTAACAGTAAAGAAGTTTCTCATGTGCTCACTGCCCCTTATCCTGTGACTGAGCACCACCAAAAAGAGCCTAGCACCTTCTTCTTGGCACCCACCCCTCAGATATTTATAGACATTAATAAGATCCCCTCTCAGCCTTCTCTTCTCAGGACTAAACAGCCATGAAGAAAATTGAGTTCATCAGGCAGGTGCTCTTCACTTACTGGCCCACACTGCTGCAGGAGACAGATCCTGCCAGAGTCAGAGCACAGAACTGGTGGGATGCAGGCTGAAGAGTTCCAGCCACGCTCTTCAAATCCTGGGCTGACAAAAACTGAGTTTCCTCTGCATGAGGCTCCAGTGTGAGACTCCTGTCACTACATCGCTACAAAAACTCTTTGGGCTGAAGCTGGCTTCCAGCTGGTTTGAGAGCCCCAGGCTGGACGTTACTCACCCTGCAGTGACTGTCCCCTGCCTGGCAGTCCCCGAGGAGAGGGGAGCTGCTGGCCAGGCTGTATTTCTTATCCTCCTTGAAGATGCTGATGCGCTGGGCAGTCATCTTGGCTGGCGGGTAGAACCTGTTCTCCGCCGTCTCCCCAGCCCCGCACAAATGGTCCCCCGGCTCGAAGCTGTGGCGGAGAAAGCGCCGAGTGCGCTCCTTGGCTGGGGGCTCCAGCTCCTGCCCGTCCTCAAAGACCTGCTTCAGCACCCGGCCGCTGTAGGAGGAGGAGATTTTGAACCTCACTTTGCGGGGCCGCCCCTCGTGCCGCTGATTGAGTTTCTTCTGGGGCTCATCCATTATTAGGATTTCCAGCTGCAAGCCCTGGAGATCAGCTCCAAGAGCTCTGCGTCCAAAAGAACCCTCCCCAGCTGCCCCCAGCCACACAATGCATAATTCAAGGATTCTAAGCAGTCCCTCTCATCTTACAGCAACGGCGACACCGCCGTGTGAAATATTGATAAATCTCCACAAAGGAAAGGTCCTGGTTGTGAAACACAAGGCTGGCGGACAGGCGGGAGGAGCAGGGGACAGGGAAACACAAGGCTGGTGGACAGGCGGGAGGAGAAGGGGACAGGGAAACACAAGGCTGGTGGACAGGCGGGAGGAGAAGGGGACAGGGAAACACAAGGCTGGTGGACAGGCGGGAGGAGAAGGGGACAGGGAAACACAAGGCTGGCGGACAGGCGGGAGGAGAAGGGGACAGGGAAACACAGGGCAGGCGGACAGGCTGGAGGAGAGGGGGACAGGAGAAAGGGACAGGGAAACACAGGGCAGGCGGACAGGTGGGAGGAGAAGGGGACGGGGAAACACAGGGCAGGTGGACAGGCGGGAGGAGAGGGGGACAGGAGAAAGGGACAGGGAAACACAAGGCAGGTGGACAGACTGGAGGAGAAGGGGACAGGGGGTGGGTGGTCAGGCTGGCCCAGCACAAGAGGAAAGGAAAGGACTTAACCTGGGGAGGGTAGAATTAAGTAGGACACTCTGCCCGTGCTCTGAAACCATGGACATGTGTCTGCTCTCTGCAGTGATAAGAGTTAACTCAACTACACCATCCCAGCAGCCCTTCAATTATCTGACAAGGTGAGAAGTTAAAAAGACAAGTTCACAGAAAAGTAATCCTGCTTCAAAAAAAAAAAACAGCAAATGTGAATAATTCCTCTTCCATTCTCACACTGAAACCCTGCCAGCACAAAGCTCCTTTTCATTTTTATCCAAATGTCTTCCTCTGCAGGTTGAAGGAGATCTAATTAAGATTTTCTCTTGAGCTTCCAATCCCCCTTTCAGGTCCTTTGACCATTTTGGGTTTCTTTTCAGTTTGAAGAGACAGTCACTTACTGAGAGCGATGAAACCCAAGCCTCTGCTCATCTGCAGCTCTTCACACGTGCCCAAGGGGCTCCAAAAGCACAGCTCCCCTGGTTTGGTCATTTTCCATCCTGGGAGGCAAAGCAGAGGGTTGCAAAGGTGCAGAGCAGAAGGAAGGGCACAAGGCACCAGGCTGCCCTGAGCAAGAACAAGCACTTGCCCCTCAGTTTAGGAAAGATGTTGACTTGCTGGAACGTGTCCAGAGAAGGGCAACAAAGCTGGGGAGAGGGTTGGAGCACAAGCCCTATGAGGAGAGGCTCAGGGAGCTGAGGTTGCTTAGCTTGGAGAAGAGGAGGCTCAGGGGAGACCTTACTGCTGTCTACAACTACCTGAAGGGAGGTTGTAGCCAGGTGGGGGTTGGTCTCTTCTCCCAGGCAACCAGCACCAGAACAAGAGGACACAGTCTCAAGCTGCACCAGGGGAGGTTTAGGCTGGATGTTAGGAAGAAGTTCTTCTTAGAAAGAGTGACTGCCCATTGGAATGGGCTGCCCAGAGAGGTGGTGGAGTCACCATCACTGGAGGTGTTTAGGAAGAGACTGGATGGGGTGCTTGGTGCCATGGTTTAGTTGATTAGATGGTGTTGGATGAAGGGTTGGACTTGATGATCTCAAAGGTCTCTTCCAACCTGGTTAATTTTATTCTATTCTATTTAGCAGATCTCTGCTTTGCACAGCAGCAGCTCTGCAAGGTGCTGGTCTTGGCCAGCCCTGCTCTGCACCCAAGGGACTTCAGTTCCTGAACACACACAAATCTCCATCCATCCCATCAGCATTGAGTAGTGACCCTGCTACCTCCACATGACAGCCTGTCAAAGACAAGGGGTGACTGGGACAAGTTACTGCTAGGGAGATTCCATTGGACTCCAGAAGAAAATGTTTTCCCATTAAAACAGTTGGGCATTGGAATCATCTCCTAGGGGAAGCAGTAGATTCCCCTACACTGGACAGTTTTAAAGCTCAGCTTTGCAGGGTGCTGGGCCAGCTCATTTCAACTCTCTTGTTACCTAGGAAGGTTGGACCAGATGATCCTGGAGGGCCCTTCCAACCTGGCATTCTCTGGTCCCTCACAGTTATCCCCAAACCAGTACCATAGAGGCGTGTGCCTTGTCACTCAAAGCAGGGTTTGTTCATGGTGTCCATTCCTGCTGCACACACCTAGAGCTTCTCCTTCCTGGGGAGAGAAGGAAAAAAAAAGAAGAGCCTGTTTGGTACAAAGCATCACCAGGGTAGCTGCTGTCTGAGGTTTAAATCTCTCCTAGTACTGACCTGTATCAAGCACATGCAACAGGAGCTCCCATGTCTCTGCTTCCAAGTTTCAATATTGCAGCTGATTTCCACCATGAAGTGCAGTGGAGATTCAGGTGAGCTGTCTGCCTCCATCCTGCCAAGGTCATCTTCTTTCAGTTCAAAGCCTGCACTTTTAATGTTCTCAACAGATTAATTTCTTTTGTTTATTAAAAGTTTGTTCCTGCAATCATAGAGTCATAGAACCACAGAATGGCTTGGGCAGGGAGGTATCACCGAGTTCCAGCCCTGCTGCCATGTGCAGGGACACCTTCCACTGGACCAGGTTGCTGAAGGCCCCATCCAATCTGGCCTTGAACATCTCCAGGGAGTGGGCAACTTGCTCCAGCATCTCACCACCCTCACTGTAAAGAGTTTCTTCCTAACATCCAGTCTAAGACTTCTTTCTAATATCAACATCCTAAGATGACAGCTTAGACGAGATGTACACTCAGCACAGACTTCCCAAGCCATCAACCCTTCTGTGCCCAAAGCAACTGCTCTTGCAGCTTCCTTGTGCTGCTGGGTGCCTTAGCAGAAGCACATGCAGAAGGTGGCTGCTCCACCAAGAGAACGTGCATAGACACGCCTGGGTAAGCCCAGCCACGGAGCCGCCCTTTGCATTCCCCAAACACCACCACAGTGCCCATGCCAGGCTCCTGGCCTATCTCCAACAGCAGAATCTCACTTTATAAAAACACTCTGATTTGCATCAACCAAACTCAGCTCTTGCTGCCTTCATCCAAGAAGCCTGATCCACCCCTTTGTGCGAGCCAGGCCTCGGTGTCCCTGCTGCTTCAAGGGCACAGCAGCAGCCTTGTTTGACACAAACCACTCTGCAAGATACCTTAATTGGAGTTCTTTTTCTTTTGATTAAAGGAACAATCAAACAGGAAACAAAGTTCAAAGCAGCAATGAGAGAACAGAGCACAAGCATAGATGTTACCGTCTGTACTTGAGAGGAGCAACTTCTTACCCTCACAGTTACTTACTGCCAAAGCTCATCTACCCCAGCCCTGCAATTTCCACCTTAAAGCAAGGACTTCCTCTACAGCTATCAGTTGGAGTTGATGTGCACTGCTCATGACTGCCATCAGGGTGAAGTTCAAAGTAGTCCTACAGCCACATGTTTTCCCCATGAGAGCCCTAGATCAGCACTCAGAGGCTGCTGACCAGGCTCACTGCAGAGTGGTTCCTCACTAGGCTCTGTGATTTATGGTCCTGTACAGAGAAACCTTGCAAAGACAAGATTGCTGAGCAGCCCTTCTGCACTGCTCAGTGGTTCTGAACAACTCAGGCCAATCTCTTCCCATTAAACATTCCAACAGGGCCTTTCCACGATGGGTTTGATGAGAACATCTCCAAAGCAGTACCAGTTTCACTCCAGTTGAGGACATTCAGTGTGCTGGGGCCTGGAAGATGCAAGGGCTGTGAGGATCTCCAGCCTTGACAGCACAGGACAGCAGCATTCACACTGCTCTGGTGTCAGTGGGGGGCTGTCTCCCACTGTTAATAACCCAACAATAATTATGTTGCATACAACAGTGGAATCATTTTCTTTTGTGCTCTCAACCATCACTGCATTGTGCTTTACTCCAGCTGCATTTCAATGCACCTGTCCCTCAAGCCTGGGGCCTCTCTTCACCCTCCTCCCTGTGTCAGGAGCCATGAAGAGATTGCTGGAGCAAGCTGGAGGATGTGCAGAGCAGACAGCCCTTGCCCTAAGGAGTGCAACACGTTGGGTTAGATCCAGAGCAAGAAAGCAGGGTATGTACAAAGAAGGGCAGAAGGAAGAGCTGTAGTGAGCTGGACTGCAAGGCTTTGAAGACATGTTTCCACCTGCAGGTTTTGATGGAAAATGTTTTGTTGTGCTTTGCTTCCTCATAACAAGCACTCCAGTCCTCCTCCTCAGTGTGGGCAGGGAACCAAGATGGGGAAGAGTTACATCTTCAGCAATGCTCAAACACCTCAGTCCTGCCCCACTGCTCACAGTATTCTGAGCACATCTCAAAGGCAGGTCTGTGGGTGGCTGCTGGAGAAGAGATAAGAAAGGTGTCTGAGGCAGCATTAGAGGCCACAGAGAAGGGCTAGAGGTCATGGATAAGAAGGCAGGTCAGATATGAAAGAAGCAAAGGAGCGAAGTAGAAGATTGAAAGCAAGAGCACCAGTGTTAAACTTGCCTCAGTGTGGGAGTAGCAAGCAGATAGGTTCAGAGCAGCAGGTCAAGAAGATAATTTTAGCTGATCATTTAAAAAGAGTTGGAGCAGGCTCTGTGTCTGCTGAAGAGGCCAACCAGGAGCAAAAGATTCCACATGGAGTCAAACAGAGCTGCTAGCCTAAGGAAGGAATCTTCTTTTGGAGGTGTACTAGGAAAATCCCATCAGCAGTTAGATACACAATCTTGGATGCACAGAGGGAAGGGAAGGAGTCATAAGTTG
Source organism: Dryobates pubescens (assembly GCF_014839835.1). Classification (NCBI taxonomy): domain Eukaryota; kingdom Metazoa; phylum Chordata; class Aves; order Piciformes; family Picidae; genus Dryobates; species Dryobates pubescens. Next base: position 13,724,118 of record NC_071627.1, read on the forward strand.
CAAGACTTGATGGTGGAGAAGATAGTGGCATCACTATGGTCAGTGTGGGTATACACCTGAGGAGCTCTCAGGCCTCCATGTGGTGCTGGCTGTGTAATGTTCATTCTCTGATTTAGGGTCACCAGAGTTATCTGACTCCAGAGGTATCTAACCCAGCCTCCTGCTCAGAGCAGTCCACTCAGGCTCTGCTCCTACAGATGTTCCTAGCAATGCACTTGTTTAACATCACTAGCAGAAAACTGGCACAAAAGAGCAGCACAGAGGAACTGCAACGGGTGGGGACCAGTGCAGGCAGCACTGAAACCAGTTAGCCCAACAGCACGAGTTCAAAGTCACAGCAAGCTGTGGACACCAGGGCAAGCTCTGGTAGTCAGATCAGGAGGCACTAAGCCTTGTCTCCCTTTGGTGATGGGAAGCAGCCTGACCTACTCTAAATGTTGTTGAAGTCCACAGACACCTCCAGCCTCCACCAGAGCTGGACTTCAAACTCCTTGCAGCACCAGGAAGGCAGCTTCTTCCTGCTGTGAAACACAGGAGCGAGCATGGATCCTGCTGAAACTCCATGGAGCTGAAGCAGGAGTTTCCCTCCTAGCTAGAGCTTGGCTCCCACAGCCAAGGGGCCCATGCTGCTCCTGCAAAGAGTTCATACATTGTAGAATGGTTTGGGTAGGAAGGGACCATCCAGTTCCAACCCTCATACCATGGGCAGAGACACCTTCCTACTAGACCAGGATGCTCAAGGCCTCATCCAATCCCCCTCAACCATGGGGCTCCTGAAGCATCTCTCCTCCTGCATCCCAACTTCTCCTTACCAAGGAGGCTGAGATCTGCTGCCAGCACACCCCAGCACGGGCTGAGGGGCTAAGACAGAGCAGGAATGAAGCTGTTTGGATCAGGGCAACACCCAGGAGACCTACTGCAGAGCAGGCAAGGGAAACCTGGTCTCAAAGGGACTTAGCTCATGTCTGGATTCTCTGTTGTCTATTAGGATGCAAACATCCTCTCCTTTGGAGCACATTTAACGTCTCCTATGGAGAGTCCTCGGCATCTAATTAGATATGAAATGAGCTGTGAAGTCCTGTTGCATCATCTCCTGTCATGAAGGGACTAACAGAGTTGCCCTCATGCTCAGGCTGTTTCCAGACTCACAGGATGTCTGAAGTTCTGGGTGCTTTTCCTCTCCCCTGAGATGGATTCACAAGGTGAGGTTGCACAGGCAGAGCTTTGCTCACCCTATCATGTATACCACGAGCTCCCAAAGCTCTGCTGTTCTAGGAAACCAAGGTGAGAAGGTCTCCTTGCCCCAGCTGTCTCCTGCACAAGGCAGGGCCCGCTGTGCATTCCTGGAAGCTGAGGTCAGTGGGAGTGGAGGACGCCCAGCACTGCTCCCTGATGAAAGCAGCTCACCCAGCACCCACCTCAGCCCTGGAGACTCTTACATGGGCAGGGAAGAGTCCTGAGTAAGCATAAAAATCTTGAAGTCACAAAGAAACAAGAACCAGGAAAAAACCTCCAAAGAGGGAAATTCCCAGGGGTTGAGTTTTACCTATGGAGGCAAATCTCCTGAGCTCCTCCCAAGAGCAGCAGCACAGCCTGGATCTGGAGTTCAGAGGAACACCTGTGCCCTGGCTACAGCAACAGCAGCCAAGGCATGAAGGTGGCACTGCCCAGCAAGCGCCTCCAGAAACACACTGGTTCCAGCTGCAAACAGGAGCCAAATAAGGACAACAGACAGCTCCCAGACAAACACCACCTCCCATCAGAGGGGAGCACGTGAGGACACTGGTCTGTGCCACTGCTGAGACAGTCCATGGAACCTCCATGAATACATAGAATAAACCAGGTTGGAAGAGACCTTCAAGATCATCGCGTCCAACCTAGCAACCAATCCAACACCACCCAAACAACTAACCCATGGCACCAAGCACCCCATCAAGTCTCCTCCTGATAACCTCCAGTGATGGCGACTCCACCACCTCCCCAGGCAGCCCATTCCAATGTGCAATCACTCTCTCTGTATAGAACTTTTTCCTAACATCCAGCCTGAACCTCCCCTGGCACAGCCTGAGACTGTGTCCTCTTGTTCTGGTACTGGCTGCCTGGGAGAAGAGACCATCATCCATCTGTCTACAACCTCCCTTCAGGTAGTTGTAGAGAGTAATAAGGGTCACCCCTGAGTCTCCTCTTCTCCAGGCTAAGCAACCCCAGCTCCCCCAGCCTCTCCTCGTAGGGCTTGTGTTCCAAACCCCTCACCAACTTTGTTGCTCTTCTCTGGACTCGTTCCAGCAAGTCAACATCCTTCCTAAACTGAGGGGCCCAGAACTGGACACAGTACTCGAGGTGTGGTCTAACCAATGCAGTGTACAGGGGCAGAATGACCTCCCTGCTCCTGCTGGCCACACTGTTCCTGATGCAGGCCAGGATGCCATTGGCCCTCTTGGCTGCCTGGGCACACTGCAGGCTCATGTTCAGTCTACCATCGACCAGCACCCCCAGGTCCCTCTCAGCCTGACTGCTCTCCAGCCACTCTGACCCCAGCCTGTAGCCCTGCATGGGGTTGTTGTGGCCAATGTGCAGAACCCGGCACTTGGATGTGTTAAATATCATGCCCTTGGACTCTGCCCATCTGTCCAGCAACCTGCTCTAGTTGCAGGTGCCCCTGCTGACTGCAGCAGCACTGGACTAGATGAGCTTTAAAGGTCCTTTCCAACCCAAAGCAGTCTGTGATTCTATGGCAACTGGTTTGCCAGCACAGAGTAACCCTACCCCAAGGACTCCAGCACCACTGTGCCTTTCCATGATGCTCCTCTTTGCTGGGCTCCACAAACAGCCTGGATCCTGCTCTCCAGACATCCTTTCACACCAGCTTCTGTTGGAGAAGCAAACTCAAGCCTCCAACTCCCAAAGCACCATGTGATCAAAGAAAAAAGCAGCATCAAACAGCTGAGCCACATTAACTCCACAACACAGAGACACGTTCATGGAACACTTACCCCCACCACCAGCAGCAGGATTTATAAGCTGGTTGGCTTGGCCAGATGAGCTGTGGGCACTTGCTGTTGGCCAGGAGCAGCTGGGAACCCTCAGAGGTGATGTCTCCTCGCAACAGGGTTGGTATTTGCTTCTCTGTTAATTAGCTAACTCAAGGCTGATGTTTTCTCTGGTCAGATGTGGGTAAAGACCAGCTGAGAAGTCTCAAAGCAGCTTTCAAAGGCCTGTGAGGTGGTGCTCAGATCTACTGCTACTTGGAAACTCATTTCTTGTCTTAATGAAAGTGACATCCCTGCAGTGCCCTGGCTGGGCAGAGCCCAGTGGAGCAGGGTTCGGTGCTCTGTGGTTCTTCACTGCACTACAGAGGGTGAAAGTCCCAGAAAGGAGAGACAAAGCCAGGCAGGGGCTGGCAGCAGTGACATCTGTGATCAGCTTTATTGCTATCTGCTGTAGAGGCCACAGCCCCACAGGAATAAGATCCAAACCAGGGTTACTTGAGCAGGGGCTGCCCAGTGCCCTTCCCCTCCCCCTGAGGAATCCCTATGGCCATGCAGCAGCCTGAGAATGACTTGTGTCATCTCCAGCCTTCAGGGGGTCTCTCCTCAGAGAAGTGGCAATGTCACCTGCCAGCAACACCCACTCTGGACCTGGTACAAGAGCTCAGACCTTGTAAGTGCTAACTCAGAGGTGCCAAGGCCAGTTCTGAGTCTGGCTCAAAATGTCACAAGCCTGCTGTCAGCTCTGATCCTCTCCAGTCCCTTCCTGGGCTGTCACCACAGCCCTCAGGGCAGGATCAGGTGGCAAGAGCAGGAGGAGAGGGAGGAGATCTGGGTAACCTCTGATGCAGTGGCTATGGTGTCCATTCACTGGCTGCTGCTCAGCCCAGCTCCACCACCAGCTGCTTCTAATGACACTTCCACAAACACCCAACAATCTGTCTGAAGGAAAAACAGTGAATACATTTCACTTAAAAATACTTCTCTATTTCTGGCCAGGCACCACCCTGCTCCAGCTACTTCAGAGCAGCAGCAAGACTGCACGAGGCTGCTCTGGGCAAAACCCAGTGTGCAGCTCTCCAGAAGGTCAATAAGCAGCTCTCTGAACCTCTCTCCTTACACCAGTGTCAATGGCTTGCCAGTGCTTGACTTTTCTCCACCAGCTGATGAAGTTCACCTTGCAAAGGGAAGGAGGTGAAAGAAAGACTCAACAGCCAGCTGCTGGTGGATTTGTCCCTGCTGTCCTCACCTCTGAAAGCTGCCAAGCAGGGTGTTGGGAGCGGACAGGTGGTGGCCACTCACTGTCTGCCCAACCAGGACTTAGCAGAAAGGTCCAGGCATTGGTTTGAGAGGTGGAAAATTTTCAAGAGGCTTTAGCTGTGCTGGCTGCAGGTCCCTGAGCTGCTCACATCCTGCAGATCCACACTGCCCTAATTATGTCTGCAAGCAAACACGGCACAGCTCCTGACTGTGATGCTTCCCAAGCCCTCTCTGGAGCAGCACTGGAACATGGGCACAGAACCCACTGCTGGGTGGGCAGCTGAGTAGCCTGTCAGCTGAGTGGCCTGGCAGTGCCCATATCATCCTTTGGGGGTCCAGAGGCACAGGCAGGTCCTGCCATTGGCTCCCCTTCAGCAGCAACCCGGGCGCTGTGTCTGTGGGTGGGGAGGAGGACAAGCTGTTAGCTTCTGATCTATGATTTGTAGCATCTTGGAAGTGGCACCCCCTCTCCCTGCCCTCCAGCAGCTAAAAACAGCCCAAAAGGTGCCTGCTGCCAGGAGGAGGAGGAGTGTGACATCCACTGGTGAGATGCAGAGCAGCAGAGGTTGTTCACAGCCTCGGGAAGTGCTGCTGTGCCCATGCCCTGTCCCGGCACAGAGCCCCTGCCCGCAGCAGCAATGCCCTGTCCACTGAACTGCAGCTGGGTGCCCCTGTGCTGCTGGCAGGGGGCACAGGGTCCCTCATGGCCACAGGGTTGGCTGTCTGGGCCCTGACTGCATGGTCACATGAAGGACAGGGCATGAAAGATGGTCCAGATCACACAAGGAGATGGAAAGATGCTTGTTTCAAGCCTAGAGGGATCCCAAGACAAGAGCCACCCCATCACCACCGTCAACAGGGACTTCTCAGTTACCCATGGTCAAGCCCATCTTGCCTTTTTGACCTGCTGGAGCCATCTCACACAGCCTCAAGCAGGCATCCAGTCCTGGAGGACACAGGGTTCTAGAGGTTCACAGCTCCACCAAAGTGGGTACCCAGAAGGAGCGGAGCACAGATGCCTGCTTCATCTCCACAGCTTCAGTCAGGAGACTGAAGGTCTCCTTGCAGAGGTCCATGAGAGCTGTCAATAGGATGAGCCAAAGAAAACCTGTTTGGTTTGACAGAGGAGATGCTTACCAGAGACTTTGGCCATGTAGCCCAGCTGGTTGTTCGCAGCAGCAGGGGTTTCACCAGCAGCTTGCCCCTCAGAATCACAGAATCACCAAGGTTGGAAGAGACCTCAAAGATCATCCAGTCCAACCTGTCACCACAGAACTCATGACTAAACCATGGCACCAAGTGCCACATCCAATCCCCTCTTGAACACCTCCAGGGATGGTGACTCCACCACCTCCCTGGCCAGCACATTCCAATGGCAAATGACTCTCTCAGTGAAGAACTTTCTCCTCACCTCCAGCCTAAACTTCCCCTGGCACAGCTTGAGACTGTGTCCTCTTGTTCTGGTGCTGGTTGCTTGAGAGAAGAGACCAACTCCCTCCTGTTTCATTGTCACTCAATAAAGAAACTGGGAAACCCGTGGAGTTCCCCATGTCTGGTCCCAGTGCCCTGCCTCCTGGGCATGCTCTCTAGGCAGCCTCAGGAAGAGCAAGGAGCTTTCATGTTGCAAGGACACATCCTGTGTGACAGGCCATCAGAGCTGATTGCAGGGGTCATTCCATGGAGGCTCCCTCCCCCACTCCACCACTGATTCATTTATGACCTTGAAGAGTCACCCCACCTCTGTTCTTCCTCCTCTTTAAACAGAAGCAATCACATCCAACTTCACAGAGCATCTTGTGATCTGCAGGGACAGCTGCAAAGCTTCTTTGTGGGCTAGAGGCTCGTAACCACCAGAACTGGCAGCAGCCAACAACACAAAACCAGGGGAAATTCAAAGCTGGTGCAGGGTGACACTTCTGTCACCGATGTCTTCATGTGTTGGAAACTCAAGCTGGTGGCCATAGGGGGGAGGAGCTGCACACACTCAGGTGAACACAGCAATCTGTCCATTTTTCTCCAGGAGAAACCAGGGTTTGGAGCGAGGTGGTGGGAGAGACCAAGACTCTCACAAGACACCTGCTGTGACAGCCTGGAGAAAACAAACCTCATGCTTCTCACCATGGCACATCCCACCATGCCTCAGGAGAACACCTCGTGCTCTCAGGAGTGACGGGGATGGTTTCTGATCATACACTGTGGAGGGATGTGGCTGAGTTCCTGCAAGCCTAGGCACGCTCAGCCTGTCCCCAGTGCTGACCCTGTCCAGGCGGACAGCAGTGTTCCCTGGGCAGTCCAGATCCTGTGTGACAAAGGGGACAAAGTACAGTTGCTGTTTGGCATCAACCTGAGCTCTTTCCTGAGTCGATGCTGGAGGTGGGGGAAGCTGAAGGAAGCAGCTCCCTGAGCAGCCATGGATGCAGCCACCAGCACCAAGGAGAGGATGGGCACATCAGGGCAGAACAAGTGTTCCTCCCCTCAGTGATAGTTTCCAGCTTCATGAGAAACCACTTTAATGAAAAGACTCTCATAGCACAGGGGTTTCATCCCCACCAGTGCAAGACACTCCTCCACTGGTAAGCCAAGGAGAGCTCCAAGCAGAGCAGCAGGACCAAGACAGCAACAGGCAACACTCAGCCGTGCCCAGGCAGGAAACTCCTGCTGCCTGAGGAGCTGTGTCCTCCAAAGCCAGCACCCCACTGCATCCAGTCTGGCCCTAATTACAGCAGCAGCAGCATCAAACAGAGACATCCCAAATGAAAGGGGAGGACCAGCAGCTCTCCAGCTCTGCATTTCTTTTTAACCCCAATTAGGAGGTGCAGTGCAGGGGCAGGCAGTGGCAGGCAAGAAAAGTTCAGTGGGATGGCCTGAGTGTGGAGAGCCAGGAAAGCCTCACATCCCACCCTAAAGCAGACATTGATACAAGACCATAGAATTGTTTTGGATGGAAAAGGCCTCCAAGGTCATCAACTCCAACCATCAACCAAACACCACCATGGCCACTAAACCATGTCCCCAGGTGCCATGTCCCCAGATTTCTTCAATACCTGCAGGGATGGTGACACTGCCACCTCCCTGGGCAGCCTGTTCCAATGGCTGACCACCAGCTTTGTGGCCTCATGTCCTGCTTTTCTCCATGTCACCTGGGGGTGATGCATAGCCACAGGGGCATTCCACATGGATGAGCACTTGGGAAGTGCTTTGAAGGTTTAAGGTGTTACAGAAATGCTGAGTGTCAGCACCACTGAGTTTATATTGCACAGAACCTGGAGCCTGCAATCAAGATCAGAGCCTGGCTGCACCAGGCAATTTAAGAGCTCCTGACTAGAAACAGCCCACCCTGTCCCTGCCCTGGTGGCCCACAGCCTGCAGGGAATCACTTCAGCTGGATCAGCTTCAGGGGGAAGGTTGCCCAGAGATTTAGCAGCCAGTGGCATTCTCAGCAGATGCCCATCTGCCCATGGCAGGGGGTTGGAACTAGATGATCGTTGTGGACCCTTCCAACCCTGACTGATGCTATGATACTATGATACATGCTGCCCACAGCCATGTCACACAGAGACCCAGCCCCTCAGGAAGCCTGGAGAGTAACTGCTGCCTTGGCTGACTGGCCTGCAGGCAGGGTGCTCTCTGGACCCCCAGATGTGCCCAGACTCCTCAGTGTGCTCAGCACCACCATGTCCTCTCAGGCTGGGTCCTCCTGAGGTGCCCCATGGGTGATCCAGCAGCAGCCACTGGGAATTCTCTTGCGAATTCGCAGGGAACTGTGCTGCAAAATGCATGAGCTTCTCCCCAGCAGTTTCCATCCTGCTGTTATTTTGAGAGTACAAGTAAAGCAGAGTTGTCTTGAAGTTCAGGAGAAGCTGAAGAAGTCCCCACAACCCAGATTCCTCGGGAAATCAGCATTCCCTGGTGTGCACAAAACCAGGCAGTCAGCTTCACTTCCACCGCTTGGCCACTGCAAGGTATTTCATCATTCTGTTTCCTCTCAAATCAGAGGGAAATGCAAGAGGAGTGTTCATCACAGAGCACAAATGGGGGAGAACATGCCCAAAGGAAAAGCAACCTTGCAGGCCTTTGTTTGCAGCCCAGGCTCTGCCACGCAGTGCGTTCACCGGAGCCAGCAGAGGAGATGATGTTTGCAGCATCAGTCACTGATCAGAGTATGCTTGGCCAGCCAAGCACAGACCAGCACATGACAGGCTACAAAGCAATCCCAAAGCCAAAGGGAACTTGAGATGAAACAGGAGGAGGTCATAGGTTTCTTGCAGTATCCTCAAGAGAGAACCATAGAATTGTTTGGGTTGGAAAAGCCCTCTAAGATCATCAAGTCCAACCATCAACCCAACAGCACCATGGCCATTAAACCATGTCCCCAGGGGCCAGTAGCCACCATTTCTAAATAAAACAGAATAATCATCATCATCATAATAATAAAATATGATCATATTTGGACTGCATAGTGCTCTGGGGAGAAGAACTTTTGAAAGAACTCATTTTAACCATTTCCAGCCTGTGCTTCCAGAGGAATCCTGCTGAGAGAAGGGATGTCTGTGAAGCCTGCTGGCCTCACCTGTGTGACAACCAAGCAGAAATCATTCCTTCAGATTGAGTCTTCTCCTCTGATGTTTGTACAGCTTGTAGGTTGGAATCAATGACTGAGGTATGACAGAGGCTATAAGCAAAACTCTCTTGGAGCTTCACTCCATCTCCTGCTCCCATTAGGCAGCTCATGGGTATGTGTGAGCCAGGCAGAGCTCAAGGTAGGAAGTCATCTGATCAAGTGAACGCATGTTAAAGACACCATAAGGTGCCCTCTGGCCTCCAGTGCCTCCTCCAGTGCCTCAATGGGGTGAGAAGCTGCCTGTGTCAAGCCCCAGGCTGCTGCTGTTGGGTCTCACTGCAGCGCACAGAGACACTTCCCATGGGGATTTGTGGTGGGAGCTGGACGTGCTTGGCACCCAGTTGTGGCCTTCTCACCCCCTTGGCCCACCAGCCTGGGAACAGCTGGAGCTGGTGGAGCCCCTGGTGACGGCACTGGGAGCCACAATGGGAGCTAACAAATGCAGGCCGTTTGCGTTTTCCCTCCTGTCCCACAGAGCAGCTGAGTCCAGCATCTGCAGGGACGAGCAGCTGCAGCTGTAGCTCCCATTTGCAGCGCCGGGTGCAGGAAGCCAAGGGCAGGAAGCCTAGGCTGGGTCTCGCATGGCACCGCCTGCCCACCCCAGCAGCAGCCGTGCCAGCTCCCCTTGGGCCCCTCAAGCATGCAGCGGGCACAGGTCCGGGCTTGAATCCTAACCTGGTGAGTGCTGAGTCTCAGCCAGCAGTGGGGAGCCGAACAGGTTGGGTGACTGCAGGCTGTGGGAGGAATAATCGTTTTGGGTTGCTTCAGAGAGCTGAGGCAGCCAAACCGGGCGAGGATGGCACCGCACAGCGCCGCACCTCGCTGCCAGGGACCTCCCGAGTGCCCGCGGTCGGAGGGCTTTTTATAGAGCTGCTGTCTAAACGGGGGGAGAAGGAGCTAAACCGGGAGGCAGCTGAAACCCGAGGCGGTGAGGAGGTGTGCGAGGGCTGCTGCAGCTGGAGCCGAGCACGGACAGGGCCAGCCTGAGGCTTATCCGGGAACCATCTCCTGAGTTGGTGAATTCTGAAGTGGTGTCAGTCGTGGGGAGCTTTAAAGACAACTTTGTGCGGGGCTGAGATCACCCATCCTGCTGCAACCAGGTGGCAGGGAGCCAGCTCACCCCATTGCAGCTGTGGGGACAGTGTCAGAGAGCCAGCTCACTCCACTGCAGCTGTGGGGACAGTGGCAGGGAGTCAGCTCACCCTACTCCAGCTGTGGGGACAGTGGCAGGGAGCCAGCTCACCCCATTGCAGCTGTGGGGACAGTGTCAGAGAGCCAGCTCACTCCACTGCAGCTGTGGGGACAGTGGCAGGGAGTCAGCTCACCCTACTCCAGCTGTGGGGACAGTGGCAGGGAGCCAGCTCACTCCACTGCAGCTGTTGGGACAGTGGCAGAGACCCAGCTCACCCCACTGCAGCTGTGGGGACAGTGGCAGAGAGCCAGCTCACCCCATTGCAGCTGTGGGGACAGTGGCAGAGAGCCAGCTCACTCCACTGCAGCTGTTGGGACAGTGGCAGAGACCCAGCTCACTCCACTGCAGCTGTGGGGACAGTGGCAGGGAGCCAGCTCACTCCACTGCAGCTGTGGGGACAGTGGCAGAGAGCCAGCTCACTCCACTGCAGCTGTGGGGACAGTGGCAGGGAGCCAGCTCACTCCACTGCAGCTGTGGGGACAGTGGCAGAGAGCCAGCTCACCCCACTGCAGCTGTGGGGACGGTGGCAGGGAGCCAGCTCACTCCACTGCAGCTGTGGGGACAGTGGCAGGGAGCCAGCTCACCCCACTGCAGCTGTGGGGACAGTGGCAGGCAGCCAGCTCACCCCACTGCAGCTGTGGGGACAGTGGCAGGGAACCAGCTCACCCCATTGCAGCTGTGGGGACAGTGGCAGGGAGCCAGCTCACTCCACTGCAGCTGTGGGGACAGTGGCAGGGAACCAGCTCACCCCACTGCAGCTGTGGGGACAGTGGCAGGGAACCAGCTCACCCCATTGCAGCTGTGGGGACAGTGGCAGGGAGCCAGCTCACCCCACTGCAGCTGTGGGGACAGTGGCAGGGAGCCAGCTCACCCCACTCCAGCTGTGGGGACAGTGGCAGGGAGCCAGCTCACCCCACTCCAGCTGTGGGGACAGTGGCAAGGAGCCAGCTCACCCCACTGCAGCTGTGGGGACAGTGGCAGGGAGCCAGCTCACCCCACTCCAGCTGTGGGATTGGTGTGCCCAGCAGCAGGAGCGGGGCTCCTGGCAGCATCCCCAGTGCCACCCCTGGCGTGTACTGAGTCACGAGTGACTCACTGCCAGCCGGGCTGCGAGCGCAGTGCTCGCTTGCAAATGGGCTGGCGAGGCGCTGCCTGTCATGTAGGTGGGGGATGCATTACAAGTTCTGCTCCTCTCCTCCCTCCTCCCTCGGCGCAGGAGCTGCCGGAGTCCGGGCTGTGGTGTGGTTCTGGCGGGCACGGGAAGTCTCCTTAGCCTGCTCCAGTGGCTGTGGCATGTGGATGGCTCCGGCTCCGCTGGTGACGGAGCTCTGCACTGAAGATGGATGATTTAGCTCTCCTCGACCTGTTGGAGTGTCCTGTGTGCTTCGAGAAGCTCGATGCCACCGCCAAGGTGCTACCTTGCCAGCACACTTTCTGCAAGCCCTGTCTGCAGAGGATCCTGAAGTCCCAGAAGGAGCTCAGGTGCCCCGAGTGCAGGACCCTCGTCCTCTGCAGCATCGAGCAGCTGCCCTCCAACCTGCTCCTCATTCGCCTCCTGGATGGAGTCAGGTGTGGACAAAACGTCACCAGATTTGGTTCAATCCAGAGGTCGGGAGTCCTGTCCTCCCCTGCCTCCATCAGGAGGGTCCCCAGGGGCTTGCAACTTCATCAGCACCGGCTAGCAACAAACCCCAGGATCCACATGGAAGGGGTAAGCAAGGTCCTTCTTCTTTGCTCTGTCCGTCAGCATAGAAAGCTTCCTTCTAGTGTGCCAAGAGCTGTGAAACTTTGCTGTCAGCAGCGCTGCAGAGATGTCTGGGTGAGAGCCTTGTGTTTTGCTGCTGCTCCCTGGTACTATTTGACTCGAGCAGCAGCTGCAGCAACTCGCCGGCTGGGACAGAATCAGCCTGCCCTTCTGCACGGCAGGAGTGAGCTCCCAGCAGTTCCCAGGTGCCTCCTGACTTTTAGGGGGGGGGACATTTCAAGCACTTTGGTTTTAGACAGAGAGCAATTAAATCAGTAACTGCAAAGCTGTGACTGGTATGGAAAGGTCTTTCCTGCACCTCAGTTTCCCCAGCCTCTGAAGGAGAAGAAGGGTCCCTGGCAAAGTACTTTGAGGTTCACTAATGACAAATATTAAACTCAGCTTCCTTCCTAACTTTATCTAGGGTTGATTTAGTGAGCTAGTTTTAAGTTGTTTCTGCTATTTTCTTTAACAGTGCAAAAGCTTTTCTCAAGTAACAAGGACATGATACTAGACCTGGTGAAGGGTTTTGGCTCCACTGAGTTTTGGGTACAGCCTGACCTGTGTCTTTACCTTTCCTTGCTCTGTTCCTGGATTTCCACTTCTCCCACCAGAACTTTCCTTCTGTTCAGTATCTCTACAAACCTTCCCCTAACATTCAAAGCTTGGCTTGAGTGGCTGCTCAGCCTCAGAGCACTGCTCAGAGCTGCAGAGCTCCAAGCTCGCAGCAGACACAGGACAGGTTTTCTCACCCCAGTACTATGGGAGTGCATCCCTGTGGGCATGGAGGACCCCCATGCCCTGTGTGCATCAGCTGGTGTCTGTATCCCAGGGACTCCCTGTGACATTGACAAGTCATACTGGATGGGTCACACATCAAACCCAACATCTCTCAGGATCTCCTTTCTTGGTTTTCCCACTGGGAAGTGTGGCAGTTTGGCCATGTGAAGTGGGTCCTTCTCCTGGGAGAATTCCTGGCCCGTGGCATGTCCAGCAGGCAGAGAGGTAGAGCCTGGGCAGTGGGCACTGAGGGGAAACTGGCTGAGATGAGAAGGTTCTAGGTCCTCCAGCCCCAGATAAAAGCACAAATCTGTTTGTCTGCTTTGCTCCTCTCTCAGCCCTTTCACATTTCTTTCAGCAGTTCTCGGGACAGGCAGGAACTTGTTGTTGTTATCATAGCAGCATCCATCAGCTGGCAGCTCCCAAAAGCATTTTAAGCCCAAACTGCCGGGAATGGGCAGAACCAGTGACCCTGGGCAAGAGGGCTGGGGCTGGAGACCAGATCCCCACACAGCCCTGAGATAGCTTCTGACTTCCTTTGTCTCCTGACAGAGGGACATAAAGACACATTCCACTGAAATGCTTAATTGGTTAATTAATTCTAAAACACTTTGGAATCCTCAGCTGGAAGGTGAAGAGGGAAAGGTATTAGTCATGTTTGGGGTTTGGTGGTTTGAAATGCATGCAGATGGCAGCAGACATCACTTCAGCTGCTCCAATGGGGCATGAATGCAAGTGGACCCTGCCCTAAACTGGCACCCAGTGAGATCAATATGTCACTTGTGCAGCAGCAAGAACTCGTTTGGAGGTGCCTGTGTGGTGCAAAGAGACAAGATAGCAGTAAGGGTGACTTGTCATCTCCTTGCCCCATCCAGAGCTTGAGCTTCAGGGTGTCCACCTGAAGTTATCTAAGAGTGCAGAGGCCTCCAAGTGATTTGCATCACAGGGCAGATGCTTCTTGTCAGGAGACACAGTGAGAACAGCAATTGTGCCATTCTGCTCCACCATGGTGAGAACAGAATAGCTGCTGTGCCATCCTGCTCCACCATGGTGAGAACAGCTATTGTGCCATCCTCCTCCACCATGGTGAGAACAGAATAGCTGCTGTGCCATCCTGCTCCACCATGGTGAGAACAGCTATTGTGCCATCCTGCACCACCATAGTGAGAACAGAATAGCTGCTGTGCCATCCTGCTCCACCATGGTGAGAACAGCTATTGTACCATCTTGCTCCACCATGGTGAGAACAGCTATTGTACCATCTTGCTCCACCATGGTGAGAACAAAATAGCTGCTGTGCCATCCTGCTCCACCATGGTGAGAACAGCTATTGTGCCATCCTGCACCACCATAGTGAGAACAGCTATTGTGCCATCCTGCTCCACCATGGTGAGAACAGCTATTGTGCCATCCTGCTCCACCATGGTGAGAACAGCTATTGTGCCATCCTGCACCACCATAGTGAGAACAGCTATTGTGCCATCCTGCTCCACCATGGTGAGAACAGAATAGCTGCTGTGCCATCCTGCTCCACCATGGTGAGAACAGCTATTGTGCCATCCTCCTCCACCATGGTGAGAACAGAATAGCTGCTGTGCCATCTTGCTCCACCATGGTGAGAACAGCTATTGTGCCATCCTCCTCCACCATGGTGAGAACAGAATAGCTGCTGTGCCATCCTGCTCCACCATGGTGAGAACAGCTATTGTGCCATCCTGCACCACCATAGTGAGAACAGAATAGCTGCTGTGCCATCCTGCTCCACCATGGTGAGAACAGCTATTGTACCATCTTGCTCCACCATGGTGAGAACAGCTATTGTACCATCTTGCTCCACCATGGTGAGAACAGCTATTGTACCATCTTGCTCCACCATGGTGAGAACAAAGTAGCTGCTGTGCCATCCTGCTCCACCATGGTGAGAACAGCTATTGTGCCATCCTGCACCACCATAGTGAGAACAGCTATTGTGCCATCCTGCTCCACCATGGTGAGAACAGCTATTGTGCCATCCTGCTCCACCATGGTGAGAACAGCTATTGTGCCATCCTGCACCACCATAGTGAGAACAGCTATTGTGCCATCCTGCTCCACCATGGTGAGAACAGAATAGCTGCTGTGCCATCCTGCTCCACCATGGTGAGAACAGCTATTGTGCCATCCTGCCCCACCACAGCCAATCCCACCACGGTTGCTTTCCTGGGTGCTCTTCAATGCAGGATCCATTTGCAGCTGCAGCGGAAGGTCGTGTGCTCCCCAGAGACAGCCTGCCCCAATCTGCATAGTCTGCTAATTACTGCTAATTCCATGCACCACTTGGTGCCACAAAGCAAAGAATATTACCGTGCACAGTGCTGTGCTGCAGCCAGCTCCACCATCAAAGGCAGGGTGCAGGATGGGGTTGTTTTTATCAAAGAGGCTGTTCTATAAATAAACTTCCTTTACTCCACTGAGCTGAGAAAATCACAACTTTGATCAAAGTTTCTCTTCTCAGCAGAGATCTTTCCTTGCCAGCTTTGCACTTTGTCCTCCTGAGCATCCATGAAGTAAAACAAGTGCCCTTACCAGCCAGCAAGCTGAGATGCGGACATGGCACTTGGGGACATAGTTCAGAGGCCATGGTGGTGTTGGGTTGATGGTTGGACTGGATGATCTTAGAGGTCTTTTCCAACCCAAACAATTCTGTGACTCTATCTCAAATCATTCCCAGGGGGAAGCATGAGCATCCCCAGCAATGCTGCTGAGTGAGCACTGAGTGAGCACTCAGGTTTCACCCAGGGGTTCCACAGAGCCAGCCCTAAAACCAGGGAACGTTCTGGTCACAGCGCATCCCAAGCTGATGCTTCCCTGCTAGTGTTTAAGTCACACACAGAATCTGCTGCCTGCATGCAAGCATGGGGTGGGCACGATCTGGGTCTGTGCACATGGGCACATATATGCATCGAGGTGTAACTGTGCCTAGGCTGTGCCCGTGCTGGGACCAGACAGGCCTGGAGACACTACCGTGGGAGCAGCCACCTGGGCACAGAGGCCACTGGCACTGCCCGGTGGCTGCTCCCGGGGCGTCTGGCCAGGTTTTAAGATCTTTAACATCTATGCAGAGAGGACAAGACTTTGGATTTCCAGGATCTCCACATAAGAAACTGTCTGGAATTTAAGAATAAAGGGATTTTGCCAGGAGGTGAATGTGTAAGTGATCAAGGCTGGAGCCTTTGAACTCCCAGGAGCCGCCTCTGGCATGTGCCAGGTGTGGTCAGGGCTTGTGCTGAAGCGTCTCACCCGGCTCCAGCCTGCGTATGCCACCATGGCCGAGGGAGGCTGCGTGCCAAGGTGTGCCCCAAACTGGAGCAGCAGACCTGGCTACACCCCACACGCTGCACAAATCTGCCCAGGCCACCAAACAGCTACTTGGATGCTGAACTTTGTCATACAACAAACAGAGGGCAGTGAGCCAGAGGAGAATAATTCTGGGCATGGCAGCCTGCCTCCAGCAAACCCGGACCACACAGATTTATCTGGGACTTGGGCTATTTTCTCCTTGCAGGAGCAGAGCTGTAGCAGCCCCCTCCAGCATTTCATGGAGATAGACAGATCACACCTCTATGGGGATAAAAATATCCTGCACTCCAACGTCGCCACCTTCACACGGCCGCCTAAATATAGAGCCTGCCTCTTGGTGTGTGCTGCTCCCCCAGAAACATCCCCAGCTCCATGCTGGATTTGACAGACAGCACATGGATTGCTGGAGCTTTTAGAAACCTGATTCAAAGCAACCCCCATGTTTGCCCCCAGTGGAGGCAAGCACGTTTCCTGACCCACTCGTTGTGCAAACCACCCTCCCCAGCCCCCCAGAAACCCATCCCAAGAGTTCCCAGTGCAGTCCCAGCCATGACCTCATCACGTGTGTGATATCACCCAGGGCTGGACAAGTGCTGAGCAGACCTTACACGCCTGGAGACTCTGCATGGGCACGTTGGCTCTGCCTGAGGCCGTGGCATCAAAGAGGAGGAATAGCCTCTTGCCCAGCAGCTGCTAGGGGTGGTGGCTGCTTGTGCCACAGGGTCCTTCAGCTGGAGATGGAGAGGCTTGATTTGGCTAGAAATACTGTGTGGCCTCCTGGCTTTCTGTAATCATAGAAAAGTTTGGGTTTGAAGGAACCTTGAAGATCATCTAGTTCCAGCCCCCTGCCATGGGCAGGGATACCATGAAGAAGGGGGTTGGCCAAATCCTCCCCCACAGCTACATCCCATCAGGGTTTGTCCCATTCTGAAAAACACTGAGTGTGACTTGCAGAACTGTCCCTGCAGTGCTGGCCTGCACCTCGAGCAGAATGTCACCCTGGGCCTTTTTCTCCTTTGCCTGGAGTTTCAGCACTTGTATCCACCACAAAGAGGGAGTGAGGTCACCTCGGTACAGACTCCCTGACACCGCATGTCCCAAAAGATCTGTGTGCACCACCAACAGATTCCAGAGCTCAGAGGCAGGAAGCTTGGCAATGGCTGTAGCCACAAGGAAGAGCTGGTGTCCCACACCAGGACACCCAGCCACCCATTCCTTTCTGTTGGGCAGTGGCCTGAGGTAGATCTTGGGGTCACGGGGTGAGGGCTATGTCAGCTTCCCTACAGAAAGCTTAAAGCAAAAATACCTTTGTGATGGGATGAAGGATGAAGCCCCCAGCAGGGTGCTCTGGTGCAGCTGGGCCAAGGCATGGTTCTATGATAGGGGGCCTTGCAGAGGGCTGTGGTGGGCTCCTCTCATGTTCAAGTCTGTTTGTGTTGCTGGCAAGCTCTCCTCTGCACTTCTGATGGGTGAGTGAGGCAGGGGACAGCCAAAGGACCTCCATGGCCAACATCAGGATCCAGTTTCCCTGGTTTTACGAAATGAGGCAGCGAGCTGCAAACAGAGCAGAGTTTGAATTTGTTTCCAAGGCAATGAGTCAGGCTCAGATGGCAAGTCAGGAATAGCACAGCAGGCTTCTCAGCACGCCTGCTCACCTGCTTAGTGTCGTGGTCAGCCAGGAGGCTGAAAGTCTGGGAGTCCTCCTCTTCTCAGAGAGTTTTCCTTTGGTGCCTGGCCGTCATCCCTGCACCCATGAAGTTGGTCATTGGCCTGACTTCGCAGTTTTCTCCTCCAGAGGGAAGGGAGAAGAGGAGAAACATTCAGGTGCAGCTCTGATGGTGTTCCAGGGCTGGAGCAAAAAGGTGTCCTGAGAGAGGTGAGGCTGGACCTTGGCACAGAGAAGACCCATTCACTGCTGCCATCTAAACTTGATCCTGCTGTCCTTCACCATAGGAGAATGTGGTGCTTGCACTCAAATAGGACTTTGTTCTACTGCTCTTCAGGTGGCCAGAGTCTGTTCAGCATCAGCCCCCCCAGGGTAGGGCTCAGGTAAAAGGAATCAAGAGCCATGACCTGGAGTTTTAAGAAACTTCTCTAGGAGCTGATGGGGGTCTGAGCCCACCCTGCTCTGGGGAACCGCATTTGTTTTGATGGAAGGAGAGGGGACACGGTCCGGGATGCTGATTTGAGACAGATATCTGTTGTTTGGTCCAACCTTTAAGAGGGTTTTCTTTGGGCTATGAACAAGTGATGGGCACAGGATTTCTCCCTGGCTTTGCAGGGAGGAAGGAGCCAGCCTTGTTTGCTGGGGACCCGCACTGCCCTGTGTCCTGCTGGTCTGTTGGGCCTCCCCTAGGAAATGGAAATACAGGACAGCAGCTCCTTTGTCCAGCCCCAGGTCTGGGCAGGAGGAGAACACCCCAGGCCAAGTGTACAGCATCCTCCCCATTCTTGTCCTGCAGCTAAAGCAAGGCCTGGCAGGTGACCATCACTTCATGAAGGTCATTGATTTCCCACCAAAGTGATTGCCAAGCAGAGGTGAGGAGCTGGTGGGGAGATGCACTGGCACCAGATAAGCACCCACTGAAGTGTGGAAACTGAACTCCAGCCTGTAAGCAACCATCTGGGTCTGGCATCTTGGTGTGGTGGCAGGGACACAACACAGGTGACCAGTACTGTCCCTTGTCCTCATCCCTGCCACCAGCACCATCTCTCATCCCCATCCAGTGCCATCTCTTGTCCTTTATCCTCGTCACCATCCCACCCTCTGCCACCAGTGCTGTTTCAGCTTGCAGAGCACCCATCCCGATGCCCGCTGGCACTGGTGGCACCACTGCCCAGGCCTGTCAGAGCTGGGTGACAGGCAGTGCCAGCACTCCCTTTCCCAACACAGGGAGGGCACTAGGCAGCATGGTGCTGAGGCAGGGCGTCGTGACTGGGCACACCCAGGGCTGCCACTGTTTGTTTTCCATGAGGCTCAAATCAGTGACACAGTAGAGCCATTGCCCACCACCACTGCTCACAGCAGGGACAGACATCCATGGGGGCAGAGGTTGTGAAGAGTTTCTGCAGGATGGAAGCTGCTCCTTGGGCCCTGTGCAGCCTTTTCCCCATTTTCCATCTTACCACAGCAGCAGAGAGCAGGATGATAGCAAGCAGAGCTCAGAGATGACGCAAGCCCTGGTGCAGTGGCACATCAAAGGGGTGGCAGCTGGTAGATGGTGCAAGTGCCATGGCCCCACCAGCTGATGCAGGTGTGGCAGCACAGAACCCAGCCCCAGTGACAGGCTCTGGCTCTGCTCCTGCACACTCCTGGGCTTCTCATCTTGGGCTGTGGATCACACCCACTGCCACCGGCAGCTTCGGGCAGCGTTCTCCAGACCCAGATCAATGCCCACGATTTGCACCCCTGGCTTCCCTCTGTGAGCTTCAGCTGGCTCACAGGGCAGGGTGCCCACCAGCTTTAGCCATGACCAGCACTGGCCTTGTGTCCTGGTGAACCCAAGAGGGCATCAGGTAGGTCTGGTGAGCACCAGCAGTGATGCGAGCAGGAAGGGACAGACGTTGCTGTCCCCGGTGCAGTCTGTGCTTGGGATGGGAGCAGCGCTCCTTGGGGAAGAGGCGCTGCAGAAAGCACCCAGCTGTCTGAATGCTCAGAGCATGATCAGCTGAAGAGATTGAAGTGACAAATTCACTTCTGAGGGTTTTGTTCTCTGTGACAAGGCTGAAGTTATCCGCAGGAAAACAGAACTGTGCTGGCAATTCATTTGCATTCAAATCGCTCTTCTCATCCTCTGGATCCCAGAGAGCCCTGAAGCTGCTCCAGCTGAGCACTCAAGTGGATGAGCTCCTCCACCCATCCAGATAGGGGCAGGCTGTGGCAGGACGCTGAGGGCAGCATGTAGAAGAGTGGCAGTCAGCTTGGGTGGTGGCTGTTACTGATGGCCTCTTGCTGTGGACAGGCAGCATGTCCCTTGGCCTCAACATGTAGCTAATCATGGAATCATAGAATGGTTTGGGTAGGAAAAGCTCGGTCCAAGCAACAACTCAACACCACTGTGGCCATCAAACCGTGTCCCCAAGTGCCATATCCACACATTTCTTGAACACCTCCAGGGATGGTGACTCCACCACCTCCCTGGGCAACCTACCCTGTGTAAATCAGCAGCAGTGTGGCCTCAATCATGTTCTCAGATCTGTCCTGGAGTCACTGCCTGTCTCTCAGCCACACCCTGAGTGTTGTCCCCACAGGTAGAGCAGGGACAGCATTGCCACCATCAACCCACCCTTCACCTGCTCTGTCTCCTTGGATCCTCCACTTCCCAGAACAGGAATTGCTACTGCACAGTGTCTGCACAGCAGCAGCCTCTGGCAGCATGGACCACCCCTGAGAGTGGGGACCATGAACAGGGACCAGCTGTGCCCTCACCACCCCCCACTGAGGTCAGGACACAAGCCTCCAGCAGACGTCTCCCCCCTTCACTGCACTCCCAGCTTTGCTTCTGTCCCTTCTGGGCAATTTGTGATGGCTCTCCCCGGTGACCCCCACCCCAGCCAACCTCACACACTTCTCTTTCTTCTCTAAGTACCAGTGCTGTGGTTGTGTGGCCTCAGATTAATCCTCTGGCACTAGTGAGGAAGTTCTAACGAGCCTGTCTGAGATAATTACAGTGCACATTTCTCCCAGGAGATGCTTTGAGTTGCTTCCACACATGCACGGATTTGTCATCTGCTGCTGTTGACTACGGAGGGAGCCTCAGATATGTTGGGTGGCTGCCCCAGCACAGCTGATGCCACATGCCTAAAATAGCAAGAAACCATCATCTTTATCAATCTTCTTGGCCTCAAATCCACTAAGAGTGGGGAGAAGCTGTTGAGGTGCATCTGCCACAACCACCCCTGCTTGTGGAGTGGCCAAGGAGAGGAAAGATCTTGCCTAGAGACCGCAGGCTGTGTTGCAGTGGTTGAAGGGAGTTTCTGCTTCCACACCCTGGAGTTTCCCTGCTGTGTTGTCTCACCCAGGTTCTCTCAACCACTCTGCAGCCCCACAGCATGGAGCACCTCAGGTCTCCAGCTGCTCGGAGAGCCTGAAATCAGGATCCTGTCTCGCTCAGGCATGATGGAGAAGGAAACATTGCAAAAAACACCCAAGGCAGCATCAAAACAAAAGTTAGAACCCCTCAGAAAACAGAGAGGAAAAGGCTTCTCTGGCAGAGGCTGTAGGCAGCAGCCAGAGCACTACAGGCAAGATGCGAGTTCTCTCAGCACCAGAACCCACAAGGGCCTGGTTTCAGCAGCACTGCCTTTGGCCCAAAGGGCTCAGCAAAACATCTCCTTGTCTGCCTGACAGCCTGGGAAGTCATAGAATCATAGAACTATTTGGGTTGGAAAAGACCTTTAAGATCATTGAGTCCAACCATCAACCTAAGACCACCATGGCCATGAAACCATGTCCTCAAGTGCCATGTCCACACATTTCTTGAACACCTCCAGGGATGAGGACTCCACTCCCTGGGCAGTCTGTTCCAATGCCTGACCACTCTTGTTTAAATAAATTGTTCCTCATGTCCAACCCATACCTCCTTTAGCACAATTTCAGGCCATTTCCTCTTGTTCTATCACCTGATCCTAAGGAGAAGAGACCAATTCCCACCTCACTCCAGCCTCCTTTCGGGCAGTTGTAGAGAGCCGTGAGGTCTCTCCTCAACCTTCTCTTCTCCAGGATGAACAACCCCAGCTCAGCTGCTCCTCACCAGATGTGTTCTCCAGACTCTTAACCACCTCTGTTGCACTTCTCTGGACCTGCTCCAGCCCCTCAATGTCTTACCTGAAGTGGGAAGGGGTTGGAGGAGTGCCAGTGGGCAGTTTCATGTGTGATGGCATTGTTGTCTTCTGTTCAGGGGTCTCACCTGGGAGAACAGGAAGGACCCTGCTCTCTAATTAGGTGGAGCATTGGATGGCATCATGAATCAAGAGCCTTTTCTGCTCACAAGTGACCTTCCTGCTCTGTAGCTGCTACCTCTCTGCTCCTGGGCAGCCAACACCCTACGCAGGTTTTCACCAAGCTTTAGCTGAGTTCTCTCAGGACTCTCACAGTGTTTCCCCACTGAAACCAGAGGCAGAAGCTGAACCCTGCAGTGCGCCAGGATCTGCAATAATTCAGCTGAGCATCTCCCTGCCACTGCCACCCCACTGCAGAAAACACTGACTGGGATCAGCACAGAGCCTCTGGGCAGGTAGTTGGCAGAAAACCCAGCAGAGCACAGCAGATCTGTCCTCATCCCATGCCCAGGACCACATCCTGGCCTGGGAAAGCTTCTCCTCTGCCCTCAGTCCCAAGCAGCCTCCCCCAGGCACACCCACTTCTATCGCAGGATTAATTAGCACCCCAGTTTCTGCCTCTGCAATTAACCTGCTTGTAACAGAGCAAAGCAGATGCCTTGCAGAGGATCCTACACTTCCAAGAGTGGACAGAAACCAGCCAAAGCCTGAGACAGAAATCAGATGAGAGATGTGGCCACAGGTCCTGGGATTTGGCAGCAGCAGGAACCATAAATGATGGGATCTGCTGCCCTGGGAGGGTTCTGCTGCTTCCCAGCCTCTCTAGGGAATAGTTGCAGAGCAATTGAGCTGTTTTTCTTTGTCCTTCCCACATCTTGTGAACACATTAAGAAACAGTGACCCTGATGTACATCTCCCTGAAAACTCCAGCTTGAAGATGTATTTTGTGAAGCAGGGTTGCTCCTTGTACAGCAAAACCACACTGGCTGCTCCGTGTGGGTAGATAAAGGCTCAGCTTATGTCCTAAATAAAGCTGGGGAATCAATGGGGTGTTTTTGGCTCAGGGGCTGAAGAGACAACAAATTATGTTGGATTTTTTTCAAAGCATCAAAGACTTTGGAAAAAAAGTGACTTGGGCCTTAAAAAGTACTTGCTTTTTTTCTTTTTTTTTTTTAATGAAGTGGAGATCTTGAAAAACTCAATTTCAGGCTCATTTCAGCTGGTTCCCAAACAAGCTGCTCCATGCTGCTACAGTTCTCTCAAGCCTTTTCCTCTCTCTTTCAGTCACATTGATTTTTTTGCTGTTAACAGAGGATAAAATCCTAGGGGAAAAAAATATATGTTGGCAGCTCAAAGAGCCTAGGATTGGGAAAGTGTTGGTCATCCCATGCTGAGCCAGTCCAGAGTGTGTCCAGCTCTCCTTGCTGTACCACCAGAAACCTGCATCCAGCCCAATGTCTCTCTACCACCACCTGTCCCTTGGAAGCACTTCAGTCTGGAGTGGCTTTAATTGAGGCTTGTGGAGAACAGGGACAAGCCCCAGTCCCTGCCTGGGGGGGTCCTGTGCCCTCTGCTGCAGCCAGGCTGGAGTGGGGAGCTGAAGAGCCCTCAGAGCCTTTCCCTGGAGCACAGGGAGCTTCAGCAGAGAGTAAAGTACAGATCAAAGGGTCATCATCATAATTTCTTGACATAACATCTGTGGGGCAATGTTACCTTCCGAGTACTCAAAATTACTGGCAAGTCCCAAAAGACCAAAGTTCTGAATGGGTTTTGGATGGGAAAGCATTGACTGTGACTTTCATTCACTGAGCTCCAGTCTTGCAACCAATTTCAGCAAGTGAGAGCAAGCACTCTGCTTGGTAATGTGCAACATGAGGTTAGGTCAGTGGCCCCTGCCAGCTCCAGGAGATAGCAATGGAGAAGCAAACCAGGCTCAGAAGAAAACAGAACAGGCTGTGAGACCTGGAGGGGCTGAAAGTGGGAGGAAAGAGTTAAAGAGAAGGTGAGGAAATGAAGGTTATGGCCATGTTTAAAGGAAGAAACAGCCATATTCATCCATCTGACCATCCATTCATTCATCCAACCATCCATCCATCCACCCACCCATCAGGGGTGAGTCTCAGCCAACCCACTATCACAAACTCACCTGTCATAGAACTGTTTTGGTTGGAAGAGACCTCCAAGATCATCGAGTCCAACCATCAACCTAAGACCACCGTGGCCAGTAAACCATGTCCCTAAGTGTCATGTCCACACATTTCTTGAATACCTCTAGGGACAGTGACTCCACCACCTCCCTGGGTAGCCTGTTCCAATGCCTGACCTCTCTTGCAGCAAAGAAATTGTTCCTAATATCCAACCTAAACCTCCCCCGGCACAGTGTCAGATATTTGTCCACCCTGCTCTCCTGCCTCATCCCTTTTCTTGCTGAAGAAAACCCGTTCCAGACTCTTCCCCCCATGCTGGCTTACCCTCCCCAGGCAGCAGCAGGCATCCATCTCATTGCAGAGTTTCTCTTACTTTTCATACATTTCCATAACTTGTTCTTGGGGCCTTTTATGTTCTGCTTCATTTTGCCATGCAGCCAGGCTCTCATCGCCCTGCACATTTCTGCTCCTCCTTCCTGAGCCCTGTTCTTCTGCTCGCTCCCAAGACCATCAAAGGTCTCTTTCTGTGCTCTTTGTCCTCATTTCACACCAGTGAGGCTGTCACTGAGCCTTCCCAAAGCAGGGCTGGCTCTCCTGTAACCCTCTGTTCCCTCAGTCTGGTTCTCTGCATGAGGAGGTGTGAGTACCCACATGGATTGGCAGCGAGGGTCTCTATGGTCCCAGCACTGCCATGGTCCCTGTTTCCCATATGAGATCTGATGGAGGCTGAAGCTGGCCCCAGCCCCACTTCCATCATTTCCTTTTTTCCCTCAGCAATGTACTTTGAGCCTCACTAAGCCAAGTGCTTGTGTTTGCTGTTAGCACAAACAGACAAAATGAACTAATTAGGACTAAGCACTGAACTAATTGCTTCCTGCCCAGACACTTTGAGGAAAACACAGCACATAACATTTTTCTCTTCTTGGGTCCTGCCTACCAAACATCCATGTCTGGGAGTGCTGGATGAGGTCCTCTTCCCAAAACCTAACTCATCTGCATGGAAAATCTGATCCTTTCAACCCTTGAGGAGTCTCACATAGAGTTTCTCTCTTCCACCTTCCCGACTTCCCAAAGTGGCTGATGGGAGAACTCAGTAGCAATCCTGCCCAAGCCCTGGGCACCGAGGTGGGTGGGTTGGGGAAATGGGTGCACCTCCTTTCATACAAAGGCAGGAAAAGCCTGGATGGGCCACTGGTACAAAAGAGCCTTCTCCCATGAGGTCAGGAGGGGTTGGTGACTATGGCTTAGAAAAACTCCACCGGGGGTCAAACTCACAAGACTGCAGCACTTGGCAGCTGGCAGACAAAAACCCACATTTTGTCCATAGGAGGGGCAGAACCAGCAGCCATAGATCCCACTGCCCCACCAGCAAGCTTCCTCACACCTCAGCTCTCAGGGGTGTGACCCTGCTCTCCTTGGTGGTCCACACGCCTTGGCCAGTGGACCAGAGCTGATGATGTGCTGGATTTGAAGCAGTTGGTCATGGATGGAGCTCCTCTGCCAATCACAAATGTTCTTCCTGTAGTACCAAAAGAAGGTTGATTAAAATGAACCACAATGCAAGATATCACTGAAGCTGAGAACCTGGTACAAGTCAAGAGGAGAGGGAGGGGACAGAAGACTTCATTAGGAATGGGCCTAAAGTAATCATCTAGTCCAATCTCCTAACCACTTCAGGGCTGACCAGAAGCTGAAGGAGCATTTCTGTTCCAGCTGAAGGTCCAGCAGAACGACAGAGGTCAACATCAGTTGTGCATTTCATATACAACTGTCATGTCACAAATGGCAACACAAATAAACACAGGTTGATTCTAGGATGCACTTGTGTAGGACACAGATCTCTAGTCCAACAAACATGCTGAAGGTATCTCCATCTTGTCTTTATCACCAGTGTGTAAAGATGGAGCCTCTTAGTATTGCTGATTTCCAGTGTATGGCACCCGCCAGGATCAGAACTGTTATCTGGAGCATAGAAAACACCAACATATCTCCACTCCTCCCAAGAAAAACACCCCCCAGGCTGCCCTCAAGTCTGCTGGGTTCAGAGGACCAAGCCTGGGGACAGCTGTGGGCTTATTGAGGCATCTAAATATTCTGCTGCCTTGGGGATGAAATGGAGTTCTCTGGTGTAGCTAAGGGTTATTTTCAGTGAACTTGGCAGTTTCATTTTGCTGAGAGTCAGGAGGGCAAAGTTCCCTCATTTCTGGCCCCACTGTGCCTCCTCTTTCTCGTGCTATGCTCCAATTCAACAGCATGAAGAGCCTCACTCCCTGTGACCCAGAGCATAGAGTGGAATAAAGCCACAGTCACACGATGGCAAAGCAGGAGGCAGCCATGGGAGAGCAGTGACCTGCACTCACCTTGCTCCTGTTGTGTCCTCTGAGACAAGAACAGCTGGCCACTGCAGGTGACAGCCACCAAGTCAGCTGGACAATGCCTGTGAGCTTGGACACTCTGGAGCAGGAATAGCTGGGCTGACAAAACCAGACATTGCATTAGAGGGGACCTCGCAGCAGGCAGGAAGATCCCATGGGAAGACTAGTTTAAGGCATTAGCTGTTTCTTAATACTCTCAAACAAGTCCAACCTGCTTTTCATCTTGATAGAACTTTGGTGTAAGTATTTTGGAGCTCATCCTCATTAGCAAAAGACATCAAGAGAGGATGTGGGCAGCTAATCCCAGCAAATGCCTGCTCAAACCTTAGGCCTCCACTCTTCCCAGTCATTCCAAATGCTTTGGGGGAATTCTGTCCAGGTCAAGGACTGCTGTCATGGATGAACTGCAAGGGCTGTTTCTGGTCCCACAGGTCCCACGAGCCAAGGCCCTGTACACCTACCGAGGACACAACCCTGGGGAGCTGAGGTTCAACAAGGGGGACATCATCATGCTGCTCCGGCAGCTGGACGAGAACTGGTACCTGGGGGAGGTCAACGGGGTCAGCGGCGTCTTCCCAGCCAGCTCCGTGCAAGTCATCAAGCACCTGCCCCTGCCACCACCCCTCGGCAGAGCGCTCTACAGCCTCGACCTGAGAAGCAGGGACAAGCTGGAGAACAAGGACTCCCTGACCTTCCACAAGGTACCACCACCAGACAGGGGCTGGGCGGTTGGCTTCTTCAGACTGTTTGGGTGTTCTGCTGTTCCCCAGCTCCATAGGAGCTCCCTTTTGGAGGTCAGCGAGGTTCACAAGCCCACTCTGGCGCTGCTGCCAGCAGGTAACCCCCACACACAACTGCCCCACTGGTAGTTGCAGGATGAGGGGCATCTAGAGGGATATGAGTGCCCACAGCAAGCAGTGCCTCAGCTCAGCTTCTCACCCATGCTGCTGTCACTGATGAGGAGCAGCCACTGGTGGTGGTGGTGTTCCAAGTCAGGACCAAAACACCCCAAGAAGATCCCTAAAATCTGACACAGTGAAGGAAATTGCTTCCAGGTCTGGAGATATATCTCTTATGCAGCTGGCATGTACCCAGCCCAGGGGAGGCACAAACCTGCAGAGCCACACCTGAGCTTCCACTCCGTGTCCCTTTGTTCCCTGAAGGCTGCAGCACTGGTGCTCAGTCAGAGGACACGCTCCTCTCAGCAACTTCGTGCACCTCCCAGCAAAGCCAGCTGGCCCTGGAGTGTCTGAAGTAGGTGAGGCACAGCGGAGCAGAAAGTCCTGCCCAGGGGCGTTGGTGTCCTCCCAGGGAAGTCACCTTCATGTCCAGCTGGCAGCGCAGCTGCAGTGCTCTCCTGTCTCTCTCCCATAGGAAGTGGGGAAGGAAAGGGCAGCTGTGGTCCAGGCTGGGGGTCACCAGGGAGCTGGAGTGGCTGGCAGGGGGAAAGAGAAGGGCCAAGAGGCATCTATGGTTTGTGAGGAAGGGGAGGAACAAGAAGAGAAACATGGGTTGCAAGGGACAACGCCCACCACAGTAGGTGCTCAGAGCAGGCGCTGCAGCAGTCCCCCTCCACCGTCAGGATCCACTAACAGCAAGAGGCACCTGCCATGGTTTCTGCCATCTGCCTTCACTGGGCTTTTCTCTTTCTAGTTCCTTTTGTCTCTCTCATGGAGTGTTTGTGCTGGGAGGCTGCACTCAGCTCCCCTCCTGCAGCAAAGGTGGGCAGTTAGTGGGCATCTCAAACTAGCAGAGGCTTCTGCAGAGGCAAGGGCATCCTCCTGTCCCCAGCTGTGACAGTGCCAGCTCTTACCCTACCAAATGGCACAGGTTGGATCAGTCACCTCAGTAACTCCCTTCTGCAGGAAACCCAAGGCCACACCAGGGCTGTGTCCTCCTCTAGCCAGGCACAGCACAGGGTGATTGGAGAGCGCCACCCCTCCACCCGTCACCCTAAGGAGGTTATTTGTCTTCCAGGAGCCCTGGCAGGCAGGAGCTACATTTGCCCACCACTGCTTGCCTTTAGACCAAAGCTCTGATCTCCCCTCAGCTGCTTCTCTGGGACTGCAGGTGGACATCACAGTGGCCATCAGCCACCCCGCCCTGGCCAGCACCAGTCCAGCATGTCTCAGCCAGCATTCCCAGTGCTCCCAGCATTCCTGGTGTTAGAAATAAACCCAATCCTGGTGATCCCCACAATTCCAGCAGTGCTGCTCTGAAGTTGCTCTGGGGGAGGGCACCACAAAAATCCTGTTTGAAGTTCTGATACATTTTGCCAAATGCCTTCTCACTTAATGAAGTCATTTTAGCTTCAATAATTACTTTCTTAAGTCTGGAGCTGGCAGAAATAAGTCAGTTAAGGTCACCTGCAGCCACCAAGGAATGAGAAATTGATTCTGGAGCAGGTACAGCTGGATCTGCTCTGGGAGATGCAAGGCTTGGCTTGGGCATTCAGTTTTGGCCCCAGTTCATGGTGGCTCCTGCTCTTTAGAGAAGAAAGAGAAATGTTTCTGGTTTAGGCTAAAGCTGAATCCCATCTAGAAATGGCAGCACTGGCAGTGCGTGTTTGTACACACACAGTTTGGTCCCCAAAGCTTGCCCAAGGAGCGAGGAGGGGGCAACGTGAAACCAATCCCTGCTTGAAAGAGAGAAGGTTTGAGACACCTCCACCTCCTTGCTGTCCTTGGCCAGCCCAGAGCTAGGCACGCTGGCTTTCAAGAGCAGCTGAGACTCCCAAAGTTCTGCAATTGGTTGGTGTCAGCAGTAACTCATGGTTAACTCCCCTGGCCCATGGTGGTGAGCAGCATGCCCACCACATGCCCTGTGCCATGAGCACTGTGATCAGCAGTTCCCAAGAAGCGCTGTCTGAACGCTGCCCGCACACAAGCACAGGGCTGGCTCTGCCCTCATTAGACCCTAGGGTTAACCAGTCAGGCTGTTTCTCATGGGCAGGATCAAGCCATGAATGTCTGGTCCTAGACATTTAATTGGGTTGCTTTAATTCTGCCGTGAAAGCCACCACTATGGAGGGTTTCTCCAAGCTGCTGCCTTGAAGACAGCTGCAGGGCTTTGACGTCCCACTGCGAGACGCACCCAAGCATGCCAGCACGGTGTGGAAAAGGAAGAGGAGCCCAAACCTCCCTTCTAATTTAGAGTTCAATTGATGATGACGCTGCCAGGGAGGTGGCCAGCTCCCCTCAAACCTCTGCAAGCCACAGGCTTTGACAAGAGCCAAAGCTCCCTGTGAAGTCCTGGGGTGGAGCCCTCAACCAGCTGAGTCTAAGCAGTGAGGTTTGCAAACCCATCTGAGTTCTGTTGCAAGCTTTGCAGCAGCTGAGTTGGGTCTGTCACCGGGAGCAAGTCAGGAGAATGGTTGAGCCAAAGTTCTCCAGGATCACCCATAACCTGACCTGACCTGCTGCCAGTGGGGAAAGGGAGGGAAAAGGGAACCCACCTGCAGTACTGCATCCAGATCTGGTGTCCCCAGCATAAGAGGGACATGGAACTCTTGCAGTGGGTCCAGAGGAGGCCATGGAAATGATCAGTTGGGACTGTTCAGCCTGGAGAAAAGAAGGTTGCAGGGAGACCTTAGAACAGCCTTCTAGTACCTGAAGGAAGCTACCTGAGAACTGTGAAGGGACTTTTTACAAGGGCTTGCAGTAATAGGATGAGAGAGGTTGGGTTGAAGCTTGAGGAAAGGAGATTTAGACTGGAGATTAGAAATACAATTCTTCCCAGTGAGGGTGGTGAGACACTGAAACAGGTTGCCCAGGAAGGCTGTGGGTGCCCCCTCCCTGGAGGTGTTCAAAGCCAAGCTGGATGAGGCCTTGAGCAACCTGATCTAGTGGAGGGCTGGAACCAGGATGCTCTTTGAGGTCCCTGCCATGCCAAACCATCCTATGAGTCTGTGAAAACTGAGCAGCTGACACCCCTTTGTCTCTTCCAGCCAAACACCACTGCAAGGCAGCTCCTGCAGAGCAGCAAAGGCCACTGGTCCCCCCAGTTCAAGTCGGGGTCCCTGCGCACGGCGTCCCCCAAAGGCAAGGGCGCGGACTCGCCGGCCTTCGCCAAGGTGCCTGACTCACGGCGCAAGAGCCTGCGGCAGTTCTCCATCACCACCGCCCTCAACACCCTCAACCGCATGGTCCACGCGCCCAGCGAGCGGCAGGCCCTGGAGATCAGCTCCCCCGTGCTCATCAGCTCCAGCAACCCCACCGTGGCCACCCAGAGCAGCGAGAAGGCTGAGCTCCCTTACAGCACCCCGCTGCAGGTGAGGGGCTGAGGGGTGGGTGCCGTGGGAGGGAGCCCTCCAGAGCTCCTGGGCACAAACCGTCGCCGTGCAGGGCAGAGATCCCAGCAGCTAAGGCACCAGCCTGCAGGGACTGAGAACCTGTCAGTGAGACAACATCCACATCAGGCTGCCTGGGACTTTGCCCTCCTTTTGAGCTGGAGAAAACAGAATCCCAGAATGCCAGGTTGGAAGGGACCCCAGGGATCACCTGGTCCAACCTTTCCAGGTAACAGGGTAGTTGAGATGAGCTGGCCCAGCACCCTGCCACTTTGAGCCTTAAAACCGTCCAGTGTAGAGGAACCTACCTCTTCCCCTGGGAGATGATTCCAATGTCCAACTGCTCTCACAGGGAGACAGTTCCACTTGCAAAATACTTTTCATTTTAGGTAGTGGCAAGAGAGGAGAACTCCCAAGGGAGCTCACTGAACCTCAGCGCATCCAGACACACAGGTGTGTGCCTGGATTCACGCTGCCAGCGAGCACCTGGTGTGCCATCTAACTTAGACTTATTTGGGTTGGAAGTGACCTTAAAGATCATTCAGTTCCAACCCCCCCTGCCATGGGTAGGGACAGCTCCTACTAGAACAGGTTGCTCAAAGCCCCATCCAACTCACTTTAAACACTCAATAGTGTAGATCAAAACCAGACAGCTCTCAGCATTTGCAAAACTAAAGCCGGACCCAGCCCTCAGTGCTGTTCACCTGCAGCACGTGCCAGTACACCAGCATCTGCAGAGCCAGGCCCTGAACTGTGAGCAAATGAAATCCCAGTGGAAGCTGGGTTGTACTGGGCAAGTCTGCACTGCCAGGGATGCCTCTATCAAGCTTTCCATCCAACCCCCTGTCCCCTGCACTGTTCATTGACTGGTGTCCCAGTGTCTTTGCTAGGTTCCTAGCCCCTCCTGTGATTATCCCCCATGACGAGCTTTGGGCTTAATGAAACAATTGGATTAAGCCCCAAACCTCTGTGCAGATTACAGCTTTGGACTTCTCTAAGCACAACCTTTGTCAATGGACACACAGTTGCCATGGAAGTGCAGGGCTTTGGTGCTGCACCCTAACTCCCAAAGGCAGACTGCTTCCAGGGCAGGCCTTCCAGCACCAGCTCAGCAGAGTTAGGACATCTACAGAACACCAAAGCAACCTCCTGCTGCTTCTACCCAGTGCTGTCAGCCCTTCTGAGAAGCAGTTGAGGGTCCTTGCCCTGTGCCCACATCCACCCACATCCAGGTGGGTGCTTCCTGCAAGGGAAGGGCAATTCCTAGGAGTCCTCACCAATCTGCATTCTAACCCTGGGACTGCGCTGAGAGAAGCTCAGTTTGGGGCTGAGATCACAAATGGAGACTCACCTTTTGGTCTCCATCCGCTCTCTAGGAGGCAAAAGAACTTCTTCACAGTGATGAAAGTTCTCAGGATCCTCTCAGGAGATCTGAAAAGGGAGAGAAAAGGATTTGTTTAGCCTAATGCAATGTCCTTCATGCTGAAGGTTGCTCTAACACTCTGTGAAGCTCTAAGCCAGCCCTGGAAGCTCAGTGTCTGCAATAACACCCAGAAGGCACCTTATACTTAGCAGGAGCCTGCAAAGAGCCTTGGATGCTGGCTCCTGGTTTACATGAGAAGCCTTACAACAAAGCTGTAATTCAGCAGCAGGGGTGTCACGTCTCACAGAGCCAATATCGCACCCAAAACACCTCAGCATGAGCTGCTGGCAGCAGCAACAGCACCAGAGCAGCTTTCTTCATGTCCTGCTCTGTTCTGTGAAAGAGAAGTTCAGAAGTGGTTGTGTTTGCTGCCAGCCTGGAACAAGCATCAAGCTGGGGTCTTCTGCTCTCCACAGCAGAGTGAAGAGCAGAGTGGGTTGAATCGCTTCCTGCATTATTTCCGTGCATTTCTGAGCTCCCCAGTGAGCCTGCAGAGGTTGAGTAGCCCAAATCTTTGTGGGTGGTCAGCAATATGGTACAGCAGATGGAGCAGAGTCTGCAGCTCAGCTCAGCCTTTCTGACTTCAGGCTGAAATCCTCACCAGGGTTCACCTGGGTGCTGAGCCTGGGCTCGCTCCTGGCTGTGTGGGGTGAGGAGCAGCAGTGGCTGCCCCCAGCCCTCCCAGACAGCACAGTCTCTTGAGAGGAGCTCCTGGTGGGCAAGATCAAACAATTCACAAGAATGAATTGTTGAGAATGTAAGTGAGAATGCAACCGGTTGAGTGGGAATTGTCTCAGGAGACCAAACCTGGGGTTGGATAACCTCAGCTGGCAGGCAAGGGTGAGGTGTAAGGGTAGGCTGAGCAAGGGGTGGAAGGTGATCCTGCCCAGCCCTGATGCTCTCCTCCACTGAGCAGAGGGATGGTGCAAGACAGGAGATGGAGTCGTCTACAATGGCAAGCAGCAGTTGATGCCTGAGCAGGGTTAGTAGTAAATCACTGGTAGGAGAGTTGTGCACAGCAGCCTCCACCCTCCCTGGAGCCAGGGAACCTTCATGAACCATCCCATCCAGCTACAAGAGGAACTGTGACTGCTGAACTCCACATCCAGACACCAGAGCTTTTCTCCTCCATGGAAGGAGCTGCCCCAGCAGCTGGGAGCACACCTTCCTTGCAGGTGCTTTTGTCCTTCCAGACAATGACCCAGTTTCATCCCCTGAGATATGGATGAAAGGCCCTGAGAGACCAGCTGGAAGGAAAGGAGCTGTGCTGCAATCAGATTTGGCACCAGCAAGGGTTAGGGCCACAGGAGAGGGCTCTAAGATTCAGGTGTCACTTGGAGCTGGGGAAGAGGGAGCAGGAAGGCTGCAGCATGGTGCACACAGAGCAAAGCAGAGCCTCAAGGTGGCTACAGGGCTTCTCAAAGTATGCTGTGCCTACTTGGCATTCCCAGGAGGAGCAGGTCAGACTCATTTCAGCCCATAAAAGGGAAAACTGCAGCAGCTGGCACTCCTGCTCTTCCTTCCCCTTCCTGGTGCCAAGCTGGGCTTGGGCAAGAGCCAGAACCAGTTTACAGGCTGGTGGCACACCGTGCCTGTGCATGTGCTGGTTGTGCAACCAGGATAGCTGCCTGGCTGCACCCTCCTCCCCTCCTCCTACAGCTGCAGGAACCTCTTCCTAGCCCCATTCCTCTGGGGCTGGTGGCACCTGGGTCAGGAGACATCTGTCTAGGAGATGCTGCTCATCTGCCATCTAGCACACTTGGCTTGTCTGCAGAATAAATGGCCTGAAACTTGCAAGAAGCAAATTCCAGCAGCACCAGGTGCCCCATGATGGAAGAGGGAAAATCCCCCTCCCCAAGGGGCATCCCATGAACGTTCTGATCAGGGAATGCCCATGTCAGCAGGTCTCTGCAGCAGGAGCTGGGCTAGGAATGACGCTGGTGACAGGCTGGACAGGGAGATAGAGCAAGAGAGGGATTTAAGGAGAGGCAGGAAGTGAAACTCTTCGCACTCACAGCACAAGGACTGCTGCAGTCAGTCACACAAGGCTTCATTCCAGCTTTCTTCCTTCTGTTGAAAATGCAACCCCAGCTTCAATGCCAGCTCTGAAAGGATCCCTGCTTCCCTGTGGAAGGGAAGAAAGATGGAAAACGTTGGGCTTTGCCTCCTGATGGGGACACCTCCACACCGGAAAGGCAGCAAAAGGAATCGTTTGCTCCGCTGCAGGGAAAAGAAACCTCAAATCCCCAAATGTTGAAGGGTTTGCTCATGAGACTTATTAAACCAGAATTACAATTTCTAATCAGCTCCACTTCCCTGAGAGCCTGGTCTGACCCTACCTGCACTAGAAAACGAGGAATGCAAAGGTGGGTTGAAGCTGACCTGCTGCTCCAGGTCCAGAGACAGCAGCTGTAGTTGCTGGGGTTTTTAATTAACTTCGTTTACTGGAGAGCAGCAGAGCTGCTGGTGAGTCACTTTTTTTTCCCTAGGTCCTTGCTAAGCCAGTGCCCCAGCACTGTGGTACAGACATGACCACAAGAAATTAGATGTGAAATGAAGAAGAGATTAAAGCCCTCACTTGCACATTAAAGATCCTGTGGTCTTTGCTGGAGAGCAGGACTCCAGCCGCAGCCCAGCCTGCTGCCTGCCTGCCTGCCGGCCTGAGGTTCCCCAGGGCTGCTGCTGCAGCCACCTGGGCTGGCTGGAAAGCTGCTCATCTCCCACAGCAGATGGGCTCCAGAAGCAGCACGGAAGGGTGAAGCCCTTCTAGTGTGCACAGGTGCTGGGTTTCAAATGAGGATCGTGGGACCGTTTTGGTTGGAAGAGACCTTTAAGGTCATCAAGCCCAACCGTTCACCCAGCACTGCCAGGTCACCACAAACCATGGCCCTCAGCACCACATCTCCAAGGCTTTTCAGTCCCTCTAGGGATGAGGACTCCACCACTGCCCTGGGCACCCTGGTCAAGGGTTTGACAACCCTTTGGGGAAGAAATTGTTCCTTATGTCCAACCTGGGGCAGCTTGAGGCTTTGTCCTTTCCACTTGTTCCCTGGGAAAAGAAAGCAATCCCAACCTGCCTCCAGCCTCCTTTCAGGCAGCACTTTGGACAGTTGACCAATGTACTTTAGGTGGTTTTATCTGCATGTTTGTCAGATAGTGTTGGACAAAGGATTAACATTTCTCATATCTAACAGCTCTACTTCTGGGGTTTTAGCACTCATTCAATCAGCCAGCTAAGAAACTCTAACCCTCTTTACACCAGCAACCAAGTGGAACACCACCACATCTTGTTCCCGGCATCTGGAAGCTCCTTGCAACCTGCAGAGTATGCTGGAGATGGAGGTGCAGAGTTTATCAGCCTCAGAGGTCATTCTATTAACTTCTCCAGCTGCAGGGCAGGAGAGTAGGACTGCTTTTACTGGGAAAGCCGGCATTTGTAGGAATCCCTTCTATTCTTTCTACTGGGTGGCCTTCACCCTTTGGACAAAAGGTTTAGGACCCAAATATAACTCTTGGATATCATGGCTATGAGATTAAGCTCCTGTGCAACTGTTGTTCCAAGAGCCTCCTCACACACCAGGCTACTTGTCCCAGCAAGTTCCTTACTTACAGGATGGGATAAGGACCATTGGTCCAACTGGACCACCCTCTGGAGAGCACCTTGGTGTTGAAGGACCATGAGCCTTCCTTTCACTGCCTGGTTTGTGTTGGGGTTTGTTTTGTCAAATACTCCAAACTCCTATTTTTCCCCACATATTCTTTGATTTGCTTTGGGTTGGGTTCTTTTACAGGTGGGTGAATCCTAGCAAATGTTTGTAGCTGCTCTTGCAGTGGCCAAGAGAAGCCAGCACTGTGACTGATGTGGATTTCTTTGCTGTCTCCCTCCCCACAGGTCAGTGCATCTTACTACTCCACGCCAGGATCACTGGGGCACTCAGCAGCCATCGTCACCCTTCCCCACCTCCAGCACCACATGTCATCTTATATGTAAGTGAGGAGACCAAAAGACATTTGAGGGGGAGAAGGGGGGGGTGTGTTATTTCCTGTACCTTCTCCTGAGGCTTCTCCAGCCAAAGATTCTTGTGAGATGGGAGGTAAAGGCAGACCAGAGCACAGCTTCCATGTGCAAATCCACAAGGGAATGTCCCTGACTGGTCTAAGCAGAGGTCACATAGACTTAGCACCACAGCTGTTCCCAGCAGGAGAGCTGACCTTGCACCTTCTCCCTTACTCCAGTGTTCATAGTTCTGCCTCTTTCTCAACAGTACATTTTAAAGACTTGAAATATAAAAATACCTAATTGCTCCTCAAAGGTCTCTAGTTATTTATCTCACAACAGTGAGAGTCTCTGGTGTTTTGGAAGGGCTGACCCTTCAAAACTTGCCCAGGGTTACAGTTTGCAGATGATTCTGTGCTGATTTGTTTTCCTCTAGCCAAGATTCCCCTGCCTGGCACTGTGCTAGCCACCAGATGACCCCAGAGCAGCAAAAGCTGTCTGTAGGGCAATGGCAGCTCCACGGTGGTGAGACAAAGCTGGAGAAGCACTAGGACATGGGATCAGTAAACCTGGACCAGGCTCTTGGCACAGGTTCCATGCCTTAGCACAGGTCATGCCAGACCATGGCACATGTGCAACCCTGAGCACTAGAGAAACCCCAAGACCTTAAAATAAAGTGCAGAATGAGGATGGTGTGAGAGTGTTGGATCAGCTGCCTGCTCCGCACAGCTCCTTTTTCAGCCCTACAATCTCACTCCAGGGTTTGCAGGTCCTGGCCTTCAGGGCAAGTCCTGGATGAAGTGAGTAACCACTGCAGAATTAGAACACCCTGGCACAGAGCCTCACCTGCTCTCTGCAAGGCACAGAAGGAGAAGTCACCCTATAAAGGCAGGTGTGTCAAGTCAAACTTTCACATGGTTGTCCTGAACAGCAGGACAGAGAAACCCTTCTAGAAGTTATGGGATAGTCCTTGACTATCTACACAACTAGCCTGTGGTTTCTATTTTCTAAACAGTACCTGATAATTGCTGTGTTGGTCTGTAGCTTGTTAATATTTGGGAGCTGATCCCATTCCCCTTGGAAAGGAAAAAAACCAAACCAAACCAAACAACAACAACAATAATGCAGTTAAATTAGAAGTGCTATCCTGGAGACAATAATTACAGTTCTTACAAGAACAAATAGGAGAAAGTTGGGGCAAACATGCCATTTGCTCATGTTTTGCTGCATGGTCACACATGACTCCCTGTGGAGAAGAAGCTTCGGCACCTCAGCATGGTCCCAGAATCACAACAAAGAAGTGGAGAGGGGATCTATAAGTAATTTCCAGTCCAGTTTCCTCACCAGCCCAGAGCTGAGCCATTTACCTCCTTCTCTGCCCACTTTGCTCTCAAAGATCCTCATGGCAGCAGCTGAAGCCTCAGCATTGGTCTCTGCAGGGATCTGGTGGCAGAAGGAGGAGGAGAGGGTGGAAGATGGAGTTAGCACATGGGCTTCTGCAGGAGCAATGCTCCTCCAATAGCCCCTGGTGACACCAGAGGCCAGCAGCTGTAGGGCCTCTGGCTCACCACATCCTTCAAAGGCAGAATGAAATCCTGGTGCTGTCTCTTAGATGGAGCATCTGACTGCTCTCCTCCATACTGTGCTGCCTGAGGACAGGGACACATCAAGCACTCAACCAGCTCTATCAATGGAGGCCTCACCTTGCTAGGTAGAGAGCAGCAGCTTCCTCCTCCACACCACTTGTCTCGTTGCCCTTGGCTGGCATTTCTGGGGCAGCCACCACTGACTGCTTTGTTCCACTCCTCCTGGCTCTTCTTTTATTCACATCCCCTCTGGCACGGAGTCACAGGCAGGCTCTCCTCGCTCCACAGTAAGGGCAGCACCCAGACACTGGCTGATGGCAGAAGAGGCTGCAGGCGAGGAGCTGTCCCAGAGCCAGCAGCACCAGTTCCCAGCTCAGCTGAGACAAGGAGCTGCAGGGGCAGCTGCTGCTCTCACTCACCCCTCTGTTCCCCAGGTGCGTGGCTCTGCACTCCTACACGGCGCACGGCCCCGAGGAGCTGGAGCTGCAGAAGGGGGAAGGGGTCCGTGTCTTCGGGAAGGAGCAGGAGGGCTGGCTGCGGGGCATGTCCCTCGTCACCGGCAGAGTCGGCATCTTCCCCAGCAACTACGTCGCTCCCCTCTTCAGGTCTGGCTGTTCTCACAAGGAACAAAAGCACGTGGAGAGGGAATGGGGTGACACCTAAGAGTTGGGGTCTTCTTCCCACAGGGATTTCTGCAGTGCTAGCAAGGGCCATGAGTCCCTGGAGTTAAAGATCTCTTCAAACCCCAAATGCTCTATGGCTGACAGCTGGCAGCTCCCACTCCTTTTGTTTCTCCATGTACTGACTTGCTGCATGCACCACGTGGGGGTCACAGCTCCTCCAACAGCCTGGTGCCACAGCAGGGAGAAGCCAGAGGGGGGCCAGCAGTGTTCCCCTCAGAGAGGGGACAGAGCCCAGCTGAGTGAACAGCTCAACATCAGCCTTAGTCCAGGTGTTTTAAACCTGAGACGTCAACAGAGACATCGGCAGCTTTTCCCTAGACTGTTGAATTCAGCCCCAGAGCCTTAGGGGTGGCACAACCGGCACGTTTTGATGAGCCTAGGACCAGGATGAGTGGCACCATGTGTGTGTGCTTGGACTCACCTTTATTCCTTTTGGATGACTCCAGCTGGGCTTTGTCCTGCCAGGAGGGAAACCACAAACTGAAGGCTCTCTGAGAGCAGGCATTGAAGCACTGGACACCATTGATCTAATGAAACCAACAAGCATTAGAAAGAGCAATAATTAAAATACACTATTTAGGAGAGAGGGAGGGAAAAAAATGCCTATGTCCTTGGTTGCCCTGAATATGCTCAGGAGTGAAGAGCAGCTTAACATGTAGTGCTCTGCTTGCTCTGCCTCTGCAGAGGGGCAAAGTCAAAGCAGGACTGGGATATTGTTATTCCATGGCTGGAAACTGATCACGATGAGAGCTTCAGCTCAAGGTGCCATCCAGCATGCCCTGTGCAGGGAAGGGGTAAGATGGGGTAGGAGGGAAGGCATTTGGGAAAGTTGCAAGGGGAAGGCTGGTGTTGGGTTGTCCCTTTTGAGATGCCATGGGGTTACTGTCACAAATCTAACCCTGTTTGGGAACAACTTCTCAGAAATCAGGTGCAGAGAGACAGAAGCCCTTGTAACAAAGGCACCAGAAACTGGGGGGTGACTGCAGCACCCACAGCATTCCCCCCCACACCCTGCCCTGGCAGCAGTGCAGCTGCACTGAGCCATATCGAGCTGCCTTTGGGGCAAACTCTGGCTTTCCTGGCACACTCAATCCCAGCCTCACTGGTTCTCTTTGCCCTTTCCCACAGGAAATCCAGTCTCTCTGACTCGAAGGTACCTTCCCTGTATGCCTCCTGGACGCTGTCCACCTCCTCGCTCTCCTCCCAGGGGAGCATCTCAGAAAACGGCCCGAGGCAGAGCAGGCCCCTGAAGGCAGCACTGCTGCCTGTGCCCATCCCTCTGCCTGGCAGGAGCACGGGCACAGGACAGGCATCGCTGCGTCGCAGCCGTGGCAGCACCCGGAAGAGTAAGTGCCTGGGGGCCTTGGGGGAGGGAGAAGCCAGACTTGTCCCCCACCAAACCAAACTGGCTGCCTGCAACCAGCACCAGAGCCCTAAAACTGAAGTAGGAGGGTGGAAGCTTTCCTGGGTGGTCCCCTCCAGAGCTGGGCTCCAATATGAGCAGAGAGCAGCAGCACCCTGAGGCCCTCACCAACATCTCCTGTGACCCACAGGTGAGCTGGGGGGGCCACACCAGGCTTGAGGACATGGAGTGACCGTGCTGTCACCCAGATGCATGTCCCCTGTGAAACCATTTCCTAGTATTTCCAAGCTGAGCTGCAGTGCACAGGACAGGCAGCATTGCCATACCAGGATAGGGGCTGCAGGTGAAGGAAAATGCCATCTCCTAGCTGAGTGGGGCAAAGCCTTCCCTGACTGCTGTGGATCAACACTCCAGGCTGGCAGGGGAGGAGGTGAAATGCCATGGGGGGTTAATTCCCTGCAAAAGTGGAATTGCAGGGCTGGGGGTGATGCCAGCTGGCTCACCTGTACCAACCAGCACGGCCCCAGCGCCTGGCATGTCTTGCTTCTGGGTAGCAGCTGATGGCCATGTCCTCAGCAGGAATGGGCACAGCACTCAGCATGCACTGGTTAGCCAAAAATCTTTAAACAACAGAGTAAGAGAGGCCATTAGATGTAAAACTGCCCTCCTGTAGCAAACAAAACCAAACTCCAGCAAGGCAAACATGAGCTGAGCAAACCCAAAAGGGGCTTGTGCCCTCATCTTGGAGAGCATAAACCAGCAAATCCAGCCCTTGAAATCCACAGCACCCAGCACAGGGCACAGCAGCTGCAGCTGAAACAGAAATGGGGAGAAAAAATCCCAGTTACACACACACAGCCCTGCCCCCTAAATTAGCTTTTGTGGCTCTGGAGAAAGGTTTTGGAATTGTCACAGAGGGCTCCAGTGCCATCCTCAGAAGTCATTAAAAAAAAGGGGGGGGGGGGAAGGTTAATTTAGGCACTAATAAGAAAAGAACAAGAGAATAAAAATTCAGTTCTGATGAACTTGCAACCTGAACACTTCATGTATTCCTGGTACCTCAAAAAGAACAGAGTCATATCAGGAGAAGCAGGCAAGAGGATGATCAAGAGACTAGAATAACTTCTATTTCAGGAGAAAGAGAAATTTCAGCTTGGAAATATCTGAGATGCATAAAATGATGAATAGCCTGGAGGGGAGAAAAGATACTTCACCAAATAAAGAGAAGCTGGAGTCACCCACTGAAATTGCAGAGTCAAAAGCCTTGATGTAGCAGAGTTAGGGGGGGGGGGGGGGGGAAAGCTCCATATCTATTTTTCTTGTCCTCCTCCACAAAGATCCAATCCATGTGTCTCACCTGCATAGCCTGGGGCTGCAGGAGATGCTCCTGCCAAGGAGGAGAGGGAGCTCTTATGAACCCCCCTGCAAGGCTGGTGAGGAGCCCATGGTCCTACCCCCCCAACTGTCCCCATCCAGGGTCATTTGAATAATTCCAGAGGGCTGACTCAGCACAGAAGCAGCCAGTGTTTCTGGTTCCAGTTCATAGGGGCAGGTATGTGGTGGTCTGTGGGGAGCCCAGAGCATCCCTGAGAACGGGGCTGTCGGTGGGGACTGTGACCACTGCTCCCCTCTGCCCATGCCATGGGGATCTCTGCTGACTCTGGGGTAGCTCTTGCTCGCCTTTGCCCATGCCATGGGGATCTCTGCTGACTCTGGGGTGGCTCTTGCTCCACAGATGGGTCCCTACAGAGGCCAGGGCAGGCAACGACCCCGGTGCTGGTGGCCGGCTCCCTGCGGCGTCCTGCCATGGCTGCGCTGCGGCCTCAGCAGCTGCAGCTCTTCCACACCATCCCTCCTGGAGCCGGCACGGCTGAGGCAGCAGCGAGGTCAACCTTCTCCCAGGAGGCTTCCCCAGCCGTGGGAGGCAGAGGAGGGGAGAGCAGAAGCCCCTCAGTGTGCAGCTCGGTGATCCTGGATGCCAAGGAGCCTCCAACCAAGAGCGAGGCAGCCCCGAAGCCGCCAGCCTCAGCCCCTCCGTCCATCCTGGTGAAACCAGATACCTCCCGCAACAGCGCCGAGAAGGTACGGCCAGGGGTCGCCTGCTGCTTCAGGG
Source organism: Dryobates pubescens (assembly GCF_014839835.1). Taxonomy (NCBI): domain Eukaryota; kingdom Metazoa; phylum Chordata; class Aves; order Piciformes; family Picidae; genus Dryobates; species Dryobates pubescens. The sequence continues at coordinate 13,765,797 of NC_071627.1, forward strand.
GTTCCCAGCCCTCCGGGCAGGTGTTCAGGGCCAGCCCGGTACTGAGCAGCGCCAAATCCCTTGAGGGCTTCACTCCATTCTCAGCAGGTTTTCTCTTTTCACTGGTACCCACGTTAAGACAGCAGGTGTTTGCGTTGCTGACGCTGCTCTTCAGATGAAGCCCTTTAAAAAGGCAAGATTCTGCTTTACATGTTTCCATGCAAAACATGTTCAGTCACGATCAAATCTTGAGACTCCTCTGAGGTCTTACACCGGGCAAGAGCCCCACTAAGGTCCCTGAGAGTCTGGGAGGAAAAAAGCAAATGCCACAGACCTGGGTGTTAGACCAGATGTCAGGCTGGTCTGACAGAGCTCCCCCCTTAACTCCATTTGGAACAGGAATTCCTGTGTCCTCTGTCAGCCAGAGGGGAATTTCACAAGGATAAAATCCTCCTGCAAACAGCCCTTGTGACCAATTTTTCTTCCTGGGGCACCCAGAGAGTAAGTTGCTCCACAAACCCATGAAAGCCAGCCAACCTCCAAGCTTCCAGGAGGAAAGTCACCAGCTGGAGAGCAACCAGGGGGTTTCTTCGAGGGGCATATCAGGACAGGAAAACCCCTCCTTGCATCCACTGCCTCCTGCTCTGCCCCCAAACTCTCTCCCCCTGACTTGGGTGGTGGCTCTCTACTCTCCCAAGTCTCTGCCATAGCTGGTGGCACTGCTGGACCACACCGTGCCAGTCACTGGTGTCTCTTTCCCCTGCCGTCAGCTGCACATCACACATGGGTATCACATCACACACAGAGGCATCCTCTGCCCCCAGGAAGGAGTCAGCCCCACTCAGCTCACCTCTGGTTCTCCAGGGCAGATCACAGCTGGGAGGATGGGTGGCTGCTGTTCCCACCCTGACTCTGGTCCCCTTCTCGTTGCAGCAAGTGAAGACTGTGAGGTTCCAGAACCACAGCCCCCCGCCACCCAAGCGGCACAGCCTGCAGCCCTCGCTCAGCCTGCAGCCTTCGCCCAGCCTGCCGCGGGGCAGGACGGAGCCAGCGGCCGTGCTGGAGGCGCTGCTGCCAGAGCCAGGCCCCGAGCTGGCCCTGCTCTACTCCCCCCGGCTCGGCTGCAGCCCCCTGCCCCAGCGGCGGGCGCTGCACCCCAAGGTGCTGGCGCTGGAGCTGTCGGGGCCGCTGACCTTCCCCGGCAAGAAGAGCTACAGCAGCATCTCTGCCAACTGAGGGGTCCTGCTCTGCTGGTCTCCTCAGCTCCTCTGCTCCCTGCCTTGAGGGGCCAGCACCTCGGAGCCCCACCAGCCTGCTGCCTCCACTGCTGCCCATCCCACGGCAAGGGGCAGCTGTTCCCCACATCCCCACAATTCCACTCCACCAGCACCCACAGGACCTGCAAGCCTGAGGCTTGTGCAGAGCTGGGAGAGCTTCCGAGGGAGCAGGATGGGGCAGGACAGCATCCAGCTCTGCACAAAAGCGTCCTGGCCTGGCCCCAGCTGTGCTGAGCACGGCTAGAGGAGCCCCAGGGAGACGTGAAGCAGGTTTGTGGCATCCACAGAACCGATGTTCTTTGGTGCCCTGCAAAGCTGCCTGTGAGGAGCAGCAGGAGGGGGAAATCATGCAGGTATCAGAGACAGCTGAGCTGGTTTTGATCTCCTCACTGCTGCAGGAAAGCCCCTGGAGATCAAAACTCAGGTTCATTACCTTGCTGCTTCTGCAGGGTAAAGAAACCATAAATCAAAGGCAGTGAGCTCCTGGCTGGTTCCTGTTGCCTTGTTTGGTTTTGTTTTTGCAGGGGCAGGGTGGATGGTTTCACCCAGGGCTTTGTGTTATTATTTTTTTCTTTTGTTGTTAGGTTAGTTGCTTCCTTGCTTTTCTCTTTGGTTTTAGCCCACAAGTTTTAACACAAAATACAGTTTAAAAGGTGACTTGGAGAGGAAAGAGATGCTAGAAAGGGATATGCCAGTGCCACAGGCACCTGGGCTCTGCGCACTGACCTGCTTCTCCTCGTTGCTTGCTTTCCTCTGTGTACCCACCAGCTACCTCCATGAGCTTGCTCCAGCTCCTTCCCACCACCCACCCCCTCAGACAGTGCTTTGTAAATATCCTGGGTGGAGCTCAGGGGTTTGAGCCCACATTAAGGTGCATGGGACGTTCTCTGTGTGACAGAGCAGGGCCCGGCATTGATCGTGCCACGGGCCACCCCCTGCCAGCACAGCACCAGCACCAGCCTGCAGCTGGCCCCATTCCAGGAAGCCTGCTGTGAATCCAGGGCAAAGCAGAGCAGGTCAGAGCTGTGCCCTGCTCTCCAGCAAACCCTGTGGAACAGCTTCTGGTCTTCACGCTTGGTTTTTACTGCCAGTTTGGAGTCCAGCAGCTCCCATCCTAGCCACTAACACCACCTGCCACATCTCCTAACAGCACTGGCTGTGCTTCATCCAGGATGGCTGTGAAATCCCATCCTTGGCTAATGGCACACAAAAGCCATGAAATTAACTCCACTGGTCAACAGAAGCTCTCTGAGGCACTGCAACAGCCCCAGAGAAGGATGTTTTCTACTGGAACTAAGAAAAGGAATGGATAAAATCATTCCCTACTCTGCAGGCCCTGCTCTTTTACTCTCAGATGTTTTGTCTATGGAGCAGGAAGCTGGTGCCTGCCTGTAGAGATTTTGAGCAGCTGCAACAGCACAGAAGTTCCTCACATGGTGCTCATTGTGACCCCAACCAGAGCCTGCTGACCAAGCGTCCCAGGCCTTTCTAGAGCTGACCTCCCCAGAGGGTGATAGTGGCACAGGAGGTTGGTGCTACACAAGGATTCATCATGCACCTGGAAGCACTGGCAGAGAAGGAGCAGCAAGACATGTGAAACCCAGAGGAACACTTGGCAGGGATGTGCATGCAGAGAAGGAAGAGTTCCTGGCTTTCACTGCCCTCAAACCAGTGTCCTCATCTCACGCCCATGTAACAGAGCCAAGGTCTAACTTTGGTTTGGTGAGCTGGGTGACACAGCTGGAAGCAGCTGGGCTCTGTTCTGGTGAGACATCAGGGTGATCCCAATCCTACTCTACAGAGAAGGATAGCCACAAGCTCCCCAGCCGCAGCAGAGCTTAGTGTCCCCAGAGAGCCAGGAACAAGATTGATGAGCTAAAATCTTCCTTGTTACTGACAATCGACCCTGTCCTGCAAGACTCCTTTGTGAACAAAGCCACCCTCTCATCCCAAGATCAACAGCAACAAGGTCTCACATGCCCACAGGGAAGCCTGCAAAATCCCTCAGCCCACTGCAGGACACTAAAGTCTCAAGAGAAATAATGCCCAAAGCAGCAGGGATCTCTTCTGGACACGGCACTTCACCTGCTGCATTGTGCCAAGTGACAACGTCAGGCTGGTGGGACAGAGGAAGCTGTGACACATCCACGGGCAGGCAGAGGAAGCACTGGCAGCTCTGGTACAAGAGCAGGCAGCTATTTTGGGGCAGATGTCTCAGTTTCTTGCACAGGATATTTCAGAGCTTTGATGCTATGGTGACAAGTGCCCTAAATATCTTCCAAATGTGTAGGGAGAGAGCTGCAAACAGGACCTGTTAAAGCAACAGCTCTAATCAGTGTCCTGCTCCCACAGGCACCCCTGCCCACTGGTTCCACACTGCAGCCACCAAGCAAAGCAGCTACATCCTCCTCACCTTCCTTGGTGATCCTCACCTTGCCCAGTCCTCTCCTTGCAACACCTAGGAGGAGGCACCTGGACAGTGCTATCACACCAAGGAACAGCCCAGAGAAGAGGGAGCAGAGCTCTGATGTTTCTCTTCCAAAAGCCCAGGCTGGAGCAGAACCTGCTGGAGCCAGCATAGAGTTTTGACACAAGCCCTGAGCAAGGCAGTGCCTACCAAGTGACCCTTGTCTCCACAGAGAAGCTGACCACACTGGGTCTGTAAGGGGGTAATTCTCTGAGTGCAGCAGACCAAGAACATCTGTTCTGGAAGTCTCTTTGGCCACCTTTGCTCCACAAGCAGAGCCACCACGCTGCTGCCTTGGAGCATGAGCAAGCTCCATGTTTGTTGGTTGTGCTCTGGGCTGCCCAAAGCATCACTGCATCTTCCCTGAGGATCTGCTCCAAACCCCTGTCCCTCTCTGGCTGCTGTCATCCAATTTGTGTTTGTTTCAGCTAGGTAGTGATGAAGAGGGAGGCATCACATGGATGTGGGCGAGCTCTTCAAGGGTTTCTGTTCTTTTTGTAGATGCATTTAATTTTCCTCCTGCCTTCCCACCTTCCAGGCTCCCTTCAGCCCATTGCCCCAGTGAAGAGAGGTTAGACCAGCAGCATTGGGACCCTGCCTGGTCGTTCCTGAGCTGGCCAGAAGGTCTCATGAGGGAAGGTCACCCCTTGTCCTTCAGGAGCATCTCCCCTCTGCACTCTCAATGGCATGGAGAAGCTGGTCCAAGCCCTGGCCCTGCTCAGCCACCCAGTCTGCAGTCTTCTGTTTTACCACCAACCATCGCCTGAGACACAGAGCACAAAGAAAGCAGCTTTAGGAAGGCAGAACACCATTGCAGGTGTCTGCAGCCTCCTGAGCTTCTGGAATGAGGACATCACTCCTGCTGGCCCAGCTGGTGGTGCTGGGGCTGATCCAGGCTCCCACCACCCAGAACATCATGGCTGTCAGCAAAGGAGCTCTGGACAAGGGCACAAAGCAGCACACAGGGACCACCAGTGACCCTCTCTGAAGTTCTTGAACTGGGCTGATTTTCTGTCTACTCATTTCTGCTGCCCAATTAATGACTTAGAGCTGGAATCACAGCACCCCTCAGCTCAGCTTTCATTGCTTGCCTGGCCTGGCAGAGACCTCCCTGTGCTCCACCAAGTGATTGCTCCCAGCCTTAGCTGCTCTTGTGTCTCCAGGTGAACAATGAGCAGAGGCAGCAGAGGCAAGAAAACCAACATCAGCTGATGCTCTGCACATCCCTCAGAGAGGGTGCATCCCTGACCCATGCACACACTGAGGAGCCTCCCAGGTTCTTTCCAACTTCTCGTTCTGTGACTCTTTTCCCACATGGGGTGTTGGGAAGGGATCCCAAAGCAGTGCATGGGCTGGCACACAGCATTCCCGACAGCAGGCAGGCTGATGAAGACTGCACACGTAATAGTAATACAAAACCACCCATTTATACCAAAGCTCAACCCAAAATAAATCAGAAGGGCAGCCGAGATCAGCCAGGGGTCATTCCCTCGATCCCTGCGGAGCAGCCCAGGGGATTGTGCTGGCTCCTTCCTGCATTGAGCCTAGGGAACAGCAGAGCCTTGCAGCCCCACTGCTGTACACAAGCACCTAGAAGTGACCATTTTCACATGGACATGCTCAGAGACGGGAGGGTATCAAATCTTCCCTTCTTGGTGGTGGGTGGGAGGGGGAACTAAACCCTGTGCATTTAGTTTGCTGTTCAGAGATTTGCACAAACTGGGTGATGCTGAATATTATTATTTTTTTTCCATGATGTGAAACTCTTTTTTTTTTTTTTTTTAGAAGGCTTTTCCAACTGAGCACAGCTGGGGAGAGGAGAGGAGAGGAGGCAATAAACACAGATCTTAGTTTTCTGGTTTATATTAATCTTCAAGGTATTTATTTTGTATTTCTGTAACCAACCCCCTCCCCCTAGTTTCAAAGCATTTTCAGCCCTCAGAAGTTTACTCATCTAAGTTTCTAGCACTGGTTTTTAGCTCTGTAGCCTGTAGGTTAATTAAACTAATTAGAGCTGAGCAGATCACAGCTCCTCACACCCCGCAGGAGCAGGATGGGGTTGCAGCATGCGCGCAGCTGGCCGGTGCTGGGGGGTCACCGAGAGGAAACACGGCTCCTGGTGATGCCTTCAGCACCCAACACGTGTGGTTCTCCATCCCTTGGAAGCTCCTGTGCTACCATTAAAACGTTTTGCATGAAAAAACAACCCAGGAATGTTCATTTGTCCTTTATTTCGGGGTGCTGCTTCACCAGCTGGGAACACCGTGGTGGAGTCACTGTCCCTGGAGGTGTTCAAGAGGGGACTGGACGTGGCACTTGGTGCCATGGTTTAGTCATGGGGTCTGGGGTGACAGGTTGGACTTGATGATCTTTGAGGTGTCTTCCAACCTTGGTGATTCTGTGAAACAGCAAGGAGGAGAAGAAAGAGGATTGCCTGTGGTGGTGGTTGGGAGTGAAGGCTCTGCTCTCCAGCCAGGCTCTGGCTCATGCTTCTGCTGTTTTTAATGCTTTTTACCCCAGCAGGCACCTACAAGCACAGGAGTGACAATGTCATGTCATCATAGGATGATAAGAGGCCTCTCACTCCAAGAAGGATGCTGAGCTGCTGGAACAGGTCCAGAAAAGGGCAACAAAGCTGGTGAAGGGTCTGGTGAGGAGCATTTGAGGGCCCTGGGGTTGTTTAATCTGGATAAAAAAGAGGCTGAGAGGAGACCTTCCTGCTCTCTACAACTCCCTGAAAGGAGGCTGGAGCCAGGTGGGGGTTGTTGTCTTCTCCTAAGGAAGAAGTCACAAGACAAGAGGAAATGGACTCAAGTTGCATCAGGGAAGGTTCAGGTTGGACATAAGGAACACCTTCTTCCCCAAAAAGTCTGACCCAGGCTGCCCAGGGCAGTGGTGGAGACCCCATCCCTGAAGATGTTTCAAAGCCATAGAGATGTGGTGCTGAAGGACACAGTTTAGCAGTGGGGTTAATGTTGGACCTGATAACCTTAAAAGCCTCTTCCAATCAAAATGATTCCCTCCTTCTCTGCTTCTGACTTCTTTTTTAAAGTCTCCTTTTTAAAGTGCTTTGCAGCCACTGGCCAAGAGGAGAGCACAGCACTTTGCTCCCTTTAGGTAATCAGAAGAAAGTCCCTGAAGGCAGGGACAGGACCCCCATCCTGCTTCCATCACCCTGTGCCAATGCTCTGTGGCACTGCCCCTGTGCTCCAAACTCTTCAGGTGAAGGAGGAGCAGGGCACTGCTGCTCTCCCAGCAACTGCAAACAGATCTGCACTCAACGTTTAGATCACAGAGGCCAGCTGAAGAGAGCAGCTTAGGCTCACCTCTCAAAGGCACCACTGGGTTGTGAAACTGCTGTGAGATGAGGAGCTGGCAGAAGGAGCAGGTTATAGCATGGCACCCAGGTCTAACTTGCTGGGGTGCCTGGGTAGGAGATGGGGACATTGGGCACAATACCCACAGAAGGGGACCAGAAGCAGCAGAGACATTGCTGTGAGATCCTCACACATTTTATTTTTGCAACCAAGGCTTTCTGCATGGTGGGTAGTGAGGGAGAAGGGCTGGATGGGCAGAAGACTCATGACTCAAGCTCCCTCCCAGGGAGGCTTAACTGGGACAGTCTCAGCTAAGCAGCAGCATTCCCATGGGGTTGGGTGGCAGCTGCCCTCTCAGCAGCAGCCAGAAGCCCTGGCCAGCCTCCACCCAGGGTCCCTGGGAAGGAAGAGGAGGAGGATCAGCTTCTCCTTCTCATCCTGTATGTGCTGCTGAGGTCACTCCAACAGTGAGCTCAGAGGGCAGATCCAGACCTGATCTGGTGAATTCCTCTGCACTTTGGGGAGCTCATTGCAGCTAGTGACCTGGAACCTTCTGCCCAGTACCAGCAGAGAGAAGACATCCTGAGAGGTACTGGACACCCAGAGCTTTGACTAAAAGCAGGATGCTTGGTGTGTGAGAGCCCTTAGCTCTGCCTTGGAAGAGCTCCTTGCTGCCTGACTACACAGTGACATTGCCTGTACAGCATCTGCTCCAGGCAGCACCATTCCACAGCAGCTGCCCCCCTCACAGCCCTGCTCCCACACAGCACTTTAAAATCACGAGCACCTAGTCAGGGCTTCTGCTCCACCATAAACCACAGACTGGGGTTGTGTGGTGCAGGGGACAAAGCAGCTCCTCAGGTTTACTGTGCTGGTTCTGCTTTGCAGAGGCATGGAGGTAATAGAGCAGAGGTTCAGAGCAGGAAGGAGCTTGGCTGCAGCATCTTGCACAGGGTGGTGCCAACAGTACCTGGGGCTGTGGGTAGGATCCACAGAACTGGAGGATCCTTGTGGAGAAGAGGAGCAAATTCCTAGGATTAGTTCTACCCTTCTGCATTACTTTACAGCAGTTTCCTCTCAAGGGTTGGGTTGCTTCTGTGACTTCTTGCTGCAGAGCTCCACACTCACTTCCACCACATCTACAGTAAGGCTCAAGTGCTTCCAGAGCAAGTGATGATATTCAGAAGGTCCTCAGCAGCTCTCAGCTGTGCCACCACAAACTGCCTCTTGGATGACGAGAGCCATGCCACAATCAGACCTCCAGTTCTGTTAACAAACCACTCATGGCTTCACTGGAAGGGGCTTCAGGAGCCCATGCTGATTTCCCAGGGTGGAAGGGCTCTGCTGTGTGCTGGAGTCACTCTCACTGAGGTTCCCAGCCCGTGTGACAGGAAAGGGTTGGAGCTGCCACAGGACAAGAACTGCCCAGCTCCAATGGTGCCCCTCAGAAGTGGGGTAGAAATATTTCAAAAGGCCTCTCTGAACCAGTCTCAGCAATTCCTGGGCAGCTCTCCCCAGCTCAGCACTGCTGTGCATCTCTAGCTCCTCACCACCCTTTCTGCTGCTCCCTACTTCAGGCAAATCCTCCCAACACAAGGCCCTGCTGGATAGTAACAGCTTCTGCTTTAAGTGAAATCATGGATTCTGGGTGCTCTGCTGGTGCCACAGTAGTCTGCTTGCACAGCCTGGAGGGGATTCATAAGCTGAACCCCTGAGCAGGAGGAGCTGCCCCAGCCCCACTTCAGGCATTTCAGAGAAGCTCCAGCAGCAAGCTCTCAGCTCTCCCCAGCTCCTGGGCTTCCAAAGAGATTTGTTTTCTATATACACCAGACATTTGTAATGTTGAGCATGGGGTTCCTAACTCCACTCCTTCTTTCAGACAAAGTCCTGTCCTCAGGATCTATCCTGGGAACAATAAATGATGACAGAACCTCAGAGGGGTCAGTATGCTTTCTGTCCTGAGCTGGTTTCCCCACTGCTGCATGATGCAGCTGGTGGCACTTGGTGGTCCTCTGAGCTCTTCAATTTCCTTCTGTAAGAAATGTTATCCATGTCTCCACATCTCAGAGAGAAGTACCCACCTGTTCTCCTGAAGGGAGGGAAACTGGAGGGCACAGAAAGCCAGGAAATATCCTGTGGTGCTACAGCAGGAAACTGGAAGAGGCAGGAAATAAAAGCAAGAGCCCAGCTCTGTGGCTGTCAATATCTGCAGTGCGAAACCCGGCTCAGAACAAAACAAACCACACTTGTAAATGCTCCCTTTGCAGGTTTCTCTGACCAAAATCACAACGTGAAGACTCCCAAGTAAGGCCACAGTTCTGTTAATGATGTGAGAAATCCAGCATGTATCCTGTGACCAGCTTCACTAGGAAACCAAGCACAGGACCAGCAGAGCAGTGACATCTCCTGGAAGCCACCAAACCAACCAGCACAGAAAACAAACCCAGCTTTCAGCTCTGCCGTGCTCATTCCCCCTCAGTTTGGCTGCTTCACTTGAGGCTGTAACAAATCCCACCACTGCTTATAACTTGCCTCTCATGGTATAAACTAAGCTTTTACTATCATAATCTCTGCTTCTTGCAGCTAACAAAGGTGCTTTTGGAGAAGGAAATGAAGGAAACTTTGCTGGCCAGCTGGCTTCACCTGATCCTCAGGTGCTCTTTGTGGAGCACTGGAGATAAACACAATTTGCACCCTCCATTACAGGACATTCACAACCAGCTTCTCTACACAGACCCCAGCTTGCTGAGGAGAGGCATTCCAAGCGTGGTCCTCCAGTTTGCCTTCAAACCCCCTGCCCACAGCTGAGAAGGGAGCTTCAGCATGTTACTGTTTCTGCTCAAGAAAAGGCAAAGGGCCAGAGGAAAATAATTTTATTGTATCCCTGTTGAAAAGAGCTGGGGGGAGCTTACATGCAGAGTTGGGGGGGGCAGGGCTGGGGGGAGGCTTTTTTATTTTTAACAGAGCAAATGCTCATCCTTTCTTGTTGCAGGTGCTTTCAAAGTCACTCTCTGAACCTTCTGACAGCCAGGGACCACGCAGTTCAGTGGACCAGATAAACGATGGTGTCCCCAATGTCCTTGGTCAGGCCATTCTCGGTGACGCGGACGTGCTTCTCCTCCAGGTCAATGTGGAAGGTGGCCTGCTCCAGAATGGGAGTCTTCTCTGCTTCTTCTCTGCCAAGGACTGGGACACGGCGGGGCCCTAGCACAGGGTCATCAAACCTCATCAGCTTCACTTTGGAGAGGTCTGCAGGCAAAAAAGAGCAGCTGGTCAGGCCCCGGGATCAGCACGCAAGCTACGGCAGCCGCAGAAGCGATCGAACCACACTGAACGCTTGGTGCTTCTCTATCTTCTCCAAGGAAACCCTTTCTCTGGGAATTACAGTGGGGAGCTACCCACTGAACATCTGTCCAGTCACTCAGGGGTTACACAGGAATGCACCAGCAGAGGTGAGGATAAACCACACAGAAATACCAGCTCTCAGTGCCACGCTCCAACCACCAAACTTTCCCTCTCTGGCCTTGGGACAGCTCTGAGTGACTAAACAGTCGTGGGATCTTTTACTGAGGAGTTAATTTGGGAGCCTGGGAGGAAGGAGCAGGTGAAGGTTAATTTGAATACCACCCCCTATTAAAACACACGCTAATAAAAGGCTGCTAAGCAGCCCACGAACAATCTCTAGGCAGCCTGGGATCATTCAGCCAAGCCTTCCTCCAAGCACCACCTTCAGGCCCTTGTGCACCAAGAGAACAGCGACACCTCCTGGAAAAGACAGTGAGGAACTCCTGTGTAAGCCCAACGGTCTTGCTTCCAACTGCCCACCCAGCAGGAGACCAGCAGATAGAGACACACCTGCAGCATGTGCAGTGCATCTCCCCCTGGCCGGGTTTGCTGCCTGCTCGGTCAGACATTCCAGTGTGCACCAACATCAGCCTGCAACTGTCTTTGTTCCACAGCTAAACATTAAACACAGGCTGCTGGAAGATGGAAAGGATGAAGGGAAAAAACAAACAGCAAAAACCACTCTGCTGGCCCACAAGCGGTTGGATGAGGTCCAGTTTCCTTCTTACACCCAGCTCACAGCACTTCAAACTTGTTTGATTCTTAACTCCTGCATTCTTCAACAGAAACACAGCTGGTGTTCCTTTAAGAAAGCTGTTTACCCTTCCTTACACTGGCCAGAAAACTAATGTCCAGCATGGAACTGCATCATGCCTTACTGTGTTTTCCAGGGAAGTGGGTAAGTGAGGAACACTGCAACTATCAACACTGGTTATTGCCAAGAAGAATCACGGAGTTCCAAGGAACCCACCCTGTAATAGTGCTACAGAGACCACCTGGGGACTATCAGGACACACTAGCACTTAAACTGCCCACAGCACTTAAAGAACTAACTCTTCTGCTTAGAAGCAGCAAGGGGAAAACACAAGGGGAAATATCATTGACAGTCATCTCTGGCTGAAGCTAGGGTTTGGGGTGCCAGTGGCAGAGCAAGAGCCTAATAAGGAACCCTACAGCAGGGTGGCTTAACTGTGTGTTCTCTCTCTCTTGTGCACTCCCACAAAGTTTCTGGCTCTTTTCTAAGCACCTACAGCAGCAGCACAAACTTCAGCAGCCCTCTGTCCCTACTTGTCTCCTGGAAAGGTTCCTCAGCTCAGTCTGTGGAGGCAGCCCTGTGTGCCAGCATCTTACCTTTGATTCCTCTGTCCATCTTCATCAGGCGCCTGATCACTGTCTCTCTGTTGTCTCCTTGCCTGATTTCAATTTTTGTAGAGAAGTGGCCATTGGATGGTTGAGGGTTCACCAAAAACACAGACACACTGGGCTGTGGGAAAATCAGCACAAGGATTAAAGGAGAATCTGCATTTGTGATCCAAGCCTCAGCCGGAACATGAAACTGAACCTAATCAACATCTTCTACCAAACAATACTCTGGGTGGAATAACCTCACTTGGAAACCCAAAGGCAGAAGGCAAGCAAGCCCTCAACTCCTTACCACATCACCAGAGCATGCACAACTTTTTAGGATGTATTTAGGGGAAATCTGTGAATTTTTTCCTGTTAAGTGTTAGAGCTAGAAATACTCATACAGGATACCACTGCTGTAAAGCTTCACTCATCTTACACATTCCTCACTAACTCCCCCATCGCACAGCTGTAGAATACTTCCAAAAGGGTTGATCTTGCTGCAGCTAAACAGACTTTATTCACTCATTGTAAACTAACAGGCAGAGAAAACATGAAGCAGCACTTCAGGACTCAGCAAACAAAGCTTCACCTGGACATTGGTAGTTTTAAAGTGTAATAAGCAGCACCACAATTTCGAAGCAGCAGTGAAGTGAGACTCAGCCACACTTGCACAGCCCCTCTCAATACTCTTCTTGGCCACCACACCATCTACCTTATCTAAAATAGTAGCAGTTGAGGCTGACAGAAATAAGGCTTTGTGAATGCTCAGCTCTATGGCTTGTGACAGTGCTCAGGTCAAGTCACTGGATTGTGCTGGCTGGAAGTATCACAGTATCACAATATCACTAAGGCTGGAAGAGACCTCAAAGATCATCGAGTCCAACCTGTCCCCACAGACCTCATGACTAGACCATGGCACCAAGTGCCACATCCAATCCCCTCCTGAACACCTCCAGGGATGGTGACTCCACCAGCTCCCTGGGCAGCCCATTCCAATGGCTAACAACTCTCTCTGTGAAGAACTTTCTCCTCACCTCCAGCCTAAACTTCCCCTGGCATAGCTTGAGACTGTGTCCCCTTGTTCTGGTGCTGGTTGCCTGGGAGAAGAGACCAACCCCTTCCTGGCTACAACCACCTTTCAGGTAGTTGTAGAGAGCAATGAGGTCTCCCCTGAGCCTCCTCTTCTCCAGGCTGAACAACCCCAGCTCCCTCAGCCTCTCCTCACAGGGCTGTGCTCAAGGCCTCTCCCCAGCCTCGTTGCCCTTCTCTGGACACGTTCAAGTGTCTCGATGTCCTTCTTAAACTGAGAGGCCCAGAACTGGACACAGTACTCAAGGTGTGGCCTAACCAGTGCAGAGTCCAGGGGCACAATGACTTCCCTGCTCCTGCTGGCCACATTATTCCTAATGCAGGCCAGGATGCCATTGGCCCTCTTGGCCACCTGGGCACACTGCTGGCTCATGTTTAGGCAGCTGTCAATCAGCACCCCCAGGTCCCTCTCTGTTTGGCAGCTCTCAGCCACTCTGACCCCAGCCTGTAGCTGTTCATGGGGTTGCTGTGGCCAAAGTGCAGCACCCAGCACTTGGACTTGTTGAATGCCATCCCAAAGCTGAGGTACAGCTGCAGCCACACTCAGTGCTGTGTGCAGAGGAAGAGCAGGATTGCCTCAGGAAATGTTTCTTCCTCTGATGGGCCAAAGGAAAAAAAACAACTCCAACCTCCATGGCTGATTAAGCTTTCAAATTGCATATTAGGTCCATTTTGGGGGAGCTTGCTTTGTTTGGGTTTTGGGTTGTTTTAAACAAAGTTTCCAGAGTATGAATATCTGAATTTCTGATTTTTACCTCAGTTCTGAATGTGGAAAATGGTTTCCCAGGACAGCAGTCTTCCTTTATTTTATCTTCTGCTTCAGAAGCAAACTTCACTTCAATGTGATCCAGCTGAAAAACAGAAAGCAGCAGCAGGAGGGATAAAGAAGAGTTTCATGGTTTTGGAGGGAACCACAGGAGTTCCCAGGCCTCCCAACCAACTGCTGGCATAATGAAGAGGGAAGCAAATGTGCACTGACTTAGAGCAACCAAAGCACACCTAAAATCACAACGTTCTCTGCAGGTGGCCTGTCACCTGCTCCCTGCTCGAAGTGGACTGGTACACATTAGTCAGCCTCCAAGGACAGAGATTCCCCAGCCCCTCAAGGGAGCCTGTTCAAGGCTACACTGCTCCCTACTTCTCATGAACCATCTCAGCCTCACCAGCTGGAACTGAAGCAGCAACTCTCTCACTTCACTGCCAGCCCACTACCAAGAAAGAGGCTTTGCCATCTTCAGCTCTCTAAGGAGTGCAAGATTTCCTTGAGATCTTCCCCTCAGGCAGTCTCAACAAGCCCACCTCCTTCTGCCTCTCTCTGTAGGACACACTCTGGGCTCTCCCCAGCCATCTTGATGGTCCTCTGCTCACCAGCCACCAGCCTCAAAGCCTTTTTAAATGGGAGTTGTAGAATAAGGGAGGATGAGAAAGGGACACATCACTGACAGTGCCAAATTAAGCTTGGAGAGCTGAACGTAGAGGGCTGACTTCAACTTGGTGTGCCAGATCATGTCCTACACAGCTAACTCCTCCTGAAGTAGGTCAGATGGCAACATGGCTCATTTGCAGTGACAGCACACTCACACGACATTGACAATCATCCTGACAATCCCACAGCAACCCCAGAGTCCTTGTGGCAGAGCTGACGGCCCCCAGCATCAGCTTACACCAAAAAACGGGGCAATTCTGCCCTGGCACAGATCCTGACAACTCCTGTTAAACTTCAGCAGGTTTGATAGCCCAGTTCTCCAGATTCTCCCATATGGAAGATCCACTCTATCGAGCAGATCCCCTCCCTGATGGAGCTGGAGAAGAGAAGGCTCTGGGGAGACCTAACAGCAACCTTCAAGTACCTGAAGGGAGCCTACAAGAGGGCTGCAGAGGGACAGTTTCCAAAGGCCTGCAGTGATAGGAAGAAAGCCAGAGGTTTGAAATTAGAGATTAGGTTTGACTGGATGTTAGGAACAAGCTCTTTTCCATGAGGGTGGTGGAGCACTATAACAGGTTGCCTGGGGAGGTCGTTAAGGCCCCATCCCTAGAGGTATTCAAGGTGAGGCTGGACAAGGCTCTGAGCAATCTGGTCTAGTGGAGAGTACTCCTGCTGACTGCAGGGAAGTTGGACTAGGTGACCTCTGAAGGTCACTTCCAACCCAAACCATTCTGTGACTCTATGAAGCAGCCAGGCCTGCACTGACCTCCAGGGAATTGGTCAGGTAGACAATGTTCTCCATCAGCACCGCACGCTCATCGAACTCCAGCTCCAGATCTAGAACACGTGAGCCATTCTTCTCCAGATTTTCCTGTCAGAAGGGGGAGAGGGGGAAGAACAAAGAATTTAAGCCCTCTAAAGATTGCAAGTAAAAAGATGCTTCAAAGTGGCAAACTCTCTCCATTAGTCATGAAGAGAAGAGGCTTTTAAACACAAGAGCTCTCTGCTGGCACAACAGGCTCACGGAGGAGCAATCATTTTCTTCTAACAGGGCTTTTTCTACAGGGAGTTAGTGACACAGAGGAGGAGTAAGAGCAATTAGACCCTGTTTTTAATAGGGAACCAGAAAGGTGTTTGACATTCCCAGTTATTTGTAATCCCTACTTAATGTGCAGGTGGAGAATTCACTGAATCAGTCAGCATTTCAGTGGTGTTTCACAGCAGGAACTGCAGTCTTATGACCTAGTTTAACATCAAGGACAAGCACACCCCAACTGGACATGTTCACAGCAGCTGTAAAACAAGTTCTCTGCAGGGAAATAACAACTGCTTTATATATTAACATAAAAGTTCCTTAATTAGTCCAGAAAGCCAACAGCAGAAGAGACAAAAGTATCAGAGGCAATATTGAAACCATGAGATGTTATTTTTTTTTGCCTAAAACAAGAGTTTGCTCCTCAGGATGCAATGGGTCCCTTCCTGCTCTTGCATGCTGAGCCAACTGGCTCCTCTGAAGCTCTGCTTTGTCAGGCTCAGCATGATTCTGGTTTCCTGGTTTCCTTGTCAGCTTAATGGAAAAGATTCCCTGCATTAGCACTGAATTGCTTCCTTTTGTAAATCACAGCTGCTTCTACATTTAAGCCCTGCTCTGACAAGTATGAAGCACAGGCAGAAGAGCTCCTTCCCTGCTGAAGTTGGAGAATAATTGGTTTGAGACAAACACTGAGCTAGAGAGCCTGAGCTAAGGTGGTTCTACACCTTTATGTCAAGCTGCTTACTGCTTTTCCAGAGTGAAAGGATCAACTCCAGGCTCACTGCTGCTGGACTAAGGACATCAAAACTCAGGCATGTTCAGGCCTAGCACATTTGTAGGGTGAACTCTGCCTGACCTTGTCCAATGTGTCAGCAGATCTAGCACATCACTGCAACTCTTTACAAACAGTAGCTCCAAAGCAGCTGTGTGCTCTCTGCTCCTCCAGAGGCTTCTGAACTTCCATCAAAAGGAATAACCAGAATAACCCAGGAGAGAGGGCAGAAGAGCACCCCCTGCTTATAAAATCTGACAAAGCTTACAAACAGCAGCCATTGCTGCTTGCATTTCTGAAGTCAAGCCAAAGCTTAAGGAGAAAAAGTCACATTTGTGCACTCATTTTCTCCATTACTAACCCCTCTCAGCTTCTACAGATCATGAGTAGAAATCAAAAGGTTTTCAATCCTACGCCTGCCTCCTCTTCTCCCCACACTCTTTTTTTCCCCTTACTTAGAATTTTGTTTATCCTTTGCTTCTTGGATCTTGTATGGTTTTAACCTGCACCAGCAGGCACAGAAGAAGTTTCACTTTACAAAAAAAACAACACTAAGCCAAGATTTTCACAGCTTGCCCAACTCTGGGAAAATAACAATGAAATGTCAGAAATATCAGTAATTGAAATGTGAGAATGACACAGACGATTCTCAGCTCCATTCGGGGCTCACAACAGCTCCTCTGTCCCCTCAGTCATACACAGTGCAATCAGTGGTCTCCAGCCTTGTTCTTAACTCTCAGATGTTATGTCACCCCCAGAGCAGCACCCCACTCTCAACTCAGAATGAAGAGCTGGAAGAGTCAAAGATGAGGAGTTTCAAATGCAGCAGGATTCATGTGTATCTGAAGTGCAGACCACACCGCTGCAAACAAATGGCCTAGCCTCAGCTCCACCTTTAGCTCACCCAAGCTAACTCATGGAGAGATGTTTATATTTTACCTTCCTTCCAGGGATATCAAAGAAGTTTATAAAACAAAGATGAAGATGCCAAACAAGCACGAGGCAGGACAGAGGCTGAAGCCAAATGCTAGTAGAAGAGCCAGGAATGAAGGAAACCACAACACCCACACATCAAGCTACAGATTATCACTGCCTTTGAGCTGTTTCATGCACAAAGGCTTTCTCTGCAGGAGAACAGTCCCTCTGACACGCACCTTGACCATGGCAACAAAAGGCATGACCTTCTTCATATACTTCTTCAGCTCTGGCAAGGCATTAAGTTCATTGGCAATTACTTTATTATCTGGCAGCTGACCTCCGCCGACCTGAACATTGACGGACACACATCAAAACCTGCAAGGATCATTAAAAGCCCCTCAGCCCTTTAACATCTTACACCCCTTGTGCTACCCCAGAAACACCAGCAAGGTTTGGCACCACCACTGAGCCCACACACAAAGGTATCCTCATCCCTTTGGAACGTTTTAAAAAGGAAATTTGTAAAGCTTTGACCAAAGCCTCAGATAACTACTGCATTTGGGCAGCTCAGGATCGTCCTGTATTGCCCTTCTTTATGGTGACTTGATTAATGTACTTACATTTTCTAGCAAAAAGGCATTTTAAATCCACATTTAAGCCACCAGCACATTTTTAAGCACTGGTTCCCTGAATTGGTTGGGGTTTACATTCAAACTTCAGACACTTGCAACAATCCTATTTAGCAGATCAGACCAAAGAGCAGATGTTCATGTTGATGCAGAAAAAAAGCTTACAGAATGATGAAGTTTAATCCCCCAAACCAAATTTCAGATGAGGACTATTGGTTTATCTCAGTAGCACAAGCTAGAGCAGTCACCACTCTCTAATCCATCAGCTACAACACGGGTTTGTTCAAGGTGAGGCTGGCTCCTCAAGGTGCTGAAAGCCACTCTCAGTTTCCCCACAGCAGAAGCACCAATTCTGCTCTCAAAAGCATGTTCCTTCTACTTATGACTGATGGATTCCATCCCAGTGTGCTTCTTGTGGCATCAATGAATGATATGATTGGAACACAAGACCTGTGAGGAGAGGCTGAGGGAGCTGGGGTTGCTTAGCCTGGAAAAGAGGAGTCTCAGGGGAGACCTTATTGCTGTCTACAACTACCTGAAGGGAGGTTGTAGACAGGCGGAGGTTAGTCTCTTCTCCCAGGTAACCAGCACCAGAACACGAGGACACAGTCTCAAGATGTGCCAGGGAGGCTGGATGTTAGGAAGAAGTTCTACACAGAGAGAGTGACTGCCCATTGGAATGGGCTGCCTGGGGACGTGGTGGAGTTACCATCATTGGAGGTGTTTAGGAGGAGCATTTCCCCTGGTGCAGCTTGAGACTGTGTCCTCTTGTTCTGCTGCTGGTTGCCTGGGAGAAGAGACCAACCCCCTCCTGGCTACAACCTCCCTTCAGGTAGTTGTAGACAGCAATAAGGTCTCCCCTGAGCCTCCTCCTCTCCAGGCTAAACAATCCCAGCTCCCTCAGCCTCTCCTCACAGGGCTGTGCTCAAGGCCTCTCCCCAGCCTCGTTGCCCTTCTCTGGACACGTTCAAGTGTCTCAATGTCCTTAAATTGAGGGGCCCAGAACTGGACACAGTACTCAAGGCATGGCCTAACCAGTGCCATCTGCCAGTCAACAATGTATCCTCAGAAATACACTTGGGAAGAAGAGCATTCTAAAAGCTAACCACTTACAAATGACAAAAACAGACAAGGGGCCCCTTTTTGCTCACATTGTCAATACCCACCCAAGTCAACCTGTCAAGTCAATCACTAGATGATCTTTAAGGTGCCTTTCAACCTAAACCATTCTATGAATCCATGAATTCCTTGGGACATTTCCAATGAGCACCAAATGTACTGGACAGGTGTAAAAACAGAGAACATTTTAATTACCTGGCTTTACATTTAAATAATCTGGTCACAAAATACACCTTCTAAGCTTCCTACAGATGAAAGAAGAGAGCAAATGGGGGGAAAAAGAGAGCTCCCCTCCCCCCCCCCCCCCCCCCAATAAAAGCAGGTGAGCAGCCCAAAGAGAGAGGAAAGGAAGCCCACCTGATAATGCTTGCGCAGAACTGATAAGGTGGTGTGCTGCCAAGGCGGGTAGCTCTTTGCCACGTAGATGGTGCAGTGAGAAGGCTTCTGCACAGGTTCTTTAGTATTTTTCTAAGGAAATGAAGACAAATGAGGAAGGAGCCCTGAGGCAACACAGAATTCAAGCACACACACTTCAAGGAGACCTGGAACACGTCACCTTTCCTTTTGCTGGTGCCATGTAGCTCTTCAGCCGGAGCCGCAGGTCATGAGCCGCTTCCATGAGGTACTGAGAAGAGCGAATCAGAACCTCATCCACAGGACCTGCTGTTGGCCACAAGGCTCTCATGATGGAATCAGGCTGTGAAGAAGGGAAGAAGTGATAAGCACAGAATTGAAAATGCAGCAGTATCTGGTGGGTTTTCAGCCCACTACCGCTTGAGTGGACACTGGAGTTTGGAGAGTTTGAACCTCAGGGAGCAGCCACCTCTAGCCAGGCTGCAACGTGATAAGGACAGAGCCAACAAACCATGATTTGCTCATCTGTGAAGGACTCTGTGTACAATGACACCTACCACATAGCCACAGGACTGGGGGTTAGGGACTCTACACAACACCACCTGCTACATAGCCATAGGTCTTCAGCTCCAAGCACAAGGCACTTAAAGAATCAAGTTGTTTCACGCACAGGAAATTATTTGGCTTCATTTTAGATCCCTTGGTGAGCAGACAAGCAAAGTGGTTTGCATTAAAGCTGCATATATTATCACAGCAACAAGCTAGCTCTGCACCTTCACAGCCCTGAAGACAAGAAGCTGTTGTGGCTCCTCATGCTTTAAGACACGTTTCTTCTACTTGCAGGCGAAAGCCATTCATAGCCTGATATGAGCCTTTCTAAAAGCCAGCAACAGCTCCAAATCAAGTGACAGAACTGAAGCATTGGTACCTTTCCCAGCAGGGCCCAGATGTGCTCACACAGGTGGGGACAGATGGGGGCCAGCAGCAGAGTCTGCACTTCGATGAAGTGAAATACCAGGTCCCTGTGCATCCCCTCTATTGCCAGCTCACGGTATTTGTCTTTGGCTGCCTGCAACACAACCAGCGCAGCACCATTAACACCCCAGCCGCCCTCGGCACAAAATCCTTGCTCTGAAATGCCTTGAGAATATCAGCTCCTTAGAACTCAGTAAGGGATTATTACCAGACCTGTATTCCCCTGAAGCAGCCAGTGTGGGTTGGCCATTTGATTCATGCATTAACAGGGTACTTTAAAAAGTGTTCATTGGCACAGACATGAAAGACAGAACTACCCACGGCCGTGTATCAGGTACTATCACCCCACACAACTTGCACAAAGATACTAATAAGTCTCAAGAAAAAGGCACTGAATGTGATCTATCATTATACATAGCTGACCCTAATTAAGCATATGCCTGCATATCATAAAGAAGCCACATAAAGGAGTCTCCAATTCATTAAGTAAAGCAGCATGGTTCAGCAGACACTCTGGAGACACAGCTTATGGAGTGTATCAAAAAGCACCCTGCTTCCAAACAATTTTGATTTCTAATGAAGAGCTCCTCATTACAAAGGAGCCAAAGAAAGGAAATAATTCTGTTTAATAGCAGCTTTTGTTAAGCAGCTTTTTGTTCATAGTAGTTATCAGGATGATTTGCAGCATCACAGGTGTCTTCCTTTGCAGAATGACACAAGCAGAACTTTGTAATTTCAGATTTACTCCATGAAAGCACTCTTGTTTCTTTGCAAACTCTGGCCCCAGTTCAGCTGTATAATTAAGGATCAGAGACACCAGGATCAAAAGAAATCCACAAAGTAAGAAATAACCATGTGTTGGTTTCTTACACCTAAAAAGAGACCTCCTACCTGAAATTCAAAGAAGCCAGTTTTCAGAGCTTCCTTAAACATCATCTTCTCGTAGTTCTGCTCTGTCTTCATTATGCCTGCACTCATTTCACTGGGGAGGGAAGGGAACACATCACTACTGCTCCATCTACCCCCCAGAATGGCAACAGTGTGCAAAGCAACCCTACCAATGGCACCAGTGAAGCACACCCCAATAACCTGCTCCTACAGTGGGGGTTGTTTTAAGGAATTCATTCATTTGTAGGATAAAGACAATTACAGAGATGCTCCTTGCCATAAAAAAACAAACAAACAACAGACCCAAGTGCATCAGAGGCTCAGAGGTGACCAAATTGCAGCCTTCCAGTATCTTAAGGGGGCCTACAAGAAGGCTGGGGAGGGACTTCTCAGGATCTCAGGTAGTGATAGGACTAGGGGGAATGGAATGAAGCTGGAGGTTCAGGCTGGACATGAGGAGGAAGTTCTTCACCGTGAGAGTGGTGAAGCCCTGGAATGGGTTGTCCAGGGGGTGGTTGAGGCCCCATCCCTAGAGATGTTTAAGACCAGGATGGATGAGGCTCTTGCCAGCCTGATCTAGTGTGAGGTGTCCCTGCCCATGGCAGGGGGGTTGGAACTAGATGATCCTTGTGGTCCCTTCCAACCCTGACTGATACTATGATCAGCAGCCTTTGTACAGTACCTGGCAAAGACCCTGTCATTGAAGGTGTTGGCAGGACCACTTCTTAGGCTGTCCCTGTTTGCAATCATCTCCTTTACCCACTCCACCCACGTGTAGAGACGAAGGATACCAGCATCTGCCATGGCTTCCACAAAGTTGGCATCTTCAACAGTGTCTCCAGCATCAGCCAGGGCCAAGCGCATGCCTGAAAGACACAGGGGCAGCTACCACGGCTGGAAGGAGCCACCTTGCAGAGAGACCATAGCACCCTAACCCACAGCTGACTCTGCACCACCAGTCAATAGCACGCAAACTGCGTTGACAAACTTCCTGAAGATAGAGAGAGGCCAGCACTCTACCCACACTGCCCTCCTGAGGGGCAGGCCAGACACCAAGAACCAGGAGAGCACCACATGTCCAAAAGCCAAGAGCATGCAGGATGTCCACACAGCATGGGCAGCAGCAGCACACGTGGTGGTGTGATCTCTGAAGAGACTGGGAAAGAATTTCAGGTTGCCTAAGGAGATTGAGTTGCCCCTCCCTGGGGGTGTTCAAGGCCAGGGTGGATGAAGCCTTGATCAACCTGGCCTAGGGGAAGGTGCTCCTGCCCATGGCAGAGGGGGTTGGAACTAGATGATCTTTATGGTCTCTTCCAACCCAAACCACTGTATGAATGCATGAAAAAGAATGAAACAGGGCCTCTAGGAAATCCTGCCCCCAGGAGCAGCTCCTTGCTGAAGCAAGAACAGGTGGGAAGCGGGAGATCTGTTGCAGTTCAACACTGACAAACTCACTGCTCCTCTGAGAGCAAACCACTCATTTTAGACACTCTGGCATTAACTGCAAGTCAGGGGCAGGCCAGGACACACTCACCATCTGCAGAAAACTTGTCCACAGCTTGAGTTAGGGTAAGAAAGTTGCCTGTAGATTTAGACATCTGAAAGAAATAAGAGAGTGTGTTTTCTCCCAACTCCATTCTGTGGTTGGGGAAGCAAGAGAGATGCAAGAAGGCTTTGGGCAGACCACGGAGAAAGCGGTGCCATACATGAAGCCTCACTGTACCTTTTCAGAGTTGAGGAGGAGATGTCCATTTGCTCTCACAGCTACTGGCCACTTCTCTCTGGAAAGAAGATACAAAGCATTTGGCAAAGTAAACACATTTTCTTTTTTACATAAAGAAGAAACATTTTATGTTCCAGTTTGGGATGAGCACCTCAAGTAGGATCTTCAAAAAATACCTACAGGGTGCCTACAGGGTGTCTTTGAAGATGAAAGGACAGCAGTATAAGGGCTGGGGATTATCACTGCTGCAATGTAATTGCAGTGCTCCCTGCTTTGCATGGCATTTACCTCCCTCTACTCAGCCACATCCAGTTGAAAGGCCAAGGACTGGCACTTCCCCACAGCTCTCAACAGAGCTGGAAGAAAATCTGTGCAGTTAGATTGCAGTTTTGCTTTAAATAACGTCTTAGATGTTGGAAGGAGGAATCTTTCAGAGATCCCAGAAAAAAAAACCCCACAGGAAATAATGGTTAAAAGCCTTCATTTTCACTAACTTCTCATGCAGACAACTGAACCAAAGCTGCACCACCCAAAAAAGCCAGTAACAAATGGACCAGCTCTCCAAACTCCCCAGCTTTACCTGCTGCACAGGTGCTTGGCTTCATCTCCAAACCCACCTTTGATCTGACCACATAGCCACATGGTTGTAGAGGTAGTAGGACAGATGATTTGGAACAAGATCTTTGCCAGAAACCCTGAGATCCACAGGGTACCAAAACTCAAACTCCTCCTTTAGCTTGTCCAACTTTTCCTTTGGAATCTCTGTTTTAGGGAAGGGAGCTGCCTTGAAGAAGATGTAATCCCAGACTTCTTTGCTCATTTGCTGTGCCCTATGCAGAATGAATCCCACATTGAGATGCCAGTAAAAACTCCTCTTACCACCCCACAGCATTTTCTGTAAGACAGCTTGGAACTGTTGCCTCACTCACATTTCTTCATTGATAAGCAGAGCAAAGAGCATACAGATAGATCACCAAAGAGCAAGTCCAACACCAGAAACAAAATCAGAACTGGGAACTGCTCAAGCCATGCCCTGCCCAGACTGCCCTTTGCTATTTCCCAAAGAAGCATGAAGGCTCTCCTAAAGAACAGGTAACTAACAGCTAAAGCATACTCTTGACTGTTCCTGAAGCCTGATCATTTCTTCTCCAGGTGCTACCCCCATGCCCCCAGCATCACTCATGACCTTACACTGAACACCTGGTCCTTAGTATCTCGCTGGAGCCCACCAGATACCACCTGCAAACATCTCCAACTGAACCATTTCAAATCAAACTTTATTATTTGTTAACATCTCCTGAGGTGCTTTGGCCTCTATTGTGCAGGGAGGTAAAGCACTCTGGGTCCAAAGTACTGTCAGGACTAGTTCAAATGACACTGAACCCCACCAGGCTGCAATACAGGTCCTACATGCACCAGTTCTGTTTGAGATCAGCTAGTCACTGTTCTATCTTTAACTGTAGTGAGGCAGAGGTTGGTCTCTTCTCCCAGGCAACCAGTACCAGAACAAGAGGACAGTCTCAGGCTGCATCAGGGGAGGTTTAGGCTGGAGGTTGGATGGAAGTTTTACAGAGAGAGAGTGATTGCCCATTGGAATGGGCTGCCTGAGGAGGTGGTGGGGTCGCCGTCACTGGGGGTGTTCAGGGCAAGGCTTGACAGGATGCTTGCTTGCATGGTTTAGTTGATTAGGTGGTGTTGGATGATAGGTTGGACACGATGATCTTGAAGGTCTCTTCCAACCTGGTTTATTCTATTCTATAACTATAGGGTGCTGTGACTCTGCTTCAAGGTTTGGTACCAAACTTCCCTGTAACTGAATGGAGGCTGACAAGGATGCACCATAAATTCCCCTCATACTTTTTGCTAAGACTTGCTCTGAAATGAAGTGGTTTTAACTCTGTAGGAAATGAGTTATCTACTCACCTAGGAGTACACTGTAATTGTATGTACTTAATAACACCAAATCTACCATGCTCAGCATGCTCACTTCAAAGTTTGTTTGCAGACATGACTCCTGTGGAGCCTCTAATTACAGAGTTTGGAACCAAACTGGACGCCTGGCCAGGTCTCTCAGCATCATTCCTGTTTGGAGAATCCTGGCTTTGAAATTGTTTTTCAGATTACTTACAACACTGAATAAGGCAAGTTCCAGTGTGTGAACCACTCCAGAAAATAGTTCAGCCACGCAAAATTACAGCATAAGACTGAAGGCAAGGCTGGAAGGGGTTTCCATTCAGTTCCAGATCAGCTGTACTGTCTCAGCTCTCTAGCGCTGGACATTCACAACTCTCCAAGAGGTCACGGGGAAGTCACAGGAGGTATTTCAGCACAAATGCCTTCGCTCTCTTACCTTGAAGGCTCCCACACCGGAGTTGTGGATAAAAGAGGGCTCAAATCTAAGGAAGTTGCCAGTTTTTCACACTGTGACAAAAGCCAAGTGCTGATCCTGCTCACTTTTTACAGCAAAGCACACAATTTTCATGGGTGCAAAGTGGTCTCAATAAGCAGAGACACTTCAGCAGCCCCTGGAACCAGTCACTCTAAACCAGCTGGTAAGGACCATGTCATGGCAAGGCAAACAAATATTCAAAAAGGAGATTTCATCTGCAGACAGCTCTGCTTCTAGGGATGTTGCCCCCCTCTTTCTCTGGCCACCATACTCCTTTCTCTTTCCTTATTTCATAGAATCAATAAGGTTAGAAGAGAACTCAAAGATCATCAAGTCCAACCTGTCACCCAACACCTCATGACTACTAAACCACGGCACCAAGTGCCATGTCCAATCCCCTCTTGAACACCTCCAGGGATGGGGACTCCACCACCCCCCTGGGCAGCACATTCCAATGGCTAACAGCTCTCTCTGTGAAGAACTTCCTCCACACCTCCAGCCTAAACTTCCCCTGGCACAGCCTCCTGTTCTGGCGCTGGTTGCCTGGGAGAAGAGACCAACCCCCTCCTGGCTACAACCTCCCTTCGGGTAGTTGTAGACAGCAATAAGGTCTCCCCTGAATCTCCTCTTCTCCACGCTAAACAATCCCAGCTCCCTCAGCCTCTCCTCATAGGGCTGTGCTCAAGGCCTCTCCCCAGCCTCGTTGCCCTTCTCTGGACACATTCAAGTGTCTCGATGTCCTTCCTAAACTGAGGGGCCCAGAACTGGACACAGTACTCAAGGTGTGGCCTAACCACTGCTGAGTACAGGGACACAATGAATTCCCTGCTCCTGCTGGCCACACTATTGCTGATGCAGGCCAGGATGCCATTGGCCTTCTTAGCTACCTGGGCATGCTGCTGGCTCATGTTCAGCCAGCTGTCAATCAGTACCCCCAGGTCCCTTTCTGTTTGGCAGCTCTCCAGCCACTCTGACCCCAGCCTGTAGCGCTGCATGAGGTTGTTGTGGCCAAATCTCCCTCCTGCTGATCTGCTCTAACTTACTTAGCAGCAGTTTAAGTTTTAACAAGGATGCTTTTTAAGGCCAGAAACAAATAATCAGCCTCCTTGGCAAGTCTGTCAAGAACAATTTGGGAGACAGGCACAAAAAATAGATCAAGCAAACCTCACGAGCCACTCTCCTTACCTGATGCCCAGAGGAGATTCTCCCTGGCCCCTCAGGTTCCCTCCCTGGAGCAGATGGGCCACAGTGTAATAGGCCATGTAGATAGTGGAGTCAGAGAGAGACTCTATCAGCCACTGCTCATCCCAGGGCAGCCGGGTACCTGCAGGAGACGGCAGCCAGGTCAGACACAGCCAGCAGGACACCCAGGCACACACAAGTAGCTCATGGCTCTCAAAGGAACACAGATGGAGATACACACATGCAAGTAGCCATGCTCATGCTTTCAATAATACTCTTTCTTTAAAAAAAAAAAATTATCCAGCTTCAGCATTTGCAAATGTTATCCAAGAGAAAAATCCTGCTGCTTTTGTAACAGCTGCCAAACAAAACTCAGCTCACAGATTCATAGAATGGTTTGTGCTGGAAGGGACCTTAAAGATCATGTGGTTCCAAACCCCTGCCATGGGCAGGGACACCTTCCACTAGCCCAGGTTGCTCAAGGCCTCATCCAGCCTGGCTTTGAACACCTTCAGGGAGGGGTGCATCCACAATCTCCCTGGGCAACCTGTTGCAGTGTCTCACCACCCTCACTCTAAAGAATTTCTTCCTAATCTCATCCAAATCTACCCTCTTACAGCTTCAATCCATTCCCTCTCATCCTATCACTACAGGCTCTTGTAAAAAGTATGACAGTGCAACAGCTGTCCCATGTCACAGGCTACACAAGATGAAAGCTAGTCAGAATTTAAGAACACCCAAGAAGGTGTGGAGTGCCTTCTCCTAAGGTCCCTACCAAATCAATGGCCCAGGCAAAAGGCTATGGGGATAATGCATGGAATCATTACAGCAATGCAAAAATAAACCCTCCTCTAGCCAAATGTGTTAGTGTGCCCTCTCTGGTGTGCTGGGTCAGGATAGAGCTTGGATAAGATTGTCCTGCTCCTACCCACACCACCTTGGGTCCTAGAGAGCATCAAAGCCTTCCAAACAGTGACAATCCTACCCTCACAAAGCACTGAGTGGGAGAAGCAGCAATTTGCCTACCTAAGCCATATGTCCTGGAGCATGCATGCTCTTGTAGCCAGCCTAAAGTAGCTTCAAAATTTCTCCTAGTCTCTTCACAAAACCTGTAAGAAATAAGCAATTACTCCTCTCAGCCCTCGAGGATCACCACCAGTAATCACTCCCCTTCACAACTCCTTTCACCACTTACGTCTCTAGATGGTTCAAGCATTCTGATGTCTCCTTCTTCCAGTTCACTTCACCATAATCTAAATACCTAGAGGCAGGAGAAGTCTATTGGAACAAAGCAATCCACAGGTAGGACATCACTGGGCAGGAACTTTAGAACTACAGCTTTACTTCACCTACCACTGGTCACAAAGAGCCACCACACACTCATCAGCAGACCTTGACATAACTTGTTTCTCAGGTTCCATATAAATCATGGCTTCATCCTAAGGGATGAAATGGCAATAAAAGATAACACTGAAGTATTCAGTCCTAAAAGTCTTCACATCTCACTAGAAAGCATCCTCTCCACTCTCCTCTGTTCTACAGCATTTGCTGCATGGCTTTCACCACAGCACAGGCTCTCTGCCTCAGTATTCACCTCAGTAAAACAGGGGCAAAGCTCAGCTAGGCACTGTTTAGGCATCAGTTCAGATGATTTTGTGAAGAATGTCTCTGTGCATGACACAAAGGAGGAGACAAGCACAAAATATTACTCACTGATTATGCCCCAGCTCATTAAAACAGCTACCTGCCCAACTGTATTGGCAATGAAATCAAACCACCAAGATATCTCCCGGAGAAAGTGGTAAGATGAACAGGCAGTTAGAGGTCTCTAATCAAGCCCTTCATCCCAGAAAACAAGGTCCTTCTTTTAGCAGTGTTTTATACTCTCTATTGACCCAAAGCACAGAACCAGGCCTGAGAAGTTTCCTCAGGGGCTCAGCTACTCCTAAAAGGACAGAAAGGATCACTCAAGATCAGCTGTGTGCACAGCACCACATACCTTATCCACCATCATCTTCTGAATCACTTTCTTGACATCTTGAACTTTCTGCCCTTTGAATCCATCCACCAACATTACCTGTAAAAGAAGGGCCACAGGAGCTGATTTTAACTAACAAGAAATGGGTGCAGTAGTTTTTTAGGTCAGCATAAAGGAGTAGCAGTTACTGCAGTCATTGATATACAGAAAATAGGAATGGAAGGGGTGCTGTTACCATTAAAAACAATCACCTTTACCCACATAGCAAACTGAACACAGACAGTCAGGGGAAAAAAATTGCTGCCAGCTACAAGAAAACAGCTCAGAAGGACACCAAGCAAATCCCTACACAAGTAAAAACAGGAGGGGGGGAAAAAAAAACCACCACAACAAAACAAACCCACCAAAAAGTCCCACCCCAACACACTGCTCTTTTCATAGCAGTTGCCAAATCAATACTTGTGACAAAACTTATCAGCACCCCAGAGGGTGATCACTTGCTAGGAAATGGAAGTGTAAATCTCAGTTTGCAGTCCCAGATTCCTCTAGTCTCTTTCTTCAATTGTACATAACTCCTGCAACCACAGACCCTGACAGTGGGGGAAGTCCAAAGGAAAAAAAAGCAAAAACAAAATCTCCATTTCTTGCAGTCTGTGGTTTGGTTTCTGATGTTTAATTCTTCATCACTTCTTTTTTCTCTCCTGATCAAACTTGGCAAGAAAACACTTAACCAAATCTTTTTTTTACTTACTCCCTCATAAAATCCTTTCAGGTACACTCTCTCCTTGGCCTCAGCAAGCTTCTCTCTGTCATTCTGGCTCTGGATTTTGAGCTCATCACAGATAAATGGTGCACAAAGGTTACCATAGTCTGGGATTTCAATGATGGGCACCTGAGAATGAACAAAACAGTGTCAGATATTCAGTCTGAATTATCATCAAACCTACACTAAGATTTACTTCCTGCCTTCCACAAGCTCCACTGAAGTGCTGCACTGCATGCAGCAGACATAGGTCTCTTTAGCTCAGTTTGCCCACCCCAGGAGGGCATGGGAGCCTGAAGCACAGATTATGGATGGGAAGAGGTAGATGTCACTAGTTACCTAGCCAAAAGCAACAGTAACAGCAGCAGAAGCAGGTGCCAGGACTATGTCAAACTCCTACCCTGCCGTGCAACCATCCGTAGACATACAAAGTATTCTCCAGACCAGTAACTCCCACAGACATCCCTTGATCTCTGAAGTACAGCACCAAATAACAACTCTTGGTTCACACAACTACAGCAAAACATGAAAACTTCAGTCTAAACATTTCAGCTCTTCCAGCTGAGGAGGACTTTAAGTGGACACCCTGACAGTTGCTGTGAGTTTCCCACCAGTGAACGCAAAGCCTGTGTCCTGCAGGGGGCTGCACACTGGCTGTACTCACCGGTTCAAACGGCAGGACCATTTCATCCTTGATGCCATACTTCATCCTCAAAGCCTTTGAAAGTCAGAAGAAAACAAAATGCAACATGGATGGAGGAACAATTTTCTAGATTCATAGGGTCTTTTTTTGCACATAATAATGTATTATAAAGCAGACAAAGCCACTTCCTCACCTTCCCACCATCCCTCACACCTCATTTTAATCCCTTCCCACCTCCAAGTAAAATCTTTGTCTACATGGAACCATTCCAGGTCAGGCTGGACTCTGAGCAACCTGCTCTAGTTGCAGATGTCCCTGCTCACTGAAGAGGGGTTAGACCAGATGACCTTTAAGCATCCCTTCCAATCCAAACCATTCCATTATTTGATTTTTAAGAGGGGAAAACCACTACTGCTCTGCCCTTAAAAGGAGTAAGGCAAACATTCAATAGCTAGGGACAGCTGTCCAGATGCTCTTAAAGCTGCAACAGAACAGCTACTTTTAAGTCTCACTTGAAATTCACACAGAGGTCTTAGTCTCACCTCTGGAACTTACTTCCACAACAGGGATTTATTTCTATTTCACTGGTTCTCTTCCCTACCTTAATATACAGCAGCAGAAGTCACAAGATACTTGTCCAAAACTCTTCTTGAAGTCTGAGAATAAACACCTATCTGTCCCAGCCCAGCTGGTTTTAACTTCACTGATTTCAAGTTCGAGATGGCAAAACTCCAATGAAAAGGAGTTTCATTTTTTACCCCTGGACACTCCTCACACTATGGAAAGCAAACAGAACCAGAAGCAATTCTGTTAACACTGACCTGTTTTTTTTTCAGATCCCTAAGGGCTGCAATGTCATCTGGAGAATCTGAGGGAACACTTGTCACCACTCCAGTTCCTCAAAGGGTAAGATACCACAGGTTAAAAAATTAGCCCACAGGAACTGAATGCACAGTGTGCATCAACCAGGCTGCTGTCAAGTTACCTTTGTCTTCCTTGATGGTGAGCATGGGGAGGGCATAGATCACTTTGTAGGTGGTGAGGGGTGCTGAAAGTGCAGCACCAAGGATCTCCTGCACAAGGCAAAGGAACATTATTACAATCAGTGACATAAATGATTCTTTGTCAGCCTAGCTGAGTACACTCTCCTGGGTGACATTCTTTACATTTGCTGGCACTCAAAACAACTGTTGTAACAAACAAAAACATTGGGGGGGAAAAAAGAGAATCAGGGTATGTTAGAGAAGGAAGAAGTAGGTATGAAAATCAAGTGTGCACCACTTGAGACAGTACATGGACTACTGACTGGTAGAAAAGTTGAAGAACAGAAAATACAAGAGAAAGCAAAATCATTAAAGTACAGAGCTGGAAAAAAGTAAACAGAGTTTGCCTCCAAGTATCTGAAGAGAAGAATGAATGAGGAAGCTGATGCCAACAGCCAGATTACAGGAAGGCAGGAAAAGTACATCAAGACCATTTATGCACTGACAGGAGGTAGCTGCAGTCATCTTCTATCTCTCTAATTTGCTTGAATTCACACCATGACCCCCAACAAAGAAACAAAAACTGCATTTCATACTTCATCCTCAAGAAAGATGGTGACAAGCTGTAGTGAGTGGAGATAGAGTGATGCGAACAGCCAGAAGGTGCTCTGCATTAGGATGGACAAATGTCACTAACTAGCTTTAGACAAAGCACAGAAGTTAAGGATAGTAAATATCAAAACATTCCACCACCAAGCTAAGAATGCTTCACTCAAAGATGGGCTGAAAACATCAGCACTGACAAAAGGTCTTTTCACACAACCCTTTCTTTCTGTCCCTCTCCATTCCTCCTAGAGCAGTCATCACTCTCCCCAGCACACAGAAAACTTTTGCTTAAAGCCAGGCAATGGCAGTGCATTTGTCCACAGATAAGAGCCTCAGGTTCAACTCCCAGAAGCAGCTGCAGCTCAGCTGCCTTCCTGTTTTGCCACTTAACACTCCAAGGTTTACAGTAGTTTGTGTGGTAGTTGCTGTATTTTCATTGTAAGCAGAATTCTACAATCACCTCTACAAGACTAAGCCTCACAGGAACAGCCAAGCTTGTGCAAGATGCTCACCTCTCCCATCAGCTCCTTGACAACAGGCACAACTCCATTGTCTTTGGTGAAGCCCTGGTAGGACATGTTCCTGGCAGCTCTCTGGGTGCAGATGAAGATGTCCCCACTGACAGTCTCAAAGCCAATGTACTTCATGTCTGGGCGCACCCAGCAGTTGGTCTGGCCAAACATGGTCTCTGGCCTGAGCGTGGCAGCCACCAAGAAGATATTTTTGCCTCTTAGGCCACTTGTGGGAGGGGGGAGAAAAAAAAGTACATTAGAAATCATCAGAACAAAGCCATCCAGGGTAATGCAAAGCAGGCTTTTAAGCTAATATGAACTTTGAGGTAGTATTTCCTAAGGGATCAAAACATGCCAAGTTCTTTGTGGGTTTTCCATTTTCTTCCTCTATTTTAAAGCTCCAGTGTGCGTCCCACAGAGACCAAGTCTTTGAAGTGACAGGGTGAAATTCAATCCTGCATTAGGTAAACTGGACTGTCTACTTCAATGCTCACAAGACAGGACCTATCTGCCACTACAAATTCAAGACCTACCTTAATTTTGCAGGATAAGGATCCAAGACCTTCATTTTTATTAGTGTGTACTCCTGAGGCCCCACACCCTGCAATTCACAAACATGCAGCAGTCAACACATGACACTGACCTGAGCAGTGAAGAAACCATCTCCTGTTTTACAGTAACCCAGACTAAATGCCATGCAAGGCTGGTAAATGATGCTTCAATTGTCAAAAAGAGCAGCTCACTACAATGCAGACTTGAGACAGAGGTCATCCTTCAGCCCTCTGTCCACAATTGGACTACTCACCACAGCCTCTACCTCTACAATACATCAGCTACTGACAGCTGACTTGCTTTGACTGAACAGAGAACAATACAAGGTAGTGATGCTGCTGACACAAACTGCCAAATAACCACAGCAAACAGCTGCAATGGAAACCAATGTCCACAGCTCAACAGAAATCTTCCCAGTAGAGGAGTTCACTCCATTTCCACCTGCACTGAGAGCTTTGGATCACTCTGGACATGCAAAACCCATTTTGCCCCAAGACACAAGTTCTTTTCTCATTCAGTATTTAAGATAAGCAACACATTATTACCTCTCCTGTTTGTCTGTCATGATCCATGCAAGGCTGGCCATCCTTTGGAGAGTAAATGGTGTATCTAGAAAAAAGGTCCAGCGTCAGTTAGCAGCAAACAAGAACACAGCCAAGAAGAAAACAAAACCAAAGATCTTCATGGAAGAGAGAGCTCTTGATGGAACTTTTGAATTGTGTGCAGATCTGTTCCCACCTATGCCACCAGTCAGTCAGTTTGAAGAGATGTCAGTATGGGCTGTGTTTTGCTTTGAGCTGCTGCCCATGGTAACACCAAACCAGCACCACAAGCTCACACTCTGAGCTAGCACAACACACACAACTTCATCATGTCTAGTGCAGTGAAAGGACTCTGCTTTAATGTGATTTGTAAGCATGTTCTAGAGACACTTTCTAAGCTCCCTCTTTGCTTATCCAGACTCACAGTGATTCAGAGCTGAGGCAGGCTTTACCTTTTCCCAAACTTGATCTTATTTCTCTCCTTTAAGGTAAGGAACTGCCATCGTACAAAGGAATCATAGTAAGGGTTAACATCTGTGGTGACAAAGGAACGCCTCCAGTCCACCTGCAAATGGGAGAGTCTCCAGTTGGTGAATACCATCAGAAATGCAAGGAACCTCACAGCAGGAAACCTACATCTTAAAAATCAAAAGAAGATAATGCAAGTACATTTATTTGAAGGGGCTACAGGAGAGCTGGACAGGGGCACTTTACAAAGGCATGGAGTGATGGCTTCAAACTGGAAGAAGCTGGATTGAGATATCAGGAAGAAATTCTTCCCCATGAGGATGGACAGACACTAGAACAGGTTGCCCAGAGAAGCTGTAGAGACTCCAAGTCTGGAAGGGTTCCAAGTCAGATTGGATGGAATCTTGAGCAACCTGGTCTCATAGAAGGTGTCCCTGCCCATGGCAGGGTGTTGGAACTGGATGATCTTTAAGGCCCCTTCCCAGCCAAACCTCTTCCTGATTCTAGGACCACACAAAGGGTGCATGCTTAAAATCATATCAACTCAGTCACTGTGTGCTTCCAAGTCTTCCAGAGCTGAGATGTCAAAGACTCAAGGCCTTGCCTGCTGACTGAGGATTTGAGAGGTTTTGTGGCAGTTTTAAACAGCCACTCAAGCTACACTTCAGCACTTACCTCTTTCATCTTTAGTCTTAAAAATCACTTGTCAGTAGGACAAATACCTTTACTTAACAGCACATCATGAGTCTCCCTAAAGCTACTGCCAATGCTGCCTACAGAACAGGGGTCTAATACAGAAACAAGAGGTCACAATTCCTTCATTCAGTTTTGATTCCAGCTGAGATCACTGCACATGGTATAAGCATGCACTTAATGATCACCCAAGACTATTAGAAGGTTAAATTACTATTTCCATAAACCAGAAATATTTCTGGTATTCTGCAGATAACCTTCTCAAAGCAGCAGCACATCCAGAAAGCATGGCTGCTCATGTAACTTCGAGTTTTAGATCTCAGACTCACCTTCAATCCCATGCTCTTCAGATCCTGGACAGCAAGGGGAGGGAAATAATCCAGCCAGTGCTCAGCTTCAGAAAAATTGACTACTTCTGCATCAGAAAGACCCAAAGACTTCATGATTCCCCACTGGTATTTGGAAGAGCCAGTCTTGGCAGCAGCCTTACTCTGAAAGAACAATTGTGATCAGGAAAATGTGACAGCTGCATGAGCTCAGGAGTATTTCTCTGCATTGGTAGCATGGTTTCCATTCCCAAATAAACAAGTGAATACCAATATTCTAATGGCCTTTCTCTAGCTCTGAAAATTAATTATTAGAATTTCTACACCATTTATATACTTTTTTTTTGCAGTTATTGTCCCCCAAATGTTTTATGTCTGTACACAACAATAACTTGCTACCTGCAAGAGCAGCAAGATCACACCTTCTGCTGATGCAGAGCAGACAGAATCCCAATCCAGTTCTTCCAGTGTGACAATGCCATGAGCACACATGCACAATGTACATAACACCTCTGAATTTTGCCTGGACTTGACTCCTTTGCTTACTTTGTGATAATCCCAAAATCCATCTGATAAGCCAAAACAATTTGGATGTTTTTACTTCTTGACATATCCAGCCAGGAGAGGCTAGACACTGATTCACAAGAAAAGAGTCAGAACAGAGTGGGGAGTGTGTGTGTGTGTACATACAGACATATATATGCATCATCCCCTACCTCTGAGAGAGCAGGGCTACTTCCTATAACGTGTTTGTGAATGCTTTGTACAGAAGAAAAGAGAAGAAAAACAAGAAAGAAAAACAAGGAGAGGGGAAAAAAAAAAAGGAAAAGAGTGTTACTCTGGGTGGTCTCATTTTTTTCAGGAAACTCTTAACCAGTGCACCAGCTCACCACTAAGATGTCACACATTAAAATGCTATCTCTGGAACCATGCAGTTGTTGTCTTTTCCAAGCCTACCTTAGAAGCACTCAGCTGCCTTGGGAAAACCAAGCAAAATGTGTATCCCAGGGGTCTCCAAGTGCAAAGCAAGAAGAATCCTTAAAGCATACCTTGAAGCTACCAAACCACAAAGTCTTTGTTTGAAGTTTACCTTTTTGCCTTTTGCTTTGTCTTTGATGATAATTTCATCTTCTTTTTTAGCAGAATGTTCTTCCTCCTCTTCCTCCTCATCAGGAAATTCAGGTGGGCAACCATACAACTCCATTTCTCTCTTCAGCTTATCTGCACAAGCCTAAAGAGAGTCATTGGCAGTCTGTCAGCACTTCTCTGTGGCAGTCACTTCAGTCATGGCTCAAGAGTGCTTGTTACTGGCAGCACTTTGCATTTCACCACACTTTAAACATCCCTGGATACTGCATTAAACCCTAGGAGATCTTGCACACTCAGGAACCCTGACATAGCAGGAAGAGGGTCACACAGAGGATTTGATTTTCTTGCAAAACAACACAAGAAAACTTGGGTTTAAAGCTTTTTGTTTCCTGGAAAGTGATAATGGATAGCACAAGCACATCTTTACTACAAATTCAGGTTCCAAATCACATCAGCTTAATGAAATTTTGATAAAGTGACATTTGGATGGACAGCAACCTATGGTCTAAATAGCATTAGGTATAAAACCCACTACAAAAAGCCCTCAGCACCTCCCAACCTCTTACCTTTATAGGCATCCCAGTGCAGTGCAGCCCAAATGGAAACAAGCAGCTCTTCCCCTTTAGCCTCTGATACCCAACTGCAAACTGTGTAAGGGGAAAAATGAAAGAGATGAAACCAAAACAGCACCAGCCTCAGTTGGCCTCCTCCTCATAAAATAAGTGCAGTTCCTTCTTTAACAGGAAGCTACTGAAAGAGATGAAGGCAGCAACCAGCATCCAGGAAGGCAAAGAACAGAAAAAGGTGCTGAAACTGGATTTTGTAATCAGCTCTGCCACTGCCTGGCTGTGGAAGCACAAGTGCTCCTAATTTCCAGGAGGCTGGTTTGGGATGGAGAAAAATGGGGCCAAAGAAGGGATTCATTCTGGGGGATTCTGTCCACTAGCATCTGTTAGCACACCAGAGCACAGTGCTCATCACCAAAAGAGACAGCAAGTTAGTCCTATTTCACAGCACTTCCTAAGTGTGCTGGCAAAAAATGAAAGACTGAATAGAGGAAACAGCTGTGCTCTAGGCTCCTAGGAAAAGCAATGAGTGGTGTTTCTCTTCAACCAAAAATACTGCCATTGAAAAGAGGGGATAAAAGGAAAGTTTGAGTAAGCCACTGATCTATAAAGTCACAGAATCATAGAATCAATAAGGTTGGAAAAGACCTCACAGATCATCAAGTCCAACCTGTCACCCAACACCTCATGACTAAATAAACCATGGCACCAAGTGCCACATCCAATCCCCTCTTGAACACCTCCAGGGATGGGGACTCCACCACCCCCCTGGGCAGCACATTCCAAAGGCTAACAACTCTCTCTGTGAAGAACTTTCTCCTCACCTCCAGCCTAAGTTTCCCCTGGTGCAGCTTGAGAATGTGTTCTCTTGTTCTGATGCTGGTTACCTGGGAGAAGAGACCAACCCCCTCCTGGCTACAACCTCCCTTCAGGTACTTGTAGACAGCAATAAGGTCTCCCCTGAATCTCCTCTTCTCCAGGCTAAACAACCCCAGCTCCCTCAACCTCTCCTCACAGGGCTGTGCTCAAGGCCTCTCCCCAACCTCGTTGCCCTTCTCTGGACATGTTCAAGAGTCTCAATGTCCTTCTTAAATTGAGGGGCCCAGAACTGGACACAATACTCAAGGTGTGGCCTAACCAGTGCTGAGTACAGGGCAGAATGACCTCCCTGATCCCGCTGGCCACACTATTTCTGGTGGAGGCCAGGATACCATTGGCCTTCTTGGCCACCAAGCCATTAAGAAGATGTTCTGTTAGCTCAAAATGCAGCTGCTAAATCAGCACTGGTTCCAGAGTAGCATTTAAAGATACTAGAAAGGAAAGTTTTTACCTCACATTTGGATAAAGAAAATGTGTGTCCCAGGTGAAGGCGGCCATTCATGTAGGGGTAAGGAAAGGTGACAAAGTACTTCCCTGTGCTGAGAAGAAACAAAAAGAATTAGACCAGGTAACCAGCTTTAAAAATGGCCATCAGAAGACACACAAGTGCAGGTTAACAGATAGGTTCAGCTATCAGCAGCCCACAGGGACATTAATATTTTCCCTGCCAATAACGGGAGACTCTGATTTTGAAGAGGTGATAAAGTAATAAGGCTTTAACATCTTAAAAAAAATACACAAAAGAAAACACCCACATAGGCCTGAGAACACAAAGAACCTCTGAAACAGATACAGCATCTTCCCAAAGGTAACAAATTCTAATCCTGCCTCTGTACAGTAATTACTGCAAAGGCTTGAAGTCATTCATTTGACCTCCCAATGTCTTGAGCTCTGGGTTGGGGTTTTTTTCAGCGTACACAGCCTCTCATTTCACAGGGCTCTCTCACTGCAGGCTGTTTTGAGTACACACTGTGTTCTCTTGCACATTTCAAGCAGTCAAAGACAAAATCTGTGAGAACACAAAAGCAGCTACCTCTTTTTGTTCTGCCTATCGGCAGCGTTGACCTCAAAGACTCGCTCATTGTCCCACTTCTGCTGGATCTCCTTCTCAATTTTCTTCAGGAAATCGACTTTGGCTGTCCCTTTACGCTCCTGTGAAACACAAAAGGGAAAGTCTGGCTGAAGGGGCTAACAAATGCAGAATGTGCTACAGACCGCCCTCTCACGAGGGGTGAGCACTCCTCTGGGCTCTGTAACACTGCAGCACCATCTCAACAGCGGAGCATAGAATCAATAAGGTTGGAAAAGACCTCAAAGATCATAAAGTCCAACCTGTCACCCAACACCTCATGACTAAATAAACCATGGCACCAAGTGCCACATCCAATCCCCTCTTGAACACCTCCAGGGATGGGGACTCCACCACCTCCCTGGGCAGCACATTCCAACGGCTAACAACTCTCAGTGAAGAACTTTCTCCTCACCTCAAGCCTAAACCTCCCCTGGTGCAGTTTGAGACTGTGTCCTCTTGTTCTGGTGCTGGTTGCCTGGGAGAAGAGACCAGCCCCCTCCTGGCTACAACCTCCCTTCAGGTAGTTGTAGACAGCACTAAGGTCTCCCCTGAATCTCCTCTTCTCCAGGCTAAACAACACCAACTCCCTCAGCCTCTCCTCATAGGGCTTGTGCTCGAGACCTCTCCCCAGCCTCATTGCCCTTCTCTGGACATGTTCAAGAGTCTCAATGTCCTTGATGTGAAATCCTTGGGATCCAGCCTTCTGGAGCAAGATCTAAAGTCTCCAAGAGTTAATAACTGTTTTTTCAAGGAGAAAGGCTCTACAGTAGCCAGCATAACACACAAAGAAACTGATCTTCCCAGGGCCTAACTAGAGGTTTCTGAACTTAGGAGATGAGAATGGATATAAACTGTAAGAAAAAAAAAATCAACCAACCAACCTGAAATTCTGATTTTATTCCAGACTTTTCATAAACCCATGCAATGTGTCTTCATCTTGCTAATATTAGGTGGGAATAGAACTTCCTATGCCAGAAGACCCTGGCAGTCAAGTCTATTCTAATGGTAGCTCTCAGAGAGAGCTCTTCAAGCAAAGTACTTTAACTTATTTTCAGTTCCATCAGTGTTCAAACACCACCATTAAGTGTTCAATGTTACTTCTCCTTGTTCTTTTAGCACGCCATACATTGCAACATATTTTACGAGGGTGTGCAGTGATAAGGCAATGGGTAACAGTCACAAACTGAAAGAAGGGAGATTTAAATCATATGTAAGGAAGAAATTCTTCCCTGTGATGGTGCCAAGATACTGGAACAGGTTGTCCAGAGAAGCTATGGCTACCTGATCCCTGGAACCGTTCCAAGTCAGGTTGTTTGGGGCTCTGACACCCTGCTGTCGTTGCAGGTGTCCCTGCTGTCTGCAGGGGGTTGGACTAGATGGTTTTTAAGGCCCTTTCAACCCAAAACAGTCTGTAGTTCTATGGTTCTAACTATTAAAGGACACATAACCCATGCAGATACCACAGCCATAAACTTGACACACATACTCCAAGCGCTTGGGGTCTTTTCCCGCAAGATGAAAGCATTACAAGGCGCCCTGTGCCTGCCTTTACTCATAGGAGCAAACAGAAACTTGATTGAGAGAAAAGCACCACAGCAAACTGCAAAATACCTTTGAAGGAAAAGCAAAGAAACTACAAAAGCTTAATGGTAAGTTCTAACTCACACCAGGACGTTTCATCACTGGCCCCTCATTCCCCACGCCACTGAATCACCTCTGCCAGCTGCCAGTCCCCACGTCCCTTACACCGCCACCAACGCCGCTGCGGAGCCGCGCGGGCTCTCACGGCCTCGCCGGTCCCGGCAGTCCCCCGAAACACACCGCCCAGCACCAGCGGTGGGGCTCCAAAACGCCGCGGGGCAGCTACACCCCGCCCGGCGTCCCCGCCACCCTGCACGGCCCTGGGCACCATCCGCGCACCACAGCACCGAGAACCGGGACCGCCACGCTGGCGCGGAGGGAAGCGCAGAGAGCCCGGCCACGGCCCCGGGGAGGGAACCCAGCAGACACCCCGCAGAGACCCCACCATGGCTCCAGAGCAGGACCCCACGAGGCGGGCCCAGATCGCTCACAGACCGCAGCTGGCAGGAACCACGACCCGCCCGCACTCACCGCCATGGCTGCCGGGCCGCCACGCCTGCCGGGACACCGAGCGCCCCGCCCCGCCCACGCCGCGCGGGGCCAGGCCACACCCCCCGGCGGGGCCGAGCCGTAACAAGCGGCAGGACGGAGCGGGCCGGGCCCTGCAAAACCGAGGTGGCGGTCCAGCAGAGGCGGGCGCTGCCAGCGCGGGTCTTTTGTACTGCTTGGCTGCTGGTCCCCGCCGCCGCTTGCAGCAGCTGGGACGGAGATGGTGCACCTGTTCGTCCCCTGTAGTTCTGCTGCCCACCCGTACCCGGTGCTGTGCCCGTGCGCCGCCCCAGCGCAGACAGACCCCCGCTCCCAGGGGCCAGCCCAGCGCAGTAACAGGGTCTAATAGGTCTCACCGGTCCGACAGTCGAGGCTGCCCGCGCTGAGGTCGATCCTGACAGAGCTCCGGCACCAACACAGGTCTGGGAGGCTGGGGCACACCACTGCTGCCCGGTGTGTCACCGCAGAGTCCCGAGCCCGCGGCCCCAGGGCGCGGCCAGGGAGCACCTCCCGCTGTGGAAACCCCGAAAAAAACGAAAAATAAATCAAATCTGGCCACGCCGCGGGGATCCCGCCGGGCCTCTAGGGGGTGCCACCGCGGCGCTGTCCGCTGAGGCATGCTGCCGCTTTAAACGCGCCCGCACAGACATCACGTCGGGGTTCATGCGTGTGTGCCACCTACCTTGTTGGGTCTCCTTTGACCTTCGGGACAGGCTCTCCGCAGCTCCTATTGGCTCGAGCTGTGTAAATTCTGCTGTCTGATTGGTGAGCGGTGTCTTGTTCCCGCCCCGGCTGTGCCCAGCACGTTCCGTTGCGCACTGGTGGCTAGTTCCTGTAGTAGGCCTCAGCGCGGAGAAGGGCCCAGGACGAGCGGCGGGAGCGGGCCGAGCGAGCGGCCATGGCGGCGGTGGTGTAGAGCTGAGCCGGGCGGAGCAGTGGGGCCACCATGATTATAGAGAACGTGGACGCTCTCAAGTCTTGGCTGGCCAAGTTGCTGGAGCCGATGTGAGTGCGGACTGGGGGAGGGCCGGCGCGGCCCGGCCAGTGGTGTGGCGGTGGGGTAGGTGTAGGGGCAGGCCGGCCCCCGCTGTGAGGGGAGGTGGTTCAGCGACGTGGGGTGAACGCGGACGGAGGTCGGGGTGGGCACGCTTGGCACTTGCTCCCGCGGAACGGGGCTGCGTGTGGGGCCAGAACCCGGACGAAGCGGCGAGGCACCGGGGCCCAGTTCTCCCTCCCTCGTCCCACCGCTGCGTTCCGTCGAGCACAGGCAACCCGGCGTCATGAGGCCGTGTGAGGTGACAGGGCCCGGCCCAGAGCCGCGCCGTTGGCCGGCGATTCAGAAGTCACGCTGGGTTTACGCGAGAATCCGGCTTAGAGGGCTTGGGCTGGGAACTGGGATTTCCAGAGGGCGCCGGGCCTGGCCTTTTGTCCCGACAGTTGTGTATCGGCCTTGGGCAGAGGCAGAGAGCGGGCAGGGCCCGGGGCTGCGGTGGTGTCAGAGCTGTATTCCCGCTGCGTAACATCGGTTTGTGGCATGGGAGCGTGAGCCGAGAAGCCAGAGTCGCAGAATAGCCAAGCACGCAGGCAGGCACTGCAGGAGGGGCAGACAAGCTGGTTTGTTTCTGGAGCTGTGAGTGCTGGGTGAGGATTGTTCCGGGGGGGTTGGTTTTGGCAATGAAAGGCACTGTGTTCATGAAAGGCAGCTAGCATGCTGACTGAGCACTTGTGGCATGGACACAGGGAGGTGCTGGTGGAATCTACTCTGTAGGAAGGGGGTCCTGGAGGAACCTAACTTGTCAGTAACTAGTTAGTCTAGTAGTTTCTATGGTGTAAAAATAAGACCTGTTTGAAGCTGCAGTTCACCGTGTGTGGTTAACTGATATTTTTACAGCTACATTTCTGCTTTCCTACTTTAAACAGGCTTTAGAGATATTTAGCTGTAGTCATGGAGTAACAGGCCTTTGAACATACCTCATGACTTTCCTTTTTTCTGTTTTTTAAGACAAAGAGTCTCTGAGACTTGATCACATCCTCCCAAAAGTCTCTCTGGACTGCGTGTAACTTTTGCTTCTACACCTCCGTTGCCATTTACAATTGGCCTTCTCTCTTGCTGTATAGCATTCCCTGCACTGTAGAGACACAAATCAGAGTTGAGAGTTCATGGCAGGGAATCAGAAATCCCTGTGGTGTGAAAGTGCAAGGTGGTTAACCTGGAGAAGTGTGGTTAACTTTGTGTGCTCTTGTCGTGCATAATGTAGTGCCTAAAAGAAACTAATGTATGGAGAGAGGGGTGGGAATGGCTATAAAGGGATGGTTCATGTCCTTTATTTTAAACTGAAGGTTTATAGTGGATTCTGTGTGGGCACTGGCACCAAATCCATTACATAGAGTTTATTTCTTCTTGTAAATGTGTGCTTGAGAGTTGTAAAATGCATAAATTTGTGGTCTCTTTGTTGTTAATTGCTACACTTAACTTGGCTTTTAGTGCATGTTGGAAGCAGCCAGCAGACTAATTTGGAGTGGAGCTGCTAGATTGGTGCTCACTGAGGATTTTTATTTTCTCTAGACAGTTGTCACTTGCCTGGCTTTGTGTTTAGCCTTTTTTTTCTGTTATAGGGGGTGGTTAATTTACGTTGAGGTCTGTATACTTTGCACTGTTGCCTTCTGTTTCCATAGTTAATGTTCTTAGGAAATACACAATCCCCTCTCTGTTAATCTTGACAAGATAAAAAAATCATCTTTGAAAGGTCAAACTGTTTGAAGTTCCTGCCTAGCACCTGATAGCCTGCATCTGCATCTTTAGAGGCAAGATGAGGGGTTGCTGCTTAATCATTTGACACTGTTGATGTGGTTTGTGCTTGGAGTGTTTCTCTGGTAGCTGTGTGATGGGATCTAAAGCAATAGCCCATGTAAAACTGTGGCAGAGTGGTGTTGCACAGCTGGCTATCTGTGGCCTTCATGAGGCTAGATAAGGGCCTAGGTAATGCAGATAGTGAATGGATATTGACAGTTGCACCCCCCTAGACATTTTAACAGTGCTTAAGGATTGCTGTAAAGTTTGTAGGCATGGAAAGAGTCCTTGGGGGGTGAAAACCAGTGTGTTGGACACAGTAACGACAGCTGTGCTGCAGGTTTCTCTTTGTGTGTTTAAAATGGGCTCTTTTGGTCTTTCTGAACTGCTGTTCATGGTAACAGTGTTTCAAGGCTCTAAAGCCCCTCTAATGCTTTAGTCATGGGCAGTGACTTTGCTGGTGATTGCTCTCTTGTTCTTGTGGAGTCCTACTTTGTGGTGGTTGCTGTGCATGGAGAAAGCTGAGAGATGGTGGCAGCTGTTCAGCTGGCCTAGAATTGGCTCTTTCTGTGTAATAGAAGGGTGGCTTTTCCTAAGCCAAGTTCAGGAAGGAGCAAGGGAAGGCTGTTGGGTGGGATGGGGACACAAAGCAACTAAAATACCGTGATGGACCCTTTGCTGGCTCAGCCGCTGCAGCACGTCCAGGTCAGTGCTGGGTGTCAGCAGCATCCAGCACGCATGGCCAGGCTTCCTTTGGTGCCTTTTCCTGGCAGTGATTGCCCGACAC
Source organism: Dryobates pubescens (assembly GCF_014839835.1). NCBI lineage: Eukaryota > Metazoa > Chordata > Aves > Piciformes > Picidae > Dryobates > Dryobates pubescens. The sequence goes on from NC_071627.1 coordinate 13,809,406, forward strand.
AGGACTTTGGCAAACTTCAGCAGAGTCAAGACTGGTTCTTTCTCTCCATAGATGTGATGCAGACCCCTCTGCCTTAGCCAACTATGTTGTGGCACTAGTCAAGAAAGACAAGCCGGAGAAAGAGCTGAAAGCTTTCTGTGCTGATCAGCTGGATGTCTTTCTACAAAAAGGTACTGTGCTGTGCCCTATTCTTTGGGGCTCTCGTCAGCAAGGGGAGGAGGGGGGATGACCCACTGCTGTTGCCTTCAAAAGCGCTCTTGTTATCCAGGAACTATTTCTAACAGAGTGTGAAGGAATAAAAATTGTGTGTTTCTTTAAAAATAACCTTCAGATGAAGGCATGTAGCTTAGTCTTGTCCTCTGAAATAAAAGCTAGACATTTAATCTCTTGGTGTACCTCATGCTGCCAGGAGTTCTGACAGGTATTTGGTACCTTCTGACAACCCGGTCCATAGTAAACTTTCAGGCTTCTGGTGAGCTTCTCACAGCAGTTTGGTTCAAACCCAAGTTTTAAACGCTTGAACTTCAGTGAGTTTTTCTGCAAGCTGATGTGAAACTGATGATTGTGATTAGCTTCCTGTGAGCCATTTGCTCTCAAAAACTGCTGTAAAGAGGCTGCTGACTGCAGCTGTTGGAGTCACTGGACTCACTCCTGTATCATAACTTTTGATCACACTTGCTTCTTAGAGCATTTTGAAGTTGTGAATGTGGTTGAAGGAAGCTCTTTGATAAACCTAAAATACACAAGTTCCACAAATGTCATTCCAGCTCCTGGAACAGAGCTAATGTTCACCAATTTAAGATGCTTCTGTCAGTAGTCCACCAGGGTGACTTCTTTGAGGGACTTCTCTGGTGAATCCAGCAGTGCCCTTAAATCAGTATGTAACAGTCTATTCTTGTGTTCTGTATCCTCAGAAACTTCAGGGTTTGTAGATAAACTTTTTGAAAGTCTGTACACAAAGAGTTACCTTCCCTCTTTGGAACCTCCAAAAGCAGAAGCAAAGCCTGCAGGTCAGGAAAAAGAAGAAGTCAAGGAGGAGGTAACATTGTTTTGCTGTCTACCTGTCTCTAATCTTCCAATCAACTGTCCTGTACGTGAAGTGGGAAGAAAAGTCTGTGGTGTTGTGACCAATGAGTTTTGTGATCCCTGTGCATCTGAGATGGTCCTTCAGATAAGACGACTTTAAAATCCCTCTGCAGAGCCTGCCTTTGATGTAGATTAAGAGCACTCAGAAACCCTAGCCAGCTGTCACTGGCAGTAGGAGCTTATAATGGTCTGGGAAGTGCATGAGAGAAAAGCAGCAAAAGCATTTCAGATTTTGCGAGAAATATAAAGGATTTGAGATGTTTTCTGTAATATTTAAAAATCAATGACATCTGGTGGCCTCCATATGGAGGGATAAAGACTTTTGAAGGGAGTTAGTGTTCATTTGCCAGTAGCTCTTTCTCTTGCCTTGGTCTTAAGTTTTATTAACAAAATTGAAAACAATCAAGTTTTTGAGAAAAGCGAAATCCTATTCCTGAGGTTGGCTAAGTCTCTTTGTAGAATCCTCTGCTGTCACTTGCCTAAGACACATGTTTATTCGTCTAAATCATCTTAGTTTTTGCTCAATCTGATCTTACTTTCTTCCTTTTAAAAACAAACCACCAAACCTGACCCTCATACTTGCTTGGTAGTTGCCTCTGAAGCAGAATTTCCAAGAGGTAGTGGAAGAAGAGCGGGAGAGCAGGAAGAAGAAGTACTCCAGTCCGCAGAGAAGCCGTACAGATTCCAGTGAGCAGAGGTTAGTTCTGACCCAAAGTGTTCATGTTTTCTGCTGCATTCACTGGCAATCTCCAGCTGTGGATTTTTACCTTGTAGGTGATGATTTTTCGCAGCAACAGTAACATTCTCCCTGCACTGCATTATCTGTGTGCTGAGCACTGACTGCATGAGAGCCTTTCACCTGCAGTTGGGCTCTTCAGAACAGAAGGGCTGTTTTTCAGATGTGGATGCCAGGGAATAACATCAGCTCCATCCCTTCCCTTCCTACAGAATTGAAAAGCATTGCTGGGGGGTCTGGAATGGTTGAGGGGGTTGCTCACAATGCCAACATCACTTTTAAAATATGCCCTGTTCTGCTTCTCAAACTTCTCACTTGCTGGCTTTCCTTAGTTGTGCCCTTGCTGATTGCGCTGAGTTGGTGACCCAGCTTGGAGATTCTGTGCTTTTCTGCCTCATTTGGGAAACTGAGGAGAAACCTCTTTAGTGTGGGGGTGCTAAAACTCTGGAGCAGGCTGCCCGGAAAGGTTGTGGAGTCTTCATCTCTGGAGAAATTTGGTCCACCTGGACATTGTAATCCCGGGCAAGCTGCTGTGGGTGCTTCTTCTTTAGAAGGGGTTTGGACTTGATCTCTAGAGGTCCCTTCCAACCCTTACTATTCTGTGACTCATTCTATCAAATTCTGATCTGAATGTTTTGCTGGCCAAACTGGGTGGAAGGGATGCAGAGCATCTTGCTGCGTGCTTGTTTCTTTCTTTGGTTTCTCTCTTCATGAACATGGTCCACATCTGTCTTTTCTAGATCCAGAGACAAAAAGAGAGATGATGGGAAGTGGAGGGACTACGACAGGTACTACGACAGGAGTGAGCTGTACAGGGAGAAGTCGAGCTGGCGGCGCGGGCGCAGCAAGAGCCGCTCCAAGAGCAGGGGCCTGAGCCGGAGCCGCAGCCGCAGCCGGGGCAGGAGCAAAGACCACGACGCCAGGAGTGCTGGTGAGTACTCGGGGCTTGGGGAGAGCATCTGATGGCAGTGATGTGTGGTGGCTTCTGCAAACTGTGTGGTCTGGCAGGCTGTGCGTGTCCTAGAGTAGCTGGAGCAAATTTTGAGAGCTTCTGTCTTCCTGAAATTATTAATTAAGATGCTGTTCTTCAGAGCAGAACTATCACAGAGATCGTTCCTTTTTTGCTAACCTCTTAATGTACCCACTGGTGTATACCAGAGAGTAGCAGCAGCTGATAGTTTTGTGCTCTGTGTGTTGACAAAGCTGTTTATTCTTATTTATTTTTACCCCCTCAAAGATCTCTGTTTGTAAAAAAGTGTTACCCTCTTTGTCACTTTGTTACTGTGTGTGTTTTAGAGAAGGTTTCTTTGTATTTGAAGGTGGTTACCATGTGTTCCATTGTTCTTTTAGGGCTAATTCAGGTCTGTTGGAAAAATAAGAGGCACAGATTACAACAGATTTCCACGCCTGTTGAGACCACGTTAGTTAAGGGCGGGGGTAGGTTTGTTGTTTCAGGCTTTTTCCCTCCTTTTTTCTATTTTAAAAGACAAAGCTGTAATCTAGAATGGATTAAGGAGTAGAGGAATGAACATGCATTTTGCAAAGAAAACATTTAGCTTTCTGAAATTAAAACCCTGTTTGCATTGTATTTAGTTCTTATTTCATTGACAAACTGTTCTTGAAGGAGCTTAGTCTTAAGTGCAGAATACTGAATATTTAAGGAAATATTTATGCTGTTGTGTACTTTTTTCAAGGCTCTGGTATGCAGACCAAAGCATGAAGGCTTTACCTAACTTCTTCTGTTTTTTAACAACAGAGCACCGAGAGAGATCAAAGTTCAAGAGCGAAAGGAATGATGTTGAGGTCTCCTACAACCCGGTTGCCGTCTCTCCCAGTAAATCATCTGAGCAGTATTCCGCTGCACAATCTATCCCCAGTACTGTCACTGTTGTTGCACCTGCACACCATCTTGAAAACACAACAGAGAGCTGGTCAAATTTCTATAACAATCACAACAACCCCAGTTCCTTTGGCAGAAACCCTCCTCCTAAAAGAAGATGTCAAGATTATGACGGTGAGGTGTTTCAGTTTTCAGCTTTATGCCTTGTTTCATTTACTCTCTGAGCTTTGGTTTGGAGTTATCCACTGAACGTAGTCTGGGAGTTAAAATGCAGTGGGATGTGAAGTGTTGCTTGTGTGAAAGATACATATATGCCTGTATTTTTCTAGAGAAATAACTGCTCTTACTGGGGGCAGTTTGCTTACACTCTGACAGTAGCTGGGTAAGAATAGAATAGAATTACCGAACACGTGGAGTTTGTTCAGAATTCTGTACGTGTATGGCAGATACTTCAGCCACTGGCAGTTCTGATGAAGACTGTAGTCTGTGTTCAGTATAAATCACCTGGGACTTCTGACTTTACTTTCCCACAGCTTTTACGCTGGCTGCATGTATGTTTGTGTGCTTTTCAGGAAGATTAGAATAATCTGAGTAACTTTGAAGCCTCACGCGGCAGTGCCGTGTCAGATCGGTGATTGAATGTTTTGTGTCAGCAAAAACTGAAATGCCACAGGTTGCTGACAGCTATATTGATTTATTTATTGATTATTACTTTTTTGTCTTAAAAAAAATCATGAACTGTCCTGTTTTGCAGAGCGAGGATTCTGTGTATTTGGAGATCTTTGCCAGTTTGATCATGGAAGTGATCCTTTAGTAGTAGATGAAGTTTCTTTGCCAAGTATGATTCCTTTTCCTCCACCGCCTCCGGGACTTCCTCCTCCTCCTGGTATGCTCCTGCCCCCTCTGCCAGGTCCAGCTCGGAATATGAGGCTACCGGTTCCGCAAGCTCACCCACAGGCACCGCCTCCCGTTGTCCTTCCCGTACCAAGTGAGTCACAACTTTGTTCTGTGTTTCTTTGTCACCCAGTGGCAGTGGTGACAGCTTTCTGGAAGATCTCTATGTGAGGCAGCGAGTTCTAGTTGCTTTGCTTAGTAACATGCTGTTCAGAGCATTGCCAAAATAATTCTGGAGAATCAGCTTTTAAATGTTGATGTTCCCAGCTCTTCACATGCAATTGGATAGGTTGGGCAGAGAATTGAAGGGGGATTTCTTTCACCTTACCTCATAACCCTTCTTTCCTCCTCCCTTTTATTTTTTTTTTCTCTTGAAGCCCTGTGCCTCCCAGGATAAAGCAGCTGGTGGAGTCACTAACTTACCTGAAGGGGGCTTCTCAATGCACTTTTACTACACTGGGCTAATCTCTGCTGCTGAGCATGTCCAGAGAAAGGCATAAGCAGAGAGCACTGAACCATGTGCATATTTTGTCTGTGGACTTACAAGCCCTGGTAACCTGCTCTGTGGTGTCGTTGCAGGACCCCCATTAACGCAGTCCAGTTTGATCAACAATCGTGAGCAGCCCGGGACAAGTGTGGTGCCCAGCCTGGCACCTGTGGGAGCAAGGCTGCCTCCTCCTCTACCCCAGAACCTGCTCTACACAGTCTCAGAACGTAAGCAAACTCCTGTCTTTGAAACCTGCGTGAGACAGAAGTTGTGATGTTCCTCTGTTGCTGTGTGATGAGAAATGGCCTCTGCCTTCCTCCAGCGCATACAAATCTAAAAAGAAGTCTGAAGGCTTGCTCCATGCTCAGTGCAGCAGCAGGGGCTGCTGCTGTGGGAAGCAGCAGTGGTGCTCTGCCCTGGCTGAGGAAAAGTCACTTGTGGGGAGCTTCCTTTGGGGTTCATGTACACCAAGCAATCCGTAGTAGGCAGAAGATGGATCTGCAAACCTGTAAATGCCATCTGACCTGGTCTTTATTCCCTTCTGGTTTTGGCTACTACAGATGAGAGATTTGATTCCATCTTCTTTCCAAAATCAACTTAGTTCTGGCTTTCTGGATTAAAAAATGTCTGGCTTTCAGTGGTTTATCCTATTACCATCTGGGCTGTTTTTACATGTCCAAAGGAGAGGTCTAGTTCATGCTCCATGTCATTTCCTTTGTGGCTTCTTCCATGCTTCTCAGAACTTCAGTCACTCAGCTGTCTTGTTAGATAATCTGTACAGTGATCTCAAAATGTTGTCAGGCACTCAGATGTTCCCATCCTATTCTTTCAGCTGCAGAACTTATCCTAGTAGGTGATTCCATCAGCGTGAGCTCACAGGGTATCACTAACTTCAGCTGTTGTGCATGAGTCTGTTCTCCACAACATCTCTGTTGATTCTCATCTCCTTTTCTTGGACTGTTGTGGGAACTTCTGCTGGTTGCCTTCTTGCAGTCAATCACATGCCAGATCACAGAAGAGGAGCTTGTGGGTCACGCTGTGCAAGGGTAATGAAGGCTCTTAGCAGAACAAAACTCAGATGTAGAACATCAATATTGACATTCTGGAGCATCTGCTCTAAGTTTTGCAGTCTTTATTTTATCGTTGCTGTGGAGTAAGGAGCTGCAATGTAGAGTGCTTCAAGCCTGCCACGTTTCCCCTGTGTAGGCATTCATTTCTGGTCCAGGACATGTTGTGTTTCTGAGAAGGCTTTCCATAGACTTCATTTATTCTAGTTCTTGTATAGCTTTTCCTTTCTGTGGTTGGAAGAATGCATCATCCTTGCTGTGGATCTTGGGCTTGAGGAGCAATGAGTCAGTTCTATCATCTTGTGTTCCCCTTTTATTTAGAATAATCCTTAGTACCTTGATGGAGCTAGGCAACTGGTCTCATTCTTAGCATCATCTAATAGGTAAGTATTGGTCAAATTACTCAATTTCTCAGCTTTCTGTGACTGGAATCACTGAAGTTTGTTCTTCCCCAAAGCCCCTTTTGTGCAGCAAAGTAGCCTGCTGGGCAGCAAAGACTGGAAGTCTCTTTGCATCTTGGGCCATGCAGCGGAAATGCTCGCAGTAAATCTTTTGGTGCTGCCCTTGAAATGCCATCAGAGGTTGTGACACAGACACCGGGCTCCTTCCCCAGGCAGCCCATCAGGACTCAGTTGCTGCAACCTGTGTGCTTCTGACAAACAGCAGCAGTCATTCAAAGCCAGAGGAGAACAGGCCCAGTCAGCCCTGGGTGTAGAGCTCAGCTGAGGAGTTGAGTGGCTGCACACCTTGGCTGTACAACCTTTGTTCCCTCTTCTCTTCATCCAAACCAACTTCTGAGTCTTGGACATCCGTGCATTTCCCTAAGGGAACATTAACCCTGAGTCTCCAACTCATTTGAAAAATTCTTTCATTTCTCTCCTTTTTTTATAGATACATATGAGCCAGATGGCTATAACCCTGAAGCTCCCAGCATTACCAGTGCTGGGAGATCCCAGTACCGACAGTTCTTTACGAGAGCACAAACGCAGCGTCCCAATCTAATTGGCCTAACATCTGGGGAGATGGATACAAATCCAAGAGGTAGGAAGGGTTTCTAGTCATTGCTGTTGCTGTTTCTGTCCAAGACTTCAACACTTGTTTTCCCCTTTTTCAGGCTGAAAGCAATAGTTTTTCTCAGTGATCTAGTGTTCCAGATGGGGTTTCGGACATCTTTGCCTTTTTGAGCGCTAATCTGACCCTCCTGCGGTCACAGCAGCCTTTGGGAGTCAACATAGCCACTGGCTTGGGAACATTACAAGGGGTTTGCAGCTGCTTGGTTGGTTGGGGTTTATTTCTCTCTAGCCTGTGAAGGCACTCTTTGGGTGCTGGAAGAAGGAAACACAGTGCAGAAACATGGCTTGAAGCAGGACAATCTGAAGATTGCCTTAGATTTGCCAAGGGTGTGTTTAGAAGATGGGGCACAGAGGCCATGATCTCCAGTGCTTACCTTGGCTGCTGTGGTGGCAGTGAAGAGGGGAGCTACTGTGGCATGTGTTTGTGCTTGATAGTCTGTCAGCCAGATACTCTCTTTCAGATGAACATTGCAGCATTCCAGTTGTCCCAGTCTATGGAGATCCCAGCTGGCATTGCAGTAATTCTGAGTCCTTAACTGGCTGCATGTGGATGTAGTCTCTTAGTGGCAGCACACACACAGCATCTTTTAGGGGAGAGAACAAGTTGAGGCTCTTTAAGGGTTTGGTTTTTTTGCTCTGTTAGCATAACTTTCTTTTTCCCTTCTCTATTCCTCTCCTCAGCACTTAAAAGCTGTGAAATTTCAGTGCTCACTGCCACAGTTCACTGTTCCTTATTCAGTAGATGAAGTTTTATTGTTCACTGTTTCCTTCCAGTGACTCATTCTATGCAGAACATGATTAAGTATTGCTGCAGAGATTGCTGGTTTCATCTCAGTGAACATCACAAAAGCAGATTTGGGGCTTTGCTGCTGGCCTTCGGGTTCTTTCTGAGAGCCCATTCCATTTGTAAGGGCTGGGCTTCAGACCACTTGTTTTACTAAGTCTTTGTCACATGTGTGGCATGTTTACTTTAATCATCCTCCAGAGATTAAAACTGTGCCCAAAAATGCCCAGTCTGTGTCCTTACCAGGGTAACCAGCAGAGCTCTGGCATATCTAAATGACCTGGGAAAATGACTTCTAACTCAGACTTCTTATTAGGAGCTGACTGTTTGGCATACACAGGAGACCAACAGGAACAGCTTAATCTTGAAAAGGCTGTAAATAAATCCTTGTCAAACTGATACAGTGCTTCAGCTTTGTCTTTGGGGAAGTTGTTTCAAACTCTAATGTCTCAGAGTATAATTTCATGGCAAATTTGTGCTTAATAAACAGTTGTTTGCTGAAGACTGAGTGGAGGGATGACAAGGGGGTAGCAGGGGGAGGAATGGGTTTTTGGTTGCTTTTTCACTGTCAAGGGTTAATACAGGGAAAGTTGGTTGTTTGTTCAGCTTGTGCTCCACACTTCCACACTCTGACCTGTAGCCTGGGAACCCAGCTGCCTTCTTTTCCTCCTTTCCCCCCCTCTATTCCTGTAGAATCTGAATTTTTAGTACCTGAAAGATGGAGTTTCATCTTTTCCCTAAACTAATACCAGTCTTAAAGGTCAAAGCCTCCTTTCTGCTGGCTGGACTAACTATTTTCTTTTCTCTGTTCAGTTAGACCAGCAAGTCTTCTCCAAATCACTTCATAAACCAAACTGACCAGCTTTATAAAGTCTTCCACCATTTTCTGTTGTTAAACTCAATCCTACTTTGCTGTCTAAGTGAAAGCTCTCCCAGTGTCTCCTTGGGTGTATGGTGACTAACACAGGCCTTTTTCCTTCTCCCCAGCTGCCAATATTATCATCCAGACTGAGCCTCCCATTCCTATCACAAATAACAGCAGCAATGTCACTCGAGTTGTCCTGGAACCAGACAGCAGGAAAAGATCTCCAAGTAGCATGGAATGTCCACCATTAAAGAAGCCCTGGCTGGGAAAGTAAGAATTAACAGCTGTTGTTGACTAATTGGGATGCAGTTGATTGCTGACAGTGCTGGGAGTGTCATTTTTCACCAATCCCTGTAGTTTAAGCTGATTGGGTCAGAAAATCCTTAATCCCACAATGTAGAGATTCAATATCTGGCAGTGGGAGAACTCTAGCTCGTGTCTAGAGAAAAATGGAAGTTAAATGTGGATTAACATGTGCCTTCCTCAAGTGTATGTGTGCCTGTCAAATTACTACCTTGTTGTCACTTTCTCTAGGCAAGCAAATAACAACCAGAACAAGCCAGGATTCTTGAAGAAGAACCAGTATACAAACACCAAACTGGAAGTGAGGAAAATTCCCCCAGACCTGAACAACATCACACAGCTCAATGAGCACTTCAGCAAGTTTGGAACTATCGTCAACATTCAGGTAAAAATCAAAGGCCACTTTTCTGCCTACCTGAATATTGCAACTGAGCTGCATTCTTTGAGGAGTCTTGATGGAAGCAAACTGGGAGAGCAGCTGATCAGACTGAGAGGAAACTTCTGTTTCTCTGCCTGGTGTTAGTTCTGTGCAAGCCTGTTGGCTTCTGCCTTCCCCAGACCTTATTAAACTCGAGAGGCTTGCAGGTTTAGCAACATTAAACCAACTTAAGCAGCTCATGAAAGAGAGCCTTTAACCATTCCTGTCCTGGATGTATTGCTGTATGTCCTGTCCCTGCAGTATTTCATAGTCAGGACTTTGCCCATGATGCTACAGGAGAGTCTTTACAGGCACCAGTCCATCACCACTTTGCACCCTAGTGCTGGCTGCAGTGCTGTAGTGTTGCTTGCACTGTAAGAGGTGAGGGAAAGCCATATACACAAAGCACAGGTAGTTAAGTGGCTTAAATGGCTTAATACCCATTTATTTTTCTGGAGAAAACAGTTGCCTAGGGCTACAGAGGTCTGAACCAAAGACAGATACCTGGGAAGCTTCTGTATTTATTGAATTAATGATTTCATGTCTTAGCTCAGCATGTTGCAAATGCTTTATTTCACCATCAAGGTGCTTTCTGCACCTCAGCAGTGAAATAAAGCATTTCAAACCTGCTCAGTCATCAAAACAAACCAAGGTGTGTTTTTATTCCTGTGATTAATTTGTAGAGAAAAACAGTGACATTGTTCTGGTTTGGGAATGTGGGGATCCTCTGCATTGTCCACCTCTGACAGTAGTCTGCTCTTCCAGTCTGCACTGGGGTCTCTTCAGTCATACCCTGAAGGAAGCTTACACTGTTCTAAGTGTGTGATGCTGTTTGGAGGAGCCTGTTTCATTTTCCTGTGTTTAGGCTTTGCTGCAAGTGTGTGCAGTGTCTGCCAGAAGGTTCCTGGGTTTGATCACACAGAATGTGAGACCTGTGTTTTGAGCTGTTACTGTCCTTGGATAGCCCACTGTTAGTGCAGGTTATTTGCAGTTTGCTCCTGGCTGAGATGTTTCCTTCCTTGAGAAATCACACATTCTACTGAACTTTTGCTCTAGGTTGCTTTCCAAAACGACCCTGAGGCTGCTCTAATTCAGTACTTGAATAATGACGAGGCCAGGAAGGCCATTTCCAGCACAGAGGCCGTTCTCAACAACCGCTTTATCCGAGTGCTGTGGCACAGGGACAGTGAGCAGCAGCCCCCAGTGCTGCAGCAGCAGCAGACACCCACTCAGCCTCTCCACCACCAGCTTCACCTTCAGCAGCAAGCCCTGACCACGACACCTGCTGTGACCATGCACAGCAATCTCTCAAAGGTACCGTGCTGCCCTGACCTGTAACTGAGCATCACCAGTGTTCCTCAGTGACTGGTGCTCCTGGACATGGTGGGTAACCTTCCCTTTGTTGATATCTCCTGGTAAAACAGGTGATGAACAAACCCCTGGCATCTGGTGCCTATGTCCTTAATAAAGTCCCTGTAAAACGTCGCCTTGGAGCAGCAGGAGGAAACCAGTCTGACCTGAGCCAAACTGGGGCTGTGGTGGAGGATTCTCAGGTATGCTAGTGAGGCTCTGATCATCTTCATGCTTTGGGTTAAGGCTCTAGACTGTTACCTAAGGAGAAGCCAGCAAGCAGAGCTTGAGTTGTTCCCAGTTGGCCATTTCTCTTCACTTAGGCTCCATGCAACCATCATCAGTCACTTCCCAGTTTCATGACCTGCTTCTGTAAAACAGGGACAGCAACTCCAGAAACAGTCAGTATTTAAAGTAGCATCAAATACACTTGGCAATGCTTCATAGTAAACCAGCTTGGCAGCCTCAGTGTGATGCCAGCTTTCCCTGGGTGAATGTCACTGCCTTCCTGGTGCCTGCCAAGCTTATGCTGTGCTTTAACAGTAGTGCTGGAAGCTTATAGAAGGCCCAGACGGCAAATTAGATTCTAGGCTGCGTCAAGAAGAGTGTGGCCAGCAGGCAGGAGAAGTGTTTTGCCCCTTTACTCTGCCCTTGTAAGGCTGCACCTCAAATACTGTGTGAATTCTGGTTTCCCCATCATGAGAAGGGTACAGAACTGTTGGAGTGAGCCCAGAGAAGGGCCACAAGGGCTGGAACACCTCTGCTATAAGGACAGGCTGAAGGAGCTGGGGTTGTTCATCCTGGAGAAGAGAAGGCTCTGGGGGGACATTAGAGCTGCCTTCCAATGCCTGAAAGGATCCTACAGGAAGTCTGGAAGAGAGACCTTTTCATAAGGATGTCTTGCAAGAGGACAAGGGGGAATGGTTTTAAGCTGAAGGAGAGCAAGCTTAGACTGGATCTTTGGAAGAAGCTCTTCAGTACATGGGTGGTGAGACCCTGGAATAGGCTGCCTGCGGAGATTGTGGATGCCCCCTCCCTGGAGGTGTCCAAGCTCAGGTTGGATGAGGCTTTGGGCAACCAAGTCTGAGAGCCTTCCCTGCCCATGGCAGGGAGGTTGGAGGAGATGATCTCTGAAGTCCCTTCCAACCTAAGCCATTCAGTAATCCTGCTCTGAGCTGAAGCTGATCCAGTTGACTTCACACCAGTATGCTAGAGCAGCATGTGCTCCTGGCCACAGAGGGGCCCTCACTTACAGGAAGCAAGCAGGTGACTTCTGCTGTCTCACTTGTTCATAAAGTCTCATGTCAGATGATGACTGCGAAGCTACATGTAATGCAGATCAGATTCACTGGTCTTAGTACTTATCAAGGTACAGAGGGAGTGGTGGGTGAAGAAAGAAACTGTCTTCTGCCCAAATCCTCTGCACAAGCAGTTAAGCTGATTGTTTCTGAGGAAACTTGAGTTTAGACCCACACCTTGATCTACGTGTGACAATGACCTTGGTCTTGGTCCTTTTGTCTCATTGCACAGAGCTGGAGGTTTGTGTTCATGTTTCACAAAACACATTCCTCTGAAATTCACTGCTGGTCTGACATGCTTGTTTTAAACTGTTGTGGGTTTTGTGTGTTTTTCCTGGTTTCAGACGTTTCCCACTCCCACAAGCCACTCAAAAATGGTTTACAGCGCTTCACACCTCAAGGCACCTGGGAAGCCTGGTGCAGGGTCTAAACCACACGATGTGCAAGAAGCCCTTAAAAAAAAACAGGTACTTTGCTGTTTGTTGGCTGCCTGACAGTGTAGTGATCAAAGCACTTGATAAGGAAAGGATGGAGGGCCACTGAAACCTCAGAGATTGCTGCTTATCTCCCTAATTTTGTGCAGGTTTTGTCGTTATCAGGCATGTCTTGCAAGCACACGCTGAGGTTAGTCATGGATAAGTGGATATTCCTTCCTTTGGGGTGCCTCAGCTGGCACTCATGGGTCATGCATGGGGTTTCTGGGGTTTCCTGTGGTGTTTCCCTGATTATAATCTTTGGAGGCATTAGACACTTAAATGACAATGCAGGATCTGTTTCTTTAGATCTCTCTGAAAGAGGCAAAAATGTACTTGGAATACTTCCCAGCAGGAAGTTAGAAGCTTGTTGCTCTGCAGCCCAAACACATTTCATCCTTTTGCATGTTGCAGACCAGCAGTTTGCTGGTCTTGCTTTTAGAGCCAAAGAAGGAAATGTGATCTGTGTGAGTACATCTAATGCTTTTTACTGGCTGAAAGAGTTTTCTTCTCATGCAGGAGGCAATGAAACTCCAGCAAGACATGAGGAAAAAGAAGCAGGAGATGTTAGAAAAACAAATTGAATGCCAGAAGGTAACTCCGAAGTGTCTTCTAGAGGATGCATTCTGGGCTTGTAGGTAGCTGTCTGTTCAGTGGTGGTGTTGCTGGAATCTTACATTCCTGTTCTTTTGTTCACGTGCAGATGTTGATATCCAAGCTGGAGAAAAACAAGGCCATGAAACCAGAAGAAAGGGCAGAAATAATGAAGACCTTAAAAGAGTTAACAGGCAAAATATCTCAGTTAAAGGATGAATTAAAAACCTCATCTACAACCTCCACAACATCAAAATTAAAGTCCAAGACAGAGGTATGTGTGGCACAAGACACTTGCCCAGCTGCGTTTTGTAACGGTTTCCAAGGCCGTGCCCTAAAGATGCAGCAGACTAACATCAAAACACTTCCAAGTGGTGTTTTCAGTTTGAGGGTGATGGTCATGGACAAGCAGGTGATGGTTTTAAGGAACTGGAATGACCTAGTTTTGCATGTAGCTCATTCAAGCTTGTTCCAGTTCTGAGGCAGAGAATTCTGGGCCCTTTGAAAAGTGAGCTGGGGGAGAGACGTGAAGGCAGTGAAAACAGCTTAGAGCAATGAGTGGTTATTGTGTGCTGCTCTGCCTGTATCATTTACATCACTGCATTGCTGAGGAAAAACACATTAAAAGCATAACTTGCACTTCTGCTTTTCCCTTCCTTTTTGCCCAAGGCACAAAAGGAACTTCTCGATGCAGAGCTGGACTTCCATAAGAGACTCTCTTCTGGAGAGGACACAACTGAGCTGAGAAAAAAGCTCAACCAGCTACAGGTCGAGGTGAGTTTGGACTGATGCTGTTGATGTGTTGATGAAGTGTAACCACTTCCAGTCCTCCCAAACTGAGGACGACATCATATGCTCTTTGCCTCCTTTCCCAGGCTGCACGCTTGGGGATCTTGCCGGCTGGCCGTGGGAAGATGTCACCAGGCCAGGGGAGGGGCCGGGGCCGGGGCCGTGGTGGCAGAGGCAGGGGCATGTTGAACCACATGGTGGTGGATCATCGCCCCAAGGCACTGACAGTGGGAGGCTTCGTGGAAGAGGAGAAAGATGAATTGTTACAGCACTTCTCTGTAAGTACAAGGTCACATAAAAAACAACACAAAAGCTGGGAATGGTGGCTGAGCTCTGACTTGGAGATGAAGCAGGGAACCAGCATCCTGACCGTATGCTCACTTGCAGAGGGGCACTAACAGCTCTCTGCCAAAGTCTTGAAGATGCAAGTCTGTTTGTTTCTGTTAGTGCAGACAAATCAAAGACTTCCTCCTGAACACATGGAGCAGGCTGTGGATAAGCAAACAGCATCAACAGTTACCGAGGGTGTAAATGTGAAGTGTCTGTAGCTGCTTCACAAAAGCTGCCCAGTGCTTTCTTTTAATGGGCAGTGCTAAGAAGCTTACTCATTAATTTTTCACTGAAGTAGCTTAAAATAGATGTCAGAATGATGAAAAATAACCATCAGCCTCTCTCTGTTCACGAGTTGTCTTTTAGATCAGCAGTTCACACCATTTCTCTTGTCTCTCTGGAGCTCCAGAGGCAAAGTGCTGCTTTGCTATGCAGGACAGTAGTTTCAGAAGAGTTATGTTTGTTCCTGCATTCATGGTGGAGTAAACACCTTGCTGGTTTGCCAGCTAAGGTAGTATTGGAATCCTAACCAAGATAGCAAAGGAAAACTTGATTTTCCATTCCCCTCAGCTGCCCTTTCCAGAGGGAGATGTTTTGTTGTGCAAAGATGGTAAACTTTGTGGAGAGGTGATGTCATACTTCATAGATAGACCCAGCATGACATTCAAGCTTGACCCAGTCACTGTGGCATGTCTGGAAGCTCTGTGCAAAGCAAGTGGCTGATACTTCTGTAGCCCTCCCCTTCAGAACTGGGTACAAAGCAGCAGTGGAGCTCTTGAGCTGCTAGTCTGAAAGCTGGTTTCTTTCTGGTTGGAGTGGGAACAGAAGTTTCCAGTTCTTCATGCAGCAGGTTCCTGCTTTGGCCTCACTGCTTGTCAAAAGGTTAGAGAATAGAATAGAATTAACCAGGTTTGAAAAGACCTTCGAGATCGAGTCCAACCTATCGCCCAGCACCATCTGATCAACTAAACCATGGCACCAAGTGCCTCATCCAGGCTCTTCTTAAACACTTCTAATGGTGGTGACTCCACCACCTCCTTGGGCAGCACATTCCAACGGCCAATCACTCTTTCTGTGAAGAATTTCTTCCTAACATCCAGCCTGAACCTCCCCTGGCACAGCTTGAGACTATGTCCTCTTGTTCTGGTGCTGCTTGCCTGGGAGAAGAGACCAAGCCCCACCTGGCTGCAACCTCCCTTCAGGTAGTTGTAGACAGCAATAAGGTCTCCCCTGAGCCTTCTCTTCTTCAGGCTAAGCAACCCCAGCTCCCTCAGCCTTTCCTCATAGGGCTTGTGTTCCAAACCCCTCACCAGCTTTGTTGCCTGCTGCTTTGAGGTAAATTCAGTGAAAAATGGTCTGTGATTTGATCACAAATTCCAACCTGCTTTGTGGTAAGAGTGCCACGAACCCTGGGAAGAGCCCTGAGGGGCACCAGAGTGCCTCTATTGTGAAGATTTTTAGTCTTCTTTCCAAAAGACTTTGTGGCTTTTCAAAGTTTTAGCTGTCCTTAGCTTCTAAAACCAGTAGCAGTTTTCACCAACAGCTAGTGCTTTACTGCAGCTATTTCTTTTGAGCTACTTTTCTGCTTTGGCCAAAAACTACCAGTACAAATGCTGCAGTACTCAGGGGTGATGCAGCTGAGCTCTCTCTGGCTGTCAATCTTCTGTCAAAAACAATCAGGTTTCAGTGGCTGCAGTTGTAGCAGATGATGATCATGGTCTTGGAGGAGAAGATCACAGCTGTTCCTAACTGACTTTCCTCTTCTAGAAATTTGGAGATATTGAAGACCTTCAGGAGGAGGATTCCCCGTTAAGTGTTGTCCTGACTTTTAAATCGCGCTCAGAAGCTGAGAATGTGAGTAGAGGAAGGGAGGTTCTAAAATAGGAGTATTGGAACTTCTTGGGCCTCCCTTCTTTTAAAACGTAGCATGCTTTGGTTCCTGCTGGTTTGGGCTGGACACTGGGGTTGGTTTTGCTGCTGCAGGCAGTTTCACTAGAGGGGATCACAGCTCTTCCTTACCCTGTTAGTGACCCAGAGCTCTGCTAAGCTTTTCAGCTGCTGGTAGATGAGCGTTGTTTGGCAGATTCAGGTTTGAGTGAAGTTGCTTTCAGAAGACTGAAGCAGATTGTTGTGGCTTGTCTGAGGTCTTCACATGTGCATTTCATAGAATCATAAGGGGTTTGGATTGGAAGGGACCTTAAAGATCATCTACTTCCAGTCCTTCTCCTAGACCAGGTTGCTCAAGGTCCCATCCAACCTGGCTTTGAACATTTCCAGGCTTGGAGCCTCCGTACATCTCTAGGAAACCTGTTACAGTGCCTTACCACCATTTGTGTGGTGTTCCCAGGGCCTAGCACATTGTTGGTGATCTTAGAAACTCTTTACCTGACCCAGGCTTTGAAAATCTGTTCATTTCAAATCCAATCCAGGCTGCTAACCAAGGATCCCGCTTCAAAGACCGAAGGCTACAGATATCATGGTACAAACCCAAGGTACCTTCAGTGTCCACCGAGATCGAGGAAGAGGAATCCAAGGAAGAGGTATGAGAGTGCGTTACTAACCCAACCATTCTTGTAAGAATGCATTGCCTCAGAGCTTTTACCATTTTCTGTTTAATGAAGCAGTGTCATTAAGGAGGTTACTTCAGACGCTTGGCTGGTTTGGAGTAGTCGTGGCGGGGAAAAGATGGAAAAGGAAAAATGGAAAAAAAAGAGACTTTCTGGCTGGGATGTTGATTTTCTGAGGCTCACAGAATTGGTGCTCCAGGGAGGATAAGTCACTGTCTGGACTTTTCCCTGTAATTGAGCACCGAAAGCTTTCAAAGATTTTTTTCTGAGCAGGCACTGACCAGAAAAGTTGTTTCAGAGAGGGTGAGCTGTGGCTTACTGCAACTCCCTCCTCCTTCCCTGCTGTTCTGTCCCTAACCCTTCTGGCATGGGACTGTTTCAGTGAGATCTGGTGAACAGGACCCTGATCTAAAGCAGGACTGGTGCTGTGTGGGGTGGCTGTTCCCTAGGATGCATGGCTGTGGTTGGTTTAAGTCCATTTCTTCTTCCTCTAGGAAACCGAGACCTCAGATTTATTTTTGCACGAAGATGATGACGACGACGACGAAGACGAGGACGAATCACGTTCCTGGAGAAGATGAAACTTGATGTTGGAAATGTATAATTTTAGGAATATAGTTCAAGCTACACCTTTTAAACATTTATTTAAGGAAGTTGATGAGCCAAAAAAGAAAAAAGCTTTACTTTCTTTTCAAACCACAAGGTCTAAAGTGAGCAAAGTTGGTTACAAAACATTTTGGATCTAGAGCTGTGACACGAAGCTAGCCAAAGGCCCAGTGAATTTTTACATCCTTACCAAGCTCACCAGGCTGGTGATATTTTCTATTTAAGGAGGATGAAAAAGAGAGAGGGGAGTAAGAAATAATTGATATTTTCTTGTCCTCTTTGTGTCGCCTGTATTACCTTGTGTTGGGTTTTTTATAACGTCGTTGATTTGTTGGGTTCTAATTGAAAAGCTACCCCAGGTTTTATTTAGCAATATTCTGGACTTGGGGGAAAGACACAAACTTTCATTAAATGTTATGAAAGAAAAAAATGGCCTCATTTGCTAATTGAGAAGGGGGAAACATTGTATTTCAAGTGGAATCACTTGTTATAGGAATTATTTGTGGCTAGATCGATACATTTATTGCAGTCTGTGAAGGCCACCAGGTTTTATGTTTGACTGCTTTTTGGGGAGAGGAGGTGGAAGAAGCAGTTTAACAGGGTATTGTCATGTCATTGTCCAGGTTGGTTGGTTGGTTTGTTCAAATTCTGCTCCACAGAAAAGACCAGCAATGGCCCCTGCTGGAGTGGATTTTCACTTTTTTCTTGGTTCTCTGCCATAGTTTCAGGGTAAGGTTCATGTTAGATTCTGTTTACTGCATTTCAGTGTTGCTGAGCAGGAATGTAATGTTTCATACTGAAAAACAACTAAACTGGCAGCTGCCTGCCAGCTCTCCCTCCTCTCCCTGTCACCAGCCCTTTGATCTTCAACCCAAATCCATGAAGTGCTCAGAGCAAAAATGCTTTTTAGCCAAGGCAGTGTTGGTGTCCTGCTCCAAGAGCAGTGTTAAACCTGTACTGGGAGTGGCCAGTCCCTAGAGGAGTGTTCAGAGCTGGGCTTGAGAGGTTCTGAGCTTACCTTCAAGATAAGCACCATTCCATTCTCCATTGCCTTACTGGTGTTCCACTGTAAGAACAGCACCTGTGAATGGGGTGGTTCAATAGTATTGAGGATCAGGGGGTCAGGTGCCTGAGCTGTACATCTCCATTGTGACAGCTCCTGCAGCTCCTGAGATCTCCAGGTAGCCTTTCCTTGCCTGCCCCTTGCACTGTGCAGGTTCACTACATTTCAGATGCATTTCTACATGAGATAAGCAGCTTCTGGGTGCAGAAATGCTGTCCTCTGGTGCAGAAATGCTCTCCTCCTGGGAATAATCAGCTTAGCAAGTTCCCAGCTGAGGGGAAAATGCCCATCAAACCCTCTAAATGGCTCTGAGCTTGGCAGGTGGCCTGTAGCTGAGCATGATTCGAGGTCAGCAGTCCCCAAACTTCGTTATCCTTCTGCTGTGGTGATGGATCAAAGCTCAAGCCAGTATCACTTTGTTTCCCTGCCATCAAAGGGAATGTGTCTCAGTATTGTCTCCAAGTTCAACCCCTATATAATTAGGACTTTCCTGCTGATTGAGGCTAACTTGCAGACAGGAGGAAACAAGGGGCAGCCACTCCAACATCCTTACAAGTCTTGCTTTTCTCCCGTCACCTCCAGTGTTTCATTTCAGTGTCTGTGGCTCACTCAGTGTATATTTTGCAAACTCCATTGCAGCAAACCCATCTTGAGTGCTGACAGTTTAAAAAGTGATAGAGGGAACAAAAGGATTTATATATTTTTTTGTACAGAGCTTTTTCTTAAACTGTATAATTTTGTAAATACTTTGCTTTTTTTGTGTACTAAAACTACCAGCCTATAGATTTCCATGAGAACTGTTGTATTTTTGTATCTGGAAAATGAAAACTGCAGTGAATGGATGAAAGCTGTAAGAGCAATGGCAGTAGCCTTGGCACAGGTAGAATGGGATTCCTTTTCATATGGTTTTTCATTTAGGGTGGCCCTGCCTGGCTGGCACCCTGTTCAGGGGCACTTTTGGGCCAGAGGGAGGCAAGTGGTGGCTTTAGCTGGTGAACTTGTGAGGGCTTCATCCGATTTCTGGGTTGGGTTTATTCCCCTTTACAGCACGCACTGGCAGGCTTCCATAAGTCCTCTGGGGATATCCCAAACATGGTGATTTCTAGGTGGTGAGGCAGAGTTGTGCTCCTGAACTTGGCTTGTGTGTGGATAGTGAGCTGTGGGGTGGTTGGGGAGTGCAGGTGGTGGGCAGGGCAGCGGTGCCTGACTTGGGGGTGTAGGGAGCAGGAAAGCTCTTGGAAGTCGCCTTTTTGCCACAGCTTAGGGAGCTCCCTGGATTTTAGGCTCTGTTGTGCTGTTTGGGGATTTTTGTTCAACAGGTAACACAACAGCGCTGCTTGCTTGCTGTGGCAACGCTTCCCTGGCAAATTCACCTGTATTTTCAAGGGGTACCCTGGGCCAGCTCAGAGCCAGCACCGTCACTCCTGTGCCCAGCCAGGAGCGTGTGCCACCAGCAGCGTGTGGGTTAGGTGGCACCAGCCTGAACTTGGGGTGCAAACACTGCAAGTGTAATGAAAGACAGTCCCTGTCAGGAAGGATTCTCTCTCTTTGAGTTCACCTGAACAAAGAAAGGGCAAAGCAAGAGTTGAACTGCCCGGTGTGGAGCCAGCTGCCGCTGCTTTGTGCTGCCAAATCATGTGAAAAGGAACGGAGCCCTTGCTGTACAGTGACCCTGTACCATAGTTTTTACAGATGTGAACTTGTGTAATAGCACCCTAGGAGATATTGTTGGATTTCTAACTGTTTATACATTAAATTCCTATCTGTAATGTTTGTTTTATTGATTACAAGATTAATTTCCAAGATGCATGTGGACTTCCTTTTTTTTTTGCTTTCTTTTTCCTTTTTTTTTTTTTTCCCAATAAAGATATACAGTGGAATGGTTCAAGATCTAGAAAAGACAAAGTCAGTTCTAACTGCAATTGGAGAGCCAGAACCATTCCAAACCATTACAACCATCACCAAAAGAGCCTGATCACTTCTTTGGGGGGCAGTGAAGGGGGAGGGAGGAGGGGGCTTCAGTTGTGTGGGATATGTGTGTGCAAGTTTTTAAGTGCTCTGAAATGGCACTAAATGAGCCAGCTAAAGGAGAGGAGGGAGGTGCAGCAGGGTGGGAGAGGTTCCAGGAGCGGCAGTGTTGTGTTTTGGGGAAGGTTCGGAGCTTAACAGCAAAGAAAACAAGTTTTGGAGCCCCTGATGGGTTCTGGTCTCTCCCAGCTTTGCCATACTGCTGCAGGGTTGAAAAGTCCTGTCTTGTATAAAAGCAGGGAGTGGGAGGACTAGGGGTGATGGCTTCACACTGGAAGAAGCTGGGTTGAGATGAAACATTAGGAATTCTTCCCCAGGGAAAGGAGAATGGGTTCCCCAGGGAAGTTGTGGAGGCTCCAAGCCTGGAAATGTTCCAAGGCAGGTTGGCTGGGGCCTTGGTCTAGTTGCAGGGGTTTGGAACAAGATGATCTTTAAGGCCCCTTCCAACCCAAACCAGTCTGGCATTGTATGAAGATTGAGTACCAAGCATGAAACTCCTCAAATCCCAACCCCTTTGCCATCTGCTCTAACACTGATTTGTTCTGTTGTTCACTGCTTTCGGGCACAGAACTGGACCCCTCAGTTTAGGAAGGAGGTTGACTTGCTGGAACAAGTCCAGAGAAGGGCAACGAAGTTGGTGAGGGGTTTGGAACACAAGCCCTATGAGGGCTTGTTTCCTGAGGATGGGAATGGAATTGTAACTTCTGAAGTGTGGGACCCAACTCTGTGGAGCCCCTGGAGCAGGTTGTGTGATGTCTGCCTGGGTCCTTGTGGAGGAGATCATGGACATGAGCGTGGCTGGGAAGGGAGAGGGGAGTCTGACATTCCTCTGAAGTTTTGTGAGTTCTTCCCCTGCCAGTTGTGATGTCCAAACTGTAAATGGTCTTACTGACCTTTTCCTTTCTCCCCAGCATCATTTCAGGGACAATTTCCAGTTGTTAATTTTGGGCTAGGTTGGTCTGTGCTGAACCCTGGACATGTGGAGCCAGCCGTGGAGAATCGCTGAAGAGCTGGCAGCAAGGTGGGAATGAGGTCTGGGTTACAACTGCTCCTGAGGAGACCTGGGGAGATGTGAGGTGGGTGAAGGTGGTGAGAGCAACGTCCAGGATGGAAGGACAAAACAAGTCTTTGAAAGGGTGCTTGAAGCTCTGCTGGGAGAGTGTCTGTCAGTGGCAGGAGCTCAGCAGGAGAACTGAGGAGAAGTCAGGCTGGAGAAGCTGATACAGCGTTTTAAAGGAGACCCTCCAGCACACCAAAAGGATACCAGGAGTCTTCCTGGCCAGGATCTCCACACCTCTGCTCCATGGTCACCAGCACCTCTCAGGTGTTCTCGCTGTTTGGAGGCACATTGAATGGAAAGGTAAAAGCATCAGAAGGCAGTGGTTATCTGGAATCATTTGAAACCTGCTTCTCGAGGACCTGAGTATTTTCAGGTTTTAGCCTGCAGTGCTTCAAGTGAAGGCTCCCACAGCTTTCAGCTCAAATGCAGGGCTGGGTGAAGTGACACAGCACTGCCTTTTATCCCCTACCCTGCTGTCTGGGAGCGACAAGCAGGTGGCACACCCCGTGCCACCCAGCTTCTCAGCACCTGCTTGGTGTGGCAATGGCTTCACAACAGGACCTGCAGCCCAGGACCTTCTCAGAAACCTGGGGGCAGCTGAAGCTGACACTGGGGCTCAGCATGTGACACTTTTCACTCCCCAGATGACAGCTGGTACCGTGATGCCCAGGGAACTGCCTTGCTGCCTGTGTCTGCAGGAAGCATCCCTTCACTCCCAAGCTTCCTCTGGGGGAGGAGCTGGAGCTCTTTGTGGGGACAAGCAGCAGTAATAGTCCCCAAAAATAGAAATGAGGGAGAGGTGAACATCCAAATAGTCTGAGTACACAAACCACTCACTTGCCAGATCAAAGAGGGATGATTTTCTCTGCAATAAGAATTTCTCATCAGGAGAGGTTGTAATGGGACACTGCAGAGGAGAGTGTGACATCTCCATGTCAGCTGGAGCTGTGGGGTGCAGAGATGGCCCAGTGCAGGTGCACAAGAACAATCTGGGTCTTCCCCCTACTTCTCACAGAAGCAAACACAAGTTTTTTCTGCTGCCTTGTGGCAAATGCACTTTTTGTCAGAAACAGCTTTCAGACTGGAAATAAACACCATTTTCACTGCTCAGTGCCTCCCAGCCCAAGCTGAAGCTGTAACAGAGCTGGTGACAGCACTCTCAGTGTGTCCAGCTGTGGTAGGGGCAAGTGACAAAAGCCAGAGGAGAACCTCAGCAGGGATTTCCCAGCAGTAGTGACAAGGACTCCTTTGCCAACCACAGGTGATTTGCACATCTCCTCTGGGAGAGGCTGCACTGTGATGCTCCCACACTGCCACCACTGCAAGTGCTCGAGAGGGAATACATCCCATGCCTCGAGGAGGTGTCAGGAGGAGCCCCAGAGCTAGGGAAATACCAGCCCTGCACCAGTGTCACCCCCAGCTCAGGGGACTCCTGGTTGCTGGTGGTGTCCATCCTATGTTTCAGGAGTGCAACCCCTCCTGTACATAGTCTGGCTGCTGCATGATGCCACTGTGGCACCCTGAGAGCACTGTGCTGACCTCACCGTGCTGATGAGGTGATTGCAGCCCAGCCTGCACCTCCTGCATCCCCAGCCTGCTCTGTGGTGCACTCTAGGCTGATGAATTATCCACCCCTGGCACTTTGGTCATTCATGTGAACACTCTTTAGAATCAACTCAAGATGAGGAGCCTCAGTGGGTCTCTGGTGGCAGAATCCCTCTGCGCCACTCTGCTGAGACCCCACCTGCAGTGCTAGGGCAGCTCTGGAGTCCTCAGCACAGAAGAGACATGGACCTGTTGGAGTGGGGCCAGAGGAGGCCACAGAAATGATGGGAGGGCTGAAAGTCCTCTGCTGTGAGGCCAGGCTAAGATATTTAGGATTGTTCAGCCTGGAGAAGAGAAGGCTCCAGGAAGTCCTTCTGGTGGCCTGTTAGGACCTCAAGGGGCTGTTCAGAAAGATGGGAACAGGCTTTTGAGCAGGGCCTGTTGTGACAGGACAAGGGGTGATGGTTTGAACTAAAAGAGAGAGACTCAGACTGAAGAGAAGGAAGAAATGTTTGACAGTGAGGGTGGTGAGAGCTTGGTTTAGGCTGCCTAGAGAGGTGAGATATGCTCTATCCCTGGAACCATTGCAGGTCAGGTTGTTTGGGGCTCTAACACCCTGCTCTAGTTGCAGATGTCTCTGTTGGACTAGGCAAGCTTTAAAGGTCCCTTCCAACACAAACCATTTTGTGATTCTATGAATGTGAGTTTTTCCTCTCCTCATCACAGCCAGGTCTCTTGGTGTGCCTGAGAGCCAAAGAACTGAAAGAGGTAAAGGGATGCCACACTGAAGGCTCCACGGTGACAAAGGGCAGTGAGGGCTGCCCAGCAGCTGGCACTGCAGGGCGCAGTGTCCTCGCACAGAGAACCCCAGGAAATGTGACTATGGAAGGGATGAGTTTAATGTCGGGTGACAGGACTCCTCCCCACCCTCTTCCGTTGTTACATTTTGATTTCAAACTTGAATGAGGATTTGGGGGAGCATTAAGGTGTCAGGCTACTGAAGGCACCTCAGAGCTGGGTCACTTTACAGAGCTGTGGGTCGCACCAGCACCCACCAGCTCCCCACAGAGCCCCTTCCAGGGGACATTGGCAGCTTCCTCACCCAAGTGTGGCTCAGACTGCAGGTGCCATTTTACCCCTGTTCAACCCTGGAACAAGGGATGGTGTTAAAAGGCAGCGGGAACCCAGGATGACTTCCCAGTGGAGAAATGTGCAAAGCCCTGGGGGCTGCGGGGTGGAACCTACCAGCCTTGTTCTTCCCCCACCTTCCCAAGGTGGCCCTGACCAAGATGCAGCTGTTTGACTTGTTGATTAGCAAAAACATTAGCAGCCCTACTGCTTCAGGAGGTGAATAATTAATGTTTGCTCCTCATTAATCTCTGGCAGAACAGAGTCCTCTTAGGCTACATGCAGATGCATTTCTAGAGCGGGGAGCAAATATAACAAGAAAGAGAAGCCTGAGAGACAAGTGCTGGGTTCCACCTCCCCTGGAAATGTTGTTGTGTTGCTGCTGTCATCTCCACCAGGAGCAGGTTGGGTTTATTTTTAACAAGCCCAGATCTGTCCTTTGTTACAATTTTAATTTCAGGCAAGGATACAAGAAACAAGCTCCATAATTCATGCACTTTACAAGTGAGTACAAGGGAGACCTCCCTGTCAGCATGAACCGGCTGGCATCTGGCATTCCTGGGACCTCAAATCAAAGCCTTCTTAACTGGAAGCTTCAAACCCAGGACTGCCGCAGCATCCTGGGTAAGTGGCTGTGCCCCATGGAGGTTGACCCTCAGCCACACACCAGTTTGCATGAGGAGGTGTCTCAGGAGTGGTGGGAAACATGCTTTTGTTTGAAACCACCTGTAGGACCTCCCTGCTGCAGGGCCTGGCTGAGGGTCTCTGCTGAGCAGCACCTCTGCCGAGATGCCACTTGCAGCTTGTCTCCCTGAAAGCTTCCATTCCACTCTCTTTGCACTACAAACTTCCCTGCCCCCTTGTTTTAATCCTTCAAGTTCTTCTTCACAATACCTTTCTGTCTCTCCAGCCTTCTCCTTGGGGTCAATCTGACCCCTCTTGGTATCAACCCAAGGTTCGGTTCTGACCCCAAGTGTTTAACCCCATTGCTGCCAACCCCGTGGAGGGACAGATACCTCCCAAGCTCCAGTGCACTGGGTGACACCTGAGCGGCCTGGCAACCTCACAGCTGCAAGACCCCTCCCCAATGAGCACCTGACATGCTGTGGCCCTACCACTGAGCCAGGCAGCTCCTGTGACAGCAGCTTTCTCTTCGCTTTGTTAAGTTGCACTCTTCAATCTCCTTAATGAAGATGAGAATCAAGCCAGGTAAATGATGCTTGGGCATTTAGCTGATGAATAATTAAGTGTCTGAGTAACCCTAGACACCTCCTCCATCAGATTGTGCCATGGAACACACACAGCACCCAGGTGCTGAGGGGACTGCAGAGGTGCTGTGCAGGCTCTGTGGGGACTCCTTGCAGCCAGTGTTCATTGCCCCCTCACCGCAGTCAGCCACCTCCTGGTGAGAGGCTGCACCCCAGCAGCAGAACTTCCCATCAACTGCATCTTCAGTCAGGGCTGGGGTGAGCAGGGGAGTGAAGGCTCCAGCATAGGAGGCAGAAAGGATGTGCAGGTGGCTGTGCTCCCCAGCAAGGAGTGAGTACCTACTTCTATGTAATGGGAGGATCATGGTGCTTTGCTGGAGAAAAGCCCCACGGGCAGGGGGTTTTGTGGTTGGTTGAAGCAGCAAGTGAAGGAAGTGCCATGGGCTGGGATCTGTTGGCTTTGAGCCTGCAACAGCCAGCCCAGGGCAGGGGCTGTCAATGTGAGTTGTGTGTCAAAACCAGTTTGTATTTCAGGGCCCCCCTCTGCCCCGTGTGGGCATTCACTGCATCACCAGTCCACTAAATCACACAGATGCAACAAAACCAAGAGCCCAGCAGCAGTGCTCTGGGGAAGTCTGGAATCAAATACTAAATAAGCACAGAAAATGTTCCTATATTGGGGGAACGGATGGCAAGTTTTGAATGATGGCAAAGAACGAAGAGCAGAGGGTTCTGATCTGGTTTTGGCCTCAGATTTCCAGTGAGTGACTGGTGATGCTTCACCAGGGTATGGGTTCGATTGTGTTTTTTTCCTTCCAGAAATACCATTAAATATTTACCAGCAGGTGAGTGATCTCTGAAATCCACTGCAGTGACACCTCCGAGCCTGCAGATAGTTTCTGATGGCAAACCATCTGGGCACCTTTAACTCGTTATTGTTCCTCCTTTGGGCTCCCCTCCCCTGTCTGTGAGGTGTAACAGCAGGAGGCAGGGCCAGGAGCATCAATATTTTACAGCTTTAATTAAAGGCAGCTCAGCAGCTCCGTTACCCAGCCCGGGCTCTCGGAGCAGCTGCTTTCAGGAGGGAGGGTAGATCCTGTACACTGAACAGGGCATCACGAGTGGTAGTCCTGGGGTGGGCTGTGATAGAGGACAGCTCTGTGCCGTGATATCAGCCCCGCTGCCAGCTCTGTACCCAAACAGACACACGATGCTTGGCTGCAGCGTGTCCTCCACACAGTACGTGGGGCAGGAGGGGAGCGAGATCTCCAGCTTCTCCTCCTCACTCCAGAGAGAAGAAGGCTACAGAGAGAGCTGGAAAAACACGGAGACCGTGCAGCTGCCCTTCGTGCAGGGCTGGGGAGAGGGACTCTGAGGAGCGGGCACTGCCTTGGGCTCTGCACCCAGCCTGCTGTAGGCACCCCGCTGTTTGTGCCCGTTAACCCCACAGCGCTAAGTAATGGGGAAGGAAGGGGGGATGGGGGGGAGATAGGGGAGGGGGTGTGAGAGCCAGACACAGGCCTGAAATTTATCCTTCTATTAATTACCTGCACCGCAGCAGGGCTGCCGATAAATATGGTGCCACTTCAGATAAAACTTTCATGCAGCTCTTTAGGCCCTCTGAAATATAAATGATTTCCTTTAAATTTTTTATCATAAATCAGAGCAGAGAGCTGGGCGGCGATGCGCCGATTCCCCCCAGCCCTGGCGACAGGAGGCTGCTCCGCCCGCCCCCTCCTCGCACCCGGGCCCCGGCTCAGCCCCCCCGGGTGGCACGGACGGGACGGGGCACCCCCAGCTGCGGCTCCGTGCCCCTCGCACCCGCCCTGCGGACCCTGCGCGCCCCCGATCCGGGCGCTGTCCGTGGTGCTGAGCCCGCCCGTCCCCGCTGCCCTCGACACAGCTGCGGTGCACGGAGAGGCTCCGGGCGGGGAGCGAGGCGAGACCGGCGGCTGGATTCTCTCGAAGTGCGTTATCGGGACCGGGCAGAGGTTCCCAGCTCCGGCATCCAGGTTCTTCCCTCTGCAGCCTGGTCCCACCAGCCCCATCTGCTCCCCCCTGTGTTTTGGGGAGAGAACACTCAAGAATGTGCACCAGATTGGATCATTCTCTCCGGGTGAGTTATAAGCGGGCCACTTCTTGGCATTCATCACCCATTTTCACCTTCTTCGGGATCCGGAGGCAAGGTGCCCACCCTCGGTGTGTGCCTCTTTGCCCAGTGTCTCATATTTTAGCCCACCAGCACCTTCTCTTTCCTCTGGCCACCACTTCAAACAGACACAGCAGATCCTTCAGGCTCATAAAATTCTTGGAAGCTTCAAGTCCGTTTTAGTTTTAAGGACTTCCTATTTCACACTGGCAAAATGCTTCTGTCCCTGAGCCATCAAACTCGAGTGGAGTCTGAATGCTTGTGAAGATGAGAAAGGAAAAACAAACCAACCACTCCACAGCAACTCTGTGCCCACTGCTTTTCTCAGGGAGGGTAGGCTGTCTTCTCAAGGATGTTTCCAGCCCATAGCAGGGCTGTGAGCACAGCACAGCTCACGGAGCATCTCTCAGTTTACTCTCCTCTACCTGAGAATGTATTTCACAGGGCTTATGAAGGCTCCAGCCGGGAGCAGGAGCAGGGGGTGGGGGACCACACCACCCTGCTATCACTGGGACATCCGCTGGAGTAGAAAGCACAGGATGGACCCCCGGGTGACGGTCACCAGGCCATGTGAAGGGCTGAGTGCCAGCCGCGGGGTGCTGAGCAGTTTGAACCTGAGCTCCCTGATACAGCAGCCCCTCAGGCAGAGCAGGGCCAGATCCTGCGGCACTGAGGTGTGGCACTGAGGTGCAGCCGGAGGGGCTCTGCCAGTGATGCAGAGGACACAGAAGCGGTTTCCCCTCGGACGTACCGTGGCTTGGCGGGTTTGTCCCTCTTGCCGCCGAGGGCAGAGGAACTGTTTTTTTGTTGGGGTTTTTTTGGGGGGGTGGGGCAGATGTTTGGGGATGAGTGGCTGGTGCCAGCAGCTGATGGGTGCAGGCACAGCAGGTCTGTGCGCAAGTATGGTCCCTCTGGTCCAAACGTGAGCACATAGGCTTTACCCGCGGGGAAATGTGCCCTGCCCCGGGACGTGGCCCCCTTCCTCGGCTCTCCTTCCGGCCCACGGTCTAGTAGGGAAGGGCAGGGAAGCTGCACCGAGACCCAAGAAGGTGGACACAGCTGGGACTGTCCAGGGAGCCGATGCCAGCCCAGCCCGGAGCTGCAAGTCGCTCCCGACCTCGACGGCGCGTCCCGCTGCTCCAAGCATGGTGCTGGGGGGCGGCGGGGGGCTGGGGGTGCCGAAGCGTCCCGGGACGTCCCGCTGCCCCTGCGCTGCCCCTGCGCTGCCCTCGACTCCCCGCAGCCACCACGCCTGCGCGGGCCCGCTCCTGGCACGCAGCTGTAAGATGAGGCAGCGAGTGCGGGGGGGCAGCGGCGCGCAGGGGCTGTTCTGCCACCGAGCGTCCCGCACTCGGGCAGTGGCGAGGCAGAGCCCAGCCCGAGCCGATGCCAGGGCTGCCCACCCGCCAGCTGAGCCGGGATGATGGCCATGAACGCCAAGCAGGCCTTCGCCGTGCCCGCCGCGCTGCACGAGCCCAAGTTCCCCGGGCTGCACCCCCCCGCCGAGGCGATGCGCAGGGTTTGCCTGCCGGCCCCCCAGGTACGTAGCCGAGGCGCGGCTGCCGCTTTAGGGCACATTTTCTGACAGGCTCCGCTTCATGTTTTTTTGATGTCGCCTCACAAGGGGCGCATCGCGGCACCTCTCTCCCCCCGCTCCGCTGCCTGCCCCGCACACGGCTGTGCCATGGGGCTGCCGCCGCCCCATTAATTTTTATGACCTGAGCCGGGAGCGCCGGCGGAGCCGGGCAGGAGCCGCTATTCCCCGCTGACCCCCCGCGCTCTCGCCCGCAGCTGCAGGCCAATATATTCGGCAGCTTCGATGAGAGCTTGCTGGCCCGCGCCGAGGCTCTGGCCGCCGTCGACATCGTCCCCCACGCCAAAGGCCACCACCACCATCCCCCCTTCAAGCCGGACGCCCCCTTCCCCGCCATGAGCGGCGTCCCCTGCGCCGCCGCAGCCCTCCCGCACCCCGCCGCGCTCCCGCACCCGCTTCCGCACCCAACGCTGGACGGCAGCGACCTCCTGGAGCACCTCTCGCCCTCGCTGGCTGTCGGGGGGCTGCCCGAGCCCCCCGCCCTGCCCGCCCCGCTGCCGCCACCCCCGCTGCCCGCCGCCGGACCCCTGCCCGTGGGCGTGGGCCCCCCCCCGCCTCCTCCCCCCGCCGTCGAGGCCGATTCAGACCCGCGGGAGCTGGAGGCGTTCGCGGAGCGGTTCAAGCAGCGGCGGGTGCGGTTGGGGGTGACCCAAGCTGACGTGGGGGCGGCGCTGGCCGCGCTGAAGCTGCCGGGGGTGGGTTCGCTGAGCCAGAGCACGATCTGCCGCTTCGAGTCGCTGACGCTGTCGCACAACAACATGTCGGCGCTGCGGCCGGTGCTGCAGGCATGGCTGGAGGGGGCCGAAGCCGCCCACCGCGACCGCGCCGGCGGCACCGGGCCGCTGCCCGGCTCGGCCGAGCGCAAGCGCAAGCGGACCTCGATCGCCGCGCCAGAGAAGCGCTCGCTGGAGGCTTACTTCGCGCTGCAGCCGCGACCCTCGGCGGAGAAGATCGCGGCCATCGCCGAGAAGTTGGACCTGAAGAAGAATGTGGTGCGCGTCTGGTTCTGCAACCAGCGACAGAAGCAGAAGCGCATGAAGTATTCGGCCGTGCACTGACGGCGCCCGCCGCACCGGCGCCACCGACGGCGCGGCCTCCGGCGAATATTCGCGGCGGGACCGGGCGGCCCCGCGGCTCTCGCCCCATCCGTGCCCAGCCGGACATCGCCGCCGGACCGGCACCGGAACGGGGCGCGTCGCGGGGGCTCCCCCGCATACCGGGCTCCACTCCGCGACGGGAGGGACGAGTCACTTCCCGCATCTCCGCCCGCCGTCCTCCCCCCCCCCAACTCCTCATCTCCCCCCTTCCCCATGAAGCCGCTGAGAGCCCCGAGCTGTCCGGTCCCCTTCTCCGGAATAAAGCTTTATTTTTCAACCCGAAGAGACGCGCTCTTCCTCGCCGCCCCGCGCCGGCTCCGCCGAAGGAAGCACTCGGCAACGCGAATCCAACGAACGCCCTCCCGCCGGGCGGCCTCCCCGGGAATGGGGACCAGGCTTTGCCCCAGCGGGTCCAGCGCTGCCATCGGCGCCCGGCCCCGGCCCCACTCCGCGCCCGCGGACCGCCGCGGAGGATCCCCGGAGCCAACCCTGTCCCCCAGCACCGGCATCCGCCTCCACATCGCATCCCGCCCGTCGGGTGGGAATCAAAACATCCTGCCCCCCGACCCTATGGCGGGTCCACCCCTAAGGCCGCTTAGAAGGGAAGGGCTTTTGTTTGTCATTAATGATTACAAATTAACTTGATTAACCTATTAACCGTAACGATTTTCAAATTCACGCTGGGCGCAGAGCCCCGCGGAACGCTCCGCTTCAGCACTTCAGTGAGTGACCGACATAAGCCCTCTGAGCCTGGTCTCAGCCTCCCCCAAGGCGGGGAAGGACCCCTCGAGTTCAGACCCTCAACGGCACGTCCCGGCAGCCCCGCGTTCTCCCAGACACCCCCGGGGTTTTCCCCAGTCCTGCTCCTGTCAGTAACTGATCCCGGTGCCGCTGCATCGTTATCCGCCGGCCACGGGCCGCGAGGGGCAGGAGTGGGCTCTGGCGGCATCCTCCCGCCGCAGCCCGGCAGCACTTCGCAGAGCACCCCACCCCCGCACAGCTCCCGGTGCCGCCGGGCGCGGGGATGCACGAAGAGTCCAGGTAAGAGGCAGGTTCATTGCCCCGTGGGGAGCTGTCACCGTCTCTGCCGCTCCGCACCCGGCTCGGGCTGGGTACCGGCACTGGCGGCTGTCGGGGCTCCCTGCGAGCCGGTGCGACCGGGCTGCGACTGGACGGGGGTGGTGGGAGCGGGGCTCGCTACGGGGGTGTCCAGCGGAGGGGCCGTGCCCGGGACAATGCTGCTCGCTCGGCCGCCACGGAGCGCGGTCCCAGGACCCTGTCTCCTCCTGGGTTCCTATCCCGGTCGCCGCCGCCGCCCCTTCAGTTCCCTGTCCCAAGGTCCCGGCTCCAGGGGTGCTGTCAGTCCCCTCGTAAGGGACGGAGAGACGCGGGCGGGGCGGTGACACAGCGGGTGGGCACCACCATAGAACAGAAACAACTCAAACCTCATAAAGCTGTCCTCAGACGGGGTCATTATCCTGCCTGCTTTGCGTTAAACTCAGCTTGAGCCCCACCCAGCCCATGCCTCTGCTCTCCAGGGTACAACAAACTCCTGGCTGGGGTGATCACATCTTCTTTTCTGTTCCCTACAGAGAGGGAAATCGGATCATGCTTGTTCTGATGGTGGCAGAGGGGTCACTGCTGGTTTACTTCACCTGGCTGCTCTGTTGTTCTGACAGTTTTGCATCTCTCCCTTTTGCATAGGTCCAGAGAATGGTTTAAAGATGTCAAACAAGTCCTAAATGACCTTTGCCAAACATGGAATTACTGCACCAGTTCCTCCACAGTCCTCTCACTCAGGCATGCTGACCAGGAGAGTCTAAAGCCCCTGGTCTTTCTTGCTGACCTTCCTTTACCCCCACTCCTCTCTGCATGGGGACAGCACTGCAGAGACTCTTTGCCCAGATTTCCCTCTCTGCAAATTCCAGGGTTGTTTCCACTCCAGGTTTGTGGCTTGCTCTGCCCAGCTCTCACACACAGGACCTAATCCCTTCACTTGGGAGTTACTTTGGAGGTCAGGTAGGTGCTGGTTTAGCCATCATTGGTGCCTTACCCTTTCCCTGGGTCTAGATCCCAAACACCTGGTGCCAAATAAACATCATGATACAGGAAACTCATCTGAGCTCCTGGAGCTGGGGGCTGAGTTCCTTCCTCTTCACTGGTTCAGAAGGGGCACTTGCTGAGGAAGCACAAAACAACAGCCTACAAGTTTTCCTTCTGCCCTAAAGCCAGGCCAGGCCACCCATGCCAGGTGGTGGAGAGAAGGATGGGAGGGGGTAGTGCTCAGTAGAATCCCTGACTAGCAGCAGAGCCAGGCTTAGGTGTGCAGCCCTCCTCCTCTCTCTGCTGCCACAAGCATGATCACCTCCAGCTTCTCTGCCCCACATGACCCTACAAAGCCAAGGCTGTAGCAGGCTGGTTTGTCCACAGCTGGGACCTGCAAAGAGTTTTACTGGCTGTAAATGGTTTGCATTTCTGATCCTGGGGTTCTGTGCCCAGGAACACAGGTGAAGGCACTACTCACTTGTTGGGATCTGTTGTGCTGCTAAAAGGCTTTGTGAGGAGCTGTGTCCTGACAAGCTTCTGGACAAACCCAGTGAGAAGCAGCACCTGGATAAGGCTTGCAGGGAATGCAGCCCTTCAGGCCCCATCCTGCCCATCCTTCACCCATCCTGCACTCCTGAACCTCCAGCCCTGCCTTGGGTCCAGGTCCTAGATAAAAGGATGTGCCAGGATCACCCTCTCAGGCCTCATTTTTGTGAGGAGCTGCCACCAGTGCCCTTGCACCCTTGAGCCCTATTGATGTCCCCAGGTGCAGGAGGATCAGGACTCTCAGCTCCTTGGAGGGCCTGCAGGTCTGTGTATCCCACTCTGTAACACTCCATTCTTCAACACCTCCACACACACAAACCCACCTCCTGCAGGTGCCACAAAACCTGTGAACCTGCAGCCACAGCTGCTGAGACAGGATTCCCTTCCAGTGACAGCCAGGGGAAGGCAAAGCGGAACCCGCTGAGCTGGGGGAGGGTGGGCAGGGAGAAGCCCAGCATAGCCTCTGTGCACCAGACAAGGGTTCAGTGGGCAAACCCTTCTCAGTGGGCTCTGAAGCACTCACAACTGATTGATTATTTTTGCCCCATTCCCTGGTTGTTCTGTAATATCCTGCTCTGTGTCTCCTGGGGGCTGTGCGTGGAGATGAAAGCGCAGAGAAGCCAAACAAGCCACCAGCACTGCTCAGGCAATTGATTTTTACACAAAATCTGCCTCCCTGAGCCAACCATGGAAAAGTGATCCCATTAATAATGAATAACAAAAACAAATGGAGGGAGGAAATCAATAGAAGCACATCTGATATCCTGGGAGCTGCAGGAGGGGGGAGCCTCCAGACCTACAAAAGCACACAGGGAGGGGAGTGGGGACAGGGGCGAAAGGGAGAAGAAGGGGGAGATGGGAGAATTAGGACAGGGGGCAGACACTTGACATTGGGGAGTTTGGGGCTGTGGGGCTGCAGGGCAGGGGGTTTGGGATACACAGGGGGTTTGGGGCATGTGGGGTGGTTTGAGATGTGTAGGGGAATTTGAGGCATATGTGGGAGTTTGGGGTGTGCAGGAGGGGAGGGGTGTGGGGGATGTGTCTGTCCATCTGTCTGTCCATCAGGGCAGGATTCATCCCCCTGTGTACCATGGGAGCTGCAGGGTCCCCCTGATGGTTCTCACTCGTGGCTGCAAACTGGGGAGCACAGCAGCTCCTGTGCAGCTGGGGAGTCCCCGGGGGATCGTTGAAGGAGGCAGCTGCTAGTGAGGGGAGCACAAGCTGGAGCCAGGGCCATGTTTATTTCCAAGAGAGAGTTGTGATTGTTCAGCTGCAAAGCCCTTCCTGTCTCTTTGGTCTCCATACCTTCCCCCACTTCAGGTTTGCAAGGAGGGGGTTTGCCCTCCCTGGGAGACACATCCAGTTTGGGAAGAAAAATGTTTCTTAAGAAAGCAGTTTCTGCTGGAACTGGTCTGTGCCAAGAGCCCAGCCTCTGATCCAAGCCCCTGCTCTCAGGGATGGTCCATACAGATGAGGTGGGGGTTGGCAATCTGCCCTGAGACGTGTGGGACTGCAGGGTGAGGAAGCACCACAGTGTTGGGACCAGAGGACCAGGAGTTCCAGAACCCAGGGCAGCCCAGCCTGGCCCAGTACCCAGCAGTTCAGCTGGAACAGCACAGGGATGATACAAGCATGTGGCTGTAGGCTTCGGGTGGGAACTCCCAGCAGAGACAGGAGCTCTGCAGAGACCCACTGAGGAGAGACAATCCCACCCTGCATCAACACAGAGCAGGAATTGACTCCAGTCCTGCAGCTCCAGCAGTTCTTCTCAGAACAGAGTTTTAGAGCAATTAGGCAAATTTGTCTCTAAAGACACCAGTTGTGCTTTGCAGTTTCCCTGGAAATACTAGATATAAATTTATTCTGTCACCAAGCACTGGTTCAGACTTTGTTTCCCTAAGCTTATGCAGAGCAATCTATGGAGATGCCTGTCACAGTGTTTTCAACAGGATTTTATACAGAGCAGCAAAACAATCTGCAAAACTTTGGCTGGTTTTAAACCCAAAGAGCTTTAACAGCATCCAATAATGCCACACAAACCTGGATCCGTGAGTCTCTCATCTCTCCATTTGCTCACTGTCACATCAGAAAAGCTGGGGGGCACTGAGCCATCATCCACTGAAAGAGCAAAGTGTTTGGGCAGAGTGAGGGCACTGAATAATTCAGCACCTGTTTAAAAGTGGAGCGTTTTGTTATTTCGGCAGAACCACCTTGGTTTGGCTCCCTACATCCTTGCACTTGAAGGAGGTGCTCCCACCAGGCAGGTGAGCTGAGCTGCTCTCTTCAGGAGGGAAGAAGCAGGGAGCAGGTGGGGAGGTTAATCACACTGTCAGCATTTACCTGCTTTTTAAACTTGCATGAGTTTGGAGATCAGGACGGAGAGGAGATGTAAAGCAGACGGATTCACAGGGAAACCTTTGATTTTCCTCCTTCTGAGGCTTGCATCTAACGCGTGGCTTCTGAGGGTTTGCTGGGGCTGCTGCTCACCCAGGGTGAGCCCCGCTGCTGGACCCTGGTAGCGCTGCCTCAGGACCCTGTCAGCCAGCTTGACTCCGTTCAGCCCCGTGGCAGCAGGGTGCTGAGCTAGCTCCTGAGCTCACCAGCCTGCTCCCACAGGCTGGCACTTGCGTGTCCCTTCGGCAGCTCTGCGAGCAGGGACAAAAGCTGTCAAGGATCCGAGTCAGAGCAGATGGTTAAAGTTTGATGTCGCGGTTGTTCCTGAAGCCGCCTGGTTTTCCCCAAACGCCAAGCCAGATCAGGCTGCAGCCGTCACCACCCAGCGGCCTGAGGACAGCTTTCTGCCTACAGAAATAACAGCAAAGCTTGGGGCTCCTCCTTGAAGTGAGGCAGTGAGAACTTAGAAAAGCATCTGGAAAAATCATCTGAGCTTCTGCTGACGGCTTGGCTGGCTTCAGGCTGCAGCAGTGGCTGTGGGGACACACGAAGGGGCAAAAGGAGGCAGGAGTTTCTTCTGCAGCTGGCCTCCAGCCTTGGCTGAAACCAGACTGGCTGCCCTCAGGGAGGATTCAGCCACCACCAGCATGGCACCTCCCATCTCTGCACCCTTCGTGGTGCCATGCACTGCAGGTCCCTCCTGACTGGCCTCTCCTCATGTCCCCATGGAGCAGAGGGATGACTCTGTAGCTCTCCTTGGAGTAGCAACAGAATGGGAGGGTTAGGAATGGTCATTCTGGGTGGGCAACAAGGATGAGCTCCTTTGGACCCTTCTAGAAGAGAACCCTCAGAGTCAGTTGCAGATGGGATGAAGATGAAGGGGGAGCAGGACTGATGATGCCAGTGGGGTTGAAGTGCCTCACAACTCAAAATGACCCCAGTCCAAAGATAGAAAGGAGTTTAGGAAAAATCTGGAGGTGTCTTTGAATGATGGACTCTTCAAAGAGAAATTTTGTGCCTTTTTTTCAGTAGCCTTTGCGGGGACAGTGAAGGAACCTGAGATATTTTGGACAGAGCAAGTGTTTCCCTTCTCAGAGGCACTGGGGTGGGAGGAGCCCATTGGCTTCTTCCCTTAACCTGAAATATTGCAAATCTGGGGTCAGCCCAGGCCAAGGCAGTGGAGAGGCACAGGGTGGGAGCGGCATGTCGCCCCCATCCCCTCCAAGGGGCACATGAGCTGGTCACAGGCATTGGCAGTGCCACGTTGCAGGCGGGCTGGGTGCCACGTGCAGGCACAGTAACATGGAAAACACATTAGCCCCCGCCGAGGAAACCTGAGCAAATTGGCCATGAGATGCAGTGCCATGGGACTGCACGGTGATGCTGCTCCCCATCATGGCTAGTGGAGCCAAGGAGTGGGTCTGCTCCACTTCAGAACAGCCCCAGGCAGCAGAACCCCAGATCAGGGGCAGCCCTCCAGACAAACAGAGCTCTACCACCCTGCTGCAGCACCCGTCACTCTGCTTCAGCCCCTGAGCAGGGGCTGCTGGGGATGGCTGCAGGTACCATGGTCCCTGGGCCACTATGGCTCCCACCCTGCTGTTTCATCACTCAGGAACAGCCCCACAGACACTGTCCCAGTGTCACTGTGACCCCTCCAGAAGCCGTGTGAGCAGGAGAGCACGTCTGCCATCCCTCAGCAGGCAGCTCCTGTCCTAAAACCACCTCATGAAATATTAACCCCAGCGACAGAGCACTTCTGGTCTCTCTGGGAAAGAGGCACATTTTCAGTGCTCCTGGAACATCTCCTTGCCCAGATACCCTGGCACGTGTACGTGCACAAGGCTGGCACGTGGCCACCACAGCCCCCACCTCCCACCAGGAAGGGATGCAGAGCAGTCCCCTGAGCTGACCCTACAGCCATTCCTGGTGGCCACCCAACACTGCTCTCCTGCGGTGATACTGCTGGGGGGCTTCCCTGGGGATACTTCTGGGGTCAGGCAGCCCCTGGCCTGTGCTCTCTGCCAAATTGTGATTGCACCACGTGCCCTGCATCCTGCACCGTGTGCTCTGAGGGAGAGAGCTGAGACCATCCTGAGGAGAAGCCCCCAACAGCATGGACTGGAGACAGGACCTAGGGATGAGCAGAAATGATGATCGGGAGCTGGAGGAGAAGAGCCTTGCATGAGTGGAGAAACACACAGGCCATCTCCATGTCCATATCAAGCTCCAATCCACGCCAGCCAGGAGCCCAGGTCTGTGCCCCAGCACTGGGATGGAGCTGCTCGGTGGTTCAGCTCTGCCACGGGGACACACAGGGGACTGAGCCTTCCTGTCACCCCCTGATGGCAGCAGGTCCCCGGGACGGTGTGGGTCCGGCTGTGGCAGTGGGAGCTGCAACGGAGGAAACGGGAGAGCAGCAGCACCTAGGCACATGAATAATTCATAAAATGCCAGCAGCAACAAAGGGAGAGAGGGACCGGCAGCAGGAGAGCAGAGCAGCACAGAGCTCTTTAGTGGTCGCTTCCTATTAGCGTCAGCTCCGGCTGGTGGCAGGCAGCAGAAGCTGCCCTCGACACCCCCCCGAACTTTGGGGCAGGGGCTGAGCCTTCCCTCCTTACCCAAGGCTACCTCCTTGGCCCTGTGGCCAGTGCTTATGGTGGTCACAGATCTCCAACACTTTCAGATGGGCTTGCAGGGTGGGGTGATCCTACCTGGCCAAGCTGCAAGAGATGCTGGTGCTGCAGACAGCAAGCAGAGAAGCTGGGCTGGCTTCCCTGGCTCTGCTCCACCTCTAACCTTCAAATGAGGCCCACTGTGAGCAAAGTACTCTGCTCAGGCTGACTGAGCACCTCCAGGGACCTCACACCCACCTCTGAAGGACCCTTCCCATGTCAGGGGGGAATCTACAGGCTCCCCACGTACAGAACAGGGAAGGCATGAGGCCGGTTGGGGTGTCCCATGCCTGGCAGCTGAGGTGCTGGATGGGGCTGTGCCCTCCTGCAGCCATTTGACAGCACCCAGACATGCCTCCTACCCATCAATGACCAGCCAGTGTCTCACCATGGCTGGTGGCACAGGCTGGCTCCAGCCTCACCACCGAGCCAAAGCATAGCACACATCGAGCTCATGGCCAGCAGAGGGGTGCAAGCAACACATCAGTGAGAAGCCAGCCCCAAAACCCACCTCTGGAACCCCACCACAGGGTTACTGAAGGGTTTCATTAACATTACACCTTCTCAGGCTGCGGGAGCAAAGAGGTGAGTGGTGTGGTGCAGCACAATGCCACGTGGCATGGCATGGTGGGTACCACCACTGCAGTGTGCATGCTGAGGTGCTGGGCTCCCCATTGCTGGCTCCCTGAGTTTCCTCCAACAGCTCCTCCCTCTGCAATTCCAAGGTCTAGTTCCCAAACCAAATAACTGTTTAAACCTCACAGGACAGCACAACCACAAACTCTGCTTCTGCCCTCAGTTCAACAGCCTGGCAGTCAGAAAGGGTTGTTCTACAGAGAGGATTGCTGTGCAATGGAATTAGCCAGAGTGAAGCCAATTGCTGTTTTAATTGTTGCTGTTCTGTGAAAAAAAATACACCAGAAGGGAAAAATGGAGCTGTTACCAAAGCAGTGAGGCCTGGATCCCATCAGAACCACGCTCCAAGACCTTTCTCTCTCTGGACAAGCCCCAGAAGAGCCCTGTTAACCCCCACAGGGCTGCTGGACAGACCCTGGGGATCACTCAAGTGGAGGTGGTGTGAAGATGGAGATGACTGGGGATGGAGGTGGTGTAAGAATGGAGGTAGCTGGGCATGGATGGCTGCTCCTTTCTTCTGCCTCTGTGGACATGTCCCAGCCTTGTCAGCCCAGCTGATTCTGCACACAAACCCAGTCTCTGGTTTGCCAAGGGCTGAGCTGTGGCTGCCCAGAGCTGCTCTTTTCAGCAAGAGATGCCCAGATGCAGCGCAGTGGCACCCAGACCATTCCCCTTTGCCAAAGCCATGCTCTGCTTTTGCTAACCAACTGCTGGCAGTCAGGGCAGGCTGGAGTCAGCCTGATCCCTGGGTGAGGTCCCTGTAGGGAACTTTCTCTTCCCACAGACCTGCTCCATGCCCCGAGCACCACTTTGGCCATGGTGAAATGTGAAGGTGAGCAGGGAGCTGGGAATGCTGCCCGGTGCCAGCTTGGGGCTGCCACCCTCCGGCACAGGAGCTGGGGGTCTCCCTGGCAGATGTTGGTACTGCAGCAGCTGAGAGGCCCTGCAGAAAGCCCAGGGCAAGATTTTTAATTCAACATCACACTTCAACCTGAAATCTGAAGGAGAAAAAAAAAGAAGAAGAAGAAAAAACAAAAGAATGACAAGATGTCAGCATCTCAGAGCCTGCAGAACTCAAGGGCTGATCACAGCTCCACTGCTGGCCTCAGCACTCAGCAGGGCTGCAGGACATCCACCCTCCTGTGAGCCCACCAGGGCTGTGGCACTCACAGCCAGAGGAAACCCAAGTGCCAAAACTCAGTTCATGTCACACAGAGTGAAGGAAAAGGCCAGCTGCCTTGGACCCAGAGAACTTGGGAACCTGGGCAGATTTCAGAGTAGCCCAAATGCAGAATTTCAAGCACCTTCCTGCACACCTGGCAGAGAAGTAGGACCATGTAAGGAATGGTCCTTTGGAATGTACAGGCATCTGAACATTTGACAACGTTTTCAGCTTAAAGGTGTCCATGGAGAACGAGCAGTGGCAGCAGCCTGTGTCATTCTGTGGCAGAGTGCAGTTGGCAGCTTCCATGCCAGCCTGGAGCAAGGAGCTTGGGGGAGATCTGGGAGAGGGGAACCTGAGCCCAGTGGACACCCTGGCTATGGGCTTCCCTGAAAACCCACCTGGATTCCCAGCTGGCCCAGAAGACATCACATTTGCACCACCATCTCAGCAGGTCCAGGACCACTGCATCTGGTTCACATCTTGGTTCCCCTGTTTTTTTTCCATGCTCCTCATGGGTGCTGTCTCAGTCCTGTTCCTCTCAGGAACAAGGGGTACCAGTGGTGTTCTCTCAGACTGGAGAGCAGCAGTGAGTCTTTCAGAGGAGGTCAAAGAGCCATGGCTGGTGAGATCCTGCTCTGCAGCAGCCTCAGTGCAGATCTGAGTGTGTCCAAGGGCTGTGGGTCCTTGGTCCCCTCCCATACCTAGGCTCCAGCAGCCTGCTCTGCTGGTAACTCAGTGAGGGGTCCCTGCAAAGAGCAACCTGCACTGCTAGAGTTGAGATTTTTAGTGCAATCCAGGAGAGCAGCGTGGTGAGCACAGTAACCCTGCTATTTCCAACAGCCACATCCTGCTGAACAGGTAGCTGCCAGAGGATTCACCAACACTTCTCACAATTAATTGCTCCTGAAAGAGCTGCAGCCTGAGAGTCACTGCCTGAAATGTTCTGAGGAAACAGAGCTGAACTGGGGGGGCAGCTTGGGGCTCTGGTGGAACCCAGCCAGCTCTCCCCCAGCATGGGCATGGGCCCTGCAAAGGCTCCTGTCTGCCAGCCTGCAATTAATAAATTATTGAGACAATCCTGAAGCAAGCAGATGAAAAGGGGGGGATGAAAGCTGCTCCTGGAAGACAGGCAGCCCCCCTGTTTGGGGAGGATCTCAGCTATTGTGCCCAAACCCCCTTTCAATCTCCTGACATCAGCAAGCTTTCAACACTCTCAGCACTGGTGAGGGGGATGTGCCCCCCGAGCATAAACAGGCTCTCTGCACCTTGCTGTTGATGCAGAGCTGGTGGAAGTCAGCCCTTGCTCCTTCCCACAGCATCTTAAAGGGCCAAAGCGACAGGGAGGATCCCCAGCCCCCTACGCTGCCTGGGACCAGGACAGGCTGGGGACACAGGGACATGGAGTGGGGCATGCAGGGAGCCCCAGCCAGTCCTGAGCTGTCAAAATCCTCACAGCAGCAGCAACTTCAAGCAAACACATCAATAGAGAGACTGAGCAGCAAAATCAAAGTGCCAGAGCCTCGTTAGCACAGCACCACCAAAAGGTCCCTCAGCAATTCCATTAGTTTATTATTTAAGAAGACAGCTTCCCCCCCCCCCCCCCCCCCCCCCCCCTTTTTCTTTTTCTTAATTTTTGACAGAAAGAGGGGAATGGGAAAAGTGGGACCAGAGAATCAAAGCCGTGCGAGACGGGGAGATGCGAGGGCTCAGCAAGGCTCCCAACATATTCCCCACAGCAGGAGGGATGGAGATGTCCCCTGGAACACAACACGTGGCTTTGCAGTGGGACATCTGCCCCTCCTTGCTGTGGGCTTTTTTCTTCTGAAACAGATCAGATGCAGGAGGCTTTTCTGCACGGCAGTTTATCTCTCACCGCATCACAGGCACAGCTGAGCTGCCCCTGCAGTGGGTTCTGGAGGCTTCACCCATAAAATCAGTTTTCTGAGTCCCCACCTGACAGGCCAGGGCTGGCTGGTGGCTCATGGAGTAGCTAAACCAGATCCACAAAATAAACCCAGGACTGGGCGCTGGAACTGGAGGCAAGTTAGGCAAATTGGAACTGGAGGCAAATTAGGCTGGAGGTGAGGAGAAAGTTCTTCACAAACAGTTGTTAGCCATTGGAATGGGCTACCCAGGGAGGTGGTGGAGTCACCGTCCCTGGAGGTGTTCAAGAGGGGATTGGACGTGGCACTTGGAGCCATGGTCTAGCAGTCATGAGGTCTTGGGTGACAGGTTGGACTTGATCTTTGAGGTGCTTTCCAACCTTGTTGATTCTATGATTCTAAGTTCCCTTTGCACCCTGAGTGCACCATTTCCCGTGTTTGTGGCTCGTCTGTAACAAACCCTCAGCTAGTAACCGGCCTGATGGGCTCCCTGGGCAGTCCTGAGGGTCACACCTCCAGGGAACCCACAAGTGCTGCTGGCTGCAGACCTGGTCCCAACACAGCTGTTTCCCCAGGGGTCCTCTAATGCCCCAGTGGGGCTCCCCCTCTCCCCACAGCAGCAGAACCCACTTGAGTCCCACAGCAAGCGTTGTGCAGCACAAGCTCTCTCATCTACATGTGCATGAGGCATTTTGGGGTATTCTACTGTGGTTGTATCCCCCCACATCATGTCCCCTGCATTGCTCACAGCTTGCTCTGTCTCAGCCCCACAGCTGGATGCTGGGGGCAGATGGCCCAGGCCAGCAGCCCCCACATAGGGGCCCTAAACACCCCAGCCCGGCCCCTGCAGCACACAGCAGAGGTAGGAGATAGAGAGGTGGGTTCAGGCCAGGGAGGGCCTGGGCAGAGTCACGCAGCCCCAGCCAGGGAGCCCCGGCAGGCATACTGTGCACACCGGTGGGTTTTTATTACAAACCCATCCACCGTGGTAAATCAACCCCCTGCAGCAGAGCCTTTACTGGAGTCATTGCCTCTTCAAGCGGTGCCGGCCAGCGCAGCG
Source organism: Dryobates pubescens (assembly GCF_014839835.1). Lineage (NCBI taxonomy): Eukaryota > Metazoa > Chordata > Aves > Piciformes > Picidae > Dryobates > Dryobates pubescens. Next base: position 13,852,243 of record NC_071627.1, read on the forward strand.
CGGGGGCTCTGGGACTGCGTGGGGAGCGGCTGCCGCGACAGCGCCTGCGATCACACTGCTGCCGAGGGAGAGGGAGGCACCCAGCCACAGCCTCCGCCCCCCGGCCTCCCGATGCAGCCCCCTGCCCCAGAGGGTGATGAGGGGCAGGCCCCAGCGCCAGCACTGGGGAGATGGGCCCATGGTGCGGAGAGAGGGCATACAGCCCCCGAGATTCTCAGGTACCTCGCCGCGGGGCCCCGGCACAGGGGACGCGAGGGACTACCCAAAGACATCCCCACAACCCTCCCAGAACGCCGGAGCCTTCGGATGCCAGATCCCTCCCCTCGGATCCCCACGGGCCCCCCTCCCTCCCAGATTCGCTGATGACCCCACCCCGGGAACCCTGCGGCCGCTCCAGGGGCCCTGATCCGCTCTGGACAAAGCCCAGGCCCGCCCGGCAGACAGCGCCCCCCAGCGGCGGGGGCAGAGCTTCCCGCGCCGTGCCCGCTGATTAGCTCCTGCCAGGCTGCCTGGGCGGTTGCCCCTCCCTCGCGCCCCGTCATTGGCTGCTGCTAGAAGCCCCTGCGCCGTGACGCCTCCGATTTGGCTTTCTGGTTGGAGTGCGCAGCTGCCTGCGGGGCATGATTGGTGCACAGGATTCTGCCCATGGATTGGTTACAGCGCCCGTCCCTTTCTTCCCTAGGGCCTGTTCCGTCTGACGTAGGGCCGCTTCCGGTACTCTACGCAGGTCACGCCTACGTGACCCGTGCGTATGCCGTGCGGAACGCCCGCGCTCAGCCAATCCCGCAGCGCCTGTCTTCCCCCATTCAAAGTCGGCGGGTGCAGCGACCAATCGCAGGTCGCACCGCGCCTCGCGTGTATTGACAGGCGTGCGAACCGGCCAATGGGGTGCGGCGGGTTTGGGGCGGCAGCGGCAGCGGCGGGGCTCGGCGGCGCTGCGAGGCGGCGATGGCGGAGCGGGGCGGAGGCGGCGGCGCAGGGGCCGGTGGTGGCGAGGGGGAGGCGGCGGCGGAGCGGTACGGCAGCGAACTCAGGTACCACCGGCGGCCGGCTCTCGGGGACGGGCTCTCGGGGGCGGGGGCCGCGGCCTGGCCTGCCCTGGCGTGGTCTGGTCTGTTCTGGCCTGGCCTGGCCTGGCTCGGCCCAGCTCGGCCTTCCCGTAGCTCGTTTGTGGGCTCGGCTTGAGCCCGGCGGGGTTGCAGGCCCGGGGCTAGGCCGGGACCTGGGCGCGGCCACGAGGCGGGGCGGGGCCGGGGCGGGCGGGCCGGCGGGAGTTGCTCTCGCCGTCTCCATTTTCTCTTCCCGCGTGCGCCGGCGCCGGACGGGCCCCGCGGGGCAGTCGAGCCCTTGTCGCCGGGCCGGGGCTGCCCACCGGGGGAAGCTCCGCTCTCGGGCGTGGAGCTGGGCTGAGGGGTTGGTCGGGGCGCCCGGCGGTGTCCCCTGTGCCCGCTCTCGCCGAGCAGTGCTGCCAGCGCTGCTCGCAGTGCAGGTCAGCAGGAGCAGGGGCTGCCCAGCGGCCCAGCGCTGAGCTACGGGGCTGTCGCTGTTCACCTTCTCATAACCTTTGTTTTTTTCAATTTTGAGTCATCATGCCAACATTGGTATTGCACTGGCACTAAATGGTGGGCAATATTGTTTTCCTGAGAGCAGCAGAAGAGCGTTTGTTGGTTCCAAAGGTGAACGTTTTTTCTATATCTACACTTACAAGGCTCCCTGTGTGGAGGGTTGGGTGGCACAGAGGGTTCAGCGTGACGGTCAGGGCTCGCATCCTGTTGGAGGTCACAGATGCAGAGGATGTAGGCAGCCCGTACAGAAACCCGTGCTACAGAATAACTAAACCCTTGGCACGACTGACAGCCGGGCCGTGGCTTGAGAGTTCCAGGATGTATATGCAGACAGGAGGCAGCTGCAGGTTGTGTTGAAGGAGCGTTGGCAGATCTGGATAGGGCGCTGCAGTGCCTGCCAACCCCTATCCCGTCTCTAGGTTATACATACCATGAGTGAAAATTAACAGTTGAGAACTAATAAACTTGAATTGTGAAGTGGAAGAAATTGCTGAAGTGGTTTCTTCACTAGCTAAGCACGCCTAACTTGGTTGAGTCAAGCCTGGCTTTTTTTTTTCCATGCCCTTTCCGTTTCTATTAGGGTTTTTCCATGTTTGCTGTAAGAACTGATTATCTTACTCCTCAGCAGCAAGCAGAAATAAACTGCTTCCCTTTGGGCTTCTCCACAGGATGGCTCAGCAGCAAGCACTGAGGTTTCGTGGCCCAGCTCCCCCACCCAACGCGGTGATGCGGGGCCCCCCGCCGCTCATGCGGCCACCTCCACCCTTCGGCATGATGCGAGGGCCCCCTCCGCCGCCTCGCCCCCCGTTTGGACGGCCTCCCTTTGACCCCAACATGCCTCCCATGCCACCTCCAGGAGGCATTCCTCCCCCGATGGGACCTCCACATTTACAGGTAAAGAAGGGGGGAAATCTCTGGGTTTGTTGAGTTGGAATTTTGGGCTTGCTTTATTCTTTTCCCCCCACCCCTGTTTGTTTTCATGTGTGGAAACACTAAAAGGAGAGACATTAAAATGGATGAGGGAATAGCAGGACATGATGAAACCACAGGGCTGGTGCATGGTGTTGTAAAGCTAGCACATAGCTGTAGTATGTAAACACAGCTTGTTCAGCTGCCTGAGGCAGATCTAAATGAACCAATTATGCAGCTGGTTTATGCTCACCAGCAAAGGCTCTACTAGAACCTGACTTGGTGCTGGTGCCCTGTGGCCATACAGAACATGAGGTATGGCTTGTGTGCCCTCGTAGCCAGCACCTGAAGTACACACCAGCCTTCTGGGGCTACCCTAATTCTGCCTGTATCCCATTGGTGATGCAGGGAGGGAGGAGGTGCAGCTGAATCGTGTGGGTGCCAGCAGAGCCACACCTGCCCTTGCTGCTGTGTGGTGTTATTTATTGCTGCTCATTAAGGGGTGGATGAGGAGGGCAGGAGTTATTCCAAGATGTAGGGATCTGATCAGTGGTGAGGTGTGTTTCACTGCAGTGCTCTGTTCAGGAGAGTGCATCAGAAATTGTCAAAACAGACAGGAAAATCTAGTATGTGGAGAAAAACCTCAGAGTAGGCTCCATGTTTGGCTGGAGCAGTTGAGGTGGCTCTTGTGCTGACATGAGATGACTTGGCAGAGGCAGAATGCTCTGCCTTGTGTGCTTTGTTCTGGTGGTTGGGTTTTGGTTTAACCTGACAGCACTCCTAGTACCTGCAGGGGTTGGGTGAGCCTGCTGTGCTCAGACCAGGTAGATTTCTGTCTGTATTTCATGGAGATGAATATTTAAGTTCTTTCACCTGCTTTTCAGAGTCTCAAACAGTCTGACAGGCCCCATACACCTGTGAAGAGACCATGGCTTGTTTGTGGTTCAGATCCACTGTTTGTGCTAGAATAGTGACTTCAGTGCTGGGAAATTTACTTTGAAAAATAGGGATGTGGGCAAGATGAGAAGAGAACATACTGTCTTGGGGAAGCTTTTTCCCCCCACCATTACTCTCAACTCATACCAGTTCACCATGTAGCTCTGGTTTGTGTTCTGAACATGCTGCAGCTCTCAGCTGTTCCATCAGAGCTGTTCTTGCTGTGCAGTCAGGGTGTCTTCTACAACTCATAGTCACACGTGGAGTCCACCCATCAAGTGTATAAGTGTTTCACACCACATCAGCCCTGTGCTCTGCTTTGCACCAAGTGTTTGGGCTTCAGCTTCTCACCCTGCTCCTGGTGTAAGGGAAGACAGGATGCTGAAAGGCCTTGTGCAAGGGAGCGAGAAGAAGGTGTGCTAGGAGAGGAGCTGGAAGGGTATTCTGGGTGCCCTGGCTGGATAGCCCTCACCCCCTCCTGGCTCCCAGGGCTGCCCTGTAAGGGACTAATCCCTTTCTGGGGGGAAAGCAGCAGCAGACAGAAATGAGCTCTGCTGGATTCTTCTCAGACTGGAGAGCAGTGAAGAGACAATCTGGTGGCCGGTGGAGGAGCTGTGCAGAAGAAAGGAAGGAAAGAAAGGCTGTAGTTACCTTACTCTTGTGTGTGTGTTTTGAATTCTGTCCATGTGCTCTGGGCTTCATTTGTAGCAGGATTTAACAAAACCCAGGGATTTAAAGAGCAGTTTGAATTACCACTCTTACAGCAGAGATTTTGATCTCAGGGAAACTTCTAAAAGAAGCCGAATGCAGATAGGAGGCAAGGACGTAGCACACACTGATCACTGCCCTGAGGGCTGCACCCCAGCACTTGGCACAGGGTAGAGCCTGGGGCTCATGTCACACAGAGCCACCAGCTCCTGTGGCACAGGGCTCCCTGCACACCTCCAGGGCTTGATTCCACTCCTGTTCTGCTAGCGAGCAGAGCAGCAGCTCAGACATCCCTGCCTGTGAGCTGTCTCAGAGTTGCCTTTGTGAAGAACCACCCTTCTGAATCGGGAGTTGCGTGAGGACTGAAGTGATGGAGGTAATGAGGGCAGCTGTAGGTGTGTGCAGAGTGAGTTCAGAACTTGACTGTCCTTTCATAAGGATGTTTGCTGTGCTGCTTGTTCCCAGGGCATTCCAGAGTACTCCAGATGAGCAGAACTTGCTGTCCTTATCCTCAGAAAGCAGATGTTTAGGGAGCAGTGCTGTGCAGGGGCACTTCTGGCTTTCTTGGGATGAGGCAGAAATGAAAATGGAGCTTGATAGGTTTTCTTCTTTGTTTTTTTTTTTTCCAATTAAATTCTAACTGGTGTTTAGTTAATGGGAAATGGAGGAGTGTAATGGATTGTAATGAAATCCGCTGCTCTGCTGTGCTGATGAGTTGGGTGCTTGCTCATAAGTTAAATGTTTGTTCTGTTTCTTCACTGGGAGGGCTGTTGTGCGACTGCCCAGGGATGTTTGGTTCACAGCTGGGCATGGCTGAGTGCTGGTCATTAAGAATAGTTCTTCCATACTTTTTCTTTCTTGCACTGGGATATTTTTCTCCATTTCAGGAGAGTTTTTCTTGCACTCCACTTCTTTTCATGCCACATGTTTTCTTATGCTTTGCATTTCTGTTAGCATGTCAGAAGTGAAGTGCTCACAGAAGCTGCTCTGCCACGGCTGGTGCCTCATCAGGAAGCACGTTCTTTGAGCTGGTAGCATTGCATCACTGGTTTGGGTTGGAGGGGACCTTAAAGATCATCTATTTCCACCTCTCTCTGCCATTGGCAGAGACACCTTCCACTGGACCAGGTTAATCAACCTGGCTTTGAATACTTCTAGGCTTGGAACCTTCACAGTCTATCCTGTCAACCTGTTCCAGTGCCTCACCACCCTCATGGGAAAGAATTTCTTCCTAATGTGTGATCTAAGTCCATCTTCTTCCAGTTTGAGCCCATCACCCCTCGTCCTGTCACTAGAGGCCTTTGTGCAAAGTCCTTCCCCAGGTCTTCTGTAATCTCCCTCTGAATGCCGAAAGGCTGCTCTTAGGTCTCCCTGGAGCCTTCTCTTCTGTAGGCTGAACAACCCCAACTCTCTCGGCCTGACCCCATAGGGAAGGTTTTCTAGCCTTTTAATCATCTTTGTGCCTCCTGGACCCACTCCAGCAGTTCCGTGTCACTCTTGTGTTGGGGGCTCCAGAGCTGGACACACAGTTCCAAGCTGGGGTCTCATGAGATGGCTAAAGCAGCTCTCAGGCCTGACAGAGTTAAGGTTGCTGTGGCTGTGCTTTGTTGGTGTGCTAATGAAGGAAGGCTCTGCTGGACAGCTCCATTATCCTCACTGTTGTTGTTATATGCCTTTAGAGACCACCATTTATGCCTCCTCCCATGGGTAGCATGCCACCACCTCCTGGTATGATGTTCCCTCCAGGAATGCCACCCGTCACTGCTCCTGGCACGCCAGCAATGCCTCCAGCTGAAGAGATCTGGGTAGAAAACAAGACCCCGGATGGCAAGGTAAGGAGGCAGCCGGGCGAGGGGCGTTTGCCGCCGGCACGCGCAGCCGGTGCTCCTGGTAGCCGGCGGTAGGGCAGGAGGCGCTGCCTGCTCCTGGAGCAGAGCCCTGGCGTGACGGTGAGCTCTTGGCCCGCAGGTGTACTTCTACAACGCGCGCACGCGCGAGTCGGCCTGGACGAAGCCCGATGGGGTCAAGGTGATCCAGCAGTCGGAGCTGACGCCCATGCTGGCGGCGCAGGCCCAGGCCCAGGCTGTTGGTGCCTCCACGCCGACCACCAGCAGCCCCGCTTCTGCAGCATCTCCATCCACCTCCTCCAGCACTCAGTCCTCCACAACCTCCACCACCACCACAGCCACTTCAGTGTCACAGACCATCTCCAGTGAGTAACCCAGGCCTTCTCCAGCTTTGCGGTGGTGGGGAGGAGGTGGTGGGGACGCTGCTGTGGGGAGTCACTGCAGCAAAATCTTGGGATCCAGGAGGAGTATGAGTTGCAAGTACACATTTAATCCAGAAGAACCTTGCATGTGAACCTGTTTGGTTTATTTCCACCCCCAAGTCTGAAAGTTACTCCAGGACAGTGATGCTAGATCAGCATGCAGCCCTTCTCTTTTAGGTCTTTGTATATTTTCCCTCTGCTGTTACCACATCATCTCAAAGCTGTTATGCATCCATTTCCTTTTGACTGTAGATAAAGCTAATTTGTTTTTAAAAGCATTTCACTAGAAAAGTTAACCTGAGGTAGGAATTACAGCTGTAGCCATTGCCTCTTTGTTTTCAACATGGCCTCAGTGGCTTTAAGAGGCAGGATCTTTGAGTGCTGCTCTTGGGCTGGCAGAGTTGGGTGGTTGCAGAGAAGAGCTGCTTCTGCTTTCACTGGTGTTATTCTTCTGATTGAGCCTCTAAGTTCCCATTTGCTAGAGCTGCATGAATGAGGAAAAAAGGTCCCTAGAGCCCTCATTGTTCATTGTGACCTTTTAATAATAGTGTGAAGTTTGCTGCTGTTGACATGGGCTGAGCCTTTGCTTTTAAGGGCTTTCCAGCTGAGAGAATCAGAAGAGAAAAGGGGCCTGAATTCCTGCAGCGTGCACATGGTGCATATTTATCCACAATTTCTGCAGCTCATATCAGCAGTGTGAGATTTGTCCTATACTGGGATTTATGGGTGTGCTAGCAAAGTGCCTCTGGTGCAGAGAGATGCATATTCCATGCTGTAGACTCACTAGTGTGTCAGCAGCAGACAAGGAGTAAGATCAGGTGGTGTGTCACAAAGCAAGGTGAGCTGGTCATGGAGCAGCCTGAGCAGTGTCCCTGAGTGCAGGGCTGGGTCAGCACAGCATCTGTGCTGATCAGGAGCCTGTTGTTGGACAGTCCTAGTCACTGGAGCTGTGCTGGCAAACATGTGGGCGCTTGAGTCAGGCCAAGGAGTGTGCAGAGGATGAGCAGCTGCTGAACTGTTGTCACTGGAGGGTATAGCTGCATCTTCTGGAACTCCTTTATCTTTTTCTTTCAGCAGAGGAAACAAGTCAGGCTTCACTCAGCATCTAACCTTGACTTCAGAGATCTGTGTGTGAAGGAGTCAGGTTTTGGTAACTCAACTTATGCTTTCGGTTAACCCTGAAGGGAGGATTAGAGCAGCAAATAATTTGTGTTGCTCAAAGCATTGTAGGGCTCCTCTTTAATTTGAAAGGTAGCTTAGCACTGTGTTGTTGAAATCTGGTCTACTGTAACTGTTTTGCTGAGTACTAAGATCCAGACAGGAGGTGAGTGTTAGCTTCTGACCCAATGCTAGGCTTTTGAGAGCTGGTCCTACTTTTGTAATGCTTTCTGCACCTTCTCCGAAGCACAATTTCCTAACAATGCTGAGAATCTGTCCTACTTCTACCTGTTTTACCTGCTAAACTTTACCTTTGCTTTCAAGAACTGCTACTGTTGGTGTCTGTGCCTAGCTGATAAAATTCTATGACTTAAAATAATTTAATGAGTCAGCCTTGGCCTGTAAAAAACAAAATGGGACTTGTGGCTGAGCTTCATTCTTGTCTGGTTCTGGTATGACTTAGGACTTAAATCACATACTGACTGTCTGCTCTGTTTCCCTCAATTTTAGGCAGTGCTAAGAACTTTCACTCTTTCTGAACCACTTAGCAACAGATCAAAAGTCTTTATTTAAATCTGCTAATAGTGATACAGTCTTGGGAATGCTGCTGGTTAACAGTGAAGAAAATGCAGAGTGTGCCTGTATAGAGCACGGTCAGAAGTTGGTGTGCTTGCTTTGTTTTGATTAGCTCATTTTTTACAACAGCTCCTCATCCTAGATCTCCACCAAGTCTCAGTGTGTAAATTGGCAAGGCTGGTGGGTGAGTTGAACTGGTCCTGGCCCTGGTCCTGTTTGCCAGCGCTGTGATGCGCAGCGCACGGTATCCTCAGCCGAGGGCTGATTTCAGTCATGCTGCAAGGATTATGGAATTGAATGCCAGCAGTGCATTTTCCCACTGGGAGGCACTGAAGACCAAGAAAGTTCCTGCAGCTTCTGAGCAAAAGTACTTCCCTTTTCCTTGCTTATTTACACTTTTTTTTAATTGGCATTTTTCCATTCTTGGATCGCAGCTTACTGAGCATAATTTTAGACAGACTGGTGTCATGCACACGCTGCTGCCATTGCTTCCAAAAAGCAGAGCCTGTGTTAATTTCACAGCCTTCTCCCATTTGAAACTCTGCAGCCTTCCCTGTCAGTTTCCCTGAGCAGGGATGCAGAGCACAGTTCCATTTCAGGTTGTGTTTTGCCTTTGAATACACCCTTGCTGCTGCTCCAGAGACTTGGTAGGCATAAAGAATGGGACAAAGCAAAACTTGAACTTGACTTTATGGATATTTAATGTTACAGAGAAGGCAAAGGTGTGTTGTTTTTTTTCAGTCCAAGAGTGTCTTCCTGCTGATGATATCTGAGCATATCTGCTGCTGTAAGGTCTGTGGGAAACAGAGAGCCAGTATGTTTGCAGTGCCTCTTTTGCAGTGTCGAAGATACAAGGTGTTCTTTGTTTTTTTTTATCAGCACCTACCACACAAGACCAGACCCCGAGTTCGGGTGTTTCAGTTGCCACACCATCAGTCAGTGTTTCAACCTCTGCTCCTTCTGCTACACCTGTGCAGACTGTACCCCAGCCAGTCCCACAGACATTGCCTCCTGCAGTTCCTCATGCAGTGCCGCAGCCAACTGCAGCAATTCCTGCTTTTCCACCAGTAATGGTACCTCCATTTCGTGTCCCCCTTCCTGGCATGCCTATTCCACTTCCAGGTAAATTGGCAAACTGTAACTGTCTTGTCTGCTACATGTCCATGTTGTCAATTTGTTTGCACTCATGTGTCCACTGTGTACGGAACGTGCCTGAATCCTCTCCACTAGAGTAGCTCTGAAAGAATTCAGGGTTGGCAGACAGACTTTTGCGTTAGAACATGGCATTTGGGGACTTCTAGTCCTCAGAAAACAGCTGCATTTAAACCTGTAAAAACCTCTTTCTGTTAGATGATTGGAAAACACAAGAATTGCACCAAACACTTCTCAGACTCATGACACATATCTACCTTGTCATCCTAGTTAATATTAAAGGAGAGCTTCTGGGCATGGCCCATCTGTGACTGGGAATACTGCAGCTCTGTATTTTACCACTTCTACCTGCTTGATTTTGACCTTAAGTGTTGTGAAGAAATATTTATGAAGGCATGGATTATAGCTGAAGGAAATGAAAATAATGTATTTATGAGCAGCCTTTCAGACACGCTGCCCCTGAGTGATGTGAGGTGTCTGCAGTTCCCTGGGCTTGCAGCTCTCAAGGGATGCTGAATGTGCACACCAAGTGTTAAGTTTGAGCTGGGAACTGTGGTGGAGGTGTTCAGGATGCCACAACGTTGCTCACAGGTTTTAGATGCAAAGACCATCAGGAAGAAATCTTGGGTGGCAGCCCACAGGTTCAAGAATAAATGCTGTCCTCTGAAGTCTTCATCAAACATTTAGATGCTTAAGTGATTTTTAGGCTGGCAAAATTTTGTGACTGCAGGAAAGCCCCTCCTGAGAGGTCACTAAAGCTACTACTTGGTTAAATACCATATTCCAGTGTGCATGGATACAGCTGAGTTTCTGTTCCAGCACAGAAGTAGTTAACACTTTTTCACTAAATAGCCACCAAGAGCTGATGATTTTCAGTTGCAGAGGAAGGTTTGAGTCTGCAGTTACGTTGGATATGAGTTAGTTTCTTGTAGTTTCTTGTTAAGAATCACAAAGCAGCAGCTCAGGGCAGCATTCTCCTGTTTTTGACTCTGTACAAGCTGAGTGAGATCCACCCCTATTCCTGCTGTCCTTTCAGTGCATCAATCAGGGACACAGGAAGGGAGGCCTTGACCTTCCATTAAATTGGCTGGATGAAAAGTGATCCATCAGAACACTCCTGGTGAAGGTTATAAGCACCAAAGGAGTGAAAATGGATGCTAGTTCTGATAACTGGGAGAGAGGACCAGCTTGTAGCTGCTTCTCCTTTTAGAACAGGCTTCTGAAATACCTGGGCAAAGCTCCTTCAGTCAGTAATTAGCTTGAAAAGGAAATCCCAGTGTAGTACGCTGTTGTTTTCGCAGTGTAGGGCTTCTTTTAAGACAGGCAAGAAAGTCCATTCTGAACTTGAGGTTCAGGGCTGAGCAAAGATAAAGGACAGGGAGAATTCTGATGCCTGTGTATTTGTGAGCTTTGGAAGAACAATAACAAGGGTTCAGCCTCAAAGGTGGGCAGCTGAACATTCTGAGCTGCAGTTCTTATGCTGCGAGGAAGGAAATGCAGAGTGAGAGAGCCTTCTGTATCTGTGAGGGATATCATCTGGTACTTGCCTGGGAGAAGTCAGGTGAAGTGGTCAGATCAGGAGAGACACACTGGGAGGTGTGCTTGGGTTGGGTTTTTTGGTAAGCTCTGTCAGTTTTGTGAGTAGTGCAGTAGAGTAGGAAAGATAGAGTAAAACCCTCTTAAACTTCTTTGTAAACTCATCCTTGAAAGTGGTTTTTTTTTCAGAAGGTCCCTGGTAGCCAGACTTTTTGGCTTCACCTCACAGTGAGATGAGCCCATAAGACAGGGGAAGGATACCCAGCAGTGCAGTGTGTGCTTCCACTAATGAGTCTAATTGGTCATTTTGCTTAACTACAGAATAAAATCAGTCTAATTCCTTCAGCTAATTCTGGCTTGAATTGGTTGTGGTGGTTTCTAAACACTGTGAAAGAAAAGGAAACTTTAAAAAATTTTTAAAAAGAAACAACAGAGAAGTCAAAATTACTTAATGGCAGCATAATGTGAGGTCAAAAAGGCTTATGGAGGTTAATGTATTTGGGGGTTTGGCACTGGATACAGCATCAGCCAATTAGAGAGCCAGAGCTGCACAATGCTGCTGCCAACTGACTGCCAGATTAATCTCTGCATTGTACTTAGCAAGCCAGAGCAGTGGAGGGGTTGATTGGTGATATCTGATAATCTCAGATCTAAAAAGTAAGGCTGCTCTCTCTCAACTCACATGTTAAAAGCTAGTTGTGTGGCTGGGAATGCACTTGGCAGAGGAAACAGCCTGGGTGTTTGCGAAGTGCTCTGTGCTGCAGTCTCTCTAATCTCAGGGAGCCCACAGATGGCATTATTTGCACTGACCCACTTTTAAGCCCTGCTGTAACTTCCTCAACAAAAGGAATGTTCAGATTCCTTTTCAAGTACATCACATGAAGGCTTCCCCCCCCCCCCCCCCAAATTTAGACAAACTCTTCATTCAGTGATGTCTGAGTCAATGTTTTTTTGTGTCTCAATTTGTACTTTTTTTTTAATCTAGTTTGGAATTCTTTCATTGGAATTCTAATTGAAGACCTTTATCATTCTGCCTTCTCAAAAATATTTTCCCCTCAGTTGGCAGGATTTTTGTGTGATTTCCATACCAGATCTCTAATGAAGAAACACAGAAATTGCTTTGGTTCTAAACACAGGGGTTTAATTTCACTTTGTGCTGGAGGATTTCCAACCTTGGATGATGGAATTGAAACCATTTAAGGGGAAGTTTCTGAAGCATTTCAGTTTCTGAGTGTCCAGACTGGATGAACATAGAGAGAACTTCTACAGTTTTCTTTCCTTCCTTTTTCAAATGCATTTCCCTTCCCCCTGTCTGATTTCCCACTGAATTCTGTGTCTAATAGAGGCGGATGAGATGCTTTCCTCTTTGTGGCCTTTCTGTGTCATTTCTTAGTGAGCTGGAGAGCAGAGCAGTGCATGATGCTACCTTTTTGAGGGCTGGTTATGCTGCTTTTAGAGCACTTTTCAGGAAAAAAAAAAAATAAAACAAGAAAATGTTTGCTGCCACTGACCCGGTGCAGCTGAGCGCCCCTCTCTGTGCAGCTTCATTGCTTCTGTTTCTCTTCCCCACCTTACTCCAACTCCAGCTTTCCCCTATGACCCTGTAACCTCAGCTTTCACTCCAAGTTGAACTTGGCTTTTGCCCCTCCACGCCTTGCTAGTCTGAGTAATTCAGTCTGTCCTTCTGCTCTTGCCACTGCCTTTCACATGCAGCAGCAGCCTGCAAGCAGCAGAGACCTTTGGGTTTGCTGTGTGGCTGCTCTCCGATGGCTCTGTCCCAGCAGAGGCTGTCGGAGGAGAACCACAGCCCCAGTGGGGCATTTTCCCGTGGCACTGGCCTGCAAGGAGATCTGAGTTCCCTCCTTGGCTGAACTTAAACCCCTGAGTCTTCAATGAAACACCTTTTTTTTTTTTAACTTAATGGCATCCCAATGAGGTGCTCAAGAGCTGGTTTAATGTAGGCAGAAATGGTTGCAGCAGCTTACCATTAGTTTTGTTTGATCTGGCATAAAACATCGGAGCAAAACTGATGGGCATTTCTGGCCGGGAGGCCAGCAGAAAGTGGCACCCCAAATGGTAGCAGGAAGCTTGTAGCAGCCAGCCCCCCCCAACCCCGTGGTAGCTGACCTCTGCTGGCAGCTTTCCAACATGCTTGCTTGTCCCTTTTGCAGGTGTAGCAATGATGCAAATAGTCAGCTGCCCGTATGTAAAGACAGTCGCTACCACCAAGACCGGTAATTTTCCAACCCATCTTAGTTCGTTTTGTCTGTAAGTTGGCATGGTAGTGAATGTTGTTGTTTATCTTTTCTTCATTTATTTGCTTCCCCAACTGAATGAATATTTATATACTTTTCTTTTTCAAACCAGTATAAATGCAAATATCCCATTTGGCCAGGAAATCACTTGCCCACATAACTGGTAGTGTTAGCTTATTTCATACCAAAACTCCAGAACACTTTAATCACTCAGTTCTGTAACAAGTGTGAAACTCCTCATGCCCATTCTCCTGAGTTCTGAGTTCCTTGTGTGTGGGTTTTTGTTTTCCTACCTCCACATGTGCAGTGACATGACTGTGCTCGCATGTTGGTGTGCGTGTTTGTGCGTCTCAGTATGAGTTTCATTCTTCAAACTGGGGGTTTAAGCCAAGTCACTTGCTGAGAGCACTTGCTGGCAATGTGTGCTTTTCTGGGATTTCCAAGGACAGACCTTTTCAGAGAAATGCTAAGGCCTCAAAATTATAATCTTGTAGTTCTAGTCCTATCCAGTTTGGGTTTCTAGAGCTTGACATCCAGCTCAGCTCAGTATATCCATTTGGTGGGGATGAGCACAGAAATAACAGGGTAGTGTGGTATTCCTTTGGATATCTACTTGCCATTTTGCTTAAGGGTGTGAAGAAAACTTGCTTAGCTTTTTTTTTTGTTCCCCCCAATCAGTCTGTAGCACTGAACAAAACCACCAGACTATTGGAAATTATTTCCTTCTCATCAGATTTTATCCAAGGCCCTGAATTAATTTTCCAAGTCAGGATTTGAGATTTCTCAAGAGTTCTGCTCCATATTACAATAGCTCAAATTCAAGCCACTGCTGTGTTTTTTTTTCAAGAGCAGTAGGAATCTCTCCTGAATGACAAGCAGAGGAGTAGATAATTTTAAAATCACTTTCTATAAAGATCTAATAAAGACTTTTTCAGTAAACAGAACACTCAATTTTGAAGTCTTACAGCTAACACCTAAAACCTCACAAGCATGGTGCAGACTTGCACCTTAATGTAAAAGTAAAAAGCTGCCTGAGTGGGGCATTGCTGGTTGTACAGGAGAGGAAGCTGAGGAGAGGGATGCAATTGAATCTGCCCACAGTCTTCATAGGCTGATTATTTGTAAATGAAGTCAGTGAAGTGCTAGGGTTTTGCTCTTAGGTACTTCCTTGTCACTTACTGGTTTCTTTCCCTTTTCCTTTTTTGTTTTTGTCTTTTCCCCTTTCCCCCCCTTCTCCCCACAGGTGTCCTGCCAGGCATGGCTCCTCCCATCGTGCCCATGATCCACCCCCAGGTTGCCATTGCTGCCTCACCTGCTACGCTGGCTGGAGCCAGTGCAGTCTCTGAGTGGACAGAGTACAAGACAGCAGATGGGAAGACTTACTATTATAACAACAGGACTTTGGAGTCAACGTGGGAGAAACCTCAAGAGCTGAAAGAGAAAGGTGCTCTTTGTTCTTACTATGACTGCTTGGAGCATCAGTGGTTGTGACTGAAAAAGTGGCAGCAGAGTATATCAAGTCCCTTTCCTCCCATAGGAGTGCTTTGAAATCCTGACCATAAGTGTCCATTTGAGTTGGTTTGCAGTCTAAACATTCCAGTTGCTTTGTTTCCCAATGTGTTCTAAGAGTGCTTGGTTTAGAGGTGCCCCCAAATCCCCTGGCACTTGGGTAAATGCCAGTTCCTACTCCAGCAAACAGTAAGTGCTTTATGTACTCACTGTGTGAGTGGATTCCAGTTGCAGAAAGATAGAAAGTGAGGGGCCAATGCAGATATTCTAAAGGCTGTGAACCAGGAGAGAATGAAGATGGTTGGAATGCTGAACTTGAGAAGCTAAGCATTTAAACACATTTGGAATATGAGGGGAAAATGAATCATCTCCCTCTGTGTGCATCCCAAAGTCCAGTTCTGGTTGTGTTCTCTGAGCTGTGTTTCTCTGAGTCTGTATCATGTCCACGAGTGGTGTCATCCTGGAGGGAAATTGTGCTTGTGTCATAAACAAGGAAGAAGGGGCAAAAATCCTGTGGGTTTTTAGTCAGTTTGCAGCCTTACAGGAACACAAATCCAGCTGAACTCAACTAGGTCTTTTATTGCCTGCTGAATCTTTGTTTAGAGAAATTCAGAGCACTCACACAGCTAGCTTAGTTCATACTCTTCTTTCTAAGCAGCATAAAGTAGCAGATCTTTTGACTGAGGTAAAAACATCTCTGACAGCAAATAGCAGCTTTGCTGAGTAAAGAGTATACATTTAATAGTTTTTAAATGGGGGCAGAGCAATCCTCTCTCTCAATTTTCTCTGCTTTTTATGGGGTTTTGTCATCAACATTTCCCATCTGAAAATGGCCCTCAGTGTAGCAATGTGGGCTGATACTTTTATTGATTGTAGGCAGGAAGGGGTTGGTCTCCTCTCCCAGGCAACCAGCACCAGAACAATAGGACACAGTCTCAAGCTGTGCCAGGGGAAGTTTAGGCTCGAGGTGAGGAGGAAGTTCTTCACAGAGAGAGTTGTTAGCTGTTGCAATGGGCTGCCCAGGGAGGTGGTGGAGTCACCGTCCCTGGAGGTGTTCAAGAGGGGATTGGACGTGGCACTTGGTGCCGTGGTCTAGTAGTCATGAAGTGTTGGGTGACAGGTTGGACTTGATGATCTTTGAGGTCTTTTCCAACCTTGTTGATTCTATGATGTTCCAGCTCTTTCTGTTGGCACATTTCACTTAGCTTTTTGATATTAAAGGGCTGCCTTACAGCATTTCATTTTCCAGTCCCAAGCAGATCTTGGTGCAGGAAATAATTGCATCTTTATAAGCAGACACTGCAAAACCCAAGAAGGACAGAAAGTGAAAACACATTAAAATTCAGTTTTGGGTTGCTATTGTGCTTGGAAAATCATTCTGAGGAAAATACATTTTGTTGTGGTTCTGGAATGGTTTTGGAAAGGGAAAAAATTCTGTCTTTATGTAGAAAAAATGGAAGAGAAGATTAAAGAGCCAATTAAAGAGCCCACAGAGGAGCCATTACCCATGGAGACAGAAGAAGAAGAGCCAAAAGAAGAACCTATAAAAGAACTTATAAAGGAGGTAAAAGACCTTGCAACCAAATAGTGTCAGCATTTTGAACCCTACAGCCTACAGGTGAGGCTGCGTTTGTAGACCAGGGGTATTGACAACAGGCACGGTTTGAGTTCTTCAGTTCCTGGGGTGATTTTGGACTCATAGCTGCTTTGCTGCCTCTTTTTTCTGTTGTTAATTGTTTGGGTTTTTTTTTTACATAAGGAAAAAGGTCATTTAAAGCAAAAATCCAGAGTATGTGAGCTGAGAAATTAGTAAGAGCATGGAAATCAAGTTAGCTCATCTCATAGATGTGATCATGTCTTGCTGATTTCTAAGGTGTGGGGGAAAACGAAATGTGTCCTGAATGTTTGACATCTCTCCTAGGTTTTTCTCTAGTTCTTTAATACTTCATTATGAAAAGCTTTAAAACAATTCTCACATGTTCTCCATGTGCTCTAACTGATAAGTTGAATCTGTTAGAAGCATGCCCTAGAAAATGTCTAGAGTGCAGGAAGCAAAATGAGCTTTTCCTGTAAAGTTTTTTCTTGTCCTGCTGAAAAAGCTTAGTTCTGAAAACACTGAGGTGTTGGAATAAAGAAAGTCAAAGCTTTTCTGCTGATTTCTGTCAACTTCAGTGTAGCTTTGTAGACCAAAGCACAGAATTTGGTTCCTGGGGTTTATTACTTCTCCACCCTGTTGACTGTGGAGCTGCTGGTTGGGTTATTTCTGCTACAAAGGTGACTGCAGATTTTTGACTGTCTCGTGTTCCAGTGAATTAGTTTTAAGAGTAAGTCAGAATCTCTTTGTGGGAACCTTCATCCTTGTCCCTGTGCTCAGGCCTTGTTTCAAGGACTCGTGCAGGAGTTTCCATGAGACTTCTCTGAAGTCAAAAGTTCAGTGAACACTTGGAGGTTTTCTGAATGGAGAATTTTGAGCAGCAGTTACTGCTAAAATTGCAACGCTTCTGTTTCAGGCACGGATGAGCTGCAGTTGTCAGCTGGTTACCAAAATACTGCCAGATGCATTTGCCTGTTTAAAACAAGCTGGTTGCTTTACAACAAATCATTGTCCTGCTGTCCTTGCATGAACCCTCTAACTTGTGTTTTCTTTGAGGAGCCGAAGGAGGAGGAGATGACTGAAGAAGAGAAAGCAGCTCAGAAGGCCAAGCCAGTAGCAACCACTCCTATTCCAGGAACCCCATGGTAGGTGATGGTTCTCCCTGTGACTCTTACTGTGGGACTGGAACATGGCGGCCTGTAAGCCACCAGGAAGGCTGCTGGGTTGTCTGGAACAGTGTGTGCAGGTCCTGTTCTTGGTGTGCTTCTGTCTCAAATGATGTTGAATTTCCCACAGCCAACACTGCCCATGATGTCTTGTGGTGTGTGTGTGGCTGTTCTACCACACATGAACCACAGGCCTGCAAAGGATGCTGCTAGTACAGCTCTCATATCCCAGCCCCTTTCAGCTGTCACCAGTTTCTGCTGGCCAAAAAAATACAATCCTGGACTACTTTTCCCCCAGGAAGAAGTAGGTGTGGGGAAGGAGATAGGTGTGGGCAAGGAGTAGGTGTGACTGTTGGCCAGAAGAGTCCTTTGGGGGTTTTCACTTGGCACAGGTACTGGTCAGGTGCCCCATCTGTTTGATGTCATGGTGAGGATACTTCTTCTGCAGAATCTGTTTGGATGGCCAAGGTAATTTAGACATTACAATTTAGACATTGGCCCTTTTTTTACTGATCTTTGTTACCTAGGACTGTCTCTGTGGTTGTTTTCATCCCATCCTTTTTTAAGTTCTGGCAAAATCATTACGTTCCTTTTTCTCTCCTTTTGTGAGACAGTGAAGAGATGAGGTCAGTGTTACCCCAAAAGGTGATTCACCTGTCAAAGCCTTTTTCTGGAGAAGCACTGTGCATGCAGCAGCTCCTCATGAAGCCACTTAACCATTGCACTTCCAGTCTGCTAGGGGAGAAAAGCAGCAATTCCACGTCTCATTTGGGCAGTAGGAGTGTCTGGGAGTGGTGCAGCGAGTGTAGCTGGGTCTGTCTAGGATGACTGGGCTTGCCCCAGTCTGAGTTGTAGCATCAGGTGTGGACAGCAAGGTGTGATCCAGCTGTTGTGTCTGACTGTCAACCCCCTAGGTGTGTGGTGTGGACCGGTGATGAGCGTGTCTTCTTCTACAACCCCACCACGCGTCTGTCCATGTGGGACCGACCCGACGACCTCATTGGAAGAGCTGATGTCGACAAGATTATCCAAGAACCTCCTCACAAAAAAGGAATGGAAGAAGCAAAAAAACTTAGTAAGAGCATGACTGAGTGCTTCTGTGACCTCCTTGTCTTCTTCAGAAGTTTGAATGTAACTGATAACTTCTTTGGTGTTGGCTTCCAAAGCTGGCAACATCCAAACGAGCAAGAGAAATGTCAGGAATACTTTAAAATGTGTCTGGCTTTGGAACTGAAGAGAGTGTTGGGAATGGAGGTTGATAGAGTCCTTTGTGAAGAAGTAGGCTGTCAAGAAGAAAGAGAGGTTAACTGTTTTCTAAATGACACCAGGCTGAAAAAAACAAAACCCAACAGTCTTCAGTACCAAAAACAAAAAGGAAAAGGTTGTGTGTGTGTGTTATAAGCAGAAAGAATTTGGGGGCCAGGAAAGATTTATCATAAGGTAGGAATGGGCTCTCACATAAGAGGATTTATCTTGGAGAACACCAACTGGGATGCAGCTTGGAAACAGCTGCCAAGAGCAGAGGACGTTCAAGAGGCTGCTGAAATAAGACCTTGCTTTGGCATGAGTTCTTGTAAATGATCCTGGGATGACAGGGGCTTGGTAGTTGGAGGTGAGCAAAGTGCAAGCAGGTGATCAGGAGACCCAAATGTGCTTCACTGGCTTGTTCAGCCTGAGGTTATTTCTCCTGGAAACAAGAGGTCAGTGTTTTGTCACTTTAAATCCAAAGCTGGCCACAAGTCAATTAGCCCTGCCAGCAAGTTCCCACTGTGTTATTCTGAAAGCCCCATTATCTCCTTTGCCTGGACATATCATTGCTGTACACGTTGCCCTCTGTTTGGGTACAGCTCTTCATTTGTCAGTGAGAAGCTTCATAAACACAATATCTAAAGTGTTGTTGCAATCTGTTACAGTCAGAGAAGAGCACGAATCCACAGAGGATGCAAACGAGGACGAGCCCATCAAAATCAAGAAGCGCAAGTAAGTTTGATCAGTGCTCAGGGGGCTCTGGGGATAAATACCTGAGGCTCTTCAGCTGAGGGTGTGCTTGTGTTCAGCAGGGCAATAACTGATAGAATTGTGGAATGGCTTAGGTTGGAAGGCACCTTAGAGATCCATCTATTCCAACATCTCAACTAGACTCAGCGGCTTGAGGCCTCATCTAACCTGGCCTTGAACAGTCCAGGGAGGAGGCATCCACAGCCTCTCTGGGCAACCTGTTCCAGAGTCTCACCACCCACCTACTGAGGAACTTCTTTCTGTGGTCCAGTCTAAACCTCCTCTCTGTCAGCTTAAAACCATACCCCCTTGTCCTATTGCTAGGCAGCCTTATTAAAAGTCCCTCAAGCCTTCCCACAGGATCCTTTCAGGTATTGGAAGGCAGCTTTAAGGTCGCCCCAGAGTCGTCTTTTCTCTAGGCTGAACAACCCCAGTTCCCTCAGCCTATATTCATAGCAGAGGTGTTCCAGCCCTCTTCTGAACAGCTTTGGTGAAATTATCAGCTTCCTGCTGTTTTACTTGGGCAGCTCAAATATTTCCCTGAGACAGCTGAAATTCCTGGATAGATGAAATAGCATCAATCATCGGAAATGGTATCAGCTGCTGAATCCAAGGACTATTTTGAGTGCAGTTCAGCATAGTTTGTTTCTGTTGCTTGTTTATCCATCTTGTTAATTTCTGTGCACTGAGGTTTTGTTGCCAGAAGCTCCAGCCATGCAGATTTTCCTGGTGATTGCTCTGCTATAAAAGCTCTCAGAGAATGGCTCTCAGGATTTGAAAGCCTGTGCTTCTGAAGTAACTGGTCGTGCTCATTCTGTCCTGGTGGAGTTAATTTCTAACCTGCAGGGTTTGTCATGTCACTTCCCTTAGTTATGCTGTGTGTTTAATTTTTTTTTTCAGGAAGGATGATAACAAAGATATTGATTCAGAGAAGGAGGCTGCTATGGAAGCTGAAATTAAAGCCGCCCGAGAGAGAGCCATTGTCCCACTGGAGGCTCGGATGAAACAGTTCAAGGACATGCTTCTAGAAAGAGGGGTCAGAGAAATCTGTGTGTGTGAGGGAGAGAGGGAGGGGGTGGTTCAGGCAGAGATTTCAGCTCTTGGTGCATTCAGAGCCTGCAGTGCTTTATGTGAGGCAAACCATCTCATCCTTCCTCTGCACAGTGGATGCATTTGGTACCAGCTTTCAAAGAGCATTGTGGTTATAGAAAACCTTTGATTTCCAAGTGACTGAAATTAAGCAGCATCAGGGCAGACTGATTTATTTTTTAAGTATTTTTCCAAGTAATTACCTAATTGAAAGCTGCCATAGAAAATAAATCAGTCAGACTGGACACATCCTTATGTGAGCATCCTGTGTGAGACAGCGAGTTCTGTTTGCTCTTAGCCTTTGTTGGGAGACTTTTAGTCAATTAAATTTGAAATCTGCTTGATGCCAGTCATCTTTGACAGAGAAATGAGGCTGTTAAGATGTAAATGTATGGGGAAACTTAAAGTACAGTGGTTCCAGCTGCCTATGCAGCTTTCATTTAGTTTCAATACCTGGGTTTATGTGGTAGTTTTGATAAAGCTTTATTTAAGATGAGCAGGAAAGCACTTAAATCCATCTTTTGTAGCAGAGCTGTTTGCACTCACAACACTTACAAAAGCTACAGAGCAGCTGTGGGCTGTGAGAAGAGAATCTCAAGGCTTTCTTCTGATGGATTGATGGGTTTTTAAGTGTCACACAGCAGCAGTAATTAAGGGTGTGTTGTGTTACTTAGTAGTTTTCAGAGCCCATTAGTGTCGAATCATCTGTTAGTGAGGGAAACTCCAGGATGAGGTGGTTTTACTCTTCTTATCAGATGTCCTATAGTTTTCCAGCAAAACTGCTTAACTTCTGTATGTTTGAGGAGGCTTAACCATTAGCTGAATTCTGACTTCTTTTAATTAAAGGTTTCTGCTTTTTCAACGTGGGAGAAAGAGCTGCACAAGATAGTTTTTGATCCTCGTTACTTACTCCTCAACCCAAAAGAAAGAAAACAGGTAAAAGAGAAGATAACCTCTCTCCCCATCCTCAGTCTGCTGCTTCTGTCCCTGCTCACCTTCCAGGCTAAGCAGTGTCCTTGGGGTGGGGGTGGGGGGTGGTGGTTGCTATGCTTAGGGTTTGTCTGGTAACAGAAGGAAGCAGCAAGAAAAGAAGCAAGTTGATGGTTTCATTTCTCCTGTGGTTGGAAGATCTAATATTTTTAACAGTGAAAGTTGTGTACTTCCATAGAGCTTCCAAATCCTGAATGGGAATCACCAGTATCTCTTTGAAATATTGGTGTAATGTATAATCTATTTATGACATAGTGGGAGGGGGAGGACCTAAAGTGCGTTTTTATTGTTAAAGAAGTTCTCGCTCCAGAAGCTTTTCTTCAGCTGGATGTAGGGAAATGGAAAACTTCAAGATTACAGGAAGTGTTCTGCTGGCTTAAAGGTATGACCCAGAGGAATGGAGTGTAAGAAGCTTCACAGGTCTCAGGCTGTGTTTAGATGCAGTTCATGTATCATCCCCTGTGTTCAGCAGGGTGGGGTAATCTACATGTTCAAACACAAAGGGTCCCTAACCCTTCGTACTGCCTTCTCTGTTGGGTCTGTGGTGAGAGGAAAGGAAATAGGAGAAAGGGAAATAAGGGAAAAGGAAGAAATGTTGTTTTCCCCCCTGCCCTTGCCTAGAGCTGAGGTGACCTGAGGTGTGTATGCTCTGTGTTGGTGACTGGTGTTTCTGTAGGTGTTTGATCAGTATGTGAAAACGCGAGCAGAAGAGGAGCGCAAGGAGAAGAAAAACAAAATAATGCAGGCCAAGGAGGATTTCAAGAAAATGATGGAAGAAGCAAAGATTAATCCAAGGTAAGAGCTTCTTTCCTGCTCATAGGCATAACCTCTATTAGAACACGGTGTGTTGGGTGACATTAGGCCCTGTTAACCTCTTTCAGAAGGGGCAAAGGACAAAAATTCACACTATCTCATTGAAATCCTCTTCTGCCTGCTTGTGTTCCCATAGCCCCATGAAATAACAGCCCCTGTGGTTTACAGTGATTCACTTGGAAGAAGTCCCCAGCACTCTGGACTATCAGACAGGCCTTGTGCTCCACCAGAAGTTTTCTGTAATAGCCTCCTTCTGATCAGTAGTCTCTGAGAAGTGCTAGGGAGGTTTCTTCAGTGTGAAGGGGCTGAGGGGTGTTTTTGTGGTTACAAAGTGTGCTCATCATCACGGGGCAGAATGTTCTGGTTGCTTTAATACAGAAATGATTACATCCTCCTGCTGTGCAGACCTGCTTGCAGTGATAGCAGGGAGGCCATGCAGTGAATGTACAGAACATGCAACACTTTACTGCCTGGATTATTTGCTTCCCAGCTTTCTCACACAGAGATCATTAGCTATGTGCCTGTGTCACCAGCTGAGCCCCAAAACATTCTCTTTCAGCACCTCTTGGCCTAGCTGACAGGAATTCTTTTACAGTGAAATAACAACTCATTTTTTTCCTTCAGCTGCCTTTCTCTTTTTTTCAGTGACCCATTTTGGAAATCTGAGGGAAAACCACTGTTATGTTAGCTTTTAAATTGCCTCAGAAGTAATTAATAACTCTCATTTAAACACCCAGCTGCTCAGTTAACAAGGGTAGCAGTTTTGTAGTAGACTGGGAAGAATGGAGTCATGGAAATGGTTTAAGACAAAGCTCATCAGTAGTAAGTTTAATAAATAATTCTGAAACTTAAGGTGGGCTGCTGTGTTAGCTTTAGTATCCTCAACTTCATCTCCAGTGATTGAGACTGACTTACCTGGTTCTGGGCTGGGGTGGGAAAGAGAGTTCCAGCTGAGATACTGTCTTGTTTAATCTTATCCTTTGTCTTCTGGTTTCAGTGTTTGTCTAAAGGTATTGCTGTACTCCTGTGAGTGCCAGACTGGTTTTTTATCATCTATCTCAGTCCAACATGCTCAAGAGTTTGTGTTCCACTTCACTTAAACAGCTCTTGTTCTTCAATATAGCTGTACATTCACTTTCTAATCTTTTTGAATAAGCTACCAAATTCTCTTCTTGTTTCAATTTACCCTACAGCAACAGTAGGCTGGATTTTCCAAGTCTAATTATTTCCATGCTGTGATGAAAACATTCGTATGATTATAAGTGTCTCACGTATTCTTGGGGCCAGATTTGCATCAGAGCTTGGAAAAAGCACAGTAGTGGTTTTTTTCGAGGTAAGTGGCAGTACCACATCTACTGCACAGCTTGGAATCTGGCCCTGGAGGTGAGAGAAGGCTCAGGGAAGGCTGTGGGGATCGTAGGCCAAAAGCCCTCTGCCTGTAGTGTGGAGATGCCTCAGCTCCCTGTGGTTTGAGATCAGGTTGTGCAATGTTCACTGTAGGAGCAAAAAAAAAAAGGTTCAGCCATTGTGACTAATACCAACAGGTGATTTTTTTTTTTTGGTGTTTTTTCCTTGTTCAACTCTTAGCATGGTTTGGCTGCAAGTGAGTGCACCTAAAATTTTCAGTTCCACAGCTGTGAAGTGCCTGGCAGGCTGGTGGCTGAACTGCTCACCCACAAGAAAGGAAGATGTTAATTTTTTTTCTAGACCACTTGAGTTTTTCCATTTCTTCTTCTTGGTTGCGTTGCAATCTCTCTCCTGTGCCTGCACTTTCTGCAGGTAGCTGTAGTCCAACAAACCATCCCCCCACCCCCCCACCTTCCCCTTTTGTCTGTGACAAAAGCTTCCATGTGTGTGCCTACGCCCTTCTACATAGAGCAGTGATGGAGCAGTTCTAGCGAGCCTGCAGGACCTTGGGTTTGTTTTTGCACTGTGCTCTGGCACATCCCAGCAGAAGGAATTTTTCTCTGCTGAACCTGCTCCCCAGCAAAGACAGCTCTGCCAAATGAGTTCACTTGCCATTTTGTTGCAGAACTACTTTTAGTGAATTTGCAGCCAAGCATGCTAAAGACTCGAGGTTCAAGGCAATTGAAAAGATGAAAGATCGAGAGGCCTTGTTTAATGAGTTTATCACAGCGGCAAGAAAGAAGGAAAAAGAAGACTCGAAGACCAGAGGGGAGAAGGTAAGGAGAATCTTTTAGTCTTAGCAGTGTGAGTGGTGTGAGTCTGAGAGAGGGGTGGGGACAGCCTGTGCCTGCTTTCCAGGGAGCCCTCAGACATGGTCCTTCTCTCTCAGTAGAGGTTGTGCAGCCTAAACACTTCCCACCTATCCCTTTGGTCTCTCTGAGCTGTACTGACTTTTACAGTAGAGAGAACTGAAGTGTTACATTTTTTTGGTGAAGCTGAGTTTACCTTATCCCTTTTTTTCATTTACCTAAGCAAGTAGCATTCTTATCTGTAATAATGCCTGATTTTTTTTAAAACACATTTTTTTGGTTTGTTTCCCTGAAGCATTAGAAGGAAAAGGATTGGTGTCCTGTTTGGCCCCAGAGCTGGCCGTGGCCTCTCTGCTCTCAGTGGGGGAAGTGAGAACCTGCAGTTCTCTGTAGGATCTTCCATTTAAATTGCAGACAGCTTCCATACCCATCCAAAGCCAGCACTGCAGTGCCTTCTGAATCTTCCAGTAAATATTTCCTGTGTAGGAACTGCTGCTCATCAGAGTGAAGGGTCAGCTGCTAAAGCCTGAGGGATTCCCCGTGTCCCTTGGCCCTGTTGGCCATAGCAGAGCAAGCTGCTGGAGAGGTGGCCTCGGGTGTTAGCGCAGAGCGCAGCCACTGCCCTGCGTGATCTGTGTGGTGTGAGAGTGGGGAAAGTGACCTCTGAGCATGATCACTGCTGCCAGTTCACAGCCTGTAATATTTATACTATAAATGTACTGCAAATTCCACCTACTGAGAACGCTCCCAGGTGAGAAAATGCTGAGTGCCAGCTGAGAGCTGGGGGCAGCTTGGTTGTCCAGCGAGTTCTGCGCACGTTTCAAACCCAGCTGCTCTGCTTTGATCCCATTCTACACTCAGCTTTTCCCCACTGCTGGCTCCTTGCTGATAACCTTTCGTGCTAGCAGAGAGAGAGGAGCTGGTGTCGCTCAAAGCCAGACCGCTCCACGCACCCCGATCCTGTGATGGTATGCTGGCTAAGAATGTGCCATCCTAAAGCCTTCTTCCAAAGAAGAAGCAAACCCAGCTGCTGCGTGGTGGTGTTGCATGACTGCCCTACTGCTGCAAAGTTCAAAGGGAGAGCCTGTGTGTGTGTGTGTGTGTTTGCTCTGGAAATGATGTTCTGTTGTTGGGCTTGTGGTGGTTTGGTTTGGTTTTTTTGGTTTGTTGTGTTTCTTTTTGATTTTTTTTCCCTTTAAGCCTTTTGTAACCATTTTATGTATTCTGTTTTATAACAAGTGGATAGACTTTACAGTTATGTGCTGTGCGGCCTGGCAATCAGTTCAGTCTGACAGCTGTCAATCACTGACACACAAATATTATGGGATTCCCTAGTGAGGAAAGCATTGGTATCTCTGTGTGGTGACTTTAGCCTCCCGCCCTTCCGGTACTTTACATTTTTTTAGTCTTTTACCTTGTGAAGTGATGATGAGAGTTGTACCTGCAATGTCTTAACTGCCAAAAAAAAAGACTTCTAAATACACCTGAAATAGTTTCAGTTTTATTTTCCTTTGCTTTTCAAAGTGCTTAAAACCTTTCAAAGTGCTTAAAACCTTTCAAAGTGCTTAAAACCTAAAAGAACGTTTTTTAAGGCGTTTTCACCTGAAGCTTTCTCAGTCTGTTTTTGCTTTGTCGTGGTTTGGTTTGATTTGTTTTGTTTTGTTTAAAGAAGAAACAAAAAAAGCCCCAGACCTTGATTTAAGGGAGGCTTCACTTCACAGAAATCTTTAATGTAAGGGTTTTTTAAATCGTGGAAGGGTTGGATTGATTGATTGGGTTTGGGTGGGGTTTTTTTTTGCTGCCCTGAGGTATGGCTTGTTGGGTGATGCTGGAGCAGCCAGCTCTTCAGTGGGTGGGGTTTGGTTATCTGGCTGATTTCAGTGAGGAAATACAACCTTGGTGGCAAAGGAGGAAGTGCCAGGAGGGTTTCAGGGCGTGGAGGAGGGGACCTGGGCTGGTAATGCTTAGCAAGCTACTGCTGTGCTGTCCCAGGACACAGCACTGCCCCATGTCCTTGATGAGACCTGTGGCAGCAGCAGAGCCTGATACCCCCTTGCCACAGACTGAGAGAAACCTCCAATTGCAGAGGTCCCACAGCCCCCTGTGCTGGTGGCTGCTCAGCAGTCCTGTGTCACCACCTCCCAACAGCTCTCTTAGTAAGCTAGCTTCTGTGTATAGATCCCTAACCTCACAATGTCACGGAGCTGTGACCTTAACAGAGTATTCCCTGGGGAGATGGTTTTGACTAATTTGTTTGAGTTTTCATCTATTTTTCAAATTGAAACCCAAGCTGCAGCACCTGCATGGAGGGTGGCTTAAGCTCAACCCATGCTGCAAAGTCTGGAAGTGTCCCTCTCTTTTTCTGGGGAGGGAGCTGGCTGTGCCCTCCTGCTTCTCTGCACATCCACAGCCATAATTTGAGCAGGAGTAAGCACACAGCTTGAGGGGGCTCAGGTGGCTGCTGGTGGTCCCACAGAAGCACCATTCTGCAGATCATGCTGTTCTTCCTAGATTTGGGTTGTACTGCAGTGGGTGCCATGGTGCTGCCCACAGTGTTGATGCTATGGGGCAGGGATCCATGGGGGTGCAGTGTTGATGATATGGGGCAGACCCACAGGTGGTTTGGGCAGTGCTGCTGTTGAGACTTGGCCATACCCTTACCTTACAGACTTCTGTGGTAACATCTGGGAGTCATTTGACTTTGAAGGAATATTTCTTATGTCAAGGCTTAGAAAGCTTCACCCTTTTGATACTGCATGCTTGTTTTAAGATGTTTTACAACAAGATTCTTAATTTTACAGTGAGTAAATGGTTTGCTTAGCATTTTGTTCAGCTGCTGTAAGAAGAAGTGCTAGTGCTGTAGATATAGAGCACCTGGCACTAACCAGGTGTTTTCTAACCTCTGCTCTCTTCATCTCCTTGCTAAGATAGTAAAGGAAAAACCCTATAAAGCCTTTTATGTTTATATGTTAATATTGTGAAGAACTAAAATTCTTTGGGGTCAAGGCTGCAGAGTGTTGGTTCTAATTTCATTTTGTTCTTGCACTCAGTAACTAAACACATCTTGGGGGAATGGGGCTGGGACAGTTCTCTGGCAAGCCAGAATTTGTTGGTCTGTCCATGTGCTGCCTTCCCTCATGAACCTCACTGTGCTGCAGCTCCACTGCTTTAGTGGGTTTCTGTTTTGAAGGGGAGATGAGTAATGAAAACTGAATGGCCACCCCTTCCAGGCTTGGGGGTTTTAACCAGTGTGCCACGCAGAAGGGTTGATGCCGTGGCCCAGCAGGGTTTGGGGTGCTGTGAAGGCAGCATGCTTCACTTTGTGTGGGGAGTCACTGGAGGCATCCCCTGGCACTCAGTGAGAAATGGGGCTGAAGGGTCAAACCAGGCTTGGGATGAGGTAAAAAGGAGGGAAAAAGCAGGCACCAAAGTGCAGCAGGAGCAAGACATCATCTGCCCCAGAGAAAAGAGGTGCAATACAAGCCCAGCAGACTCTTGCAGCTGCTGTTTCTAGGAGTTCAGATGAAAATGTGTTCCTAGTTATCTAGAACTAAAAAGCCTGCCATGACTGATCCTCTGCAAGCCCTTTGCAGGGTTTGGTGTGAGGGGCAGAGTGCTGGCATGCCACTTCCCATTGAAAATGGAGACTAAAATACTTCCAGATATATCTGTGTGCATATCCACCTTAACTGTAATGTACTGTGGGTAATTCTTGGTTGGTTAGATCCATCTAAAGACACTGCTCTTTGTCAGCAGCTCCAAGTATTTACCCCTCTTCACTGGACACTGGTAGGATGAGTCAATAAATACTTGTCTGGACCCCAGTTTAAAGCTGCAAAACTTCTGTAGCATTAACATGCAAAATGCTCTCACGAAGAGTCAGTAACTCGTTACTTTGAGATATGAAAGGGCAAGAAAGAAGCATAAATTGGAGTGAAATGGTAAAATCTGTATTGGGGAATCATTTGTTAGAGAATATAGTTCATGCAGGATGAACTATAGCAGATCCTCCTAATGCATCTGCTTTAGCAAAATTGGCCCAAGGGAAGAGGAGTTTGAAATGCTTTTTGAGTCTAAGTGGAGGGGTTTAGTGATTTCTTTGTTGTGGGATGTGATATTAATGTGCTTCCCTCTCCTGCAGGTAAGTCAACTCCTTTTTTCATAAGAGCAGACTGTTTGGTCTCAAAGGATCTTTCTCAAGCTCTGTCTTTCTGTTTCTGTCTGTAAAACAGATCAAAATGGACTTCTTTGAGCTCCTGGCTAACCACCACCTGGACAGTCAGTCTCGCTGGAGCAAAGTGAAGGACAAAGTGGAGACTGACCCCCGTTACAAGGCAGTGGATAGCTCCTCACAGAGGGAAGACCTTTTCAA
Organism: Dryobates pubescens; assembly: GCF_014839835.1. Taxonomy (NCBI): domain Eukaryota; kingdom Metazoa; phylum Chordata; class Aves; order Piciformes; family Picidae; genus Dryobates; species Dryobates pubescens. Next base: position 13,881,054 of record NC_071627.1, read on the forward strand.
ACAGTACATAGAGAAAATAGCCAAGGTATGCCTGTGACCCTGGATGTTCTGCTGGCCATGTGGCTTTTAATGTGTAGAGCAGCTAACTGGGAGACAGACCAGTCTCTGCTTTAGTTCCATGGAAAGAAAACTCTATACCTATGTTACTTGTAGAAGTACCCCAAAATGGCAGCCTGAAGCCTAGAGGTGCTGTCCCAGGAGGTGCTGCTGCAGGTGGTCATGGTACCTCTGTGTGCATGTCCACACATGGTATGGGGAGAACTTGACCAGCAGAGCAAGAAAGATGGAGACTCCTGTAAAGTCCCTGGTTGTAAAAATAGAGTAAAGCTTCAGGAAAGGCAGACACCACAGTGATTGCTTCCCTCCAGGGTGTACAGGCTTAGCTTGGTGTGATTTTTCACAAACACAGAACTGTTTTGGTTGGAAAAGACCTCTAAGGTCATCGAGTCCAACTACCAACCTAAGACCATCGTGGCCATTAAACCACATCCCAAAGTGCCATGTCTGCATGTCTCTTGAACACCTTCAGGGTTGGTGACTCCACCATCTCCCTGGGTTAACCTATTCCAATGCCTGACCTTTTGTGTAAGCCCAGCTTCCTTCAGGAATACAGGTGGTGTACACACAATTCCTTCACCAGTGGTTCTCCCCTAATCTAGTATCTCCTCAGGCAGTTCACGGTTGAGAATGTAAAGCTGGGCTGACCAATAGTGATTTCACTCAGCCCTGTCCTCCCATTATCAGCAGCTTGTCCCTGCACACAAAGGAGATGCTCCTAAGAGCAGTGGTTGTGTGCTCAGCCTTGTGCCCCCCGTGCAAACCCTGCAGTGCTCAGTGTGGCTGCTGAAGAGTTCGGAAGCTCCAGATCTCAAGTCGGGCTGAAGGGCTTTGCTCCAAGGTGCCTTGGGTCTGATAACCCCTTGATTCACTTGTCTAATGAAAGTCTGAAAGGTGGTGTTTTTATTGAGCCAAGCTTGTTCTTGCACTCCAGAACTTAGACTCTGAGAAGGAGAAGGAGCTGGAGAGGCAGGCGCGCATCGAGGCGAGCCTGCGGGAGCGCGAGCGCGAGGTGCAGAAAGCGCGCTCCGAGCAGACCAAGGAGATCGACCGCGAGCGGGAGCAGCACAAGCGGGAGGAGGCCATCCAGAACTTCAAAGCCCTTCTGTCTGACATGGTGAGATGTGCAGGCCCTTGCTCAGCTGCTCCCTGAGGCTCTGCCCAGTGGGAAAAGCTTTTTGGCGTCGTGTTTATGTAGACTTTGTGGTGAAGCTGCCACAGTCTCTTCTCAAAGGCTGTTTGGGTTTGGTTGGTTGGGGTTGTGGTGGGCTATGCCCATCCTGAAAACAGAGGGGGAGGCCATGTGAGAGTTTTTTGCCCTCCCTGGAGGGTGTTTTCCCCCCTGGGAAACTGACTTGGTCTGTTCCACTCCCTCCCCCCTCCCCCCCACCTTGTCCAGCAGGAGTATAAAAGGGAGGACATTGCAGCCGTTGCTCTCTCTTTTCCTTCTGCTTCATGGGGACGAAAGAGAGTTGCTGCTGGCTTGCTGCTTCCCTGCCACGTGGTCCTCCCTGCTGCTTCCCTTGCAGAGTCCTGGTTCTGTATCTCATATTTCTTTCCCTTTTCCCATCTGTCCTTGTTCCTTACCCTTGTGAACCCTTGCCTGTCATTGTTACACACATATATATATATGTATTGTTCAAAGAAAATTCTTTGCCTTTCTACTTCCAAGCCAAACCCAAATTATGTCTTGGTGGATTTGCTCCCCTCCTTTTTTTTCTCCTCTGTCTATTGGGAAAGAGGAGGGAGGGAAGTGGGGGAGGGATTCTCAGCCTTGCCCCCATCTGAACTTTTAAGCCCCAGTTAAGGCTCAAACCACCACAGGGTTTTGTGAGGGAAAAAAACCACCAAGAAATAACCCATGGTGTACAGAAGAGATCCCAATGAAGTATGGAATAAATGGTTTGAAACCTAATCCTGTCCTGGCTCAGGTGCGTTCTTCAGATGTGTCCTGGTCCGATACCAGGAGGACCCTACGCAAAGATCACCGGTGGGAATCGGGCTCCTTGCTAGAGAGAGAAGAGAAAGAGAAGCTCTTCAATGAGCACATTGAAGCACTTACCAAAAAAAAGAGGGAACACTTCAGGCAGCTCCTGGATGAAACTTCAGCGGTAAGAGCTCTGCATTCCTGCCAGCCCCTCGTGATTCCTCCTTCTCTGGTTTTGTGTCACTCTTTCGGGTTTGTTTGGTTTGATTTCCAGGGCCTCTTTGCTCTACCACCTTTTTCTTCTCCATAACATTCTATTTCCTTACCTGTTCACTGCTCTTTTGGTTTAACACTCAGTTCATTGACATTGGAGCTTCTAACCAGTGATCTTTTTCTCTCCTGCAGGATTTTTCATTTCCTTAGCACTGAGTTATTTGATACTCTTTGTGGCATCTTGATCTCTCAGATGCCCAGTGTTTTTGTCCTAATGAATAGCAGTTTCTAATCTTACCAAGTTCACCCCTTTTAATGTTCTCCTGCTTTATTTCATGCTGCTGAATCTGAACTTTTGTGCTGTGGGATGCTCTGGAAATCCATCACCTATTCTGTGTCATGGGGTTTAGTGAGTCTTGCTCCTTTTCAGTTGTGTGCCAGCTTCAGTCAGCTTGCTTTTAACCCCAAAATTATTACTTCAGTTGACACCTTCCTTAAGAACATGAGGCAGATTTTGATGTGACATGAAACTGGAGCAGGTTTTCTGTAGGTCATTTGTAACAGTGTATTCATATATCACAGAATCACCAAGGTTGGAAGAGACCTCAAAGATCATCAAGTCCAACCTGTCACCTAAGACCTCATGACTAAACCATGGCACCAAGTGCCATGTCCAGTCCCCTCTTGAACACCTCCAGGGATGGGGACTTCCACCACCTCCCTGGGCAGCCCATTCCAATGGCTAATGACTCTCTCACTGAAGAACTTCCTCCTCATCTTGAGCCTAAACTTGCCCTGGCACAGCTTGGGACTGTGTCCTCTTGTTCTGGTGCTGGTTGCCTGGGAGAAGAGACCAACCCCCTTCTGGCTACAATCTCCCTTCAGGTAGTTGTAGAGAGCAAGAAGGTCTCCCCTGAGCCTTCTCTTCTCCAGGCTAAACAATCCCAGCTCCCTCAGCCTCTCCTCACAGGGCTGTGCTCGAGGCCTCTCCCCAGCCTTGTTGCCCTTCTCTGGACACATTCAAGAGTCTCAATGTCCTTAAACTGAGGGGCCCAGAACTGGACACAGTACTCAAGGTGTGGCCTAACCAGTGCTGAGTACAGGGTACAATGACTTCCCTGCTCCTGCTGGCCACACTATTCTTGATGCAGGCCAGGATGCCATTGGCCTTCCTGGCCACTTGGGCACACTGCTGGCTCATGTTCAGGCAGCTGTCAATATGTGCTAGAAAAGGATGCTGGGAGGTAAATGGTGTTTGTGAGGACTTGGAGCTGAAAGTGCTATCTCCAAATGCTGGAGGAAAGTAAATGTATAAAGTCATCTGATGGAAAATACAAAGGTAGCAGCAAAAACAACCAAACCCCAGCACTTACAGCAGCAGGTTTGTCAGTGGATTTGGGCAATGTCAGAGCTCTAGCTAGAGGAATATTTGCATCCTGTCATCTTAGAATCTAGTTTATTTGGTGGTGTGGGGGGTTTGGTTTTTGTTTGGTTAATTTAACTGCTTCTGCTTTTTTTTTTTTTTTTTTTGAAAGATAACCTTAACATCAACGTGGAAAGAAGTGAAAAAAATCATTAAAGAAGATCCAAGGTGCATTAAATTTTCTTCGAGTGACAGGGTGAGTGGTTTGCATCTCTGTGGTGGCTGCCGTGCAGTGCAGGTGCAGAGCAGGTTAATGGCTGCAGAAAGGGTTCCTGCTCTGTGCTGAAGAGAAAGCTGTGGAAAGGAAACCCAGAATTAAGGGGTAGTTACTGCTGGAGCTGCGTGAAGCTCTGCACCCAGTGTTTGAAGCTTTTCTCTTCCTCTGCAGAAGAAGCAAAGGGAGTTTGAGGAGTACATCCGGGACAAATACATCACTGCCAAAGCTGACTTCAGGACGCTGCTGAAAGAGACCAAATTTATAACCTACAGGTGTGTGGCATGGGGACAGCAAAGGGCTCAGCTCCTTCTTGTGCTACTCCATCTAAAGGGCTGCAGCCTGCTGTTTTTCTCCCAGCATGAGCTGATGTCTGAGTTACACTTTACAACCTTTCATAACCTGTCAGCAAAAATCTACAGCAGCTGGAGACCTCTGTTTGCTTTATTTTGACATATGTAGTGCAAATCAAACCAGCATGAGGTGAGGTTCCCTTTGGCTCTGGATTAGTGCTCTGGGAGCAGTACCCTGAGCTGCCAGGTGTTAGATTTGTGTTGTGGTGAAGGGCATTCTTCATGTCTGTGCTAGCACTTGCTTTAGACTCCAGAAGGATCCATCCTGAAATGAAGGCTCTGCTTCAGGACTCCGGAGCAGACAGCAAAGAAATATTGCTTTCATTGAAATGTTGTTAAAACCCCCATAACTAAAGTGCCTGGCTTCTGTGGGAGGACTTCTCTGACAGGGGCCTCACAGGTTTGCAAAGCTTCAGGGGATAGTGAGGCTGATGGAGAGTCCTGGGTATGGACCAAAACAAATCTGCCAGGAACACAAGGCTGATTAAAAAGGAGAACTAAACGAAGCTCTTTGGATCCCAACAAACCTCTTGGGGGCCTTATGTGCTAGTGTGTTGGGATTCTAGTGTCAGGTGGAGTTGCTGTCACTGTCAGTGCTTGAAGCTGGTGAGGAGGGAATGCTCAGCCAGTCAGGCTGGGCTGAACTGAGGCTGCCACATCCAAATTGTAATTATTTGCCTCATTTAGATGTCAATCTAAAACCCTGATTGTATTTTTTTTGTCTCTAGGCTTTAGCATTTGCAAAGCTCAGGTAGTGCTGTGCAAGGCCACTGCAGCCAGACAGCAGTCTTCCTTTGGTGTTCATTAGTGTGGCACCAACACAGGTGGCTCTGTCCTGTCCAGGGTGGTATTGATGTGCCTGCTCCTGACCTAGAGCAGCTTCTTTCTAGTGAAGATCTCCAGGTCTCTGCACCCTTTCCTTGCTTCTCCTCCCCACTGTCTCGACCTGTGCTTTCTTGGGGTGGGGGAGCTTTGGGAGGCTCCTGGGGTGTTGTGTGGGCTCTGGGGTGTTCTGAGCACCCCAGACCACTCAGGTAGTAATTGTTACACTTGCTTTCAGATCCAAAAAGCTGATCCAGGAGTCAGATCAGCACCTGAAGGATGTAGAGAAGATCTTACAGAACGACAAGCGTTACCTGGTGCTTGACTGCGTGCCGGAGGAGAGGCGCAAGCTGATCGTGTCCTACGTGGATGACCTGGACCGCCGGGGCCCACCTCCACCACCCACAGCCTCAGAGCCCACGAGGAGAACAACAAAATAGTCCTGAAATACTCCTCAGCTGGGGATATCTAAAATCCAAAAGCTTGCATGAGCCATCTGTCAGGTTTATACATACACATTGCCGTGAGTACAGTGCAAAACCATCTAAGGAGCAGAGGAAGAAGCAGCCTTTGTGAACATGAAATGGTCTCTGGGTGGGTGGGGGAGAACCAACAACAAAAAGCCCACGTTGAAGGTATTTATGAGCTTCTCTGGGGCATGACTGACAAGAATGGGAGTGTGTGGGTGGTGTTTGGTGACCAGCTCTGGAGCGATGCAGTGGCTGTGTGTGAGGTGCAGGTGGTGGGATGTGGAGGCTGCCTTCTAGGCAGGGTCCTAGGTGTGAGTCTTGTGGTTTGAACTTGTACTGCATGTGTGCCACCAGCTTCCCAGTGTTACTGTGGGCCCTCACTGGGAGGAGAAGTGCTGCCTGGGACCTTAAGTTATTGGTTATTGAAGGCTGTGTTCTGTAGACGCAGCTCCTAGTCTTCTGCTTGCCTTCACCCTTGGGATGGAGCTCAATCCATCCCAGCCAGGGTTAGAACTGAGAGAATTGGGCCTGAGAGACCAAACCAAACTTGTTCACAGCTCTGCTTTGTTCCTCCCCCAACCTACGAGTTAGACACAGACGAGGTTGCTCTGCCCAAGTGAAGATTTGTCTGATAGCTTCTCCCCGAGGCCGGAGCCGCCGGGTGAGTGCCGGCACAGCACAGGACGGTTGTACAAACACCTTTTTCTTTACCATCAAGTGATCTTTACACACTCTGGATTAGACTGTGGATCTCCCCTCTGGGCAACTCTTGTAAACTATACTCCTGTTTTGAATGTTAAACTTGTGTTTCTAAAGTTTAATTTTGAAACGTTGGGATTGTCCATTTCTGTATTTGAACGACAATAAACCAACCCTTTTTATATATGGATTGTACAGGCCCAACACCCCTCTGTGCTGCCTGTTCTTGGACTGCTGACTTCAGGAGTAAACAGGGTCAGGTGGTGATGGCAGATCACCTCCTGTCAGGGCCCAGCTGCCAGCACGGAGTCCTCCCAACCCCCCAGACAGGGGAGACCCTAGCAGAGCCCATCCACACCCACCGGCCCGCACAGGGACCTTGTGTCTTCTCTGCTGCTTCCGGGCACCAACTCTGTGCTCACAGTAGGGACACAGGTGCCCAGAGCAGGACACCGCTGGTGGGCTCAGGGCACCGTGTCCCTCACCATGGGAGCACAGGACTCTGCTCTGCCAGTGGGGGGATTCCTCCTGGCTCAGCCCTGCAGGAGGCCCTGCGTGGCTTATGATGGCTTGAAAATGCGCTGAACTCATTCATTAAATGAATGTGATTGCTATTAATTTAAATTTATCTTGTTTATGGGCACCAGATGTTCATTAGCATTTATTTATCTCCTTAGTCTGTGGATAAAGCAATTACCCCTGAGGCAGCAGGCGGGGGGTCCTGCAGCTGCAGCCATGCTGTGCTGGTGATGCAGGACAGTGGGGAGCTGCTCAGTCACCCCTGCAACACCTCAGGCATGGTCCCCTCTGCACCCCAGCAACAGGGAGAGGGTGGGATCCTCCTTCAGAGATGCAGGAATGCTGGCAGTGTTTTAATACCTTTCCCATCACAGACCAGCTTCCTCCAGTGAGCCAGCAGGGCAGGAGTGAAATGTGAGGTCAGGAAAGAGAGAGAGACTCAGCTAGTAAAAAGCCCAACTCCTTTCTGGGCAGGAGCTGCAGCCCATCCCTGGCAGGAGAGCCAGTCTCAGGGTTCAGTTTTTGAGGCTGTGTGGCTGTTTCCAGCTGCTGAGTAGACCCTGTTACCACTCAGTGGTTTCTTTTTCCTTCTGCTCCAGGAGCTGGCACTGAGCCTGGGGGGTTCTGGGGATCTCAGATACTCTTGAAACAGCAATAACTGTGATCCCACTGAGCACCACAGTGCTCTGCCACCTGCAGCTCCCATACCTGGGTACATTTATTATGAACTTTGTGTCTGTCCTTTGAAGCCGCCCTTACTCTGCTGTAGGAGGGAGGCTGTGGTCAGTGGCTAATGAACAGGCACAGGAGTCTAATTTTATCACATCTCTGCACTGGTGTGAGGAAGACCTTCCAGTCCCAGTTTAAAACTTAGTGTTGAGCTGCTCTGTGCTGGCTTTGTGACAACACCCTCTGGCCATGGCCCTGATGCAGTAGCTGGGGCCTCTGGGCATGTGGTGCAGGCCACTGGGCAGGATAGCTTCCAAGGCTGATGTTCTCCCTGTCTGAGACTGGTAGGAGTCACTGGTGGCTGCCAGCTCCTTGGTACTGCAGCCTGTGCCAGGCCTGGCCCTGCACCAGCTGCAGCACCGACTTCCCCCCACAAACATCCTGAATGGGACAGGGCTGTGAGGGACAAAGCCAGGGGGCCGTCCACAGGACCTTAAACCATGGTAGGAGGAGGAGACCATCCGCTGGATGCCCCCCTGTGTCTCTGCTCCCTGTCCCACACTATCAGCAGCAGAATGGGACTGGGGGGATGTTTGCCCAGTACCCAAGGACTGACACTCACCAGGCTGCTAGAGTGAGAGGCTGGATTCCCACACGTTGCTCTCCAAATTGCCCACTGCCACCACAGGCCCTACCCTCACCTGGGATCAGCACCTCTGGGGTCTCTGCCCCCCCGCCAGGCTGTTCCTTGTCTGCACAGACCCCAGCAAATCTCAGTCCACTGAGCAGGGACCTTCAGCTATGGTCTGGCTGCCCCAGAGCCGCCAGCACAGCGGGGCACAACAAGCAGTGACTCCACAGCGAGACAGGTTTGGGACAACTTTACTTCTGAGAGCAGAGTGCAGGCTTTCTGTACAGGAACCAAAAAAGAGCTTTTTTTTAAAAAAACCCCGATTCAGGACTCTTGCTATTTTATTTTTTTAACCATTTCATTAAAAAAAAAACCAAAAACCAAACCCAACCAGTTACTCCCAAAAGCCATCACTTGTGGTACGTCGATGAGCCAGTGCACTTTGTTCTTCCCCTGTGGTCACTCCTCTGAAGGTGGTCAGCGCTGTCCCGGTGCTCCCAGGCTCCCCTTCCGGGGGCCAAGGTCTGGCTGGGGTCCCCCTGCTTCGCAGCTCCTCTCCTGTGCTGGGTGTGGGAGCTGGGAGGCCACAGCAGGGCGCGCTGGAATGCTTGTGGTGCCCCACAGAGACCGTCCCGAGAGGACATTTGGCCCGTGGAGCTTCCTTTGACCGTCCCCCCCAGGGCTGCCAGCGCTGGAGGGATGCCCTTAGAGAGCCACTCCCGCAGCGCCAGCGCTGGCTCTTAACCGACTTCATTGACTCGCTTGCGGTTTGTTGCAGGAGCAGTTTGCAGATTGACTGAAAATTCAGCAGTTCTGTTTGGTGGTGGTGTTTTTATTGAACAGTCGCTCAAGTGGAAGGAGGAAGGGCCTGAGCAGTCTTTTAGAGCAGAGAGGGGCAGCCTGGCCATGCAGAGAGGAGGAGTTACTGCTTTTATTATCGTTATTATCGTTATGATAAGGTAGGACCTCAGAGGGCCCCTCTCTGAAGCAGTCAGGCGCTATCAGCAAGGTAGGGCTGGGTTCCTTTTGTTTAGGAGGTCATAAATTAGCAACTTTTATCTTTTAAAAAATCTAATAAATAAATAATTAAAAAAAAAAAAGAGAGAGAGAGAAAAACAGAGAAAGAGAAGGAGAGAGAGAGAGAGAGAGAGAGACAGTCACAACATGCAAGAGCTCACAACAGAACAGGTGAAAATGACCAAAGCAAAAGACAGGAGCTGCAGAGGTTTGCCCAGGCTGGATTTGGTTTGCAGTCAATGCAGTTTGGAAGCATCATTTATAAAGGTATTTCATATACCAAGAAAGGCACCACAGTATCTACAAAGCCAAATCCTCAGGAGGATGTCAGTGGAGTGGGGGGGGAAGCAGCAGCCTGGCCAGTGTGCAGCAGATCCTCCCCCCCTATAAGCTCGTCCCTTGCAAATCTGAACTGTCCCAGGCTAGGGTGGGGTTTGCTGTCCCTTGGTGAAAACACAAAATGATAATAAAAAGACAAATGTGGAAAAGGGCCACGGGGACAACACTCTAGTCTTGCAACACAACAGGTGGAATGCTGCTTGGGTCAAGTTTGAACCATCAGAGCAGGACTCACTAGAACCTCCCATGGGCACATACACCACGTGCCCCCTCTGTGTCCACTGCTGACAGCCCACACCACCGCTACCACCACCTTGCCCACGAACAGACAGCTCCAGAAAGCCCAGAGCCACCCGAGGACACTGGGACAACAAACACTCAAGACCTCTGAGCTCTCAACAGGAAATGGGGGGTGTCTCTGGGTGTGCCCCAGAACTGAGGGTGCAGAGCACTCCTGCCCCCTGTTCAGATGCTACCTGAAGAGCAACAACTGAAGGAAGGAAGAGGAAGGAAAAGGGGGGAAAAAAGAAAGAAAGAAAGAAAGAAAAGCAAAGCAACACTTGAGATCTCGTGTGTGCTGGTGCCCATACACAAGACTCCTCAGGAGCACCGTGTCCTCCTAGTTGACCTTGTCCTGGAAGATGTAGAGGTTGTTGGTGGCTGCCACGGCGATGATGTTCTCGGAGGGGTGCCAGGCTGTGTGCAGGATCTTTTTGCTAAAGTCCAGGCTGTCGACGCTGATCTCGTCCTTCCGCCGCTTGCCGCCCACGCAGACCTTGCGGGGCTTGAGCACGGCGCGGGGTTTGCTGTTCTCCCGCGAGGCCTCCAGCGTCACGTCGCGCTTCGTGTTGCGGTCGAACATGCGGAAGAAGTTGTTGTAGGAGCCGCTCATGATGACGCTGCCAGGAGGGGACAGGATGGGTCACCACCGGCGGCCCCGGCCCTGCCGCCAGCCTGCCCGTGAGGCCCCGGCCCTGCCCGGCACGGGCCCCGTGGCACGTGGGGGGCACAACCAGGCTCCCCAGCGGCTTGTGCCTCGTTCTGCGCCAGAAGGCTCAGGCTCAGCCACTGGAGCCATGTCCTCACCCTATCCTTGTCCTTCAACCAGGGGCTACACAGACAGGGAGGACAATGTCTCTCAAGAGTAACAACACGTGGAGCTCAGTCCTTAGGGCAAAGCTTTAGCTGACATGGCCCCAAGGGGTTTCCACCTCTTTCTTGAGGCAAACACCCTTGTACTAGAGGAGGCTGAAAATCCAGAGGCATCCTTGTACTCTCCAGACCCCACAGCCAGCCGCAGCCTGGGGAAGGGACTACATGGGGACACTGGACCCTCCAGGACACCCCTCAGGAGCACCCAAACTGGGCATGTGGCAGGCTGGAAGCCTGCTGCAGCCACAGCAGTGAGCACTCACCTGTCAGAGCCGTTCCAGACGCACTCGAACTTGTCAAAGATGCAGTCGTTCTCGTAGAGCGAGCACAGCTTGCTCCGCAGGTAGTCATGAACCTGCCAGCAGGGAGGGACAGGGTGTGAGGACCCAGCACCAGCTGGCACAGCCCAGCCACCAGCTAATGCCAGCCTGGTGCCCACCAGAGGCTGAATCATAAATCATTTTAGTTGGAAAAGACAGTCAAGTCCAACCACTAACCCGGCACTGCCAGGTCACCACTAAACCATGGCCCTCAGCACCACATCCCCAGGGCTTTGAAACCCCTCCAGCGATGGGGACTCCACCACTCCCCTAGGCAGCCTGGGCCAGGCGTAGATAAACCCTCTGGGGAAAAAAAGTTGCTCTTCATGTTGAACCTAAACCTCCCCTGGTGCAACTTGAGGTTGTTTCCACATTACAATCCACCAGGCCACTCATTCCCACATGTAACCGTTCTTTCTTTGCTTTCCACGATGTAATGGCACAGTGTTCCCACCCACCACATTTGTACTGGCATGGGAGCACAGCTCAGGCTGCAGCACTGCAGGTGCCCAAGCACTGCTGATGCCCAGCCGTGCCACACTCACCTGGTAGGTCTCGATGGGTCGGTTCTCCATGTTCAGGTCCCACACCTTGACAGTGAGATAGTCACGGGTCATGATATACCTCCCGCTGTGGCTGAATTTGACATCGGAGATTGAGGAGATGATCTCAGAGAAAAACGACCGGTTACTGGGGTCTTCAGGCTCTTCAAAAACTGTGGAAGAGCAAAGGACAAGTCCTGCCATCAGCCACCGCCCAAACACCCTCTGGAACTGAGCAGAGGCACCGTGTCCCTGCAGGACATCACCACAGTGAGCTGCGTGAATGCTTCCCTCCGCTGGGTTTGGCCCAGGCCAGACTAACATACGTGTTTTAAGGCTCTGACTTGGCACAATGGAAGCTCCTGTTTTGGATGCATGCAATGAACAGGAGGGATGATTGCAGACCAACCATCAACAGCTCCACAGAAGCCCAGACAATTTAGAGCCCTGTGTGTCACTTCTGCTCTCTGGAAATCGATGTGCAGCGGAACCGAAAGTCAATGGCAATATTTTACAGCTGCTGTAACCGGCAGATGGAATCTGGTCAGGCTGAGTAAATCATGGTTTGAGCAGACTGAAGGAGACTGATGAAGTTCCAAATTAAATGTATTTACAAATTTGATTTCAAAGCAACATCAGCTGGGCAAGTGTGGCTTTGGAGACCCATCACGGAGTGGCAGCAAGAGAGCTGCTGCTGACACAGGGCCGGCCAGCCAGCCAGCCTCCTCTCTCCACAGCTCTCCAGCACAGCTCTGGTGGATGCTGCTGGGCAAGCTGGAGGAGCTCACACTGCTTCTCCACTGGAGGAAAACCAGCTGCCAGCCACACTGCCTGACCCTTGTCTCCAGACTCTGTTACAACCCCTCTGCTGTGGTGGCTGCTGGCTCTGACCAGCCAAAGGCCACAGCCACAGATTTGCCAGTGGCTCTGTGCCTGGCACAGTGCTTGGGCTTATTATCCCCTGAGCCCTGCACCATCAACACCTCAGCCTGAGTACAGAGGAAAATGCTCCTCAAATGCCAGTCTGCGTGATCTCTGCAAATCAGCAATGTCCATGCCCACCTCAGGACCCACTCCAGCTCTTTCAGTCACTGGCAGGAGCCCTGACCACACACTGAGGCTGTGAAACAAGGGGAGTGAGACCAGCCAGAGAGCAAAAGGATCCTAGCAGTCTATGGAGGGCACTGATCACCACTTGTCTGTGCTGCCACCAGGTCGTTGACCCATGAGATGTTTTACCACCACGGATCAGAGTGTGTGGGCTTGTGCCAGGGCTCTTCTGAGATGCCCACTCCTCCGTGGGACGCTCAGACCCTGTCCAGTCCCAGTGCTGGAGCAGCAGGGTTTTGCCAGGACTGGGGTCACAGCATACTGGCAGTGCCACCAGAAGCAGAGTGGGCACTGGGCAGGGGCTTGGGGGAGCTATTTTTGCTTCCCAGCTGAAGGCTTTTGTGTGGCTTCGCTCCCACTGCAGGAGCAGATCTGTGCTGCTGAGCCAACGGATTTCTGAGCACTAATTCTGTTACACAACCAACCCACTGCCCTCTGGCACTGAGCTGCTTGCACTGTGCCAGCTCCCTCTGCCCGCAGCCCTCATCAGCACCATGGGGCACAGACCCAACCAACGCCAAGACAGCCAAGAAGGGCCCACAGGGTGCTCTTGCTCCTCAGGGAAAACTTTCTGCCACCTGCTTGGAAAGCCTCAGCAGTGCTGAGTCGAGCTACAGTCTTCCCCACCGGGGCCTCCCCAGAGGCAGCAGCACCTGCCCAAGCAGAAGGAGCTTCAGAACCATTGCAGGCGCCAGTTAAGAGCAGTGAGCTGTCCTCACCTCACCAGAGCATCTCCGTGGGCTGCTTATTTCTAACCAAGCTTGAACTGTGGTGTTGCTGTAACACAGCCAGCAGTGACAAGACAAAGGTCCCCTTGGGACTGTACCTGGATCCTTTTGTTCCAGGAGCTTGGGCAGTACAACCACAGGTGGCTCCTAAAACAGAAGTGAAAAGCCCAATGCCTTTGCTAGGGTCAAACAACCACAGGAAGCCCCGGCAGGGCTCCTCCTCCCTTCCCCACATGCTTTTCAAACAGGTCACTTTTGCCAGCATGAGCAGGTGCTCCAGGAGCCCAGATCTCCCCTTTGGCCTCCCGTGGGGCTTTGGACAGCATGGGTGATGTTTCTGTGCTCGGTGTGCCCAGGGAAATGTCCCCTCACAGCACCTCTGTCCCCCTAGCAAGTGCTCCTCCATGGGAGCTGATGCTCTCCCAGCCCAGCCACAAAGCTGCAGGTGACACACGCCGTGTCACACATCACACAGCCTCAAATCAAATGGGCAAACAAAATCTAATAAGAGAAGCAGATGAGTAAAACCTGGCCCTGAGCAGCAAACTGCATCCATCTAAATGAAGAGGGTGGGATGTGCAGGGCTGTCCCCTGGATCTGTATCAACCACTGACAGTTATTAAATGTCTCCGCTGCAGAATTCGCCTCCAGAAGCCAACCTTGCTTTTCATTTTGAACTTTGATGAACTGTCTCAATTTCCACTCACGCCTCTGCTGAGCTGAAATTGACTGAGGCTGCTGCTTCTGAGGGGCTGAGGGAAATCAATAAGGAGATGTCACAGGGGAGGTCAAACTCAGCCAGCATTCACCACTGGGATTCACCACGGCTGCTGAGCTCACCTAGGGCAGGAGGGACGCCACAGCCCCAGACAAAGGGAAATGCCAGGGGAGCTTCTGCTGAAGTGTGGGGAAGATGAATTTTGAGCCTCATCTGGGAGCTGTCACTGCAGGGCTGCCAGACAGTCAGGAAGTGCCAGCCCAGAAAGGTGAGTTCTGCTCAGGATTTGGGGACACTGTCACTTGCTATTTCAGCTCCTCCAAAGTGAAGGAAACTTTCGCCCCCATCTAGTTTCCTTCGGTTTAGAACAGGTATCAGATGTGACCACAGCTCAGAAGCCCAACCACAGCAGCTGGTGTGTAATTCCCTCCAGGAAACCTGAATCTGACATCCCCAGAGTTCTCTGGATAGAGATGACTTGTGTGGGGTTCCAGTAAATCCCACCTGGCTCCTGCATCTTGTTCTGGTGACACAATCACACTTTGGGGACTGAAAACCTCCTCATTTCCCTACAAGACAAAGGCCATTTTCTGAAGAGAACTCGAGCATGCCCAGGACACAGGGGTTTAGCTGTCCTGACACACAGCACAGTGGCCCATGCTGTCTTTGGGGCAGACCCCAAACTCCCACAGGTCTACTCCATCTTTATGTGCTATTCACACCCCACACTCAGCACAGAACTGCCTTCCAGGAGCTGAGGGAGCATGAAGAGCAGCAGCTGGCAGCCACCAGCCCAGCCAGAAGTGCCGAGGGTGTCCATGCTGGTATTCCATCAGCAGCTGCTGGTGAGGACAATATTCCCAATGACAGCCTCCTGCCAGGCTGAGCAGGGGCTGAGCCCCACCAGCTGCCTCAGCAGCAGCTTCTGCATGACACCAGCCTAGGGAGGGCCAAGGATATGCTCCCCAGCTGCCCAGCTTACCCCAGGCATGGAGGAGGCACATCCTGAGCTCTTTGCATTGGCCAACGGTGACAACAGGTGATGGGGCTGCTTGGACAGGACCGGAAAGAGCCCAGCCCTCCCTGGCACCGACAGCTTCACACTCACTGCACAGCAACATCCCAGCGACCCCTCAGACCTGCTGCTGCCGCTGGAACATCACCAAAGGGTTTCCAATGTGTTCCCCAGAGCGTGGGGGCAGGCCCCAGGGGAAGCTCCTCCTTTTGGGGCCAGCAGGCGGCCAGGAGAACAGCCGGTGGTGGGGAGGACCCCCAGGAGGATGGGGTGAGGTGGCAGGGCAGAGGTGAGCCCAGGTGGGTCTCCACACTCCCCCTTGGGGTCGCGGTGAGCCCCGCGGGCAGGCGCACTCACACTTGGCGTGGCGGTCGCAGAGCGCGGCGGTGCGCATGTCGCAGAGCCGGATGGTGCCCTTGCTGCTGCTGTAGACGAACGTGTTGCAGTGGTGCGGATGGAACTCGGCCGCCGTGATCACCTCCGTCAGCTCCTCCATGTTGGCCGGCTTGATGTCCACGATGTCTGGCAGGGCGAGTCAAGGACCCACGCAGAGCCCGGCCCCTGCTCCTCCCAGAGGTCTCCTCCCGGTGATGTCTCTGGGCACCCAGGCTTCCCCTGCTTTGTGCCAACCGGGTGTGCCCAGGAGGGCAGCTGCTGGGGCAGCAGCACAGCACAGCTGGGACCAGCCAGTGCCAGTGTAGGGGGCAGACAACATCTGTCACCTTTTCTGTTCAGCCAGGGACGACAGCTCCAGTAGCATGGCCTGTAGCCCCTCTGCATGGCACAAGACCTGACTGTGCTCATCTGGCCCCAGACAGAGTAAACAACTTTTATTGCAGAGCCAGGGCAATGAAACTGCACCAAACCCAAAGAGAGGGAATCAAAAGCCAGGGCACAACAACCAAGAGAAACCCACCACAGCCCCCAGACACATCATTTCCAGACCACTGTGGTGCAGCAGGACACCTGAGTGACACCTCTCTGGTGGTGACATTTCTACATCAATTCTTACTAAGCATTTTGGGTGCTGCACTTGCACCTTGGCCAAACTCCTCAGGTCATCTGAGCCCCCTGAGGTTTCACCCAAGTTTGGTGCTCCTCATCTTCCTCCCCAAAACACAGCACCCATCACAGCCCTGCTCAGCCACAGCTATATCAAGATCCCAACAGCCACCCTCCTGTGACTGCTGAAGTCCTCTCCAGCTGCCTAAATCTGCCACAGGCCCTGAGGATCTCTTGCTGGGAACCACTCTAACCCATCCCCACGGTGATTAGTGCCCTGCTGCGATCATTCCTGATGCAGCTGTTCCTGGGGTGACTGGCAGGGCCTCATTTGTGCTGCGGTGACTGGCAGCCTGTCACCCTGCTGCAGGGCAGAAGGGAGCTTGCACCATTAATGTCTCCTCTCTCTTTCTTCCCCAAGGCACCTGCCTCTTCCATCACTTGCAGAACCCCTCCCTCCCACCCACCCCACAAAGACCCTGCAGGCAAAACTCCTTAAGAGTCTGCCACAGCAGGAGGCAGCAGCTGAGTGATGCCAGCTGAGCCTTGTGGCTGCTGTGATGTGGAGAGTGCCCACTGGAGACAGCCTGGTGTCAACCTAGCAGCATGGGCAGAGGCAAACCTGCTTCAGCAGGGGATTGGACTAGATGATCTCCAGAGGTTGTTCTCCAGAGGTCCCTCCAGCCCCCAGCACTCCAGGATTCTGTGAGAAGGGATTGTCCTGGCAATGACACCAGGGACTGGGATTTCAGGCGTTCTGCAGCTGGATGCACAGCTGGCAGCACTGTTTAGTACAGCTGAGCCCCTGCCGGAGGATGAAGCTCCTGCACCAAGGAACCATGAGCAGGGTGTGGGGACGTGACCTGTGAGATGCCATACTACCTGCTTGGTCACCATCACAGCAGACATGGGCACAGCCCTGCAGCACACACCAAAGGATACTAAAACTCTGGTTTGTGATTTCAAAGTTCCACAGGTTTATCCTCAGGTCATCTGCTGACATGTAGGTCTCATAGTCGCTGTTGACAGAGATGGAGTTGATGTGGTAGGTGTGAGCGTTGGCAAACACCCTCCGTGGCGTGGCCTCCACCATCAGGTCCATGGGCCGGAGCACAGGCACCTGCAGGGTGGGAGGCAGAGAGTCAGCACCCAGGAGAGCGTCTGGCTGTCCCACCAGGCCCATGCCAGCACACAGCATGGGGGTGAACAACCCTGTGGCCACAGCAGTAGCTCTGGCTCCCTGTGCCACATCCCACCCTCCATGCTCTCACCAAAGAACCCTGATGTCTTTGAGACATCAGGGTTCTTTGGTGAGACCATGGAGGGAAGGAGGGAAGGAGCAGAAGGACCAGCAGACACAAAAGCCTGCTGATCTGGAAAGAGGAACCAGTATGGTGAGGCAGTGGGAGCCCAGCACTGGGCTCAGCTCTCTGCTGCAGCAAGCATTCCTTTGAGGAAAAAACCAAACAACACTCCATCCTTGTTTTGACTCTGCTGAGCAAAGCCTGACACTCCCTTTCTAACAGAAAGGGATTTCTTCAGAGCCAGGTCCAGTGCAGACTTTTCACTCCTTTGCATTTGTTCCACAGTGAAGTGATGGAGATAAAGGACGAGAAGAGACAGGGAGAAGGACAGCACCGGGCAGGGAGGGATGGAGGGGCTGGGAACAGAGCGATGCAGAGCGAAGCATGTTCACGTTCAGACTGACAAACTTCACTCCTGTAACCAGCAGGGGGGCAGCAGGTGAGGAGCAGTGTAGCAGCCACTCCAGACGTGATGCTTACCAGGCAACTTCATCCCCTAGCAAGGTGCCAGCTTGGGCTCCAGAGAGCTCTCCCCAGCTCTCCAGCTCTCTTCTCCAGCTACTTCATTACCATATGCATTATCTGTCTGCTGCCCAAAGAGATTTCCCAGGGCTGCTGTGGTGGGGCCAGGAGTGTGACAGCCAGCTCGAGTGACAGGAGAGCACAGGGTGTGCCGGCTCAGAGCCTAATGTGACAGCCTGCCTGCTAATCTGGGCTGACACGGGCAATGATGCATCGTTTGCCGTGGAAGGGCTAGGTGCAGCCAGCTGGGGATGGGGCTCACAGTCTGCTGGGGGATCACAGGAGCTGGGCTGTCATTCAGAGTGACAGAAACATGATGGTTGTGCAAAGAGAGAGGGCTCCACGTCACACCAGGCCTTGCTGGGCACAAAAATAACTCCAGCAAAGGCTTCAGCAGTGGATTTCACCCAGCAAGATGACGCTGTGCCAGGCCCCATGCCCAGGAGAGCCCAACAGTGGGCATCAGTCAGGGCAGCCCATGTCTGAACCGCAGCAGTGCAGCCATCTACAACCTTTGGCACCCCAGCACAACTCCCTGCCCAGCTCTTACATGGCAGCTACTCACAGCCACAGAGCTAAGAGGAACTCTTCAGCCAAGAGAATTCTCCACACACTACTTCAGAGCCACCTTCTGGGGAGTTTTTTATGTCTGGAACTTGGTACCTCAGCAGATAAAACCTCAGGGGAGGAACAAACCTGGTTATCCATGAGTGCTTTGTTAAGGCAGGATGTGTCATCTGCTGCAGTGGGAAGAATCTGCACTGGAACATGGTAACCAGCAAGTGTCCCTACCCCTCCTCACCAGGTGCTGCTTAAGAGTGTCATTGAAAGCTGCAAGGGGTTGGGGCAGGAGCAGCCAGGAATGTGCTGGGAGCTCAGACCGGCCTGGGGATCTCATCCCAGGCAGTAGGAATCTTTTTGCTGAAGCAAACACTGGTTCAGGTGAGCAGCTGCCAGCACATCCTGGGTTTAATCTCCTCTCTGCTGAAGCCTGTCCTGAAGCTAGCTGGAAATGGATACCACAGGGGAGGCAGCCCAGGGTGGCCATGGTCAGTGACAGCAAAGAGAAAGCACACACTGAATGAGGCAACAGGACAGCTTTTCTTGAAGCACATGAAGTCAGCAGCAGCATCCAACCTAAAGCAGCCACCCCCAGCACTGCCAGTGCAACCCTGAGGACCACGGAGCCCTCTCAGTGCTTCCCTCCCTGGGGCAGCTCTGGTGCCACACACCCACTATTAGAGGGTAATGCAGTGTAACAAACCACATCAAGTGTATTCAGAGGCTGTCAAATAAAATAAACCACTAACAAATTAAATTACTGCCTGTTTTCAGGAAGGGGGGGGGGGGGTGCCAGTCATTTTTCATTTAAGACAAAATACATCTTAATTTTCCTTCCTGCCTTCAGCAGGCACCCCCTGCATGAGCGTGGGTGCCACTCACCCACAGCACACGAGGCACTGGACTCCTCTACTGTCTGGCCAAGGCTTCCCTATTCCCCAGATAATGAAGCACTCATCTGCCCCTGAGCTGCAAAATTCATTTTCTCGTGGTTGGGGGTGGAGGGAGCCAGCACACCCAGCCACTGAAAAAGAATCAATAAATAACCCACTGAGGTGACAATCTGTCCCCACCTCATGAGGGGTGACCAGGCCTCAGCACAACAGCAGTGGAAGCTCTGAAACCACCCTTGGGACCGGCAGCAGGGCAGCCTGGCAGCCACAATGCCAACTACAGGGCAGCTTCCACTGTGCCCCTCCACAAACAGCCCTATGCCCACCAGCCCACCCAGCCCCAGTGAGTTGCAGGATCTGGACACTGGGGATTAGCTGCAGCCCAAGCCCAGATTAACCCAAGCCCTGGGTTTGCAAGAAGGAAAAATGTAATCCAGTTCCTGGCAAACCAGAGGGCAAAGGCAGCTGCTGGCCACAAATCCGGCAGCTCCTCACCTGCTCCGGCAGCTCCTCTGACTGCTCCCCATGTTTGTTTGCTGCCTACAAAAGGCAGGCTCTGCCTGCAGGTGAGTATCTTGCAGCAAAATGTGCTCCAAACACCATTTCCACAGCAGATGGACAATTTCACGCTCTTCAGGATTTCATCTTATTGGACCTTCCCTCTGAAGTGTGGAAGGTGGCCTCCCATGGGGGGATAAAGCCACTATCTCATTACTGCTTCATGCAGCTGACGGAGCTCCTGGGCTCATCTATTCTCCCTAGACATGTCCCTCCTTGCTAAGCACCACGCTGATGCCATTCCTCCTGGTGCTGAGTATTTTACTATAGAGCAAACCAGAGGCACAGACTCACTGCCTTCACCTGTGCAGGTCCAAGAGGGACAGGCTGCCCCAAAAGGATCTGGGTCCCACTTGGAGTCCAGGAACAGGGGGAGGACTGTGGGCAGCAGGTCTGCAGGGAGGGCAATGCAGCCAGTGCTGAAGTGCTGGAGTCATGTCCAGAAGCTTAGTGACTGCTCCACCATGAAGGAGGCTGCTGGCACACCACAGGGCATTGGTACAACACTGCACACTGGCACCAGCACACTACAGGGCACCAGCAGACACTCAACATCCATCTGCAGGAGCTGGAAGGGGAGAAAGTCTCTTCTACCATGAAAGAAGCAGTAGGACAAAAGGAAATGACCTCAAGTTGCCCCATAAAATGTTTAAGTTGCACAAGAGAGGAATAATTTCTTCCCCCAAAGGGTTGTTAAGCCCTGGGGCAGGCTGCCCTATACCCTCCCAGAGCCCCTTACCCTGCAGAAGGGCAGAAGCAGGGCCATTGTCTTGTCCCCAGCAGAAGACAAGAGCTGTTTGTGGGCAGCAGGTTCTAGTCACAATGCAGGCTGAGGTGCTGGAGCTTCTGCCCTGGTCCATCAGCACCAAGATGCAGAGTTCAGAGCCTGGAGTTAGTCCATGGGGGCCAACTGTTAGGGGCCATCAACACAAACACCCCCTATACACACACCCAAAACCAGAGCCAGTTCATGAAGGGTTTCAAGCATGGGGCTGAGCACCTCCTGCAAGTCCCAGCTCACACACCAGATTTCCCATTCTCTGTGCATGTTAATAGCATCTTTTTTGTTTGCTTGCAATGGAGAACTTGTCGTGGCTCAGCTACTTCACTCCAGGATCCCCTTCACCAAATGCTGAAATTCATTTGCAAGGACCTCAAGGAAGAAGCAAAACATTTCCCTGCAGTTCAGACCCTTCACTGCAACCCCTTCACACCAATCTCCTTAGACTTTCACTTCTCTTCAAGATGTCATTGTGCAAAAAAGAGATTTGGTTTTTTCAACCTCTTTCTCCCGCTGAAAAAGAGGCAATACCGGTGAAATCCCAGCAGGCAGCTCACCATTTTCCTGTTATCCCAGGTAAAGTGGGCACAGGAGCATCCATCCCTGTTGCCAGCACATGCTCGGAGCAATCCCAGCATGGGGGCGGGCAGAGGGGCGGCGGGGCCGGCAGAGGGTCGGCAGGGGAGGCCGGCAGAGGGTCGGCAGGGGGGGCCGGCAGAGGGTCGGCAGGGGGGGCCGGCAGAGGGTCGGCAGGGGGGGCCGGCAGAGGGTCGGCAGGGGGGGCCGGCAGAGGGTCGGCAGGAAGAGGGGAAAATGGGATGTTTTTATTTCTTTTTTTTAATCTCTGTAGCAATGCTTTGAGGAGGATCATTTGAAATTGATTAGTTCTGCCGTGTGCATTTTAGAGCCAATAAAAAAGAAAAAGCCAAACGCCTGCCATTACCTTGTCATTTAAATGGTAATGCTCCGGAGGATGCATGCAAGCAAGAGGCAGGCAGGTCTCTGCTGGGGCTGAAATGCAGCAGCACGGCAGCCCCTCTCCCAAGCACCCCCTCTCCCAAGCACCCCCTCTCCCATCACACAACCCCATTCCAGGGCACTGGGTGCAGGGGGACACAGCAACAGCCCCCACAGGAGACTGCGGTGGGGCTGAGAAATCCCAGATTTTGGCAAAATGGGGGATAGAAAGCAATGGATGATGGATTGCGCTGGAATCGAGTGAAATGATAGCTCCTAATCAGAGAGCAGGCAGCTCCCCTGTGACAGCCACAGACACCAAGAGCTGGGCACATCAAGGCACCTGCTCATCACACCCACATCGTGAAGGGTCATTCCTCACCCAGGGAAGTGCCCAGTGGAGACCATGGGAAACCATCCTCTGCACCAGGGCAATCTCCTGAGTCCTCAGTAACCTGGGTGAGACACAACCCTGCACACACCACACGGTGCAGACACAGCTCTGCCTAAGGACATATCTAAGGAAAACCATCAGATCCAGCTGGGCTGGGGGACGACTCATCTCCCCATGCTGGGCACAGGCTAGCTGGGTGGATGGATGGGGTACCCTCAGGCTGACTGCTTGCACAAACACCCAGGATGATTTCTGGCTCTGCTTCAGCCCTAGAGTCACAGATTCGAGCACCAAGACAGGGTCAGACTGAATCAGCTCGCACCACGGCAGTCCAGCTGGACACTGTGACACCTGCAGAGCTGAGTCAGGTCAGCTCAAGGGAGAGAGATGTGTTTTCAAAAGGTTCACAAGCTTCACTGCAAAATGTCAACACTCAGTGCTCCCAGAATCATGGAATCACAGAGCTCGTCTGGGTGGAAAAACCACTAAGATGGTCCAACCACCCACCCAGCACTGCCAGGTCACCACTAAACCATGGCCCTCAGCACCACATCTCCACAGCTCTGAAACCCCTCCAAGGGATGGGGTCTCCACTACAGCCCTGGGCAGCCTGCACCAGGGTTTGGCAACCTTCTGGGGAAAAGAATTGCTCCTAATGCCCACCCTAAACCCCCCCTGGTGCAACCTGAGGCCATTTCCTCTCGTCCTGTCACTTGTTTCTTTGGAGAAGAAACTGACTCCCTTTAACCTGCCTGCCAGCCCGGCTCCAGCATCCCGATGCCAAGCAAACTCCTCCAGCATCTCTGTGTCTAGGTAACGCTGCCTGAAACATGACAGCAGCTACACCAGACACCAAACAAAATGTTTTCTTGCTCTGCTGAGGAAAATGCTGCCAGCCACCAGGAGTGACTGGGAGGGAAGGTGAGAATTAACTCCCTGTCTGTGTTTCTCAATGGCTTCATCTGCTCTGGAGCTGGAGCCTGCACAGTGAGCCCTGGGTCCTTAAAGCCACAATTCCATGGGCGCTGACACAAAATCCCAACAGGCTGGGCTGGGTTGACTCATGTCAGGACAAAATTACTGTGCTCTTAGCACTTCTGTGGGCTAAAGGGGTCATTGGTTGTCTCTGCTCTAATGTCACAGTGTGGCTGCTTGCTGAATGCCCTGTTCGGGGTCTCCAGAGCTGCCTGTACCCACTGCCTATATCCACTGTGCAGCTGCCAGAGCTGCCAGGGCATGGGATGAGCTCTGATGGAATGCATAGGGCTTGCAGTGCTCAGGGCTGGAGCTGGCTCTCTGCATGCAGATTGAAGATCCCAAACAGCTACCCCAAAGTAGTTCTGAGGAAGAGCCATCCTGTGGGCACTGCGGGCCAGGTACAGCCAGCTCCCTGGGCACAAAGGCATGCCCTGGCCATGCTTCCCAGCAGCCACACAGAACAGCAGCTCTAATGGGGACTCTACTTCTGTGCCCAAGCAGTAAAACAGAAACACAAGCTCAGGTGTTCACGTTTGTCTGGGGAGGTTTTAATCTTCTTAAGCTAGGAGCAAAACTCATTTGGAGAAGGTACATGTGCTCCCCAAGCTGTGCTGGTGAATGGTCAAAGCAGGACAAGCTTGTCAGCTGTCTCCTCACCAGGACAGGCATGCCAGGCAGTGCAGCACCACGGCAGGAAGCACCCAGCATGAGACAGAGGATGGCACACATAATGCCAGAGATGGCACAGCCCAAGCACTGCTCTGGCAGCAGCTCCCACACCCCAGCCTGGGCTCCAAAACACAGCGCACCCCTCTGCCCTCCAACACCAAGCCACCAGGGCAGGATGGCATAACCAGGACTGCCATCCAGGAGACACTGGCAGCAATTTTCATCAGAGCCTGGAGAAAGGCTCCTCAGCAGCCTTGGTCTGTCCCACTCACCCGCAGCATGGTGATCATGGAGGGGTCTCGGAGCCGACCATCCTCGTCCTTCAGGTTGTAGCCCTCGGGCCGCTTGTCCCGCTCGCTGACCTTCCATAGCTTCACGGTCTTATCTGGGGCAGGAGAGAGCAGAGGGTCAGGGCTGGCTGTCCCCTCACATCTCTTGTGTCCCCACCTGCCAACCAACACAGCCCCAGGGGAAAACATCCTCTCAGAAGCTGCCCCTGTCACCACAGCTCTGTGGCCCCAGAGCCCTGGCTTGCCTCTTCCTGCTGGACAGCCACTGGTATGTTGAGTCCAGACATACACAGATAGTTGAACAAGAGAACAGAACCATTGGGTTAATGGAGAAATACCAGGAGAAGTGATTTCCCAGGGCACAGAGCCTCAGAGGTCATGCCCTGAGTGCTGGTGTTTGATACATCTTGTGACAGGGCTGAGTGACCCCAGAGGAGGTGACAAGGGGATGGCACCAGGATGGGGCAGCTTGAGCAGGGCCAGGGAGCTGAACCCAACATCCCAGCAACAGGCCAGCACCACACATGGCTGCTCTGCTCCATCCTGCCACCAACAGATGTGTCACACACCTGTGCACCCTCCCTTCCCAACACCTACACCCAGAGCAGACTCCCATCTAAGATCTTCCTTCCCCATTTCCTAGGTTATGCAGTGGTTACTCAGGGGGCACCAACTGCTTTCCAAGAGTAACTCCCAAATTTGTTTCACTTCCAGTCACTGCAATCATTAAACACCAGGGATTCAACAGCTCTCCTGATTCCATCCCCACCAGCTGCTCTGTTCCTCCTCCTCTTTGTCCCTCACACTGCAAACACCCCTCAGCTACCCCGGATGACCCCCTGGCATCAAGATTGTTGCCTTTCACACCTCAGCCCCACCACTGCCCTTCAGAATCACAAGAAGAGGGATGGGGATGCCTGAGGGTGGCTCTGGCTGGTGCCACCCTACTGGTGTTGGGATGTTTGGTGTGGGGGTGCCACAGCAGTGTCCACACCAACAGAAGAGACCAGGAGTTCTGCATGGCTCCAAAGCTCACCAGAGTCAGGTATCACAAGGTGAGTCCCTGTGCCCCCAGCAGAGGTCCTGCAGGAATCCAGGAGGCAGTGAGCAGAGCAGCAGGTGATACAAGGTGCCAGCAAGCCGCTGGTACCACAGCACCATGAAAGAGCAAAACTCATGGAGTGGAGCTGGCCACGGGAGCTCCCCAAAGGGGTGAAATGGTGCCTGCAACTCACCCCAAATCCATCCTGACCTTCCACACCCAGCAACTGTATGGAGCCCAGCATTTACCCTGGGCTGAACGCAGCTCTGAGCCTCCCCCAGTGTCCTGTCCCCTCCTGGAATCCCACCACCCCGTGCCACAAAGCCCCCAGGGCACAGAGCCCCCACAACACAGGAGTTTATTCTGGATAATGGTGTTTTCTTTCCTCCCTCCTGGCAGAGCCTCTCTTCATAGTTTATCATCACTTTCACCAGGTCTCACACCCAGCCCCAATCATCCATCTTCATTTCCTGCTCCCCACAGCAACTCCACCAAATGCCATTAATTTTGTGTTTATTAACCCCCTGTTCTTTGGGGGGGGGGGGGTGACTGTATCTAACGTTGGTTTAACAGCAAGAACAAAAGGAGACAGCAGAACATGGGAGTGTTTCTAAAAGAACTGTTTTGACAACCTGCTGGTGTAGGAGACACCCTCCCAAATGGAGAGATAATATCCCTGTTAATCAAAAAAAACCCAACCCCTATTTAAAAACTCAATTAACAGAACATTATGCTCTATAATTAATCTTCATTGCATTTCAGTGATTCTCACCCCCCCCAGCCCCCCAAGATGAGTTTGGATTTTATTACAATGATCAATAGAGCCAATTCTATGATACAAAGTAAGTTGGTTATGGAACATAATTAGACCCCCTCCTTTTCCCCTGAAGTAATTAAGTCACATCCATCTTAAGGTTCTATTCATCCCAAGCAATATTCCCAGATCCTGCTGGCATTTATCTGAGCATAACGTGGAATGGCTGAGCTGAACCCAGCTGCAAACAGAAACAGATCAGCTGCAGGGTCAATAAATAAATAAATAAATGAAATCAAAAAGAGTAATAAAAGCCCCAAAGAGCTCCCAGGATCCAAAGAATAGAAAACAGAAGCTGCTGGCAGGGGAAAGAGCCTCTCTCCCTTGCAGGGGAAGAAGGACAACACTCGAGCACAGGAATCAAGCTCTCCAGTCAGTTTTGGACCTGTGACACTTGTGTCACCCTGGAGGGAACCGACTTTTTTTTAAACACCTTTCCCCCCGCCCTCCCCCTCCCAAAGAAACACAGGGCTCGGGGATCTGAGGTGGGGGGACGGCAGCACTGGTGTCAAGGTGTGCCCAGCCGGCCCGGGCTGCCCGCGGCCACCTACCGTTGGTGGAGAGCAGGAAATAGGCTGCGTTCTGCTGCGGGAGCCATCGGATCTTGTTGATCTTCTCCTCTATCTCCAGGCTCTTCAGGTAATCGAACTCCGGCTCGTGGCTCTGGAAGGTGCTGTAGACATTGTACTCGCCGCGGCGGTGGGACTGGTGCTTGCTCTGCGCGGGGGACAGGCAGCCGTGAGGCTCAGAGCCCGGGACATCCCCTGGTGGGGCTCCAGGGATTGTTAGGTGACAGCAAGCGCCGCGGTCACAGTCACACAGCACAGCACTGACAGCCAAGGCATGGCCTCGGCTGGTGCACAGGCTCCTGCATGCTGGTGGGCTTGGTGGGAACAGAGTGGGGAATGGACTGGGAAGAGAGAAAGAAGATAGCAGGAATGGAGAGAGAAAACAGTGGGAATGGAATGGGAACACGGCAGGAACGGAGCAGCAATGGAGAGAGAAGACAGTGGGAATGGAATAGGAACAGAGCAGGAAAGCAGAGCAAACAGTAGGACTGGAGTGGGAATGGTGTAGGAATGTACTGGGAAGAGAGTGGGAATGTATTGGGAAGAAAGTGGGAAGAGAACAGGAATGAAGAGAGAAGACAGCAGGAATGGAGTGGGAACAGAGTGAGACTGGAGTGGGACTGAAGCAGGAACTGAGCAGGAATGGAGCATTTGGGTTGTTCAATCCCCACTGGTCCCTGGAGTGCAGTAGTGCTCCAGAACAGGAGCTGAGCAGGATGCTGGGCATGCTGCTGGGAGGATGAAGTTCAGGGAAAGCAGTGGAACAATGAAATGGGAGATGAGGAATGGGATGGGGCTGGAAAGACTGGTGAAGAATCTGTGTGCGGAACTCTTAACCCAGCAGCTCTCTCCAGCACTGGCAGAAATAATTTTGAGGCTCTAACTTTGAGAATGTCATATGGCTATGACTGCTTCACCCATCCAGGCTTTCTGGATGTTTTGGTAATGTGGGAGGGTTTGGGGGGATGTTGGCCATGAGATGGGCACACACATGGCACAGTCAAACCCGCCAGCCCAAGGTGCATTCAGCTGCAAAGAGCTGCAACCAGAGCAAAAGGACACAGGAGATGCCACTTGGCTCTGGAGGTGCTGTATCAGCAGGGACCTGGGCAAGCTCATGGCGATGGTCACTTGTCAGTCTGGTGTCTGCTGGGAGAGATTGGGTCAGGAGTGACACCAATGGATTAGGACAGAGCAGGAGCTTCTCTTGAAAGAATAAAACAGGCACTTTGCATTCCCTGTCTCTTACCTCCTGCTCACGCTGGAATATCACAACTCGGCCCCCTTTGTCCCCTGTTGCCAGCAGCTCTCCAGTGTGGTTGAACTCTACTGTAGAGATGATGTCAGCTGGAAGGAGAAGACAAAGACCATTCCAGTGACAACAGCCCAGCTCTGGTAGGCACTGTGCCCATGCCAGCACCTTGTCCCAGCCCCCTTTTCCATTGCCGTCACAGTAATGGCCATGGCACCTTGGAGCACTGTGGTCGTGATCCAGGACCTGCCCTGCACTCCTGTCCCTTGCTCTACCCCAGCCAAGGCCAGGGTGGGCATGAAGAGCCATGCTGAGCACAGCCAGGGAACCACTGTGGGCTGCAGCAGCCCCAAGCTGGTCAGCAAGGCATGGCATGGCACAGCATAACATGGCACAGCATGACATGCTCTCCTTGTGCCTTGTGGAGCTGTCCCCACCACTCTAGGCAATGATAATTCCTAGGCTCTGGGGAAGGCTTGGTGCTGCCTGGCACCCTAGCACTTTGTCTCAGCACCCCTGCAAGGGGCAGGTCTCACTACCACCTGGCTCTTCTGCTTTCCTCTGGCACTTTGGGGGGTGGCTTGAATGACCCTTGGAGGAGACAGAGCAGAGGGATGAAGGTAGGAGTCAGTTTCTTCTCCCAAGGAACCAGTGAAAAGTTGAGAGAAAACAGCCTCAAGTCATGCCAGGGGAGGTTTAGGTTGGACATGAGGAACAATTTCTTTCCTGCAAGAGTGGTCAGGGATTGAAACAGGCTGCTCAGGGAGGTGGTGGAGTCACTATCCCTGGAGGTGTTCAAGAAATCTGTGGACATGGCACTTTGGGACATGGTTTGATAGCCATGGTGGTTTTGGACTCGTAGTTGGACTTGGTGACCTTGGAGGTCCTTTCCAACCAAAACAATTCCACAGCTTGATGATTCTGTTGTCCACCAGACCTCCCTGAGAGAGCAGCCCAAGTGACACATCAGCTCTGTTACTTCTCTGTGCTTGCTGTTCAGTCTCCCAGTGACACCTTTCAGCTCTCTGTCGCCCCAAAAGCCACCAACCTCCACCAGCACCCCGCAACTGCTGTGAGAGCACTCCCAGCCGGGGACCTATGCTGGCTTTGACCTGCAGTGCCCACCTGCCAGGCACAGCCAGCAGAGCTGCTAATGAGAGGATTGATTTGGTCTATTTTTAGAAGCAGGTCAGAGGTTAATTCCCCAGCAATTAGTGGCCAGCTGGTGCTCGCCCACAAGCAGCAGCAGCTCTGGGAGCCAAGGAAGGGATGAGCAGACAAAGCCCTGGACACAGCGCTGGGCACAGGATGGGTTTTGCTACGAGTGGCATCTACTGTGGCAAGAGCAGCTGGCTCCAGCTGACAGTCCCCACACGGCATCTCTTTGCCCACTCAGCTCTAACACCCCACATACACACACTGACAGGGCAGTGCAGGCCCCACAGCTCTAGGAAGGGGCAGAGTACCCCTGTGCTTGCTGCGGCTGCCAACACCGGCTGTGCAGCTGGGGCACCAGTGCCACCCAGACCACAGCTCTGGCCCCTTCAGAGCTGCTGACCAGTGCAGTGACAGTTCTTGCTTACTAGCTCTGTCATGTGCCAACAGAGAAAAACATCTTGTCCAGAGAAACTGTGGATGCTCCCTGTCTGGAGGTGTTTGAGGCCAGGTTGGATGGAGCAGCCTGGTCTGGTGGGAGGTGTCCCTGCCCAGGGCAGGGAGGTTGGAACCAGATGATCTTTAAGGTCACTCTAACTCAAACCATTGCATGCTCTGGACCACACAGCCTGAATTGTCCTGTCTCCTTCTAATCATTTTTGTCCCTCTCAGATACTCCCTGGAGAATCACCACAGCACATCAGAAAAGGAACAAACCTCCACTGCTCCCAAACCAGTAGCTGGCACAGGGCTCCACTCCCGCTGAGGACAGTCTGTGTTCCAAGACATCAGCTGAGACAGCACCTCCCAAATACAAACCCCACACCACAGTGTCCCCCCAGGGGAGGCACTTCAGAACCCCTTCCCCAGCTGCAAACTCCCCTAAACCAGCCCATCTTCACCTCAGGACAGTTCCTTGGCCAAGTGAGTGACTTGAGAGGGCCTGGTAGTCAGAACAGCTGCCAGCAGCGGGTCATGGCCAGGCAGCCGCCACGTGCCCAGGCAGGGCACTCACCAGCACACACCACTGCTCACTGGTTCATGGCTGCTCACCACATGCCAATGCCCAAGCAGCACCCTGACCTCAGGCACACCCCAGTAGCCTCAGCTCACCCTGGTCATCATTCAGGGGTTTCTGCCTTTTGGGGTTAAAGTCACTGAGTGGATCTGCACTTCTCCTGATCACCTTCTCCTCCTCTTCTGCATGGGTTTGAGCCATTGGTTAAACAGTTTCCCATTTAGCAACTGGGAAAACAGATCATGGAAGGCTCCCAAGGTGTTGTTTTTTTTCCAGTTTCCCTTAGGCAATGGTATACACACACACTTCTGGGTTGCTTCTGCTATTCACAACATGCACTGGAGGCACACAAGATGTCCCCACACTCTGTGCAAGGTGCTTTCCTCCTCCCACCATCCTACAGGAAGCCACAGCACACACACAGTTGGGTCTTAGTCCCAACAGGTAAGATCAACAACCTGCTCCCAGAGCTCAGACATAGTTTTGATGGTGCTGTTAAACAAGGTCCTACTTACGGAAACCTCTCCTGTAGCCACCCACTCCTTTACCCTTGGCTTTGATCAATGGGCCAGAGCAGCAAGGACCCACAAAGCCCTCTGCATGAGGGAAAGCTCTGCAAAGGGGCTGCACTGGAGGTGCAACCTCAGAAATTAAATGAGAAAACATCCATGAAATGAACATTCACCCAAGAGAGTTCTCTTTCTGCAACCTCCACATTCAGGCAACACCTCTCAATGGCCAAGACAGGTACTTTAAACATCTGTTGAAGGCTGGCAGGGAACCCCTGGACAGGGCACATCCCACCCATGCTGCTGTGAGCCTGTCAGACCTGTACATCATTTGAGGACCCTGCAGAATCAGAAACCAGTCTGCAGTCAGGAGAAGACACCAGGTCTAACACATACAAGAACAATCAGACCCCTGAGGAGCTTCACCAAAGGCCATCTCCCACTCCCATAGGTCACAGCCAGAAACAAATGTGCTCCAGCACTGAGAAACTCTGTGTTTGGAAACAAATCTCAGCTAAGCCCCAGTCCAAGCACAGGTTTTCACTCCTCTAGCAGATGACCTCCACCCTGGCAAGCATCACAATGTCTTCACCCCAGCCCAGCATCAGCAGAGGTGTCAGGTGGAGAACAGACCAGAGACAGGCTCAGGAGCAGCTGAGGAACAGCAGAGGCCACAGGCAGGCAGCACTGGTGTCACTCACACCGAGGGGGGTTCTTTCCTTCTAAACCCACTCGGTTGGAAATGTACCTGCCTCACACTATTTCATCTTCTCCAGCTGCTGGTTTTAGGTCATTCACTTCTCAATGGATTAAAAATAACTTTCCATGCTGCAGTCAGATGGTTTTCAGACAGTGCCTGCTACTCAATGCATCATCCTGTCAGCAGAGCCAACACCCGAAACATCAGGCTGGGTACCACGAGGGTCCTTGTGTCACTCTAGCCCCATCAGCCATTTATTCTGTGCCTGGGGGGAAGGGGGATGTGGGTTCACAGGACCCCGCAGATGTCCTGGACATGCCTGAAATCCCGATGACTGGCAAGAGCAAACAAGGATAACAACATGCTTTCACACCTTAAAAAAAACACCAACAACTCAGAAGAAATCTCTTGTAAGCGGAAGTATCAACCCAACCCAAACCCACCACCACCAACAGGAGCATCACCCCCAGCACCCATGGGCTGGGCTCTCCTCGACGTCTCTGGGTCTAGAATCGCACAGCAGAACTTCCCCAGGGGTGAAATGGAGGAGGCCCTGAAGGGGCTATGATTCAGGAGCGCATCTTAGCATCAGACCCCTTCCAGAGACATTTCTCAGCAAACTTGGGCCCCTCCAGCACAGGCTGCTGGGTCACAGGCTGCTGCCTGCCTACCCCCATGCCCCAAGGAACGACAGGGGGATTATTAATTAAAATTCACGGGGATTTGCATCCAAATGATCAATAATTAACGCCCATTTCTCCTCAGGCTCCTACGGCAGTTTTGTGACAACAGCAAGCAAAAAGCCTCTCTCTCTTTGCCTCTGCATTTCCTCCATCACCTCCCACACGCTCCATGCCCCCAAAGTGGGAAGCTGCAGAAAGCTGTTTCCATGGAGACGCTCCCCTCGCCAGCACCGCCCGGCCTCCTCCCTCGGCAGCAGCTCCTCAGCCTCCCAGCTAAAAATAGCCCGGACGGGAGCTGGTTTCTGCCGTGGCCGCTTGGTTTTATCAGAAAATAGGAAATTTATAACACACCCTCCCTTCCCCCCCACCCCCCAACATCTCCAAGTGTGGAGGGAAGGCTCCCCGCCAGGAACAGGAAAGCAAATCCCTCAGCAGAGGGAACGGCGGAACCAGGGCAGCTGCAGTTGGTGCCCGGATCTGCAGCCCTGGAGCAGCCTGGCCTGGAGAAGGGAGCTGCCCGTGATGGCATCCCTCTCCTGCTCAATGCAGGTGCCCTGTCCCTGCTCCTGGAGCACCCCAGGAACCTCATCCCACTCCCTAGGTACCCCATCTCCACTCCCAGCACATCGCAGGCTCCTCATCCTTGCTCCTGGAGCATCCCAGCCCCACCTGGGGCTCTGCCCACTTCTATGTGCCCCCACATCCCAGAGTGCCTGGCACAGAGAAGTGGCTCAGGCCCAGCACAGCCCAGGACTGTGCCTCCCCTGACTGGCACAGCTCTCCAGGTCCTGCTTTGCACAGAAGTGCCACGCTTTTGCCCTTTCTTCCAAAGTCAGCCACTTTCTAGGGGGAAGAACAATTCCAGCTGGGATGTGATGGTGCAGCCCAACGCACCTGGCCACATGGCAGCGCAGGACCAATCCAACATGAAGAGTCCTGTGTGTCCTTCAGAGCACACCAAGCCAGAGAGGTCGCAGTGGGGACAGGCAGGGAAAGCCTATCTGCAGGCTTCAGCTGAGGTAGTTGTGCTCCAGCACCTGCAACCCCAGAGCCTAAACCACCATCTCCCATCAGCCTCTCAGAAATGTGCTTGTGCTGTGCTCCCCATGACAGAACCTGTTGGGTGTCAAGCACTGGCAGCAAGGGGCTGCCAGCATGGCAGTGCCAGCATCCCACACCCTGCTGCTGCTGGCAGCAATGTCACAGAGGCACCCATCAGCATACTGCTGGCACCCACCTCACGCTGCCTGCCAGGAGGTTCTGGGCACCCTCAGCCTAAAGCCAGGGACACACGAGTCACCACATGGCAGCATCTCTCTGGGTGCCTCTGCTGCCACATCCCTGCAACTGTGGGAGCCAAGCAGCCTCCCATGCCACCCTCTACCCACAGGGCAGCTCCTCCACAGATGCACAAACACTTCTGCAAAGCTCCCCATGCACCCCAGTGGAACCCTGCAGAGACAGAAAGAGCCTGGCCCAGGGACAGAGCAGGGGCATGCTGCAGCCCTGGCTGCTCTGCTCTACACCTCACAACTGATGGTCCCCAGGACATGCGCTCTCTCTGTAACTGACAGCAATCTACAAACACCAGGAGTTCAGGAAGGATGAGCAAGAAAGACCCAATCCTGTCACTCATTTCTGCATCTCCTTCCTCCCTGGCTGCTTCCCCAGTGGGACAGGACTCTTTTGGGGCAGACAGTATGGGTTACTATGTCCCCATACCAACAAACAACCCCAGGAGCTGTGCAAAGGACACCATCAGGCTAATTCTTTCCCCAGTTTCTCAAGGATGGAGCTCTGCTTTCCTCAGGCCTCTCCTGACCTGTACCAGGTGGTCCTAGCTTGCCAGCATGCTCCTGCCCATCTCTGCCAGCTGGAGTTGGGCACCAGAGACACTGTGAGGGGACCTGTATCCAGATCTTAGCTCTGGATGCCCCCTTCTCTTTATTTCACATAAATCACCTGAGGATGGCAGCCCCCAGCCCTGGGGGCTGATCATGATCATGAACTGGGCAGCACCATAAATAACAGCAAATGGAGCTGCAAACGGAGCAGCATTTGGATCATTCCCACCCCAGGCTGTGAGTTGCTAAATCCAGTTCAGTCCTGTAAGCGTGGGATGAAGACTCACCACAAACACGGCCCTGGTCCGTCCCCCGCCCCCCACCCCCATCCCCACCCCCACCCCCACCCTCTCACATGCAGAGAGGACTAGAGCCATGCAGCCCCCAGCAGGAGCATCCCTGAGCTGCAGCACAGCCACCTCCCCGCAAGCCCATTGCTCAGCTGCGATGGAGACAGCAAGTGGGACACCGACAGGTCCTGTCAGCTGGAGAGCAAAATCTGCATCTGAAACCACTCAGGTGGATGGAGAAAGCACGAGGAGGTCATGAAAAATTAAAGGGTTGGGGATGGGAATGAAAGACAGAGCCATGTCTGGTGATGGGAGAGCCAGACCACAACCCATCCATGGCCCTCCACAGGGTCTCAGAGCAGCAGAGCTCCACCTCTGCAGCCCAGCGCTTTGTGACCGGAGGTGGATCTGAGCTCCGGTCAGAAAGGGCTTTCAAGGAGGCAAACCCTTGAGTTTGCACTGAATAATGCAGCACACCCCCAGGAGGGCTCCTGGCTCTGAACCACAGTCTGTGGGTCTTGCCTTGCTCAGGAAAGGGGCGGACCTTGCGTGTTTACAAGAATCCCTTTGGCTTCCCCGTCTGCCTCTCCTGAAAACAAACCCAAGTAGAGGGTGAGGGGTGTTTTTTAATAACTGCAGCAGGCTGGCAGAAGGAGAATTCACACTACACATCACAGGCAGACTTGGGGAGTTTGATGGGGAGTTGTGAACATGCTGGCTCAGACACTGCGAGGTGTTTTAAAAGGAGCCAGGACCTGCTGTTTTGATTCACAAAACCTGATCCATACCCAAACCCATCAGCCAAGCCTCACTCCCAAGCTCAGACCAGCCAGTCAAGCCTCTCTGTCCTGGGTGCCCTGGCCAGCACACAAGGGCCTTGTCCTGACTCACATACAGAGGGACCTCTGCACCAGGAAGGCAGCCAAGGGGGCCATCCTGGCCATTCAGGGACTGGGAAGCTTTACAGGTTCCCTTCTTGTGTGGACAGCCAAGAAAGAACACCTTGGGAACATCTCCTAAGCACCCAGCAGCTCCAGTGCGAGCTGTGGGAAGAGTGGGACCAGCCTTGTGCCCTCCAGCATGGCCAGCAGCCATAGCAGAGCCAGAAGCCCCTGTCCCCATGGCACAGGCAGAGCAAAAAGCTCATCCAGAGACCTGAACGCAGCCTCCTTCCCTGCCAGTGAAAAAGTATTAGCCAGGAACCAGACTGGGGAGGACACCAGGGACCCTTGGCCACCTAAATAAGGGGCTGAAGAGGAGAGCCTGGACAAGAAGGCAGAGCTGGAGCAGACATTAAAATGCCATCTGAATCCCTTCAGAAAGAGGCAAAGTGCCATTCACAGGGTGACACAGGCTGAGCCCAAGCCACCAACCCTCCCCAGACAGTGCAGTCCCCGGCGGGGGAGGAGCCGGGCAGCAGGACAAGACCAGCAGAGGTCAGGCTGGGATCTGATGGCATGCAAAATCCACCCGTGATTGATCAGCATTGATTTTCCACTGCTGAGGCAAATGATAGCCTGGCAAATGGGAATCAATTCCACTGCATTAAGCCCAGTAAGGATCTGGTATCGTCAGCAAAATGCTCTGAAACACCAACACCATGAAGCACAGTGCAGCATGGCACGGCGTGGCACGGCGTGGCACTAAGATTCCATGATCCATAAGGCACTTGACAGAGACACTTCTTTGTCACCCCAACACACCTTGACTTTAGAGGGTCCCATCACAGCAACCAACAGGCAGGATCTTTCCAACAGCCTCCATCTTTCCAAATCCTCCTTACCCCCATCCTCCCTTTCTGTCCTGCTGGCCCCTGCTGGTCTCTGTTATGAGCTGGGTCAAACCTTCTGCCCTTCTGGGCAGGGACACACCAATCCTGGCAAGCTCAGGAGACACCTGTCCTGGGGAGCTCTGGCTGCTTGTGGACCTCCCAAGAACCCACAGTGTGCAGTGACCCCTCTGGGTCCCACAGCTGCACAGGTGACCCAGGATCAGGAGCTCGCAGACACCAACACAGAGCTCTCTGGGCTCACAGATCCTTATGCTCAGCAGGAGCACAGCAACTGCTTTTCTGGCGAGCCCCATGCCACGGTGGCTGGCTCTGGCTGCTGGCACACAGGGGTACCCTCGGGGTACCCTCAGGGTGCCACCCTGCAGACCCAGGACACCCTGGGCACGACGTCAGGGCTGTGGCAGGAGGGTGGGTGCAGACCCCAGGCTGGGGGCTGTGCCAAGGCACAGTATGCCACACACGCTGCCTCTCGGTCACCTCGCTGGCGCCATCTGTTCACTGAGCAGCCAGACCTGGTGGCTTTTAAAAATGTTAATTAGAAGTACCCAAATGTCAGCTAAACGAGCAAAATTTGGAAGCAGCAAGCCTTCCTCTCATGTAGAGCAGCTGTTTTCAGCTTCTGACCAAAATTTGTTATCAGCTTGCACTGATGTCACTCTCTGTCACGTTATTGCAGCTTGGTGTCCCTGGCAGAGGAACCTGGGCTGAGCATGGAGGTGCAACACACAGAGCTCTCCTGCACGTGGGGTTTCTAACAGGACTCTGACACGGAGCAACCAGTAACCAGCATCCCCAGCAGAGACTCATTCCATGAAGGATCACAAAATGTTTCACAGACATGGAGAACCCCAGCACCAGTTTTACCAGTGGGCAAACCTGGGCATGGGACAATCCAAAGAGCTGCCTCAGTGCCCCAGGCTAGCCCCATCACTTGGGCTACTCGGCTCAGAACTTCCCTCCTCGCAGATCTTCTCCATTTTATCCTCCTTCCCAGCTTTCCAATACCTGGGTAAAGTTGAGATCCTGCAGCCAGGAGTGGGATCCTGCAGATCCCCTCAAAGTCTGCCAGAAAGGGTCTCCCGTGGCCTCTCCCAATCCAAAGACCTTCTGGCCACTCAGCTCTTCTAAAGCTTCAAGCTCTACAGGCTCTGTAAAAGCTGTCACAGGCACTGGCACTAGCACAGCCCTTGAGCACTCACACAGGCACACTTAAGAACTCAGGTCTTCAGATTAGCCACAGGATGAACACCACAACTGTTCACTTGCTTTCCAGCTTTGAGATGACTCTCATCTCCTCTGAAGCTCCTGGGACCAGGGCATCCCCTTGCCAAATATCATGGCTGGTAAGATGCAGGCTTGCTGTTCAGCAGTGCTGGAGATGGCAGCCCTTGGGAATCAGGTTGAGTACAGATCCAGGGCACTCCCTCCCTGAAGATGAAAAGCTGCAGTCATAGAATCTTTTTGGTTGTAAGAGACCATTAAGATAATGAAGTCCAACCCTTAACCCAGCACTGCCAGGTCACCACTAAATCATGTCCCTCAGTACAACATCTCCAGGGCTCTGAAACATCTCCAGGGATGGGGACTCCATCACTGCCCTGGGCAGCCTGGGCCAGGGCCTGGCAATCCTTTTGGGGAAGAAATGATGGTGACACCACTCAGAATGAGCTTTAGAAAGCCAACAGAGCAAACACCACCACAGGACAAGGACGGTCTGTCGCAAGGGGACACCTTGTGCCAACAAGGTGAACCCACTGCAAAGTTTTCACAGACATCTGAAAGCAAGAGCATCCTTTGTGCTGCCAGTGTGGGGACAGCCAGGGAGGAGGGTGCACAGGGGAGAAACACCAGCAGATCAGCAGTGAGACATGGGTGGGCTTGCCACACACCACAGAATGGGAGGAAGCAAATGTGCAATGTCCTGCTCCAGTCCCATCGTCTTGTGTCCATCCTCCAGGCCACGGCCCCTCAGCATCCACTACCTCTCAGTGCCTTCACAGACCAGTGCAGCATGGGGTCCTGCCTTTAAGACATGTGTCCTTCCAACGGCTGATGGCCACTGTCAGGCTGCTGGGGCTCTGCACCATCCCAGACCCAACCATGATGTCCACCACAGCTCCACCACTCCTCAGCTGGGGCACAAACCCCTCAAAAAGTGATCCAAAACCTCATGTTCACCCAGGACAAGCCTGACAGTGCCCTGTACGAGACCTTCTGCCTGCTTCAACATCTCCTGCAGCAGAAGCTGGCTGTGCCATCACTCTCAATCTGCCCCTGGAAGAGCTTGTCTCAAGGCATTTTCCACACAGTATTTTAATTAAACTTTCTTTTCCTTCACTTCAGTGCTGAGTTCATTAAGGCATGTTCTGAGCCACTGAAATGAAATGCTTCCAGTAATTTGTGCAGCAGCCAAAGGAGGAGCTGATGGCTGCAGATGGGGCCAGCTCCTGAACGCTGCCTCCTTGGCTGGTGGCAGCAGTGCAGGTACATTGCTGTGCCTGGCATCTCTGGGCACCGTCTGAGGGCAAGTTTCAGAACAAGTAACTAGCAGCAGCCTCCACAGAGCCCAGCCCGGTTCCAGCGTGACACAGGGGGACCCTGCCTTGGTGGTGTTTGGCAGGCTCAGCACCACACAGCCAAGCCCAAAGCTGTGTTGCTAGGGGAGAAGAAAGCAGCTGAGTGATGCACATGCTGCCCTTACCCTGGGGATGGCCCACAGTGTGTATTCCAGGAAAGCTTATGGGGACCTGCTGGTAAGGAAGAGAGTGAAACCCACCTGGTTTGTAAACAGCAAATGTAAATAACTAATATTTGCTTTTGAAACCCACCAGGAATGTCACATCCACACCTGGAATCTTGCTCTTCTCTGAGCCCATACAAGATCTAAAGCATTGCTGGAACATCTCCTCCTGTCTGCCAAAAAAAGAAATCAACTCACTGCCTCCCTGAGGGATAAATCTCTGCTCTGTCTGGGTCTGGAGTGGAAAGCTCCCGGTCAGGATATTTTTAGGCTCTGCTAGGTCGTGATAAGAAGAATTCATCCTTCATATTTGCTGTCTTAAAGCTTAAGGATGCTACAGTCAGCTCCTAGCTAGGCTGCTCACCACCAGCATCTGCAAGAAATGCATACAGCAGAATACTGAAGGACCTTTCAGCAACACAGAACCTGAGGGACCTGCCAATTGCTCTCCAGCTAAGCCTTCCCATGAGCACAAACCAGTTTGGTGACTTTCAGCAGGGGTTAAGTGTGCAAGTGGCCAGGATTCCAGAGAGCTGGAGGAGTACAGACCCTCTGGAGAGCTCAGGAAGGTTGCTGCTTCTCTGCTGACACACATCATGAGCGCTTATCTTAGGGTTATGGATGGGGTAGATGCTGTGTGGGCAGTGCACCCCTGCGTGGAACCCCAAGCTCCCACCACCCTTGTGTGAACACAAGCCAGTTACCTACCCTGGGGGAACTGTCCCCAGAGCACCAACTGACCCTTTGGCTCAGTGTGCTTTTGAGGATATCCCAAACATGAGCATGCTGGTGTCCAGGTGACCAGACCAGCTCCTTCATGCAGAGCAGAAGGGCTGCAGGACACCTTGCCAGGCCAGCACCCAGCCTGGGGCAGCCATGGGGCCGTGTCTGCCTCACCAGCAAATGCAGCTGCAGTCCCCTTGCTCCTCATTTGCAATTATCAATCCTAGCATCGAATTTTCCTATTGGAAGGAAAACTTGCTTGGATTTATTTTAATCAAGCTTTGGTGGAAACAGCAGACAAACCTTGCTTGTTAACAGGGAATCACCTCCAGGATGAAATGGAAGCATGGACACTCATTAGATCAAAGGAAACCCCCTCCCAGTCAGATGGGATTAATTAGGGAACTGGAGGTCTTTGCTGGGAGGTCTGTCTGGTGTGGGGCTGTCACCTAAGCTAGCACAGAGCTTCCCCAGGCAGTGCTGGGACAACATATTTTGGACAAATTCATTAGACTGAGACAATCCTGACATCGTTTATCTGCCACAGTGCAGGAGCCAGACCTGGAGCTGAACCTGGTGGTTCCCAGCAAGGTCTTAACACAGTGACACAGGAAAACAGAACAGAGAGCAAAGAAACGGCAGACCAATGCAGAGATCACACCTCTGCATCGTGACAGGGCTGAGCAGCAACACAAAGCCATGGCTCATCTAGACAAGCCCAAGAGTTGAGGCCTCATCACAAAAGAAGGTGGAGAAGTCTTTTCCTTCTCTGTCCACACTTTGTTTGAACAAAGTTCTGGTTCATGGTGAAGAGCATGACTGCACACGTCAGACAAACAGCCTGGCACCACAAGCACAAAGCTCATCGACACAAGGCAGTTATGGACACAAAAGGAGTGGGGTGAGTGTGGGAAATAGCGCTGGTCCAGCAGAGGGAGCTTATGGAGAGCATCTCAAGCACCCATGGCCAACACCAAACACAGTATAAAACATCCAACCCTTTCCACTGAAAACCCACAGTGATAAACAATCTCATCTCTCACAGACCACCTTCCAGAAATGATTTCAAGCCCTCACACATACTGCTCCCCACCACACCTCTGTGAGATAAGGTCTAGGTACCCTAGCTCTTGTCCTCCCTGTGTTGTCAGTGAGAAAGCTGCTTACAAGATCCCAGCAGACATTAAGCAGTGCTGCTTTTATACCATGACCTACCCAAAGATAAGGCACTGGGCTTCCCTTTCCTCACATGGCTTCCCACTGAGGTTCACCAACAAGTGAGTTACATTTCTTGAGCAAGGCCATAGTAGAACAGATGTAAACCTGTTTTAAGTATGAGTCACCAGCAGCTTCAGCTCAGAGCTCCCCATCCAGACTCCATAGCTCACTCACCTCTGGTGACCCCCAGCATCACTGGAGCCCACTAAAGCCTTCTCTGCTCTGTCAGTGCCCTGCATCCCTCATGGCTGTGGAATGATCTCTGCCACAAAGAGGGATTGGTGCCACGAAAGCTCACACACACCTGCCTGGGTGGGATGAGGCACCATCCCAATCCAGCACTCAACAGTGATCCATGGAGGATAAACAGCAGTTTCTGGTGCCAGATGACATCATGCTTTCGAAGTCACATCTTCCTTACACCAGTTTGTTGCCCACCTGGTACAGCCTGAGCCAGGTTGTTGTGCTGGCTTCTACTGTGCAGTGATGGGATCAGCTGGGGGTTTAATGTTCTGGAGCAATGCTTTAGAATATTAGAATAGAATAGAATTAACCAGGTTGGAAAAGACCTCCCCTGGCGCAGCTTGAGACTGTGTCCTCTTGTTCTGTTGGTCAGACAGAAGACCACCTGTACCATTCTCTTCATGCTGCTGCAGCAGATAATGTTCACTGTTTTAATTACTACATCTTAGGGAACCGAGGGATGCATATCAATAACCAATATGCTTCAGGCAGAGCAGAAGGCTGCACTGGAAGGGGAGACAGGCCAGGGGACACAAGGAGCAGCACAGTTCCCCAAAACAGCCATGGCAGCCAGAGAAACTGCGGGACACCCAACGCTGCCACAGCCCTGTCCAAGCCAAGGGTCAGGGCGTGGATGTCAGCAGCGGTAATGGAAGCTGCTCCCCACCCTGATGGAACTGGGGTTTACTCAGCTCAGAATGGGGAGCACAAAGTGCCCCGTGGGCTGCACGTGCTGGGGCTTCCTTCAGAAGGGAAAAAGTGCAATCACTCATTAACCTCAGCTGCAGGAAGAAGGCCCGGCAGGAACGTGCCTCGGAACCGGTCACAAATCATAAAATAATAATACTAATAATAAAAAAGCCACAATGCTCTGGGGACATGAAGCCATTACAGAGAGCTGTGATTTGGCTGATTTTCACACTTCATTAGCATATGCATAATTTAACAAGTGAACGTGCTGAGGGCTGGCAAGGCATAAGAGCCACTTTCTCCAAACAGAAACTGCAAGC
This sequence comes from Dryobates pubescens, assembly GCF_014839835.1. NCBI lineage: Eukaryota > Metazoa > Chordata > Aves > Piciformes > Picidae > Dryobates > Dryobates pubescens. The sequence continues at coordinate 13,922,503 of NC_071627.1, forward strand.
CGGGACAGCCACGGTTGGACTGAGTTTCAAAACGCTGATGGAAAGGCAACAGACACCAGTCCTAGGCCTTCAGCAGAAGGTGTTCCCCTCCCATTTTCAGGGACTGAGAAGCAAGCAGAGAGCTGCCACCAGAGCTGTGTGGGCACAGCGAGAAAGGCAGAGTTGGCAGAGGAGAGCTGCGAGCTGAAGAGGACAGTTCACACAGTGGGCACAAGCCTTTGCAAAAGCAGCACCTCTCACTCCTTTCCCCTGCAATCTGTGGCAGCCACATTTCTAGCTGTTCCAGGCTATAATTTCTCCATATTTTAACAGATGTTCTGTTCGTGGAACTGCAAGAGGATTTAGGACTTATGAATAATGCCGTGAGGTCTGGGAGATGTTTCTTTATTTGATTAACTGACCACAGGCCATTTGTTTTACAACAGAGGTGCTCAGCGATCCATGCACAGGGAGTTATTCAGGCCCTGTCTATCATGATGGTTGACATCTCCCTGGTACCCTTCATTAGCATCTACACGATGGGAAGGATGCAGATGATGAGAGCACGTCCCCACTGCCCTCCATGATCATCCATTAGCCAGGGCAGAATCGATCGGCAGGAGACCCAAGATCATGACGATGGGAACCTAGCACACAAACCAGATCTGACAAGCAAAGCAGGCTTGGGGAAGTCCTGCTCTCAGGGCACCCTGGCACTCTGCTCACAGGACAGCTTTGCACCTTTTGCTCACTTCTGATTTTGGATAGAACAGTATTTGCTGCAGAGCTAACAGACAATCTCTCCACCACTTTGCAGTGGGACCACTCCCCATCACACCGCCCATCACCACTGCCCACTCCACCCAACACCACCCAGCAGCAGCTTTGTCTTTGCTAACAGAGCTGGAGGAGCAAGGAATATCTCAGAGTGACAGATATGAAGCAAGGCCAAGCTGACCCTTTAGTTGTGAGTCTCTGAAGAGTCCCTCCAGTGCTGCAGAGCAATCAAACTGGGAGAAGCAAATGGCAGCCCTGTCACATCCAGCACTGCCTGACGCTGCCTGCAGTGAAACGTCGCTGCACCAAGGCAGCTTGTGAGCACGGGCAAGTGGAGCTCACTCTAAATGAAAGTGGAACTGACAAATGCACCTTAATTGTCCAAATTAAACCTCTGAGGGTGAGTACCTGGCACCACCTGGGTAACACAGAGCTGCTCTCCACAAGCCCCTGATTTTGACCCATCCAAGTTCCAAGGAAAGGCGACCATCAGCGGCTGTGGGAAGGGTTATTTTTATTCTGTCCTTGGCTCTTGATAAAAGGACAAGAAATTTTGTGACTGCAGGAGGAAAACGTTGAGTCTCTCCACCAAAGGGAACACAGCAATGCCTGGCTGGCTCTGGCTGTGGGTTTGTTTTGCCGCACAGAAATAATTACGAGCGAGGAGGCAGGACTTTGAAGTTGGACTTAGGAGCATGAGCAAAGCCACACTGAGGGTAATCAATTATGCAAAACTTATTTGTGCTTGGAATGTCAGTACTTCAAGATGGTGCAAATATACACTTTTTGAACCTCTCCTAAAAACCCAAAGAAGCCTTGGGATCAAGCCATATGGTCCCAGTCAGCTACCCACAGCAAGCTTAATGCTGCCACCAGCCAGCAAGGATTTGGTCAATTAGTTTATTAATGTGTTTACCCAAACGCAGAGGAAAAAGAGTTGAGGAAAGTCTCCTCAGTTTCTCTCTGACAAACACACTAAGCATCAAAGGGCTGAAAAAAATGTTAATCTATACAAACTAAAAAGAACAACAACCCTCTGCATCAGTCCCAAGAACGGACGAGCTGAAAGGGGCGCTGAGAAAAGCTGGGTCCCACCAGAGATCAATGGGAACAGGTAGGATGGTCCCTTCCCACCTTGGAAACCTGTGAAATCTTCAGCAGAAAGCTGCCCAGTCAGTCAATTTATTATTATGTATCCCTGTCTCAGGATGAGGAGTATCTAATTACACTAATTGCTTCTGGTTTGGGAAGGGACCCTTTACACTCGGATGAAGGTGCCTCTAAACAAGAGTGTTTCTGCCTGCTCAGGCTGCGGGTCAGGTTTTACATGCTCTGAGAAGATTAACTTCACTCCTAGTGAAGAATGTAATTACAGGAAGTGATTAGCCAAGTGCTCCCCATCAGTGCAGCTGCAGCAGGAGCTGCCCAGGAGTGCTCCCGCTGCTTGGGAAGCCCAAGAATGGTAGAATCACAGCAAAGGCATTTGGGGTTTCAGTGCTCCCAGCAGGACCTGGATCTCCACAGGCCAATTACAACGTGCTGACTCAGGCAGCATTCAGCAGGGCTGGAAAGAGGGGAAACCAATAAAAAGCCAGCAGGAGTCTGGAACTCCATTTTAAAACACAGGAATAACATCATTTTATGGGCTTCTTGTTTTCTAATTGCAACGCTCCAAGAATCGATGGCTTTTGGAAAGTAAATGCAGACAGCAACTGCCTGAAACCCCACGAGCAGAGAGCAGAGCTGCTGGTCGGCACAGACGTTGGCTTCCCCATCTTCTAGAGGGGGATGGGACAAAAGGATGCCTTGAGTATTCCCCATCTGCTTTCACGTTTTTCACTACAGCTTAATAACTGTGGCAGCAGCTCCTCGCCAAGCAAGCTAAAGCTGTAATTAAATACACCTAAAATAGCCTCCCAGCCTCCAGACAGCTCTGCCGAGAGCACAGCAAAGGTGGCTCCCGCTGGGCACTCCATCGGCGCACTCAAGCTAGAGGTAACCGAGTGCAAGGGTTACACAGCTTCTATTTCCATGTGCCACCATGCAGAGACTATCTCAACCACACCAGGCAAACACAGTCACTGTTCATTGAGCCATCTCTGCAGCTTTTGGGGCACCCACAGCCCCCCTGCACCCACTGAGCCACCAGAAAGGTTCCTCTGCAAGGACCACTGAAAGCAAGAGAACAGCCACCCAAACCCCACCTAAAATCCAGCATTAACTCTGCAGAAGTCTTTCCAAGTGCTCTGCCAAGACAGGGTTTTCTCCAACAAACTGCAGATAGGATGAGAGGAAACTGCCTCAAGTTGTGCCAGGGGAGGTTTAGGCTAAGCATGAGAAAATCTCTCCACCAAAAGGGTTGTCAAGGCCTGGCCCAGGCTGCCCAGAGCAGAGGCAGAATCCCCATTCCTGGGGGGAGTTCAAAGCCACGGAGATGTGGTGCTGAGGGATATGGTTTAGTGGTGAGCTGGCAGTGCTGGGTTAACAGTTGGACTCAGTGGTCTTAGAGATCTTTTGTAGCTCACAAGGACAGTATCACAGCATGGGTTTGTTGTGCTCATTATCACCTGTGTCTCTTTTGAAGCCTGCACATACGCAGAAAAGGTATTGCTTGACCCGTGAGCCAGGAAGCCACCAGCCTGCTGGCCACTGCCTGCAGCCACTGCTCCGAACCTGGTACACTGGGCATCAGCTATAGGTTGTACAGGGGAGATGGTTTCCTCTGAAGGCCAGAGACTGCATGTGCAGAGGGAGAAAGGCTGCTTTTTCTGGCAAGTCCTAGTCCACCAGATTTCATCACCTTGTCAATAACTTCACACATTGTCAGAAACAGATTGCAAAGAAAGAAGGAGGTTTGGTGAGGCAGGAGCTCTCAGAAGATGGAGAATGAAGTGCCACAGAAGTCAGGGATTCAGGACAGTGTTGCCTCAAACCAGGGCATGGCTCCTCTCCAGAGCCATGATGCTCATTCCTGGCCAGCCAAGGGAACAGCCCCACGTTCTCCAGCCTGGGTGCCTTAGCACTGCACAAGTGAAGATCCACAAGCAGAGCGATCAGCTGCGGTCCCCTGGTCAGAAAGGGACACCAGCACCAGCCATACTCACCACAGTGATCACTCCCTGCATCCAAGCCATGATGTAAAACACACAAAGGACTTTGGGAAGGACCCTTTGCCCATCCCCAACAAGCACAGAGACAGGGCGAGACCCCATGGGGACAGACACCTCCTGTGCACAGGGATATGAGCATCCCTATGGTGACGCTTCCTCCACTAAGTGCAAGGAAAGGTAAAAGGGATCCACAAACAACCTCTCAGACTCAGGGCAGGGTCCTCTCTAAGGAGAAAGCAGAGCTCTGCCACAATTAAAGACCAGACCTGCAAGAATGAAGCTGCCAGAGCTGTCAACCTTGCAGGCTGCCAGGGCAGCAGGGTCCCTGGCAAGGGGAAGCACACCAGACGCAAGCGCAACTTGGAGCCAACCTGGCATCTCTCTAAACCCAGCCCTGTGCAGAGTGCCTTCTGCAGGAGGTTCCTGTCACCCCACACCAGTCTCCTGCCACTCCATCATCAGCAGGTCCCTCACTGGACTCACCTGCCCTGCAAGGAGCTGGAGAGCTGGGGAAGGGCATGTGTGAAAGAAGAAAGGCAGAAGCAAGGCTTGGTGCCCCAGCACCAGAAACTACCTTCAGCAGTAGAACATAGAGGCTGCCATTTGAGAGGACAGATGTCCTGGTTTCAGCAGGAATTTTAGCAACATTCTCAGTCTGGGATTAGCCACACCAACCCCCACAGGACACCTGCCCAAAACACAAGCTGACTGATTCCTTCTGCCCCCATCACATTTGTGTCTGGAGCTATTTCTGATAGCTGTGAACACTGCAGCACAGGAGCTCTGTGATGCTCACAGGCCCAGGAGGTGAAACCCTGCTGGAATCCACATTATCAGCCACTTTGCAGTGTCTCCAACTCCCCTTCAGGAAGGATCTCCATAGGGTTCATAGGTTTTCCCGTGTTTTCATAGACAACTTAAAGGAATGTGTTCACCAGAGCCCCACCTCTCCTGCTCCTGCAACTCAACACACCAGGCATGGACCTACCAGCTCTTCTGTGAATGAGCAAAGGAGAAGGAGGAAGGCTGGGAGTGCTGCCTGGCAGTCAGTGAGAGGAGGACCCTAGACAGACCTGAGGACAGAGTCACATGACTGTTTTCTCCACTTGTTCCATGGAGGCAAATGGCCTAATCCTTCCCATTAGGTTAGTTGGGGACGTCTTCATTACTGCCTTGGGTGGGCCAGAGTCCCCTGAGAAGAAACAGAGATGAAGGTGCTTTTGTGTGAGCAAGGCAAAGAAGCCCTCCAGGCTCCTGAGCAGCTCAGGGAGGTGTGACATCCAAGTGAGGGGGAATTTTCAACCCACCACATTTATGAAGGATCTATAGAACAATGTTATGAATTTGTAACCTTAGCAACAGGTTGTCACAGTTCTGGAAAGACGACACAAAATACAGGAGTTCTGAAGACTCTGAGAAGAGCAAAGACTGCTGCTGCTGAACCCCACAGCTTTGAATTTGTCACATTATGTGCCACCAGTGTTTGAGATGGCCATGATGTCGCTGCCTATCATGCTGTCCATGTGCCTCACAAGCACTGCCTACAGCTGTGCACTCAACCATGGGGATGGAAACCTGCCCAGGGACCTGCCACCGGAGCTCTACCTGCTTCACTGAGCTGTCCTAAGGACACTCCACACAGCCTCCCACTGCCCCCATGCTGAAGTGGTTAATGTCTTTCTCCCTTCTTCCTCTCAATCAGTGCCCAGCCCAGCAGGCAGGAGCAGGCTTGCTCATGGCCATGACAATCCATGTCTGTGCAGTCAAGCACGAGGGCACACGAGGTGGCAAGTGAAGACACAACCGACCACCTCTAGCTATATGGGCTGCTGGATTCACAGCTGCTCCTCCCTGGAGAAAGAGTGTCTCAGAAATGCTCATGAACCTTTCTCTGCCCTCTTGTCTCCTCCCACAGGTGAAATACCCCCATCAGAAAGAGAGAGATGGTGTCCCACTGCACACAGGAACCCCTTGTGCGACAAAAGCAACCTGCATTATGGTTTTACCTGCTCACGAGATGGTAGCAAAGTCAAAGACCTCCACAGCCGTTGTCTATGAGCAACACAGACAACCTGTAGAGAGCATCAATGATCCTGTCCTGGGGCCTAAACCACAGAGAACACCAGGACTGCAGGAACAGAGGTGTCAGAGCCAGGATGTCACAGTAGTATTTAGCAGACAGACAATGCTGGTGACAAAGCACCACAGCTGCATCCACACCAACAGCTACATGAGTGACCAAGAGATGTGCTGGTCAGGACCTGTGGGCCAGGACACTGATGGGTAACCTTCACACAGGAACAGGGGGCAGTGCTTGTCTGCAAGAACCCAGCACCCAGCTGGGCTGAGAATCCAATGCCCAGCAAGGCTGAGAACCCAGAGCTAGCTGCACCGAGCCTAGGGAGCTGCTTCCCCTCTAACGAGGTTAGGCTCCAGGAGCTGCAGATCCCATCTGCAGGAGCAGGCTGCTGAGGATCCTGCTATTAATAGCCACTGGTGCACACTTACCTCCAGCTGAGGAACACGAGGGGGGAGGAGACAACCAGATGGATGTAATGTATTAGGGTGACACAAAGCCAAAAAAAGGATGATCCACTTCCCCACATCCTCACACACATCTCAGGCCTGCAGCCGGGCACAGACAAAGTGTCACATGTGATTAACTCATGAACATCCTAATTAGAGAGCTCTTAGGTTAGATCAAATGTCCAAGACCTCACTGTCTCCTCCCAAGAGCCCTGCACAGACAAGGTAATGCTGCAGACTTCAGCTCCAGCTTCAACCAGCAGTGCTAAGCCTGGTAGTGCCCTAATGGGCAAGAATCAATTAATCCAGTAAAACAGGAGTGAGAAGCCACAGCTCTTTTGTGATGCACTTTGAGAACTGCTGCTGGAGGAGGGCTGAAGGAACTGCTATTCTCGTGGCTATGTTACAGCTGCATAGGGATTCCCCAGTGCCTGATTTGGGCTGGATCCCCATGCCAGTCTCCCAGCAGGGAGAATTGCCACCTGACAGGCACCACACTGACAGGGAATACTGAGTTCTGACCATCTCAGGACCTGTGGGGAGAAACACATCTGATTCTATCAACTTCAGAGACAGCCCTGGCTATGAGGCATCACAAACACAATCTTGGGTGAATTAAACCAGGTAGTGACACCAGTATTGGCCTCTGACTTAATTTTTTGCCCAATGACTAAAAAAGATGCTTCTTCACTACTTGCATCACTGAAAAAAAACGGAGTAGCCTGATTTTAGCTGGAGCTACTTCACCAGTAACACCAAGCTGCTGCATTTCACAGGGCTCCTAATGAAAATATCCCATCATGGTGCCAAACCACAGTGTGAAACAGGATCCATAACCAAAGCACTCAGCCAAGGGAACCTCAGACCTAACTGGGACTGAGGGAGAGGGGCTTGCAGCTGCATACTGCTGGATGTGACACACCAGGAGATACCTTCACAGTGCCAACAGCATGGCATACTGCCCAGTGCTGGGCCAGCCTGGCTGAGAGATGGCTTCTCTCTGGCTTTCTCATTCAGCACAGTCTCATGTGCTCACTAGCAACAGTCAGGATCTTCCTTACAGCAGCTGGGCCTCTACTACCCAGCCCCAAGTCTGCCTCCTGCTCTGACACAAAGAGCACAGGTATGAGGACATCACAGGCTCAGAGCATCGTTCAGTGTCTTCCAGCCCAGCAAAGCTCCTGGAACTCAGGCACTGCTGAGGCAGTCAGACCCCATCACTGCATGGCCGTGTCTCTGTAGCTTGGAATCGCAGTGGTGTGGTGGCTGCATGAACACCTAGCCAGAGAGCATGACTAAAGCTGGGGTGGAGGGACACCTCCAAATTTGAGCCAGATTGCAGCAGCACATCCCTGTCTGGAGATGCACAGGTCCTCACACAACCACTGTGCAGAAGGTAGCTGCTGCAGGGGTGCCAGTGAAGATTTTGATGGGTCTATGCACTGAGACTCTGGCTTCCACCAAGAAAGCAGGCAAGGCAACCAAGCCAGCCCTGGACACCTGCAGTACTTGTCTCCTCCAGCTGAGAGCATTGCCCCGAGCTGGTCTGCACCGGCGGCAGCAATTGCGAGCAGACAGCTGGCAGAGCCCTGCTGCCAGCCAGCGATTTCAGTGGGGAGCCAGTTACAGAGCACCGCTGCTCCCGACGCTGCTGTAATTAAGGGTCTGCCAGCCTGCTGCAGCCAGGGCCAAGTTTATTCAGGACTGGGAAGGAGGGCTCTCACAAACCACCTCTCTCATTCTCCCTCCTTCATTCCCCTGATCCCACACAAATGCATAGTTCCATGGACAGCTTGCCAGCCGGGCCAGAGCAGCTTCCATCTCTGCTGATGTCTAACCTCCAGCAGCAGACCCTACCTCCTGCTCTGGAGCAGCAAGTGCAAAGGTTCCATGTCAGAAGTCACAAATCACCTCAGAACAGAGGCTCCCTCCACCTGCCAGCAAGGTGGAAATCAACTGACACCTATAGGGTTGGAAGGGAAGAAGGACAGAGAGAAAAGACTGGCTCATCTGCTCCCCCCGACCTCCCTCCCCCGGTAGAATTTACTCAGCTCACCAGCACAGCCTCTGCCACCCCAGCTAACACTGCCCATCAGCTGTGAATGGTGGGAGAGTGGCAGCAGAAGGGCTTTGTCTGGCTGGCACTCAGTGTTGGTCCAGCACCGGGCTTGTCAGCCTGGTCACTTTGCTTACAGACCTAACAGAGGAACACAGGACATGCCTCAGGACTCACCACCAAGGCTGCTCGCTCCAGGACTGCCTTGGTGATACAGCTGCCACAGATAGTGTCTCGATTACTGTCCTTGGTCCTGGCCGTGACCAAGGGATACCCAGGACACCCAGAGCACCAGCACTGGGCACAGAACACCAGTCCCAAGCTGGCTGTCACTGGGTGCTGCAGTGGGCATCAACCCATCCCCCAAGGATGGTCAGAGGGCTAGGGCACTACCCAAAGAGGTGCTGACCACAGGGTCACACCAGCCCAGGACACATGTTAAACACCAGCTCAAACGTGACTATCTGGCCATCAACGTGCCCGTCTCTGAGGGCTTCCACACCGAGAGTGAAAGCACCAAGGCGAAGCCTGAACACTCCAGTTGTCTTCCAGAGCTTACAAACCCCTGGAAAAGAACACACTGGGGAAGCCACATGTGTGGGACCAGTGTCACTGGAGATGCAGCTCAAACAGTGGCTGTGCCAGGCCTGGCTCCACTGCTGCTGCACTTGAGAGTTTTGGACAGTTTCCACTTCAGCACCCCTGCACCGAATGAGCTGCAGATCAAACCAGGCAGCCAACAGCATTTTTAAATTGAACAACAAAGTTATTTAGAACACCCTTCGAGGATGCTATCAGAGGGCTAACACCCACTCTGGCTCCAGATAAGACAGCAGCAGGAGCTGGTAATGGGCACTACAGAACATGATTTATTTTTGCTGAGCAGGCTTGGCATCTATAAACCTCAGCACTCTTAACAGTTAAAGTTGTTACTCTGATGACAAAGCAGCCGTGAGGGAGATAAGAGCCTTTATCTCCATTAATGTTTTATTGTTACTCAGAGAGCATGGATAAGGGACAGGTCCAGCAGCAGGGAAACCACAGCGATTGGTTTGCGTTCACGGGGAGCGGAGATCGTGGGTGTGTTTTACGACTGCACTGGGGAATCCTCTGGGACCCAGGGCAAGGCAGATCAAAATGGGAGATTGGCTGCTGCTTTGGGTTCTGGTTTCTGCTCCCGTTACCCTTCCTTTCACAGGATCTGCTTTAGCTCAGGGGATCTGGTCCCTCATGCTGCGCAGCCACTGCCACGCTGCACACATGCCAGAGAGGAAACAGTTTTTCAAAGAAACAAAAAGGCTGCAGAGCATTTCTGTGCAACGCAGACAAACAGCCCTGCCACCAAGGCAGCACCCTGCCCGGTCCCCCAGCCACCTGGGAAAGACTCTCTGGTCTCTGCCAAGCCCTGCTGCCCCCCACCAGCTTCTAGCCCCTCTGACATCTTCCTTCCCAAGACACACATCACACCTCAAAGATCTACCACAGCCTGGTGAGCTGGCCCCAAAATAGAGTGAAGCTGCAGTGAGGGAAATTGCAGGAGGGCTGAGCAGTGAAATCCTGAGAAACAGAAAACCCACACAGATCACACAGCCATGTGCCAGGCTCTGCTGTGACAGAAAGGGCTATAGCGAGGGGCTCAGCCTCATTGTCCCTCCCAAAGACTGTCACTCGTGTTTGCTGCACACTAAAAATCACAGAATCATAGAATAGGCAGAAGAAGTGTCATGGGCCACCCTCAGCAGGTATATTCCTGCGCCATGGCTGCTCCACCTCCAAACTCCCCAACCAAGCACTGCTTGGGAGGGTCTTACAATGACCCAGAGTGAGCATGACACCAAGGAGCAGTGGCTGCGCTGGGGTTTCCTTCACAGATGCCCTTCTGGGTTCCAGGCAAGGGCCAAGAAGCTCCTCTTAGATCTTGGCAGAGCCTCCATCCCCAAGACAAGGAGCAGGCAACACCCCAGGGCATTCACCAGCATGAGCGGGGACAGGCAGCGCACTCCTCCACCAGAGCATCAGCGACAGAAGCCCATGTCTGAGATGGGCCAGCCCTGCCCAGGCAGCACCACACTGATGAGAGGATTAAGAAGCCCAAGGACTCAAGGAGAAGCCTGAACTTGATGGAGGGGGAGTGCAAAGCCTGCATTGCTCATGGGAAACACCCAGGCTGTAGAAAAGCCTCAGCAAAACTACAAAGCTCTCCTGCAGGGTGTTACCCCAGCCTGTGCCACTCGCCTGGCGCTGTGCTGTGCTCGCCCACACAGCTCCTGGCAGAGGGGCTGCAGCTAGCTCAGGACAGGAGCTGTCTGAACTGTCAAGAGCAACATGAACCATCATCCAGCTCAGGCAACTGCTGCATGTCACTGCAAACCTGGCAGGAAATAACACAGGGATGTCAAAGACAACAACAGCACCCAGGGTTCCTCTCACTCCCTGCCACACCACACACGGTCCTGCTAGTACAGTGGAATTCGAAGGGCACAGTGCAGGAGGAGCAGCACCACTCCCTGCTCCACCCATGACAGCAACTGCTGCAGAACAAACTGCCCAAAGTCCCTCCAAATACTTCCCCTCAAGTCAGGCTCACAGTGCATCAGACGAAAGACAAGCAGGGTGCTGGAAGAACAGCTCTGAGTGGGGACGTTGACTCCAGCGGCTCAGTTACACCTTTCCCGGGACACCAGCTGTGCTCAGCACTTCTGACAAGCTATGAACTACGTGCTCAGTGTCTCTGGCACCCAGGTGCGGGGGCAGGACGGCCACAGTGGCACCTCACCCTGTCCAGGAGTGCTGGGGCCAGGAACAGCGTGGCCAGGCTAGTCCCAGGTTTGCTCTGCCCCAGCTGCCCAGCTCCAGGGCAGGGCAGTTGCCAGTCCCCCAGCTCACAGGGATTTTGAAAGGACTCAGGCACCACTGCACAGGGCTGCTAGGTGCCTAGCCATCACAGCAGCACCACATTGATGCTGAGAGGAAAAATCAGCATGTGTTTGGCATTGTTTGGCACCCCAAATCCCCACTCCAGTCCCACAGCAGCCAGCACCTGTGTGGCACTGCTCAGCACTCCCTGCAGAGTCCAAGCTCGGTACAGCCCTGCCTGCAGCTGGGTGCCTGCTCAGCACCTTGGTCTTGGTACTGCCAGCTCCCAGTGGTAACCAAGATGGGGAGGAACAGGGTGGAAGCAGCTCCTATTTTTAACCCGCTGGGTCAGCACCCTGCCTGCCAACGCACCTTGGCTCTGCCCACCTCCCCCCTGTGCCAGCCAGCACACACCTCCTGCAGGAGTTACAGGAGCCACCAGCCCCCACCAGTGGCCCAGGAGCTAGGATTTATCTTCTCAAAGGATCTCTTCCAAAAACCTTTATTACCACAGCTGAGCACCACTGAGCCCCATGCCAGGGGCACACCTCTGCTCTACTTCCTACAGTTTTAGGGTGGCTGATGGTAACCTGGGTGCCATGGCAGACCTCCTGACCTTCCAGTCACAGGACTTCACCAGGCAGGGGCTTGGCGGAGAGCTGTGGACTCTTGTTCACACAAGCAACCCCAAGAGCCTTGCCCAGGAGCAAGGCCATACTGGGTCAGATCAAAAGCACATGCAGACCCGTGTCCTGTCTCCAGCAGACAGCAGGAGATACACACAAATGGGACAACCACATAAAGTGTTTCCACTCACATTCTCTTCCACCCTCTAACAAGGTGCAGCTCAGGGGCCTTCAGAGCCATGTAAACCTTGACAGCTTCCATGACTTTGTCCAATCTCTTGCAGATGCTGAAAGATCATGAGGGTTCACTATCCCACAGGAACGTTTCCCAGGTCTGCTCCCCTTCATATGACTGCAGCCCCACTGGACCTTCACAGGTTATTCCCTGGTGCTCATAGTGCCTCTGCCACAACACAGCCTCATACACATGCCAGTGGCTGCAGGACAGGACAGGAGCACAAAACACTTTGCATCACTTGCCAACCTCCTCACACCCCACAGCACCAGCACAACATGGTCACTCTAAGGTGGAAAGATCACCCTGAGTGCCCCAGGAGCCCTCTGATGAGACACCAGCATTCTACAGAGCCTAGACACCACCAAAAGAGCTGCCTGAGGAACATGCATGTCCAAGACAAAGCACAAAATGGAGGGAGGCACAGAAGGGACAGGAAAGGCATGGGGAAAGCCCCTGGGGCCTCCACCACCACTTGACCAAGTGCAACAGTCCCATGTGGAAACCTGAGGACCAGGTTTCCACTGCCACCACCCCTGGGTTTGACGTGTGAGCACCCACAGCACAGCATGATGCAGCTGGTCCCAGGAGAAGATGGGCCCCTACAGCAACAGGGACCAGGGAAATGCTGAGGTTTAGGGCCAGACCACTCCACACTGCTGTCCATGCCTGCTGGGATTGACTCAGTTTTCCCTACCACCAGAGAGGAAGTAGGTCCTGACACGGTCCTTGCACAAAGACTGGAAGGTAGACACGCTGATCCCCATCCCCTGCAGACAGCGTGAGCCCCACAGATGCCATTATCAGCGACCAGGGGCTCTCAAACCCATCTGTGGTGGGTCCAAGTCACCTCATTGCCTGCTCCCAGCCCCTCGGTAATCCCGGGATTACAGACTCCCCAGGCACAGCTCTTCTCTCATTAATCTCTGGATTAAAGTATCCCCAAGTCGGCTTTGACGCAGGGCACTGCCGGGGCCGAGTCACCGCTCCCCTCCCAGTGATCCCTGGATTAGAGAGAAGGAGCTGTGTCCGTGGGTCCTTCCCACCCAGCTGGAGCCCAGGCTCAGGGAGAGGAAGGGAGGACTAAGCACAGGACACATATGTACATCAAAGCATAATGGACAGATTGTGTTTTGTAATCAAAGTGCTTATGTGATAAAACAACAACTTTGAGGAGGTTCCTAGATTAATGAAAGCCCAACCCAAACAGCACCTTGCTGCCTTCTGACACAGACACCCCACAGCTCTGCCCTGGGCAAACACCTCGCTTGCTGCTGGGCTGGGGAATACACAGCCGTCCTCCAAATGCCACCACAGCTGTCACAGAGAGCTCTCAGCAAACTGCCCAGCAAAGAAGAGAAGCTTTTAGGGTCCCAGAAGAGACACTATGGGTCTGGTAGAGCCCCAGGCTGCTTCTGCAGCTCATTCCATGAGGATGAGCAGGAACCAGGAACGTGCTCCCCAGAGACAGCTGGGAAAGGCTGCAGGGACCTCCAGCCCAGTCTCAGCCCCTGGGGTGGGCATGAAGAGGTAAAGACTGGAAAACCCCCGGGATGGGCACACAATCATCTGATGAGGAAACTCATGACCAACTGGTCAGGTTGTAAAATGCTTCTCTCTCCCAGAACAGAACAAAAGGGCCTGAACCCATCCTCTGCCATAAGTGGAAGCTGTGACACATCTGACAGCTCTGGGTACCAAAAGTCCTTTTGAGGTGCTGGTGGAGGAACTGGGGTGGTCACATCCCTGGCATCAGAGTGGAAGGAGCCCATCATCAGGGCTCCTTCCCACAGCAGGATGGCAGGGTAGGGATAAAGCAGGATGGGAATGACTGAGAGAAGCGAGGGGGTTACAGCTGGAAGTAACAGGATTAAAGCAGGAAAAGGAAATGAAGGCTTAGTGATGGATTTATCAACGGCAAAATCTATTCAGTTTGGGAAACACTCCTCAAGGAGATTAAGGACTGGCTGGGGCATCAGCCAGAGCCATGGGAGAAGGGGTGCAGGGAGCAGCCACGGGGTGTCACAGCTTTCCCATCCAGTGGGTATGCCACGTCCATGAGGCCATGCAGCCCTGGCACAGCTGTGCTTGTATCCACACAGGCAGAGCTGTCGGGAGACAGGGATATTCCTCTGTGGGAGGTCAGGATGGTATCAAGACACAGCTGGCCTCTCACTACAGCCCTCCCAAGAGCCCTCCCAAGGTCATCTCCCCCAGGCAGTGCCAGGCAATGCCACCACTCCTCCTTCAAGCACACTGATGGGAACCACATGTGCCAGGGTAGCACCCAAACCTGTACCACCTGCAGCTGAGGCATTTGTACCAGGCTACAGACGAGGTGCGTACCCCAAAACACACACCTCACTTACAGACTCCCCAGGGGCCCTCCCTGGAGCAGGTCCACAGTGCCTGGGACACCAGGCAGTCACACTGCAAGAGATCTTCCTGTTGGCTGTACCAAGCCATGCAGAAGGGGTGCCTAACCATGGATACCATGGGCCAAACCCTGCAGGCTTTCCACAAAGAGCCCAGGACATTCCACAGCATCAGAAGGGGATGGGAACAGAGAGTGAGAGAGCAGCCTGAGGGGAGATGTGCACAGTGGTTATGCTGCTGGTCCTGCTTCTGGGTGGTGCCAGCCTGGCCCAGACCCAAACCAGCCCTGCCACCAGACCCAGCTGCCCCAGACTAACATCCATCCTCCCCTGCAACAGGGTGGATGCTTACAGAGATGAAATACCCTCATTCCTCAGGTGGCATCCTCCCAGGCTGAGCCTGACTGCCACAACTCTTATTCCACCTGAACCTGCTGAGTACAGGACCTTGGTCACCACTGTCACTCTCATCAGGGCAGGGCACACAGCATGAGGTGTTCACATCATTCCTCCTTTGTTTGATGACATTTTTCCAACTATGAGCCACCAAGAAATTCAGAGACTTGCCAGGTGGACAGCAATGCTACACAAAAAGGTGACACTCACAGCTTGAAGCACAGGAGATGGGTGTTTCGGGTCAAGCTACTGGAAATGGGCCAGTGCTGGGGGGGGGTGGGTGTCTGAAGAGCCCTTCAACATCTCTAGCAAGCAAGTCTAAAAGTGGAAGCTACTCAAATGGTTTGTTTTGTATGCAAATAGTCTCAGTTTGTCTACTTTTGGCCGGGCACTCAGCTGAACAGCGAATGAGGATGGATTTATTCAGCAGAACAAACCAAGCATATTCTCTGGACATCCTTCACGTGAGACCTGCTATTCCGGGGCAGCACTCTGAGCTCTGAGCCAGGAGCAACTTCACTGGCACCACCCTGGAACCAGCTCACACTGCTCCTTGTGCAGGGTGAACCCTGTGACAGCAGCCCCACAGCGTGCATGACATCTCAGCAGCTCAACATTCCCTGGCAGCCCAAGCACAGGGGCTCTGCTTCCTCCATTGGCAGTACTCTGGGCACCACCACACCAGAGGAGGCATTCAACTGTGTGCTCCTGAAATGCCATCCTCACCCCACATTTGCATGAAAATATCAGACCTACTTAAGTGACAACAACATTTCACTCAACCAAATTACATAACCCCGTTTGTTCCCTCTGTTGACCTCCCAGAGATACTTCCACTTTCAAAGCCAGTCTTCACCTCCTGAACAGTACCTAGAAGGACTTTTATTTTAAGCAGAAGATGGGTTACCAACCACATCACTTTGGGTACATGCTGCTTTCATGTGTAGAAGAAATAAGAAAACCTTTATTTTTTCCACCCTAGCATGATCTACCATTTCAAAGTGCTTTCAGCCTTCCTCCAGCGAAACAACCACATGGAGAATCAGAACTCTTAAACACAATGAGGTGAGGAGGAGCTCTCAGCCAACAGGGAGCCATGAAACACTCTCAGATACCTCCTCCAGCCCCACCACAGCAACGGGACCACCACTGCACAAGAACTTGTGGGTGTGTCAGTTCTACAGGGAGGTTTGCTGCAGTTTCTGGTACCACACACAAAGTTATTCTGAAAAGGCCAGCATACATCTTGGGGAAGTTCACCACTAGACAGGCTGGATGTTATCACTGAAACCTTGGGCTGGAAAATCCCCAGACCTCCTGGTGCCACAGCCTGAAATCACTTCAGGCTCATCTCAACCCTCCATCCTTCTGACCAGAAGAACCAAGCTCTCAGCAGGTCACAAGAGAGCAGCTGCAGACCCATTTTTCATTTGCTGGCTACTGCAGCTCCCTTTTCTGATGCAGCAACAGCAAAGTCATCCTTCCATGGAGCAGAGCAGCAGGTGATGTGAGTCAGGTGCCTGGGAAGCCTGTGAGCTCGGCCCCATCGTGCTCACACTGCTCTCCTGAGGCACTGGCTTCTGCCATCCCTCTCAGAAACATCCTTGGCAAGTGGGTAGGGAGGAGGTCGTTGGGGTCTCCCTGTCCACCAGCCACCAGCCCCACGGTGTCACCTCTCTGTCCCTGGGGGCTGTCAACACCAGCACTTACATTTCAGCTACACACCAGCAACAGCAACTCAGAGGATCATTTTCCATGGCTCACCAGGTATCCAAAGCTTTCCATTACTATATTAAGCCAAGATAAATCCTCCTTTAGCCATGTGCCAGAGTCATAAAATTCCCAAAGCCTTGTCTGCGTTGGCTTCCTCTAGAGCCTAAGGAGGATCAGACAGTAAGGGAAAGCCTCTTCAGCGACTAATTAAGCTATTAATAAATCTGTTCAGACTCTCTGGTGTGGAGCCTGGTTTTGAAGTTCCACGCAAGGGGTCAGTGCTGCCAGGAGGGATGGCGGTGGTGTTTGATTTTGCCTCACAGCAGCTGCATTTCCCTCCTGAAGCCGGGTAGCAGAAGCAGGTTGTGGTGGAGCTGCTGTGAAGTCACCAGCTTCTCGGCTGGCGGCAGCTTGGTCCCCTCCGTCCCCACCCGGCTGTGGAGCCCGTCTCTTTGTGGCAGGCTGCAGCGTCATGTGCAGGCTGCAGCTCCCTTCGCGATGAGCCGAACATGGCCACACCGGCTGCTCCCGAGCCATCACGGGAAACCGGGCTGGGCTGCACCCGCGGCTCGGCCGGGCTGTGCCCCTGCCCGTGGCCACAGCCCTGGCATCTTCTCGCCCCTGCAACGCGCGGCTCTGCACAGGCGTCGCTCCCTGCAGAGGCTTTGCAGGAAAAGCGGTCCCGAGACAGCTGTTCAATGCTGCTCGTTAACAGGGGTGCCAGCGGCAGCCGCCCGTTTCCTCCCGGTGCCAACACAGCCACGGCCACGGGCTGCCCGCCGAGGCCATGAACGCAGCCTCCCGTTCCCAGTGAGCCCAGCAGCCACCGGCAATTCCCAGTCCTGGAAGGACACTGGCGCCGCTCCGCCGAGGAAAGGGGCTGCGGAGGGTCCCGGGCTCGCCCCGCTCCCGCCCAAGCAACCAGGGTCGGGGGAACCGGCCGGGCGGGGGAGGCTCTGCCCCGGCCCCCTCCAGCTCCCGAGCTCAGGCTAGGGGCTCCTGGCGGGAGGCTCCCGGTTCTCCGACTCGGCACCCGGTTCTCCGACTCGGCACCGGCCGCGGCTCCGGTGGCATCAGCCCGGCTGAGCGGTGCGGAGGTCCCGGAGCCCCGCAAGATCGGCTCTGGGGAGCCCGCCCCGGCGCGAGGGACCCAGTGGCACCGGCGCTGCTGAGTCACCGGAGCGGGTCCGCCGCACGGCGCAGCTCGCACGGACGCCCGGGACCCCTGCGCCGCACCCGGGCCGTGCCGCCGCGGGGCTGCCCGGCTCGGCCCGGCGGGGAGCGATGCCCGGCCCCGGCGCCAGCAGCAGCCCCGCCAGCGCGGCCAGAGGTGCGGGGAAAGCGACGGGAGAGGGATGGGACGAATGTGGCCAGAAGCCGGGGCCGGGGACCCGGGGCCGGGGACCGGCGCAGGGCGTCCCCCACCTGCTGCGGGTGGGCAGCGGTTTACCCCCCAGCGGCTGCCGCTCACCTTCCGTGGCATAGCTGTGGTCCCGCAGGAAGCTGCCGCTGATCTTGCGGCTCTCAACGTCCTCCTCCATTGACGGCGGGCTGGCGGGCGCGGGGCGTCAGCAACCGCAGCCGCGGATCCATCATCCCCCCCCGCGCCCTGCTCCGGCGGCCGGCCGCGAAATGCGGCGGTGGGGGGGGCGCAGGGGCGGCGGAGCCCGCTGGCTCCTCCCATACGGCACGGAACGGCTCGGCTCTGCACGGAGCGAATCGGCACGGCCTGGTTCGGCATGACACGGGATCGGCACGGTGCAGCGCCGCGCTCCACCCGTCCCGTCGTGCTCGGCACATCCCGGACGGGAGGGGCGCAGCGCTGCCTCTGCCCTTGCCCCGAGAAATGGTCCTGTCCCGGGATACGCCCCTGTCCCGGGATACGCCCCTGTCCCGGGGATGCTCCCGTCCCGACTGCACACCGCTGCCCTAAAGGGGAACGGCGTCTCTTCAGGTGAGTTTTTTGTCCGGGAAGAAATAAGTCTTGGCACTGGCCGAGCCACTGGTGACACAGGAGAAACTCATGGAGGGTTAAGTCCCCAACTCCAATTCTCCGAGCTCCTGCACCCGCAGCCAGAGGTAAAACCTATCAGCAGCCCTCACTCATCAGTGCTGGGCATTGGCTGGGTGCCACAGGGGAGTTGGGCACACATGGACACAGGTCCCACAGCACCTTTGCACTCTGTGCCCACTTGCAAGCACACTAACTTGGCATCCCTTGAGCCTCTCCCAGCACGGGACCAGAGCAGGGCAAAGGAACCATGGAGCTCAGCACCTGCTTTGGCAGAGCACAGCTCTGCAACACCACAGGAGCTGTCCTGACAGCTCGGTGCCCCCAGCAGCAGGTTGCGTTATTGTTACTGGGGCCCATGGGGAACCAAAGGATGTAGGGGAACTGGACAGCAGTGTTGGACAACGCTGTGCTGCAGTGGTGACAGTGCTGTGCTGCAGCTGCAGTTCCCCTCCTAACTGTAGTCACTACTAGAATCTCATGGGGAGGCTGCAAGATTTTACAGCCCACAATATGGTTCTGTGGCAATCACGCTGCCTGCCTGGGAGCTGCAACTGCAGGGGAAGTACCTCTGAGGGAGGAGGATCAGGGATTCCAGTACAACCAGTATGCACAGCTTGTGGACTGGTTGCTCCACAGCACCTCAGCATCATCACTCCTCAGCACTGTCCCACTGCCATATGCCTTCTGGAGGACCATTGTGAGTCCTCTCAGACAAGAAGCAGGAGACAGGAAAAGCTCTTCATGCCCCATGCTGTGACCTGGTGAGGGAAGGTGATGTCCCAGGGTGGGAGCTGCCAGCCCGCCCAGCACACTTGCTGACATGTTGTCATGTAGGGGCTGACATGAAGTGGTGTAAAACTGCACCTTGAAGAGCTCTGGCATTGCTCATGTGTGTCTGTACCTTCAGGGATTTGTCAGTCAACCACAGCACTCCATGGGCCATTCATTGCTGTGGGCATCACTGATGTAACAAGCCAGAAGCAGTCACCAGCCACGCATGAGTCTGAAGGCTCCATGCCCAGAGCCATCACTGGAACATGAGTTCCTCACTGTAATCATGATGCATATCTGGAAGGGAGGCAAACGTAGTGGTGGCTGATGCTGCTCTGGATGAGGTGGCTGAGATCAACAGGTTGGTCTGACTGCCCACTGTGATGTGGTTCAGGACCCAGCCATGATTCCATGGCAAAGTGCAAAGGTGAATTCACCAAAGCTCTCTTGCAGGACAGATGAAGTCACAGCAGTGACATCACCCTTTAAAAACCACCTTCATGTGGCTGGTGGCTCTGGGTGCATGCTACAGCACAGGGAATACAACCACACATGGCACCACAAGACACAACTGCTGCTGGCTCTGGGCTGGGAACTGACACCTCTGTGCTTGTGGTCTCCACAGGGACAGGAAGGGAACAGACTTCCCACATGAAAAGAGAAGGAGAAGAAATGTTAAAACCAACCCAAACTTCACTAGACCCAGGAATGGGATTGCCTCTACCTGCTGGTTTGCAGCTGTGTGAGGCAGAGGAGCATCAAGCTCAAGCTACTGCACTCCAGGAAAGTAAAACAAAGGCAGGTTTTCAATGAGCCAACACTACCATATCTCAGACCTCAGGGGGCATGCCCTGGTCACAAGGCAATACCCAGCCAACCCACAAGCCTCTGCAATGCTAAGCAGTATCATTTAAGAAGTACAAACACAAACCAAAACCCCCTTCTCCTTCTTAGCAGGCTCCATCTCCACTCTGTTTCCATTCCAACAAGTGCCAAGCCCTTCCTCCTTTATTAACCAGAAAAAATCTGCCCATTGTGCAAGAATTAAAATTATGCATGCACAAGTCCTGCAAAGTTTCTCTGCACCCCCTGCCACTGCCACACACCAGCCACCTGCTTGTCATGCATGGCACATAGGAGCTGCATCAGGAAATCCATTTATCCTCAGCTCTTTAAAGCCCAGGTGCAATAACTGTGAACACATTCGCTGTCCTGAGCGGGGATCCATTTGCAGATTAAATTCGCCAAAGGTCAGCTTGTAGCTGCCACAGTTCTCCAAACCCCCAGTGCCTGCCCTGTTACAGGCTCTGACATCTCCTGAAGAGCCAGAACACTTTCCACTCCGCTGATTTTTGCTCCAGTTACGAGAGGCTGGAGAGCTCCCGTGTGCAGGTTTCTGTGGGGCCGAAGCAGCGTGTCAGGAATAATTGAGTCAAACCCCTGGTTTTATGCTCAGCACAAACTTCCTCCATCCATTCACTCTGCCCTCACATCCACGGGCGCTAAATCTGTTCTCCTCATTGCTGCTCTGGGTTACAGCACTAGCCTCGTGGTTTTGACCATTAAATGTATTATTAGATAACAGAATTTCTGTTAAACTTGTGGGAGTTACATCTGTTGATGAGCTGAGGGCTGGCACGGTGCCACTGCCAAGGGGTGCAGCCTGTGGCAGCAGCCCTGCTGGCAGCCCATGCAGGCAGCCCTCCTGACCTAGTCCAGCTCGCACTGCTGCTCAGGTCCAAGCTTTGCTCTGGCTGAAGGTTCTGTCACAAAAGTGATGTTCTGAGAAGGAGAGCAGCTAAAGCCCTTTCACCATTTCTCTCATCAGGTCCAGTTCTCAGTGCATTTATGAATGTGCTCCACACCCCTTGGCTTGCAGATTCCAGTAGAGAGCACTTCCAGTAGAGAGCGCTTCCAATCTGAGCAGCTAATTAAGCAGCACAAATGGGGTAATTACATTCCTATTACCCCACATGCAGTCAGTATCAGCCAAAGGGATGACCCAAAGGGAAAGGAGCTGTCCCTTTGCTGAGCCCTGTGCTTGTCCCCACCACAATGCCCAATACTCTGAAGCCTTCTCAAAGCAGCAGCTGGTCCAACACTCTGGTGGTTCAATGCAGAATTGAGGTGCAGACAGCAAGGCAGGCACACTTCTTTCTGAAGGACCACCAGCACTCCAGCCCTTCACAGAGCTGAGCATCCTGAGGAATCAGCATTCCCTGTGCACAGCCTGGGAGCCCAGGGAAGGCTCAGGAAGCACACCAACTTGTGATGGTCAGCAAAGACCATTCCCATCCAGCCACTGAGGGGGACACAGTGCAAGTAAACATCCTGCTGAAGGCCTCGTACAGGGCTCTTCACTTGCAGGCTGGGCTGTTGCATGGTCACCAGAGAACATCTGTGAATCCCACTGCACGTTACCAGGCTCCTGAGCTTTCTGCACATTCCCCAGTCATGCTCTGAAACTATGCCCTTGGGTTTCTCCTCCAGCACACCAGACAAGTTAACTCAGATGCCACTATATTAAGTAATTTTGCTCCTCATGTTTTCACCTACAAGTCACATAAGCAAGCTGAGTAGGCTGCAAACCATGTCTGGGATGATGTCCCAGGCACATGAACCTTAATTAGCATGGCTGCAGGAAGACCAAGATCAAGAAAACTGGGACATCAGGTCGTGGGCAGCAAGCAAACTGCAGCCCTCTTGTTCACAAATGACAGAGTGAGGGTCAGGACCTCAGGGCAGAAAAGGGAAGAATCAGTTCATTGAATGCAAAGGAGGGAAAGACTTCTGCCTCCCAAAGGTTGAATGGTGAATGGATCTACTTGGCCTTCACCCCTGTGCTGTGCTGTTCCTGGTACTGGTACAAGCTGTACATGATTAACTGCACACCAGTAATGAGTGAGGCCACACACCCAGCCTGGCTGGGGGAACAGCTGCTCCCCAAGTGCCTCCTCTTCTTCAATGACACTTACCAGTCCTGTGGTATTTTAGCAGGAATTTCTACATTTTTACTCTCTGCCCACTAGCAGTTCATTCCAGGCTCTGAAAACAGCCTCCCTCTGCCCATTCACCGCTTCTGCCCTTTTGTCAAGCAGCCCCAGCCAGTGCTCCTCACCCAGGTTCTTCTGAGGCGACACTTTGCTCTCCCCTCGTTGTACCCAAACAGCTACAGCAGAGCCAGTGGGACATGCCTGTCAGTGCAAATGACACACATTTTGCACAGGCAGTGTCAGATTTTGCACATGTCAGTGTGTCTCTGTGTAACCATGCACATGCTGCACGTGCAGTATGGACAGGTCACAGAATCACAGAAACTTTCAGGCTGGAAAAGACCCTCAGGATCACCAAGTCCAACCAGTAACCCTGCTCTACAAGGTTCACCCCTAAACCATATCCCCAAGCACCACATCCAAATGACCCTTAAACACATCCAGGATTGGTGACTCAACCACCTCCCTGGGCAGCCCCTCCCAATGCCTGATCACTCCTTCCCTGAAAAAAATCTCCTTAATGTCCAGTCTAAACCTACCCAGTTGCAGCCTGAGGCCATTCCCTCTTGCTCTATCACTAATTACCTGGGAGAAGAGACCAGCACCAGCCTCTCTACAACGTCCTTTCAGGAGGTTGTAGAGAGCAATGAGGCCTCCCCTCAGCCTCTTCAAACTCAACAGCTCCTTCAGTCACTCTTCATAAGATTTATTCTCCAGGCCCTTCCCCAGCTTCACTGCCCTCCTCTGCACTCTCTCCAGCGCCTCCACATCTCTCTCGTACCGAAGTGCCCAAAACTGGACACAGTACTCAACGTCTGGCTTCACCAGAGCTGGGTACAAGGGGACAATCACCTTACTGCTGCTGGACACAGCATTTCTAATCCAAGACAGGATGCCATTGGCTTTCTTGACCACCTGGGCACACTGCTTGCTCATATCCAGTTGCTTGTCAATTAGAATGCCCAGGTCCCTTTCTGCTAGACAGCTGTCCAGCCACACTTCCCCTCATGTTCCCACGAGCTCTGGATGCACCAAATGGGGCCAGGCACGCTCACATCAAACCCACCATCTCTGATGGCAGTAGAACCATCTGGAAATAGCAGCTTTTCTTAAGCCAAGGCATCTTTCTCTTTCCCACGTCACTCCTGCAGCACAGCCAATGCCCTCACCATGCAGCTGTGATGAACACAGCGCTTCCAGGAGAAACATGTGAGGAGGTGCTTCTTCTTCCTTTACTCTGCAGATGATCCAGCCATAATAAACTCTTTTTTTTTCCTATGCTATTACAAATTCTATTATTTCTACATCCACTGCAGAACATGTACAATGCCCCAAACATGGAATGAGGCACAGGATATTTCATGAGGGTCCGAGACTTGAGTGCCCTTTCAAGGCTACAGGGCGAAGTATTTGTCACATGTTCCTCATATCAGAGATATAATTAGCTTAAATACTTACACAGTAAATAGGATTTGCCACTTCTGAGGATTAAGGCCACATGTTACAGCACCAGTGCATCTGAATCAGTTGAGCACAGTCTATGCTAAGGAAAAAGTTTTTGCTTTAAAACAGCTACTCTTAGCAGAGCTGGAGATGAGATCTTCTGTCAGCACTGAGGTCCTGTTTGTCCTTTTGGGTTTTAATGGAGTACAAACTCCACCACAGCCCACAGTGGAAAGCCAAAGCCTGCCTGGTGCTGGCTGGGCATCCAGTCATGAAACACCAGCGTGAACACTAGCACAGGAGGTCTCCTGGGGACTGCAGGTCTATATATAGAGCACACAGCACCATGCAATAACACAAATACTGGCGCCTTGCCCCTAAGTGCTCAATGACTGCTGCAGAGAAATGCAATACAAAGGACAAAGACGACAGCAGAACATTGTTCATGAGATAACCATTACAGGATTTCTAAGGCTGAATAACTAAATTTAGTGAGCACAGAATGGAAAAAATAAAGTCAGTAGTTTGTTTCTTTGATTCCTTCCTTGGCCTATTTTGAGTTGGTGAAGATAATCACATGCTAATTCCACTATTTTATACCAAGACACAGCTCCCAAAATGGTCTGCATTAGGCAAGGTCACCTACTGGAGGGGAACATAAACTCACATATGTATTTGAGAGGAATAGGCAGTGAGTGTAAAGCTCTGCTCATCTTCAGCTGGTTGCACAGCCCAGCCAAGCACACCCCCAGTACTGTCTGCTCACCACACAGACCTTGTCCCCATTGGGGTGCAGGGACCAGTAGCTGCTGGCAAGAACGTGGATGGGAGCTGCCCTCCACAAACTGCTTCATTCAGCACTTCCTTGCTCAAAAAACTTCAGTCATCAAAGGCAACAAACAACTCCATGGAGCCAAGATGACAATCACCCACCACAGTAGTAACAGAAACCCAACCCCCGAATCTTTGGAAAGCTCTCCAAAGCCTGCACACTGTTCACCTATCAATCAGCTGCAGGATCAAAAGTGACAAACGGAGAAACCAAGATCAGTTTGAGTGCAGATAAAAGCTGTATTTTTGCTGAGCCCTCAGACACACCCCATACACCCTGGGGGGAGGTGTGATTTGGCAGGATGACTGTTTAGTTCTGTCCAGTTACTATTAAATACACAAAACTCTATGTGGTCCCAAAGGTGGACTTGAGTTGAACGGACATATGCCCACATGAGACACCTACACATCTAGGTCATTTTGAATCCTGTCTCCTGAGCTGCAGTTCCTGCACTGCCTTCATTTAATCTGGACCTGGACTACATCAACAGGTAATGAAATCACACTGAAGATTAAATTGGGCACATCTTGTAACACAAGCACAGCACTTTTCACAGCATTGTGAGCTTGGTGCTGGGGTCAAAACCATTCTGCTTGTCCTCAAATGTCGTCAGGCAGCAGAAGGAGAACACCAGATGCAGCTTGGCCACGCTTGTAAGGTGAAAAGCACAGAGGCTGATCAGCCAGAGGATTAATTCCTCAAAGCAAAGGAAGCTGCATGTCTGGTGAAACAGCCACTGGGACCTGTACTGGGATCAGCTGAAGCTTCCCAGACATTGGAAGGATGGACAGGGTCTCAACACCAGGCTGCTGGGTAACACAGAGCTGGGTGAGGACAGAGAAAGCAGTTGTTGGCTGCACCACTGAAAGCACTACCTGGAAGAGGTGATCTGCCTGTCGACTGCTTCAGCGTTCACAGGGGTTTGTGAATTTGTGGTGATACTTCACAAAGCCACACCAGCCACAGGTGAAGGAAGGGCTGGCACCTGATAACCATGTTGGCTCCCAGCTGCCCTGGCAGCAGGACAGTCTGTTGGCAGTGAACTGCAATGAGCTGAGCCTGAAATCCAGCTGGAAAGCCAGCCCAGCCTCCTGCATGCTCCGGTGGACTCAGGATGTATTTTAAGCATGAAACTCTTCTGGTATGGGAAAAAACACCAGAAGTCATTACAGCAGGCTTTGCTTCACCCGACCCATTGGGACCACGTGGCCACATGCCTCAGAGGCACAGCTTGGATGCCTCACAGGATGGCAGCTGTAGCATGGGGACTGCCCTTGAGCCCCTGTCCAGGAGACATGAGCCCAGAGCCCAGGATGGGAGCGCTTAGGGCCCATGGCTGTGCCCAGGCCTGCATGTCAGCATGACCCTGCACCATACTCATGTCATGCCTGTGTCTGCATACAGTCACACACTGTTATAACAGCCTACAAAGAAAAACCCTTAAGAAGGGAACCTTCCAGCTTAAACCATGTTGGAAGCACCTGAGCAGTACCTGAGGGTCAAGGAGTGTTGTGCTCCCCCAGTTCGACTTTCCTCACATGCACAGGCTCTAAATTCAGTCCTCAGTGCTTCATCCCCATGACTTAGTGCCTCAAACTGGGAGCAGCACATGAGGGCACACAGGGTGGCCGGGGCTGCAGCCCTGCAGTCAGGCACTGCCTCAGCACAACCCTGCCCTCCCACCTCATCCCATTGCATTCAACTCTCCAAACACCTCCAATTCCACACTGGGATTTCATCAATGGCTCCTGGAACTGCAATTCCTGCTGCACAGGACCTCCAGGTATCTCCAGAGGAAATGGTAGCATTGGGAAACACAGGGCTGGGTCTGGCTGGAGCACCCATCCCTGTGTGTGCCCCAGTGTCTGGCTGCTCTAGCACAAAACATAAATAACCTGTTTTCAGTGTCCCAGCACAAGGGACTGAGTTGTCACCAGTGAAAATGAACCTTGCAAAGTCCTGCTCTGCTCTGCCAGCCTCTTGCCACCACCCAGGACAACAGAGCTCAATCTTCTGTTCTTCCCCTCAGTCACTGCACAGGAGCAGCTCCCAGACAATGCCACATCCCAGCACTGGAGAAGTCCTCTCTCTGGTGTGTATTCATTTACATCAGTTTCCACTTCTGGAAATCTCCAGGAGGAAGATGGGATGTGAGAACGACGCAGGGATATAAGTGGGATGGAACAACACATCACAGGCAGAATAAACATAGAGAATGGCTCAGGACAGGAGCCAGGTCTGTGCTCTCCTTACACCGAGCCTTCACAAAACACAAACCCAGTGGTGCTCTGGACAATGATTATGAAGGACAGCTTAGGGGAGAGAATAAAAAAAGACAACACCACGGGGAGCCACAGAAGTCTGCACGATTCTCAGAGCACTAGAACTGCAAACCCAGTATTTGTGTGTCACCAGGATTTACATATAATCTACCTCATGTCATTTGGAAAAACAAACCTGGAAAAGTGTTAATTAATAAAAGATATCATGTCTTATTAACGTTCATGCAGTAATTACAAACACCACAAATCCGTCTGTTAAGTAGTCGGCAAACAAGACAAATGACTGTGTTACGTTAAACGGATTACAAAATGCCTGAGGGAAGGAAACCTCCCAGCCCTGACCAAGCCATGGCTCCAGCAGCAGGTGGGTCACACAGGAACATCAGCACGTCTGCGCTCACACACCAGCCTGCCCCCCCCACCCCCGCCAAAAGCCTTCTCCCGAGCGCCACACAGCAACAGCATAAGCAATGAGGTCCGTGTGACACTGTGTGGATGCACAGTGAAATGTGACAGTGTGATCATTACCATCTTATACTGTCCTTTAAAAGAAAATCACTCCCTGAGCCCTCCCCAGCAGGGTGAGACTGAAGCAACATGCAAAGTAACACCAAATCCAATTGCCCCTGTCCACATGGGAATCCAGTTGCTTTAATTCAATTTGATAAACCAAACTGATGTGATTCCTGTCATGTTTTTGAATGATTTCTGAACGTTTAAGGCAAGAAACACTCGCACATGGAGAGTAATTGATTCATTAGCATGAGCATCCCCCACCCATCAGCACGTTCTCTGGACACAGCGCTGTGCTGAGGCATGAAGCACTGAACACCCCATTCTTCGTGCAATGTATATGCCAAACTGCATTCCAACTGACCTGCAGTCTTACTGTGAGTACTCACCTAAACCAAACAACTGTGCTAATTAAGAAAAGGTATTTGAGTGGCATCACCCAGAGTTCACAGAGATTAGTAACCCACTCCACACCCTCAGAAGAGTGTCCTGGGCAACACCCAGCTGCGCTGCAGGCACCAGCATCTGCAGCTCTGGGTCCCCACCAGCCTGTCCCAAGCATTTCCCATGCTTCATCTCTCTTTGCCCTTCTGCTCCACTCTATAGCTGACCAGAGAAGAGTCAGTTATAACCCTGCAGAGCCTGTTTCAGATCCATGCACGCTATCATGTGGAACTCTTGCCAACAGCCTGTGGCAAAGAGGCTCCAGTGCTCCATTTTCTGAGACCTAAATTGAAGGAACAAAATGTCCAAACAGCCATGTTCCTTCACTCCTGCCCTCAGATAATCTGTGTCAGAAAAATGTGGCTATGACATTCTATCACAAACCCTCCCTGTGGTCTCCTCAGCCTCACACATGTGAAATTTTGTCAGCATGAATTTTATGGCTTTTAAGTTTAGACAACAGGGAGAGTGAAGCCCAGCAAACCTGCAATGCTTTTCCTCTCAAGGACAATCATCCTTGGAAAATCACAAAGCCAGCACAAAAACAAGACGGTTTGAGGGCAGCCCAAGCAGTGGAGGACTGTAAATGGATTATCTGCAGGCAATGTGCAGAACCCCCGAAGAAGAGGAAAAGCTGTTTGCCTCCCCAGTGAGAAGACAGGGCAGGCACAGGACCCCTTGGGGCCACGCCATGGGTCTGGGCAGTCTCTGCTCACCCCTATGCAGGGCCAAGCCTCTCTTCTTGCTCCGCACCAGGCACCCTCAGGTGCTGCTTGTGCACCAGGAGCTGTCACTGCAGTCCTGAACCTCTCCTGAAAATGAGCACCTCTGGGTGATTCCTGACCCTCTCCCATCACACTGCAGAGCCTCCACTCAGGCTAGGAGTCCCGCAGAAGCACCCCCAGGCCCCATGCTGGGCATGTGGCTATCCCAACCATGGGCAGCAATGGCCCACAGTGGTTCCCATTCCCATGGGAACACCACAGACAAGAACAAGCACGTGGCAGCATTTTGTCTCCCCAGGCACAAACACTTGCCTCTCACTCAGGCTGCTCCTGTTTCTAATCAGTTGGATTATTTGTTTTCTTCTCCGATTATTCTGTCACCTCAGGTTAACAGTGTGGATGGAGAGAAGCTTACACTGCTATTAGGTCAGTCAGGTCAGTTAACCTTTTTTCAAGAGAATAACATCCAGCTATGTGGCAGTGGGTCAAAAGATGCACCTTGGTGGGTTTTCATCGTGGGTTAGTGGTGGGTTTGTTGCCATCTGCTTGTGACTTGCTCACTCATTTCAGCTGAGGAATGTTGAATTTAAAGGCAGAATCAAGGCAAAAATAAAAGAGAAGCCTCCTCATCAGCTTCTGCTTTTGAATGCACTGGTTTTGTTTTGAAATTTCCACTTCAGGACCGTTACTAAGAAACCAGATTACCGAGCAATAACAGCAGCGTGCAGACTGGTGTCAATCCAGGATCTGCACACACGTGTCTGCCTGTCTGCGTGGGCGTGCATGGATGTCCCACGGCTCGAAGGAGGAAAGAGAGCTCCAAGCTGAGTTCTGCCTCACAGACGCTGCTCTTGGACCAACACACTTCTCAACTCGCTGCTTCCCAACGTCTAGGGATCACTGCTGTGCTGTAAACTGATCCAGCCCAGACCAAGGGATGGAATCCCTACGGTCACCCATTGTAGTAAGTCCTTTCTCACTGGGTAGCTCAGGCTTTAAAGCCAGGCTTCCAATGCTACTGGAGTACCAAGGTACTCAGAATTTCACAGCCCCAGAAGCTGGCAGCATCTTGGTTTCTGAGCAAGAGAAGTGCAGAAGGGAGAGACTTAGAGCAGTCCAGGCAAAACCTGAAGATTTATTATGCATTTATTGTATGTGGTTACCCTATGAGATGGCCAATATCCCTTCAAACCTCTCAGAGCACAGCCCAGCTCCACAGGGCCAGGATCTCCTACAGAAGCATCTGGAGGATACAACCTGTCAGCTGTGCCTTTTGCACAGGCCAAGTCCAGCCATAGTGCTAAACAAAGCTCAGTGAGTGCTGAAGTAAAGGGCATCAGCACTGCTATGAGCTGCTGCACTACTGGATGTGCTGCTCACAGTAACTTCTGGCTCTCATGACATTGCTTCCTCTGCAAAAACTAAAGATATCCCCTGGTTACAATGCAAACAGGATCAATAAAGACAAAAAATCGAGAAATGTAAATCCTGTGCCTGACTCTATAATGTTTTAAAATAACCTTCATCAAGTTCCCTGCCCTTTCAGATACAGAGACTTTATGCCTAGACCACCAGTGAGCAGTAACCAAGTGTTCAGCCCATGGCTGTGACAAGCTCCAAGACTCACCATCTCCAGATGGCCAAGAGGACCTCCCTCTGCCCACAATCCCACAGAGCTGGAACCTCCAAAACCCCCAGACCTCAGCCAGATCTGGTGGAGCAGAAGCAAGTGCCAGGAGTACAGGACGAAAGCATGTGCCACACTGACACATGCCCTGAGTGTGACCTTACAAACCCCACTTCCAGAGGAAACCAAGACAAAAAGTCATACCGCTGTGCCACACTGCACAGAAAGGAACAAAAGCAGCCAGCAGCACCAGAAAACGAACCCGTACAGGGACAAAAACTGATGATGAAGAACACAGGACTCTGTAAGAACCCACTAATGTAAGTGATTAATTATAGTGCTGCCCAGACAAGAGGTGGCCTACAACAGCAGCCAGATGACCGCTCTCAAATCATCTGCTGGAAAAGGAAAAAGAAGCAAAGAGTGCTGAGCTGTATACTGGAAATGTATCACTAAATGCCACGAACCCGGGTTTGAAAGGAACTGCTGATTGTGAATAAATACACCATATGGCTTTACAAAGCTGATAGCACATTTATCTCCCAAATATAGCACGATCTGCCTGTGACAGTCTGGGCTGCTTTTAAAATCCACATCAGAACATTGTTTGGAGTATAGTATCAACCAGGATTCATTGGTTGCTGTTGAACAGTCACGGGTGTAGGGCTTTCATGGTCAGAACAGGGTCCTGTGGATGGCGATTACCCCTGCACAGCTTCACCATTGCATCAAACCATTTCAGGAATTGCTGGGACTTTCCTGGTGAGCTGGCTTTAGCAAAGCTGCCTGCAAAGAAGAGAAAGGTTAGACCTCAGGATGCTGCTTCTGTGAATGTTCCTGTTGACAGGAGAGCTATGACCCCTCATGCCCTCTGCCAGTGCAATGGCTTGTGACATTTCTGGGCTACCTCTGGCTACTGACCATCAGGTCTGGCAGCCCAGGGTAGCAGCTAAATATGCCTCTACATTTCATCACAGGCACTGAGCTGTGCCTCTGGTGTGTGCCAAATGCAGCCTGTGCTGTAGGGGGAACACAGCCTTACTGCCTTGGGATTGCAGATCCAGCAATCCCACCAACCACAGGCAAAGCTGTCCATGGTGGAGCCCAGAAATAGACACAATTTCCCCACTTTCCCTTACAGGTAGGTCACCCTGACCACATTTCACCATCTTGCATCTCCCAAAATGCTTGAAATAACTGCACTTGGAGCCAGGCCCCATGCCAGAGCTCAGGCGCCCAGCCAGCTGCTTTCCCTCTCTCCCACTCAGAAGCATCTCTAGCTGTGCAACCCTGCAACCTCAATGAGGTCTCTTCAGAGCGGGAGGGATGACAGAAGGTACCTTTGTGCTGATTTAAGCACTAACTAAATATAGATGACATGGGAACACTGGGAAGCACAGCTGAACCCATCTGTAGTGAGTGAAGAGCAGTCACACAATAGAAACATCTCTAGAGCCCTGGAAACATGCTGCAAACGTGCTCTCTCTTTGCTGGAGCAGGTTTGATGTGCAGATCACAGGAGGCCTACCACCAAGAGCCCGATGCAGGGGGTTTGCTGAGCAGCACAGAGGGATGGGGAGCAACTTCCCGACCCAGACTGGGAAAGAAGGAAAATCATCTTCAAAGTCCTCTGACAGCAGGATGCACACCCACAATCACAAGTATTTCTGACAAACACACACACAGCGACATTTTTTGTAACGAAGGAACGTGCTGCTCTCAGCCTCCTGCGGGCACCTGTCATGAGAGCACGCAAGGGCAGGAGCGAGGTCCCACCGAGCCGCGGGTGCGACAGGCCAGCGCCGGACCACCGGTGGTTGGTGCCACTCACGGGTGCGACTCCACTCGCCATGCCGGGCAGTGAACCGACAAGGGCGGCGGGCTCCCGAACAGCAGAGAGCTCGGCCACGGTCACGTTTACCGGCGCCGGAGCCCTGCCGAGTTCCCCACGGAGCGAGCGCTAGCCCTGCTTTGCTTAGAGCCGGCCCCGGTCCCGGCCCTGGCCCCGTCCAAGGCTGGGCCCGCTGCAGGTACCACCGAGGCGGCTGCCAGTGGCACCTTCACCGACCACGCCGTGCTCGGTTCTCTCCTCCGCGGGGGCAGCGACTGCCCAGCTGATCCGAAGCTACCAAGAAAGGCCGAGTGGCACCGAGCCAGCATCCCTCGCTGCGGGGAAGCGGCAAGGAGATTCCCCGAGGGTGCCACCCAAACCGCCCAGCGTACCCCGAGACGTGCCGGGGGACCCTGCCCCGGGAAGACCCTGCCAAGCCAGGCCCAGCGCCCCCGGCACCGGCAGACACCGCCCCCGCCCGGCAGCCGCTGGGACTCGCGGCGGGCGGAGCGGGGCGGAGCGGAGCGGGGAGGGGCGAGGAGTGCCGAACAGCGCCGGCAGCCGCGGCTATGTCCTATGCGGGGCAGTGCCAGCTCGGCACGGGCAGAAGTAGTAGGAACGGGGCAGGACTCGGGGATATCTGGGGCTCGGCGCTCGGCTCTGTCTGGCAGGACGGGCCGCAGCCACCGGCAACGCCGAGACGAGTCCGAAAGCTGCGGGTCTCGCCCGGAAGGAGTAAGGGGGACAGAGCCTACTGACAGTGCTGGGGACAGTCCTGGGTTCAGTTTTGCCGACAGTCCCTACCGACACGCGTCTCGGTGACAGCAGCACCACGAGCCGGGAGAGCAGGGCTGCCGCAGGGCCCGACCCCCGCTTGTGTCCCTGACCGGGTCTGTGACTCCCTCTCGGCCGGTACAGCCTCCAGCTCTGCCAGTTACTGCCGCACGGGGCATCCCGGAGCTCCTCATCAGATCCACTCAGGGCAAGGTCCATTATCTCTCGGGATGAAGAAGTCCAGAGTCGTTCCAGAGGCTCGCCCTGCCCTTCAGCTACAGCATGTCTGCCCCTCACAGCTGGCACTGCACAGGGGCTGGGTAGCATAGGGAGGTCATAAGATCACAGAACCATTTGGGTTGTAATAGACCTTTAAGATCATCTCATCCAACTGTTCTAACCCATGTCCCTCAGCACCACATCTCTGCCTCTTTTAAACACCTCCAGGGATAGGGATTCAACTACCTCCCTCAGCAGCCTGTTCCAGTCTTTGATAATCCTTTCAATGAAGAAGTTTCTTCTCACGTCCAACCCTGGGGCAACTTGAGGCCATGTCTTCTCATCCTATCTCTTGTTCCTTGCAAGAAGAGACCAATCCCCACCTAGCTCTAACCTCCTTTCAGAGAGTTGTAGAAAGTAAGGTCCCCCCTCAGCCTCCTTTTCTGCATCTTCTGTGGGTGAACAGGAATGGAGAGAAACAGATGTGGCAAAACCAAGGCCCTGAGTTCAGGAGGATGTGAAACAGCTCTTACACACCGTGCTTTGTTTTGCCCTTATGCCTAGGACTTTGGAGAGGGAGTTTGCTTCTTTTCCCCCAGCAACAATTCCTTTGTGCACAACTACCCAAAATTAACCTCACTGGATGCAATGGAAGGCCCAGACCAAGTGGTTGGGTCCCTGCTCACAGCATGACAAATGCAAGAGCAAAGATTAGAGCAAGTCTGATGTTCCTCACTAAAAAGCAAGGGTTGATATGGCACTGAGACAGAAATTAAAGAACAGCTAAATCAGGAAATGCAATTATTGCAGAAAACTCAATCTTAACTCAATGTTCTCCCCATCAGCCTTAAACTCATGGCCTTCCCTTCATGTAATTATAGACTATTAGTTACACCAAACCCTATTTGCATAGTTACACAACCTCGCTGTACCTCCAACACACAACCCCTACTGTAGCATTAATGCTGCTCCAGATTTAATTGATGTGGGGTTTACTCCAGGGTAATTCAGGACTTCAGTGAAGCTCCTGACTGCTAGTGCCTGATTAACTCGGGTCAGAGCCATCCGAAAAATAAACCCACTTGTGTTCAGCACAGCAGGGACAAAACTAAGCAGCTGATGGTAAGTGGAGGGGCATTGTAACAACAAAGCTAAAGTGTCCAGAAAGAACAAACAGAAATTACATATTCCAGGTTCACTCCAAGCTAAGGATTTGGACTGTGATGCCTGCTGTCCCAAGAGCTCTTCAGCACCCAGAGCAAGGTTTGCTCTGCAAAGCCTCACGCAGGGACAGAGTGCAAGCCAGAGGAGGGAGACAGCCTCAGCTTGCTGGTCCGTGGACATTGAACATCCCAGACCAGGGTCACTGCTGAACATGGATCTAAATCTCAGCACTTCCCAAGCAAACCTTCCCTCACTTCACTAACTGTCCTATTCAACTGAGCTACAAAATGGTCAGAGGTAAAACCTGAACCTGCTTCTTGTGGTCACTCAACACAGGAATCCACTGCCTGCAGCCTATCAGAAAACAATCATTTTTATTTTTCACATGCATCAGCCAAAATATTCCAAGGCCAAAAGCTCAGCCTTGAGGTGCCCCTAAGGTAGAGAGCTTAGTTTTAAGGTGCCTCTGGCTGAGCTTTTATGTTAATGATCCAAAAAAAGCTAAGCCTCTAACTTTAGGGCACTTTTGAGCTAAGCTTTAAAATCAATTCAAATGTAAATGATTAAGCACCTTGGCCTTTGTGTCACCTCCACTGGAGCCTCCAAAAGCAACAGATTAACTGATGAACCATGGGTGCACACCTAGCTCTGTGCTGGGACCAGGCCAGCTGCCACCAGACCAGTATGGAATCGTACACTCATAGAATCACAGCATAGTTTGTGTCAGAAGGGACCACCAAAGGTCAGCTAGTCCAACCCCCTTGCAGTGAACAGGGACATCCTCCACTAGATCAGGTTGCTCAGAGTCTCATCATGCCTGACCTTGAATATCTCCAGGGTTGGGGTCTCAACTACCTCCCTGGGCAACCTGTTCTAGTGTTCCACCACTCTCATGGTAAAGAAGTTGTTCCTAACATCCAATCCATGCCCTGGGATAACTTCTTGGCAGACAGTGGGGAACCAAGGGCTGTCTGTATCTGTGGCAGGGTGGAATGGGGCTGCATCAGGGGCTGGTGCTCATCCTCATCACAGTCAGGCTCCAACCTGTGCCTCTGCTCCCAGGAGTCAGAGCTCCCAGCCAGAGGCACAGCCAAGAGGACAGTGAGTGCAGCCACTATGATAATGTGATAAACAGTTGAGATGTTGACCAAGGAGACTTGGACCCAGATGACAGCCTGTGGTGACTGTACAGCCAGCCCTTGTTTCCATCCCTGCAGCTGTGATTCATGACCTTCCCGTGCTCCCCGCACTTGTTGTTCTCCAACACGAGTCACATTTGAGCAGTACTGCTCCTCTCACAGCTGCCTCTTATGGCAGAAGGATGAAGCACAACAGGGTACCAGAGCCCTTCGTCACCCTCAGCAGCTCTCCCCACTGGTATCTCACACAGGCTGGCCCTACGCCTTGTGCACTGTCTTGGTTCTGGGTACCCTGGCTACAGGAAGCTCTATTTCTCTGATTTCTATTTCCCAGCCAAACAGAAATCTACCCACAGTACAATGTGAAGCTGTTTTGTCCCCCCATGAGAAAGAAAACAATCCAGCAGCAGAATTCCACACCCATACTTACAAACCTTATACTTGGCCAAATACTGTTTGTAATGCTTCACCATCAAAACTTTTTATAAGCTGCTGATTTACTCATTCCAAATTATTTGCACAAATAAAGAACATTCAGAAATGAGCTGCAGATCAGTAACAAGCTCCTGGGGGACTTTTCAAAGCCAGAAATACCAAGACTTGCTGGTGCAGAACCACCAGTGAATTTATTGCTCGTACCAGTACTGCTTGAGCCTCCTCACAGCCACGACTGAGCTCCAACCCTCTGGCCTAAGGTGACTGGAGGTAATAAAACGGTACAAAACCCACAGCATGTCTTTTTGTGGGGCCTGGCTTGAAAGCAGCAGTGCCTCTTTGGTGTGCACCTCCTCAGCTTGCTCTCACTGGACTGCCCAGAGTTTCAGCTCTGCAGCATCAACTCTGCACCATTATTTTTCTGTCACAATTAAAAATAATAATAATAATAATAATAATCTAGACTCTAGAGCAGTAAATGTACATGTTGGATAAAGTATTTCATATTAAATAAAGATGAATATTTAAATGATCCCTAACTAACACACTATTGCACAGACATCCCACCACTGTAGTGACGAACAGCTGCACTTACCAGAGTGATCTGAGACCTTCAGCCTAACTCAATGTCAACCAAATCTGGAAAAAAATTAAGTTACTGAAAATGTATCCAAGGTGTTGGCCTGTCAAATTAACAATGCAGTTAAAGATCACACACAGAGAGTGACAGATTTCAGGACAGGAAATAGCTACTACATGTCTAAGCATCACTTAAAGTATCCAAAAGAATCAATACTTCCACAGGAAGAGCCAGCACTTCAAACCCTCCTCACAAAAGTGCACAAACACACATTTCTGGTTTAATTCTGGGAGAAAAACACATGCATGACTAAAAGTTTGGCAATTTCATGACCTCAGAGAACTCACTTCCCATCTTTGTGCTTGCTTCCGCCTCTGCAGGAAAGGAGATTGTTTTCTTGATTCAAAGGTTTTTCTCTGAAGGGTTGCTTAGCTAGGGGTTTAAATGATCTTTGATATCCTGGTGTTGAACATGTTGCTGATATAAAAAAGGTTTGCATTTAAGCCCCAGGCACAGTGTGACCAGCACAGCTGTGTTCACTCTGAAGGGGTTTATTTTGCAACCACACAGCCTT
The DNA here is from genome assembly GCF_014839835.1 of Dryobates pubescens. Classification (NCBI taxonomy): domain Eukaryota; kingdom Metazoa; phylum Chordata; class Aves; order Piciformes; family Picidae; genus Dryobates; species Dryobates pubescens. The sequence goes on from NC_071627.1 coordinate 13,959,512, forward strand.
CCCTGCTGCAGCCTCCCCACAGTCCTCACAGACCTGACAGGAGCACACACACACTTCTCCTAGGGCACCAGCCCCTCCGTCACTCTGCCCCTTTTCAGCAAACAGTGAAGGACTGGAAGCTCACAGGGCAGGCTGGGATGTGTTTGGATCGATTTTCAGTGCCCACACCACCTTGAGAAGAAGGCAGACTCAGATAGTTGTGCTGCATCTTAAGTAACAGACCAAGAACTGCTTTCCTGCAGCAACGTTCCTCCCTGTTCTGGCACAGCTCCGCAGAAGCAATCAGGGTCCCAAGGGCAGGGTGGTGGGTTCAAGTTCTGTCAAACTGCTCAGCCAAGCTACAGTCTCTCGGGTCAACAGAACACAGCTTGTGTCTTACGTGCTGCTAGGCTGACTGAATTCGAACATGCCATGCTGCTCACACATCTGGAGGCCTCACTGAGCTGTGCTGCTGAAGCCCAGGCAGTATTTCCACAGGATCTTCAAACACAGGTGCTGTACTCATGCTAGGGCATGCGCCCTGGTATGGGGAGGACTGGCATTTCTGGACAGCACCAAGTACCAGCAGTGAGATTGCAACAAGAGGCCAGACAAGTGAAACCAGCACACTGCCCGCTCAGCCACCACATTCACCACCTAAGGCACCTCACCTGCACCAGCTTTCTCTAGCTGGACCCTCTCCTCCCCGTCACAACTCTGCAGCTCCAGAATAACAATCGCAATTCTGGATCATTTCCATGGGCAGTGCCAATCAAGGGCCACAATTTCCCAGCAAAGCAAAGGCCAACAACAAACTGGTCTACAGGGAAATAAATGAGAGCTCAGCAGCAACCTTCTAAACCCACTTCATAGGCACTGCCTGAGGAGGATAAACAAGTGCGCTTGAACTTCAGGCTTATTACAGTTTTGTTCTCTGTTCCAGGATCTTTGCTGACCCAGATCTCTTGCTGACAGCTTTGGGAATTTGGGATGAACAAAGAAGTAATTCTTACAGTGAGGTAATGGAAAATATATTGAGATTTCAGGTCTGGGTCTGGATGGAGCCAGGATCAGAAGAGTCTTTGGAGGAACATCTTCAGCATGAAGGGGTGAGTGCAAAGGGTGCTGCAGAGGCACAAGGGGACACCTCTGCCAAGCTGGGGCAGGAGAGCAGCTTCTTTTCTCTGACAGGGTTAATTTTATCTGCTTAGAACTTCAGAGAAGGTGGGGAGCGGGGGGGGGGGGGAATAGTCCATACTGTCTTCTTGGACTGCAATACAGCAGCCTAAGTTAATACCATAACATAGCCTGGAGTGTCATCACCTACTTGCCTAGTCCCCTGCCTGACCTTTCCCCTCTGTACTTTTACCCTTGGCGAAGGCATCAGGAGCCATTGGTGAGGTTCTCCCCATAGCGCTGTTTTTTCTCTGGACACATGGGCAGTAACTGAGGCTAACCTACTCAAACCCATCCACATGCACATATCTGACAGCCCTGTCACACGCGCAGCAGGGCAAGCACCGCTCCCTCCACCTGGGCGCACACAGCGCTGGAACTCTGCGTTCCCACCCATTAAAGCTCACTCGGTGGCGAGCAGGTTTCGTTTATCCCGGGTCGCTGCAGAGCTGGTTTGCGCGGGCTGCAGGCCGGCTTTGCTTCACCCAGTGTGGGAAGGCTGCACAGGGGCAGTGCTTGACGGGATTTGTTTGTTTTCGGGCGGCAGACAAGTTAAAAGGCACCGTTACAAACGACAAAAACCTGCAGAACGCGCAGCAGAACCACAGCTGAAGTCCTCCTTCCGCGGCTCTGCTGCTTGTTTGTTGCAGTCAGAGCATCGCTGACAGCGCCCAGCTCCAGCCCCTCACCCCCCCCCAAACCCCCCCCCCCCTCACGGTAAGAGCCGCTGGGCCCCGGCCCGAGGCTCCCCCCACTCCCCGCCGCGCTCTCCCCGCAGACTCTGCGCGTACCTTCCGCGTGGCAGCTGGCGGCGAGAGCGGAGCGGGGCGGGCGCAGCAGGTACGGCAGGGACCGCCAGAAGCACCGCATCTTCCCAACCCGTAGTTAAAACAACTACGGGGAGCGGGGTGAAAGCAGACAAAGCTAAAAGAAAAACAAAACCAAACCCCACAAACCCAAACAACCAACAACTAAACAAAAACACCAAACCAACCAACCAAAAAAGAAAAACTCAAAACAAACAAAACCAGTCGGCAATAACGTGGCCCCGGCTCAGTCCCCCCGCAGCCCTGGCAGCTACATGGCAGCAGCGTGGGCTCAGTGCGGGGGATGCCCGGCAGTGAGAGCCGGCCGGAGGCTCCCGGTGCCGCCGCTCCCCATGATGCCGACTCCGGCCCGCCCGGCCCCGGGCTGCTGACTAAGCCGGTCCCGGCCGAGAACACGGCCCCGGGAGGAGCAGAGCCGGGCGGGCGGCCCCGTGGGCAGGCTGTGGGGATTCCGCCGTGCCCCAACCGCCCCGCCCCAGCAGCGGCCAAGCTCCGCAGCCGTCCCTCGGCTCTGACCCCGGGAGCGCAGCGGGCGGAGCGGCGGTGCCCGGGACAGCCACCGGGAAAGCGGCAGGATTCTGGCGTCATTTCTGCTTTAAAACTCTGCTGCGCTCCCGAGCCATGAGTCATCCCCGAGGGATTCCCAAGCCCTCGCGGCCGGAGCATTCCCGAGACCCGAGGACCGCTTCAACCCCCGCAGCCGGGAGTTGGATCGGGGGAAGCGAACTGAGAGGCACCGGAAAGGCACCTCCAGCCCGGAGTACGCAAACGACAGCAGAGCATGAGAACGCGTTTTGCTGTGTTAGGGATTCTGCCAGGGCGCTGCTGCTACCAGCTAAGGTCCTGCAGCACTCAGTGAGTGGAACGGATCGGGATCAATATTCCCAGAGCTTTTCCAATCACGGTCCAGAGATCTCTCACAGCTTAGCACACTCCAAACCCTCCCTGCCACGATCTGCCCAGACACCACAACAGAACATACCACAGCATCAGAAGGGCAGGTTGGAAAGAAATGATGAGAAAAACTGCTGCTGCTCACAGCCCTGCTTTCTGCTGATTAATTACTCTATGGACAAGTTTGGGGGTTAGGACTATGCCACTAACCACCCTGATGCTGAGTCCTTGCGTGGAGCACAGGCTCATTCTTTGCCTGTTCTCAGCATCTGTCTGCAAACTTCTAATTCTGCTGCTGTTGGCAGATGACAGCACGACTGCATCTATACCAGAGAGATGCAAGGCACCTGTGCCAGTGAAGAGAGGAGCTTTTCATTTCACTTGAATATCTTTATTCAAAATATCCTTCCTGGGTGTGGAAAATCAATTCAGGTCTGGGCTGCAAGCAGTGCAAAGCCTTCCTGCTTAAGAGTTGATGGCTGAAAACCAAGTACTGCTGTGTATCCAAAATCCAACCCGAGAAACAAGTGATGAAACAAAGAGACAGTATTTTATAAAGCACTCTCATGGAAAGTCACTTTGTGTGTTCATGCAGGACTGTCACAATGAGATTATTTAATGTACTTGCCTGGAAATGCAAACCACTGTCTCTGAAGCAAGGACTGCTGGTCAGCTGTGCCTGGAAACTATGCATGGGTTTACCTGAGAAAGTGATAAAGTTGTCTCTTGATTCCACAGACCAACACAATCATATTTTATTGTTGTTGTTATTACTGGTTTCACTGAATATGGCCTTTAAGTGTCATCTACCAGCCTTTACTGTTCTGTGAGTCCAAGTTAGCCCAAGAAGAAATTACAGGAGTTCCTTCCTGTCCTAGCACCTCTGGATTCCTCCTGCACTAAGCCACAAATAGAAAAATACAATAAACTTTTAAAAACCCTGACAGGCTTCTGTTGGTAACTGGTTCCACTAACAAAATGATAAGGAATAAGAAAAGGCAGCCTCCCATTTTATTAATCTTCCACTAACAAACAAGCACTCTTGATCTTGATCTGCAGATTCACACACCCTCACCCCTCCAAAAAAAAAAGATTTAAGAGATTGTTGAATATTATTCTGAGTTTTGTGCCCCACTGTGATCTCTAGAGGTTATAGATTGAACCTCCTTCTGCAGAAGCAGCCTAAGAGAGATCTGCTGCTGAGGTGGAAGAGGGGACAGGACTCTGGGGAGAACCACATCCCTCCTAGAGCAGTCAGAGCTCTGCTGTCAGCGTGGGCTGGCTCTGTCCTCTCTGCTGTCTTAGAAAACCAGGCTTTTAAAGAAAGCATCTCACAGGAAATACAACAAATCAGAAGAAATAGATCTAAGAGGCCATCTCAGTTTCTGCATTCATTCCCTCAACAGCCACCCAAGGATCTGTGAGCGTCTGCACTTCCAAACACTGCTGCTCCTATTGGCAAGCCCTTTCCCCAGCATTATCCTCATGTCCCAAACCATTGAGGTGGAGAATGAAATGCTACTGGCAGTGTTGAGACTGCCAACACTCTGGTTTCAGGCAGAAAAATGTTGACAGTGTTCTGCCAGTGCAACTAAGCCTTGCTGGTGCACTGCCTCATAGGCTACCTTCAGATCCCAGCCTGTCCATGGTGTGGTCCATACACAGTATGATCCCAGAGGACACCACACATGTCCTCTGGAGCTCCAAAACAGCACAGACAGTTACATATGAATGTACAAGGTCACTGAGGAACACAAACCAACCTGCTCCATACACAGGAATGCAGGATTCCAGCACTGCTTGTTTGGCCCCCTTACAGCACAGGCCAATGGCTCTAAATTTAGATGCCTAAATATACTGGGAGGATAAGAAAAGAGGGGTATGATAAAGGTTTTGCTTATTCTTGAGGGATAAAGAACATACAGGGAATAAAATGTGAAATGGAAAGGGAAAGGAATGAATGGATTAATCGGCAATGCAATAAGAGAAGATGAAAGTGGAAAATGAAAAAATGTAAGAAAATGCCTAGTAAGAAGTTTAAACCAGAACAATCACAGGGAGAATGGAGCTGAATGAATAAACTCGACTTTAAAGTTGAAAAATTGACTGAACTTATTTCATCTCAATTATCCATGGGTTTGCAGCCCACGTGTTGGCTGACTGCTGACCAGATGTGCTTGCAGAGATAGAAGTGCCCGAACGCCTGAGGAGCACAAAACTGCCTGAAAGCTGTTGGGTGTGCTCCTATACTCTCCAACTGCCTGCATCATCCCTCCTGCACAACATGGGTCTGTACACACACATGCACTGCAGCTGAACTTCAGACAGCAGAACGAGCACCAAGTCACAGCTGAATTACCCAGAAACAGAACTCCACTGTAACAGTGGGAGAGGCTCTCTCATAATTCCCTCAAAGATTCTGTAAATAACAACTGAAAAGCCAAAGGAAATCTGTTTCGGAGATATTGATGTGATTAAGCCATGATGCCTTCAAATTAATTTCTTGGATCAATAGCTAATTTTAGCAGCCCATCTCTTTCCAATGTGTAATCACTTAGTAAAGGCAGAAAACAGTGTAACTCAACTCTGTGCCAGCAGTTTCCAAACACAGGTGAGCATCCCCTCACACACTGATCAGGAAAGTTGTAAAGGACCAACAAGTGACTCTGGATCTCAGCAACAAAAGGAAAAACTCAGCTTACCTTCTGTCACGCCAACGTCTATAGTTCCCTTCACTTGACTAAAGCACCACAGCACATCCTGCATGAGGTTTCCAAATCCTGCCAGGGAAGCACACGCAGAAAGCGGCTAAGACACGATCACACTGGTACAGAGCTTGTCCCTTTGCATGTGCACACAGACACACAAACTGGCACATAATATCTGCATGAACATCAGCCTCTGCTCACCTGGTGTCATTCTTCCATGCCCAGCTCAGCACCAGCACTGCAGGAGCGAGTGTGTGGCGCCTGAGCTATGAATGCCCGTCTGTGCTCCCCGTACCATGGCGGGGCTATTCCGAGGTGGTGCAACTGGAGCCACCCCCTCCCCCCCTCCATCACTGGCAGCAGCACAGAAGAGTCAGCGGGCCTGCAGTCACCCTCTTTGTCACAGCCTCTCCCCATCAGAATACTAATGGCCCCCATCATTGCCAGCACTGCTAAACAGGGCGAGACAGAAAAAGAGAACTACTCTTGCTGCCACCAAATTTTTATCCAGTTTGTGGTCAGTGTAATTGTGAGCTGCTTGGCCATGAACCCAGGCAGAACAAAGCTGCTTTCCAGGACATCTTAGCATCATCATCATTTGCCTGGAATCAGAAGTGCGTGGTAGCTGCTTTAAAAGAATCCCAGAGGCATTTTGATCACAAGGCACATGATGAAACTGTAGCTCTCTCAGCTGCACTTGCTGCTGCAGCAATACTCTGTGTTAAGCTGCTCTGAGAGGAATAAGGATTTTATCTACTGCTGCTCCTCATTTCTTCAACAGCTCATCAGAGCTTCCCTTTCTGTAATGCAGCCTTCACTGTAGCATACAAAATCCACTGCCTCAGAGGGCCACTTGATTCCTTTTATCCTAAGACACACTTTATTTCAGAGCAGTTTCCAGACATGAAGCAAGCAGCATGATGGAGCCACAAGGAGAGGAGATGTCATCTTACCTGAGTCACACACAGGTGATGTGGCACAAAAAATGTGTCTTGCAGTTGGCTCAGTCACGGGGTGGTGCTGGGGTACTTGTTACTGCCCTGCAAAAGGGAAAACACAGGACAGGGAGATAATGTATAGCTGGAGATATAGGTGAGTTAACTGGACTACCTTATGGCCTATCCAAAACTCCTTGTGAGATTTCTTGTCTGATTTATTTAAATCATAAGTTTTTGTGTATGAAAACAGATCAGTACATAGAATCTATATTAAACAGATCCTTACATATGATCTCTATTAAACATAATATAATTGACTTAATACATCATAGACGCAAAGTCTAAAACAAGTTGTATTGGCTGATTCAAGCAGAATCCAAGGGGCAAATTGAGTTATAAGAGTATGGAAAAATCTAGACTTGAAGGGTGTGAGATAGTTTGATAAGATTTTGAAAGAATATTAAGTTCAGTGAGACTTGTAGCTTCAGACATCCAAATAACAGGAAGATGCAAAAAAACCATGACATCTACAAAAATGGGACTTACCATGATTGCATAAACTTGAATGTCTCCTAAATTCTGCCAGACTGTTTCAAAAAGCAAGTATAGAACTTGGTGGTTGAGAGGAGCAGTATCATGATGCCCTTTCCTGAAAGCTGTTACTCTCTAATTCAACTCAGAATTGCTCCTCAAAGGAAAAGGGATTTGTAACTTAAAATTCTCCCTCCTAGTCTGGGAGTCTGATGACACCTAGCCAGTTTCTGAAAGAAGGGATTCTTGTGTTTTCCAAAGTGCTGGCTGCTCACAGAGTAGCCATGGGCAGGAGAATGGACAGACAGCACGACACCCCGTGGGGGTTTCCTTCCTGGCTGCTTGCCCAGCTCCATTCAGCATTGTTTGCAGCTCTCGCCTAAGAAAAGCTTCTCCGTATCAGAGCAGGGCTTGTTTTGGGATTTGTGTGTGTTTGGTTGGTTGGGGTTTTTTTTCATGAAAGGTGAAAACTGAGGGTTTAGAGACATTATTTATAACTCTCAACTTTTTCAAGAGCCCTGGAAAGTGGCACCTTTAGAATTGTATTGGCTGGGCTGCTGGGACATCAACAGGGCTTCTGTCCGTTCACTGCATGCTACAGAGCAGCTGCTAAGACAAACTCCTCAGGCACAGCCTCAAATCCGAGGACAAAGGCAGCATCTAATACGGTGCTGCTTGGGTTTAGTAAGCCTTATTTTGATAGATTTCTACCAATAAAAATGTTCCAGTTTACTTACAGCAGCTGAGGATCCCACTCCTCTCTTGGTGTGTGACACCTGGCCTCAGAGCTCCAGCCCAGCAGCTGTTGATTGGGGTGTGCCCCTTGCAGACGGGTATATTACAGGAGCGTGAAGAGGAAAGCTTTTTTTGCTGCCCAGCTCACCCATTGACGCCTCTTGAGGTAGCTAACTCGAGCTGGCTTCTGTGGGGTTCTGCTCTCAGTGTGAATGGAGCCCATCGACTGAGTTACTAACACCCAGCTCCCTAGATCAGAGCTGCTACTCGCTGTATGCTTGTGCATAGAGCTATTCACAGACTAGTCATTTCTGCAGAAACTTACTGGAAACTTTTTTTTCCTGCTGTACTGCGATTTTCTCCTAGTTGTTTTTCATTGTTAAATATCTAGAAATGATTTTTTTTTTAAATCAAGAAAATCTGCCTTGCCAGCAGATTCGTTACCGTCGTCCCATCGCTTCACCAGCAACACCATTAAAGAGGGAGCGTGGAGCTTCAGCTGGCCGCACGATCAATACAGTCAAGCTTTTCTCCAGCAGTCTTCTCTGCAGAGCATCTCCTCCCTCTGAAGCTTCAGCCCGGAATTCTGTGTTTCCTGGAATTCGAGTGACCTCTAGCTGGAGAGCCCCGCACCTCACCGCTGCAGCCCTGGGAAGCCAGGAACCCGAGAGTTTTCCAAGCTACTTTAGAAGTTTTCTGGTGTTTGGCTTTTAACTGACATCGTTGCCTTTTGCTCAAGAGTTTGACAGAGCTCTTCTTGCGATTTTAGGGGTTGGTGGGCGGGAGGGTTGGGGGGTTTGGTTTGGTATTTAAGGCAGTTTTGACTGAAAGGGGAAGACCCAGCTATGCTTTGATGTTCTAGGTTGTTTAAGCTACTGTAAATGGGCTTCAGCTGCATTTGATGACATGATGATGTCAAAAGTTAAAACCTGCAGAAGGAGAGTGGTTTAACCCCACTCTCCTTTGCCTTTCAGACCTGCAAGTAAAGGGTAAGCCCAGGGACTTTTGAAGCAAATTTAGCCACCAGTTACAGGTATTTCAGCCTGAGCATGCTCCAAGGGTAATAATGCACAGTAGAGAAGGATTGGATCCTATTCTGAAATGGTGGAGGATGATTGAAGCCACCAGAGCAGACCTGCCTGAGGCTGATACAGTATGATGTCTGTCAAAAAGCAAGCTCGGTTTATTCAGAGCATTATTACAGAAACCAGATACAGGATGTGGAATATCACTGAGGTTGAAGTCCTGTGCCTATCTAAAGAGCTTTCATAGAGTTTTATTTTGTTCCAGTATGTAGCAGCAGCTATTTGGGTTTTGCTTAGCTGAACTCCAATGTGGACACATGCAGCATAAAACATTGTGTACTGAAACACCTAGCATGTCTCAGGGGTTCTTTTGAAGGCTCTGGTGAGATGCCCTGTGGCCCCTTAGTGTTATTCCAGCAGCACTTTTGTGTGCATAGTGCTTGAGCGGGTGGTAGTGGAGACACATCATTGATGCTTCAAAGTGCAATTCCCCAAAGCCAATGAGCAGCCTTTCCTGCTAAAAATCACATTGCATTTCTATGAACTCAGGGAGCTGAACAACATACTAAACAAAGCAGGGAAAAGATCAAGCTGCAATGCAGGGTGATTATGCAAAAGATGAATGAGGGCATGTTGTTTTCTTTTGTGAAGGCTAGGAGGACAGATGGCCAGTTGTGCACGGGCCCTGCACTCTGCCAGGGAAGACCCTGCCACAGGTTGTGGCTTTGAAAGAGCAGTTTCTCACCTTAGAGGTAATGTCTGCCTAAAAATCAGGCAGAATTTGTGTAACCAACGTTGCAGAATACTGCCTAACCAGTCTCCCCACCTCCCTGCTGCAGTCATCATGGGTTGCTTCAATTCCATCCCTGCAGGGGGGATGCTTAAGTGTTTCCTGGTTTATTTTTTTGCTCAGAGGTCTGAAGGAGGAGATTCTTGGTCAGAGATCAAAAGAGGTATGAATGTACATGATGGTGTGGAAAACCTTTCTGTCTTGGGGTCTGGGATCTTTTGGCACACCAGTAAGGGAAAAGAAAACTTCACACCACAGCCCTCCTTCAACAATAGAGGTTGGGTGTCGTATCCCTGACCCTGGACCAGAGACACAGAAGTCCCAAGGGAGGCAGGTGACATGCCATGATCTCAAGCACCAAAACTTCTGCTACATTGACCCCCACCATCTTCCAAATTATTTGATGTTTTCTTTTCTGTTTAAAGCCCAGACCCAGAACAAACAGGAATTTCCTACACCAAATTCCTCTTGGCTATGGGAGGAATTTAGACTTTGTACCTCTCAGGGCTGGACCATTTTGATTCTTGAGCTATTATGTGTCAAGTATAAACCAAAATACTCCTCCAAACTCTAACAAACTCTTCATTGTTTAATTTAGACATCTCTGCCTAGAGCTTTGCAAAGCCTTTTATTCAAGGCAGTGTATGTTATTGGCACTGTTTCACATGATCTGCTGAAGACAACGATCTTTTTGTTCACCGTCACACTTGAAGTTTTGTCCTTGGAGGGAGGAGTCACCTCTCTTGTTTTTTCCTAAGCAAATGTCATCTCTTGTGACTTTTAAGGCCCCTTCAGAGTAGTAATGTCATTTTTACTGTCCCTGAGAGGTTTTGCAATCTGTCTTTTGACAGACAGGAGTTTGATCTTCAGCTGGCATAATGGAGTCCTCACTTCCATGTGGGTTAGATGGGTTAACTAATACCAGGGACAGACTCACCCGTCCCATAAACCTCCTTTGTAGCCTGTGGGAGCAGCAGTGCTGCTGGAGGGCAACTGTGGGGGTCTGTACCCTCATGTAGCACTGGTGGAAGCGAGGGGAAAGGGCTCTGGAGCTGCTGCTGCTCAGGATTTAGGGATGGGGAGACATCAGCTCCCACTTGTGATGCCTGCATGAACAGAGCCCACTTTACATGGTGACACTGCATGCAGGCATCTGCAGCAGGGCAAAATTGCTTGCCATGGTAGTCCTGTCAAGGAGAGCATGGGTCTGCACTCCACGGCCCATGGCAGCACTGCTGTCCTCAGGTGCAGCCCTGTGCCCCAGCACTGAGCCAGGACAGGCAACTATAGGGGTCTGATGGGCTGAGAGCCCTGGGGAAAACAAATGAAGTAGATTAAAATATTCAATGTACCAGTTGTGAGATCGATTAGACACATGTGTTGATGCCTGTGCTCTCAAACAGGCATCCAGCTGCAAAGCATCCCAAATATCTCTGTCTGGGTGAGGGCTTTGGGCACTCAGGTGAGAGTGAGCTCACTTTGACCATAGAGATGCCAGCAGAGGCTATTAAAATCTGTCACATGAAGACGTACACATTAAAGTTCACCAGAGGGTTACAGCTGCTGAGTATAATTTCACTACTTCTGTGGCTTAAGAGTTCCAGGAAATAGGTGCTATGAGCATGGCTAAACTCTGTTTTAGTAAGCCACTGATAAAAATTAGTTTGGCACTCAAAACAAAAATGCAGTTGGAGGACCAGTTTAAGTTGTAAAGAAATACAATGGAATAACCTTTTCTTCTTCCTTTTTTTTTTTCCCCCCAGTTGTTGTTTTAATTCAGTGGCAGCAATCAGGTACTTGGCTCCTTGTCCTGTATACAAAGCTGGGGTGGGATGAGGGGTTTCAGTACGGATGGTGGTGCAGAGAGTGTTGGATTTGTCACCAGAGCCTCTGGGAGGAGGGATCAGCCTTGCCTCTTCTCCATTAGAAGGCACCAGAGATCTACCGTGGTGCTCCCTGGCAGCAGCCGGGAAGGCTGGAGGTGTCTGTTTGGCATGGCGGGGGTCCTGATGAGCCCACTCCTCTGCCCCAATCTCCTGCCCCGCAGGCTTCAGTTCAGGCAGCCCCCACCACTGCCTCTTCCACACAGATTGCTCTGCTGCTCCGAGGAACCACGCTGCTTCCCAGCTCTGACATGTCACAGGAGCATGTCTGCAGCTGTTGCCCAGAGATGTCCTTAGGTGGTGGGGATCTCCTCCAGGTAATACATAAATATGACTTAAATTGGGTAATTATTCTGACTTCTAGCTATCCTGGAGCAAGGTCTGCTGTCCCTGGGAGCCCCAGGAGCCTGAGCCTGCTCCAAACACTCAAGGAGACAGGAAAAGGCAGTGTGCACAGAATGGACAATGGGAACTGTGGGGTCTGCCTTGCCACAGAATCCTTCCAAACAGGATTGCATCCAGAGATGGTGTGCCTACTGGAACCTGGCCTTCCAGGGGGCAGAGTAACTGGGACTGTGTTCCAAGGGGACCTTGCTTCACTGCAGGTGTCTCCTCAAAAGGCAGGGAGGGTGGCAGTGATTAATTTGGGCATTACTTAGCCAGGCTGGGATGGAGGCTAAGTTCTGAACATCCTGTGGGACTGAGTTTTTCCAGAGCAGGGTGACACCTGGTGCTGAGAAAGGGTGAACCCGAGGGGGGTAGTTTGGAGCCTCACCCTTCCCTTATCAAAAATAATAAAAATGTATGAGTTGGAAAGGAGGAGTAAACCCCAGCCTGACCCTCAGCAAAGGGCACATCTCCAGGGGCAGAACGGGTCTCTTCACTCAAGGAACAAGTGATAGGACAAGATAAACATGACTTCAAGTTGCCCCAGGGGAGGCTTCAGTTGGACATGAGGGACACGTGAGGGACAATTTCTTCCCCAAAAGGGCTGTCAAGCCCTGGCCCAGGCTGTTCAGGGCAGTGATGGAGTCCCCATCACTGGAGGGGTTTCAAAGCCGTGGAGATGTGCTGGTTTAGTGGTGACCTGGTAGTGCTGGGAGAATGGTTGGACTTAATGATCTTGGAGGTCTCCAGCTCAGGCGATGCTGCGTTGGGACAGAGTCACCCTGCCCCCGCCGCAGCAGCTGTCCCAGCGCTGCCCTGCGGAGGGGCCGGAGGGACCGGACACGGCGGGGCTGCTGCAGCGGGAGCCGCGGACAGGCGGTAACGAGGAGGGGGCCGGCCCCACGGGCGCGGCGGCGTGTGCGGGTGCGTCCCGTGTGGGGGTCCTCGGCTCCGCTGCCGCAGGCTCCGCCCGGCGCCGCTGGAGGGGCACCCGGCCAGGTGGGGCTGGTCGGCACCCCGCTGGGCCGGCGGCGGAGCGGCCGCTCCGGCTGCCACGGCGCTGGGCTCCAGCTCCGGACTCTTCTGGCTTCCAGGCTGCTCCGGTTCCCGTGCTCCTCCAGCTCCAGGACTCCTCGGCTTCCCGTGCTCCTCCAGCTCCAGGACTCCTCGGCTTCCCGGGCTCCTCTCCTCCTCCTGGCCGCCGCCGGTTGTAGCCGCTGTGGCCGCTGCCGCCCAGTCCCTCCCGCAGCCCCTTCCATTCTTCCCTCCCCAGGTAGGTGCCGGCCCCAGCAGCGCTCCGAGGGCGGAGCTGCATCGCCCCAGCGGATCCGCTGCCCCGCGGCTTTGGGGGTGGGGGACATTGCTGACTGTTATCTTGGGGGTCCCTGGGGAGCATTGCTGGATGTTGTCTTGGGGTGGCGGGTGCTGACTCGGTACCTACCCGGTGCCCTGCCGGGGGAGGCTCCGGTTCAGAGAACACCCATGGCAGCTGCTCTGGGTCTTCCCGAGCTCTGTGGTGGGGGCAGATGAGTTGAGGACCATCTGTAGTTTCCCTGGGGTAGAAGCAGTAGGACAATGTCACACATCGCTGCAGTACTCCTCAGGTTCAATTCAGAACAGCAGCATCACCCGCCCCTGAGCAGGACCCAGCAGTGAACGAGTGGTAAGAGAAATCATTTACAAACCCTCAAAGATAGCGGTCCTCTTCCTAGGAAGCTCAGTGGTCACTCACCACTGATAGTTCTTAACAAAGCAGCTGGCCACTTTCCTCTGGTACAAACCTGCAGCCCTCTCCTGGGCCCTGCTGAGACCCTCTCCTGGTGAGGAGCACCTCTGCCTGTGGGGTGGCTGTAGAGCCCCAGCTATGCTGCTCCAGGGGTTACCTTTCATCGGCTTTGCTTTGGTTTTATGTTTATCTGCTGAGGATAAAATACCCTTGGCAATGTGGAGGTGTGCTGCTGGGCTCGGTGGGAGGTGGGGCACTTCCCTGGCCATTCTCAAGAAGCAGCTTTCCTGTGCCTGTAAGATTTCTGTAGCAGCGACCGGAGTGGCTGCTGAGACCCTGGGACCACTGAGGAGTGAGTGGAGCTGCTGCTCCATGGTCTGATTGACCATGAAGTTACTGTGGAAGCATTAGTCATCTTGGCCCAAGGGAAAGCAATGATCTTAAGAATATTGTGACTTTGCAGTGTGAAGCAGGAGAAGATGGATCATCACCGTGGGCTGGGTGCGCTTTATAAAGATACAAATCCCAGTAACTGGTACTCAGAAGAGGTTAGCTTCATGGAATAAAAGCCTGTGTCCCTTCCTCACAGCTATTATCTATTGATATATTGTCAAAAATAAATTAAGCTACAAGAAAATCTTGAGCAGCTGACCTTGGTTAACACCAATATGTGCTTTTCCCTTGTGTCTGGAACCCTCTTGGTCTGTTAGTCTGTTCCTGCACTTCCCTTTGTGGGCAGCAGTCGTGGTCTGGGTTACACTGCTGTGGTGTTACTGGGCTTCTCTAGTAAGGTGCATTCTCCCTAATACTCAGTGTTGTCTCCAGAGCAGTGAGCCTCCAGAGGGAAATTTACAAGCTGCAGAATGCGTCTTAATCCTGAATGCTGATAACTTTTTGCCTCATGGCTTCTCCAGGATGCAGCAGCAGAACATTCCTCAGGTCTGCTGGAAGTGACCTGTGAGTTAAGAGAGAAGTGGAGAAAGCTGAGCCGGGTCTGAGCACGCCATGGGAGCAAACACTTCCAGCAAGCCATCACCCTTCAATGAAAATGAGGATGGTAAGAAATATTTTCTTAGCTGTTGTCTGGGCCTGCAAAGTGCAGAGATTGTTAGTCTGAGAGTCACCACGCTGGGATTGCAGACGCCCAGACATTGTTGATTAACTAAAAGTGTGCCAAGGTGTGCAGCCTTGGTATCCTGCAGAGCTATGGCCAGGGGTCAGGTGGTCTTTTCACCACCCCTCTCTGCAGCCAGGCACTGGAAGAAGAACTGTTGGCAGAGCCAGCCCCTTTGGAGGCAGGGGGGAAATGCTGCAGTTCTGCAGGCAGGCAAGGTTTCTTCTGGAGATCGCAGCATAAGAAGGACTGGCATGAGGTGTGGTGGGAAGATAGTTTGAGTGATGTCTGTTCCCATCCCTGCTTTGAGGTTGGTGTGAGGGCCCCAAGAAAGACCTGGTAAGCAGCAGCAGAGTGGAGGCTCCTGGTACCTGTCCAGCTGGGCAGCTCTACCCGCTGGCACTGGGAGCCCAGCATGCAGGCTAGGCTGGCTGGAAAAGGAGAATGCAGTTCTGAGAGCAGTGCTGGAGGCCAGTGTCACCATGCTGCCAAGACTGTAGAGACAGTCATTAAAAGATTGTTCCTTAAATATATTTTCTGTTGCATGAGTCAGCTTGCTAACTGCCATATGGGCTTTCACCTAGGTGCAGTGATAAAATGCAGATGTAGATAAATACAATCACAGAGAAATAAAAGTAAAATCTACAAGAACCTAGACAAGTCAGGAACTGCTGTCCCCAAATGGGAAGGATGGAATCCTGGTTACTGGGGGCATAAGGGGAAAAGGAGAGAATGTTGGCCAAAATGTGGTCTTTCCCACTCAGCACCTGAGGAAAGAGGTCTCAAGGAGAAGTATCCTTTCATCCTGGAAGTGCAGGGATCTATCCCTAGTAGTGCTGTCAGTGCTTGTGGCACAGCAGCCTCTGCCCTAGCTTCTGCCCTGAGCTGTGGCTGTCCCACTGCTCCATCTCCATGAACATCTGCCTAGGGAAGAAAGAAGTTGTTCTGCACAACACAGTTTTCCCCTCACAGTCCTGGGCTACCCTGCTGTGATCCAGCCCTTCCCTCTACACCTCCATCCCTCATCCTCCAGGGAGGGTTTGGCACTTTGGGTTCTTGGTAGCTGCTGTGCCATCAAGGAGGAACCTTTCCTTCCTCACCCCCTGCACCGCTGTGCCCACACCACCAGCTGCTCTCTGGCTGCTTGCCATTTTAATTATTTTCCCATATTTTTTTCCCATTAGTTTAATGTGCAAGATGTCCATGCTGCAGGGTTTTTCTGGAGGTTTTATTGTTGCTGCATCTCACCACTCAGTACTGGCCTCTCACAGAGAGCTGCTGGAGCTAGCTCAGGATGACTAACGCTGCTCTTGCTGCTGACTGTCTTCCTTGGATGGTGTGCCCTGGCTGTGGGGCTGGCTGAAGCAAACTGAATTCTCCTTGGTGGGACTGGGCTCTCTGGGTTCAATGCTCTCCACGTGGTACCAGACCTTTTGCCTGAGAAATAAATGGCACTCTGGGCAGAGCAGTGACCTGTGCACATTTTGTCTCTAATTAGTCATATTTGGATGTAATGGGGGAAGAGAAACCCAGCTGAAACAGGGATGTCCTTTGTAAACTTTTCCATGATCTTGGCAGATTTGTGACCAGAGACTGTCACCTTGGATGTCATAATCTTGTCCTTATTCTAATTTCAATTAAAACTGAAATTAATTAAGACCTGCTGGGCACAGCAGGAGGCAGCACAACAGCTTTTCTGTTCCATGACAATGGTGGGTCACTGGGCTGTGGCCAGTGGAGAGCGGTCCCACCTTGGCTGTGTTCGAGAGAGGCTTTTGCTTTGGGATCTGTGTAGATACAAACAACAGCAGTGTGAGTGCTGAAGTGCTCCAGAATCTGATTCCCCACAGCCTGAGTTCCACCTCTGGCAGTTGGGTGCTGCAGCTGCATCTACCAGTTGGGCAGCTGTCTGCCAGATGCTCACTGGGGCATTGCTGAGGAAAGTGGGAGGAGGAAAATTCCCAGTCTAAAGGACATTTTGCTGTTGCACCCAAAAATTAGGTCTGCTTCTCAGAGAACCATGCTGTAACCTTTGATGATTTCATTTCTTTCATTACCTGTCAATTTCCTTGAACATGAAAAAGATCCTGAAGAATACTCAGGCAGCTGCAATAAGGTGAAACCTTTTGTAAAACAAGCTTGTTAAGGAGTGACTCAGGGGCGAAAACATCTTGATTTATGTTGTGCTGTAGTGTTCTGAATAACCACGGGCAAATGTCCTCTCCCTCTTGTGCCTCCATTCTTCATCAGCGGGCTCCCTTCTCCTCCCACAGCTCAGCTGTTTGCTTCATGGAGTGTGGACCACCTTCTGCAGAGTGCAGAGACACATGAGAGCAGGGCTCGCACCTTGCTGGGCTCCCCTCACCCTTTGATGTGCACACACAGTCCCTACACCTTTTCCCAAACTGCTATGATTTGCTGTCATTTGTTTCCTGTTTCACCATCATTTTTATTATCTTTTTCTAATGGACTTCCCAAAGAGCCTTTCTTTGCCTTCAGCTGGAGTGGGATGCCAGCACTATTTGCTCTCAGCATTTCCTCTGAGTAGGCACAGTGGTGGATAATAAGCTGGTGAGATGAAAAGAAAATGTAATAACCAGACAGAAGGTTCAGTGCTGCAAGGTGCTCTCAACCCTGATGCAGTCAGGATGAGACCATGTTAAAAGCCAGATTTTGTGCTGCTTCTGGGCAAAAGGGTGTGGGAAGCATCCTGGAGGATGACAGCCAGATACTCTCCCCAGCTGGCCAAATCTGCTGGAAGATAGAGCAGAAATAGTTGGTAGGTGAGGACAGTGGCTGGGCAAGAGGGCCATACATCATTCTGTGGTCCTTTGCCCGTGTGCCCTCTAGCAACCATCAACTATTCTGTCTTTAAATTGCCCCATGGATGTATCTTTGTTTCTCTGCCTGGGTCTGTGTGGAGTTCAGCTCTTCGACACAGAGTAACTGGGGTTGTCCTTCCTAGCACAATCCTGTGCTAGCCCTTGTTTTGCTGAGGCTGCAGTGGGAAAAGCAAGGAAGGAAGGGAACAGAGTGAAAATGGGGGAGATTACAGTGACAAGTGACAGAAGGAAGATGTTGTAACAGACCATGGTGGGGTGATGGGGGTGGCAGGACCTGAGCACCTTGAAGCAGTGAATTCCACTTGGCAGATGGAGTCCAGTGGCTCTGGCAGGGCTGACTTGTCTCTGATCAGTTCTTTGTGGCTGGTTAGGATCTGTATTTTTCTGTCTAAATAGTGTTCCTTGAACCTGGATTTAGAAATACAACCCCTGCTTTCAAAACAGTATGTCATGGTTATGCTTCAGTTGTTTCTTTATAGCAGTTGTACTATCTGCCTTGGCATCTCTTAAACATCATTTGTCTGAGTTGGCATATCACAGGAACTTTCCCTCTGAAGGGCAAATGCTTTGATGCTGTCATTGTTCTAGGTGCCATCAGGCAGTGAAATGAGGCTTGTCAAAGCTGTAGATGTGGATTCAGGATGAAGAGCATGTGTTTGGTTCCTGATTCAGACACCACTAATTTCGATGCTCTTTGGGAGTAAGACTGGGGATGGGAGGATGGCTGAGGCAGTATCTGGGACCTTAGGGTCCCTCTCCCCACAGTCACAAGCTGCATGGGACAGCAGGCAGCTCCTGCAGCTCATCGCTCTCCATAGCAGACTCGGGAGTTTTTCCTTCCCCTCTCATTGTTATCTGCAGGTGATAAACATCTTCACTCTCCCTTTGCATTCTGCAGGTATCTACTGCCCTTCTCTCAGATGGTCTAACTGACAAACAGATCTAGTTAAACTCTTTATCAGCTTGCGTTTGCTCCAATACTTGTGGCTGTTGTTCCAGGCTTGAAGTGATTCCGTGACTGAAAGCTGGTTAAAGATGATGAGCTGCTATCAGAGCCTTTCTCTGATGCCTTGAAGAAGCATTTTGGTGTGGTTTGGTGCAGCCAGCAGGCGCAATTGTTGAGCCTGACCTTCCCTTTGCTGATGGCTGCTGGGCACAGCCCGGTGGAGAAGCATTAGCAGGGTTCAACCCAGTAACCATTGTTGTGGTGCCTTCCCCAGCAGCCGGCAGCAGGTTTGAGCCCAGTGCAGTCAGTGTTTGCTGTAATCACGGTAATTTGATTTGCTGTTTCTCTGAATCTCTTTACTGCCTGAGATGAAACACAAGCAGGTTCATCCTGCCTAATCAGAGACACTTGATCTGCAGGGCCCTTCTGACCAGCACTGCAGAATGTTCTCCCTTGCTGTGCAGATGTGCACCTCCCAGCCCCATCCTCAGCCAGAGGACAGGAAGTGAAGCCTCAGTGCAGGGTCTGTAAAAGTGCTGCTCTCCTGGTTCTCTTCTGAGCAGAAGCAGCTCTCCTGGGTGAGGAATAGCAGCAATGCTGTCTTCATCTTGCACAGCCTTCAAAGGGTTGTCTGAAAGACCACAAGGATCCAGCTGCCCATTTACATCTTCATGGGGTATAAATGTGTGATGGACTCAAGTTCTTTGCATCTGGTTTCAGCAGCAGCAAGATGAGGCTTTCATGTTTAACAGGCAGGGCAGACTGAAGATGCTCAGTGGATGGTTCCTTGCCTGGTCTGCTGTGGACAAAGGCTGACCCAAGGAACTTGCTTGTTGCAGCTGAGCTGCAAAGACAAAAAGCCTGTTTGAAACCAAGTTTTGAGCAGCAGCCACATCCCTAAAAGCAGCACAAACTTGCTGGAGTGTCCATTGTTTTTTCTCAGCTCTTATGGAATCCCATCATCAGCTGCTTGCTCAGCCATTTAACATTTGAATCTTTGCTCTTTCTTGCAGTCACCTTTGACCATTTCAAGATTTTGCGAGCTATTGGGAAGGGCAGCTTTGGGAAGGTGAGTATGTTGTGAACTGCTCACTGCATGGACCCCTGGGAATGTGGCTGAGGGAGAGATGGCTGAGCTAGGGTCTGACACGAGCGTAAAGAAAGAAGCCCCTGCATTATCAATGAGCTTTGACCTGAGCTTCAACTCCTCGTAATCAGGAAGGAATCAGAGCCCCATTCCTCATCCATCCCACAGCCACAAATTATATTACAGGAGATTAAAATGACAAACAGATAAATCAAACAAGCTGAATTTAATTATCGTTCTGGAGAGCATTTTCTAAGACTTCCCAGCACTGAACGTCACGATGCATCTTTATTAGCAAAGAGCTACAGGCAATGTGGAAGGACAGGTGATTTTTTTAGGAGGATACTTCTCTATAAAACATTGGTTGCTATTAAGCATCAGGTTATGGTCAGATGGTTTAATTTTATGCTGAAGTCAGGTACTGCTTTTCGTTTTCTAACCTGTAGTCCTGTGGGAGAAAGAGTCACTGATGTGGGAGGAACAGACACCACCAAGATTAATTAATAATTTCCACTGCTAAATACAACACTGACTTGTGTGAGATTCCCTGTCTCACATCCTTGTGGCAAGGAATTCCTCCCCTTCCTTTCAGCAAAATTTCTTCTATGGCTGAAAACTGGATGCTGGCCATCTGTGCAGGGCTGCAGCACTGATGCATGGACCTGGGACCCATTGGCAGTGTGGACTTTGCTAAAGCCCCTGGAGGTCACTCACGTGGCCATGTCTCACTGCTTGAGCTTGCTGACAGATCAGCTCTGATCTACCCCTTGATTTGCTCACCTAGGTCTGTGTTGTGCAGAAGAATGATACCAAGAAGATGTATGCCATGAAATACATGAACAAACAAAAGTGTGTGGAGCGTAATGAAGTGAGAAACGTCTTCAAGGAGCTGCAGATCATGCAGGGGCTGGAGCACCCCTTCTTAGTTAATTTATGGTAAGGTACTGCTCCTTTACTCACTGGCTGCATCAGAGATGTCAGAGACACCTTTCAGACCAGACATAGCCACTTCTCTGCTGCAAGCTAGTTTCAGGAGCAGCTGGTGTCTTGCCAGCACAGCACGATGGGCACCTTGACGTTTGTGGTGCTGCCTACCAAGCCAGGCACCAGGCAAAGTGTGCATGTCTGGTGGGAGGGCTGTCTCAGGCACTACCTGCAGGGAGAGCAGCAGCAGTGGCCCATGAGTGCTGTGGGGAACAAGATTGCCCAAGAGGAAGAGATGGCATTCTCCAGAGCTCCAAGTTGGATTGGCACTGCTGTGGTGAGATACTGACTCCTTGTCTGGCTGTGACGTGGCAACAAGTGAAGGGATCTTTCAAGATCCTCCAGAGGGACCAGTCACCGCTGCCCCTATCCATGATAAACACACCCAAGAGCTGTGCCTGCCTGGCAGGCTCCTGCCCATCTCCCTTCACAGCCCTTGGGGAGAGGACAATCAGCAGCAAGCTGTGTCAGAGTGCTTGGTTTGGGAGGTTCAGATGTGGCTTTGTTTTTGTAAGTGTCTGATAGTAAAAAGTTCAACATGAAAATGTTTGGTTCCTGTGCTTCTCATAGACCTGCAGGTAGTTAGTTGTTCATATGAGCTACTCTGGCTCTGTTGTGGATCTGAGGGTAAGTTACTGTCACCTGAAGTATAACAACAGGAGCTTAGTCACAGTGGGAACAGAGCATGGGAAGGTCATGAAATTACCATTTCCTGGGTGGAAAAGCTCCAAGTCATGATGAGTATTCCCAGAGATACCACCTGTCTCTTTGGAGTCTGGCTTTTTTCAGTGTTATCACCCCTGAACCATGCTTGTCCATACATTTTAGGTACTCATTCCAGGATGAAGAAGACATGTTTATGGTTGTAGACCTGCTGCTTGGAGGAGATCTGCGTTACCATCTCCAGCAAAACGTGCGGTTCCAGGAAGGCACCGTGAAGCTCTTCATCTGTGAGCTGGTGCTGGCCCTCGACTATCTCCAGAGCAGACACATCATCCACAGGTCAGCTGGGAACCTCCAGGGTGGGCTGATGCTTGCAGACTGCAGTAGTTGTGGGCTTTTTCCTTTTTGATGTTAAAGGACAAATAGAGACTGAACAGCTAAACAAAATACTCTCCCAGGACCAGGCTTCCCAGGGAAAAGCGTTCTGTATACAGCAGGGAGCGTCTGACTTCTCCCTCTGGGATGGCTGTAATAAGCATGCTTGATTTGTTTGCTGATCCTGCAAAAAGCTGCCTCTGATCAGTTTAATTAGCTGTAGCTCATTAATATCCATCCTGGTCCAGGGAGAGTAGGCATCAGCACTCAGAATTCCTCTGCTGTCACCCTGGAAGGTGTCTCCCATTTGGTCCCTCCCTGCACGGTGCTGAGAGATGCAGAGCGGGACCAGATGCAGCTTGTTTTGTGTGAGGTTTGAATCCCTTTCTAGATGTGGGAAGAATTTATTTCTGGCCATCAAGATTTTTTATTTTTTTTTAATGGCAAATGAAAAAAAATACATGAGCTCTTCCAACACATTCAAAGACCAAGGTTTTCCCTGGCTGGAGAGGGGAAGTTCAGCTCCAGACCAATGGACATGCAGCTGCTTCCTGCTGGGCAAAGCAGACCTTGGGGTCCAAGGGTTTTCTTGGGAGCTGCATACAGGGGGTATGAACAGGGACTAACACAGGATTAATAAAGGTGCAGAGAAAGTCTCATTTATAAATATAATTCCAGAAGGTCGTTCTTGTGAGGTGTGAAAATGAAGCATGGTCCAGAATTTAAAACTGCAGTATCCTGGCTGTTAGCAGGGGAAGAGCATGTTGTGAAAGGCTGGTGGAAAGGAACACTTCTTCATGTTCACAGCATCTGGCTGCCATTCCTGAGCTGTGAAGGCAGAAAAGCCAATGTCTGATATGCCCATAGCATGCCCATAGCTTGCCCTGTGCCGCAATGGAGAGCCCTGGAGCAGCAGAGGGGGTTTTGCTCTGCTGCAGTTGGAGCCAGACCTCCTTGGGGAGGGCTCCTGCTTTCTCAGGAGTCTCATCTTTCACAATGCTTGTTTGGTTTTATACCTGCATAGATTCTATTCTGATCCCCCTGATCTTGGCACAGCAGCCATCCTGGCTGCCCTGCTGTGATCTGGGACGTGAAACTGGTGTGTGGTGATGGGGATGTTGCACTGGCCCTCTCCACCCAACACCTGCTCACCAGCACCAAATAATGGATGAGCATGAATTAAAGATGTGAAATGCAGAACCCTGAGCAGCCAGGGCTGAATCCTTATGCTGCTGGCTTGGCCTGAACATGCTGAGTGGGGCACAGGGGTGAAATCCTTCTCCATCAATGAGGTGTCACAATAGCGGTGTTTATAGGAGTAAGGAGCTGAAAGTTCTTCACAGTTCCTTGCTGTCAGAATAAATATGGATGAGAAGGAGGTTGATTCTGTAATGATGAAAAATGTGATAGCTCTGGGAGCACAGGGTGGCTGCATTGCCTATTCTGAGCTTTGTCCCTGTACTTGTGTGCCCATGAGCATTGTGTGGCCATCAGCACTGCATAGCTGTAAACATTGCCAAGAGCTGGGCTGTTGTCCTGCTAGGGCTGTACCACGAGGACCAGTAGAAAGAGGACATTCAAAGGGCAAAGCTCTGGGCCTTTCCCAGAGAGTTATTGTAAATAAGGGTGGGAGCAGCTCAGGCTCGGGCTGCAGTGTGCACTTCAAGCATCTATATGTGTTTCAGGTGAGTTGAGTAGAATAAAGCATCCATGGCAGGCTGTTTAATTTGCAAGTTATTTAATTAACACAGTAGTGCAAGTTGTTTAATTAATGCTATAAACCAGTGGGACAGTTAGGTCGATAAAGAGACTCAGCCGAGTCCCTTCCCTGCAACATCTGTAACTGGGACCAGCAGAGACAGGCAAGAGATGGCTGCTCCTGTCTGAGCAAAGCTGTGCAGAGGCAGCAGGCAGACCCATGGCTGGAATGACTTCTCACCTACAGGGAGAAGAATGGGAAACAATTGTTGATTGATTTTTTTCCCCAGGCTAGGAAATATTTCTCAAAAATAAATAAACAAGTCATCAATAAACAAAGTGATCCCTGCTCATTGTTTGGCTCTTGGGAATGATCTCAGAGTGCTGGTGCAATTACCATCACCTGCACACCAGCCTCAGCATGGTCAGGAAAGGCCCCAGTGGGAATAATAATAAAGGGGGGAAAAAAAGGAATAATTGGTGGGGGCTAAAGAAAGTTGAAACTGGATGAGAAGTAAAAAAACTATCCTTATGGTTCTTTCAAAACTGGAAGTAATTTTGTACCAGCAGATTCATAGAATCATAGAATCAGCCAGGGTTGGAAGGGACCGCAAGGATCATCTAGTTCCAACCCCCCTGCCATGGGTGGAGACACCTCACACTAGATTAGGCTGGCCAGAGCCTCATCCAGCCTGGTCTCAAACTCCTCCAGGGATGGGGCCTCAACCACCTCCCTGGACAACCCATTCCAGGGCTTCACCACTCTCACAGTGAAGAACTTCCTCCCAGTCTGAATCTCCCCACCTCCAGCTTCATTCCATTCAAAAAATCCATTTTTTTCCAAACTCTTTTTGATTAAACTTTTCTTAAAGTCTTTGCTTAAATTAATGTTTTCTCAAACATGCTGTCACATACATGCTTCTGCCCTTCTGGGCTGTTTGGCTCTGGCCTGAGGCTCAGTTTTGCTGCACTTACAGGGCAAACCAGCCCCTGAACCCACTCTGTAGTGTCCTGACAAAGAGACTTGTTCCTGTGCTCCCTTGTGGGGTGAGGGTGGCTCAGGGAAGGTACCCTGGGTATTTATAATTCACTGGCAGTGGTTTGGGTGAGAAGATGGCAGAGGGCTGTAACCTATTAGTGAATAATTAGGTCTATTGTCCCTTCTTGAGTCCAGGTGCCCAGGTGAATTCAAACTCTAGCTTAATGACAGCATTTTTACAATAAAATCCTAACCCTGCCCATTTCCTCTCTTGAAGCCCAGGGCTGATGGTCAGTGTCAGGATGGCATTGAGTTACTCCACGTGTGTCTGCCTGCTGTGTGCCAGGATCCTTACAGGCACTTGGCTGCCAGGTGCCAGGCTCAGCTGGCAGTGGGTGAGCAGGCACTGGTGTAATTAGCTCATTAAAACCAGGTAATGCCTTGTAAAGGCACTGGGGTGGATACAGTTGATGTATCAGGTGTACCTGCACTCCCTACATCAGGAAGCCTTTCCCTACAGCATGGCTTTAGGTGCTGGTGTCCTGGGTTTGGGTTTGGTGTTCAGTCAGGAACCCATTTGTTTCTAGAACAAAGATGTTAAAATAATTTGCTCTTTAGTGAGTAAATGTGGAACAGCTCTCAAATAGTATTGAAACAGGTTAAGAACTAAAAAGGGGAAAAAAGAGAAACAGAAACTCCAACGTAGGTGGAGTACCCAAGTGCTGCCAGTCCAAAACACAGCAGCTTTCACAACCACAGCCCTCTGCCACCGTTTCTGCTTTTGTTCTTTGATTAGTTATTCTCTGATGGCTAATCCAAACCCTACAGGAATACCAGGGCTGAAGAGCCCCAGCAGACACCTTCCGAGGCACACTGTCTCTGGATGCGGGTCCTTCCAGAGCCCAGGCTGTCCTCAAGCATCTGGGGCAGTGTATCATGTCACTTTCCCAGGCTAATAGCTGTCTCCCTTCTCTGCCTTTTTCTCAGAGACATCAAGCCTGACAACATCTTGCTGGATGAGCATGGTAAGTGCCAGTTGCTTCCTGATCGTGTTCATGCATAAAAGCAGAGTCAGGAACAGAAGGTCCAAGCTGAAACTCAAGTGCTCTCTTCCTCATTTTGTGTTACTCCCTCACCCTCAGATAGGTGCAGAATGAGACCATCCTTCCCTGCCTTGCTTGTTTTTTGAATAACACCTGGTACCTCCATAGTGCCCTAGAAGCATTGGCAGGGACAAGTTTTGTGCTGCTTGTGGTCAGGTGCCTGGCAGACCTTATTCCAAGACCCTCTTGGCTCTTGCTTAAAACTTAGCATGCAATTGTTTGAAGGGAAATGCTGGTGCCATCACAGGCTGTGTCATGAATGCTCACAGGCAGAATGAGCTGTAGCTGAACTGATAAACTTCACTCAGGGGATTTTTTTCTTCCTTGAGCATTTGGCATAGGGAGGGAACTCTAAGGAGTATTTAGAGTGGGTGCAATATAGATATTGCTCTTGTTTTTTCTTTAGTCTCTTACTCTGGCAAAACTCTAACTTGCATCCCTCCCTAGACACCTTTTGGTCCTGGCAAAGCTATCACAGTGAAGAGTTGTCTGATATTTATTAGCTTTTAACTCATTACAAAACCACTTTGTCATTTCATGTCATTGAAAGCTAGCTTGTTGTGAGAGATCTTCAGCAGCAACTAGAGCAAGGCACTGAGGAGAAAAAGTCAGTGCAGGATCAAGGTGTTTCTGAATTCATGATGACTTCAGGGGCTGCAGTCGAGATGCTGAAGCTCTTGGGGATCACTGTGGCTCTGTGTGACAAGGGTTGCCTGGCAGCACCTGAGCCCAGGCTCTGCCTGTTTTGCATATGACCTCTAATTTCAAAGTGCAAGCTAATTATTTATTTAGGAGCTGTTAGCACAACTGGCTCTGCCTCCTCATCCAAGTGCAGAAGCCTCTGCCCTGCCCTGTGCACAGACTCATGCACGGACCCATCCCCTCTCCCTCCAATGCCCACCCATGGACTGTGGTCCTGCTTGGCCAGCCTGGGCCAGACTCCCAGCATCCCCAGTACAGTGTGGTGCTGGTGCAGGGCTGTGCTTGGTCAGCCCTCACCAGCAGACACTCTTGGTGATCTGTCACCATCATCCAAGAACCCCCGCACCCACACGACTGAGGTGCCACAGCCACCTAAGAGGGAGCTGGGAGAGCTAGAGCCAAAGAAATGTAGGTCAGTGTCCCTGAAGAGGGAAAAAAAGAGGGGGGAAAGCTCTGCTTGTCCCTGCAGCCACATTCAGCCCAGCAGGATGTACCCTGCACGCTCTGGTAATGACACCGCAATTTAGGTTGATTTTGAGTCTGTTCTCTGCTGTCTGTCATGGTTTAACTGCCTGTGGCAGAGGTTTCAGAGCTATTTGCTGTGGATGTACCCTTCAGTGTCCTTCTGACTGCCTTGTAATATTCCTTTTCTTCATCCATGGCAGCAAAGGTGTGCCCTCTCATGCATACAGAAAGCTTTGTGCACACACAGTTCAAGTTTTTCCTGTCCCCAGAGCAGATGCTGCTGGAGCATGTTTATCTATATTTAGCCTGGTAGATTGTGCTTGTTTTTCAGTGTCTCTTTCCCCATGGAATGGAGCTGCAGCTCCTCATTCTCTCTCCCTTCAGGAGGCTTTCACAACAGTGATCACAAAATATGTACTATTTGATAGCATCAATTTTTTATAATGTTCTTGATTGAGGCCAGTCCCCTGAGAGTACAAAGCACCTTAAGACCTTCAGCAATCAGACTTCAGTCCATCATTTTTATACTTTTCTTGCCCTTCAGCTCTGTCTTTTGGCCTATCTTCCTTTCCAGCTGTGAGGGCCATTTCCAGCTGTGACTCCTTCAGCCTGTTGGATTCTCATGTCTGTTAGGACTTGCAGCAGCCTTTCTGCCGCTCTTAATCACTGCTGAGGCTGCAGGAGCCCTTGATCTGATCCTTGTCTAGGAGCCTGGTTCAGGTTTTGGATGGTACTAATTCCCCCCTCATTATGCTGCACACTGAGGTGTGTCATCCTGCTGCTGTCATGACCTTGACACACATCTCATGCATTTGCCTCTGCCAGCCCGGTCAGTGGCATTCTGTATTGCCATATCCATTCCAGCTAGGAAATTAAAGTGAGACATAAATACATTGGGATATTGGGCAAATGTCTTGCTGTGCAATAAATAAAGAGTTGGTCCAAGATCAGAGATTGGGATCAGGTCCCACAATGGAAAAAAAATCCTCAGCAGGAGCCCACCTTCAGCAGCCATCCCAAGCACAAAGTGATTTCCTCCTTTAATGACGAGCCTATCGATTTGGCTCGACGACAGCACAGCTCACCTGGGAATTGAAGAATATAACAGATGGCAGTTTCCAGGAACTGTGACTAATTCATCTGGAGTTTTCAGCCAGGTCATTTGTCTAATAAAACTGAAGAAAAGCTCCGTTTTAGCTCTAGTAAAAGTGAGAAGTTGTGGGTTTTTTTCAAGAGCCCTGTGATGGCTCTGCTCAGAGCTGTTCCTTATACCAATGCTGAAAGGTTCTGGGGGGCGGTGCTGAACCAGGCAGGCTCATGCCAGTGCAGGCACTGCACACACAGGCCCTTTGTGCTCTCCTCCCGGATAAGTTACAGCACAGCCTGTCTGAGAATCTCCATTCTCCACAGCTCCCAATGGCTCCAGGTTCATCTTCTTTGAAATGCTACCTTAGCTGGAACTGCAGAAGCCTGTGGTGTTATTTTTTCCCTTCACAAAAGAAGTGCTCTAGAAAGGTGAAGGAGCTGTGCAGTAACAGGTGCTGAATATCATCAGAAAATTCTTTGCCCTAATCCAGAACCAAAGGCTTGATCTGAAAGTGCTGGTTTCAGGTGGGCAGGGTAAGCTCTGGGAAGGACTCAGTGTGGAGCACTGCTCTGGGCGTGCTGGTTCCAAACAGCTGCAACCAGAGACTGAGCAACCAGGAAAACAGGAGCCTCAAAGGGTGAGTCTCAAGTCCAGCAGCAGCACTCAGTGTACCCCTTTTGGCTACCAGCAGCTTCCATCTGTCTTTCATTCCCCCCCGTTGTGTAACACTCCACGGCTGCTCAGCCTCGCCGTGCCATCCAGAGCCTTCTCCCTCAGCCTTGCTGGCTTCTCTTGGTAATTTCCCATGAGGGCAAGTTTATGAAACTTGTGATCTGTTTGAAGTGAATCACTTAAAAGATGCATCTAGAGAGCAGTACTTTTGTGCTTGGAATCTCAAATTCTTAATAAGTCTTTATGATTCAGATTGATGAGAACAGCTCCCCAAAGAGGGGGGAGAGCTGGGGATGGAAGAGGGAACAACGCAAGGGGCATGGAGGATTTACCCAGGCAGGACAGTTTTTCTCTTGAGTGCTCCCCAGGGGTTTGTAACCTGTTCCACAGAGGGTAGAATGGAGAGGGGCTGATGATATGGAGCAGGGTGAGCAACAGGGAGGGACACATGCTGTGGGCAGATCAGTCAGGTACCCCATGGGGTCAGCTCTGACACCTTGCTCACACTCTCCCAGCAGTGTCCACATCTCACAGAGGGACCTCAAGTTTTCCTTTTCTCCCTTCAAACTCCAAACAAGCACTGTGGATTTGATAAGGAAGTTGGTGTCTCGGTGGCACGGGCAGCCCAGAGAGCCTGCAGGTGTCGACACAGAGCTGTAGGTCACTGCCCTGCTGGGCTGTACCTGCCTTTTCCTGCTTGGGGCATTCTCATGGGGGAAGATGGAATTCCTGAAGAGCTGAGTGAGGATGAAGAATTTAGTGGTTTTAGGTGAAATCACAAATTCTACTTTTATTCCCCAGAGGTGCCCAGCTAGATCAAAGAGTAACAGCAGGGAAACATGTCCCCGTTCTCATGTCACAGAGGTAGCCACAATTGTCTGGATGCTGTGAAACAGTTAAATCAATCTTTACAAGACAACAGGAGTTCATTACAGAAGCATTAACTTTCAGACATATCAAGGTGATCTTACTCCACCTGAACTCATGAACTGACAGTGCAGTGACTTTCTGGCTGCTGATGCTAATGACTGAGGGCAGTACTGTCACAGAGTCCAGCAGCAGAAGCCACTTTGATTTGATCTCCGTGGTAGAGGGGAACAGCAGCAGCTCAGCCACCCTCTGCGATTGCAGAGGAGGTTGATGAGTCTGCAAAACACAACAAAGCAAAACATCTGATGCGTTTGATAAGGAGCCTAGCTCCATCAGGGGTGAGCAAGTTCAGTGCCTTAGGGGAAGGTTCATGAGGTCAGGGAGAAATGGAAACGGCCTGAGTTTAATCAGAGGAATTAGGCTGAACTAACCCGGGAGTTCCAAAGAAATTCATTTCAGTGAAGCCAGCCTTGTGCTGCTCGCCTGGAGTGCTGGGACGATGGGTCACTCACTGATGGGTGCTGGGAATGAGGGAGATTAAATTAGGGGCTTTTTAAAAAGTGGAAGTAAAAGAGCAGGCAGGAGCTAGGTGGAAGCATTTCCTTTCTCATCCCTGCCTTTCGTTTCTGTCTCAGTTTGCTGGCAGCAGTGACGGCAGAAACCGAGCCTGCCCCCAAAGGGGGGTCCCTGGTCTTTGAATTTCTTTTACAAGGCTGTTTTGCTTGCTGCCATTCTGGAGACGTCCTCTAATGAAAGGAAAGGGAAGTGCTTAGTACCTGGGAACATCAAAGGGCAAGTAGCTAGAATGTGAAAAAACCATCAAGGACTTTTGGATGGGGTTTTGAGTGGCTGGGGTTTTTTTCTTTCAAAAAAAAAATGTTTTCAGCTCTCCTTTCCAAATTTAGGAAAAGTCAAAACAATGCTCATTAAATTATTTCTTGGAGACCTCCAGTTTTTTGCTCCCCAAAAGTTAAGTGAGGTGGTATTTGGCGTAAGAAGAGACATCTGTAAGCAGCCTGCAAGCTGAAACATTTTCTGTTGGTTCTCCCACCAGAATTTTTTTCCCCCTCTAGAAACTCTTTTCCGTAGAGCATTTAAGTGTTTGACTCCAAGCTATTTCTGTGTGAAATTGAAATAACTCAAGTTGCATATTAACCTCTGTCTTTCAGGACACGTGCACATCACAGATTTCAACATTGCCACGATGCTGACTAAGGAAATCCAAGTCACCACCATCGCTGGCACAAAGCCCTACATGGGTAAGCAGCAATGACAATCATTCGTCTTTAACTATTATCTTATGGGCTTGATCCCGCGGCACTGATGGGGTGCAAATGGAGTTCTTTTTGATGGGAGTTTGAAGTCCTCTTCCTGGTATGCGACAAAATGTGTCTCTGAAATGAGGAGCAAGCTCAAGAGGTACAGCAGGAGAGTGTGGTAGGAGTTTTCCCCTCAGTGACACCCAGCTGATGCAGCTGGTAAATGCGGTTTCACACAGCACCACAGCAAGTGTACCATAAACACGGATTTTAGTGTTACTACACCACACTGTACAGCATGTTTTTGATTATAAAACAAGATAATTGCACTCCTGAGATCTTGGAGCATTTCATAGCAGCAGCCAAGCCATGCCAACATGCTCTATCTCCCCTTGCAAAGGAAAATGAAGCATGAAGTTTTGGTCCCTCGGTACATTAGGGCACTTGCACTGCTGCATCACCAGCAATAATTGGAATCTTTACATAAGCTGGCTGCTTTGAAAAGCAGAATTACTCTGTGTTTAGGACAGGTGATTTGGCTTAAGACTTGATGCTTTACTGGGCAGTAGCACCTACTCAGCTGGGGCAGGGGGACTCTGTTCTCTTGCCAGGCTGGCCAGTTGAAAGCGTGGCAGTGATGGTATCAGGTCAGCATCTGAAACAGGCAATGGGGCTTTAGCTCTGGTCCAGTTACAAAGGTGAGAGCTTTGGTTCCAGTTACAAAGGTGAGAGCACACCTCTTTCTTAAGGCCACCCCACCATTTACACACATTAATCTATTAAGTTCTGTAACAGTCCATTGAAGCAGAAATTGCCCCATTTCACAGGTGGGGCACAGAGGAGCTGGAACACTTGTTTGGGTTTTAACACAGCAGAAAATGTTTCATTCTGTGCTAATTGCACCTGCAGTTAGTCAGCAGTGTGGGGGTTTTAAAGTGTATCTGCTCCCAGGGCAGGAAAGTACCTGGGCTAAGATGGTGTGCTGGGATCTGGTTCAGGTCTGGCTCCCGAGGCAAGGATGCTCAGTGCTGAGCAGGACATGAGGCTGGCAGGTCCTGCTGGGCAGGGAGCAGGAGCAGCAACCAGTGTGGAAGGTGGGGGTGGGAGATGGGGGTGGTTGGCACAGTTAGGGGTTTGCTCTTCTCTCCATGCCAGGGCTCCTCGCCAGCTGGTATTTCTGCTCTGCAAGGCTGACAGCAGTCCAAAAGATAAACTTCTGCAAGGAACCCCCTGTGTTCTGACTCAAGTCCACCGTGGCAGTGTTTTGGTAAAGGACCAGTCCACCAGTTCTGAAGAAAAAAAGCAGAACTTACCAAAGGTGTGGTAGCATCACACTCTAGGTTGTATCCCAGGCAGAGCAGCAAGGTGTTCTCTACAGTCTGTGCATCTCCTTTCCACTCGAGATGGCAGCAAGGCAAGCTCTCCTTTTTCTCTGTTTTACAGCACCTGAGATGTTTAGTCCCACAAAGCCCACAGGCTATTCCTTCGCTGTGGACTGGTGGTCACTGGGAATCACTGCCTACGAGCTGCTCAGGACCCGGGTAGGCTGCATGCTGTCCCCCTCTCCATCTGTCCATCTCTGTCCTTAAATGCTCTGTTGGGAAGGTTAATGCTTGAGGACACAGGTTCTGCCAGGACGCTGGTCATGGGGAGAAAGGATAGGTCCTGCGGCAGCCTGAGGGCCCACCCAGGACTTAGAACCCTTCCTGGAACATCATGTTTTCAGCTGGTTTGAGACATGGGAGGGAATATTGGCACAGCTCTGTAGATGGATGTAGTATATAGGCATATAAAATCTAAACACAGGCTGGTTGATGACACAGGCTTTGGGGGGTTTGTCTCCTGCCATGCTGTGTAAATGTCTGGTTATTATCATTGTTCTAGCTGACTGTTGTTTTGTTTATTTCAACTGAGCTACGATCACAGAGGGAGAGACTTCCAAGGGGAGGCTTGGAGAATGAACAATGAGACTTTGTTTGAAACTTCTTTGCTCTAAAAAGCTTTCCCAAGGAGCCTGTAAAAGCAGGTAAATGAAAATGCTCCCCATGTGTTATTCTCCACAGAGGCCGTACCACATCCGCTCCAACACCTCCACAAATGAAATTGCTCACGTGTTCAAGACAGCAACAGTGATGTACCCTGCAGCATGGTCTGCAGAGATGGTGTCACTCATCAAGAAGGTGAGGCCATGGCCAGAGCAGCGCTGGGGCTTGTGTCTGGGCACCTGGGGAAAGCACACCAAGTCATTTCATCCTGATCTGTAGCCTTTGGGGCAAATTGTGGAGAGTCATTGTAAACTGTGTCCAGAGCCAATGTCTGTGACCTTCAGGTGGTGCTATGTGACAAACATCCAGCTCTTAGCGTTGCAGCAGAGCAGTGCAATGACCAGCTGCAGAGCTGGGTGATGGAAGGGAGTTTGTGCTGGCAAGCAAGGTGTTGCTAATGCAGCTCTTCTAAGGACACCTGAGTTTTGCTTCTAGACTTTCTCCTGTAACTTTGTCTCTCTGCAATGACATAACTTGGAGGTAGATAATGATACCTACCTCAATAAATTTGGACCAAAAATTGAATATATATATTTATTTTTTTAACTTAAAAAACCTGCAACACTTTTGCCAACAGTGAAAAGATCTGCAAGTGCTGAGGCTGCTGAAATCCTTTGGTGCTGTGTGGTTTATGCACCACTGTAATTCATTTTTATTAAAGCTGTTATCAAAATTGCTTCAGAATCATTACTGGGATCATTTTGAAGCTGAAATCATGCTTGAAGTGAAGCCATCACTTCAATAAACAGAACTACTGCTTGACAGTGCCAGGGGCTGGCTGCACACAACAGCAGCAGAGCTGAGGTGCTGAGCCTGTGTGACAGCATGAGCTGCAAGGCTGGGAAAATGTGTAAAGAGGTTTCTAATTCTCATATTAGTGTAGGCAATGAAGGAGTCCTTAGTGCAGCTTTGTTATCTCTCTTTTTTTTTTTCCTATTACTTTTTCAGAACAGTAGACAGAAATATTTTTGTTGTCTCTGAAGAAATACTCTCAAACTTCTTAATGAAAATGGGACATTGATCCCTTGCTGAGGCAGGATCATGGCATAGTTCCCAAAAAGAAGATTGAAGAATATCTTCATTTGCTTAAAATTTAACAGAGCTAGTATTTCATTAAGCCTAGCAGTAACACAGGGGCATGGGCTGCAGAGCAGCAATGGAGACAGAGGCCCAGTGTCCCCAGCCCTGCTCCCTTTCATGGGGCATGGCTCAGCCCACACTGGGAACCTCGTTCTAAGAGATGGCAGTTGGAGCTCCTGGAGTTTCACCCCAGGGCCCATACCTGGTGTGACTGCCACTGACCCCTCTGTAGGTGCCTGACCTCTGACTGTGCATCTCCAGGTCTCACTCTCTCATCTCTTTCATTTTGCTCTCGCTGCAGCTGCTGGAGCCCAACCCTGAGAAGCGTTTTTCTCAGCTGAAAGATATCCAGGACTTTCCATACCTGTCTGATGTGAACTGGGATGCTGTGCTCCAGAAAAGGATCACGCCAGAATTTATTCCCACAGTAAGGCAATTTGACTTTAAGAGGTTCTCAGAGTGCCCTCGTGCCTGGCACCAGATAGAGACTTACAGAATCATCACAGACTGGTTTGGGTTGGAAGGGACCTGAAAAATCAACTAGTTCCAAGCCCACCTGCTACCAGCACAGATACCTCCTATTAGACCAGGCTGCTCAAAGCCCTGTCCAGCTTGGCTTTGAACACTGTACAGTGGGTGCTCTGACTCTCTGTGCAGGTCTAGTTAGTTTATTTCTGCCAAGATTCAGCTCCCGGATGCAGTCTGGTTTATGGGAGACTCTTCAAGACAGGCTCTGACTACTTAAGGCATCTTTCTGTCCCCTTCAGAAAGGCAGACTGAACTGTGACCCAACCTTTGAACTGGAAGAAATGATCCTAGAATCCAAACCTCTGCACAAGAAGAAAAAGCGCTTGGCTAAGAAGAAAGACACCAACAAAAGCAACTCCTCCCAGGTGAGAGCTGACAGGTGCAAGCTTGTGGTAAGGGAAGTCTCTTGTTTCCCCAAAAAGCTGATTGCCATCTAGCAAGACCACAGAAAACTGTTTAAACAGATCAGGTGTTCTTTTTTTTCCCTTGTGACCAACTTTATTCCCCAAACTCTTCCACATCTTCCCTCTGGAGGCAGGCAGCATGTGCAGACACCAGTTTTGTGTGAGAGGAGAATCCTAATGCCATTCTCCCCCCTGAAGTGCTACAGATGCTCTTTACCTACAGATATCTCTCTATCTCCTTGCAATTGTCCTTGTAGTACCTTCCTGAGTCAAACTGTGTTTTCCTCATCTCTTTGTATATTTTAATGTCAAAGGCCTGCCATCTTCAGAAGCACCTGGAGATGCTCCAGAGAGACTTCATTGTTTTCAACAGAGAAAAGTAAGTGTTGGTGCAGAGGCAGCAGAAGAGATGCTGGCCCTTGGCAAAGCCTTTCACAGAGCTGGGTTTGGGGCCACCTTGGCAGATGCCGTGGGTGGAGGTTTAGGAGCTTCATAACAAGGAGAGCAGGCACCTGGTATGCTGGTTGCTCTGGCATCTGACACCATGGCGTTTCTGTCCTTGAGGGGGAGGCCTGGGACCACAGCCACAAGCTGCTTGAACTGTCCCATTTGTACATGCTCTGCTCTTGTGGGGGCTGCAGGGACCCTCCCAGCTCAGCTGTCACTTTCTCTCCCTAAGGGTGAGACACCACCACAAGGACACCCAGGAGACACTGACAAAAAGCAGAGGCAGATCCCAGGAGGACAACCGGAACAACCTCCGAGAGCAGCTTTAAACCCTGCTGGAGTGTTTCTCATGGTGCCTCTGCATGCCCGCCTCAAACCTTCATGGCACTGGGCCACTGGATTCGTCCAGGACACTGCCCACAGCCCAGGACATGGTGGCTGGCTGGAGCTGGGACACCCACTCCCTCTGCCTTCCACCCCACAGCCTGTGGATCCTGGGTGTGGGGGGAGAGGCTGTGGGTGCTGCCGTTGCAATTTGCCACAGTCAGTCAGACTCAGATCCTCTTATTCTGCTTTTCTTGGTGGCAGGAATGTGACTGAGTGAAAATGGATGAGACAGTTGTCACCCTTTCAGCTTGGCTAGACAGCATCACTGCCCCTGGTGCTGCCTGCAAGGTGACTGCCAGCAGCATCACCCAAGGATTGAGCATGCATTGTTTATAGAGCTGTCATCACTACTACTGGTCTTGGCGGTGGGTCCAGGCTCTGTGGAGCTCTGAAGTCTCCATGGGCTCATAGCTGGTTGCACCAGATAGAAGAGGCTGCTCTCAGCTGCAAGGTCTCCACCAGTGCATAGTGACAAGGGTGGCTTTTGTTTACGGACACCTCCTGTGAACATCCCTTGAGTGTGGGCACCAAGGGCTGGAGGTGGTGAAGATCTTCCTTAGCTGGGAGCAGCGATGATCTTCTGTAGCTGGGAGGAGGCAGCAAAGGTTTGCTGTCTCTTTCCCCCTCTCTCCTTGCTGGTTCCTGTACCTGTTTCTCATAGAGCAGGGCTGGCACGGTGGTTGCTCACGGCACGCAGACAGATGTGGACTGAAGAGGAACCAGACAGGCACTGCTGAATGCCTGACATCCAGCTGCTTTTCCAGGCCAGCCTTTAAAAAACATCCACCATCACGTGATACTGCCACAACTCACTGAATCTGATGGGGCTTGGCCTCCAATACCAGAGGTAACTCTGAATGGGGATTTTCAGCCTCTCTGATATTGAAGCCACGCCTGATATAAGCAGCTCTCTTTGCAGGAACAGCTACACTCTGGAGCAGGCTCTGCCCAAGTTGAGGTTGGCCAAAGCATTCCTTTCACCTTCATGCTGGCAATGATGCCAATGTTTAAGTGCTCTGGCAGACCTGAGGTTTCAGCTCCTTCTCTGACATTTTTCCTGTTCTCAGCAATATAATGAATGAGTGAAGAACCATTTGCCTCCCACTTACCCAAAGGTTGTCTTTGTGTCCCCTGTGCCTTCCTATCTTTCTGATCAACTGAAAAATCTGACCAAGTCAAAAAAATGACCTGAGTAAAACCCAACAGCAAATGAAAGGCACCTTCCCCGATGATCAGAAGTCAATGCTACTTCTGAGGTTATTTGCACAGCAAAGCAGGGGGGGTGTTCCTCCTCCCTGGAGCCCTAAGGGCTGTGCACATTGGTTTCCTCTGCACAGTTGGTTAAGTGCCCCGCAGGCAAGGACCGGTGCACAGCAGTGCCACCACCTCCTTCCACATGCTGTGCCTGGCAGCCTGGGCTTTTTGCTCATATCAGGCTCTTAGCATGGTTGCAGCACAGGGAAGAGTGCAGGGCTGGGAAGAGGGGCAGCAGCTTTGCTGTGAACTGCTGGTGTGGAAACAACCAACCAGGGAAGCATGACCCTTATTCTGTCCAGGGAGCTGTAGTGTTGGTATGGAGTTAGTTCATGAGTGCTTGTCACAGTCCTCAAAGCAGGTCACTGCAAGTGGAAAGCCACCTTCACCTGCTAAGTCACAGCACACCCTGCTCCTCACTTGGGAAAAGTCTGTGGCTGCATAAATATTGTACTGGTTGGCAGAACCCCCCCCAAAACTTGGGAGAACTTAAATGACTTCTAAAGTCTTTCCTCCTTTCCCCTTTTTCTATGTAAATGGAGGCACAGCCTCAGCTTGATCAGTACCAGGCAGGAGGGAAAAAAATCTTTAATTATGTGAGAGCAGAACTTCACAAAACTCCTAAGCATGAGCAGCCTTCCTCCCCCCAGCACAGCTGTTCTGGCATGGCCCCCAAAAGATGGCTGCATGGACAACTTGTCCTGAGTTGCAGGCATGTAAAAATAAATATTCCAAGTATTTGACCTTAATCGGGGGGGGGGGGGGAGGGGGGGGGGTGTAAGAAAAAAGAAAGGAGAAAAAAAGACCACCAACAAACAAACCCAAGTGTATTTATTTAGCACAGCCAAGATTGGCACTTATTTTTTGTAGTACTTCACAAACAATTGGGTTCCTCTGCATGCTTTGCAAATTTTGGGAGGTTGTGACCCTGGGTTTGATGAACAGCACTGGACAGAAGAGGAGGATTTAACTCTGAGAGCCTCCAGGCCAGCCCTGAGCACAGGCAATGCTGTGCAGAGGTGGGCTATGCACCACACAGATGGCAGGTGCAGCTCTAACTGGCATCATGGCCCATGATGGCCAGGCCAGGCTGCAGCCAGGGATCAGAGGGACAAACTGAGCAGCCTGTCACCCAATGCAGTGTGCCAGCTTCCCCAGACCTCTGCTCCTGCCCAGGAAGCTCTGACACACAGCAGCAAACACCATGCTGCTTCCACCCAACGCTGTCTTCCAGCTCCAACACAGCCCACAGACCCTCCTGGAGCCCCGCTGCCCGGCTGGCCCACAAGGCACAGCTTCCCCCCACCCCTGCCCAGCAGCAGCCCAAGGAAGACAAAAAAACTCCAACCATCCACGGCAGTTGTTTGAAGGAACCTTTTTTTTTTTAATAAAGTGTACAAAGTAGTAAAACTCCTGACACGAGGCGCTGCGGCAGCTGTTACAGAGATGATCTGGGCTCCCCATGGGGCCTCGCAGTGAAACGCCAGCGAGCGCCGGGCGGAGATGAAGGACACCGACACGACACGGCCCCAGCTGCCCCTGCCAGCACCTGCCAGCCTGCCCTGCCCATCCCGCACCGTGCCTCAGGCCGGCCCCATGCTTCGCCTGCCCGGCTGGCTCCCCAGGCCGGGTCCTTCCCGCTGCCCCGCGCCACCGCATCCCACACGCGTCCAACACGAACACCACACTGACCTGTCTGAGCGGCATGCATACAGAGAGGAGGAGGAGAAACACGACCCGACCGCACCCACAACAACAACCACAGGGGTTTAAGGCTATGCATAAAACAAAACGAAGCAATATCTTTAAAGCTAGGTAGCGAGGAGCGTTTGTGAAACATAAGGCTTGAGGCTCATCAATTCTTCAGAACAGGTTTATTTGCTTTTCCTTCTTAAACACCAAGGTACCATTTTTATTCCTTCGCTTCCGCAGGGGTTTTGTTTCCTCCTCGGCAGGGACACTTAACTGAGGGAGGTGATGTTGGAGCGGCCTCCGGGGGGCGCAACGATGCGCTTGCTCGCAGAGCGAACGCCCTCATCAATCTGGGTACCTGGGAGAGGAAAAAAGCACAGAGGAAACGGGGACAGCCAAGTTAGGAGCATTTTCTTCACAGGACTGAGATG
The DNA here is from genome assembly GCF_014839835.1 of Dryobates pubescens. Classification (NCBI taxonomy): domain Eukaryota; kingdom Metazoa; phylum Chordata; class Aves; order Piciformes; family Picidae; genus Dryobates; species Dryobates pubescens. The sequence continues at coordinate 13,998,226 of NC_071627.1, forward strand.
CCAGGCAGCCCAGGGTCTTGCCAAAGGGCCTCCCAAGGCTGTCTACAGCAACCTGTTCCATCTCCACCTCCAGTAATGACCCCAAGAGGTGTGCTGGCGTCAGTGCCTGTGCAGACACTCCTCCATGAACAGACCCACACTGAAAGAGCAGGAGTGATGCTGTGCTGGCACCTCCATAGTCACAGTCCTCCTTGCTCCTAGTGAAAGGTGCAGAAGGGTGGAGGAACAGCTCCAGGCCCATCCTTTAAGGGACACAAGGGGTCTAACCCTGCTGTGCTCTGCTTTTGTGCTCAGCTTGCCCCAGGTCATCTCCAACTTGCCCCCTGCACAAGCCAGTGCTGGGACAGTGTGGCAAGTGGTTCTGCGCCCTCTCAGCCCAGCTGTCACATGTGTTCACCTGACAGGCTGAATCCAGACTGATGGAGGTTCCTGACTGGGGGTGTCTGCCTCGTTGGAGATCCCCTGGTTGAGCCTGCAGGGGTGCCCCCCTTGGGAGTGGTAGTCAGGTCAAACACAGGTCCATCATACATGCCCCGGGGCACAGCGTGCATCTCCGCCATCTGTCATTGAAGAGAAGAGGACAGTGACACATTTCTGCTCCCAGGGAGCATCCTGCCATGGCAGCAGCACACTCCGGTGATCCTTGGCTCCACAGTCCCACTGCAGAAGCAGCTCCCACCACCAGCCCTGTGCCCTTCATCCTGCATGCCTGAGACTTCCTGTACCGCCCCTCCTGTGTGACAGTCTTCCTTCAATCCCATCCTGCAGAGTATGCACAGCCCAACAACAGGCAGTCCATTGGCATGAGTTTTTACTGCCTGCATGAGGAAGCAGAGGCCATTTTGCCCAGTCTCCTCATTTTGAGCTCAGTACAGGCTCCTGCTGCAGCAGCAGAGCAACAGCAGCAGGCGTCACCCACTGCTGACCCAGCTAAGTATCTGCCCCCAGTGCTGGACCACCCTCAACACTGAGGACAAAGCTCTCTGCCCAAGCTTTAGCTAAACCAGCTGCAGGCTCAGAATATATCAGTTTGCAGCACTGTTTCCAGGGTCCAATGAGAATAGCAGAAGAAAACCAATCAATGAAAAGGGAAAAGGGTAATTAGGGCTAACAGTATCCCAACTCTGCCTTGGGGCTTCCTAATCTCCTCACCTTCCTCCTGGCCTTGATGCGCTTGTAGACATAGTCAGGGAAAGGGCTGCTGGGCAGGAAGCGTCCAGTCCCCTGGGTCACGTGCAGGTTTCCATCCTCCAGCATGATCTTCCCCTGGCATATGACAACCAACGGGGCCCCACGTAGCTCCATCCCTTCAAAGATGTTGTATTCAGCTGCCTGCAACAACCAGAAGGTGATGGTCAGGAGGCACATGAGCACTGCCTGCCCACTCAGGGCTGGTTAGTCAGCACACCTAGCTGCTGACATCACCAGTGCAGAGAGGACACCTGTGACAGCCTTGCCTGCCCTGGAGGCCTCCTTTAGTTCACTAGTCCATCAAACTAAGAACCCACCAAGACCTGCCACTTCAGAGCTTGATGTAAGCAAGGACTTCAACTGCAGAGGAGGGCACGACTTAGGCTCAAAGTAAGGCATGAACAAAGTAAGCTAACAAAGCCAGGAAAAGTTTGTACCTGGACAAGGAACCAGATAAGAAGAAAGGCACCTGCCTGAATCAGGCCTAGCAGAAGAGCAACGGAGTAGGATGAGAAAAGCTCCATATGTTAGTCCAGGGCTCACAGACCTCCCTCCCCACAGTCACAGTAGCATTGCCCAGAGCGTGAGCTCAGTCCATGGCAGGGCCATGCTCCCAGCAGCCAGGCAGCATTCACACAGTACACCCCACAGACGAGACCCTAGTGTTCCCACAGGTGAGCAGAGGCTTACAGACTGATGGGTTTTTGCCGTGACGATCTTCACAGCATCGGGGTCCCAGATAACCAGGTCACTGTCCGAGCCCACTGCTATTCTCCCCTTCCGTGGGTACAAGTTGAAGATTTTTGCAGCATTAGTGCTGGTCACAGCCACAAACTGGTTCTCATCCATCTTTCCTGTGGCCTGCTCAGACACAAAGAGAACAAAGCACTCTTATGGAGAGAGGAAGGATAAAAGCCCTGGGAAGCACCAGACTCACTCCCACACAACCCACTGGATAGCTGGACCCAGACCGCCGCAGCTGATCCCACTGCTGGCAGCAGACAGACCAAGAACTGAGGGCACTGGCACAGCTCCTGGCTGTTCACCCCGAACCCACAAGAGCTGCCTCTGCTGCTCTGCTTGCTTTGACTCTCAGAGCCAGAGGAGAAAGGCAGCTGGGTGCCCAGCTCTGCAGGGAAGTGTCAGAGGTGCCCGTCACACCCGCCTGCTCTACCCTCTCCCTGGTGTGGCTCTTACCACTGCCTTGTCCCAGATGACAGACATCCGCTCCTCTATGCCGTTGGTCCCTTCTGGGATGGCTGTGAAGTTGTCTTTTCCAATTGCTTTCTGCGCGGTGCTGAACGTGCAGTGGGCACTTCCTGACACCTGCAGGTCACCACTGCAGGGTGGTGGCAGCGAGATCATTATCAGTCACTTCATGGTCAGACTACAGCAGGAATATGAGGGACACGGAGCATGCGTAGCCCCCAGCTCAGTTCTGTTTTACTCTGCACCCCTATTTCTACAGCCCCTTTGACTGAAGGATTCCACCTATGGTGGTTGTGTCCCATGGGTGCATAGAAACTGCCAGGCTGTACTGCCCACCTGGGCATAGACAGCACCCTGCACACCTGAGAAGTCACCAGCTCAGCAAGAACAAGGCAGCCTTTGTGTCAAGCCCCAAGATGTCCTTTCATACCAGACTGTCATTTGCACTAACACAAAGGATAAAAAACCCCAAACATCCCAGCCTGAGTCATAAAAGCCATTCCTGGCCACTTCAGGTCTGTTTGGGAGGGCAGCCCTTTTGCCATGCAGGGAGGAAGATGCCACTCCTCCTGAGGCCTGAACCCCACATTCAGCCCTTTTGTTGTGTACTGCCAGCTCCTGCACCCAAGGGGCACTGCCCACCTTCCCCAGTGAGGAGAGCATCATAATCTGCTGCAGGGCTCTGTTTTGAGTTGCTTGGCTCACTGGAGCTTACCAAAGGCTCTTCTCAGCCCCACACAGACACTCACACAGCACAGCAGATGAAGAAGCTGTGTAGCCTCTGGCCCAGGCTACAGCATCTCTGCCACAAAGGCAAACACCACCCAAGGCCACATGTTTATTTGATGGCAGGATGAATGGCTCCTGGCATTGCCCATGAAGCAAGTGGCCTCAGGCACCTGGCTCCCAGAGCAGCTGTGCCTGAACTTGGGATGGCACAGATACCACAGCTCTGCTTGGAGCTGTGAGTCAGCCCTAATCCACCGGTAATCTGCATCTTCCTCTGGTAATTTCAGCCATATGTCTGAGTGACTGCACTGCCAGAGGCCCAGGCTGACAACATGCCTCCTAATCTCTGCCAGATTTGTTCCGGTGAAATAAGACAAGTCATCCAGCCCAGCTGGAACCTTGCCACCTCTCCTGCTGAAGCCTGACAGAAAACTGCAGAAAAGGTGTCAGGACAGACCCCTGCAGGCTGCAGAGACTCAGAGCCACCAAGGCTTGGGGCCAGAGTCGTGTCATCAGTCAGCTCATGAAACAGGTACAGCAGTAGTTCAGGTTGCACTGATGTCTGCACTGCCCAGATACCTTCTAACCTCCTCCTTCCCTATCCAAGGCCAGAGCAGTGCCCAGCAGAGCTGCCACTCACCTGGCAAGGAGGGAGTTGATGTAGTCAGGAGTTGTTGGGTCTGGGCTCAGAGGTGGAGAGACCACAAATGCCGCAGCCTTGGCCCAGTTCTTGCTCCAGTAGTGCGTCCCATCAGTCCCGAGACTAGCTGTGATCGGCTCACCGAATACCACATTGCCTAGAAAGGGGAACAGAAAGCATGTTGTTCTGGAGGAGCCCGGAGGCATCTCTGTTCCACAACACTACCAACAGCCTGCTCTGACCAGAGGATACCTAGACCCACATCAGGCCATCCCATGCTGCCTGCTGGACCTCAGGTGCTGGGCAGAAAGGAGAGACAGCAAAGCTTGCATCAGTGTCAGGGGTGAGCAGTCTGGGCAGAGGCTGCCTGCCAGCCTCCTACTCATTCACCAACTCTTGGGGCCAGGGCTCACTGAACACGGCCTATGTACATGCTCAAGTGCACATGAGGAGTCCCTGAGCTGCACCACCAGAGACAAAGGAAGCCCTGAGCCACCTGAAGAGGCACCAGCACCTCTGAGAGGCCAGCATTTCAAAGACAGGCCAGGGCTGTACACAGCAGCTCAAACCATTTGCACACAGGTTGGACAAGTATCCTCAGAAAGCCCGTCCACAGCTGCAGGCAAACTTTGGTGTTTAAAGCACTGCTCCTGCCAGTGACTCATGTGCTGATGTTACCTGATGTGACAAGAGGTGACTCCCCATGGCCCGACGCAGTGTCCCTGTGCCCTTCACAGGTCAGGTGAATCCCTGAGCTCACTGCTCCCCAGCAGAAGGGGAAGCACTGGTCTGCACACGAGGTACAGTGATGGCCTTGCAAAACAACCATGAGGACACAGGGACCACTGTCTCCAGCTGTCCAGGACCGCTGTGGCAGCAGCGAGGCTGTGTGCAGCAGGGGTCTACCACTCACCTTTTTTTCTGGCTTGAGAGATGAGGTCAGCAGCACTTTTGCTCATCACTTTAGTCACATAGAGGGGACAGTTGGTCTGGCTGGCAATTGTGATGGCCCGGAAGACAGCCTCTGCTTCCAGCTGGAAGAGAGGATGGTGCAGGGCTTCAGAGGAGCACAGGGTGGGCAGGAACTCCTGCACCTCTTGGCACAGCATGGATTGCTGCTGACACCCTGCATCCACTCCTTACCCCTGAGTCTCTGAGGGCAGGTAAATCAGGGACCCCTGAGGGGGCCATTCCAGCCTCCCTCAGGCCCAAACCATGAGTCCAGCCACAAGGCAGCACTGTCCAGACCATGCCTGGACCACTGCCTGGTTCCAGCTCTCCTGACAACCAGAGAAGCCCAAGGTCTGCTGCCCATGCCTGACAGCACAGCTCACAGGTTGAAAGGGTCTGCCCCTTCAGATTCCTGCTCTGAGCTCTCCTTCAGCTGCACTTGTTTTAACCAAGTGCCACCCTGCTGGAGGCTGGGGTGCCCAAAGCCCTGCACTGGCAGGCTGCTGGCACCAGGGTCTGCTGTCCTGCCACGCAGCTGCTGCTGCCCCAGCCTGTGGACACCCGCCCTGTGTCTCTCTGCCCTGCTGTTAACAGAGGGCGGATTTCCATCACCAGGGATATCTTTGGACAATGACATCAGCCCATGCTTGGCCTGAGCTCAACCCCAGAGGTTCTCCAAGTGTTTGCTCTACAGTTTGGCTTCAAGCTTTGGCATGAGAAAGTTCACAACAGAAGCCTTAAAAAGACAACGTGCCACAGCCAGCTCCCGGGGGAGGCCAGGGCTGCCAGCTGCAGGGAGCTGCCTGCGGCTGTGTGAGCTTTGCTCTGCCAGGAGTCAGAGGAGCAGATCCTGCACCCAGACACACGTGCACCCAGACACCTCTCCTACTTCTGCAGGCCTATTCACTGCACAGAGAAATGAGGTTTTTCTCTTCTGCATAAACACTCTTTAAACACAAAATTAAAGAAGAGCACACTTACGGACTTTAAGCGTTGAGGGGGTTTAACATGTAGATAAGAGCACACAAAGCCATCACTGAACACCCTTCACAAGTCACAATCTGGAGCAGCACCATCCTGCCCTACCAATCTCTACCACCACCTGGTAGAAGAGTATGTCTTTAACCTCCGCAGAGGTCCCATGGAGCTATGGACCACTCTCCCACTGCTTAGTCATTAACCTGCAGGCTTTATGAGCAGCAGCAGGGTCATTTGTGCTCTACCTTACATTGTCCCAAGTAGAGTATGTCTGACTGGTTACTTTTAAAGGCAATGAAATCTGGGTATCAAGAGCCTTCTTGCACTGTTCTCATCTGCTTTATGCTCCAGTGGCATTTCAAGATCAAACACTCAACAATGTTTCATCGACTTTGCAGAAGAACTGCAGTGCTGTCTTGTAATAATAGGTCAGTTCTCAAATCCTGGCACAACCATGACATCCCATAATTGCAGGTCAGCTTGCCAAGTAGTGGCAATGGGTTTAGAGCCATAAAAATAAATGGCAGTTTACACACAGAGGGACTCTGATTTGACACTGAGTCTCTTCTCTGTGCAGGAAAATGCTTTACACTCTCATGCTTCAAAGAGAGCAAGCACTGCATTGCACTAGGCTGTGCCTGCTGTTTCCAGCCATTAGAGAGTCTGGCTCTTACACTTTTAATTTAAGACAACTGATTTTATTTCCAGACAACCCTGAAATACAAATCTGTCCCTGTGCTCCCCTGCTCAGCTACCAAATTCTGCTATTCTACCAAATTCCTATTGTTCTCTTCTTTCACGTGCTGTAGGAAGTTAAAAGCACCTCTCAGCAGGAAGCTATCTCAAGAAAACCCATCTGAAATTAGACTCAGCTCATATTAATGGACCAAAAATACCCTGAGAGCTAAAATTAGAAGTAATCTAATTAGTGTGTTGAGAATTTGTAACCAGGGAATTTCCCCTCTCCATCCCTCCCACTCCCTCCACCAAAGGCTTTGTCCATCTGATTTTGAAACACACTTAAGACCGTAAGCAGAGATTAAGCAGGAAGAGGCTGGACTCTGCACTCAGATGTGCACAGTGAATTGTCAGAGGAACTGAAACTCAACCTTCAGTTCTTCTCAGGCCTCTCACAACCATGGATTCATCTATACAAGACTCAAACCAGCCCCAAGTGCTGCTCTAGCCACACAGAACTTCGCTTGTTAACCTCTGGGAGACTTAGAAGCCCTTTTTTCTGCTAGGAGACTTGAGCAAGACTGAAAAATGTTTGTCACAAGCATGCGCCTCACTCTTTCCTGAGCTGATGACAAGAAAGCCAGTACTGCCTGTACAAGTGGACACTCAGGGGTGCACACACACACTGTGCATGCTTGGCCCCACTACACCCTGCTGTGACTTGTGGAGAAAGCTCTTCAGTGCAAGGCTGGTGTTGTCCTTTGCATCTTACCTCCTCAGGTCTGCTCAGCACATGGCCTTCGGGGCCCGTTATTCCCATCTCCAACATCCTGGCTTGTTCCTAGGACACCAAAAGGGCAGAAGGATGTTACAGGACTGTGAAACTACCAATCACACAGAAGCAGATCCCTCCCTTGCGTGCAGCCCTTCCCTCAGGACTGCTGCCACAACCCTGTGTCGTGGGGACCAGCATACATGGTGAGAGGCAGCTGCACCCTCAAAGGGTTTGAGCGAGAAAGAGGATGGGGAAAGAGGAGGGCTCAGAGGGAGCACAGACACTGCCTGAAACATCTTCAGTGAAACCAGCACAGCGTGGGCAAAACAAGGGTACAAAGCTCCCCATCTCCATGTAGAACACTTGATGTTTACAGTCCCTTTCAAAGCCTCCCCCTGGCTCTCCTCTCTTTCTGAAAAGCAAATAGTCCAAGGAGAAATTACTGAGAAAACAGTCATTAAAGCAGTAAAAAGTTCTCCTCCCAAGGTTATTCCTGGGTCCCCAGTGCTGTTATTTAGTCATTGGGAAATCTGCAAATGCTAAATCCTGTATCATTTTCTACAGAAGCTGGTACTGTGAGGTTTTGAGTTCCTCTGTTGACATCATCCCAAGTATTTTGCTGTTATAATTAAGGATCATGGATAACCATGTACGTCTGTGCATGCAGGCCTGTGAAATGCTACCAACTAATAGTTCTGAGGCATTTTGCAGTTAGTCTGGCGTTGAAGTAAACTCTAGCCAATACAATTCCTCTGATCACTCTCTGTTTCCATGTGAAAAAGCCACCCAATTGTGCACTGCAGCTCTAAAAAGCCCAAAGAAAAACGAAGTCTTGTCATCTGAGGGGATGTTCTAAGAATGACCTCTTCGTTCACACTTCTTCAACTCTCAGGAACAAGAGAGACAGGAAAAAAACAAGTAATTGAAGAGCATAACTGAGCAATGTCTTCTCTCTCTTAATGAAAACCAAAACATTTGGACTTTCTCTCATCCAGCACCAATTACAGCACAGCCAACGCAGACTGCCCACTAAACCACATCCCTCACAACAATTCCCAGCTCCATTAGCTGGCTGTGTGCTTACAGCAGGGAGAAAATTCCTCTCTTGCCACGGCACTTTTCAAGCACTTTAATTCTCTTAGCTGGCTGTGGGCAAGGCAAAGGCCTCTCCCTCTCCACACTGAACAAGAGCTGTGGTCAGAGAGAACATACCGTACTTGATGGCCCACCCTCTTCCATTTAGATAATCACTAACTCACTATGTAGAATCACTTACACAGCACACACTCACAGCAAAAAGAATCTTGGTATGTTAGATATTGCTACTGAGCAGCAAAGCGACCATGTTGCAGATGTCCATGCAGCTTTACAGCCATTTTGCTGATGCCCTACACATCTGCCTGGGATAGACATTCAGTCCCTGCCCATCAGAAGAGTAGTTAGTTACCTGGGCAATTATATCTCCATTCTCAGCATGAACTTGAGCTATGGCACCAAGCTCTGCCAGGCAACTGAATATCTCATACAACTAAAAGAGAGACAAGAAAAAAACGATTGCAGAGCAGAGACACAGCCCTAGCCTGTGCATGGCCTTGGCAGTCCCTGTGCCCAGCATGGCTGCTGTTCCCCAGCCATTCTGTGCCCAGCATGGCTGCCATCTCCCCACTGCCCTACACCCACCATTGCTGCCATCCCCCAGCCACTCTGTGCCCAGCACAGCTGCCATCTCCCCACTGCCCTACACCCACCATTGCTGCCATCCCCCAGCCACTCTGTGCCCAGCACAGCTGCCATCCCCTCACCACCCCTCACATTGACATAGCCAAGGTGGCAGAGCAGGTCTCACCTCAGTGTTTGACATCTGGTACAAGTCTTTGTAGGCCATGTACACCATGAAGGAGTTGACTCCTGAAGCAGAGCAGAGAGGACAGTGGGGTGAGCTGAGGCTCTTCCTCCCAACCAGCCCATCCACGGGCATGGCACCTGCTGGCAGCCATGCCAGATGCCAGCAGGCACTCAACAGTTTGAGGATGGCTGGTCACCCTTGGCCCTCCTCACCAAGGCCAAGGTGCAGGGGGTGGTGGGCAGCAAACCTTTCTCGTGGACCATGGTGTGCAGCTCCTGGCGGACGCGGTCGCTCCAGCGGGGGATGTCCACGTGCAGCGCGTAGTCGCAGCAGGCTTTGCCGTCCGCCCACTCCCGCCACCGCTCCCAGGCCTCCACCAGGCTGGACTCAGGGTCCGGCACCACGTGGTCCACTGCAGAGGCACAGTGAGGCAAAGGGTGGGCATGGGCTCCCCACCCAGGACACCCCACCAGGAGCCTGCATGCTGCCAGCCATTGCCACGATCCCAGCCCAACTCCAAAGTGGTGCCCATCAGCTCTGCGATATGTCAGGGCTCCTGTCTCAGCAGGGAGCACACAGAGCCTTTGCTAATGGCCTTTGGCAGGGGTCCAGGGGCTTTTACAGGCTTCTGCTGAGAAATCAGCTGAAGGGCCTTGTCCTCCCTCACCCCCACTTCCACTCCATTAACAAACAGCTTTCTCCCACACTGAAGTACTAATGCACCTTTTATTGCCCACCCTGTCATCCTCACGCCTTACCACCCAACTTATTTATTTGGCCCAGGGGGAAGGATAACTAACAGGGGGAGGGCATGAAACCCAGACCTTTCCTGGAAGAATCAACAGTTGCTCCTGCATCCCAAGAAACCCTGCAGTGCACCCAGCTGTGACCACTGCACAGCCATAAAACCTGGACCTCAAACCAGTGCAGCCATGGCCTTCTCCAGGGAAGGACCTCAGAATTCCTTTTCCTTTTTCGTTAGCACTGTTTATTTCTGAGCAGCACAGGATGCCAGGACATTGCTCTGTTCCTCAGCTCAGAGTCATCTGAGCATCATGCTGCCCTATTTTTATATAACAGGGGAAAAAAGTAATGTTGCTCCTTTTGAGGGTCCCAGGAGTACCCACAGCTGCAGACAATGAAGGGCTGCAGAACACGGGATCTGCAAGGGCAAGGGGGCTTATGCAATTCTCCATCCCACCACTTTGTTATTACTAAGGATCCCAGAGATTCATACCAATCCTCACTCTAGACTGCATTGACAAAGCACACAGAAAAGGTGAGCAAGCTGTCACAGATGTTTAAAACAAGACTGAGTAAAGGAAAAAGAAATAACTGGGAAATGTTTCAAGAGTGGTGGGTGCTGTCATGTTCAGGACCTTCCTGGTGCACTCACTAATCATGGTGGTTCCACCAGCCAGGGCTGCTTTTGTTCCTTGGAAGAAATCATCCACTGCTGTCATCCCCTTGTATGGCATCTGCAGGCGAGTGTGGACATCAATTCCTCCAGGGATCACCATCTTCCCATTGGCTTCTATGGTTTTGACACCTCCAGGGACAATCAGATTGTCTCCAATCTGCCTGATGAGATCACACCAAGGTGGTGAGCCACAGCAAAGGAAAACCAACAACAATACAATCAGTGAAGGGTTCAGCTTGGGAGCAGCCTGGTCAACTCCCACTGCTCCTCTCCACTTCCACAGCTGCGCTTGTGGGAGCCAGCAGAGTGAAACCACTGTGCTCTGCAGCAACACACAAGATTGTCTGCCCTGCTTAAACCTTCAATTTGCATAGTCCAGGGGTGGCTGCCTCACAGCTTCAGTGGTGTCTGTGATGGAACCCGTTGTCTGGGGTAGGTGCTGGGTTGGGGTAACTGGTGAGTATGCTGTGATGGGCGTGGAGCTATATGTAGCATGTGGCAGAAAGCTGGCTAGGGCATCGCACCCAACAGACTCACAAATCAGGCTCCTGAAAGCACTTCCAGAAGGCAGAACTGCTACACAAAACCCCACACCAGCCCCGCTTCCTGTAAGCTGCACCCCTAATCTCTCCTCTCCCTCATCCTCCTGACCACTTTAAGTAAGGCTCAAGTCTGAGGCTTACTTACAGAGAAAGATGATTTCCCGCTGTAATGCCACAGCTGCTGGGCCAGCTCAGGACTCGGAGACTTGCAATGCTGGTCACAGCACCCAGTCCTGAGGGCAGAGGGAAGCCTCCCTCCAGGGAGCTGGTGAGGAGCTTGTGAAGCGCACAGCACAGTCACCTGCAGCCTGGGTGGCCTCTCTCTGAGTCCTCCCCACCCCAGGACCTTGCCTCTCACATTGTCTCCTTCACCCTGAAGGATATTTTTGCTATCAGCAGGGCCATGCTGTAGTGAAGGCAGCTAAAATCCCAAGTACCTAAAAATAACTCCTGAAAACAGGAGACCAAAAAAGTTCCAGTTTACCTCTGCTCATAACTTAAAATGCCAGGACAGGCCAGTCCTCTGGAGTTTGTGCTGTTCTAGCACATGGGAGTCTCCTCCCAAGATATACCCAGCCCTCCTTCAGGCTAGGTCACCTGAGCCTTAGAAGCCCCTTCACTCAGCCCCTCACCCCCTCAATCCCTTTATCTGTCCATATGTAGCACCCAGCCTTCAAATCTCTTCTTTCAGAAATCCTATTTCCATCAAGCCTTCCTCAGTCAGTCTTCCCTGGCAGATCAAGAAAAAAGACAAGTTGGGTTTAGTGGAAAACTTCTGATTTCCTTGGCACACTGGGGAGGTAAATGAAGAACAAATTCCATTTTCACATTTCATTCAACCCTAGTCACTTTGGAGGCTTTTTTCTTAGAGTAACAAAATTCTGTGGGCAGAACTGCTCGCTCCAGCATCCTCACAGCAATGAACCATCAGCTCTTTCCCCCACTTTTATGGGGATGAATCCATCACCAAAGCATTTAAACTTCTCACCGTTTTCTGAACAGAATTCACTTGTGAGAGCATTTTCCTTCCAAGGCAATGAAATTCTATGACCTTCAGGATGCAAATGATGCCAAGTGATTTGCCCAAGAGCACCCAGAAAATCTGTGCCATAGCAAGACCTGAAGCTGGCTCTGAAACCCTGCCTGGGTATGAGTACTAGACAATCACAAATGCCTCAGTTAATACCAGCCTCACAAAAATACAGCCCCACTTGTTAAAGTATTTATCTGTTGATAGGTCTTTAAAACACACCATGCTCTGAAGTCTGGATATTTTCCTCTCACCATGGAGCAAGAAATGTATTTTCAGGCCTCTCTGCTACAAACCATCATGGCTCCTTCAACTCACCCAGCTTGGAGCTGGTCCCAGTGGGATACATTTCCACATCTGAACTGCAGCCATTAAAAAATGAGACTGCACCTCCAAAACATAGATGAACAAGCTGGGTGCCTGCAATTGCTGAAAATCTCAAGGATGCAGATGACCTGCAGCACAGCACTGGCCTGGGTAGTGCCAACCAATGCAATCTTGTGTGAGGCTGTTCATGGTAATGTTGTTAAAAGGGCAAAGCAGAAGTCAAAGATAAATCTTGTTCCTGATGCAATCAGATGTAGCTCTGCTCTACAATGGATGCTGCATCATCTGCCTTACTGTAGCTCAGCCACTGGAGTCACCATACAGAGCAGGCAATCACACTGCTCACACTCTCTGCACAGCTCAACCATCAAGTTTTACTGGCTGGCAAGTTGGGTCCAGGCCACATACAGAAAAAGACAATAACCATACAACCTGAAGATGATTTAAGGAGTAGTGGAGATAACAGAAGTCCCATACTTACTTGATGAGGCCATCTTCCATGTAAATGTCAGCATAGAATGACTGGTCATCATTGACTATCCTCCCTCCTTTGATAAGGAGACGATCACTCTACAAAGGGAAAAACACAGTGGTTGTCAGCAGCAGGCAACACTCATGCTTCTCAGTGGCCACCACTGTCCTCAGGTGCTCTCCAACTGCACTGCACAGCTCAGCACCCCAACAGCTGGCACTGCAGAGACTGCACATCTGGACTGACACTTGAAACCACAGGACAAGGGCAAGGACCAAAACAACCATACTTGTAGGGCTGATTTTTAGCAGAAGAGGTGCTTACAGAGCCGCCAGTGAGGCAAGATGAGTACAAAGGAGAGTCACTGGGGACACACCAAAGATGCCTCCAAAATACACAGAGAAAAGTCAAAAGCTTCCCACACCAGGTCACAATGCACATAAATCTGCAGCCAGCACAAGCCATGCACTGGTATTTAGCACATAGTTTCTTAAGGGCATGTCCTTAAATCCTACCCAAATATTATGCAAAATAAGCTATATTAAAGATGACAACTTGTATCTTTCATCTGTTACCACCTTGCAAAGACCACCCACGGGATAGGCAGCCCTAAAGATGATGCATCTGCTGCTGGAATCTGTCCCTCCCTTACGACACTTGGCAGTAGTCCTTTTGAGACATCTTACAATGCCCAAGAGGCACTGAACTGCATGCCCATCTCACCACCTCCTCTGTTTTCCTTTTTATCGACCCAAGTGGCCATCAGCCTTCTCCAAAGGAGTGTGACCAGACAGTGGAGGAGCACCAAGACCAGAACTGCTCTAATGCTCTTCCTGTTTTCATGCTTTTGGATCTGGGCAACTCAGCATACACTGATGGGAGAGAAAAGACACTGTCCTGTGGGGAACAGCCCCTGTCCTGAGGAACTTGGAAGGCTGAAGTGCTGCTCTACTTACTACCTCTACCTTGCACAAGTCTGAACACCCACTGCAGGCAGTACAGGGACAAACAGCCTGATCTCACACATGGCTACCAGGTTCTGGGGTAGCACAGCTGGCTGATGTTCCAGGAAATATTCCATCTTACTGACTATGTAAAATGCCCCAAACACCCTCCACCTCCCTTACCCTCCTCTGTTCTCCCCAGCCAGCGCCCGCAGCTCAGGCTCTGGGGTGTGAATTAACCCCTGCTTCTACAGCCCCAGCCTGGACCACGGCTGCCCGGAGCCTTCGGCAGGGCTCACAGCCAGCCTCGCCCAGGGAAGCTCTTGCACAATTAACTCCTCCCCAGGGAACGGGTTTGTTCTTCATCTGCCCTCCCTCCCTTCCCCCCCCCCCGCCCCCCACCGGGGTGGTTTCTGGGAGTATCACCACAGCGGTGCCAATTTGCAGCTTCCTCCCTGACAACAGAGGATGAAAGAGAATCCCCCCGTGTCCCTGCAGCCTGCAGCAGCCGAGGGCCTGCCAGCCGTGTGCGTTTTCACAGCCATCTCATCCTCACAGCCAGACAAAGAAACTGGGTGGGGAGAGGCTGGGAGCGCTCCGCATGCTCAGCCCGGCAGCAGCTCAGTGCTGGCGCAGGAGTATAGGCACGGGGGCACAGCTTTGGCCTCTCCTTGCCCACAGCTGTGCCCATGACCCCAGTGCCAGCAGCGGGGAATCGCCTCCCCGTCCAGCGCAGCTCAACAGGGACCAGCAGCCTGGCCTCCCACCAGGGACCGTGCACGGCTGAGCTGTTCCCCTGTTCTGTCCCACCCACTGTCCTCCCTGGAAAGCAGATCTGGGAAAGCAGATCTGGGCTCCTCTCCCCTTCTCCCCAGACCCAAGCTAACACATTGGTGCAGAGGTCCAGCAGAATCTGCTGTCTAAGGCAGGGGGTCTGGAAGCAAGGGTCACAGACCTTCCCTCACAGCTTAGACAGATGTCTCAGAGAGACCATAACCAGCACACCAAGATAGCAGCCTTGACTCATGACCTTTGGGACCATCACTACCTCCCATTTGCAGCACTTTTCTTCAGGCCAGCTCTCAGCCTGCACCGTGCCTCCCTCCAACAGACACACACCCAGTGATGCTGAGCTCTGGGGCTGAGGACCCCAAGCACAACCAAATGCTGTTGGCAAGCCACTGTTTGTCCTCCTCCCCTAACACAGGGCACTTGACTTTCCCTTTGTGTCTACCCAATTGTCATCTCACTAACAACATTGTAATTTTAAGTTCAGAAACCCCTAAAAGAACAAAATGTGACCACAGCCAGTTGCTTATAGCCTGCCAGTCAACGTGGCTCCCATAGATGCAAATTATGACAGATTTAGATATCTAGTTGTATGTATCAAGCACCTTTCACCACATGGATAAACATTCTTTGGATCCATTCTAAAGGCAGAGGTAAGGGCTCAGCCTGTCCCTACCTCAGTGCTTCTGCTTCCAACCAGTTTATAAACAATCCCACCCCAAAAACAGCCACAAGACTTCTGCCAGCCTGCCTGGCTTCTGTTTAATCCTGCTGTTCCATCAACGCTGGAAGGAGACCTGCTGTGAATGGCAACAGTTTGCACCATGACTTCTCCAGCTATGCTTCAGAAGAAAGCAGATATGGCAGGAGGGCAGTGGGACATGAAGGCTCAGACAGAGGACGTAACAGTAGAGAAAATGCAGACAGAAACTATCAAGCAACAGCATCAGGCCATGGTTAGAAACACAGGGAAGAAGAGTGTTGTTTTACATTTCAGTGAACTGCATGTGGAATTTGTCCAACCTAACCCGTCCCCTGTGCTCTGGTAGGTCCTCCTTGGCTTTATCTAGTCTACGTGATGAGAAGAGTTGAGTCTAACTGCCCAGATCCAATAGCATGACTGGGCTTGTTTGTCTTGCCCATACTCTTTAAACATCCCCAACTTGCTCTCTCAAAGGCCCTGGAGTTGGTTCTCACCAGAGTCCAGGAGCAGCAGCACACAGTGCTGCTGGCCTGCACCAACCTGCACCAGGGACAAGAGAAAGCAAAAGCAGACAGGCACAGGTGGTGTGGGGGTCAGAGACTGCAGCACTCAACAATTACTGAATAAACTGTGAATATGGACTCAGAAAATATGCTGCCCACAAACACAAATGGTCATTCTGTGGCAGATGTGAATTGCTGCTCAGTGCTCACTCTGTTAGTACACAAGATGGTGAGGGCCATAATGGCTGGAGCACGAACAAGGCATTCATTGAGGGGATCAGGCGCTGCCTTGGGGCCTGCCTGGAGCCTGGCTGCCAAACGTCCCCATGCCTGCAGGAGAGGGAAGGGCTGCATGGGCGTCCATCCACCAGCTACAAGAGAAAATATAAAGTGAAATAAGTAAATTCCAAATGACACCACCTCCACAGGCTCTGGCACCACTCAGGAGTGCACCCAGATGTCAAGAGGCAGGAAAACACCAAAGGAAGAGAACAGAGAAGTTGCAAGGAAATAAGTCTGACTTTATAACAACACTGCAGCACTGGCTGCCAGAGCAGCCTCAGATGACAATAAATGCACTGTTTCTCCTGCCAGGGCTCATTTCTGTGTCTCCACACCCACCTCTCTCCCCGCCAGCCAGTGTCAGATCGTGTCATCAGCTATTGTGAGCAGACGGAGAAACCCTCCTGATCCAGGAGCTGGGCACACTGCAGAGAGCACCTTCCCTCCCAGCCTGGCAGAAGTGTCACAGGACTGGGTGAGTGTGCCCAGAGGCCAGCCTCTGCACAAAGGGTCTGGCATGCTGAAGTCACAGTGGGAGTGAAAGGTACCACCTGCCAGACAGACTGTGGTTGCAGGCAGCTCCACCTGACTCCTGGCATGGACCTGTTAGCCTTGCCAGCCTCATCTCCACTGCTGATAGTGCCTCAACAAGCCTCCTTGCAGCTAGTGACTGCCCACTTGTCACCAGTGTGGCACCTTTCATAAGCATCCACTACTTTGGGCACAGGTACTGCCACATGAAACCAAGCCTGAAAAGTCTCTTCCACCACAGCTCTGCCAAGACCTGGCAGGATCACTAATAGCCCCCAACACCCTGCCCTGCTGAGAAGCCTGTCTCTTCCTGTTGGCATTTGGGATCAAGCTTTCAAAACGTTACCCATTCCCTCATGCCCACACTCTGCTCCTGGCACTCTTTGGCATCATCTGGTCATTTGAGATTCCAAAATAGCAGAGGGTCTCTTAACATTTCTCAGTGTGATGCTGCAAAAGGAATAGCTGCTTCCCAAAGGCTGCTGAATCCATCCAGGAATAGTGCTCACCTTGTTTAAAGCACATAGGCATAAATAGGGCAACATGAAAGCAGGCACATGGCTTTACTGATCTTTCCTTTGAAAAAGAAAAGACACTAACTGCAGTGGTGTTTCAGCAGCAGCTGGATGTCTCCTCCCTACTAACAGACCACACGACAGCATGGAAAAAACCTTGGCTGGAGTCGCAGGGATAGAAGGGCAACCACTAGCTACACCCAGTCTGTGGACACAGTGAGAACTGTCACACTGATAGCTGCCAGCTTACCAAAAATCTGTCTCCTCAGTCACTGAGGCTTTTCTCCCCACTTACACCTGACACAACACACCAACCATCACCATGCAGACCTCACTGGTTTTAGATGTGAAGGACATCACAGAGCTTGTGCTCATGGGCTGTAATGGGGTGGCTGAACAGGATGGACATGGCTCATGCCAAGAAAAAGATATGGGAACTCCAGTCTGCCTGGCATAGGAAAGGTTTTTGTGACCTAAGCACAAAGTCTGGGCAATTTTGATTCACCCAACAGTTCTGTCAACAGTTATTTTGTGAAATCAGGGTGAGACATTTCACTACTTGTCTTCCACCTCCCTTTCTGCAGGGATAGGAAAACACACTGTGGACAGCAGGAGGGGGAATATTTTGACTGTATCTCCAAACAACCAAAGAAAAGGGACTAATAAAAAGCCTGCCAAGAGATGCACAAGGCTTGAAGCAACTGTTCTCCTGAGCTGGGCATCCCAGCATCAGCACACACCTGGAAAGTAATCCTACGTTCACTAGTCTCTGATGCACTGTGCACAACCCAAGACACAGTGATCAACACTTCCATACCAAGCTGGTGAAAGCAATCACTGAGAAAGCTAAAAGCTCAGCTAACCTCCCCTCCCCATGTTTTCTGCACATCACAACCAACAGATCTGCCCACACTTCCCCATCTCCCCTCAGAAGCTACAGCCTCACCCACCACACACAGCTGTGGATTTGGCTTTTCCAGCTTAGGTTGGGCATCACCCCCACAGCACTTTATCGTGCCCAAGCACATGCACCCCCTCTCGTGCTCCTGGCCTCTCCACTAAAATTACTGTTCTAGAACAGACCAGAAATTGCTGCAAACAGATAAGAGTGGGCAAACTGTGGGGTTTTAGATGTTATTGTCCGAAACTAGCTACAAATTCCAACTGCAGCACAACTGTGTGTGACAGGAACCAGAAGGCAGGGTTTGTGCATCTCCAGAATCACACTGTTCAAATTGTATCTGTCAGCAAGTAAAATTATCCAAATTCCCAATACATCCTTCACAAAAGCCAGCTCTGCCCCTTGCAGGGTGACAGATGGCAGGAGGGCATTGCTCCCTCCACTTCAGGCTCAGTGCTGTGAGCTTTGAGATTCACAGGTGAGTTACCAGCACCAGGTGGCTTCTGCAGTTCTCTGCTCACACTCCAGACCCCACTCATGGTTTAAAGGCCTCTGACAGTCCCCAGAAGTCACTGTGTCCTGACCTGCAAGAACAGGTTCTGAGGCAGATACCCAGGAGGGAGGAATAAATAAATCAAGAGAATGCCTGGGGCGGGGGGGGGGGCAGTCTGCAGAGAGGAACAGCAAAGGCTTTGTTCTAGGCGAGACACTATAGCTGATGTTTTCTTTCTGCCGTTCTGTTAAAACACAGAAGACCACACAACACCTGACTTCATTACTTCCCTTGGGCCTCAAAGCAGGGGCTGAGGATGGGTGAGTCATTTGACCAGAATTCCAGAGCAATCTCCTGCACCCAGCCAGGACTCGATAATGCTGCAGAACTGGGCAAGTGAGTCCTAGAGGGCTGTCCTCTGCTGCAGAAGCCAGAAAAGAGCTACTGTAAGGTCAGCTACACAGACACCACTCACCCACAGCATTTTCAGCTCCAGCAGGCTGAGGAAAGGATTTCATAGGGAGAAATATGTCAGGCTTTGTACCACTGAGGTGAGAAAGCTCCGTCTGGATCCCACAGGATCAGGCCCTGCATATTGGTAATGCACATCATTAAAGGTCCTCATAGAAAAGGCCCCAGGGAACAGGAGAAATCCCACCTGCAGCAGCAATGTTGTCACCAGGTTGGTTGAAGGACACAGAAAAGGTGAGATGTATGAGGCTGTAAAATTGTTCATTACAGCAACTGAACCTGGGCTGACAAAGGAATTTCTCCTGACAGGGGTAATGATCTTTGTGCTTCTCTGAGAGCATTTTGCTCACATCTGTACACGAAAAAGATTAATGAAGCTCAAGCCTTTGTTCTTCTTTTTTCTTCAAGGGCCAAAGCTGTCCTCTGGAGGAAAGACAAGAGCTATAGGAAGCCAGCAGAGAACCATCAGCGAGATGAAAGGACCCGATCGCCTCCCCAGAAGAAAGCCTCACGCAGCCGCCTCTGGGGAAGCAGGGGAGGCACCGGCTGGCTCCGAGCCTGGAAACCCGGTGAGGAGTCAGCACCGAGAGCACCAGCAGGGCCCGAACAGGGGGCCCTCACACGGAACACGACAACCCCTTTCCTCCCGCGGAGCGGAGCGGGGCCGGGCCGGAGGTAGGTGTGGCCCCTGCTGCACCTGATGCGGCAGCACTAGAGAACGGCTCGGGATGCGCGGGCGGCACCGAGCGCGGGGAACGCCCTGCGGCCACCGGGCGAACACCAGACCGCACCCGCCGCCCGCTCCCCGGGGCAGCGGGGACTCGCCGAGCACCGGGAACGGCCGCTCGCGGCACGAGCAGGCGGGGCGGCAGCGTGCCCCGGGCTCACCGGGTCGGTGTGCGCCCAGACGGGTTGGCGTGACCGCCCGGCAGGGCAGCTCTCTGGGTGCTGCTCCAGGCAGGGACTCGGGGACTCGAGTAGTGCCCGGGGAGCGGCTGCCGGCGCAGACACTCCGCCGGGGCTGACTCCTCCAGGGCGCGGCTCCTCCCGGCCCGGGCTCACCGGCGGCACCGGGCCACCTGGGCGAGCGGCACGCTGGGCAGCGCTCTTTGTCTGCGCGCCGCCGCCCCGGTCCGGCCCGCACCTCCCGACTCGGCCCCACGCTCCCCGCCCGCCCCGCGACCCCCGCCCGCCCCGCGGGGCGCTCAGTCCCGGCACGCACCGTGATGCGCGGGATGTTCTTCTTGCCCTGGTACGACATGGTTCCGCCCGGCCGACTGCCGCCTGTGCTACCCTCCGCACCGGCTCCGCACAAAGGCGAGACCGAGCCCGCGCCCGCCGTGCCAGCCGCCACCGGAGACGGACGGGCCCGCCCCGCCCCGCCCACAGCGCCGCCCGGCGCCGCCAGGGGGCGCCCCGCCACCGGGCACCGCTCCCAGCGCAGTGGGTATTGGGCTCTGGGTACCGCTCCCAGTGTACCGGGTACCAGGTACCGGGCACGACTCTCAGTGTAACGGCTATCAGGTACCGGGCACCGCTCCCAGTGCAGCAGCTATCAGGCGCTGGGCACCGCCCCAGGGTAGTGGGGACCGAGCACCGAACACCACTCCCAGTAAAGCACATACTGGGGTCTGGCTACCGTTCACAGCGTACGGAGATGCAGCACACCCAACATCGCCCACCAGCCCCTGTGAAGCCAGACCCACACCCAGGTCCAGCCAGTGCGGAGGACGGCTGGGGGAGCAGGCAGAGACAGGGCTCATTGCAGAATGAAACTTTTCCACGGCATAATTAGTAAAAATGAGATTTCTAAAAAGAACAGACATTTTGGTGCTGCTGGAGTGCATTTGGATGACCTCAAGCTTTCTTTCCCAAGCAAAGAACTGAAAACATTTATAAACTAATAAATGCAGTGCATGTCTGCCTCAGGAATCCTGTGTCCTATGCAAACACCATGAGTGCCAGCAGCACTGGGCACATCTGCAGCTCTTCAGCCTTCCTTGGCAGAGAGGTTTAAACTGTGGAGCTAGTTACCAGCACTCAGTGTGTGCTGAGACTAAGTGATGCTGGGCCTGGGACCCCACTGACAGCTGGGAGTGGGCCAGCTGGAGATATGCTACCATGGAAAGAACATGACATGACCCAATCCCACCTGACATGATCCATGATGCAGTTGGCTGGTTCCCTGCCCTGCAGAGTCATGGCCAGGCTTGGATCTTGCTTTCTCTCCCAGCTGCAACTCCCATCATGCGTAGAGATCTGAATGCCATCAGCAAGATCTTCCCACAGACTCTGCCACCAGGCAGCAGCTCATGGTGTGTCCTCCACTACCAAAACCCTACAGCCACACCTGCCACAGGTAGATCCGATTTCTAGCTCCTGCTAGAGAAACAAGCCATCTGGATCTGGGAGATCAACACCCAATCCTCCCTTCAGTTCCCTCTGAACCAGAACCCCACTATGGTTTGCAGTGGTGCAGGGGCTCAAAGAGCTCTCAGCTCACTGCTGCCTGTAGAGCAAAGCCATCTCCACAGCACAACCCCCGACACAGCAGCCAGCTTTACCACCAAGCCCTGGGGAAGCAGGTGATGATAGCATGGACCTACTGGAGCATGTGCTCTGCTGCCAGGATTCAGTGGAGGATCATACTTGGTGTTAAACATTCATTCTCCTTGCTGTGGAGTTTAAGAACAGCAACTGGTATGACCAGCCTCCCTCACCACCAGCTTTAATGTTTCCAGAGCTCAGTAACCCAGCCCCAAGCTTTTGTCATTCACTGAGTCTGTTATTCTGTATGTGCTCACACTGAAGCTCTTCAAAAGTATTACTGGATACATATTTATCTTAAACCCCAATGCTTTCACCAGCTTGAAGTGAAAGTCAGCATCTTCTCAAGAACCTACTTACTAGTGCAAGGACTTTGAAGGAATCTGCAAAATTGCATGGGCTGCTTGAACCACTCAAGCCCTGCCTCTTGCCTGCCTTCTCCAGCTCCTGTGCTGCTGCTGATGAGCTGGTCCACCCCAGTAAGTCATCAGAAGATGGGCTGAAAGCCTTCTGGAAGTTTCCCCCTCCCTGGTGGATCTGTGGGCAGAGGTGTGTGCAAATGCCAGGAAGGGATTGAGGAGCAGAGCTGTGCTGGAGCGTCTGCAGCCAAGGAGGGTGTGGGGAGGAGGCATAAGACCACTCTGTTCCTACCACAATGCTGCAGTGCCGGTCTCTGTTGAAGTTATCGACTGGCTGGGGCAGGAGATAAGAAAGACCCTTAACCCTTACTGTCAAACCTCCTGAAACTTCACTCACCCATTTTCCAGAAAGTTTAAGGGCATCCCTGAGCTGGGTGGTACCATGTATGGTGTCTGCAGCAGCAGTTAATTAGTTAGTAATAGATAAGTGACCACGCAGATGGATACTGCTGACTCGAGCAGTTGGACAGCTACAAGACCCGAGCCTGCATCAGCCCCCTGGATCCTGGCCAACCACAGTGACTTCAGACCCTTCTGAAGAGATGTGCTTTCCTCCTAGTTGCTATGTGACACTCACACAAATACACTATAAAAAAAAGTGTTGCCCTGGGTCCAAAACATTCAAAATGGAAAAAGACTCTTTTTTTCCATAGGACCTCCTCCAGGTACAGGCAATGAGGTGTTACTCACATGCTCCAAAACTTCCTCAACAAGAGGCATGGCCAATCTGAAATTTAAAAGTGGCAATACTCTTTACAGCTCAGAGCCTCCCCCAAACAACCACAGTGATCACATGGCACTAAGTGTTTGTGGACAGCCACAATGGGTGACAGGAGCCTGGTGAGGAACACCAGCAGTGTGAGCAGGGAGTAGAAGGCTGCAAGGACTTTGTCAAGAGGAACTTCGGCCACACAGAAACTTCAGAGAAGCTTTCCTTGTGCTTGTGCATGCCATCCCTTTTGGAAGGGTGCTGCTGACTCAAAGCTATGGGTTTCCCTCCACACTTTGTCCCCTTTCCACTGAGATCCATGGGGTCATCCTCTCTCCTTTGGGGGAATCCAGCTACGAGTGATGAGTGCTCACAAGCATTTGACGGTTGTGCTATTCAGAGGTGCTGGCTCCAGCCTGCCCAGTCTCTGATGTACAACTCAAGAGCCAGAGCTAGAAGCAACTGGGAAGAGAGCCCACTGGCTCTGTTACTGAGAAACACAACTACACTGGCTTTTGCACCATTCCTACCATGCACACCATCTCCCAGAGGCAACAAGAAGCTTTCCAGCCCACACACTTTCACTCTGGAGCCCCCACAGAACAGCTCCCGCTCCCCACATGCACACAGAGGTGTCCAGGCAAGGGAGAAGCTGTTTCTTCTCTTTGCCAGAAATAAATGAGGTTGAAACCAAACATGTCAAATGGGATATGCCAATGTGTGTACACGAGTGACTGCAGCTTCAAGGCCAATTAATTCAATTACAGCCTGATCCTGCAGAGCAATGAAGTGCCCTTGAGTTGGGGGTCTCAGCAGGTGCTTTTCCTTTCACCCTGTGACCCACACAGGGACAAGGCTTTGAGGCAGCTGCCAGCCACTGCAGCTGGTCCAGTGGGACTGGGTACTGCCAGGGCCCTTGTCATCTGCTCAGCATCAGGCAGTGACCGTGTGAGACATTTCACCCCTGGATAATCGACTCTCCAGTTCCTCCCTCCAAAGGCATGATGGAAATGCAGGGAGCCCAGAGGAGTGGCATGTGTGCCCCAACTTCATTACCAACCACGTGCATTAACAACCCCTGTCCTTATCACACTCCCCTGATCCAAGACCCTTGGTGCTGCCCCCCACAAACCCCTGGTCCCACCACAGGACCTGCTGCAGGAAGGGATGGAGAAACTGGACAGCCCAGAGGTGAGGGGGAGGCTCCCTGGCTCACCACAGAAATCACACCAGGAGAAAAACGGAGGGGAGGAAAAGCAGGAGAACAAAAAGGTGGTGACACTGGGCTTGCAGAACTCACAGATCTAGGTTTTGCCACCAGGTACCTTTAAATGGCTTCAAGAGCTTGGAACTGGACTGCAGAAGTGGGGTGGAAACTAAAGCAGCCATAGGTAAAGAAGCAGAAGCAGTGGAGCGTACAGCCAGGCTTTCAGGAAGAAGAGGTGCCCCAGAGACATTCCATCCCAGTCAGGAGATGTGTTCTTCCCGCTCTGGCCCCAGCCTGGCAGAGATGCCCAGTGCCAGCAGCACAGGGCTGGTGATGGGTGCTCCTGCCACAGGATGTCACCAGAGCACAGAGATGGACCCACTGGGACCCAGGGCTGGTGCAGATGCTGGAGGGTACTGCTGCCTGAGAACTCAGCTGTCACCTTCCCTGTCTCTGCCTGCTGCAAACAAAGACAACACAGCATGCCTGGCTCTTTGTCATCTCACAACCTTTAACCCAATATCAGTGCTCTGGAGGCCTGACCCTGGCATCACAGCTGGGGATGCAGATTCCCGGCACAAGCTGACAATCCCATTCCTTAGGACATGTCCCACAGATTTCACAACATCTGCCACCACACCAGCACATAGCACAGGGCAGGGAGGTGTCTGGGTGTCACACTGCCTGCTGCCATGGGGACAGCAATGTGCAGGACTCAACCGCTGGAGATGCTGCATCCAGGCTAGGAGAGGCTCACCCCAAAACAGTCTCTGGAGAAATGCTGAAGCCAAGCCTGAAGGCAGACGGTTTCCACTTCGTGCTAAGCTCCCTCCACAGGGTGGGTTTTGGCTACACAAGAGCCTCAGGATTTCCACTGAAATGCCTCAATTCCCTCAGAGCATAGCCAAGCCAGCCTGAGTCTGTAAAATCCAGGCACCCGTCTGGCCCCCTTTAACATGCAGAGCAAGGAAATGTCTGAGCTCTCTGCTCAGCATTGCCTCTTTCCCTCCTCAGCTGAACAGAAACAGCCAGAACCAGATCCAAACCCACGTGCTGTAAAATGGAGCTCAGCTCTTCCCAGCAGCATGGGGGAGATGCTGCTGGATCTGCCCCACCGCTAAGATCCAGCACAGCTGAAGGAGCCAAGGTCCAGCTATATTTTCCAGCCTCTCAGCCCTGTCTCCAGGAAGGCTGATGGCATGTTTGGTTTTTGTTTCTTCCTCCCATTTCCTCCAGCCACCCATAGCAACTGCTTCTCAGCCTTCTCTGACTTCCACCTCTCCGCAGAAGCAACAATGAAAGAGGTCTGTGCAGGGAAAGATTTCAACCAAAGTAAAAACCACAGCTCTAGCTGGTCTCCACCATGGTTTTCCCTGGGAGTAGGTCTGACCACCAGTGACCAGCTTGGCACTCACCCAGATCACCTATAAAGAGAAGGCCACACAAGTGAGAGGACTTTTCTGGGTCTCATCACAAAATGCCCTTGTTTTGGTGCCACTTGCACTGACATTCACATTTTACAGCCTTTCTCTAGGTCCTCAAGGCTATGATGGATCACTCCAGCTAGTGTTCACAACACTGCTGTCACCTGTACACATGCTGTACCTCTCCCTCCAAGTCATCAGTGATACTAATCAGGGTCACTTTTAACACAGCCTCCCACCACATGACTCACACAGCCTCCCTTTAAGCGCCTCACAATTTTCCTCCTGGGCTGTATCCACTCAGCCAAGGTCATGCTCAAACTCCAGTGCCAGCAGCCCAGCTGCCAGATAATTTCCAGGTCTCCTCCTTGCAGACAGGAGAGCTCAGCTTCTTCTGGACTGCCCTGATCCCTGTATCCAGTGCAGAGGCTGTAAGCAGCTGGCCACCATCAAGGAAAAGCAGCCTATGAGCCCCCGAGCTTCCCATGCACCCTGCTCAGGTAAGAGCCACCAGGCACATGGTGCAAGGACTGCAGATGAACATTGCAGCTGAGTGACACAGAAAAGCTGCTGAGCTACAACCCCAGGACTTTGTTGAATCCTCATGGAAGAAATATGTCCTGGCAACTGCCTGTCTGCTGTAAGACACCACCCATTAGGAAAAGAAAGCCCCCAAAAGCCTGTCATCTACCTTGCTGGTGGCATCTTTTGGAGATAAACACTCCTTCCACCCAATGGACAGGCAGAGCTAGGGTTGTTCTGGCCTGTTGGAGGTACTGACATCTTGAATAAAAAGAAAAGGAAAAGATTATTTTGGACAGAGCCAACTATTTTGCTGCAGCCAAACCACAATGTTTCATTTAAATTCAAGCCTACTGCAGTTTGTGTTTGACACTTTCAGCTATGTTCATAAAATTGCTCAGACGAGTTTCCAACACAACAGAGCCTCTCTCAAGAGAGAGCAGCAAGTCTTGCCTTGCAAATCTCCAATTATTTAGCTCCTTCTCGGAATTTCACATTGTTTTTCTTTGTCCCCTAATATGGGCATCTCAGAAGTCACACAAATCTGAGAGAACCACAAGAAATGGTTCATGTAGCTCATTTGGCTCCCAAAGTATGTCTGTAGCTTGAAAGCTGTCTGCCAAGAGGCTCCCAGTAACAACTCTGCCAGGACCAGAGATGCCCAGGCATCAGCCCTACATTTCTGCACCTCACACTGAAGCCAGTAGCTTGGCAGGGACAGAAGCCCCAGCAGAGCACTGGGGGAGCTCACTGGGACTCTGTGGTCAAGGGAGAAACAATCTCAGCTACTCTGGAAGCTACTCATGAGAGCAGACTTTTCCCAACACAGGTGCAGGTCTTGCTGTGTTTTCTGATAAACTCAGCAAATATGTACAGCATTAAAGAATCATCACCTGTCCTATCTGCTGCACTGGGCTACTGCCACAGTATCTTGTGTGGTGCACCTCCTGGCATGCTTGGTGATGTCCCACTGTCCTGTGAAATGTGCCACAGCTAGGATCCATCATTAGTTGTTAAATGTGGAGAAAAACACATCACTGCCTTTTTATTTTACATAGAAGTGCTTTTGGGGTATCATTTTGAAAGGTAAAGAGCATTTTAAACCCTCTCACAGATACAGTAAAGAACTCCTTGTCTTGCACACAAGCCTCTTCTAAACCACCATGCCAGAATGCCTCTAAACACTGTGCATCCCAGGGCTGTGACACAAAAAGGGGCACCAGCAGAAATGCTCATCTTGCCAGTGGCCCCAGGCAGCCCACCCCATGCCCTGCCTTCTTCAAAGAGACCTGTTTAAGAGGCTGAGAACAGGCTGGATCAGCAGATGACTTAGTTACCACCAGCCCATCTCCTTTACACCTGGCTGCAAAACCCGGTTTCTGTCTTGCATAAAAGTTCCATGAAGACCTATATTATCCAGGGAAAAACGTGAGGTTTTCAAAAACACATCACCCAGAATGGCAGCTGCAGCACCCTTCTAAAGCCCGAGCTGCCTGAGCTTGGTGCCTTGTGGCCGTGGTGGGCAGGCATCCCCAGTGCCCAGGTCTGCAGACAGCTCTCTCCTCCAGCGGCACCATGCCACACCAGGACCAGTGGCTCAAAGCCTTGGCCACCCAGAGCTGAGAACATGGCCAGATGGAAAACATAGGCTGTTGCCACAAGGTAGTACAATAAACCAAACTAGTGCCATTTTAGGGTGCAGGTTGGTGTAAAACAAAGGCTCTTTGCAGCAAGCATAAACCTCTTTTCTTCAGAAACCTTCCCTTCTTGTGTAACACCTGATACCCAGGCTCTGTGTCTTCTTACACAGGCGGTGGTTTATCAGACTCTCCAGTTTTGCATAACTGCTGGCAATAGGCTATGTCCTGGCATGAACAGCTAAAATCTGACCTCTTACTGTAATGCTTCAGGCATCAGATTTCTTAAAAACACGGAGATATGTGGGACTTCTCTCAACAAAGATCAGAGTATCAAACTCCATCATTTAGAATATGGGTTTCACTGTTGTGTTTGCACTGTTGAAAATAGTTCAGCAGCTTGGGTTTGTTCCTCTTTGTAGAAATACCAGAAATACTGTAACTCCAAAGCCTTCTCTTAAAGAAAAATAAAAGAAAAAGTAAAACCAAACTGAAAATCCAAGCTCTGCTGAACAGGGTGACACTGAGGTTATGAGTTAATGCTGCCAAAGTGCTTCAGAATCCCTTCCACAAGTGCAAGATTTTAAACTGTGCTAAAAGGCAGTGCACAACTGTAACTCCTACCCCACACCAAGTTCTCTGGTGAGGAAGAGACTGCAGCTGGCTTGGAGTTTCTGCTACAAATTACTGGCAGTGGAAAGAAAAAAACAGGCTGATTGCTGGAGTCACAGCACATTTTGCAACAGTCAGAAAGAGAATTGAGTTAGTTCAGGCTGCCTCCTCCATGTGAGGCAGCCCTGGTGTCTTTCCAGGATTTATCACAAACTGAATCTGAGTGGTGTCGCACAACTGAGCATGACATGGCACATGTGACGCTTGCTGCCTCCAGCAGAAAGCCAAGGACTGGCTCCAGCAGGTCTCCTGGAGTAGACAGACCCTTTGCCTGCCTTCATTGCCTGGTATTTTCCCTCATAGTCCTGCTCCTCCCCAGCCAGCAGTCTGATGGAGCTGCCCTAGCCTGCAGAGAGGCTGCAATCCTGTGTTTGTGGGACCACAGCCAGTTGCCTTGGAAATGACGACTGCACTGGAGAGCCTCACAGCAGGCTGGGCCCAAACGTCTGGGATGAGCACGATCAGCCACAGGCTCCTGCCTACATGACTGACCAGGAGGGTCTCTGCACATCTGAGCAGCAAGCAACTACATGGAGGTGACCACAGACTTCTGCTCTGCCCTCTTCCCTGGCACTGAACACAGAGTGTAAAGCTCCTTCCCTGCTCCTTGAAGTCATGTTAGCCCTGCAGCTGCCCAGAAGTGCAGCTCTCCAGTACCGACTCATACATTACTAGCCCTCGATGAACACACCACAAGAATTCAGACGGTGCTGTTATCTGTGACCTACAAAGAAACTCTTTGGCTTCATTGTAGCGCAGTGAGTGTTGCAAGCCACTTTGGTGAGACAAAGGCAGCTCTCAAGGAAAGCTGCAGGAGACTTCGCAAGGGTAGAGTCCACACTGGCTGTTGACGATGGAAACCTGCACCCAGTCAAATCACTGCTGCTAAACAATCTCTGTGAACAGTCTAGATCAGAGCAGAATCTGCCCCCAGCATTGTTACTCCAAATCTCAAGTGTTCTGCAGCAACAATTCTTACTGTAGCAGATCCTTCTGCCATGGAAAGAAGTCTCCTGATTTTAGCAGGAGCACCCAACAGGCACATCTCTTCTAAGACCTGTGCCAGGACTTGGGATGTGGCCAAGCTCAGTAGTCCTTCTGCCCACAGCAGTAGGTGGGCAGCAGCCCCCTCCAGCAGCCAATCCTGATCATGCCCCAATGACTGCTCAACCAGCAGGCAAAGCTCAAGTTCCCACTGCTGAAGCACAGACAATGGCACCTCATTGCCCTTAGCCTGTCCCTCACTGCAGTGTAACTATGGCTGCACAGTGCCCAAATCCACAGCTCAGCTTTTGTCCTCTTAGTAGACTTTGTGATAAAGTTAAGGAAGGTTAAAACATCTACCTGGGCCTGCACTACACTGGCAGGTCAGATGACATCACATGCCATCAAGGAAGCTTCACGCTGCAAGTGTCTTCCCACAGAAATTCTGGGGCTTTAATTGTAATTAATGCCATGAAAAAGAAAAGAAAAGGTGTGTTAGTCTGTGGTACTTCCAAGCAATTGTTCACTGCAAAAATCAGGAGATACCCTGCTGCCCTGGGCACAGGCAAGGCTCTCACTTCCAGCTTTCCTAATACACAAGTTGCCTGGTCAAGGGTAGATGACTTCACCTCTCTCTGTTTCTTAATCTGTGAAATTATTCAAAGAAGTCTGATTTGCCTCAACAAAAGGGCCTTTGTGTGCTCTGAGTCTGCAGAGTTCAATGTGATCAAACACTCTGCAGCAGAGCAGGAACGACAGGCACTACTCCCCATCAGGATGGTCACACTCCAGGACAGTCCTAAACTGATCAATTGTGGTGCTAAATCATAGGATTCCTTCTAGCCAAGAACACACAAGAACACATATATGAAGCTTCCCATCTTCCTAGGCCAGACGTGCAAAGAAAAAGAATTTGCTTGCTGATGCTTATCAGGTGGAAGGCCTCAGAGGAAGAAATCTAGGAGCAGCAATCACGAGGAAGAGAAAAACCTCAACTACAAAACTCCAGAGATAAGTGTCTACAAAAGACCTTAAAAGGGAACAAGGCTTCCAAATTTTTGTTACAGCTAATAAAGAGAAGCCCTCAGCAAAGCCTGCGGACAGCCCCTGTGAGTTTCTGTTTCTTTTCCAACAAACGGCAGCATGAAGTCAGCGCAGTGGTCAGTTCTGCAGCTGCTATTCAAACCACACACACAAGACTGTTCCGACTGGAATAATGTCAGTTTTACTCCTGACTCTGTAAAATGGGCTGCAAAAGAGCAAAGCTCACAAGCAGGAACCAAAGCCTACGTCAGCTTTGAGGTTTGCCCAGTTAGAAGTTTCTACAGAAGATAGTAGGCATTAAGGACAGCCTGATTCTTTCCTCCAAACCAACCCAGGCCAAGTCACTGCACTTCACTGCTTCTGCTTCCACCAGGGTCCTGCAGCTGAGATCACTCCTCCAGATGACAAACACTTGCAGTTTATCAAGGTTCTACTCTGGACACAAGCTGAGGTTCTTGCAGAACCCCAAGGCAGCCCCACCACTTCTTCAGACCCTGTTACAAGATCCTTGAAAACCAGTGCCCTTGAGTTCATCTCCAAGTGAACTCAGTGACCCACAGGCATGATGGTGGCCTTACTTGTCTCATACGTGAATGAGCAACACCCTTGCAGTAGCCCCAGCTAAGGAATTCACTCCACACTACTCACTCAGTCACTCATGCTTTTGCCAAACTCAGGCTGTTGAGACCAGAGCTGGACCAGGAAACTATCCCAGCCTCTGCCAGAGAATCTGCAGAGCAGGGTGGGACAAGTCTGACCACTGCCCTCAGCTTGGCTTAAGCCAAGAAACTTTGTGCCTGATGATACCTTCAGTGATGCCCCTTTTAGACCAATGTGATGCCACTCACTTCAGATTCGTGTCAGTATGAGAGAAGGGTCAGCCTGGTTTGGAGCAACAACTCCAAAATTTTCCTTTTTGGGGGGAGGTGCAGCTATTCTTTCACACACGTATAGAAGGAGCAACTCGAGTTCCCAGGGTCCAACAGGCTGCCGCTCAGCGTCACCATTCCGGTACCGGGGCGAGGGCGGTTCTGCTAAGAGAACCGCCGGCATTCGGCATCTCTGCACACTGGAGGGCACGGCAGACAGACAGAGCAGAAAAGCCCACACCGGCACCACGGCAGGGGCCCGTCCGTGGCCCCTCCAGCGCCAGCCTCGCCAACACCGGCCCGATTCCCGCGTACCGCACCGGTCCCCGGTGCCTCCCCGCCGTCCGCAACCAGCCGGTTCCTACCCTGTCGTCCGCGGGAGCCACGTCCGGCAGCCGTTCCTCTTCGGAGGTGGCGCGAGGCTCGCCGGTGTCGGAGCCGGGGCCGGGATCGGGACTGGGGCTGGGGCTGGGGCTGGGCTGGGGGCCGGGAGGCGGCGGGGCGCGGCGCTGCCCGACCCGCAGCGCACCGAAGTCCAGGGTCTTGCTCTCGAAGGCGCCCTCGACGCTGCAGAAGAGGCCGCCACGCTTCTGCCGGGGCACCGCTGCCGTGCCGGGCCGCGCCAGGTACACCGGCAGCTCCTCATCGTCGCGCCGCCCGCCCTCCGCCATGCCCGCCGCGCCGCCGGGACGGGACGGGACGGGACGGGCGGGACGGGGCCGCGGGCGGCTCCGTGCGGGGCGGGGCTGGCGGCGGCTCTCAGTGGGGCGGGGCCGCTCACCGGCGCCGCTGGGCTTCGGGTCGGCGGTGGGAGCTCAGCGGACGGGCGGACCTGCGGACCTGCTCTCGCCACCGGTGTGGCAGAGCTCGGTCCCGGCGGGCCTCCGGCGATAAAGGACGAGCAGCCCTGGCTGGGACAGCCACGTGCACGGCGGGCCCGGGCGCGCCCCCGGCGACGGGCGGGACACGAGCAGCCGCCTCCCCGCCCGGCCCCGAGGGCGGCTGCACCGCGTACCCAGGGGCGGGGCGGGACGGGACGCCGGTGCCTCTGCGCTGGCCCGCACCGCTCCGCACCGCTCCAGCCGTTGGTTTCCGAGGGTCTGCGGGGGTGTGATGGCACCGGCCGCAGGCCCGGAACGTGTTTCCAGCGCGGATAGAGCCAGGGCTCGGCGGGGAAGCCGAGGTTTGCCCGTGCTGTTCACCGCTGCCGGAATTCAGCTCACTGCCTGCCCCGGCAGCGGCCACCTTCGGGGGCTCCTGATCGCGATTATTCACCGGCACATGGCTGCATGTCACTGCGCTCGGGCCACCGGCCCTGGCAGGCATCAAAGTGAGTACCCTGCGGCTGGGCACAAGCAATGCCAGCTGCACAAGGGGCTCGCTGTGCACACGCGTGGACACTCGTGGGCCTGTCACGCCAACACCTTCAACACAGCTGTAGAAGCGAGTTCGAGGGGTGGGCTGGCTTCAGGTGCTGCTCGGAGAGTTCAGGTGTAGCTTCAGCTCCCAAGTGCTGGAGACCTGAAAGGGAGTGCGACAGCAAGGCTTGAGTCTGAGTGCCACGGGCTGTCGCTGAGCAGCAGCCCTTGAACTCTGCCACATGGCACCAAAACTGCAGTTCTGACTAGAAAGTCTTTCCCCAAATGTGCTTTTCTTTCTACAGAACAAGTGTGTGCAGTACCTGGGCTCAACATCCTGCCAAGCAATTTCTCACACCACATATCTGTTATGAGACATTGTCAGTTATGCTTTTTCCAGCCATTTGCTTTTCAAACAAAGCAATTCTATTGTCTCTGCCAGCCCTCCAAGGACTGGTGGTTCTCACTCATGGAAAAATTCCCATGGAGCCTGGGCTATCTTGGAGAACAATGTTCCTGTGATTAGCCCAGAGTGGGAGTCTATGGGCACTGGCTGACAGAGGCTCAAAGTTACAAGGGAGGAAATAGTTTAGGATTGTTTCCTTCCTTTTGCACTCTGAGAAGCAGCCTGCTTTTGTAACTGAACTTGTACCAATGTCATTAACTCTATGCTTTTTTTTCCTCCACCTGAGTGGAACAATCTACAGGACCTTGAATTTTTGACTGATTACTCATATGTGAGGGGCTAGGAGAAGAGAGGATGCACTATAAACAGTCTGTCGACAAAGCTGGAAAGTTACTCTAACAGCATTGCATCACCTTTCAAACACTGGTCAGTGTCCACCCTTAGGTAAAGCAACATCAGAGAAGATTACATTTGGTTGTTCTCACAATCTGACGTGAACTTCAATAAGCACCTACCCCAGCTTTGTGGTTTCACAGAATTTACTGCTGTGGGCTTCATGCTGCACCAGAGCCCTGCAGTTCACCCAAGAAGGGGCCTGTGCTGCTGCCTGCGTGATGCTTGCTGTCACCTTCCAGGGACAGGAACAGCAGCAGCACCTGGAAGCTAAGGAAGGAAGCATCCCCTCAGTCAGAGTGAGTTCAGTTTGTAGCTTCTTCTACTGCTGCTCTCCTGGCAAACATTCTCCCTCTGTAACCAGCCACTTAGCAGTGAGACTGCTAGTATCAGATAGATGCACAGGGTGACTGCACATCACATCTTTGCTTTCCTCAAGAACTGCCTTAGCCTGAGTGAATTTATCCTTCTTCTACTGCAAGCTGGATCCACTGAGCAGATACACCTGGGCTAAAAAACACCCCAGCCAGCTTCTGCCCCTAGAAAAGGGGGAAGACTGCATGTCTACTGATGTCAGAGCTAGTGTCCAGAAGACTTCAGGCAGTGAGCAGAGGCTGTGACTTCTAGCTGCCAAGTACTAACACTTGGAAGCAAGCCTTTCCCAGGACAAAGAGCCATCTCCTGAGCCACAGACTGCTGGGTGGCTTTGTGCACTGACCACAGTGAAGTAAGATTGAACCCCTTGTTTTGGTTGGGACTTCTCCATATGGTTGTGTAGCTTTATGGGAAATTAAAATTCCTTGGAACAGAGCCTGGTCTTTGTCTGAGTCTGTGAATGTGCAAAGTTTCAGTATTGTACTTTAACAGCAATATTTATTCAAATCCTGATTCTAATGTTTATCTTTCCTAGTGCCTTGCTGCAGAAATGATTGCACTGAAGTTATCTGCACCAGTGAAGGAGTACAGGGGCTCTTCTAAGAAGTCAAGCCTTTAAAATCTGACCTTTAATGGAAATTATTCACTGTATGCAAGACAGTTCTTTATGTCTCAAATTGCCATTCCCTTCTAAGATTCGTTTTGTTGGGTGTTGTAAGGCCTCTAGTTCGAACAATACCACGAAAACTGAAGTTTGGGCTCAGTGTTCACTGCACTGGACTGCTTTTGAGCCCAGCAGAATACATCATTTGTATTTCTGTATGTGTATGTCTCAGATCAGATTTGAAGCTTTCAATTACACAATGACAAAGTGTCCATCCCTTGTAATTAAGCACATTTTCTTTAAATTATGTTTGCTAGCTTATAAAAATGCTGTCAAGGCAAACAGTCATGAGTGGTGCATCTTCAGTGCTGCTGGCAAACCATATCTCCTCCTGCTTGTCTGTGCAAAGTAAATGGGTGGCACAGATCAGAGTGTGGGGATCCCATGGGGTGGGGAGGTTGTCCTGATCCCTAGGGGGATGGTGATGGCAGTCACTGCAACACACTGAGTGTCACTTGGGTGCCATTGCAGGACCTACCAGAACTACAACATCCGCTCTGCAGAGCATTTCCTCAGCTCAGGGACTGCATCCACGTTGTGACCCCAGCACAGGGGTGCCTGTCCCTCCTGCGTCAGGAGTCTGAGTCTGCCAGATGGGCACTGCTGGTCATGTCCAGAAAGAAAATAAATAGGCTGGTATTCTGATTCGGGAACAGCATTAACTCTATCAGAAATTACCATCTGTAGTGGCAAGCTTCTAATGTAGGTCTGACTAGCCTGCCTCTCTGGCTGGGTGAGAGCTGTGTCCATGATTAGAACTCTGCGATGGAAATCAGCTATGCTGCAGGCTAAAGCTGCGCTGGTTATGAATGGGGGGAGTGGTGCAGCCTTCTTGGAACTGGTCTTTAAGCAAATCCCTTTCTACAGAAGGATTAGTTAACGAGATGAGACATAATCACTCTGTCTGGGGTAGGCGTTTCCTCATTCTGTGCCCTCAGCCCTGTGTTGGTTTCCTTTGTTGTTCTCATCATCTGCTGCCAGGGCATCAGCTGTGTTTCCCAGTAGGACCTGTGCAGGGAAGTCTTGGCTCCAGAGATGACTGAGTAACCAGAGCAGGTGGTATAACTTTCATAAGCATTTTCTCTATGAGGCTGCCCACTTACTAAGTGTTATCTTTTTAATGTTTGGAGGGGAATTTAAATTGCCAGGCAAATCATTCAAACAGCAAAGGTACTGACAGAGAAGTCTTATTAGGTCATCTTGCCTGCTGCTGCCAAGGCATCATTGCTCTCTGCTGGGTATTTTCTGTTAATTTTACTAATTCACTTTCTGTTAGTGAGGCTGACAGGCAGTTTCTTAATTGGAAAAACTCTACATTCTCTGTTGGCAAACTCCTGTGCTGCTTCCCAGTTCTACACAATGTAATTGTGTCTACAATAAAACCAGAAAAGGATTAAAAAAGAGTAAAGCATGTCCCAGACTGTGGCTTCTTGTTCACATAAGGTTGCCTGTGCTGCTGGAAGCTGCTCCCTACTGAATTAGGGGGGTGGAATAGAAATATCTCAGGCTCTGTAAGTATGACCACAATGCTCACTAGACTCAGAGAATGCTGTGTTATTTGAAGGAAACAGGCTGTTGACGTTAGGTGAGATTTGACTCTGTCCTTCACCAATGCTCACAAGCGCAACGAAAGCAGAGCTGTACTGTGAGTAAGGACATTTCCTTCCCTGATGTCAAATCAATACAAAATGGTTTTGCACTGGTTTTCCTGTGGGCCTGGAGGCTGCAGATCTTCAATTGTGCATGAAAGGGACATGATGACAACATAACATTGTTAGCATAATACATGCATGTCTGGTTTCGTAGCTCATTTGCTTCTAAGGTCTGTAGATTGAGCTGGAGAAGCACTGAGAAACAGCAGGGCAGTGGTAGTGGCAGATTAACACTGCTTTCTTCCTACAGGGTTTGGTAAAGCCACGTCCCTTTATTACATGCATGGTGAGTAGCAATGATGAAATTAGAGTTCTCCTGATTCATGCAAAGCTACAGCTGCCTTTCCTTACTCCACAGTCCTGATTTACTGGGGCATCCTGCTTTAGGAGACTGCCAGAGAATTAGGATTGTTTTGCTGATTCATTCTTGAAGCAATGTCAGGACAGCCTCCAGCACTGCATTTCTTGTTCCTCAGGGCAAGTCAGGCTAAGGACAAGCACAGAAGAGAGAGTAAAAGAGACAAACTTGACAGGAAGGTCTGCTTGTCCTACTCAGAAGCAGAGGTCAGAGGTGGGTGGATTCTTTCACTCCCCAAGAAATGTCACATTTATGAAGGGCATGCAACTGATGAGTCTGCTGTCTCCATTGACCAGGGAAGGACAGTGGCTGATGCTTCCATTACCATGCTCCAGTTTCTAACTTTTGGACATAGTATGTTAGAAGGTCAGAATAAACCTTTGTCTATCTTCTGTAGGTTACAGGTCAGTGGTCGTTTTCAGGATCACAGTTTGGAGAACGGTGAGACTGCATGTTCTGGAAGAGCTGTCTGACTCGGAGTGGTGGACCATTAGGGCCTGAATGAGGTGGATTTGTGTAAGACAACACCCATTCTTTACCAGCTTGAAGTCCAAATTCTGCCAGACTTGCACCAGATTCACTACAAGAGCAGTCAGCCCAGTTCTTCCAAGTTCATGTTCTGCTTCTTGAAATCAGTCTCTTTCCACCCGTTTTATTCCCTGCTTCCTGGATGACACCATCCAGTATATTCTTCCAAACTGTGAAGCCTGGCTTGGCCATTGTCACTCAAGAAATCCACTTTTAGTTCTTTGCTGTGATGTCAAATGCTGACTTGCTTTCAAATGTCATTTGTGACTCCCTCTCATTCCAGCCTGTCCCAGGGGTCAGCAGCTACTACTTTCTGAGCCTTCCTTTATTTCTAGACAAGACTTTGAGGACTAAGCTAAGACTTCCTTGTTTCCATGGTGTTGTACTTGACCTAATCAACCATTGCAGACCTAAATTGGTCTTGGTTTCAACAGCTCTGCCCATAGCTTCAGGAGAGTACACTGATGCTCTCTAGCAAAAACAGCTGGTGTATCTAGAGATAATTAGTGATTACATGCCAGTGATTACATGCCTATAATCAGTAATTAGATCTCAGCAGAGCAGAATTACAGTGGATTTAAAGGTACTGTGTTTGTTTGTTTGTTTATATAGTCTCTTGTGACTGTGAGGAAGCAAGCAGTGAAATGTATTTTGGCCAGCTCCTGAGGCAGGGAGGGCAGTCATTGTGCAGGGTTTCTGCCCCAATCCTCTGACCCCCGGTGTAGCCCCTGACATAAGCACCTTAGCTGTGTGCAAGCCACCCAAACCAGGATGTGAATGAAACGTGCCTGTCTGCCTGCCTGTCACTCCATTTGCTGTCACTCTGGAGGTAAAACAATCTCACACTGGAGGGACCAATGACTTGCAGGAACTAAAACCTATGCTTGCCATGTCCAGGAAAAGCTGTGCCCTCTGCTAGGCCAGAAGAAAGTCTGCAAGCATTTTTGTTTCTTTCCAAGCCACGCCAGGGAGCCTCGTGCTCACAGCTAGGGGTTTGCTTTCCATCTGTTTGAAAGCAGGTGTGGGGGAAGGAATCACAAGAGAGAGATTTATCTTTGTTGGCCAGAGGATGAACTTAAGTCCTGGCTGAAATCTCCATTTGTTGAAGGAAGACATTGCAATGAAAAGATAAGTTTTGTAGATTTTATTTATACTAAAATACTTTTATGCACCAAAGAGAACAGAAAAAAGCCCAAATGCAAAGATCCTTGTTAAATCCTCAGACATCAGACATGTCACCTTCTGATCAGCTAGAGGTCCTGTAGAAGTCTCCCAAAGCATGTTCTTTCAGGTAAGCAGGCAGCTCTGAGGGTTAATAATAAGCTACATTTGCTTCCAGCTTTCAGATATTTGTGTGACTCTAACCAGGTCAGTGAAGGCCAAAACACATCATAAAAATAATTGGCATTTATTTAATCAACATAGTTCATCTGACAGTTGCAAAGTTTCAGGAGACCAGTGTGTGCCACTGGTGCATGCAGGAGTCAGCAACAGCAACACAGAAAATCCCTCCTGGGGTGTTGTCCTGCTTCATGCACAAGTGCTGCCCATCCACTGCACTCCACCCTGGGCACACAGCTCTGTAGGGAACCTCCAAACAAGGGGGTGTGGATACAGGGTTGTGCTCCAAGGATCAAACCTTTGGGGAACTGGTCACTATAAAGTTCCCTATTTTATATACAAAGGAATACAAAATGCTGTAGGTTGTTGTGTTTTTATTATGCTACTTGGTGGATATTGCCATTCTTCTCTCATTCATTCTCTGAAGTTACAGGGAAAGCACAACACTGCTGGCTTCCAGCTGTGTCTAACAACAGCACTCTTGTCTGAGCATATGTGTTGGTTCTGGATGAGGAGATTTATAGAGTGCTTTCTGAGCATCACTTCTGAAGCTCAGAATAGCTCAGGATACTTGTACTCCAGTTCACACAGCTGCCTACTGCTTTTCTCTGGCTTGCTTTATCAACATGTCACATGGGGGCCTTAATCCTGCCCTAAAACATCCTGACTGAGGGGATCCTGAGAAAAACATTTCACACATTCTACATTGATGATTAATACTATTTATGCAGTCTAGAATGCTCCCATGTTTTTAAGTTAAAGACAGGATCACAGCTTGCAAACTGAGGACCCAAGATATAACAGCAGCCAGTGCTGCTTGTCAGAATGATCAGGCTGAATTTGCCCAGGTTTCATTCATACAGATCTTCTCTTGGTACCTAATGAAACCAGACTGATTTTCCTATGTGCCGAGTGCTTCAAATCTGCCACTTGCCCTCCTTCTTCTTCAGTGAAGCTCTCCATTAATCCTAAGAAAACATCCAGTTGTGTTCTCTTCACACCTGGACAGGAGTTTTGATCCCTAACTTGAAGACTGCTGTTGTCTCTTACCAGCGAAGTATCAGGAATGGCAGGAAATTCCCCACTGGGGGGAAAAGGAGGCTTTCAGACTTCCTTTATCTGGCTCCAGGAAGTGAAGCTCATTATGTTTCCCCTGGACCATGCAAAGCAGAATAATAATCTTGTTTTGTAAAGTATGTTTTGTGTCAGGTTAACATTACTAAACTTCTGGGATGGTTGAAAACATACAAAAAGTGTACAAACAAAAGACTTGCAGTTCCAGAAGCTTCTCATTCAAATCTCCGAATGCACATAACCTAAGTATGGTTATTATAAAGAAATAAACATTAATAAGCCACTATTACATGATCCTCACTGCATTTGTCTTGCAGTTTGTTCACAAAGGGAATACTCTGCTGATGACCTGAGCCCTTAAAGTACCTGGGCATCAGCAACCACTAGTGAGCAGATGTGGACTGTGCCCCCTCAGTGTGGCTTCACTGGAGCCTCAGTTAAGACCACACCGAGAAAGCACACCAGGAGTTTCTGCTGTGTCTTTAACAGAGGGAAGTATCTTCCCCTCCAAGAAGTACTAACAGGCACCCGTGGCCACTTGTGGGTGTAGTTGCTGGACTCTGAGCTGAAGCGCTGCAGAAGAACAGTTCATGCAGAGGGCTGCACGTCCTCCCGGCAAGGCAACATTCTCCGCAGCAGATGTCTGCTGTGGGTGGGTATCAGGCTGCGCATCTGCAGTTTGAAGGCATTCTGGAGCAGTTAGATCATCACCGTGTGGCTGAATGCAGGAAGGAAACCGGCGTCCGCCGCAGCCATCAGCTGCCTCCCGCTTGCTGGCTGGTGGCATCCACACGGGGCACAGCTAAGGCAGTGACAGGAGACAGCAGGCAAAGCCCCATGGCCGCTAGCACAGGCATGGCCTGACCACCAGCTTCACCTGACGGGTTGGCTCCTGCTGAATGGAGAAGGCTTTGCTTTAACTGCTTTTATTGCTCACACTTCTTTACACTGTGAATTGAGCTATATACTTAGACAATTGTTAGGAAACCCATTCCAGAACAATTTCCAGTGACTTTCTTCCAGTTTCCAAACCAATGTCAGATTTCAGCCTCTCCAT
The DNA here is from genome assembly GCF_014839835.1 of Dryobates pubescens. Taxonomy (NCBI): domain Eukaryota; kingdom Metazoa; phylum Chordata; class Aves; order Piciformes; family Picidae; genus Dryobates; species Dryobates pubescens. Next base: position 14,038,386 of record NC_071627.1, read on the forward strand.
CATTTTACAGTTGCTAAAGCCAAGCATGGACAAGTTTAGCTTTTCACAGTCTTTGGCAGTCAATCTTTATGTTTCTGCTGCAGTTCTAATCAAAAGGGTTTTGGTCTGATTTTCATGAGAGTATCTCAAGATTTCTTTGGGTCTTGTGGTCATATTTTAAGGTGGTATAGGAGGTGACTCTACTTTCCCTATTCCATTATTGGTCTGAAATCACAGTTTCCTGTCACATTTTTCACACTGAAATGCTAAAATGGTAAGACACAGGCACTTCCTACCCAGGCCATCACACCTGGTCTCAGGTACCTGCAACACACCAGCACAAGGCTCAGGCAGTGAGCTGACATTACTGCCAGTTTTCTACCCACCTTCTCAGGAGCCTTTGGCTGGGCTGTTCTCTCTGTCATACCTCTGTAAATCAGCAGCAACAACACTCAAGAGCCATTCCTGCTGCCTGAAGCATGATCAGAACACAGCCTTGTTGCTGACTTCTTGTGATCACTTGCTGAAACCCCACAACAGCAAAACACTCAGATGACATTAGACATCCAGCTTCAAACAAGCCTTGGGAGAGGTTAATCACCAGATAATATTCTTGTTCTGGGAAATATTCCAGCATTAGCTGTTGGTGAGGGTTTGTGCTGCTCTGGTTGTGCCCTGCTCAAGGTTGTGCTGAAGATTTCCTTACTCTGCTCACTGTCTGTCCAGCTCTCTCACTGCTCTTGGCTTCTCTTCCCCTCTTCAGTCTCACACTTTCTGACACCTAAAGAATCAGTGCCTGAAGGCAGTGTAAATTGTCCCATCCATAGCTGGAAGGAGCCATGGGAGGGGGGAGTGTGGACAGGAACAAACCCAAAAGGAACAATAGGGTTTGCAAAGCTGTTGTGGCCGTTGCTGTAGCGATGGTGAAACACGGACCAGGGAACAGTCAGCTGTGCCTCTGGACTTAATAATATGATTTCATGTAGGACATCAACCAGGAATGCAACAGCTCAGCAACTTTGCTTTAGGAGTCTAAAGGAAACCAGATGAAGCAATGTAATTTATTGTTTGGTTGGGTTGTTTTTTTTTACAGTATCCAGATTCTTTTTGCAAGCCACCATGGTTTATAAGGATTCATGTCCCCAGGTTCTCTAAGGATCAGAATCTAATAAACATGCATATTTGTGTGATTTTTAGTTAAATCTTGGCAGGAGAGCTCTGGGAGCTCTTTATTCACAGAACAAACGCTGTCTTATGAGCAGAGTGAGATTCACTTATTAAGTTTCAGCTTCTAACCCAGCTTGCCAAGATTCTTCCCAGTAGCTGTGGCATGCACTAATCTTCACCCATTGATCCAGCGGCTCCATGGCACACACACCTTGAATGCCATGCTCAGATCTCCCCATCTCCTCATTGCTGGCTTTCACTCCAGATTAGTTACCAGAGCTTGAAAACCCATTTCATACAGCCAGGAAAATGCTGCAATATATTTCTTTTAATACTTAAATACTTATCCTGGTTCACGATGACTTCATTTTAATATAGTTGTTGGGGTTTTTTATCCTTGCTTTTGTCAAACATCAAAGAGAATGTGTATGAACGTTAAGCCTGAATGGCCTCTTTCACTTCCAGCATTCTTAGAGCTGCTGCTTATGTGAATTTTAATCTGTGAACCCTACAGTATAACACAACAGTCATTACACACAGTTTGGAATTTGAACTTCTTTTGGCTGGCTACACATATTCTCATCTAGATTAAAATACATATGATCTATGATCTAGGTCCCTTATCCATTTGCAATATGATTTCATGTGCAAGCTGCAAGTCAGCATTATCTGGTGAAGATGCTGATGAAGCTATTGAGTAGCAAAGACAGGCAGCCACCTGTGGAAAACCCCACCCATATGGAACAGAGAGGTGTTTGTTATCAAACTGATCTTTACAAATCATTCTGTCACCTGTGGTGAGGGGAGAACACAGCACATCCTCCCAATGGCCAGATGGCTGTTCCACATATTATCACTCAGGGTGAGATCTGTAGAAACACAAGTACTAAGGTCACAAGCTCATGATTCCTCCAGATGAGAGAATATTTTAAACCTAAACCACATGCTGTCATGTGGCTGGGACAGAGCTTAAAGCCCTTCTGACATCATCTGCTTTGGGTGCAGAGGCAGAAGGAGCCTTCTGCTCCCAATCCTCTGCCACATTGAGTATGGGAGATGTGTTCTGTGTGTCATCACACACCAGTTTGTGCCAGATGGGTCCTAGCCTGGGGATGTGGCTGTGATGGTGCATGGGCCAGCAGCAGGGCACCATCCCCTGACAGGAGCAGGCAGAGCACCCAAAGATGCTGGGTTCAGCACCCAGGGCTGTGCTGAGTGAGAGTTTGTGGGTGCTGCTAGCAGCCAGTGCTAGTGAGGCAGGCAGTGAGTATTCAGAGAGCAGGGAGCACACGATAGTTACAGGCTGTGAACACAGTGGCAGGAGGCTCTTTGGGCTCTGGAGTTCCAACAGGCACTAAGCCAGGCTTGTTTAACTCAACAGTTTTGACTGGAGGCACTGAAAACCTATTTGACAACTGCATCTTGCCAGATCCCAAGTTTTTGTTATTAATCTCTGCAATTGCCTTACCTTGACTGCTGTGGGTAGGAGCTATCCTCAGGGTATGAGCAGTGACAGTGTAATGGAGAATAAAGGTGAAGAGCTTGAATTTCCTGCTCCTGCTAGGCTCAAATATGGGTGTTTTCCCTGGGTGTGAGGCAACAGAGGAATTTAGGCAAAGTACAGCATCAGGATCCTTGCTCTGGCTGGTGATGGCTCAGCTGACCTTTGTGTAGCTCAGTTAATTTCTGCATTTTACTAGCTAGATTGGTACAGGATAAGGCCAGAAGTAAACAGATGATGTTTCATTAATTTATGTATGATGGGAGGCAGGGTGGGTGATTGCACCTCCATTAGAACTCCGGACTTAAAAGCATTGCTGGTTCTAGGTAGGCTCCAGTTTCATCTTTGTTGAAGCTGGTTTATCTTCCAGCAATTATCATGTAGCCATTCCATACAGCATTCCAAGACACAAATGAGCAGGAGTTTGGTACAGTTGCATTTTCCAGTCTCTTTTCCTTCCCTAGTTATCCCTAACATGGCATTCAGATCTGCAAGATTCTCCCTCGACTGCGAGTGCCTCTCAGAAATGGTAAGTGTCAGCCTATAATTAGGGTGTCTGTAATCCATAGATTAGTGGCTCCATGCTCTAAAGTCTCCATCTGTTGTACACACTGAAATCATTATATCTCCAGTGTCAGTCCTGCTCCAGACTTCTAAAATGGTTTCCAAAGGATTTTCTTTGTTGCACAAAGCACCCTCTTCATGGCTGTCACTTGGTGGCCAGACACCAGAGCAGACTTTGCACAGTGGCTTCTTGTCAGTGTGGCACAAGTTATGGGATGCTCCTCTGTCCAAGCAGGAATGGGGCTTTGGAACATATTTTTCTACCATATTCAGAAACTCAGCCCCCCTCAAGACAGAGCAGATGGCATGTTGCCAGTGATGAGGGCTTTGACTATGTTTAGACAATCTCCCAAACAATGGAAAACTACTGCCATCCACATGGGCTGCAGAGACAACACAGAAACCTCCTAACATGCAGTCACACAGCCATGAGTACTGGCCACGCCTGCCCCGACAGATGCAGCTCAGTCCTCTTCTCACCAAAGCCCTACTTAATGATAAAAGACAGGATGAAGTGGACATTCCTCAGGCACAGCCCAAACAGCCTGATTCTGGCTACCACCACACCATCATGCCAGCGTATGTTCTAATAGGGTGGAGGTCAAGTGCTGTCAGATACCAGGGACAGACTCACACAATGCCTGGCTTCTCAACCATATGGTCTGGGACTCCCTTGCATTGTCCCATCCTTTCTAGTGTCTTGCAGCTGTTCCAGAGAAACACAGAGGGAGATCTGGATCCAAACTCTGGTGTCAAAGTTCTTGTTGCTGTCATTAAAATGACCTCTGGGATGGCCATGTTTCCAGGTGTGCACAGGAGATGGCAAAATCAGACCACGGATTTTGACACCAAGGCTTACCATTCTGAAGCTGATTTCATAGCACTGTGTCTTCATTCCTTGAGCAAAGTACTCCTGGCTACAACTCTGCACTTTCAAGATGTACTTTCCATTTCTCCTCCCAGACTTTCCTTGGTGATTTCCTTCCACTATCTCTTTTCTGCCATGCACACAGCTTCCAAGGGCTGTGCTGCCTTTCGCTTCTGGGATTATGGGCTTCCCGAGTAGGGCTGAATAATATTTTGTCTCTCTGACAACAAATGCAATAAAAGCACTGCTGTTCACTGCTGCCCCAGCTCTCATCATGAAGATTCTTCATGAAAATGAAAAAAATATCTCAGCAGAAGAAGTGGGACAAGTCCACTCTGTTCTCCTGAACAAGAGAAGGCTCCCAAAGAAGGTCAGTTCCCTGAACCTTGCAGGTAGCAACAGATTAACGTCTCAGTACATGCTGAGTGAAAAGTTTTATTTTACTGGCCAATCTAAACCTTTTCAGCAATAATCCATAAAGCCAGAAAAGCAGCCTTAAGTTCAGAGTCATTAATCTTTTATCCCGGCAGACCTGGGCAGATTTTCAATAGTTTTGCGCAGCTGTCTGTGTATCTTGGCTTCTCCCAGCGATTACAGGAGACTCCCCAGCAGCAGCCTTGTTCTTTGTCATACACAGGAGTCATAGTTACCAGTATGACCATTTTGTTACTAAAAAAGCTCAGGGTTAAACTGTTCTTTTAGAGGACAAACCGGAACAATGAAGAAAGGGACTTCTGATCCGGATGTCCTTGAGAGTTGAAACATCCCAGATAACGATGTAAAAAAGTGCTACTAAATAGCACAGTCAGCTTTTGGCTCCTAAACAGAGTCCTAGGCTAAAACGGCTTCATTAAATCAACGTTCAAACACACAGCTCCTGACTGGAAAATCCCTGCCCAAAATAAATCCCCTCACATGCAGTGAATTTAGAGAAGCTGGAGCTCCAATGGGAAGCCAGCAAGAGACAAACCTGTAGATGGTTAGGAGAGGTTGACATGATCCGTAGCCGTGAACGTCAGCTGCTGTGCTCAGCACTCAGACTTGCACAACTCTGTAATAATTTAATGCCTGCTCGTTAATGCTATCCCCAATGCTAAGGAGTTTTATTCCCTATTTCAGTGACAATTTAAATCATTTTAAGACGAGAAATGGCACAGATTCGGCTGCAGGGGAGTGATTTCCAAAGAGTATAACGGCTCTAAAAATGCAAAATACACAAATATAGTACTGGGAACGATGGTGGGAAGTATCACCAGCACCTGAAGAGGCAACGTCTGGCAAAAACACTCAGCTTTCCATCACCGCTATTACCGGTTTGTGTTTCTCACTTTAATGAGCTTCCATCATGTGGTTCCCAACGCTTCCCTGCTGTTGGTTACAGAAAGGGCCCCCATAGCTTTTCCTGCAGCCCGCACCCGCTGCTCGCAGATTCCTGCCGTTAGCGGCCGCGGGTCGGGCACGGCGTGCTCGCTCCCGTAAGCTGCCCGGCAGCGCCGAGTGGGTGACGCCCGGCCCGCAGGGTCCCGCGGCAGTTACATCCCGCTCAGGTAACAGGGCTTGTTGCGAGACCGGGGGCAAGGGGGGCACGAGGCGGGGGGACCGGGAGAAGCCACCGGGGCTGCGCTTGACGGGAGGGCGGAGCCCTTCCTTGGGCGACGGAGGTGCTGCCCTCTGGCGGCCGAGTGGAGCGCGGCGATAGCAGCTGCCCGACTCCGGCCGCGCAGTGGGGCGGACGCAGCTTGTCGTGGTGCCGGTGCCGCCTCTCCGCAGCGAAAGGCCAGCAGATCCCGATCCCGGCCCGTGTCTCACAGGCAGAAACGCAAAAAGGCTCCAGCTAGCGCCGAGCAGCTGGAAAGGTCTGGATAACGGGAGAGAGCCCAAGGCAAGAATTTAGCAGGGATCGCACACACTAGGTCTCCCCCATCTACCGAAAAGAAAGCAGCTTGGGTTTCCTTTTTTTCTTTTTTCTTTTTCATTTTTCCTTTTTCTTCTCTGCACAGGGCTAGCACAAGCCCATAAACTCACACTTGGGCCCATGCTGGGGAAGCCGCCTGCCCACCCTCATCACCCAACCACGCCGGAATGTGCACGGAGAATTTCACGTTTAGCCCCTGCTGCTCGGGCGTGGCCTCGCCCCTGTCCCCTGCTAGGTACCAGCCGGTCAGGGACAGAGCAGGCATCTCCGGTGATCAGCTTTACAGAATCACAGAATCACCAAGGTTGGAAAAGACCTTTGGGATCATTGAGTCCAACGTGTCACCACAGACCTCATGACTAGACCATGGCACCAAGTGCCACGTCCAGTCCCCTCTTGAACACCTCCAGGGATGGTGATTCCACCACCTCCCTGGGCAGCCCATTCCAATGGCTAACAACTCTCTCAGTGAAAAACTTTCTCCTCACCTCGAGCCTAAACTTCCCCTGGTACAGCTTGAGACTGTGTCCTCTTGTTCTGGTGCTGGTTGCCTGGGAGAAGAGACCAACCCCCTCCTGGCTACAACCACCCTTCAAGTAGTTGTAGACAGCAATAAAGTCCCCCCTGAGCCTCCTCTTCTCCAGGCTAAACAACCCCAGCTCCCTCAGCCTCTCCTCATAGGGCTGTGCTCAAAGCCTCTCCCCAGCCTTGTTGCCCTTCTCTGGACACGTTCAAGTGTCTCAATGTCCTGCTTAAACTGAGGGGCCCAGAACTGGACACAGTACTCAAGGTGTGGCCTAACCAATGCTGAGTACAGGGGCACAATGACTTCCCTGCTCCTGCTGGCCCCACTATTTAGCATGGTTCCTCCCAACAGATCACAGACAGACACTGAGCATCTCTGGGAATGTAAAGTGAGAGATTGTTTTTTAAAAATGTTGCTGTTTTATTTTTTTTTTATACAAACTAAAACACCAGAGGTCATTGAATCCTATATTAAATACATAAATTAAAAAATAACCATTCATAAAACTTTACATACAATAAGGATTCTCTTCTACACATGAATACATATAGTACAGACACACGTCCAGTGTTTATCAAAGGGTCATTCTGCCAAGTCATTTACAATTCAGTTCTGGAACAGACACCAGAAAACTGGGAACAAAAAGCAGATATAAAAACACACAGAGGTGCTGATGTGAGGGAGGGCAGGGAAAAGGAAAACCCTTTGAATCACCAGCAGCTGTGTGGCTGTTTACTGAACCTTGCCCTGGTGAAGAGAGCCTGGCCTGTTCGGTCTTTGTGAGAAGCCATGGAACAGAAAGCTTTGGGGGTCCACAGGAGGTTTCCCACCGAGATGAGGGTAGGAAGCTGGAAAATTAAATACATATACAAAAAAGCCTCCATGGTCCTCCAGGCATGTCAACAAGAGAAGCTGGAGCTGTGAGCCAAGCGATGATACTGCAAGAAGCCCTCTTTCTGCAACCCCAGCTGCCTAAATGCATTTCACTTAAATAGGCCCTCATCTGAAGTGCTTCAATTGAAAGAATGATCTTCAGAAACTCCTGACATGGTCAGTGGAGAAAAAACGTGAAGTCAGACTCTGATCAAGCTGACATGATGCGGCTCTGGGGGTACAGAGAGCCAGGAGTGCTGGCACTTCTGCTGCAGCCTAGGGCAGACGGATGGGGGAACCCAGGGCTGTATCTGCTGCCCTCAAAGGCTGCCATCAATTGATTTTTATTTGCTGGGTGGTTTTGAAGAGGGGAGGTTGGCTGCAACGACTAATTTTGAGGGAGGATTCGCAATACGCTGTTTCAGGGGATGGCGGGGACAGCAGGAAACCCTAGACAAACAGTTTTGGGACAGAGAAAAGTGGCAGACCCCCCCCAAAAAACCAGACCCAAATACTAGTTGCCCATGAGATGTAAAACTAAACCACAAGGAGTGTGCCAGTTGTGGCAGCTAAACAAGTTGAGATTCAGTTCCCCATACCTAGATTGGAAGCATACTTTCATAAACTATAGCAACAATTTACTATATACAATAGGGAATAGATATATGCATATGTATGTATATATATGTACATATACATATGTATTATATGGGTACATGTATATATATATACACAAAGGTCAAACTCATTTGGATCTAGCTGACAGCAGGAAGTTTATAGTACTCCTATCAGCAAGTGTGTTTTAGGCATGGCTTGCGTTATGCTGCAAGGAGAGCAAAGCAGCTGTTGGTCAGCTCTCTGAGGGAACACAACCATCTTTTAGGTTTGCAGACCAAGATAAGCTGTGGACTGTCTACTGCCCCCAGCCCTTGGACATGGAGCACCTGCAGGTGTATTTGAGGACTAAGGGAAGGGAAATTAAACAAAAAAGGAGAAATTAATTAAGATTTGCACAGCACAGTTCAGAGGGCCTCAGTGATGAAGGCTGCCATGAGATCAGCCAGGTGTCTTCTGATTTCTCTCTTCTGATTGCATGGTTTCTAGTCCTCCTTTTTAATTTTAACCAAAACAGAGGTGGAAGTTCTTCCACTGTCACAGGAAAGAGGTGCTGCTCACTCTTCTACTGGAAGAGAACATTTAATTGCTGACCTTCATGCTAGGAAAGCAGCATCCCCTGTTCACATGCAGGACACCGTGACCAAGTGGTATGAAATTAACTGGAGCTGCAATAGGGGAAGGAGGAGTGAGAGGGGGAAGAGGGATTAACCAGAGAAGAAAACCCTCTTTTTGTAGCTAACAAGGTGTTGTAAAGTTGCTTACTGCTCCAATAGTGTCACAGGACTCTCAAGGGACCTGACTCCAGCATTTCAGGGGTGAACTGCTAGCAGCACTCTTGGGAAGCACATGTAGATTTGGGCCAGCCTCATCCACAGATTCTGCTGCAGGGGGAAAGATTTTGAACAATTTTGAAGAATTTGAACAAAGAGCATGCAACATACCTGTATTAATTTACCACACCTGCCCACAAGTCTGCTTTTAACAGAATGAACCCACAAACATACAGTTGGTGCAGAATTCAGTAAACCTCTTGCCTGAAGCAGGTTGCTTAAAGATGATGTGATCATTCTGTAGTTTAAATTAATCTTAAGGAGTAGAAAAAAAAGGAAATCACTTGCTAATAGCTTCTAACCTTTGATGGAAGGCTAACACAATCTGAGAGCATGCAAGAAATAAGGGTGTTTGGAGTCTTTGTGAAGAAATGGAGCCCAGCACTGCAATCCAGTCAGGTGAATGTGCATTGACGATTAAAGGCTATTCTGGCCAAAAAGTATCTGTGAGGGGGAGGAGTCCTTGACACTAGTTTCATCCTTGCTATGGCCAAGGAACTGCTTTTGACCTGCTGGGTTGCTGCAGCAAGTTATTTCGCTGCTTTTTGCCTCAGTTGCTTCATCTGTAATTAACAAAAAAGCAAAGCAAGGAGAGACTCTTTCTAAAGCACTTCTAAAGCTTCTGATGGGCAGAGTCTGTGTGCGTAAGACATTGGTACATGTGAGCCCTGTTTTGAAGGTTTAAGTAATGCACAAGCTGCATTCTGGCCCTTAGCTTTCTGGATTTGTAATACAGACAGTTAAAATTAAGGCTCCATCGTGGAAGACACAGCTCAGGTAAGGAGCCTTGCCACAGGAACCTGAAGTCTGAACAGGCACGACTTCGATTGCAGGGAAATGAAAGCAGGCACAGAGCAGCGCAGCCACACACAGCTCACACAGCACCTCAGTGAGGAAGGGAAGAGGGCTGCAGCTGCACCCACCCCAGCAGGCACTGGACCCTTGCAGTGTTTGCTGCAGGTGTGACACTCCTCAGGGTTCATTTCTTACTGACTGTGGGGGGCAGGGAGGTCATGGACCTGTGACACCTCAGGGAGGCACCAGGACTGGGTTCCTGGTCTGGGTTCCTTTGTGATGGGAGAGGCAAGGAATGCTCTGAAATGCAAACTACTTCTAGTTATTTGTAACTGTGGAAAAATCTACACAGACTAGCCATACTTCTTACTTCTAACAAGGATGTGTTCACACAGCTTTTCCCCATTTTTGGTTTATGTGTCACTGATTGGGAAGCCAGCTAACAAAGTCAGTTTGACAAGCCAAACCAAAACGTTTCTTCTGGGCTGGGACAAAACAGCTGGAAGCTGATGCTTTGTGGATCATACCACAGGGACAAGGGGGTTGTCTTTCTCCCCTCTTTCCTCCAACATATTTCCTTTCTTCTTCAGAAACTATGCTGTAGGTCCAATCCTCAGTGTATTATTCAAATAGTAAACCCAAGTGTAGTCATTATTATCTCAACGGCAGTCTTGAAAGAGTATGAAAAGTATCTGACAGTAGACAGAATGTTGTTCATGGAGGGAGGGCAAAGAGAGATAAGGCTACAGCTTTGTCAGAGATCCTCCTTAGGCCAGACACCTTCTTCTTCCCTTCCTTTGCCAAGTAGGGTGATGCGTTGTTATGATCTTGAGCACCAAAACGTGGTACCCTGTCCTGCTTATCCTGCAATAAAACAGAACATACTTTTTCTTTCTTCCCCCCACATTGCAGCTGTCATTTGTTCCTGAGGTTCAAACCAAAGAGGGAGAAGAGGAGTCCCTGCAGTGAGACAGCCAGACAGTTCAAACCCAATGCTTTGTTGTCAGCATCTCTCCACAGCTCATGTTACTCCTGCTCTGTCCTGTTAACTTTTGATCCATTTGTGGGATGACAGTCACATTTAAACGAGTGCCCTGCACAGCAGGGATAGATTTTTCTGTTGTAACTTTGGTTGCATGCCCAAGACACACTGACTTGATCAGCTGAAAATGGTTCCTTCCCTTTAAGTTCTTCCTAAGTGACGTAGATTCACAGGTTATTTTTCTTCCCCTTTTGTAATTTCAACATATAGAATTTCATTAGATGCAGCATATATCATAGCTTTAGACAGGAACTGTCAAGTAACAAATCTTGAGTGATGGCTTTAAAATACAAGGTGGTTGCAGTCTTGGCTACAAGTTGTTCATTTTTATACTTTTTAAAATAGGTGTAAACAATGTTCTCTTCGTTGGGAGGGGTGGAAGCATTTGCCTTTATAAGGATGTATCTGTGTGGTTGGGCACTCTGAAAACAAAACAAACAAAAAAAAAAGAGAAAAGAACAACATCTGTATCAGATAAGTGACAATTTCCTCTGCCTACCTATTCCAGCTGACAAGATGTAGCCTATCAATCAGAAGTTGAAAAGGTCTGTTCTTACAGTTCTAAGTGTTGAACTCTTTCTCCTTGTCCTTATGCAAGGCATTTATGAAAATGCTGGGTATTTTGCCAAGCCTGTCCATTTGCCCTACAGCCCTCTGCTCCATAGAAGTCCCTGTAGGCATAAGTATTTATGCACAAGTCTCAATAACTTTTGAAACAAAGCTGCCATGAGACAGAGTAAGAGCCATGGCTCTGTCCCCAAATCAGAGATATTTGCCAGCAGTGAATTTCACCTGCAATTCTCTCAGCTGTTTGATGCTACAAAATTCTTGTTAGCTTTTATTTTCACAATTCTGAATAGCTTAGTATCAGCAGCAAGCTTTGGCAGTTCACTTGCAAGTCTGTTGGATGGTGTTGGTCTAACTGCAGCTCCCTGTGGCAACTCAGTAGTGTGAGAACTCTCCATTGTGAGCTACTACAAACTGACGCACCTGCTGAATTTTCTGTCTCCAGACATACACAAGAACACACAAGGATGTGATACTCAGTTCTGTGCAAGAAGTGCTAGCTTTGAGGAAAGAAATAAACCAGTCTTACCTTTCCAAGAGGCACATTGACATCAAGGCCAAAGAATAAAGGCAAGAGAGAAGAACAAGAATAGAAAGAGAAACTGCAGAAGAAAAAGAAGATTGTGTAAAAACTAATGGTCATGGCATTGTAAGCAACTGGGTTACTTTTGCACTGTGTAGGGAAGTTAGAATAACTGTGTGTTCAGAGAACACTGTATGTCCACAGTTATTTCTGTACCTCCCAGGAGTAGGAAACAGATCCCAATAAATTTGGTGATGAATTACAGTTGGCACCATATTGAAAGCCTGGGGTGTAACTGTCATTATGAACCACCATGGGTTGACTGAAGTCACAAAACTGGACATGAAACCAGCATGGGTAGCATTTTGAAGTGCATTTAAAAACAGTGCCTGCAATCCATGCTTGAAATGGCCTGGGAATAGACACATACACATATATATATATACACATACACACAATACCAAACCCTAACCATTAAATGTTCAATTATCTATTTTTGGATGCCTCATTTTAATCATGAATGTGTTGCCTTCTGAGATGTGAATTTTTGTGAGCTGAAAGCTCTTTTGAAAACTGGCACTAAAAAAAAATCTCCTATTCAAGGTCTCATCTGCCCATGGTGTAAGTTTTTGCTTTGTCTTAGTCTGATCACAGATTATCACTGAGTCCTTGTATCACAAAAACACTGGCAGAAAAGCAGAAAGAACTATGTGCATCAAGTTTTGCATTATGCCCACTTGTTTCACTGTAGGAACACAGATAAACTGAAATGGCTCCTTAGCACTGTTGTCACTGTACTGACAGAGCCAATATTTCATATTATAGCCAACACATGTAGATTATCTTTACTAATCTAAGCACACTGGCCAGGCTACCACTGGAGATGCACCTTACATCAGCCTGGCATATCTAGAGGAGACACTACTGGCAACAGCCACTGTGCCCATACTATGATCTTTTTTCAACAGTCCCACCTAACCTATCTAGAAGGAACAAAACTTCATGTGATGGAGTCGACCTTATTCACCATAAAAATGCAGTGCATACTGCTAGAGGCAGTGTGTGTGTGTATGTATATATATATATATATAAAGACTGCATGTGTAATTCTTTGCCAGTTCAGTTTAAGAGCAAGATTCTGGTACCATATTCATACTGCATAGTTGATTACAAGCTTCATCAAAGAGGACAGTGTCAGAACCTGCTAGACCTGCCAGATAAGGACAATCTTCAAATCTTCACTCAGTTTCATTCAGTCCTTCCTGCTTGCTAGCCTCACCCTGTCTTTAGTGGAAGTATTGCCTGCCTACCAACAGCATTTAACAGCCAAGTAAAGGCTTCATCATTTGGTACAGTATCAGTCACTAGAATTCAAAGTGTTGAGCATTTGTTTCCTAAAATGGAATGTTGTGGAGGAGACTCTAAGATTAAATCTGTATACACTGAAACACAAATTGAAAAGAAAGCATAGCAGAACACCACCAACAGCTCCAGCTGATTCAGCTGAACAAAACAGTTATGGGATTCAAGAGAAATAGATCATTACTTTCAAAACAGTTGATCAGCATGCTTCAGAAATGTAACAGAACCAACCTTTTCCTCCAAGTCCTTAATTTGTCTCTTTTGGATATCAGTTTTGTCTTCTAGATCTCGTATCCTCTGGAAGTCAAAGAAGAAAACATCCAAACTAAATTCTCAGTAAACTTGCTCTGCTGAACAAGTAACAAGGTTCCATGTGTTCAAAAGCCTAGAAATTAACACATCCATTTCTTTTGCAGGGATCATCTTGTGTAACACCATGCCTTCACTAACCCTGCTTAACCACAACTTTACCATGTGCACAACTGCTCAAAATATGTTACTGCATCCTCAAATGCTGGAAGTGAAAATCAATAGTGGATCTGTTTCACACGATTTTATATTAAGCCTGTGTTAAATAGATGGGACACATAAGGTCATACTCATTAGAATTTCTCATGATTCATTAAGATTTCTCTTAGGTTGATATGTTGAAAAAGGATTGAAGTGATGTTGTTATTAGATCTGAAATTACAAAAGCACACAATACTATAACAACACCGATTCCGTGGTGAGCAGACCACATGTAGCTTATAAACAGGGTGTAGTCTTCAGAAGCAATCATACAGCTCCTCTGGTGCCCAGACAGGTAACCATGTTTATTGCAAAGTTAGATTTATGTGGACAGAATTCTGGGTGAGAACTTTGATTTGGCATTTTAGGACTCAAAATATGCCAAAACAATCCTCCATGAGCTAATATTGTATGTGTTCATGTACACAGTAAAGACAAAGTATAAAACAGGCTCCCTCATCACCTGGAGCTTGCCTAAATTTGATCTCAGCTTATGTACTTACACAGCAAAGCTGAGATGATACACATGTGTTTCATTCCTTTTTCTTACCTGATGAGCCTGCTGGAGCAGCTCCATCCTCTCCTGAAGTATCTGGCAATCATATTCTCTGCTTTTCCTCAGCATCTGACGTCTTAGCTTTTCCACTGCTGTCCTCAGCTCTTCCTGCTGTTTTTCAGTGAGTAGTTCCCCAAACTTTATCACCGTTTCTTGCTGCAAAGCATTGTACAAGGTGGCTTCAAGCTCCTGGATCCTCTGGTTGATGCAATACCAAAAGCCAGTTAGAGATGAAACATTATTTAATAACAAGTGGGAACTGAAGGGTTGGTGACAGATTCAGGCACCTGCATGAGAAGTGGTCCCTGGGCTCGAGTGTGTGGGAATGTGAGAACTCATAAAATGGCTCAGTGTTTTGAAAAGGATATGAACTTCCATTTTAAAATTAATCATTAATATTAATTAATAATATTTTAATAATTTCACTGAAATCCCTCACTTTGACTGTTGTTTTTTTTTGAAGCAGTTGGATAGCATTTTGGTGTCTGTTTTATAAGTGTAAAGGTGAACATTTCACCAATTCTGAAATTTGGACCCACTGTGCTAAAAACAAGAGGAAAGACTGCAGGGCACCGTCAGACCACTTTGCTCTTGATTCTTCTAATCAATGAGCATTTTATTACCCTGACAAACCAAACAATGCTGAACTTGCACAGCCAGTTATCAGACCCATGTATCAGAGCTTGACAGAGCAGTGTTTAGAACAGGAACTTTCGCTTCTCACGGCATATTGTCTTCTTGCTGTGATGTGCAAAATGGCCAAGATTCCACATCTGAATTCCAGATGGTTACACTGACTCCACCTGGACAAGCCAACAATAATGACAACTGATGATGAAAGAGTTTCTGACTTAAGGTTTACTGTTCTGTGACAGGAAAAGCTAGGTGTCATGTTGAAGCTGTGCAGATTGCATGGTAGTGCCATGTGAAAAAAATGAAATAATAGAAGGACACTAAGAAAAAAGCCAAAACCTCTCTTCCTGATCCAACGGGAGTCTGCACCATGTCACAACATTGGCCAATATGTGCTGTAGAATTTCCTTTGTACATACCATGTATGCTTGGTCAAGAGCTTGCTTCCTGTAGTCTAATTCTTCCTCCAAATAACCTTTTATTTTGCAAAATTGTTCCTACAATGAAGGATCATTTGGACAGAAAAAGGAATTAGTTACTCGAAATACTGTGGGAAGTTTTATTAAATCAACTATGTGTATCTGCCTCAGGGCCAGGAGACTGGTCTTCATCTGACACTCTACAGAGTTACTAATATCTGACTCAGCTAGGATAGAAGGAAGATAAAACAGCTGTGGATTGCTTTTGTATGATAATACATCTATCTATGTGGAACTAAATCCATCATCCCTTTGTGACTACAGTGGTATCGCCTGGAATTTCAGTGGCGTAATTCAGGAGTTACTGTGATCTGTCTGAAGATACTTCCTCTGGCATCATGGACAACTCCTTTTGTGCTTTCTCCTATTTTGGAAGAGGCATGAAAATGCTCTAAACTAGACAGGAGCTGCCAGGAAAGGCAGGGGAAGTTTTCAGCCTTTATTATTTCTGTGCTACTCTGCTGTTGCATCTGAACTGGACTAGTAACAATTTTATGGAGTCACCAATAACCAGAGGAAGTCTGCATACTTCATCTGCCAAAAGACCTTTTCACTGATCTTTCTGCATACCAAGTAAGTGTGACACACTCAGTCTCTTGCCCTAAAATATATATTAAGGAATGTTTGCTTACCATATCACTTTCCAGTTCCATCATCTTCTGATGCAGAGCAGCTTCAGCTCCTTCAATCTGCTGAATCCACTGGAGAGAAGACAGTGAGAGCTGTAACTTGCTGTGTTTTCTAGGCCAAACGGCAGTGACAACTGGGATATTTACAGCATCCTGTTAGTCTGGTTTTAGTAACCTATTGCTAGTTTTAGGCCCATCTTGAAGCTGTTTTCCCATGACAGGGGCAGCTGCAATGTCTAGCACTTGACAGAGAAGAAGCAAGAGGATCACCATTACCAGATCACTGGAAGATGGGAAAGCAAACTTCCTTGGTTGGAAATGGAAAGGGAAGTGAATTCATCTCATGGACAAAGGCCCATGATAAAGCTCGAGCATCTCAAAAATAGCTCAGCTGAGTAGATGGCAATTCTCTTTGCAGAGGAGGAGTTGTTCCTTGGAAGATGTCATGTTGACAAAATTGTGTGCTGCATTTGAGCCACCAAAAGCAATCTTAACCAACTTACACACTTTTATTTTTAATTTCCAAAACAAGCAACTGAGACACATAATTCCAGTGGCAATTTTGCATACAGATCATTTCAGAAGCTCTAGAAATCTCAGGACTAGAAATTCCACACAGTAACTAAGTATGGCATGAATGCT
The DNA here is from genome assembly GCF_014839835.1 of Dryobates pubescens. Lineage (NCBI taxonomy): Eukaryota > Metazoa > Chordata > Aves > Piciformes > Picidae > Dryobates > Dryobates pubescens. The sequence continues at coordinate 14,054,965 of NC_071627.1, forward strand.
TTTCATTCAGCAGACAGCTGCAGGCTTCATCTGACATTCTTTTTGTATTTGCAGTTGCTCTGACATCAGAGCTTAGGCCAGTTGAGTTTGATTTTTTTTTTCCCCCCTGCTTTAGCAAGGTGTTTGGGGCTGCACTGGCACAGTTTACCTGGGGAGTCACTTCTTACACTAGAAAGTTTGACAATATGGACAACAACAAAGAACATTTCCAGGTAACACCTGGAGATGTAACACCTAATAAAAGCAAGCACACAATTTACCTTTTCTGCCAAGGACAACACAGTGGAAGCCTGAATTATGGCCACTTGCTCTTCATTTCTTAAATTCTGTGGAGAGAGGAAAGAAGGAAATTGTCAACAGTTTTTTGCACGAATAAGGACAGCCCAGGCTACGGACTAGGCTGACAGATTTCAGAAGATCCCTGTAGTACTGGGTACCCTCTTCCCATTGAAACACTCAAGAGTCTGTTAACATATTAATTAAAAAGAACACTGCATGATATGGACTGACTATCTGTTTTCATCCCATTACATCCAAACTAAAATTAGACCCATTTCTCTGACCCATTTCATGCTAGCTTTAAAAAGCTGAATTTCCATAAAAGTTTTTGTTAAAATAATGCTGATTCAGACCAGCATGTGAAGAGGCAACCATGACCTTTCATTTTTACTTTTTATACATTCTCTTTAAATATATCTAATGTTGGACAGAGATAAAGGACGATCTCTTTTATATAGAATACTTAAGTGGGGACTTCGAAAGCCACAGGGGCTTATATAATTCTTGCCTATTAATGAAACTGTTAGCAGAAGAATTCTAGTCCTGATGAAGATGTAGCTGTTTCAAACTTATTCTCATGCTTGCTTGAATGACAGGAGTGCAGTGAAGCCCAGTTCCAAATATCAGTGGCCTTTGGACGTCCTTCCCAGTCTGCTAAACCAGATGTTAAAGCTGCTGCTTCATTACTAGTTTCTCTGGTTATTGAAATCTCAACAAATCTTTAACTTATGGAAGTAAAATGCTCTTTAAATGAATTGTTCTGTTATTACATAATTTAACAAGGACCTTAAAAGTAATCATTATAGTTATAGATTTCACTTATGCTACTGTACAAAATGCAGCCTGTAAAAGGAAAATGACTCCCATTTTAACTCACCCCATTATCACCAAGGATGTCTAACTGCTTTATGAGGTCTGGGATGCTGACATCCTGCAAAGAGAAAAGAAGGTAAAGGCATGGCATACACATTTTATCACAGCTCCAATATTCATCTCTCCTATGAACCATGCTGAAATCAACCATTTTGTTTTGCACCATGGAAATGCATCACATACTGATTTGGGTTTTATCATTATGGAGAAAATTATGAGTCCAATTCAACTGCAGCAGTCATCACACCCTCTTAAATTAGACTGAGCTGTAATGCTTAAGTTTAGCAGAGATGAATACAATGGATTGTATGTGCCACATCCAGTTCTCCTGTAGTTAGAAATGCTGCCTTATAAAACTGACCTACCTTAACCCCTTCCTTCATGCAGTAGATCTGTAGAGCACTCACACCATCTGAGAATGGGTGAATCTGGAGATTAAATGGTGGGGACCGCCTCTCTCTTTCCTGAAAATAAATTGCAAAGATGCCAGAGAACATTACAATAAAGGAGATGCACACAGAACTCATTAAATGCCATAGCTACTCTTTATATCATGCTTTGCAAAGCCCAGCTCTTCGTTTCACAAGTCAGAGAAACAAACATTGAGACCTAGTCTGAAAAACAGTGTGCCAGTTAGGACAGGATCCTAAACTCAGGCTAATTATTTGACAGGAGATAACAGATTTCTCCAAAGTACTAGAAAAATCCTATCCAGAGGTGTAGTAACTAACAGCCAAGCTGATATCAATCAGCTAAGCTGAGCTATGCACACTGGACACCTAGCTCAATATGGTGCTTACTCTTTTCTGATACTGGAGCTGACAAACTTCAGCTCACAATTAGAAATGCTGGTCCTGATTTGTTACTCTGTTATCACCAAAGTGCTTGTGTATACACTTGATTAAAGTTGGTGTCCAGTACAAGTGCACTAGTTTAATCTGTAACCAGCTACATTGACAAGAACTGCTCCATCACCTCCAGCTCGAGGTTGCGGAACTCCAGCAGCTCATTCTGGTCTCGGGCATCCTGCAGCTCCTGTTGCAGACGGTTGTTTTCTGTGTCCAGTTTCTCTATCTAATGGAAAGATCTAAATTCAGCACTAGTGTGACTGTCACAAGAAACATTAAATATTTAGGGAGCAAGAGCTGAGGTAGCATGGGCTGCAAAAAATCCAGTCTCTAGTGATCACAGAATCGTAGAATGGCTTGAGTTGGAAGGCACCTTAACAATCATCATGTTTCAACCGCCCTGCCATAGGCAAGGACACTTCCCACTAGACCAGGGTGCTCAAAGTTTCATCCAGTCTGGTCTGAAACACTTCCAGGGATGAAGCCTTCACAACTTTTCTGCCAGTGCAGCAGCAGTTGCAGACCCCTCAGTACAATGCTACTGGAACACAAAGCTCTGCACCAGAAAGGCAGCAGAGCTTTCAGCTCTCAGGCTGGAACTCACCAGCAAAATAGGAGCATCAACAGATGCTGGTAACAATGGTACCTACGCAGAGCTGGAGTGTGCTCATCTTTCCATTCACTATCCTGTTCATATTAACCTATAAACACCAGACTGCACATCCAAAAAGTGTGCTGCAGGATCCAGATGATCTTTCAGAGTGAACACTCAAAACTTGGGAACATACCTTGTCTAAAAGCTCTTGGTTCCTCTTAATGAATAGCTGCTTGTCTTCCACCCAGTGCGAGTCCTGTTGGATGAGGCAGTGGTATTACAGAATAATCCAACTCCATGAAGTTGGGCACATTTATTGAAAACTGGAGCCACAACATTCAAGATGCTAAGTACTATAGGAATGAACTGTTGTTCACAGAGTAACAACACGTTACTCTACCAAGCTGTTGAACGGCTTCTGAACTCACTAGGCCTGCCTGTTGACCCAACAGCGATATTACATCTCATTGGAGTCTATGCTGAAATTGTGCTAGGTATTTCCCAAACAGAGCAAGTAAGATCCAATATTGGAAAAGAAAATACTCAAAAAGTGCTTACCTGCCCTTTCTGTGCCAAAGTTTTCTCCAGATCTTCTATTTTGGCTTTATACCTCTGCACTTCAGCTTGGAGCTGCTCCTGTGCCTGTTGAAGTCAGACACAGCATTAAACCCTAACAAAACCAGCAATGTGGCTGGTATTAAACCAAAACCAAACACATCAGAGTCTGGGTTTATGCTCAGTGAATGAGCAACAGTTACAAAGACTCCTGCTCAGCAACATCTGGCACTACCCCCTGACTGGCACACAGAGGACACAAGGGAACAGGGTGGTAGATCAGACCCCACTCCACAACCAAGTCTATTGTTACCATTTACTGCATTAGTGAAACATAAGCTCAGGTATTTGGGGTGAAAGGCTTTGCTAAAAGACCCTATTAGGGCTAGTTTGAACTGAAGAAAAGTGCTTAGTAGGTCACAGTGGGAAAAGGCACTGGAAAGAAGCAATTCCTTCTGCCCAGGGTGGTCTGCAAGAGCTGAGTCTGCCAACATGTTTGTGAGATGTCACAGCTGAGACTACTTGGAACAGGACTTTGGGCCTGAGGCCCCTTCTGCCTGAACGATTCTGTGATTTTAACACAGGGACAAAATTTTTAGCTGTGGAAAATTTACTGTAGTCTGCATCACAATCTAATTTGAATAGTATTTGCATTTCTCTGTTAGAAACATTCGGGTGAGTATTCCTAAAGTTGGTGCAATGCCTGTCTTTGTGAAAACCCACAGGCCTCCATTTACCTTTAAACCCCAGCCCCTTCACACCTGGGCCAAAGAGGAGAAAAACCTTATGGTTCTGTGACAAACTGCAGAACTGCCTGCTTTGGCATGCCTGCCCGACTGCAGTGCTCAGGCTCAGGTGGAGGACAGCCCCTTGCAAACTGAGTCATTGTCTCCACTCTTAATTGTCACTCTCTTTAAATGTCCTCAGATAATGAGCGAACAGAGATCTCTCTAAGTATGGTTGTTGTATGTAACTCCATCTCCTTGTATGTCACATTCAGGGGTTTGCATGTCTGGTCAGCAATGAAATGCTTTTACACTCAACCAACTACTGACCTTGGCTTCTCTTTCAGCATCTATGATGCCTCCTGTCTGCTCCTGCAGCAGTGCATATGCTCTCTGCAGGGCCTGGTACTCCTTCGTCAGCTGTCGAAACCGCAGCTCTGACTCTTCCGCCGCTAAACCCTGCAGGAGAAGAAAGGACATGCCTGAGCACCAGAGAGCAGAGCACTGCCAAGGCAGAGAGTGCAAGTGGGATTTGTTAAGCACAGTCGTTGGTTTATACGTCTTGATTCAAATAGAATTTTTTCAGTGAGCTGTAATACAGAGTAATAAGAATGTGCAATTTTTACAGCATTTGTATGTCTTTAAATGAAATGTGATAAATTTCTCTTCTTGAAGAGACCTTGAAGAGGGAGAGGAAAAAATAATCTCACATTGCAATGGTATCATAGCTGTAGACTCAGTGGACTAGAACCTCTCAGCATTTCAGTGTATCAGAAGCCAAAATTGAGGCCAAAGTTAATGAGAACTTACCACTCAACATGCACTATAAAACCTTACTGTTTCTGAGAGCCTGCTACTTGTTTTGGAAGTCAAAGATTCTTGAAAACCTTTCCTTGCCTATGGAAAGAGTCAGATCTTACCTCATCCAGATCATCATCTGGGGTTGCTGGTGTCCTGTCTGTTCTATATGAGGCTACAGAGGATGTTTCAGAGTCCATGGAATCATCATCGTACCCAAAAAACGTGTCCACCACATGTCTCTAAAGAAGTAAAAGCATTATTTCTGAATCTCCTTGGAAACAGCTAATGTGATTTTTGGTGTGGGGCAGGACAAGAGTTAAGTAAATTAGTTCAAAATCTTATTGCTAGTTACTTACAAAAGGCAAGACATGAAACAAAAGCAGTACCTCTGCAGTTACCATCAACAAACAAACCAGCAGGGAGCCATAATGAAGATTAGATCTTGCACTGGTAGGGAATGAGTGTGCTGAGCTAAAGATCCATCTCAACTCCAAAACTTGGAAAACTTAAGAGGAGCAGCACCATGGTAAAGGAAAAGCCTTTGCCCTTGCAGGAAGGCAAAAGAATTGTTTGCTAACCCCAAAGCTGTCCAGAAGACATCAATATGCACACTGGTGTGCAGAGGTAACACTATGCCAGGCTGGGAAAGGGCGTAGAACATGGAACCCTCCTTCCTGTCTCTCAGGCACTGCTGAGATTTTCAGTATCTCAGTGCTTCTCTCACTGATATTGCTGTTGGAGCGAGTGAAAGTTATTTCAATACAGAACTAGCATGAAGGAACTTTTATTTCCACATCTTTTCCAGTTGTAGAATAACTGGCACATGTTGTAAGAGATTGCTCACCCTACACAGTTTGGTTGTGTGTCTGACATCTCACTATCTCCAATCTCAGTAACTGAATTAAATAAAATGAAAACTGTGAGTCATGCCCTGTGAGGATACAGATGCTTGACCCTGAAGGCTTGGTTTCAGGTACAGACTTGAGCATTTAAGTACTTGGCTTATGAATAATTCTGCAAACTGATTGACAAGCATTCAAGCTGCACTTCTGCTTTGCAACATTCTTCACTTTTGCTGACAGGTTACAACTTTCTAAACCTGGATTTCAAACCACACACAAAAAAACCCATGTACCAAAGATGCCAATAACATTTTGAATGTATTCTCTTTTTGGTTTTGTTCATTATTTTTCCAAGAGAAAGCAATAGCCATTTCTCCCCTGTTATAATCTATGCCTTATAAATCAAGCTGACTGATGACAACACTTTTTAGTCTTTGTCTCCCTGTTACATGTGATTTGTAACGCTTCAAAACCCATACAGACACAATGTGATGACACCTCTAGGATTTACTGGTCTGAAATTCTCTGTGTTTAGGAAGGAGATGCCTTTCTTTCACAGGACATGTCTGATGGACTAGGGTGTATCCTTAGAGGACAGAGAGCAACCAAGCTATGTTTCCTACACAGTATTTCTGCTTTCTGGAGGTGAGTTGTGACTGTTGTGAAGTTATTCTTCCTATGTAACCGATAAAGGAATTCCTTGCACCACTACTGACTACTCAGCTCTTAAATTGTTGTAAATTATACCAGCTTTGGACTTGACCCAATTCAGAGTAATACAAGGGGCAGCCAAAGGCCTGTGGAACTGTGCAGTGGAGAATGACAGTTCTTTTTGCAAAAACTTCTGCCTGAAGAATAAAGATGCAGAAGGATTTTTTTTTTTAGCCCATATGTGCTATGAAAAACATGTCTCAGCAGATGGGTGGGAAGTTCTCTGAAAATGTAAATATATCTCAGAATACTAGACCTTGAGACCAATATTTATAGAAATCAGATTGAAGATTATTACTATTTCAGAGAGTGGGAAGGAAAGGCCCCATTTTGCTGAAAATAAAATAGCTGCACATCCTAAACTGAATTTCCAAGTGGACTTAAAAAGCTCTCCCAAAGTAACTAAGGTTAATAAACCTGATCACTAAGGTAGATTCATATAATCCATAAAGCTCTCTTTAATTGCATTGCTGAAGTGTGGCTTCCTACAGGGTCTGCTAGCATTTTTATAAGCTGAAAATAATTTTCCCCCTTACCTTAATTGGCTTTGAGCTCCTTTTATGCTTTCTGCGACGAATGAGTTTCTCCCTGTCCTGGAAAATAAGATTAAGAAGTTACTCTCTCTTCTCATTTGCAGCTGTAGAAGGCCAGATCTACAGAGGAAATAAAACATTTGGCTTCCACCAACTCTGTACACATTTGAACAGGTGGAATCCAGAGAGGATTCATAGACAAGTCTGTACAAGTGTCAGCTGAAAACCACTCTTAAAAGGGAAAAAGGGACAGCTATAAAAAAACCTCACCTCTTGTTAAGCAGTTACTTTTACAGACTGTCAAATAAACACTGATGGATCTCCTGTTAAAATCACTAGGAGGCCTCGGGCCTCCTATGGTTTAGGCTTCCTTTGTGAAGCTGCTCTCTCTGCAGATGAGATGATGCCTGCTTCAAAGTCATTAAATGACAGTAGTGTTGAACTCATCACTCCTAGCAATGATGTGTTGTGAGAGACAACAGCCTGTTTTGGAGTTTCTTCCTCCTTCCCTTCAACAGAACTAGCGAACCACTATCTAGCAGCACACAGTATCACACTGTGTGCATGCCTCTTGTTAAAGAAGCTTATTTGTAATGGCAAAATGGGTTGGCACAGCCTTGACTTGTGACCATGTAGGTATCCTCCCAAGCTCCACAGTTCTTAATCTGCATCCATTTCTAAATGACAATTCACACACAAGAGTTTTGAGTTGCCCTCCTAGAAACTCACTTAAACTGCATCCAGGCACACTTACATCTAAAAACATGCAGGTGCTAAAAGTAAGGTATTAACCCTCAGACCTGTAGCTGAGAGAAGAAATACTGTATGCAGGAATCACTCTTAATTTCCTGGCGCTCTGAACATACCCTTGTTAACTCATCAATTATGTTCTGTTGTTCTATGACTTGAAGCTTTAAGAATTCAGTTTCTTGTTCCTCATTAGCCTGATCCAAGTCATTGAGAGATCTTAATTTCTTTAGAGGAGGATGTGATGTCATTTTTTCTCTCTGTAGTAAGAAGAAACAGATAAAGTAAGATCCATCAATTACAAGACAAAAAAAACATCCCTTCAGTTAAAACTTAGACACTATGTTTCATTTGAGGTGTACAGCCCTTTAAATATTCTTTAGCTACACTATTTATATAACTTTATTAATACCCATATCAGCACTTCTTAACAACAAAGCAGCACAGCAAGGCTGAGTTCATCAACTAGAACAAAGCTTCATTTACTTCCTGTGTGGCAGTACAACCTCTACAGGAGTTCTTAGAAGTCATACACCATAGCTTTTCCTGTGCCATGCATCACGGTGCCCCAACATATGCTAAATACAATGCAACTCCCTACCTGTCCAGTGAGTATGTAAATAGTATCTATTCACATGATGCTATGCCCTGAATACAGCTGTATTCACTGTGGAAATGGACATGGCTTTAGTCATGTGAAAGGCAGTCAGAAGAGCAGGGAAGTCAAAAAATGTGGTACCAGATCTATCTTAAATAGAAGTCCACATCATGCCTACTTCTGAGAGTATGTGGGAGAAGAGTTGGCTACAGCCCATAAGAGCTACCCTAGGCACCCACAGCTTGCCAGCTGCCATCATTTGGGCATTTACAGTGAAAAGAGCAGAGCTCTAAGGAGCTAAGTTAGAATACACGTGCTATGTGCAGACATATTCACGTCAGCGGTACTGCCCCAATGTCTAATGCAGGCAGATTCCCAAGTTCCTTCTCTTTGCTGTGGGAAAAGCCACGGGGCTACCACAGCTGAGAGAGAAGAATTCTGACCCATGACACCTGCAAGAAGTTTATCTGTCTTCTGGGCATGGCTGAACTGCAGTCTTAAAGTGGATTAACCCTGTACCACTAAAGCCTTTTTCCTGTAAGACAAGAAAGTGAATCTGGCCATCTTGTTCTAATCAGCCAGAAAGCTGCTCCCACAGAAGGGCAGCCAGCCTGAGATGAGGACAGTGGCTGCTATGAGCCAGAGGCATGGCACACAAACACACACAACAGGGGAAGTCTCCTCAGACTGCAACCTTACCTCTGGGAACCCTGAACTTCTACCTCCTGTCTTTGTTATTGCCAAAGCAATATGAGAGCATGTATGGGGACTAGGTTCTGACTTATACTGAAGGCAATTCCACCTGAAGCATATAGGAGACATAACTGCTTTGCCCTTGCTTCGTGGATCCCTGATGTGTGGAATTTATGACCCTAGTCAAATTCAAACCACCAGCACATTCTCCATTTCCCATACCCATCCACCATACACACATGGAAAGATGGTACATGCTCACAGGCAGACCAGAACTTCACTTTGCCATCATCAGCTCTAACAAGAACATCTACATTCAAAGATGAACCTCATGCTTACATAAAACATCACTCTAACAGCTTCTGTTTTGAGTCCCAGATGTAAAATAGCACAGTAGGATATGACTCAATGATATAATTTTTTTCATTTACTTTTTTATGAAACAATTGAAACTCAATATTCTAATTTTGGGACTAGTATTAAAGACTGATGATGCATTCACTTCAATGTGTTGCACAGGTATGCACCATACACAATGCTGTAGTATCTAAGTCTCTTCTACAGACTTACAGCAAGTTATCCATGGGACGGCAATGTGACCTTGGGGTCAAGAGGGCAAATGGCATCCTGGGGTGCATTAAGAAAATTGCATCCAGCAGGTCTAGGGAGGTTTGCCTCCCCCTCTATTCTGCCCTGGTCAGACCACATCTGGAATACTGTGTCCAGTTTTGGGCTCCCCAGTTAAAGAGAGACAGGGATGTACTGGAGAGAGTTAAACGAGGGCGAGCGTGGGAGCTGAACATCTCTCCTATGAAGAAAGACTGAGAGACCTGGGACTGTTTAGTCTGGAGAAGAGAAGGCTGAGAGGGAATCTTATCAATGTCTATAAAAATCTGAGGTGTAGGTGTCAAGATGAAGGTGCCAGGCTCTTTTCAGTGGTGCCCACTGATAGGACAAGGAACAAACAGGTACAAGCTGGAATACAGGAGGGTCCACCTCAACATGAGGAGACACTGTTACAGTAAGGGTAATGGAGAACTGGAGCAGACTGCCCAGAGAGGTTGTGGAGTCTCCTCTGGAGACATTCAAAACCCACTTAGATGCATTCCTGTGCAGCCTGCTTTGGCAAAGGGGTTGGACTTGATCTCTGGAGGTCTCTTCTAATCCCTAACATTCTGTGATTCTATAGAGACCTAACCATGGCTGTATCTTATCAATAGCGTTACACACTCTATAGAACACATTTTCTCCAAGTCTATGCATGCACACCTAATAAACACAGACCATGCAGTAATCCTCATTTTGCTCTTCAGTACCAACCATTTCTATATTTTCTTTAGTGACTGCCTTGAGTTTGTCTTCCATGCGCTGCAATGACTGCATGAGTTCATCATTTCTCTTTGTGAGGCACTTGTTCTTCTCCAGAAGAGGTTTACATTGTTTCTCAGCTTCTCGAACACGCTTCAGCTGGATTGATAAATGCAATTAATAATTGGAAACAATCACAATAAGAGATAGCTTTTCTGCCTCCTTTGTTAGAAGTGGTTTTGTTACTTCCCTGTTGGACTACTGTCTCAGTAAAACACTCAAGTGATCTCATGGAACTGAAGTTTCCATAACTTACTTTGTCTATAAATCTCAAAGCATAATTCTGTAGAATAGAATAGAATAGACTAGAATAGACTAGAACAGACTAGACTAGACTAGACTAGACTAGACTAGACTAGACTAGACTAGAATAGAATAGAATAGAATAGAATAGAATAATCTTGAAGGTCTCTTCCAACTTGGTCCATTCCATTCCATTCCATTCTGTAAAACACCCAAGTGATCTAATGGAACTGAAGCTTCCATAACTTACTTTGTCTATAAATCTCAAAGCATAATTCTGTATGTCAGCTAAGGATGGCTTTATCCATGGAAACACTCTGACATAGAGATGAAGCAACCCAACACACAGCCAGGCAGCTGCAAATCTGCTACAAAAATCCCAAATGATCTGTGCTTTATCTAGAAGATAAAGTCTGGGTTTTAATGCCACATGGTGCAATACCTGTGCACATGCACAACGAACTTTGTTTCCATAAACAAGTCACATAACATTTAAACAACAAATCCCTATAAGGCAAGAAAGTGTCACAGGACATGTTTGGAAGCCCCAGTATTGGTACAACTAGATTATTAACCAAGATCCCTTTCTCTGAAGAATTAGTCCCATCCAGTAATACTGAGTATTTTATAGACATCATTTATTTTTCTAAGAGAAGACAAGGAATTGGATGTGGTTGTGGAAATCCATTATCTTTGTACCCAGATGATCTACCTAACAAAGACACTGTCCTGGTTCTGCATTACTGTTTGTCACTGGGAGGTTCCTGCCTCTTACAGTTCTGCTGAGGAAAGGCCCGCTATTAGGGACAGTTAACCACATTTGCTTACATCATCAAATGATTTTACTAGGTTAATTAAACTAACCCAGTGATTTTCATCTGAAGCAGGTACCTGAAGGCTTCTTCTGCTAACAGAAAAGATGGGGAGCAGCTAGGAAGTGGTTACATCTCTGACCAGCACAGTTGTGGACAAAACAACCATGTATCCTACCCTAAGAATGAAGTTAATTGTGAATGTACCTTAAAGTGCATGGTATTGCCAGTAGTAGTCCTGGTCACATTACGCAAAATTGGTTCCTTTTAACCATGCTGTGCAAGATACAGCTTAGAAGCCTTTTAATTTATTTTTACCATTGTGAAAAATAGGCTGAATATTTAATGGCATACAACAGCTAGTCAAGCTGACTCACCAGACTCCATGCTATTCACTACCACAGAAATTTGAGGATTGAGAGCTTTTCACAACTGAAGAGACACACATGAACATGTTTCTCATTTGCAATCTAGATAAGTCATTATTTTGCAAATATGACATTGAGAACTCTCAGGAGACACAAGCCAGCTGAACAGATATGAAAGGAATGCATAAGGATTCCTAGCTCAGGAATAAAACTAAAATAAAATATCAAGAGTTGAATTTCACCACCCTCATCCTTAGTAAGGGAAGTAGAAACAGAGAGGTTAAAAAGCTAGGGTACTGACTTTAACATAAAGGTATCACCAGTGTCATAGTAAATCAGATAAAGTAAATCAGATAAAGAAGTAAATCAGATAAAGGGATCAATTCCCCATTGTCCATCCTCCCTAGATCCACTACTTAGCTATTCTCAATCTGGTGAAATGCTGCACTACAGACATAATTTCATTCACAAGGAAAGTCTCGTGGTACACTGCTGTCCACTTAAACAGTCAAGGAGGGAACATAAGCACTTGCACAGAAACCTACAAGCCTCTGCCTCAACTTCTGCTGCAGTTTTGTACTCGTACCACTTCAGTAATTCAATTACTGTTTAATTCCAGGATAAAAAAATCATCCCCAGTCTCATGAGTGACTAGCCCGATGGATGGAAAAGGCACATTTACTGCTGACTGTCATCCTTGTCTCCTCCTCTCTCTGCTGTCCCTATGGCTCCCACCCCCCTCTGTCTGGCAGTGCAAGGCTCACACACCAGCTCGTTCCGCTCGTCCCCAAGCAGCGTGTTCCTGTCCTCCAGCTTCCGGATGGTGGCATTCAGCTCTGCTATTCTCTTCTGGTTTCTGCGCAGGTCCTGCTCATTGGCAACAACACAGCAGAGTTACACATGCTTGGGAAAAGAATCCTCCAGAAACATACAGCAGTCATCTTCACCTGTCATCACTAACAAAGTGTATTTATGAATTTTTACCATATTGGACATGCTGGCAAAGTATTTTTGGAAGAAAGCCTCTGGTTTGGGGGATACCCAATTGAAAATATATCTTTATTTTTCCAGACAACTGAAAAACAACCAAACAGATTTTGATATTTAAGGTGGTGAAGAAAAAGCAAAAAGCTAAATGATTCTAATTTTTATTGCCTTTTCCTGTACCTTGCTTCTATTTGCTGAGCCACTATGTCAGGGGGAAAAGGACATCCCTTTCAGGATCAGTTGCATTTAATTTCTAATTCCTCATTTGTATGTGTGTAAATTTGTGCAAATACACACATTTGTTGTGTAAACATCATCTATTTAGTCACACAACCAGTGAGTTACATGCTTTGTGAAAGACAGCAAGGGCTCGATGTGTGGAGAATAAGACAGAGGAGGATCTCCTAAGAGTCTCCAGGAATTCAAAGCCCAGCTTTCTCCCTGCCCATCTTCCCAATTCTATAGAAGCTACCAGGGTAGTTAGGTTCATTGATTCTTTCAGAGAGGCACTAATTATTTAAGATGTTTTGTATTTGACTGGGGAAACAGTCTTACAAACCTTTGTCACAATAGCATTCTCTCTGAAGAGTCTATAGACCTAACATTTCTGTAGTGAATAGTGATAATGTTTGCCCAGGACCTGAGAAAACATTTAATCAAGAGAAACAGCCATGTTTCTGCTTTGTAGGGGCTAGAAAAACCTGCATACAGGGCTGCTGCAGTGCTCCGAACCATCTCCAGCCCTTCCTGGAATCTCTCTCTTGGGACTGCTCATGTTACACTCTGCCTCCTTCACCAAGAAGAGCTGTTCATCCAGAGCTTCCTTCTGCAGCTGCAGCTTCTGCACATAGCCTGTCTGTGTCTCCAGTTCTTTCTCCAATGAAAATATGATTCTGTCTTTGGCCTTGATCTCATCCATCTGCATGAGAGAAACACCAGAACAGCAATATTACTGTGTAAAGGCAACAGCATTTCAGCTTTCTCCAGTCTAGTAGTATATGATTTACTTCACAGCAGTGTCCACCACTTAAATCTGCTATGTCATACTGCACCAGGCTTGTAAAGCAACACATTTTGAGGTCTCAGCCATACCCATGCACTGGTACAGTAGCAAGATTCTCCAGCTATACACAGAGTGAAGCCAGGACCTTAGCATGGTGTTAACAGATAATTGGATGAAAAGTTCAGGCTTTCACATTGCATTTTGGTCAGTTATTTATATTGGTGAAAAATCAGTATAAACTCTGACAAACCCAAGAGAGATTAGACTAGCCCCTGCTCATGTAAATGGAGCTCTGTTAGATGAGATAGAAGAGGTTACAGTCCAATTCTCACAAACAGATCTGTGCAGACCTAGGATTTCTTCAAGCTGATTGTCATCTCATTAATCTCCTGAGTGCAAACTCAGGGCTAATCATTTTATTGTTACTTCATTTATGACTAATATCCCAGGACTATCCAAGACAAGAAGAACTGCTTCTTAATTCAACCCACAGCAACATAAGAATATACACTGAGTACACAGACTTTGAATTGGGGGAAAAATACACACACCCCCAAAGAAAAGAAAAAAGCAACATAAATTCTTCTTGACAGTTTAAATTACCATTTCTTTCTTCACTCTCAAATCTTGAATTACAGATTTCATGACAAACTTCCCACTGTTGCAAGCAGGTCCAGTTCCCCAGATGACAGGGCAACTTGCACCATGGCTTCTGCAGGCCTCATTTTGTTCTTTTTCCCTAGTAATTACTGAAGGCTACACCAAAACAAAAGATATCTTCCCTCCTGCTACAGCTGTGTTTAGAATACTACCACAAGGGCTAGAGAAACTATCAAACCACAAGTGCAGATGCAGACATTCTTTTTCTGACACTTTTAACTTCACACACATCAGCATCTCAGCACTGGGCCAGTCACTTGCTTTGAGATGTCAGCTGCCACCACCGTGCTTGCTCTGGATGACTCACCGGGATCCATTCACTGCTGCCAAAGAACAGTGAGAAGTTTGTCATATTTGTGCAGGCTGAGGTGCACTGCAGATTTCTGTTATTCACCAAAAGCTAAGAGGCACAAGAGGCAAACTTACTACAGTGTAAGAGAACACATGAATTGCTTTGGTTACTGACCAGGCGACGAATGTCTCTTTCACTCTCCCATTTGATCTTGGAAATGGCTTCCTGGTGGGACTGATGCTCACTCCGAAGATCCCCTGCCTTGATCTTATCAGCTTGGATCATGTTGCTAAGGGCCTCATCTACCTGCTTTTTAGCAGACTTCAGCTCAGTGATTTCCTGCAGAAGCTTAAGGCGCTCGGAGTCAAACTGTTTCCTGGCCTCCTCACGAGCCTCAATAGTCAGCGCTGTCCTTACTTTATCGCTGCTCCCATCCCGCAGCGCACACAGCGCTGACTTGAGGCGCTGGATTTCGCTGTCCCGGACTTTCACCATCCGTGTCATCTCCTGCTCATGCTGTTTGATGAGGTTCTCCCTCACGGCTTGCAGCTCCTTCATTTTCTCCTCATGGAGTTTGGCTTTCAGCTCTGTGATCTGCACAGTTTGCTTGCGCTGCTCCACCTCCCGGATACGTTTTGTTTCTTGAGTCTTCTCTCGTTCAAGTTTAGCAACCTACATTGAGATAAATTGAAAGTCACCTGCAACACACAGTGGCATCAAAACAAGCCTACACAGATGCACAGCCATGGCAAATTCAGGAACTTGCTGCAGGCCCTAGGTGATCCTCTACCCTCCTTCACAAAATATGGGCCGGTTCCTGGGGCATTCACATAGATTTTATAGTCTTTACTCAAGCCAAAACCACACTGTCTTCTCCAGGTGTCTCATCTTTTGCAGACACTACATGTACTTTCCATATTTCCTCAGGGAATAAGACTCCCTGTATGTAAGTGCATTTGTTTAATAACTTCATAAT
Source organism: Dryobates pubescens (assembly GCF_014839835.1). NCBI lineage: Eukaryota > Metazoa > Chordata > Aves > Piciformes > Picidae > Dryobates > Dryobates pubescens. Next base: position 14,070,474 of record NC_071627.1, read on the forward strand.
CCATCAGTCAACATCACCAGAAAATTAACAAAGCTCAGAAGCAGCCAGGTTCCTACAGCTTCCATGACCACGTGTGAATCAGATGAGAGAGAAGAGCTTGGCTCTCTGTGGTCCCAGCTGAGGCAAGATGCAAGTTTGAAAGTCCAGGGAACATATCATCTTTTACAGATGGACAATTATAGCCACTTCTTAGACACCTATCTACAGAAAAGCATCCTGCATTAGTTATTGTGCCTATGGTACAGCCAACTTTTACTTAAAGTATGTCCTTTGCTACTACTCTTCATTAACAATAGTTTTTAAAGTTCTTTGACAGCAGCTTTGGAACCAAAGTCAGAGAGTAATCCACACTGACACTAATATATCTCTAGGTGCAACTTCATATCCCTGAGCAGTTTTACAACAGAAACATGTGTGAACCCACACCAAAGGAAAGCGATGGATAACAAATGTTCAGGTCAAAGCAAACTTGGTAGCTTTGTTATTTACAGTGAAAAAGAATGTGGTTTCAAAGAGTCTTAGAACTTCCTTGTCAATTCCTTTTTAAATAAAGACCAAGGAAGAGAGAGCAAGCCTTTCAGAAAGAGGAGCCAGGGGCACGAACATCTGTGCCTGTAAGAGAAATTATGAAAAAGACCTATTACAGGCTAAAGGATTTGTATTTATTCACATCTGGAAGCTAGAGGTTAGTAATTCTGGGTTTATTTTCCCAGGATATATGCTTATCTGTGAAAGAATCAAACCCCAGGTTGATGGATTTCAATTATATTACATTTGGGAAAACAATGTGTCACTAGGCTCATCCTCTGAAGATGTGAATCCCCCACCTGCTGCCACCAGACTGCAGGTGCCTGGCTATTTCCAGTCCTCTTCATAAGAATTCACCAGGAGTTAGTAAACAGACATTTGTTCTCTTCACTGCTCATAGAGAACACACTGCTCAACCTGAAGACTGCCTTCATTTCACCTATGTTCAAGGAACTTTAGCACTTACCACATAAAGGGTTTATAGCACAAAAGCTGTACTCTGGCTATAAAACATAAGACATACTGTGCTTGCTGCTGGAAGCATCTCTAAATGAAGAGGGAGCAATGCTGTAGAGAGCAAAAAGTATACTTCTTTGCAAAGCCACTCCAGCATCACCTGTGAGAAAATTGATTTTGCTTGCAAGGACTTTAACTGCACACAGTCATGGTACGTGCAGAGTGGGCATAAATAACAGCCAGCATTTTATACTGGTATCATCCAGCCCATGACCTTCTTACAGGTTACAACAGCTGTAGTTGTTAGTGTAAAGAGATGTTAAGTGTTTTACAAGGGCTGCCCCAGACGATGTAGGCAACAGCTGAAGCTGTAGCACACAGCCCTGCAGTTGGGTCAAATGTTTCTAAAGTCTATGGGAGACCTCAAACCTTCACAGCTCTGTGGGTCCTCACTATCCCTTGCCTGCACGATACTCAGCTGGTTTCAGACTAACTTTACCCATCTGAGACTATGGCTCTGGCAGGCCACTGGTACCTGACAAAGCTGGAAACAATGCACAATGCCCTAGTGCATATAAGATGGTTCAGCTGCACTGCAGAGGGGTTACAAGGGCTGGCATGGATTGTCATCCTCTGTATTTAAGGAATTCTTCACTCAACTGCGAAATAAGGGCAGCTGTGCAAAACCCACCAACACTACAGTTTCTAAACACTGAGTGGACAGGACAAAGCCCACTAACTGGAATATGGTCAAAGATGTTACAAAGGACATACTGCTTAATTTGTGGGCCAGGCTTAAGCTTGTACCACCAGTAAAAAGAAGTCTTTCTCACAGAAGCAACAGGACATCACAGTAATAAAATGTTGTATATGGGGAAAGAATCAGAGCACTGTTCCAGGAAAGAGTGACACTTCTTTTCCATGTTTCTCTCCTTCAGCACAGCCACTTATTTAAAACCAAACCCTCACTCACCTTAGATTTCTCCTGATGCAGCTCAATTTGAATGTCTGTTAACTTGGTCCTGAGTTCCTCGTTGGCGCCCTGTAGGGCAACAATCAGTGCCTCAGGCTTTTCGCCCTTGCTACGTCCTTTTTTTGACATGGTTTCTTGTCAGCGAGAGTCCATGTGTTTAACTGCTTCAAATACAGACTGCCATCTTTTTGTGTTCCTTTCAGTGCCAGTTAGTTTAGCACCTACTGCATGACATTCCTTAAGGTACTAGACTCAGCTGCTTTGGAAGCCCTGGAAGAGATAAGACATACTATTATTTGTCAGTGGATGCTGCAGCATGACAGCTCACATGGTTACTGAACACAAGAGATAGCTCACTTCCACAAACACTGCAATCTTTGTCCAAAAACCTGCAAGGGAAATCCCAGCACAATTAGGCTTCTGTATGCAAGTCTGGTGTTCTAGAGGAGATTCCATACATGCCCTTTTCCTGATCTCAGAAAGGGGCACCATGCAATGAAGATCAGAGTTTGTTTACCGCAAGTGCTGTTGAGAGTACAGGACTAGGAAGGATGAATCATTTAACCCAAGCCATGCAGGCTGAGGTAACCACAAAGCAGGCACTTTAATCTCGGGGATCCACTAACAGTATCTTCCTCTCACCCTTCCCAATCCTTGATTCCCTCCCAAGATCCTATGACAAACTCAAAGACATTCCACAGCACACCTACCATGTGCCACAGGAGGAAAGGGGAAAGTGCTGATGACCTCACCAGCATCCTGGATCTCTGTGGAAGCAGAAAAATATCAATATGCAAAAGCCTGTATCAGACTGGAAACTGTCCCCTCTGCTATTTCCAAGAGAATGCAAAACAATTCCACCAGTGGTTTCCAGCAACTGAACTTATTGGTAAAATTCTGTTCCAAGAGTGATGCAGTGAGCTTAAACACATCAGCAGATCAGGAAGCCAAGGGCTTTTTCCTTATCACTATGAACACAAGCGTCTCTCTGTTCCATAAACACACAAGTTTGTTGGTTGGTTTTGTTTGGGGGTGTTTGTGTGGGGTTTTCACATTTTCTTTGTTACTGGCATGTTCCTGACCACTCTCAATTCCAAAGGATGAGAGGGAACCAACAAGATTAACTGGTTCTCAGCAGTGCACAGGATCAAATCCTAAATTCTAAGTCGGAGAAGAAACAGCTTAGTTCCCTAGATAAATAAATTCTCTTGATTTCAGTGAGATGCAGCCTTCAGCACTCTGTGAAGTGCACAGGGCACAGTGCTAATGCCATTACATGTATCAACGCAAGAAAATTAAAACCACCAATAGTGTTCCCAGATTGTGAGAATAAGATGACCCTAATAATTGGCAATGCAACCATTCAGAGATTGCAGGAAGCATCTGTCAGATGTCTGTAAGCATAAAGACTGGCAGAATTATTTACAATGAATGACTGCCACACACACTAGCAGCAGCTTTGCCTTCTACCAGTTCGTGTCAGTATAATCTGTAGGAATTATTGTTGGAGGACTTGGAGCCATAAAAAACAACTCCCTGGTTAAGCAAAAGATGGTTTTATTTAAAAAAAAATAAAAGAATTAAAAATCCTATGTGCAGATTTCATGCAAGAAGACAGGATTAAACCCATTCCTAAAGCATAATAAATTCAGTCTGGAGCTCTCAGGGAAAGATTTTATTTTGCCCCTCTCCCCAGAAAAATCCACCCAGTAAATTCTGAAGTAACAGCTGCACACATTTCTTTTGAAATGCATCTTGAATGGAAATCTACATGAATTCACTGAAGAATTTGCCACACTTCTTACAAGAGGCACTGGTGTATTTATCAGTGAGAGATCATGGCTCTGCTTGAACTTAATTAGAACTGCTATTGTATGAAAAAGTTACTTTGAATTTCAGGACTTGTTGGGAAGGGGTTTTTTTTTGGTGTTGTTTTGTTGTGTTGGGTTTTTTTCCAAGATCAGTTCAAGCTTAGCTGCACACTATAAGCAGGTAGAAGAAGTTTATTTATATTTACAGTCCCAGAGGTGTGAAGCAAATACCAGTCTCAGAGTATGACAAGCACTGAGTGTGCAGATAGCACTGCGCTGCTTCCTGTGGCAGAACAAGCCATAAACTCCAGGAATGCCTCAAGGAAAGCACTCTGTAATCTTTAACACTGACTATAAAAAGACAAGTACAACTGCATGAGCAATCCCACTAGAAGAGTCTGCCTAAGAAGCCTCTTTAATCTTCAGTTTTCCTCTGTCCTACAAATGTCACCCATTGCTATTACTTTTCCTTTGCTTCCATGCTTTCCTTTTAATCCCCCCCCCAATTCCCATTTATTTGCTGATTTTGTTCTTTTCCATGGCATTCAAGATTACCTGCTTATTAATATTTGGGTTTGGTAATACACTAGCAAAAGTATAGAGGAAAACTACACCTACACCTTCCCCCCATAACACCATTATCCCCTATCTGAAGTGACAAAGAACTAAGCTCTTAACGTTGCTCCCAACAATAACCTAGCTGGGGTCCGGCTATTTCAAAACAATTTGCCTTTAGGGAGATTGGCTCCTTTCTCTTTTTGTTTGCAACAAACAAAACAAGTCACAGAAAAAGCTTTCCCATTCACACTGGAACAACAGCACAAGAGAGACCCCACATTCTCTGCAGGAGAAGCTCAGCCGAGTATGAAGAGCTCCAAGCACTGCACCAAGCCAACAGCCATGGGCATACATGCTCCAGTTTGCACATCTGACAGGCGAGCCCCCATTTCCATCACAGACACTGCTTGGGGCCTTGTCAGGAACATAACTGAGGCCATCATTCTCTTAGAGTGCTGCAACAGCTCGCTGCACGACTCTCCCCATTTGTAGCAAGAATCTTTGCCATTGTACCTTGCTTGACTCTAGAAAAAAATATTAGAGGAATCCAACCAGACCATTTTTGTCTTCTGAACCATGGGTTAGCTTTCTTCATCGATTACATACAAGACCAGCTTGAAACGGAAGGCCCAAATTGTGCATGCAAAAGGAAATGCATGCAGGGCTGTGGGTGCAAGGAGAATCAAGGTCACCTGCTTAGAAAATAATACACAAAATGTAAATTTTGCTCCTGCCCCAGTAAACACACCACGTTATACACCTTGCATGTGGCTAGACACACAGACACACATTCAAGTGTGTACATCTAACGACGTGCCTTTTCCAGACAGTAGTTACTGGGCAGCTGTTCTTTCTCTATGAATATCAAAACATTGCCAACAGTGCAAACTTACACCAGCTCAAAGAAGTCTCTAAAAGAACAAGAGGAAATGGCACCAAACTGCACCAGGGAATATAGGTTGGATATGAGGAAAATTTTCTTTACTGAAAGAGTGATCAGACCTTGGAATAGTCTGCCTAGGGAGGTGGTGGAGTCACCCTCCCTGGAGGTGTTCAAGAAACCTGTGGACACAGTTTGGACATGGCTTAATGGCCATCGTGGTGTTGGGTTGATGGCTGGAATCAATGATCTTGGAGGTCTTTTCCAATAGAAACAATTCTGTGACTCTAAGAGCAGAAATATCAGCTCATCCTGATGACTCTTTCATCATCTGGCCTTCAAACACAATAGAAATGGACCCCAAAAACAGTTTGTCTCCTCCTGCATATTTTGTGCCCAAATATTCAGTGGAATTTGGGCCTATAACTACTATAGGTTTAATGAAAATTTCAGCTGTAATATTTTTCTTTAAACAAATAACATAATCAATTGGGGAAAAAAACCTTTTTTTCACATTAGTGGTGGAAAACAGCATTTAAATTCCTCTCTATCAAACTTCTGCTCACCGACAGGCAGCAATAGAGAATAACCCACTCTTCAGAATACATTTTGTTTTCCCCTCTGCACCTGATCTAGAGAGCAGAAGTCTCCCAAAGCTACCATCTGTGGGAATGCACAACCAGATTTATAAAAGTAATAGTGTGCCAAAACATTCACAACAGGTTCTCAGCAGTGCCTGGTCTCTAACTCCCCCATGAAGTGGGAACACTTACCTCATATTTTTCAAAAATAGCACCAGACCTGTCTAAGTAGCTTTAAAGTAAGCAGTCAGGTCCTCCATCCCTGGGCTTACATTTTAACATCTGAAGTTTCAGAGCTGGAAACCTCCAGTTCTGGTCCTAGCAATAACTAAGACAGCAGCAATGGATTACTGCCACATCCTCATACTTGGTGGCTTCTTTTCCAGTACGTAGCTGAGAGGAGTTTTAGTAGCCAACATCTCTTTAAAGGTCTCCTCCAACCCAAACCATTCTATGATTCTGTGACCAGAAGACAGTGGTTATTTCTGTCTAGATGTTAAACAATTCCCTGAAGATTTCATGTTTCCTAAAATGCTCTTTGGTAGCACTGCATTTTTCACTAGTAGAATACCTGAATTTGCAGACTTCTAATCTGAGTGACAGCTTGGCACCTCCCATACATACACAGGGTTTCATGACATTTTCTTAAGCACTACACAGATTATTTCTGTCAAGTCTTAAGTGACAAAGGACAATGTGTCACTAGAACTGGATCAGATGTTTCAGTTACTGCCTAATATCCGAACTGTTCCCTGCTACCCACGCCTCCTTTCCCAGTCATTGAAAAGTTATGTTAATAAAGAAGACATTAAATCCCTTACTTTATGTCTCTCCTACCTGCAAAAGACACCACAGAATTTTAATACTTTTTTTTTTCAAATGGCATCTCCACCTTAAGCCTGTGCTCATCCCTAACAAATTATTCTGGTACAGCAAAGGTCTGTGTTAAGATTTGAAGTTTTTAGTGAATAAAATCTTCACTAAGAAATATAAAACTACACATCACTGAGAAAGTTTTCATTATTAGCTAGCTAGGAGAATTATTTGTCATGCCATATGTATGGTTTACCTGGCTGTGAAATAGGTGGATGGCCTCCATTTGCCAGTAAACCTTCTCTTCAGGCATCCACTTCTAAAGACCTGAAGTTAAATACATTGCCCTTTTGACAGGCTGTGTGCTCCAGGAGGTCTGAGGGCATATGGCATTTTTGAAAACACATCTGCTTGCACAGAAATCAAAACCAGGCAGCTTCAGCAGCCACTATCTGTGCTTCCTTGGCATCTTGCAATAGCTAATGTATCTCAAACATCAACATAACATAAATAATTCGACAGCAAATGCCCTTCTCCTAGGACTTTCTCAGAGGCCCAAGTGTCCACAGGAGGTAGGAATGTATTCCTGATCGATGAGAAAGTGCACACAGCTATGAGGAGAGCAAAGGAGAACTAGGCATCCATGTACCTTTGCACACATCAAAAAAAAAAAAAAGAAGAGCAGTTCTTCAATGCATTAAAGCTCCTTTTAGACAGGAGGCATTTTTTGGAAGCAGCAGTTTAGATACGGGCAAGAGATGGGTACAAAGCGACACATCATGCTAAAGCATAGATTAGGCAGAAAGGAGGAACACAAAATCACAGTATCACAGTATCACAGTAACTAAGGTTGGAAGAGACCCCAAGGATCATCAAGTCCAACCTGTTCCAACAGACCTCACAACTAGATCATAGCACCAAGCGCCACGTCCAAATGTTGACCAAGAGACTAGGACAGGCTGCCCAGAGAGGTTGTGGAGTCTCCTGCTCTGGAGACTTTCAAAACCTGTCTGGATGCCTTCCTGTGCAGCTTGCCCTAGGTGATCCTGCTTTGGCAGGGGGGTTGGACTCAATGACCTCCGGCAGTCCCTTCCAACCCATAACATTCTGTGAGACAAAAATGTATGTATGCATTAAAAAGCCACAAGGAAGTCCACTGACATAAGTGCTCCTACTCACATGAAGTTTAAAAAAAAAAAAAAAAAAAAAAAAGAGAGAAACTTGATGCTTGTGTCTTTGTTTCCAAATTTAACAAAGCACTGTGCTTGGTCAACATTATTTACTCCTTTGTCCCTCTCAAAACCCCAGCATCATCAATAAGAAAACACAATTGTCTGCACAGCACATCAAGATCTTCACAGAGACCTGTAAGTTCACAATATGCCCCTATTAACCACAGGGTTGCATCTGTCCCTAAAGCTGTACTGACCCTATTGAGTCCAAAGGCATGAAATTCTAGACCAGATCATGATTAGTACTGTGAGACAAATCCGCTCTCTGAATTTCTAAATCTCTTCCCTTCTTAGCATTGAAAAAAATATTAGAAAGCCCTGCAGGACAGAGGGAGGGAAAAAAAGGGGTCAAATCTAAGTAGAAGAAATAATAATAATAATAATAATAATAATAATAATAATAATAATAATAATAATAATAATAATAATAATAATAATAATAATAATAATAATAATAATAATAATAATAATAATAACAACAACCAGGCTGGACGAGACCTCCAAGATCATTGTGTCCAACCCCTCAACCAATCCAACCCACCTAAACAACTAACCCATGGCACCAAGCACCCCATCAAGTCTCCTCCTGAACACCTCCAATGATGGTGACTCCACGACCTCCCCGGGCAGCCCATTCCAATGGGTAGTCACTCTCTCTGTATAGAACTTCTTCCTAACATCCAACCTAAACCTCCCCTGGTGCAGCCTGAGACTGTGTCCTCTTGTTCTGGTATTGGCTGCCTGGGACAAGAGACCAACATCCATCTGTCTACAACTTCCTTCAGGTAGTTGTAGAGAGCAATAAGGTCACCCCTGAGTCTGCTTCTCTCCAGGCTAAGCAACCCCAGCTCCCTCAGCCTCTCCTCATAGGGCTTGTGTTCCAAACCCCTCACCAACTTTGTTGCCCTTAGTCTCAAAGTCTAGAGCTGGATTTAAAAAAATAAAAGATAAATAAATAAAGTACAATCATAAGTCATGTAGTGTGGAAAATTCTGCAAATCAAGAAAATCCCTGCCTAACAAAAAAGAGATGGGAACTGTGACATTTCTCTTTTGGTAATTGTCCTGCTATTGAGAAATCAATGAATCATTGTTGAGAGTACTATTTTGGTTTGTATACTGCCATGCTTAAAAATTAAACAGCTGTGTCAAAACCAAGCATCTCTGTCAAACCAAGCTCTAATGAAATGCTGAAAAAAAGCCTGCAGCAAGAAGGTTGCTTCAGTTCACAACACCTGTGAGTTCCGTGAAGATTTGTTTACCAAATCTGACATCAACCAGTTGCTTGGCAGAATAGCTTTCACAGCATATAGAAACAAAATTCTTAATAGATACCACCCACTTTTCTCCAACTTTCATTCTCAAGCTGATCTACAGAGCTGCAAGAAACGCTTGCTTCCTTCACAGCACACAGAGGAAGTTGCAAAACCTTGCCAGGTTGGATTCTACCATGCAGTTATCAGCAAGCATATATTTCATGACCAAATCATCATTGCATGCCAGCTCTGGAAAGCACTCTGCCTCCAGAAGTAGTGTATTTGATTCTGTGAGGCTTATCATAAAGGAAACATCATTGATAAGCTGGAGATTTCCAGAGCAAGTGGGCAGCTTCAGCTTCTCTGTGCTGGAGCAGAGCACAAAGTATCTGAGCAAACATCGCACAGCTCAGCACAGCTGACAGTCGCTGCTCAACAGCTAATAGCTCAGGGAACTGTTAACATCAACCTGTCCCATCCACAGCAAGAGAGCATCAGGCCACATCTGACCAAGCAGGCTTAATTACTCCCAGTATTTCAGTAATATTCCTCTTTCTCAGAAGTCCTTAGTAGAAAGAATAAACACTTCAGACAGGATATTGGCACAAGCACTAGCTCCTCTCTTCTGTCCCTTTCAAGAGGTTGACTGATCACCTGTAACAGGGCAGATGAATCTACTTCCCATTCTCTTAATTGAACTCTCTGAAATTAGGAAGTTTCTGGGGATAACAAAGCAGTAAAATATTAGGGAGAGACAACCAGGATTTCTTGAACTGTCTCATATTCATAATCGCCTCTGTTCTACCAAAGAGGAACTCATAGAGAAGTCATTTTACCACTGCTGAACAAGTAGATTGTACCTGAAACTGCAATTAAAAGAAAGAGGCTTTTATTTTCCTTGCCCATAGGAAAAGTCTCATCCCATCTGAGCTCACTCTAAGGGCCATATTTCAATTTCACTTATACTTTAACTTTCTGCTTTCTGATAGCAAAAGCAGACAGGGACCACAAGTAATTCATGTGCTCCTCCTAAAGCCATGCTATCAGACACTTGGCTCTGCTCAAGGAGAGGGTGACATTTGTTCCCCTCTGATGTGGATTTGGCTATGTGAACAACCAGAAAGTCTCATCTAAGCTTGTTTTCTTTGGGGCCCAGAGCCAGCATTTAAACTCTTGCCAAGACAGCGATTAACAGGCTAATTCATAACTCTGCTGATCCATCTCTCCTCCAGAAAATGGTGCTGGGATTCAGGCTAGGTAACCCCATCAGGAGTTTTCCCAAATCAAGACTGCTGATCCAAGGACCCTGGCTCTAGATCCCAATTCTGACTCTAGAACCAGGACTTCAGAACACGGCAAAGCAAAATCTCAAGTTGCGCTGTTATACCCTTCCAAAAAGACAAGCTTAGCAGTTCAGGAATACAAATCAATATCCACCCCTATGTCAGACACAAAGGCAACTTCTTCTGCAAGCTTTAAGTCAACCAAATCTTCATGCCTTCTAGTGGTTCTTCCCTAGCTTTGCAAGTGTCATCAGTTGAGTTGAATCTGCTGCTGATATTCAACACCAAGCTGCTGTCATGCCGGCTTCAAAATGAAAGTGCTGGGTGGAGCAAAGTGTCATGGGGCTGCAAGTTCAAATTGTAACATGAGAGGCTTCTTGTTCCACCTGCTCCTTCCAGTTTCCAGTTTCCAGTTTTGGGGTGTTGGTATTTTCCACTGGGTGGGCTGCAGGGCAGGGGGTTGGGAAAGGTCGCTGGCTTCTGCTGCTGCTCCTGCATTTTGCTGCACTTTTCTGCAGACAGGCTAAGATAATTGTACATTGTATCATTTCCAGTAAAACTCTTTAACTTACCCCAGAGGGGTTTTGCGCCACTTTCCCTCATCTACATAGGGAGAGAAGGGCTTGTGAGAGCAGGTTGTGGTAACCCAGGACAGCAGCTCCTTAACGCAAATCACGAAAACTAAAGCCAGTGCCACTGTGACGGCTTTTCATACTCAACAAATCCTTGTGGCCTTTGTTTACGTCACCATCTCTGCCAACAATGTGCCACAATTTTGAGAGACATTTTCCACTCCCCCAAAATAGTGAAACTCCCTTGGGAACTGCAGGAATACTTCCAGTACTTGCTTGAAATTTCATCCCAGTAGCTTGACTGCATTCATGTTTGTTTGTTAATCTGGACCTAAGAAATACTTTAGGGAAATAACATTTCCACATTGGTTGGACTGGATCATCTTTGAGGTCTCTTCCAAACAGATATATTCTGTGACTCCATGATCAGCCAGTTCCCATCACTATATTTCTGCTAGCTACACAGGGAACATACAGGTCTCATTCTGCCAGAGGGGTTTGAATAAACCCAAAATCAAGTCTTTGCTTTGGCTTTTTATTTACCTGTGTTTTGCATTGTTTCAGAATAAAATTAAATCCCTAATTACTGCACTCCATGCTGTGTGTTAAGTCACGTAACAGAATACACAATCAAGAAAAGCTGTGGTTAGAAGCACAATTTATATTATTTCAGTATAATATCCTAATTAAGCATCCCAAGATCAACACAAAAACTCAGCTCAGGCTTGCTGCAAATATCTGAAGTGTTTTAGTAATTCTGTTCTGTATTTTTTACAGTCAGAAGATAGCAAATTTCACATGCTAGTAGTTTACATGTTTTATTCCAGAAAGCTCAGAAAGCCAATTGCATCCTGGGCTGCATCAAGAGAAGCATAGCCAGCAGGTCGAGGGAGGTGATGCTCATCCGCTACTCTGCTCTGGCGAGACCCCACCTGGAGTACTCTGTCTAGTTCTGGAGACCCTATTACAGGAAGGATCTGGGGACACTGAAATGTGTCCAGAGAAGGGCCACAAGGATGATTAGAGGGCTGGAGCACCTCTGCTATGAGGACAGACTGAGGGAGTTGGAGCTGTTCAGTCTGGAGAAGAGAAGGCTCTGAGCAGACCTAATTGTGGCCTTCCAGTATATTAAGGGGGCCTACAAGAAAGCTGGGGAGGCACTTTTTAGGGTGTTAGGGAGTGATGGGACTAGGGGAAATGGGGAAAAAATAGAAAGGGGTAGTTTCAGATTGGATGTTAGGAAGAAGTTCTTCACCATGAGAGTGGTCAGACACTGGAACAGGTTGCCCAGGGAGGTGGTGGAAGCCTCATCCCTGGAGGTTTTTAAGGCCAGGCTGGATGTGGCTCTGGGCAACCTGATCTAGTGTGAGATGTCCCTGCCCGTGGCAGGGGGGTTGGAACTAGATGATCCTTGAAGGTCCCTTCCAACCCTTACTATTCTATAATTCCATGATTCCACCAAATGGGAATGAACAGCTCTTCAGAACAAACCTTAACCACTTCCTGCTTTTGATTGCATGGGGGAAAAAAAAATCACACTATTGAATTAGATTTTTAATCAATAGCAAATAATTTTCAGGAATATTAAAATATCTTCAGAACTGAGCTCAAGGCACCCATAGGATTCAGGGCTCTGCACAAGGAATCCAGGATGACTCTGGTGCTGCTAGGCCGCTCATGCTAAAATTACCATTGGCCCTCACTCTAAAACATCAGCCAAAAAACTCTATCCAAGCTGCTGGCGGCTCCATGGAAACAGTCAAAGGGGGACAGAAGCATTATTGTTATCCACTGCAAAGCTGAGGAGATTTGTTAAACCAATATTCTAGTATTCTGTGGCTGAAATACCATCTGTCTCTTTTTCATACAGCTATTTCCCTAGATGTTGCCATAACACAATGCACACCAAGAACATCACCAGAGAAAACACAAAACCCTGTCCTATCCTGAAAGGAAATAGACATTTTCTGGAATTTCTGGTATTTTTCAGCACGAGATGTTCATGGACACAGACACACTATTTAAGATAGAATAGAATAGAATAGAATAGAATAGAATAGAATAGAATAGAATAGAATAGAATAGAATAGAATAGAATAGAATAGCAGGACTGTAAGGAAAAGGATGAACTCTTACCAACCCACCCAGCTCACTGCAAGATGAGGGCCTAAGAAAACATGTCAGTGGTTCCCTACTTTAAGCATTATTCAAGGTCCATCATTAGTTCACTAAAAAGATGGCTTTGTATGCAAGTTATTATATATTTTTATATATAATATTCTAAATAGATGTTATTATATTTTTAATTATATATAATATTCTGAATATTTATTATATATAATAACTTGCATGTATATAAATATATATATATTGCAAGTTTCTTTGTTATTGTCTGCAAGTAGGGTCACACTCAACCACTAGCAGAGATGAGCAGCCAGGCAGAGAGGGACCTGGGGGTGCTGGTAGATGGTAGGCTGAACATGAGCCTGCAGTGTGCCCAGGCAGCCAGGAGGGCCAATGGCATCCTGGCCTGCATCAGGAACAGTGTGGCCAGCAGGAACAGGGAGATCATTCTGCCCCTGTACACTGCACTGGTTAGGCTGCACCTCGAGTACTGTGTCCAGTTCTGGGCCCCTCAGTTTAGGAAGGAGGTTGACTTGCTGGAACGAGTCCAGAGAAGGGCAACAAAGTTGGTGAGGGGCTTGGAACACAAGCCCTATGAGGAGAGGCTGAGGGAGCTGGGGTTGCTTAGCCTGGAGAAGAGGAGACTCAGGGGTGACCTTATTGCTGTCTACAACTACCTGAAGGGAGGTTGTAGACAGGCAGAGGTTAGTCTCTTCCCCCAGGCAACCAGTACCAGAACAAGAGGACACAGTCTCAGGCTGCGCCAGGGGAGGTTTAGGCTGGAGGTTAGGAGGAAGTTTTACACAGAGTGATTGCCCATTGGAATGGGCTGCCTGGGGAGGTGGTGGGGTCACCATCACTGGAGGTGTTCAGGAGGAGACTTGATAGGGTGCCAGGTTGCATGGTTTAGTTGGTTGGGTGGTGTTGGATGATAGGTTGGACACGATGATCTTGGAGGTCTCTCCCAACCTGGTTTATTCTATTCTATTCTATTCTATTCTATTCTATTCTATTCTATTCTATTCTATTCTATTCTATTCTATTCTATTCTAACATGTACAGCCTGAAACACTGCAGTTCCCAAAGTTTATAATATCATGGTCTCTTTTCATTGATTTTGCTTTTAACAAGCCAGCAAGAGCATCTTTTATTTAATTGAAATGCATAATAGTAAGAAAACCAACTGAGATGAAAAGATCATGTCAGCTTGCAGTTCCATGTCACTTCAAAATGTGTACTTTCTTCTCCCATGATATCACTATCAATGACTTGCAGAACATCATGCATGCATCGCTCCAGCTTTCCATGTCCTATATACTTGCCCTTTCTTTCCTTTTTCTGGGAATAGAATCTGAGCATTCCCATTACCAGGAACCTGAGCACCAATTAAGCCAGTGTGAAGTACAGTTTATCTCTTCACATCAGCTTTTCAGTAGAAACATAAACACATATGTGGATATCCCATTAGCTATTTCTATCCATCTTTTAGAGTCAAAATACCTTCAAAAATAAAAACATCACAAGCAGCATTCACTAGAAATGCTCAGAACTATTCACTTATGAACACACTGTGACCAGAGTTGGGTTTTTTTCATTTGAGTTACTGTCATTATTGCCCCTCTATCATATGTTCAAAAGATAGGTTCCTGTCACTCTGCTCATAATGTTAAGAACAGGACTCAACAAATAAACAACCAGGATAAAGCGAAACTCATGTTAAATGTCATATTTATCCTCACAGTTTACCATTTAAAAGTGACCCCTGACATTTACAGGATGATTTAGCTGAACTGTGCTGCTTTATAAATGGAAGCATCTGCTAGTACTGACCAGGGGAGCAGTGCTCTCCTCCTATGTACAAAGGGTTGAGGTGTATTCTGAGCTGGCAAAGGTTTAAGCATAAAGCTACCCATCAGACCTGGCGAGATGCAGGTTCATACATGACATGGCAAAGTGCTAAAGAAGTAAGAGGTTTCAGCTATAAGGCATTCGGGATACTTTCTTGAAAACACACACACACACACACATCTCCATTAAGGTTGCATTTGAAACCAGTAAAGTACCTTATGGGAATTTCAGAGATTTTAATAGGCATGAAGCTATTGTGTACAATTTGTAATCAGTTTCCAAAGACACTGCTTACACCTCCATTGAGTTCCCCTAACACAGGCTGCCACACAGCTCACTGGCACTGACTGCACACTCCAGGAAAACGGCAACATGTAGGTCATGCTGTGACCTACAAAAATACGTGACGCAACTCAACGGGGAGCTGCTAGCACAGAGCCTTATGAAGATGGGCTGAACACCACTGGGTCAGCAATACCTACCCCTGCAGACACATGGGTGAAACAGTTCTGCCTCTAAAACACCTACTGGATACACTCTAAACCTACAGGTTCATTCTTAAAGGCATTTCCAAATCAATTAATGCAACCTCTTGCTTAGTTATAAGCTACCAAATAGTAACCAACAAAATTGCTCTTTCAGCCATAAATTACTCAATGCTTTTCAAGTGCAACAGTCCCCATGTACTCTTTGTGGGTCAAAGACTGGTTATAACCCATTACAATTTCCCATCAGAAGGGGAAGACAAGCAGGGGATATTACTAAGGCCTATAGTAAATTAAAGCATTCTCCTAGCTGATTCTCAAAAAAAAAATGACTGTATTTCATTTTGCTCCTCACCAATGCACAGAGACAGAATACAGCAGCTTGCAGAACCTTAACTTATTAAATACAAATAAGTAAAGTGTAACAGAACCCCAAGAACTTATCTATGAACAACAGAACTTCAAGAACACAAATAACATTCATGTTCATGAAAACACAAGTGTATATTATGTATTAATACACTTTGAAGTCTTTTAAAAACTCACCACCAAAATATATGCGCACCAAACCTACTCAAAACACAAACCAGGATTGACTCTAATCAATTTCTGGCACCTGTAGCATTAACGGTTCTTAGGATTTCGCAGACAGCATAGAAATGAATAATGAAAGATATTTGTGTCTCCATTTTAAAAGAAAATCAACATTCCCCCCTCCCTGCCCCCATCCCCATCTCTAAATGCAGAAGCCCTGACTCCCTCACTCATTGATTGCCTTAAACCACCAGGCACCTCAATGCAACAACCATTTCTTCTTTTCAGTTTTAGATTCCACATAACTTAGACCTTTTGCACAGAATCACAGAATTAACCAGGTTGGAAGAGACCTTTGAGTTCATCAAGTCCAACCTATCACCCAACACTATCTAATCAACTAAGCCATGGCACTATGTGCCTCATCCAGTCTCTTTTTAAACGCTTCCAGTGATGGTGACTCCACCACCTCCCTGGGCAGCCCATTCCAATGGCAAATCTCTCTTTCTGTGAAGATTTGCTTCCTAACACATGCAATGTAAGGTTTAATGAGGCTTTTCCCTAAAGCCTTGAAAGAGCGTAAAATAAACAATTTCAACAAAATTCAACAAATAGCTTGATGAATGGAATACAGGTGTTAAACAGCAACTGTGAGATGTTACCTCCCAGGTGGAGAGTGAAATGCATAAAGTGAAAATGGGAGACCTAAAAAAAAAAAGTCTACTTCAACATGAGCCATTCTCAGGTATTTCATTTGAAGATTTCTGGTAAAATATTCTGAGACAATGTTATGCTTTGCATTATCATTTTAAGAGCTCCCATACCACAGCAACTTTTCTAGCTAAGCCATTTTCTCAGGTATATCAGCTTGCTTTGTTATTCCCCACAGAGTTACATTCCACCCAAAGTTAGAAATGCAGTTGTGGCCTATCCAGTCTTCACTTGTATTCCTTATTTGTTGGTGTTTGTTACTAACAGGATTTCACACTGTTTGCTGCATTCATTTGCCTCTTCGTTGTTTAACTGTGCTATATAGATGGTCACATCTATCAGTTCACTTTGCTTCTTGTCTGACAATAGCTGATTCAGACTGTTTTACATGGGGAACTGGCTCTGATGCCCAAATGTGACCTTCCAGATGAAACACAAGTCCTTGAGTTTCCAGGATGTGAGAGTTTCTCAGCTACCCACCAGTGACCCAAATGCCTGGCAAGCAAATCATACAGCACTGCAAATCGTAGTGAGCTGAACGGGAAGCCTGCTGAAAGTGCGTGCATGTCATTATTTTCCCTTTAAAGTTCATTGGATGGTTTAGTCTCTAAGCTGCAGACTGTGATCCACACTGGTTTCCTGTCATGTACAAAGAAGCTGTATTTACACTTATTTAACTTGACAGCATTCAGTGTGATGAGACCACGGACCTTTTTCACTACTCTGCCAATACGCCACTGAATTTTCTATTTAGAGTCCCACCTCCTGGAGCAAAGATTTCTTAGTCCTCATATTTAAAAGGTGAAATTCAGATAGACCTTGAATATACAGAAACTAGAAGTACTACAAAAATTATGGGGTTTTTACCCTCATGGTTTCCAGATATTGAGAGCTGATGACAACAGCTCAGAGAATTGCACAGATGCTTTGCACAGATGTAGATGATTACTAAAGAGAAGGCATCACCAAATCCATCTCTGAGAATGGGAAGATAAATTTGTTATAATCTGATAAAGACCAGATCTTCAAGTGATAGAGATTTAGAAAGGATCTTTGAAGAGGTTACCTGCTGGGAATTTGAGCAAGGTATTGATTTAGAAACACATAATGCAAACATGCCATTGTAAATTCAAGTAAAATAATTGGGGTTTTAAATACAAACATTTCTTTTGCAGTCTTGTAACCCAAATATTGCATTGCCATGCACAAAGACTGAAGAGAAATCTGATGGAACCTAGAAGATCCAAAGAATGACTAACTCGAAGGTGATGCTTTCTGGTAAGGTCTATTTTGCCACCTCATGACTTCACAAAGCAAATAGAAAGCAGAAATAATGACCACAATGAAAAATTACCATGACTCAGTAGTGAAAAATCAAATTTCAAGCATCTTCAGTCTCCTATAGTTTGGTTAAAAAGAGGAAGGAAAAAAATAAAGAAGTTGGCATTAACAAACTGATTTGCTCTCAACTGCTCAAGCTATGCTTGAGTTACACCAGCCTTATGATAGCAGAATCCATCACCACACCTTTTTTTGCAGCTGGAGGACTATTTTTATACAGTCTTTAAACCAAAATATCAACTGTGTCATCAAATGGATGACTACAAGTGAAAACTGAAAATTATTCTGGGCATCATTTTGCCACTTATCTTTCACAGCATTCTGTCTTGAAGACCCTGAGGTCAGTTAGTTACCCTTTGTAATAGCACAGAAATTATGTAGCATTCTTCCAGCTACATTAAGGTCTTGATAATAAAATGTCTACC
Organism: Dryobates pubescens; assembly: GCF_014839835.1. Taxonomy (NCBI): domain Eukaryota; kingdom Metazoa; phylum Chordata; class Aves; order Piciformes; family Picidae; genus Dryobates; species Dryobates pubescens. The sequence continues at coordinate 14,088,884 of NC_071627.1, forward strand.
AGAGAGCAGCATACATTTATGAAGTACAATAGCCAATCACCTCCTTAACACACAACTGTGGTTTAGCTGTTACCTTATGTTCAGTTCCTAGTAAGTAGGAGGCTCTTACTCAGAAGATTATTTAGCTGGGAATGGCCTCTGGAAGCAGAGAGAGTACCAGAAGCCACTGAAAGGTAGCAGGGACAAGCTTATCAAAAGAGAAGTTGAGGCATGCATTAGCATTTGATATATCACAGAACCTGAAGTTAAGCTTGGGATGGACACTGGAAATATCTGGCTCAAATTCACCTCCAGTGAGGATCATGCTCCTCAGGCACTAACAGAACAGTCAGTACAAGATCAGCAAGTGAGAAAGGTTGCAGTATCTCTCACTGACATCCTGGAGCTCACTCTCACTTTCAGGTAGGAGCTCTGCTGACAACCAGCTATCCCCAGCAGTCCACCACATTGACAAAGCTCTGGGAAAGCGATATGGCCAAAGGGACAATCGCATCAAGAGCTGCTCCCAGCCACCTCCACCAGGCAACTCCACAGAAACTTTACAACCTTACCTCCCTGAGTCTCCTCCTTGGGATTTTGCTCACTGTGGAAGCAAGAGTGGAACTGGCTGCAACCCCACTAACTTGATTAGAATCACAGAATATCTCAGCTGGAAAGGACTCATAAGGATCACATGCTTGCAGGACCACCTCACACTAAACCATTTGACTAAGAGCTTTGTCCAGGCATTCCTTACACTCTGACAAGCTTGGTAACATGACCACTTCAGTGACAAATCTACTTCTAATGCCCAATCTGAACTGCTCCCAACACAGCTTTATTCCAGTTCCTTGTGTCCTGTCACTGGAGAGGGGAGATCAGCACCACCCTCTCCACTGTCCCCCTCAAGATAATTGTAGGTTGAAATGAGATCCCTCCTCAGCTTTCTCCAAGATAAACAAGTCAAGTGACTTTAGCCACTCTTCATAAGTCTAATTCTTGAGAACTTTCCCCCATTTTGGTTGCCCCTGTCTGGACACATCCTAATAGCTTCATGTCCTTCTTGTATCAAGACATTCACAGTGTCTTTTGATTGCTACAGAACTACTTACAAAGCACCCATGTCATACCCTCTTCAGCAATAATCTATCTCAGACATGACCATTCCCAATGAATCTCTTAGAATCACCAGGTATTTACCTCACTCAGTCACCCATCTGAGGACACTGGTCCAGTGCCAGCCATGCTAGCATCCACTGCACAGCAGGATTTGAAATTTTTCTGTAGAGCAGTAGGACAGATCAATAGAAACAAAACCTGAGTCAGAGCAGAAGCAATAAACCTCACATTACTGCCTGAAAAGGGACAAAACATTTTCCTGATGGGAAACCCAGGTCTGATAGATCAGGCATGATATGTGCACCAGTGCAGAATTTGACCCAAGAAATAAGATTCATAGAGAAATTGGACTCCAGTGTGTCACCTTACAGTGATGCAGAGGTCAGTATCAGAACACAGATGTTTGAAAATATAGACATCCCATTATTATTTGCCTTACAAGAGTTCAAATTCAATTATGAAAATGCATAATCTCTCCAGACTCTGCCTATAAGGTAAACTCAGTATCTTTTACGTAGTTGCATCCACAGCAAAAAACAGAAACAGCCTAGAAATAAATACTGAGTGCCACGAGAGAGCCCGAACACAGCACCCAGACCTGTCCTGAGCATCCATGCTGAGGCTCAGGTGCTGCAATCGGCAGTGTCAGAACAAGCAGTCGGCCGGCCCCAGCGCCTGTTCCATCGGGGGATGGCTATAGAAACAGGCCTGTACTGCACGTACAAAGAGATGGAGCTCGCAGGGGCTGCAGAGCTATGTTTCCCCACGCATCCTCAGAGAGCAGCCCTGGCAACCCGATACGCACACAGGAGGGTTCTGAAGAGCTGAGCTCGCAAGGAGCCGTGTGCGGTGTGTGTGCCATGGGGCAGGCAGCAGCCCTCGAGCGAAAATAACCCGGGGAGCGCCCCCACAGCTGCTCCGGGCTCTGCTCTCCGCTCCAGATGCCATCTCATTGAGGTCCGGCCCAGGCTGTGCCGGCCGCAGCCTCCGCACATCCCGTTCGGCTCTGGGAAAATCCCTCCCTTTGTAACCAGCGGTGGCATCTAGCGCACCGCGATCAGCACAGGGAGAGACAATGAGCACCGGGCACACAATGGTGCGGGGCCGGGAGAGGCTGCAGCGGTTCTGGCACCGCGCTGCGGGCTGCGCCCGGCCACACCTCTCCTCCATCACCAGCTCCGGCTGCCTCCTCTCTATCGCCAGCTCGCCTCCATCGCTCCTTCTCCTCCGCCCCGGCTCCTCGCCTAGCCCCACACCTCCACCCCATTCCTCCGCAGCCGGCCGCAGTCATTGTTCCGCCGCCGCGGGGACCGGGCGAGCCCCCCAGCCGCCACCGCTCACCGTGCCGCGGCCAAGAGAGGATGCCGAGCGGCTAGGGACGAGCCTGGCGCATCCATCTTCCCGCCGCCGCCGCGGCTCCAGCGCCCAGCCCCGGCCCCGCCGCTCTCCTGCGCGCCGACGCTGAGCGCGGGCGCCCGCCCCGCCGCCTCCCCGCGGCGGAGGCCTGCGCTGCCGGGCCGGGGTCTGCGGCAGGCCCCGCCCGCCGCCGCAGCGCAGAGCAGCGCGCCTGGCCGCCATGGCAACGCCGCGGCGGAGCGAAGGGAGCGATGAGGCGGGCAAGGCCTGGCCCGGACAGAGGCAGAGCCCGCGGAGGGGGTCCCCACCGCGCCCCGACTCCCAGCGGCCGCCGGCGGAACGCAGGGTCTGTGAGGCCGCCGCCCCCAGACCAGAGCCTGGGCGACAAAGAGCCCTCGGAACCGCGGCGCTTGGGAGCCCCCCCCACCCCGGGAAACGCGCGGAGGCCGGGGGTGACAGAGGCCCAAGCGACACCCTGACACCACCCCTCGTGGCAAAAATCGTTGTGCCGGAGGAAAGAGACATCGGCATGGAGAGTGCTGGGCTGGCGTTCCAGGCGGCCACGAACCACGCATGGGAAAGGTGTGCATAGCGTTCTGGGAACAAGATCCAGCCCAGTCTGCCTGAGAACCGTTTCTATCTGAATAAACTGTAGGTCACCCACAGAAGCCCTTGCACTTCTGCACAGCACCAACATGAGCGAGGTAGCTATGCACACAATGACACCACAGGCCCTTGCTCTTCAGATTCTTTGTAAGCCTCTTCCTCCCCATCCTTCCAGAGACTGACGGCAACAGCCCTGGAAGAATGCAGCAGGTTGACAATAAACAGAGTTCCAACCCTTGTCCTTGTGGCAGGTTACAGAGTAGTGGTAGCAGAGCTGGTCAGAGAAAGTGCTCATTTTTCTGCAAAAATTGTCTACAGCAACAAGAGTCTAAGTAACTACAAATATTGCAGTCCGGGGGGGGGGGGGGGGTAGTTGGTTTTTTTTCTGAACCACAGGAAAAAAAAAACATTTATAGAAGCTAAAAGAGAGTTGAGGTGGGTACTGGATTTGCAGATTGTCTCCTTTCTATAAAGTAGTTCCTTGGTCAGTGACAATCAAGCAGAAGAAAGCTAGTGACAAAAGCTGAATTTTGAGACCTCTGTTCTAAACACCAAATTCCATCAGTCTCCTTTACTCCTTCACCAACTGCTAGCATTCCAAATCTTTACCACGAAACTGTCAGAAAAGGGAATTGAAACCAAGGACGAGTACGCAGTAGCCTGGCACTGCACACCTGACCAGTCTGGCCCAGCTTCAGCTTCCTCACGGGTGAAGTGAAGCTATTTCATGTGGTGTAAGAATTAACCACCAATTGTCACTGCCAGCTAATGATTTTTATAAGGCCACTGGGATTTCTAACAATGTGGTGCATTATATATGGCTCATAGACAGTAGAAAGCTACCTCTACTTACATGTAGTTGTCTCCTTAACAAATCACTACCACCTTGTGCAACAGATGTTGTTACCAACCAGAGCTAGCGTAAGACAGCAGACCTGTCAGTAGGCACTCTGTCATCAAACACATTTCTGAACTTGACATGAAGTGCCTGAGCTAGAGTTGGAGGAGACAAACTGATGAACTCAGTCCTTACAACCCAGCTCAGGCATAACTGCTCAACCCTGATGCATCTTGCACAGATGAGTATGTGAAGTAGGTGTATGTGGAAGAAGCATCCTCCAGATGACAGGAAACCAAGTTTCACAGGAAAGCTGCACTATAAAGACTCCCAAGAACAGTATCTTAACCATTAGTTTTTTTTATTGTGCTATCACACTGGCTGCTTTTTGCCTGAAAGCCAAAACAACTGTCAGATCCACAGACAGAATGGCAAACAGCTGTCAGCTCTGGCTACTTGGAATTCCTCTGACAGAGTCTTACCGTAGAGATACAGCACCTCTAAGTGCCTGAATCTACTGCTTTAGTGGAACATCTCTGTAGTTCAAGGCCAGCCATTAAGTCCTTAAGTAGCCAGTTTCTGATGCAGGCAGAAGTGATATCACTAAGAGGTCATCCAAAGGAGTTCAGTGGAGATCAGAGGTAACAGGGCAGATTCAGACTTCAAATTTATTTGAACTCAAGCAGGTAAGCTCTTTCGAATCCCTCTGTCAGGAGCAGTCCTGTCTATAAGGAACACATTTGCCCTGTGACTGGGATGACCTGGTGAGAAGCACCGTGGGTTCTCACATCTCAGTGTAGTCACTTTCACATTGGTAGCACCTTTTCTTGCTGGGGCACATCTGTCTTCGGCTGTGGGCTCTAGTAATTCCTTCCCTTAACAGGAAGGCAGAAATCAGTGTAGATATTTCACTGGGAAGAAATCAGTGGTTACAAGCCCTATCTGCAATGTCACATCCAACGCATAGGTCAGAAGTACCAGCACTGTTCATGGTGTTACAGAAGACAAATTGAGCGGGGAGACACGACGTGTGGGAGTGTTGTTGGCCGACAAAGACACAGGGAGGAAGAAGGGAGCAGCAATATCTGTGGATGATGTTTCTCCTTGGTTGCGAAGCTGTAAGATCTGCCGCAGCAAGGCCTTTCCTTCTTCTCTAGTCTGCAATCAAGTTGTAAAAAACAAGACACCCATCAACGGGTGGTTTCTGGGTCAAAGTCAGTATGTTAGCAGGGTAAGTTAGTTTGTCATTCTGTAGGCTACATAAAAACCATCCTCATTTAAATAGCAGAAGAAAATTGTTAAACCATGTCAGTAAGCCTCTCCTCCTTTTACTCACCTGATCTGTGTGGTACTTGGATATTTCAGGCAGTGAAATCCAAAGATGTCTGTTTATAGAACACCTCAGAATAGTCACATAAAACCCAAATACTATTGCATCCTCTGCACTGTCTATATACAGAGGATGAGGGAAAAAAAGATGTTATGTGAGTACCACTGCTCCACAGCATGTGGGAGTGTCTGACCAATTAACCACCTCCTCACCACCAAGATTTTCAGTAGTCTGCTATGTGGAGCCTTGAATTCTTTTATTTAGGGAACAGCAATAGTTCAGATTTACTCTCTACACCATAACCTGTGATTTTAGGCATAAGCAGCATTTGTAATCAGGTATACACCACCACCACTCAGGATGTGACTGGCATGGCAGACAGCCCTCATTCCTTCGATAAAAGGATTCCTACTCTGAAGGGAAGCAAGATCAAGGTCATAGATCCCCCAAGAAAGAGCAAAGGCTGCACAACTACTCACATCATTGAAAGCACAGCATTTCTGAGCACACGCTGAGGCTTCGTCCCAGAGCTTACACTTGATGTAGTATTGGGCCAGGTAACGGAATGCAGTGCTGACCTCCAGGTGCTCCACTATCTCCTGCAGTGATGGGGGGGAAGCCACAATCTGTGAGCACCTTCCAAGTTAGATCTATACCGTGCTTACTTCTCCTTTTATTCCCATGATATCATCTTACCCCACAGGAATAAATATCCTGGATGTATTTGATATAGCACTGAGCTGCCTGTTCAGATTCATTCAGCTGTTCGTGCAGCCTAGGAAAGGAGAAAAAGGGGCCACTGGAACAAGACTGCACTGTTGAGGACCTTCTCGGCCCATGAGAAAGCACCTACTCAACCTGACCTGGATTAAAGCCAGGTCTTTTCCTTTAGCATTTACAAGACACGTACCATGTGCTGCCCTCACAGCTTCAGAACAGTTATATTTCCAGGAAGGGAGCCTGTCAGATACTGACAGGCAACCAAAGTGACAACCAAAGCAGGGACTTTTGCTTGTTCCATTACATTTCCATGATTTTACTAGACCTGGCTATTTCCTCCAAGTACTGCCCCTTCCCTGCCACATCCCAGAAGTCTTTGTACAGCAGCTTCACCTGTCACTTGCCCTTTTCCTTCCCCCTTGATTTTTGCACTTTGTATTACTTAATCCCCACCAAAAACTAGTGCTGATGTCAGTGATTGTTTCTTTCACATTGGACCTTTTCCCAGTTTCAGAACCATAGACTGGGGAAATGAAAAAATATGTTAAAAAAAAAAATCTACAATTTTGTCTATCACCTGCCACCATGGATTACTTTTTAAGTTTCAATACAACAAACAATTGCTAGCACTACCCACTCAAATAACATCAAAATTCAGAGCTCCCTTGCAACCAGCCTTATGCTGATTCCCTCTAATTTTCCTTAGGGAAACTGACAACTAAAGCTGGACACCAGGATTTGCACGCACTACACACCTTAAGACAGCAGTTATTAGAGAGCTCCCCAAGCAATACTCCAATCTAGTGTTTTATCAAAGTGCCAGTTGCATTTACCACAGAACCAAGAACTCACAGTAACACAGATACTCACTTTGCTAGCTTCACCAGGGCCATTTTCTCCACATCTCCCACAGCATAAGCTCTCCAATAGCACTGCAGGGAAGGAAATTCAGTCAAGCACATCACAAAGACATACTATGTGGCTTTCCAGCAAAGGGGTACCTATCACCTGCAGAGGACTCTCTCCACTTGTCAGCTACTCTAGTTACACTGCAGCAGAACCTCTCCAATGAAAACCACACATAAATGGTTTCCAGAAGCTCCTTACATTATGCTGTATGCATTTCCAGCAGCATTAGCTAGACAATTTTGCTACAACTCCAGTGTCCTGGAAGACATCTTAACGTCTAACTCCATGCAACAGTTTTCACTCACCTTTTTAGCTTCCACCAACTGATTGAGTTTCTCATAGCATTCGCCTAGAGCAACCAGCATACGAGAATCATTTGGTCTGTAAAAGAACAATTCCCAAATGTAGTTTGATGGACAGCCATCTGATCTCAAAGTGGGGTGAGGGGGAACAAAAACCAAGCAACAACAAAACAAACAAAATCTATGCCTAACAGTGTCTTCATCCTCCCTTACATAAAACATCTCTTATGCTCCTGACCAGTGCTTCTTGGCATTCCATTTACAAAATCTTTAACTAACACAACCAAAATTTATTTGAAATAGCAAGACTGCACAAATCACATAGCACTGATATTCTTCTGCCTTGCTCAAGTAAGTTCCTCTGTGTAAATTCCTTAGCAAGTAGCAACTACTTCTGAACAAAACCCAATAAACGCAGTTCGGTTCTCAATGCTACCTGAGCTGGTGAGCCCGTCGGTAGTAATAGAGACAGTAAAATGGCATCTTGAGGATTTCATAGGTTTGCCCCAAGCCATACCAGGCTCTGTAGTCCCTTTTGTTCACCTCTATTGCATGCCTGTCAAAGAAAAGGAGATAAACTAGTCAGAAAAGAGTCAGGATCAAAGCCAAGACAGAGCTCAGCAAAAGATTAACAAAATGCTGACAGTACTACTTCAGTCCCCGTGTAACCATTTTTGTGCAGTACATGAGTGATACCTGTAAGCCTGGATAGCTGCAGATGTATTCTTCATTTCCATATACTCATGTCCCATAAGTGTCCAGGCTCCCAGATAACGAGGATTCAGTTTCAAGGCCCTCTGGAAATAGAGTGCTGCTTTTTCATGCTGGGAACGCAAGCTATAATAATTCCCTAGAGCAAAAGCCACAATATTTATTTAAATTAAGTAATAATAATAACAAATGAATGAACAAACCAACCTCAGCATTAAATTAGGAAAGAAGAAGTCTTATTAAAGGCAGACCTGACTCAAAACTCAAGAGACCAAATAGCAGTCTTTTCTCAATCCTTTCCAGTTGTACTAATCAGAGACCACATCTCCTCAGCCTTCAAACTCATGTCATGATCCAACATAAATTTCCTGCTCCTGACACACAATTCTTTCCACTGGGATTTCAAGACTATAAAGGGATTACCAGCTACATAGGTCTTCCAGGATGGTTTCTTCACCTCCTTTCTGCACAGACAGTATTACAGCAGCTCTTTCATAAAGAAACATTGGAAATTTGGTCTGTTTTTTAAGCTGTCTGAATCCACAGTCAAGTCTTATAGCTTTGCTGGCTGATCACTTTCACAAGTGTTTCTAAGATATCCTCACACAGCCTGCAGACAGCATAGCAAGAACATGGAAAAGAGCTGGCTCTCACCAATTACACAGCAGGTCTCAACACGATACTTGTCTATCTCACAGAGATTGTGAGCCAGGTAGCTCAACTCAGGCTTCATACTCTAGTAAAACAAAGAAATCAAAGTGATGAGAAAAGGAGCATGATACTGTTTCAAAGAAAACCCAGGCAGTTTACAATGTGTACACTGCATGTATTTCATGGTGCTGCAAAGTAGAAAGCAGAAGCTGAAAGCCTACATTCACAGACAGGTCAGACCAGACAGCTCCTTTGCTCATGTTTAACATACCTCTGACAAACACCATCACTGTGGACAGGCAGCAAAAAGAGTGCTTACCCTGACATACAGCAAGTTGGAGAAAGTGTCCATGTTTTCTATCCTGTATGGGTCTTGTTTCCTTAGCTCATTAAAAATGGATAAAGCTTTGTCAATATCTGAAGAAAGATGAGGGGAGAACAAGAACTATAAATGCCATGTTTGCATGAAGAGGCTTATTCCTACATCAGTTAAGTGTCACTGACCTCGGATATTGTGGTAGGCAACTGCAATCTGAGAGATGATGTAAGTGCTTTTGGAAAATCCTGCATCAATGAGACTCTGATACTTCTGCAGAGCCTCCTCTATCAGCTGCAGCTCTGTATAAATGTGTGCAAGAAAGAACTCTTTCATCCACGTGTCTGGCAAGGACAGGAACTTCAACTATCAAGAACCAAAGAAGAGGAGGAAGAGATGACAATCAGTAGCATTCCAAGAGCCACCCATGGCAAGAATCCATTCTCTTCCCTCCCATGATTTAGTAGATGCTCTTGATGCAGGAGGCTTTCCTGCAATTGCTTTCTTAAAGCGGCAGCTACAAAAGAGCAGTATTAGGACCAAGAATTAATACCAGGTTCTTCCACAGGGGGGACTGAATAATGCCTACAATCTGACAGTATTAAAGAGAAAAGAAGCATTAAGAGATTTGGTCTGAAATGCAGCACAACATCAACCACGTAATTCTATTCAGTCACTCCCAATCCATTCCCATGACTGCTGGAATTGCAGAACTGAAGAAGACATTTCATTTGGTCAGTCAGTGAGGAAACTGTATTTGAATCTGACAGCGCTCAGGTTCTGCTTCAGACCCTGGCCTTATTTCTCCGTTATATTACAAAGTCCTTCGAAAGACTGAACCTGCTTCCTGTGTTTGATCATCAGTATCATATCACTATTCTGGATGATTTAAGTGAGTAAGGCAATAACCTTGCTGACAACTACTTCAGAAGAAACAAGTTAGCCATTTCTTAAATCACTTTGTGGGTGAATGGGAAGAAACTAGCCCCATCTCTAAAGGTTTACAAGGTACGGCATGGCAAGCAACTGAAGAGAGAGGTTTTAACAGCATCATTTACAATTTTGGATTGCTTTGCCCAATACAGTTTTACAGAATAAAGCAACAGCAACATCAGGCTTGTGGCAACCACAACTGAGTATTGCCAAAGTTTTACCATCTCTTTATCTGTAATCAAGTTGCAAAGTTCTAGCCAGGCTCCCCAGTGCAAAGGTAAGACATGGGCAGCTTCGACAAACACATCGATTGCTTCTTTCACCAGGTCCAGCTTTCGCAGAACGACACCATACCTGTGATGAAAGTTGTCAAGTTAATCAGAATCACAAACTCTGTACATCAATGCAAATACACATGAACATGCTAGAAATAGAGACACTCACAGATAAAGGCCGAATCCATCCAGTTCCCGTGCCTTGTGTTTCTTGCTGAGCTCAACTCTCAATTCTCGTAGAGCTTCATTTTTCACCTGCCCTTTTTCCAGAGGTCCTGCAGGACAATAAAGCCAAACCATGAGCTTTCAGTCAGAGGTATTACACCACAGCAACTGAAGTCCAAGTTATATTCAGAATGATCACTGACACAACCTGAAAGCTACTCAGCCTATGATTATTTTCCTTTTTAACAGAAAACACTTAGTCTGATCACCTGCTTTAAGACAAGAGTTAGATACAAGTCTGTAATCTCTAATAAAACTCTACTATGAATTAAGAGAATGAAAGAAATCATGTTGTAGCACACTATCATCAAAAAATTGATAAGAAAACCATAAACCCAAGATGATTTATATGAAGAGGCATCACTGGAATGCTCGTTATATTGTCCTGTGTTTCTTGACACCAGAGACTTACCCAAACTATCCACTGTTTCATCATCCTTCTTCTTTTCCCCTGACTGTGGAAAAGAGAGGAAAACCAACATGGCATTATGACAGCACACTCCTTACATTTGCTCCAATGCTAGCAGCAGCACGTAAACACAGTTTTAACAAACATCATAGTTCTCAGAACACCCTCCCTGAACAAACAATGTGGACTTATAAGTGGTCATCTGGAACAGAACAGACAAAATAGATATTCCAGAGAGAAGTGGGTAGCAGAGGGGTTCAGTGCTAAAAGGTGACCTTCCCTTCTATCTTACCAGGTATCTGGAGTACATATACAAGAAGTAAGCCTTCTGACTCTTGCAGCCCCGCAGAAAATAGGCAGCCCTGTCATACTCCTTCAGATCAAAGTAAGACTTGGCTAGTGTATAGGCATCCAGATCACGAGCATCCTCCTGCAGGGACACAGATGAGTTTCAAGACCTCAGTTCTGACACACTTTAGAAAAATCATCTAGTTACAAACATAAATGGAATTGCTCCAAAAGCCAAAAAATGAAGTTTATTCATCCTCAAAGACGGTTTGAGTACAATCAGAAGTCTCCTTACTCCCTCACACAGATTCCTCATTCTTGAGTATAAACTAGGTAAAAACATTTAAAGAAAACTGAGTTTCCAGGGAACAAGTTGTGTCAAGCTGCCAGAAAGCATCAATTTGTTGTTCAATGGGTAGGAATGACCATTAAGAAGAAGTCTGCTCAGGAATTCCACATCAAACAATACTGACTTTCTAACTTAAATGCAAACACTTCCTTGGTAACTACACCTTGAAATGCCCTAAGGTGTTACACTACTGTAATTTATCACTAAATAGGCATATATCTAAAAGTCCTACTGTACACCAACACAGGTGGGGATGGATATGCAAGTAGTTTCAATTGTGCCCTAGCAAGCACAAGTTTAATAGCACATTGTGAATTGTATTGACAGTAAATTTTGACCTTACTAAAGACGAATAAATTATATCAAATTTTGCTTACCGAGCGTCTACCTTTAGGCACAGCAAGATGCAAAATTCAATGCTTTCACCTGGGGGAGCACATTGAGCTCAAGCCGCCCCGTTAAATACCGAAGGGCAAGGAGGCAAGAGCGTTCTGAAGCGCCCCGCCCAGGTCCGGAACAAGAGCACTACCTCACTTCTTCCTCAGCAGATGCAGACGGGATCACAAATCTGCTCTACCAGCGAGAGCTGCAGCGCTTTCCCTTTGCGTTATTAACCCCCTCTAATCCTCGAGCACAAACAGGGCTAGAGCTAGGGCTCGGGTCACCCCACCCCGCCCGCGGGGGCCCGTTCGCGGTGCGGTCGCGTTCCAAGGAAACCACCGCGCCGCAGATCGCTGAAGCCATCCTTGGCCAGGCCTCCTCCCAGTCCCGGCCGTACCTCCGTGAGCGCTGGGGGCGGAGGCAGCTCACTCAGCGGTAGCGGGTCCAAGGCAAAGGCCAACTCAGAGGCCCTGCGAGGAGAAAGAGAGAGCCGTTAATGCAAGGCCCTCCGGCCGCGAGGCCGGGCCCGCCCGCAGCACTCACCACTTCCCGCTGTGCTGCAGACCGCGCTCACGGCTCCGCTCCGCCACGCTCAGCAGCTGCTTCTTGATCTCCCGCAGGTCCGAGAAGTCGCTTCCAGCCAGCCCCGCCGCCGCCATCCCGCCGCCGCGCCTGCCAGCCAATCACAGCGCCACACACTAAGCGCACTTCCGCTCTGTAGACGCAGCTTTCTCCTTGGCTGAACGCGACGCACCTCGCTCCCAATCAGCGGAGGCGTGCTGAAGTCTTGACACCTGATTGGCCAGTTGTCGCGGACACGCGGGTTTACCGCGGAACGTTCCGCGCCGTTCGGTCCGGCGGTGCTGAGTCCGCCCTCGTCCCGTCCCCGTCCCCGTCCTCGTCCCCTGCCTTACCCAATCCCGTCCCGTCCGCCAAAACACAGACGACAAGAGACTCGGAATTCTGAAGATAAGTTTTTGCTGTCCTTACAGTCTCCTTTGTGTTCTACATAGCTGAGGATCACCTGTAAGAGGGGACTGTTCTGTACTAAATTCTATATTTGATATTTGGTTGATAATAACATTGGTTTAATTTGAGCATCTTCAGTTTTCACAAGAATCAAATAGGTGATTTTAATTCCGTGAAGTAATTGTACCCAAGTCCGTTCATCTTGAGTTTGGGACCCACTGGGCGTTCTGTGCTGTTTTCCTGGCTAGAAACTGACAATATGCCTGAGGTGCTCAATGACATGTCAGTAAGAAATACGGAACCTGCTGCAAAACAAAAAAGCCAAAAAAAGGGCAAAAAAGTCCCAAACCACCCACCACCACAAAACCCGAAAAACACCCAAAGTGCTACTTATTTGGATGCTTTCTGAATTCTGAGCAAAATATCCCTTATGTGATCAGGTTCCTGATGTGTGCCACTTGGTCAGCCATACCCTAACTTCGTATGATTGCTCTTGAAAAGCATCAGTTCTGATAGCTGTGACATACTGAGTGGCTTAGTGAGAAAACTTGTTTACTTTTTGGTACTCACCAGATGGATCTGCGTGTCTGAGTAGCTGTCATCGTCGTAGATCGCCTGCTGCTGAGATTATTTGTGGTTCCAACTGTTCAGCAGGAGGTGGCGCTTGGGGCTCTTTCTTGAAGCAGTAAGAAAAGGATGACAGGTTGCTTAATGATGGCTAAGAGTTCAGTAATTCAATTGCTGAAGACTTGCTCATAATGAGAACTCGTAATTCTTCCTGTCATTCCATTGTGTAATAGCTGCGTCTTTTAAGTGTCAACCAGGGCTGGCTTTTAGAGCAGGGGGCTAATTAAATCCTCTGCATCAAAACTGATAATATCCTCGGGAGGTGCAGATTAATTTAGCTGTCCTAACTGGGTACTGCTGGAAAAGCACGAGCTTGCTCACAATGGCATTGCACGCTAGCAGGGTGAGGCTGTCTCTGGTCCCTCGCAGAAAAGTGGAGACTGTTGCATTTAGAGAAGAGTCAGAGACAACCCCCTGTGGGTTCTGTTAAGTCCTCAGAGGTCAGAGGAGTTTAGGATAGCTGGACTGATCTCTTAGCAGCTCTGGCAATGGTTGCTGTGAGCATGGATCCAACAGCTGCCACAATAGCAGCCTGGCTGTTGCAGGCCCAGTCATGCTCACTGGAGCAGTTAGTGCACCAACAGTTCAGGTTATTCACATGCATCATGTGCAGGTTCTTTAAGACTACCTGTGATGAATGCACTGAACTACAGACCAGCTCTGTAGCTCTAAATGCACTTGCAATCCCCAAGTCCATCTCCCAGGAAAGCATTCAGAATAGCTGAGGCCAAAGGTTCACCAAAAGACATCCCTCTGGGGGGAGAGTGAGGAACACAAACCCATCCATCTGTCCCTGCCATTTTGCATCAAACTCTCAATCCCCTCCAACTGAGAAATGAGACTGGGACAAAATTTATACCTCATTATCTGCTATTGTGCAATGCCTGTGTGGGACATTGCACAAGACATTTCTTGGGTTTGGTGTTACTTCTCTGCTTAGCAGTATTACAAGTGATAAGTGGAAGAATAGAACAGTGGGCCTCTGGTTTGCCCCCCCTCATTCTCCACAGAGCCATGGCAGCACAGGCCACCAGGTCTCCACCCAGCCTCTGTACTTGCTATGGTCACCATGTTTATCAGCAAACTTGAGCTCTGTAGGATTTTCCCACAGTTTTGTGCTTCAAGCAGTGACAAAACCAATGAAGGTCATTGTGAGGAGAGGCAATGATGTCCATCATATAAATGTGGGTGGGTTTTTTTTATTTATGAGGAATTTTTTTTCCCCCTCAAAGTTAACATCTTCAGATGTGCAGCAGCTGCTCAGTGAAACCCAGTGTAAGTGGTCTTTACCAATACAGGTCTTGCCAATACAGGCAAACCTGTTGACAGTTAGAGAAAATCCAGACTATTGCATTATCTGAATTCAGCTTCTTCATTATGATGTCATCAAAATACTTTTTAGCTTGTTTAAGAATCAACTATGGTTATAGGTTCTTGTAGAATTTTACACTGAGAAATTTGATGCAGTAAGAATTCCCATTGGTTGTGTTCCCTATTTAGCAGAGTTAATGCAACTCCTACTTTTGCTTGTTGTACAACCTGCCAAGACATCGTTAAGGGCAGAGCTTGGAAACCACGTGACCCTAAGATTTACATCAAGAGTGAAGAACAAATTCTGTCACACTCTGGATAGTTTCAAAAGGCAGGAGATTGCCTGTCAGAAGTGAAAAAGGTTGTATCAGCTCTGTGACATGGTTGCTGAGCTCTTGAGTGTGGATTTACTTCTGTTTAAAGGAACTGTTGTTAAACTTCTAATCTGAATGAGACAAGCTTTTCTTTCCAATATTCTTTATATTTCTTCTTTCTAAGTGTTCTTACTTCCAGCAAGTCTCCAGGGACTTTACCTGACTGCAGGACTTTTCAAATATCATGGAGAATTGCCTGGTAACTCCATCAGCCAGTTCCATCATGACTCTGGGATGCATCCCATCAGGTCCCATAACTATCTGTGTGTTCAGGTTCTTCAGGTCGTCCTTAACCTGATCTTCCCTTACAGCAGGAGGGACTTTACCCATCTGGTCCTCATCTAGAGGTCCATCAACTCAGGAGGGGTAAAAAGCAAGGTTGCTAATGGAGACTGTGGCAAAAGGAGTTATTGAGTACCTCAGCATTCTCCTCTTCTGTTGACACTGGTTCTCTGTTCTGGCTCCTTAGAGGGGGTACACCTTCTTTAACTATCCTTTGCTGACTGATGGACCTGCAGAAGCCGTGTGTAAGAACTGCAGAAATACGCGTGCTCTCGTATGCTGATCGCATCAGGCTTATTTTAATGTTTTCAGAAGCATTGGTTCTGTGATGCTGGAGTGATATAGGTATTGTGAGCATCTGCTCCAAACCATTAAGGACTGGGTTTGATAAGGTTACTCATTTTATGATTCACATATTTTATGTTTAAGGCAGTCTCTCTGCTAATAATTCCTCAGTGTTGCTAGGACCCTACAGGCCTTTGCATGTAGTTATTTGTCCTTCTGATCCATTATCACAAACTCCTAGCTTCATGCAACCAAAAAGCATTTCTGTTCCAAAAGAAGTAATGAATTTTCTTGTGTGGAACACAGTGTAACACAGTGAAAGAAGTCTTAAAATCATGTCACAGAGCACTGATGTTTGGTTCTGTTGGTGCTGCTAGGTAAAAGGTGCTGGAACAACAATGTCAGAACAGGTAGTGGCGTCAATGCTTTTATGGTAAATTGTCTGTTTTGCCAACTAAGGAGACAGAAGACCACCTTGTGACCCAGGAGCTACTCTGAGAGAGTTCAAACTATTGCATTCTTTATTTGTAGTATGCACATGACTGAGATAGGGAAGATTTCAAAGCTGACTAGTGTCTTAAGTTTGGAAAGCTTCTACTTTCAGTAGTAGTAATAACCAGCATCTGATACAATTTCTCTGATCCACAGCAAGTAGCTGTCCTTCCTGTGCTCTTTATCCTCTGCTTCCCTGCTTCAAAACTGGATTCCAGGAACTCTGTCTATGACTCAAGTAATACAGCACTGTGACATCAGAGCAGTGTTTTGTGTGTTGTCAGTAATGTCTTTTTTCCCTCTCTCTTGCTCAGATCTCAATTGCTTTCTTGTGAGGTTAATTGAGATGAAGTGTCATAAAATGCTTCTGAGGACCCAGGAGTCGTGCAGCTAAAGTGTTTACAATGCCTGAATCACTCCTTCATATCAGAAATCCATTGACTCATGCAATATATTTTCTGTTTTGAAGAGATTTTATTTAATTGCAGTGTCTGGTGAGCTTGGATGTGGTATCAGCTGTGCATGCATAACTAGCCCAAGTGCTCAGGAAACTGGTTTGCTCCTTTTCCTTAGCATATTGCCCACTAAGACCCCCAGATATCACAGTAACGCTGTAAAGAACCATGCAGAGTTTTTAGCCAGTCTTCCAAAACTGTGGTTAGCCTGAGTTGTAAGAACTAGATGACTGGATTGCATTTAATGTGCTGCAGTGCATCCTAGAAATCCCTGAGAAGAAGAGAGGCTGGAGATAATGTATTGAGGTGGTGGTCTTGATCTTGCTGGTGAACAATAGGAATCTGTGACTGGTGAGCAGCCCCATCAATACTGAGGTAGGGCAGCCTGTGGTTCCCCTGGTACTGCTCTCTGACAGAAGTCTGTGCTGTGTGCTGTCAAGGTTAGTCCTGCACTGTCCATCCTTGTTTGGATGCTAATGGTTGTATGCCTGGATAGTAATGAAAGAACTAATTGGGCTGAAAGTCCATTGCTGTTTTTTCATGGGACCACTGGGGTCAACATAAGAGTGAGAGAAGTGAATGTGGGAAGGCAGAACTGCCCCTTTCATTATTGATGAAAGTTTATGCTGGAAGAAGCAGAAGCTATTGGTATACAAGGATGTTTTTTTTCTTCCCTCTCTTGAAGAATTGAGTGTGGAAGTAAAACAGAAGTCAAAGCTGCTGGTAGTTTTCTTATGTATCAGAGCTTTGTCATTGAGCACAATAGTGCAGATTTCTAATGTCAGGAAACTCTTTAGAGTTCCTTCTGAAAATCCTTAATTACATTTGGTCTGTCCAGGCATTTTATTTTTTTTTTCTTATTCACTATACTTTCCATTTGAGAAAAAGGAGGATGTTTTATGGTGATCACCAATCCATTACTGTGTTTTAAGGCAGCAGAATTATATCACAATGGGAGCAGTAATTCTGACCTTACAAAATGAATAAACGACCGGTACCCAGAACTCCTCCTGATTGTGAGAGGGACAGCACATCACAAGATCAGAATACACTGTAAGGTTTCCCTTTTGCCTCTGTGTAAAGGAGAAAATTTATTTAATTGGAAAGGAGACATAATTGAGTTGATCTTTTAAAGTCAAACACAGGATTTCTGTAACAGAATAGCTGCCATAAAACTATCTTCTCTCCCGCAAAAGAATGTTGGGACTGTTTTCTGCACAGCTGTTACTGTGGGGTTAATGGAGTAGTGCAAAGTAGAGATGTATGTATTAGAGAGCAAAACCAGCGGTGGTTGGGTGTCTGTGAGAGCCCAATGACTCTATTGTCTCAAAACAATGTGTGATGTACCTGGTCTGAATAGACAGGGTGATGGCTCTGACGGCCTAATGGCTTTTGAATATCTCGAAGGTGGGAGACTCCTCCACATATCTGTGCAGCCTGTGCCAGCCAGTACTTAAGTCACCCTCACAGTAAAAAAGTGTTCCCTGATGTTCAGGAAGAACCTCCTGTGTTTCAGTTTGTGCCTGTGGCCTCTTGTTCTGTCAGTGGGCACCACTGAGAAGAATCTGGCCCCATGCCCTTTTCTTCTTCCCTTTGGGTATTTGTACACATTGGTAAGATTGCTGTTTGAGCCTTCTCCAGCCTATACAGTCCCTGCTCTCCCAGCCTCCCCTCATAGAAGAGGTGTTCTGGTCCATCATCTTCATGGTTGGTTGTGGGACTCTCTTCAATATGTCCATGTCTGTCATGTACTGTGAAGCCCAGAACTTTACAGGTACTGCAGGTGTGGCTTTGCCAATGCCAACTAGAAGGGAAAGATCACCTCCCTTGACCTACTGACAATGCTTTTCCTGATGCATCCTAGGAGACCATTTGTTCTCTGGGCAACAAGGACTTGTTGCTGGCTTATGTTCAGCTCAGTGTCCACCAGGACCCCCAGGTCCTTTCCTGCAAAGTAGCTTTCCAGCTGGGCAGCCCCCAGTGTATGTTGGTGCATGTGTTAAGTAAGAAAGTAGGTTTTTATCTGCCCCATAGCCTTGACGTTAGAGTGAAATGGAAAGTATTTTTTTAGCAGGTTAGGTTCTACTGTGGTGGTGATAAGAAGAATTTTAATTAACTTTTCTGTGTAGTTATGACAACACCTCAAATTTCACCAGTTCTTCTGGACTGTGATGATTTGTAAGCCCTACTCAAGTGCAGCACTTCTGAGGGCTTTTTGAATATGCAAGTAAAGAGCCATGCTAGATTGCAGGGCTTTTATTACCTGTGCTAATTAGATTAAAATTCCTAGCTTATTAGGTGAACTGTACTGATTCAGATAGAAGACACAGTAGTGCACATGTAGACTTCTATCAGCTGATGAATTGCTGCAAATGTGGTTTCTGCTGTCACTGGATCTGATAGAAATGCAGAATTTATTTCCTCGGTGTAACGGTGAATTGTATTAGACATCCTGAGGAAAATGAAGTTAAGCATTGCTACAGTGTTTTCTGCACATAATTGACTTTATTTTCTTTAATAGAGAGTGATGCCATTCTGAGACAGAATTGAGTATGTCTGAATTGTCTGGTGCTGGCCACATTGTGATGGATTAGAAAGTCCAAGGAACTCAGCTGTGACATCTGTGACACAGCTTGTTCCCAGTTAATTTTCCACAGGTCAGCAGAAACTGGGCTGCTAATAACCTTAAGTTTAACTCCAGCACTTGACATGTTGAGTGTTAACTCCAGCCATTGAAGTAATTAATGTAGTAATTTCTGTAATATGTGCCTTTAAACTGTTTCTGAGAAAGTATGGATTTCATCTAGATGCCCAGGTTGTTATTTTGTCTCTTGTCCCTTTTAAGAGCAGGAAATATCAAAACAAAACACAAACCCCGCTAGATCAGATCAGTACTATGGAGATGCAATAGAAGGAGAGCCATAGAGGTGGCTTTTACTTTGCTTTTTTTTTTTCATCATGAAGAGTTACCATTGCTCCTTGATCATCATGAAGTGCATATTAAATAGCACATTATAAAAGATCCTGGTCAAAGTCTTGGTTCAGGAAAGGAAAATACCACTTTATATAGGTTTACTGCCAGTGGTATGTGATTTGCTGCTTATCCTCATTCTGTTTTATTAAGTGCTAACAAAATCTGAAAGCTTTTCTGTCACTTCATACTGTCTCTTCCCAGGTTACAGAGCGGCATTTTGTCAGGTGACTGTTAAGATTTTAGCTAACTGTGATTTAAACTGTTACTGCATCTCTTCTGAAAGATATGCCTTCATTTGCTGAAGAATGACAGTTGAACATAAATTCTTCTTTCATCTGTTCTAATGAAACCAGCTTGGCTTAAATCACCATGGTGTTTCAGTGGACTAGAAATGTGGAGGCATCTGAAGGGTTCTTGTGGTTTAAAACTGCTCTGTCTACCCATGCTGCTGCTACGCTAACATGGTAGATAAGTAAGAAGATTCTATATTCAAAGGCAAAGAGGAGGCTTTTCATGCTCCTTCAGCCAAAACTTTCTGCCTAATTGAAAACTGAAACTAAATCAAGTGCATGTATTCCTGCTTAGCAAACTGGGTTTTTTTCCTAGTAGTTTTTAGCTCAAGGAATGTTGGTGTCCTGTCCTTGAGCCTCTGGCCACTCTAAATAAGTGAGCTAAGAGGTCTGTTGGTACCTAGCTCAGATAATTAATTCAGTTCTACAGACATATCAAATTAATAACTAGCAAAGAAAGACCCAAAGAGGACTGCTTCTAAGAGTCTGGAGTTTTCTGTGAGTGACAGGTACAATAAGCAGGAATGATTGGACTGTGTCCAGTCAGTTCATAAATGGAGAAGGCAGCACTGGTAGCATGTCACAAGAGTGTAAGCATAAGATGTATTCAAGGAACATTTAATTAAACTGGAAAGTAATGGAAGATACAGTGTGTTGCTCTTCCATTATAGAAAGTACTACATTGCTCAGATGATTTATTGCTGGAGAGAAATGATGGCTTCATGTTTTATTACTGGGGAGAAATGATGGCTTCATGTTTTTCCAGGACAGAGTATAAAAGTGCTATCTAAGAGTGGAAAGCCACACAGATTACACTGATACAACCTTCAGAATTTTTATTATGCTGAATTGGGTTTTGGGCTTTACATCCAAAAGCAATAAATTCTGGTGGCCCATGTGAAGAGTTTGGAGTACTGCTGTTTAAAAGGTGTGTTTGACAAATACAACTGAAGTCAGCAGTGGAGCTATAGGCTGTAATCTGATTCCTTGTGTCAGTGTGTTTTGTGAATTGATAGCCAGTTCTTGATAGGCATGACACTTCCTTAATATACTTCATTGTGTGGTCCCATGTTGTCTGATGAAATATTTTAATGGATCCCTAGAAATACTTGCAATTTATTTTATTATTATTATTCCCCCCTGAGATTCAGGACTCTTCTCGATAGAGAAGTCTTGGGTGAGCATGCTGCTCATCTGCTGGAGATCGACAGTGCTGCAGAGCTCTGTTGTCAGGCAATTCCACACTTTGTATTCTGTAGAAGTTGCAAAAAAAGGGAATCAGATCTTTGCAGGGCATTTTTCAGGGGCATAAGTAGTTAATTGAGTAATACCTCGAAGTTTACACAGCAATTATTTACCGTGCAGAGAGTAAATGTCAGTTTTCTTGCTAGCCTAGGCTGTAATTTTCTTCCAGCTGACATCTCCTGACAGTTGTGTCGTGCGGTGGATGCTGCTTGTCCTTTATAGACAGGGGTTGTCAGCTGAGTCTGTTACACTTGCTGATTTCAGTATCAATTTGTATTCTCAGCAGAGGTTATAAATTCAAGGTAAAAGCTGTGGGTCTAGTGTGACTGACAAGTTCTTGATTAAGGTTGCCTAGGGCCGAAAGAAAGGAAAGGATCTGCTAGTGCCAGTGTGGAGATGGCTGAGCTTCACAGGACGCAGCACCTGTATGCAAAGACACTCTTGAGTCTCTCTTTCTTAAGATAACTGTGAAAATAGTACTATTAATACAAGTTGGAAAGCCAGTGAGGTTTTAATAGAAATAAATGTGGCTTCTCCAGACTGTGGGCTGCCAGCCCCATTTGGGAAGGCTTCTACGTTAATCTGACATCTTGTTTAGCAATGATAACACTAGAGAGTCCAATTAAAGTATTTCAAGAAGACATCCCCATACAAGACTGCATTGATTGTCTGCTAATGTGTATTGAATTTTAGCTAAATACAGCCCCGGGTGCTGTGCTGGAAAGCAGGGGAGCTTGCTGTCCGAGTTCCTAATTCCTTTTATATCGATTTGGCTGCTAATGATACAACCTTCTACTCTAATTAACTGACATCTGCATTAGTCTGAACGAGAGCCCCTGCTTGAGGCTGTCCACTTGTTTGTGTTATGAAATGTGTCCTCCTTTTATGTTAGTTTTGGTCCAGATTAGTTCAGACTGAGTAAAATAGATCATCTAAAGGACTGACTTTTTGTTTAAATCCCATGCAAAGCAGGTTTGTCTTTCTGTTGTCTCTATTCCTGCCAACCTGCGCAGGATTTGTGTTCATAGTGAGCCTGGGAGGAGCTGGTTCACTGACTGGATGCTTTTGCAATCCTTGTCAATGGGTTATTTACTCCTTTTATGTGAGACTAGGAAGAAAGGTCTAGGTTTAGATAAAGTATGCAGACATGCAGATAAATGGGTCATTTTATTATGTTTTAGGACATGAAGCAGCCATTCAGATGTAAATTACTAAATCAAGCTAAAAACTTGGGAGGGGTAATCTGCTTACGAAACCATACTGCCAAATCCACAAACGGAGAGCTTTCATGTTGGGAAATTTTCATTTCAGCATCTGAAAAAGAAAATGCACATTTTTAGTGCAAAATTGTTTTTACAGCTCTTGATTAGTTAAAGTTTGCAAAAGTTCTCAACAAGTTTGCTTGGGGAGAAGGTGGTGAGTCTGATGAGTCAAGATGATGTGAAGTCAGGCTTCTGTTATGTTTTTAACTCTGTAGAAGCTCCACATTCAGTGATAGGCACTGCAGGAAACTGGGTTCTCCAGCTCTCTATAAAAGATTGTTGATTTTTTTCCCCTTTGAATACTATTGGAGCTTCTTGTTTGTAAGATTAGACCATCTCCTAAGGTACGTGTGGCTGCATTTCCAGTGTTCTCTTGGTGGCTGTTCATTCAAACCTGACAGCTAATAGCTGTTCGCTGGTTAGCTCTGAGGAGAGATGAAAATTAGTGCTGAGAGGGAGATCTCTGGCAGAACTCAGCTAGCAGCTGTTAGCTTCTTCAGTCACCACGTGCTTCTGTCACTTAGTGATCCTGAAAGGGTTTACAGCATTTTGCATCCTTTTCCTGATGCGGGTATTGGTAGGAATACAGGCTTATCGTGGGGTTTGTATAACAGTATCTTCAAGGATGACAGCAGATCTGTGTAAGCAGATGTAAACTGAGAAAGTTAGTTCCTTGCAGGTTGTTTCCCATGTTATTCTACTCATGTAATGACTGAAAAAAAAAAAAAAAGAATATCTTACTCTAACCTGTGTGCAACAAAATAATTCACATTCTGGTTTAGTTATACTAAAAATATGTTCTCATTCCATTTTCTGTTAAGAATATGTATAGCTTTCAGTAATTTAAGTATCCAAAGCAATAGAATTTATTTTTTCTTTATTATGCCAGAATTTAAAAAAAAAAATTTCCTAGTGTGTATCTCAGGACATACTTAGAGAGTTACCTAGATGATGAAAGTAATAATTTTTCTCTCCCTCAGTATTTAAAGGATTTCAAGCCTTTCCCTCCCTTTCTCTTTACTAGTTAACTACTTACTGCACAGTGCATATTGCCTTTCACAAAAGTTACTAGCTCAAAAATCAGTACCTGAAGTTCATTATACTGATAATGTAAAAACAAGAACATTCAGATTAAGCTGGATGTCAAGTATCAATCTGTCTGCTGTATTTTTACTTTACACAGACCAAGAATTAGTGGATTAACAAACATAACATTCCAACTTCAGTGCTAAAAGCTTTTTTGTCCTCCAGAAAAATCTCAGCAAAAGCTAAGTGGATTGTACTTCATGAGGATCTGAGGACCTGAAGGTCACAGTCTTGTCTGAGAACTGGAATTCTTCGACTGGAGAGAAGTCATGTTCCTTTCCTTTTTCCCTTGAGGCATTCATGGAGCAGTGCTTCAGTGCTGACAAATACACAATGAAATTTCCAGTTGTTACTCAGTGTGGAGGGGTTAACTAGGACAGCTTTTGAATTAGATTAATAGCAAAGTATGTGCCCAAGTATTAGTGAAAGAGGGCAGGAGTGAATTTCCTACACTGCTGGTTCTATTTCACTGGCAAATAGAGCTCAGGAAACTGTGCTTAACACCTGGCCTATACCTCGTTATTTTTCGAGTCCTATTGATTCCTTGTTATGCTTTTAGGCATATGTTGAGTAATTAATTTTACTTGAAGCAATACAACCAGTCCTGACTTAATTCTTGATCCATCACACTTGATTTGCCAGAGACTTGCATGTCTAATTAGTGCTGTCAGCTTCCCTTAATAAAAACCCTTTACATGTCAGGTAGCAATGATGATCTATTCTGCTAGGTCATGGCATTGCTTTTGCGTAATCTGGTTTCTTTCCAGCCTGTAGCTGTGAGCAGCAAACTGAGGAATGAAGAAATAGCACAATCTAGAAAATAGAGAAATAGTGAGCAATTTGTTTCTTTAATGTGGCAAAAGGTTAAGTCCCAAAATGTGGGTGTGTCAGTGATTGTAAAAGAAAGGTCATTGGTAACGACATGAGCAGCACCCAAAGTTAGGCTGGATTGAAACTGAGAAAAAGGATGGGAAATCTCTTAGGCTATTTCTGCTGCAAATGCCATAAAAGATGCACATGCTCTGATTTGGAATGATGGGAGTGAAATCCAAAGAGTTTGAGGCTGGAAGAATTAGCTGCTAATCTCACATTTCTGCAAAAAAAGACAGCAATTCCTGGTTTTATAGCCCTGAAAACATAATGGAGCCCTGGGGATCACTGACACAACAAGCTTCTGAGAGCCACTAGCACTTAGCAAAATTGACTTCAGTTAATCAAAAGATTCTTTAGGGAGAGGGGGGGGGAAAAAACTGCTGGTTTAGAAAGCTACAGAACAAGTAACTGTGTCTAGATGCTTAAAGAAATTTCAGTTCCTTCCAGTGAGGCTCAGTGACCTATAATGACAGCATCTAATGGGCATGCTTAAATAGAAGGAAAAAAAGTAATTTAAGTGCTTGAGTGGTGGGCAAAAAAAGTGGAAAGGGGGAGAGTACAGTGGCACTTTGCTCACCCCTAAAACATTCCTTCAGGGAGCTGTGTATTAACCTGCAAGCCTATAAGAGGCTGCAGCTACAAGAGGTGCACGGTGAACAGAATTACCCAGCGTGTGGGTAATGCCCCATTATGAAGAAGCATTTGCTATTATCCTGAAGTCCTAGGTAAAAGGCAGAACTGGATTATACCTGAAATCCCACACATCTGGAAAAGCCATGGCTTCCCCCCACACCTTTTTTTTTTTTAATAGAACTTGTAGTGAAATCTCTGACATGGGATTTAAAACCTACATATAGGTTTGAAGTCAGCTTGATTTTAATAGTGTCCTTATGGGAAAACACATTTTATTATGCTTTGCTTGTAAGTGCTACATGTTTTAAAAGAAATCCAGGGGGAATTGTCCTTCCTCTAGTCCATTGGAATGCCTGGTACTTTAAGAACAAAGCCAGAATAACCAAAGTAGGACAAACATTGTAGAAAATAGTTCTTTAAAGTTTTCACCTCCTGTGTCATCAGGTCCAATCTCCTGTTGTCACAGACACAAGTTCACACATAGAATCTGCCACATAATACTAGTATTTTTTTTCTTTCTGAAAGCAGATGTGTTGTGATTTATGTGTCTTACAATAGCAGAATAAATGCTTTTATTTCAGTGAAGTTTAAATTAGTCACCTGTGCATGCCAGGAGAGTTTATCTGCAACAGCTATTGCAGCATTATAAAACAGCTTGCAGATTTTTCCTGCTTAATATGTCACTGTAAAACAAAACTTTAATTCTGGCTCTCTGTATGTGCTACAGTTCAGGTGTTTCCATGTGACACTCCTCCCTGACCAAATGCCAAAAAGCTAAGAGTAGGAATGGATGCATTCTAGAGCAAGAAACATTGTTATGGCAAAACACTTCTGTGTTCTTCACCTGAGCGCTACACTGGAAAGATGAAGATGGAAATATAAAGATCAAAATCTTCAATACAGTTTTGGATGTGGAATTCTAGATGGTTGTGGCAGGAGAAAGAGCATCCCAAGTTGCATGCAATTGTTCTATTCTCGTGCCATCTTCAAGGGGATGATCTGTGCAACAGAGTGGACGTGTGTGTGTGTGTTGTGTAATGAAAGTGGAATAAACATTGCTAGATGCATAGTTCCAGTTGCTCTAATTCTGTTTAGTGCTTTTCTGTAATTTTGCTCTTTATCAGGGGTTGCCAAGATATAATTCTGCTGAAGTCTACTTTACTAATTAATTTAAATTCAGTCAGATAAGCAGTAGAGCATTTCTTGGTGTTTTTATTTATGCACAGATAACTGATCTTCTCCATGTTCTCAAGCTCACTAGCAATTCTTCTGGCAAAGTGCTTCGAGAGGCTCCAGTCTACATCTCTTCAATCTTCATGCTCCTAGTGGTGTGAACTTTGTGATTTTGCCCATGATATAAAACAAAGGCAAAGATGATTTTCTCCCCATCAGGACAAGCTATTTAAATGTTGCTTAATAAATTCTGCTCTCCGATGGTGGGAGGGGAAGAACAGTTGAACTTCATGCTTTACAGGAAAACAGGTGGGACCAATGAGACAAAAGATGAGCCAAAAATCACACAATTATTTTGTGCTAGCTTAATAGCTGTTTTGGTCTGCCCAAAGGTAAAAACATAGTTATCAGTGCCATTTATCAGGTACACCATTTTAGTATAAACTTGTTTAAAACAGGGTAGAGCCCCTTTTTCATCTTAATTAGACAGTAACTCATTGATTCCAAGTAGGCCTTCATTTTCTAATTATTTAGTACATAATATAATGTCATTAGACATCTTTGAGTGGACAGGATTGCTCTAAAAGCTTTAGCTCCAGAGCTCTAATATTAGGCTTTTGGCATTCATCCCTGTGTGTGAAAAGCAGTCAGTTTGTTTACCAGGAATTTAGATTCATATTACTGGGGGAATTAGCAGTGAGCTATTAGTCTGATTCAGGCACTTAACAATTGCTGATCATCTCCTCCTAGCCTGGGGATAATGGAGGTGATCAGCTGTAAATGGAAAGTATGTGGGGCTATTTTCATGAAGGCACTTGGAGAAAGTGCTGCATCCCCTGACCTCTGCTAACCCTGGGGTTTGCAAGAAACCCAAACACCAAGTCGCTTCCTGGAGGAGAGCTAATCACCTATAAGAAGAGCTTCCATTAGAGACTAACCCAAGCTCAGTTCACACCAACCTTCCCTCATCTGAGAAAAGGCTCAGCCACAAAATCCCTGAGGTAGCAATGGTCAGCCTCTGATCATATTTACCAGTATCTGTTTTGATGCACAGAGCAACTATAGGCTAGTGGCTGGTTTGGATTCCGAGGCAGTGCTGAATGCTCCTTTTGAGCTCAGTGGTGCTTTCTCTTGTTACTGGAGACCCCAAAGACTCACTGAAATTGTTCTTTTTTTGTTTGTGCCTACCATTTTAGCAAACAGTGACTGGTGATTTTTAGGATGTATTATAAAAGCTGCTTTCATTCTTATTAGGTGCTGAATCTACAGTGTTGTCTTGTCAGCTCGCTGTTACCTTTTATTGTCAGCAGCTTTTAAGAGTCATGCCAGGGTTCTGTAGGCAGGAATCACTGTCTGAAGTCAAGGTTAGCTTTTCCTCATCTGTGATGCATATTGTGCCTGCTTTAAAAGGAAAACTGCAGTCACTTGATTCTTACTGAAACATGCCTTTGTTGGAGGCAGTGGGAATGGTTTTAATGAGGCAAGGACACAATAATTTTGAACTTCCAAATTTAAGGCCTATCTCTGGCATCACTTTGTGTGTGATCTCAGGCAAGAAATGTGTATTGCTTCTCACACTTGTCACACGAGAAACAACTTGTCAGCTCACTGCTGGAGAAGGACTGAATGAATGCCCTCTGTAAATGCCACATCAGGCCACAGTGAGGCATCTAAAGCTATTGTAGGAGTTCTAGAAGCTATATCTGAGGTACCTGACAGTGAGCAACGTCTGCAGAAGTTAAGATTGCTTTGTAAGAGATTCTGTCCAACTCTGTTCTTTGCATTTCTTTCCCATAATGCCTGCAGCAGTAGGAGGCAAGGAGGGCAGCTTCTGTTAAATGCAAAGGGAGGCAGAAGACTTTCTAGAATTGCAAGATAAATTTTATTAGCGAGACTTGTCTTTTTAACACTTTTAAAAATAATCTACATTACAAGTAGAAGGTTTGCTCCTTGTATATGCTTGCTGAGAGCTCACTGTTAAGACTGTCAGGATAGAGAATTTTAATTAGATTATTTTTGTATTTAGACCAAAGGTACTCGTGGGATGTTGTATTCCAGTTTCTGGGGAGCAGAAGCTGAGGAGTTGCTGTAAACTGCCTTGTAGTGTGGTTAGTAAGAACTGTTCTGGATGGGTTTAACTGCCAGTCTAGACATCAGTGGTGCCAACAGGCCTGAGCTGATACTGACATACTAATACTACTTTCTAGTAGTCACACATGCATGTCTGCTGTGTTGTTGAGTAACTGGCATTTGAGATCAGGGGTTACAAAAGTCTTAGTGCAAATGGGTTTGCACTGGTAGCAGTGTGAGTACCTGTGAGTGAGGTTTCCCCACTGAGAGGGGAATTCTGTTTGCAGTTACTGATGAACAAGCCCCAGAAGCAGCCATGTATGTAAAGGTGCACATGTACACGCAAAAGGAATACAGGACACTTGGAGGAAAACCCAAAATGACATAGTTTGCTTTAATTTCAATCTTGAGCAGGATTTGTCTGTCAGGCATTGTCCTATGGAATGCAGGTCTTGACAGGAGGCTGCAGTTGCAATCAATAACCTTAGAGGCTAAAGATCCACAGTGCCCTGAATACGAACAAAAAAATGCTAATACCTTTTTCCATATCAGTCTGTCTTCAAGCACAAAAGTTGGGGAAAGGGAAGGATGGCAGTGTACACGAGTGGAAGATGTGTGTGGTACAGATGGCACAGGGAAATCCACTCAATTATTATTGGAAATAGCCTCATCAACTTGTGGAACAGTGGAAAGAAAATGTTTTCTTCATCCCTGTCTCTCTTCACTAAATTCTGGAGATAACAGATGCTACCACACTACAGCCAAGAGTTTTGACACATTCCTAGTCCTATCATATGGAGAATGGTCTAAGGTAGATATTAGAATAGGGCAACATGGACTCTGTATTCATTAAAGAATGGTATCAAACATGTGGCTGTCCTGAGCCAACAGCAGGATTTCAGTAGGGAATGGGAAATACTATAATTTATGCTCCACTTTATTAAGAAGACATAATATTTCTTCCTACTGTATGGAAATATGATGTTGCTTCTCTGTACAGCAGAGGAGAGGGTTCTGAGCCATGCAGTGAATTCCTTGCCCTGCCTTGCCCAGGAGGTAGAGAAAGCTAGAATTTGAAATGGAAGTATTATCACTGCAGAAGGACAATTACTCTGATGCAGGAGATAATGTAAGATTCTGTAATAAGAAAGTGTCTGACAGTAGCTAGGAACCACAGTATCTTACCTATCTGGTGTCTCCCTAGCAACAGATAAAGCACAGGGTAAAAAGAAATACCCAGCTGTTCTGCATCTCTTGGGGCTGTAATATTATTTGGCTGGGTGTAACATTGTTCAGATCTGCTATAGCTCACAGGATGGGCAAGGGGCATCATGTGGTGCATGGAGGAGCTGCTCTGAGCTGGCTTTCCAGCTCTCCTGAAAGCACAGGCTGGCACAAGGCAGCTCTCGCACACAATTGATTGTGGACTATTAACCTATGCTCAGAAATCAATATTCACTTAACACCACATTTTAACAGGCAAATGCAGTACAAAATAACAGCAGTTACACAGTGCACATATTTACACTCAGAATAAACAGGTCATGAAATAAAGCTTGGCAGAGGAGGAGGTTGGGTAGGCAGCATGGAAGGGGACAATAACTTCAGAAGTACAATTAGTTGCAGCTCCCAGAGATTTTTGCAAGTGCCTTTGTGGTCAATACAGCTTCAATGAGCTATATGCATTCTCTAAGCATCACAAAGTTTTGTGCTTCGCTAGGCGAGACTAAATGTACTGGGGTTGAACACAGAATTTCATCTTAACCCACAAAACCCAAGTCTATTGCTAGCTGTGATAATGCTAATGCTAGCTGTGTGTTGCAAGGGACAACAGAAAGGAATACTACAAACTGTTTATAGTAGCATTGATCTGGGATAGTATTTTTCATAAAAGAATGTATTTGAAAAGGACACTGAAAGTACTTCAGAACTGGTGTTTCCCAGGGACTCCGTGTGTATGGTTATTGAGCTTTGCTTGCAACCTCTCCTGCAGCACAGACTTGTTTTAGGATGCCTTGACAGGCTTGAGGAGTGGACCCACATGAACCTCATGAAGGTGACAAGGCCATCTTGCACCAAGGCTGGGACAATCCCCAATATCAATATAGACTGAGCAGTGCCTGGATTGAGAGAAGTCCTGTGGAAAAGGGCTTGGGGGTACTGGTGAATGAAAAATGACATGTGAGCCAGCAATGTGCACTCACAGCCCAGGAAGCCATACCATATCCTTAGCTGCATAAAAAAGAAGTGTGGCCAGCAGGTTGAGAGAGGTGATTCTCCCCCTCTACCTTACCTGACCCCACCTGGAATCCTGCATCCAGCTTTGGCATGCTCAGAACAAGATGGACATGGATCTGTTAGAGTGGGTCCAGAGGAGGGCCACAAAAAGGTTCAGAGGGCTGGAACATATCTGCTATGAAGAAAGGCTGAGAGTTGGGGTTGTTCAACATGAAGAAGAGCAGGCCCTGTGGAGACCTCATTGAGGCCTTCCAATATATAAAGAGGGATAAGAAAGAGAGATTTTTTACCAGGTTCTGTAGACAGGACAAAAGGCAGTGGTTTTAAACTGAAAGAGGGTAGGTTTAGATTGGATGTAAGGAAGAAATTTTTTTACAGTGAGGGTGGTGAGACACTGAACAGATTGCCCAGGGAAGCTGTGGATGCTCCCTCCCTGGAAGTCTTCATGACCAGGTTGAATGGGGCCTTGAACACCCTGGTCTAGTGAAAGATGTCCCAGCCCAGAGCAGCAGGGTTGGAATGAGATTTTCTTTAAGGTCCATTCCAGCCCAAACCATTCTATGATTGTATGCTTGAGGAAGAGCTCAGACCTTTGTTTGAAATATCAGCCTGGCTGTTACCCAACATGCTAACATGGAAGAAGCATCTGTGGGCTCCTTATCTGCAGAGCACAACTAGTTGGGGCCAAGTGGGGTGCAAGTTGTGGGGAGGTTTTCAGTGACTGCTCTTCTGGGTTAAGGCTGTTCCATTCCTCTTTTCTGGAAGCCTTATGCTTCCCAAAGGTAAATCAGTAGTGGGAGGAGCCTGGATATGGAATCAGATCAGTAATGTGTGAAGGAAAGATGCCATTTATGCCAAGTTAATGCGAGCTCAGCAACAGGGGCAGGAAGAGAACCAGAGATGGCCAAGAAGCAGCAGCTCCAGAATATACAGAGGAGGCCATAGGCATGCTGCTGTGCTCGGAGATGTCTTGCTGTGTCTTCCCTTCATCCACCTAGGAAATCAAATGGAAGAATGGATCCCAGTTAGACATACCTGTGCTCAAGAGCCTCCAGTTCTGACCACTAATGTGAGACTATAGGAAGCTCCTGTGGCCAGGCAGCACAGCCTCCTGTTTCTGCTGGTCTCTGGAAGGAATAGCTCCATGTAAAGTAGTCCAGTGTTCTGCATGCATGTTGTGCACACATTTCCAGATCCAAGGGTTTTCAGCTACTGTCTCTATAACACTTGGCTCACTGCTTTGTGAAGGCAACAAAGCAAAGCATACCTGGGACATTTCTGAAGCAAGAGATGTGCTTGCACTGTCTCCCTGGAAGCTTATGGAAGATGAATAAAGTAAGTCTTCCAGTCTTTCTGGAGCTTCCTTCTTCAGGTGCATTTGAGACAAAATGGTATTTTCTGCAAACAGAAGTAAAGCAAGAGCCTTATTCTGCTTCTCTTTTGCACACCTCTGAGTCTGGTGAATAGAAGTCTGGGGGAGCTGTTTTGGGAAGCGCACTCAGAGGTTGTAGGAAGCAGATGCGGTGCCAATTTGCACCATACTTGAGGACCTTTGGGTGCCTTTGGAACTTTCCCAGCTGTCTGTTTTGTAAGGGGCAGGTACATAGTAGCTCAGATGAGACATTTAGATTGTAGGCATAGCTATAATGCTGGGTGCAAGGCTTTTCTATACCGCAGGAAATAGATTTAAATATTAATCATTTATCTAATGATGCTGGTTTCAGTTATATCCTTTGGAAGCTTTTGCAAACATGAAATATTTAAATCTTATTAAAGTCTGTTGCTAAAATGCTAGGGAGATAAAAGAAATGCAGATTTAGGATTACAGTTGCATGTAACAGGATTTTTGTAACAGTTATGCTGCTGAATCTGATAACAGTGGCTGTCAGGGCCCACTTAACCTTGACCAAATAAGTGAGGGCCAAAGGTGAGCATAGGAAAGGAGGGGGATGAAGCAAACTCAAATTCCATAATCCTGGTGCACTGATGTGGTTACTCAGCAACCTATGGATGCCACACGTCTGACCTCCCACTGTGAGTTTTTTGCAGCCCCTTTATTTGACTGCTGTTTGGAAATGGCTTCATGATTTTTGAGATGAACAGAAGTGTTGCCAAAGGATACAGAAACACTTCTATGAGCAGATCCAGGCTGGTGCCATAGGTTGGGTAGCAGAAGAAGATAGAACTATACACAACAGTAGTGTGCTGTAGGACCTTGAAATCAAAAGAATTTGAATGTCCCTGTGCTGAGCTGTTTGGTTTTGTGGCATGACTGATGCTTACCAAGGCATTTGTTGCTCTCAAACATGCCGAGTATCTGGTCACACTTCTCCTTCTGGTTGCCGCTGCTCTCACAGGTGCACCACAGGGAGATGTCCACACTGGAGTTGCTGATATAGTTGGGTGTCATGGGTGTGCCTGTCCCAAACCCCCAGAAACTAGAATCAGGATTTACTTTGCCAAATGAAAGAAGCCTCATGAGTCCTGTGATAGTGAATGGAATGCTGTCCTGGAGGGAGAAGCCCTCCACTGTGGTATGTGTGTTACCTAGGAGAGGTCAGGAGCCCCTGTGAGATGACCTAGGCCTGGGCTGTGAGAAAGTGTGAAAGTGGCTACCCCTAACTTAGGAAATCTGGTGGGGAGGTGTACTGGTAAACGAGGCTGGTACAAGCATTGGATTGAAGGATGTGAAGCACCTGCAGGGACTCTACTGTGGTACAGATGGAAGCTCTTTCTTCTTGTGTAGCTGGCAGCACTGTGAGGCCACCTGCGTTGTGTAGAACAAGTGCTGCTGACCTGCAGTGTGCCCTTCAGCTGGAGTTCATTTAGCACAGAACCAGCAAAGACATCTGAAAAACTGGAAGGTACAGTCTAGATTTACAGCTTCTGAGATACTGCTGCTCTTTACAGCTCCTCGTCTGAGCCACTCTGAAAGTGTTTTTAGCAGGTTGGTGGTGTATGCCTAAGACCAACACCTGGTAGTGCCATGTTTTGGCTGGCTCTGAGAAAATAGTGTACAACACTAAGAAACCATCATGAGTCTAAAAGGCAGGCACCGAGGGAACATCACATTTAATCAGTGCTGTGATGGAATCTAACCCCTGCAGTAGGAATGACTGAGTTCACACAAGCTCATGAGCTGTTCTGGTCAGGCATTTAGAGCTCCATGCACCAGATGATAATGCAAACAGGTATTCAGAAACCTCAGGCAAGTGCTGCCAATTTGACAGTAGAGGATGGGACAAAGTAGAGCTGTGGAAGAGCTCTCATTGGACTGCATTTACCTGAGAAGCAAGAAGGAGCACCAGCATCAATTGAACTATGGCTTGTTTATAAGTATGCTGAATGCTGTCTCCAGCAGGAGAGCAAGATGGTCCTTCACAGCATCAGTGTGTGCCTGGAAGTTTGTGGCCTCAAAGTATCCAGCCTGTATGCTGCTGTGGTATCACTTACCAATCATCCCCATGTAAGCCTGCAGGCATGCAGCGTGGTTGTGCTGAGAGCAACCATCTGGAGACATGTCTGTAGGTTGACAGTTTTGCTGGAAGTCAGCCAGTCGGGATCTGTAGGAAGGAAAATGAGACTGTCAGTGCCTATGCTGTTCTTGTCTCTAATGTCCACTGCTGATGGACCTACTTGCAGATATGGTCTTCTAAGCAGGAGTCCAGAAGCCAGAGGCAGTTTGGTTTGGTGTTATAGTGGAAGGAACACTCAGGAACAATAGTTTTCCGGCGTCGTTCTCCACAAAGTTCATCCTGACACGGGCAGAATAAGATCCTTTTGGTGAAATCCTCAGGGACTTTCTCAAAGAAATTCCTGAGCCCTTTGTGGCATTTGCGACGGTCACACATGTCCTCGCTTCCCGCTCCCCTGGTGCAGATGGAGGCGTAGTCGGTGCGATGACGGACGCACTTCTTGCTCAGATTACAGACGTGAGTTGCTTTCAGGCATGGATTTGTTGCATCTCCTGCTAACCGTGAGCCTGCAAACCAAAAGAAACTCAGAACAAGTGAAGCAAGCCTCCAGAGGCGATTCTGTGTGGAAATGGAAGTAGGACCATCCTTACTTGATGGTCAGACTGGCAACATGGAAAAGAACAAAGTATGCCTGTATGACACAGAAGTCAGACTAGCTACAGAATGGTATCTGCTATTGGTTTGTGTTAGGGTGTTTGTTTCAGAGTGCATCATTGGGGGTTATTCCCTGTTCCATGGCCTTGGACCTGTGGCTATATTTACACTTGGTAGCAGGGACAAATTTAGGCAAGTATCCAAAGCATGTTTTCCTCTGATTAAAAAGGCCATTACCCCAAATTGTTCTTCATAATTTTCAGCCCCTGAAGAGATAAAGACAGGGCAGCATTATGTCCTGTAACTATTACAATCCTTACCTGATAACACGGCTGCCACTTTATTATAATCTGTCTTCCAATGTTCCTCATTTGCTGAATTCTCATAGGGAGAGGTCTCCAAATTGAAATAACCTAGACAAGATACAAGATAATTTATGCAGTGGGAGAAAAGCTTTTTGACCAGCCCTTTTGTTGAACTGATTTTTTTTCTGTATTTGTGTCTGACTGCTTCCTCAGAATGGAGTTCAGAGATGCTCTGTCTTGCTCAAATCCAAATGCCAGGAGTTGTTCTGGTGGAGAGGCAGAGGTGTTACTGTGTAAAAGCAGCATGAGGCTTTGTCATTGGATTTTCTCTGGCTGGAACTTGGTTTGTGTTGTAATTTGGGGCTTTTTCTCAAATTTACTTGTGAGATATGCAGCTCAGGTGGTCTTTGGTGGGAGGCCAAGTAGAAGCATCCCACTGGAGATGGAAAGGAGCGGCATGCTCAAGGATGCCATCAGTGTGTATCGTAATCACACATCTGCTTTCCGTGATGGACAGACGTGACCATTTTGAGGTGATTTTCACAGCGGTCTACCCTCACAGCACTAAATCTAACTGCCTCTGAGTAGCTGTCGTTGTCTCTTAGGGTCCCTGGTGCTTTTGAAGGGCTGGTCCTGAGCAGAGCAGCTTTCTCTGCTTATCAAACAGAGCAGTAATGAGTTATCTTCACTAGATGTGGTTGCAAAGCAATACCTGCAGTGCTGGAAACTGGCCTTCCACAGATGTTTTCAGACATGGGGCAGGGGTGAGCCTTACTAGTACCCTGTGAACTATTATTTCATCTCACCATCTGCCATGCTGGCGTGAACGGTCCAGAACACACGTAAGCAGTGCTCCTGCCTCTTCATGCGCCGCTGGCACTTGCAGTGCAGCAAAGAGCTGTTCCCGAGGTCCAGCTCTGCATTCAGACACCTGACCCTGCTGTCGTGATCCAGAGGGAGGACGCGGGTCTTAGCCAGGGCACACTGCTCCAGGGTCCTGTAGGTGGCATTGCAGGTGGAATTCGAGAGGCACAGCTGTTCTGCTGCTATGCAGTCGCTTCTCGGCGGGGCCAGAAGGGCTCCTGGTCAAGTAGGGAAGAGATGTCAATCAGACCAATGCCACACAAGCAACTTGTCATTGTTCTGTAGTCAGCCTACATTCTCCTCTTAAGATGCAGAACTGATGTGGGTCCTTCACGGAAAGGAGTAAGGAATTAGAGATGTCTCCATTTAGAAACAAAAGGATGAGTATTAATGTATGAAAGAGGGAACAAAAGGTTAAAGGAAAGTCTCAAATATATATTTGTTTAATAAAAACCTTTTTTGTCACCCTTAACTCTTTCAGCTTGGCCAGGTTCAGGGGTGGCTGTGTATTTTATGGAGTAGTGAATCCCTGTGGAAACCTTGGGGCTGCAGAGGCCTGCTTTGAAGTAGCTTTTCCATCTGGGTAATGAAAACCGCAGTGCAATAAGCACATCTAACACTGTGCTGTGAGTCAGTGCTGATGCCACTGCTAAAGTGTACACTGGTCATTAAGAGATGTAGTGAGAAAGCCATTTGGAGGCTGTGAAAACAACTGCTTTACTGAGCTTGGAAACTTAAGAATGACTTTTTGTTTTTCATAACAGAATAAGTCCTTAACATAAAGTGCAAATAATTTCATACAGAAGGGCTGATATTCAGTCCATTTGAGTATATAGAACCCACTCTCTGAAATTCCTGACAAAAATGCTGGGGTGCAGTCCTGGCCTTCCAGCTGACTGTGAACTGTGACTATGTCTCTGTATGTGTATTTGCACAACACATGCATTGATTATATATACACATGCATGCACCATCTTATGTGGAAGTATTAAATAGTCTAAATCTAACAATATAATCTTAAAAATTAGACATTTATCCAGCTTTAAAATTATTTCTATAAGGACTATTGTCTCCTGAGGTTAATACTGGGGTGATACCTAGTGTTATCTTGTCACAGGAAGATGAATTCAAACTGTAATCTTTCTTCATTTCTATAGTATATCAATCTGTACAAGTACAGTGAGGACCCAGGACAAAAAATGATATACAAGCTAGTAGGTTTCTTCTCTCAAACTTTGTAATGTTCCTAAAGCCCAGTAACACTATCTAGGTGTCTCTGTCTCACTTGCACAAATGTCTGTTTTTCTAGCAACCTGCAGTACCTTGTTGTTGATCTGGCTGTTTGGTAGAGGCTGTGACATGCACAGCCCCCTGAAGAGCAGATCTCTCATCAGAAATGCTCTGTGCCTAGCCCAGTGGGTTTTGGTTAGGCACTACATCTAGGCTCAAACTTATTGAACATTCCGAGTGTGCAGAATGCTGCAGCCAATGCAGTCCCAATAGTCAATCAATCCATTCTGTCCTGTAGCTTTAGGAACCCTAAATGAAGTGAATTGACCTACGCTAGACCAAAAACTATCTCCCCCAGGATCCCATCTCTAATAGTGGCTTGCAGCAGCTGTTTTAGGAAGTTCATAAAACGACAGGATGCACTTTCGAAGACTTAAGAATCTGCTCAACAAGCACCTGAGCTTAAAGTAACATTTTAAAAACTCAAGTGATATGGTAATTGCCAGGACAGAGCTGGGTGTAAGTGGATGGACTGTGTATCTACCACAGGCCTATGCTAGATGCTCCAGGTGAAGCTGCTGTAAACCTCAAATTTAAACCATTTCTCCTCCACAGATATCACTTAAAAGAGATGCATTGTACTAAGTCCTAATACTTGTTGTGATGTTTCAGTTTTTTAAAACCTTGTCTTAGCATTCCAGATAACAAAGTGAAAGAATGAGAAAGAAAATTCTTTCCCAGACCTATGTATGGCCTGGGTTGCAGCACATGCAAGTGTGGAGTGAAAGTCCTTTCTGTAGCTTAAAAATAAAAGGTAATAATCAATTCGGACTATTCAGTGCAAAAGCCCATTTTAATAGCAGTTGTGATATCTAGAAGCTGCAGCTTCTTTTGGGTGTAAAGCACTCACATCCCACAGCTAGGGTCTAGGAAAAGCAGTTTGGTAATTTCAGTATTTCCAGTAACATCAGCCGTGAAGGCTTCACCAGAGATGAACTGGAACGAGGAATCATTGCCACCCTCGGCTCCTGTGACTCTGCAGCAGAACGCAGAACGCGTCTCTGCAGGAGCTCCACGATTCGCAAGCAGCCCCATCTCAGAAACTACCGGCCGAGGGGAACTCCAGAGGGAGGGGAACGCGCGGAGTGTAGGTGTCCAAACAAGCCCCCAATCAGGGTCTGTGTGAGCGGCACAGCGAGGCTCTGCTGGGGCGCTCGCTAGATACCTCCCCTGCAGCACCGAGCGATCGTCTCCGGACTCGGGGCTCCGGCCAGGGTGCTGCACGCAAGAGGAGCCGGGCGCCTAGCCCAGCCTCCGGGACAGCTGTTGCCCACCGAGCCTCCCTCCAGGTTGGTCACAGCCAGGATTTGGTTCGCGTTTCGGGTCAAAAGAGGAGCTCGCTTTTCCCTCTTTGAGAAGCGGGATCTTCCCCTCCGCCTGCTCTTGGGGCGGAGGGACGCCCGCTGGAGCCTGTGGCCGGGGAAGAAAGAGACGGGCAGCGGCCGGGAGCCCCGAACTCGATCCGTATCCCACTCGCCGCCCGCCGGGAGAAGGAGGGAGACGCGCCGGCCAGCCCTGCCCTGCCCTGCCCTGCCCTGCCCTGCCCTGCCCTGCCCTGCCCTGCCCGGCGCCCGCCCCGTCCCGCCGCCCCGCGCTCCGTGCGCTGTTACCGGCTCGGAAGAGGAGCAGCCCCAGAAACAGGGAGAGCCCCATGCTGGAGCCCGACACCAGCGGTCGGCTGCTTTGAGCTGCGAAGCCGCAGCTCACATGCTTCACCCTGCCCACCGCCGTCTGAGCGACCACCCCCGCTCCCTGCGGTCTGCTCGGTACGGCACTGCCCCGACCGGCGAGCACCGCCCCACGGCGCGGCCCGCCCCGGGACCCGGCCCGATCCGGGGGGCGGTGCTGCCCGCGGGGCGCCCCGCCCGCGGGGTCGTTGCCGCGTCCGGAGACGGTGCGGCTGTCCCAGAGCGATCTCCGGGACGGGCCGGGCGGGACGGGACCAGCTGCTCAGGCAGGATTTGCGGGGACGTTGCAAGAAGAGCGTCTGGGGAGGCTACATTTTTTGTGTAAGGTGGACAGCACATCGTGCCCTCGAGAGCAAAGCCGGGACTGCCTAGTGCGGAGCACCTGCCGGGGTGTCCTTCGGCAAAACAAAGGCAGTTTCGGAGGGAGCGTTCTTGGAGAGGACGGATTCCGACGGTCTTTGATAGTGCTTTGGTCTGCAGGATGAGCGAGTTTCTGGCTCCTTCCTGTTGACTTTGTTTTAGAGTCTCACTGAGTCTCTTACCTGTTTCTGGCTCTGCCTTCACTTAACTGTTTGTGTCCACGCTAAAGGTGGCACTGCTGGGACGCCGCCTGGCCAGAGGCAGCCGTGCTGTTTTGTGGACAGATCCTTGCTTTTAGTTTGCACCCTCGGTCAAATTAAGTAATGTGAAAATGTGTCAGTCCAACACACGCACGTCAAACATCAAAAGGAAACAAGGCAAACCTGATGCAGGTCGATTGTTTGCACAGGGCAAAGCCCCGGCCCGAGAAGCCCCGCGGACATGGCAGGGGTTGTGCGAGCAGACGAACTGTTCACAACCCCACTCAGCGGTGCTCTCCTCTTTGGGCTTTGAATAAGATCAGTCCTGCCATTGCGAGGACCTGCTGTGAGTGCTTTCTGAATGTGAACAAGTTGTCCACAAACACTGGAGGCTCTTAAGCTCATGCCTAAGGAGGAGACAAAAATATTTCTCACTATAGCTCAAGATCTAGTCAAAGTCTAATAGTTGCAGGAGCTTAAGGAAAGGGTTGAATTGGATGGAGCCTTTTAACTTCATAATGAATTGTTTGCAGCTACCATTCAGGAGGAGGAAACAGTAAAATAAGACTGAAGAAAAACCAGGAACAAAGAGGTTTACTTACAATGCTGACATGAAAAAGCAAGAAGTGGCTTGGTCTATGAACTCCTCTGTGTTTTTCTGTGAGGAATGCTGAGAATAAACAAGTGTCTGACAGTTTTTAATTGTGATCTCAGTTATCACTGTGGCACAGTAGAGACCTGTTTGCATGATTACTGTGGCTGCAATATTAATACAACAACAACAGTCAGGAAAAGAGAGCTTTCTGTGTCATGCCTTTGGTTTGAGACTATCCTTGGTTTGAGACTGTAGGAGGATAATTTCTGAGCAATTTGAGTGATTGCTAAAAGGAAACTGGGCACTCCTGTTTGTGTTCTGGCTGCCTAACAGTAAAACCAAGCAGTCAGCCAGTACTTGGCAGTAGATTACAACTGCCCAGATACCACTCATCACAGAGTAATGGCACAGAGATTTTGTGGAACATGTTACTGGCTTTCTTTTTACAGAAGATGCTGACAACCACAGGAGGGGAAGTTCTGCTAGACCTGATTGTAGCTGACAGGCACGGCTTTTGGAGAGTATTAATATATTAAGCAAGGTGGATGGCAGTGGCTGTCAGTCTGTGATCCTCAGTCTGTTGTTTCTGTTTTGCTGGCTTTACTGTTTTCCTGAGCAAAACCAGATTCCAGTAAACTCAGTGATCTCACATAGGAGAAAACCCTGGAGAAGAAAAAACTGTATTCCTTGAAAAAGGAGAGAATATAAACAATTAATTTCAAGCTCTAGGAAAATTCTGGAATCATATATAATCTGTTAATGTGTGAAAAAATAACAGGCTTGCTATTTGTCCCCCAGATGAGTTTGTCAAGACCAGATTTTTTTTAACATTATTTTTTATTTATTTATTTTTTTCCTTACAACAGAATAACAACTTTTGTGAGGAGGGAAGAAAAAGAAGAGTTCATAAATACTGGGGATCTTTAAGACCAGCTCTGGAAAGGTCAGTCCAGCTTAGTGTGAGAAAAGAGTTTATAGGATTTTTCAAATTTCTTTCCAGACTGTTGGTTTTTTTTTCTGATTCTGTGATGATAATCTTCACCCAAAGCCTACTGAAATGATTCATTAACTGAACTTTGAATTCTGCTCTCCAGCAAATCAGAAGAGAAAATTCTTCCTCCCACGTTAAAGCTGAATGCTGCCGTCAGTTTTCAGGTTGCCTTGGCAAGTGGCCCCACAGAGGAACCCTGACAATGTCTGGGGAAGGGCTGGCAAGTTCAGTGGTCAGCACAGGCCAAGGCTACAGCGGGAAGGTCCCTTCCTTGACTTTGGCATACTGCTGTCTGTGCCTGAGGCTTGCAGCATGTGAGGTTCTGTGGTTATTCCCAGCTCCCCACACGTGCAGAGCAGCACTATAACCTCGTTACAGGTCTCAGAGAATTGGGTAATTACCAGTCTCTCATGACCAGAGCTTTCATCACTCTTTCCATTTGACATTGTATAGGCCAGCTCTGACCTATGGGGGTCATCTACCAGTGTAATATAGAATATCTTAGGAATCAGTTTCTCTAATTCTGGGCCGGGTCCAGGCCTTTGACCTTATCAAACAGCTGCAGAAACAGTGATCAACTCTGATCTCATTTGCTCAGCTTTTAGCACCAGTTCCATGGGTTCTGTTATCTTTATTACTCTTTGCACATTTATCCTCTAACTGGGGTTAGTGATGTTAGCAGGTCCTGTGATGAAATAGGTAGATCCCTACAGTATCTGTAGGAGGATTGTTTCCTCTTTCATTCAAATCAACAGCAATGGACAGTCCTCTCCATTACTGGGGAAACCTTTAGAACAGAGCACAAACCATCTCTGAAATAACTGAATATCACTGTATGAAAGCAAGCAGCATCTCTGGTGGTGTGCTAGGCATTTCTTTTCTGCACCTGTGGCTGACAGCCAGTAAAGAGTGGGCTTGACCAAGCATGTATTTGGCTTGCAGCATTTGCTGAGTTACTTAGTTGTACATTATTTTGTGTAGTGTCAGTCTTACGAGGATTACAGCACACTGCTGCTTTGCTGCTGCTCCGAGGACTTGATCACCCCAACCCTTCTTGAGTCACACCAGAGCATGTTGGTGTGCAGCCAAAGCGATGCTGGGGGCCTGGGCAGCTGCGCCGGGGCCATTTGTGAGGAGCACTCAGAGCACCGCTGCAGGAGGCAGCACAGC
The DNA here is from genome assembly GCF_014839835.1 of Dryobates pubescens. Lineage (NCBI taxonomy): Eukaryota > Metazoa > Chordata > Aves > Piciformes > Picidae > Dryobates > Dryobates pubescens. The sequence goes on from NC_071627.1 coordinate 14,130,753, forward strand.
AGGGCTGTGCAAACACTTCTCTGCCTGGGCTAATATTGACAGCACCGTGCTGCTCTTTACAGGGCCAGAGACAGACAACAGACACTCACAGCTCATATTAACACCTGTACACTACAGAAATATTAACCTAATGCAAACAGCCCAGCAGAAGTTAATGTCTACATTCACGGAAAACCAAATAAAAACCTCTTTTAATTGCCTGAGTGCCCTGTTTAGCTCTGGCTGCTCATTGGCAAAGAAGTTTCAGGGGTTTGACATCCATATCAGCCTCCCATAGGTTTCTGCTTCAGTATTTGGCCACTTCTGGCTCAGTTTTATTCTTTTGTTCTGATGAAAATAGAAAAGCTGCTCTTGCATTTTAGCCTTGGTGTGGTTTACAGCAGGAAGATCAGAGACGTTTAGCTGTCTTTCTGTCTAGGTAAAAAGCTATCCAGAGATAGACTCTAACTTTGTCTTTCCTTTTTAAAATACGTAATTTTTCTTCAGAGCTGTTCATCACTTGGAAAACTTCTGAATTTGTCATCAAAGCACATGTGCTGCCTTGATTAGTTGGTGGGACAGCACTTAAGGAGTCTCTAACCCAAAACCTGTGCCCTAGGCTGTTCTACCACCAACATGGGAGTGTCACCTGGGGCTTTTTTGACAAGTTTGGGTACAGACTCCAACACATCTCTGAATAGTCTGTTCTAGCACTACACCAGCTTCTTGGAGAAAAAGGTTTTCATAATACAGATAGAAATTGTGGCCATCATCACTTTTTGTATCACCTGCCATTGCCAATGTGAGTTTGGGTTTGTTGCCTTTGCAACTCACCTTCAAGGCTCATAGGCTCATAATAGATCACTTCTGAAACTCCTCTTTGACAAGCAAACAAGCTCAGCTCTGTTAACTTCTTTGTATGTCAAATGCTACCATCTTGGTAGCCATCCAGTGAACTTTCTCATGTTCCTCCACATCCCTCTTGAAATTCAGGGGTGGGGAACTAGGAATAGCAGTCATGGTGTGGCCACACCATTGCTAAGGAGACAGGAGTAACTTCATTGAGTCTCTGGCCATGTTCTTCCTAAAACAGTGTGGTGTATGACTTGTCTTATTCAGGATCAGAGCTTACTAGTATCCATAGCAACTCCCAGGCCCTTTCAGTGGGGCTTCTCAGCCAGTCAGTCCCCAGCTGGAACAGATGCCTGGGGTCACTCTGTTCTGTCACAGAACCTGAGTCTCCTTCCTAAACTTCACAAAGTGCCTGTTGCTTCAGTTCTCTCATTTCTCAGTCCCTGTGGTTTGAAGCTTTGTTGTTCAGCATGTTAATTACTCACCCTAAATAGTTATCATAGTAAATCTACTGGTTCCTTTTTTTCCTGTAGGATTACAATACAACACAGTAGTTTTTTATTTGAATCACTCCTGCACTCTCCTCTTTGCTTGTTAAAGAGATGGGCACATGGCAGGGCAGCAGCACAGGGGCTGTTTACTTTATGTCTTATCAGCAGCCCTAGGTGCTTTAGAGACTACTAGAAAAGACCCAGGTACGAGCCACTCCCACATGGCAGGACTTTGGACTGAAGCACAGAGCTGCAGTGTTCAGATGGATGAGGCTTTCTCGACTAGTTCTGCCCCTGGCAACATGGTTTCTAGGATTTTCAAATTCTTTGTCCTCAGAAAAACCTTCTCTTCACTCCTGCTCTTTCTAAGCATCCAACAAAGTACTTGCCTTTGGAGCTATCAGCAAGACACATTGGCAGTCCAAGAAGTTACCTCACTAGGAGAGGTTCTTACAGAGTTTTGTATATAGTGCTGAGTGTCAGTCAGCATGAACACAAAGGAAGACTGCACATGCCATAAGCAGTTGTGCTCTAGAATGAAGGCTGTGTGGCTAACAGGTGGGGCTTGCCTCAGATTCTGCATGCAAGCCAAATGGGTAAGGCTGTCCAGCAGCTTTTAGTAGCAGAATATAGACACTGTTGTGGCAGGGCTTTTTTAATTTCACCATTTCATGCTGAAGGGAAGCAGTGCTGGTAGCTGAGGCATTGTTGCAGGTCTGCTCAAGTACCTCTTTTACCCCAACAATGGAAGGGGTAGCTTAGTCCCTAGGGCCCTGCTCAGTGGCAAGGGGCACCACTAGGGAGGCAGGAGAGCTTAGAGTAATACAGAGTACAGCACCAGCTGGTTTTGATGACCACACACACAGAAGGGCTATTGTTCTGGAGTCTGTAGTCCACTTAATGCCCTGGTATGAAAAAAAATCCCCTTATGCAGGCCTAGGAACACTCGATGCTCTGCAGGGCTCTCTAGTTTCTGCCTGAGCCACTCAAAAGACAGCAGTGTCCCAATCTGCGGAGGGCAGTGGGCTGCAGCAGGAGTGCCACCTGCTGGGACCCATCCCCACAGGCCCTGGGCAGAGCCCCCGGCACTGCCGGGCACCTCAGCTCTCGCAAGGAGGCGTGCCCAGAACGCACCGCTAGGGCTATGCCTTCTAAAGGCAGGCAGAAGCTATGCCGCTTCTCTCGCTTCTGTGAGCGTCGTGCTTGTTTGTAAGGAACTCTGGGGCTGAAGGCCACCGCGATCAACTTCCCTACGGGCCGGGGGTCCGAGAGGCCTCTCCTCGGAGTTTGTGGTTCTAATCCCCACCCCGCATTCGCGCACCCCGAAGGGCCCGGTAGCGCTGGCCGAGCCCCTGCCTGCTGAGGGGGCCCAGGCAGTCCGGAGGCCGCGCAGCTACCCTACTTCCTTGCTGCCCGGCGATCCTGGGCGCCGGTTTCCGGCCCGCAAGTGCACACCCCTCCCGTAACACCCGGACGGCCCGGGGCGCGCTAGGGACCAGCAGCTCGCAAGAAGACCGAGAGGCCCCGGAGCAGCAGCGATAATACCCGCCCGTCTTTGCTCTGCTCTTACCCGCGGGACCCCACTCGCCGCCTCCCCCCAGAGGTTTGTGGGGCGGTTCGGAGCGGCAGCGGCGCGGACGGAAACGGAAGCGGGCGGCGGCCCGAGCTGCGGCGCCTCTGTGGCGGCTGCGCCGCTCACCGCGGGGCCACGGCCCGGCCCTTCCGCTTCCTCCCGGCGGCGGGCGCGTCTGCGCGGGCGGCGGGAGGCGGCAGGCGGCGGTGGCGAGTGACGGAGTGTCCCTCCGCAGCTCTGAGGGGCAGGCGCGGCCCGGCGCGGCCCATGGACCGGCACAAAGTGAAGCGGCAGCGGCTGGACCGGATCTGCGAAGGTGAGGCGGGGTGGGCACCCCGGCGCCGCGTGGGGCCACGCCCGGCAGCGGCCGGAGGCCCGAGTGGCGGGGACCGCGCACCTGCCGGCGGCTTGTCTGGGTCCCGCTGCCTGCAGGTGGGCTTCCACTCACCGTCCCCGCTACGTTCTCCTGGAAAGCGGCGGCTACCGGTGACTGTCACAGGCCTCACGGACGACAAGCTCTCTGCTCGTTTAAGGAGGAAATAGACTTAGAACCTTGGCATGCTGAGGTGGGAGGTGGGCGGGTTAACGGGGACGAGGCCAGAAGTGGCTTTATAGGTGTCTTCAGGAGCCTAGAGTACGATGACATGCTTGCGAGTAGACCACCTCGTTGTGGATAAAACGTTTTATTTTTCTTTTTGTAGTGCTTTAGGCAAAGGGTTGCTTTGTTTTATTTTGTTTCTGGCTTCAGTTACTTGTGTTTATTTGTGTATTGTGTATTTATTTCTTTTGCGTTTACTAATCCCATCCTAAATAACATAAGATAATTCTTAGCAGAACTTAGTGACTTCTTGGACTAGCAGATGAGGGTCCCAGAATTCTGCTCTTTCATGTAATCACTCCTGATGAATTTCTTAATAGGCATACGGCCTCCTATTGTGAATGGCCCAATGCCAGCACGGCCACTGGTTGCACTCCTGGATGGACGAGATTGCACTGTGGAGATGCCCATCTTGAAGGATGTTGCTACAGTGGCATTTTGTGACGCCCAGTCAACTCAGGAAATCCATGAAAAGGTGGGCAAGAAAATGTGCAAGTATTCAGACATAGAGCTCTGCCTATGAGTAACTAAAGCTGAGACTGATACAGACTGGTTTGAGACTGATACAGACTGGTTTTTGTTGTAGGTGCTGAATGAGGCAGTAGGAGCTCTGATGTATCACACCATTACCCTTTCTCGTCAGGATCTGGAGAAATTCAAAGCCCTCAGGGTCATTGTGCGTATTGGCAGTGGCTATGACAATGTTGACATCAAATCTGCGGCAGAATTAGGTATGATGCCACCGTTAGGGCTTTGTTGTGATCAGAACTGAATGTGAGGTGGAGCACCGTATGTGTTTTCGTGTTTTGTATAGCTGAGTGCATTTAACAGCTTTTGTTTAGAAAGATTTGGAGCTCTTCAGTATCAGGTCTCTGACCGAATGGCCAGTATCAGAGCTGGTAGGTGGCTTGCAAGAAAGATTCTTGGATTGCTTTGCTTCAGTGTTGGTGTAGATGTCATTGTTTGGGATTCAGAAACCCAAATATGGTGCCTGGGTGTCTTTCAGTATTGTTTGTAGGGAAAGAATTGAGCAAGTGATGTCTGAAAGCAGCCTGCAAATGCAAGTGCAGGATAAATTCACTGTAAATGATTAATAAGTGAGTCTTCCTGGGTTTTTGTTTGATGTGTGTGTTTTTGGTTTGGTTTGGGTTTTTCTTAAGTATGCAGGTTGGTTCTGATTCACCACTTTATTTTTGATTCCTTTAGAGCCCTAGGCATATGAGGAATCTGAGGTGACAAAAATCTGTTTGTCTCTTTGTTAAACATATGGCAGTGAGACTTCTGGACCTTATAGCCTCCTAGGTGAGGTAGATCATCTAAGCACTCTGCTCCTTCATTTCTGGGTTTGTGTTAGTGATTTGAAACCTTTCTTAATGTAATGCATATCAGATCAAGCTTAAATCTCATGCAGGTATTTATATATAAAATGGAAGTAGGCATTCAGTCTACAGATCTGTAGAAAGAGATGAATACAATCAGTGGAGATTGTATATTTGTCTAGTGCTTGATCTGGGTCTAAAAAGCCTTCTCATCTGAGTGATTCAACTGAATAGTCTCAGGAGTTCCTGGCAAGGACTTTGGCTCTCATGCAGCCATTACATTTTTGGGCTGAGTTTGGAACTTAATCTACTCTACTTAAAGTCACCATCCATATCTTTGATTAATCCAGATTCAGAGCTGTCCCTTTTCCCCTCCACACTCATCAACCTGGAGAGAAAAGGATCAGTTTATTCAGCATCATATTGCTGCTTGCCACTTTTGCTTGGAAGTGTTAGTGCAATGACTCTTAAGCACGGCCAGATTTGCTTTTTCATGGACAGTTAATGATTATTTTCATGCTTAGCCAGGTCCTTTAATTCATTCTGAGGTAAGATACTGTTCCTTATGTGTTCTGAATCTTCAAATCTGGTCAAAGAGCTGTTGTGTATTTGTGTTTTCTTACATTTGGGCATAGTAGTGCATGTGGCTTGTCTGACATTGAATGAGATGGTAACCAGTGAGATTAAAAAGTTAGGCTTTCATATTGCCTCTCTGTCTGTCCTCGGAGTCATCTGTGTAACATTATAGTGCAATTGCAAAGGATTTGATACACAAAAGGAGTCAGATATCTGAGATTGTGTGGCCATTGCTCTCCAAGTCCTCTCTCTGGTCTTAGTTTAGTTGAATATCTCCTTTGTCATAGGCTTCTCAATGCTGAATTTTATGTGCCTTCATCCGTTGCCTGGATTTTATTAGTAGTTTTTAGATAGTTCTGAGGAGGAAGAGGTTTTCTTTGGTTTGGCAAGTGCCTAGGGGCCCTTTTTTCATCTAGTTATTTTTACTTCTTGGCTGGATTGTCGAACGAAGGATAGCAGCAATGAAGTGATATGTTGCCAGCCTGCCCCTCTTCCCACCCCCTTTGAGAAAAAAAACCACCAACCTCAGACTGTTCAGGAATGACTAGATCTTGCTACAGTATTCCATCTTTCCCATTCTTGACAGTAATTGTGCTTCCAGGACTTTTAACTCTGTTTGCATTGGTAATTTACCTGATTATTCTAGCCATGGGGTTTATGGTCCCATGTGGCTGTGTATTATTCTAGAGTGGGAGTGTGATGTGTTGTTAAGTGTAACTTCAAATGGATTTAGAAGGGCTCCTGTGGCTTTTCTCTGTGTTAAATGAGTTAGTTACTTATTGTTGCTCCTGGGGAAGATGATGCTTGCAGTGAGCATCTGGACTGTGAGGCATGAAAGAGCTCCACCATCTGCCTTAATTCTTCTGCAGTCTGCCAGTTAATCTGTCAGGAGTATCTCTGGAACAAGTGCATCTTTTAGGATGCAGATCTAAAACAGTCAGCTTCTTGCATCGCTTGTATGACCCAGTTTTCTCATTTCAGTCTGTTGTTTTGGGGTTCTTTTTTTGATTGATTTATTTTTTCTTCTGGTGAGCGTGTCAATCAAATGGATATTTACAAGGAAGGAATGGTTAAAAATGCTGGCTGGTCACATCTGTGTTGCTGTAGAATGAGCTTCTGAAATGAATCCTGTGTTTCTTGGCAGGAGGAGTTCTGGAGTATTGAATTGCCTTTCAGCACTTCAGCCTGAAGAGCTCTATGTTGGTTTAGCCTTGTGATGCTAAAAATCTCATATGACCTCTATGGCTTTGTAGGCATTGCAGTTTGCAACATCCCCTCCTCCTCAGTAGAGGAGACTGCTGACTCCACCCTCTGCCACATCTTGAACCTCTATCGCCGTGTTACTTGGCTGCATCAGGCCATGCGGGAAGGGAACCGAGCTGCCAGTGTAGAGCAGATTCGAGAGGTGGCTGGAGGCGCTGTGCGTATCCGTGGGGAGACTTTGGGCATCATTGGACTGGGTAAGTGGTGGGAATTGTGACAATGGAAAGTTTCTGGGAACCCAAGAGTTACAGATTGAAAAAAGCTGTAATTTTACAGCTGCTCATTGTGAAACATACTGACTCGTAAGGAATGCAAGTGCCCTATTCTGTGATGCTGGAGATCTCCAAGAGCTGGCTGTATGCCATGGCATTGGGGACTTCTTTCATGTTCAAATGGCTAGAAGAATTGGAACGTTCAGACAGCTCATCTCGGTGACTGTTCCCTGTATCAGTAACAAAGCCACCTGAAATCTACCAATTCCTTCTCCAAGTTCTTGTAATCAGATTATTACTTCCTCTGACTCAGGGTTCAGATTTAGTTCGAAAAGCAGAGCTTCTTCTGGGCTAAACTATGGTTGTTGCATGGGGAAATACTAGAATTAGCCATACGGGATCAGCGCTGAGTAACCTCTGGATCCCTATGGCAGTCCTAGGGGTTTCCAAGGCTGCAGTACCTTGGGCCATAGAAGTAAACTCCAGTGTAGGCTCCCAGTCTACCTCAGTATCTTGTCTTTAAAGTTTGTTTTATCTTTCCTTGATGATTGTGGGTTTTCTTTTGTGAAGGCCGAGTTGGACAGGCAGTGGCTTTGCGAGCCAAGTCCTTTGGCTTCAACGTGATTTTCTATGACCCCTATCTGCCGGATGGAGTGGAGCGATCCTTGGGTTTACAACGAGTAGGAACCCTGCAGGATCTACTAATGCACAGCGATTGCATCACATTGCACTGCAGCCTGAATGAACATAACCATCACCTCATCAATGACTTCACTATTAAACAGGTGCAGCAGGAGCTTGATTTCCCCCACAGAGCACTGTGGAAATGAATGCAAACAGAAACTGCTGCTTTCACAGAGGCTGAGAGTGTGTGAATCCTGCTGCCTCTGTCGTGTGTCTCCTGCTGCCTCTGGAGGCTGGAGCGTGTGGATCCGGGTGCCTGTCCTTTGTGCTGTATACAATTTCATGTTGAGAGAAGAATAAGACTGGCTCTTTTTGTCAAGTAATTTCATTTATAAAGAGTGTTTTAGGTGATTCAGTAATTTCTAATTCTCTTTAAAATGCACAATTGACCCTGCTGGCTAGAGCCAGATGTGGTGTGGCTGAGACTGCGTAAGGGTCTTTACGCAGCTCTGCCAAAGCCTCTGTGCCCAGGCCCACTGCAAAGTCAGTCTCGGGCTCTCTGGATGTTGTAGTCCAGTTTTGTATAGCTGGATACCTGATTCATGTCCTCTTTCTTTTTTAATGTAGTAGGATGGCTATGGAGTGCAGAACTTGAGAGTTCCACTTTTGCCCTTATTGTCTTGTGATTTTGTTTGTTCATTTTTAAAGCAAATTTCTCAAGCATTGCTTGCAGGCATTTCCCCTGTGGCTAGCTTTGCAGTGAGAGCACTCCTAGTTCATCCAGGCCTTATCTAATCATTGCAGGCTCCTGCTCATTTCCAGTAGACTTCCCAAGATTCACTTAGCTTCCATGAAAAGTCTCGTTCTCAACCTGCTTAATATTTTTCTTCTTCCAGATGCGCCAGGGCTGCTTCTTAGTGAACACAGCTCGGGGAGGACTGGTAGATGAGAAAGCCTTAGCACAAGCCTTGAAAGAGGGGAGAATCAGAGGAACAGCATTGGATGTGCATGAGTCTGAGCCTTTCAGGTAACACTGCACCTGCATGCCTGCTGCTATCCTGTCACTTGCCTACACTGGATGATTCTTTTTTTTCTTCTTTTTTTTTCTTTCTCCTTTGGCTATTTGAGTTACACAGAGGAGGTTATCACTTCGGGAGAGAAAACACATGTTGTGTTTTTGGTTTTGTTGTTTTCTTTCTTTCCCCTTCCCCCCACAGCTTTGCTCAGGGACCCTTAAAAGATGCACCCAATGTGATCTGCACCCCCCACACTGCCTGGTATAGTGAACAGGCTTCCATTGAATCCAGAGAAGATGCAGCGAAGGAGATCCGCAGAGCTATTACAGGTAACAAGAAAGACTGTGTGCTCTACAGCTGCTGCTGAAATTAGTGTTCTTTTCTTAGTTCACTGCAAGGATGATGCTGATTGTTCCGTGGACTCAGTAACTGGTTTCTGGAACTGGAGTGTAAGTTGAATAGTTGCCTCTTTGCTTTTTGAGAATCTTGTAACTTATTGCTGGAGTGGCACTTTCCCTCTTGGGGAATGCTTGCACCAAATCCTTGCCAATAATTCCTTTGTCAGTTACACTGTACACCTTTTTTCTGGAGTATTACATATTGTCCCTTGAGGAAGGTGAGGCTTGGCAGTTGCAGTTTGTAGAAAATAATTTCTGCAATATCACACAAGTTGGAAGGAGGGATCAGTTTCTTGTCTTCTCCAAAGACCAGTTGCTCAGTTGTCCCCTGCCTGGTGTTACCCTGTGGAAGTTGATAGAAAAAATGTATTTCTTCTCTCCTTTTGTTTATAAATGCTTGAGGGAGAAAGCCCCTCCTGCTTGTGTCCTGGCTTTTGTCATTCTTGGTGCTCTTGCAGGTCACATACCTGATGCTTTGAGGAACTGTGTTAATAAGGAGTACTTGCTGTTAGCAGCTCAGTGGTCCAGTATTGATCCTGCAACTGTCCACCCAGAACTCAATGGAGCTGCAGCTTACAGGTGAGATATTTGGGTTATCCAAGTTACAACTTCCAAGTTTATATTCCTGCTGGAGAAGGCTGACACCCCTCTTTGAGTCTGAGAATTGCTTGTGCTTGCAAGCAAGTATGTTTCTATTCCTGTATAATCTGTATATGAGCTCTTTCCAGAAACTTAACAGCAACACTTCTAAAATTGTACTAGGAATTAACATTTTACTTGGTCATATTTAGTTCCAGCTACATACTGTCCAAGTCCTTGCAAGACCTTCTCAAGAAATACCTTAATATAAGAAAAGTCTACTGGGTGCCTGAAGAGAGGTCTGGATCTTAAAAGTTGTGCCTGTCATTAGGGTAGTATAAAGAAAGCACAGTTCTTACCTGTAGCCCAAATATGGACTATGAGAATCATAGTTGGAAGGGACTTTATCATCACCTAATTCCAGCAAAGAGACATTGTCCAAGGGCTTTGGGCAGTGGCCTAAATAGGATCTGTTTCAGATTATTTGTCTGTTGGAGACCTGCCAAGTCATTGTGGGGAGGTTGCTTCCTTTCTGTTTTTCTCCCATCTGCAAAGTAGGAAATACATTCTCTTCCCTTCTCTGAGAGATCTATGGAGGTGTAGAGATATTTATGGAGAAGGCACACAGAGGCAGGGTGGAAGTAGTGGAAGAGTAGCTCATTAGCAGTTCATGAGTATCCCTCTCCTGTTTTTCATCTTACATCTTGATGTTAGATTAATTCAGCTCCTTACTTTTTCTGTCCTGGAGCCCAGTGAAGCATAACTGGCAACTTGCACTCCTGCTGATGGGGAGGGAACTTCCAGCCCTTCAAGGTATCTTCATACAGTGCTTCACGCTATTTTCCACTGGACATAAACTTCTGCCTGTGTTCCACACACTTAGTATGTGACCCTGAGACTGTGTGAGAACTGATCTCCTTTGGTACTGTTATAGAACTGCTACTTTTCAGTTCTGCACACTTTCCCTGTCTTCTGTCTTGGAGCATTTCTGTTAGAAAGAGGGGTTTGTATTCAGCAGGTGCCTCAGAGAACAGCTCCTTTTGCCTTGCATAACTGTTGGACAAGCTTGTAATTTCTATATTTCTGTTGGTTTTAGGTTTCCTCCAGGAGTAGTGGGAGTAGCCACCCCTGGGCTACCAGAACCACCAGTAGTGGAGGGGATTGTAGCTCATGGGATCCCTCCTGTTTCTCACTCTGCACCACGTACCCCTTCCCCAGGAGAGACAAGCAAACTGGATGCAGACAGAGAGATTCCTGCTGACCAATAGCAGCATCTTTCTCCTCTCCTCTGGCAGCAGAAAAAAAAAGTAGGAGGATATCTCCTAGGACCTGCTTTAACACCCTACAGAGACTGTTTCCCATTCCTTCAGGATGGGAGAATGCATTTCATGACCGGCAAACTTTAGCTCTTGCCTTTCTTTTGTAACCCTTTAGTTTTAATCTGTCGACTCTTTCTCCTTCTCTGGGGCAGGGCAGCAGCGACCTTGCCTCCCCTTGGAAATACTTGGTTTAACAAATGAGTTTTCCCGTGTTTCTGCCCCAGGTGTCTGTGGCAGGGAACTGTCTTGTGCACTGGAAAAGAGCAGCGGAGCTGCCTGATCAGGGATGGCCCTTGGAGTTCCTAAGGCCAGACTTCAATGCACACTTCATATGTGACTTACAGCTTAAACTTAATTTGGCTGAACCTCTCTTTTAAGTGTAGCCCTGGGGAATAACAGAAAAATATTGGAGAAGTTGTGACTGTTGCCTTTATGCCCTTGGTAGGATACAGCCTAGGCTTAGCAATGTGTCTTAGTTGGCTTGTTTCGCTCAAGGTTTCCCCTGAGAACAGACAGAGTGCAGGCATTGCTAGTCCTTGACAAAGCAAAGTTTTGTTTGTGCAGTTCTAGGCCTGAAGTTAAAGGTAACAGTCTCAAAGCCACCCTTGTCAGTAATTCAGAAGGCACTAAAATGTCATTCAGTGTGTTCTGGTGGCTTTTATTTTTGTGAGGCTGCATAAGAGTTCACCGTGGAGTCCATGTAACTCAGAGAAGGCAAGAGAATGGAGAAATGGGGAAAAACTTGCACTGGGAGACAGCAGGTAGCAATAACTCACAGCTTCAGTTGCTAGTTGCTCACACACATACCTTGCAGGGTGATGGCAGTATTTATTCACAAGGTATTGATCACATTTGAAATCTAAGTTTTATGCTACGGATTTTTATTACTGTTTTTGGCATAACTGCATCAACTACAGGTACCATACCACTTGTCTCTGTGCTGATGGAGAAAGCAGCTTTTAACAGTTGACCAAATGACTACTTTAGCCCTGCTAACATGCTGCATCTCCAATAGTGGGCAGGGCAAGGCTGTTTTTTCACATGAATAAGCTTTGTGATACTAAAGGAGAAAGAACGCTTCTGGCTTGTCACTCAAAGCCATGGCAAGGTTGTTGCTCTCAAGTCTTTCTCCATTTCCCCAATGATGGAGTATGAATCACTTCTTTGAGGGGTATGGAGTCATAAGTAAAATGGGTTCCACAGGAGAACATTTTCTTTAATTCCAAATCTTCCTTTAGTTTAATCTTACTACACTTCAGTTGCAGTCTTTCCGTGCACAAGATGTAACAGTTCCCAATCGATTTGTTCATGTTGTGTGGCTATATTAAAGTAGGTGCTATATGAGAGGCATACCCTGTGTGTGGGTTTGTCTGCCTCCTTTGATTCTTCCCTCTGTTGTGTGTCTGTGACTGGAAGTTGAACAGCTGAGAACAGGCTGGAAGCACCTTGAGGTGTAGACAAAAACCTTTGTTTAGACTATTTACAGTTTGGGAAGCTGAGGAAATATTCCAGAGTCACTAAATTTTTAGATTTTTTTCCTGGGTTTAAAATTTTCTCTAGTACTGCCTTCCTACTGGCTTACTACTGATGCAGTGAAGTGATTTCTTTCTCCTCCATGTCCCCCCACCCCCATCCCCCCAGCAATTCAAGAAAGGAAAATAGGCAAGAAGTAAACTTCAGGTGTTCTCTTACAGATTTTACACTTTAACTGTTTAGCATTAGTGAGATGATATTAGTTCTCTAGTGCTGAGTGTCTTTTTTTGGTAAGGTATTTGTCTCGGTGAAGGTTCTTAGCTTCTGTGTTTTCATGGATGATGCTGATTCTACTTATAATTCATATACCTCCTTAGCTGCTCAGGTTTAGCAGATCAGACTGGGACAGGTGGTAGGCACAATCTACAGGAGAACTTTTCCTGAACAAAAGCCTCAAGCTGAGAAGCACTTTGATTGCAGCTGTACCTAAAATAACCAGCAGCACTTTCCTGAGTTCTCTAATCTCTAGGAAATCTAAATTTTGCAAGCTACTAGCTCAGAAAGCTGTTTTTCTGACAGGCAGATGGGGAAAAGTTTTCAGGGAGTGAGAGCTCATCCTGGCTGTTACCACATTAGGGAAGCAGTCTGTCATAACTACTCTTTCCTTATTTGCTGATGAAAATTCCTGCTCTGCATAGAGGTTCAGGTCTGAGATTATTTTGTGGTAAAGGGTTTCTAGTTATAAGCTTTGTGAATACAGAGGATCAGAGTACATTGACCTTATCTCTTCTAGAGCACAGTGCAAGATAGATTTATTTTTTTAAAGAGGCAGCAATTTATTTTATTTTTTTTTTCCTTTTTTTTTTCCTTTTTAAACTGCAAGTATCTCCATAGACCAGTAAAATAACTGAGCAGAGGAACAGTGGAAAGATCTCATTTAGGGGACACTTGAGTTTCTCAGTTCTTGGTTTTGGTGCCTAGATACACTGGTGATTAGTAAGTGTAGGAATTAAATAATTGGTGTTTTAAGAGTTGGGTACTAAGGAGTTGAAGCTGACAGCACTGATAGTGGCTCTGTTCTATCCAACACCGTGTAGGCTTGTGATGGGACATGAAGGCAATTTTGCCCTTGATTAAAGCCACCTCAGGAAATGTGGAGGTAAAAATGAACAGAACTCTTATGACCTCAAGGAAGGACTCTCTTTGTGTTTATAGGATTACTCTGCTTGTATGCCATTTGTACCTCTGTTTATAGACTGAACCTATTGATCACCAGACAAAAGCTGTTCTGAGCAGATAGCTCAAAGCAAAACTTACCAGTACTAAAGTCCCCTGTGGTCTTCTCCATCCCAAGTGCCAAGTCCTTTGTTAGCACTCTCCTGTGTGATACACTGACTTGCAGCTCTCCCTCCCAAGCTTAGTGCAGTATACAGAAGTGAAAGGAAGGACTTATTTTGGTTTAATTTTTTTTTTTTTAATGCCTTCCTTCAGAACTAGAGCAGAGCTTTAATCCCAAAGAACAGAAGTCTCCCAGGGTGAGGTGGAAGTGCCCTCACTGCACTAATCTGCTTACAGGAGGTGCTCACACTGTCCCAAGGTACATTCTGTTTGTCAGGGTCACTGCTGCTGACCAGCTTTTTTATAGAGGACTCAGAGTTTCAGAAATATATTTTTGTAGACAATGACTAAACTGTGAAACATTGAAATAAAGCATGTAAACAAAAACTTACAGCACTGTCCTCTGTACAGATGTTTTTCTCACTTCAGTTCTCTCCTGACTCATTAGAAAATGTTTGATTACTTCTTGGATATATTTTAATAAAGTTCTCCAAAGAACATGGCTGCTGTCTGTGGAAGGGGTGGCCTTAGATAGAGTGTTGAAGGAGAGGGTAGAAAACCTGTGGAGGCAAGTGTCTGCATCAGCTGCACTTTTCTCAAATGAGGGAAGTGGGACCTTCCACAGTCACTGCCTGGATCAGCCACTCTGGCAAATGAGTGGAATCTGGGGCATTGACTGTGAATCACAGCTGTGAAAGTGGCAGACTGGAAAAGAAGCCATCTTCAGTGGTTAAGGGAGAGCTTTGGGTGTAGCCTGGTGATTACTTATGTGATGCCTCACAAGTTGAAACTGTGGTAACTGGGTTTAGTGGCCTTTCAATTGTGTGGTTAAAATGCATGTCTAAGCAGCAGCTGTCTTCACTTGTTAACAGTAAAATAGTGTTTGAAGTTAACACACAGAATGGGCTGACGACACTAATTTTTCTAACCTACAATAAAAGTTATTGCAACAGAATTAACATAGAAAAGAGGTTAGGTTTTCATAACTAGAAGTTAATTTGTGTTCTATGGCCTATCTCCCCTGTGTTGGTCGCCAATGACAGTTAAGAAATGCCTTCTTACACCTAGAGGATCATGTCACTATTCATCTAGCCTGTGCTCTGTGTTTTTGGAAGATCCAGCACCGTGCTCAGATGGGGTATGGGAAATTCTGGTCTGCTTTACCATGGCAGTTTTAGTCTTGGAGCTGGTGGAATGGGAAGGGGACATAGGACCATTTGTAATCTTTTACAAGGTTGTACTAATGCATAGCTGATCTTACTGTTTCAGTAAAGAAACTTAAGAAAGGAAGGCCAAACCTGATCTTCAAAGAATGGTCTTGGTTTTATCATGGCTATCACTTGGACCACAATGGCTTTTCTGCCCTTCAGCAATGCTTCATGTAGCTACTGGCTCCTGGTTTGGTATTGTTTTTGTTTTATTTTGGTTTGGTTTGAAGGAAGGAGAGTGGGGAGGTTAGTAATGTAGTGCACCAAATCTGACTCATCCTATACAGCAAGCACAGGAGGATAGACTGGTGTTTTGATGCCATTCATCTTTGTTCTTAAGTTCTATGTAATTGTTGAAAATACCAAAGACAGACTTTGCTTAAAAAGAAAAAAAGTCTTTTAAACCATTTCTTGATGGAATAATCTGTTTTATAAGCTGTTCAGGACTAAAATCAGACCACAAAGAGTAGAGATAATTGGATAAAATACGCTTCTGATGACAGGCATACTGTACAAACTGGTATTTGGGCATTGCCTCACCCATTTCCCAGTAAGTAAATTGCATCTCTTTAATTAGGAAGTAACGAAGATCAATTGTGGTTATCTACTGGCACAATCATTTTGCATAAATGAAAGCAAAAGCAAGCAACTTGCCTTTCCTGCTGCGAATTCAGTGTCAAATGTGACTCAAGAGTGAGGAAGCAGCACATACATAAGAAAACTTAGCTCCAGAGCAATGTCCATGTTGTGGTATGGAGCACAGCATCTGCTCCTCCTTCCAGTTTCTAGCAGTGCTCCCGTGTCTTTACTGCATAAGCAAAAAGAGCTGTTGCATGCAATTTCTCCAAGTGTGGGATTATGAAGTCCCAAGTATGTTGCATGTGTCTATGGCATTGCACAATTCTATATGGAACCGTTCAAGTGTATCAGCTAGTCCTGACAGCTACGTCCTATTAAGGTAGTGATTTAATACGGTAACCACACCCGAAATAAATGCCGTTTCAAAATCACTGGAAAGTTAAACAGGTGGACCGTCAGGTGCTGCTGCTGTCCTGGGACCGACAGCTCATGTCAGTCACGCAAACCACAACTCGGATCCCGCATCTCAAACTGCTCTGTCCTGGATTTTGTGTGTACCTCGCAATTTAGGAGGTAACCCGCTCTAATTTCTGTAAACGTTTCCGAACTTGGCGCAAATGAGAGGGTGTGCCGTGGGAAAGCTTTCTGTTCCGCCTCCTCCCTGTTCACCGGCCCCCCTGCCGTCGCTCTCGGAGGACCCTCCGCTGCGCGGCTCTTCCGGCTGTCTGCTGCGAGCCGGAGCGAGCGGGGCGGGGTAGCGTAGGGCATTGTGGGGCAGAGGAAGGAGGGGGATCCGGGGGGTGGAAATTGCTTGAGCGCTGTGCATGCCGGGACTGGGGCGGGCGGTGCTCGGAGGCCCAGCGCGGGGCAGTCTCTTGCTCGGTGTTTCGGGGCGTCGACGGCGGCTGGTGGGCTCGCGCCGGTGGAGGCTCCTGCCCGTCGGGGATGGCGGACGCGGCGGCCTCCCCCGTGGGGAAGCGGCTCCTGCTGCTGCTGGCGGCAGGGCCTAGCGAAGGCGAGGCGGTGGGGCCGGAGCCAGGGCCTGCGCTTCCCTCCCGGGCCTGGAGGAGCGGAACGGTGCGGGCCATGAGCGGAGCCGTGCCCCAGGACCTGGCGGTGAGGCCCTGGCGGCGGAGAAGTGGAGGGCGGGCTGTGGCGACGGGGAGCCGCGGGCGGGGACACTGAGGGTCGGGCGCTCGCACGGGCCGCGGCCTCCCGCTGCCGGCGCGGGCCGCTGTCGGGCAGGGCTGCGGTGGGGCGAGGCGGCGGGGTCGGGGTCGCGACATCGCCGTGTTGGCGAGCCGCGGCCTCCCCGGGACGCGTTGTCCGCCGGTCCCCCCTGGGCTTGCCGGGGCGCGCCCCGGGCTAAGGAGTGGCGGGTTCGGCCTGTGGCGAGCGCGGTGGCGGAGCGGCCCTGCGGGCTGCTGGGGCTTAGATCTCTTCGAGGCGGAGAGGGTCCGGCAGCCTCGGGTGCGGTGGTTAGAATTAGCAGACGTGTGAAAACACGCGTTTGGGACGTGCCTGCTTTCTGACGCTGATGTGTCTGTGTATAACTTCCGAGTGATGGTTTTGGTGGGGTTTTTTTGCCCCGAGGTGTTAAGTGCTCTTGGTCAGCCTAAATGATGCCTCTTGCTTGAAGGAGTAATTCTGAACGAGGATTATTTGCTTCATTTTCCCTGGATTTTGTTGCGCTCGACGTGTGTATTATCAGTACTCTTGAACTGTAGAATCGCCCATCCCGAGTGTGAGTGTGATGTAATGAATTTTTGGTGTGCCTGAGTTGGTGGAAAGACTGCTGAAGTGGTTTGGTTACTTTTTTTTTTGGTGAATCTCTGTGCAATAAAAGGGAGTCACTTGTTTGTTGTTTGGCCGTTGCTGTCCAACCATGGGATACCTGTTAGATTAGCCTAACAAAATAAAAATCGGATTTAGTGCTTCATAATCATGGGAAGAACAGGATTTTTCTTTTTGGTGTGTTGAATTCGTTGCCTTCCTTTAGCACTTCAGCTCTGACCCTGGTTCCTTTCATCAGTAACCTTTGACTTAACACAGTTGCAGTGATGCAGCTATCTCTAAACATTATATTCTCCTGATTTGCACATGCACTCTTAAATGTGAACCATGTCAAAGACTCAAGGCAGACTCTTCAGGTTCTTTAATGTATAATATTTAGTGTTGTTGTGTAACCTTCCATGCATGACGAGCACTACTGTGGCAATCATAACAATGCACTATCAGAAAAATAAGTCATCTTAAAATTATTCTGTCAGAAGAAGTGATAAGTTGGCAGCAAGCAGTAAACTGCAGTTTAGGAAATCCTCATCTAAAATAAAGTAAAAATGTGAACTGAGTCTGAAACAGGCTAGAAGAAAATGTTCTACCTTTTGGATTACTTAAGTCTGCTTTCTTGTGGTGTCCTGTAGGGAGACTTTTGCTTAGTCTCAGGTTGGGCTTTTAGAAAAACAAAACTGCAGATGAATACCAAAACCTCTCCAAGGAAGAAAACTAAGACTAGACAAAAAGTGTAAAATTAAAGTGTTTCAGAAAGCAACTGAAATAACTTTTGGGGGTTTGGTTGGTTTTTTTGTGGGTGTTTTTAATGCTGGAAATTTAGGACACTATTACTTTTTCTGGTGGAGTAAAGCCTCTGAAAAGGTTTTGGTTTTGTTTTGTTGGTTGGTTTTTTCCTCTATAAATTTGGTTTTAGACAGTAGCTGTTAAATATTCCTTCTCTGATAAGATGTGCTGCTTAGTCCACAAAAAAATTACACAGTGGTCAGATCTAGCACCTAGAGGAGGCCCTGAGGAAAAATTATGCTGTTAGAAAACAGCTTTGCCTCTTCTAACTAGAAATTGATCTTGCCTTTTCCCTCAAAGTATCTATTGGGACAGAATCATAAAAGACCTGTCAAGCTTTAGCTCAGTACCACCCTAGTATTGTAAAAAGGCACATTATATGATAATGGTAGAGAAGCTCTATGTGTCATATTCATGTGGAAAGCAGAAGTGTGTGACATGACTTGTAATGCATAGGCAAGGTGTACAGATAGAGTGGTAGCTAGGAAGCCTGGGGTGCAAGGTGTTTTGAGTAGGTTCATTTTGCTTCTTTTGATACATGGTAGGAAAAGAGTTGTGTTGGGGTCTGTCCTCCTGCTTTAAGGATAGTAAATTAGGTTTCACAAGTTTGGGGTTTTTTATGTCTGAGTTTTTATTGGTTTCCTATGGTGTTCTGCAGATACAATTGAATGTATTCTGAAGACATTTTCACTTACACAGGACGTGTCTATTACACAGCTTAAGAAAGACACCTGTTAATCTATATTGTACCATATGTAAGGGATATCTCTGAATATGGGTGAAACTTAAAAATTACCTGAATTGTGGAATAAGCTTAATCTGCTTTGCAAGTATCAGAACTGCTTGAGTTAACCATAACTGTCAGGGTATTGCAATTAGTTTTTCTAACTAGGTCACGCTGGAAAAGAATATCCTCATGTCTGCAGAGTGTGTGTAGCAGATGAAGGATGCTGGAACCTTACAAGACTTGATTTTGATTTATGTGCACGTGGTTAGTTTTCAGGTGCTACTGAAGTAATCTTGACAGTAGAGGAGAATGTGGGAAAATGTGTATGTACAATCTGCTTGCAATAGGGGGTGTGATCTTCTTCCCAGCTGTGCATGTGTGTGTGTCACAGAATTTCAGATTAGGACTGAATGGGGAATTTGTAGAGGCTTTCAAACTGCAATAGATGTGGAAAGAGTTTTCAGGCAGAGAGCTGAAAACAGGGTGCTGTGGAAATGGTGGGAAGGTTCACAACAAGCTGGGGTTTGTATGTGTCTGGGATATCCAGGTGACTTTCTGTGCTGCTGCACTAATTTAATTTCCTTCTGTCCTGCAAAGCTGATCATGCTCACAGACCATTCTTCTGTCAGCACACTTGCATACGTTTGTGTTTTGAAAGACAGTATGAGGGGAATGGACCACAGGCAGTAGTCTGGTCATTGTCTCACCCCCAAGAAACGCAGGCTGTTGCCACTGACTGGGTGTTGGTCAGACCAGAAGGCATATCTTCAGTGCTTCTTTTTGTTGAATGCAGTTCTGCAGAGGACAGCTGACTGCAGCATTAGTGGCCATACCTTTTCTCCACTTACTCCCTTATACTTTGGTGGTGGCCCAAGTGCAAAGCACTGAATGCGTGTTATGCCATGGGTTTGCTTTTTCTTTCTGACAGCCTTTCTGTCTTCCCATGTGTGAAGGAAAGACATCCACACTGAAAAATTGGCATTCACACCGTGAGTGATGTCTTCTGTGAGTCTACTGGTTATTTTTCTTAGGGCTCAGTAGGAATGTGATGGATTCTGTATCACTTTATACTACTGACATGCAAGAAACAGGGATGATATGAGTGGGATGGAAGGCCTCTGATAATTTCTGTAGATATAAGTTCATACGGTTTATTTAAAAAAAAAAAAAGTCTTGGCTTCTTTGTCAGTGCAATTGCAGGAGGGGAAACTCAGTGTGACTTGGCAGGTCTTGGTGGATCTGAAGTGGTTATTAAGTTATGAGTTGGAAACTCAAGCTAATGAGCCCTCCCAGTCTTGTACCGTCTCTGGCCTTCCTGTGTTGTGCACCTAATAGTAAGGAGTAGAGCAGGTGGTGGTCATGGAAGGAGCTGGTATGAATGACCTCAGCAATGAGGTTATAAAGGTTGGCAGTGGGACTGAAGGGTTCCTCCAAAATAAAACTACCTGAAGGAGGGTTGGAATGAGGAGGAAGACAGCCTCTTCTCCTTGACGTTGATGGACAGGACTAGAGTAAATAGTTACAAGCCATGCCAGGGGAGGCTGGATATTAGGAAATACTTCTTCACTGGAAGACTTCTTAAACATTGGCATGCTCTACCCAGGGCAGTGGTGGAGTCACCATCCCTGTGAGTGTTCAAGTGGCATGTGAACCTGATGCTTAAGAACGTGGTTTAGTGTTGACCCTTCATTGCTGGGTTGAGGGTTGGACTGGATGGTCTTTGAGGTCTCTTCCAAGCAGGTGTATTCTGTGATTCTGTGTGCCAGTGAATGAGAAGCTTGTGAACACGCGTGCATTTGGTTAAACTCTTTGCAGAGCTGTCCTTGCACAGCACTGATTCTGTGTCCACTACTCTCTCACCCTGCTGGCTTCCAAGCTTCCATGTTTCTGCTAACCAGGATGCTTACAGTTCCTGTCTTTCTCTGTCCCCTTTTGCTTATTTTAGGGTATTTGTTACAGTTTATTGAGACTCGGTAGCAATTACCGTTTACGTGCAGGAGTTTCAGTTGAGATGCTTATTCCTGGGGATTATGGAAATGCCCCTTTGAATGTCCACCGTGCCTGCATGGCATTTGTGCAGTGTTTCTGGTATTTTAGGAATTGTCACGCTGTTGAACATTTACTATGCTGATCTGCACATCTGCAGCTATTTCAAAACACTTCAAACCTATTGGACTTCTGCAAAATAAAAATGTTTGGGGAGGTCTGGGTAGAAATATGGAAGCACTGCAGTGGGAAGGTAGACCTCTAAGAAATGTTGCCTTTAGTACAGCAGTCTGAGTATTTTTCATTTGTGTCAATGAAAGAACAGGTATACTGGACAAGGTGAAAGATCCACCTAGTACCTATACTCTGCCCTATCTAGTCATGTGCTGGTTGGACATGAGTGTCTCTGTGCAGCTGTGGAAGGAGTCAGTTATTAAGCCTTCCACCGGTAGGCTGTCCGGTGGAAGTTCTCACTGTAAAATCACACACAGCATGCCCGCTGTATGTTTACATCAGTGAGGGGCTATAAAATAAGTTTTTGCTCATCTGATAGTGGTTGCTCTGTAGAGCTCACTGACTTGTAAATAGACTTTGGAGGGTTGGTCTCTTCCTCCTCCCACGTGGTGTGTGTTGCTGTAGAACCAAAGATTGCAGGTTCACTAGTTCAGACTCAGTGAACCGTGGCTGTTTGACTTTGGAAAATTGCTGCTCAAATAGGCTTACTGCTTAAAATGTATACTCAAAGAATTTCTTACTAGAGTTAACCCATCTTACTTGTCTTTGATGGGTTTATTTATACTGGTATAAGCAATGTGAAAAATTGCAGTGTGTTAAGAGGAGCATTCAGATCCAACTTTTGCAAGTGAAAGCTGGAAAGTTACTGTGTATTGGCAAAGTCTGTCTGCAGGAAGTTCCTTGTAAGTGTTTGCATTTGCAGGTCAGACTTTGCCTTTGAAGAAGCTGAGTGTTCTGCACAAATTACAGGCAGAAGAGATTTAGAAATTTCATCAGAATTATTTGGTTTGACCTTTTTTGAATATCATAGTGTTGAAGTGTAACAACAGAAACAAGTTAAAAAAAGGCTAGAAAAAGAAAATACACATTGGCAAGACCTTAAGATATTATTTTTTTCCTCCATCACTGTCAAGACAGCATATTTTTCCTTTGGCAGTTCATTTTCTTGAGTGGACAGTGTTGACGTGGTATGTAAAGAGCTTAGTTTTTACCAAATAAAATGCTCTGAGCTGGGAAAGAATGTATTTTACAATCTCCTTGGTGGCTATATTGTTACTTCATTAAGCAGCATTTTCAGTTATGGCTACAAAAAGCAGTAGATTCAGTCAGAACTGTGCAAATAGAGTAAAATTTAGCAAGCTGGATTCTGGTATTTATAATTTAGGTCCCAGTCTTGGCACATCTGTTGGTATGTCCTTCTCTGAGGCTGTTTTATATGTGGCACTTCAAACAGCAGAAAGACTGAGCCATGCATTTGTAATGAGGTCGTTCAGTGCCAGGACTGATAAGGTTTTTGAGATACAGGCTGGCAGCTGGGTGTCGATTTTGCCATTCAAAGGGTTGTAGAAAGTCAGATTTTAATAATATCCATACTGTCTGTTTTCAGTGGAGATATTAGAAGTTTGAAAGGTTTCTTTTGTTTGTTTATGCTTCTAGGTGTGACTGCAGGGCGCTGCCTGATGCAGGAATTCCTGTGGAATACTAGCAGTTGCATACTGTTTTCTGTCAGGTTTCAGATGGAAGACTGAGTGTTTCATAGGAGGTGAAAACACATGGACTTGTGGATGTGGAGCAACTTCTGCTTGAAATGCAAGTGATTATGACAAAGTTGTTTGGGGTTTTTGTCTTGGTTTACTACTGTTTTACATCTCTTTTGTTGGCAGTCTGTTTCCTAAACATTTTGATTGCAAAGGTAGGCCAGTGTCTTACCTAGCAACTACTTCAAAAACTCTGTTTTGTAGATTTAACTTCTTAAGGTACAAGGCAATTTTTTTTTTCCTGTAGAAAAGCAAACTTCTGCATGTGTGTGCATTTGGTCAAGTTCTGTGTACTGAGTAGTTGTTTTCTTTTGGCTGATCTTGTTCTGTGCTTCAGTGATTATTAATTAGACTGACCATTCCTTTTTTTTCCCCCCTTCAAAGTCTGTCTTGTGATTGTTTACATTTTTAGGGCTTTTCATGCACCTATTGACTTCTCCATGTTGCCACCATGTGCTTGAGTTTTCCACAGAGCTCCACTTTTTCCAGGCTGATTTGAAAATATATAGCCACATGGTACTCTTATAGAAGCAAATGTTTGGAGAAATGTCTTTTCAAGAAGCCTTTGTGTCTTGAAAGTTTGTGTATTGTATTTGTGTTTGGTTGTTGAATAGCTCTTTAATGTGGTCCTAAAACCCAGTTGCTTGTACAGTAACTTTTCTGGATAGTGTTAGAGTGCTAAGTAGCCTTATTGTTTCCAGTTTTAGCTGCTGATCAGAGAGCCAAAACAATATTCAGCTTTTACCTCCATGTGGTTATTGTCCAGTTACTTGTACTTGCTTCCTTCTTTCTTTAGGCAGCTGCTGGCATCTCCATCTGATATTTGTGTTACCTCCTTTTGGTTAGATGCTCTATCTCATCAAGGCATCCAGCTCTTAAATCAGTGTCAGATTTATTTTCTACTCTAGTTCCTAGGTATGTTTTATTTTGAAACTGAACTTAGTGCCAGCTAATCTGTAGTTGGAAAAAAATCTTCAGTCTTGTTATCATCCATTAACTGATCACACTGTAGTGACTGCCTTGTTGCCAGTACTTGTGTTGGGACTTGCTTTTTAGTATCTCACCTATGCTAGATGATGATCTGTTTGCAAAACACAAAGACAGACAGGGAGGTTTTCTTGTGTTCTCAGGTTTTCTTTGCAGTTTTTGCATGCTTAGCACCCCTTATGACATATTTCTGGATTTCCTTCAAGAAGTCATGGGGTTTTTTGATGTCCACCTTGTTCATTTAATGTGAATAACTGTAAGAGTTTAATTTGTTAGAGTTGCTTAGTATGCTGAATTACATTGAGGTGCATGATTCTGGAGAGAGGCTGAGTTTCTTAGGCATTTTTTAAAAGAACAGGTTAATTTTCTACTTAAGAAAAATAGCTTTGGTTTCTTATTCTCAGATTGATGGGAATGTGGCATTATGCTCCAAGTTAAGGCTGGTATTGTCTTAACAGACTAATAATTATCAAGCTTGCTTTCTTTCTTATTTTTAAATGCAAGTAATTTTTTTGCCACTTCCCAATCACACAGGGTGTGAATTGTTTAAAAAGTCTTGGTATGAAACCTGCAATCTGAGGTGTTGCTTTTCCTTCAGAGTTGTGGACTGGAGGGCCTCATCCTTTTGTTACTGATAACTGGGTTGTAGAATACTTGGGTTTATGAACAATCTACTTGGATTTCTAGGTGATTTGTTTTCTGAAACAGAAGATACTACCTCTATAGTCCAAATAGTTTCAGAAAGAAACAGTAGTCAAAGGAGATTGTCATGCTTTTGTTTCTCTGAAGGCACTTTGGTTGGGATGCAGGCAAACAGCAGCTAAATGTGCATTTTAGAAGAAAACAAAAAGCACTGTAATTGACAAAAATATGCGTGTTTTCAAAACAAATGTATTCTGTGAAACTCACTTTCCAATAGCTCAAGGATTTCAAGTTACTAGTAGCAGAGAAAATTCAGAAATGTTAATTTTAGTATAAATTAAGGAAAAAAAGTGTCCCATTTTAAGGGCAGGCCTGAGGAGCGGTGAATGAGTTCTTAGTGTACAAAAGGAGCTGGTGGCTGCTTCAAAAGGCAGTCTGTCTCTGGCTGCACAGCAAGGAGGTCTCTGAGGCAGGAAGTTTCTGTAGGAATGCAAACATTTCTGAAATAAAGTTCCTCTTAAAAAGCAAATCATAGTGATTAACATACTTGGCTCTGCTTGGTGTCAAATACACCACAGTTACTGGATTCATTTCAGAGCGCAAGGGATACCCGGCTTGAGACATGGCTCACAAAGTGGTGCTGTGTCTGATATGCATAGCACTGCAGCTTTGGATTCAGTTGGTGTGACAGGCTCATGCTGACCATGCAGCCACAGGGCTACAAAATAACTGTTAGATCCCATAGTTGACTGGAATATCACTTGTTACCAATACACCTGGCACAGACATTTCCTTTTTTGGTGCAAACCAAAACTGGCAGTTTGTAATCTGGAAGTGTTCAGCTGGTTGACAGTTGTGCCCCACTGGATAGAGTGGAGAGATGACAGTCCAGTACTTCTGTTCCTGCTCTTAGTCTCAGGAAAAATCTTTTCAATGAAAACTTCAATGGAAGAGTTCAGTCTGACATTATGATTAAATCAGAACAGCAGATAGCTACTTTTTAAAAACCTAATTGCCTTTTCATCTCTTGAGCATGAGGCTTCATTGAATCCTTAAGCAAATCACATGGAGGATGGTTGCAAGAAGTTAACAATTATTTGTGTCCTCCTTTCCCAAAATGGAGGCACCATGAAGTCAGCTAGGTTACTTGTTAAAGGGGAAGCACTGCACTGTATAGTGACAGTGGTAAGGGAGTGTCCTGACTCCTCCAGGAACAGCAAGCTGCTAGAGTGTGATTTGATCTTTTTTTATGGGGTGTTACCCATCTAAATTTCTGAAATGCCTTAACTGTACAAACTGGCTGCAGAGAACACCCAGCATTTTCTCAAACTGCTGTTTGAAAGTAACATCTTAAAGATACTTCGCATACAGAATTATAAATGCCCACATTTATTGCTTGCTGTGTATCTTGGGATTAAAGCACTGTACTGCTGAAAGACTTTAAATTTTGCACAACTGCTTTGATTGATTAATGGTTGGGTTTGTATGGTGATCAGATCTCCCAGGGATGAGGCAGGAGTGGTAAGGCCACCCTCAGTCTACCTTTTGCTTTTGGTCTATATGAAGTGGAATCTTTGGAGTCCAAGGCTCAACATAAATCTGTTTATACTTCACCTTGTGTTGTAAACAAAATCGTACATCAGTTTTGAGTGGTGTCTGGTTAAAAGGATGAGGTAGCAGAGACTGATGCCAACCTTGGTTGCTCTCCCATTCACCTTGTGATAATTAAGGTGTCATAGAGGCACTGACAGGCTAGTTGTACAGGGCTCTGAGTGTTGCTGGTTTTTGTTACAGCAGGAGTGTGGCAGTTGAAATGTGCTCTAAAATGACTGGTACAGCATGAAGGGTGACCTTTCCAGAGATGAGGCTGCTTCCCCTGTGTGGTGTGGTTTGTGTGGAGTTTCTGGCCCTGACTTTAAGCTCTGACATTCCTATTACTTGATGTTGTCCTCTGTATGTTCGGCCAGCGTTAGGGTTGATAGTGATGCTAAAGCTGGAAATGCTGTAATCATGAAAGAAAGGGGCACTGGTGGATTCTGTTTGTTTTGGTGCTTTGTCGTTCTTTCCTGCCTACTTAACCCAACCCATCTAAATACTGGGGAGATACTGAAAGAGTTCTTTAACTGTTGAAGTTGTTGGAAAAAAAAGGTTTTGTAGAAGTCTGAAGTATACTAAGGCAGTCTGTCAGCTGGAACCCATTGATTCATAAATATATTGATCTTTACTAGATATTAGGTACTGTGGTAGGTGACTGCACGTGGAGTGTTGGCTTGTGTAACACCAGTGCTTCCCTCCCATCACAGAGCAGAAGCACTTAGGATAGTTATTTATGGTCACTGATTAGCAGCTCTCTACCCCATCAGGTAATGGCTTATGTGGTTACAACTTTTCTAGCTCTTGATGTTATAATACTATTTCTGCCCTAGATCCTGTCAAAAGCAGTGTTGATTGTTTTGCTTAGTTATCACTATGTATTATAGGAAAGTGCCAAGGAAATAGGCTATGTATAGTTTCTAATTTTAGTAATATATTCAGAGTCTTCACTACATATATAGTGTCATAACATCAGACTTTAAGCATAATTGTTGTAATAATTGTGATTTCTTTAGTATATCATGAAATCTGGTTTTTTTGGTCTGGCTCAGTACAAATTATTTCAGAAGAGGATTCTGCTTATTGTTTTTCCTAACTTTCCTGGTTTTAAGAATTAGCTCCAGTGAAGCACCTAGTGTGTGGGTATGTCAGATTAGAAGCTAAAAGCTTTTTCTAAGAGTAGGTGTTTATGTCATCTTTATCTCACATAATGAATTCCAAAGTAATACTTTGCATTAAAAAAACTAATAGAAAAGTACTGTAGCTTTTTTTTTTTTTAAAGCTAATGATGACACTATCTGCAGAGGATTTCAGACATGTCCTCCAGTTTGAAATCTCAGTATCTACCTTCCCTTCTCTCCTCTCCCACATGTTGACAATGGAGTTTTTTCTACATCATGAGTAAGAGGTCATTGGCCAACTTGTTAGCCAGTTTTGCTTGGTAGTCTGCAAAAAATTCCTAGCAGTGCCTTCTTTCTGGGTATAAGTACTATTATTGTAATTTACAGATGGGGAAACTCAGCCAGTGAGACTAACTGGTTTGACCAAGGTCATGTAGGAAGCCTCTGATGAAGCAGGGAGTTGAACCTGGGTCTCTGGCTACTCTCTAACAACTGAGGGACCATCCTTCCTTTCAAAACTAGGTGAAATTTAAGACCATTTTAAGGGATATTTTTGAACTTGGATTTTTTTGCCATCTTCTGCCTTCTAAGCCCCTGAAAATGAAAAATTCTCTTAACTCAGATGGCATCTCCATTACACCTTTGCAAATGTCAATGCAATAAACTGCAGTATTTTTTTTCTGTTAAAAATCCTGTTTAGAGCCCATGGCATGTGATTAAAAAGACCACTATATCTGCCTTATCTACGCTAAGGACTTCTTATTGTTGCTGCTTTTATAGTGGAACTGATGCTGGAAAACTTTAGGGGAAACTGCATTTGAACCAGCCTGTAGCTCTCTGTGGTCTGTTGAGACCTGGATATCAGGGCAGTAAGTAGACAAGAATGTGTTTGGAATACATGCTTCAGGCTCCTTGTGTACCAGATAAGCAGAGTGACAGCTCTCATTGGGACAGGCTAAAAAAAAGAGGGGGAGGAGAGGAGAATTACAGGTGCATCATATCCCCTTTCTGATTTTTGTGTGA
This sequence comes from Dryobates pubescens, assembly GCF_014839835.1. Lineage (NCBI taxonomy): Eukaryota > Metazoa > Chordata > Aves > Piciformes > Picidae > Dryobates > Dryobates pubescens. The sequence continues at coordinate 14,158,578 of NC_071627.1, forward strand.
AAAAGACCCTGGTTTGGTAGATAAAAAAAAAAAAGCCAAAAACAAACCCAAACAAAAAACCCCACCCAAACCCAACCAACCAGCCCCAAACACACCAAAACAAACAAAACCTAACCAAACAAAACAGAAGAAAACCCCCAAGCCCCACCCAAAAAAAACCCCCAAACCACACAATCTCCTCTCAGGAAACACCCACAAAAACACAGACCACCACCAAACCAAAACTGAACTACCAAAACATACAAATCTTTATTGTTTGCTATTAGGTACTGCTTAGGGAAGGTGCTTTCCCCCATAGGAGGATTTAGGAAATTCTGCAGGTGCATTTTTGTGTGTTTTTTTTCTGGTACAGACATACCTGCACTAATTGCATATCTAGTTGCTGTGATCAGTACTGCTGTTCAAAAAACATTGGTATTAACACAGCTTCATTGCTGTGCTTGCCAATGGCTTGTCAAACTGAGGGCAGAACTAGGAGGGGTCAGTAGCAGATGCTGTCGGTAGATGTTACCTGTGAATTGTGGGGGCACCAACATATTCTGAGGTAATTTATTCTGATGTAGCCAGGAATTTAGCATAGGGATGTTTCCTTCTTGACTCAGAACTACATGGTTTTCATTTTAAGATTAGAAAAAACTCGTGATGTTCTCAGTTAATAATGCAGCTGCTTTGCTTGAGGCTTCTGGATCTTTCAACAAAGGTAGAATATTTCTGTTTAAATAGCAAGGGGAAATATGTTTATTCAGTTGAAGTCTGCCTCTTCTGTCCTTTCCTTGCTTTAGACATCTCTTTCAGCATTCCCTTAGTGTTTTGCTCATAGAATCTAAGCATATTGGGCATCAAGTTAATGAATATGCTGTTATTATTTCTGTAATAATATTAAGTGGTACACACACAAACACTTTGTGTGCTGTGCAAGTCAGTTTCTGTTTCTTGTGCACAAAGGGATTTCTCCTGCAGATTCTGGAAACAGAAACTGAGAATATAGCTGTTTATGTGGAGGCTTTCATCCACTTCGTTGCTGTGTGATCTGTTGGAGACAGTACTGACAATAGCATGTGTGGTGCTGCATGGATCTGGAACAGCTGCCCTGCAATCTGTGTGTAGGAAAATACTCTCTGGGGTATTGACTTAGAATTAGTAACACACTTTTTAGTGGCTGTAAGTCAAAGTTTGGCAGGACTCCATCGCTTATGTTGATTACACAAACATGAAATAAATCTGAATCTTGAATGTAAAGTGTGTAAAACTCTGTGGAAGTTGTGTAGATGAAGGGGGTTCCATTGCAGCTGTGTGTAACATGATAGCCCTGGTTGTTAGGCTCTGGAATGAGAAGTGTAACCCACGTTCCTGTTCTTAGTATTCTTGCCATGTAATTTCATATGGCTTTAACATTTGTCCTTTGTGCTAGGAAAGGAGAGGGTGATACCTTGGAATACTGACTGAGAATTGCGCTGTGGTTTGTATTGTCACGCTTGTAAACAAGGGGATGAAACATCTATGGAGTGGGTATTTCTGGAGCATGTTGTCCAAAATATTTACATTTGCTTCAGAGTTTAACAACATACAACACACCACAAAACTTCTTACTTAGAGTGGGTTTCACAAACAGACTTTCTTGGCTGAAGGATCTGGTTCTGTGACTGTCAGTTCCCCGTTCTGATCTGGGCTCTCTGTTGAAGTGCCGAGTAAGAGTGTCCAAATTCTCTACAAGTTCCCAGTGTGAAGGAAGCTTGCATTGGGTGGTCAGCTGTATTTTGGGATGAACAATTCTCACATCTTTAATTCTGCATGGGGAAATACAGTGTTTACATACAGTGATTTTTCTGACTAAAGCTGCTGTCTCCTCCATAGGGATTGTAGGAATCTGGATTATTTTTTTTCTACTCAGTGTCTGAAAAGAGCAGAAATGTCTTCTAAGTTTTTTTTAATTAGGATTTATTATGATTTTTTTTCAATCAGATCTTTGTGGAATTTGATGGCTGTAACTGGAAGCAACATGCCTGGGTGAAAGTCCATGCTGAAGAAGTTATAGTGCTACTGCTAGAAGGATCATTGGTTTGGGCACCTCGAAATGATCCTGCTATGCTTCAGGGGGCTCGAGTCTCACTGACACAGTGGCCTGCGCTGGTGAGTATTTGACTGTCCTCTCCTCAGAGGTTTACAGCAACCCTACTGTGAAACATGAGGCTTGGGTATTGTATAGGGCAGAATTTTGCCGGTACAAAAAAGGTGTTTTCAGTTTTGCTGTAAGTTCTAAAACGGTGGATCTGATCTTCTGTAATTCCTTCTTGTAATGTGCCACGCTTGCCAAGGAGCAATTTGTATTAGAACTTGGGCACTGAGTGGTGCAGGTTGAGAAATGAAACTTTTTATTCTTTGTGGTACTTAAACAGCATGTGAAAACTACTGTTGGCTTGTATGTGTGCTTAGTGATTTTTATAACCTTTGTGTTTTGTTGTTCATCACAGACCTTCACTCCTCTAGTAGATAAGCTGGGTTTAGGCTCTGTGGTCCCAGTGGAGTTCCTTCTGGACAGACATTTACGTTTCCTGTCTGATGCCAGTGGATTACGTTTGTTTCAGGTATTTGAACTGCATTCAGTTAAAGTACAAGTTTAATGTAGTCCTGTAGTTGTCAGAGGAATTTTTTTTTTAATGGTTTCATTTGCATATTCTAGTCTTTCTCCTTTCCTTGCTCTGTTATGCATTTGCATTTGTTTCCCTTCTTTTCCAGGTGCTTACAGTAACTGCCATCTGCATGCACTTAAGCGTGTGTAGCTGACAATTGCAGCAGCTTTTGCATAGCTAGTCCTTTTTTAACTCCTGGTACATTCAGCAATATTTTCTTACCTTTTTTTTTTTTTTTGGTCAGTTTCCAAAAGCAGTCAAGAACAGCTGTCCCTTAAAAACTATGATTCTATTACCTTAAACTAGGCTTTTATATTAACATTGTTGTTTGTAGATGGGAACAGAAAGTCAAAATCAGATTCTGCAAGAACAACCTTCACTAAGAGAGTCTGTCAATGCATTGATCAGTGACCAGAAGCTTCAGGAGATATTTAGTAGAGGTGAGACTGTTTTACTATTTGAGGCTATTTTGTTGTGGACCAATCAAGACTCTGCTGGGATTTGTGAAGGGGAATGGTAATATTATCTGTTACTGCTTGATTTGGAAGATGAATTTTCTGTGTTGTTTTGCAATTTCTTTACAAAGAAGTATTATTGTGTCACAGATACAGGTAAGCAGTTGCTGAGATGCAACCAGAAATATCTACTGGGAATGATGACTGAGGATACATAGTTAAAGTAGAACAGCATTTTATTCATAACATCCATGTATTTGCAACTTTCCTCATTTTATCTTTTTGTTTTGCTCTGCTATGCTGTGGTTCTCTTCTATAATTCTGTTTAGAAGTGAAGCTACTGTGCAGTTGTTGATCTTGAAAAAATTTCTGTTATGTGAAATTTGAATGTTGGCATTTTGATAATTAATATAGGAATTGCCTCAGTTGAAAATCTGGTGTGGCTGCTCAGCATAGAGTTAATACCTTGGCTGTTTTCTTGATTGTCTGTTAGGGTTGAGACCGTTGGCAACTTTTGTTGTCAAGGTCTTCTAGTTCAAGTGCTATCCAGAGTTTGGGTTTCTGGGCCACAGAACTAGGTCACTGTATTACATTTGAAGGACAGTGTAGTTCTTAATGGGGATTTGGTGTGGTTAGGTTAAATAAATTTGTTGATTGATATAAGTGCTGTGAGGACTTACATGAGCAAGTAGCTTTTGAATTGTCCAGTTTGGAGCCTTCTTCTGAAGTGCCTAGTTCTGCATGTGTCAGGTACAAGCTGTTTGATCATGTGGATTTTGAGGATAGAGTGTTTAAGTTTTGTGTTGAGTTGGGGTTTTTTAGGGGGTGGGGGGAGGGGCTGAGATTTTGTGGACTTCAGGGTAGAAGGAAAGCTCTGCACACTGATGTAGAGAGTGAGGGCAAGGTCAGAGGAAACTTTTCAGTAGATGATCTGTTATCTGTGTCAAAGAGCTAAGACTGGCTGATTCAGAGTCATTGTATGTTTGTGCAATTATATCAAACTTCATCCAGTTAGACATGTGTGTTTCTCTTCTGGGCTGGATGCTGGTTTTGATGCATCTGGACTGAGTCAGAATGTTGTGTCCACTGGATTACTGACTATTAGGTTAGAAAGCAAAAGTTTAGTTAGCAAGGAGGCCCTGTCTAGCTTAACTTTTGTCAAAGGAGTGACTTTATTTTGAACATTCACTTTTTTTTTTTACTGCTAAATTGTATTGATTTGGTTTTTACAATAGGTTTGAATTACAGCAGTGATGGTTTGTTGACTTTTTACAGTAGAAGCCCTAGCATTTTAGCTTCTTTCCACCTGAAAGATGACACTTCAAGCCCTAATTATGTGCACAGTACTTTTTTTATTTGTTTGTTATATGAACCTTAAGTAGTATGACACCAAGCTTCTACTCAAAGTCCTTTTTTTCTAGGTCCTTACAGTGTCCAAGGCCAAAGAGTTAAGGTTTACCAACCAGAGGATGAAAATAGCTGGCTCTCTGGTGTTGTGAGCCATCAAGACCCAATAACTCGTCTTATGGAGGTGTCCGTGACTGAGGTAAAAAATACGAAGCACTTCTTTGGTGTTCCTAAAATGCCTTTCCTTGACACCTCGTGGAAGATGACAGCTTCACCAGAACTTGTACTTTTGGTACTTTGTTATTTGTTATAGATGAGTAATTACCTGTGTTGCAATTCACAGAAATTTTAGGGTTTTCCTCTGTGATGATGACTTTGCCACAATAACTGATGATGCACAGCCCACTTCTGTAGAAGAAGCTATAAGAGTTTCTTTGGAAATAAGTCCCATATGGAAAAATATTACAGGCAGCTTTCTGAGTGAGCTTCCTGATGTGCAGAAAGCTACCTTCTGGGTCTGTTATGCCATGGTCTTTCTGTGCAGTCTCAGCTTCTGACAACCTGTACAAATGGTTGAAACAAGTGTAGCACAGAAGACGAAGTCTTAAGCTAAACAGAACATATTTATGTATTTGAGCTTAGACTGCTTACTTTTGCCTTGTTCCTACCAATCAGCCCAGTAAGCGTTGTAAACAGCACAGGAAATGTGTGCACTGCTGGAGCTGTCTGCTCTGTGCTGTACACTCTGTGGAGTCTGACAGGCAACTCAGCCTTACCAGCAGCCTGCTCCTAATGGCTTCCTTTTTCAGCAGCAACTAGGAACAGATCTGTGGTAAATTGCATTTACAGGTGTGTAAATTACTGTGACAGCATCACTCTTGGGCCCATCCCACACTCTCCACCCTCTTAGCTTCTTAATGTGCAGCAATCTGTGCAGAATGAGTGCACTGAATGTGCCCAGTAAGTCTGGTGTATGCATGCAGTAACCTGCACTTTGACTGCTAGATCTGTTGCTGGTGCATAGGCAAAAAGCATGCTACGTGTGGTAAATACAGTGCCTTGAAGAGGCACTGAAATCATGGAGCATATGCTTTCAGCAGATAAATGCTAGGAAGCATCCCAACTTACTATGTATCTAGTGTGAAATAAATTGATGGGCATCATTCTGGTACTCTTTTATACATCTACAGAATGAATATGCAGAAGGCTAGAACAATAATAAATCATACTTAAGAGCAGCTGTGTTTAATGCAATGAGTGCCTCTAGAGGTGCTTGGTAGAAAAAATACACAAGACAACAGTGGTGATCAAATCTGAAAGCTTTTGAAATAGAGGAGCAAAAGGATGAAAGGTAGACTGGAAAGCAGTAGTATTACAAAGGAAGTGGTACAGAAAGAAAAGGGAAATGAGAGAGGGGCTGCAGACTAACCCTTTATTTAAGGTCTCTCATGTTCATTGAGAAGGTACTCTGAATTAAAAACTAACCTCTTCTTTTCTTCCTCCTACCTTCTCAATGTCAATCTGCATGAAAATCAGAGTGGTGAAATAAAGTCGGTGGATCCTCGACTGGTTCATGTGGTGATGGACAACACTTCTCCGAATGAGGTACTGCAACGGTTCAGGTCTTGTATACACCATGTGAAAGTTCATAGAGGTTTAGATATAAAACATCTAAAATGTGGAAAGAACTGAAAACTGATTACGGTGTTCCCTGTGGGCTTTTGCTAATGTCATTGAAAGAGGAGAATTTTCTTTACCACTTCAAGAGATGCTTATAACTTTCTTTAAGCAGTCTTCTCTTTTCCTTCAGGCCTGTTTTACCAAGTTCAACATGGGGAAGTGAGGGGTCAACAGTCATGATGGCTGTGCTCCTCTTTAAGGGGTAGTGTTCTGATAAGGAATGTCTCTGTGCTCACTGGCTTTTTTGAGTGGACTTGTTGTGTAGTTCTTCACAGACCTTTATAGGCATTTCTAAAATTTATAGTCTGGCTCCTCTGAAGCAGACTTGTATGCTTGTGGCATTTCATTGCTTCAATTGAGAGGTTCCATGATAACCTCTGAACCTGTGTTTTTACCCTAGGCTAGAGGGCAAGCTCTATCTCCTGTGGTTAAATACTGTGGCCTTTGGGTAGTGGTCTGAAAGTGTGCCCTTCAAAAGGCTTGTGGGGATTAGATTTGTAGCAAAAACTAGTGTGCAGATAGTTATCATATGTTAGCAAGAGCTATGCCAGAGTAGGGCCATGTTGCATTTCCCCCTAAATCTGCCATGACAAGGTAATATGCCACAGCAAAGCAGCTCAGATACAGGTCTTAGTGTAAAGATCCTGTCTAGAACCAAATGGGCAAGGCTGCACCTAGGCTGTGTTGTGTGTTCACAGTGTCTTTGCTTAGATGTCTTGATTTGTGATTCAGTGTGCCTAAGAGCAGTGTAATGTGTTCTGTTCCTACAGAAGAATGTTCTTTGAGCAGGCATCCTGATTGTTCTGTTCAATGATTGCATGGTTTTGTCCACTATAGGGAGGGGGCCTAAAAGCAGCAAAATCATCTAAAGGCAAAAAGAAGAAAGAAAGTCTGGAGGGAAAGGATGGTCGGAGGAGGAAAAATGCTTCAGATCCTGGGTGTGATCCTGTGACAAAGAAACTGAAAGAGAGGGGTGAGGTGGACAGTAATGGTAGCGATGGAGGTGAGGCAAGCAGAGGACCTTGGAAAGGAGGCTCCAACAATGAGACAGGGCTGGATCCAAGGGCCAAACAGGTGCCTGCCTTCATTGCTCAGATCAATCGCAATATTCGCTTTGCCACTTACACCAAAGAGAATGGCCGGACGCTAGTAGTCCAGGATGAGCCAGTTGGTGGTGACACACCATTGCCCTTCGCTCCATTTTCCTCTGGCTCTGGACAAGCATTACTGGTTGGATCTGGATGTAAGGAGGTGGGAAAATCACTGGAACAGGTTGGCCAAGGCATAGTGACTTCTGCAACTGCAGCTACTACAAGTGCTTTAACGCCAACAACTGTGAGAATCTCTGATACCAGTTTGCCAGCTGTTACAGGACAGGAGAAACTGAAAACAGGCCGGTCACAAGCCCAGGGAGAGGTGAGTAGCTCATGACTCGGCGCATTCCAGAAAGTCATACATATCTGCAGCAGATGTTCTGCAACACATCGCTCTTACAAAGTGTGTCCGTGGAATTGAGAAAACTGCTTTTTCTCTGATGAATCCCTTCCTAAAGGAAACCTTTCTGTTACCTTATAAAGAGCACAAAACAAAGCAAAGACAGAGGTGGAGGAGTTGTAAGAGTCAGTGTTTTAGCACTCTTATGTTTATTCAGCCATCATCTGAGAAATGTGGCCTTCAAGGCGCTTTAAGCACTGCACTTGATTTTGTTGTGTCATATGGAAGATAACCTGTTTAATACCTCTTACCTTTATATAAACAGATATGCATGAGAATGTGCACTGAGTTGAACATCTGAGTTACTTTAAAAGAATAAAAAGCCTCCAAACCAGAAAAACAATGAAGCTATATTTAGAGACCTTTTAAAGATGCTCAACCTGTCAGTCACAATGGTGGTATCTCAGTAGTGTTAAAATGAGCTAGTCATGTCACACAGGACTGAAAGCAAAGAATTAAAATATTTGAGATGCATACCTTTAGAGGAAATTGTAATCAAGAGCTCAGTCTAGGAGCAGCTTGAAGTCCTTCTAGCTGTGTCCTTGTGCTCAAGTGGAAAAATAGAAAGGAAATGTTGTCAAAACAAAACAATATTTACTGAATAATCAAATGAAGGCTTCTAAAAACAAAATTAAGCCAAAACCTCAGAGCAGTACAGCAAAAATTGAGAAACTCATAATCTACTATGTTAAAAAAAAGTGAAGAAAATGGGAGGTACATCAGGAGTCCAAGGTGATTGCCAAGAGATTAAATGGGTTACTTTCATCCCTGCCTTTTGTATTAGCTAATGGAATGGGGGGAAAGGAGAGATGTTTACTTTGAGATAGGAATTCCTAGAGGATGAATTTTAAAGGAGAAACAGAGTTGTGGAAGACAGGAGTGTTACATAATTAAATTGTTGTAATATAACCTGCCCTCTCTTTCACTTCTAGTCCCCATCCCCTCCCTGGCCAAAAAAAAAAAGAAGTTCAGTGGGGAGCAACTGCACCTGGTGTAGGTGAATGTTCAAAGTGGTGTCTCTCATCAGTGGTACTGAGGATGAGCTGTAACTATACTGAGAAATTTTGGTACCACCTTTCCTTCCTATAAACAGAGAAGAGAACAAGTGAATCTTCTGTAACACAGTTATGGGTCTAGTAAAAGTCTGCAAGTCAGAAAACTTTCCAGTATTTGAAGATCATAAAAATTAAGCTCTTTGTGCTTAACCTCTACTGAGTAATCCCCTGGAGAGCACCATGTTGTAGACATCCATCTGTCTGTCAGCAGATGTGGCTTGCTGTGACCAGGAACAGTTTGTTCACTAAGTGCTAGAGGGCTTGCTTTATTTCATTAACTTTTCAAACTAAGTTAATTATTTCAAGAATGCTGGTTAAGTAGGAGAAGCTTATCAGGGTGATCTTGAGAGAGGGCAAAAGATGGGAGATTACTGAAAAGCATTTTCAATTAAGGTTGCCTTGCTGATTTCAAATTTAAGAAAAAAGCAGTTGAGTAATTGCTTTTCTGGGAATTAGTTCACCTTGGTTTGTGTCTCTAAAGTATGATGAGATGTTAAGTGTTCATTTGCACCATACAGCTTTAGTATGTAATGGACTCTATTAGCTCACTAGTTTCAGTAGCTCGTGGGTAGGAAAAATTAGTCTGCTTTGAAGAAGTTTCATCATTGTAAATAATTCTGCTGGAAGTTTCCATTACAGGTGGGTAAGTGGAATGCTATTTTTACAGCTAGATGAACCAAAGTATTGCTGAATCAAACAAGAGTCCTTCAATAGGCTAATGATTTCTTTAATTTTCTTTCAGAATTCCCGAAATTCACTTTTGGCTTCTGGATTTGGAGTCTCTCTCCAAAGTGCTTCCCAGTCCTTGGTATTTGGGGGTGGAAGGAGCCAATCAAATGGAGTGGTGACTCCAGAAACCAAGCCTTCTGGATTTCCTTTTGGCTGTAGTACTGGGCAAGAGGGTCAGAAAGATTCTGATCTGTCCAAGAACTTGTTTTTTCAATGCATGTCCCAAAATCTACCTTCCAGTAACTACTTCACAGTCATTTCAGAGAGCTTGACAGAAGATGGCTCTAGTCGGGACTCATTCAAGCAGTGTACAGAGAGTGTGGGCGCTGGGATCTGTAAGGGTAAAATCCTTTCGACGGACGCTAAGCCAGCAACTCAGTCTGGCAGTTCTGTGGAGCGGAAGCTGCCTGTGGAATCTATGCCTACTCTCACTCCAGCCTTTTCACGAAGCCTGTTGAACACTCGTCCCCCAGATAGTCATGAAAACCTATTTTTGCAGCCCCCAAAGCTATCAAGAGAAGAACCCTCAAACCCTTTCCTGGTGTTTGCTGAGAAAGCAGAACTCAGTCCTTTCAGTAGCTTTGCATCTTCATCTCAGACAGGGGTTTCTACTCCCTCTACACCTGTGGGTCTCAAGGCCACTTCTGGCTGGCCAGATTCACTCACGTCTACGGACTCTTCTCTAGCTAAGAAGAAAACCTTGTTTATAAAGACTGACTCATCAAAGATTCTCTCCAATACTCCTGGTTCAATGATTGCTGCTGGTGTTCAGAGCCCATCCACTGTTGGGAATGGCCGTTCCAACTCACCGACCAGCAACCTGACACAGCCTATTGAGATGCCCACACTTTCCTCCAGCCCAACAGAAGAAAAACCATCTGTTGGGCCTGGGCAGCAGGACAATCCTCTTTTGAAAACTTTTTCTAATGTGTTTGGCAGACATCCACCTGGCTTTTTCTCTTCACAGGCAGAGTTTCCACAGGAGAACAAAGCCCCTTTTGAAGCTGTGAAAAGGTTCTCTCTAGATGAGCGGAGCTTGACATCCAAACAGGACTCGGACTCCAGTACCAATAGTGACCTGTCAGATCTGAGTGATTCTGAAGACCAGTTGCAGGCCAAGGCTTGTATGAAGGGAATCCCAGACCACTTGATGGCAAAGCTAGGCCCCAATGCAGAGCACAATGCTGAATTGCTGCTGGGGAAAGGAAAAGGGAAGCAAGCCCCAAAGGGCCGGCCTCGCACAGCTCCCCTAAAAGGTGATGACTTGAATGCAGGGGGTCTTAGAAGCACAAGGAGGTGGGATACAGGGATATCTCCATGTGATGAACTGTGTGAACTAACCCCATGTGTAAACCACATCTATGCTCAGTAGGCAGCACACAAGATATTTACAAGGCTAAAGCCTAGTGATTCTTGTTTGTAAATCAACATAGTCACTTTGAGAGGTGTGTAAGCATACATTTGTCAGGATGAAAGTGTGGTATGCCACAGACTTGCACAGTCTTACTGTGGGTCAGAACGGTTACTGCATGGGTATGAGCACACAGACGTCTGAAAATGTGTCTTACTGGGGCCAGCACCCTTTGGCTGTTGAGGTTAACTAATGGATTTTTACTTCTGCTTTGCCTCACCCAGTTGGCCAGTCTGTGCTGAAAGACATGAGTAAGGTGAGGAAGCTGAAACAGTCAGGTGAGCCTTTTCTCCAGGATGGCTCTTGCATCAATGTAGCTCCACATCTGCACAAGTGCCGGGAGTGCCGTCTGGAGCGGTACCGCAAATTTAAGGAGCAGGAGCAGGATGACTCAACTGTGGCATGCCGCTTCTTCCACTTCCGGAGGTGCTCAAATCCTTCCTTCCTTCAAGTGTGGTCTGTGTGCAGAGCTTGGACCATGTCCAAGCACAAAGTCATTATGTGTTTGTGTACCATAATGAAGATTTTCCGTGTCTTGCTTTTCTCTGCATCACCTGACTGGAATTCCCTGGCTGGGGTGGGCAGAGCTGCAGTTGGAGGAGACAGCTGTGTTGTACTAAGTGAGCATCTAGGTCCAGCCTCACAAGATTGACTTTGTTGGGTAGAATGCTGCTGCTGGATAGCAGTTTGCACACCATGACTGTTCTCTCCCCCTCTCACAAGGAGTTCAGAACAGAGATAAAATTTTAACTGGGTCAGCAAGTAACCAGCCTCATGCTGGCAGTGTTTAATGTTTGACAAGGTTTTGTTAAATATGGAACTGATTTTTAGGGCTAGAACTCTGCTTTATGTTTTCTTTCTGTGTTGTGTACATGTCTTACAGTTTTCTGACTTGTCATGCTTCTCTTCACATTCCCTAACTGCCTGTTCTAGCAAACTGCTGTGCACGTCTTTCTCTAAAGATCATAGAATGGCTTAGGTTGGAAGGGATGTTAGAGATGATATACTCCAACATCCTTGCCATGGGAAGGCACACCTCTCAACTAGACTCTGCTGCTCAAGGCCTCATCCAGCCTGCCCTTGAACACCCCTAGAGAGGAGGCATCCACAACCTCCCTGGGCAACCTATTACAGAGTCTCTCCACCTTCATACTGGAGAACTTCTTCCTAAGCTTCAGTCTAAACCTATTCTCCCTCAGCTTAAAACCATTCCCCCTTGTCCTATTCCTAGACACCCTTATGAAAAGTTCCTCTCCAGCCTTCCTGTAGGATCCTTTCAGGTATTTTAAGGCAGCTCCTCCTGAGTCTTCTCTAGGCTGAACAACCGCAGCTCCCTCAGCCTATCCTCATAGCAGCGGTGTTCTAGCCCCTTGGATCATCTTTATGGCTCTCCTCTGGACTGCAACAGCTCTGTGCCCTTCCTATGATGGGGACACCAGAAGTGGATGCAGTATTTGAGGTGGGGGTCTTACAAGGGCAGAGTAAAAGGCAGACCTGCTGGCCACACTCCTTGATGTAGCCTAGGATACAGTTTGCCTTCTGGGCTGCATGAATGCACTGTTGGCTCATGTTGAGCTTCTCATCAACCACGACTCTCAAGATGTTTGCTTTCTGGTATGTGAAGGGTGAAGTGAATTTTTAATACATGCCACCCATCCAGTAAGGATTTATAGTTGCATCTTGTCCTGAGCTTGTTAAAAATTAATCTAGCTTTGAGATTAAAGACAAGGTTGTTTTTACTTGAAAATGAAGTTGCCTTTACTATTGTGGGGAGATGTCCAGGGTTCTGTAACACAAAAGATTAGGAGGGTCAACAGTTACAGTTGCAAGTCATCTCTGTGATGAAAAAAGAGGCAAGGATAGAAGGTATAAGTAATGATTTTTTTTGTGTCTTGTAATGTGAACTGTTAGAACAGTTGCCAAGTGAGAGCAGCCTGTGCCAGAACTGAAACACTGTTTTCCCAGAAGTTAGAAAATAACTTCCTCCTCAGCTGAAACAGAGAATGAGAACCACATGTAGTTTTATATGCAGAGTCATGCAGCAGCCCCCCAAAATTGAATTTTGTCATCTCTTTCTATTAATAGTATAGAGAAATGTGATTTACCAAGCTGCAGCAATTTCCTGTATGTGGAATTTCCCACCAATACTTACTGGGACCTAGGGATTTATTCTAATAGTTATTGCAGCTATTACCTTTGTGTACCTTATTCTCTGTGGTATTCAGATTTGTGTAATAATTGTACTGGCTGTGGAGCACAGCACTTCAGCTTCTGGGTTTATATTCTGAGGTAGTGTAGATGGCATTGTAAGTTAATGAAAGGTGGTTGAACAGCTTCTCAGTTACTCACCTTGTTTTCTGCAGGCTGGTATTTACCCGGAAAGGTATTCTACGAGTAGAGGGTTTCCTGAACCCACAACAGAGTGATCCTGATGCCATGAGCCTATGGATTCCTTCCTCCTCCCCTGCAGAGGGGATCGATCTGGAAACTTCCAAATATATCTTGGCCAATGTTGGGGACCAGTTCTGCCAGCTTGTGATGTCAGAAAAGGAGGCAATGATGATGGTGGAGCCACATCGTAAGCTGGGCTTTTGATGTGCTTTTTGTCCATCTCCTCTCTGTAATGTGTGTATGGTGCAGAGTCAAGAGTGTAATAATACTTCCTGTAAAGAGGCTTCATGTTCACTTCTTTGGAGGTGTGTGTAATTCTGGGACCAACCTTTGGGATTTTTCTTCTGGATCAGTGCAACATTACTGTCGGGGAAGCTAGCAGTAACTTTCCCAGACATAGTATTCAGTATCACTAAGGTTGGAAGAGACCTCAAAGATCATCGAGTCCAACCTGTCACTACTGCCCACTGCAGGCTTGAACTCACGACCTTTGTATCATAGTATCAGTCAGGGTTGGAAGGGACCACAAGGATCATCTCATTAATGCTTTGTTAAAATAAATAAATGCAGAAATAGCTGACCCATGCTCCTAAGAAAATAGAAATAAGCAGCTTTTCTTACGTATTCTACCCTGTTATTCTTCAGGGACATCACATAAAAGCTCAGTTTTCTAGGGAGGGAGCGGTACCTGCATTCAGCCTCCAAGGACTGAGCTGAGCAACTAGCTGCCTGCATTGCCACTTCAAAGGGAGTGGGTTAGAAAAAATTCTCTGAAAGTACTCAGTTTAGTCCATCACAAGGATAGCTCTGTCTGATGTTTATCCTTAGTTTCTGGAGTATACAAGGGCAGCAATCTGGAGAGGACTTCCCCTTTTCAGCAAATGTGTTGGTTTAGAATCCGAAGAGTTACCAAGCATTTGCTTAGTAAAACTAAATACCTGTTCTTTATGGTTTTATAAACTCACACTATTTGTTGATAAAACAAGCAGAAGTTTTGTAATTTTCCTCTTAAGTGTTCCTTGAAATTCGGCTGCTGTAAACTTTGTCAAGTTCTCTGTTTCCTTATGGTGTGTGCACTCCCTGCTCTTAGGGATTTTTAATAGTGTCATCAGACTAGCAACTCAAAGAACGTGTTTCTGTATGTCAAAAGCATGTGTGTCTGTGCTCTGCCCTCAAGTCGTGTTCCTGTTAATTGTTTCTCTATCGGTGTTACTGCAGTGTTCTCGGGTGGGAGAAGTGCAGAATGTCAAAGCAATAATTCCTGATGTTCCTTCTCTTGACAGAGAAAGTGGCATGGAAGCGAGCGGTGCGTGGCGTGCGGGAGATGTGTGACGTGTGTGAGACGACGCTCTTCAACATCCACTGGGTTTGTCGCAAGTGCGGGTTCGGGGTCTGCCTGGACTGCTACCGCCTGAGGAAGAGTCGCCCACGGAGTGGTGAGTGCTGAGGGGTTCCCTCACTGTCATGTTTAAACTTGGCTTCCTGTGGGGACGTTTCCACAGAATCACAGAATGTTAGGGATTGGAAGGGCCCTCATAAGATCCAGTCTAACCCACCTGTCAGAGCAGGACCACCTAGAGTAGGTCACACAGTAACACATCCAGGTGGGTTTTGGATGTCTCCAGAGAAGGAGACTCCACAGCCTCTCTGGGTGGCCTTCTCCATAGATCTGTCACCCTCACAGTGAAAAAGTTTTTCCTTGTGTTCACTTCTGTGCTCCAGCTTGCACCTGTTGCCCCTTTTCCTATCAGTAGACATCACTGAGCAGAGCCTGGCTCCCCACTCCTGATGCTTGCCCTTCACATCTTCATAAACATTAAATAGGTTACCTCTTAGTCTCCTGCAGCCTAAAGACGCCCAGCTCCCTCAGCCTTTCCTTGTAAGGGAGATGTTCCAGTCTGTCAATCATCTTTATGGCTCTGCCCTGGACTCTTTCAAGCAGTTTCCTGAGGTCCTTCTTGAACTGAGAGGCCCAGAACTGGACACAATATTCCAGATGTGGTCTCACCAGGGCAGAGTAGAGGGGTAGGAGAACCTCTCTCAACCTACTAACCACAGCCTTTCTAGTACACCCCAGTATGCCACTGGCCTTCTTTGGAAGGTGCTTAAGATTTTTTGGGGAGAATTAGTGGGGATCAGCTTGGGAGGCTGTTGTTGGATGCTGCTGTTCCATTTGTTGCTTCTGTAGATTGTTTTGTCTGCTTGGTTAGAATCTGATTATTAAAATTACAGCCTACCAGGAGGCACAGGCTGTGTGCTGAGACAGACTTGCTGTAGTAGCTTTATGATCTGGAGGCAAAGCAGTTGCTGTGGATCCTGTTCTAATGGTCTGTATTTATAATCTCTTTCTGAGATCACAAGGTTAATCTACCCTGTAAAAATTCTAAAGAAACAATAATGATGGAGAAATGTTCTGTACTGTAATTTTTTAATGACTTCATACAAAATTTTACTTTTTTTGTGTCTTCATTTCAGAGACAGAGGAGATTGGTGATGAGGAAGTCTTCTCATGGCTGAAGTGTGCAAAGGGTCAGTCTCACGAACCAGAGAATCTTATGCCGACACAGATCATTCCTGGTACAGGTAATGCTTAAAACATGAAAGGAGAAGTTCCAAATTTTGTCTCAGTTCTGAGCAAGCAAGTGGAATGGAGCTCTGTTAGGGGAAACTTGTATTGGGTGTTAGCACTAAGTGCTTCACTGAACGGGTGGTTGGTCACTGAAACAGGCTTGCCAGGAAGATGGTCATGGCACAAAGTCTGTCAGAGGTCAAGGAGCATCTGGATCACGCTCTAAATTGTTTGGCTTAGTGTTAGCTGGTCCTATGAGGAGCAGAGAATTGAACTTGCTGATCCTTATGGGTTCCTTCCACCTTCAGATAGTCTGCAATGCTCCTGTGATGGGAGAAACTTTGTTCCCCTGGTCCCTGCCATGATGCTCAGCGGTCTGAGAGAGGTGGGAAGATAATACCATTGAAAACTGGGGTGTTGGGAGAAACTGAATACAGCCAGGCATTCATTACCTCCTTCCTCTTACTGGGAGGATAGAGAACCCACCACCTGTGCTCCAAGTACTTGTAACATTGCTCCAAGGGATACATAGTCTCTTTTGAAGTAGCCTTATTGTAGCATCATTGAACACTACATGGAATAAAAGGCGGAGATGATAATCTGTGGGATTTTTTAGGCTCAACAGCCTCTCAGTGACATTGCAAAGCCAGTGTTAGCGGAGGTCTCCACACTTCTTGGAGACAAGTGTCCTGTTACAGCGTGCCATCTCACAAAACACACTTCTGAATATATCTTATACTTAAAGCCCTGTTTTCAGATTTATTTATTTTTTTCACGCATGATATTAAAGATTTTGGCTTTATTTCCAGCGCTTTACAACATTGGGGACATGGTTCATGCAGCACGAGGCAAATGGGGTATCAAAGCCAACTGTCCGTGCATCAGCCGGCAGAACAAATCGGTGCTGAGACCTGCTGTCACTAACGGGATATCACAGGTATGTCATTTGACATCATGCTTTTAAGATCTTTAAAAAGTTAGATCCTTTAGACCAATCTGTTGTGAAACAGAAGCTTGACTTTCTTCATATGTGTTCTGAGTGGTTTAGCTTAGCAGAAATCTTCTGGGGCAGTTTCCAGGATGTGTGTTGCAACCGTTATTTACCCAGTGGATATGTGGGCTAATACTCTTAGTGCAGAAGTTGGGCGAGAAGTAATTCATGTTGATATTAGAACTTAAGTCAAACCACTCTGAGTAGCTTGAAATGGGGGGATTTATTAATATTTCTGAATGCTAATGCTGAGTCTGGAGCAGTTCTGTTACTGTTCCCACAAAAAGTACTCATTAAAAAAAAAAAAAGAGAAATTGAAACACGTGGGCTTAATTTGAGAGATGACATGGTAAGAATTCACACCACAATGCAAAGTTTGATGTACTCAGAGAAGCAGCTCCTGTGTTCTCTTGCTACACAAACATAAAGGATCTGTGTTGTATAGTTAAAGCAAATGGACAAAGACAGCAAACAAAACCCAGTGCACTGGATAACTGTAATGTCTCCCAAGTTGAACTCTTCTCTTTATTCAGCATTTAGCAGGTGTTTATGTTCTTGTTTTAGCTTCCATCTGTAAATCCTAGTGCATCAGCCTCTGGAAATGAGAACAGCTTTTCCACTGGTGCAGGGACGGCAGGAGTAGGGCAACTAGAAATGGACACTGTTCCAAAATCTGAAGCAACTGATAATAGAATAGAAGAATCTGCAAAAACAGAGACATTACCAACCAATAACACTGGTGAAATAAAGACTAGCAGACCACTTTGTCCAGAAACAGCTCCATCATCAGCCTTACACTGGCTTGCGGATTTAGCAACGCAAAAAGCGAAAGAAGAGACAAAAGGTGAGTAGAAGGCATGTCCTCTGGGGTTGGAACTAAATGATAAACTATAACCTACTGCTTGATTGTTATTTTTCATGACAGTACCTAGCCCTAAATAGAGAAGAACATGGTCATTTTTCTTCCTCTGCCTCTTAAGAACCAGGAAGTTCAGGCTCAGGAATATGCAGAACTGGAAAGATAATGATACAGCTGAAGATAAAAATACTGTCTTGTCACTCCCAGTTTATTTCAGTGCCAGATCTTTTGTAAGTAATAAGCAGCTGGTGTCTTGATGTAAAATGATAGTAATACATTTCAGATGCAGCTTTGTCAGTTTATTGCTGTTGAAGTAAATAAAGCTGTTTTGTTTGCTATGTAAAGCAATTCCAGAGAATTGAGAGAGTAGGTTCCGCTTGGAAGGTCAGATGAAATTGGCCCTTTTCTAATACTTGATAGCTTGAGTGTGATTCTTAGTATGAAATAACTGTTTCCAGAATGAACCTCCCAGTTGTCAGAGGTAGCATGATTAACACAGAATTAATTCCTAATGTCCATATGCCTAGCAGGAGCTACTTTATATGTCACCATTAAATGATCATGGCGCTTTCACTAGTTCTGCAGGGCTTAGTCACTGTAATATTTTCACTATAATTAAAATTTGAAGTATTTCTTAATTGAAGTATTGATTCAAAAGGTCAAGGAAATGTTTTTTTAATTCAGTCTATCGCAAAGTTGTGATATCTTGTGTATCAAACAGTTTCATATCAGATCCACTCTGCTATTCAAAACCTTAACAGCTTAAGAGTGAAATCTGAAGTATGTCTTTGATTCTCAAGGTGCTTCATTGACTGTCCCAGTGACAATGTACCATTGCAAGATTCTGTCACTGTCCTACATAGTGCAATATCAAATAATTCCAGTGAACTTTGTGATGATTCAAACCTTCCCTTTTTTTTATTTTCCCCCTCCTAATGTTGATATTTATCTTGCAGAATCAGGATCACTGCGGTCAGTGCTTAATAAAGAATCCCATTCACCCTTTGGATTGGATTCCTTCAACTCCAGTACAAAGGGTTCCCCGCTAACCCCAAAGCTGTTTAATAGTCTCTTGTTGGGCCCAGTGACGTCTAGCAACAAAGCTGAAGGCTCCAGCCTCAGAGATCTGCTGCACACGGGGCCAGGAAAGCTTCCTCAGGTCCCATTAGACACAGGAATTCCCTTTCCTCCAGTGTTTTCTTCAGCTTCTACGGTAAATAGTTTTGTATTCCTTGAATGATACCTGTTCTAGAATTTCATGATGGTCTGAGTGTTTTCATCTGTATGTTTTTATAGTATCCTGAAATGTTGAAATGAAAGGAATATCTCACCAAAACCCACCACCCTACAAAATTGTAGAGAATTTAGATGCTCTTAGTTTGTCACTTGGTTTACTACTGCTACTAAGCTATTCCCTGCAAGCAACCAAGAAAGTGAGTTAAATACACTCTTTAGGTTGTTCAACTGATCATCAGCATCCCTGTGAATATTGACTTCAAATTCCACATCTTTAAAAATATTACAAGAGTAAAAACCAATGAGCAAAGCAATTCTTTGAACAGTCCTTATGTATAAGTTGCTTTACTTAAGTTGCACCATAACTGCACCTTAAGGTGTAGTTGCTGTTTCTGGTTGCTTATTCTGCAGTTAGGATACCTTTGTTCCTCTTTAATCTGTTTTGGGGGAAATAAATTAATTAACCAACTACCAAAAAAACCAACAACCAAAAAATCCAAACCCTGAACAAGTCAGTTATATTTGAAATGGTTAAAATCATGTAGTTTAAGATTCTCAGAGAAGACTTGCTTCAAAAACTTAGGCAGATGGAATAAGCAAGATGATCAAATGGCTTGTCTCCCAGCAGAATCTGTTTGGGGTTTCGTTCTGTGTCAGGCTGGAAGGATGCAACCTTGGGAATAGTTTGTGTTATTTATGCTTGGTAAAGGGAGCTGTGCTGGAAAATATGCCACTGCTACAGGGATATGAATCTGGTAGCACTTCTAGCCCCTGTCCCTGCTGGAATGCCCAGATACTTCATACAGCATGTGTATGAGCAAAGCATACTTGAGAAGCAGCAGTTGTGTTGGTCAAATTGAGAGGAATGATAGGCTGCTGCTCATGAACAGAATCATCTTGGTGTTTCTGGAGCATTGATAATCTGTTATGAAGACTAAGTTACTGTTGACTGTAATCACTGAACTGCCTATTATCTGTGTCATGGCCTCTAGAGAGTCAGCATGAAGGTACATTTTTAAGACAATCATGAGCAGATGATCTTATGATCTAGTTTTACTTGCATAAGACAGGCTGTAGAAGACTAATACAATCCCAAGCAGCAATACAGGCTGAGATACTAATGAAGTTAAGAAAAATATGAACTATTTTAGACATTAAATCACTCAAGTGTTCTATTCCATGACTGTTAACTGCAATATTTTCCTACATAGCCTGTATCAGGTATTTTAAGTCTTACTATCTTAAATCTATTTCTTATTATCATCAGGCTATTTCTGTTCTTACTGGATTAAATGTCTGTCTCTGAGCTGGTTTGTTTACTGTGGCATGCTTTTCTGATGGCAGGATGGCCATCACTAAAATCTGTACGAGAGCAGATATGCATTAATACGTATGCTGTTGCAAGACTTAACTTACCTCTGGATTTCCATCTTCTAGGGGGCCAAAGGTAAAGCCAGCCTGCCTAACTTCTTAGACCATATCATTGCTTCTGTGGTGGAAAATAAGAAGACTTCAGACGCTGCAAAACGAGCTAGTAATTTAGCTGACACACAGAAGGAGGTGAAGGAAATGGTAATGGGCTTAAATGTGCTGGATCCACACACTTCCCACTCTTGGTTGTGTGATGGTAGACTCCTTTGCCTTCATGATCCTAGCAACAAAAACAACTGGAAGATCTTCAGGGAGTGCTGGAAACAAGGCCAGGTGGGTGATAACACATAGCCAAACCTTACTGCTTATAAGTATCACAAAACTTCAACATGTACTTTGGTTACTGATGAGTCTGTTCAAAGTCTGGCTGATTTATGGAATCATACAATAGTAAGGGTTGGAAGGGACCTCTGGAGATCAAGTCCAACCCCCTTGCAAAGCATGACCACTTAGGCAGGTCACACAGGAACCCATCCAGGCAGGTTTGGAATCTCTCCAGTGAAGGAGACTCCACAGCCTCTGGGCAGCCTGCTCCAGGGCTCCAGCACACTCAATAGCAAAGAATTTTTTCCTCCTGTTGAGGTGGAACTTTCCATGTTCCAGTTTGTGTCCATTGCCCCTTGTCCTCTCACAGGACATCATTGAAAATTGTCGTCTTGACACCCACCCTTCAGATATTTATAAACATTAGGAACATCCCCTCTCAGTCTGTTCTTCTCCAGTCCATAAATGAAGATTTCAGCTGTAGCACATGACTCGATGATCTTGAAGTTCTTTTCCACATGAAACAGTTTAATGGCTCTATAAAGAGGGGACAGCAGCCCTGTTCACTCCATGCTGTACTGATTCAAGCCCATGTATTCTTGCACCCTGAGCTTTTCTCAGCTTGCTAATATGAGGATGTATGCTGTGACAACTTTTATAGTTACATTGTAGTTTGTGCTGAACCTGCTCTACTACAGTCCAGTAGGGAATCTGCTGTGATTTCCTGCTTGCATTCTGGTATCTAGCCCATGCTTTGTAGCTTCAGGGAAAGGTCCATTCCTTCCAGCTGCAAGCATGTACAAAAATAAGTGCTGCATTTCTGCTGAAAATTCGGGTGTGCTTGATGCAGGGTCTCACCCTGAGCCTACAGTCTGTGTGAACCCAAGTACTGTTTTGAACTCAAGGTCTTGTACTGAACACACTGTCACTGTGGTGCCACCAACCGAAGAGTTGAGTTGCTGGTTTCTGTTTCTGACCGCCCTAGCCAGGTCCTGAGAGGTGGAACAGGCTGCCATGCAGCACACCCTGACTTGTCTGACTACAGCTTGGTTTGCTGCTGGTATTCCCAGCTTTCCCCCTAACTGCAGTTACCTTCCTCTCCTGATTTGCTTGGAGTGCAGAGGGTTCTTTGAATCTTGCATCTTTCTGACTTAGGAAGGATTTCAGATCATGCTTTAGCAGTGCTGTGGCATCAGTCATCTGCCTGACTTGGGAAGAGCTCATTTGTTTCTGGTATACTCTGATAATTTTCTCAACCCTCTGTGTCACTGAGGAGGATGCTGAAATGCTGTGAATTCTTACAAAAGATGTATGTGTCAGTTTCTTTGCATACGAGGCTGGTTAATCACCAGAAGTAAGATGCTGCATTTGGCTGTGGAGTTCTTAACTGTTAATGAGCCTGCAAGGTGCCTTATGGAGTCTAGAGATGGGATATGGCTCTTTAGCCTGGAGAAGAGCAGACTGATAGGGGATCTTATCAATGCATATAAATAATCTAACGGGCAGGGGGCAAGAGGATGGGATCTAGGAGATTCCATCTGAACAGGAGGAGAAACTTTTAGGGTGATAGAGCACTGGAGCAGGCTTCTCAGAGAGGTTCTGGAGTCTCCTTCTCTAAAGAGATTCCAAGCTTGCCTGGTTGAGATCCTGGACAACCTGCTCTGGGTGACCCTGCAAGGCAGTTGTGCTGGATGATCTCCAGAGGTCCTTTTCAACCCCTACCATACTGTGATTACCCATCTTCTGTTAGATGTGTAGCTTGCAATGTGAGATACTTTCTAAGCTAACTCACACTCTGAGGCTCTGCCTACAACTGTCATGCTCATCTAACCCTCTACTTTAGACTTTTTGCTAAGATGTGCTATGGATGCTTTTGGATGACTTTATCATTTAGAGGACCCCTTGTATGGCAGCATATGAAGCCAAGTGCATTGCTCATTCAAGGATTCTCCAGTGGTGTTGCACTCACTTGAGTTTCCTGCTGACATGTGGAAAGAAATCTAATGGAACCTCTGTCATTCTTGCACAGGAGAGACCAGGTGAGCCAGGCAGGTGTCACTGTCCTGACAAGGCTATTCTAAATAGAATTTCTTCAAGCAGAGATTCTCTCATTAAATGCTACTCTGACATGATTCTCCATTAGTTGGCATCCTCCTGTAAATCCCAACTGCACCTTTAAAAATAAAGACAAAGAACATTAATTCCACTATTATCTTCTTCCCATTTTGTGGGATGGAATATTTCAGTTGGAAAAAAAACTTCAGAGCTACCCTCCCCAGCACAATTAATGCACACTGGATACTAGATCTGAGCTATATGGAGATCTTGGCCATGATAGCATCCCAAGTAGTTAAGAGAAAGTTCTTTTCCCACAGTGTTTGGGTAACAAATTACATGCTTGGAGTGGTGAAACAATGTTTTTCAAGTTTTTCATCTTATAAATTGTCAGAAATAAGTTAAACTCTGTTTTGTCCCAGAATTTATTGAAGCACCATTGGATTATTTCTTTCTGAAGCTGTTTTTCAAGGACATTTTGCTTTCCTGAACACGGTTATTGCTTATCTAGGAAAACTGTCAGGATTCTCATCCAATAGCAACCTGTTCTTTTTTTGAACTTTCATGCATTTGTGGTTGTGTTGGAGGTTCTTATTTTTCTCCCTGCAGTCTCAGATCCATCAGGAAAT
Organism: Dryobates pubescens; assembly: GCF_014839835.1. NCBI lineage: Eukaryota > Metazoa > Chordata > Aves > Piciformes > Picidae > Dryobates > Dryobates pubescens. The sequence continues at coordinate 14,181,804 of NC_071627.1, forward strand.
GTCTGCTAACAAAAGCCCACTCTCCTTTTATCTTGCAACTCTGTGTTCATCACTAAAGAAAATGCTTTCTTTTTACCACGAGAAATTCTCTACCTAATAGCTGGAAGGGTTGGACTTCTTTAGTTGTTATGTTGAAGTGGTCAAATGAATACATCAGGGGTCAAAATTTGTCATTATTTTCTTGGATTGAAAAAGCCTGGTTTATCCAGCAGCAGCACTTTCCACACATCCTCTCAAAAGGTAACTGTTATTTTACTATTCATCTGTGATGCCTAGATTTTTGTAGACTATGATTAAAACCTTTCCATTGATTTAATGTTACAATTCCTTCTGGGATCAGGAAATATATTTAAACATGGTGTGCCTGCTCTATTTTAGGGAGGTTTGGTACTTGTCAGGGCACAAATTTGGGACATAATGGAAAGACTGCCCAAGCTTGTCTGCCCCTCATGCATTTACCCTCTGCTGCTCCTCTGTATTGGCACAGACAATACTACCAGGGAGACCTGGAGAGTATCCAGAGTGACCTATGGCCAAGGAGCCCAGCTGATTTTTTTTAATCTTGCCAGTGAGGGACAAAGGAGTGAACTGGTCCTGCATGTCAGTCATTGTTTGCACAGCTGATTTCAAAAAGGTTTTGGATTTTATGGTCATGGGAAGCTCTGTAAGGATCGGGGACTACTTGGAAGACATGAGATGCATCTTTGACAATAGGCTGGTCAACATGATTGGGAAAGGAATAAACTAGAATTTATGAAGGATGGGAGAGTATGCCCAGTGATCAAGAAAGGAGTTAGCTGATTGGGTTGGCAAGCAGGCGGTGCAGGGTGTTGCCAACAGGAGAAATCCTCATACTCAAGGAAACAGGGATAAAAGATGTCCACCTCAAGTGTATACACACAAATAAGGAACTCTGTACATCACAGTAGTGTGAGGAAAGCTCTTCTAGCACTTCTGGGAAATCAGCATGACTAGGTGATTTTTTTAAGTGCTTGTGCAGAAGGAACTAGTGTGCAGTTGCATGGCCACCATCTCATTGGTGTGGGGAGAAGTGGTGGGATAGCTTATGCAGCTGTAGTATGGCAAGAGATACCTTCACATTTCCTGAGCCTTATGGAGGCCCCTTGATATCTGCTGGAGAAACAATGCAACAGGTCACAGGCACTCCTGAAGTTTCCCTGAGTGCATTGATGACCATGTCCTGACAGCTGATCAAGGAGCCAGCTAGGGAAGGGCACACTGCTGAAACTCATGCTTACACACAAGAAAGAACTGGCTGTAGATGTGAAGGTAAGGGGCAGCTTTGGCTGCAGTGAATGTCAGATGGTGGTGTTCAGTTCAAGATTACAGAGTGGTGGGCTTCAGAAGGACAGACTTCCACCTTTTTAGATAGCTTCTTGGAAGAATCCTGTGGGATATGGCCCTGAAGAGAGGAGGGGCTCAGGAATACTGGTTGAATCATGATTAACATTAGCCACCTGTGATGAGATGAGTGGCTTGCTGGATGAGAGGGGAGCACTGGATGTTTTTTGTCTTAACTTTAATAAAGCTTTTGACACCATCATAATGTCATCAGACAAGCTGATGAAGTGCAGACTAGGTAAGGGAGTAGTGTGGTGGATTTAAATTTGGTTGAAGTGCCATGCTCAGGGGCTTGTGATCACAGTCACTAGTGGGGTACCCTGGCGGGGGTCAGTGTTGGGTTGAGTACTGGTTATCATCCTCATTAATGACCTGTATGGGACAGGTTTCTTACACCCTCAGCAATGTTGCAGGTGCTACAAACTGGGAGGAATGTCTGCTTACAGTAGGTGGTTGTGCTGCTGTTTGGAGGGACCTGGGCAAGCCAGAGAGGTGGACTGAGAGCAATCTCATGATATTAGGCAAGGAAAAGTCCTGCATCTCATGAGGAGTATCACCCTACAGTAGCACATGCTCGAAGAAAGTCAGCTGGAAAGTAGCTTTTCATGAAAGGATCTTAGGGGTCCTGGTGGACAAGGTGGTAACCACAAGCCAAGAATGTGTCCTTGATACGGACAAAGGCTGTGTGACACCCTTGTGCTTCATTAGAAGAAACACTGTCAGCAGGCCAAGTGAAGTGATCCTTTCCCCCTGCTTGGCACTTGAGGGGCCATACCAGCAATACTGTGCTGCACTCTGGGCTACCCAGTACAAGAGAGGTGTGGACTTACTGGAGAGGGTCCAGTCAAGGGCCACAAAGATGATTAAGGAGTAAGAGCATTTCTCATGAAGAGAGGCTGAAAGGTCTTGAACTGGTCATCCTAATGAAGAGAAGGCTCAGGAGAGTGTGGGGAGGAAATTTTACCAATGTTTATAAATCTCTGATGAGAGGGCAGTGAGCACAAATTAAAAACCAGGGAGGTCAACCTGAACACAGGAAAACAATTTTGTTGGTGAGATGTCCCTTCCAACTTCAGTATTTCTGTGGGGATTTTTCCTCCCCTTTTTTTATTTCCCTCTGAATTTAACAGGACTAAAGCAACAACCCCTTTTATTGCTTTCTTAAACCTTGTTCTTCTGGAGTTGAGGTTTTGTTGAAAACCAAGCCCTTTTCTGTTGTTCCCAAGGCTGGGGTTTTGCCTCCATTAATTTCTGAATGAGTAGTTGTCCTCACTTGGAGTGAAGTGAAGAGCAGTCCTTTTAGAGGCCATTGGGAATACAGGTGAAGCAGTGGTGGAGTGGTTTTAAGCAACATAACTTCAGAATTGCTTTTCTATAGACAAAGATACCTGGAGAGCTAATGCACCAATGCTGCTCATACATCCAGGGCCATCTGCACTCCTTAGGGTTGTACCGAGCTCTTTGTGGCAGTGGACTCAAAATCCACCTTTAATATAGAGCACAGCTTGGAATTCATTCAAGCTTGCATAGACATTTGAACTGTTACTGAACCTAGAGCTCTTCAGGTGGAGTACTCTTTAAGTGTAAGTTCACTTTGTACCCTCTTTTGTAACTCTTCTAGAGACTGCAGTGTGAGAGGAACTGACAAGGTCTTGGGCAGTGCTGGAAGAATTGTCTGTAGTAAAATGGTGGGGAATAAAGACAAAGCTAAAAATACCTTACCCGACACACTCCTCTTTGGTAAAGGCTCAGCTTGTTCCTTCATCCCTGATTCTTGCAGCACCACTCCTCCCCAGAGCAGCACAGAGAGGATGGAGAATAATGGGGATTGCAGTCGGTTCAAAACACTACATCTGTTGCTCCTTTCTTCTCACATGTCTCCTTTGCTCCAGTGTGGAGTCTCTTCTGCAGGATATCCTTCATAAACTCTGCAAGCTTGGGCCCTCTCCATGGGCTGCAGTCTTGCAGGAACAGACTGCTCCAGCATGGGTTCCCAGTGGGCCACAGCTTTTGCCATAAAACTCTTTCTGCATGGGTTTCTCTCCCATGACTGCAGCTCCTGCTAGGTGTCTGCCCCAGTGTGAGCTCTCCATGCAGCTTTTTTCAGGATCTCTCTGTTCTGATGTGGAGTCCTTTGTAGGCTCCAGTTTGGGTATCTGCTCTACTGTGTTCCTCCAAAGGCTGCAGGGCAGCAACCTCTTTCACCATGGTCGCTTCCACAGGCTGCAAGGGTATCTCTGGAGCACCTCCTTCCTCTCTTTCTTCACTAATCCTAGTGTCTGTAGAATTGATCCTTCTCTCCCTCCCCACTCCCACAGAAACTCTGGAACACTTTTTACCCTTTCTTACTATCACAGAGACACCAGCAGTGTCAATTGTGGGCTCAGCTTTGGCCAGTGATGGGGCTATTGGAGTCAGGGGGAACCATCTGTGTCCAGTATGGGGCAACTCAGGCCCCACCTCTGCTGCCAGCACCTTGCTGTGTAGACCTAATATGCTTGCTTTAGTAAGGGTAATCCAATACCACTTCTAAGGTGACTGGCACATGGCCTGGAATTAAGTTTGCTTTGACTCTGGCTGGTTGATTGATGCACAAAAGCCAGACATGGATGAAAATAGATTTGTGGTGTCATGTCATTTGTATGATGGTAGCCAGGAGTCTCAGCTCTTGAGAAAATGTGGCTGCATGTGTAAGAAGTTTGGTTATGGTGGAGTAAGCATTCATCTTTGTATTCTCAGCCCGTGCTGGTATCTGGTGTCCATAAGAAGTTGAAGTCAGAGCTTTGGAAACCAGAAGCTTTCAGCCTGGAATTTGGAGATCAAGATGTAGATTTGGTGAACTGCAGGAACTGTGCCATAATTTCAGACGTGAAAGTGCGTGACTTCTGGGATGGCTTTGAGATAATATCTAGTAAGTAATACCTATGGCTGACTAGTTTAACTGAGCAGTCTGTCTTGCTGCCTTCAACTCCTCCTTTTCCATCTGTTTTCTCAAAACAACAACAAAACCCCCAAACAAGTAACAACAAATTAAAAACAAACAAACAAAAAAAGATCAAACACACAAAATACCCCAAACCAACAAAGCCAAACAACCCAAACAAAAGAAATCCAAATAGCTACCAGTCTCATCTGAAGAAGCCATTGTTCCTTAGATCTAGTGCACCCTAGAAAATACTTTATTGGTGAAGACTAGGGCAGGACTGCCCAAAACCACTTCCATCTGTTCTGCTGGGTGTTGATGTGTGTAACTGTTATGTGTCAAAAGATGATCCATTTATGGAATTTTGTTATCTTTTTTTTTAATTAACTTTCCTCAATGAAATTAAACCTCAGTTACTTTCAAGCCTGAGCTTGGAAAATTTCACCTCAACATGAGGAGAGCCTTCTTTACAGTGGGGGTGATGAAGCACTGGGACAGGCTGCCCAGACAGGTTGTGGCATCTCCTTCTCTGCAGACTTTCAAAACCCACCTGGATACACTCAGATCCTGCTTTGGCAGGGGGGTTGGACTTGATCTCCTAAGGTCCCTTCCAACCTCTAATGTACTGTGATACTTTCATGAAGACAGTAAGTAATTTGACTCCCTCACTCTCCATACAACTTCAACTGCTATTGTAAATCTGGAAGGACCCTGCAGAGTTCAAACAGGCTTTTGTTGCTAAAACTTTGACTCAATGGAATGCATCAACTAAGTAAACTAGATATTGCAAATTATTTTTGTAGTGTATCATCTGCAAGTACAAATACAACTTTATATGTACTCTGAATAGCAATGCTGTGTGCATACCTCGTGTGCTAACACATTACTTAATGGCTGAGTTCTTTGAGAAAACCTTTTGTCGAGTGTGGGTGTGGAAACTAACCAGTTAAAATACTTGGGGATGTAACAGGTCAGATTAAAGGGCTTCTGAAAAGCAGAATACTCTGGTTTAGATAGTACATACCTAGGTGAGAGTGGTCTTACATTTGCAGATGTTAGAGTTGTAACAGTTCATTGCAATGCTGCAATTGCAGTGTTCTGTATAAAACAATTTCTGTACTTACTGCTGTGTGCACATAGCAGGAGTGGTGAACTATTGGATGATTTCATGGAATATTTCTTCAGCAGCCAACCAAATGAGAGATTTGTAGGCCAAGAGTATTCCCTTCCCTACTTGTTTTCCAATCAAAGAGCTCTGAACTTTGTTCTCATGTGGTTCCAAGGACAGAGTCTTGTGGTTTGTACTGTTAAATTTCTTACTATTTCTGTTGTTCCTCAGAAATAGAGGGCCTGGAAGAATGTGACAGTAAGGATGTGTTAGTGTGGTCTTTCTGTGTATTAGCCATAACTGGGAACCTCTACAAACTTCACTTTTTGTGCTAGGGCATTCCTGAAAATAGCAAATTTGTATGGGTGCCAGTTGTCTTTGAGAAATGTTATTTGTAGTTTATCTCCAGATGCTCCTCTCAGCAAAAGCAGCTGATGCTGTTCTTTAGCTAATGCTTTTACCACACTTGCATGAGAAATGGTAGTAATCTAGATTGCAAAACCTAATCACTTCTGATAGTTTCCTTTAAGTATGTTTTATATAGTGTTTTTCAGCCACATGCAATCTCCAGCTTCAGTGTTACTTGCTACTAGTCCAAAGAGTTCACACATACTAACTCATAAGAAAACTGTTTGCAGAATATGTAGTGACTGCCTTCTGTGTGTTATGAACTCTTAAGATTTCTCAGATTTGTGTGGATGCTCATCCTGTTGCCACTCACGTTAAGTTATTGAAGCATAGAAGTAAAATAGCCACTGAATTTGGAGATGGTATTAAGATAATGCCTTCACTATTCTATATTTCAGCTAATTTTAATCTTGTGCTGTTTACATTTAATATCTTCCGAGTCAGGCCTGCTTTTGTCAGGTCTGCCTTTTCGTTTTGATCCTCCTTAGACCTGCTTTTCCTTGCTGATGGCATGTTTGCAGGGGTTTGTGCAGTTCCATGTGTCAGGTCTGTATGTTTCCTTCCATGTAGCTCTTCATTCTGTCTTTTTTGAGTAGCCTTCCTTCCTACAAGTTTCTTCACCTTGTTTGGGACAGAGATCTTTGAGTTCAAAATCTTGAATACAGGAAGTTCTGAACCATATATACATTCAAGTCCTTGAGCTTTTTGGTTCACTTGACTCCTTAAAATCGTAGCTCATCAACATTTTTCTTTAAGTCATTCATGTTGGTGTGTGTATTTGCAGTGCTTAATTTCTTTTAATGTCGATAAAATAACTTTTTGCTTGTTAATCTTGCAGACTAAAGCTGTCCTCTGTAGCCTGTTGGTGTGTAACACAGATATGATTCACAGATCTTCAGGTCCTAGTTTCTTAGGCTTGCTTTCACTTTTGATGCTGTCAGCAGCTGTGCTAAGGCTGGGAAAGATTAGCTGCCCTTTGGCTGGCTGACAAGCACTGGCATGGTTGAAGTGGGGAAGAAGGGATATAAACATGTCAGACTGCAGTACACTCTGGTTTCCAACTGATGGCTTCATGTAGTATTGTGAAGAATCAGGCAGAGTGAGTTTTTCTCTCTAAACATGACACTGAGTTTTGTCTAAGTTGCTCCGTGTGCAACTTCCAGATGTGGCTGCTCTCTTGGCCACTGTCACACCTGAGGCAGAGCAGCAGCTGATGTGGTCAGTGCTGTCATGTCACACACCCGTGGCTGTGTACATAAAACCTTTCTGTGCTGTCAGCTTTCTCTGTTACCAGTCAGGGCTCATGTACAACTCTTGAAGAACAAATACTTGAATTTGGCATCTTTGAGTGCCTCCAGCAAAGAAGAATTAAAAACTCCATGCTGTCTTCCTCAGTAACTACCTGCCGTTTAGGTTTTTGGGTATAGTGTGCCATAGTTTCTTGCTTTATACTGAGGTTAGGGTTGATTTCAGCATGAGCCAATAACTTTAATTTTAGAGAAGCCACCACTCCTTGTGAAATGGAAGATGAAACTCCTTTAGACTTTGATAAAAGCAGTAAGACAGAATGCTTTGCAAAGGCTTGTTTTCAAAGTTGAGTAGAAGATACTCTAAAACTTAGCAGCTCCGCAAGGTCTGTAAGAATTCTGCTGAAGGTAATGATTGAACTGCTGTTCAGTCATACTCTAATTTTTGGAAGCCCAAATGAAAATCAGAATCCGTTTTGCTGTGCAATGTGAGATGTCTTGGTGCATAAGACTTAGTGTTCAACAAGGCAATAGACTGTGGTGAACCAATGTTACATGAAGGAATCTTGATTTGTTTCTTGCAGAACGGCTCAGGTCAGATGATGGTCAGCCAATGGTACTAAAGTTAAAGGACTGGCCTCCAGGGGAGGACTTTAGAGACATGATGCCTACAAGGTAAGCAAAACTTTTTGTCACTGCCTACAGGGCTGCTGTATGCACTATGGGAGGAAAATGTTCCTTTGTTTTCTTTTTGCTCTCCAGATTTGAGGACTTGATGGAAAATCTTCCTCTTCCTGAGTATACCAAGAGGGATGGCAGACTGAACTTGGCTTCTAGGCTACCAAGCTACTTTGTCCGTCCTGATTTGGGTCCCAAAATGTACAATGCCTATGGTATGTGAGAACAGTTCTGCAGATGCTAGGTTTCATGACTCTTTATTATACTCTTAGGGCATATGGAAGGCTGTGAGATTATTCAAAACTCAGTGCTCATCCTAGAGCATGTTGTCATTTTCTTTAATTGTTCCTGGGACCTCTTTCTGTGCTAGTCCTTTCTCTGTCAGATGTGCCCTTTCTTTCCCTTGTGGTTTCCAAACGTGTGTGTGATTAACTTTGCAAACAGCTCTTACTTAGTACATATATAATAAGCAAAATGCCAGTACAGGGTTCAAGGAAAGTTTTGAGACCAGATGATGATACATTTGAGAAGAAAATTAGCCATCTGCTGGGCACTTTGATCTGTGCATTCATATTTCTGACCAGGGTTGTAATTTTCTTAATCCATGTCTGTCATTACAGACAAAGTGTAAGACCAAATGGTCACCATGTTCAGCTTCCTGAATTGAATTATTTCATCATCCTAAGACTGTAATTATATAGTAGATAAATAGCATACAATTGAAGGAAACCTTTGTCTGAACATGCAGCACACATGGGGCTGTGAAGCATTAAACTTTCAAATGGTTGGCAGCATAGCAGTGTGGAGAATATATGAACAACTAATAAATGTCATATCAACTTGAATGGTTTCAGTTTCTGAATGTACTTATATTGAGGTCGTGGCTGAAAGTTGGATTTGCAGACTTACAATTCAAAACAAGTCACTGGTAAAGATCCAGGATATTTGTAAATCCCCAGCTGATTTGGAAGTTCTTACAACTGCAACTGCAGAGCAAGATAAATAACATTTAATGTAGTTGCTCTTTATACTGAAAAATGTCAAGTGATACTGATAAGGAAAAAGCTGCAGCCATCTTGCAAACCAAGTGTGTGCAAGCAAACTCACTCTCATATAACATCTGCGGCCCTCTGTGAATATTGAGGGGGTGCAGGGTGTTTTAAGGTTTTGCATTTCAATTATCAATACACCTGCATGCCTACTAACTTCATATTCTCAATCTGAGTTCCCTACTTCAGACTGCATAAATGACCATATAAATACTAATTAGCAGTAAACCTTTTCACTTACGCCACACATGGCATGAAAATAACTACTTCACCTGTCCTTTGACACCGGGTTCTTCTCTCATTGCTGTGTAAAGTTAGCATTCTAGAAAGGTCTTTCAGTCAGATGATTTGTGTAAGAGTTTAAATAGAAATTGGTTTTATTTTTCACTTTATTACAGGCTTAATTACTGCAGAAGACAGACGAGTTGGCACCACAAACCTGCACTTGGATGTGTCTGATGCTGTTAATGTCATGGTGTACGTTGGGATTCCCATTGGGGAAGTGACCCATGATGATGGTAATGTTTGAGGAAAGCTGTTTTCTGTCCATTAAAAATCAATTGTATGTGTGAGAAAGAAGATTGTGACTTTTATTGTAAGTTTGTCATATCTATGCTATATAACCCAAATATGTATGTCTGCAGCATGCATTTTAAAGTGCAGTAGTGCTTCATTGATTCCCAGCTGTGAATGAACAGAGTTCTGCTAGAAATCAGGAGAACAGGGAGTTAAGTTACTCTTTCTTCTCCTTGTATTTGAATAATAGCAGTCAGTTCAGTTGGAATTCAAGACTGAGTTTTGTGATTAGCTGTCAATTGACATATTTCCTGAATTTTTTAAGGTGAAGCTTGATGTGCTTAGAACGGGCACTGTGTTGTGCAGGACTGCAGCAGCAGGGTAGCTGGATTTAAAGGCTTAAAATGTGCCTTCCTTTTCTGTGTGCCAAAAATGAGAAGCTTTGCAATAATTTTGGCTTTACCTGGGTTACCCTTCCAGAGGTTCTGAAAACAATTGATGAGGGGGATGCTGATGACGTAACAAAGCAGCGAATCCATGAAGGAAGAGAGAAGCCTGGAGCACTATGGCACATCTATGCTGCCAAAGATGCTGAGAAGATACGGGAACTTCTCCGGAAGGTATGTTGGTTACAAAAGAGGCTTGGGCTTAGAGGGATCCTTGACCAGATTGCTTACAGTGGCTGAATTGCTGTCAATATAAAGTGCATAGGCATTCTAATGCTGTCTTTGAGGATATTAATAGTTGTTATATTCTTGGGTTTTCAGCCTCGTCTAGAATCCTCCTACTAATACATCATTACTTAAGACCTAAATGAGCTTAATGAAAGTGGTGTCCTGCCTTGAAATTGTTTGTTATCTATTCCTGCTACAGAGCTTTTTCTAAGCCAGAAATATCAAAGTGCTATGTCATGAGGTTTTCCCCTGTCTCTGTATCTTGACTCTAGGTCGGAGAAGAACAAGGCCAAGAAAATCCCCCAGACCATGACCCTATTCATGACCAAAGTTGGTACTTGGACCAGACCTTACGCAAGCGACTCTATGACGAGTATGGTGTACAAGGCTGGGCAATAGTGCAGTTCCTTGGAGATGCTGTGTTCATTCCTGCAGGTGCTCCTCATCAGGTAGGTATGCCAATTCTAAACCAAATAGGATAAATAGAATTGAATTGGAGGCCCACAACCCCTGCAACTTCAAAATAGCTCTTAGTTAATATTGCTGAGTTGGGTTCCTTTTTTTTTTTTTACATTTGCAGGTATTACAAGAACTGTTTGAATTGAATCTGAGTCATTGTATTAGTAACAATTACATAAATACCTGAATTATGTGTATAGGACTGTGAGTGAATGGTGGGAAAGCAATTCTGTCTAGTGAAACTTCGCATCTAAGGGAACATGATGCCAAAAAAGTGTTGAGAACAGTAAAGAGCTTGCTTTAGAGAACACCAGTGTGTGGGGGAGAACAGGGAAGATGTAAGATGTCACCTGGCTTGTTGTGGTTTTTCTGTTAGACACAATTCTGTGTGAGATCACATAGTCTTCAGCTTCTGTTTCTGAGGAGTAAATGTGGAAGAACCTAACATACGGGGCAGGGGTGAGTTGGGGTTTTGTGTGGTTGACTAAGTCTTGATTTCTGCTATTTGGTATGGTGTGGTGTTTTTTTTTTTCAGGTCCATAATTTGTACAGCTGCATTAAAGTGGCAGAAGATTTTGTATCTCCAGAGCACGTGAAGCACTGCTTCCGTCTGACCCAGGAGTTCAGGCACCTGTCTAATACTCACACAAACCATGAGGATAAACTGCAGGTAACCATTCCATGATAGCACTCACTAAATATGTCCTGTGTTTTGCTGGCTTTATTCAGCACTAAGAACATGTGGCTGGTGATTTGGGGGGGGGAGGAAAAAGCCCAACTTTCAGCAGCCTTGGATGTTCCTGTTTGATAAGTATTAAAAAAAAATAATGAATGTCCCTGTGTCTACACTGTTATGTCATCACAAATTAATAACAAGCTGTTAGACTTCCAGATAGCTTTCCTGCTGTTGGACTAGTGCCTGTGTCAGTATTAGTTAAGTTTTTAAATGGCTGAATCCTAAATGACAGTGAAGTATAGCAGGCAAAAAAAGCCCCCAGAAACCAAACACAAACAAACCCCAAAACCCCAACCCAACAAAACTCTTAAAAAAGGAAAAAGCAGTGCTTTGTTTTGAAGAGATGTCTTTATTTTACTGAGTAGACTTGCATTTGGTTCTTTATGGACTAACAGAATATTGCTCTGCAAGTGAAGGCTGGCTTATTTAAATTGGGGAGGTGGACTTGCAATACTGGGTTTACAGGTGGACCTGGTGATCTTAAGGGTCCTTTCCAACCTAAATAATTCTATGATCCTGAATTAGTTCTGAACAGGAATGGCACAGAATGTTACAGGTTGGAAGGGACTTCAAAAGATATCTAGTCCAACTTCCCTGCTAGAGCAGGATCACAAGAACTTTTTCACAATAAAATCATACATGTGACTTTATGGTATTCTTCCTCCTAGCTCTCATGGAAGAGAGACTTTATCTGAACATGACATGAGTAAGGGTGTAAGCTAATAAATAAGTGCAGTTGTCTAAAATATTTGTCATTTAGCTGTGGCACTTAAAATTTGTGCTGTTGACATCCTAAGCAGCAATAGTATATACCTTGGGTATACTTACCAACTGTTGTGAATTTGGCTGTCAGATTTGATTGCACGGGTATGTGAGACTCTCCTTTTTAGTCTGTGGAAGTTGATTTCTTTATTTTTGTCCTATTACAGGTGAAGAACATTATCTACCATGCAGTGAAAGATGCTGTTGGCACACTGAAAGCTCACGAATCCAAACTAGCTAGATCGTAGGAATTGCTAATTCCAAACACCCTGTGAAGTAAGCCTTTTTGCTCACAGTACGTACAGGGACTGCACATGACTGCCTCTGCAGGAGCAGAGGCTTCTCAGTGAGAGCTGGTGTGGTCAGTATTACACACACTCTTCAGCCACTGTTTTCTATGCTGCCTCAACACTGAAGGTCTCACGGGAGGTCGCGCTGTTACACGCAGAATTCAGATTCTAACGAAGGGTGTCATGTCCCTTTCCTGTGGCCTTTTGCAAATTGGAGTAATGTGGAAACCACTTGGTGTTCCTGCATATTATGATTAGAAATGGTATAAAGAGTGTGGATGTTTCTTTTCCTCATGCCTAGTTAGTCTCCACAAAGTTAGAAGGAATGTGCTGGAGGTGGGTTGTCCTACTGCAGACTTAGTTAATTGGAGCAAACTTCCCATGTGAGATACAGGCCAAGGAAAAGAATAAAGCTGTTAACTGCACTCCCCTTCTCGTAGCCGTTTCTCTATACACTGTAGAGTTGCAGAAATAAAGGGAGAACCCACTTTTTTTCCCCAGGAGACTCCAGAAATAGGAGAATTGTGTATTTAGTGAAAAACTAGGTTTGTAGTGAAACAGTTAATATTTCATGAAAGTAGATATTTTTAGTATTTTTGAAGTACCACAACTGTTCCTGGATTTTCAAGGAAAGGCGCATTACATTTAGTCTTCCTTTCAATAAAATCAAAAAAGTGAGTTTTAGAAAGCGGTCCAAAACAGCACAAAAACAGCCAAAGGAGAGTGAATAGAAATTGACACCCCATCTCCCTTGCCCATATTCCTCACCCACTTTACCCTCTCTTCCTCTGCCACCCTACTTCCTCAGAATGAGAAATAAAAAGGAGTATATACTCTGTTCTCGTGTGGAGATGTTGTACATCTCTCCCTGCACTGGTGACTGCAGGCAATAGTTTACCCAATACCAGTGCTAGCCGAAAACATCTATCCTTTCCAAAGTGAAGGAGAAGTTAACTTTCAGTGTCAACTTTGTCCAGAACTATTTTAAGTAAAATGTTCCTGCTTGATAGACCTGTATTCAGAATTTACTAATGTCAGCATCGATGCAATGGATTTCATTGTTTGGGTACATGGGGAAATGTATCTACCTTATATCCAGCTGTACTGTAGTGCCACTGCAGGCCTGTTAATATGTTCACGGTTATTTCATTTTTTAAAAAATAAAAGTCATTTACTGTAACAGCCTGTGCAGTTTCTTTCAGACTTCTACACTGATCTTCCTGCTTTGCCTTTGTCTCAGCTTCTGTCTCTGGTAGTGTAGGCTACCTGTTAATTTCTTGCCCTGTGTCTGACGCAGAACGCTTTGGGTGTTGTCCTCCTGATGCTCCAGGTGGCTGCACTACCTGAAGGGTGGCTGTAGCCAGGAGGGAGTTGGTCTCTTCTCTCAAGCAACCAGCACCAGGACAAGAGGACACAGTCTCAAATTGTGCCAGGGGAAGTTTAGGCTCGAGGTGAGGAGAGAGTTCTTCACTGAGAGAGTCGTTCGCCATTGGAATGGGCTGCCCAGGGAGGTGGTGGAGTCACCGTCCCTGGAGGTGTTCAAGAGGGGGTTGGACGTGGCACTTGGTGCCATGGTTTAGTCATGGGGTCTGTGGTGACAGGTTGGACTTGATGATCTTTGAGGTCTCTTCCAGACTTGGTGATTCTGTGATCCCTGAGTCTCAGAGACAGTTTGGGCAGAGTATCTGTCTTGTCAAACATCTGTTGTGTTGTGCTCCTCCACCTTTCGCTATCTTCCTGAGTGGCTGGAGTTCAGAGTTGCTCTCATTGCTGGAGATATGGATGGGGTGGTAAAAGTTCCTTGGTTTCTGACCTTGGAGATAGTGATGTAAGCAGCAGTTTAGTTCACCAATGTGTGGCATGCTGGCAGCTGTTCAGGCTGGTGCAAGTAGCTCACTCCTGGGCTTCTGCTGCTGACCCAGCCTTGTAGCTATTCTGTGAATATGGGCTAATTCAGTCCATCACAGTTGAACCATTCAACTTCATATTCCTATTGTGCAGGATTTCTTGGGCACTCCTCTCTCACTCTGTGCATACCACGCGTTCTGAATGGTTAATTATAGCTGAGATGTTTCCCTCGCTTGTATCTGTAAATTGGCAATTAGGTAAGGATCAAAAAAGACAAAGACTTGGCTATGTGTAAGACAATAGCCTCAGTCATTTCCAGTGGAGTGATTTGCACTGCATTCTGCATCTCCTGCTGAACCATTGTTTGATTTGAGTTTATCAAATGTTGCTTCTGTCTCTTGAATTTCCTTGTTCATTAGAATCGTAGAGCACAATCAGCCTAAAGCAGTACTCAGCCAAAACCAGAGGAATTACTTGCACGCAAAATGCAGATTAAAACGAAGACAAATTTTGGACCAGATGAGGTCAGGAAGAATTTGTAAATTCAACTGGCAAATCAGTTGCAGTAACTTACATTGTAAAAATGTTGCCCTCTATCTGGATTGTATGCATCAGGGGATGGAGACTGCCACTTTTGTTAAGTTTTTCCAACTAGGGCTTTTTTGGGGGGGGGGGAGGGGGCATATTTTGTTTGGTTTGGGTTTGTTTGGGTTTTTTTTAATAGGCACAGATTTGTATTTATTTAAATTCAGAATCTAGTTATGAGTTCTTTTTCATTAGGAGAAGGTCTTCAGATAATTAAAAGTTGTAACTGTCAGCTCTTAGAATTCTGTTCAAGTAATTAAAATGCAGCTCTTGCTGTACAGCAATTCCAGAATTTCTGAAATGGAATTTTCATGTATCATGTATCTGCAAACCCAGTGCTTTATTAATACTGATCAGAGCTATAAATACATATTGAGAGATCATATGTAACACCTCCTATGTTTGTGGGTGTATATATTACATGTTGCATAACTGCAGGGGCTTGGTCTGGGGTTAGTTTCTTTCAGAGTTGCTCAGCCTGCTGCTCTCTGCTGTAGCATTACTTGGTCAGGGATGTTTTCTAGAACTTATGTGAAGCTCACAACAAATGTGTCTTGCTGATGCCTGAAGTAACTGTATTAGAAGCTTCTCCTGCATCCTCTGACAGAGTTGCAAGATTCAATTATGCTGCTTTTTTTTTTAAGTATGTACTTTTGTTATCTTAGTAATTTACCTGGGCCCCAGAGCCTTTTTTCCTGAGGAGTATTTCTCCTGTTTACTCTATTGACAACTTTCATACCTTCATACTTCAATGTGCCATTTCACTCCTCTGATGCATCTCTCTTCCAACAGTTTTGGACTGTAGAATCTTTGCACAGAAGCTGCTCAGTGCCTCTCGTTATTGTTGGCTTTCTTGTGCTTCCTGTTTCTCCATCTACCCCATTTTCGAGGGAAGAGGATTCAAACCATGTGCAGGGTTTTAAAGTTTTCTCACCGTGCATTTCTGTGCTGAGGTAATGATGTTCATTATTAATCTTTGAAATATTCCTGTTGCTGCATTTCTTACTAATGCTAAGCATTGAGATTTCCAGTAGCATTGATTCTGTTATCTTTCCTGAGTACCAACAGCTGATCTGGTGCCTACCACATACACATTTATCCATGGATGGTTAGGGTGCCCTCAAGAGCATGTGTTAGGATTCTGTTTTAACAGGGTTTGTGTCAAGGGTCAGTGTAGTATAATGCTTATACTATGTAAGCACTCGCCCTCCAGTTTCCAACACTAGTTCTGTTGTGCTTCATATAACAAAAGTAGCCAGCTGAACTGATTATAATTGTTTTAGGGTGTAGAGTCAGTCGGCTTTATCACAGTATTTTCTGATGTGTTATGTGGAATATAATGCTGAAGCTTGGTGTGTGTTCAACCATGCAGAGGCATATTTAGCACTGTTATTCTGCAGTTTCACAGAACCTTCAAATTGTTATGCATCTTTTTTCAGTATTCAGTATCACTAAGGTTGGAAGAGACCTCAAAGATCATCAAGTCCAACCTGTCACCACAGACCTCATGACTAGAGTAGGGAGGCCACTACTGCCCACTGCAGGCTTGAACTCAAGACCTTCCCATTAAGGGCCTTATGTGCTACCAACTGAGCCACATTTGCAGTTTCTCTCAGGTGCAGATGAAGAAATATCCCCAAGATTTCACTTCTTTTCAATCCAGCAATGCCTTCCTTGGTCACCCTTTTTAACCATTTGTGGAACACAAATTTGTCATGAGATATTTTAGAGGTGGCATGTCTGCTAGAAAAATACACATCCTTAATTTGAACACAATGAATTGATTTCCTGGGTAGGCTTTAAGGTCTTAATTGCACAGCACCTATACAATTTTACTGACTGCTTCATAAAAATACTACTAATAAGTCATTCTAGTTTGCTTCAGACTGCACATTAGGAAGAAATTCTTGACAGTAAGGGTGGTGAGATGCTCAGGTTGCCCAGGCAGGTCGTGGATGATCCCTCCCTAGGGAGCAGTGTTCAAAGCCAGGTTGGATGGGACCTTGAACAACCTAGTCAAGTGGAAGGTGTCTGGCCCACGACAGGGAGTTGGAATTAGATGATCTTTAAGGTCCCTTCCAGCCCAAACCATCCTATGAATTTATTAATTCAATCTGCAGCTGACTTGTCTTCCAAGAATAGCCCTTCAGTACCAGGAGTTTCTCTGTGTGGGAAGGTAAGTTAATGAATACATTTCTCATTCTTCACTATAATATTGAAAGGAATTGAGTTACTTGTTGCTAATGGTACATTGCTACCTTAAAGTACCTTTCCTAAAGTTGTTCTAAAGCTCAATGTACTACATAACAATGAGCTGCTGCTTAAGACATTCACAAGACCACCTACTCTACTAATGTTGATGTTTCATATTCTGTTGTTCTTGCTACCATGTCTTTCTAATGCACTGTAAATCTTCATACTGTTCCTTGGCACATTAAACAGTTTAAAATGCTAGGGTACATTTTATTTAGGTGCCACTAACCTGTGCTGCAGTCAGCTAGCACTCCCACACTCTTCATACTTTGTACTTACCAGGTCTCTGAATTTTCTCTCCTTTTTGCATCCTTTGCTCACCTCAGTGTGGTCATGTATTTCAAGTACCAGAGCTGTTGCCATGCTGGTCTCTTGAGATGAAACTAGTACTGTTAGAAATAGCATTATTCTGGTGTAGGCTGTGCATATTGATGCTTGGGTATGTGAGAGCAGATTCCTTTTATCCTATTTGTAAGTCAGCTTCGTAATCAGTGGTGTAAACTGTGCAGTCCCTTACACAATCATTTTGTGGCCATTCATATCCAAAAGCAGACTATGACAAAATGTTCTCTGTCCCTGTAGAGACAAAGCTCTTGCATATTGGTAATGTCTTGTACTTTTTATCGTTGCTCATTACACTAAAGTTCATGCATTCGTGGGAAAATTCTTCCCTTAGCAGCTCTTTGTTTGTTTTTGCTTTCTTTCTTTGGACTCTTTCCTTTTTGGCAAGTAATGAGATTTCGCCACAGTGCCTTCCTTCAGGGTTATTTTTGTTAGCTCAGGAATCACAATAGTTCTCTAACGTGTGTTTTTCAACATATGCATATAATTTTGCTTTTTAATAAGAGCCAGGCTTACATAATGATAATGTTCGTGTGATTCAGAGATCTGCGTGCAGGGTCTGATCAATCCTTGACAGTAAGGTACATACGCACTACCCCGGGAGGGGAGCAAAAGCGGCCCACTAATTAAGCCTGGCATTGACTGAGGGGGTGGAGTTGTTAGAACAGTTTCTGGTGCTATGGGATGCTCACACATGCACATTCCCACAGGACAAGGGGATTCCTTCCCCTCTTCCGCCCCGCCCGTCTGCAGCAAGATAATGCTCGGCCTCTCCGCTGCAGTGCGGGTACTGCTGAGCTGTGCTGGATACTATAGCTAACAGCCCTCATCCCTTCGGCTTGATAACCCTGACTCCACTCTCCGCCAGGGCGTTTTGGTTTACATCCGGTTCAGGGAGCAACCGGCAGCCGTGGGACCACTTCTACCCATAACGAGTCCCTCTGCAGTATTTAATCGCTGTTGAACTTGGTCGAGGAGGCAAGTTGACGGGAGATGGCTTCTGCTCCGTTTGCCGAAGGATCCGTGACCTTAATTTTGCGCTTTTTTCCCGTCCTGTTCTTACATAGCGTATGGTGCTCTCCTGCCACCTCTCCGGGAGCGCCCCTTCCCCGCGCCGCTGTTGCTCATCCCTGCTCCCCTGGGCTCTAACGGGAGCGTCGCTGCGGCCGGCCCAAGGCTTGGGGACCCCGCGGCGGCGCGGGGAGCGCTGCGGCCCTTCCCCTCCGCCGCGGCGGCTCCTCCCCTTCAAGCACCCGGGGCGGGGCTGCGCTTGCTGCAGGAACCTGCCCGTTAAGAGCTACCTCCCCCCACCGCCACCGCCGAGTAGTGAGCCGCCGCCCGGCGCCGCCATGGTGTCCTGGATCATCTCTCGCCTCGTGGTGTGAGTGCGGGCGGTCAAGGCGAAGGGGGGTGCAGGGCCGCCGCGCAGGGCCCGGCCGCGGCGGGGGCGCCCCGACGTGTTCCGGGGGATGCGACCGCCGCCTGGAGCGGGGCCGCAGCGGTGCCGCCGGTTCTGCCTCGTGGGTCCCCGCGCCTCGGGAAGGGGCGGCTGTAGGACGGTTGCTGTTTCGCAGGCGGCTGCGGCGGTGTACCTGCGGGGCCGCGCAGGCTGCGGCCGCCCGAGCGCGGCCCACGGGTGGTGCCGCGGTGGGGGCGGCCGAGCCCTGCCTGGGGCGGTCGCGGGGGGCCGGCGTCTGATTGGGAGCTTCTGGGGAGGTCCCGGCAGAGGCAGACGGCGGTGAGGGACGCCTGAGGCGCTGAGGGGTCTGTTCTTCTCGCAGGCTGATCTTCGGTACCTTGTACCCCGCGTACTCCTCCTACAAGGCCGTGAAGACGAAAAACGTGAAGGAATACGTGAGTACGGCCCTGCCTGCCGGCACCGCGCCCGCCCTGCCTCTCGGGGCTGCCCTGCAAACTGCAGCCCGGCCCTGAGGCTAGGGCTCGGGCTCCGCAGGGAGGTCGGGTGACCAGGCCCCCTGAGTCCCGGCCCCAGCAGCCTCGGGGGAAGTTGCCGAGGAAGGGAGCTCAATGAAACGGGAGGTTTCGCACCATAAACATGGGTAGTTTCTCCTCGGGAAAAGCTGAGTGAGGAAGGATGAGCAGGCAAACACCGCAGTCTGGAAACATCTGAGTGTCAGGACAAGTTCTTTCTTCTAACTTTATCCTTACTCTCTGTTCTTTTACAGCTTTTCTAGTACTGTTTTTGTTTGAAAAAAAACCCCGGCTGAGTAATCTCCCTTTGTGTCTTTTTACCAACCTTGTTTGTAAAGTGTTTTCTGTTGGTCCTTCATCCTCCTCCCTTTATGGAATCGTTTCCCCTTCTCTGTCTCTGCACTATTTTTACAGTTTAAAACACCAAATGGTTTTTAAGAATGTAGTGTTGTGTCTTGCCTTATTACAGAAGGAGTGTTTTAAGTTGACCAATAGAGACAAGAAAAATTTGGTTTATGGGTGGAACAAGTTTCTGTTTATCTAGAGCAAGGAATAACCTGGTGGAGAAGAGAGGTAACAGGTTATATGTGGGTGAATAGAATGTAACTTGTCAATATTGCTTTGAGGTGCAGCCTGAGACTCTTCATCCTTCTGGCTCTGTTTGCTCTTTACAAAATGAGACCTCCACAATAAGTATCGCAGGATATAGTCCTCTTTTTTTTTTTTGACCCATGCTGCTTCAGTCCCCTAGAATTGCCTAGGCTTTTTGTATGTATTGTCTTAAAAGTCAGTCCACTGGATTTTTGAAGGAGATGCTAGCTGAGGTGAGGGGCCTGCTCGTAGTGCACAGCTTAATAAACCACATCTGGCTGAGGTTTTTGACTTTTTGTTTTTAATACTGGTCTCAGCAGAAAAGTGAAAATTGGAGTATTCTGGAGTCATTAATAACCAATACAGTGTTTTGAGCGACCGTTAGAGATTAACCTTACTAAACTTGGACGTTTAGTAGCAATAATACTAGAAACTAAACCCAAAGCAATAAACACTGAAGAAGCTATCTGAATAATCAATCATATGATCCTGTGATAGCATAGTTACCTTCAAGTTATGTATAAAGTACTATCATAGCACTGTTGTCTTCTCTGATCTTCCTTTTCCTTTCACTTCTCTCTGACCTTCATTTGTTGCATGAAGTGCATATTTTTTGCACCAGGCTTTATTCTGTCTCGTGAGTGAGTGTCTGTCACGGAATGATTGTGTTCCAGTTACAGAATTTACATTGACTTTAAGACAGACTCAGGTTTCAGAATTTTAAATTTTCTTGAGAACTTGAAGGGGGAAAAAAAACCACAACAAACACTTCAGGTTTTAAACCAGCCTATAGCATGCTTGTTCTGGAGCTCAAAGACCCAGTGAATGTGGAGCCTTTCAATTTGTAGGCATTCTTTACAGTTAAAAACTTGCTTATTTCGTGTGTTTAGGCGTATACTCAGCAAGGAAGCACAGTATCTAAACATTGTATTGATCTGGTTTTCTTTGTGTAGATGTTACCTAAATTGCTCTAAGGCTTCCCTAATCTGATGATGAAAAAGAAATGGGATGCAATACTTGAGTATCGTAAAATTGCCTTAGTAACGTTGACTGATCCCCTGGTTGTAAGTCCTGCTAGGGCTGGTGTGGAAAACTGTGGCATTCAGTTTTGGGTTTTGCTTAATGCTTCATTGATGCAGTTTTCTTGATGTAGACAGTTTTGGACTGCTGCAGCAGCAAACTGTCTCCTGCTTTTATTTTCAGTGAAAACACTGAAGTTGGGTCAAGAAAATGTATTTGAAATGATTTCTCCTTGAGAGAACTACATCAGAAGTAAGCATTTAGTTGTCGGGCTGCTATCTGCCCGGTTCACTTATGTTTGGAGGGCTTCCTTCTTCTCAGCAGACAGGGGAAAAAGGATTTTGTTAAACACAGGAAAGGGGGCCAATATCTGTTCTACCAGTTCTTCATGTGAAAACTTGAATGCTGTGCTGCATACTTTCAAAGGGGAGCACTATAGTAAGAGCTTACTGAAACCTAAGAATTCCTCTGTGTTTGTGAGATTAATTCTTTTTTTCTGCAAAACCAAGAATATTCCCCCTTATGTTCTACAGACTTATGTATCTGCCTATTGCTTTTATTATTATTGCCTTCATTTTGCCTGATACTGAAGTAAGGCTTACCAGTGTGTAGTATCCCTGAAATCCCTCACCCAAGGACCCCTGTTTACCACCTTGAATGTGTTATTCACACAAGCTGACTAATGCCACTGCATTGAAGAGTTAAACATTTGTTTCATAGGGTTGCTTTAGAAGTTGGTGAATGCCATCTAGTCCTAAACTGATGATACAAAGAGGAAAAACTGAAAAACCAAAAGGACAGGAGAGCACCATAAAATACAAGCTTTGCTGCTTCCCACTGTGGAAAAAATGGCACAAGAAAGTGGCAATAGTTTGGGCGATGAACCGCCGTCTTCAGAAGCACTGTGTTAAAGGGATCGGAGGCAGTGTAATTTTACTGGGCTCTTTAGAGAGTTTTGGATGGTCTTTCAAGAACAGATGACAAAATTTTCCAACATGTGCAAATTTGGGAGAATATTTGGTTTTGTAACTGTGAGAAGGACTGTCACTAAACTCTTCATGTAACTTTAATAGATGGATTAACATATGGATTCAATATGTGGCATTTCCTTGATTCAGTGTAGTTCTGCTTTCCCGTTCTTGATGACAGTAAGAATGCTAAGATGCTTTGAGCAGAGGTGACCTCCTTTTTCCATTTACCTGCTGCTTACATTTATCTTCTTAACAACATGGAAAACTGGCAGCTTCCTGTGTAAGATACCAACTGCTGTGCTATGGGAAATTTTTGGGTAGCAGTTTTTATAATTCATCTGATTCCTCCTGAGGAACAGTTAGGTCTGTACCTGGGAGACTTATTATTAAGCAGTCAAGTGTAAGCATGTGTTAGGGGAAATTGATTTGTATTTGCTTTGAAAGAATTATTTCCAGAGAAAAGATGTGAGGAGCTAGGGAGATAGTTAATAGACGTACAGATATGCCACCATGGCACCGAGTACACATAGTAACCTTTAGAGAAGAAGAAAAGTTTAATGTGGCATGCTCTTTGCTTTTATACCTCTCCTACCAGGCCTTTATTTAAAAGGAGAATTGCTCTTTGAATTTCTGGGACTAATGATTAAGGCAAAGAAAGAGTTGGAACAAAATGCATTGGGTTTTGGTGGTGGTGTTTTCTTTTTTACCCAATGATCTTCAGAGGTCTCTTCCAACCCTTCCATTCTATGAAAATACAGTGCTACAGTTGAAGCTAAACTTTTGTGTGTGTGTATATAGACATGTATCATAGTGTCAGTCAGGGTTAGAAGGGACCATGAGGATCATCTAGTTCCAACCCCCCTGCCATGGGCAGGGACGCCCCACACACCCCACATGTGTGTGTGTCTCTCTCTATATGTAGAACACAATAATCATAAATTAAAGACTCTAACTTCCTGAAGTGAACCACTTCCTCTTTTCAGCTTATTTGTGACTTTAACACTGTTGCATCACCATACTGCTCCAGGGCATGTATTCATAATTTATCTTTTTAGTGGACATCAATCTTGCATGTTTTCCCAAACTCTAATGTACCATTTGGGGTGTGACCTGCTCCATTCCTGATTATAGATGCTTTCTTGTTGAATTCTTACTGTGTGAAGGTGCCGAGTCATTTTCCCTGAGAAGACATTTTGCTTTTTTCTGGGCTCTGCTGGGTGTCCATTGAGTGACTGCTCTTTTGCAGGTGAAGTGGATGATGTACTGGATTGTGTTTGCCTTTTTCACCACCGCAGAGACACTTACAGACATTGTTCTTTCTTGGTGAGTTCCTTGGCAGCATGGTTTTTCTTGTTGGTTGGTTGGTTGGCTTTAAGAAGAGGGAAGTAATGTTAGGATGCCAAGAACAAACTGCTTCTCCTTCAGGAGTTAGCAATATTTATAAAGGCTGCAGGTTTGTGGATTTGGTGGGTAGTAGCTGCTGTGTTAGCCATGTCATCACCTATACTTGCAAACAATTTGGGTAAATGCACAGCATCTGTAAGAGGATCTTCCATTCATAACAAAAGCTGTTAATGTGGGCTGGTAAAGTTAGAAATGTTGGTCTAAAAGACACTTCTAAAAAGGTAGAAATAAGGGACCAGTCTTGCCCTGCAAGCTTGTTGTGTGGAGGAGCAGATCACATATGTATCTGTGCTCTGAGTGCTGTTCTGCGTGATGAAGTTCTCTTTCGCTAGCAGGGGTGAGGTGGAGTGGAGTCAGGAAGCAGATTCTTAATCTTTTTGGTGCTGTGTGTCATGCTTGGCAATATGGAGGCCTTCAAAAATGACAATTCATTATTACATGTCTTCTTCTGAAGCTTTGGAACAGGGGTATCTTGAGTTTCTTCATTGCTGTAGTTTAAGTTTCCATACATCTCTGAAAGAATACGTGTTGAGAGTTGCATCTTTTAAAGAAGCATGAAGTGGCTACACATGCCTTACAAAAGCGTTCAGCAGTTTTGCCTCTTCCTGCATTAACTCTGAAAAGCAGACAAAGAGCTGAAAAGATGAGAGCTTTGTTCATGTACTTAAAATGGACTGCTGCAAACAGAAGTCTTTCACCGCTAACAGAGCCAGTAGAAAGTTTGTATTTGCTCTTTTCAGTCTCTGTTACTGTGTCTTTCCAGAGACATTATTGGGTAAGGGTAAGAGAAAAGACTTGCATGCTGTCTGCCCTTTTTCATTTACACCAGTCCTCCTTTTGAGTCAGAGTTTCAGAAACTCTGCCACCAGCCTTGGCAGGAACTTGAGATTTATTGAGATACATAGGAAAATGAGGGAGAAACTGATGTATTGTTAGCATCCAGTCTCTGAACAAACTTCAGAATGAGGAGAGTAGCTATCAGATTGTAATTTGGTGTGTTTGCAGGGCTGAGAGATGCCCTGTTTATGGAGTATTCATGGCTATGGATGAAAGACTAAATGAGACTCGAAGAAGGTATGTCCTAGGATTCCAAACAGGGTTCTGCTATTCTGACCTGATATATCAATTCTTTTGTTTCTGAGCCTTTACCTTGCCTTTGCTCTTTCTGCCTGTGCTGCTTTCTGCCAGTTATCTCCACCTGTCTCTGCGCTGATCTTGATTCCAGCTCTCCATCTTTCTCTCTCTGTCTCTTTTTTTTCTTCCCTCTTTCTCTCAGGTTTCCCTTTTATTTCGAGCTGAAAATCGCATTTGTGATTTGGCTGCTCTCCCCTTACACCAAGGGCTCCAGTGTCCTCTACAGGAAGTTTGTGCACCCAACGCTCTCCAATAAGGAGAAGGTACTCGTTTGTTGTTAGAGAATACTGACCTGTCTGGGACCTGACTGACTTCTCATTCAGTTATGCCACAGTAACCCCTGAAATGTGTGAATCATGCTTGTGCTGACATTAGTGGATGTAGAATGATTCTGTCTCTGACAATGATGTCATACTGCAGCTTACTGAAGATTGTAATGTAGCCAGTAGTTTGCCTAATGCTTAGAAAGCATGTTTGGCTAACCCAGTGTCATGAGCTCTTACAGTCACTGTCAGTAGTTAAGCTCTTTGAATCAGGATGGGAGCAGCATGTTCTGTAGCCATGCTGGTTTTTCATGTTGCCAATACAAGCAGCTGTTCTGTTTCAGTTGTTAGCACTTGGAAATAGCAGGCTTTAACTTAAAGTTGCATTTGCAGAAACTGCAGTTAAGTGATCAGTGATCAATGACAGGTGATGATGTAGCCTGGAGAAAAGTGTCCAGATGATGAGCCTTGGGCTTTTAAGGGTGGGAAGACTTTGATCATGTTAGTAAGGAGGAGCTAAATGCTGTGTTCCTCATTGCCTTCCCAGGAAATTGATGAATACATTACTCAGGCTCGTGACAAGAGCTATGAAACCATGATGCGAGTTGGCAAGAGAGGGTTAAACTTTGCTGCCAATGCAGCAGTTACTGCAGCTGCCAAGGTAATGCAACATCTTCTCTAACAGTCAGGAACTTCCCAGCAGTTTAGCTTTATGTGCCAGCAGTTCATGCTGGGGGTCTGTTGGGGATGCTGGTACTTGGTAGCACCAATGTGCTTTTCCTTTCCTCCATTTTGCTCTGCAGTTAACCCTATCCTTTGACTTAAGAGAAGTGGAGGGAGAAGGGAATGAAATTTGCTTTAACCTCTTCCCTGTTAGTCTTGGGATTATGCTTTTCTTTTTCCCCTCTCTGTTTTTTGTGTTTTGTTGGGTTTTGATTTTTCCAGACTACTTTAGTGGGCAATAGGGCACCTTTCTTCTTCTGAATGATCTCATATGAGCTGATCTTCATGAAGGCAAAGTGCTCCTGACCCTAATGTTTGTGTCCTCTTAGGGCCAGGGAGTTTTGTCAGAGAAGCTACGAAGTTTCAGCATGCAGGATCTCACTCTGATCCGGGATGAAGATACTGTGCATATGCGAAGCCATGAGCCACAGCTGCACCCCTCTGGTGGGGGTCTTCTTGAAACCATTGAGGATTCAGGTACACAACACCTCTTCTGGGCCATTGTACAAGGCCTTGTATGGTGAACCAGGAGGGGAGGACTAGACTTTTCATGCACTGGATCTCAGGACTCCCAAGATGCCTGATTATCTGGAAGAAGTTGCATTGTCTTCCCTAGTCCCTTCCCATCTACTAATGTATCTCTGGACCTTTTGTATTGTTATTCTTTGGGATTGTTGACATTTCCCTTTCACAGGGTCCTTCAGGATAGGCCACTTCAGACTTTTTCTCTTTAATTCCTTAGCTTCCTGTTACTCCTCGGGAGAGGAGAGCGGTGTGACACAGAGGTCTAACGGAACTCTGTCGGAGACTAGGACGGACCCATCAGATGAAGATGCAGGAGACAAACTTCCTAAACGCACCCAGAGTCTCAAAACTCCTAAGAAGGTGTTGAAAACTGAGGTGAGCTGCTGTGTGAATTTTTCCCATCACAGAAACTGATTTGTGAGCTTTGTTGGAAGTCTCTGGCTTCACAGTCTCGTTGCATTTAAAAGCTTTGTTGGGCTCAGTCTTTGCTAGTTGAGTTCAGTGTCAGAGGGCTTCCTGTCTACTTGCAATACTAGTCTCTAGCTTTTGTATCTTTATTGTGCCTCTAAGCCTCTGTCATAAGCTAGGACCCAGCTTTGCTTTCATTCAGGTTTTTTGTTGAAAGGCAGAGCATTAAATATTTTTAACATTTTGTTGACTGTATTATCTCTCTCTTGTCTGTTACAGTCTGAATATATAATACTGTTGTGACATTTATCCCTGAGACAGCCACTTTCTCCTCATCTAAAATGCAACAGTTCTGTACTCTCTTAGGCCTTCCTGGACTTCTGCATATTGGATATGAGAAAAATGTAATTTACCCCTGCCCACCACCTGCTGCCCTGCCTGCTTTCCCCTGCCCTGGGCTTTTGTCTTGAAGTTTGGTTAACTAGTCATTGTTGAGATGTCCTCTCTGTATGTCCATGTGATGATCCAGGATGGGACATGAGTTGCCTGGAATCTTATTATTAAAGCAAACCTTGCAGGAAAAGAAATACAGTTGTGTCCAAGAGCCATTTTAGCTTCACAGTCTGGAGAATATGTTTTTTGAAGTACTGCTTTCCAGATTTTGACTCTTACTTGAATGTTTATTATGGATTGATTTGCATTTGATGAATTGCTTCTCCCTTTTCATGAAGTTGAGATCCTGTTTGCTTGATTCAGCTTGGACTCCTAATTTTATTCCTTATTTCTGTGTAAGATGAAGAGTGCTATATGGCTACTTACATTGTCAGGCTTTCCAAGCTAAATATTAAATAATTTGGAGGAGAGTAATTTGGAGTTGTACTGTTAACCTGATTTTACAGTGTGCAGGACACTTTTGCATGTGATTAAGTACTCTTTGAAACAGAATCTAAGAATAATTGAGGTTGGAGGGGACCTCTGGAGATCATCTAGTTCAACCTTTCTGCTCAAGCAAGGCTATCTAGAACCATGTCCAGACTGCTTTTGAGTATCTCCAGGGATGGACATGCATATCTAAACATGCATTTTAAATCAGCCTGGATCTTTTTTTGAATTCCCAAGGCTTACTTCTGAGCTGACCCCTCTGCATTTTTTCTCTAGCATATTAGACAGGAGCAGCAAAACAAAAAAAATGGTTTCCAAGCTTCCTCCTGAGGAGTTTTTAAAGTGAAATCATGACAAGACAGTAATGACTCTTCTATGCTGTTAACTGAACGGAGAAATTCCAGTAAAGCCCTTTGCAGCTTGATCAGGTTTTATGCTCCCCGTGTTTGGGTCTTTGGTTCAGATGTGGGACTTGTAGGAGGACATTCACTTGAGATCTCCTGTGACTGTCTGAAAGTGCTGAATGCATCATAGATCATAAATGTGCTCTTCTGGCTAGTATCTAGAAAGACTGTAGTGAAGTGTGCACACTTGTTCATAATGTTTCTCCCTCTTTCAGAGAGCAGCATTTGGGGTGACAGTCAAGAGGCAGAAAAGTTCTAGCAGTGAAGTGTTATGTGCACGTCACCAGTTAGAAATATCACTATGTCTCCTCTTCTGCTGAGACAGTTGACTTTGATTTTATTATCACACTTGTCCTGTTTTAGAATGTATTCCTCTCCTGGTTGCTGTTTGGATATGCTCAGGAGGGATTTATTTTACTAACCCAAAACAAATGGAAAGGTTAAACAGCCTTTTTGAAACGATGGGTGACGTCAGTAGGGCCATCCTGTTGTGGTTGTTTTGACCCGTTTTCACTCTGCATTCTTACATCTCCCTGTTAGACATTGAGGTGTTAAAGTAAACTGAGCTGTGATTCATTGTTTCCTTTCTCCCCAGCTTCCAGTAAGAAGTGTGAAAGCCCGTCCTAAGAAGAAAGCTGCAGGCTCTCTTGCTTCTGGCGAGTCATCCTAAGGAGACCTTCCCCTTCCCCAGCACCTGTCTGTGTCCCGGGATTTGCCTGTCACTTTCGAGGGGAAACTCCCCAAAGGAAGGGAGCTGAGATTCATGTACATAACAGATACTGCTTTGTAGAGCTCATTCCAAGGCAAGGGGGAGGCTGGGATTCAGAAAATGGAGTAGAGGATACATGTCCTCAGGAATTTTCTCCTTTTCATCTCTCTGTTGGAGGGAATGCTGATATGTCTGTACATAGCCTGTTGCTTTGGAATTCCCACTGTATAACCCTAGTTGGGGACAATCTTTGCTGGAAGAACTGACTAGGGTTAGAGACATCCATTGCACAGAAGCTGGAACAATATTAGATACTGGAGTTCCACAGGGGTGGGTGGCTCCCTAAAATGTCTTACCTTGCTCTGGGTATTCTTCTGCAGCTGTGTGTTGTTAAGAAGTGCCCACCATGATTCATCCTCCTTAAGAATGGACCATACCTGTCATGTCCATCCCCTTTGAGAAGGTGACTGAAATAATGTATGCTGTGTGCTTTTGAACATAAAGGACTAGCTCATGGGAATATGCTGGATTCCCATTACTAGTACTGGAAGATGAAGAGATTGGGGTTTATGTCTTCTGGAAGGTGATGATTGAAAAACTGAGTAATGAAGAAAATGCACTGTTATGTGCATGTGTAATGAAGTAGATACAGGTATCTGCAAGAGTTAACCATTAAAAAGGAAAGTTTGGTATCTGGGAGGTTTTGGCTTATTTTGAAGCTGCTTGAATTTTATTTTGGGTTCTGTTGTTCTATTTGAATCCTCTGAGAGCATCAGAGTGAGATGAGTGCCATGTAGTGGGAAAAGTTGGCAAGGAGACTGTTGCTTTGCTGTTTAGTGATTGAACTCCATGTCATCCTGATGCTTATTATCGTGCACAGATTCTTCCGTTGTAGCAGATGACAGGGCAAAACCTGGCTCAATATAATCTTCAGGCATACTTGAGAATTTTAGAAGCCTTTATCACTCAATTTTAGGAGATCCAGTCCTCAGACCACGAGAACTGATGAATAGCTGTTATACAAATTCCACTAATCCAGCATTCCATTTATGGAAGAATAAAAGGCAGGGAGTATTGTGATACTGTGATTCATCAGTCCTCTTGCTTTATCCTGCTGCACAAAGTTTCTGTCTGTTTGCCACATTTATCAGTGTCCTGAGACTCAAGTGGTAACGCTTGGAAGAGAACTGCATTGAATGCAAAGTGTGAATTGTAGGGGTGAAATTGCAGTGCTGCAGGAAGATTTGCGTCATGCCGAGCTGTACGGGATTCTGATCTGTTGAGTGTTGTTGAGGGGAGATCACCTGTAGCCATGCCAACACAGTTAATGGGAATTTGAGATCAGTAGGATTCCTGTTTAGATCTCTAATAGAGGAGCACTGTTACAGGCATGGTTGTCTGGGTCTTGATGGTCTTAATCTTGGTCTTAATCTAATGTTTTCAAAGGAACCTGGTTCCTCTTTCCCTACTAAAGACCGTTCTTAGGTCTAGGTGCAGCTGTTTCTGTTTGCCCACATTTTTTGGTGTCACATTTCTGAAATTACAGTGGATTCTTCACAGACCCCAGCATTTTGCTCTTGATAATATATTGAAGCACTTCTGCAAGTAATGTTCCACAAGAGCAGCCCTTGAAAAGTCTGTGAAGTTGAAGTTTAGAACTGAAGTTTTTCTTGTTGCTCATTGCTTTGATGGCACATTAGGAATTGTCTCATTATGTCAGGAAAGCAGTTAAGTTAGTTTGATTTGTAGATTCTGAAATTTGAAGCCTGGACAGCCCATGTCAGAAACTTGCATCCTATCCACAAGGCCTTAGCCAGAGGAGGCCAGTAGAAAATCCTAGATTTGGCTTTGCATTTTGAGCTTCATGAAGAAAACCAAGTATTTCATAACCTTTTATCAGCAAGCATTGTGTGCATATCTCACTAGCACGTGCAAAGTCACGTCCTGGAGTAGGAATTCTTTATTTCCAAAGGAAATTCCTCTCTCCACAGAAGGGATAAAAATCTTTACTAATTATGTAGAAGATTTAGTTATTATGAAGAGTTACTGTCCTAGATTTTAACTGTACTGAATAGGGTAGAAGCATTATTTTCTAAACCAGGCATCTCTCTGGTCACATTTCTTGAAATGGTTTGGGGTTGTTTGGTTTGATTTCTTTGTTGTTGTTGAGTTTTGTTTGGGTTGTTTTGTTGTTTTGGTTTTTTCTCTTTAACTGAACATTTCCATAGCTAACCACTGGCTGTTTTTTGGAAGCCAAGGCTCGGTTAGTTTCCCCTTTTGCTGATCTTCATGCCCTGTCCTTGTGGTTTTGTTGCAGTAATGCTGGATTACCCTGTTTTCTGACAGACTTTGCAGAATGTTTTCTAGAATCAGTTCATTTACAGTAACTCTTCCTGCTTTGAAGCACAGGAAGAATTCCTGAAGCCTGTGTTTTGGCATTTGGATTTACCTTTGTCTTTCTGAGCTAGGTCCTATGCTAAGTGTCTTTTATTTAGTGTTGATGGTTGATGTCATTAGCCTATAGGTAAGTACAGGTCAGTCATACTCTGGCTTTTATTGTACAGGGGAGTTAAATGACTTGTGGTTGCAAGAGAGGGTCTGGAGTAGAGTTGTCAGGGATTATTACCTAGTGTGCAACCTGAAGCTGATGTCAAGCAGCAGAACTTACCCAGAGCAAGAACAATCTCTTAGCATGGATGCTGTTTTCTTCTTCCAGTACAAATGTGACTGCTAGATTGTGCTCTGCTTGATCAAAGCCTCTGCAGATCTGCCGACCACCCACATGATCTCTTAGTGAGTTTCTAGATGTAGCTCTGCATTGGTTGGTGTGGTCTTACATAGAAATTCTCTTGCAAAGGGG
Source organism: Dryobates pubescens (assembly GCF_014839835.1). NCBI lineage: Eukaryota > Metazoa > Chordata > Aves > Piciformes > Picidae > Dryobates > Dryobates pubescens. The sequence continues at coordinate 14,212,870 of NC_071627.1, forward strand.
AATGCTGAATGTGCTGTTTTGAGAAAATGCTTTTATCAGCTGGGCAGTGTTTGCAGCAGGAAATGCTGGAATGTAGTTTCTCTTCAGTATCATCTGTGGGCTTCATTGTGCAATTAAACAGTGAAATCTTCCCCTAGCAGTTGAACCTCTTGTGTTCAGTGTTTATACCCCTTTGCTAATATGCCTGGGCACAGAGAGAGAATGAAACCTCAAGCTGGGTGGAGAGGTGGTAGTACTTGTGTATCAAACTTGGTGTGCCTAAAAATGGTCTTAAAATTCCTCTACCACGAGATACCAAGTGAAGCCATGACTGCCTTTTGGAAAGAAATGTTGTACTTTTCATGCTTCATAACACTGTGAGTCAGTGTTCTGCTGCTGGAAAAGAAAACAGTGAAATGCAGTTTCCTTTCTCAGAAACATAATGATTTGCTGCATAGAACAGAACAAAAGTTTTCTTGGTCAGCAGTATCCTTCATACTGGGCAAGAAACAGGAAAATACAGAGACTGCTGCCAGGTTGTAAACCTTGCACTTGAACTAAACCTCTTGATTTCTTACTGTTCTTCACCAATTTTCTGATTCTGCAGGCTTATGTTTCTGAGTCTGAGGGCTCTGATTTCTTTTAGACTAGATTAACTTCCCTGGTGGGTAGAGGGTGTGCTAGAGAGAGAGGTGCTGATGTTCTTAAAATTGCAAAGCTTTTTTTCTGGAGCAGCTGCCCTTTCCTCCATTTTAGTAATGGGAGTTCCATTCATTGTCTTTTTGCAGTGCTGGGCTTTCTTCCTATATATCCCTCTTGGAAACAGGACTCCCTCACACTACACAGTTAAGTCATTTCTGCCTTGCAAAGCAAGGTTTCTAGAGGACCCTGACTTTCCAGAACTTGTTCTTTTTTCTTCACTATCTTAATCAGCAGGAAATATAGTGCCTTAGGAGGGAAAAGGGCTGACTATGGAATACTCTGCTGATCCCATGATTTGTACATAGCATTGTATCAAGGAGGCTTGCATGGTAACTGGGAAGTGTATGCTGGAGAGCAGCCATTGAATGGAGCAGAAATGCTTATGCTGTATGGGGATGAGCTTTAGTGTAACAAGGGTTCCTGGGCAGGTATCATCTGGAATTTGGCACTATTAGAAGGCACTACAGAGGTTACTCAGTGTTAGGTTATTTATAGGTACTGTTAAGAAGGCTACAGGCTTCAGAAGAGGTCTTAAGAAGGTGTGGGGAGTAACTTGTGGGAACAGTTGGTTCAAACAGAAAAGGAAGATAGTAAACCTGCACAGCTGCTAAGAACCTGTCTTGTGAGATAGAATTAAGAGTGGAAAATGAGCTGTGTACAGTAGAGAGTTCTCCAGCAAGTACTGTTGACTTTCTGATCCTCAAGCAACACTACTCTACAGATTACAGCCTGATTTCTCTCTTGCTACACCTCTTACTCTGTGTCTTGCCTCTAAGATGAACTTGAGCTACATGCTTTGGGATTCTTGAATCTTTTATCACTTCAGTATGAAAAAGTTTGAATTTTACCTCAGCCAGCAGTTAATCTGCAGGGAGGACCAGGTGAATATCAAGTACCTCACATCACTTTGTAGTAGATGTGTTTATGCTGTGGAAGCACCAGCCAGGAGCTCCAGAGGATGCCTTCATCTGGAGAATTACCTACATACACCCCTTCCAAAGCCTACGTTTCTGGCTGAACCAAATGCTGGACGTTGCTATGTTTGTATGCACAGCTGTCTGCAGAATCCTGACCTTCAATGTCAGAATTGCCAGTGCTGGAGTCAAAATACTATGAAGTGAAAAGAAACTGTGTCAAATTGAATTCTTTTTCTTTTCCCTTTTTTTTTCTCCCCTGCAGTTTTGCAGCTCAGTTGAGGTTCATACCCGCCTTGGGAGCAAACTGTTACTTCCTTGTTCTGTTTCTTGGCTTCTATCTTTCATAAGCCAGTTATGTTTCTTATCTTTTCTTCTTTTAAGCAAGGGGCTACTTGCTTTTTGCTGACTGTGGAGACATGAAAAGTACTGTCTTCTAGAGCTGAAATTTACCCCATTTCCATTATTAAATCCTATGACCTAGAATCATACAGTGACTTGTACAACAAGACCTACAGCTGGATTCCCAGGTGGAATCTGAGCATCTCTTGCCAGTAGCGTAGTTTGATGTATTTCCCTTTCCTTGCAGTGGGTTCTGGCTGAAATATCCACATGCAGACCCTTTGGACTAGAGCATTCTGTCTCTGCTCAGCCAAATAATGCTAGAAGTAACACTTTTGGGAAGGCTGCAAAAGTGAGTGAACTCTGAAGGAGCAAGAGTTCAAGTGATCTGTGATAGAAAACTGCCTGAAACTATCCAAGAGCTTTGCAGCAGAAGTAGAAATGCATTGCTAGAGTGACTGACCAAAGATGGAAACAGTCCTCTTCTTTATGGCAGTTCAGGAAGCACAGTCAGGCTGGATTACAAGCATATAAAATTTTTACATACAAGGGAACTTGTTTTAAAACCATAATTAATGCTTAGTAACTTACCACAAAGAAAGCAAGTTGAATTTGTTTCGTGATTTGTAAAATTAGGAGGTAAATCATCCTGATCATCATGCAATACAAATCTTTTGGGTTCATGCTGCTGCTTTTCTGGGAAAGCACTGAGTTGACAGACTCCTCACTTTTGACTCCTCTGTTAGATTATTTCTCAAATGTTGTGGATGCCACAGAGATAAATTAAATGTTTGTTTTGGCATGTGACCAGAAATCCATGTCTAAATTCAGGCATCCTGAGCTATGTATGACACAGGGTTGGCAGAATGGAAGCCCAATAAGAAAATCATAGAGTGGCTCAGGTTGAAAGGGGCCTTAGAGATTACCTACTGCAACATCCGTGCCATGGCCAGGGACATCTCTGAACTAGACTCAGCTGCTCAAGGCCTCATCCAGCCTGGCCTTAAACACCTCCAGGGAGGGGGCATCCCCAACCTCCTTGGGCAGCCTATTCCAGCGTCCCACCACCCTCATACTGAAGAACTTCTTAAGATCCAGTCTGAAGCTACTCTCCCTCAACTTAAAACCATTCCCTTCCTGTCCTTCCAGCCTTCTGATAGGATCCCTTCAGGCATTGGAAGGCAGCTGTGAAGTCCTCCTGGAGTCTTTTCTAGCCTGAACAACTCCAGCTCCTTCAGCCTATCCGGCTCCCTCAGCATATCCTAAAGATAGCTGAAGGACCTTCCTTGGAGTTCAGAAGCTAAAAGACTATGTAGTGATGCTTGGTTTTGATTCAACGTTTTCCTGTTAGCACAGTGCTGACTAAAGGCTGTAAGGGACAGGGAGGGCTGCAACTTGGTTTTTGTCCACCAGAGGGCAGAAGCACAACATCCGACCGCTGTAGGTGAACCAGCCGCAGAGACTTAGTCTGGTACCAGCTGAACTACGACAGGTTGAACATCAATACTTGCTCTATATGAGTGAAGGTCCTGCTTAAAATGTGGGTGGAGGCCGGGGGAGGAACAAACTGAGGCTCTTTTGGAGAAGTAGGAAGCAATACTGCAGTTAACCCCTGACTAAAAAGGCTGTTTAACCTTGCTGGGCTTTCTAATTGAGTCCCTTTCCAGTGAGGCTTGCTGAGACAACAGTGTTAGCAAATAACTGCCCTCGAATCTTTTTCTTATCTGTGCAAACCATTTTCTAGCTGCAGAAAGCAGCTCTGTAAATGGCAAAGTACATGATTTATTCCCTCCCTTTTGCAATTAGCCAATTTCTGTGTATTTGTTCATTCAGCAGTGCTGTCCTAATTTATACTCTGAATTTTGTAATATTTCCTGGTAAGAATAAGTAGTTTCTTTCAATTTGATCTATATTCTGTGAAAGGAGAAGCAATTTTCATCTAAAAATACAGATGTATCTAACAGTAATTTGTGACCATGGCAACAGTTAACATTCTGAAGAACAGGCAGGTTCTATGCTTCTTTCTTTCCCCCCCCCACCCCCTTCTTTTTATTACTTCCTTTTTCTTCTTACTTTTTTTTTCCCCCACATAATTTCTTGGTCTTTTTTCATTTCGTCAGCAACCTAATTAACAGTGCAAGCATTTCAGGAGAGAAACAAACAAACAAACAAAGCCACTGGCTTTTTCTTTCTTAATCATACAAGAGATCTTTGCATTGCCTCTTAAGATTTTCATTAAAAGTTGATGAAGTACCAGCTGGATGAGCAAACAGTGAAGTGGATAAAAACCTAGCTGAATGAGGGTGGTGATCAGTTCTAGGAAGTCTGAGGGCAGTAGCTAGCAGCATGCCCCAGGGCTCAATACTGGGCCTAGTCCTGTTTAACATCTTCATTAATAACCTGAGTGATGGGGCAAAGTGTACCCTTATCGAGTTTGCTGATAACACCGTTGAACAGGGAGGAGTGGCTGATAGAGAGTCATAGAATCATTAAGGCTGGAAAGGACCTTTATGATATGCCAGAATATTGTGCAGGAAGCAGCAAGAGCTACATAGACTATCTGACCCTGCATCTCAAAAATATTTGGAAATCCTAATAGGAACATAATGAGATTGAGATTCTTTCTGAGGTCTTTGGTCTGGAGACTTACAGACTGAAGGAAGGTCCAGGACATATCAGAAGTAGAATTTAGACTAGGGCTGGGGATTTTTCATTGTCAGACTTCAGGGGAAATATAAAAAAAGGGGGGGAGGGGGAAAGGAATGTTTCTGTTATATTTTTCCATCCTATGATCAGAGTTGAATAGCCAACCTGCTTTCAGGCAGGTGCCTAATTTCAGCTGCAAGTTGTAGGTTGCCCTGATGTAGTTGAGACCCCAAGAGCATGTATTACATTAGAAGAATGTAATTGATGTATTTTGAGTGAGGTAGGAGTGGACACTCAGGACTAAGCTTTGTACTTAGTGAATGGCTATCTCTGCCAGCATGAAGCTCTACTAGAATCACTTAATGTTGATTTAATGAAGAAATGTGCTAGATAGGAGTTTAGCCAAAGCCCAAGTCACAGAATTTTCCAAGCTTGCTTTTTCCTAGTTCTTATTGGGGAAACTAATAACTGACTAGACACTACAACATTGCTGCTATTACTAATTTGGGGCAATGAATGTCTTGCATTAAAACCAAACTGCATTTAAAAGACAATTTTTGTGAAAGCCAGCTGTGGTGACCATTCTGTAGTTGACACAGGAAGATAATAGCTGATCAGTGGAGCCACTATTACTGCTCAAAGGCCATTACCTCAGAAAAGGGAGAACAGAAACTCAGCCCAAACTGAGTCCAGTTTCCTGTCTCTGATACTGTTCAGTCTATTTGATGACAGTGGGCAGTCTGGAACTAGCACGTGGTTTGGAAAAGGTTTTTCCCGCCTCTGTCTTGTTTTCACCCATCCTCTGAAACACAGATGTTAAATGACTGGGTTACTGGGGGGTTTGGAGAGAGGGAGTTGGAATTCTTTCACTAGAATTTTGTAGAGTCATTCAAAGTTTGATCACCTGCTGCAGTATAATGACTTCAGTGTAGAAACCTTAAGGCATCCTAATCCCATGCTGTGCTTGCTTTGCTACCTAGCCTCTTTCTAGGTATCTTTCTACATTCTCATTAGCAAACATCATTACAGAACATTGTTTTTTATCTCTTTGATATCTTTTTGCTCTCGTTTATTTTCTCCTGTTTCAAAGGACATTGTTGTTTTCCTTCCATTTCTCCCTGCAGTATGACACAAAAGGTTTTCTCGGTGCGGATGTGCTTTCATTCCACAGGGTGGCAGCTAATCCTTATTTCCCTTCTCTGTTATTTTGACGTTTCTGCTGGAAGCAGCTTTCCTGGCCAAGTTCCCCTCTGAGGCATAGGGGTCATGAACCTGTGAATACAGCCCTTTTGCTGGAGTAAAAAAACAGTATTTGGGAAAGCTGTGTCTGTTCAGGCTGTATCTACTTGCTGAAGATTGTAATAGCTGACAAGACAAAAAGACTAAACTAAACACCAAACCCCACCCCACAAACAAACCATCACCCAAGGACTAGATTTTGAATATTACATATTGCTACTGTTCTGTGTGAGTCTTTGTAAGTGGTGCTGCAAGCATAGCTGAACACAAATATATGGTGGCACCTCTAGACAAAAGTTGTTCGTCTAGTTATTGATTTGGGTGGGGAGAAGATAGCTTCTGGAAGTTATTTATTCACTTACTACTTCCAGCTTATTTTGGCAGATAAGTATCTTGGATAATTGGAATTGCAAACTCCCATGTGTCATTAGAATAGGTTTAGAGGTTTATGAGTTGCAGGTACATCTTTTTGTTGTTGTTACTGAGTTTACACAGTTTCTTCCCACTCCCTGCCCTAGTTTCTTATTATTGATGCCTGTGAATATTTTTCATTAAAAGGCTACTGTTTTGTTATCTTCTCAAACTGTGCTCTTAAATTGTTTTAATTTCTCTTCATGTCTTCCTCATGTGTTTGGTCTTCCACCTTTCCCTCCTCTCCTTTGTTGAATAAAGATATGAAAATGAATACTGAGTCCTGGTATTTCTGTGGTGTAACAACGAAGGCAACTTCTGAGAATCTGATTTGTCCTGGTTTGTTGGGGTTTTTTTGTCTTAGGTGTTGCATCTCAGGTTGTGTCCACTTCTCATATGTTAATGAGGACTTGAATTCATATTGTAAGTGTATTTGTTACATGGCCCTGTTGCTTCTACAGGTACAGATCAGTATAGAATCAAATACTCTGATTGTCCTGTATCTGGGAGACATAACCTGAATTGCAACTGAAAATAACTTGCATTTAAAAGCGGTTGAATATGCAGGGTTAGAGAATTGTGAATATCTGTTTCTGGGTGCAGAAGCATTAATGTTTAGTCAGTACTACAGAGCTACTGAACCTAGGCATGGAATACTAGATTGGTGAGAAAGTAATTGCAATCATGTTGGGCAGGTAGCAAGAACTCAGCTTACTGAAAAGTCTGTGGTGCAGACAGACACAGAGTGTGTGCAATTTAAGAAGGATACTGAGATACTCAAATGTGCCCAGAGAAGGGCAAGGAGGCTAGTGTGAGAGGTCTTGAGCACAGGCCCTATGAGGAGAGGCTGAGGGAGCTGGGGTTGTTTAGCCTGCAGAAGAAAAGGCTCAGGGGAAACCTTGCTGCTCTCTACAACTACCTGAAAGGAGGTTGTAGCCGGGAGGGGTTTGGTCTCTTCTCCCAGGCAACCAGCACCAGAACAAGAGGACACAGTCTCAAGCTGCACCAGGGGAAGTTTAGGCTCGAGGTGAGGAGAAAGTTCTTCACAGAGAGAGTTGTTAGCCATTGGAATGTGCTGCCCAGGGAGGTGGTGGAGTTGCCATCCCTGGAGGTGTTCAAGAGGGGATTGGATGTGGCACTTGGTGCCATGGTTTAGTAGTCAAGAGGTCTTGGGTGATAGGTTGGACTTGATGATCTCTGAGGTCTTTTCCAAGCTTATTGATTCTATGAAATCATAAGAAAAATACGGACTATGAGAAGAATTTCCTGCAGTTGTCAACAGCTGGTCCTCCACAGGCCCTGCTAGCGCATAAAGTGGGTAGTCAGCACTAGCAGTTGCAGTGACTGGGGTAAAAGAGGTGTTCAGCTAACAGGCTTCTACTGCTATCTTCCTGCTTGGTGTGTTGGACAGTACTGGGGTCTCAAGCTGATGGACTGTGGTTTCCAGCTGGAACTTAGTAACAGCAGTAATGGACTGAGTCTCCGGTTTTGGTGAGAGTTGCAAATCCTTTTGACTTTGAAATTCAGCCTTGCTCTTTTTTCCCCCTCAGGTGTAGTTTCCCTCTGGGACTCTTGTGTAGGTGGAGCCTTTCTCTTTCCCCCCCTCTTGCTGTCAGTTTTTCCTGCCAATGCTATGAATGTCAAACCTGCCAGCCTTATGCCTCTGTGGATGTCTTGATGAAGGAGGCTGATTTGCAGCTGCTTCTCTTTCAGCCAGCTCAGAGCTGACAGTCCCAACCCCAGCAGGCAGAAGCTGAAAGCTTTATAGAGTAAATAGAAAGTGCTTTTCTGTACTTCTCTGTATATGCAAAAAAATGTATTATGTGCTTATTTTACTCCCTGTATGTCTGTGACATTTCACATCCCCACTTTTCCCAGAGGACAAGTGTCTATTCATGTATTCATTATACACTCAAATAGGGTATAACAGATCCTGACCTATGCAGAATGGTTACAGGAGCAGTTAATGAATTGCACAGGTTTGGACTTTGAGTTTGCCTGTTTGTTAGAATTGGCAGCTCTTGAATTTTAACTTCTCTTCCTGGGCTATCAGGCTCCAATGTAAAGTATCTCTGATTGTGAGTTGTGGGTAAGAGGTTAGAGATGGTTGGCAAGCAGCTTAATATGCTAGTACGGCAATGGAGATAATCCCTTTGGAGCCCAGAGATTATCATCTGGTCATCAGCATTCATCCTGGTTTACAGTGTTGAGTCACTAGAGCTGTCATCATTTAATTATGTGGATAACCATGAAGCTTTGAAACAAAATTCTGCCCATTCAGTAGGAGTTCTGTGCAGTTCTCATAAGCCTGACTTCCCATGCAGTGGGAGTACACTTACCTGTTTGGAGCTGATGTGCTTTTTCTTCTGCTGGTTATTTGGTGGGGGGATGGGCTGCATTCTTCCTAGCATATAGGAACCGTTAGAATTGTCTCTAAATCATAAATGTCATTTGGCTACATAAAACAGGGATGAAAATGAAAGCAAGGATACAGAGCAATGAGGTGAGTATGATCTATTTGTGCTTCTGCCTTTGATTTCACATGTCAAATCAGCTGTCATGTTCTTTCTAATGGATCGTGCTACAGGCAATGATCAGTGAAACACTTAAGGTTCATTTTGGAGCCTCTTAATATTGGCTGTAAGTGGCAGTATGAGGGGTACAACAGTGTATCCATGGTGGTTTATCCTTAAGAACATATATTAATAGTTATACTACATATAATTTTGCCCAGTCATTTGGTTGCTTTTTATCTAATCTCTTTCAGTTTGTTTGTTTGTGTGTACTTAGTGAAAAGCTTTTCTTGGACAGTGTTATGTGAGTGCAGACACTTTTGAAGTGGGTGCCTGTAAAGAAAAGGATCAGGGTTTCTACAAGAGAAATTAATTATTTCAGAGAATATCTGCACCAACCCTCCAAACAGGTTTTGGCCAAGTTTGTGTATTAGTGAATTACAGGTGAAGGGGGCCAAAACTTCCAGCTTCTTAGCACCAAAGAAATGTTGTCATTCTGAACTCCAGTAAAGCTGGAACAGTGAAACCTTGTACTAACAATGAACAAATAAACACAGATTTTTAGTTCAAACTTTATTCCCTTAATCAAAATAAATTCTTTAGCACACAAGCTAAATAACTGTGATTATATGTATCAAAACCCAATTTTCCTGTTAGACAGTACAGGAGCAATGTTGTTCCGGTAGGAATTCAAACATGCTGTTGCTATGGAGCTTCTGCCATCATCATAGTAAATGACAGTGCAAATGCTGCCACACTCTGCTTGCAGGAAAAGCTGTCATCATCGCAGAATGCTAGAGCTTGGAAGGGACCTCCGGAGATCGAGTCCAATCCCCCTGCCAAAGCAGGATCACGTAGGGCAGGCCACACAGGAACACATCCTGGCAGATTTTGAAAGTCTCCAGAGAAGGAATTTCCACAACCTCTCTGGGCAGTCTGCTCCAGTGCTCCTTTGCCCTGACTGTAAAAAGCATCTCCTCTGGTTGAGGTGGAACTTCCTTGTGTTGTGGCTCATTATTCCTTGTCTTGTCACTGGGCACCACTGAAAAGAGCCTGGCACCTTCATCCTGACACCTACCCCTCAGATATTTATAGACATAGATAAGATCCCCCTTTCAGCCTTCTCTTCTCCAGACTAAACAGCCCTGGCTCTCTGTCTTTCTTCATAGCAGAGGTGTTCAAGTCCCTAAATCATTCTTGTAGCTCTCCATTGGACTCTCCAGCAGATCCCTGTCTCTCTTGAACTGGGGAGCCCAGAACTGGACACAGTATTCCAAGTGCGCATTGCTGCCCCATGGATAACTTGATGGCCCCTAGGGCTCCAAGGTATTTCTCCATGGAGCTGCTTTCCAGTCTATACTGGTTTCTGGTGTTATTCCTCCCCTGATACTGGTCTCTGCACTTGTCCTTATTGAATTTTATGAGGTTTGCCTTCACCCAGCTCTTAAACAGGAGAAACAGTCCCACCAAATTAAGCTGGATTCTTTTCAGCCAACTCCTGTGCTAGGATTTCTGGTAGATTTCCATGCAGTAAGAAAGCAAAAGGGAGAAGCAGGGAAGCAAAATCTTATTAACCAGCACATAGATACAGCAAAGAGGAGCATACACTGACTGGCAGAAGTCACTGCACACAGATGTACACACACCTGTGGCTGAAGAAAACATGCTGAAAGGAAAATGTTAAACACTTAGGACGATGACAGCTGGATGTGGCCTGCTTACATTGACACAAAATGGAAAAGAACTAACTCAATATGTTGTTTAGTTTCAGTTACTCATTTAATTCTGGTTTAGTGCTGGCATTCCTGTAGCACATGCATCTCAGATGGATTTGTGGACATAAAAGCTGATGATTTACTAATATACTAATATACTAATATACTAATACTAATATACTAATACTAAACCTTTAAATGTCATCTTATAAAGTACTCTCTGCTTTGAACTTTGTGCATTTTGCCTGAGTCTGGTTTTGTTACAGAAGTATTCAGCAGTGAACACAGACTCCTCAAAAAGCAGAGTGACTTCTTCCCACAGGTGAGGTTATGTAAATGAAAATCACAGAATGATCTTTTCTTGCTCCCATAATATGTATCAAATACTGATCCCATGATTTCTTACTGCTGAGTACATCATGTTTTCTGGAGTTCTTTCCACAGGCTGGGGTCAGAGTGGCCGAAGAGCTGCCAAACAGAAAGGGACCTGGGGATACCGATTGACAGCTGGCTCAACATGAGCCAGCAGTGTACCCAGGTGGCCAAGAAGGCAAATGGCATCCTGGCCTGCATCAAGAATAGTGTGGCCAGCAGAAGCAGGGAAGTTATTGTGCCCCTGTACTCAGCACTGGTTAGGCCACACCTTGAGTACTGTGTCCAGTTCTGGGCCTCTCAGTTTAAGAAGGATATTGAGACACTTGAATGTGTCCAGAGAAGGGCAACGAGGCTGGGGAGAGGCCTCGAGCACAAGCCCTATGAGGAGAAGGCTGAGGGAGATGGGATTGTTTAGCCTGAAGAAGAGGAGGCTCAGGGGAGACCTTATTGCTCTCTACAACTACCTGAAAGTCTCAGGCTGTGCCAGGGGAAGTTTGGACTCAAGGTGAGGAGAAATTTCATCACAGAGGGAGTTGTTAGCTGTTGGAATGTGCTGCCCAGGGAGGTGGTGGAGTCACCATCCCTGGAGGTGTTCAAGAGGGGATTGGACATGGCACTTGGTGCCATGGTTTAGTCATGGGGTCTGTGGTGACAGGTTGGACTTGATGATCTTTGAGGTCTCTTCCAACCTTATCGATTCTATGATCCAAGACATTGTTTCTTCTTGGAAGATAGCATTTTCAAATTACCTTTTTATACTTTCTTCTTCTTCCTTTTTTTTTAATCATTTATTGCCATGATTTTTCTTTAACCCTCTGATGATGCCATCCTATATCCCTGAAATCAAACAGAATGTAGCAGTTAGGTATTGTAGATTTCTTGGATATGAAAACCAATGCTCATCAGCTTTTATGATGCATCTTAACTTGCATGAATTACGGATTTATTATATGATTCAATAGTGACTCTGAAGTGTATCAGGTTTTAAGATACTCAGTTATTTTTCAGCAACACTTCCATTATCTTTGTAGGTCTTTCTCAACATAATTGGTATCTCAGAAAATTAAAAGTCTGGGTCTATAATTAAATGTGGTAAAAGTTCTTAATAAAACTGCTCTGTTCCTTTCCCTTTGAAATTGCCTGTGAGGGAGATTAAAGTATGTCATTTCATAGTTTATCATCGAAAGGCTTAGGTTGGAAGGGACCTTAGAGATCATCTACTCCAACATCCCTGCCACAGGCAGGGATGCCTCTCAGCTAAATTAGCTGCTCAAGGCCTCATCTGGCTTGGCCTTTAACACCCCCAAGGAGGAGGCATTGACAACCTCCCTGGGCAGCTTATTCCAGAGTCTCACCACCCTTGTACTGAAGAACTTTTCTTAAGATCCAGTCTAAACCTACTCTTCTCAGCTTCATGATCTTAACAGACAAAGAAGCAGGCCATGTGGGAAGCATGTTCATAAGATCCTTGATTGCTAGTTGCCAGTGGATCTGATGATTTCTGCTGGTTTTGTCCCAGTTCTGTTTGGGTGTGAATTGAAGGATTCCTTGTAGCAGAATCACTTACACACAGTACACATACTGGTGTATTTCCTGTCTATAGGCCTGTGAGGATAGTTGCTGGATTTTGAGAGGTATGCTGAGGCATTCATTTTCTTGAAACTGGTCTTTTCCTTTGAATTTTTGGTGAGACCAGTCTCCAAGCTCCACAGTGTTGTGAGAACCAAAATCAGCCTGTGGTTTAATAGTTGCTTTGAGACTTGCAGTTCTTTCACGTGTCTGTTCTGCCAGTTACTAGCGAAAGCTAAACACAGCTTTTTCCTTGCCACAGTTTCATGAAAGAAATCAGATAAGGAATAAAGTTCATCAGACTGACCTTACATAGATCTTAATTGATGACTCCTTTAGCTTGAGTGTTACTCATTATGCATCTTTAAAGCTGGCTATTTCTTTTTCCAACCACAGGGGAAAAAAAAAGACTTAAACATGGAGGATACATTTCACACTGCTCTCGAAAATGCAGCTCCCTCTTTCTAGTGGGCTGCCTAATACATTGTGCTGTGAAATTTCCATCCTTCCCCTTGTTATTGCACACAAAGCAATTATTTTTAGTTTAGCTTGACAGGCTAGTAAAAGGAAGCCATTTGAGAAGTGAGGAGGGATGAAGTTTTGTAGAAAATCCAAGCAGCTCTGCACTGAATCATCAATCTCAAGAGAATGGAGACATTCCATAGAAATGTCACACAGGCCTTCTGGCATATTAATGAGGAAGCAGCAATGAGCTTTTAGTCAAGCTGATTGCAGAGTTCTTGCTCAGCCTGGGATAAAACCTCTTTAGCATTCAGTAATAGAACAGTTTAAGCAAACCGAAGATCAGAATAAAGACACAGTCCAGATTTGGCCAATTTCAGTCATGAGGAGGACAGGACCCTTGCCTCTAGTGATAGGTCTGTATTGTGGTTTAGTTTGTTACAACCAAACTTCTTTCCTTACCTTTTATAAGCTGGGCTTAATAAACCCCGTAAGTCTACCACTGTTATGACTACTGTAAGACTTTTCCTGTCAGGAGATGGTGATTTTTTTAACTTGCTGTATACTTAAACATTGGTTTATTGGTTTATAAACTAAAGTAATTTTTTCCTTCATTATTTTGTTCTTTGAAGCAAGACCTGTGCTTTATTTTGGATTTTTTTTTTGGGGGGGGGGGCACAGATCAACCTTTGGAAATAAACAAAAGCTAAATAATATCTGGGAACAATAACATGCTGTGAGGTAGGGCAGGAGATTAGCTAGCTAAAATGGCTGTAACATTTATTTTTCAGTGTACCTAAAATGTTCTTGAAGGCAATGCAAAAAAACCCCCTTCTGTTCATGTGCTGTTGAATATCTAAAAATAAAAGTCAGGAATGCAAATGGGAAGGTTAAGAGAGTGAATGCAGTACAGCCACACTGTATTTCCTCCTGTTCTACTACTTTAACAGTACAAGAGGAGGTATTGTTAAATTCTTATATAATATGGAAATTAATTCCCTGGGCTTACTCTGGGAATAAGAGAAAGTGAATTTCTCTCCTTTTGTCTCTAAATACATAGGAGTTTTTAACACTGGAATTGCTAATTTGTGGAATTCTTTGCTGCAACACATGTAAAATTAAGGAGTTTTCAGAGTCCACTTGAAGTATTTGATTTGCTTTATAGCATACTTGATAATTCACAGTCAAAACATTATGGATAATTATAAAGCAAAAACAGTTTCAGGAAACAATGGCTGCTTTTCCTTCCCTTCTTTTCCCAACCCACTTGCAGTTGCAAAAATTCTGGAAGCAATGTTAGCCAGACCAGGCCCAAGACATGGGCCAGGCCCAAGAAATTTCCTGTTGCTCCTATAGCAAAGTTCAAACCTTCCCCCACCTCCCCCCCCCCAAAAAAAAAAAAAAAATCAAGACACAACTGCTGAGTTACCTCAGCTATGTGGTGTGGTCAACCCAGATTCGTATTTCTGATGGTGAGCCTTTCCTGGCTCATAGACAAAATATGGAATATTCCAAACAAAACTCCTGCTCTGGCTCCGTGGCACCAAAGGTCGGCTTAAGCAGTATTCCTTGCATTTAATGAGATCCAGTTCCTCAGATAGTAGTGAAGTCCTTTGCTGACATCATGATGTAGTTGTCATGGTTACAAAAGCACTAGCTGCTAAATACAAAGTTATCAGAAAAAAAAAGAAAATGGAGGAAATCAATGTCCGAGCAGAGAAGACGGCTGGGAGAAATGGAATGGGAAGAGCAGCTGGGGAGTTAAGCAGGAAATAAAAGCAGGAGGGAAGACAGTTCAAAGGCAGATATCCAGTGATGGGTGACCCAGGGGCAGACCCTGTGAGAACTTGATGTGCTTATGTTTGTAATTAACAAAAAGCCTTCTGAGAAGTCTGGTCCCTTTGGGGTTACTGTCTTTGAAGCCTTGCATGTCATATCCTAGGACAGAATGATGGAAGAGGAAGGTATGTTCTGATAGGGAAAAGTGGGCAGTGACTTTCCTGCCAGATAATCCGGTCGGTAACATAGGTGAATTAAAATAGAGCTCAGTATATGATGTGGGAAAGGAGACATGCATAGGGTGCTTCCACCTGTGTGCCACCTCCTATTGTTGACATTTTGCCCAAGCTCCGTTTGAGATCAGTGCTTTCCAAGATGTAGCCTTTACGTACTGTGCCCTAGTTTGGGGATGTAAAGATTCAGATAAATTGATGAACGCTAATTCAAACTGTTCTTCTGACAAAAAGTGCTGAAAAGAGCATCTGAGATAATAGAGTGAGCCTGATAGCCTCATAGTGATTCTCTGAACAAGTGGTTTGGGATCTTCAACTAATTCCTGCAGTAGGATGGGAAATTAGGTTTCCATGGATACTGAGCCAGAAGCAGCACTGACACACATAGAAAATGCAAGCTTAGTTTCACTACAGCTTGCTTCCTAAGGAAAGTTCTTTCCCCCTTCCTCCCCACCCCCCTGCCACCACACTCTATTCTGTATCTTTAAAGGAAAAGAAGCAAATGGGCATTTGAGGAATGGGTGAAATAACACAATACTATCCCCTTACCTAGAAACTGCTCAAGAAATGCAAGAGAGATGCACAATTTTAAGGTACAATTATGGCTAAAACAAAGTACACTAAAACTGGAGGAGGAGAAAGGCTGTCGTTTATTGAACTTCTAGCAATCACTGCAGATGACAGCAAGGCCTCTGGAAAGGCAGATTTAAAACCAAGGATATAGTCGAGGAGAGTGTCTATTCTAGTGCAGAGCTGTAGGTGTTTACAACATTGCTGGTGTTCACCTAGGTGATTGCAGCAATATGTACATCAGCACTCATGAAAGCAAACTGGGGTGGGGGGGAATACCTGCCAGTTAAAAAAAAAAGCCAAATTAGAGTTCTTTCTCATAAGTTAGCTGCCAGGCATAGTGATAGGTGATGGACTCGTTTAAAAACATGTAAGATAAGTGAGAGGAAGAAAGGTATTTGGCAGTACGTGCATTTTAAAAGCTCTTTCATGTCAAAGTAGTACCTAGCACTACATTTTTAATTGCCATAGAGTAAAAATGTGGGGAAACTCACCATCTTATTCACTCCATGTACCAGTCCATCAAATACAGGCTGAACACTGGTGACATCCATGAGGAAAGGTTGTATAACTGAGAATGTTTCCAAATAATACAATCATCAATGCTTGATCTCTGACCTGTTGCTCCTACTCAAGAAACCCATGCGATATGTATTCTTATCAATCTTCATTCAAACTTTCATGAAACTCTCCCACTGAGGTGTTTAAGATAGGATTTATACATCCCATCCAGCTCCACAGGCAAACCATGTTTGTTTGGGGAAGAGCAAAAAATTAAGAAGAAAAAAAATGCTATTTTTAAAACTTGAAGGGAACTGCTCTTTAAGTGGCAGACTTAATCTCTTAAGAAATGCATCCAGGAACTTTAAACGGATTAAAAAGTGATTCCTCCTCTTTTTAGGTATTACAAAAAGACATAGGATTCCCATATGGTTAAGACCATTATTAGCTGGGTTATGCACTTGGCACAGCTCCATGGCTGTCCTCACTTCAGAGTTGTTACTTGCTCTGCAGATCACTGTGGGCCCAAGCACAGTTCAGGCAAGTCATGCAGCCCAGGGACTGGTCTCTCTAACAGCCTGGGCAAATCCATCTGGTTTCCTTTAGAGGGAGAACAGAGGGTTCAGATGGACTCTCCAGAGGGAAGAGGGACCTTGGCGTAGTTTATTTGCCAGAGTGACTGCGGCTGTTGTGATCACTGCATGGTGTTCTGCAGTTTGCTGCTGCCTTTAACCGTGACAGGATGAGCAGGTGCTTTTTACCGTCCCAGGATGAGGTAGTGTAGGGGGGGGGGGGTGTGTATGAATGCACCTACAACACCTGAGGAAGCCAACTAGTGGAAAAGAAAAAACACCTGTGCACAAGCAAAAAGCAAGGGGCCATTTACAGACAAAAGTGCATGTGAGAGGGTACTATGTCTGTGGGTTGCTGTTGTGAAGTGAAAACCAATTAATTGCCTCTGCAGGATGAGGTAGAATCTCCCTTCACTACTATGATTTAGTTATCAGCCAGTCACCCACGATAAAATTCCCACTTCCTGAATTCTTATTATAGGCTGGAGAGAACAGGAGATAGACTGCTGTAATAACACAACCATCTTTTCAAGCTGCTTCCTATCCAGCACTGCAGTGGAAAAAAATCACCCAAACAAACAAGACCTGAACAAACCAAAAGAACCAAACAGATCATCAGAGGAGTAAACTGCCATCCTTGTATAACATCATGAGGATGCAGCAGTGAGTTGTTTTTGTTCTTAGTGAACCATCCCAGCAAGAGGGAGAGTATTCTGCATAGATATTCCAGGTGAAGGAGAAAAGCATAATAGTTAAGAGCTCACAGTTATTTCCGTGATGAATTACTAGTGTTTTGCTGCCTAACTTCCAAACCTTTTGCAGTCAGGCTGAATCACAGTACTTCAGTATTTGCATGACAGACAGTAATTGTCCTCATTGCAGCTCCCATTTGTTATGTTATTTAAAAATAAATGCTGCAGACTTGCCTTATCCTGGCTGTAATTTAGAAAGGTGCTCAAGTACACACTTCAGTTTGAGCATGTGAATTGATACATTACTAGGCCATGTCCTGAAGATCTGAGAATGCAAAAAACCCACCATGACTAATTTTATACCTAAAATCACACACATCCAAGGATTCTGCTGCATTGGGATCCCACTTTTCAAATGATGCCACACAAAACTTGTAGGTTTATTACAGTGCTTGGCCAGAGGTGTCATGACAGGGCCAGCCTCTTCACTAATGCCCAGTGATAGGGCAAGGGGCAGTAGACACAAACTGGAACACAAGCTCCATCTCAACAAAAACTCCTTTGCTAGGAGGGTGCTGGAGCAGGCTGCCCAGAGCTTGTGGAGTTTCCCTCTATGGAGACTTTTCAAAACCTGCCTGGATGCATTACTGTGTGACCTGCCCTAGGTGAAAATGCTTTGGCAGGGGAATTGGACTCCATAATCTCCAGAGGTGGTCCCTTCCAACCCCTAACATTCTGTGATTCTGTGAATGTCATGAATGGGAACTCCAGCATCACAGCTACCCATGAAAGTACTTGCAGCGCTTCTTCTACCCCTTCTGATCACTGTCCATTTGTACCTGACTTCATTTATGGCAGCCCAAGATGGAAAGAACTATTAGATTCCTGTAGGATGCAAGGCTTGCAGTGACTTGGAAGAGGACCAAACATGATGACAAATAATAAAAATGGGCAACAGGAGCTTTAGTTCTACAGTGATCTATTGTGATGCTTTTCATCTTATGTTTTGTCTGTTGGACTGACTGTGCTGAACCTTTATGTCCTCCTCTTAGGCACTGGGGGGAATGTATGAATACTTTAAGCAGTGTATAACAACTCATTGCAATGACACAACCTTTAGAGGCTTTTGAAGTCTTATTTAATCATGCATCCCAAATGAAATATTTTTAAAGGATTTATTTAAATTGGAGCATAAAAGCCTGAGGGGAAAAGCCTTAGCGGCCTTAGATTTCTGAGGAACATTGGTGACGTCACCATTCTGGTCAGCTGTAATGTCTGAGAGATCAAGAAGAATAATCAACCAACCAACCTGATTCTTACACAATCCCTGTTCTATTTAACGTTTGTAGACCACGCCCAGCTCCTGCAGTGATCACAGGGAAGAGTTCCCTCTTGTGGATAGAGAATCCTGCTGCAGACAAGGGATGTGACACTTCGGAGCTGGTTACGGAACGAAGAGTCACCAGAATGGGATAAAAATTTTGCAGCAAACGTGGGGACCTCTATCTAGGTCATTAGAGTAAAGCCATGCATTCAAAGAGTGCTGCTAAAATCTCCTTCTCATTCCTCACAGGGCTGAAAAAGGGTGCTTAAATTTGTTTGGTTGGGTTGGTTGGTTGGTTTTTTCCCCCCCATTTTAAAGTATGAGTGCATTTGCATCTGCATTTCTATCTGTGCTAGACTTTTATTGTAATGAATATAACGCCACAGAAAGCAAAAATAATGATAAGTTTAAAACATCTGTAGAATGTCCTACAGTACAATACATTAAAATACCACAGCTTTTAAAGTCGGATGGCTTGGTTCTGAGCAATTGAGAGGGAAGAAACAACACTGCAACATTTCTTTAAAAGGCTGAAACACCTTCTCTTGTTTCTAACTCTTCGGGTTTATAGACTAATACAACATAATAATCAGGCAATGATAAAATTAGAGAATAAGAACACTTTTTAAAGGGGTATCTATGTAAACATGTTTTCCTGCATGGAATATTAAAAACAGTACCCAGGGGAAATAGAGAAAACAGAAGGAGCTAATTGGAGGCTTAGGATAAAGGCAATCAAGAGCTAGTGAGGCACCTAGAGAAATTATTGTTGCTGTTATTATTACACATTCAAGCAAAACCTGCTAGGCATTTACAGAGAGGGATCCAACTCATTAAGGACAAGTATAGAAATGAGGTACAGTAAATTGGCTTCTGCAGGTCCTGCTCTGCTCCACTGACAACAGTGAGAATCTCAGTTTCTGATTTACTCAAGATGTCTAGTTTTCTACAGTGTTAGCAGAAAAAGTCAAGTTCTGCTACTGTCCCCTAACAGGGCTCCAAAATGTGAGAAGTGGGTGGAAATCAGAGACTAGCTGTAATCATTATGTATGGAACTTCTCACATCCTTCAGCAGAGATTTGAATTTGTTTTTAAAAAATTGAAAGCACCAAATAACCAAGTAGAGCTTTGGCCTAGTGTACTGACATTTGAAAACGACTAAGATTTCTCTCTATAAAAAGTGAGTAGCAAAGAACAGATGTGTATTAGCTGCCATTGAGTGACACAAGTTGCAAGTGAGAGCTTTCTACATTATTTTTTTTCCTAGAGGCATTGCTTGGCTGCAGCCCTTAACTGAATCTAGAGTGGGAGGTGCGGGAGGCACTGCATGGTAGTACTGACAAGACACCTAACTGTAGCAGGTGAATTAAAAAGCAAAAGAGGAGTGCCTGGCGCCCGAGGAGTGCAGCCTCGCTTTGCGCATTCCGGGGGGCGAGGCCGAAAGGCGTGTGTATGCTGTGGACAGGGATATGTACCCCTGCCCGGACCTGGGCCATGCGCGGAGCGAGAGCTTGCGAGCAGGGCCGGCCAGGAGATTGTGCCTTAGGTACGAGGGCGCCTGTGGTTCCCCTCCATCTCTGCAGCGGAGGGAGAGCCGGCCGCGACAAAGCACGGAGCAGCGGGCGTCATCGAGCCAGGACTCCGGCCAGCTCCGCGCAACAGACGAGCAGGACTCGAACGGATCGGGCCCGCCGGAGCACAGAGCTGCAGTGGCCCCAGCGGAGCCCCCGGCGAGGCCCGCGCCGCGGCATAAGCCCAGCTGTTGCTCCCGGCGCCGCCCCCGGAGCTCCGCGCATTGCGGGGAAGCCCTGGCCGCCGCGCACGCGCTCTACGGCCGCACTGCGTCGCCGGTGCCGTCTGGCCCGGCGCCAGGGGAGCCCCGCGGCGCGCCGGCAGCGAGGCCGCCCGGGCGGGGCGGGGGCCGCGTCGAGCGCTTATTTATAGCGCAGGAGGCTCCCTCTGGCCCGGGAAGTCCTTTCCCGCGGCTTCACGCTGTGCGTCTTGCCTCGGGCGAGGAGCCCGGGTTCCCGGCCCCTCTGTGCGCGGTTCTTGGTTCCGTGCGGAGCCAGTACTGGGAGCAGCCCGTATCTGCGAGGAAGGCAGGCGGGAAGGGGCCGCGGCTGTGTCAGGGGACAACCCTAAAGGTGCGAGCGCAGAGTCCCGAGCACTGGCACTTTTCGTCGTGCCGAAGTCAAGGGCGGCTGCGGCCGTACGGTGCTCGAGGCTCTGGCTTGAGCGGTGGCTCGTTCTCCTCTGCGGGAGAGAGGCGCATACAGCTTGAGTCTGGCGCTGCGGGTAGAGCTCCATGGCTCTCTGCTGGAGCGAGTAGAGCAAGGCGGTCTCGGCAGGCCTCCGGAGTCCCAGAGATTCCCCTTTTTCTGGAACAGGCAGCCCCCGCTTGGGGCGCGCTGCCAGCGCCCAGAAAACTCCTTCGCTCGGAGGCTGCCGAGCGCGCAGCGCCGCTGACCGTGAGCCGCCGACGCGCAGTCCCTCTGCAGAGACTGTGGGGAGGGTAGTGCTGCGAGCAGAGCAGACAAGGCGGGTGCGAGTGAGAGCTTTGCGGCCGTGAGGCTCTGCCGGGCGCTCCCCGAGACGGCCGTGCCCGGGCAGCAGCCTTGCGCCGCCGTGGCACGGGGCCTCCGCGCGCTCCCGCGGCACGGGGGCGGGCGCGCGTCCCAGTAGCAACCTGGCTCCTGCGCCTGGGCTCCCCGCTCCCCCACCTCCGTTCCCGGGGCCGGAATCGCCAAATAAGGAGCGGGAAGCCTCCGCCGGAACCAAGACTTATAAGGTTGTTTCCTAATATGGAAAGTGCGGCGGGGGCTTCCGGCGGGCTGGCCGGGGAAGGGGCGGGGGCCGGGGACCCCGCGCTCTGGGGCCGGCAGCGCTGCGGTAGCGCTGCGGCGGCGCTGCCAATGGCGGGGCACAGGCCCGCAACGGGCGCGGGGCTCCCAGCCCGGGGCATGCGAGGCCCCCAAGGCCTGGCTTTCCCCGGTGCCAGGCTCTGACGCCAGGCGGGGTCCTCCAGCCCGCATCCATATAAGGGCTTCCTGCTTTCCATATATGGCCATGTACGTCAGGGCTTGGGGCGGGCTGCGGCCGGTGGGACCCCATATATAGAGGCGGTTCTGGGGCGGGCGGGGAGCCGAGCGCTTCCAGCGGGCAGAGCCGGGGGAGCCCCGGGCGGGCGGGCGGGGAGACGACCACTTTCAGCGGGCAGCGCCGGGGCGACCGCGGCGCAGGGCACGCAGCAGGCGACGGCCGCTTCTCCACAGCCGGCCCGTCCGCCGGGCCTGCGGCGGCAGCGCCACCACCCGTCAGAGCCCGAGCCCGGCGCCCTCATGGCCGCGGCGAAGGCAGAGATGCAGCTGCTGCCCCCGCTGCAGATCTCCGACCCCTTCGGCGCTTTCCCGCACTCGCCCCCCGCCATGGATACTCACTATCCCAAGCTGGAGGAGATGATGCTGCTTAGCGGCGGTGGCCCGCAGTTCCTTGCCCCACCCGGGGCGCCCGAGAGCGCGGGCTTCGGCGCCGCCGGGGAGCCCGGGGAGCAGCACTTCGAGCACCTCGCCGCAGGTAAGCGCACTGGCCTCGCCTGTGCGGGCGGGAGTCCCGGTCTACTGCGGGGGCAGCGGCGCCTGCGGGGACTCCGCGCTGCAGCGGTGCTCCTGTCCCAGCGGCTGCGCGGGGGGATTCTCCTGTGTGCGTCAGCGGCCCCGAGCTAGCTGCTGCTGGAGAGCTGCCAGTGGCGCTGCAATATGTGACGCTCAATTATTAATTAACCAGAAGCAAGGATCTGGGGCTGCGCTGTGTGGGGATGGCTTGCGAAGTACTGGCAACAACTGCTGGAAGTAATCACTATTTATTTCTTTTTAGACACTTTTCCCGAGATCTCTCTGAACAACGAGAAAACCCTGCCAGAAACCAGCTACCCCAACCAAACAACGCGACTGCCACCAATAACATACACGGGGCGCTTCTCCCTAGAGCCGGCCCCCAACAGTAGCAACACCTTATGGCCAGAACCCCTTTTCAGCCTCGTCAGTGGGCTGGTGGGCATGGCTAATGCACCTCCCACCTCTACGCCTTCTTCATCATCGCCATCCTCTTCTTCGCAGAGCCCCCCTCTGAGCTGTTCTGTCCAAGCCAGTGAGACCAGTCCAATTTATTCAGCTGCACCAACTTTTCCCAATTCCAATTCTGACATTTTCCCTGAACCGCAGACCCAGTCCTTTCCCAACCCCTCTGGAGCCCCCATCCAATATCCACCTCCAGCTTATCCAACTGCTAAAACCAACTTTCAGGTGCCAATGATCCCGGATTACCTGTTTCCTCAGCAACAGGGTGAGCTCAGTCTTGTTCCAGCTGATCAGAAGCCCTTCCCAGCCCTTGAGACCAGAGCACAGCAGCCTTCCCTCACGCCACTGTCCACTATTAAAGCGTTTGCTACTCAGACTGGCTCCCAAGAATTGAAGACTCTCAACACTAACTATCAGTCCCAGCTGATCAAGCCCAGCAGGATGAGGAAATACCCAAACCGTCCCAGCAAGACCCCTCCTCATGAGCGACCCTATGCTTGCCCAGTGGAATCCTGTGACCGGAGGTTCTCGCGGTCCGATGAGCTAACGCGGCACATCCGCATCCACACGGGACAGAAACCTTTCCAGTGCCGCATCTGCATGCGGAATTTCAGTAGGAGCGACCACTTGACAACGCACATCCGCACACACACAGGAGAGAAGCCATTTGCCTGTGACATTTGTGGCAGAAAGTTTGCCAGAAGTGATGAGAGGAAGAGACACACTAAAATCCACCTTAGGCAGAAGGACAAGAAAGTGGAGAAGGCAGCTCCGGTCTCAACCGCTTCCCCAGTTCCTGCCTACTCATCTTCTGTGACTACATCATACCCTTCCTCCATTGCCACCACTTACCCCTCTCCAGTGCGCACAGTGTATTCTTCCCCTGCTCCCTCTTCATATCCCTCCCCTGCACACACCACATTCCCATCTCCTTCTATAGCAACCACATACCCATCTGGCACTGCCACTTTTCAGACCCAAGTGGCCACCTCCTTTTCATCTCCAGGGGTCACCAACAATTTCAGCTCACAGGTGACCTCAGCACTTTCAGACATGACATCAGCCTTTTCTCCAAGGACAATTGAGATATGCTGAGATTACCTTCTGGAACAGGAGAATTCACCTTTTTCATTGGTGTTATCAGACATGGAGTCTCCAACTACTCCCCCGACATCATGCGTTGCAAGGCTATTTAACTTTTCTTTAAACTTCAGCTGCCTGAAACAACTGCCATTTAAGTTTTCCACCTCTGTCGAATGACTTAATTTGCATGGACTGTGGATATAAGTTCAGTATATTTTCCCCCCGTAAACAATAGTCTTTTATTAGGAAGAAAGGACTTTTGATTAAGTATATAGCTGATGTAAATTGTACATGTGCCATGGTTTTGCTTTCCTTTAGGTACTATTGATGTGACAAATCTTTGCATATCCATATTGTATTATTTGGAGTTTGCAGGGCCATATTTTGTAAATGTTAATTCTGTTTCAGTGACAATGCTACAATAAGTTTCAAACTTCTTTGGGAACAGCACTTACTGTATTTGAGCATGTTAGAGTGATGCTATGTAAATATCACCTGATGAGACACTCACATGTGGCAGAAGTTTTGTTTTTAAAGTTACAAGTCTTGGTGCCTTTTTGTGAAGCCTTGCTGACGTCATGCATATGTGTGAACAGATGCTTTGCATCTTGCCTTAAAGTGAAAGGGATGTTACTCAAGAATGTAAAGGAGAGCAGGGAATGGGTGGGGAGGGGAGCATGAGAAAGCCCTGGGGGATGGAATGTAAGCAAAAAAAAAATCCCCACACCTCTCAAAGTCTATTTTTGTTACCAAAATGTAAATTTATATATATATATATATATATATATATTCAGGAGTTGGAATGTTGTAGTTACCTACTGAGTAGGCAGCAATTTTTGTATGTTATGAACATGCAGTTCATTATTTTGTGGTTTATTTTTACTTTGTAATTGTGTTTGTTAAAATGAAAGTGACTGTTTGGCTTCTGAACACATTGAATGCGCTTTCCTGCCAATGGGATATTTGGTGTACAATACCCTTCAGAAAAAAAAAATAATAAAAAAAAATACCAAATCATGTGAGTTCCACACTTTCCTTTAAGCTGCTGCACAGAAAGACTGTGCTGCAGCAACCCTGACTCCTTGTGTGGCTGGTAAGTAGCAACTGGGGCTTGTGTCCTAGAGAAACACCCACTTGGGGAGGAGGGTAGACTAATCGTTCTTAAGTCCAGTTGCTTGCAAAGACATGGATGGAGTACACCTGTTCCTGCATTAGGTGCATCAACTGCTCTTTTGTAGTAGTCCTGATTGCTGCTTTCTGGCTTCTCCAGAAGCATGCAAGTTAATCTTAGGAAGAAAAGCAATTCTCCTAGTTTTGAAAATAAGATTTGAAAATTAGAAACTCAATTGTGTGTTCACAGGTAGTCAGAAATCTTACTGGATGGCAAGAGAATAGAGCAGTTTCTAGCCTGGAAATCCAATAAGCTGAGTTCGAATGGCTGTCTGACAGAAAGTAGCTTTGCTCAGTTGAGAGCTCTCACAAATTCCTCCTTGACACAACACAAGGCATAGAAAGGCATGGGCCTGATAACATTCAGTAGAGATGTTTACAGGAGGAAAGCACTTCTTTACATGGTCCCTTGAAATATGTTTCGGGGGCACGTGAACTCTTTGCAAAGTGCAGAGGAGTTTGCATCCATGAGAACTGGTGGTGCAGGCACAGAGGGTTCTGATGCCAGTCCTTTCAGGTGGTCTCTCTACAAATCATTGTTGTTTAGGATTGTGAGGGGCTGAAATGCAGATACAGGCCTTGATGAATCCCAGTCTGTTGTGTCTGAGACAGGACTGTCCTCAGCGGGTTGGGACAAGCTGTGGGTAAGGGCATGTGCTGCATTGTCTCTCTGCTGGTTTGTGCCTGCAGTGCCGGGTGCGGTCTGCAGGCTGTTAACAGTGACTTTGCAGCTGGCCCTGCTGGGCCTTTTCAGAGAAAAACACTAGCTCTTTTCAGCCCAAGGGGTTGCGGCCTCTAGCCAAGGCAGATTGACTAGGCAAGCTGAATATGTGGGTTCACACTGTCTGAGCATGTAACTCATGTCAGAAGCCATAGAATCCACTTATGGGAGATGAGACAATGAACAACGGCCTTCAAATATGATGCTTCAAAGAAGGAAGCAAATTATGTAAAGCTAACCACAACTTTTTTCCCACCTCCAGTTTCCAAAGTCAACAGCAATGTAAACACTTGGGAGTTGGCCCAAGCCCATTCTGATCTGTGGGCACTGCTCTGTTCAGATGTTTAGAATAGAATAGTTCAACTGGAAGGGACCTAGGCTCTACACAACTATCATCCAATTCAACTGCCTGACCACTTCAGGGCTGATCAAAAGCTGAAGCATGTTATCAAGAGCATTGTCCAAATGCCTCTTAAACACTGTCAGGCATGGGGCACTGAGCACCTCTCTAGGGAGCCTCCCATTTGATGACCCTCTTGGAAAAGAAATGTTTCCTAACGTCAACAAAGTACGTCCTCTGATGCAAGGCCTCTCTAGCTCAAAGAAACACTGGTCTTACACGCCCCAGGATTCCTCTGCTTTGTGATAGAAGATTCTTTCAACTTGTGGAGGTCTCCAGAAACCCACCTCAACCGTCTCCCTGCCTTCCAAGTCACCTTAGGTCTTCTCTGGAAGGTGCTGCAGTTTCCCTTTAAACAGAAGAATTCTGGCTTCCCACAGCTCTATTGGTCACAGGCATTCCATAGGTAGCAGTGATATCCAGAGGCACTGAATCAGGTCTGTAGGGCGACTGTTAGCCTCATGTTAACTCTGACTCAAAAATAGAGTAGTGCAAGCCAGTGGTTCTGAGGGCAGGGCTCAGCACCTATGCATTGTAGCTTGCCTGTAGCAGCCTGCAAGGTGGCAGATCCACTTTCTGTCCAGCCTGGGGGGACCAGCTGTCTGAATTGCATCTCAGCTACCCAGTACCAGAGTCTCTGGTTTGGGGGAAAAAAGAAAAAAAGAAAGTAATAACTATTGACATGTGCCAAATGAGGCTACTTTAATGCAGATCCCCTTTGGTATAATTTCCTATAAAGTGCTCCTAATTTAAGATTTGGCATTTGCCTTCCCTGTTATGACCTAAAGAAAACACATAGAATCTTCTCTCACTCTTTTCATGTCCTTCATCCCTCAAAAGGATGCAGATTTCAGGGTAGACAAAGCATTGACTGCACATTTCCTGCACGATCTTTTTCTTTGCTGTTGGTCCGAAGAAGCCAGGACTTTTGATTCTTAAAAATGTTGTTCCTGGTCTAACTGGGTCTCAAGGAAGCTGTTGCCAAGGAGTCAGCAGGTGCTGCCCCTGGCCGGGGAACCCCCTCACCTCCCTTGCAAATGGAGGCCCAAAGCCGCGCCGGAAGCGCAGCGCGGCGGTACGGCAAGCGAAGGCCTCTCTTCTTTTCGCTGTCAGAAGGTCTGTGTGCCTGAACTGAAGCTCAGCTGTTTGTGATTTACAGCCTAGCCTCAGAGCTGGCGACGAGCGACAGGCAGGGCCCCGCGTCACCACTGGCGCGGACCCAGCTGGGCTCGGGGAGCACCGCGGGGACACGCCGCGCCGGCTCGCGCCGCGCCGGGAGCGCGCCGGCGGGCGGGGCCCCGTCACAAGCCAAGGGGCGGCCAAGGCCGAGCGGAAACGGCGCTCCCGCGGCGGCCGGAACCGCGCTCACCAAATTTGGCGTTTCCGCAGCGCCTTTTATGGAACTTCCGCGGCCCAAAAAAGGCGTTTCCTGCTCTCGCTTTCCCGGGGCTGCGCTGCGGAGCTGACCCTTTTCCTTCCTCTGGGTGTCCTGGCAGGCCCCTCGCTGGGGAAGGGTCCGCGCCCCGCACTAGCTACGCGCGGCCCAGCTGGCGGCTGCGGGCAAGGGAAACCTCTCCTTCGCCCAGGCTCCGGCGGCGCGCCCAGGGCCTTTTGGCACGTTCCCTGGCGGCGCGGCCTCGGCTGGCCGCGGCTGTGTGATGCCGTCTTAGTGCAGCGCTCCCAAGGGCAGCGTTGGAGGGCAGGCAGGCAGGCAGACATGGAGCGTTCCCTTGCTGCTGGTTGCTGTCGCGATTTCTTTATCAGGGACTGAGTCGCTTTGTCTACACGCTTCCGAAATAGGTAGGATGCAGTTTAAACGTGGGGGCTACTGAAGAGGCTAGTGCCCCTGTCTTCCCGGGCTTTTCCTCTGTACAGCCTTTCCATAAACTCGGATTCCCATGAGGAAATGTGGACAGGCCTCGCCTAGGTGACTGATTTGTGCTTTCATTAGACTTAAAAACCTGGTTTTTTAAATTTTAATTTCTCATTAGAAATAGATAAAAAACAGCTCAGGCATTCTTTAAGGAGCCCCGTATCCTCCGTGATAGAGTGTTGCTTGTTCCATTGTGTCCTCTTAATGTTCAGGAAATGCTAATGGAGAATCCATATAAAGTGGGTGAAAAGCAGCTGTTAAAGCTATTTCTGTTCTGACTCTGAATTACTCTTACGAAGTAGGTCATGGGCCGTGGCTGGCTGAAGAGATGAGGCTTAGCAAAGAAAACAGAGGGTCGTAGGTAGAAATGCTAGAGTCAAGAAATACGTGTGACCACAGGCCTTTCCTATGGCGCTGTAAAGGTCTGGACCATAGGGTTCTGATTTTGTATGTCTCGATCAGAGGGGAATGATTTTGTGTGTCTGAGCAAGGCTTCAAGAAACCCCAATAAAAGTAAGTGTGTACTTTAGTAGCTGGGGACTGAAAGATGTCCTTGGAAGAGGTTCTCCCATGTACACCCTCAGTCTTGTCAAGTTTGACTAAAGCTAAATGGAGTGATTGAAGGCTGGCTTATGCAGAATACCTTTGTCCCCCTCTAAAGCAAAATGTTAACATTTAGAGGGCTTGTGTATTTGTTGACTTTTTGGTATAAATGTCTGTGCCTTTCATTTTTATTTTATTTTTTTCCTAATTGTGGCCCAGCAGATTCAAGAATTCTCAAGACTTATGAGTGAAGATAATACATCTATGAAGAAGGCTTGGTTGTGTGATTTTTGAGCTAAACATTCCATGTTCTTATTTGTGTACATTAACCAAATGCAGCCCTAATAGGTACTGGTTAGACCTAGAAGCAGGATTGTGTGTTTTAAGGTGAATCTAGGATGAAATAGGAGCTGTAGCTAAAGAAAATGAACTCTTTTAAGTGGTTAAGTTATTCATCAAAGTGACTTAAAAAAAACCCCAAAACAACAAAAAGCAACCATCTTGACTCCTAGGTCTTAATGACTTATGGTCTTGACTTAATAAAATGCTCTTCCCTTAAATATCAGAGGCTGATGCTTATACCTAGTGTGTAGCACTGTCTTGAGTTAACATAGCTCACTCTCACAAACCTTACTCTCTCCTCATGCAGATGTAAGGGAAAATAACACACACCAAAAAACAACCCCTCTGGGTTGAGATAAAGAGTTAAGATAAAAAGTTTGTCTGGAAATGATACAATCCACAATTACCTTAGCCTCTTTGCAGAAAAGGGTAGCAAAATGCAGAAGCAGCAGCAGAACCCAGTGACCTCCCCGCACTTATGATCCACAGCCTGCCCAGTGGAGATGAGCAACACCCCAAACCCCTGAAAATTTGAAGCAGCAACTGGAACAAGAAACCTCTCATGTTACAATCTGAACTTCCAGCCTGATGATACTTTGATCCAGCCAGGACTATTGTTTTGAAGCTGGCATGATGGCAGCATGATATTGAATATCATCAGCAGATTCAACTCAACCCATGACATTCTCTACCCCTTATTCTATACCATCTACATCATTTCCAGCAGCAATTAATACCAAACAACGCACATAATACATCATTCACTGTCCATTCTCACACAAAATGGGATTGCTGTGTGGTGCACAGGAGACTTTGTCACTGCAAATAGTCTGGAGCTCCACCCTGTTCCATTACAGTCTGTATCAGTCCATGACCAGTCCAAATAGTGTGGCTGGGTTTTCACTCCTGGGGCAGTGGAGTCCAGTGACTCCTTCCACCCCTACCAAGTGAAAGCAAACTGTGGCTTGCATTCCTTTGTTCCCCTTCCAACACATCCAGCTGTTGGGCTCCCCCTGTCACACCAGAAGCATAGATGGGTTCTACCCCACATGGTTTGATGACCTCAGAGTACACTGTGCAGCTATATCTGCTAAAGCTTTATACTCTTGTGGGTTCAACTTGCCAAGCCATCAGATCCATACAACCAACAAACCCAGCTGTCCCTCTCCTCCATCTGGTTGGAGGCAGAGCCAGTTCTCTCAGAGATTATCATATGTGTGTTTCTTGATGTACCAGAAGATGTTCTTTTGTTTAAACAGAATTTAACAGGATGTAAATGCATTTAGGTTCCATTAGAAATATCAAACCTCAAAGTACTCTTGCAAATGGGTTTTAGAAGCTCTTCTGTCTGAAGGAGACATGCTCAGAAGCAGGGAATGTGGCATTTTCTAAAGAAGAAATGCTTGACAGCAGAAAAGGTCTTTGAGGTTGGGTTTTTTTGGTTAGCCTTTTATGCCTTTTCTAGTATAGGCTATAATGATTCTGAGAGAGAAAAAGAAAGTCACTGTAATGCGTGACATCTGTTCATGGAGTAGAAAGGCTGGCTACCTGACTGCAGTGACTGCCAGCACAGGAAATGACATGCATTTTCCACTTTTCCTGTAGTGTGGTGGTAGCTTTTGTTTTCTTTTGAGGGCAGGCATAGCCAAGTAGGTGAAAGGATTGTACTTAAAGTTCTTTTGTGCAGGCTTTATAGATTTTGAGTGATTTTTCAACTTGAGAGAGAGCAGCTTGTGTCAGCCTCCCGTAACCGAGCTGTTTGAGAGATGGCACTAATGGGCGTTAGATACTAATGTCCATATGCTGCCACCTTGTGTTTAGAAACAAACCCAGCTTGGATGTGTGATCTTTCTAGGAAATACCTGTGTTAACAGTGCTTACGTGACCTTATAATTGTAGGTCTAGTCTTGAGTATGAAAACAATCACTTTGTGTATGAAAACAATCAGTATGCTTTCCTTTATGAATCTGAGACTAAGGCTTTTGGGTTATTTTGTCTGTGTGTAGTTTTCTTCCTCTTTCCCAATTCCTCCCTGAACTCACAAGAATATAGTTGTTTTGTTTTCTAGTTCAGGGTTCCTAGAGACAAGTGCTGGAAGGCTTATCTTTGGAGTGTAACATAAAGAGCATGGCTTACACCTAGAAATTTGTAACTTCCGTTTTCTGACACTGCTTTTCATGGTTCGTTCCTGCTGTCAGTTTGCAACAATCAGAAGAGCCAAGAATGCTCTGTGAGGCACTGTGTAATCACCAAACTTCTAGATTCTTGTTTTAAGGAGTACTAGCCAAGCTGCTTCCAGTATCTGGGAAAGGCACAAAACAACACTAAATAAACTTCACTGTGCTTTGGAGTCTAGGATGCCCATCTGTCTCCAATGAGCCTAGGTAGGACAAAGAGTGCTTTTATTCTTCCTTCATTTGCATGTGTGCAACACCTGGGCACACTTCAGAGAGTTAAAATTGTTCAGTGCCTCCTGGAACACTTGGCCTTACAGAGATCTTTTCAACACCTGAGAGAAACCTTGTCTTTAAACAAGAATCTGCCCTCTGGCAGCAGGGCGAATACTTGAATATACTTGAATATTGATGCTGTCATTGTATGGTATGAATTTCATCCTTAGCTCTTAAGAATTTACTTGAATTTACTTGAATTCCTTCTGCTAAGTGATTTAAGCATTGACAAACTAATAACTAGCTCTGCTCCAGGCAGAATTGCTGCGTGGTGAGTTCTGTATGCCTGTATTTACTATACATGGACAATGCTAAACAAGTCCAGCTTCTGCGAAGTAAAATTGTATTCAGTCTTGATTTTTAACTGAAAACAGTGAATTTAAATCTTAGAAATTAAAAAAGGGGAATTATAACTTCATCTTTTAAAAATCTCATTGTCTTGATATGCAGTAGCCTATACCAGTAGTGTGTTCTTATCATGGAGTGGAGTTTTCTCTGTATTCATGGAAGTTCTTATCCATGTAGAACTGCATATATACACAACATAGCTCAGCATCTTAAGATTTGCTACCAGGTGAAAATTAGTAAAAAGACTAGGATTTTTTTTTTTTTTAAGTAAATTAGATTTTATTTTGAAGCTCTGCTTTTATGTGGGGTTCTTACAGTCTTCTGTCATGAAAATGTCACAGCTGGCCAATGCCAGAGAGCAGAGAGGCAAGGACACAAAGCATAGAATTAGGAGACTAATTCTTGATTTATACCCCTTGTTCTGTCTGAACCTTCCAATACAGAATGTGCCCAATACAGAGTCTGGTTGTGAGGCGTCCGTGCCCATGGCAGGGAGGTTGGAGTAGATGATCACTAAGGTCCTTTCCAGCCTAGGCCGTTCTATGAGCGTTGTGCAAGCATTGCACGGCTCGGTGCTGCCACCGTGTGTCCAAATATCGGTACCGCAGCTGAGAGCCGCGTTGGTGCCTTGTCTTAATCTGAAAATTAACAGTTCAGAAAAATTATTGGGAGTGAACAAACTCTTAAAACTGGGAATACTGGGAATACTTTTCCCAGAAGGGATCTGTGGTGCCATTGAAAGTAACACTTGATTTAGTGAGTCAGGGCACAGGCAGGCTGAAGTGTCCTAAAATTAAAATGTCTGAGTGATCAGCTTTAAGTCTTTGAGAAACACTATAGTGATCACTTTGCACGTGGATGTTGTGTAGTGGAAAGCAATTTGCGGTCTCTTAAAGCCATATAGCTCATTGGAACTGTGTGTATACACATTTCCAACAAATTATTTGCAAGGGTATTTGGTGACAGAAACCGCCTTTGCTTCAAGGACAATTCAAATGCAAATCTAAATGGTGGAACTGTATCTCTGAATAACTTCCCTAGGTGACAATTATTTTTTTAAAGGTATGAAGAGTGTTGTCCAGCCAGGTTCTGAAGCCTGGGCCGGTCGCCAAGCTGTGTTGTTGGGTAGCAGGACGCCTGTTTGTGCATCACCAGTGGTTATAGCAGGAAAAAAGAGGTACAGAATAAATGCTGGTGTTAAAAATTAAGCAAGTTTATGTGTTTTATTTTTGTTGTGGTGGTTTTGATTTTGTTTTGTTTTGTTTTGTTTGGTTTTTCAACTGCTATTAGCACTGAAACTAGCTAATTTCCTACACCTTTCTAAAAATTTATCTAGATCAACCCAAACCATGGCTTGAAAACCATGATTACAGTAATGTTCTGCTCATCACAGTTCAAATAGAGATGTGGTTAAAAAGCACTTTTCTGTGAAAGAGTATTACAGCTTCCTCCTCATAGCTGTGTATATCTTAAGACTGGAGCTGGATGTAATGCACACACTGGTAGGAATAGTGCTTAAGAAATTGGTCTGTGGAGACAGGTTGGATTCGATGATCCTCAAGGTCTCTTCCAACCTTGGTGATACTGTGTGATACTGTGTGGAGGTTATTAATATTCAATAGATGGAACAATTAATACAAATATTAATCATTTTATTCATGTAAAAAAATCCCACAGAAAATAAAACCTATTTACTGGTTCAAAATACTTGGTTGTGGAACAGATATCTCACCAGAAGGAACATCATAGTATCATAGTATCATAGTATCAGTCAGGGTTGGAAGGGACCACAAGGATCATCTAGTTCCAACCCCCCTGCCATGGGCAGGGACACCCCACACTAGATCAGGCTGGCCAGAGCCTCGTCCAGCCTGGTCTTAAACACCTCCAGGGACGGCACCCCAACCACTTCCCTGGACAACCCATTCCAGGGCTTCAACACTCTCATGGTGAAGAACTTCCTCCTCATGTCCAGCCTGAATCTCCCCACCTCCAGCTTCATTCCATCCCCCCTAGTCCTATCACTACCTGAGATCCTGAGAAGTCCCTCCCCAGCCTTCTTGTAGGCCCCCTTCAGATACTGGAAGGCCACAATTAGGTCACCTCAGAGCCTTCTTTTCTCCAGACTGAACAGCCCCAACTCCTTCAGTCTGTCCTCATAGGAGAGCTGCTCCAGCCCTCTGACCATCCTTGTGGCCCTTCTCTGGACACGTTCCAGCATGTCCAGATCCCTCTTGTAATAGGGGCTCCAGAACTGGAGGCAGTACTGCAGGTGGGGTCTCACCAGAGCTGAGTAGAGGGGGAGAATCACCTCCCTTGCCCTGCTGGCCACACTTCTCTTGCTGCAGCCCAGGATCTGATTGGCTTTCCGGGCTGCAAGTGCACACTGAGAGCTCCTGTTGAGCTTCTCATCCACCAGCACCCCCAAGTCTCTCTCCTCAGGGCTGCTTTCCAGCCAGTCCCTGCCCAGCCTGGATTTGTGCCTGGGATTGCCTCAATCCAGATGCAGGACCCTGCACTTGGTCTTGTTGAACCTCATGAGGTTGGCTTGTGCCCACCTCTCCAGCCTGTCCAGGTCCCTCTGGATGGCATCCCTTCCCTCCAGCTGTCTGCTGCACCACACAGCTTTGTGTCATCAGCAAACCTGCTGAGGGTGCACTCAGTGCCACTGTCCATGGCACCCACAAAGATGTTGAACAAGCCTGGTCCCAGGACTGATCCCTAAGGGACTCCATTTGTCACTGGCCTCCACTGGGATATGGACCCATTGACAGCCACGCTTTGGGTGTGGCCATCAAGCCAGTTCTTTATCCATCTAGTGGTCCCCCCATCAAACCCATGTGTCACCAGTTTGGAGACCAGGATGTGGTGCGGGACAGTGTTGAAGGCTTTGCTCAGGTCCAGGGAAACAACATCAGTTGCTCGCCCCTCATCTATTAATGTTGTGACCTGTTTATAGAAGGCCACCAGGTTGGTCAGGCAGGATTTGCCCTTGGTGAAGCCATGCTGACTGTTCCCAATCACCTCTTCACTATTCTTCTGAGTCAGTACGTAACAATTTAAACAATATGAGCAAAAATCCAGAAACAACAAACAGCAATTCAAACTGTAAAGAAAAAAGAGAACAAGCCCTATGAGGAGAGGCTGAGGGAGCTGGGGTTGCTTAGCGTGGAGAAGAGGGGGCTCAGAGGAGACCTTATTACTCTCTACAACTACCTGAAGGGAGGTTGTAGCCAGGTGGGGGCTGGTCTCTTCTCCCAGGCAAGCAGCACCAGAACAAGAGGACACAGTCTCAAGCTGCACCAGGGGAGGTTTGGGCTGGATGTTAGGAAGAAGTTCTTCATAGAAAGAGTTATTGGCCATTGGAATGGGCTGCCCAGGGAGGTGGTGGAGTCACCGTCACCGGAGGTGTTTAAGAAAAGACTGGATGGGGTGCTTGGTGCCACAGTTTAGTTGATTAGATAGTGTGGACAATTGCAAGGCAAGGCACTGGCTCTTTGGGCTGGTATTTATAGATTTCCCAAGACAATGATAGCCAGTGACCACAAAGATTAAGAGATAAAAACCTGACACTTTAACCTATAGAATGAGTTTTCTCCGAATGTGGCCAAAGGCACACACACCTGGCCCACTTGGACTCCCAGGGCATGTTCAGACAAGCCTGGGCAACGTGGGCAGTTTCCTGAAAAACCAGACCTGCTGGCTCCTGCCCCTTTGTCTGATTCAGAGCATTTTTGAGGCTTTTTGTCCCTTCAGGACAGTGGAGAAAGGCAAAAATTAGTAGTTTTAGGAAGAGCTTTTCAACTGGCAAAAGCTGAGAATTGCCTTAGAAAGAGGTCTGTGAATTATTCTTGGAAGAAAGCCAGTCAGAGCTACTACAAGACCTTTTCTTCCAAGAATTTCAGGTAAGTGAAGGAGTTGAGGCTGGTGTTACAGACATTGAAATAAATATCCTGAAGTTTGATCCCAGTTCAGGTAAACTCAAGCTGAGTGTCAGTATTCCTCAGTTCACCAGCAATTCAGGTTCGCCTTGGTAATTGTCTGGAGCTGGTTTTGAATGCAGTGAACATACAGGATCCTGGCTTTTACACCAGTGAAGTAAACAGGGTCTCTTCCTTTACATTTAGTCTGTGGGCACAACTTGATGTGTGTGATCTCCTGGGTACATCTCATGGTGAGTGGCAAAAACATGGTCTTCTGAAATCCTGTCTTCCTGCTTGTTAGAGGAACTGGGGTCCCTGTTGCAGTCTTGCACAGATGTGAAACAGGGCTGATTAAAACCACAGCATCTAGCTATTGGGCTCTTGTGCTGATCACAAAAGCAGAAGGGAAATGCAGTTCCACAAGGGTGAGTAGGAATAAATGGATGGAAAACATACACAGTCTCAGATCCTTCTAGTTCTGAGAGGTTTATTGGAGCACAAAAGAAATTATTTAGCTCTCTTGTTTACCTCTTCTTGTAACTTGCTGAGAATTAGCATGCAGTCTGTTCCGAACATCTGCTCCATGGGCTCTGGCCTAATAGGTCAGGACTGTTTGTTTCCCCTTCATCTGTGTGCTGCCTATCTAAAAAGAAAAGTATGTGGATTCAGGAGGCGCTGATGAGGCTCTCTGTTTTTCTGGAACGAAGTCCTACATTTCCTAGAACGTCAAACCAGTAAACTAGAGAA
The DNA here is from genome assembly GCF_014839835.1 of Dryobates pubescens. Taxonomy (NCBI): domain Eukaryota; kingdom Metazoa; phylum Chordata; class Aves; order Piciformes; family Picidae; genus Dryobates; species Dryobates pubescens. Next base: position 14,249,084 of record NC_071627.1, read on the forward strand.
GAGTGGTGCCTGCTGGGGGCTTGGGTGCTTTGGAAAACCTGGAGAGTGTGGAATGCAAAGGGAGTTACCTGCACGCTCAGGAAACAGGGTTACGGCCAGAACTAGGTTTAAGGTTAGGATTATGGCTCATAACCTTTTTTCATACAGCCTTCATTGTGCAAATTTTCTAGCTTAATTGGCACCTTTGCCTAAGTGTCATTTTAAAGTCTTTTTATGCTGTCAAGAGCACTGACAGAAAACTAGGTAAACTAGCAAATCTTTATGCTTTTTGTTTAAGCTTTAACATAGAAATAAATAATGTAGAGCAGAGGGGTGAGAGAAGTAAAGAGTGGGAGAAATTTCGAGTGCTTTTGTTCAGTCAAAGAGTTTTTTCCAGTTTCATGTGAAATAGGTATATAAAATCTGAAACCTTGGTACTGATAGCTCAGCTGACTTACCTGTTCTCTGCAGGAATAAATTACTTTCATATTTTAGAAAATGGCTTTTACTGAAAAATACCCCCATCTTTTATCAGGAAATTATTTCTCTGATCATCCATCTCACTGTATTGTAGCAAGATCTGGGTCGTACTCAGCTTAAATGTAAAACGAAGAGTTGCTAGAATCCTCAACCTGGCTGACCTAATTAGAGCCCTCCTCCTGTTTCCTATAAAAGGAAAACTGCACCAGGCTCAGTGCCAGTGCTTTGAGCACATTTTATACGCACAATGGCTGCACTTACTCACGCTGGCTGTTACGAAGTAAAAATTGAAGTTCATACTGAGCTGCTTAAATGGTACCTCTGGGAACAAACAAAAAGCTTAACAGGATTCAGAGCCTCTCATGATACAGGGCTTGGATTAGCATTTTGGTTTCAAAGGTCAACGTGTAGCTGTTGCTTCTTTCAGTCCATGTGCTCTCTGCACGCAAAAGCAGACAAAGGGACAAATGCGCAGTTGAACTGCTACAATTTCCTAGGCTGATACTTCTCTAGTTTGAGGCAATGTCTGAAATGCTGGTGGAAATGGAGCAGGTAAGGCTCTGGGCATTTGCATTAAGAGATTGCTGCCACACTTCAATTACAGAAGCCAGGGTAAAGGGGAGCGAGAGACTTAACTGCATGTTAGTCTCAGCGAATTACAGTCTGAAATGTTAATTTAATGAGTGGTGCATTTGGTCACGCAGCAATGCATTATGTTTACATGATTGTGATATTGCACTATAATAAGATCTTTATTTTATGAAATCTTAGTGTTACACAAGGTATTTATAATAAATTGGATATATATGCTAGAATGCTACTGAATTCAATATAAATATTTGATGAAAAATACACTTAGATTACATTGGGTTTTTAACTCTTATACTAGTGTCAGAAATATAAAGGGCTTTTACAGGCAAATTTATGGTTTTAGCTTGAGACTTGAGTGTTAGTGCATTCCCTATTTTCCTCCTGCTGTAATCTTGGAAGGGAAAACTTTTATTTCCACGTTGTTTGTGTTAAGATGTAGAGAGAGCTCCTTCAGTCTGCGTCAGGAGGGAAAAGATGTGCGAGGCATTAGATGTGCTTGGAGTTGTTGCTTTAGAGCTGCTGAGCAGGTATTTTTCAGTTTGGTTTTCTTTTTTCTTTCTTTTTTAAAAAAATTATTCTGCATTTTGAGTTATGAATTACTGATGTTTTAAAATAGAATTATAAGATTAATAAAAGGAAATTGAATGTTCTCCGCTTACTATAGGGAAAAATAGGGCATCTGCATTCCAAGAAAGCAGAAACTGGCTGCAGTGATTTATATATGTCTCCAATTTTGTCCTGTAAATATCAGTTGTTTGTCATAACCACATTTACATCGTTTTTTCAGCATGATTCTCTTCAATTTTTAATAGACTTCCTGATTTTTCTTTAACTGTTACTTCCTGTAGTAGGTTTTCTTCCTCAACTGTTTTAATCAGGTCAAGCTGAAATAAACTGATCAGGTGAAGATGTAAATGTGAATATAGCTAAAATAAGTCTTGGCCACTAGTTTTTGTGTATCACCTTCATCAGCCACCTTGTAAGGATAAAATTATATGCACAGGCTGAATAGTATAAGCAGTGGTTGTTTTCTCACAGGCACTCCTCATTTTCTGAGGGATTTACCATTTGCTTTTATATAAAGCCACAGGTAACAGCAATTTGAGAATGCACATGCTTTTCACCATTCTAAAAAGAAAATTAAATCATTGCTGTTGAACAGGTGCCAGAGCTGTATTAAGGATATCTTTCGGCAACCAAATCAGATGCTTTGGTCTAAGAAGTTTCACTTCATGAATAGCAGTACCTGATCCTTCATTTCATGCAATTGAAAGATAGGAGTTTCAAGATGCAAACCTGCTAACAGGACAGCGTTACAATAACTCTGAGTGCTCTTGGAAACACCTCTACCATGTTTGTAGCTGCGGCGCAGGAGCGACTGCACTAAGCTGGTGCCGGGGGCACATTGCGTGCTCACTGCTGCCCAGCCCCACACGGCCAGCTGCGTGCGGGCACTTGTTCCCCTCTCCCGTGAGGAAACGAAAATTAGTAACTGGTGCATCCAGGCTGTTTTTCAAATCGAAGACTTGTTGAGGCTGTGCTGTTAGACTTAGGTGTAGGGACTGGGACTGTACCTGGGTCTCTTGCTAAAGGTCGGTAGCAGGTGGGTCACACATTGGTATAAAAGGCTTCTACGTGTTCTTGATCATGTCCAACGGCTATAAGCGTAGAGAGTGATTTTTCAAGCTCACGGCCTGGGGCAGCCGCTCTTACTGGACTGGCTGCCACCACAAACCCCGGAGGCCTCCCATGGCGAGGGACTACACCCCTCCTGCCCCGGAACCCGGCCGTGACTTGCCGCCCCCTGCCTAGCACCTCCGCTTTAAACCCCCTCTCGGACCCCGCCCTTTTCGCGCTTCTCAGCCAATGAGCACACACCGGTAGAAGGCGCTTGCGACGGCTGCGTCCCCGCGGCCCAATTAAGTCGCTCCGAGCCTGGCGGCGCAGGGTACGCTCCGCCCTTCCCGGAGCGCCTGGCGAGCCCCGCGGGCGGCCGAGTAGCAGCAGCAGGCCCAGCTGCGCCGCCGCCATGGTCGGCCGGGAGAAGGAGCTCAAGATCCGCTTCGTACCGGGCTGCTGCGAGCTGGTGGAGGTGAGCGGCGGCGCCGCGAACCCGCACTCGGGCGATGTTCTCTGGGTGCGCAGCAGTGGCTGGTGGGGGCTCCCGGCTTTTCCCTCAGTGGGCTTAGCCGTCTCGTCCTTTTAGGGCCGCGGGACGGGGCCTGGCCGTGTAGCTACAGCACTCCGCTCTCGGGAGGTGCTGCTCTGTGGGGCCCGGTGCCGGCGGAGAGGCGCCGCTTCTGGCGGGGCTGGCGACGGAGCGCTGAGGCGCAGTGCGGCTGCGGCCCAGCCGCCTTCCCCCACGACGCACGTCCGCTCTGCGTTTTTAATGTTACTTCATTTACTCTCGTTGCCCTCCTGGGAGTTACCCGTGATCTGCAGAAATGGGAGTTGCTCTGCAACTCCTGGCCTTGTCCTTGCTGTTATCGCCGTAGAGATGTTTTGCAGCAGGAAGTTCTGGCCGTTACACAGCTTCACCCGTGGCTCTGTTGCACTAAAGGTTGATCGGTGTAGGGAACTCCGAACAGGCATTGCTGTTCCCACGGACCATTGTGGGCTTCTTGTTTTCTGTTGCCACGTTTTGTGGTCAGTGGTGTTCAACAGGTGTAGCTCCCAATTTCTGCGGTGGGGACTGTGTGACCTGGAAGTTCAGTGCCTACCTTGTCAGCGTTAGTTCGGATTCGCTTTCAGAAAGGCTTTTGTTGTTGTTGTTGCTAGAGGAGATGTCAAGGCTGAGTGAAGGGCTCATCCATCTAGTGACTTTGTTTTGTCGTCTTACTGTGTTGCAAGTGTTTTCCTAGCAGCTTCCGGTTTTAGTGGGTGTTCCTTAGAAGAGGTGTTTTTGAGGTCATAATGATTTTGTCACGTTCAGGTGTTTTGTATTTTTTTTAAATAAAGCTGGAGAAGTATTTGTATCTTGACTTTCCCATTGAAATCCATCATGTCGCTATTTTTGTTGAATAGGCTCTTACTTTGTATTTTGGTAGTGCCTACAAAGTAATCTTAGGTCTCATAAATGGTGTTTTCTTAACCTTATGGTGTTGCTTGTACATTTTTGTGACTGAGACTGTGAAGTACAATCCTTACATACATTTTTAATGAGTTTGAACACCAGAGAAAAATGGGATGCTTTTTTATAAAGCTCAAAATTGTGCATTTAAGTAACAACAGTTAAAATTAATTGCTGAGCGTGTCAATAGGATTGTCTCTTAGTGGAGAAACATGTAAAAGATTTATGAACAGATAGGTTGAGCAAGAACTTGTGTATCAGTTTATACAACTTGGAGAAAAAAGGATAACATTTGAGTTTGAGGATGTCTTTTGTTTTTTCATATAGTGTCAGTAAAATTAATGTAGCTTGTTCCATTAACAGCTAAGAGCACTCCTCTCTGTTAGCTGCATTGCATCATTAATAATTGCAGCCATATTTAAAAAAAACCCCAACATGTAAATGAACAGAATTCAAAAAGAGGATATGCCCTATATTTTTTATCAGTTCAGTACTGATACTGCTAGATATGAGATTTTTGCCACCTTCTATTCTAGAGGACCATGATTAATTCCTTGCAAGGTAAAGCAAGTGACAGCAATGTGATTTTTTAGCTTTGCTGGTTAATGATGATGCTCTGGCTGATAGCTTGAGGTACATTACTATGTATTCACTTGAATGTGAGGGCAGCTGTGAGGCAGCAGCAGTAGCTTCTGAAAGTCTGTGAGAGCATCTGCAAGCAGCTTTGGTGGGAACCTCAGAGATCCTTTGGAGTCAGAAGTTTTGCTTCTAGTTTCTGTGATAGAAATGCCGTTGCAGCTGGGTGACATTCTGAAAAGGTGCAAGGCAGCATATAGCAAAAGAGTTAATCAGTGCAGGTTTTGCATTACCAGAATGTTTAACTTCTGGCAGGGCAAACTATGTTTAAATTGGTGTCCAGTCTGTGTTGAATTTATGGGAAACACCTATTACTTGGTTTCTCAGAAATAATTTGCTAAAGCAAATTAGTCTTTCAGACAAGAGCTGTTATTTCCTTGGCATGGTAGAAGTTGTGACTGTGCTCGGTTCAAGCTTTGCTGCTAACATAATATCCTTTTCATGGTGTGTGGAATAAACAAACATAGATGAATGATGCTTATGTCAGGTTTTACAGGTGACGGATGTTTTCGTTGGTCACTTTCTACTTAGTAAAGATACTCTGTGACATTGTTTGAGAGCCTTTCCACTTGTGTTTTCTGCAGCAAGTCTTTGGTATTTGTTAGGAGTACCCTCTGACCATAGGAAGGCTGATAATCTGTCCTGTGGTGCTCTGTCCAGATTTTGGAAGAGGAAAAGTACCTAGGAAAAAGAAGCAGATGGTACTTGCATGCTCTTTCTTGCTTGTGGTTTTCAGAGAAACACGGGCAGCCTTCAAAAATTGTATATCATCTTGTGTTCTGAGGTCAGGTTGATTGTAAAAATGGAGGTAACTTTTTAATTTTCAGGGAATTGCCCAGATGTAAATGACTCATTTTCATCCAGTTCTGATGAGACTAAGTCTTCCTTTGCTGAAGATCCAGAGTTGAGGGAAATGTATGCAGTATGCTGGGAAGTGTAAGCAATTGTTTTGGGATAGGCTGTTTCTGTGATGTCTGTCTGCATATATCCTTATGGAACAAAAGCTTTTTCACTTTTAAGGATGAAAGACAGTAATTTGGAAGCAATTTCTTTTGCTTCCTGTGCTGCAGACAAAAGTCTGTTACAATGGTGAACATCTAAGAGTGCTATGACATGACCGGGCTATGTGAATGGCAAGGTAGAGAGCATTTACAAATTATAATCAACTACCACAAATTGTTCTTATGTACAAAGCTGTCAGGAAACCCAGGATTTAAGGATTCTGCACACATGAAGTTTTGTTCTGTTCTGGCATGCAAGCATATGCTTGTATTTTTATTTTTAGCAGGCCCTCATTCCTGATACGTGCAGAGGGAAAGCATGAAAAGAACATAAAGATTGCACAGACAGATGTGAATCTTCCATTTGCTGTCTTGAAATCTTGCTGGTTTAGTGAGTGGTGGAGGAATGAACTTTCTGTGAGCTGATGTAATGACTATCTTTAGCATTGACTTGTGCAGTAGCTGACGTAAAGCTGTGTTAAGAGCTTTCTCTTAAGTGAGATGCATTTTGTAAAACTGAGGAGAGCTGTGTCTTGATTTTACTTGTTGTTAGACTGTTGTGTGGAATCATGATGAGTTGCTGTTCCATGTAATGAATTCAAGTCTTCAGTTCTTCAGATTATAGTAGGTGGTCCCACAGTGAGTTGTAAGGCATTGTTGCAGCCTCTAAAAGGCACAGCCTGTCCACAATTGTGTGTTGCAGGATGTGGTCCTTAAATGTTACATATTTTGGTTCCATTTTCAAAAGAACTTGTTTTCCCGCTTTCAAATTGCACAAAGTTACCAGAATTTGAATGAACTTAAAATTCTGTCTTGATTAGTGCTTTGGTTTGTTTTTCCCTTCTTGTGGAAATGAATGAGTTTCCCACTTAAGTTTTGTTTGCATTATCTGCAAAAATGTGTTTAAATGCTTGACTTGGTGCAGTATTGGTACTTTTGGGTGTTTGTGTTCCATAGGACACTCCAAAGCACTCATGTGGCAGGGAAACCTGTTTAATACTTCTTAAGTGTAGCTTTGCATGCTTTGTAAGAAGACATTGTACATAATATTAGAAAGAAAACTTGTCTTTTCATTTCCTTAGGAAGATGTTGATGTCCCCAGTAGGCGAGTTTTGATTACTGGTGCTACAGGACTTCTTGGCAGAGCTGTGTTTAAAGAATTCAATGAAAATAATTGGAATGCAGTTGGCTGTGGATACAGGAGAGCTCAGCCCAGATTTGAACAGATTAATCTTCTGGACTCTATTGCAGTTCATGACATAATCCATGAATTTCAGGTAAGTTTCTGAAGTAGGAAGTAGATGATTAGGGTCTTTTATACATCTAGTAATCAGCTGATAGTCCTGTTCTGATACTGAGTTCACGGGGTTTTAGTGGGGCTAATGCTTTGGCAGAGCTCTGAAAAATGTATGGCTACCTTTCCTATCACAACTGGAGTGTAGGTTTGCTGTGTAGATACAGATCTGAACGTTGCTATTGTCACCATTAATGGACTGCAGGTAGCAGAGGCACGTGTCAGCATGCTTGCATGGAGTTAAAAGAGAAAGATAAATGTGAGTTATTGATGCAGTAATGAAGCAGTTCTTTTGAAGTTGAAGAATATTTGAAGTTGAAGCAGCAGTAACTATGTTGGGCATACAGTGCAGTAAGTAGTGCACTGTTTTTTCAATCCAACTTGTAAAGGGAGTATATAAAACCTGAAATACATTATGCAGGGTGCCATTCTATAAAATTACTTTAAATAGCTTGGTAATAGTCTGCATATGTCAAATAAGCCATGTGTAGGTGGCTTGTCTGAAAATGTTATGTGCATTTTGTATGTGTGTGAGTTAAATACTGGATCATTATTATATATTATTTTTTTTGTTAGAGTAAAAAACAAAGATTCAGTCTCAAAGCTGCTGAAAATGATAATTGCAAAAAATGACACTTAAACTTGCTGGTATCTTGAAGTAGCATGGTTCTGGTTTACTTAACTAAGGAAAACATGCTCCTCAGAATGCCAGGATTAAAAACACTACTACTTCTTTCATTTCTTCTCACAACATAGGGAAAAGCCTTTTTGTCTGAGTGAGTTCATCACTAGAGCTAGGGTGCAGCTGCAATCTCTTGACAATGTTGGTTGTTTTAAAATTAGTCTTTAATTTCCAGCCTCATGTTATAGTGCATTGTGCCGCTGAGAGAAGGCCAGATGTTGTAGAAAGTCAACCAGATGCTGCTTCTCAGCTCAATGTGGCTGCTTCAGGGAACTTAGCTAAAGAGGCAGGTAAGGAGACCATCTAATGGATGTGGTTCCTTGTTAAAATACTGCATTTATTTATACAGGGACATTAATATGAATTGGTTACTGAAGGTGCTGAATATAATTTCTGTGCTTAGCACACCACTGATCCGTTTCCCATATGGGTAGCACCAATGTCTGTGTGAAGGACTGGGGAACAGCCAAAGCAGTGGGAATGATTTGGCCTGTAAGACAAGGTGTTTTGGGGATTTGTTTAAAGGTTTATTGGGATTTCAAACTAGGCATGAATTAAAATTGACCATGAAAACGTATTCTTCCTAGCTGGAGTTGGAGCGTTTCTGATCTACATTAGTACAGACTATGTATTTGATGGAACAAGCCCTCCTTATAAAGAGACTGATGTACCAAATCCCCTGAATTTGTATGGTAAAACCAAACTCGAGGGTGAAAAGGCAGTCTTGGAAAATAATGAAGGTAAGCATGCACTCACACATTTTTAATGGAAGTTTTAATTAGTTGTATGTGACCTTAATAGACTCATAAGTCAGTGCAGAAGTTGCAAAACAATGAAGATGAGGAGTGAGTGATTAGGAGTCAGTCTCCTTGCTTGTAAGTGATCCCTGTTGCTTATAGGTTGACTAAAGCTTTATTTCTTACTTGTTCTGATCTTCATTTGTCTTACTAGTCTGCTGATGATTGACATTCACAAGCCTTTGACTACTGTGTCTCAACCATTCCTGAAGAAAGAGAAAAATACATCATCAATAGGTTGTAATGGCACAAACTTTACCGTGCTTAATATATAGCTGCCGTTATTTATGGAGATGCATAGCAATTACTTGGAATGTATGTTTACTTGAACATATACATATGTTTACTTGAAGGGAAAAGCAGACTTGTGGTTCCACAGTAATCCAGATAAAATCAACATAGAATTTTGTTATGTTACTCTTTTGATCTTCCTCATATCTTGCTCTCATTATATAAGCCATACATTTTATTTTTACCCACCTCGCTTACCACACACATCAGATTACTGCTTGTAACACTTTCTAAAGAGTTAGTAACATATGTCTGTTTTTTAAGCAACTGATTTATTTTCTTATCATTTAGATTTTTTTTTTTCTTAATAAAAAGTTGCATTCAAATTATACAAACAAATTTTCAAACTCTGTTTAACAAGAGAAAAGTCTTGGGATCGAACATGTTCCCTTGCATTTACAATTTGTATAAGAAAGAGAGGTTTGTTTTTTTCCTACTCAGTGTGCTCTTGGTTTCCATTCATAGACAGTCAGGAAGGAAGCACTTCTATTTTCTCAAAGAATTTCAAGACAATATTGTGAGTGTAGTTGCAGAACAGGTTTCTGATAAATCAGTATCATACTGTCACTGTGACTCTCTTCTGCCTACCCAGAGAATTAGGCAATTGATAAATGAGTGTTGGTGGTCTTTCAGTAAGTAAATGTATACTGTGTTTGAAAATGATAGACCTTAATATAGGTTTGTCATTATTAGTAAGAAATAGACTTTCTGAAAAATAGGATGAGGTTTATTTAAGTAGCAATGGATTTGGATAGGAAGCTGCTCACTCCACCTCTTACTTAAATGTCATCTCTGAATCTGTGCTGCTGTTTGGTGATGAAGGTAAGACTGCACCAGATCCAAGTACATATGGTTATCTTGCTAGAGCCTTCCTCCAACTCAACACTTCAGTTTTGTTCCATTACCTTTGTTAGTGTGATCTGCCAGGCAGTAGTGGGTTGCAGCAGTGGTATTATTAGCAGAAGGAATTTTGAGATGGTGTTGAGTAAGATGCTTGAAAATGTCAATTCTGTCATTTCATACAAATGTGTGTTACATGTGTTAGTCTTCCAGCCAGGGTTTTGCTGATATTCTGTAGGCAAATTTCATTCTGTCAAATGGCTGTAGTTGCCTGAAAAGCCTCCCTGTGTTTCTGTTGTGTAATGCAAGAATCTTCACTAACTGGTTTGAGGGAGTTGGTGTATTTAAAAACCCCAATATTTTACATTGCTCAGGAGGGGATACAAGTTCTGTTTAATACTGAATGTTATAAAAAAAGTTTCAGTAGGTCTTCAGAGACCTACTGAGCTAATGCTCTCCAAGACTCAGATTGCTATGTTGGGAACAGAAGGGAAGCAGTCTTTCTCTCAAACAGTGAGGTACTTCTAAGGATACTCAAAAAGAGATGCTTCAATTAGTATTTAAAGAAAGGTAGAACCTATGGGCTCAGTGATCAAGCAACTGGGGTTAGAGAACAGGAAATCATTTTGGGGTTTTTCTTGTGTAAGTACTTCTTTTGGTTTACTCCTCTGGAAGAATAGTTTATGTTAGCTTTTTCTTTTTGTCTTTCTAATAACTATAGCATTTTCCTACAAATCTTTAAGAATTGCAGTGATTTGGTGACTTCCCTTCTGATTTTAGGACTGATTTATTTTTTTTTTTTTCCCTTTAAGCAAAAAATACCTGTATTCCTTTTAATGAATTTGTCATAGCCTTCTTCGATTTCTGCTCAAAGAGGCCTTTTGGGTCTTCATGACTGAAACTGGTATGAAGTATTGTCATAAAATACCCTTCTCTTTCTGCTTGTTCACTGTTTAATTTCTGAAATCACTGTCTCAAAATTTCTTACCTACTGGTGTATTCTATGAATCTGTTGCTTCTTATTTGCCTTGCTTTTTATTCATTCCAAGGTTCATGTATCCCCCCCCCCCGGTAAATAATACCCTCTTTTGTGCAGGAGGCTTCTGCAAAAATCTTTGTAATTGATGCCTGAATATGGTGATCTATGATTGGGGGGAATATTTATGCTTGCTTTTTTTCCCAGGGAGGATGGGGAGTGCTGCCAGACTGCAGCTGGGTTTTAATTTTTGTTCTAACCCAAACAGGCCTTCTTTTTTTCTTGTGGCATTAATGAAAGCTTGTAAACTTTCTGGAAATCTATGGCATAAATGAAAATAAGTTTGTATAAACTTAGCGTTTATAAACTGGTTTAATTGATACAAATTAAAATAATATGCTAATAGTGAATTGCCTTCATGATTTGTAGATGTCACCAATGTGTTTCTTAACAGTTTGAAAATGCTTTTCAGGTTGTTCTTCCTCATTTGTAACAATGTTAGTAATTCCAAATATTCTTTCTTTTAGATGCTGCAATACTTCGAATTCCTATCCTGTATGGAGAGGTAGAGAGGCTGGAGGAGAGTGCTGTGACAGTTATGTTTGATAAAGTGCAGTTCAGTAATAAATCTGCCAACATGGACCACTGGCAGCAAAGATTTCCTACTAATGTCAAGGATGTAGCAGCTGTTTGCAGACAACTAGCAGAGAAGAGAATGCTGGTAAGAATTTATAGAAACAAATCTCTTCAAGGTAAAAGCAGTTTGAGTCCTTGGGTAGCATAGGATCTTTCTGGCAGATTATTCTGCACAATTCCTGCACGGGAATTAGCTTAGAGGGCTAGCTAGCTGCTTCTTTACACCTGTGTTTCTTGTTTCTCCTATAGGATCCATCAGTAAAAGGAACATTTCACTGGTCTGGCAATGAACAGATGACTAAGTATGAAATGGCATGTGCAATTGCAGATGCTTTCAACCTTCCTAGCAGCCACTTGAGACCAGTAAGTGATGTGTGGTGTTTGACCTGCAGAAAGATGGATGTGCTTTATGGTTTGAAGTAGTAGGCCTCACACTAGCTAGACAAATACAGATGCTGAGTGCAAATATGTCTGGCAGAGCAGATGTATGGCTGAGGGTTTTCTGGTACCTAACTGAGGAAAACCTGCTGAATTTTGAAAGTCACCCAGTCAGTCACCCACTTCACAGTCTGTAGCACAATGGTATTTCTGGAGAACAGTTCCCCTTAGTCACAAGTCAACCTTTTTTATTTTGTCCTTGGACAAGCCTAGACTGACAGGTTAATTTCTGAATATGTGCAGTTAAGCACTGGACTTAAAATCATTTCTGCTTTGCTCAAAACACCTGTTCCGCAATTTTGTTGACACTTAAATCTGCTCTTAAAGACATAGTGATAATGGTGTGAGAATGTAACATACAAATAATATTTAATTTATATCCAAAATAAAGTCTGAGGATTCTGAAAAACTAAAGGCTGAAACTGAAATGTGGCTTGGAAAATGGAGAGAAAAAGAATGGAGAACACTGCCCAAATCTATTGCTCTTCAAGTATATAGGTCAAGTGGTGTTCTGTCAAAGTTTTAGAGCATTTTTTACCTTAAGATCATAGGCAGAAGGGGAAAAAATGGGAGTAAAATGCAGAAAAGCATAAATGTAACTTAAGACACTACATTGCTCTGCCTGACATCTGTTATGTCAGAATGAAGTTACCCATAAATCAAACGGGTCTCCAAACCAAAACCAATTGACAAAATTGTTGGGAGGGGGTAGGGACTGAAGGAGGGGAACATACCTATATAGAAAGCCATGAAGGAGAAGTAAATATATAAGAATACATTTTCCCCTCTGCCATTTCTGATTGCTTATTGGTGTGTGGGTTTTTTGTTCATTTATTTTAGATTACTGATTGTCCAGTGGTGGGTGCTCTTCGTCCGAGGAATGCTCAGCTGGACTGCTCCAAGTTGGAGATGCTGGGGATAGGTCAGAGAACACCATTTCGAGCTGGGATCAAAGAGTCACTTTGGCCTTTCCTTGTTGACAAGAGATGGAGGCAGACAGTCTTCCATTAGTTTGTAACTTTTTTTAGTGAAAGTATGGTGTGTGGCACTTTTTTAAAAGAAAAACAAAAAATAGTTTTGTATGAGTGTTCTTAAATTGTGACATTTATGAGTTTTCATTTAATCAGGTGAACATTCGGTCTTGCACTAGTGAAAACTTGTTAGCTTAACAAAGGTTCAGTGACAAAAACTGAGCCTCTTTGCTGTCATGGATCTTGCCTCTGTTCATACCAGTCTACCAAGATCTGTTCTTAGCAAATCATGGTTCTTAGTAACCGGTACCAGTTGATGCTAAAAATGACTCAGATCACTTGTAGACTTTTAATTTTGGCTGAAGTATGTTGTTGATGCTTAAGGTCTGTGCCATTGTTCTATATCCCATTTCTCTTCATTAAAAGCCATAGTCAGTTACTATTGCACCAAAAATCTGAGTTTTATTTTTTGTTTTCTTTTTTAAACTTCTGAACACGGTAGTGTTATGAAGTGGAGCTGAGGTAGGAAATGTTAAATGTTTTGCTTGAGCTCTGATCAAAATGTTTTTTAAAAAAGGGAAACTTTATTTTTGCAATTATCAAGTGTACTTTTTAATGCTCAAAATATATTCATAATGTTCTGTAACTTGAATGCCTGCAGCTTCATATTTGTACAGTTAACTTGTATGCATTTGTTTTAAAGGGTGACATAAAAGCTAGGAGAGGGTTGGGAGGGTGGGGAACAAATAGATTTGACTTGAGGGATTTTTTTAGGGCGAGGGGAGTGGAGGTGGAAGATTTGTATTTTTTTTCAGTGGAGGCTGTTTGGTTTTTGTACACACAAGCATGAACTATCTTAATCTTTCTCTCTTTTTTTTTGGGCAGCATTTTACTAAAAGTAGTGGGAAGAAGATGTTTATTAGTCAATACATGGGGGAGAGAGAGAGAGGAAAGGCATTTCAAGAATGTGGAGCACTGGCTTCTTATGCACAGATTGTGAGATCCCACACTGCTGGAGCTTGTTCTGAAACAGCAAAGTACATATGTTGAAGGTTTGATCTTTTAATAATTTAACATTAAAGATTTGCTTATATGAAAAAATAATCTTCTTAAATCTAGTTCTTAAAGTTGGACACAGCAGCCAGGTAAAGTGGAAGAAGATTATGGGTTGTAGAGGTTGAGCTTCCTTCCAAAATGGTAGAATCAACACTATAAAAGTTCTTGGATGAGGAGGCAACAGAGCATTAGGAAAACTAGGAGAAGCTGCATTTGGATGATGTATTCTTCTGCAGGGAAGATAATGTTTAAAAAAAAGCAGGGGAGGAGGGGCAAATACAAAAGTAGACCAACAGAAGATCTTCTAAAACTCAGCACTACATTCAGTCATTTCCAACTGGCATATGCTAAGAGTTCATAATCCCAATTTGGTTTTAGTTTCACTTCCTGATATACACACGGCAACCTATCTCCAAATAGACAATAAATATATTGCCAGCATGAGAAACAGTTGTTGATTCTTTTTTTTTTTTAACCATCAGGATTTGTTCACCAGAATCAAATACTTCAACTGAGGTCCTACAATGTGACCAGAGAACAGCAACAACAGTGGTGAGGGGTGTATGTCATAGAAGGAGCAGCTGTGAAGGAACTAGGGTTGCCAAGTCTGGAGAAAACAAGGCTGAGGGGAGATCTTGCTGCTGTCTCTATCTACCTGAAAGGAGGCTGGTGTTCTCTTCTTCCAAGTGACCAGTGATAGGATGAGAGGAAAGTGGTTTAAATTGTGGCAGGGGAGGCTTAGATTGGACATTAGGAAAAACTTCACTGAGAGCAGTGAGGCCTCGGAACAAGCTGCCCAGGGAGGGGAAAGAACTGCCATCCTTGAAGGTGTTCAGTAAGGTGTGGATAAGATTCAGTGGTCATGACTGGACTCAATTGTTAAAGGTCTTTTCCAGCCTTTTTGATTCTAGGACTATGCAGTTAAATTGATTTCTATCCCTGATTTATGAAGGAGAGAGATGTCTTTAAATTAAAATGTTTATTGCACGCAATTAAAAGTTTTAGCAGATTCATATCACTTTGCCAACATTTAAGTCTCTACAATGCATATGGGCACAGTGGGTCTCCTCCCATCCCATTAAGACAAGCTCTGTTACACTCCTTCCCCAAGCATTGATCAATTACAGCAGCTAGCTACAAAGATATAACAACAATTCAAGCCCCCAGCAAGCACAACATTTGTGAAATGGGCATTTCTTAAAATACTCAGCCCCAGCATGCAGACATCCAGGTAAATGCAGACAATTTGTGCTTGACCAGAAAATGTACTTCTGATGAGAAAGATCTGCAATACCTTGCCCCAGGATTTAAATTACCATGTCCTGAATGTAGATCCCATTAAGAATATAAAAAAAACCTGTATAGCCCAGTTTTCTGCAATGGTTCTATAGTATCTAGGCCATAGAGTAAAAAGGGTCTCTTGGCAGCATTATTGCCATGGGTATTGAAGCAACCATCAACAGCAAATTAGACTTGAAATTGTATACACGAGATGGATGCAAAACCCCATTTTAAAAGGAAATCAGATTTCATCTTATCCTTAGTCGCCAGCACTTGTTCACCTTTTGTAAACTTCAGTTGCTCTGTCAAAAACAAACTAGGAAGAAGCTTCAGCATACAAAAAAGTGAAAAACTGAGTAATTCTAGTGGTTGAGTGCAACAGTTACCAGGAGTCTAAGACACATAGAACCTATGGCTTCCCAGTAAGAGTAGAACCAATCACAGTTTTTCCTAAAAATAAATCATTCTGGACCATTTCTCTGCTACTCCTATGAAACTGTATTCTATACAGCATCCAAGGTCACCATGGAGTCTGTTCAGTCTTCTGTACATCTATTGGCGATTACCTGCAATGGTAAAATATTAACAAGTTTGGTTTTGATTAACTCTTATTCCCACCACATGGAGTAAGTGCTAGCCTCCTGGCAGGGAGGAAGGCACTACACTCCACAGAGCAGGCATGCCAGGATTTCATAGGTGAAACGTACTGTAAAATGAAGGTCTAGTGGAGATCTATTGCCCCTTTCTCTATCCAACACTGCTTTCCCTCTGGTCATCATCTTTTCACATTCATTTGTACATATTTGGCATCTTACCTCTAAACCTAGAGCAGTTAAATGTCCTGCCAGGTAGCAGCTAAAGAACAAGGGCTCACATCTCTGAGCCGCTTTCACCCCTACCACCCATGCAGGAGGCACTGCCTACTACCTGATGAGCTGTCAGGTGTAAGCTATATAACAAAAGGAAAATTGTTTTGCTACTGTGTATCACCTATGAAGTTCACATCTTGCAGGATCACCCAAAGCAGATTTAGTACCTCACTCCTCTTCCCACCCCATCAAACTCTTTCTGTTGTCTAACCTGAGAAGGTGGGATGTCAAGTCAGGTGATAAGGAACTGGGCTGGAAAGTACAGCCCAAACAATACACTGGAACTGCCCCATTGAATCAGCCTCCCAACAGCTGCTGTGAAACACAGAAGATGCTGTTCTCCTTCCCTCTCCAAACACTGCAGACTATGTAAGATTGCCATTCCTTCTTTGGTCATAAGTTTAAGAGGTACAAGGACAAAGTTACACCAGTGTGTAAGCTCACCTTCTTTCAAAGGAGTTTTTGGAGGAATATTTTCCTTGCGATCATGCTGGAAAGCTTTGGAAGGATCAAAATGCCTGATGCCCTGAATTGCAGCGAGTTGCTCCTGAAGATCTCTGTGGCTTTGCTTTTCTTTTGCTAGCAATGTACGCAGTT
Organism: Dryobates pubescens; assembly: GCF_014839835.1. NCBI lineage: Eukaryota > Metazoa > Chordata > Aves > Piciformes > Picidae > Dryobates > Dryobates pubescens. The sequence goes on from NC_071627.1 coordinate 14,265,569, forward strand.
TTGAGATATCCTAATGAAAACATACTTGGAAGTTAAAGAGTAAGAGCAGGAGAGAAGTCTGCTTCATCCTTAATGAAGCGTTAACGAATACGGAACACAAAGTCACATACACAATTACTGGTGACTTTGAAAAATAAACCAAGCTCAAGCAGAGGTGTAGAGAAAGGAGCACCATTACAGCACTGCTTTAAGACACCACAAAGGGGTATGGTAGCCTGCAGCTTGCAACTTTCAGCAGATAATTCACCGGGTCTAGACATTCCAAAAGGGGTAAGAAAAAACAGGCAAGTAGGGGTAGCTATTTGCACTGATGATCCCTCCACAGATCACATAGTCAGTTAAACCAGATTCTCTTTGTGTTTCATGTAAACTAGTTCTTTGAGGTTATTTAGGAAACATAGAAGGCAAGTAGTTTGTAGGATTAGCCTATCAGTATTTAGAGCAAAGCAATCAAGCAAATGAATAACTTGCAGATTTCTCAATTGCCACAAACCTGCTTCAGGCGAGTATTCTCTTCCTTAAGCTTCATAACATGCTTGATTTTTTGCTTCTGGTTCTGGTGGCCAAGTAGCTTAGCATAGGCATCACTTAGTTTATTCAATTCTTCTTGGGCTGCACCATGCTCATTTAAGAGTGCATTCTTCTCCGCTTCGAATGCATCTAATTGTTGCTGAAATACAGACAGAATCTTTCAACACAAAACCTACAAAGAAAGGGTGGTTTGGGAAGGGGAACAGCTAGCTCAAAGGACAGTAACTTTAGAAACATTTGCCTTGCAATTGGAAAGAGCTTGCTTGGTTCTCCAGAGTAGAACTTGAGTCACCTGCCTGACTCCTAAGTCAGCAGATACTACAAATAACTATTTCATAACACACCTGAAAAGGCTTCGTTTTGTTATGCAAGTCCTCATACAGGTTACGCCAGGTCTTTATCTCTTCTTGTAAGCTAGAGGTCAAATCTTCATTTATGGTTTTCCTTAGGAAACAAAAAGGCACATGGAGTTTCATTGTAATTCATTGTTAGCTCTCAACACTTCTTCACACTAAAACTTTGAGGTGCTATAATACACAGGTATAATCTGAAGAAAGTTACCTTGAGCTTTCCACTTGAAGTTTTCTTTTCAGATCCTCATTTTCTTCTTTCAGTTTTTCCCGAAGTTCAGTCATTTGTGCACGACAAGACTCTCTTGTTCTCTCCATTTCTGCTTCTTTTAGTGCAAGCTTTGTCTGGACTTCCAAAACCATCCTGAGGAAAATACCATCCATCTTTAGAGACCTTTTACTTCATTTTTTTTTTTAATACCACTCTAAATCTGCAAACGCAAGTAACTGCGATTGAAAAGCTGCTAGGAGAACTGCTGAAGAAGGTTTGAACAAACAGTGCTACAGGAAAAGAACAGGACAGAAAGCAGCCAAGTTCAAGAGGTACAATATGTTTAATTTCTCCTATCAGGAAGCAAGCAGTGCTTTTGGAGTACGGAAACATCATGTTTCTTATTTATGGCTGTTCAATACCAGTAGCTTTTAGTGGAAGACACTCCACTAGTTACTTCACATGCAGAGGTTCTCTCAAGCAGAAACCAAAACTGTTCAGTGTGGATGGGCTCTAGGGTTCAAAAACTACTCCTAAAAGCACTGCCTCAGCCATTTTATTTTATCACCTAGGCAGAGACTAAGAATCACTTCCCTACCACATACTGCCAGCAAATTAAACACAAAATAACTTTGTTTTCTTTTACCAGTTAGAATGGAAACTGGAGGCAACACTAACCAAATAGACAAGAAAAAAATGGCAACATCTTAAAACAGCAGAGATGTTTTCAAATAAACTAGGCTAAGCAGTAGTATACTGGCTATGGGTGAATGAGACAGCAAAAGCATTGCAAAACTGTGAGGGATATTACACATCAGACAGAGTTGGGAAGGTCAGAAATGTACATGTCAGTTTAGTCAAGACAGGATTTGAGTGCAGCTGAGTAAGTAATTTATTCACATGCAACAGCTAAAATAGAGCAGAGCTGTTGATTTAAATCCAGCTTCAAGAGCTAGCTAGGAACTACATTAGAAGAAGTGGGGAAGGAAATCTTCCAGCATGCATGTAGTATGTCCCATAATGCAACTCACATACAGGCTGTTAGGCTGTTACTACAGTTGTCTAAAGGCAATTATACTCTGGGATCTTTTAAGACCAAGTCCCCCACCCCTTCTTCAAACAGGGATTTGATCATGCTCTGAACAGAGAGCAAGATAGAGCACATAAACCTCTAAGCTGCTGTTAGATAAATAGTCAGTTAGTGGTCTGATACAACTTCTTGGGTGTTACCTACTTATACCCTGTGGTGCTTCATATTAGGCAGAAGATCTTTGTTTAACTCCCAGTGAGACAATTCATGGAGGGTTAATTGTCATCTTTTGAGCAGAATTTGAGGTGACAGTGGCAAAGGGTGAGTTCTGCATTAAGTGTTTGTCCCTGTAGATTCTGTTTGTGGAACAGTTACTGTAACTGATATTTCTGATAAAGACAACAGTCTAGTGTATTTCAGTGAAGTATTTTCCTTTGCGTTCCATGTGAAGGAAACTGCCAAAGCCACTGACTGAACAGACCATTTAAATTTAAATTTAATGAATTTTCTACCAGTATTTTTAATCCTTTGCACTGGGAAAAGGTAAAAAAACCTTAAGCTTAACCCAAGTGCTGACTTTATCTGGTAGAGTACCATGTAAGTGCTGGGTGTTGCACTTCAGTCACAAGAACCCCATGCAGCGCTACAGGCTGGGGTCAGAGTGGCTGGAGAGCTGCCAAACAGAAAGGGACCTGGGGATACTGATTGACAGCTGGCTCAACATGAGCCAGCAGTGTACCCAGGTGGCCAATAGCATCCTGGCCTGTATCAGGAATAGTGTGGCCAGCAGGAGCAGGGAAGTCATTATGCCCCTGTACTCAGCACTGGTTACGCCACACCTTGAGCACTGTGTCTAGTTCTGGGCCCCTCAATTTAAGAAGGATATTGAGACACTTGAACATATCCAGAGAGGGGCAATGAGGCTGGGAAGAGGTCTTGAGCACAAGCCATACAAGGAGAGGCTGAGGGAGCTAGGGTTGTTTAGCCGGGAGGAGGCTCAGGGGAGACCTTATTGCTCTCTACAACTACCTGATAGGAGGTTGTAGACAGGTGGGGGTTGGTCTCTTCTCCCAGGCAGCTAGCACCAGAACAAGAGGACACAGTCTCAAGCTGCACCAGGGGAGGTTTAGGCTGGATGTTAGGAAGAAATTCTTCACAGAAAGAGTAAATGGCTGTTGGAATGGGCTGCCCAGGCAGGTGGTGGAGTTGCCATCCCTGGAGGTGTTCAAAAGAGGATTGGATGTGGCACTTGAAGCCATGGCTTAGTTAGTCATGAGGTGTTGGGCAATAGGTTGGACTTCATGATCTCTGAGGTCTTTTCCAACCTTATTGATTCAATGACTCTATGTTAAGCAGGCAGTCTTTAGCTGGCATTCTTTAGCTTAAGTAAAATTGTTTAATACCTTGCACATTCCTCTTTTGCTTTATTTTTAGTGTTTTCTGCTTCCTGAAGCTGCTGTAGGTTATCTTGGCTGATTTTTTTTAGGTTGGCAACTTCTTCTTCCAGAGAGGCGTTCTCCAGTTTAAGGTTACGTATTTCTTCAGCTACTGTCTTCTTGTAGCTGGTATTACAACACAAATAAGAAAAATCTTGTTACTTCAGGCCAAATTCAAGTTGACACGTTCAAGCCTTACAATAGCAATGGCTCTTGCAAGGCAGAGATATGGCAGGTTCTGGCACTGATAGATCTGGAGCTGAAAGCACCCCCCTTCCCATAAAGCCATAGCGGTAATTCTACAACAAATTCTGCATTGCAAATGTTTTCCCAATTTGCTAAATATTTTAAAACACAAGAGACAAACTATAGCTGCTGCTTAACCACCAGCAATCTACTATCTGAAACATCCGTTGGCAAATAATCCCACTGGATCCTTCAGGGGTGTCTTAGCAATAATAGCATCACTTTTTAAACACTTTCATAATATGAAGTTTGAGAGAAAACATCTGCAAGAACTGTAAAAAAAAACCAAACTGGATTCATTGCAAATTTCAAGCCTAAAATAAAAAAGCCTTATTCCAGAGCAAAGAACACCCTTACTAGTTGCAGCTCTCAGATCCAAGAGCACTTGGAGTGTTGATTAGACTTTGGGAGAAACATCCAGTTTCCTAAACCAGATGTAGAGTGTGTCATTACACTTGACTGGTAGTCAGAAGGAGTAAGTTAATTTTAGTGCCATCACATACCCATGACAAAATCCACTGCTCTAGTACTGTACCAACACTCAGAGGCAGTGCTGAGACACATGAATGAACAGCATATTTTGTTGATGTGATAATCCTCATCCTAGATCTTGATGAAATTTAAATACCTTTCAAACTCAGCAACAGTCTGCCCAAGTTTACACAATGTATTGCTGTGTTCTTCTTGCATCTGCAAAACAGCATTGCTGTGTGTTTTGTTGATTTGCTCCAGCTCAGCATTCTTTCTGAAACAGAAATTCATCATTCCACTGGAGATAAGTATGTCTGAACACATAGCAAAATGCTGGTACCAGTTAACAGTACTGCTGCCATAAAACTAACTGTGACAAACTAGCAACTTCTCCACCATGAGTTCTCATGTATCAAAGCACAATCCTCACAGTACATTTAACTAAGCACTTCCCCTCTTATTTTCCAAGATAGCTCTCACACAGATTGAACATTTAATAAGCTTTCAGCACATGAAAGGAAGAAACAAATTGCTTGGAAAAACTTTCTTGGTTATTGCCCTCTTCAGGGCAGAAACAAGCAATATACATGCATGTAACTCACCCTTCACAGCAACAGCATATTATTACAGTACTGGCATTTCAGCCAAATAGCTGCATACTAATGAAGTAGCTGTAAATTCAGAATACAGAACAGATTGCTGTGATCTAATGACTATCACTGATCAACAACCACCATGAAATAATTTTAGATGTCTCCAGGTGTCTTTAGAGCCTGAACTAGGCTCAGAAGCTTTGTTCATATTCTGATTTAGCATTTTCCCTTTCAGAGCTTTAGAAGCAGAAAGTTTATTTCACAAACCCTTTCAACTTCTCTTCCATCTGTGCAAGTTCAAGAGCTTGAGAGTGGATTTCTCGTTCCAGCTGCTTCACCAACTTTTCAGCTTGCTTCTCCTTGGCATGTAATTTATGGAGCTCAATCATTGTATCATTCAGCTCTTCTTCAAGAAGATGTCTCTCACTTGTTACCTCATCTTCAAACTCTAGTAACTTCTGGTGTATTAATGCAGAGGACTCCTGCATATCAGAAAAATGCAGATTTTAAAACCCTAATGTTTTTTCCAGATAATTAAAGGGTAATTTGCAGTCTTCAGGCTTTAAAGCACAAAAATAAGGTCAAATATGTGGGCAGAACTAAAACACACATCATACAAGCTACAATTCCTGGAGCTACCGGATCACAGTCTCTGCTGGTCAGCACCCACTTGTACAGTCCACAGATTAGACCATTATTAATACAGCAATTTAATGACCAAAATCAGAACCTTTCATGTCAGTCATTTGGATTAGACTCTAATTTCTAGTCTATTTACCTTCTCTTGCTGCAACTGAGAAATGATCTCATCATGTTTCTGAAGCAGGTTTTGGTGGTGGTGTTCTTTTAAGCCAATTGTTTTTTTCAGGTCTTCCATTTCAGCATTCATACTCTGAAGTTTTCCTCTGATCTCAGACAACTCTTTCTCTGCACAGAGAAACTGTCAATATAACACAAGCTTCCTTCTCTGTCTTCAGAGAAATACAACATCTATTCTTCATAGTAATACCATTCTATCTTTAAAATTAGGCAGGCAAGGAATAAAAAAAACAAACACAAAACAACCAACTCAAGTCAACAACCAACCCAAAACTTTGTTTTTGACTTACTGGAAAACACCTCAAGACTGGCTAAAAGTACACCTCTTTAAAAATAATTTTAACAGCAGGAATCTTTGAAGCAAGCAATTAGCCTTTGTGAGAAAAGCAGAACAGCTGGGGAAAACACACCTAATAGTTTCCTCAAAGCTTCTTCCACGCAATACCAGTACATACAGGACAAGTGGTAGAGAGAAGTGCTGGTTTTGAGAGAGGAGGGAAAAAAAAAGAGGCAAGGGTTGCTAGATACACTCCCATACCTCAATGAACCTGTGCACAGCCTGCCAGCCTGCTAACAGAATTGAGACAAATGTCATGCTGCTTCTCAGTGAAGAGAAAGTGTTCACCATTCCTACTACATGAATAATTTTAATTCCATACAGTCTACCTTAGTAACCCTCCACAGAAATACTGATTTAGACTTACAGATTCAAAGTGGTTTCCATACTGCTAGAAATATGTCTAGCTGTCTCAGCCAGAGCAGAGAGACATGATTATTTTAACCTGGCACAAACCAGTCTAAACCTACACTTTAGAACAAATCTATTTGATGCTCTCCCACATATGCAAGTCAACATACAAGCACTAACAATTACCTTTTTCTTGTTGAAGCATTTGACATCTTTCATTAAGTTCTTGTGTCAGTTTATATGATTCTTCCTCTCTTGTTTTAAGGGCTTCCTTCAGGATCTTAATATCTTGGTTTTTCTTTATCAGAGTCTCCTCCATCTGGGCAACATCTAGTTTGTATTTCTCAACTGTGTCTGCAACAATGCTGTAGGAGAAGATTCAGGTATTTGTGACCACTAAACTGCTTGTAAGCTTACACTACAGCACAAAGGAAAAGAATGCTTAGGACTGTTGGTTTCCAACAGGAAAACTGCTTTCATCATCTTTTACAAACAGGTGGTTTTGCACACTAAGACAGGTTAGTGAAAATTAAAACCACTTTCTAAAACAAAAGGTCAGAGTTTAATTAAGAAATCTGTACATCCACACAGAAATATAAATGTTTGATTAAAACAGAATTAGTCACTATAATCAATTTACCAATGACTGCTACATACAGGTTTTTTTGCTTGTTTTACAAAGCTGAATTTCACAGAAAAGTATACAGACTATTAAACCAAATTTTACAAGAATAAGCAGAATCTTAAGATATGCAGCCAGTTAATGAAGTGTCTCTTAATGAGTAAATTGACAAGGGTGAGGGTAGTACTTACAGTTACAATCACAAAGGACTGGATTAGCAATTTGTTTGAATTAGACTGCTGCTCATACTCAGAAAATTCATCACAAGTCTTAAAATTCAGATCAGAGTATTGTAAAGTTCACCAGGAGCCAAGATTGAGGGGGCATGCTGTTTTATAAGCAAGGGCTAAAAGACACGACTGCTAGTACATTAGAGGAAAAGGATTTAGCTTGCTTCATGTACAAATAACTCAGGCTTAAAAAATTATTTCTGGACCCTGATACCATTTTTCCATATTCATGCTTAACCCAGATATGCACAAGAAAGAACAATTAATATCTTACAACTCTTTTCCCTTGTGTTAAACAGTATCTGTTTCTCCCCCCTTTATTTTAATAATACTGTTAAACAGAGTTTTTGCCAAGATACTACTTCACCAGGCATAGAAGTGTTGTACTGCCCTTTAATTTACCCAGTCCAGCTTGAGAACAATTTATTACCTGAGCTCTGTGATATATTCCAGGAGTTTTTCAGTGTCAGATTTTTCTTCAACTTTCTCTCTCTCAGTAGCAGACCTAAAACCAGTAACTTTTTACAATGGACATATGCAAACAAATTCAGAGCTACTTGTAAGCTACTTGTTTATTGGTAAGCAAGTAGAAAAGAACCCAAACACTGAATCACAACTTAGTGGTAAAATATACTTTTCATAATCCATAATGGCTGACAAACTGCTGTTGGTTCTAAGAGGTGATTCTATCCTGTTTTGATACGTGTTCCATTTAAAGTGAAGATTCTCAGCCATATTCTACCACAAGCAAGGATGCTCAAGCAGCTGCACTAGCTAGACATTTGTCTGGATCATTTCCTGCCTTGTAAAGCGTACTACCTGTACTCTTAGCTTTGTGGTTTTTAACTGTAATGCAAGTATAAAAGTTCTGCTCATAATTGAGCATGTGGATGTTAAGTAAATGCAGAAAGCACAAGGAAGATGCTGCAGTGCTGATCATACAAAACTGATGTAAAATACTCCTTATGTTCATCCTTCTTAGGTTGCCATCATCAGAAATAGCCTATGTGTTAGTCCATGTTCCTGTGAGGCAAGTGGCATTTGGGCAGAACAAAGTGCTGATTTTTAACCCTCTTTGCTTACATACAACTACTTAAGACAAAACACTTTGCTGTTGCACTTCTTCAGAGGAAGTGGCTACTACAAAGCAGCTTTTAAAGGCCTTCAATACACTTAGCTAAAGAACACTTGTGTGTCCACTGAATCTATGTCAAATGGCTGGCTACTGAATTAGGATCTCAACTGCTGATCCAATGCTTTCTCATTCTTGCTTATTCATAATGTACTAGTTGAGTGGCCAGGTACTGAAGTATCCAGTCTATATGAACATCTCGCTCCAAAATGAACACACATCTTCCCTCTTCATCCCCATATCCACCCATACCATACTGGAAGACAAAGGGTTGAAATAGTATGGTTTGTGTTCTGGAAAAAGGCTGGATACACTAGAGGAACAATATGTAGTATGTTCCTTTAAGAACACAGCAGTTTCTAAAACTTAATTCCATCAAATTTATTCCAGGTTACAAATACTAATTTCTGCTCTCTCTCAGTAGAGAAACAGCCTGTATTTTCTCTACAGCAGATGCTTACTGTGAGGTATAAGCACATTCCCACAGCTAGATACAATGTCAGCTAAGTCAAGTCCCTTCCTTATTACTTACAGTTTTTCTTCTAACCGTGCTACTTTTCCTTTGGAATGCTCTAGATTCCTTTGCACTTCCTGCAGCTTCATTTCCATGTTTTCCTGCTTTGCAAGTGCAGTCTTAAACAAACAAAATAACAAAGAGAGAAATATTACCAGCACAATGAGCTTTAGTAATAAAAATCCACTGCCTAAGAGAGTGGCAGACTGAAATGAATTAATAATTAAGATTTAATGATAATGCTTGCCATTATGCTAAATGTGACTGAAAATATCCCTCTGTAAAGATATTAGCCATTTGTTTAAACAACAACCACCCCCCAAACCCCACAAATGTGTATAAGAGCCTCAAACTATAATCAGGACCACTGGATTTCTAAGAAATTAATAGTCTAACCAACAGATTGATATGGTAACAGAATTATTTCTAGGCTTCCTTACCCAAACATAGATTCACTCTGCATATCTACAGCAAAATCAAGAACATTTGCTGTTTGTTTTCTCTACAGAAAGAGGAAACTACAGTGCTGAGGAAACTACAGTTCTGTGGTAAACTCTTGATTGTGTAGCCCTGAACACCTCAGAAGTGCAAATGTTCATACCTTTTCCTTAGCATCCCTCTTGTTTCTGAGCTTCATTAATTCCATGCACAAGCTGCTCATTTTCTTCTGCACACCATCTTCAGACAGCTTAGTAGAGATGAATATAAAACTGCTAAGCATAACTCCTTTGTATGAATTACTTCTCATACAATCCTTTAAGTGTCACCTCCCCCAACACTGATCTCTACCAGCCCTTAAGATGGGCCTTAGCAGGTCCCGCTCTGTCTTTAGACAGATGCGCACAAGGTCCCAAACCAGACATGCTCTATCCCTGTGCCAATAGGGGGACATGGGGAACATGAAAACAGATGGCAGTCTAGCAACTAAAGCTTCCTTTCGCCCAAGAAGTTTAGTAACAGCTAATTTGTCTGGATACCTTTGACTTCAGTAGTTCATTGGTTCTTGTTAACTCCAGAAGCTGCTTTTTCAGGCACGCGACATTTGCCGAAAGAGATGTTTTCTCCTGGACTGCAGCACTCAGCTTGGCTTCAATCTTAACAAAATCCTCATTCACAGCTGCAAGTTTTTTATCCTGCTCTCCACGCTCTCTCACTAATGCACGAATCTAAACCAACAGAAGTATTTATTGCCTACCATCATTCTTCTTAAATAACACCATTACTTTATGCCTGTGGTTTTCTTGGAAAGGTTAAGTATCCAAACTATTAACTTGTATTCAGAATACATATCTTCACTTGTCATTCACAAAGAGCAGCATAACACTACAATTCTCTGTTACTACACAGCACAGATCTGCAGTCCTAGCACTTTTTCAGACTTAGTTTATGCTACAGAGCCAGTGCAACATGCTAAAGTTAGAACAGTCTTAGTGCTAGCTTGCAACAGAATCAAGCTTTCTGTGGCTGTAGAATAGGCAGAATGTGACATTTGAGACACAAGGCACGGATTAGTGTACAGAAGTGTACTGGTAATGAAAAGCTATCTGCTTCTAAAATGAACGTTGATTACTAAGCAAAAACCTCAGCAAACAGTTTTTTTAATAAACCAGAACCTTTTTGGGGTAGAGAACATAGGACCTGGTTCTCTTTTTTTGTCTAATCAGTCAGTAGGAACAATGTAACTACATTAACGAACCAAATGCTTTCTACACACTGTAACATCTGCTAAGTAGTACTCTGCACAAAGTTGTTTGCAGACTACTTGTATGCTGTGCTATGCTAATACTAATTTTATTAACTTGAATTTTTTATCCTGGTAAGTGGAACTGCATTACAGGGCTGTGATCCAAATGTATTCATACCTCCTTCTCCAGTGTCTTCTGTTTCTTTTTCTCTTTCATAAGGGTAAGGTCTTTTGTAGGCTTCCGCATCCCATTAGCTGGCTTTTGAAAACAGATGTATTAGAAATACTTAAGCTGATCCCTAGGTACATACTGCTGCAACAACACTGAACACCTTCATATAGACATTACAATTAAAGACACACACCCATGCAAAGCACATCAGTGTCAGGTTAGAATGGGTTTTACTGTACCTTCTAATAAGCATTACTGTGAAAGGAGAGCTTACAACCATTGTGACAAGAAATAGATGAAGCACTCTCCATACAGAACCCTTTTAACTTCTTAACCACAGGTTCATGTGCAGAATTTTATCCTCCATCAAGAGCGCTAGTAAACTAAATTAGTGAGTCCAGGCTATCATTTCTCTGTGCATGTTAAGCTATGCATCTTCAAATCTTTAATCACATGCTGAGCTCAGAACCTGTAGATACATTATCATCCCTTCTGTTTCTTTTTACCACTAGGTTTCTCTTCTGCCCTGTCCACCATATGAAAGCAGAAATACTTATCTTCTTAAAAAGAAGTTGCCATGTCGTAACTACATAGCAAGCAAGAGGCAAAAAGCCACCAGCACTGTAACACCAAAGACACTGTGTAGTCCCATGTAATCAACATGTGATTGCTAAAGACGCTGCAATTTCTTTTTTCATTCTTAGTTACTAAGGAATACAGGCATGAGGTGTTTAATATTTACTCAGGTAGGTTAACAGTACTTGCACAAAGGGTCTACATGATCTAACCAGTCACACAGAGGTCTAGCTACAATTTAAACAGAGCTAAAGGCACCACAGAAGATTCTTACTGTTAACACAAGAGAAGAAAATTTCTTTCCAGTTCCAGGAGTAGTTACACTCTTATCACTCTTCAGATTTGTCTTGCCTGCAGAAAGATGCAGAAGAAAATGGTCAAGGAAGAGAGCGTGCATGAACGCACACAGCAAGGGAAATTTAACCACACTGGACAAGGTTAATTGACTTTTCATATAAAAGACAATGTCATGTGATTGCAAGACTACCCACTTCACAACCCAATACTAGCTATTTTCTTGCTGCAGTCAGGTACTTCAATGTTAGGTCACATCAGCACTTGGCAGATTTTAGAGAAAGACTGCCAGATGACTGAGTTTTGAGAATGCAGCTTCTGCCAAGTTACCTTGCAGCATCCAGATCCCTGATGTCAGTTTCCAGCTGAGGGATGCTTTATAGGTAAAAATTCCATGAAGACGGGGTTAATGAAGTAAACAATTTATTTGACCTATAGAAATCTCCTTAATTAGCAGAAGTCACATAGAAAGCTGTTTTCAGAAGATTCAGGCATCTTCTAACAGCTGCTACCCCCCTTGAGCTGGAAGGCAAGCAGGGAGCCCCGAGGCTGAACAACTTCAGAGCAAGAACAGCATGTGAGCATTAGCAGTTGTCACATCAAAAGGCAATATGTCGTTGTGTTCTGGGCCACTTCTACAACTACTTACTTTCCTGTTTCCTAGCCTGCTGACATGTTTCAGAGGTCAGAGAACCTTTCGGTGCACCTGAAGAATTAACATCACAGGATTCTCGCAATGGGGCACAGGCTAGAAATGAGAGTTTCAGAACATCAGAGAACAGCTAAGGTAAATTATAATGTTTTTTAGCTCAAATGACTCAAAGCTGGTGATACAGCTAAGTTAAAAGGCAATATACATATACAATATTGCAAGGCACCTTATTAGTGATAGGAGTGTATTCACTTCCATAAAGAAAAAAAACACAAATGATTTGAGGATGTGAACCCCACGTGATGAAAAAGTCAGTCTAAAGTGAGAAAGAATAAAAGTAAACAACTTATTTTTTAGACATCTTCCAGTTTAGAAAAAATTTATTTAGGTGTTACTGAACACCATTTTTCTTCCAAATAATTACATTACATAAATTTTCTTTTTTTTTTTTTTTTTTTTTTTTGTTAAGACAAAAACTAAATCATTTTAAGGGAAACAGCAAACAGAGGGCTAGAAATTCTTCATACAATTATCATTACAGCCAAGTGCTGTGAAGCCCAGCACATACTTAGCTACTTGATTATGCTTTCTGCAAATGAAGGTACTTTCCCTTAACGTGAAAAGGGGTGATGGCATGATGGCAGCATCATTCAGCTACAGCCAGAAAGTTACAAGAAAACTTTCACACCACCAAAAGCCCTCGGTAGCCATGCTTCAGTCGTGACTAGTTCCATACTTCTCTCGTGTAGCTTTGCGTCACGGTATCAGAAAGCTAGCTCGCCATTTATTCACTTACTGTGCACATGTATATACATGCTCGCTATTAGATTTAGTAGCCGTTTAACACTCTTCAAGAGGAGACCCCTGCGACAGCTTAGATAAGAGACCCTCAAACGCACATTACGCAGCTCCCTTCATAGTAGGGCACAGACATGCTGCAGTAGCCGCAAGCCGATCCCCCCTTCCCCCTGGCACCATGAAGGAGAGCTTTAGCTACCCCGCACACATACCAGAGCTGCGGTCAGAGCAGTGGAGCGGGGCGCTGCGAAAGGCCATGGCAGTAGGCACGCACCGAACCCCCACCCCAGGCGTCTGAGCGTTCAAAGCTTTCAACGGCCGCTGCTGCGCGGCCCGGCAGCCAATCACCTTTCCCCGTTGGAGCTCGCTCAGCAAATCAGCGTCCGTGCGCGGAGCAGGCGCCTCGCCGTCCCAGTGGTGTGCCGGAGGTGACTTGCGCGCCTGCGCGGGGCTGTCATATCCGGGGCCGCTGGGGTGGAGCGGGGCTGCCGTCTCCCATGTCGGCTCCTTTCGAGGAGCGCAGCGGGGTGGTGCCCTGCGGGACTCCCTGGGGCCGCTGGTATCAGACCTTGGAGGAGGTGTTCATCGAGGTACAGGTGCCGCCGGGCACCCGGGCTAAGGACGTCAACTGCAACCTGCAGAGCCGGCACATCGCGCTCTCCGTGCGGGGCCAGGAGGTGCTGCAGGTACCGGCCGCCTGGCAGCGGCTGGGCGGGGGTCCGGGAGCTGAGGGCGACGCGCTCTGAAGGAAGGGGTGATGAGCCTCGCCCGGTGCTGCGAGGGAAGGGGATGGAGGACAAGCCTCCACCCGCACCCAGTGCTGTGAGGGAAGGGGAGGGAGGGCAAGCCTCCACCTGCGCCCAGTGCTGTAAGGGAGGACTGGGTGGGTCAGGTCAGGGTGAAGCGCCAGCCGCGCCCGGCGCACAGGGCCTCGGGGCGCTAGTGCCTGCCGGGAGCGCCGCTGCCTCGTCAGGGGTCTTACACACCTCCCAGCTGTGTTGCTTCTTTGTTTTCATTTCGCAACTATCTCCAAAGTGAAGTTTATTAGAAACCGCTCTGTCGAGCTGTGCAGGGTTTTAAAGATAATAAAAAGAGCAAACTCACGTGGAGACACTCACCTTTTTGCCATCATTTGGGCAGTGTTTGAGTGTATAACCTCACTCACTGCTGAAAGGCTAAAAGCCCCAGATCAAAAGCAGATTTATTTTCACACTGATGATGAGCAGCTCTTTGTGTCATAAGGTGCAGCAGTCACACCGTAGCTGTATGTTACCCTTGGCAGAAACAACAACGGTTTTGTGTCAGGTGAAAATGGCATTGCCCTCTGAGAAACACAGGCCCTTTCAAAGAACTGGTACTGAAACAGTGACAGGTATCTTCACTATATTAAATGCTTCCTTTATTTTTTCTTTTTGAAGTTGCATAACAAAAAGTAATTCTTCTAGCCTATGTGCACACCTATGTTTATAGGGCCAGACCAGCCTATTCATTCTCAGTAGGAAACAAGAAGGTAAGTTTGGAGTAAAACTTGATTCAGTCTGAAATGGATACTGAAGTTTTCCCTGTCATAATGTTGTACATGTCTTTTGCAGGGTAAACTTTTTGACTCTACAGTAACTGATGAAGGAACATGGACATTAGGTAATAAACCACAACTGACATGCCATTATCTGCAACTTCTCAAAAACTGCTGCAAAACAGTTTACCTTTTAATGGGGAAGATTGTTTTCTTTTCTGTACACAGCTGTGTGTGAAAGACAATGTTGTTGCCAGGCTAAGGAACTCGGGTAGTATGTAAACCCCAGACATTAAGGTTAATGGAAAAAATGCTGTGTCTGGGAAGGGACAACTCCATGGATTACAAACACTTCCACACAGTGAGAGCTTTTTTACAACCCCTCATTAAAGCTAGATTTATGTGGTCTGTGCTTCTCCATAGTTGTTACTTTTTGTTTTTTTTAATTCCTCTTATGCCTTGTATTTTTGGTATAGGTGACATGATATGCAGTATAATTTTGGGATGGGCAACAAGGCCTAGAGCCCAAGAGAATGCAAAAAGCAATCTAAAATTCCCACTAAGGTACCTACAAGTGTTGAGCCAAAAAAGCTCCTCTGATCATTGCATCATAAATAATGCAAAGTGTTCACAATATTTTGGCTCTTGGCAATCATATTTATAGATTGTGCCTCTGACTTAATGTTTTCCTGTGACTGATTTTGCTTCCAGTGTTTCTAAACATATACTAAATGTTGGTTAATAATTTGCTAATTTAAACAGGAATACTAAAAGTGTAAATAAATATTGTGAAGTGAAGCCTGCTCTTTTCCAGTGTGTGAATAATCTTCAAAATACACTCCTTAAGTCTGTATTTATCCAGTTCAGTGCAACTAAGCATCCTACATATTACCTTTGAAGTGTAGCTCTAATATCCTGGTGGACAGAAGGAGGATCATGAGTTAGTAATGTGCCCTTGCAGCCAAGGCCAATGGCATCCTGGGGTGTATTAGAAGGGTTAGTAGGTCAGGAGAGGTTCTTTGCCTCCTTTACTGTGACCTGGTGAGGCCACATCTGGATTATTGTGTCCAGTTCTGGGCCCTCATTTCAAGAAGGACGTCGTGAAACTGCTTGGAAGAGTCCAGCACAGTGTCACAAAGATGATGAAGGGTGTGGAACATCTCCCTTATGAGGAATGGCTGAGGGAGCTGGGTCTCTAGCTGGGAGAATAGGAGACTGAGGGTTGACCTCATTCATATTTTTAAAGGTGTGAAAGGCATTGTTGGAAGGATGGAGCTGGGCTCTGCTCAGTGATGTCTAGTGATAGGATGAGGGGCAGTGGGTGCAAGATGGAGCATAGGAGTGAGCATAAGGGAAAACTTTTCCACTGTGAAGGTGACAGAGCCCTGGAACAGGATGTGCAGAGAGGTTGTGGAGTCTCCTTCTCTGGAGGTGTTCAAAACCTGCCTGGTTGTGTTCCTGTGTGGCCTACTCTAGGTGGTCCTGGTCTGGCAGTGGGGTTAGACTTGTTGAAATCCCTTCCAATCCCTAACATTCTGTGATACTCTGTGTGTGTGTAATATATTGTCTATAGGCATTCAGTCTGTTTAAACTGAATATACCTCCAATGTGTTGCTAAAACCTGGTTCTGGCTTTTATTGGTAATAACTCTCTCTAAGGCCTGACCTCAGGTTCTTCTTTATTTTCCTAGCTGATCTATATGTGTTCATAGATTTAATTTAATCTTTTCTCCATTATGAACCTCTCTGAAAAGAGGTTTTATGTTTACAATAGAATTACATACGAGCTGCATTTTAATCCCTTAAAGAGCATCAGCATTTTGCAGGCCAGAAAGGGGAAAGATGGCTGTATAGACTTTCTTTGCTTCAGCCTGTTTCTTGTTAATGGTTATTTATTTATCAGTTAACTTTGTCATTTGCATTAAGAGTTTAAATTCCCTGACCAAAAAAAATCTTTTGCTTGTTAAGGATGAATTCAGCAGAACAACAAAAATGACTAGCACATAGGACTGAGTTTAATGGTTGGTTTATGTGTCTGTTTTCACTCAACAGAGGACAGGAAGCTGATACGAATTGTCCTAATGAAGACCAATAGAGATGCTGGAAATTGTTGGACATCTCTCTTAGAAAATGAATATGCTGCTGATCCTTGGGTACAGGACCAGATGCAAAGGAAGCTTACACTGGAACGATTCCAAAGAGAGGCAAGTTAAAGGAGCATAATTACCCCTTATGTTTTGTGTTTGCAGTTTTCAGGGACATAACTCTGGAGCAAAATTGTTTTGCTGTCTAGTGCCATGGGAATGCATACTGTGGCTCAGTATGCATTGAATGCTTAAGAGGTTTTATCAGTGTGCTTCCAAGAAGTCATTCTGTTAATTGTTTGAACATTTTATGAGAAGTTAAGATGAGTTTATGTGGGTGTATTGCTGGTTTAGGATTTGTTGCATAATGCCAACAACTTTTAAGTTAGGCTGCACACAGTTTGCATTATTATTTGGAATTATGATACAGCCATATTTGCAACAAACTTCTGACATCAAATTCTGCCATCAAGCTCTAGTACCGGAAGGGGGCCTACAAGAAAGCTGGGGAGAGACTTTTTACAAGGACTTCTTGTAATAGGATGACAGGGAATGGGTTGAAGCTTGAGGAGAGTAGGTTTAGGCTGGATATTAGAAAGAAATTATTTATAGTAAGGTTGGGGAGACACTGGAACAGGTTGCCCAGGGAGGTTCTGGATGCCCCCTCCCTGGAGGTGTTCAAGGCCAGGTTGGATGAGGCCTTGAGCAACCTGGGCTAGTGGAAGGTGTCCCTGCCCATAACAGGGGGGTTGGAACTAGTTGATCTTTAACGTCCCTTTGAACACAAACCATTCTATGATTCTGTTGAAGATGTTTCTTTGCAACATTAGATGATGTAGAATCATTATCTGCAAAACATTTTCCTTGCCCTTTTACTGAAACTGCTTAATTTGCTTTGGTCAGTAGTATTCCTCTGTATGGCTGCAGAGCTTTAGCATTACAACTTCTTGCCTAACAGCTGAATCAGAATGCTGCAGACTGCAACTGAGAACATTTTTATGAAACTTGTTATCCAGCATGGCAGGTACTTATATTTTTAATGAGTAATTTCAAGTGACCCCAGAAGCCAGAATTTTCTCTTAAACTTTCTGTAATGTTTTTTTCCTGGGAGATCTAATTGCTTGCCAAATTGAGACCCCCTTTACAAAGTCACTTCAGCAGTAGGCAACCAGATGACAATTCAAGGTTTATTTGTTGATGCATTTTCCAAGAATGTCAATGCCATGACAAATGAATGACTGATTGTTATATTTCCTTATTACCATGGCAGGATATTAGCAGAAAGAGTTTTGAGGCATTTTGTTTGTTGATTTTTATTTCATTATTAAAAGTTATTGATCTATTAAATTTTTCTTTCGCCTTCATCAGAACCCTGGATTTGACTTCAGCGGGGCAGAGATTTCTGGAAATTACAGCAAAGGAGGACCAGACTTCTCTAGTCTTGAAAAGTAAACTGTTTTTATCTGTGTTCCATGGGAGGAATTGCACATAACACTTAAAGACTGGAATCATGTAACTGGTGAAGTCTTCGATGATCTCTTCAATGGATTGTGGTCAAGTAATTACTTCAGTGAAGAGAAAGATCTCTTCCAGTAGAACAAAGTGTTACCAGCAGATTTCTAAGCTGTGATAAATTTCTAATACTAAAGGACAAACCTAGAGAAAGGTGTGCACACCCCCCCTCCTCCATCTCTCATCAGAATGCTGATTTAGGGTTTGTTTTGTTTAAACATCATAGTAAACTAGTTGATTATAAATATACCACTTGTCTTTATGCAACGGTCTTCATCATTGAAGATCAGTTGTTGTAAACAAAATGTTTTCTCTTAACTTGCAACAGGAAGAATATTAAGATGGCTTGCAGCTACACTTTCCCCCTGTAGCAGCCCTCTGTCAGAAATGTTATTCTAAAAAAGTGGTTTAAATAGAGACTGCTGCATCTTGCCTTAAGTAAGGTTTTACAACCTACTGTGCTAATACAGCACTAATGATTAGTACTTGCTACCATGTAAGCAATACTATAAAACTGAAAGGTCAGGTCAAACTCTGGCTATAAGTAATTTTCTATGTTAATGTAATATGGCGTTTCAGTGTAAATATGTAAAATTCTGAAAAAGAATAGAATGAATTCTAAAAGGAATAGGAAATCTCTGTGTAGGAAATGGTATCTTGCATCTATTCATCACCATCACATAGCACTATGTGTTGATGGTGTATCTAAGAAGCTGTAGATTTTTCTAGATACAGTTTTAAAGCCACATTTTAAACTTAGCTATTGCATGATATAGTATTTTGCATGTGTCAATTACCTATCAGGAATGTTCTGCAGCAGAGAAGTGGTCCAGCCACAGCTTTGTGCAGGATGAAAGCTGTGTCAAACATACTAACAGGAGGAAAACATGATTGCCAACTCCTGTTGTATTCTGAACACTAAAGATACTGCATTTGAGGAGGTCTTAAGCAGAAGTCTCACTGGAGATAAATTGCCAGCAGCTGGTCCCATCACACTGCTGAGCCTCACTTCTGAAATTGTATCACTCTTTCAGTTGGCATATGGCAAAAATAAAGCAATAGCTGAGGAGGGAGAATGCTTTCATTGTAATTATATCCGCCGCTTTCTCAGGGTAAGAGCATGCATTAATACTCCTGAAATATGTGCGTTCCTTCTGCTGTGTCATCTTTGCAGAAGGGTTGGAGTAGATGACATTTGGAGGTCCTATGGTTGTGTAGGGACTGTGCACATGTAAGTCACTTTATAGGCTTCCTAAGAGGACCTTTTATAACCAACAAGAAAGAAGTTAGTCAAGCACATTTCAATGTTTAATTGAAAGGTACACATCTTGTTATTGAGACATGACAATCAGAATTGCACATTGCATCATCATCCTCTCTCCCAGCAGCCTGCTCACACCTTTGTCCAAATCACCTGTATGCTTTTCTCAGGCCAGCACAATGCACACAGAGTACCAGCAGACAAAACCCAACTGCAGGTTATGCAGTGCCACCACTCCACTCTTTTCAGCTGAAGGCTTATTTGTCCAGTAGAGAGCTTTGGTACAAAGTCTTCTGTGAGAGGTTTAACTAGTGTGAGATATGCAAAGAATGGTTTCTCCCTCAGCTGTTACCATAAAGGAGAAAAAGTTGGTTGGCTAACATATAAGCCCACACTATATTCAGAGCATTCTGATCTCTCCTCCTTTAAGTCAGTTCCTATGACAATCAATTAACACCCTACTGCAAACAGCCTCTGCTCCACAGTGATGTGGAAGTCAAGAGGTGATCAGCAGTGTTCCCCCAATACCTATTTACCTTACATACAATAATACATTCTTACTCTTCACTTGCTTGTTAGCACCAGAAGCATAGTCTCAAGCATCTGATCTTCAAAGAACCAGTTCCCTTTCACAAAACTTAAAGCTTTAAGTGAAAGTGGAAGCAATCTTCAATGGTTCTCTGGATTTCTCCTACATAGAGTCCTAGAAAGGACATTAGCCCTGCTCCTACTGTAAAAATGCACCCATCCAGCATCCGAATTTACCTCTTATGGAGTGAAATTTGGCAAAACTGGTGTTGCATTTGAGGCAGGTGACCCAGCACATTCCCTCAGTCTTCATTGGGTATCACAAAATTTTTACACTCTGAAATAATTTGTAAACTACAGCTCTAGTGCTGAAGTTACTGACACTGTGTTAGTGACTACCCATTATAAGGCAATTAAATTAGGTTGCTCTTTTCTCTTGCTCTATCTGCTTGATGTGGTGAGCAGGTATCATGTAGTCTAGTTTCTAACGTCTGTGGTAGGCCAGTGGCCTGCCTAGCATGTGGACACATGACAGTGCCCAAACAGCATGTCAGGTAGGCTGACAGACATTTGCTGTTGTCAGCACTATTGAGCAGGATTAGTTTGACTGAGACACTGTGGCATTGTGGTACTGCACATGATGTTTTCCCTAGTGTCACAATCTTTAGAAAGTGAATATTTATTTATTTTTTAAAAATTAAACCTGTACTTCAGCCACCTCCATATAGTTAGACTACAGAAGCTGCTCTACAAACTGTCTTAAGGTGTTAAAATTCCTTGTATCAGTAGTGTGGTGCTTCACGAAAGAGTAAGCAGTCTAACGAGACATAAAACTGACACTGTTACAATCATCATGAAAAGAACACATTTGCTGGAAGGATCTTTAGGCTGAAATGTTACATATTCTTTCCATGAGTTGAGTACTTCATTGTTAAGATCATGTTTCAGACTGTTTCTCAATTATTACGTCTGTTGGCATGGTCTCGGGCTGGTTCTCTCCTCATTTTGTTGTACTCCTGTAAAACGACAACAAAAACAACCTTCAAAAAGACAGTCAAAGTGCTTTCTACAAGAGAAACAAAGCATCAGACTTCAATATAGCAAACCAGCAAGACAGTTGGTTAAGGCAAAAGATGCAGCCTTTTGAATAAAAAAAAAAATCTAGGTAAGAAAGTAGTTCACAATTTCTCCAGGGTAAAAAAACCCAGTAATGTGAATAACTGAATTACAGGTTTTAGACCTTTTTAAACAGTCAGTTATACATTTAAAAGTGCATAAAACTCTTGCTTTTAATTAGCAGCTACAAGAAACTAATTCTAACAGGCATGTGTTTCCTCTTAGATGACTTTTCAGGATAGGGGCAAGCCAAGCTTTTTTCTCGTTTTACCAGTTTTATTCCACATTTTACTTTAAATTGAGGTCCCCATGTCTCTGGAATGCATTTCTGCCCCCACAGTACACCAGAAGATCAGTTCTTCCTCCAACATTCATATGTTAGGTTGCCACTTCATTAGGTACAGCACTGGCTCATGCACGAACAGAGTAGACCAGCCTCTATGGCAGGCTGACTACATCTATGTTACTTGTCTTTAAGAGGTTACCTATACAGAATAAGAAACTTTGTGGTAGTTAACAGCTAATTAATTCTACATTATCAGAAGTTCATTTTACAAGGAGTTACCTATTATGAGCTGGTCTCTGGAATTGTAGGAAGGTGTGTTATCCTGTAGTAGCTATGTTTAAGCTGCCGTGCTGTACGTCCAGACACAATCCATTTCAGTTTCTGGACATTTGGTTTGGAACACTTGCTTGAGGAATATTCTGTAAGGCACTTCAACACCAGTTCCTTCCAGAGGGTCAGATCTCTGCTGTTTATCTAAATAGCAAGAGAGAATGTCGTATGTGAATAACTCATTAAATCCATACCTCATATATGTACTTTCATCTTCTTCACATAAGACAGCAAGCCAAAGATCCCAAGCTAAATGGGAAAAAAAGGCAACAAAGCCACTAAAGAACTCAGCTTGCCCACAGATCTCCCCCTTCCCTGCAGTGCAGGCCCTTGCATGCATCTTAATTCCTTCCTCCCCTGAAACTGTATCTATACATACCTTGGAATGCAACTGCAGAAATTCCAATGCCTCTGTCAATTCCAGCAGCTTTTGTTCTTCTATTTCTAGTGCCAGAATAGACAGTGCCAAGACAGAAGGCTGGAGAGAGAGAAAGAGAATTTTGGGTTTTTTTTTAAACACTGTTTTGTTAAGTTTCAATAGTCTTACTGTCTGTGAGCTTTCAAGATGTTTACCTTGGCTTTAGAAAACATGAGTCTGCAGTGACATGCCTTAAGCTGGGTCTCAAGTCTCTCAAAATTAAGGTACTTTCTCCTAGAATAAAAACAGATGAGTGAATATAGAATGCAAGCCAGATCAAGGCAGCACCACCCTGGGAACATAAAGCAGCAGCAAAAAATGTTCTTTATCTAAACAAAGGCCTCATTTGTCCCAGAAGTTCTAGGGTTACAGTCAAGCAGGTGTTCAGTTTTGGTAGTCCTAATGCCAAAAATAAATCTTGTGTTACGCTGGGGAGAGTTGCCTTGTCAAAACAGCCTTACCAACAAGGAGTTTTTGTGCTAACTAGCACAAGGAATCTTTCTAAGCCAGATACTGAAATCTTTGCAATGAGGCAATACTTAGTGCAGCATAAGCAGAGATTCATTATACTGTCATTATTGATCAAGTTTGGGTTTTTTGGCTCAGAGAGCAATACTCTTTAGATCAATTTATACAAACAGCATTTAAAATGAAAATAATATTAAACTACAGATATTCCTATTTACAATAATTACCAATAAGAGAGAAAGTTTATGGGGTTTTTTAAGTATAGAAAAGCTAATTGCTTATTTTCTACTTAGGCTTCCTGATCACATACAGTCACAGCAAAAAACATGTATTAGATATTTTACCTTTCACAGCTTAAATTCTCATGAATAAGTGAATGGTATAGCTGTAGAAATTGGAAGGCTGTTGTGGCTTTAACTTTCCAGCACAGCTTCTCCAATACTATTTTCTCCATTCTCATCATATCAGAAACAGTGAACCTATACTGGCTTATCCGAATTAAGTCAGTGGCTAGGGGAACATTTCTCTCTTCTTCTGATGCCTTCACAGCCAGGTAGAAGCAGCTGAGTCCAACACAGCCCAAGTGTTTAGGCTGTACCTAAAAAAAGTAAACTGTTGTTACTTTTAAAAAGGAAGTCCTTTGATAGCTGTTTCAACATGTTAAGTACCAAACTAGGTAGGCACCAAGGGATTTTAGGGAAAAATTGTGGGGGTTAGAGGAGATTGTTCTGGTTTTGGAAGATCCAGAAAGAAATTCTTTATCTACTTACATTCCTAATTTTATTTAATTAAATGAGAAGACCATTACTCATTACAAATTCCACCTCATTCATCTAAAAAAGTAAGATTGCAGAACAATATAGTTTGATTGAGGTAGAACTGGTTTATTAGTGAGGTTCTGTAATAACCTAATCAGAATCTTTAAGGACTTACACTGTTGTATATATTGGCTTATGAAATTTGTTTTTAAACACATGTATACACCCATGTCTGTATATATACTCAGTCCATACAGTCATTACAGTCCCTATTTTTACTGCTTATTTTGAGCTCAGAAGTCTTTCAAATCATCCTTTTCCATTTAGCTTTCTCATTTTTAACACACAAGGAAAACACCCTTTTGTTCTGGGCCAAATAGTACAGTGGTAATCTTGTGTCGCTAGACAATTAAAAACACCCCAGGTCAGCATGACACACGTGTGGTAGAATGGAGTGCTAACTAAATGCTTTACCAGTGAACAGCATCAAGCCTCTTGATAAAAACAGGGCTGAAGAGGGAGGTTGAAACAGCAGTAAAACAAGATGTAATACAAGGTGTTCTTCTATACATGCAACAGGTAAGACAACCTGTTTTGATCTAATTCATTAATATGGCCTGCATTTCCAAGCTTATGGGCATCCTTAAATTAGAACTGATGCCCTCTTCCTTCTCCAGAGGAAACAGCTCTTTTAACACTACTAAAATCTGAACAGGGAAAGACATTTTTTTAGCTTTTGTGCAATCAGATGTTTATATAATGAGCTTCATCTTTAGCCATCTAAATCCCTGATCTTCTAACTTACAGTAAGAATAAAGCTGCAATGAGAAGAAGCTAATGACCGAGAGCTTATACTTTTAAAAGCCTTACCTTCATTTTTGACAAGAATCTATCTAAGAAGTTCACAGCTAGTGAAAATGTCTCTGTGTGGAAACCAAAGAACTGAGTTAGGCTGAGGAGATCTTTCACTTCAAAGTCTCGCAGCCTTGCAGTCATTCGGAGACCATTATCATGAGCAGATTCAATTAGTCTCAGGCCAGCAGCTTTTGGCTGACATCTTAACTCTTGTTCCAACAAGGCTGTCAGCTGGTACAGCAGTTCCTGAGCTTCAGTCGTTACCAATGTTTCAATCATCTGCAAGTAGAAACGAATACAAGTCTATCAAACAGCGAAAAGGGGGAAAAGGTACAAAGCTGCAGTTGTCTCTTAAGAAAACTTTCTCGGTAGGTGGGTCAACTGCTCAGTTTTAAGTCTCTTGGCAACTACAACGTGTGGGACACTTGGAACGGCGGCACCGGCCCGGGCACACACCGGCGGCATCAGCGCCCGGCCGCAGCGCCGGTGACTAGGCAGTCACAGAGCGGACACCGGCAGCCAAGCTCCCCACATACAGAACGAGCTGGACCTGACTTGTCCCACCAGCCATGCGGCCGGGGCGGGGGCACCCACCCACCCTTCTACGCCCCGTAACCCAAACTTCAGAGGCAAACTGCCCACTTCAGGCACTGGGTGACACGCAGCCGAACCAGGCGCCCACCTAGCCGATGGCAGCCCCAGATGAGGGGAGGCTCCCCAAGCCCCGCCGCAGGCTCCCACCTCCTGGCCAGGCTCCACCGCGCCCCGGAGCTCTGCGGGGCCGCGCACGCGCCGCCTGTCCAGGACGTGCCCGGGACATGTCCGGGGCATGCCCGGGCCTGCCCTTCGGCGCCCCGGGGGCTCTGACAGCAGACGAGCGACCAGACAGCCCCTTCGACGAGATGGAGGAGCAATGCCCGCCCCACGGAGCCGCCAGGCACGGAGCCGAAGAGCCCAAATCCGTCAGCGGTGGATCCCTGTCCCGCACACTTACCTTGTTCCGGTCGCTTCTCTCGTGGGGAGGTCCCCGAGCTACCGTGACCCGCAACGACAGGCGCAGCAGTACCCAGGGGTCACTCTAAACCCCTGTCCGGTTCTTTGGGCATCAGCGACTGCCCGGAGAACGCCATACAGCCGCCGCTCCACGGGCACGCAGACAACCCTCTGTCCTATCCTATCCCGTACGGTCCCCGCCGCTCCACCCAGCTCGGGGGGCGGAGCTGAAGACATGACAGACTTCCAGATAGACCAATCACTGGGAGAGATGGTGGAAGGGGGCGGGGCGCTGTCCCTAGGAGACGGGCCGGCTGGGCTCGGTGGCGACCTCTGGTGGTCGCGAGGTATGTTGAACGCGAGCTCGCTCTAAGCTGCCCGGCAGCTGGAGTCCTCGCGGCGTCCGCGTGCCACGGCTCCGGGAGAGCGAGGCAGCGGCTTGAAGCCGGGCTTGCGGCGCCCTGTTGCGCTTCGGCTCCAGCCAGGGGAAACTCTTCTCCCCGTGGGCTGAGGACTGGTGGACCATGCTTGTGCTCCCACCTCCTCCAAGGCTGACAGCTGAAGGTGCAAACCAACAAATTCTACAATGCAAGGTTTGTTTCTAGGAAGGCAAACCTCTTAGCTATGTTTGTTATTCTGACTCCTATATGTTGATATGTAACTAACGAGTGAGGTAATTTGATGTGCAGCCCTGAAGTTTTTTTACCGTTAAATATACTGATATTGAAGGTATATGCAGACTGCAGGAAGCTCTCTGACTCTTGGAAGGACCTGAAAGACTTCAAACCCAAGTGAGCTTTATGTATGTTGGGATGTCTTTCAGGAAGTCCAGGATTTCGGTACAATCTAGGTGATAATTATCCTGAGAAAAGTGCTTTTTTCTATCCCCTTTCCCCACTGAAGTCTATCAGCTTGTTTGTTGTTCAAAAATCTATTTGATAAGAAGGCTTAATCACAGAATCACCATGGTTGGAAGAGACCTCAAAGATCATCAAGTCCAACCTGTCACCACAGACCTCATGACTAAACCATGGCATCAAGTGCCATGTCCAGTCCCCTCTTGAACACCTCCAGGGATGGTGACTCCACCACCTCCCTGGTTAGCCCATTCCAATGGCTAATGACTCTCTCAGTGAAGAACTCTCTCCTCACCTCGAGCCTAAACTTCCCCTGGTGCAGCTTGAGACTGTGTCCTCTTGTTCTGGTGCTGTTTGCCTGGGAGAAGAGACCAACCCCCTCCTGGCCACAGCCACCCTTCAGGTAGTTGTAGAGAGCAATAAGGTCTCCCCTGAGCCTCCTCTTCTCCAGGCTAAGCAACCCCAGCTCCCTCAGCCTCTCCTTGTAGGGCTTGTGCTGGAGGCCTCTTACCATCCTCGTTGCCCTTCTCTGGACATATTCAAGTGTCTCGATGCCCTTCTTAAACTGAGGGGCCAGAACCAGACACAGTACTCAAGGTATGGTCTGACCAGTGTGGAGTACAGGGGCACAGTGACTTCTCTGCTCCTGCTGGCCACGCCATTCTTCATTCATATAGTCTTTAGACAGCGTTTCTGGTACCACTTTTAGCTAGTTCTGACAGTCTACAACTGACCACACAAGTCAAAGAAGTCATGATATGTCCTCTGAGACAGGAAGGTTTTCTTTCTCTCCATTTTCTGCTTATGAATAAATTTGTTCTGCATGTGCTGTAAGCATTGTTTCTGAACTGCTTTATGTGTCTTTAAAAAATGGAGTGAGGAGGAGCTGTCCTTTAAGTGGTGGCAAATTGCAAACAGCCAACACCTGTTCCAGGCAGTATTTTACCCTCCTCCATAGCACAGCCTATTCTTTATAGTACTCATTAGGTTAGAGCTTGTCATGCCTGCCAGGAGTAGAGGACAGGCTGACTTTAGAGCCTTTTGGGGTAAAACTAACATAATGTTTGTCAAACAAAATACATTAGAAAAAGGCTTGTATCTCCTTGCATGAGAAGTCAGGTGACAGATGTGCCAGATAATACTGCAATTGTTCAGAACAGGGTACTTCTGTTAGCCAGGGGTATGTTTGATACAAATGTACCCAACAAGGAGCTATGAGCTGGTGTGCATAAACTCATTTCAGGCAGAAGGGACTCAAACAGCATTGTGGATTTGCTCTCAGAGGTAGGTCTTTGCGTTATAGCTATGTGAAAGTGTGGTTGTTTTCACTATCTGTATTTGTCTTGGAGTAATGCTGTGGAATTATTTTCACTTAAAAGCAGACTGTGTGGAGAGTAAAGATTAGTTATAAAGATTTTTGTTGAGCAAAAGTTGTTTATGTGTTTGGCTTTTGTACTGTTTTGAAACCTTGGCTAAATACTGGTAAGAGCATTGTGTATGTTTTCACCAGACTCAAGACTTGCCAAAGGAACAGTTGGCCTGAGTTGCTCTAATGAGGTGATCCAAACTTGATTTTTAAGTACTTGGCACATTTCCCCCTTTTCTTGTTGATAGTTGTCATTACCAATATTCATTTTTCTGTTGTCACATAAAGAGAAGAAGATGAGGGATCTGCTGTCCTGGGAAGCCTCTGCAGTTATGTTCTTATGTTTAAAGGAGGGTGAATGTGAAACACAGGGACTGTTTCATGCATCAGTGAGCTTTATAATCTTATTTACTCAGTACATGCATCAAAAGCTGTATTCATCCTGCTTTCTCCCATTGTACTTCTCACTGATTCGTTATAGGTTTGTTTCAATCTTCCTATGACTTACCTTCAGAAATTAATTGAAGTTCATTTTCTTAGAAGACTCTTTGTATTTCATAAGGCTGAAATGAATGTCAAGAAAGGTAAAACCAGAAAGAAGAATAGTTAGGAATGCAGAAATATGTAATATAGATGTGTTTGGCTTAGTAAGTGCTTGGATTTCTAGAAGGCTTAAGGGAAGTCAGCATGGAGGGAACTTGAGGGAGTCCTTGGGTGTGAAGTTGGAATGACTGAGTTGTGTGTCTGGCTTTCCCCTCTAAAGCACCACTCACTTGCTTCTGTTCTACCTTCTGGGTTTCTACTTGATGCCTATTTAACCTTCTTCCTCAGATCTTATTGGTAGAGTTAATGCATCTAAAAATCACTGTTTTAACCTTCAGTATAATGACCTTGGTTTGTATGTCTATTAGACAAAAGAGTCATTTGTTCAGAAAGGAGGGTAGAAGCATCAATCCTGAAACTCATGCCCCAGCCCTTCTGAAAGAAAATGAATTGTCTTTCTGTGCTACAAACTCTTAACCATAAATCAATCTGTTGCTGCTCTGAGATTCCTGTATAATTGCCCATGAATGCAAACTCGAGTACTTTAAGTATTCACAGATGCAGAACATCAGAAATAAAGATTATAGTAAATCAGATCTCATGAATATGCATATTTTTGTTGCCAGTAAATATTCTGAGTTATCTAAATTAAAATTCAAAATTATATATTGCAGAGGAAACGTTCCTCTTTTTAAGAGTTGGAAAACATTTCAGCATTCTTCCTGTCATTGCTATGCACATAATAATCATGTGAAGCAAATGATACTTCTTTTTATGCTGCTTGTTTTAAATAGCTTTTATTTCTTAAATTGCTGGTAAAAATAAACGAAGAACTTTAAAAAGCAGTGGGCCGCAGAGCTGGTTGGAAGCCACTGACAGCAGCCAAAGCTACTGGCCTATTTTGTGTTCTTGCAGGAAGGATTCTGGCCTGAAGTGACAGTAAGGAACATGAATTCATGTTAGTGAAGTGTAATGTATGAGCTTTGATTTAAAAGCATTCCTAGAGCTTAGACACTTAGCAAGTGGAAGCCCAGAACACCTTCACACCTTCATCAGTGTATGTCGCTAACATCCTTGGTGCACAGTCTAGGCTGCTGTTAGTCACTTGGGCAGCAGCTGTGAGAAATGTCTTCTTCTAAGGTGCCAGACTTTAAGCTGAAGTGGCTGAAGACAGTGTACTCACTCCATCTGCTCTGCAGTCTGCTGTGTGTGGGGTGGAGACTCTGAAAGAGGGTGGCAGCAAAGGGTGAGGACACTGGTAACTACTTAAATCTGTTGCAGCTGTTTCCCTAGTAGGTCTGGCAGATTAGAGGTGGAGCATTAGGACTGGATGGCTGAAGATGTTGCATCTCTACTGAATGTCGTGCCTGAGGCAAGAACATCCCATCTTGTGAATTGGCCGGGTGGCTGAAGACACACTAATTGCAATGTATACAGCTGTGGGGCTGAGGAGCATGCTGGTCCTGGGGCTGCTGCATGGACAGGGGTGGGTGGCAATCCTGCCATAGAAGCAGTCAATACTTCTCAGGAGTGACATCTTCACCTCTTTTCTATTTAATCTATGTATATATGTCTTTCAGAAATCTTTGTAAAGTGTCTGTTTAATTCACACTGCCAGAATCAGAGAGCACTGGTATGTCTTAATCACCTGGACCAGCCTTACTTGAGGCTTCCAGCGCCCCTGTCCAGGGATCTGGGAACCTCCTTTATGCTCACAGTTATGGACTAGGAATGGACTGTGGTCAGCCCTCTCCTTTGGGTGTCTAGACTTGTTGATTGGACTTCCCAGATTGACTTTGGACTTGCCTTGTGACCTCTCTCTTGTGTGGTAATACAGGGCTGTCAGTGCAGCCTGTAGCTGTCACCAGACTGCTTGCTCTGGGTGTTGTCTTTTGTGGGGCCCTGCCCTGCCTTTGCCAGGATTGTCCTCAGCTTCTGCTTAGTCTTCCCTGGTGGAGTGGGGCTGCTTCCTGGCTCTTTCATCTTTGCAGTAATCAGTCCTCAAAACTTTTGTCTGATTCTGTAGAAAATCCTGCCTTGTTTCCCCTTCACTTGTTAGTAGTTGCCTTGTGCTTATTCTATTGTTGTAATAATTATCTTATTTCATTAACATAATTGTAAGGAAGTGCACATGAGAAAGAAAGAGAAATAAAAAGAAAGAAGTGGAGCATCACCAGTAAATGTGAGATTTGCTTTGCCTGGTGTTACTTCTTTACTGAGGCTTGTTGTAGCAAATATGTCAGAGCAGAGTAAAGATCTCTTGGATGGATTTCAGTACAAGCACTGGGAGGCTAAGGAGACAAGCCTCTGAGTCATTTGGACTTACTTTAGGGAAAGTCTGTAATTCAAAGTTCAGCATAGGCACGGGAGAACTGGGAGATTCTAATTTCAAAGGCCTCATTTAAGCTTACAGAGATGCAGGTTCTCAAAGGTGTTACATCCATTGAACTCCCACTATCCTTAATATAAAAGATTTGTGTCTAAATATCATTGAAGAAGAAAAGTCATAAAGATCAGAGGAGGCATCAGTTAGCCCTGTCACTGATATATTGAATGATTTGACTGAGGCTTAGATGAAGTGATTTTAAAAGTTTCTTATTACTTTTGCTTTCCATTACGTTCTTCAACTTGCAGAGAAAGAAATCTACAGGGGAAAAAATAAAGGCAATGAGCTCTACATTTCCTTGCTATAAATCAATCAACAGAAGGGTGCTTTTTCAGGCTGAATATGGAGATTGCAACACTCTCCATAAATATCAAAACCTGGAATGCATCTGGAAGATGTAATTAACTCTTACTTGATGCTCTTATGTGGATCTTAGTCAAACATCTGTTTGATGGTTTCTTCTTGCCTCATTTTCTTAATACAGTAAATTCAAGATCTCTGCTTTTTTCAAACTGGGAAACTTACTACTGCATACTTATGTGAAGCTGCCAAGCTAAGCAAACTATTGCATGTTTCTCCACCTTGACTACAATGATAATGCACAAACACCTGTTTTGGATAGGGGTAATAGTGGTCCATTAGCTTTTTTTTTTTATTACTGTTTTGGAGTAGCATTTAATCTAAGTGCCTTAGTCTCTTTATTTTATGTGTCTGGTATTTGCTCTGTATGGTTACTTATGTCTATTTTGATCTCTTTTAGTTGCTTTTGTGATGCATTGAGTTTAAAAATAATCTCCTTTTACTCCAGAGGGGTTTAAATTTATTCAGGGAAATTCTTTGTGGTTTCACAGCCCTTTCCCTCAGGCTTTGTTAAAACAGACAAGAACAATCATAAGGAGGACTAGTGTGTAGTTATCTGTCCTAGGGGAAAAGGGCATGGGGTATGAAATCTTAGCTACTCTGGCTGAAAACTTCAAAAATGGCAGCAGTTCTGAGCACTTCATGATTACATATTCTCTACCCTTGATTTCTAGCTAGGTATTTCCTCCTACTTTGAGAAGACTCAGCATTGCCCTTCTAGGAAGTGTATTATCAGCTGGATTCAAAACAGTGATTTCCTGAACAGAAAGGGAAAGCAAAGATCAGTCTAAATATTAATAAGCCTACAAAGGTGTGTGGTTTTGTTAATCACCCTGTGAAAAGCAGTCTGGGAGCTGTCAGATGTCTTCAGAGAGAACTGTTTGAAATACTTCAGTTACAGCACAGCAAAAAGTCATGTTTTATCTTATAAAATGATTTTTTGCTTGCAGACTACACATTTCCTGTGGTTGTGTGGATGCTGCACGGTTGTTCAAGGTGTACTGATAATGAGCTAGTTGTTCTTGACTACCCTGAAACACCAGGTTGTGAACTCTGTTAGCTGCATCTTGAAATCATGGAAATATGTGGCTTGCTGGTTGTATTTTTGTTCAGAAAAATATATTAGGAAGGAAATCAATTGACTAATTAATCAAAGACTAATTGAGAGCTCCAAGGCTTAAAAATGGTTGAAAATGGTTTGCTAGGAGCAGTACCTGGAATCTTTTGCACCGTGCTTGGCGGAGGAACCCCAAGAGACAGACTGAACAAGTGATTTTGTTTAGTGGATTGTGTGGTACTTGGAAATATGCAAAAATGCGCTGAAAAGATTGTTAGGAAAAAAAAAAAAAAGTCACTGAGTCATTCTCCCTGTCACACCAAAAATGAGGTAACACCCTGGCGTCACCGGTCAGGGAATTATGGGGTTTGTGTCACAAAGGTTAGATGTTCTCTAAAGCACTGGAATTGAATGCATTGGAATGTGGGCTTAGGTTTTTCACTACTCCCTCATCCTGGTTTTAGCTGATGTTCTTCCCCACCCCCAGAATCTCATCTCAGGGCCAGTTTTTGACTAATTAGTGGCTTAATTTCACTCTAGAGTAATATTTATAGTTTATATTTTTCCTCTGGCTGTAGCTCCATCCAAATTTAAGAACTATTAAGTCAGGTGTATTTGCAAAGAAATGTACATTATGCTGAAGTTATTTTAAGCTTTTTAATAGAGAAATGTAACTCTTTTCTTCACATTAATGACTTTTTCTTTAAAATTATGGGATTGAGGGTGTGCTTCCACGCTGTATTGGTGTTTCTCAATGGTTGTACATAAATGACCTCTCTTGCTCTAGCTTTGGCATTTATGTCACAGGTTAGGCTGGAGAGCAGGTTAAATGGAAACCCTTTCCCCCCCAACTCATTGTATTAAAACAACACTATTTTTAAGGGTTGGATGCAAATATCTTAGCATGACAGAAAGGAAGAAGCCCCTCAAGACAGGCCCATACTTGTACCTTGCTGAAGACTGTCCAGCAATAAATCTTGGTGCTGTTTTTCTCTAAAGTGGAGCTCTGTCACACTCTGCAAGGTGTCCCATAAATAATCTAAGTATTGGGAAGATTGCTTCACGTCAGATTGGGATAACTCATTCTCCCAGTGCCCTGGCAAAGAGTGATAGATGTTTCTTCAAAAGGGGAAATACTTTCGCTCCTGTCATCTGAGACTTACTTTCAAGATAAAAGGGTCAGCTAATTGACTGTAATTGTTATAGTGTTTTACTAAGTGAGTAGGTAGCTCAGGCAGACATTTAAACAATCAAGAGATTAATAGTTTTTTTCCCAAACCATAGATTTAGAGTACAGCAGCCTGCAAGTCAGTTAGCATCCCTGTTATTGTGGGAACTCAGTGAGTAGTGTCTCAGGCCAGAACAGGAATCATTAGGATATTTCAGTTCATGTGCAGAGCTACATTCTTCTTTTCAGTGGCTGTTTCAGGGGGGAAAAAATGGACTGGTTTTCACAAAGGCAGAGCTGTGATTAAAGGACAGTCTGCTTCCCTGATGAACCCTTTTGGTTTAGTAGAGATCTTCACATAACCTAATGAGGCGAATTTTGTTCTTGCAGTGGGAAACCATAGCAACCTGCCACTTTAGAATGCATAGGATATAATCTCTGTCCTTCAGATAGTATTTTGCTGTCCAGAAATAGTTGTTGTTTCCTAATGTGTGAATGTAAAATGTCAGATAAATGTAGCTGGAGTGACAGTGTTGTCTCTGAGGTAATTGTGAGACCTGTTGTGCTGCTTGTCTGGTGCTGCACATTTGGAAAGCAGGTTCCAGAGAAGGGTAAAAGTAGTCTATTTTGCTTTTAGGTTTTAATAAGCAGGTTACAGAGGTGTCCTGAATATTTGTAATTGGAGAGCTCACTGCAGTCCCTTTAGTTACACCCTTGCCTTGCCCTCCAACCCAAACACGTCTCTGCTTATTTTGGCACAGTTTTCTTAAATTACAGTATTTGGAGTCCCAAGTTGCTGAGTCACTGATCTCTTTGACATCATTTTTTTTTTCAGGCTCAAATAACTGAAGAAATACTTGGTAATCATCTAAAGGGATAAATGCCCTGCAACTTTCTTGCAGCTGATCAAAGCTAGTGGCAGTACTTGATGAAAACAGAGAAAGCATTCTTCCTTGGTTAAATAATGTATGTGAGAAATCTCACTGGCTTCTTTCTTTGTCTCACATCCCACGACAAGTTCTGAAACAAACATGGGAGAAGTATCTTCTGTAGAAACCAACACTGATTACTAAAGAGTTGAAGTTAGCTTGTGGGTCTTGGAATCTGCTCCCAGTTTTAGGGACTGGGCTATTAGTCTGGAAGAGGATGATCTAGTCAGCTTTTGTGTGAAGAGGTCTGAGTAGTCCACTGAAAGAATAAGTGGAAAATATTTAATGATATTACTTGGGACTGATTTAGACTAAAGAGTCTATTTCCTTTGAAATATTCTCATGACTCCAGCTTGTTTAGGAGTGCTTAGAAATCAACAATAATAGCAGAGAATGCTCTTTATGAATGCACATTTTGGGGATGAGAGACATTTTAAGTGTGTTTTTTCTCTTGTTTTTCTATAAATCAAATGTTAATAGAGGAAAGGTATTGTTTAAAATGCAGAATTGGTTGGATAGGGCTGTGATTGAGTTAAGAGGAGAGGCTATTAGATTCCTTCTGCTGCTTTAAACTGATTTGGCTCCTTATTGTTTGTCAAGCATCTATTTATTTATTTATTTTAAAATTAGGGTAAACCAATTTCTTTCCTGTGTCTCTATTTCTCTGCTTTTTCTGACACACTTAAGTTTGTCTGCTTAGTAGCAGATTCTATCCCCCTGCCCCTTTATGTTTTTTCATCTGTCTTTCATTGTTATGAACAACAGTTAACCACATTGAAACTATTTCCCTGGTCATGTTTTGTTCTAATACTTGTCTCTGTGATCTGAATACAAGTTGTTTTCAGCTTTTGATTATGTATGTATTTTTTTAATTGTTTATTTGGTACTTGCATTCCTATGTAGGTGGATTCAGCACTGAAATGAGTCATGATCACTTACGTCTAAGAAGTGCTGAGGGTTTCTTGGTTCATTTGCGGTTTAGTGTACTAGCAGGTTTCTCTCTCTGCCTTGCTCAGGGATCAATAGAAATCCCTCCTGTTAGGAGATGACACTTAAGGTTGAAAGAAAAGGCAAGTGACAGCACATATGCTCACACCTGTACTATCAAAACTAATAATAAAACTAATTTTGTGGCAAACTGTAGTCTTTGGAGAAATAAGAATGAGAGGTTCAGTCTTCCCGAATGAGGGCAGTAGTGGCACATGATTCGTATAGTCAAGTTTCATATCCTCCTCATTAAAGACTGAGAGCTTTGGTATATTTATATTGGGTGTTTCAGTGAATGTGTTGTGGAATTACTTTTATAAATCCAGAGCTGAGAAATGCCAGAAAAGACTGTGAAAGGAGATATTTTTATAAAGAGGACTTTCAACTTAACCTCCTACTAGAATGATTTTCAAGTCCTGAAAAAAAGCAGGACAACTTGCTGAAGGGAAGAAAATGCTACCACTTGAGAAATAGACTTGGCAAATCCACATTTTAAGGTTTTTAGGTTTTCAGGAGATGGTCAGATCTTACAGGAATGAAATTCAGTTTTTACTGAAGGATTCTTTTTCATACACAATGTTTTATTTTACTCTTTAGTTCAATATAAACCTGTTTACCTGTTCTTAAATCATGCACTTCTAACTGTTGCATCCTCATGTGGGTGCTTTGCAGCTGCAGTATTAAATGAATAATTGCCCCTGCATTAACATGAGACCTCTTGTGTTTTCATAATTGACTTTCAGTATTGAGAAGCATTAGTAGATTTGTGAGAAAACAATATATGCCATTGTAGATGTCTTAGTGTCATCCTCTGCCACTTGAGGGCTTTTTTATATGGCATCTAGTGACATAATTTTGGGGACAGTTAATATAGCAGTGAAGATAAGACTATAACTGAGTAGGCATTGCTCTTGCAGAGTTGACACAAGTATTGATGATGTAAAGAGGTGTTATGGTTTTAAGGAACTGCTGATATGATGCCCAATCTACTTTTGTGCTCCGTATCTGCTCAGCTTTACATAAGCTTGTTGTGCTTGTGGTCCACTGAGTCTGGAAACTCTGCAATTGCAAGTCAATAATCATGCAGTACAGTGAATTGAGGTCTTGACAGAAGACTCCATAGGTCTATTAAATGAAGTGGAAAGAGTAACTCCATGCAAGCACAATTGCTGTTGACTTGTCAGTGGTGGAGTGTTTGTACTTCCATGCCTGCTAACACCAGTGCGGATTATGATAGCTTCCCGCAGGCTTTGCTACAGCCATGTGAAAGATGTCTAATCTCTGGGTGATGAACAATGGTCAAGTGGAGTTACTGACTTTGGTGTAGCAGGGAGCACAAACCACAGTTCTGTTCTAAGTCTTAACTGTTAGGCAGAGCCTTCATTTTAGGCTGAAGAAGAAAACCAAGTGTATTGACTTTGCTTGCACATAATTTAAACCGTAAGAAGTTAATCTGGCTAAATTTTCCTTTGTTGGATATAGCTGCTGGTGTACCAATGGAGTCTTAACATGCCAAGAAAATACACCACCACCTTCCACTTTCTGTGTGGTAAGAAATTGAATGGATAGACCTTGAAGATAGGAATCTAAACTAAACCTGCATTAAAACAAACTGGCAAATGTAACATGTTTTCAAACACATGGAGGCAGCAAACATCTGATGGGATGAGGGAATCATTGGGGGAGTGTCAGTAGGATGTCAAAGGGGCAACTGCAGGCTACATGTTGTGCTGTAATGTGTGCTGCTTTCACAATGTGTAAAAGAAGAAAGCGGAACTTAAGTGAACTGTGATCTCTTGTGTAGCAATTTATTTCTAGTACAAATATACCCTATATACTGAAGATGCCATTATGGTGCCTATATGTCTTCAGACACTGTGGTAGACCTTCAGTTCCTAAGGAATGTGGAGGTTATAGCATTCTTGCTGGTCACTGCTTGTGCCTGAAGTAATGTGTGAGGCACAGTCTGCCACGTGTGCACTGGAGCCAGAAGGGACCAGTTCATTCCTTTGAGGCTAGTATATATGTGTATGGTTAGGGCAGGGTGGTCAGTGTTGGAAGTATGGGAATCTTTGCTTAGAAAGTAGAGAGGGAAAACATGCCTCCCCTGTTTTTCTGAGCTTTGTGGCTGTCTGGAGAATCTGTGCTTCGTTAAGCACACCAGCTGTAAATTGTCGAGCTGGTTGAAACAGAACCTAAATTGATTAGTTAAATATTTTGGGACTCCTGGCTGGATGTTCTTTACATTGTAAGATAGTGTGGGGGAAAAATTACAATTTATCCTTATTTTTGTTTGATAAGCCCTTTCTAGCAGGCATTTACATCAAACTAGCAGCTGATCTGAATCTAGCACAAGTATAGATCCAAGGAATTGCAGCAAACACAGAGAAACTAGAAAAGCTAAGGTCTGCTGTGTGGTTGAGTTGCTCTACTTTGAGCTGGGGTGAGAAGTGGTTGGTCAGTTTACTGGAGGTTTGACTGGAACTTGCTCATGTATTGCCATGGTTGAGGTTAGTGCTTTGTCTGCAAACCTTCTATTTAATGTTTATCATGAGGTTTGTGAGTGTTTCTAATGGCCAGTGTGCCTCGTACCATTTTCCATGTGCAGTGAGGGGTTGTGGGAGGGAAGCCTGCATTTTGGAGTTTTGACAGGTTGTCTGTGTTCTGTGGGCTCAGAAACAAGAAACAAAACTCTTTCCTGTCAAATTTGGTTGCTCTTTGTTATCCCTGGGAAGCAAAATTTTTGAATTAGAAGATTGTTTCTCAAATCACTGTGCTAAATGAAGAGACTTCTTAAGGTTAAAATCCCATGATGTTGCCTATGTCAACAAAAGTGCTATTGCTTCTATGAGTTTTTTTCTGTGTCACTTCTCCCCTTTTGATTTGTTCCTTGCTTCCTGTAAATAAGCTTATACACTATGCATCTAGAAGCTATTTTTCTGTTGTTCCCATTCAGAATAACTTAAAATATGTGGCAATCAGTGCTGCTCAGGGAAACTGTCATACTTGTGTTCCCAGATATCTTGGAGTGCTAAACCCCTGTAGTTGGCTCAGAGGTGATAGCATTCATTGTAATGGATTGTACAGAAACTCAATAGGAAAGAGCCATTGTTTGAAAATGTTATTTCAAGCTAATGTCAGATTAAAAAATTGCTTATCAATAAAGCCTGTTACATTGGCTACATGACATGAGACCGTATGGTTTATCTAGCTACTGTTTGTGGTTTCATTTTTCTTTGAGTGATGAGCATCTTTAAGCTCCTAAATCTGTAGCCTGTGATTTAATTTAATTGCAGCATGAAACTGTTTGCAGATTGACAGGAGACCTGTAGAGGCTGTCTTCATTATGTTTGCCAGAAGAGTGAGGCTGGTAGCCTGTTGGAAGCATTTTTTATCCTTTCTTTCCTTCTGTGCTTACCCATTGAATGTCCCAATTCCTATTGAGGATAAACAACCAAATATTTAAGGAAGTGCTTAATTACCAACAACTGTTTTCTTTATCCCAGCAGATAAACAGATGAAATGTGTTCGCAGCTTGCCTTGTAGGAGAAAGAATTGATTTTGTTTGCAAGTACTTTGAAACTTTAAACAGAAAGAAAGGCAAGATGAACAGCTACTTGCATAACACTGGTAGAAATTCATGTCTCAAATTTTGTCCAATAAAGGAATAAGATGGAAAAAATAGCTAATAGAAATAGTCTGAGGTATTTTAGTTCATGTGATCTAAGGACAACCTAACCTGTGATTTCTTATGTCCTGTGGTGCTGTCTGTTTCCATGCTTCAGGCAGGACTGAGCAGCCAGGGTGGTGTACTATCAGCCATCTTTTGCTTCTCCTGTCTGAGACTTCTTTTCAACCTCTTGCCTATACTTGTGATTTCCAGTGCTTGCTATGCTGATAAATCTATGTGAACCCACACGCCTCAATCAAGAGCTACTTTTCATGGTAGCTTAGGCCCACTCTGCTGCTGGGCATGTGACGAGGATTTCTGCTTTGCCAAGGATTTTCAGCTCTGCCTTTTTATTTCCTTTCAGCCAGAGCTTTACTCAAAATCAGTATTGCTGCTTGCCTGCTAAGCAGCAGCAGCATGTCAGCGTGCTGATGGCACACAGTTTTAACTAGGTAAATTGGCCATAGATAGAGAGATTATTAAAGTGAAACTGTTTTGGACACTTGTATTCAATTCTTCCCTGTGCAGGGAAAGTTAGAAACATCCAGGGCTCCATCCAGAGACTGTAATGCTCCGTCTTCAGTCTTATTTCCCATCTTTAATAGCTGGTAACTAGTTAAAATGTAACTGTGGGTCAAGTAAAAGGACAAGGTTTTTTTTGTATGTGTGCATCCTTAAATCCTCATTCAGTGTGTTTCATAAGAAACATTCCTTTTTAAAAACAAACCAAACCCAAACAAAGAACCAAGTGTTCCTGTTTAGCAGTCCTTGCACCTGTATCCTAGTTTATGGATTTTCATAATTAATGAAGAAGTGACTCACTCTCACTTGGTGCATCTCTGAGACAGCACTGAAAGCCAGGAGAGTTCATGAAGTACTCCAGAGAGCTCATTGCAGCATTTAGTTTGTAACTAAAAAAAAGCTGTTCTTGATGGGCAGGACAAAAGGATTGAAAAGATGATGTAGATGAGTGTGGAGTTTTTTGGTGTTTTTTTTTATTTAATATTTTAACAGAGAACAGTTGATATATTGAGAAAATCTGAAATGGTTTCCCCTGTCATAGAAATTGCCTATTTAGAACGTGGTTATTGGAACTATTCTACTGAATAGGTCCATGGAACTCTCTATCCCTGCACTCTTAGAAATTGTGTTTTGAGCCTTTTAACACACACACACACACACACACACAAGCAGTAGGCACAGTGCCTACTGAGTTTACTGAGTTCTAGATGATCTGCTACTGCATGTTTGTTATGGAAATTCATGTGTAAGAAAAATAATGTTTTAAGGAAAAAAATGCCACAGTGCTCACAGTTTTACAGATATATGTAACCTGAATACTGCAGAATTACCTTTCAAGTACCTTTGTTGTGCCTTTTGAATGTGAACAAGAGGTAGCCATCTTTGAACGGAGAAGTATTTCAGCCATAAGGTAGGGGAAAAAAAAAAGAAGTTAGTTCTAAGTGATTTCATAGAGTCATAAGGTTGGAAAAGACCTCAAAGGTCATCAAGTCCAATCTGTCACCCAAGACCTCCTGGCTACTGGACCATGGCACCAAGTGCCACGTCCAATCCCCTCTTGAACACCTCCAGGGATGGTGACTCCACCTCCTCCCTGGGCAGCCCATTCCAATGGCTAACAACTCTCTCTGTGAAGAACTTTCTCCTCAGCTTGAGCCTAAACTTCCCCTGGTGCAGCTTGAGACTGTATCCTCTTGTTCTGGTGCTTATTGCCTGGGAGACCAACCCCCTCCTGGCTGCAATCACCCTTCAGGTAGTTGCATTGGTTCTTAAGGTCAGTATGTTGAAATTCTCATCTTCCCATTCATCATGTGCTTCAATTGATAGAACTTTATTGGATGTGTGAGTATTTTTGGAAAGCTCTGACAGATACCAGTAAATGTGGGGTGTCTTCCTGCAAGCCTGCACTCTGTGTGTAGTTTTCTTGAGTGTTTTGTTAGCTTTCTCTGTCACCGTGTCAGGGCTGTCTTCCATGTTACCATACTTTCATGCTTCTGTGACTTCTGTAAGGCATTGATGTGACCAGTACGGAATTGCTTTGCATGCTAAGGACTTGCTCTTCTGGATAAGTGCTGCTGAGTATTTATGACAGCTGAAGTCAACACACATCCAGCATGTCTGAAACTTAAGCCCTGAGGCCCAATCAACCTTTCGCTGAAATCAGTGAAAAGGCTGGCAGCAGTGGGAGCTGGAGTGAGGACAAAAAGTCTTTTAAGGCAAAAGTCAGAGTAGGGCTATCATGAAATACTGGGTTCCTGCCCAGCTTCAGTGCTGGCTATTGTCCAGTTAGCCTGTGCTTGCCTGCCTGCCCTCTGTGCCTCTGCTGCTTTGCTTTGTTTCTGTGAACAATCGTTTTAGCACTTTCAAGTGGAACACTTGAGAGCTCCTTCTGGCACAAGCTCTGTAAAGTACACGTGTGACAATGTTTTGTTTGTGTCTTTTTGATGTTGGCTCTGTGAAAAATGACAAAGCTTAAGTGTGCTGTTTATTGGTTTAAAAACTGCAGACTTGATTGGCTTTTCCCAAGGCAGAAGCAGACAGACTCTTGATAGAAAATGAGTGAATATATAATTGCATGGAAACTGTTCTGTATTTCTTCCCCTCTGCAGTTTCAGGTCTCTCTTCGGTGTCCTGTTTAGCACTCTATGTCTGAGCCAGGCTTTCCAGTCAGAGTTCAAAAGAAGTAATTACAGCAGATGGACCTGAGAGACTTCTCTTCAGGGCTCTTGAACAGACCTTTGAGTAGATGAATACTCTTATGCTTCTTTTGAATGCAAAGCAGCAGGGCAGGGGTTTCAATGCAGGCAGTAGGCATTCCAGCAGTAACTTTGGGGATATTTTGAACAGAAAACAGCTCCTGTTTCAAACCTCAGGGAGCTGAGTTGCAGAAGGACTCCAGTCAGTTGCAGGCATAAGGGGGTTTTGGTTGTTATTTTTTTCTCTTTGCTTTTATGAGTCAGTGTTTTACTACAATATCTAACCTGGATACTTGCAGAGCTCCAAACATTAACAGGTGTTTAAGGCTGAATCACAAATGAAGGGATCTTTGGCCAGTCTCCACAAATTGCCAGTTTTGGTTCCTTCTGCTTGTCCAGTGATGTTTAAACTCTTAAATCTATGCTTCTTCAGTGCCTGATGATGGATCCTTCCTTGGGGTAGCAGAGGAAGGAGACATGTTTAAACTGCTCTACTCTGTTCTTCTCTTTTTCATGATAAGCTGCTTGTTTCCTAGAAGCAAATGTAAGTAAGAACTAGTGCTGCTTTGAAGTACTTAATCCCATTCATCTCCTTGCTAAATCTGGTTGTGTACTCTCCAACTAGGTGAGGAATTCCCTAACAGAAAAGGTGTTCCTTGTGGATGCTTCATTATTGGTTTAGCTTTGTGAAGTTCAGTGACCACAGGGATAATGTATCTGCAAAATAAATACTGTGTGTGCAGGACCTTACCTAATGCTTCTTAAAAGATTGTATAGTCCTCCTAAAGCTATTCCAAGCGCCTGAATTGCTTGTTCTGCTCTGTTCAGCATTTTGCACAGTCTGGAAGCATGAGTAAAGCTATTAGAAGAAATTGCCATACAAATGACAAAGTCACTGAGATGAAAACAAGGATAACAGAGTAGTGGAATGGGGGGTGGGGAAAGCATGAAAATAATATTCATAGTACACAGTAGTACTCCAGCTCAGCTGCAATAGAATAACTGTTTATGTGGGCTAGACAAAACAAAGTCAATATACTGATTGAAATGGTGGTCATGATATAGTAGGTTGATCAAATTATGCTTTGAATTTGCAGAGTACTCTAAATATACATTTAAGTACTAAACTGACCATCATAAGTGACTGAACTGTAGAAATGCTACTTGTCTGTAGCTTTTCTTGACCATATAGTTGATCTTAATATTCAGACTTATTACCCTGTAATATTTTGATTTCCCCAAGTTCATGTAGTCCATGTCCTTCTAATCTACAGAAAAAGCACTGGCTTCCCCTCTCTAGTATTGCAGTTGTTGACAAATTATACATGTATTTCAGTCACTGTAGAGTAAGACAAAGAAATAATGTTAAGCCTTCCAACATTTTCTGCTTAAAAATCAGAATATGATGCCAAGTGGCATCTTGTGTCATTTGCTGCCAAGTATCATTTTGCCTCATAGAATTTGAATCCACTCGAGTGGTGTGAAAGCAAAATTAAAAATCAACCTACCGCTGTTACTTAGAAGCTTTCAAGTGCACTTGGAAAATTGAGATCAATGGAAACCTTTACTGAAATATCAAATTTAAAATAGGGATTATCTCACTCATTAAAAAAACCTCATTTGAAATAAACTGTCTGCAGTAGAGATTCCTGAACCATAGTGGACTCGAAAAGTTCCGTTCACGTGGGCTCGGGTGAAGATTTTGTGTGCAAAATGGGTGATTGTGGAATGAAGACTTCCATGTTTATAAATACAGCAATACAGCCTGCAGAGCTGGCTACACCTGCAACCTGGTTTCTTTCTTTACAGCTAAAATCAGGTGAACAGATTAGACTCCTTGGAATACAGTGTAGATCCTCTTAAAATCTTGCATTTGGCAACATAAAATATTCTGTTGCAGTATATACATAAAACTTCTTATTTAATGGTGTCATATTCTGATAAAAGCCTTTGTATGGGAAGAAAAATATTTCTCTAAGGTATAGAAATCCATGAACCAGTGAATCTAATTACAGAGAAGGGATCTGTGTGATCAGTTGCTGCAGAGTGCTCTTGAATGTGTGAAAACTTGTGTGAATGATGAAAGTGACAGGACAATAGGGAACAGCTTCAAGTTGTGCCCAGGGAGGTTCAGACTGGGTATTAGGAAAAATTTCTCCACTGAAACGGTTGTCAAGCATTGGAACAGGCTTCCCAGGGAGGTAGAGGAGTCAGAATCCCTAGATGTGGTGCTATGGGACGTGGTTTAGTGGTAGTGGTTTAGCAGTAGTTGTCAGATTGTGAGCTCTAGCTATGCGGTTGGACGTGATGATCTCAGAGGTCTTTTCCAACCTTGACAGTTCTGTGATTCTGTGAACTTTCAGCCAGGAAAGATTATGGATGCTGTCATGTCTGATAGAGCAGCTTTAGTTTTATGCAGTTGTGCCTGGATTAGGTTTCAAGATCACCACTGCTGACAGGAGAGCCTGTGGAGCTATCCTAACTCCATCACCACAGGCACAGAAAGGAGCTGGGGGATATGAAGGTCCATCTGAGGCCACCCTGGCATATCTCTCTGGGCATCAGAGTGAAAGCTGGGATGTATCTAACACTACCACTGGTAACCATTTCTGTCATGCTGTGCATAAGAGACTGAGGTTGTATTTTGATATATGTTGGTCAGTTGAGCAGTAAGTGTGTGCTGAAGGAGTTGTGTGCTGAGAGTTTACATGTGGGGAGGACAGAGGCAGGAATAGAATGCCATGCTAACTTCCTGTTAGTTGAAGGGTTTTTTTCCCTACTGTGTGGGAAGCAAATTCCTTGATGCTTGTGCTGTTTGATCAGTAGTGTCTCTGGTACCGGCATATGGACTTACCAGACTCTAGTGCTGAAAACAGAGGAGCTTTCATCAAAGCCAAAAATAGCATTTGGTTCAGTTCAAGTTAGGAAAATGTGGTGTTTTCCAGGACAGAGTTCTTTGTGGAAGTAGATTTTTGCAAGTCTTGTTAAATTGACTTCTTAAAAAGGATTAGAATTTAAAAAGCAATCTACTTCATTGTCTAGTTCTGCTTGGTGAAAATAAAGAACTAAACCCCCTAAAAAGCTTAGAATTAATTCCCAGAACATTACATAAGCTTGTATTTGTATGAAGTGGAGAAGCTGCACATCAGCACCTCCTTTTGTATTGTGAAACAGCGTACATGGGGAACTGTAGAGCTTGCACAGAGGGATGACTTTCTGGGAGGTAAAACTTTTCCCTGGGAAGTTCACCTTCCTGTGTTGTCTTCTTTTTGTTGAACTTCAGTGTTACCAGAAAGGTTTTATACTCCTTGAAATAGAAACACATTTTTTAAAAAAAAAAATGTTTTTCACAATTGAATGATGGTCCCAAGCAGGATGTGGCTGTTGGGGTGACCTCACACCTCATGTTGAATGTGACACTTGGTCTATAAGTATGTGTAGATTTAAGTTCCTATCTTGTTTTTAATTCCGCCCCCCCCCCCCCCCCCCCCGGCTGCTGCCTTCTAGCTAAAAAGCCTACAGTTATCCTGGAGTGTGACTAAAGCTCAGATCAAAAGGGAGTAGCCATTTAATAAGAAGCTGATGTTAGAATTGGGTCTTTGGTTTCTCTGAACACTGCACAGTTCAAAAGCCTCTCTGCTTTCCTGAGACCTGGAGGTTTAAATGCTTATTTCACCTGTGCCCTTGAGTTCTGCTTTTGATATCTCTGGTTTTGCTCCTGCTTCTCTTGTGCAGA
Source organism: Dryobates pubescens (assembly GCF_014839835.1). Taxonomy (NCBI): domain Eukaryota; kingdom Metazoa; phylum Chordata; class Aves; order Piciformes; family Picidae; genus Dryobates; species Dryobates pubescens. Next base: position 14,310,518 of record NC_071627.1, read on the forward strand.
TCTGTGTGGGTTACAAAATTACTTAACCTTTGTGAACTAGTATTAGTTCAAGTAACTGGAAAAATAACTTCTAATGGTGGTTAACTCAACTCCATTATTAAAAAGTTTCACTATTTTGCCAGTCAATACAAAATTTTTATGAAGGCAAAAGTTTTTTGTTTGTTGTTTTTTTTTTTTTTTAAAATCATTTGGGGTAGACAAATTTCCCAATTCTTAGAATCATAGAACCTTAGAATTTCTTTGGTATGTAAATGTGAAGTGGGTATATTGCATATATGAATGTTTTTGCAGTGGGATGGCTTGCTGGGCTGACATTTGTTTTCAAATTGATATGCCAGCTGTTTCCATAATAGTACATTTTCCTTTTGATCTGTATGGCTACTTCATTTATACTCTCTGTATCTGTTCCCAAAGGAGACCTATTCTATGGAGCATCAGGGGTATACAGCTTAAATGCCATTGGAAAATGAGCATGTGGCATTTGTCCTTCTTCACAGTATCACTAAGGTTGGAAGAGACTTCAAAGATCATCGAGTCCAACCTGTCACCACAGACCTCATGACTAGACCATGGCACCAAGTGCCACGTCCAATCCCCTCTTGAACACCTCCAGGGACGGCGACTCCACCACCTCCCTGGGCAGCCCATTCCAATGACGAATGACTCTCTCAGTGAAGAACTTTCTCCTCACCTCGAGCCTAAACTTCCCCTGGTGCAGCTTGAGACTGTGTCCCCTTGTTCTTGTTGTTTAATATTTTTTTAGAGTAGTGATAATTAAATTTCAGGCAAAGTTTCATTTTCTGCTCATGCCACATAGCAGTATTAAGCATTTTCATGCTCCATCGCTCCCTTTCTTTTTATTAATGTTCTGTTTGGACTAGTGTTTTGGGAAAACATTTTATCTTAATAAGAATAAGCTACCAGGCAGGAAAGCCAGCAGCCTTCCCATTATCACACTCTCTACACTGAAATTGATCTTTTTGCTGCCACCACTGCCTTCCACAGTGCTTTGGTGTTGGAAAATGGATTGGTTTTAATGGTTGATTTTTGACTGACAAAGGCAGAAGGGGCATCAGTAGCCTATTCTTAAGATGAGAGAACCAGCTGACTAGACTTGCAATGGGTTAAAGAGCTTTTGGGAGAAGTGTGCTGTATGCTGGCACCTCTGATCTGCATTAGCATTCTCTGCCTGTTGCAGAGACTCTTTAAAATGCCATTTGCATTGATGATGGTATAATTGACATGGCTCCCCGAGGAGCTGTAGGGATTGTAGGAAGCTCAAATCTCAGGAAAAGTCATCTGTTCTTGGGACTTTTATGTAGTCTGAGGTCTTGTTGGTAGCAGGACTTGTATTGTTGTATCCTATCATTCTAATAATAAAGGGCCATTGGCGTTACGGCGCTTCTTAAGTTCCCAGCAGTATTTTTGTTAAATCTAATTGAACATTAGCTTGCTAATTAGCATTAATGCTTCATTCTATTGGGTAATTGACTGCTTAGTTTTGTTTTGAATAGCTTTTCTGGACGATATAGTGTAATAAACTTTTACAACGAAATGAATAACTTATAGAAGGTTTCATTATTTCAGCAGTAAAAATAGTAGGATGTGCAGTAAAATGTCTGTATTTGCTTTCCAGAACACTGAAGGCTAGGTGGTAAGGCAAGTGTATAAATCAATGCCTGATAACTGCAGGAATAAGTGACATAAAATGTTAAAACGGGTTTGGGAAGGAATTCATAGAAGTAAGACTCTTGGGACCTGTGCATAGAAACTCTGAGAAGATTCTGCATGTCAGATTGTGGTTAGAAGCTACAGTATTGTACTTTGCTGGTAAGTACAGTAGGAGTTACAACTTATTTGCCTATGAAAGTTAAGCACTATCTCAGTAAGCACTCTTTTTTGGGGCTAGTGTATATTGTATGCACAAGATAACTGAGGGAGCAAAAGTTGGTTGCTTATCTAGGAACTGAATACATAATTTGCATGTCTCTGTATGTATTTGGCACAGATACCATTGCAATGAAAACAGTACTGGAAAAAGTAGGAGAGGTGCTGACTTAATTGACCTGTGGAGTGCAAGTATGATTACTTATCTTTGGAAACAAAAGCTTTCATCTGGCTTCAGTAAAGGAGACTGAATGAAACTGTGACCTGACATTTAAGTGCCAATATACAGTCATTTCAATGAAAGCTTAGCATAATCCTACACTGAATCAGCGCTAAAAATTAAATTAGATTTTGTTAGTCCAGATTTATTCTTTTAACCTACAGTTCGGATGAAGTCTGTTGCTCTAAAAGGAGGTACTCTATGTTAAATTAGGCTGTTTGAGATGGCTGTTTGGCATACTGGTAATCTAATGCACTCCAAAGAGAAATTGCCATGATTTTGGATGCTTATTTTATGCAAAGCTTGAAATGCAGCTCCTGAGCAGTGAATTATTACTGTTAAAAATTTTTGCTTTTCTTATTGGTAGAAGTGGTTCAAAAAAGAGTTACTAATTCTGTTTACAAAGCGTTTATCTTCAGCGGGTTTAAGACATAAACCAATCACATTATGCAGCAAATTATGGAAAAGAAGGGGAAGGAAGGAGGGTTAAAAAAAAAGAAAGGGAGATCTTTGAGTCAATTATTTTTGGATGCAAGTGTTTGCATGATTTTGCCTTGAATCCCAAGTATTTTATGCTAATACTACCAGGCAATGAATTATTGAAGGCTTAGAAGTGGCTGCAAAGGGTAGGCAGTAGAGACTGAGAAAGGATTTTTTTGGTCTTCTTGAGAAGGTAAATGTATGAGGAAGTAGGAAGAAAACATTAGAGGTATGTGGAAAGAAAAGTGCCCTTTTGGACTAACTGGTATTGAGGTGGATTCAGTTTAAGACACAAAGGCCATGATGAATTTTTTTATTGTATGCCTTTTTCTTTTAACAACCAAAAGAAAAACACTTGTGCCTTTTTATAGCTCTAATAGTGATTGATGCACCATTAGAAAAGAAAATTGAGGATGGAGGCATAATATAAGCAGTTCAAGCTCTTCACAAAGATGGCTTCTTCACATACATCTGACACAAGGGCAAGTGGACTGCAAAGTTAGGCCACATCACTTACTATCTTTATCTTTAATAAAAGTTTGCACTGTATCATTATTTGTCTGGAAAATAATTTAAAGTGTCATTTCCCATCAGGTGCAAGGCAGTTAGAGAAGCACCAGCCTGGTGTACAAAATGATTTAATGTTGGTGCTTCCTGTCTAAATAGTTATTTCTCCTTTAAATACTTTTCAACCTATTTATGCCAGCATAGGTTAAAGGCAGTACTTGAGATTGGAAAGCTTGGTGCTTCTTTGTACTTATATGCAGATGCTAAAAAGGATGTTTACATACAACCTTTGACCTTCTGAATTACACAATAAATATGGATGATCACAACAACCCAATGCAATGCACTCTCAGTTCAAATAACTGCTGGCATTTGCAATTGTAATTATCTTCTCTCATTTTGCCTTACATTTTGAAGCTGATGGTGCTGAAAAGAATGATCCTCAGACCATCACAAAGCATTTACCAACAGCATCATCTTTGTGCCTTGATCAAATTCTAGCTCTGGTAATTTCATTCTTCTTGCCTCAGGTATCCATATAGTTTTCTGGATAGATATTTTTAATGTCTTTTTGCCTATTGAATAGTTTCTGTATTGTACAGCAGCTGAATAATATGTTTCAGTAGGGAATGGAAGCATTCCTGACAATTTCTCATAGCGATCTGAAAGGTTATAAGTACCTCCAGGGCTTTTTAGAATTGATGTTCTGTAAATGCCTAAGAAATTATTATTCAAAACTTAGCTTTCTTCCAAAGGTAGATTTGGAAATTTGGTTATAACTGGTGCATCTTAAGCCTAGAAATTGCTTATCAATTTCCATTGTACCATACATTCTCATGTTATTTAACTTGCATCTTCATTATTCCTGCACGCTAGTGTGGAAGCAAACATAACTCCCTTTCCCCTATCTTTATACCACACTGGAGAGAAATCCTCTGCGGTTCATGCAATTTTCTCAGACAAAAGTAGAGGATATAACTTACTCTTGTTGCAAGAAGAGACATTCTCATTACTTTACTGATACTGTGCTACTGTGTGATACTTTAAATTAAAAAGAGTGCAAGTAATCCACTTCAAGAGTCAAACATCTCTTTTCGAATTCAACCTCCATACTCCCAGGAAGGAGCAGCAACTTTGAACTCTCAAACTCCAGCTACTCTTTGTTATTCACTATGACAGGAAGTTGTCATGTATTTGAGGCAGGCAGTTTTCTCCTCAGTCAGTGAGGATCAGGGCTCTGAGCTGAACAGCTTACAGATTCACTTTAGCTGAAATAATTTAATATTACAGAGAAATGTGAGAAAATGTTTGTCATTCCTTTGTTGTGGTTACTGTTCCACATCTTATTACAATTCTTTATTCTTGTCTCCTAGGGTCTGGTTTCCTTTCAGCCACTTCCTCCATCAAATGCAAGCCTCTTGCAAGTCACTTTTTAACTGATTTGCAAGGACTGTCAGAGGAAAAATTAAATTCTTCCTTGTTTTTCTTTTTTATTTGGTTTATTTAGATAGCTTCCAGCAAGCCCTGATCTAGAAATGATGTTAGTTTGCCTCTGGCCTTATTGCAAAATTGAGATAAGGATTTCATGAGCTTTGACAGGCAATGTTTTGGTAATTCAAGGCCAGTAACTGAGTTGTCCAGATTGGTATTAGATGTCCTGGACTGACACTGTCAAATGTGTGAGATCTGCTCTGTTTCCCCTGTTGAATAAGCTAAAAAAAGAGTTTGAACCATATTTTTAGAGTAATCTTTTGGCCTTATTTTTTTTTTCCTTCAATTTGAGTTAATTACTGCCTTGAACAAACAATAAATAGTGTTTCTGTTGCACTGCACTGGTACATCTTGTGTACAAAAGAGTTGGAGTCACATATGGGGGTTAGGGTTTGCTACATAATAGCTTTGATAGAAATGATTTCCCTCAGTTTAAAAGGAAGTATGTAAAGGCTGTTCATCAGGTGAAAAGGGAAATTTTAAGTTTAGGACCTCAGATATTTTCACTTTGAGATCTCCATGAAGGGATACTTAAGGAACTGAGGGCAAAACCTGGAGGTTGTGGGTTTTTTCAGCTTTCATGCTGACTCAAGGCAGCTGTATGGTTTTGCTTAGCTTTGGTTTCTTACTTGACTTTTCCCTCCTCCTGTTCCACCTCACTTCTGTAATCTTCAGTGACAATTCTAGGCTTTTCAAAACATGGGACACTTCTGAACAACTTCCCTAAAAAGAAGGCAGGCAGAACATGAGTAACACCTCTCTCCTGCATATATATGAAGTGGTGATGCTTTGTTGCATCCCCTGACAGATAGTTGTACACCAAAAATAAACTGCTGCCATTTGTGATAGCTATGATGGAGCTCATGGCTGTCAAATCCTGTACTGCTGAACAGCATCATGATCCATATAGCTGCTATTCAGAGATACCAAAAGTATGTGGCACACATGGAGCTGTATCAGGCTGGGGCTTGGTGATGTCTTGAGAAGAGTAGCTGCTTTTCAGAGAACTGTAGCTGCCTGCACACTGACATGATAGCAACAGCAGTTTGCGGAATGCTTTCTATAAACTTAACTTTGGTTCCTTCTGTCTCTGTCAGGATTATTACTGTAGCTGGGTGACAGGGCTGTTAACTTTTCAGAAAGTCAAACAAATCTGCTCTACTACACTGGTACATGAGCGTGGTTAAAAGAAAACTGGGGCTGGATTCTTCCTTGAAACTTCACTTTCTTTTTTAGCTTGCAAAAACAGAACTGCAATGAACAGAGCATTACTAACCCCCTTGGTGGAAATGCAGATGTCTTGACACTGGAAAACGTGTCAATCCAGAGAGATAGACTGTGTCCTTTGTTGTCAAGTTGCTAATTATTCACAGAAAAGATTAAAGCTGAGCATGGTTTTCCCAAATGATTTCATATTATACTCTGAATTAAAAATACATTAAATAAAAATGCTGATGGGGTAGAAAGTATCTTTGTCAGTACAAGGCTACAAGATTGTCATGGTATTTAAATTAATAGAACCTGGGAGAACAAGTAGAATGGTTGCAAGAAAATATACTGCAGCATAGAAAGCGTTCTCATGATATCTATTATTTGTGCTTTGTTGTACAATGAATGGCTTATGGCTGACCAGCTCCCTTTTCTTGGAAGATGTAGCACACATTGATCCCTGATACTTGGAAGTATTTTGCATGTGTAGGCAGGGTTATTCTGCAGCTCTTGCCATGTAACTGAGATCAGTTTGACTCAGAACTAGTTAATGTAATTTGGATTTCTCAGCCTGCAGTGCTATAAAGCATTCATTTATGATCAAACCTGACATTATGAGCTAAAGCTTTGGTCGAATATAATTTTAGAAAGATGTCTGTGCCTCTTGGGCCATCAGTATTGTTAAGTCATGTAATATCAGTGGAGGTTTAAGTATTTGGCCTCCTAGAATATGACAAATTACAGGCAGCTCTTCATTCAAACCTCTGTCATGATACAAGTAACACTTAGCAATGATTTTACTCTTAGGGTGTAGTATTTCCTTAATCTCTCTTCTGAGTCTTATTTGCAGGCAGGTATAAAATTATTTGATGGAAATACTTTTACAGAATATTTATTCCCTAGAAACTTGCGCTGAGCAGGAAGATCAATATGTTTCAAGAAAAATAATGGTCATCAGAAGCTGTGGATATGAAGAGGAAGAGCCTGCTAGCTGCCTGATTTCTTGTGTTTCCCCTCCCTGTATTCTGCAGCCTGAGATATAGGAAGCAGATGGTCATAAGAAGAGAGACAGAGGCCAAGCAAGCTGTGACTTTGAGGAAAAATGAAAGTAATTCTCAAGGAGAGGAAAGTGAGATATTCTCTTGGGACCACAAAGTTCATAAATCTGTGTCATGCACTCTTTGTGAGGTCTTTCACAGATTGAACGTTCATGGAAATGCTTTACCAGCTGTAACTAACTGCTGTAGCCCTTGATCCCTGCCCATTATTTCCAGCTATGGCTCTTGAGAAAAGATCAAAGGTCCTTGGTATTCTAAAAGAGAACTAGAAATAGGGCTGTGTAGCAGGTTAGGAGTTTCGCTTTCTTCCTAGCAAGAAGAGAAAAGTAAGAGGAGATTAATCTGCTGCTTATACATTACTATGTAAAATAGATTAGGTAGTATCTAAATATTTTCTGTTAGTGTGAAAGGAGTACTAGTTGAAAGTGGTGCTTTTATCAATGTATTAATTATGTAGTTTTTCTTGTCCTCTTCTTCTGTTATCCCTGGAGGTGTTCAAGAGGGGATTGGACGTGGCACTTGGTGCCATGGTTTAGTAGTCATGAGGTCTTGGGTGACAGGTTGGACTTGATGATCTTTGAGGGCTCTTCCAACCTTATTGATTCTATGATTCTATCATTTTATAGAGACTTTTTTCTGATGAACACCAGGAAATAAGAGAATAGTTCAATGTTTAACCATTGCAACAACTTAATCACAGATTTCAGGGTTGACTACATGGTAGATGCTAGATATGCTTTTGTGGGCTGACTGACCTTTCTTTGTAAGGAGGGGAAACACAGACTGTGCAGTTTTCTACACAGTCACTGTGCCACTGTAAGTCTAGAAACACCAGCTGTTGGTTTGTTTTTGCCTCTGAGTTTAAAATTGCTTAAGGCATTACCAGTGCTCCTGCTTACCTTCACATGATTGCATCCTTTAAATGTACTTTGGTTTTGAAAATCTGACATTTGTGGTGATTGGTTTATAGAGGATATCAGTACCCCTGTAAAGTTTTTCTTGAGCCCCAGTATCTGCTCTTTGACCTAATGCAGTTTTTCATCGCAAGGATTAGAACTGCCCCTGTCAGGGACTTTTCCTTTAACTTGCTTGGTGTCCCTGAAGCAAAAAAGGGTTCAGCATTAAGCTATTTAGCAATGGTATGGGTAGGATTTTGACCATTTTCACACCATCATGCCTGCTATTAAGTTGCATGCTGGTCATGTCTTTGCCAACTTTTGATACAGTGTCTTACAGAGAAAAGTATAACATAAATAGATTTTTCCAAACTTGTGTCCACATGAAGTAAACAGAGCATACAGGAAGGAAATCTCTGATGCTTCTCCTTTTCAGTAATAATATGTGGAATTGGCCTTTGCTGTGGGTGGACGGGGATATAGGTTTCTAGCTGTAGAAGCAGGCGTGCTGATAGCTTTAGTGAAAATCATTTCAGTGTCAGTGCAAGATAAAAGTAATAATAAAAACTTCTTTTCCTTCTGACAGTCAGTGTGGACACAGTCAATTTTATGATAATCTTGTCTGCCGTGTATGAGAGTCCTGGTGGATATGTTCTTAGCTTCTGCTATATTACCAAAATATGAACAGGGACGGTAAAACTATAAAAAATTAAAAGGTAAGAACATATCAGAAGCTCCTAGAGCTCTAAGAAAGTGATAAGAGCTGGGACATGAATACATAGAAGAATTTACTGAAAATGCAATCATTTTTATCAAGTCTACTCAATCTCTCTCTGCCACAGCCCAGCCCTTAACTTTTACTCTGCTCGCCAACAGTAAATTAATGATCCGTGTCAAAGTATTGAAACAGGGACAGAACCAGAAAACCTATAGGGAAAATGCGACCTGTTTTATTCTGGTTTCTCTTCCATTTCAGGCTGTTCGTTGTCTGAACCGAGTGGTTTTGGTTCCCGAAGTCTGTAGGTGGCAATCTTGCGCTGTCTTGGAGATGCAGTTCGTAACCCTCCCCAACTACGGCTGGCAATGGGTGGGTTAGGGGGAAGGGACAGGGGATGCAGCAGAGAAAGCAGTACATTTTTAGTTTTATGTTGTATTGGTTTATTTTTTTTTTTTAAACTGGTGTTCTTCAGTTTTTGCGACTTGCTTCCCTCAGTATTTCCTCACACCTTCTTAATCCCTAGGACTTAGTATAGCAGTGAGGTTGCGAGGAAGTGAGACAGCAGCTCTGCAGTACTTTAGAGCAACACCTCTTAGGGAGCTCAGGGAAGCAAAGCTGCAGTAGTGGTCGTCTTTTCCTGCCTGAACACCCAAACCCTCCCTCTAATAGCTTTTAAGGGCTTGAGGAGGAGCACTAAAGGAGTTATAACTTTTTTTCTCCCTCATTGAGTTACGGTCTTAACGTTCAAGAAACTTGGAAACCAGTTTGGCACAATATGAACAGCTTTCTTTAACAGCTTCACCAAGTAGAGGAAAGGATCTGTAGGGGAATGTTTCAGGAGGAAGCAGGCTGTTCCATTTATTGGGGTTTTTATGATTATTCATCTTCCAATATTTATCATTAGAACCTAAAACAGTAAAGATCTAGAATTTAGAGTATGCTTTGGAAAATATTTTCTGGATGAAACAAAAAAGGAAAACTTTTGGTTTGGAAAAACCTTTTAAGAGAAGCAAGACTGGACTGACATTTTAGCACTGAATGCACAAATTGTTTCCTGCCTATATTATGTTATAATAAAATAGACTTTGCTGAACTACTGAAGTTAAAGAAGTAATTTCCTTTTTTAATTCATTTTTATATTGGGGGGGTTACACTAGTATTAAAATCTTAGCAGCTATGATTGCATTGAAGACTTCACTGAATCTAACTCAGTATCTGTAGGTAATTTTTCTCTCTCAGTAACTTCTTGGGGGAAGACCCCTCAAGACCCCCAAAATCTATCTTATAAAGTCATGCTCCACCAGATGCACGTTTGTTTCATGCTGTGGATTTCAGCAGAATGCTCAAATATGCCAGGGAAGATGGGGTGAGAACCATGATTGGAATCTGCAGAACAGCAGCTCCAATTCAGTGCAAGGAATGCAGTTTGGGTGGCTACAGGGAAATGAGTGAGTTCAGAGCTCAGATTAAAGAAAGCAGTCTCGTCTTGATGTAAATCATACAGTAAAGTATCAGCCCTGCTCATGTAAAAGTATCTTGATTAAAGAATTAAAAAATCTGAATGGCATAAGCTGTCTTAATTTTGAGACAAAAGAGGGATGTTATTCTGGAATGAAATCAGCATCTAATAATGTGATCACTTGAACCATCAATCTCTAGTTGAGCTAGGCAAAGCAAAGGGAATTTGACAGTAGGACCTGCAGTGGTTGAAGCCAGTCTTAATTGTGTATGGTTATAGGTCCACTTTCTCTGCCAAATGTTCTTTTTGTCTTTGATGCATACATGACACTAGGATGAGCTGGTTTAACTGATCCAAACCAAGACGTTCAATTTTTCTCTCTAGCAATTAGTTTTCAGCTGATCAGCTCCCTGAGCTCCTTGTTGCCCAGTCACAAGTGTCACTTACACTGAGAGAGGAAGAGGGGAGCAGTTTTGTTAAATGGACTATTACAGAAATGCACCCTACTCCTTCCTCTTGTGCATTGCAGTAATACCAGTGATAACCTGTGGTTGCTGTTCTAAACTTACAGATAACCTCTTGAATGAGAGCATGGAAAGAACTGATGCAATAACAAAGATCTGCAATGAACTCTGAGTCAGTGGCTGGCTCTCTAGAAAATAGCAAGAAAAGCTGCATGATGCCATGCTATTAGTGTTTAGACTTTCCCTCAGGCTGACACCATTAATTCTTTTGTTTTGTTTGTTACTGGTGATGAGTTTTGTTCTGCACCCCCTCCTTGATGACCCACAGATTCACATCTAACCCTGATCTAGCCTTCAGTGAGAATTAGATGGCAGCTTTCCACATGAAGAGAAATCAGACCCAGTTTTAAAGCTTCATGGGAGATGAAGGCAGGAGGCTTTTCTTGCCCTGAGGCAGTCAGAAGTGCTGCTGACTAAAAGGTTTTTTGGAAGCTATGCAATGAATTATCCCATTGCACAGCTCAATTGAAGGGAAAAAGATCTAACAGGCCCAAGTAGGTAATTTTTCATTAAAGTGTTACTGAAGCTTGACATTATTAATCTCGTTCTTCTTACACAACAGAACTTGTACTTCTGGCATAAACTATGTTCTAGGGGAGGGCTCAACAGGCAAGTTCAAATAAACCTGTTAAGAAACTTGCTTTTCTGGAAGACCATTGGTGGAAACATGTCAATTATGGGTCATCTTCCATTTACTGAACAGCTTTTACACTTGAAATCCAACAACTTGGCAGATCAAGGGCTGTGTTAGCTTTGTAGCTACGTTTTGTCTTGCTGGAGAGACACCTTGCTTTGCTTAGAGATGCTGTGAAGAATGTGACTTAGATATGTTCATAGCAATAGTCTTTTTGTTTTTTAACCCTTTTGGACCAATTTTTAAAATCTTTATTTTTTAATTCCTACTGGAATAGTTTAGTATCATAGAATCAGCCAGGGTTGCAAGGGACCACAAGGATCATCTAGTTCCAACCCCCCTGCCATGGGCAGGGACACCCCACACTAGATCAGGCTGGCCAGAGCCTCATCCAGCCTGGTCTTAAAGATTGTTTCTTCTTGTTTCTTAACTCATCTGATTGTCAGACATTATTCTGTTTGATTTCCCCCCCTCTCCTGTTTTGATGAAGGCAAGGTTTTCTGCAAGGCCAAGTATCCTTTTGGTCTTTCTTTTAGCTGATGGATGTCTTGAGTTTGCAAATTAAATTGTCTTGTAAAGCTAAGTAGAAATAGGTGGAACAGCTAAATTTGGATGCTGTACGTTTTCCTCTAACGGGAGCTACAGGAAATTGAAATGATTGAGATTGATAGACCAAGTTTGTAGCAAACTCAAATGCATTTTTGCTTTAAAATTTGGGGAGCAAGAATAATGTTTTATCATTATGAGAGATTAAAAGCTTCTTTAATAAGGATATAGCTTTATTTTTTTTAAAATTTAATTTTATTTTTAATGTAGCTTTTCTGAGTTTTCTGGGGAAAAGAAACCCAGAACTGAAGATCTAATCAATTTGAAAATATTGCTTTCTACTCCTATATTGAATTATTTTGTATTGTCTGGTGCTTTACCTGCCAACTGGAAAAAATGCTAATTTCCACAACGTGGAAATGACGTTGGCAATTTAACTGCTCACTGACTGACTGTTGTTGAGGTATCCTTTCTTTTTCTTGTCACAAGAGGGTCTAGTAAAAAGATAGAAAGGTAAAATGAATTATGAAGGAAACAGTTTTCAGACATTACTGACTAGAGGTAAATTTTGCTTTCAGGAGGAAAGGAAAATAAATATAAATGGTACAGCTTGCCTTGTGGCAATGAACTGTGATAGCAAATGCCACTGTAAATTTTCAAAGTTTTCATACTGTGGTACTCCAGGAAAAAAAAAAAATCCCCAGGTATTGAATCATAGAATGGTTTGGTTTAAAGATCGCCTAATTCCAACCTCCCTGCCACGGGAGATTGCCCTGTCCCATGAGCAGGGACACCTTCCACTAGACTAAGTTGCTTAAAGCTCCATCCAGCCTGGCTTTGAACATTTCCAGTGAGGAGGTATCCACAGCTTTTCCATGCAAGGCAGATCTCTGGTAGACTAGCTTGAGCTATCTACAAAGCATCATACTTCAAAAGAGCATTTATCTATTTGTTTCCCCTCATCCTGCTAACAGTACACTTTCTTTGGGACTCTAATAGCTCTCCTAGTTAGGTGTCACACCTCTCGGGCAAGCTTTTTGCTGCAGGTGGTTGTCTAGATTTGTATCTATAAAGTAGATATTGTTTCATCCATATATTTTTTGGGATTTGGTATAGTTGTCAGATGTCACGATTTCTTGATTTTAGGTGGCATATACTAAATGCCTTTCTTCTGGCTACATTTGGATTTGTAACCTGGCTGTGAAAATACCCTCATAACAAGCGGTGATATTTGAGATTTGACCGACCTCAAGGTTTCCATTTGCATGCTAAGAGAGCCTATCACTGACCACAGCAAGTAAATGGAGAAATAATCAGAAAATGAATGTGCTGTTGCAGTTATGCATCCATTTCAGAAGCAGGACTTGTTGCTTCAGCAATAGCTTAATTTCATATAGGAATTCAAAGCAGGAAAACTGATAACCATGCTGACCTTTGTCAACAGAGTGTTTGTGTGTCTGTGGGCATCAAGAAGAGTTTTCATTTCTAAGTTAGTTAGGCAGGAGTCTTACAAAGTTGTCAGGGGAGTACCCTGCTGTGTGATACTACGTAAATAGTAATATTAGTGAAACTACACAGACTTGGAGTTAGAGCAGAGATTTTTTTTTTTTGGCTGATGACTATGAACTGATGATAGCCAGGAATTGTTAGAGGATGTTGAAGAGAAAAGGGGAATGGAAGTGCTAATTTCCTCCTGCAGATAATGCATGTTAGAGGGGAACTTAATCAAAGCGTCATTACTTTAATGAAATTCTCATATAAAATGCAGGACACTTGATATAATTTATCTAAATTAATTACTCTCTGCAGCTAAAAGGAAGTTGTATGACAAATTATTTGTTCTGCCTATTCATCCATTCTTTATCAGACCTTTTCCTACTCTGATGCAACACAAGGAGCAGAAGCAGCCTTTTCATGGTGCTGAGTGGATTAATTTGCATTGATCCCAGTCTAATAGATGAGTTATTCACCCAAGACAGCACTCACTGTGTTATTAAAACATCATATTTTTCAGTGCCTAAATTGGCAATCATTTTACAAGTAAGCAAAATGCTAAGTGAATGTTGCAGGGTTTTTCTTTTTTTAAAAACCACATAAATTAAAGGAAGCCACAGCAGATTTTATTGGTGTTTGTAAGAAAAGCACATAAATCTTGAGTAGCATTTTTTGCATAAATGTTACAAATACGAAAACTCCTCACTTGGTTCAGATTATAAATTATATTTGCACTACAAATTTATCTGTGAAAAACAAGACGTCGCAGCTTCGACATCCAGTTAGAGTAAATGAAAAATACCACAGAAGCAGGTTGAATCAGCTTTAAAAATATTGAGTTATTGCCATGTTGGACGAAATGTAGAAGCTGTATCTTAAGCTTTATTATCATAGAATCAATGAGGTTGGAAACAGACCTCAAAGATCATCAAGTCCAACCTGTCACCCAGGACCTCATGACTACTAAACCGTGGCACCAAGCGCCACATCCAGTCCCCTCTTGAACACCTCCAGGGACGGCGACTCCACCACCTTCCTGGGCAGCCCATCCCAATGGCTAACAACTCTCTCTGTGAAGAACTTTCTCCTCACCTTGAGCCTAAACTTCCCCTGGCCATAAACCTCTTGTTTTAAAAAGTTACAGATGATCAATAGAAATAAGCAAAAACTGAGAAGCTTATTTCTGGTCTAACTTCAAAGGCTTTAACGTTGAATTTTATTCATGGCAACAGGCAGGAGGCTGCAGCGTGGTACCTTTCTGGAGCTGAGTAAAAGCATATCCAAGTTATTTGTTCTGGGCTTTGGTCCAGAATATCCTTCCCCCCCCCACCCCGAATCACAGGATGTTAGGTGTTGGAAGGGACCTCTGGAGATCGAGTCCAACCCCCCCTGCCAGAGCAGGACCATAGAATCCATTGCAGGTTGCACAGGAATACATCCAGATGGGTCTTGAAAGTCTCCAGAGAAGGAGACTCCACAACCTCTCTGAACAGCCTGTTCCAGTGCTCTGAGACGCTCATAGTGAAGTTCTTCTTCATGTTGAAGTGGAACCTCCTGTGCTGTAGTTCATATCCGTTACCCCTTGTCCTAATTCCTAATTCTGCATTCCTATTGTGTTCTTCTCCAGACATAAGGCAAACACAAGCAATATTTATAAATTGAAACTGTGAAGCCTCAAAGTATTAGGAGAATGCCTACTGCGGTGTGCACGCACACAAGAGGTGTGTGCTACAGAGCCATGCTGCTGTGATGCTGGCTCAGTGCGGTGTGCTTGCCTCTGCCCTGAATGCCTGGCCCGGCAGGTTCTGAGGGGCAGCATTGCTACACATCCAGCGTGTTCACCCAGAGATGGGACTAACCATCTGTGTTCCCTTTCACTTTCCCCCTTTCCATTCTGAGGATACTAAGATGATCTTTGGTTGCTGTGCTATATGGATGTGTAGTATTAAAATCAGATTGTCATTACAGAAACAGATTGTGAGTTTCAGATGCCATTGTTCAAGGCTTGCTCACAAACCAGAGCAGGCAGAAAGGGTTGTGTGAATGCTCTTCATCTTACCTGAGCAAGAAGTCTTCATTTCCTTAGTGGGAAGTAATTACATAATTTTGAAAAAGATGATTCACTTTGATATGTACTGAGGAACATCTCCATGATCTGCTCTGCTCTTTTGTCTTCAGTGATTTCAGAGGCCTGATGGGCATTGCTGTTCTCTTCTAGCTGTTGCCTTAAACCAGCACAGTGTCTGGCAATACAAGCGTGATCGTACATCTGTGTTAAAGTACATATCGTGCAGTGCACTGCTGCACAGAGACAACATTTTTTTAGCAGTTTATCAAACCAAATATATTATTGATGCAAAATCATTTAGTTTAAGTATCTTGAATGGTGTCCTTATGTACATACAGCTCAGTGCAAGAAACAGGCAGAGGGCTTAGCGTGATTTTTGAAACAGGCCAGAAGTGTCCATTGAAACAGCTTTAATTTCTTCAGTAATGTAGATTTTTAAGAACTAATGGAAGTTGTGTCCTGAGCTGTTCTAATACTTGCATGTACTTGTAAGCCTGTTTGGTTTGGTGGTGGTTTTTTGGATTGCCCCCAGCAATTTTACTGTATCTGGGAAACTTTAAGCACATTAGAAAATAGCTTATTTGTTTGCTTCACCGGCTTTGAATATTTGAGTCATTATTATCCATCATGTTTGTGAATCTGCAAAACTTCACTTTGCTCAGGTTTCACTCTTGATTCAGAAAATGGAAAAGGACATTTTCTGTATGTGTCTATTACACCCACAGGTATGCACCCAGAAACACCATACCTTCTGAGGAAGGTTATGTGGAACATGTACAATCAGCCTGATGCATGCCATATTGCTTTGTCAGTGGGCAAGCAAGTAAAAACAGAGCAGGCTTTAGGGTATTTTGAATTTAACTGAGATTTACGTGCTGTAAAGGCAACATTTAACAGCAGCTTCTGTTTCTTGCATTGTGTGGATAGTGTCTGTAGAGTCTACAGCTAAATGCAGAGGGTTTTCTGATTCAGTGAACAAGGAGGTAGAGAAGGGTGATTTGGAATAGATAAACTTCAAAAAAAGTCAGCTTAATTAGTGTTTCAGATTTAAATGTGAAGATATCTGAAAGAGTTCAGATAAGCATCTGATCTTTACAGTGCCTATTTTAATTGTTTGAAGCTAGCTTGAAGGTAGCTGGAAGTCCCCATCTCATTTTCTCCTCTTATCTGAGAGATGCAAATTTTTTTCCCATGCAATTGGCTTTGCTTGCCATTTAATTTTGGCAGTAGTATCTTGCTCACTGGTTAATCCAAACATGCTTGAAATAAGGTGAGGAAGGTCATTTTAAGCATACAAGTGAAAACAAAAGTCAAACTAACAGTATTATATATGCTAGAAAAATACAACAAGCACAAATTATAGCAGCTTTGTGCATGCAAAACTTCTAGGTAGGCACAGCAGCTTTGAACCTTTCTAGTTTATATTGGTCATTTTTGTTTTGCTTCTTTACAAACATAAATTGAAGTGGACACTGCAGCATCCTGAAATCACCCTTTGGCTTACTTCTCAAACTTGATGGGAGCCAAAGATACGCAGGTGGCTCTGACAGCTGCACTCAGCAATAGATTCTAGTCTTGTGCCCACAGAAACTGGGTTAATCCACTGCTTCTGGCATTGTGGGTTGCAAGGAACTCTATGAAAATACAACTGTGCACTGAAATGCTCTATCTCACTTCCCACTGTTAAAATACATTATGTGAGATTTTGTTCTCCTTTCTTAATGATTATTAATGCTAATAATGACCTTTATTTTTGCAGCACTCTTTGAAACCTGAGTTTGCTGAAATATTTGTTTCACTAAGTTTTGGCAAATGGAATCAGAGTACACTTGCAGATATCTGTAGTCATTAGATCTATGTGGGAACTTGTATTTCTATCAAGAAAAATACAATCACCTCAATAAAATCACCTTTTTTTAGTTATTAATTTTAGATTGCTTTGTTTCCTTTATTAACGTTTGTAAATGGCTAGCACAACTACCGTGCAACCTAAACTTCTAGGTATTTCTGAATGTAGACTACAAACAAAAGTGGAGCTGGATCTTGAATACTGTGTCCAGTTCTGGGCCCCCTCAGTTTAAGAAGGACATTGAGACACCTGAATATGCCCAGAGAAGGGCAACGAGGATGGTGAGAGGCCTCAAGCACGAGCCCCACGAGGAGAGGCTGAGAGAGCTGGGGTTGTTTAGCCTGGAGAAGAGGAGGCTCAGGGGAGACCTTACTGCTCTCTATAACTACTTGAAGGGAGGTTGTAGCCAGGTGGGGGTTGGTCTCTTCTCCCTGGCAAACAGCACCAGAACAAGAGGACACAGTCTCAAGCTGCACCAGGGGAAGTTTAGGTTCAAGGTGAGGAGAAAGTTCTTCACAGAGAGAGTTGTTAGCCATTGGAATGGGCTGTCCAGGAGGTAGTGGAGTTACCATCCCTGGAGGTGTTCAGGAGGGGATTGGATGTGGCACTTGGTGCCATGGTTTAGTCATGAGGTCTGTGGTGACAGGTTGGAATTGATGATCCTTGAGGTCTTTTTCAACCTTGTTGATTCTGTGAATTGAAATGGAAATATCTTCTGATCATTTTTAGCTATTAATTTTCCATGATGTGTTCAGTGTGTCCCTGTTGAATGCAAAACCATTTGCAATGTGTATCATGGACTATAAGCCCCTTGTGTAATAGCTGGGCTGGCATTGTGTGTTGCCTGGCTTGTGTGAGAGAAGGCTGTGATTGCAGAGGAGAGGTGTTTAATATATGTACTAGGGATTTATCAATTGAAAGTGGGCAAAGACCCTGACAGTAAATTGAACATTTATGATGCTAAACTGTCAAAGTTACAACCTGGAAACGTCAGAGAAGAGAGCAGCCTTGAAGCCAGAAGGTTGTTTCATTCCATGGAGCTTGAATTGTTAAAATACACTAGAACATTACCTTTGTTTCATATGGCTTCAACTCAATGCCTATCTTGCTTGAAAAGTGTTTTGCTAACGCCTCGTGTTTTCTGAATGGTAGGCTTGTCCTCCTGCCTGTCTGTGTGCTGTTTCATCTGCTAGTATTGCAGGTTGCAGTTTTAGATGCACTCACATGACTTCGTCCTACTGCTAAGTAGTCAAAACTTGTTTTTTAAAGTTGTTCAAATATTGGTAAGTATGTGTAACTTACAGGCTGAACCTTTTTTTCACTTGTATGTGTTCCATGCCATGGTAGGGTAGCTCTTATTCTGAGGTATAACTCCTCCATTGAGTTTTGTCATGATTTGTAGTGGCAGGTGAGGACAATGAGATTCTTCAACACTATTGATGGACATGAAATGGTTTAGACCTCTTTGTATTGTTGTCTTATTTTTGGTGGAAGTATTGATTTGTACTTCCAAAAAGGAAAAGTGGCATTTCCTTGTATCTAAAAGTGAGGCTGGCTAGGTGTCTATTTTGGGGTCTAACGAGTTGGGTAAGTTTGTTTCCACTCCATGTAAATGTACTTTTGGATTAGAATGCATGAATAACAGAGACAAAAATAACAGACACTGGGCACTGATTAAACTCAGTAAGAGACACATGCATTATTCTGAAGTTATTAACTTTCTGACATGGTTTAAATTGCCATAAATTAAATCTACATGAATGGTTTAGCCCCCCTGTAGAACAAAATGTTTGATAGTGATAACAGGGTAGAAAGAAATTTATGTCAAAGGTGAAATCTTAACTGATGAGAGTTGATGAAATTCCTTATCTGTGCTGACATTGCAAATTCCTTGTGTACTTCAGGTCATCCTAATGGGACCAAGCATCATCACAGTAATTAAATCACTCTCCAACACCTCTCTTTCTGAAATTGAGACTACAGTTTGCTTGGGTTATACCCAGGGAGAAAAAAACCCAGCCCAAACCACTGAAAGATCAACTAAGGGGCTGGAAAAGTGCTGGAGGCAGAAGGAGTTCTACATAAGGAGCACTTTACCTTTTGTCTTGTTTTTACTAATGCATACATGCACATATTGCAGGTTCCCATGATCTAGACTTTCTCCACAAATGGGATCTGAGTATAATAGTAGAGCTTTAGCTAATAAGATGCGCAAATGAAGGAAAAAATTGATGGCTGTGTATGACCTTATGAGATAGAGGACTTGAGCAACTGCTATTTAACCCAAAACAGTGTTGGAAATGTGTGCATTAGGAGTTCTTTTGGGATTGATTAACTCAATGAAGAGCATATAACAGGTCTATTGGAGTTTGTGAACCCTTATATAGGATGACTATAGACATTACTTCTTACTACAAATGTCTCTTATCAAAATCTGTTATGCAGATAGAAAGCAGATGAGTTGATTCTGCAAGGAAAAAAAAAAGCTGAAAACAATAGGGAGGCAAAGGTCTGCTCCTTTTTTTCTTTCCTGTGTAAAGAAAAATGAAGCTGATTTCTGGCTATTGTTCTGTTTCTTGTTCATCCATGTGATTATTCCATCAGGATGAATTTGTTTGAAGTAGCTGGAGGTGCTGAACCTCTGACACTGCTAGTTGATTTACTTGCAAATTCTCAATAAGTTTTTCAGTTTGCTTCTTTGCCAGCCTAACCTTTTTCTGGCAATGGAGTATTCCTGTAGGGCTAGAAGATAGGCTGATTTGGTCTTGTGGCTTTTTTACTGAGCATGAATGAGACCTGACACATGCATTCCTTCTATATTTGTGTAAATTTTATCAAAGGAATGAAATTTCATTGTCAGCATCGTGCTGCCATTATCCATTTGTTTAAGCTGGCTCTTGCGTTTACTAGGATGGGAAGGTGCTTTTGTGTGTGGTGGTTTTTTTTTTTGCCTTGTTTGCTTGGTGTCAATTATTTCATGATGTGCTTTGAATGAAGACTATTTAAAGGTGTTTGGTGCTTTATCTATGCCAGCTGATTAAAAAACTTGCTCTGTTTTTAATCCACATTATAGGAAGGTCACTAAGGAACCTAGAAGAAATGATATAAATGTTTAGATCTTCCATCCTCTCAGAAAATATTTTTATTGACTTAATGTTACTTAGTAATAATGTCTCACTAGTGGCAACATTGTCTAATTGCCAAAGAAAAAGGTGGCAAGATAATGTTCTAGAGACTAAGGAAAAACTTTCTGATGGATTGAGTAAATGCTTATAATCCAAAGAGAGAAACAATGACTAATGTGGGCAGTCAGAACAAGTGAAAGCAGAGACTGAATTATTCATGTGGGCTGTTTCAACACACACTTGTTTTTTTGCTTTCTCTCTTGCATTTAGCTTTGTGACTCACAGTTAATGTGTTTGGAGAAGAAAGGTGTGCAGAGAATAGCTGTCTGAAAAAAAATACAGAAAATGAAGAAGAGATGATTGGTGGTCACCAGCGTGGCTTCACCAAGGGCAAATCATGCCTGATGAACTTGGTGGCTTTCTGTAACGGAATTACAGCGTCAGTGAATAAGGGAAGGAAACTGATGTCACCGATTTGGAGTTGTGTGAAGTGTTAGAGACTGTCCCATGTGACATCCTAGTCACTAAATTAGAAAAGCATGGACTTGAGGGGTGGGCTACTGACTGGATAAAGAATCGGCTGGATTGCAACATTCAGAGAGTTGAGGTCGATAGCTCAATGTCCAAATGGGGAGCAGCAGTGATAAGTGGTGTCCCTCGAGTCATTACTGCGACCAGCACTGTTTATCATCTTTACCGGTGATATGGACAGTGGGATTGAGTGTACCCTCAGCGTGCTGAAGGGAAGGGATGCCATCCAGGGGGCTTGGACAGGCTTGAGAGGTGGGCTCAAGCCAATGTCATGGAGCACCTGAAAGGGGAACTACAGGAAAGCTGTGAAGGGACTTTTTACAAGGGCTTGTGATGATAGGATGAAAGGAAGTGGACTGAAGTTTGGGGGTGGGGGGTGTAGGGCAGATTTAGACTGGAGATTAGGAAGAAATTCTTTACAGTGAAGGTGGTGAGACACAGGTTGCCTGGGGAGGCTGTGCATGCTCTTTCCCTGGAGGTGTTCAAGGCCAGGTTAAGATGAAGTCTTGAGCAACATGATCTAGTGGAAGATGTCCTTGCCAATGTCAGTGGGGTTGGAACTAGATGGTCTTTTCTGGTCCCTTCCAACCCAAACCATTCAATGAATCTATGAACATTTTCCTGCTCAGATGTAACTGAGCAAAAAATTAATGTGGAATTCCTGAAGATACTGGCTTATATTGTAACATCATGCTGAGTTGGATCTATTCACAACTATTTCATATTATCAGAAAATTATGTCAGATCAGGAAAAAACCCCAAACACCCCAGAAATTATGATTAGGGTTTTGAAAATGGAGATATGTATTTTTGGATGCGTAAACTTGATATTTGCAACTCAAGTTACCATAAAGAAAGATGATGTATGGCACTGAGAGGCTTTGTGCAGGTGTGTCACATCTCTCACTTTTATTGTTTCTGCTGTGAGAACTGTGGTGGCCCTCTTATTTAGAAATTCTTGTTGCAGTCTTCTGGGACATCAGATTTTCTTAGACTGTGAAACTTAGTTGTCAGGTTTGGATCTTGACAGCATTGGAGACTAGGAATAAAAATGATAAGGATAGCTGATGTGGCTTATAATATTACAATGAAACTTGTATGTTGCTTTTGTCTGACATTAGTGACAAATGTTGCTGATTCTCAAGCCAAAGGCATTAGTTAAAACTTTTCCAGGAGAATTATTGCTGAAATTATTTACAGGAAGCATCATCTATTTCAGTGTGTAGGTGTGCTTGTTATAGCAAAGCTGTAATTACAAAATCAGTCCCTTTCTGCTGGAAGAGACCTTCTGCCAAAATAGGGTCAGTGCTGAATGCAGACCTGATAGTTCAGTCTTATGCAAGTATTGAACAGTTTTATGTTTTTACTGCTTTGGTCAAATGTATTGATTTAAGGAATGTTGTAAACATTATTAAAGATTATATAAGGTTGTTATTACTGTTACTTAAGATAACATTGAAAAAGGTACATTGAAAAACCTCATTGTTCCTCTGGCCTTTCAGAATGCTTAAGACATATTCACAGAATCACTATGGTTGGAAAAGACCTTTGAGATCATCCAACCCTTATCTAACTCTACCAGGGCCAGTACTACATCACATTGTTCAGCACCGTATCCAGACTGCTTTTAAATACATCCAGGGATGGTGATTCAACCACTTCCCTGGGCAGCCTGTTCTAGTCTTTTGATAACCATTTCAGTATAGAAGTTTTTCCTAATATCTAACCTGAACCTTCCCTATAGTAAATTGAAGCAATTTCCTCTTGTCCTATGAGTTGTGACTTGAGAAGAGACCAACATCCACATATCTGAAACCTCCTTTCAGGTAGCTGTAGAGAATGATAAGACCTCCTTTTCTTCAGACTAAACAATCCCAGCTCCCTCAGCCACTCCTCAGACTTGTTCTCAAGACCCTCATCAGCTTTGTTACCCTTCGTTGACTGGAGTTGGAGCATCAATAGCAGGATACTGGCTATTGCTGTATGGTTTTGTTTAATAAGTTAATTGAATATTCTTCTTGATCAGGAAAGTGTGCCTTTTAATAAGAGGAGCCCAATGTTTCCTCTACTGACTGGGAGCACTAAGAACTGTTAAGTGAAGGAAGAAATCTTACATCATGTTTTATCACTGTTGCTTTTTTGAAGCTGTAGTCTGTACACATGCAAAGCATCAGACTGAGATGCAGGAGATGTGGGTGGAATAGAAACTGTGCAGGCCTTTTCCTTCTGTCCTATTACAGAAGCAGATGGGTGGATGAGGTAATTTACCTAGCTGGAGACCAATAACAGCCACCTTGCTGGTCTGGGCTTTACAAAGCAACTTGCTGCTATGACAACAGGGATTTGGTCACTTGAAGGAAAGTACATGTAAAGAGTGCAGAGAATCACTATGGTAATTAGAAATACCTAGGAGATATATATAATGAAATAAATTTAGAAATGGTCATGTAAAAGTTATCATCAATATAAACAACTATTGCACATCTAGTGGTGCTTTCTTATATATGGAGAGAGTATTCTGAATAATGTAAGGAATTAGCAATTCATGAAAAGCAGCCGCTATGAGCTTCAAAGAAGTCATTAAACATAATCTTTCAGATTTTTTGGCACTGAAGTTTCAGTATTCAAATCAAACAGCTTCAGATGTATGTGCACGTAACATTCATGCAGTGCTTCTGCTTTTTGCAACTCAGTCAACAGATGAAAACGAAGTGAAACAGTTTATTTTCTCTATTTAAACCCCTCACATTGTCTTCAGATCAGTCTTCTCAACATTTCACATAGTGAGAAAAGCTTGTATATATAAACTGTTAGAAGAACATACCCACAGAGATTAATGGGCTTATTTTTGGTTTTACTGTGTCCCATCTATTTTAAGCTGTTAAAGAAAGTTGACTATATTACAGCTTGCTTTGAAAGATGTGTATTCAGTTTCTATGTTCTACTAGCTGACTTTTACAACAACTAAAAATGGATCAAATGTATTTGGCATAAGTTCCTATTTTTCTCTGTCTGTTCAGACATGTTTCATCTCCATGGTTAATCTTAGAGGGAGCATCCTCATGTTACTCTCTTCACATGAGGTCTCTTGTGTAACAAAATCCAGCACTTGAAAGTGTGTGAGGATGTGCTCTTGCATCTGTGTAGATATAGACCCAACTATAATTCAGCAGAAAATTTTCACATGCTTCAGAGTAGCTTAAGGCTGGTTTTGTTTGTTGGCTGTTTTGGGGGTGGTGGGTGTTTGTGTTTTTGGTTCCCTCCCTTCCCCCCCCGCCCCTCATTTTAATAGTTATCTTTTTGTCTTGTGTATATGTATCTGATATTGAGCATCTCAGACCTCTGGATACTACTGCACAATTCATGTTACACTAGTCAGAGATGTCTGTTCTCTCCTTTACCACCTCATAGTCGAAAAGCTTCCCTAGTACTTCATCTGCTTTGGGCAAAACTGATGATTTTTATCATCTGAGACTTAGCATTACCAGATTAGCAGTGTACTTCTCTGCTTGCAGCATCTGTCTTACTGGTGGCATTTGAGGTTTCCTGATTTATTTAAATTCTGTGAAACGTTAGTTATAAGTTGCTGGGGAAATAGGAGTGTAATATTTGAGGACATGGGAAGTATCCAGGGAACTTTTTTCCTCTCTTTCCCTGCCCCCCCCCCAGCATCTCTAAGCAAAGCAAGGCATCTCTCCAGCAAGGCAAAGCATAGTTACAGAGAAGGTAACACTCTTGATCTGCCAAGTTGTTGGATTTCAAGTGTAAAAGCTGTTCAGTAAATGGAAGATGACCCATAACTGATGTGTTTCCACCAATGGTCTTCTGGAAAAGCATGTTTCTTAGCAGGTTTATTTGAATTTACCTGTTGAGCCCTCCTCTAGAACATAGTACATGCCAGAAGTACAAGTTCTATTGTGGAAGAAGAATGAGATTAGTAATGTCAAGCTTCAGTAACACTTTAATGAAAAATTACTTACTTGGGCCTGTTAGATCTTTTCCCTTCAACTGAGCTCTGCAATGAGATAATTCATTGCATAGCTTCCAAAAAGCCTTTAGTCAGTAACACTTCTGACTGCCTCGGGGCACAAAAAGCCTCCTGCCTTCATCTCCGATGGAGTTTTAAGCCTGGTTCTGATTTATTTCCATTTTAATTTAAAAAAATGATTTCTGGCATAGCAAGCTTTGAACAAATTGTGTGTACTCATCCAGTGTTGTTTATTTGTATCTAGTCTATGTTAATCTGTGTAAATTTTGAGGTGTTCTCTCTTCCAGTTCTAAGAGAGAAGTTCGATTCTTAAAGGAAGACTTGAATGCCTGTAAGCTATGCACCATATTCTTAGTAGTCCCCCCCGATTGTGTAGGTTTCTTCACATATAGAATAGTTTCAGAAAGTGTATTTTTGTTATACTTTCTCTTGTTTCAGACTTGGAAGTGTTGGTAGTGACACATGCATTGAAGTACTACATGTAAGTGCCAGAGGATATGGCAGAGCAGAACTCAGATCTTAGAGGTAGGATTTAAGTGAATTCTAAGTGGCTTTTATGTTTCTGAGTTCAGAATGTACTTCACTGCTGCTTTAATGGGATTTTCACTTTTGATCATTTCTGCAAAGCTGTACAGTCTCTGTAAGGCCACTAGCCAGAGTTAACTTGAGGGAATCAAGGATAAACCTGAGTGGTTTTAATTAGCGTTATTAATAACCCATTTCCACTTCCATCTACATACAAAATCAGTTGTGGGGGAGTGGGATTTTGGAATTTCTCTTGAACAAACTATTACTTTTATGGTCAAATTTGTTGATGGACTGAAAATGTAACAGTCATGAGCCATGATAGGGTGTTATCTTAAGGCTTGGGGGCATTTTGTTGGTTGATTCACAGCCACAAAATAATGCTATTATTGTTTTCAGCTCTTAAAGTGTGATGACTGACCTAAGGTATAAGTGTAATGAGCAGCAGATTTTCTTCTGATTTCATGGATAAGGGAAACAAAAGCAAAACACAGCGACAGGTTATCACAACATTTGTTCTTCAACTTCATTTCACTTTGCTAAGAGGTTATGTGCTTTTTGAAGGGATGACACCCCAAGTTATTGTGTTGGTATCTTCTGAAGATTTGCTGAAACTAATGTGACCCTCAGGACTTTTTGCAATTGTCCTGCATTTTGTTGGACAAGTTAATGCAATGCAAACATCCCAGCTGATATTGTGAAGCTATCTGTGAAAATATTTGTGTCATGGATGCATCCAATACCCCCAACACTTATTGTAGGGGGTTTAAAGTTAAAAGGTTTTAACTGAGATAGATAATTTTAATCAGGCACATGTGCAAAAGAGGTTAAGTCAGTGGGATGTTATCAAGAGCCAAAGAAGCAAATTTGACAGTGTTGAAAGAAGTCTCTTTAGGAAAGGAATACTAATATATGTAGAGGCCTGTGGGTAGGAGTTAAATAGCTGGGTTATCATCTGCAATGAAGTTGAATTGCACATGTGTAAGCTGTCATATCTTACAAAGATGATGCAGCTCTGAGTTGGGCTCACTGCGTGCACTGAGCTTTCTGGATGGACTTCAGGTAGCTCTCATTGGTGCATGATCAAGATGGAATGATCTGCTTAAGTCACAGCAGAGTCAATAGCTTTGTTCAGCTGTGGATACTCAGGGGTGACCTTATTGCTGACTACAATTACCTGAAGGGAGGTTGTAGACAGGCGGAGGTTGGTCTCTTCTCCCAGGCAACCAGCACCAGAACAAGAGGACACAGTCTCAAGCTGCACCAGGGGAGATTTAGGCTGGAGGTTAGGAAGAAGTTCTACACAGAATGATTGCCCATTGGAATGGGTTGCCCAGGGAGGTGGTGGAGTCACCATCATTGGAGGTGTTCAGGAGGAGACTTGATAGGGTGCTTGGTTGCATGGTTTAGTTGATTAGGTGGTGTTGGATGATAGGTTGGATGCGATGATCTTGAAGGTCTCTTCCAACCTGGTTTATTCTATTCTATATATAAATGATTCAGATCAATAATGCATGTTTGTATTGAAAACCTGAGCATGTTTCAGGTATCTCTTTTGAGTGTTCACATTTTCTGAAGTCCACTTTTTCATTGGTTATGCAGGTGGTTCAAGATTTTAATGAAACAATTATTACTTGTTACAGAAAAGCTGGCACATTATACAGTATTGCCTGCGTTGGAGCATAGATTAAACTCAGCTTTGATGTTGTGGTATTACTTTAAATTGAAAGTACTTCATGTGGGGGGGAAAAATTTCTGTTTGGTCTCTCTGAGACATCACTAAAAGAAAGAAAAGGCAACAAGTTGAGTAGAAAAAAGAGGGGAGAGGGAATGGCACAGGATTATATCATTTCATTGTCTCAGGCTTCATCTTGCAACAAGATGGAAAAGGCAGTCTTGTCTTCTATGGGTTTTTGTAGAAATACACAGAAATGCAGTTACTGCTATTAATATGCAATGCACTGATAGTGTGCTGGGTGGAGGAATTTGCCTACAGGCTTGCATTAAGGGTTTAAAACTTCATTGTTTGACACAAAATCATGGTGCTGGAGTTTCAGAGAAGTGGAAAAAAATGTCAGGAAATGAGAATTGCTTTCCCCCTGCTGGGATATTTAAGATCAATTATTAAATAACTTGGTAAAAAATTCACACTTGCTTCAAGGTACTCTAATTGGATTTACTTTAATCTTCTGTCCTATATCACAGGAAGAAAAATTGGAATATTTTTGAAGAGTTTGAGTTTGACTATAATAATATGATCATCTAAGTGCTATACAGTTAACCAATGTGCCCATAACAGAAATGACCAATTGGTTTCATATTGTAAGAAATACAATTACAGAATAGCAGTTCAATTTGTTTTAGGTTTCATTGGCCACTACTCCTGATGGGAGAGATTTCCATAACCTCATTCTGCTTGTAGGTTGGATTTAACTTCCATACTGAATTAGCTCAGAGAAAGTTTGTTTGGCAATATTGCCATGGTTTGTGTGCTAACATGGTCTTAAATAGTTCTTGTTGTTGTTTATTTATTGTTATACTTTTCTCCTATGAAGAATTGCAAGGACAACCTCCACTCCTTGGTGGACACGGAGGGGAACACAGTAACAAAAGATGAGGAGAAGGCAGAGGTACTTAACGCCTTCTTTGCCTCAAATTTTAATAGCAGGATAGGTTGTCTTCTGGAGAACTGGCCTCCTGAGCTGGCAGATGGAGATGGGGAGCAGTATAGTTCCCCTGTGATCCAGGAGGAAGTAGTTAGAGACCTCCTTAGCCGCTTGGATCCCCACAAGTCCATGGGACCAGATGGGATCCATCCTAGGGTGCTGAGAGAGCTGGCAGATGAGCTGGCCAAGCTGCTCTCCATCATTTTTCAGCAGTCCTGGCTCACTGGAGACATCCCGGATGACTGGAAGCTGGCCAATGTGATGCCCATCCACAAGAAGGGCCGGAAGGAGGAACCAGAAGGGAGGTTTTAGCCAGGAGGGGGTTGGTCTCTTCTCCCAGGTAATCAGCACCAGAACAATAGGACACAGTCTCAAGCTGCACCAGGGGAAGTTTAGGCTCAAGGTGAGGAGAAAGTTCTTCCCAGAGAGAGTTGTTAGCCATTGGAATGGGCTGCCCAGGGAGGTGGTGGAGTCACCATCCCTGGAGGTGCTCAAGAAGGGATTGGATGTAGCACTTGGTGCCGTGGTCTAGTAGTCATGAGGTCTTGGGTGACAGGTTGGACTTGATGATCTTTGAGGTCTTTTCCAACATTATTGATTCTATGAATTGTATTTCTCATCACTTTTGCAGGGTGCAATAACACCAAGTCATGAGAGATACTGGATATTTTTTGACAAAGATATGACTAGTAATAGTACAGACTTTAGTCAGGGTCTTTTTAGTATCTGCTGAGATGATTCATCTGGTAAATTCTCACTAAATGGCTCACAGCATTGTAGTGTGATACGATGTTTTAAAAAGATCCTTCAATAACAATAATGACCCTTTTATTGACCACTGTAACAAAAAGGTGAGTAAATCACATTTCATTAATGCTGAGGGAATTGATCATTGTTATGTACAAGTTGCTGTTTCTTCAGAAAACGCTCAGGTGGAACTTTGAAAGTTGTTGGGTTTTTTTCTGTCTTTCTTCCCCCCCCCCCCCTTTTTTTTTTTTCCTTCTGCTGCTTTGTTTATGTAGAATATTTGTAGGACACTGCAAAATTTCAGCACACTGCAAGTTTCTCATTTACATACACTTTTAACTGGCTTTAAAATACTGTAAAATAATGGTAGACTGTTCTGTGCCATCAGCTGTGTTGCCATCAGCTGCATTTCTTGAGGATTCAGTGAAAAGGCATTAAAAACCTTCCAGTGCTGTTGCGTGTGTCCTAGATAAAATGCTGAAGTGATGGAGATAATTCATAAATCTTGTACCTTTACTGCTGGTCACAGAAAAGCCAGCTTCTGTCATGCTTTTCTTCAGGTCACTGATTTTTTGGTTTTGGTAACAGTCTTACCTTAAAGGACTTTAACTATAAACCTCAACATGTTAGTCTTAATGCTTTCTTATTGTTCGTATTGGCCCTAATTACTTTTTAGACTGCAATCTAATCCTTTTTTTTCCCTTTAGTTTTGCAAGTCAGCCCTTTTACTAATACTTAGGCTAAGTCTCTGTTGCACAAGTCAAGATATCTTACCTCAAGCAATCCTTGCTGTGCATCTGTAAGAAAACATTGTTGCTTTGAAGTCTGAAAACTGTGTCTCCAGCTTTTTTTCTTGTTATCCCTTTTTTCAAGTATTTTTGTAGTTCTTTCCTATAGCTGAAGCTGATTAATTATGCAAGTTAAACACTACAAAGTGGGAAGATGAACATGCTTGAAATGAGGAAGAGCTGAGGTTTCTCTTCTGCAAATAAAAATTAATCAGTAAAAAGAATTGTTTCAATTTTTATGTGTCCTCCCCCCTTGCCCCTTGAACTGTCAAACTAAATGTGCTTTCAGTGGTAATGGGCTGGTGGAGTCCTTGGTGGTGTTCTCTGGATAGATTTCACCTGTCCTGAGAGCTCAGTGGAATTAAGTGTTCCTGGCAGTACTTTCAGACCAGTAATGAATGATGAACATCTTCCACTTCAAGAAGAGAAGCTTGGTTTTTTTTCAGAACAGCTGATAGGGAATAGTTAGTTTAGGGAGTTCATGGCATGGAAGGATAACATACTCAGTTCGGGAAGGTTCTTTGTGTTAGTAAAAATTATTATTGCCAGTTATTATTCTCTTATCGTGTTAGGTCTGCTGAAGTAGAATTTGTTAAGAACCTGAATCAGGACACGGCATGTGGAGTCCTGAAAGCTTGAAGGAAAGGAGGAATATGGTGTCTGTATTTTTCAGAAGTTAGAGGCTTGAAGCAAGAAGTTGCAGGGCAGAAAGGACATTCATTAGTGTACTCAGAGTACTTGACTCATTGTTTTGGGTTTTAGCTGTCTTTTTCTTAGCCTGCTACTGTTCAAGTATCTGAAATCAATGTCAGCCTTCAGTGTTTTGACTTTGCCAACTATACTGCAGTCTCCAGTACTTATGAATTTTAAGCTTGAAAACAAATAATTAAGAATTTTCACTCAGATTTGGTACATTTTGGGTTGATCAGTGTATACCCCGGATAACTCCAAATTTCTGTATCTGGCTAAAATTTGTACTATGAATCTATATTTTTAGACAAGATTTTGTGCCTGTGGCATAGCTGGGCCCTGAACCAGAAATGTCTTTTTTTCACAAAGCTGCTGTTCTCCTAGCTCATTATATTCACCTGGGGGGTGGAGAATAATCCTGCATCCTGCATTTTATGGGTTGCTTTCAGCAGAAGCCATTTTTCCAGCTTTAAATACATTTTTACTCCCAGTAGGAATTTATGTTGTTGTTGTTGTTAATATTCTTTTTGAAGCTCAGATATATTTTCTTCTCTTTTATTTTTTCCCTTACCCACCTGACAGCTCTGGCTTCTTGTGAATCTTTTTCCTACAGCTGAAATAATTTCTGGTAATGTTTTATTATTTTGGTTTTGTATGCCAGATCAACATTGTTAGATGAGCTATGAATACAGAACCTGTTGCCTAGCTACTTAAGAATGGCAGTGTCCATTTGGCCTTATATTATAAAATAATTGTTGAATTTAAGGGCTAGAGACTATTCTGTTGCTTTTACTTTTGCTGGTTTTATGAGTGTGTGGAGATGCACTACTTTTTTTCCTCAATAAATGGAGAACTCCTGATATCTTCCCATTGCCATGTGAGCGCTACATGCTTTTAAACTATAAGGTCTTGAGTCAGATTTGGCTTAGATAAGCTCTCGGAGAAGTTGAGCACAGGGAATTTGAGATAAGTGAGAAGCCACTACTGTCTGAGAACAGCCTAAAGCTCAATTTGATTCATCTTTCTGATCTCTGAGAGGATAAGACCCTGATCCCGCAGTGATGACGCAGAGGCAGCAGCCTGTAGAGCAATCTCAGCTCTAGACTAGGGCACGAGTGTTTGCTTTTACTTTTGCACATGGCTGCACAGCTGAAGCAAGCACGAGTTATTACAGCTTCTATACACATGTGCACACATAGAGATACACCTATAATGTATATTTAGCATACTTTAACGAAACATTGAATGCAGCAAACAGTGGCAATGAAAACTGCACGCCTTTACGTTCATTTTTATTTTAAACTAGGTTTTGTGCTGTGGTGCTGCAGAGGCATCTACAACATAATGAGCTTTGTAATAGGAGAAAGTCATTCCTTACAACGATCCTAGAGCCCTTTGTTAATGTCAAGGATAATTTGGGCTGACTGATTTGATTGCTGCTCTTTTCTGGCAAGAGGTCTCAATAAATGAAACTGCTTGCCTGGATAATTTAGGCTTATATGATTGCCAGCAAGCTAATGATGCAAACACAGCTGAAATAAAATTTCTGCTTTATATTGGAGGGTAAAAAAATAAAAAGGGTGGGGA
Organism: Dryobates pubescens; assembly: GCF_014839835.1. Lineage (NCBI taxonomy): Eukaryota > Metazoa > Chordata > Aves > Piciformes > Picidae > Dryobates > Dryobates pubescens. Next base: position 14,342,205 of record NC_071627.1, read on the forward strand.
TCTACTTCAACACCTGCAGTATGGATGCTGTGAAAACAAGGAAGAGCGAGCTGTTTGCCAGCCTCAGGATGGAAAGTAGCTTGAGTATATTATGAGACATGTGTCAGACAATTGGCTTTTGTAGGTCACTGGGACACTATTTGATGTTGTTGCAGACAAGTTATCTATTCCCTTTTACTTCCTGCCCTGGTCAAAATGAGTTGTTAAAACTTAGAGATTTTAAAGGAGGCCTTTTTCTTTAAAAAAGGGGAAGAAAGTGAAGCTCTGCAGATATTTACACTAAACTTAGGATGCTGCAGTGACTTATTGGGAGTTGAATCTACAGCTTCTACATTTAGAGGATTTATGTATGAATTGCAGTACATTTGTTCAAACTTCTTTTTTTCCTTCCCCCTGGCATGACTAATTTGGAGAAAGAGTGGTTCTGGTACATGCATTGATTCTATATGTTGCATGGAGCTCTGTCTGGGAGTAACTGGAGAAAAAAGGCATGTCAAGAAACAGATCTGAATCTGTTCCATGGCTTCGCTACTTTATCAAGAAGTATTACAGGCCTTGAGGGTGAAGGGAAAGAAACCCCAACTCTTGCTATACTTGGGTCCTGAAATGCTGTAGAGGCTAACTCATCTTTTAATTCTAGGCCAGCCTGTTCCTTGCTATTTGTCTTTTTTAAAATAAAATTTCTTGTTGTTGTTACATTCTTTTGTGAATCTACCAGGACTTACCAAATGTGCAGTTTTATTACTAAATAAAGTGGCCAGGAACGATTTTACCAGCTCAAAGGACTTAGCTGGCAGGTCAGCTTATTTCTTTGGGTCTAAACAGCTCATAGAGAAGGTTATCCCTACAAAAGTGTCACGAAACCATCTTTCTGTTGTGTTGGCACTGTCTGTGAAACTTCTAACAGTGCTGGGGAAAAAAAACCCGTGTCTGTCACAGCTCTACTAGTGATTTACCTGTTGTGAGCAGTACTTAGACCTATTTTGTGTCTGTAGCTGATTTACTAGCTTACTACAGCAAGATACAGCAATGGTTTATTTCCAAAATGCTTTTGAAAGGGTCCTTTGTGCATGGCTGGTAAAGAACTAAGCTATGAAACAAGAAATGTAGTTGTTGATGAACCAACTAAATATTGGGGTGAATTTGCCAGATGAGGCACATGTGGTTTACACTGACTAAAGGAATGGACAGGGTATATTTATTTATTTTCTTTTTTTCCCCTCTGAAATACTTCAGACATAGATTTTGCCAGTGTGATAGTTATCAAGTTGTAAACACTGGTAAAAAGTTGTAAGGATAACAAACTTTAGATGGGGAGGAGCAGTATCTTTTAGTACTTATATTTCTAGCTCAAATGTTTTCAGCCACAAGAATATCTTCAGGCCTTGAACCTAAAATATGTTGGTCAACTCTTCACCATCAGACTGGAAATCTGAACTCTAGTCTGTATTATCTCTATAAATTTAATAATGGCCTCTCCAGCCAAGTATTTTCAGGAGTAATCTTACAGATTTTATTTCCTAGATGCAGGCTGTACTACATATCTAGGCTCTCAGGTGCCACTACCCTTGTTCAAGAGAGGTAATACCATCTCAAACACCTAGAATACCTGGAGGCAGTAAGGATACCCTCTAGGGATATAACTGGTTTTGAATGAACATTTGGATGGAAGTGTCAATGTGTTAACAAAATTGAGCCAGCTCCTACACTCCTTTCTTTTCCTTGGAGATTCCAGGATGTGAAAACATTACAATCTGTACTTAAGAATGAGTGAATTTGAAGGGTTTATATTCTCAGAACATGCATATTTTTTAATTGCATCAACTGAATTAATAGAAATTACAATGTTGCCTTAGAAACCTCACCTTGTTTGACACATGCAACTAATCGGCAGACAGCTCTGGGATGAAATGTAGCAGCTTAACGAGGCCAAATCCTGATTGTGTTGATTAGTAACTAGAATTGGTCAAAACCTAGAATATCTCATCAGCAGTGTTATACCAGTGTCTGCATGCTCAAGTGGACATGTACACGTGGTGGATGCATGTGTGGATAGAAACCCCAACTATTTAAAAATCCCTTTTTGACTACCAAGTGTAGAAATTACTGCCCTGCCAGCCCTTCAAGCCCCAAACATGCTTTGTAAGCAGAATAATTTTGAATGATGAGTGTTTCCTAAAGTTTCAAACTGGTTAGTGAAGGAGACAAGCTCGTGCATACAATGACATTTCAGCTTTACTGATGAAAGTGCGAAAGCTGGATATCTCCTGACTAAAAGAGTTCTTTCTCCAGAGCAGACTACTGGACACTATTGTATCTGATGGCCTTGGAGGCCTGATATTGACATGGACTATTTCCTAGCTCTAAGGCAATTGGCTGATGGATCTGACATGAAGTCCTTTTGTCTTGGCTGGTGAGGTAACAGGCAGGAATATTAAGGAAGCTTGTAGAACCTCATCTATACCTCTCTGTATAATCTAACCTCTTTCTCTCTTGTGTGTGCACTCTCTCTCTCTCTCTGTGTCTCTCTTTCTCTCTCTCTCTCTCTCTCTCTATATATATATATATATATATATATTTAAATTCCCATGAAACTTGGCCAAAGCTGTGGGCTTTCTACAGCCAGGATCAGAATTTATTTAACTCTTCACATAGTGTTTTAGGGCAAATGGGGAAAACAAATAATTGTAAGGGAATTTAAAACTGGGTTTTGGCCAGGACATGTTTGTGTTGTGGTGTTTGTTGTTTGTTCCTCCCCACCGCTCCCCCTTCCCTGGCCAAGAAATTAGGTTTTCTCTCTTACTACAAATACTGCTTGGTTTTATGACTTCATAATTTAAAGCATGTACTTAAACCTAAGGAATATTTTTCAGCAGATTCAGGACTAGAGCATATAAAACCCACGGTACTTGTGTAATCATATTTTATAAATAAAACTTAAACTTTGTTTGAGAATCAACAGCTATAGGGTGATTCAAAAGTGGCAGAAGGTGTTCTTTGTGGCTTGCTTTTGTGCTGACAGTTACCTTTTCTTGTAGGAAGGTGTGTGAGTAATGGCTCACAAGGATATTAAAGAATCTGGACATGGCTCTGGCTGTCAAGTAAAAGAATATGTAGAAGAAAATCATTCTGCTTAGAATGAAGGGACCAGGCAGTCTAAATACCTGCCTAGGCTACGCAGTGAAGTGCAGTGGGGTTTCCTTCCAGGGACCCCCTACTTCCTTACCAGCAGGAGGAAATGACAGAATGGTAGCTAGCTGGCGAGCAAGAGCAGCTATGTTACAATACAGACTGCTCTCTCTTGTAGTCTGATCCTGGTCTATGTTCTGCTGGTCTTAGTTTAAATTAATAGTGATATTATAGTTAGTAGCTGTCCTTTTGTAAGAGCTGAATTGAGTTCTTTGGTAGTCTCAGGTTTGGTTAAATTAAGCAGAGGCACAAAGCTTTTACCTGAGAACATAGACAAGGAAGCTGCAATGAGAGACACGGTATACAGGGAGTTCCTAAAGTTCTTTGTATGTTTCTGGTGACTTTGTTTAGAATCTTAACTCTCATGTCAGTTATAGTGATGGCCTGAAAAACTGTGAGAAAACAGAAAACCATCAGAATGTGTCAGACTGAAACATAAGCACAAGCCCTATGAGGAGAGGCTGAGGGAGCTGGGGTTGTTTAGCCTGGAGAAGAGGAGGCTCAAGGGTGACCTCATTGCTCTCTACAACTACCTGAAAGGTGGCTGTAGCCAGGAAGGGGTTGGTCTCTTCTCCCAGGCAAACAGCACTAGAACAAGGGGACACAGTCTCAAGCTGTGCCAGGAGAAGTTTAGGCTCGAGGTGAGAAGAAAGTTCTTCACAGAGGGAGTTGTTAGCCATTGGAATGTGCTGCCCAGGGAGGTGGTGGAGTCACCGTCCCTGGAGGTGTTCAAGAGGGGATTGGACGTGGCACTTGGTACCATGGTTTAATAGTCATGAGGTCTGTGGTGACAGGCTGGACTTGATGATCTTTGAGGTCTCTTCCAATGTTATTGATTCTATGATAAAAGCAAATACTGTGGGAACTGGGTCCTAGCATAGTGCATGGGATTCCTGAGAAGTTCAACACATAATAATTTCTTTAAACAGGTTTGTAAAACTATTTGTGCATCCAACAACTTGTCCCCAAACCTGATTTTTATAGCACTTTTATTGCTATAAACCATCCTCCATATAGACCCATTTGGTTTTGTCAGTTCCCCAGCACTGGAATACTTAATCAGACATCTAATGTTTGAAAGTATTTTTGGCGCAGTTGGTATTTGCTTACTTTCAGTTCGGAGCAAATCATGTTAATGAAAAAGTGATGCTTGAGAAGTCACAAACAAAACAAATAATTCAAGTTTTTCTGATTTATTCTCCTTATTAAATGTTTTGCTGAACCTTTTTTCCCCCCCTGAAAGCAGTGTTTTCTGTGGGGTGTGACGGATTATCTGTGTTCTTCCACTTAGTGATATGAAAGTACTCTGCTAATTTTTGAATTCTGACAGTATTTAACCTCTTATAATAATCCTATCAGCAAACATACCAGTGAGCCTTTTGTAATTGTTAGTTAACTAAGCTTCTGTGTTGTTCTGTTTTGTGAAAGTATTATTTAAACTTGCTCTTACAGCTAGGTACAATGCGATACAGATGAGTCTGTTTCATCTCTTTAAAACAAAGCCCTGAAGCTTTGATGCATAGTCTTGCCAGGCATATTCTAAGCCTACAAGGCAGCAGAACATCCAATTAAATTCCTTCTCCAAAGGCTGTTGCAGATCTAAGGCCAAGGAGAGTCCATAGGGAAGAAGGGTAGTCTGCATGCAAATATTTTTGTTCAAATCAGGATGACTTTTTTTCCCTGTTAAAAATTGGAAGGTTTATGTTTTGGGGAGGAAGGAAGATGTCATAGCCTTTTCCTTCAGAAGTTCTAAATTTATTCATAGCAAAAATATATTCCAGATACCAACTGAAATGCTAACTCAACATAAAATTTGGCAGCTTTGAAATGGTTGAAGCTAAGTTAGTTCACAAATGTAGAACTTAATACAGTAAATGTAACAGGGAATTTGATTAGTCCCATGTGTTTCTATATACATGTAATACTTCTCTTTAAATGTTTTCAGTATTCACTCTAACTGAATTAAAAGTGATGCTAAATCTATGCTGCAGAGCTGTATAAGTCTGGGCTTGAGCTTTGGCTGTGAGCTGTTCTGCCAGAGAAAAGGTGCACACACCACTTTTGGCATCAGAGTGAAGCTAGCAGTGGTGGCAGCGCTGAAAGGAATTGAAGATTTCTCACAAAGGGGAAGCAAACAGGAAGGAGAAAGGAATGTGAATTGGTAACTTTTTCTAGAGCTGTTTCTGCTTTGGAAAGCAACCTATGAGAAGGAGGAGCCTACAATTGTTTTGGTGTTAGGAAATTTAACATAGAGGTTTTAAATTTTAAATAGAAGTCACTGAGGAGCAAACCGCTCTGGTGTTCAGTTCTCTGACTGCATTTATTCCAGGAAGGCTTTGTGCCTACATAGATTATTGATGTCTTTCCCCTCTGAGACATCCTCTTCTTAATTTAAATTCAAATAGGTCAGTTAGGTTTGACAGGTGTCAACATCTTGGTGTTTTGTTGGGTTTGGTTTTTTTTCCTTTTTAAAAATTTGTTTCCCCCCAAGGTCAGAAGAGCTGACAACACAAAAATCAGTTGGCATCCAGAGTGTCCTCAGTTTTAGGAAGTATTATCCTTGAGGGATAGCAGCACTCTGCTGCATTTGGCCCAGATCTGGATTTTAATTTCTCTTTAAGGTAAGTTGTAAGTGGTAAATACAATAACATGACAGAGTGTTATAAATGAAGGTCAGGCATTTTGTCCTGTAACATTTCCTACAAAGGGCTACCAACTGTCATATGGTACAGGAGAATTTACCATAAGTTAGAGGAAATGAAGTTGTGAAGATAGCTTTCCAGTGTACATGGCCTTCTGTATCCTGAGTGTGAGTGAGTCCCTGCAGTTGTGTTTCCTCAGTTTCCTCCTTTCCCTTATGAGGAAAGGCTGAGGGAGCTGGAGTTATTTAGCCTGGAGAAGAGGAGGCTCAGGGCAGACCTTATTGCTGTCTACAGCTATCTGAAGGGGGGTTGTAGACAGGCAGGGGTTAGTCTCTTCTCCCAGGCAGCCAGCACTGGAACAAGAGGATACAGTCTCAAGCTGCACCAGGGGAAGTTTAGACTGGATGTCAGGAAGAAATTCTTCATGGAGTGATTGCCCATTGGAATGGGCTGCCTGGGGAGGTGGTGGAATTGCCATCACTGGAGGTGTTTAGGAGGAGACTGGATGGGGGTGCTTGGTGCCATGGTTTAGTTGATTAGATGGTGTTGGATGATGGGTTGGATGATATGATCTAGAAGGTATCTTCCAACCTGGTCTGGTCTATTCTATTCTATTCTATTCTATTTTTAAAGCAAAAGTTGGAAATGATAGAAACCAAATATATGGAAAGATTAAAAAGAAAAATACAAAGCCAAAGACAAGCCTCCTCAGATTCCATTATTTCAATATCATGGGGAGTTTTCAAGTTTTAGATTTCAAAAGTGAACCAGTATTATGTAACAAAATGCAGGGGAACCCTGTCAGGAACTTTCTTCAGATGCGCTGTAGAGCGAGATCAATTCTTGCTGTTAATTATTGATCATTAACTTCCAGACAGTGAAAAAGGCCTTAGTGCATCATCAAACTCTAGAATCTTCTCATTAAGCCAACTGCTTTAGCATTGTGGGCAACATATGCATGCACCTTGGAGGTGGAATGCATAAAAGCATTATGCTGATCACTGAATTTCACAGCAGAGCTGGTGAAAATTACATTGAAAGTCATAGCACGGAGTGCTGAATCCCCTCCACTTTATTTATGAATATACTTTTTCGTTTCCCTGCTCTTTATTTTGGGTGACATTGAAAGATCTTATGATAGTTTTGAAAGGTATTCTTTGGATGTAAAAGAAACTTAAGAATACTCAGTATTTGACCTAAACTCTGCAAAGGTAAATGATAAACCTCTCTTGGTTGTAAAAATGTAGTAGGGGGGTTTGGAAATGCCAGCCTTGATATAATTCTATCCTTGGGCCTTTAGGACCTTCATAAATTCCAGATACTGTGAGAAGAACTATGAATGTGCTTGAAGGCATAAAGAGAAAGGAGGGAGCTTTTACTTTCAAAGAAGTGAATCCAGCAAAAAGCTAATTTGTGGTATAACTTTTTTGATGGTGCAGCTGAGCTGTGAGGGTCCTGTTATTGCCCTAAGTGCTGACCCTGTCTTTGCTGTTCTTGCTGCTTTTCAGTAGTAACAAAGTATATATCTATATGACTCTATTTACCATCAACTATTTGTTATTCTCTGACATAGAAACACACCAATGTGTTTAATTTTAAATTTTATTTAATTAATTATTGGGACACAGGTGGCATTTTTCAGGATGTTCAAGGATGTCTATCATACTGCTACACAGGTAACACATCACTGAAGCCAGGTAGCCTCTCTGTGTGACAAGATAACAGAGAAACATTTTGGATTGTTGGAACGCAGTTTTAAGTTTAGAAGATAAACATTTCCAAACACATATGGAAATACATATTATCATAAAACCTTTCCTTTGGCTTTCCCAGCCATGGTACACCAAGGAGATGCATGAGGTTTTCTTTGCCAGAAGAGATGAGCACTGGCTGTCAGATGTATTTTTCTTGGATGTATAACTAAGCTACTGTGCCTCTTAGGCTAACTAGTTGATGGGAAGTGTTTCAGATTAGCATTTTGTGATGCTGTGCCTCTATATCTACCTTCATTTTGTATTATGGTTTAAATCACATTGATGTGGTGTAGAACCTTTGCCTTTGAACATCCAATTCAAAACTGGTAATCTAGGTGCTAAGAGAAGTTGTGACTCAGTTCCAATTACTTCAGAAGCAGCTTTTACTCCTTTGTAGGCAGCTAGAGTCTCTTTCTCTGGAGTATAATTTGCCTCTGAACCTCTGTAACCTCGACTCCAGAAACCAAGAGGACATCCACGTGCCTCACCTGGAGCTCCTTGCCCCGTTTGAGCTTAAAGGCACAGCCTAAACTGTCACACACATTAAGGACAGGAAAGTGGTGAGGCATATAATGGGAAATATTGCCCATGACAGGGGTCCCCTATTAAGAAGTGCTGTGAAAATGAAATCCACATTGGAAAAAAAACCACAAAAACTATGCAGGTGGGGGTTGGGGGTAAATGGGTTCAAAATGAAATTATTTATTGTTTCTGGTGGAAGTGCTTTTAAGTGGTCAGGAACTTAGAAGCATTTTATGCAAAATAAAACGAATATCCTCCTTAAGAGAAATTAATTAATGAATGCAGGCAGGTAGTATTTCACAGTATCACCAAGGTTGGAAGGGACCTCAAAGATTGAGTCCAACCTGTCACCACAGACCTCATGACTAGACTGTGACACCAAGTGCCACATCCAGTCCCCTCTTGAACACCTCCAGGGATGGTGACTCCACCACCTCCCTGGGCAGCACATTCCAATGACGAATGACTCTGTGAAGAACTTTCTCCTCAACTCAAGCCTAAACTTCCCCTGGTGCGGCTTGTCCTCTTGTTCTGGTGCTGGTTGCTAGAGAGAAGAGACAAACCCCTTCCTGGCTACAACCACTTTTCAGGTAGTTGTAGAGAGCAATAAGGTCTCCCCCGAGCCTCCTCTTCTCCAGGCTAAACAATCCCAGCTCCCTCAGCCTCTCCTCATAGGGCTTGTGCTCAAGGCCTCTCCCCAGCCTCATTGCCCTTCTCTGGACATGTTCAATTTCAGCCTATTTTGTATGGTTACATGCAGCATTAAACATTAGATTGAAAATATTTCAAAATTTCTTGTTTACCTGTTAACATCTATACTAAGCAGACAGAAAAATAGTGTGGATTTCCTCTTTCAAACTCCCTTCTGATACAGCTGGGTTACATAATTTATACTTCTGTGGGCTGGAAAGCATCATGTTTTTGTGAACTGCCTTTAAACTCCTGACACCTAGGGTGGATGGTGTTCCATGATCCCATGTACAAGGGTGAGCTACCAGCAGATGACGTCATGCTGAGTGATGCTAAACCCTCTCCTTGTGCCTGATCACTTTCTTCTTGACCCTTCAACAGCACCTGTCTTGCTGCTCTGATGATTGTGTGGCTGCAAACTGACCTAAAGAGAAAAGGTTTCATGTGTGTTCATGATTTCTGTGCTGACAAAAAAGTGATGTGTTGGTGAGAGCTGGTGTGGGAGTGAATGGGACTGTTTCTGTAAGAAAGGAAGAAGCAAGAAAGAATGACTCCAGTTACATTAACTTCATGTTTTGCCATACTAGTAGGATAACCTTCCTGGTGTCTGATACTACTAATGAATACTTTTGTTTTACTAGTTTACTTTGCACCAGTAGCTTTGATGATTTATTTTCCCACACTAAGCCTTGAAATCCTTTTTCTAATCACTGTGCTGAATAATTGTCCTTGGCTTACTTGCTTGCTTCCAGGCAAATTATTTTGCAATTGTGCATGCCGAAGAGCTTTTGCCATCTGTTGGAGCAATTGCTTAAATGATTGAAGTTCTTTTAAAGCTGCTTGTGCTGTCGTTCATGACTTCATCCTAAATTCTGGTATAATCTACAGACCTTGGAAACTTGTTCTTGATACTGCCACTATGTATGTTGTAAGAGCATTCCTGAAAAATGAATGAGAAATTTCAATGGTTAGTTCGTAAAGAGTGCCAGCATATTATGAAAACTTAAATCACAGCAAATCAGCCAATTACAAACAAACAAACAAAAAAAACCCAAACCAAAACAACAAGATTTTAAATTATGGTTGTGGTTACAGTTGAAATTCTATGAGTAGTCTAGAGTGGTGAAGGTTTTCTGAGGAGTGTTCAGTCTCAGACAGGTGGATGAAAGCCAATAGTCTTTGTCCTGTTTCCCAAATTATTGTGCAAAATTATGATACAAGTGGTTACAGTCTTTGCAAATATGCTGTCTGGCACTGGATTTACTAATACTTTTCAAGGGAAGAAAGTGAGCTCCAAACCTTCCAGATTTACTTCTACAGCGTTTTATTGTATTATTAATGGCTGATGCCATCAAGCTAACAAGAAACAGGGTATGTTTTTATCATTGTATATCATGGAATATATCTGAGGTTATATTCAACAGTGTAATATTCTGGCCTGATGGTTTCCATATGTTCTAAGAGCTAAAGCTAAGGGCAGGTTCCTTATCTAGCTGTCACAGAGGCACAGTAATCTGATGAATCTTCCATGCACCAAAGTTCAGTGTGAATTTGCAGTGCAATACATTACTCTGAAGCAGAAACTTATATAGCTAATTGCAAATATAGAGTAATATGAAGCTGTTAACTCACAATAAATGTGAGATAGATTATCACACTGACTGGAAAGTAAACAGATAAGAAAAGTCAGCTGATAACTTGTGGTTGTGGCCTCAGTCTGAATTGCCTATTCAGAAGATTACAGGGTGTGTCTATAGAATGATTTAGCATGACTTGACTCTTCTACCTTGGTCTGTTGTGAGAGCAGCTTTGTGATGTGTTTAACAGGTCTTTAAATGTGGTGTGTGGTTTTTTTTTTTTAATTTAGTTTATTTTTCTTACTGAAAAGCAAGAAGTATTGAAGCCTTGATATATCCTGTGAAGAATTTTGGAGATGCCTCTGTTCACTGTTGTGATTATTTAGAATGTTTCCCGAATCTTTGGCTCAAGCGTGATCAACAAAACCTTGGTTTGAGGCTTCATTAAATGCAATGTCTGTTCAGTTTGTAAACAGTAAACTACTTATTATAAACTTGAAATTCAACAAAAGTCAGAATTCCTGGCAGTAGGTGTAAGATTAATTAGTGTGATAAGAGAGGCTGTTTTTAAAAAAGCCCACTAATGGACACAGCTATTTGTTACACAAACCACTTACAGAGATTAAGGAACAGCCCTACTGCTAAGGATTGATTTGGCCAGTTGCAGAGTACTGCTGTGTACACTGCTAAAAGTACATTGTTGACATGCCAACTGCTGTTTCCTACAAATGTTAATTTGAAAGTTACCAGATGACTAAAACTCAGAACTGGAATGATACTCAGTGCTGTTTTATACAGCTGGTAATGGAACCTTGTTTGGCCATTCTGCTCAGAAAACAAACCGACCCAAAAGAGTCTTTTAGAAGTCATTTCAGCATATAGAATGTGAATTCCCTTGGTCCAGACAAGTTCAAAGCTGGCTACTAGGTGCTGGCTGAGGCAGGGCCCTAGCCCATGAGGCTGAGGGGAGACTTTATTGCCCTCTGCAACTACCTGAAAAGACAATATGGAGACATAGGTGTTGATTTCTTCTCACAAGTAATTAGTGATAGAACAAGAAGGAATGGCCTCAAGCTGCACCTGGGGTAGTTTAGGCTAGACATGAGGAAAAGTTATTTTCACTGAAAGAGTGGTCAAACCTTGGAACAGGATGCCCAGGGAGGTGGCTGCCACCATCTCCAGATGTGTTTGAAGATTATTTACATGTGGCACTTAGTGATATGGTTTAGTGGTGACCTTGGTTTGCTAGGGTTAATGGCTGGACCTGGTGGTCTTTTCCACCTTGAATGATTCTATGGGTTGAAGCTAGGTTTTCTAAGATGGGATGCAGAGTCACATAAGCTCAGTGAATCTCACTTGCTTTGAAAGAAGATACTATTCAAGAACAGCCTTCCCATGTGACTGCACTTGATAAAGATCACTAATTGTCTTTTTAATAAATTTACAAGCCTCTGAAGCTCCAGGAAAGCCTCTGTTAATTAAATAGGTGACCAAACAAACCTTATTGTATCTTTCTTCCTGAATTTTGGAAATACTCATACATAAATATGTGTCTCATACAGGATATAGTTGTTTGGAAAGCCATGACTTCTTTAGTTAGTCATATTTAAAAACAAGAAGAAAATCCAAACATGGTCAATCCACTGCAAAGGAAAAGAAGATCTTATTTCAAAGGAAGAGATACTATGAACTCTGTAAGTTCATTATAAAAGAATGTCTTTCCATTCCCTGTTTATTTTGCTCACAAGAAAAACCTCTGTTGCCCACTGTGTGCCTGCACTTGGTGTGAAGGTACAGTAAGATATTTTAAGATACTGCAGGATTAAGAGAGTTACATAATAGTCTGTTTCAGTAGACCTAAATTTCTGTAACTAACATTTGTAAGGGAAGATAAGAGTTTCCAATGTTCAAATTTGTTCACCTTACTCTAGGCAACTTTCTTTGGTTTGAGGTTAGCCACAGCAATGTACATTTTACATATGCAAGCCTCTTTAAGCTGTGATCAAGCATGTGCTTATCATGAACTGCACACATAATTCTGACAAGAAAAATCTCAAACAATATCACCTGCTGCTGATAGCTGGGCAGTGTCCCAGAGAGGCAGTGGATGTTGTCAGATCAATTGCAGGTTCACTCCAGGTGAGTAGTAGGGAGACCTGGGGCATGGCAGAACTGGGCTAAACTGAGAATCCTGTTTTACCACGATGACAGGAGTTTGCAGACAGTCATCAAGGAGGAAGTCATGCTGTGAGACAGCGCTTCTAATAGCGAAGAAGTTGTGTTTGTGGTTTTTGTGGGTGGGTTGGTTGGTTTGTTAGGAGTGTCACAACTGAATTATGGGAAGATATGAAATACTGACGGGGTCTGTGATGGTGAAATGGTTATACACACAAAATCACAGAATGTTAGGGGTTGGAAGAGACCTCAAAAGATTGAGTCCAAAATCTGTGCCAAAGCAGCGCTGCCCAAAGCAGAACACACAGGAATGCATCCAGGCGGGCCATGAATGTCTCCAGAGGAGGAGATCCACAGCCTCTCTGAGCAGCCTGCTCCAGTGTTCTGTTATCTTCACAGTGAAAGTTTTTCCTTAACAACAATAATAATAAACCAGGTTGGAATATGTTCACATGGACTCAGTTATTGGGGATTAAAGATATGGAAATGAACTGGAGAAGTTTTGAGCTATGGTTGAAGGCCAGTTCAATGACTGAAAAATTTGCAAAAGAATTAGGGTGAACCTTCTGTTGTGTTGAAATGAGCTTGTGGGACAGAGTGAGACTTTGAAAATGGATTTCCCCCCCCCCCTTATTTTTCTGTATTTTGGCATGCCTTATTTTGGCTGCTTAAACTCATTGGCCTCATGGATACGAGGGCTGTCATGAGGCAGGGGAGACAGACTGGCTGAGGACTGGGAGGCGACAAGGCTGTGCCTTTCAGTTCAGCACAAGCCTTCAGCTGACAGTATTATTGCAGCTTGTGGGTGCCATTTGAGAAAATTTAGCTTGGGTACAACACTCACTGACTAAATTGTTGCCTTGTCTAGACCACTTGTCCTCATTCATATTCTGCAGTTTGCTGACTGTTAGCTGTGCCAATACAACTGTCCTGGGGCTCTGCTGTAAAAATAACTCCTCAGCACAGTCTTGCTGGCTCCCTCAGCAGGAGTGTCTGCTGGGTCAGGCCAGAGCAGCCTTTTGCTGGAGTTGGCTGCTTCAGCAACCGCTCCTTGTCTCTCGTCAGGGGGAAATGGAAGGACGCCTGGAAGTGTCTTGTAGGACAAATCCAGTCTGCATGCTTCCAGGTTTGACCTTAAGGGTCTGGTCACAAGAAGACCACTGTGTGTTTGTGCAGCATATGCAAATATGCACTTGGTAGATGAGATGGCACTGAAGTGCAGAAGCATAAGCTTCTTTTGGGGAAGGGCAAAAGTTGCAGCTGAGATGTGAAGATGAAGTAGATTTCTCTGACTATTCAGTTATCCTGTCCAGTTGTAGTAACTGAATGTAAACACTATGAAGCCAAAAGCAAATTAAATATTGCCTTTTATTTTTTTCTTTTTAACTTAAAGTTATTTCAATTTAAGTATTAGAAATATCTCACAAGGAATACCACTGTAATCATTTAACACATAATCCAGAAAACAAGATTTTTCAATTACTGATAAATAAAAAAAAATAATTACCTGTTAGGTAGGTTTTGGATTCTTATTTTGAGTGTGGAGGGTTATTGTTAGGGTTAGGGGTTACACTTAAGGTTAGTGGAAAAGTGACTGTGACAGGTCAGTGAATTTGAGTGAAATGTGATTTGAGGCTTGACTTGCAAATAGTTTTCTTCTTTCTTGCTTGCTGCTTGTATTGTTCTGTTAGAGTAAATGCATACTTTATGTGGCAAAGACTATTTTCTCCATTTTATATTGACCTAAGAAATTAAGAGACTGAGAGAAGATGGAAAGGCTTTACTGGCAGAGGAACTTGCAGTGGTTGATGTCCTGCCCAGTGCAGCAGAGTCTGCAACAGAGATGGCCCTGTCACTGCTGTATTTGGGAGCAACACTCTTGCAAGTAAATGGCTCTAGATAAAGCCTGGGAGCTGGAGCCATTTAAGTAGTTAGATGAAGATTTTGTTGATCCCCAAAGACATGTAGGAAAATTGCCAAAGTGCTTTAACCTATTTCTTGATGAGGCATCACAGGAAATCTGTAGCAGAGAAGTGTTCAAATTGTGGATCACCTTCTGGATTGTCTAGGGAGACCTGTGAACTCTGAAGATGAAATATAGAGTTGCTATGCTTAGCACAAACTCTGATGCTACAGGTGAGTTCTCCAAATTGGTAAAATTTCAGTCTTGAATGTCTGACAACAATAATAATGATGATGATGATGATGAGACAGTTACTTGAATTGTCAATATACTGAATTGCTAATATAGCTGGAACAGGTCTTTTCCTTCTTTAGGGGTTGGTGGTAGCTCACTCAGTCTTTTCTAAATAGAAGTCTTTCCAAAGTTTTGATTGTGTTTTATAGTCAGCACTAAATTAAAGTTGTGTCATGATGAGTATGATTCCCAGGTTTATCACTTTCATGTTGTGACAGATTCTGCTTTAGGTGGATAAGGAGTTGGGTATTATGCTGCTATTTACTTAGTCTGAAATCAGCTTATGTTGGTATCAAGTGTGTTTGTCTTCTCAGCAGGGGAGAAGGAAAAATATGATGTATTGGAATTTAATTACTGCAGTATTTTTTCATTTGTAATATTTGTATTTGTAGCAAGTAATTATGTGACAAATTACAGAAGAGGTGGGTTGGGAAGGCAAAAGAGGAACAAGACATAAAATGGAAAAATGGGCTGAGTGCCCCTCTGACACTGAAAAAGCTTCTGTTCTGTTTTCATCTTCATTCTCTTAAATGTTTGTCTTGGTATTTACTTTTAAGGGCATTTGAAGAGATCAATTAGCCCTTCCAGTTCCTGGCATCTATTCTTATTTCATGTGCAATACCAGCCAGTTAACAGTGATTGTAATGTAAATTTGTTTGTAAAAATTATTAGGGATGACTAATTTAAGCAAAGCATAGAGCTGAAGGCAAAAACCTGCTTCATATCCTTGCTGCTGATGTTATTGACTTATGAGGATGAAGAATAAGACACTGAAAGACTTAATCATATCTATTTTCAGTTCAAATGTGCAAAAATAGTGTGCAGTTGGTAGGCCAAAGACCCACCCTTTTCATCAAGGAGGATTATTAGAGAGAATGAGGAGAGAGGATCAGGAGACACAAATGAACCTGTAGGGAATTCCTGTCCATTGAGAGGTTTCTGTATTGGAGGAGATAGCAAGTGGTTGCCATGAGAAAAATATTTTTCTTTGCAATAGCTGAATACCTTAGAAAAGAGCAGATCTGCCTAATTGAAAATTATTGTTCCTGTGTGTTAGTATAATGGCTGAGAGTTCCATCAAGGATTTGTTTCTTCTGGGCATTTAATAAATACACAGAAATTGTTCTTGCTGTAGACTTTATAATTTCTTTTATTGGTTTCATATAAGGAAATGTTAAAGGCAAAGGTTTTCAAAGGCTTTGATTTCCCAGACTGTGCTTTCATCTTTCTCCCGTACCACACCTTCCTTCATAGTTCTGCTGTTTCTTCAGTCATCTTTGCAAGATGAAGATTTCCAGTGCCAGTTTTCAGCATGTCTCTTTCCTTAATTTAACTTCTCTGAATATGATTTGTTAGTAGTTCAATTTTAACAGCCTCAAATCCAATCCAATTCATGATCTGCAATGTAAATTTACTGTAAAGACTGGAATGTAAAGAAGAAATCAGAAGTAAAATCAACTTTATACAAAATATAAATACAGCTGGACTAATCATAGCAGTGATTGTAAGACTGTTGCAGGTGCAGAACTGAATTACATAAAGTATTAGTCTAACAAGATGAAAATGCAGCTAATGAAGCTCTTTCTGGCTCAGCTGTGGAGGTCTTGCTTAGACATCTACCACAAGTTCCTCCTTTGTTTTGGAAATGAAATGTTTCCTCCAATTAACCCCCCAGTTGTTTAGAAATCCAATTGTTTTATGAGTCAAAGCCTGTTTTGATTTTTTGGGGTGCTTATTCTGGACGTTGCACAGGTGTTTTTTCTTATGAAGTGTCTTAATTTCTTTCCCTGGTACTGTGCTTACAAGTAGACCGAGTTGCATGGAATCAAAGATGTGTTTGTTCTGTTCCACCAGCTATAGTCTGGCTATCAGGTATGCATAGGAAAACTCATTAACAATTTGTCTCCATCTTGAGGAAAGAGCATCTCAGTATATACAGAAATAAAGTGTTCCTTAGGAGACTTACTCTTTCTTAGGCTGAGTTCTGAAATAATAATAATTTTACCATATTTCACTAGTATTTAGTTCTATGTTAGTGTCACATAGCACTAGGCAGGATGTTAGGGGCTGCATAAAGATAGAATTGGGAGTTTGTTTGCTGTGTGATGTGGAATGTCCTCAGTTATAAGTCAGTTTAATTTTATGAGGTTCAAGGGAGCTATACTTACAGTGAATGGAAAGCTGGCTTTCTCTGTTTTTGTCTAGATGAAGGTGCTATAAAGATTAAAAAAAAATTCTGAGCGGCCTGGTGAAGGTATAATATTCTCATGTGTTTCACAGTGGTTTCTGACATGATTTCTGCATAGACTGTACTTCTCTGACCATTTTGTATATGTGACTTCACAGTATCACTAAGGTTGGAAGAGACCTAAGAGACCTCAAAGATCATCGAGTCCAACCTGTCACCACAGACCTCATTACTAGACCATGGCACCAAGTGCCACATCCAATCCCCTCTTGAACACCCCCAGGGACGGTGACTCCACCACCTCCCTGGGCAGCACATTCCAATGACTAATGACTCAATCGGTGGAGAACTTTCTCCTCACCTCGAGCCTAAACTTCTCCTGGCACAGCATGAGACTGTGTCCCCTTGTTCTGGTGCTGTTTGCCTGGGAGAAGAGACCAACCCCTTCCTGGCTACAACCACCTTTCAGGTAGTTGTAGAGGGCAATGAGGTCACCCTTGAGCCTCCTCTTCTCCAGGCTAAACAATCCCAGCTCCCTCAGCCTCTCCTCATAGGGCTTGTGCTCAAGGCCTCTCGCCAGCCTTGGAGTATTCTTCACCAACTGGCAGTTGTACATGTATCATTTTGGCTAATGGATTTTTGTTTAAAATAGATAAATTTGTTTATAAGTATACATATACTTATTCTTTATCTTTCCCTTTTTAAAATGAATAATTTAAAGCAGAATATCGAAATGTGGTGTTACTCTTTGGAATGTGCATCTGTATTGTGCAGAAATCTGTGAGGTCTATGTTCCTGCATGTATAGTGCTCTCTGTTTTCAAGTCTGTGGTTTTGTGGGCAAGCCAAGTAATATATAGAATAGAATAGAATTCACCAGGTTGGAAAAGACCTTCAAGATCATCGAGTCCAACCTATCACCCAACATGTTTTCTCATGTTTGAGTTTAGCTCTGAGATGCCACCTGCGCACAATTTGGATATGTCAGGTAACATTACTGTCCAACAGAACTACTTGGCATAATGTGGTGGGGTTCCAGGTGATCTGCTTGAGGATGGGTTGAGAAGAATCCAAAAAATATCCTGGAAATCTGCCCAAAGAAGTCCTTACAGTAAGAAATGTACCTGCTATTCAGTGAAGAAGAAATTGTTCTCTCTTGTGGCATGCCTCTCCCTATTGGGAGACAAAAGATGCAGCTGTTCCATATGTGGCATAGAGTCATAAAGAGTTCTTGGATTAGAAAACTGCTATAAATTCATGTTGAAAGAACTTGTCACAGATCTGCAACTATTAGTTGCAGCTAAAGCACTGATTTTTGGCCTTGGCTATGCACGCTGATGCCAAACACCTCCTGTAGAAATCTGTGCACCTCCTCCAGATTCCATGTGGAGTCCATCAGCGGTGCTGCCAGGCCCTTTAATTTTGCATTGTTACTTTCCACACAAGTAAAACTGAGTTTATGTTTAAGTAATGAGATGTTTTCAAGAGCACAGGGAACTTCCCTTTCTCTTTTTATTAAGGCAGCAGACAGGTGATGTAGCCTGGGGACAGATGCCAAGGAGAAATACTGACCATGAGGACTCCAACTGCAGTCTGCCAGGTCTTGATTCTGCATCCTCTGCTTACTGTCCTTTTAGCCTCATTTATATTCTCACTCTTCTAGCCAGTAACTTTCCACTGCTTTTTGCTTATTGTACATGTTCCATTTTATTTCTTTGTCTCACATTTAGACAGGCAGAAGTGAGTGTTACTGTTCAAGATCAGCAGAATGGGTCCTGGAACAGCTGCAGGATGGGCTGGCAGAGTCAATAGATACTTGACTTGGCTAAAGTTGAATGCATAATTGACGATTGTGTGGAATACATATGGCTGAGAGAACATGATTTATTGAAAAGATTTTTATGAATGAAATGATTCTCTGTGTCTGCACTACAGTTTCAAAATTTCATATATTAAACCTTTTCCCAATCTATAAGTTACAGATTGCAGGACAATCTGGAAAGAAGGAAAGTCCTGTGTACCATGAAGAGTGCTTCAGCTTCTACAGCTCTGAACTCTGATCTCCAGGCTTTGCCACATGGAAATGCTGTAGTGGGGATGGGATAGAAAGCAGATATGGTTTTTAATTCTGGCAGCAGTGTTTAGTGTACTGTATTTAAGAAGACTATCAGGACAGTAAGGGGGGGACAGTAAGTTGGATTTACTACCTTGATTCATTATTGGATCCTGCAAGTCTGTATAGCAAGGATGAGGAGTGATCTTGCCAGAGTTCTGTGGGCTGATGTTACTTTGGCATTTGAGTATATGCTGGCCATTGGTTATGGCAAAAATTAAGGTGAAAGTTTGGGGTTAGAGTTAGAAAAGTGCAGTTGTTGGCTCATATTAAACAGTAAAGCTTTTTGTTTCTGAATCCTTCTAAGGTTGCAGAGTTAGGATGAGGTTAGCTTATGACTGGGTTTATGAAATGGGTACTTATGAGATGGGTAAAATCACTTTAAGGTAATTGGATGACAAAGTTTGTATTTGTGTTAAGGTTTGGGGCCACCTTTGTAAATCAGGTTTCTTTGCTGGCCTTTGCCAGCCCTGTAAAACTGGGAACAAGATTGGAGCTAACAAGCAGGAATTACTTATAATGAGACCTGAAGTGTGTGAACTGACTATTTGTGATTGGTTCAGGGTTAAAGTCTGGAGTACAGGTCTGAAAAGCCACCTTTATTTCATGATTCTGCTCGAGCTGGAGAGTGCATGTTAATGAACCCAGCATAGGATATTTGACTGGTCATTTGTCTTAATTGCCTCTGCCATGGACTGAGCTTTATTTCCTTTACTTTGTGTCTGTGTTCAAATTTTGTGCAGTCTTCTGGAGATTGAGGACATCCTTTAAAAGATGTTTTCAGTCATTTCAGCTGCTGCTGTGGTAGCAGCCTGAACTCGTATCTCCTAGTAAAAAGGAGGCTTTGTCAAAGAGAACAGGCCAAGACTGTCCATAGTGAGTTATGGAATGGTGTGGGAAACACATTGTTGCTGGGGCTATTGCTTGGAAGGGCTACCTGTCCTTGAGTTGGAACTTCCTGGCACCTGGCAGAAGTGCAAACAGTTCAACTGCTGACCAGTTTCGAGCAGGCAAGTTCACTGCAGGGACACCTGGAGTCCCAGCCTGAAGTTATGATGTTCCTGAGGTATCTGTGTGCTTCAGAAGGGAAGGGACTCGTGTAATCTATGTGTGCTTATGGTGACCTTCAGGGTAAGAACTGTCTGAGTCTTGATGCTGATGGACACAAATATCCTCTTACAGAGCTTGGGATCGTTAGCTCCTTAGACATCACTAGTCTGAAAAAAAAAAAAGCATATTGAAGCAGTGTGATGCCTTAAGTAATGACAAAAGAAGGGGAAGCTACTGCTTCTGTCTATTGGAAACATGCCTAAAGGATATAAATCCTTAAGATACAACAACAACAAAAAAATTGCATATGTTAATGTGGTTTGTTGATTTCATCAGCAAACGTGTGATCATATTGCAAAGGAACCAAACCATGACCTCACCAGCTGTTTTAGTGTGGCCTCCTGGAAACCAGCACGTTGTTTTAATTGAATATCACACTTGCATTATGTTAATCAATGGCCATTAAGTGCAAATGATACTACCTGTTCCGATGTAGCAGCAAGACATTAGGACATTTGGCCACACATATATGTGTATTTTAACTGAACAGCTGGGCAGAATCATATAATTCATATTGAAATATTGTAGACACTTGGCATCTAGATAAATGGAAGGTGCTGGTAATCTGTGTAGATCAGGATTTATCACCTGAAAAAAGACGTCTTTAAATGCACGTGAAATGTTATTAACTATCGGAAAACATGCAGCATGTTAAATTAAGTGGTAGTGATTTTTCTCATCAAGTCAAACGAACCAATTGTTGGAAAGTATCACCCTTTCAAGTGTTTTTTATCCTGTTATGCTGCAAATTGCTCTATTTTTTGTAATTTGAAAATTAACGTGTTCTGCAGTTTAGAATAGGATTTGCTTTGCATTTTTTCATCTCAGACGTCTCGAATCCTGATGACAAAGGCTGTCTTCTACTGAAACTGCTGAAAAGTGGTGTGGGGCAAGGTCTTACATCACCCTTTTTCATCTTGAAATAGGAACTTGTACCAAAACTTGTATCAATCAAGTAAAATGTATCTTATTGTTCCTTTTAGAGAGTTATATAAATATTTCCAAGCGTTGTTGCAAGACTCTATATCTACAGGTTTTCTGCTCTGAATGGCAAAGGTGATGCCCACATAATTGTCCTCTACAGGAAATGGTAGTCAGTGGCACAAGCAAATGAACATAGAGAATCATGTTTGTATTTTCATAAATTAAAACTGACAGTAGCTTAAAAACATGGAGCCAACACATAAAAGCAATAAATCTGTATTTACATAGTGAAAAGAGATGGTGTTTATTCTGTAAATTGATAATCTCTGTAGGCTGTGTGCCTGATAGCCCAGAACTGGCTGAGCGCCTAAGTAAATGAGTGGGAAGCAGAATTTTCCTGTGGAATATTCCAGAGGTGAAAAGCTTTGATTTTTTTTTTTTTTTTTCTGAACATAATACCAAAGACACCAGCTGGATTTTATTCCCTTGTTTTCTTTTGCTGAAGAAAAGGTAGATCACTGGTGTTAAATTTCTTTGATGACAGTATTTTTCATGGACCTTGATTGTTTACTAGCTCGCTCTTTACTGAGATCGTCTGCAAGGTGAAGGCTAAAATATGGTGTCATAATCTGTTTACTTTTGCTCAAATTAGAATGGATTTGTTTCCTGTTGAAGTTGTTCTGACTGCTTTCAGATGGAAAACATGGAGACTTTTGGTGTACCTCTTTCATCCAGTCACTGGTGTGTCCTCGGTGATGCTATGAAATACCAGGGAAGAAAGGAAAGTTACTCAAACAAGATTAGTGCACATTTTGCAAAGTGTCTGTGACTTACTGGCAAGCAGTTATTAAGTTTTATCTAGCATTATTCTTGGATAATATCACTGTATACCAGTAATTAGGATACATTTCAGATGCAATATTAAATAAATGGAAAGAGTCACTTCCACATCAACAATGGGATGGGGACAAGTACATTAAAGGAGATGTTGCAGTGACTGAACTTGGATGAAGCACATGTGCCTTATGCTCCCAAATCTATTCATTCCCTGGCTGTGCCGATGAACTAGTGTTGGAAGCAAAAGGACAGCCCTGAGTGTCTGGAGGATTCCCAGTTATAAAGAAAGTCACCTTTGGAAAGGCTGATTGTACATTTGTGCCAGCAGGAACAAAATAAACCTGATTTCTTTTTGTGGGGTGGGGGGGGATACGTATGAACTAAGACATTCTGATTTGGCCCAAACCAAGAGATTTCCTGGAGTCTCTACTCATCCAAAATTGATTATAGTCCCACAATATTAGAGATCAATAAGATTATGTCACCTTACTGAGAACAGATTTTTGTTTTCCTTTTTTTTAGTTTGTTTGTTTGGGGGGAGTGTGGGGCATGAATAAGATTGTATGCCATGTTAATTAATATGCTCAAGCTATTTCTGCTGGCACCAAGGTGTGCCTACATGTGCCAGTTGTAATACCCTGAGTGTGTGTAAGCTGTTCAGAGCAGAATGATTCATCCTAAATTGGACAAAAATTGGCAGAGATCAGTAGTGAATTTAGTCTACTGGATCGATGCAAAAATCCTTGGGTCGTTGAATCTGATCTGGCCTCCAGGCTCAATCACATTACCCTGCTTATTGCTTGGTTGACTGTGTGGGATAAAGCAGTGAACATCTGGCTCACAAAATGCTGTATAGGAGAGTGTCGACGTTCACATGCTCTTTATCAGTTGCTGTTATCTTTGGAACCTTTTCAGAGGACATGTTGAAGTCAGTGACTGATATTTGGTAGGTCATATTTGAAAACTGAAATTATTATACCAGTGCTTCTCTCCTTCAACTAACACTCAAGTGATGGAGTGAAGGAAAGGGAAATTACTGAGGTTATGAGAGCAATCTTCTAGAAAGCAATAGGATCAGTTCTGCTACTTGCAGTTACTCAGTTTGTGACATCGGAGAAAGATGTACCTGTCAATGAACTAGTAATTAAACATTGTATGATTTTGAGATGCTGTCTATCTATAAAGAGTATCTGTGTGAACTCAATGTAAAAAAAACAAACCAAAACACTGCTGAGACAAATGTCTACTGGGTTAATTTCCCCCAAACCCATTTGGAGTCCAACTGCTGACCTCACACCAGCATGGCCATTGAACCATATCCTGAAATGCTATGTCCATATGCTTTTTGAACACCTTTATGGACAGTGACTCTCTCACTTCCCTGGGCAGCCTCTTCAAATGTCTGACCACTTTTTCAGTGAAGACGTTTTTCCTAATATCCCATCTTAATCTCCCCTGGTGCAACTTGAGGCCATGCTAGGGGAGAAGAAACCAACACCCACTCACTACATTCTCCTTTTAGGGACTTGTAGAGAGCAATGAGGTCTCCCCTCAGTTTCCTCCAGACTAAACAATTCCAGTTGTCTCAGTGGCTTCTCCTAAGACCTGTGCTCTAGACCATTCACCACCTTTGTTGCCCTTCTCTGGATACACTCCAGCACTTCAATGTCCTTCATGTAGTGAGGAGCCCAAAACTGTGCACAGTATTTGGGATGAGGCCTCACCAGTGCTGAAGTAAGGAACTAGTTGAGAAAGATGTACATGTCTATTAACTTTTAAAGGAAATTTGTAAGCAGAAGTAGGTGCTGGAATAATCTAGCAGTAGACAATAATTGCTTACAGGGTATAAATATTTCCTCTTTGGCTTACTCAAAGACTTGTACTTGCCAACCAGTAAGGTTATTCTGAGGTGTTGGCTATAGCTTTGTTTATGAAGAAAAGGAGTGACTTTACATTTTCAATGATGAAAAATCTATATTTGAGGAAAGCCTTGCTAGAACTCATGAAATGAAAAGACCCTCTTCCACTGACTCCAAAGCATCTTGCTTGCATAGTGGTCTGTAAGTGTGTGCATACTACAACCTGTCATTTCTTGGCAGCCTGGGAGCAAATGTAAGTGCTGCAATGCAGGTGATTACTGCTGAGGAGTATCTGGTCCCCTCAGCAGTGCCAGGACCTTTGTAGGAAGAGTTGGTTGTTCTCATAGTTCAATTTTCAGTCACAAGCCTCTTCTGAGTAACCTTGTACAACATACTGTTTAATACAAAAATGCAGCTTCTTTTTTTGGTAAAGAAACGAAAACTTGGTAAAAAAACCCTTTAAAGAGCTGACTGTATCCTTTTGTGGTAAGCATAACCTTCTTGACAGCTTTTGCTGGCATTTCTTTTCAAGGACTTTCAAGTTCTTTGAGTTTCAAAATAATAGAGCAGAGCCAGTGTATTGCTATCATTCAGTAATTTAGGCTTTGAAGTCAAGTTTTTGCTTTTGAATATAGAAACAAGCATATTATGAAGGCACTGTATGCATGATTTGTATGTATATTATGTGATTGAATTTACATTTCTGGCATAATATGGTGTAATTGAAAAGACCTGTGCAACAGCAGTCAATGGACTATTATGTAGAAGTAGACAGGATTTACTCAACAAAAATGTAATCAATTTTTACATGACTTCAGCATTTTCAAAACACAAACCATGTAATTACTTCAGATGCTAAGCAGAGTTAAATTATTTAAATCTATTCCCTTTTCCAGGTTTCAAGGTCACAGTGAGATATTAGCAATTCCTTTTATTATTGTGTGAGTGGTACAGACCACTTATAGAAGAAAACTTCCATTAGAGCAAATGAATACATAACCAGGCAAGCTTAAGAAGTAGTAACTTAAAATAATTATGGATAAAAGTAGAGCCCAAAGTGGACAAGTTGGCATTCTTTGGTTCATGATGGTTAAAGGTGTTTTATAAATGCATTATTTGTGCCATAGCCACGTGACTCCGTAATTGTAAAAGTATTTTACATGGAATGTTAGGGGCTGGAAGGGACCTCAAAAGATCATCCAATCCAACCTCCCTGCCAGAGCAGGATCAGCTATACCAGATCACACTGGAATGGATCCAGGGAGATGTTGAATATCTCCAGAAAGGGAGATTCCACCTCCCTTCCCCCCCACCCCTCACCGGGGGAGCCTGTTGTTATTCGAGAAAGAGATACGTTAAAAAACCCCAAAGAAATGACAAAATTCAGCTGAAACCAAATGTCACCTTGAGTAAGCCTGCTCAATGCAGCATGTAAATGAAATGCTCATCTTATTCTCATTCTGATTACCAACCTCTTTTTTTTTTTTTTGGTCTGGAAAGGGGACAAAACTTACCCTGCCTCATGACTGCAATGCTGAAAAGAGCAAAGTCACAACCCCCTGCAGGATCCTGCATTTTCCTAGCTACAGATATGTGTATTGAGGTCATATATTTCGGGACAGGTCTGTGTTAATACTTTGACAAACAAGTTCAGTGCAATCTTTTCCAAAAAGGCAGTCACCCATGTAAATTGTGAGCTCTCTCTTGTGGTAATGTCTCCAAATGTGGTAATGTGGAACATTAGTTAAATATCTTACAGTATGTGGTGTTTTGAGACTGATTTATGGATAGACATTAGAATTTAGTAATAATTATAGTGGCTAGAAGCATACAGTTATAAATCAGAAGCTGAAGCTGGTAGGATTGCTTGTGTACTAACAAGAGATGAGGGATACACTGGTGTTTTTCCAGAAGATATGGAAAAGCATGGTCTTTGATTAACAGTCAAAGTTGTACTTTTCTATATAGCGTCTTAAAAAAAATCTGGATGCTAATCACGGACTCTGTCATGAGATGTCCTACAAGAGAGAACTGCAAGTGTGGTGTTTAGAAAGCAAATAAGTGAAAAATCAAATACTGTGGGCACTTCAGGTTACAGTCAATGCAAAGGAAAGCTACATACTTTCAGCCCCTCGTGATTTTTATGGCTCTATTAAATGATGTGCTGCATCTTCTCCATCAAAGAACCATGGAGATGCATATTTCCACACTAGAATTACTTGTTTATAGTCTGAACTATAGAAAACTAGTGCTTACTGTATACTCAGTCTCTACTTTGTCTTTTTTTTTTAACAGCTAGATGGTGCTGCTTGAATATTTAGTATGTAATCACTGTTTAGTTTTATTATCATAATGCTAAGTTGAAGATCAAGGTTCGAATGTACAAGAGAGAGCATATAAGTGTCCCCAAAGGCTTACAATCCAACTAATAGGGTAAGTCTCCCCTGGACTTAGCCTACTTCTTTCTACTTTTGAGGGTGATAAAAGCCACAGCTGTAATATTGAAAGGAACTAATTGAAAATTAGTAAGGGTTATTCCATAGTACTCTGTTGTACTCATTTGTATGAAAGTGATTATGACTGAGAGAGACTAGAAGTGTCAGGACATTGAGCCAGAATGGGAATCAATGAGGAGACAAAGCTGCTGAACTATAAGAATCACATCCCTGGAGGTGTTCCAGAGGGGATTGGACGTGGCACTTGGTGCCATGGTTTAGTCATGAGGTCTGTGGTGACAGGTTGGACTTGATGATTTTTGAGGTCTCTTCCAACCTTGGTGATTCTGTGAAAATGGGGGTTGTGAGTAGGATATAGCAGAAGAAAATGAAATAGCTTTTGGGTGACTTTCTCCAAAGTGGGAGCCAAGTTTGGAGAAAGTATTGAGACACTTGTACAGTGTAGCAAGGGGTTTGAAGTTCTGATATTAAGGCAGACTGGAAGCGAGGTGTTATTTTTGAGCAACAAATGAAAAATTATAACTGGAATGAATGTGAAACATAAAGGGCTGCACAACTGAAGCCAGCTAGCTTGCTAACGCATTGCTGAGAGCTCCCTTGACTCTCAAAGGCTCTTATATAGACATGTGAAAGAAAGAGGTTTTTATACTCATTTTACAGCATTTCTGCTGAAATGGAAAATATCAAGAAATTTTGGGTTTTCACTCAAGATTGTAGTGTTTATTAAAAGGTATATTCTGACCATCTTGACTTCAAAAAACACAGCAACTCAGTATTTTCAAAGATCTTATTTATTTATGGCTTTTGCACTAATCCAGCCTATGGTTCCGTTGAATTCAGCTTGGGAATTAATTATACAGTGGATATGTTTCCACATCCCGGATTTTACAGGTTCCCTCCCCTCCCCATTAGAATTTGTTTTGTTCTTGAATATTTTGCCTTTGTGATTTCCTGTTGGCTAAGCCAAAATACATGGAAGCTGCACTGAACATAGAAATACCAAAGGAAATAATGGGGATTCTACTTGAACAAGTAGAAATTCCCCACCCCACCCCTCATTTCTCCATATATTTAGAAGTTCTCTCCTCAAGGTCTTTTATTATGTACCTGGAAGAAAGATGAGTATGATCTTATTCAAAATACTCAGCTACTGGTTTGTAGTATGTACATTGAAGTGCACAATTGGTATCAGGCCATGCAACTATATAATTGTTGTCGCAAGAAGAGTACTGTAATGTGAACAGGCTATTTTACTCTGAAATCATGTCAGAAGCCACTCCAGGGTTGCTGTCCTACCCCAGGATCACTTGAGGTTATTGAACCGGGAGCTGCTGTAAGGCTCTGAGTCAATAAGGAGAACTTTGAGTACCATGTAATGATTCTCTTGTGCTTATGTTCTCTCTGTCTCACCGCCTTGCTTCCAGCAGTGCTACGTTGCTGGCTCTCCAATCAACTCTGGCTTAGATTTTGATACAGGATGAAGGGAGGAGGGCTGCAGAAATGTCAAGAATCTGACAGTGCAAAATACTTTACAAAGACAATTGAAAACAAGTGTGAGAAACAGCAAAAAGGAATACCTAATCTTCCAAAATAAATCTTGCAACTTTCTACTATTTCACTTAATCTTTCTGTCCTTGTGTTTATCATTCTTCCCTACCTGTTACTTTTTATGCCTTCTGAGGCTTGTTCTTATTTATGGGGACTTATTTCAGTCATGTGAAGAGCAAATACAATAATACGATCACTCCTGTACTGAAGAATTCTGAAAGATGAAGATTTCTGCCCACACAGGCAAGGAATGCTGAATCATTTTCCTATTTAACATCTTCATGAGCATTCATCAAGCTGTTCATTTAATCCAGAGCCTGAAGCAAAGAGTGTTTATGAATGAAACTCTCAGGACCGGGATCTTCTCTACCATATGTCACTGTTTCCCTCAAGATAGACAGGGATTGATACATGAAAAGCTGTTTATAAAACAAACTAATCCTTGGTAAATTGTGCTTTTGGCCCAGAAACAGCACAGACAGACTAAGTCACTGAATATTTTTCTTATCTAGGTAAGACTTTTAAAGTAAGCATATACAAATCAATATATGCACATGGACACACAAATATATGTGAGTAAATACTTGTATGCTATCATTAATTATTGTTAAGAGCAGCCCTGCAGAGAAGGTCTTGGGAGTAGTCGGGAATGAAAAGCTGGACATGAACCAGCAATGTGTGCCTGCAGCCCAGAAAACCAATTGCATCCTGGGCAGCATCTAGTAATGGTTGGACTCAATGATCTTAAAGGTCTTTTCCAGATGAAATGATTCTATGAAAAAAGAATCAGGATAGAAGCAGAAGCAATAATGTCCTACTATCCCATTTCCTGTTTTAATTTCTTTCTCCCCTTTTTTCCTATGAAGTCCTCCCATGGGTTAATTGGAATCTGCTGCTGATATTCAATACCATGCTGCCATCATGCCAGCTTCAAAGTTCAAGTTCTGGCTGAAGTAAAGTGTCTTGGGGCTTGATGTTCAGACTCTAACATGAGAGGCTTCCTGTTCTGATTGCTGCTTCCAATTTCTGGTTTTGTGGTGTTGGTCTTTTCCTCTGGGCTGGGCTTCTAAGGCTTGTTTCAATGATATCCATAACATTCAGACCAAATACAGGGACAGAATAAATTCAATTAAAAAAAAAGAAAAGTGTAAATTCAGAATAATTTAAACAAACATTTAAAGACTCAGACAGATATGAAAACTAGTTCTGGTCTGAATTCTGTGTATTTTGTTCATTGAAAACCAAGCAGAGACCTCTTTATTTCTTTCAAAAGCTGTCAGCTAAAAGGATTTCTCAGAAAACCACAGAGAAGACTCTCCAATCAGAAAAGTTTTAAATAAGAGCTTGTGCTGTGCAAGGTCATTTTTAATTCCTGGCTGACTTGAAAGACCCTGAATGTCAAACTGTGCTAGGAAAACCTTCGTACATAATTAGAGGCTCAGATTGGCTGGAAAGACTCAGTGGTGTCTTTTATTGCCAAAGTGTGTAATTTAATTACTGTCCATGTACCCTGTTGGGCCTGACTGAAGTCCCATGTTGCTTGAAGAGAGTTGATTACTGGAAGTGTTTCTATGAAACATCTTCACCTTGCTCAGCTAGTCTTGGATGGGGCCTTTTTCTGCATCCCCTGCTTTGCACTTTCACAGTGATGTACTACAGAGAGACTTATTCATCTTGTTGAGGCATTAATGACCCTATAACTCCAAATCACAGAATGTTAGAGATTGGAAGGGACCTCTAGAGGTCATCTAATCCAACTCACCTGCCAGAGCAGGATCACCTAGAATAGGTGACACAGGAATGCATCCAGGCAGGTTTTGAATGTCTCCAGAGAAGGAGACTCCACAACCTCTCAGCAGGCTGTTCCAGGCTTCTGTCACCCTCCAAGTAAAACTTTTTTTCCCTGATGTTTGTGCTATCTGGTTGCATTTGCTGAGCATTTTTACATCACTGACTGATAGAAGCAGGATGTCTGGGATGCATAAAAGAATTTGCATGCTTTAAGAGGTTGCATTTCAACAAGTTTAGTATCTACGACTCTCAAGAAGATAGTTAAGGACCCTTCCACCTTTAGTCTCTTGTGTAGAGAAGTGGTGCAAAGAACTCAGATTTCTCCCCCGAATATTATTCATGCAAAACTTAAGCTTTTTCTGTTGTTGCTGTTGTTTGTTTGTTGTTGTTGTTTGTGTTTTTTTTTGTTTTGTTTTATTTTTTTAAGTTTGTGATGAAGAAAGAGAAGAGATTACTTCTATGTGCTTTCTATGAAGAACTTCCTAACATCCAGCCTGAACCTCCCCTAGCGCAGTTTGAGACTGTGTCCTCTTGTTCTGGTGCTGGTTGCCTGGGAGAAGAGACCAACCCACACCCAGCTACAACCTCCCTTCAGGTAGTTGTAGAGAGCAATAAGGTCTCCCCTGAGCCTCCTCTTCTCCAGGCTAAGCAACCCCAGCTCCCTCAGCCTCTCCTTATAAGGCTTGTGCAAGTACTACTGATTGAGCAGAAAATAGAAATTTCAGTGGTTCCAAGTGGGGAACATAACAAAGTCTGTAACAGATCCAGTGGCATGGAATTTTCAAAGTGATCTTTGATTAAGAGGTTAATAGGATTTATGAACTGTACTCTCTTAACTTCTTGTAACAATTCCCATAGTAATTACCACAAATGGTTCAGGGGTTAATTTAGTTTGTATGAGTATCCAGAAGTGTACAAGCTTATCCAGGGCATAAGCACATCTTTAGAAATGGTAGATTTGGACTTGGAATCTTAAGGAATATTTATCTAGAGATTTCTGGCACATCTAGTTCGGGTCAGTATTTCTGTCTCACCCCAACTGCAGCCCTCCCACTACTGCCTGCAGTTTTAAAGTATAAAGAAATGTATGTTTAGACAAAATATACCAACGAGAAAACCCTTAAACCTCCCCCCCAAACCAAAGAACAACAGCAAAAGCAAACATAACCCTGACACCTGACAAAATCAAAGCACTTGGAATACCTGGGGGAAAAAAAAAATGCTCAGATTCCTTAAAAAAAAAATAGAAGGAACTTCTCCATTATTATGCATAGAGAGCTCTCCTTTATTCTCATGGATAATGCAGCACTTGTCCATGGAAAGATATTCAATACACTACAGTTGAATTCTACAGCTTTCTGTGGCCAGTGCTTTAACAACGTGAGTACTTTATATTCTTGTGTGATTTATCTTTCATGCAGCCATCATCCTAAGCAGATGAAAAATGCAGTTCCAGGCAAAATGTTTATATTCTGGCTTCTTAATGAAAATATGTAAATGCTAGGTAACAGATTATTGTGCCAAAGTCCTGCCTCTTCTAAAGCGTCAGACTGCGGCACTGTATAAAATGCAAACACTGGACACTAAATAAATTGACTTTGGTGTGCCTCAGAGGAGGGAGGGGAAGATTGCTCATTCATAGGGTAAAAAGTTAACTTGTATTCAGAGAAGATTCTCTGCATTGACCAGAGGCTGGAAGTGGGTGGTTTGAACTGGGGATGATAGATCAAGGCAGTCAGCCAAGCCTCAATCAAATATATTTTATGAATGGGGCTGGATAAATGACTTTGAATCTCTGTAAATGATTCTTTTCATATCCAGACTATAAAGAAAACATACTTTTACATCCTCAGATGTGTTTTAAAAACATAAAAGTTAAGGGTATCATAAAAGGTAAATTTAAAGTTCGTGCAACACTTGTCCATGATGTATGCGTTTGCTAAGAAAATAAATAGATCATCTTTATGTGCTTTTCCTATGTTTCCCCCATAAGCTACTTGCAGCAAGGATGCTTCAGTGCTCAGAACTTTAATTCTTTGCCAGGAGCTACTTAAAAACCTGATCACATTTTGGGATATGCACTTGTGCATGTTCTAAGATGCTCAAATGTGATTGCAGTTTTGTTTACTTCAGGAAAGAATTAGTGCCTGTGGAAATTAGGGGAAGGGTGCCACTCAGAAACAGCAGAGAGATGTTACTAGAGCTCAAGTAAAGGACATACAGAATAAAGGTAAACCCCCTCTGCTTTCTGACTACAAGGTAGCTGTGTACTCTGGATAGTGTGTGAAAATTAACTGGAAATTAACACCAAATGAACAAACCTATATTATTTAGTTTTCAGTGAAAACCATTAAGGGCTCACCCATCCCTAATGTGAATAACTATCTGTTCTGCAACAATGGTTTTCTGTAACACTTATATCATGCTCGAGGCTAATCAAGGCAGGTTTATAAATTGTTGAAATCACTTTATAGCACATTTAGAGCTCATTTCACAGCAGTTTAAGGGGCTGCAACGAAGCTAATAGCCTTCTGCATTTCTTAAGTGTTTGCGATTTAAAAAATGATATAACATTTATAACACTTTAGAGTTACTTCCAAAAATAACATGGCAAATCTAATCATTATCTAATCAGTACATGATAATAATCCCAGGGCTGTGAAGGCCTATTTTCAATTATTTTTCATCATGCTGTCCGGTGTCTCATATAGTTGGCAGGGTGATTCATTCAAAATAACCACATGAGAAATACAACAAACCAAAATGTTAATCAGGACTAAAATCCTCATCAGGGGGAGAAAGAACTTTGCAGTTTCGTGGCAGTAGCCCTTTTCTTTTGTGAAGCTGGTAAGTTGGAAAAGGTTATAGATTCTTTTATCTCGTCACCCATCTAATAGCGTGAGCAATTAACCTGAAGGGACTGCTCTTTGCTCTGTACTCACATTTAATATTACGTGTTATACCTTCTTGTATTGAACTATCAGAACCTTTTAGAAATGAGGAGCCCTGAACACTGCAGTAATTGAGTCACTTGAAAACATCACAGAATAGGAGAGGATGAAAATAAGGTTGTCTTAGATCCTTCTTCACATAATTTAGTTGCAAGTTCTCATTGGTAAAATTGAGAGGAATATCTCCTTTAAAATGTAAAAATTTGACTTTTATTTTTTAAATAGAATAGAATAGAATTTACCAGGTGGCAAAGGACCTTTGAGATCAAGTCCAACCTGTCATCCAACACTATCTAATCAACTAAACCATGGCACCAAGCACCCCGTCAAGTCTCCTCCTAAACATCTCCAGTGATGGTGACTCCATCACCTCCCTGGGCAGCACATTCCAATGGGCAATCACTCTTTCTATGAAGAACTTTTTCCTAACATCCAGCCTAAACCTCCCCTGGTGCAGCTTGAGACTGTGTCCTCTTGTTCTGGTGCTGGTTGCCTGGGAGAAGAGACCAACCCCCGCCTGTCTACAACCTCCCTTTCAGGTAGTTGTAGACAGCAATATGGTCTCCCCTGAGCCTCCTGCTTTCCAGGCTAACCAACCCCAGCTCCCTCAGCCTCTCCTCTTGTGCTCCAAACCCCTCACCAGCTGTGTTGCCCTTCTCTGGGCATGTTCCAGCAACTCAACATCTTTCCTGAGGAGCTGATGATATTATTTGTGTACTATAAAGTATTAAACATTATCTGTTTATCCAATTGTCAATGACATGACCCCTGCATATAAGTGATGACCTCAATAATAGGATTGTTAGTGATCCAGTCCTCTCATAATTTTCTTCTTTTGTGTTGTTTGGGACCCTGTAAGTTCAGTGATGTTGTAGAAGATCCCATTGAGTTTCTATTGATCAATCCCTTGTTTGATCCATCTGGCTTAAAAGCCATTCCTCGTTCAGATCTCCTGGGATCTGGCTGGCTGCCACAGATTCTCATTTTGAGACCTCAGATACTTGAAGTATCACAGATGTGGTTCCTTTCCTTAATTACCATATCACTCAATACAGTCATATATTTTCCCTAACTGCCATGAGTTGTGTAGAGGTGAAGGATGTAAATAGAGATCCTTTTAATAATAAGATCTAATGACATGATGCCAACCACATTAATGTTGATTTACTTTTTTACATGTTTATCCATGTATGCATTCTTTGTCTTGAAGACAAACATTGGTGGTTGTTTAAGCATTTTTAATTCTATGCTACAATCTTTTAGTCTATCTATAAAAGGCTATGGATTTTCTGCATTCTCAGTAGTGCTTATTCATTCATCCTCTAGGCCTGAGTTTGGAACCACGCAGTAGGAAACTTGACTGTATCAAGGGTGTAAATCAAAACTGGTAGTGAAGGGCCAATGAGTCAAGATATGTTTAACACAAATATTGGCCTGGTAATTTTGTATCTGTAGCTACATTTCTTATGTTTTTGAGATTTTACTTGATGTGAGAACTGGGATTTGTTTATGGCCTCAGTGATTTGTTTATAATCTAAGTGGCAGCCTGCCTAATATGGTAGTGCTGGGTTTTATTGAACAATAATGGAATGGTAGATAGTATTTCTCCATGTCTGCAGTTGTTCCAGTCTGCTATGGAGGCTATTAGGATTTCTCATCAGATGCATGTCATAAACCATAAATGGAAATTTTACATCCTGACAAAGCTGTTGAGTCTGAGACTGTTCGAAACACCTTTCGCCTTCAGCGTGACATTGGAGCTACTTCTCATTTCAGCCAGGTCCACTACAGTTAATTATACCATAGTGTTAATAAATATGTATGAATTTATAGCAAATTATTCCACGTTCAAAAAGACATCTGGTAATTCACTGCTTGCAGTTTATTAGACTAATACGTGTAAACTGCTTTGAGCAATAAATTACAAGATTAGGGCTTCTAATGTTTAGGGATATCATTAGGCATTGTATGCTGGAGGTAGATTTGACAAATGCTCTTTGCTAATGGAGTATATTTAAAGGAAAATCTGCATGAATTAATTTTAATTACTGTCATATTAAAAGATATAAAAACAACTAATGTCGAAAGTGTGCCAGTGCTGTTGATTCAGTGTTACCACGTGTGCATGATTAGAGAACCCAGTTTACATAAATATTTCTTCAAAGAAACAAACATGCAGACTTTCCTTTGAAACTGCAGCCATGCCATGGCCTGAATTTTTCAGGCTTTTATATCTTTTTGAGCTCTCTAGTTCTGTGAAGTTTGGGTATTTAAACATTAAGATGCAGCAACCAGTTGGGATCACCGAGGCACCTGTATGATAAACAGCATGTGAACTCAGGCTGAAGGCATGGTAAATCCAGCTGTTACCTATGTCTGGGAAAGGAAGATGCTCTGTGTGGGGGTTTTTTTGGTGTTTTTTTTTTGGGTGTGTGTGTGTGTGTGTGTGTTTGTGTTTTGTTGTTGTTGGGTTTCTTTGTAAGGAGTAAAGGGAAATTTTAACAAATAATCAAGTCTGAGGATCTCTCTGCCACACAAGATACTGCTCTGTATTATTTTGTTTTCTAATTTACCACCAGATCACCATTTTTAGTAAGACAAAGGCTGAAAAGAGAATGGGAGAGCTGCAGAGAGCCCTCTTTGCAATGTTTCATAAGCTTTGTCAGCTACTAACTTTGTCTATGTAAGTGGAAAATGACAGCAATGGAATAGCAGAAGATAGGTTGGATTTGGTGCAACTGGAAGAAACCCTGATGAGCTATTACAAAACAATAAAAACAAGTTACTGGCAACATCTTGCCTTTTCAAAGGAACAACATGAGGGAAGCCTGCAATCTGTGCAGCTACTTAATGGGCTGCCATCCAAAATGAGAACTATCCTCTGTCTTGGAAAGCCAAATAGAGAGACCATTTCTTATAGAAGAAAATACAATTTGCTGTACAAGTAAATATTTCATTTTATTTCATGTTATTGATTTCATTTTATTTTTTTACAAGTTCCCGATAATGAGCCTTGCTTAAGCTGCATGCTGTAGTGGCTTTTCTGACTTCAGAGCTAGGAAAGAAGATTTCTTATGAAACAGTAGGCTGATCTGTGACTTAATGACCCAGCAGAACAGAGAGGTTAGTAAGGGCTCTCACAGCCAGCGGCTCTGCAGGAATTTGTGACTAACAACTCAGCCAAAGCACTCTCTGAAGTAGAAACTCCATCAATGCTTGAAATCATGCTGTAGACTCTTCCTCGCTTCTGGGCAGAGAGAACTCTGGTCAGTTACCTGCCCTTTCATGCCCCATTCCTACTACTCTGGTAGAGCCTGGAGTAAGAGCAACACAGAACTGATCTTTTGTGTTTTCTTATTTATTTTTTAAAACCTTTTTCATGTGCCACACTCTGTCTTCTGAGAGTGTCCTGACTGCTGTGGGAGAGATAGAATGGCATTTAATGTCAGGTTGGTACTTATGATTTTCAATGGATGAGTGATGCAGCTATATAGAGCTGTCCTAAAATAGATTTTAGCATTCCTTCTATTTTCTGTTTGTTTTGTTTCAGATATCTAATGTATTTCTTTTCAAAACTCCATTTTCTATCCTTTCTGTCTTCCTGAAGTTGGAAAATATCTGTAATCAGATGCATACAAACAGGCATTAGCAAGTGTCTGGCTCTGTAAACTGCAGCATCTACTGAGGCAGGAAAAGCTCCAGCTCTGCTGAATTAACTGTTATACATGAATAGTCCCATCATAGTGCAGTAGGGAATAGTGACATATACACAAAAGCTATTATGGCCTATCATTCATTTTCCAGTAGAATAATTCATAAACATTCATAAAAGTTTAGCTATGCCAAGTGGCAAACTTCCCATCCTGCCATCCTGAAAAGCCTAAGATTTTTCATTTTGCAATGTAAACATTTTATTATGACACATTTTGACTAGAATCACATGAATCTCTCAGCAGTAAATTCACTGCCTATATTTCTTGCTGAGGATGTAGCTGCAAGGAAGCATCCTGGGGTATTCTTTATATGAAATTTACTTAGGGAAGGTGCAGAACACCCCACCACCACAGAAATATTGGATCAAAAATTACAGAGAAGAGTATTTTCAAGGAGATAGAGAGCATAACACAAAAGGGGCAAATAAAGGCTTATTTGCTGTGTTGTTTGCAAAGTGGTTTGAACATTTTATTGAATGTTTGTTGCTGGTGAATTATGTGTATGCTCCAGGGCCTTTGGGAAAGTGCAAATCACTATATGTGATGAATGGAATACACAACCTCCTGATGATTTCCAAGATATTGCTTTAAATGGAAAAGTGAACAATTTTGTATCTACCAAGGATTGTTTATTCCCTTTCAATGTGTGTGAGCAAGTATATTGCAATGAAGGAAGGATTTTTGAATATGTTTTCTCACTGGAGGCTGCTGCAGGGGAGATATTGCATATTGGTGCACAGAAATTGAGTTTCTGTTGGCTAAAAGATTATCTTTACAGTAAGGTGCAATTGAAAGCAAAATGTGTCCAAATTTCTTCAGTAATTCTAGTAAGTCTGGCAACTTTTAAACCCTTTTTCTGAATTTAATGTGAAATATCTCATTTATATTCTTATCCGTTTATTAATCAGATTGTAGATTACTCTTGATGCTATTTTGCTCCAAGATGTTCAGATTATAAATCTTCATTGGAGAAGTTAGGGGAATACAGGATCAGACTCTATCCATGGAAACTTCATGTAAGAAAGAGCAGCAATGTCCCAGAGGTTTGGTTTCCTTCCCTAAAAAAATACATGAAATACATGTAATGAAGGTATGAGGTTTTGATATTGATCCATATTTTTAGGGCCATCAATACTTTCTATTTAAGTGATTAATGTTCTCATGTCAACTAATACCCAGCTCTGACAAAAAGGGCAGCATAAGTAAGTAATATTTCAAATTTGGCTATTCATGATCTTGTATCCTCAAGTAAATAGCTTCTGTGGCTCCAGTTGCTTAAGATGCTTTTGCTTTTTGTTGTTTTTCCTGCCTTTTGCTCTTCTGTCTTTTTGTGGAAGTTCTTGCTCCACTATGGCTCTACTCTAGATGGGAATCTACAATCAGATAATGATAATGAAGGATTACCAGTTGGTTTTTTTCAGGTACTCATTTAAAGGGTGTATGTGTGTAAAGAAAGTCATAGATAACTCTTCAGAAAAGTGTTCTTTAGAAAAGTGACTACATGGCAGAAAGTGAAATGAAAGGTTTGGATGTTAAGTATATAACATAACCTGAATTATTTTGTAAGTGGAAAACACTGGCTTTGTCATTCATTTCTTCAGTAGCCTGTTCAAGTTAGTGTGAGAAGACACAGGCCTCCGAGATACAGTATATGCTGAGTCAGCCAGAGACTTAAAGAAGTTGTCAAAGGGGTAAAAAAATTTGCAGGATCCAGATCAGAAAATTGGGTGATTATTATGCAGTAGCTGGAAAAGATAAGCAAAACTGAATGTTCCTGAGTATTCCTGCTGTCCATGCACTGTGCTAGAAGACATCTAGTTCAAAGTGTTCAGAATTACTACAAAAATAGTGCTTCATGTCCTGAACTTCATTTCTCTTCCTAAATGCTGGAAGAGTTTAGGGGCCACACTAACAAAATCACCATTCCTCCCCAGAATACTGATTTAAAACTTTGCTGCTTTGAAGGCTCAAATCCTTTTCCTACTTTGCAGCCTGGTAATCCATGGACAAATTACTTTGTTCCTTTGCCAGCTCTGTCCTTTTTTGTAAGAAGCTCTTCTTTTACAGAGTTTATAGGATATCAATCTATTAAAAGCAAGAAAATTCTTTCCTAGCCTGTTCTAAACCAACCTAAATCTTGTTTTGTGCTACACATTTGTTTTCCTAGTTAAACAAGGCCCCTTGAATTTGCATCTGCCCCCCCACCCCCCCGCTCCCCGCTTTGAATTAATGCTATTAAGCACATGTAACTGTGATTGAATTCTGGGCTGAGAAGTAGGACTGGGTTGTTTTATGTATTTATTTATTTAATGTATCTCTGTCTATTTCACTTCTTGATACAAGCATCTTTATCTTGCATGATGCTAGGAGCTCATGGTCATTCTGTGACAAGCTACTATGGTCAATTCTTCCCTTCCTTAGCCTTGTTCAGCGAGTAAACTCTCAAAATATGCCAGAACTTGTTTCTAGTTGACCTGCAGCTGAGTTGTATCATTGCATGTTATCTTACTTCTATTCAATAGCCTCACCTTTTGCATACTGCAGTTCATGCAGTTCACTGTGGCATTATATCAGCATATGTCACTGGGACCTTCACAGGATAGGCATGAAATCTTTAATGACTACTTTAAGAAGGTTTTTAATTGCTTTTGTCATATTTACAGAAATACATGAGGGCCCTAGCATTTTGTATATTACCCAGAGGCCTTTTTTTTTTTCTCTCCTAAAGCCTACTATTATGCTGTTAGAAACATACTCACAGAAGCAAAAAAAAAAAAATTGAATAATTACAATACTGAGGAATGAAGCTTCTGGCAGAGAATGCAGTAATTACAGTGCTGATACCAAGATATCATAGTATGGGTTCAGTGGTTCCTGAAGAAGGTATTTAATGTTTATCTGCATATTTTAGATGGTATGATATACGAAAGAGATATCTTTGGTAAGCAACAGACTGTGTCTATCTCATGACAAAAAGTATTGTATGAATCTTGATTATAAGCAGTATTGGATTTCTAGCTTTCATCCATGCTTAGCTTAAATGGTTCAGTCCTCACATTTTGGCAGAGAGATTTACTGATGCTGAACTGTGTTTAATTTTTCCCTCACTGGTGTGTTACACTCATCACCTTAATCTCTTATGCTGTATTTAAGTTCCTTACAATTATCTCTGTTATTAGTAAATGTTAGGTAACAATCTGGCAATGTTTTACTAAACAGAAATGATCACTTCTCTCTACACTTTATTTTCTGTATTGCACAAGATTTTAATTTTCTTCCAAGGTCTTGCTATTTGGTTATATTTTCTCTTAATTTTTTTGTTTATATATAGGATTTTTTATGTTGTTTGGACTACAGTGCAGAAATTGTTCTTGTAAAAGAATAGTCTGCTTGGAATGGTGACAGCAATGACAGCTATATTGGGGTCTACTAAGGGAAAGATCCTACTGCCTGCAGTGACTGGGCTTTTGCACTAACTCAATAAGATCCTTTGGATATGAATCACTATTACATTTTCATCGATGTTTGATGTTATTGTTCTCCCAAATCTAACTTTTTATTAATAGGGCTATTATAAATATATGGTTTTGATTCACTTTCAAAACGAAAAGCTTTACTCAACTTTTCAGGGCTTTTCCAACTGATTCCCCTGCTCATTCTGCTTAGTTTTATTCTTTAATCTCTTAGATGCCTTTGTGACATTTTAAGGTTCATCTAAACTAAAAAGAGAGCATAAAACCAAAACATTTTGCATCTCTCTCTTTTGTATTTTCAACACCTTGAAAATCAGTTATACCTGTGGGCCCATGTATAAAAAGAATTTGCTTTTATCTCACTCCAAATTAGAAACACTGGTAACACAGATTTAAAACATCTATAGCACTTTGAGAGCTGTACTAGCATTCTTTAGTGTGAGGGACAGTTTTTAAGGTAGCCGCAGTTCCATTTTACAAGTGTCAGCCTTAGCTGTGTCTCTTTAAATTGCCCATTGAAGTTCTCTAATAGGAAAATTTGCAGCTCTCAGCTGCTTCTGTGTATGCATAATGCAGAAAGAAATCAGATATCTCATGTGCCCTGTGGCTCAAAGACTTTTCCATTCAATTAATAAGCATTGAAGTAGATTGCAAGGCTATTAAACACATTTTTAATAGATGAAAGATTTTATAGACTTCTGATATGGATTACTGACAGAGGCAAACATTATTGTGAAACAATGTGGCATTTGTTATTTATTGAGAGGTAGAAAGAGTATTTTCTTTTGTGGCCAGATAGCTGATCTTCCACAGTCATGTACCTGCAGGTTTGTATATACATGCACATATTTGAGAACTTGTGCATACTTTGCTTCTCCTTTTAACCAGGAATAACTCTTAACTGGCACACTGACTTTATTCCTGCACCATCAGTAGAATGACACAGTTCAGTATTGGATGTGAAGATGCCATTATTGCTCACTTATAGAATAGAATAGAACAAACCAGGTTGGAAGAGACCTTCAAGATCATCATGTCCAACCTATCATCCAACACCACCTAATCAACTAAACCATGCAACTAAGAATCCTGTCAAGCCTCGCCCTGAACACCCCCAGCGACGGTGACCCCACCACCTCCTCAGGCAGCCCATTCCATGACTTAGAGCTCTTCATTTTGGGCTATCTGGTGGAGTCATTAATGCACAGGAGGGGAAACCACAAGTACAGGTCTCCTGTATACTGTTGTGAGATGACCAAAATAGGAATCAAATGCTCAGTGACATTAAACTGGCCTCTCTCCAATGCAGTGAGTGAAACCAAGGTCTGTTTTCAACAGAATGGAAATGTAAAAAGGTTCTCACAATTTATGGAGCTACAAACAAAGACTGTTTTCTCTTTACCTTGTAAAACCAAGTTTTCAGGAATTTGATTGCAATTAGTATTTTTTAGTGAGAGGTAAACCAGCCTGAAGCTATGAAGGAACCAACGATGTGAAGTGAGGACAGCTGACAAGTCTGAATATTCACCTCTTTGATATCATAATGGTGACAGGACTAAGAAGTAAGGCAAGCAAATAGGAAATTGGTGAATAGTTAAGACATGATGTGAAAGAAGTGCAGATAAAGAGCTAGGTGAATAGAAGAGAGTAATAAGATTTGATATGCATTATGGGAGAGCTGGCTTGCTGCTGTGAGTATTTTTCAGTGTTTGAGGAAATGTTACTAGGAGATATTTGTGTTCAGTGGTGCCTGCAGTTATCTACATCTGGGTCCATATTACATTGACATGGAGCAAAGCTGTTGAGATTCTTCATTCTGAGCTCCCTAAAATGGTTTATTGCTTTCCATAAGAATTGTTTGTATTTCAGATAGACATTGAAACTTTATGTGCAAAATTCTTGAGCTGTTTCCACTAAAGAAACTGCTTTTAAGAGGCTTTGGTCAAAATAACAAAACTGAATAAACCTAGGAATGGATATGAGCTCTTTGTAAGCCTCTTAGCAACCTTTAGTAAAAGGTTTCGGTTACTGTTCTTCCTTGGGACTCCCGATATGGGTTAGGGATTTACTTGCTTAGAAGTCTTTTTTCTGTATGCCAGAAAGATTCTGTTTGTCTCCATGGCCAGCTTTCAGCCTAATAACTACAGATCGTGGGGCAGGACAAATCAAGGGAGAAGGACCTTGGGATATAAAGTGTGATCAGGCAAATAGAAGAGGAGGAGGAGAAAATTTAGCTCGATGTGATATGTGCAGCACTTGGTTTTCTTATTACTCTGTGACTTTTTAGCTCTAAATTCTTTAAGCTTAACAGACCTCTCTATTGGTTCTGTGATACTGGGTGGATTCTTCAGAAAACATCAAATCCTTTTAACCGAAAGTATTGTCCTAATAAAAAGTATCTGTGCTACTTAACCAAACATTTCTAACTGATGATCTTGCAAGACAGTTGTCAGCTGGATTCATTTATCTCAACCAGTGAAATAAAAAGCCATCAATAACAAAAAGTAAAATAAATGATAGTAATAGGTGTGTCTGATTGTTTAAATGAAGCATGCCATATTCATTATTATGCCTAGCAGCAAGTGAAATGCACTTCAGATATCATACTGGTGCTAGTTTCCTAAAGTACAAAGCATAGCCAAGTGAAGAAGGCAACATCAGTGGACAACACTGGTTAATCTGAGAGTCTCTTTAAAAAAACAAACAAGCAACAACTCACAATTGTTGCTATGTGGCAACTTACTACAGAGTTCATAATTTTTAAGTAGTCTTTCATTCAGCAGAGGACCTGAGCTGCTGCTGACTTCAACTATGTTCATAGCACAGTGACAAAGCTGGAACAATTACTCCCGGAGAGCTCCAGAGCACTGCCCTGATGGTAGTCTGAAAGACACAAAAAAGTGCAGTTCTTGATTCTTATACAGGGCAGGAAACAGAATTTGCATGCCAGTAGCTGATCTTAAATAATTTTATTGGTTTCTGGAATGCTCAGTGTTATAACATTTTAAGCAGGGAATTACATCCTGCTAAAAGCTAGCAAGACTTTTGGTGATACAAAGAGTAATGAGAATTTACCTAGCAAATTCTCTTCAAACAAGGACTAGAGATCAATGCAAAGATAAATGCAGAGGGATTAGGTGTTCTTAACAGGTGATCAATCAATAACAAAATGACCCATGGTAAGGATCCCAGCCAGGTCCTGTGAAGGGATTCCCAGTCTTTGAAAAGCTGAGACTTCTATTCCAGAATATTCAGCACCTTTGTTGAACCCCCATCTAATCTTCAATTACTAGGAAATAGTGTAGGAAGAGAATGTCCTTCATCAGCTATAGGTGTGACTAACAGGATATCGACTCCTTCTGGTCTTTAATACTTCTTTCTCTGTTTAAGTTTACTTATGATCCTTTGCTCCAGCACTTCTTCCAGTAGCCAAATTGCTGAGCTGCAGGAAACATTGCCTCAGACTACATGGAACTTGTGTAGCAAGAAACTGGTTTAAAGTATCACCTTCCTGAAACTAGGAAGGCTTTCCTTGTGACTCTTGGTATCATTTTCTATGCTACTGCTTGTCCTTGAGAACTGTTAGAGGCTAGATCATTTCTTTCTCTTCTTGATCTTCAACATGGATA
The DNA here is from genome assembly GCF_014839835.1 of Dryobates pubescens. Taxonomy (NCBI): domain Eukaryota; kingdom Metazoa; phylum Chordata; class Aves; order Piciformes; family Picidae; genus Dryobates; species Dryobates pubescens. The sequence goes on from NC_071627.1 coordinate 14,385,542, forward strand.
TGAATATTTATCTTCACAAACCAGTGATATATTCTTAAAGTATACAAAGAGCTTTAACCTCAGCTGTGACTTTACGATTATTAATGCACATTATTTGCATAGGACCAGTACCCATGAGCTACAGGTATAGCTTACATTTTAATCAGAATTAGAAACAGAAAAGGAGATGTTCTATAGTCTCTATGTTGAAGAAAATGATGAGTCAGCAGGTAGAGGAAGATGAAATGGGAGACTGATACAATTTCATCAGTATGGCAAGTGATGTTCTCAACGCACTACCTAGTCAGCTGGTTTATGCATGTTTTTTTGAGGATGCTAGAACAAAAAATAGCTTTTCAAAGGCAGACTTTGAAGTATTTGTAGGCAGTTCCTTCAAGCATAAAGTACAGGAAAATGCCATTCCATCTGAATTTATTCCTTCTGAAAATTTAATGAGCAGGAGCGGGCAGTTGATGCCATTGGCTGCTCTGAGTCAGCATCTTGTCAGTGAGTTAATTCATTAACCTCTTCCAGCTGAGGGAAAGGTCTTTCTGACTTTCCTGTAGAAATGGCTCTTTGTCATATTGGCAGAGATCTCAGTTACAGTAGTTTTACATTGGAGGTACTACCTTGAATTGTACAACATTTATCTAGTTGAGAACCATGTGAGAAGAGGAGTAGGTTGTTTCTTAAGTGTGTAGATGGAAGTGACTGTAATGTAAAGGCCTGATGCACTTAAGTAAATTCCTTGAGCTTACTTTGAATACCATTTGGTTTAACATAAGTCTGGCAGCATTCTACTGTTTGTAGATTTGGAAGACTATGTGTGCCTCTATCATCAGTGCTTTAATTACCTCAGTAAGCATGATGCTTAGTGGCATTTCTGGTTAAAGTCCTAATTAGCCTTCTCTAGCTAATGAGCATGTGAAGGTTTGGCTTGTGGCTTATTATCCAACTCATTATTATGAATGATAGGGCAACTGTACAAAGCCTCCAGTTTTACACTGTGACATAATTATTTATGAAAAGGCCTTGCCCCAGAAATGGAAATAATGATAATTACATTTAAACTTTTCATGGTTTATGCATTTTTTTGCAGCAAAACAGATGCCTATAGGACACTAATTACCATAAGGGGAACTCTAATACACTACCAGGTAGGATATATAGACCTGGGGATACATTTTTTCTGGTCCTTGGTGTCATTATTTTTTTTCTTCAGATATGTACCTCCAATGTGTTTGACTTCATGTCATATGCATATTTTATAAGCACACTTATTACTCAATTTTAACAGGTTACAAAGATTAACAGCAGGTCTACATAAAACTACTTGTTTAATTGTGGCTGCTGTGGTTTTCTCTGCACTAGCAAGGGCACAAGGACTGCTTGAGAATGTCTCCATTGGCTATTCTACCAACACACATCTGCAGTAGACACCAAAATAGAACTTTTCTTCTTTAATTTCTTGATCAGTTGATTTATCTACTGTTGAAATGGACTTGAAGACAGTAAAACTGTTCAGTGAGACATGATAGTCTTTTTGAAAGTCCATGTTTGTGGACAACTTTGTTGCTTCTTGAAGTTTAAGCAAAGTTTTAACACACTCATGATGAGCGTGTTTTTGTGATCTCAACAGGACAGGTGGTGAAAAGGTCTTATTTTAGGCTATGGCTAAGCTGGAGAGTTGCCTGATGGTACAGCAGCTTTTTCATTAAGGTGTGAATGGTATTTGCAGTGTTCTTAAATCTGAGAGCCATTGCTAATTGCTTCTTCCTAGTGCACAGGCAAAGCTGTGTGCTTTGGGAGATTAGGCAGCAAGTCACAGTGCGAAGTGAAATAGAAGCCAGCACTATGTGAATGAAGTCAGTGTTTCCATTCTGTTCCCAGTGAGACAGTGATGTGGTCCCATGAATGTCACCTGAAGAGAGAATTGGAAATTTTGCTGTAGAACTATTTGATGAATGGTTACAGGTGTGTGGAAATTGATGAATAATACAGTGGAGGTATCATTTTGTGATTTCTCTTGTTCAGCTGTCATCCCATAATTTAACATCTTGAAAAGTGATTTTTAGTTTGATTTTAGTGTAAGTCCTTGTGCCTGTCTCACTGCTTGGCTGGTATGACAAGGAGGTAACAAACAAATGGATGAAGAGCTGTACTGATTTAATCTTAACTAACTGAGTGTCATTTCCCCAGTTTAAAACAAAGCTGATGTATCACTTTGTTCACTGAGAGCATGTGGATATTAAAACAGAGACCTAGATGCCAAGAGCAGGAAACCAGAATATGCAGATAAAAACATTATTACCATAAGTCTGAATTTTTATGAAAATACAGCAGAACTTAATGAAGGGAAACATTCTCACAATTACTTGAGTTCCTCAAAAAGAAAAGGCCTGTGACCACGCAAGGCTAAATTCTCTCTAAGGTGTTGAACCTCTCTTATGTGAAGTTCCTTTTAAGATATTAAATCAAATCTAGTATGCTGGAACGAGTCCAGAGAAGGGCAACAAAGTTGGTGAGGGGTTTGGAACACAAGCCCTATGAGGAGAGACTGAGGGAGCTGGGGTTGCTTAGCCTGGAGAGGAGAAGACTCAGGGGGGACCTTATTGCTCTCTACAACTACCTGAAGGGAGGTTGTAGACAGGCGGAGGTTGGTCTCTTCTCCCAGGCAACCAGCACCAGAACAAGAGGACACAGTCTCAGGCTGTGCCAGGGGAGGTTTAGGTTAGATGTTAGAAAGAAGTGCTATACTGAGAGAGTGATTGCCCATTGGAATGGGCTGCCTGGGGAGGTGGTGGAGTCAGCATCTTTGGAGGCATTCAGGAGGAGACTTGATGGGGTGCTTGGTGCCATGGGTTAGTTGTTTAGGTGGTGTTGGATTGGTTGAGGGGTTGGACGTGATGATCTTGAAGGTCTCTTCCAACCTGGTTGATGATGATGATGATTATTATTATTATTATACCATAGTAACACAATTTTAGCACAGGTGTCACAAGGAGTTGCACCATTCCTGAACAGTGGTGCTTTCATCACTCTCTTTAGGATGTTTTGTAGCTTATTACTGACGCCTTCTGCCCTGATGCTCACATAACTATGTATCCCCTGTTTTCAGGCAGTTACACCTAGCTATGCATGGATTAACCTCATTCTTCTCATTCTTCTTTTTGCTGTGGTATTCTACAGTCTTCAAAACCTCATACAATGTCTCTCCTAAGTCACTGAACTATAGCCCAATGTGACTTTGGTCACTGGAACTACAATTTTAATTTTCAACAGCATTTAAAAATACTATACAGAAAAGAGTTAATGGAAGAGATTATTAGACTTTTTATTTCTCCATAAACCAGAGTCACAGAAAAAGAAGTGCTTTGGATATAACATTTTTATCCTTATCCATTACTAGTGTCAGTAGTAGTGTTTTAAATCCTGGTTTTTATGAGTGGAACATTATGAAGGAGAATGGCTTCTTAAGTAAAGAAACCTACTGTACTGTTTAACTTACAGTCTCCTCTTTCATCACACTTCTCTTTTGTGGTTTGCTTTAGTTGATTGACTTTTTTACATGTTTTAAATGTTACATGGTTTTGTTCAGCAATTCTTTATAGCAGGGCATGTGACTAGGGAAGATGCTGAATGTGGGATGCTTTTGTCATGGAAAAAAAAAAAAATCACTCATGACAAAAATGAACAATGTTGAGTAGTCCTGAAACTTAAGTAGGTACTTGTAAATATGAGTGTGTTCTTTATTCAATATTTATTCAACATTCTGATGGAAATAAAAAGTTTTAGTTTATCATTTTTATTTCTTTGTTACAAATTGCATACCTTTGGATTTGTTAGTGTAAAAGAAGATGCAATGCAAAGGAAAATGAGAGGTGGGTTGTTTTTTTTTTTTTAAAGACTTAGCTACTTTAAAGTATTTGCACAGTTAATTTCTGGCTTTATATGTGAAGGTGCATAAGGTGAATCAAATATTTATCACATTCACAGCCCAAGCTGGTTCCTCGGCTGTTCTGAGCTACCTTAATGAGATAAAAGAGGGTACATAGCTGTCCTAGAAACAGACACGGCTCCTGCTACAATGCTGCAGGATATTAAAGACTGCAGAATTCAGCTATTCTTCTTGGGGAGTGTTTCTAGGTGGTCACAATGGTTAACAGTGTCTGCTGAAACATGTCACTGAACTATATGCTGTGGAATATTCTATTATGAGAGTATATGAATTTGCAGAAGCTACCTTGAATGTAATTTTTTACTTCAATTGTAGTTTCTCAACACTATGTGAACTGTTAAAGATGGTATTATGTATCTTATTGCAAGATACTTGCAATAATTACTTTTTTTTTTTTTCCAAACCAGGTATAGTGCTCATATTCATGTATTTGAAGCCAAAAAAGGAGAATAACAGCAGTAACACAGCTTATGAAGCACTTTTCCCCTCCCCATAGGATGAATTCAGATTAGTATGGGCATAATCAGTTTGCCTGGCTGCATTCAAAATTCTGATGAAATCATTGGAAATGTCATGTGTATATGAGATGTCTGAAGGATTTTATCAAAATGCACAGTCAAAGTCTATATCATTACATAAATATTGCAGTGCAGGTTTTTAAAGGCTCTTATACTGAATGAAAGATGCGTAGAGCAATATGCAGAACTGCTGTTAAGGTGATCCTTGCTTCCAAGGAAATTAGACAAGTTTTGCTGTTTAATTTATTTTTATGAAAAACCTACCTGTTTTTATTACCTCTTCATTTCCTGCACATTTCTGTAGCCCTTGTTTGTATACACACAAAATTGCAGCTCCCTCCTGAATGACATTCTCTTTAGTAGGACTATTGGCAAACTTATGAGATGTTAAAAAAAACCCCACCCTGTATGTGTGTTCCTACAAACTTGGCTGAAAGCACATACATTGTTATCATATGTTTCAGTTGAGAATTACCTATGGCTAAGCTTCTGTCAAAATGTTGCTTTATAAAATCACAGTTTCCCAAAGAAAGAGAAAGAGATGCTGCTAAATTGTTCTGTCATCACCACCCGGATTATTGATTTTTTTTTTTCTCATTATTTATGACAATCTGCAGAGAACAAACGATTCCTTTGGAAAAAAAAAGTGAAATAAATGAGAACTATAGCTAGCACACTCAGGAAAGAGAGCTCAGATGTTGCTTTCTGTGTTAACTCAGTTCATTTCTGTAGGAGATAATAGGATAGGAGATAATTTCCTGTGAAATAAGAAAATGCTGGCATGATTGTTTATTTAAGACTGGGCAGACAAAACAAAGGAAAAGGATAACTGTAGAAGCAGTGTATGCTTTAATGTGGTGTATCATGTATACAATAGTGTATTTCAATACATATTTTTATTGCCTCAGATTTTTTTTTTTCTATGATGCAGTATTCAAATGCTTTGAAACAACAACAACAACAACAAATTTGCAAAGGAAAATACACTGAAATATTTTACAAAATCTTCCATATCCTTTCAGGTACAATATGAACCTGATGCTGTACACTGACATTTGGATAGTAGTTTGAAATTGCTTGAGAGTTCCACAATGTTTCCACAGTAAAGACATTGAATTTTCTGAATATTCTCTTGGGCCAAATTGCACTTTGCAAGCCACATTGCTGTATATGCATTATAGATAGTAAGATGGGCAGGTAAACTCTCTGTATTTTCTGCATTTTGTTGCAGAGCTACAAAGCATAACTTTCCAAAGTTTGTGCGAACCAAAGCTTGTCATGAACTGGAGAAGTGTTTTTAGTTCCCCCTACAGTTAGTAGAACAAACTTAGAGATCTAATCAACAAGGTACTGTTATTACCATTTAATGGGAATGATTTAGAATAGGATAGAATAGAATTAACCAGGTTGGAAAAGACCTTTGAGATCGAGTTCAACCTATTGTCTAACACTATGTAATCAACTAAACCATGGCACCAATCATCCCATCCAGTCTCTTCCTAAACACCTCTAGTGATAGTGACTCCACCATCTCCCTGGGCAGCCCATGCCAATGGCCAATCACTCTATTCTAAACTTCCTAACATCCAGTCTAAAATTTGTCCTGGATCACCCAGGTGTGAAGCCCTGGAACCTAATTGTGAAGCACAGATTTAGAATGAAGTCATCTTTCTTTAATGCTTTATAAAGATACATCTCTTTGAATTAAGAGGCATCAAATAATCAGTGAATCCAAGAGGAAAAAAAAAGATCTGTATCAAAACTGAGTTGGTGATCTAAAGTCTACTGTCTTGAGTTCAGTTTACTTGCTATGGTCTGACCAATACACTGTTATACCAGTCAGCCAGTTTCTTTTCTGTGGTGTCCAGTGATAGGACAAGGAACAATGGGTACAAGCTAGAATATAGGAGGTCCCACCTCAACATGAGGAGACACTTCTTTACAGTAAGGGTGATGGAGCACTGGAGTAGGCTGCCCATAGAGGTTGTGGAGTCTCTTTCTCTGGAGACTTTGAAAAGCTGCTTGTATGTGTGCCTGTCTGGCCTGCCCTAGGTGATCCTGCTTTGGCAGGTGAGTTTGACTTGATCTCTGGAGGTCCCTTGTAACCCCTAACATTCAGTGATATGCCAAATCTACACTGGGCAGGTAGGATCAGGATCAGTATGTATGTGGGTGAAATATTTTGGTATGATTTAGTTTTCTACATGCTAAAAAGAGATCTAAGATTTAAAAACTAGCAAACAACACCCCCCCCCCCAACAAAATCATAAAAAACAAAACCAAACCCCCACAAACCCCAAAGCAAACAGAATAAGTTGGAGAAATCTTTCCACAAGTCTTAATGACTGGTTGCCCACAGTTTTCTGTCTTGCAGCCTCCCTCAAAACCTCTCTGGTCTCCCACTAATCCCCTAACTGCTCTTTTTTGTGCTTCTGGCTAGCAAAGAGCAGCATGTGCCACGGTAGCTTTGGAGCTGCTCGTGGGTGACTGATCGTCTGATTGCTGCCCTTTAGCTGAGGAGTGAAATGAGCGTAACAGCTCAAATTTGAATTCACTCTGCTCTCTTTGGTCAGGGCACTAATTGGTCACAGTTCTCCATTCAGTCATTGGAGTTCACAAAGTTTGTGAAACCTTAACCTCATCAAATTTGCTTGAAATGGCCCAGTGAGTTTAAAAGCTATTGTAAAGACAATGAAGGCTTGACAGAATGATGGTGGACAAACAGGGAGTGGGGTATATGTTTTGCCTTTTTTAGGAAAGCGGGAGGAAGTAAAGATTAAAGCATAAATACTTTCTAGTCTGTTCTAACATAACCATAACGGAAATGGTTGTTTTATAATTGGATATTGGTTTGAAATACTCCAATCCTGTAGCTGCAAACTGAATTTATTTGCATATCCATGGAAAAATGAATTCTAGCTAGCAATAACACATTAAAAGTGAAGAATATTCTAGTAGCTGATGGCTTTTCAATCTAGTAGAAAGAGCAGGTAGAGCAAGTTCTGGTGATCATGGCATGACAACAGATATATTTAGAATGAAACCCAGGAGCACATTCATAGCTGTGTCACTAGTTAACTCAGCTGTAACCTACCTAAGGATATGATGAATAATTTACCATTATCCAAAGTCAGGGAAAAAAATGTAGTTTAACCCTACATTTTCAAATTAATCTAGAAAAATATTGAGGTCAAGGCCATTCAGAAGGTGAGTAAAAACATTTCAAAATAAAATGTAGTTGCATGATATAACTGGTTATTGCTCATTGCTGAAAGAGAGTAGCACTGCATTTTATTTTCCCCTGGAGTCAGCTCAGTTAATCATTATTGTTGCTAAATCTGACATGTTTTCTACATTGCTATGGTGAAAGGAAAGATTTTGTATGACAGTGATGAATACGGTAGTTGTCAAGTTTGGTTTGGGGTTTTTTTTTTCCTTTGATAAGTGGTAGGTGTTTATATTTCATCATATCTACTTTTGAAACTACACTTGTCAGATTGTAACTCAACTCAAGAAAAGAGGATCCTGTCCACCATTTTATAATGTCACTAGATAATGTGGACAAAACAGGTCAAGTCTTTGCTGAGATGATATTAGGTTAGATACTGCCTTGTGCTTTCTAAAGAGGACAGTGCTTGCTTCTAATTTTATCTTTGTCTAGACTGTGCCTCCAATGGCAACAGATCAGCATTGAAACATTTTTCAGCCAGAGCTGAAATAAATTATTTCCAGAAATGGAGTTGTTGGACATAATGTGCTTTTATTGTCCACAAACAAAGGAAAGGTCTGACCAGTGTTTTCCTGGGAGCCCCACTGAAATTGCCAATTGTAAGGTTATTGTTCAAACAAGAGCAAAATGTCACAAAAAGGAGGTGTTCAGGAGGAGACTTGATAGGGTGCTTGGTTGCATGGTTTAGTTGATTAGGTGGTGTTGGATGATAGGTTGGACACGATGATCTTGAAGGTCTCTTCTAACCTGGTCTGGTCTGGTCTGGTCTATTCTATTCTATTCTAATTAAGAAATTTTAACATACTTTTTGTTTGTTTGTTTGTTTCCCCTGCTGGCAGCATTTGCTTTGGAATTTGCACTGGTGTTACCTGGAAATTCTAGAGGCACTTGTGTGAGCTATTATATTTCCCTTTTTGGTTTTCTTTTCACTAGAGGTCAGGCAAAATTATTTCATAGGACAAGCTCAGTTTTTTTTCAGTCACAGTGAGAGTTTTCAGTAAGAAAGGAATCACTAGGTAATCTGTTGCATTTCATGTGGCTCAGCATCAGTAACGAGTCTAACCAGGGGTGCTAGCATATTCTGCTTGAGTAATATGAATAGTTGACTAGGGAGGGTATGCTTTCAATATATCCATCTAAATGGCAAGAATAAAAACCTGATGCATTATTCCCACTCTGAGTAGAAAGTAGATCAGCAGATTCCTGACAAAAACTTCTGAAATTCTAAAAAATGGAAAGGAGATGACACAGACATAACAAAGTCCATGGTGTGGGAGAACATGAGTCCAATGCTTTTGTTATTTTCTCATGAGCCACTTTTAACAAAACTCATTGCAGATCGTCAATCCTTGCAGGGAAAAAGAAAAAGGAAATTAAAAGAAGGTTGTATTTCTGTAGAAGAGATCAACATTTTGTCATTAGGGGTAAAAATAAGAAAAAAAAGACCTGGAAGCTAAGGGAAGAGAGGATCATCCACCCTGGATCAAACTAGAACACAACACTGTATACTGTGTTTTATCATTATCTCATAGAGGTTCTATGAGAAATAAGTTTCCTGGTTTTTTTTGTTTTCTTCTTTTTATGCTCTTAAAGGTTTGATTAATTTCAATTTTATTTGTGAAGTGGCTTTCCTTTGTTATTAGTTTTTGGACTATAAAGCCATATTTCTGCAGACATAAAATAATAATTTGTTTGAAATATACAGCCTGGACAAATGAGTAGTTCAATAGCATGGCTACAAAAGACTTTTAGAGCAGTAGTACAAATGCAGCTGTACTCCAGCTGCATAAAATCAGGTGATGGTACTAAAATTCAACTTCCTTTTGAAACAAGTTTGACCCATTGATGCAGTGAGAGAAAAGCTGGACATCCAGTGTGACAGAGCTTATGCCCTTTGCAAGCTGTAAAAAGATTTTCCTCCTCATTTTTACTGCTACAATAATGAAGCAGGAGCAGCAAAATGAAGAGCTCTACGTATGCAATATGAATCTGATAAATTTCCCCATATTTTTTTTGAGCTGTTTATGCTATTGTAGATTGCCTCCTTCCTTTAGGTGATTTGTTTTTCAGTCAAGAGTTTTGCAGTTAATCCTTGTTCATCAAAAGAAAGAATCTTCGATCACAACTCATTTCGGCTTTCATCCTTTTAGAGACATCACCCATATTCTGAAATACACAAAATCAATATGTAATATGTGAAAGATTTGCTTGTGCTAAAAGGTCAAGAAAAAGAATTTTTCTCCTGGCTATTGGCATAAACACTTGAAGGTGAAATATTTTGTGTCGCACTTGAAGTCACATTGCTTGATATAATAATCAATGAAGCCCACAATGATGATAATTTCATTCTGTCTATATCAGTGCTTAAGAACATTACTGATAAATCTCCCTTTGGCTGCTACAGGGTTGGTTAGCTGTGGTTGCCTGCAAGTTTTATTCTGCAAGTATTTTCTGTTTCAATGTTAAATTATAATGTTGAATAATTTCAAGTAGAAAGAGAAAGAAGTATTGCATTATTTCCAACTGACACAGTCTCAAGCTGCACCAGGGGAAGTTTAGGCTCAAGGTGAGGAGAAAGTTCTTCACGGAGAGAGTGTGCTGCCCAGGGAGGTGGTGGAGTCACCATCCCTGGAGGTGTTCAAGAGGGGATTGGACATGGCACTTGGTGCCATGGTCTAGTCATGAGGTCTGTGGTGACAGATTGGACTTGATGATCTTTGAGGTCTCTTCCAACCTTGGTGATTCTGTGATAAGGCTCAGTGGCGAAACACATAAGCTGCAAATGTTGCTTTAAGCAAAATAAAATAAAAAAATCTCACAGGTATTTTTTAATTTTTTTTTTTTTCACCTGTGACAAGACTAGTGTCAAGCATTCACTGTACTTGAGAAACTTTGGGTCTCTGAAGTACACTGTGGGTTTTGAGACACATACTAATTGTGGAATAAATCACAAAAAAAAAAAAGGTTGTTGAAGTGTCAAGAACACCAATCAGCTTCAAAAAGGACCGAGGGTTTTAAGAACTGCTGTTAGGTGACTAGAGTGGCAATGTATTCACAGCTGTAGACAGACTGAGGAGTTCTGTAAGAACTTTGCTATATTTGGCAGAAAAGGATTTGAAAACCCTCCTCTGTAAACCTCATGCTTTTTAGTGATTATTGCTTTAGTTTATTCTTGGACTTGCTTATATTTTACATACTGGAAATGAAAAGCAGTTAATTAAACTTGTGGTGTGGGGGGTTTTTTTTGGTAGTTTCAATTTTGTTTTAAAAAACCCCATAACCCCAAAACCAAGGCTGGAAGTTGCTTGGTGCTCTGAACCATGTGAGTTAATGTGACATCTAATCTGACCTCACTGTTAAATACATGAAAATGTGGCTGTTGTTCCTGGAACTACAAAAAGTAAATGCATTAGGAATTGACTTGATAGTGTTTTCTTATTGAAAACTGTAATGAGAAATTACTGATGAATAGTCCACTGAGAAAGCCTGTATTATTATTATTTTTTTTAATATCCTCAGCTTTCCAGTGCAGATTTTATTTAATCTCCTATTTCAAGATACCATCTCTATGAAACAATAGATCTTTGCAAACCATTCAAGGCAATTGTCACAGAATCATAGAATAGTTCGGTTTTGAAGGGACTTTTAAAGGTCACCTCCAAACCAGAAGAGTCTAAGCAAAGGTATTAAATCATGCAGAAAATGCTGCTTGAATTATGAATGTCTAAGCCAAAAAGCATTATAATTACTCAGATATTTTGATACTTGTATCATAGAAATTGAACATTTTAAACATTGCTTTATTGTAGGTTTTTTCTGTAAACAAAGTTGAGAACTAAGTGTATGGTGCGGACTGCAGATCATTCAGTTAAGGGTTGAAATGAACTTTGGAACCTGTTTACTCTGTCATCTCTGGAGAAGGTAAGAACTGAAGTGATGTGTAAAAAATATTTCTTTTTATGTTTAGCTGATGCTAAAGTATAAAGGCATGGTGGGATAGAGGCTGTAAACACTCTGTAAAAGGGTGTTATAGTCTCATTTGGTGATGCACACAGGGCCTGTAAATTGGTATAACCAAAAGCTATAGAGCATGTGGTCTTTGCTCAACCAGCAGTGGTTCATACTTTAATCTCTATGCATGCACCAAAATCCAGGCAAGGACCCAGATGTAATGCAGTGGTTTTGTTTGTATCTATAATGTGAACTGAGGGGAAAAAAACCCAACTCTTTTCCTTGGGGCTAAAATGGGACTGGAACCTACATCTGTGCAGTTGATAGAAGGCAGCATGAGTTTGCTGAACTAGCTGAGTCTTACAGACTGTTATGCAGATCATAACAGATATTGTAGTTTTAATGCTTATACCTGCCTGGAGTCCATTAAATAGGTAAATTATTAAAATTCTCCTACTCTTAAACAGATTAAACTTTTCCTGTTACAAATTTCTTGTAACAGTTGATGAAGGATCACATCAGAGTTGTCCTAACGTATGACTTTATTCTGCAATGTAGAAAACAAATGGTAGGCAGGTTACTGGAAGAGATGGCTTTATGAAATATCATAAGCATAAAGTAACTTTTTAATAAATCTGTTGTTAGCATGTTTCCATAATAGCAATGGAGATATATAGTTTGAGGTAGAAGTGAAGTTATAGTGACTTGAATTAAAAATGAAAAGGACACCTTATTATGTCACATTAGGTTGCTGTAAGCCTATTGCATTATGACTTTGTGTCCTATGTTTTCATTTCAAAATACTACTTAAAAAGAGTAGGTGTACCTAAAAAGAGACTTACCTAAATCCCCAGCTCTGCTATTATAAATATCAGATCTTATCCTTAATCTTGTTCATCCTCAACTTTTGCCCATGTATTTATGTGCTATCTCATTGTGTATATTTGTTTGTTTTGACTGTAGCTCATGGCTATTGCTTCATTGGAATATAAATATATTTTATATGTGTTAATATAAATTGTGTCAAGGGAAGTTTAGGCTTGAGGTGAGGAGAAAGTTCTTCACAGAGAGAGTTGTTAGCCATTGGAATGGGCTGCCCAGGGAGGTGGTGGACTCACCATCCCTGGAGGTGGTCAAAAAGGGATTGGACGTGGCACTTGGTGCCATGGTTCAGTAGTCATGAGCCCTTGGGTGACAGGTTGGACTTGATGATCTTTGAAGTCTTTTCCAACCTTATTGATTTTATGATTCTAATAATTTCTCTTTTCCTAACCAGAGAAATATTGTGATTTCCTTAGAACTTGGCTATTTCTGAGCTGGGTGTAGTAGGAAAGAATGATCAAATGTTCGTGTGTATATCGTGCTAATTTCTGATTATCATCAGATGTGTGAGAGGTAGAGCGATGTCTCAGTGAACAGACATGAGAGTTGTTTAATTAACCAGTATGGAGAAACTGCAGGAGGAGAACATACATTTTGTAACACATAGAAAGTGAACCAGATCAGTTTGTTTGTACTGGCAGCATCCCCCACAGAGTATCACTGCAAACAGGGAAAAAGGCCATGCGTACTGAGAAGATCCAAAAGAGGAGGAACCAACACAAGTATAGTAAAGAGAAGAATCTTCACTCAAGACTGAGATGTTTCTGTGACTTTTAACAAAACCTCCAGACCTTCTGAGATTTTTGTATCACTGATTATGATTCTAGTTTGGTTAAAAACAGCAGCAGGACCAAAGAAACTCTGGGAATCCAATACCTTGTTCATGTGAAAATATATAGAATAATTAAAAAAGGAGTTGAGAAGTTAAAGAAAATAAACAATAATGCACTAAATTAATGTGAGAGAGAAGGTAATAATTTCTGCTTTATAAAGTGATGCCATACTGTAGAATTTAGCTGCTTAACTATTTCTTTTTTCAATAGAAGACATAATTGTGTCTACCAGTATTATTTCTTTCAGTTAAACATACTATAGGAAATTGCACCATGTTTTTACAGTTTCTGGTAGCTCTTAAGCAGAGCATCTACTTGCTCACTAATGATAATATTAAAGATCAGAAACATATTAAGCCATAGGTATTTTTAATTAGTTACTTTTAATTAGGTAGCTAACTGATTAAAAATGGAACAGAGAAGCTTTTATTTGGTGAACTTACTCATCCATTCTTCATTCCCTGTTCAGTAGCTAAACCCTATGACAAGTAAGAGGAGGCTCAAATTAAATGGTCTGAGGAAAGAGAGGAGAAACCCAAAACGTTTTCAGCAGCAAAACAAGGCAGTTCTAGACAGCCAGTAGATGTCATTCTATCTCTATTTTAGTATCAGTTCCTAATGTTCTCAGAATGTTTTTCCAAATCACGAATTGCAGGTGGGAGCAGGGGGAAACATTTATCTTTCACTTTCTTCTAATTAATGCACAAGTTTTAAGTCTTTCTTTTCAGTAATGTAAGGTGTCAGAGTGTGAAATTGGAACTTTTTGATGCAGCTGCGGCTGATAAGCTATTGTTGTTCTTTCTCTCATCCATTAGTACAATTTTATTTATTCATTTGTTTGTACAAGGGGTTTGTAGGCTTTGCACTAAGCATGGATTTCTTTTTTTTTTTCCCTTTCTTTTTTCTTTAACTTTTTCTTTCTCAGCAGATTTGCTTTATGCAGGTTCCCATAGTTCTTTTCCTATCACTTCTCAAGGTGTTGAGGCCACATCCAAGAAGAGGGCTGTAACCCTCAGGAGAAGCATGGACTGCTGCCCAGAGTCATACAAGAGAATGATCTAACAGCACAGGGAATGAGAGGTTGGATACTCATTTTCTGAATGTTGTTAACCAGATCTCAGACAGAGCCCTTCTGACAAATGTAGCAAATACAAAGAATTTAATTTACAACAAGGATTTTTGTAGTCTTGCTAAACTAAGCAATTTGAAATTAGTAATGTAATTTCTGTCCACAAACACGCAGTGACTGTGTTGAGGATAGTGTGGGCAGAGGGGAAAAACACTGAGATTGAGGAAACTGAATTGCTTTTTAATGGTCACAACAGCATGCTCTCATGAAAGCAGGAGGACACCAGACAAGCAATTCATTCTATAGGTGGAGTAGTTCAGGTGCCAGGATTACCAAGCCAACAGCTTAAAAAAATGCTAAACTATTATTTTTGCTCCTTAACAGGTATTGTTTCACCTGGGAGTGTTCTGTCACATAAGGACTGCATGTGTTTTGTTAGCCATTGAGATGAGGCAGGTGCTCTCCAAAGCATGCTAGCTATGCTTCAGCACAGGACTTCTAATCCATGGTCCTAGAGGAGTGGTGAGTCCAGCCCTTGCTGTGTCAAAGCAAAAATACCTGATTTACTGCAGAGTCAATAACAAATATATGAAGAGATGAAAGAAAAGTCTAACAGGTGAACTCTGAGATGCGAGAATCTTAATTGGCCTTACAAAAGCAAGATTTTAAACAAGGGTTGACAAATGCAAGAACTTCACAGAGATACATTATTTAAAACCTTTCTGTCTCATCCCTTCTTAAAGGGCTTACAATGTACATCACCTCTGAACCCCAAATTTTTTGGCTAAATGACATTTTTAGTGTCTTGGCTTCAGTCTTATCAACACTATTGCATTTTTCTCCTGGCAGTCAGTGAAGTGTAGCCAAGCAGATGATGTTGGCATGAATTAATTTTCTGTTGTTTAGAAGGAATCCAAGGCTATGTGTGTTCTGGGTAATATTTGCAGGGAACAACAATGCAAACTACTGGTCTGAGTCTGGCTGTTCCTATTGCACTTGGAGCTGTATGACAGCCCATGGTAGTTTCCACATATAAAAATACCAGACTAAAACACACCAGTATCAAACCCTTACTGGAATGAATTTGATACAGCACAGCTGCATTTTCTTTGGATCTTGGAATTGTGATCTTAGATAATTTTTCATTATGGGAACTTATCTCAAGCAAATCAGGAATTAAAGCAAATAGGAATAGGGATAAAGGGTGCAGTAAACCACAAGTGTTTATGCTACCATATGTCTTATTAATGTATTAATTATATCAAGGACAAAAAATCACAGTGAAATGTTACTGCAATCACAGAATGGAAAAGACTAGCAAGATTTATGGTCAGCAAGCAATACAAAAACAAGGGAAAGAGTGACTGGTAATGTTTTATATGTACTGACCAGCAAAATGTCTGTCTACTGAAGAACATCACAATCTCGGTACTGTTTGCGTAGCTGAGAAAATCAGTTATATAAGCCAGCAAAGTAAACAGTACTCACTTCTGCCTGTCTAAAGAGGAACAAAGAAATAAAGGAGTTTAGTGTGATGGCAAAGTTAAAATGAACTGAAGAAAATAAAGATACTATGAATAGAAAGAATCAAGTGCTAGTCAGCTGAAGTACAGCTAGAAGGAAGAGCATGGAAACAAATCACTTACAATCTGACAAGAATACAAGAAAAAGGCTCAGGAAATAGGGGTTGTGGCAAAGGGTCTAAAGAACAAAAGATGTTAAAATTCATTTGGCAAAGCTTTTCTGTTTTCAAAGGGCAAAGCTTTTCTTGCAGTATGTCTGTATTTCTGTATACCTTTTGCTGGATTCTGTGCATTTTTACTCGCAGCACACACATACAAAAAGAAAAAAAAGGTAAAAATTGCATTTTACCTTTTAAGCTGTGACTCACTTTGCTAAAGGGTCATTGCCCAGACAGTCTGAATGTGCCCAGCAGACAGAGAATACCAAAAAGGAATAGAAATTTACATCATGTCTGTGTCGTGACAAAAGAAAATGTAAAGATCTCAGCCTCTCGGGGTGATGCTAACAGGGATCCTTTCAATCTATGCCAGAGGAACATCATTCAAAATTCACACTGGGATATGATTTCTGACTGACAAAATCTTTAGTACTGACTATGTCTGCTCATTGTCTGGAGCATGCTGTATCCCATTGCCACTTGGATTTAAAAAAAGGCCAAAAGAGAAAAAGGTTGAGAGAAATGCAGAAAGATCTACAAAGTACACACCAAAAAAGGGGAGCCTTTAATAATTTCCTAATTCTTCCTCTTTCTGCTCACAGGAATCATGTCATACAACACTGAGTTTGTGTGCAGACTCAGGGCTAAGGGAAGGAAAGGCTTGCTGGTGTTTTTGCTTTAATCTGTGACCTAACCCCATTAAAAAGGTAGGGTAAATTGAATTCATGAAAATTGGCACATTCTGACTGTGATGGTGTCAGAACAGTTTTTAGTGGAAAATGTAAGAACTAGATGCTTAAAGAAAGGATGACTGTCCAGCTGCTTTTTCACAGAGTAGTGAACCTGGCATCACAGCAGGCCCCATCCTCTTCACTTTGCACCTCCTGCATTCCTCCATTGCTGTTAAGGACCATCAGGACATCAGTGTTAAAGATGTGCTTGCTCCACATACTCCTGGGTCAGTTCAGTCTGAAACACTTCCTAGGGACAAAAAAAAAAGACCTACAGTTGGCTTGCTCAGAAACCTGATTTCCTGCAGAATCTGCTGCTCAGGGGATTTCTTTTATTTTGAAGAAGGGGAGAACAGGGATAGAAATGCTGGGCAGAGGGACTGCTGCTCCTCACACTGCCTTCTCTCTTTGAGTTGTTACTGAGATTACACAGAGGTGGACAGCACAGGTTTTCTGAATTGCCCAATTTGTTCTCTCCTGTACATGAGAGAGAGTATGCCGTATTTCTAGATGAAATTGATGCATCCTGCTGTGTACTTCCAATAATGGTGTGCAATGATTCTGCTAAAGGAAAAAATGCAGTGAGCACCTTAATTTGTACTGTGGATAGGATGGATGTGCCCATGGCTCTTGCTGCAATAATTAGTTCACATAGACCATATGCAAATTTGGAATGGTGATATTTTATGATTCTTTGCTTTATCTTTCTGCATATTTAGGCAGGAAACATATGTCACCAACTGTAGATACAGCTTTCACAAATAGATCACTCTGTCTTACTGTGCACTGTGGTGCATAGATATCTTAAAGTGGCAGATGCTTTGTGGTGGGTGCTTTCTCCAAGGCTGGTACTTTCTGAAAGCACAGAGAATTAACCTTTAATCACCTCTCTTCCTTTCTTTCTGTCTGTAGTATAGAATGGTTGTAATCATTATGTGAAATGCCCTAACATGGGAATTTAATTACTTTACATATATCATAAAATCAAAGCAAGCCTTCCATTCACCTCCTCCTCTCCACTTCCACCTCTTTTTAATACAGGTCATGCCAATAGGCTTCTATTATGGAAAAATTAAAGTTATCAGCTGAAACATCATTGAACTGGGTGAAGATATAGTTCCTTCGGAATTCTTTATTTTCGGTTCAGATATGCTGTACTTGGCACAAAAGTTTTAGTTTCAGTAAGCCTGAGTCACTATAGTATGTATCCACTGGTGACTATCCATTGCTGTGAAGGACAAGAGAGCATTTCGCACTCTGGTTTTGTTTGTTTCTTAAACAGTTTTAAATTTGACTAGTAATCTATTACTTATACTGTGCAAGATTTACATGTTTTTACCCATTTCTTTTATGAGGACAAATATAGTAGCCTTCTGAAGTTCGTTTGTTTGTGGTTTTTGTTTGTTTGCTTTTTAGCTATCTATTGTGTCCAGTTCTGGGCCCCTCAATTTAAGAAGGACATTAAGACTCTTGAACGTGCCCAGAGAAGGGCAATGAGGCTGGGGAGAGGTCTCGAGCACAAGCCCTACAAAGAGAGGCTAAGGGAGCTGGGATTGTTTAGCCTGGAGAAGAGGAGGCTCAGGGCAGACCTTATTGCTCTCTACAACTACCTGAAGTGAGGTTGTAGCCAGGAAGGGGTTGGTCTCTTCTCCCAGGCAACCAGCACCAGAACAAGAGGGCACAGTCTCAAGCTGAGCCAGGGGAAGTTTAGGCTTGAGGTGAGGAGAAAGTTCTTCACAAAGAGAGTTGTTAGCCATACAAAATGGGCTGCCCAGGGAGGTGGTGGACTCACCATCCCTGGAAGTGTTCAAGAGGGGATTGGATGTGGCACTTGGTATCATGGTTTAGTAGTCATGAGGTCTTGGGTGACAGGTTGAACTGGATGCACCATCTTTGAGGTCTTTTCCAACCTTATTGATTCTATGACACCATGTAGATGTTGAGCTGAAAAACCCCAGAAAAATGTGTTTACAATTAGCTGTCATCTAGCCTTGCTCAGAGACTAGCTGGGGACATAAGGCCATTCTGTGTGTAATAAAATACTTGCAAAGGACTAGTAGCTATGCAAAATTACTCTTCTTGGAATAAGAAGCAGAAAAAAGGTCACACCTGTGATAATAAATATTCATGTAATTAGGTTATATGCAGCTACACAGAATACAATAGCACCAATCACTGTAAGTGATTGGAGTGTTTTAATCAATTTCAGTGATGAACAATATTGCCAAGTGGAATGTGTTCTTTGACTAGCCCACGGTAGTTGTTAAAAGTGGCTTTTCAAACTGTTGGGATCATTTAAATCTGTTTGCAAAACCCTTGCTCTCCTCTTGTCTTTTGTATAGTGCAGTACATCTTGGCAAAGCATTGGTGACATCATTCCCATTCAGCAGCTGTTGTTACATCCTTTTGGTATGAGAAAAGATACCTGTGCACGGCACAGTGGAACAGAGAACTGATCTGCTTTTATAAGTTTTTATTGTAGAAACAAGTCAGATCAGTCACAGTTTTCCCTGTGCACACGAGTGATGCTACCTATATTCCTCCCCTTCCTTTTTTGTAAATCACGGAATCAACAAGGCTGGAAAAGACCTCAAAGATCATCAAGTCCAACCTGCCGCCCAAGACCTCATGACTACTAGACCATGGCACCAAGTGCCACGTCCTATCCCCTCTTGAACACCTCCAGGGATGGTGAGTCCACCACCTCCCTGGGCAGCCCATTCCAATGATGAATGACTCTCTCCGTGAAGAACTTTCTCCTCACCTCGAGCCTAAACTTCCCCTGGCGCAGCTTGAGACTGTGTCCTCTTGTTCTGGTGCTGGTTGCCTGCAAGAAGAGACCAACCACCTCCTGGCCACAACCATCCTTCAGGTAGTTGTAGAGAGCAATAAGGTCTGCCCTGAGCCTCCTCTTCTTCAGGCTAAACAATCCCAGCTCCCTTAGCCTCTCCTTGTAGGGCTTGTGCTCGAGGCCTCTCACCAGCCTCGTTGCCATTCTCTGGACACATTCAAGATGTTAAGGTATTAGTGCTAGTATCTAATTAGTTCTTTTAAAAATGATTACTTTCTGCTTCTAAAATACTTTCTGATATTTGAGCATGATTCAGCACTCATCTTCATCTCTAGTCACCCTTGTGTCATGTGTAACAGTGCACAGCAACATCTGTCTAAAAGATCTCTGATTTGTAGTGCTGCTGGTTTCTAATGTATAGGTTACAAAATACAACATTATTATTCACCACATGTATTCATTTATCTTCCACTGCATTACAGTAGTTTAAGCTGCAAGCACTGCTCTGCAGGCAAGGCACCATGCGGGGAGATGGACAGTCCCATGTAACACTCCCTACATTTACATTCTCTAAGGAAAAGCCTGAAGTCCAGCACTTGGGGTGACAGGATGTTTTGCCTAAACCACCCAATTTGCTTATCAGCTTGCAAAGTAAAATTGGAAGTATTTTATAGAAGAAAAAAATCCTGAGCATGGAGTTTTGGTAGACATGTTCAAACATACCTAAAAATATAGCAGAAATTAAATACTTTGCATAAATATACAGCTGCTCCTTCTTGGGATGAAAAGCAAAGTGTTCTGTCCAAGGTCGTTGTCTGCAAGTGGTCATGACTGCAGGAGTTACTGCACTGATGTGTAAAAGAACACCTGAAAATTTGGGACCTGGATTTTATTATCCTTCTTGATACCTGTGTTTTTGATGGCAGCAGATGCGTGTTAGATATTCTGACTCCTAGCTCTCTTACCTGCACGTCTGCATAAGGCATGCTAGGAAACAAGGACTGGAAAAAGCTTCATGGATAATAAGTTACATTGCCATTGCTGTTTCATAAACCTCAGAGCAAACTTTGCAATAGCTGGGATTTTTGTCTTAACTGCTTTACTCAGAAAACTATTGAGGAATATCATTTTCCTGATGGCTAGAAACTCCTTTCTAATTTCCAGTCTCAAAGAATTCAGTTTATATGCATTTCTTCATCTACCAGCTACCTTCACCTTTAGCTTAATGTATTCTTTTAAACTCCTTGTGTTTTCCCCTAAGTATATTTATAGAGAAGAGTCATATCCCCTGATGAGCTTTTCTGAGTTCCTTCTCATGTAATAGTTTTGTCATTCCTTTGACAGTAACTTTGTGTGTGTGTGTGCATGTTTTCAGGTTTGCTTAACTCTTAAGAATGTGAATAACCAAAGCTGTACTGAGCAGTCCAGATATTTTGACAAAGATGAATGTTTTCTAGACTCTCCTGGAAACACCTGGCTTGATTCTCTCTGGCTTCTCATTTACTTTATTTGCATCACATTGGTGGCTCTACCTGTTGCTGGTGACTAATATGTTCGGGTTTCTTTTGTCTGTGACACTTGCAATTGATGATCTCATAGCTTCTAGCAAAATTTCCAGCTATTAGGCCTCTAGTGAGCTGAAAGGTATTGAAGGCTGAATGTGTAAGAGTTGCCCCTGTCATGTTACTGACCTAGATAATGTTCCTAATTTTGTTGTAGCAACTTCAGAGAACTTCTCTGTTACTTTATTTGTAAGTACAAGGGGAAACAGAGATTATAGTTCTTCCTTTTCTAAGATAGGGATGAAATTAGTAAGTTGCATTGTAAAGGAGTAAACTAAGACTCAGGACCTCCAAAGATGTAGCACAGTTAAAGAGAAATACTGCAAGTGTCACACATCCATATGGATGATAAACTGCATGAGGAGTGTGGCTCTTAAGGAACTTGGTGCTAGAAAGAAAGAATTGAAGCCACTTTGACTATCTTTTACAAACAAGTCTCTGAGCATCTCCTAAGCTTTAAGGAAATTTAGAGTGTTAATTGCCACAATTTGTGAAGGTTTGTGATTGAGGACAAAGTATTTTTCATTTGTGTCTATCCTCTCATGAAATACATGAAGATAGAGATATTAGCCTCTGGGTACAGCCCTCAGTTCGTTATAGTACCTTTTGAACTTAAGTAGAATGGAAGAAAAGCTGAACTGATGAATATTAATGAGTTTGGCCTATGCCCCTTTTGAATACTGGGAGACACAGCCTCTGGAATAGAAAAAGGAGGCAGCTGGTGGGCAGGAAAAATGATAAAGACAATGAAAAAGTGAGATCTGTGAAACCATCCTTCTATATATGTTAGATTTTCAGGGCTATATCAGCAGGCACTTCACATACCAACGTCACCTTCAGCTGGGGCATCAGTACAGATTCAGTCATGTTTCTACAAACTTCACCTAAGGCTTTTGTGAACTTTTTATTAGCTGCGAATTCCCTGTGCTGTGCTGCACTAATGACTGCATCTGCCCTGTAACTTATGAACACAAGGGACAGCAATGAGTGAACACTGTTCATTTAACTTATTGGTAGCTACCTTCATTCCTCAGAACATTGTATATTTAGAAAACCTTCTGGTTGTAATTTCAGCAAGGAAGTACACATATAGTGGGTAGTGGGAGGAAATTGTTGTCAAGCAGAGTGAGAGTGAAGTGTTTGTTTTTGTTTTTAACAAAAACATTCAAGGTTAGAGCCCTTTTATTTTTTTGAAGAGTAACACAGTATCTAAAGACTCTATGTTCTGTAGAATGATGATGTATAAGTTGAAGGCCAGGTAATTTCAAACACTGAACCTGGCAAGATTATTGCACATGATAGTGTAATGTATGATGTAAATGATAGGAAGTGGAAACATTTTGAAGTGTTATTGATTTTAATTCTGAAGCTCAGTGCTTTACAATACAAAGGACTTGCATTAACAGAGTATATGTACGTTTCCTGCAAATCTGAAATGTTATCTCTGTCTTTCCAAGGAGAAAAGTAGATAACTGTGCTTTTATTAACATCTTGTCTATAGAGAAATAAACAAACAGCCTACTCATTTTCCCTTAGGAATATGAAAAATAGGCAAAAAGTTTTGTGGCTAAGGAACTCTAACACTATAATATTAAAATGCCATTATTGTTTGGCTGAGTAAATTGCTCAAAAGGCTTTATCTACCATAGAGTTGTGATTGTGTTCTTTGTCTTTGGTCTGCCATCACTACTTCTTCACATTGTCATTAATTACCTTTGTAACTGTTCCTTCTGTTGCTTTTACAGTCAATTTAATATTTTGGCTCATAAATTTGAGAGGCAGATGATTACCCCTGATTTTTTTTCTGGGTTCTCAGAGGCTTTTTACATGAACTCGCAGAGACATGCCTCACATGTGCCTCGTAACTCCAGCACAGTTATTTTTATTAGACAGAAAATGCTTAGTGGGAACCAAAGGACTCTGTATTAATTCTCATTCAATAGCACTGAACAGCAGACAAGCTCTAGAATCTGTTTCTATGTGAAAGGTTATATTAGATAGAGACTTGGAAAGTTTACTAGGGGAGCTGTTGCAAAGAATGCATGGAGGTAGATTACTCTTTCCCATCCTTCTATCCAATTGTGTTCCACTGGGATCCATCTCTGTGAAACCTTGAGGATGTAGTAAAAATGATGAGGCAGACTGAAAGCACAGTATGAAATGAATCTTGATGTATGGTTCCACACTAAAATACTGAAATGTTATGGGAGCTAAAGAGATAATTAAGTCACAGAAAGCAAAGCAAGATGAACAAGAGAACAAGTTTTTATATCAAACCTGGTAAAATATGGGTTTGATGGATGGACCACTCGGTGGATAAAGAACTGGCTTAGCAGCTGCACCCAAAGAGTGGTTGTCAATGAATCCACATCCAGGTGGAGGCCAGTGACAAGTGGAGTCCCTCAAAGATCAGTACTGGGACCAGTCTTGTTTAATATCTTTGTTGGCAGCATGGACAGTGGCATTAAGTGCACTCTCAGCAAGTTTTCCAATGACACCAAGCTGTCCCAAATCGAGCTGAGTTGCTCTCCCTTTTAGATTTGAACCTCTTCTATTCTGAGTTAGTGTCTGATGCACAGGTTATACAGGCAGCTGACACTGCTCTTTAACCAGCAAACATGGAGGATAAAAAAATTTGCTAAATCCAGCACAACTCATTTTTGTCCTAATGCAGTTTTCAGTGTCACTAGACCTACACATACCCTGGCAAACTTCTAAGCGGTATGATACCTTGCGTCTGTCAGGAAGCTATTTTGCTTATAACTTATTATTCACATTTCTGGAAATATTTTCTCTTGTTTCTGCAGTATGACTGTCCCTCAAGCAAATGAAGTTGCTGTTAGAAAGATTATTCTCCAACTTCTTGCTTCTATCAAGCAGTTAACTTTGCTCAAGGTTAGCACAATTAAGTGCTGGTTGCAAGAAAACACATCAACAAAACCATCTTCTTCATCTTCATGCTTTCAGCATTTTATGTTTAAACCAGCAACTCAAATAGCTATCAGCTAAACTACTGAGCTCTTTCTATGTTAGATGCTTATTTTGCAATTGAACAGAAGGGGTGGGAATGCAGGTCCAGGCACGCTCAAACAACAGAACTGATTATTCCTTTACTGAGAAGTCTTTGTAATTATTAATGGATTTTTCTGTTCTCTGTGGGAAAGACGGTGAAATAGCTAACAAAAGTAGTCAGGGAAGTCCAATATTATTTAAGTGTTGTGGGCCAAATGCTGGTTTTGGACATCCTCCAATGGACCATTCTCTGGGGTCACATTCTTGAAACTGTCAATTACAGCAGTAAGCTGTATGTCAATTAGTGCTTGACAAGTTGCTCAAGAACATAATTTCTACTAAATGTTCTTTTGCTTATTAACTAAAAGGATGATTTTTCTGCATTTAATTAAGTCAAATACATGTATTACTTAGGTATAATGTTAAGTAATGATTTATTTTCCTTTCTAATTTTAATTATATCATGTGCAGAAGCTTATAAAAAAAAAATATCACCTGATAAATGCTTTGTTTCCTCTTTCTCTGCTTTCACTTCCTAAGTCCAAACAGTAGACAACCAACCTGGGCTGGGTTCTTATTTTCAGCAGAATCTCATAGCTACCTTTATGCAGGCCTTCAGGGCTTTTAGAGTTTCTTCCTTTGGAACAAAGCCATATTGCAAAATCCTTTCTGAAACTGAATAACTTCTGATTTTAGAGTTTTGATTCTTCTCACCAACTCAATATGTTAGTCTGGTAAATTTAATTTTGACACTTGTTTTGGATCAAACCCAAACTCCAGCTCCTGCTGAGGAACATGTTGGCAGGCCTGCTTTATGAAGCAGAGGATTCTATTTTCTTGTGGTGGGATCTCAGTCTAGTAGAAGCTGAAGAATCTCTTGTATTTTCTTTGTAAATTGTTGATTTTTAATGTTCTGTCACTATTTTGCTTGGTCTTATTTGCTTTTACTTTTAAAATGTGAGTGTTAACATTTGGGTGTAGACATTTCGATAGCGTCTAACAGCAGTTTCCCTATCCCTTGAAAAGTTTCTGTAAATATACGTTTAATACATGTAAAGTCTGTCTGGTTCCAGGGAACATCATCTAAAGAAATTTGATTTTCTTCTGGGAACAAATCATATAGGAAGTATGCCACCATGCTTTGCTGCACTGTGTTCTGCTTATGTGAGACAGATGAAAAATTATTTATAGGGGAAAAAAAAATCACACAGTAGAAACCGTTCAGTATCATACAGCTAGTATGAATATTTTTGCTCTGTAAATCAGCAGCTGCAAATTATTCTAAATGACACTGAAATAGTGAGGAAGTTAAAAATGTGACATAGTTTATGTAAATCTTTCAAGTGCTTATAATGTATTAGGCACTATAAGATTTTTGTTGTGATTTCTTTATTTTAGCTGCAAGTGTCAATAACGACAAAGAAAAATGCCTGTCTGGAAACAGGCTTTTCACTTGCTCATGTTGATCATGTTGTAAATAGGAGTAGGAGAGAGAAAATAAAAATATCTGCTTAGGGATGTACATGCAACCTCTTAAAGAGTGAATGACAGGAAGTGTTATGGAATTATTTCTTGTTCCTCACTGATTCTAGCAGTTATTTCCCTGAAAATGAGGTCTTGTGGTTCTGGTTCCTGAGAAATTATTTGGAATGATACTGTCCTAAGTTGAGGGCTGAGACTTTTAGTTTGAGAGGTGAACCATAGGCTGTACAACAGAATAATGGAATAACTTAAGATGGAAAAGACATTTGAAGGTCTCTAGTCCAGCCCCTGCTGAAAACAGGTCAGACTAGCTTAGATTCCTCCAGTCCATGTTTAGTGGAATTTTAATTATGTCCAAGAAGGAAGTGTCTACAAATTAATGGACTTTGGTTCTAGTGCTTGAATAATCTAACAGTTAACTCCCCCCCCCCCACTAATCTGTACCAAGAATTTCAACCATTATCTGACTCTACCAAGTCTGGTGTTAAACCATCTTCCTCAGCATCATATCTCTGTGTTTTTAAACACTTCCAGGGATGGGGATTCAACCACTTCCCTGGGGAACCTGTTCCTGTGGCTGAGAACAAGCACGTTATAGATCATTTGCCATGAGTTTTGCTGCATAAAGCCACAAGCTGACATGTTTACTGTTTCAGTTTAATACAATATGCTGTAATATAGCATAACATATATGGTATACAAGTAATGTGAAATTTTGATTACACTGATTAGTTTAATTTCATTTATTTATTTATTTATTATTGGTAATCTACATAACTTAAACTTCCAAAAAAATTATTATAAGAATTACATAAAAAAAAGAAATCCAGGTATAGGACATAGAAAAGGAAAAGTATTCTGCAAGCTGACTTACTGCAAATATTTTAGTTTTGCAAAATGTGTCTGTGAATTGCAGTGCATATAGGTGGACTCTTCCATTTCATTAGTATGCTGGATGGTTGGCATGTGCTAGCTAAATGCAACCATCCTATGGGAGCTTGCTGTAGTCATAGCAACTGGATTGCAGTTTCAAATAAGGGTGTAGTGAAGGTCTGGCATATCTGAAGCACAAGGTGCTCAGTAAATGGTTCGCTTGCTGATTAGTCTGTGTTCTTAAAAACCATCAGGAAAAGTCACTCAATAAATAGACTAAGAAAACTCCATGATGGTTTTCAGTCAGTTTTACCTGACTGCTGAATTACTGGTAGTTTTGAGTTAGAAGTCTTATTTCATGCTATGCCTACCAAACACTTGGCATTAGAGCCAATCTTATTGGATAGCTGCAGCTATGGGAAGAATCACCAATAGCTCCTCTAAGCTGTGAGAGCACTGTAAATGAGATATATAGTGCTGTAATATTAGGCATGACAGTCTCTCAAGCCTCTGATTGTTGACTGGAAGCTCACTGAAGTCACTGCAAATCCTAAAAAGTCATCTGAATGTGGTCTGGGTTTTTGGCTCAAAGTACAGAAGGATGATGAAATACAGCAAAGACAGAAAAGGGACTTCCTCATAACATTCAGTAAGATTTGAGTACCTAATTCCTTTACATTTATCTGGCAGTCCCAGCTGGAATGCAGTTTGTTTTCTCAACAATTGTTTATGCTGAAGTTCAAAATTAAATCCTAAACACATCTCTGGAACTATGTGGGGGTTTCACTCTGAATTGGATCTCAACACAAATTCTTATCAAGATGGGAAAATGAAGAAAACAAAATGCTCATAGCCAAAGAGTGATGGATGAAGAATTAGAAGACTCATGAAAAATCTTTGCCCTCTGGTGAAAAACAGATTATGATATCTGTAAGAGTTAGTATGTATCAGAAATCTGTACTGCCTCAGCAGACAAAACCCATAAAAATCATTTGTGATACTTGGAATGACATGAGCGAAATACTCTGTATGCTGCAAAATGTCCCAAGTAATAATGACAGGTATGCCAAATAGAGAAGGTATGATTAAAAAGGGAAGGCAAATTAGTAGCTGAGTCAGCTGTGACAAATGCAATTGATTAAGAATTAAAAGAAAATATGCAAAATATATTAAATCCATGGGTATTTATCTTGATATGAAGAGTTCACATATTTGACAAATACGACGAAGAACCAGCATGTGTATAGTAGTTCTGGCTCTGCATCTGATAGAGGATTACCCTCTAAATCTAGTAGAGCTGTTGTCAGTTTTCTTGACCTCAATTATTCAAAATCTATAGTCTGCAGAAAGGACTGAAATATGAACCACCTCTCAAACAAACAGCCCCCCCCAAACGCCAGCAAATGTATTTTCCTTAAATAATTGAGATATTTAAGTAAGAGATTAATGAAATTTTGAAGAGTTTGACTTTCCACTCAAAATGATTTGTACTGACCTTCTTAGGGTTCTGCTCAACAAAAGGGAACCCAAATTGATACCAGATTTAAATCAGAAGAGTGTTTTAAAAATAAGCAGAGGACTGTGAGAACTTTATCTTTTTGTTGACATGCTATGCCTGCCCGATGTTTGGGAAGATTTGAGAGGGCACCAAAACATTCTGTGTTAAAAAGCTTTTCACTGAGTGAAGATTTAGCAATAACACTTATTTAAATGGGTCATAGATGGGCTCAAAAATGGTTTTGCAGCCCAGCTTCTCACAAAGTATTTTTGCAAACAAGGCAGGGGCTGCATTTATTTCTGATTTGGCTTTCTGGTTTAGCTCACCTTCTGTCTGTCTCCTATGGTTTAAAGCTGATTTAATGAAGGCTGTGGAAGCCTTAGCCCAGATTTTACCAGTAGCAGTATCAGGTTACTAATTCCAAACTTACTTGCCATAGTAAATTATTGTGGTATTATAAAAATATTTGAAATAAAGCAAAACCAAATTAGTTTTTCCTGTAAGTTGCATCCTTTCCCTTTTTATCTTTTCCTCTTGCTTAAGGTGCTGAGATACCTGAAGAGTTGCTGCTAAAGGCTGGTAAGCGAATTATTTTATTAAAATCTAAGGCATACACATGTTTAGTGAAACTACAGTAAAATGCAGGTCACTTAAGTTGAAATCACTTTTTTATTTGAGTTTGATTTGGTAAAGGAGAGAATATTGTAAATTGTTTGGAGTTTTATTTCTGAAGGCAGATGCATTATGTTTTCAAAATGGTTATTTCAGTGCATGAAACAGATGTTGGGTAGGCACAGAAAGCTACACTAACTCTTCTGCTGTCTGCATAATTATTCTTTAACAATACATTATAGGGTTGTGTGTTGTGGTGTGTTGGGGTTTTTTTGGTATACCTGCAGGAACTCTCAGAACTTGCCCTGTCCTTCAGGTTCCTAAGATCAAGCTTCTTTCAAAGTGAGTTATCTTGCTTGCGCTTCTTTGGACGAGTAGTCTTTCTAATACTCAGGTGGGAAAAGTGTCCCTTTTTAATGCAGTCTGTAATGAATAAACTGGTTTTAAGTAAGTTCTGTCTTCTAGATTTTTGGCTTTTCATATGTGGTAGTTGTCTGAGAATTTGGAACCCAGCTGCTTTCAAACCAGCAAGGAGCAGAATTCCAGATCTGAAACAGAATCTAGCAAATAATGTGCTGAAGGTTATCAGGCACTTAAACCCACTAATAGTCATGTTTGTTTGTATGGCTAATGTGTGAAAAGGTAATCCCTAAAAACAACTTCTTGAGGATATGGAGGCCCAAGGCATCCATAAAAATGGATCTGGAAGCCTTGAGCCATGAAAGTTTTAAATATATGCTTAAGTATACACCAGTGACTTTGATTGCTTCCTCTGACTCAAGTGAAGCAAATCCTTTGAATTTATTTGAAGAAAACTTTACAGTGCTTAGTTTTATGCAATAATCAATCAGTATATGCTTTGCCACTTCATGCTCCACCTCCTCACTGCTGTAAGCAGCGGTTCCTTCATTCTTTACACTTCTCTCCGCAGCTGATGATTAGTTAAAGTTGCATTGTGTTTCATCTTTCTAATTTATGCATTAGGATTGTTTCTGAGGAGAGGAAAAAATGACACTGCAAATAGTTTTGTCATCAGCCAGACACCTTGGAATTAAATCTAAATTATCAGTATTGCTGCATCTCAGCTATCACTCACTGAAAGTCCCATTAACTAATGCTCAAGTAGGACATGTGCTCACATGCTAATCACACTTTTCCCACTAGATTTGCCTTGGCGTCTCCATTTTACGTTTTTGTCATAATCAGAACTTATCTCTCATAGTGGCTGTCTTTAAGATAGCAATTAAATGTATTTCTTACACATGAAGCAATTCTTATTAGAGAAAAATTTCTTATGTGCACATAGATAACATGAAACACTGAATGTATAAGCACATAAATAAAGAAAACATTGTGTACTGCTCTGTTTTTTAATAACTTTATGCCTGTTATTCCATTATTTTAGCTATCTTGTTAAAACTACAGAATATTGCCTTTACAATTTGGAATTCCCTGTAGGTCAGTGAGTTTCTTCAGAGATGAGGGTCATATTCCTTTAATTTCCAATAGAAATAATTGAAACAGCTACAAAAGAATGTTTTAAATACTCATTAATTATCTTTTGTTCCTAGTTTTCCTTTATGATTATGTTGCTGTTGTATATTGTATTGTTTGTGTGAGGAGTCATAATCTGACCTGAATTCTGACATCCTTTCACAAACACAGAAATGTTTACTCTGCAACTGTTATCTAATGAAATCTAGGGCAAAATATGAAGAAAATTAGTTATCCACTAATTGAACTATCTGAAGCTAATTCAAATTACCTCCTTTCATCAGATCTCAGACTCTCTAAATAACAAATACTAATTTTTCTAGACATCAGATGTCTAGTGCAAAAGATTTTCTAATTAATTAGTCATTTCTCTAATGTTTACAGCTGAGATAATTGAAGAATAATGCCAGAAATTGATATCCATGAAGATGAAGAGGTTTCTAAATCAGTATTTTTGCAGACAGTACCACGAAATGAAGGGTTTTCTGCCCACGTTTCCCTGAAAATATACGCTTTTATGTAAAGGACTTCACACCCATGAGATTTAAAAATGCTTATTATAAGTGTATCATTATAACAAATGAAACCTTCTTCTTTGTGTTAAAGTTTTAGGATATATTCAAATTCTTGTATTTATAACATTAAATGCTGTTGAAATGCTATTTCTGCTGGAAACATAATACTACCTGTCTGGGACAGAAAACATTAGTAGTTTCAGTCTCTGTTATTACCACCCTTGGAAGGCCAGCAATCAAAGATGCTGTTCCATCCTTGCAAGCCTTGCTTAGCTTCTGTACTTCTCCCCCTTTGCTCTGTGTACAAAACCAGAAGGAGCAGAGGCAAGCTGGAATGATGTAGTTTTAGCATATTTCCACAGGCAAGATGTATACAGGCATAAAGCAAGAGCCTGGAGACATTTTGAGTTCTTAACAGTGCTTCTGAAGCCTGATACTAATTGTGTAAGTGTTCCCCTTCAGGAACAGCCAGAGTTTAGCTGTACTCAGGGCATGTTCACTTTAGAATCGTATCATTGTTTTGGTTGGGAAAAAAGCTTTTAAAATCTTCAAGTCTAACCATTATAGAACTCTGCCAAGTCTGGTGCTAAAGCATGTCCCTTAGCACCATATCTTTGTGTCTTTTAGGCAGGGACATTTGGGGGATGGGAATTCAACCACCTCCCTGGGGGGGCCTCTTCCAGTGATTGAGAACCCTTTCAGTGAAGAAGTTTCTTCTAAGGTTCTACCTAAATCTCTCCTGGTACAACTTGAGGCCATTTGCTCTGGTCTTACCTTGTGCAGCACTTGATTTCTGTAGAGTAAGCTGACAAATGTCAGCTATGTGTGGAGTGCCAGGGTACCTTACAAAGTTACATCTGGCTATTTCCACTGACTCTGTGTCCTGCTTATAGGTCATATCATAGCATGTGCCTTTGGGCAAAGCAGTGAATTGTGTCAGTTAAGACATTTTTGGAGGAAAGAAAATAGTATAAAGAAGAAAAAAATAAAATGTTTAAGAACACAAAAATGCAAAAGAGAAACAAAAAGTGCATGTACTGTAGGAAAATAAAATTTAAAAGTAGCAATCAAAAATAATAATAAAACTCTTATGGCTGAAGCTAATGAGAACACTGAAATATAATCACTGTTTAAGGAGGCAAAATTATGCTGTTCAAGATCAAATTAGAGGGTCTCTAATTCTGTTGTGTGCTTGCATAAAATATGTATTTTCTATGTGGTGTGATTTAAAATTCCCAAAACTTTAGATAAACAGACAAGACAATTTAGAATTCTGAATGGTGGAACAAAGTACTGTATTGATTAAGATGAATCTTTGAGTTATAGATACTGTAAAACAACATTCTTTCTACTAGCTGTAACTGTTTGCATTATATGTAGATATATAATTAGCAGTCAGTAAGGGGTTACTTTAAAATTGCACCTTAAGAAACAAGGTGTTCTAAAAATAGTATTCTAAAGGTTATAGTTGAAACTGCCTTATTTTTTGCAATCCTTTTTATTTAAGTATGGAATAGGAAAATAAGATCTTGCTGTGTTTTAACAATGTTTCAATTTCTACAGAGCTAAAAAAATGTTACTTTGCTTAATGCTTCAAAGATGGTGATTCTGTGCCTCAGTTATCATTAAAGCTTCATCCCAGGCCTGATTGGACTGCAAAACTGTTCCTAGGAGATTCCTATTAATCTTAGGGATTAGATTGCCAAACACAGAACCTATTTGGAAGAATTAGTCAATTTACTTGATGATTTTCTCAGGTTGAATTGTCATAGAAAACTTCCATAGTACAGGATTTGGAGACTTTTTTGGTGGATGACACATTTGTGGTACCCATACTACTACTCATCAGGCAAGACCTCAAGCAATTCCTCCCATCATTCCTTACTAAAACCTCCCTAGGCAGCGATTGCATTTTAGTGCTTTCATTAGCCTCAATCAATTTATATGCTGGGTTTCCTTTCCTCATCACTTCAAGTATAATCTCATTCTCTTCCCTCAATCAGCCTCCATATGCTGTTCCACAACAAGCATGTTCATGACATTCATTTTGCGTCAGGGAAGAAGAGCAGTATACTCTGCACATTTGGGCTCCAATTCATCTTCAGGATATAGCTCAGATTTTGTAAGCTCTTTCTGAGGAGCAACAAGGCCTTTTCTATCCTTGCTGTCATTCCCAGAGAACTTGAAATAATGGAAGACTCGAAGATACTTCCATTGAAAGCCACGTGCTCACTCCTAGCTAAAGGGTGGAATGTCATTGCTAAGTATGGTCAGGGAGAAACTTTATATGACATTAACAAATAGAAGACTCTTGTCAAACTTGAAGTAGTGAGGAGTTTGGGATTTTTGTTGTTGTTTTGTTGTTGTTGGGTGGTGTTCCCCCCTCCTTTTATTTCTATTTTTTTTTTCTTTTGCTGCCCTGAGAGCACGAAGTGATATGGTAGTATTTTGAAGTTTGGATTGAAGTCGTCCTAGGGAAAAAGACTGCGTTAAACCTCAAAGGAGCTTCTGCCTTTAAATGTGCTGCTGAACTTTGCAGTTTGGCAAAATATGCTTATTCACACACTTCAGTTAAAAGAGACAGCTAAAAATAGTTAATACAATCTGAATACGCATAAAATAACTTTCAGGTGTCAAGCTATCATCTCTGGATGAGAACCGAAATGTAAGCTCAAAAATGTCAAAGGCCAGACTATGACTCCCTTCTTAATTTTGCAAAGTAATGTAGGTAAGCAGTTTCTGAATTTTGGGATATTGAAGTTTATTTAGTGAAAGAAAATTGGCTAGACTCTGTACATACCAACTGAGATGTATGTCCCATCCCAAGAGATTCAAGTGAGTACAGGACACTGCAAGTTTACTGCATAAAGTTGGAGGGAAGGAATCAGAGCTGAAATACTTTTTACTGTGGGCTGATGTATTAACTACAAGAATGTGCACAAAATTCATATAAATTCAAATGAAAAGTATGTTGTGAAGTCTTTCAGATGCAGAAATTTCTTGGCAGTAAGAAAATAAGGCAACACCCCAGATTCCCAGTAAGGTCAGGAGCTAGGGCAT
The DNA here is from genome assembly GCF_014839835.1 of Dryobates pubescens. Classification (NCBI taxonomy): domain Eukaryota; kingdom Metazoa; phylum Chordata; class Aves; order Piciformes; family Picidae; genus Dryobates; species Dryobates pubescens. The sequence goes on from NC_071627.1 coordinate 14,419,272, forward strand.
ATATATGAGATGCAGATGATCAATATGCAAGTCTGGGCCCTAAGTGTTTGTTAAATATTTATTTGTCTAGGTAAGAATAGAAACCTGATGCCAGAACCCCTTTGTTTTGTGTGAGTGCTTTATCTGTTAAATTAATGATTGTTCTGGGTGGCAGAATCCTGGAAAACAAAATCCGGGAGACCCTCAAGGTGGAATAAATTATAGCTGTGTAGTTCCTGACAAATATTTGCATAACCTGTTTATAAAATCCTCCAGTGATAGCTATACCATGACTACCCTAGGCAATTAATTTCACTGCTCCTTCATTACTATCAGATTTTTTCCTCAGTCTCTAATTTTTAGTCTATTTTAAACCATTGCTCTTTTCCTTATCTGCTGTAACTGCTGAGTTGAAGCATTCCCTATTCGTTCAATCTTTGCCCTTTTAGCTTTCCCAAATCTCTGATTACCTGCCTCAGTTTGTCCACGTCTTCATTAAAGCACAATTGACAGCTTCATTTGCTTCACTGAAGAAATATTTGTGGTGAAGCCTTGTTATTGGTGGCTAGAGGAGAACCATTATGACATGGATTTTTCACATTATTTATTGTGTGTATGTTTACATGCTGTGGTTTATATGTTCCATATGTTTTTATGTCATATGTTTATTGAAACAGGCACAAACATTTATAACATGTCTTTTGTTATGTGTTTGTAATAGTGTGGCATTACTGCCTCACGCTTCACTTGTGAACAAATTGAAAAGGGCAAAACAGGGGCAAACAAATTGATGCAGTCTTTAGATTGCAAACAGTTCTGGGAAGAAATTCAAACTAATTCAAATGAGCAACACAGAAGAGAATGACAATATTCAAGGACAGCTAGGTAGAAGGAAACTGCAGTCAGGTTAATTGGTATGGGTGGGGTGTCTTTCAGGTTTGAGCACTGAGCACATATAAATAATGCTGAGAAAATTGAGTTAGAGAATATGCACACAATATTCAGGTACCATGATGATTGCATTTCTGCTTAAATGAGAGATCTGGCTAACAGAAATAGTTTTGCTATTTATTCATGTGTGCATGAGGAAAGAACATCTAGAATTACATCTGAAGGAGAACTCATGAGCTCCTGTCTGAAGCCTTCAGCTTTAAGCAGAGGACTAGCCATCAGAATTTCTGGGCTGCTTATGGTCCTAATTTATTCTGACCATTAACTTTATGGAACATTTTTGTGTCTTTCCCTAATAAAGTGAAAAAATGGAAGCCCTGGCAACTCAGATGTATTTGGAGATTTTTTTTTCCTTTTAATTTTGTTTGAAAATTAGCTGTATTTTTGTTTGCATTAGGTAACTGCTGTAACAGCAAACCTTTGACCTGTATTTTAAGGAAATTAATGTATTAAATCATAGCTGTAAAGCACTGTTTTAGAATTCCTAACTACACGTCGCAGACAAAAACATCATTGTCCCAAAATTAAGGTGCATGAATTATTAAATTTTAATAACAAAATAAATATTTGCAATCTAATTAACTCTGCAATCAAGGTTGTTCCAGTATATCATTGTATCTTTTATGATTTCAAACCCTAAGTGGGTTTAAATTGACGTAGTACTAAAAGAAATTGTTTCTCTGGGATGTATAATTAGTAAATGTGCAGGTCTTTGTTGTGGTTACTTTCCACTAGCCAACTATACAAAAAAGTATACCAATATATGTAAAGAGCTCAGTCCAATATATTAGATTTCTGGAGCTTTCTCTGCTCATCAATAAAAAAGTACAGCCCAGATTGTGCTTTAGCTGCTATTGGTATGCATGAGCTGCTCTAGAGCTCTGAAGAGATTTACCCTTTGGCCAAGACATTAGTAAGCTCACCACTGGGGCTTCTTTGGAAGAACAGCCTTGTATGAATCATAGCAGAGGGATTTTTTTCATGGAGTTTGATGGGCTTAATGCTTTAAACCCCAATGAATGTCATACGTGGTTTTTTGCTACTTTTCTGAATGGATTCTAAAAATCAGAGAAAAAGAATAATAAAAAACCTGCAGTGGATCCCCAGACTCATATTCACATTGATTGCTTCCCATTTGCAAATTCCACTCTGCCAGCCAATGGCATAGAAAATATATGTGTGTATATATATACATGCATAAATGCATGCACGTGTATATGTGTGACTCTGTGTATAAGCATACAGATATATATGTGCACACATACACTCCCTTGCCTACAGAGTTCACACCCACCTCACTGCACCATAGTCACCAAACAGACATTTCTTCTATAGATGTTAGTAGAAGGCTCCTTTGCAAATGGACCATTTGTAGATAGCAGTCACAGAAATTTACCTGACGTGAGCAGTCAACATACATTATACAGCATGTTTTTTAAACAAGCATGTTTTTTTGGACAGCTCTAGGGAGTCCTGATTGGTCAGTTCCTCCAAAAGCCTAAAATAAAGTAAAAAGTGCTTGTAGCTGTAAAAATGTTAGTTGCTTGTTAGACCTGATGTAAACATACCATCCAAAGAGAACAGACAAAATACATCATAAGAGTAGCCATCCTAGTGACAATCTATGTGTTTATATCCCAACTCTGAGCGTGCATATGTAAGGAACTAAGCAAACTGTGTGTGGAGTAGTGGTTATAAATAGACCTAAATCCTCCAAAACACAGATCTCATGCCTCATATGTGGCCATGCAAACATTAAAAACCCTAAACAAATTTGCTTTATGAATTACAAACAGAAACCAAAATTGATTATCCAAAATTGTATGTGCAGGAGTCTATGACAATATCTCAAACATTCAGTATGGTGGATATTAAAATAAATTGCATATAAATTCAATATTTATTTCTCATCTACTAAATTGGATTCAGGCTCATGTCATACTGCCTACTGGCAAAATTGGCTGTAGCTCATAGTGCTTACAAACATATATATTTTCCCTGCTTTCATGGATAGTAAAACTTATTTAATGAAGGTAAACAGAATCTGGCACTTGGAAGCACAAGGAGTTATGCACAACATCACTGTTCAAACACACAGCGTTACACTGTTTTTCCTGATGCCAGTGTCAGCTCTTTGCCAAGGGGTAGCATATGTCTGGTGTTCTGAAGGCTGGCTTCTATACAGACAGGAAAGCAGTGACATGAAATCTTCATGTAGTTCAAGTCTCAATTATTTTATACCTCTTGGGAGAGGACCCCCAAAAGACATCCAGGGTATTTTCTTTAGAAAGCTCAGTTCCATAGGAATGACAAGATCTGAAGAAGAAATAGTTTTTTAAGCTGTATATAAGAACACTGCACAGTAGTAACTGCAAAGCTGAATATATGGCTACAAAAGTGGAAAGAAGTGTGCTGCAGCAGTGCTATACTGTGACACCAGTGTTAGAACACCATATTATGCAAAGAAATGTGTACAAAGCATGATCTGCAACGAAGTTGTCTTTGAAGTGCGAATAAACTCTCACAAGGAGTAAGAACTAATTAAGAACTTAAAACTATTTGAAATTACTTTCTACACTTTCTCTCTTTAAAGTTTAAATTGCACTTTAAATAAGCTCCTTCTAATTTATGAGTTTGGGAGTAGAACTTTCACTAAAGAATGAGTGAATGAATTTTTAATCAGCTCCAGTAAGCTCATATTGTGCCATAATTAAAAAGTAAAATTAATGGAGAAAATTTACAATTCATTAACAGTCAGCAAAAAGAAAAAAAATCAACATAATCACAAACAAAAACTACCCTTCTGTGTTTGTCAAGTTGTGCAAGACTGGATTTGGGGAAAAAAAACACTTTGCTGGGTAATGTGTTGGAAGATCATAAATAGATCTTTGCACACCCTCTTACTGCAGTGTTAATGAATCAGTGTTAGCATTAATTAATATGCTTGCTTAATTCACCAAAGTAAACATTTTATGTGAGCATGTTTTGTGTAAAGCCCAACTGCTTAACACTTGCTGATCTTTGCGCTTATTTTATTGTGATGGTGTTACAATAAGTATACATAACTGACACTTTTGGATGGTGATGCTTGTGAAAAGTTTAGAAAGCTCTGTCCTGAAGCGTAGTGCTCTGGGTTTGTCATTATAGCTCTTGAGTTTTCATAGTATAAGACAATGTGTTTCCTAGTTTGCTGGTTTTGCCTCTATACAGTGGATACAGCTGATGTAGGATGTGCAACTCCTGTTATGTGCTCTGTGCTAGAGAAAGCTGTGTTTAGACAACTCAGACTTTAGTGGGACTTTATCAGTTTAGTGTTAATAAGTTTGAAGGTTTTCAGAAGCTAAGATATGAAACATTGGGCAGGTTTCTGCAGGTTTTGATTTAAAAACCCCCATGGGATAAATCCATCCACTTTGAATTCCTGAAAGTCACTGTAAAAAGGACTCCTTTTTTGAAAGTGTTGTTGAGCAAAAAAAGACTAGACATTTATATGTTCTTATCTTTGATAATGTCAGTTAAGTGAGATGTGATACATGTCTATAAGCAAGCCAAACGGTAAGTCTTCTTTTTCTCTGCTTTTATGATTAACTCAGACTTTTTTAGTCTGGTGCTTGCTTTTTTGTAAGTTCATGTTCTCTTTTGCTTTGAACTTTTAACATCTTTTGCACTAACAAGGTGAGAAGCCTTCACAAAGTTCTTTAGTATTCAGTACTTTTTGACCTTTTAACCATTTCTTACTAGCAAATGCTAAGGTGAACCAGGACGAAATAACAAGCTAATGTTGAAACTTGGGCTTTATATGCAATTTGATTGGCTATGTTGCCTGGTTTAGTTAATTAGATGGTGTTGGGTGATAGGTTGGACTCAATGATCTTGAAGTTCTTTTCCAACCTGGTTAATCCTGTATTCTGAATCAATGTCAGTGTAGACTACTAAGGCTTCTGAGTCAATAAAGTTTGATCTGTTCAGTATGTATATAGATAATTGTCTATTATACTGAGAATTCAAAGTACCAATATAAATCTCTGGTTTGTAGCAGCTTTTAAACAGAATGGGTCTGATTTGACTCACCCTGACGTTGATTTAAATATGGAAATCAGTTGGAGTGGGACTTTTGAATTCTCAGGGAACATGAAAATTGAATATGTAATGTAAACTTTTAGTGCTCAGCATTTTGAATGCATCCAGACTGCTACAATATGTGTTTTAAACATGCTGAAAGCTCCCCTAAAATGTATCATGTATTGATGCATACATTTCCTATATGCAGCTCAGGTGGGAAGTGAGAAGGACTGTCCAGTTCACAAATTCTAATCCTTCCCCATGGGGAGTGCAGTCAGGGCAGTTTGTTTCAGGTTTATGTTTGAGGGCCTCACAGTACTAATCCTGTGATATCAACTTGATAAGGAAATTGAAAGGTCTAATCTATGGTGATCAATGTAAATCTTCCTTTAATTTGTTTTGTTAGTTCTCATTTGTTCGTTGAGAGGATTCTTTCTCCACTCTGGATTATTAGTCTCTGTAGCTGTGCTTCTCACACGTATTCTTGTTATCTGCTTGAATTTGGATGCAAGAAGCCTGCTTAGATCAAGGCAGTACTCTGAACACAAGGGTAACCCTTATCTCGAAAGAAGGAACAATCTTCTTATAATAAGGGTCAAGACAATAAAGAGCGATTAAAAGGACATAGTCATAATATGAGTCATTGAGAATGTAATGAACTGCAAAGTCCTGGTGCCTTGGAAGGCAAATTTCCCAAATTCATGTCTGGTAATTAGAGAACAAGTCCCCTTTTTTCATTGTTATTATCAGATGGCATTTCTGATTTCACTAGATCTTTTCATAGTGCTTGTATTTCTTGAGTAGTGTTCAAAACTCACTCCAGATTAGCATTGCCAGCTAATTTATTAAGTTCTGTCTTTTGTTCTTCATAACATTTGTCTCAGCAGGGTAATGAATAACCAAAATAATTTGTTCATATTTTTGGCTTTGGCAGTAAAACTAGCTTGATATCTTCCCCATTTACAAAGAATATGCATCAAAACTGACTTAATGGGATGAAAGACAGACTGCAACCCAGTATGGGCAGTTTTCCTGACCACATGAGCAGTGTACCAAAATAAGTATTTCTGGGAATGGTTGACAGGAGAGGTAACAGTGATGCCCCAGCTGTCTAGTGCGGAATATGGCCTGGCTGAAGGCATGGCTGGGCTCCTCAGGGTAGCACAGTGATGCTGGGCTCTGTGGCTGGGAATTTGGAGCTACAACAGCCCCTCAAATACAGTATCATTTGAATTAGGGGTGGAACAATTACATTTACGCAAGTGTAGCAGCAATTTTTAACTAACATTAAATAGCTTCTGTGGCTTGAAGGAAAATAGACAAGAGCTGAAGAGGTGAGTCAAAGAGGCAAGCCACTAAGCAAAAAGAAAAAAGGGGTGTGGAGAGGGAAAGCATGTGATCTCTCAAAAAATAAGTAACCCCATAAATGCAAATACAGAACAAGGATTTGCCTCTGAATCATCTGGAAACAGAAAGACACACTGCAAAAGATTTATTAGATGACGATGGTGTGTATCTATGTTAAAGCAACATCAAAAGAGCAGAAAAACAATCCCAACCCAAATCTGAGGCTGTTTTATTAGAGATTTTTCCTGAAGACTCTATATTCTGCAATAGATCACTCAAAATATCTGACTGGTAGAAATGAAGTATGACATAAAGTATTGTTGAGTAGTAAGCTCTGATAAGATCAATCCTTCAGGATGGGAGGTATGTTAAGATGAATTCCTAGAACCTGGCATAGGTGCCTGGGTAACTCAGCTTATGAAAGTGTATGGCAAGACAAATTCAAAGAGAGTTCAAGATCCCAGGCTGCTTTCTTTTCATTATAGCATTCTTTTAGTAGCAACATGTAGTCCTGTGTTAGATTTGAAATAGCATTATTTATATCTTTTGGAACAAATCTAAAGAAATCCAATTAACTGAAGAATTAATTAGCAGTTAGGGATGGCAAAAGACATTTAAGTTCTAATTTCATAGGTAAATCTATGACCTCATGCAGTTATCACTTTCCTAGCAAATGAGTCTATTATTCTGTTTGCACCTGAACCAAAATCCAGTTTATATTATTCAGCTATGAATCTCAAGTTACCTGAAGAAGCCTGCTCTGTAGAGAACTGTTTTCTCCCTAGAGTTTTTAACTTTTACTTTACTGTTTGGGGGATTATTCTTTTGTTGCATGCATCCCCCTCAAGGACGTTCTTTGAGGAATCTGTGTACCAAAAGATAAAAGCTGTTATGGGGGATAGCTGAGAAGGAAGACTGAGGCGGACATTTTGCAGCATGAGATCTGGAAAGCAAACACAGGTGAACAGGTGGGCATTCTTATGCCCTGTGCAGATGGCTCTTTCAGGGAGAGATGTTTTCCTGGGATATGATGGATAATTCCAGGTACAAATGAATGACAGGTATGAATGAACGAATTCAGTGGGCAGTGAGAATATTTCCCATTTGTGCACCAGTAGAATAGGTTGCCTCCTGAACCATCAGATTAAGGACCTTTGGTTGCCTCTGAAGCAGTGCTCTAAAAACTCCTTGATCTGAAAAGATGTGCTGCTTATTCACACTTTTAAAGTAGAAGAAGGTTTCCTGTCACTGATGCTGATGCTTCACTGTACTCGTGCTTTGTTTTATTCACTACTGCTCCTGCCTCTTTGCTTCACTATGTCTCCTGCCATATATTCCTTCTGTCCATGATTTCTTGCCTGATTACCAAGGGATGGGCTGGCAATCAAACATCTGTGTATATATCTTTCCCAAACCATAAGTTTGGATGTGGCAGAAATCAGTGTTATTAATATACACAATGAATTACACCACAAGTGTGTATGTACAGGTCCTGAAAAAAACCCCACAGACAAAATAGTATCTTGGACAAAGTGCAGATGAGAGAATAATGTCTTGAGTCTTGTCAATATTAATGGATAATGGATTTGTGTAACAACTGCTACAGAGGCAGAACATAATGGGAACAGTTAAACAGGAATTAACCTGTTTGAAAGACATAGTGGTGACTAAAATCAAGGCAATGTGTCACTAGGCAGCAACACTACATGGAATGGTGCTTCTGACATAATCCTGGTGCTGAGGAGAGGATAGTTTGGAAGGTTCTCCAAGTCTTCTGTATAAATGTGAGAATTATTGTAATACTGTTCTTGTCCTGGAATTGAAAAGGAAGAAAGAAGTGTAACCACAGCAGTGAGTGATGGATGGATAGCTAAAAAGACCAGTATTTTCAGCCCACTCACTCAGATGCTATGTTGTAGTGGTGGCTGAAAAAGGTGGCAACCCCAAAATTTCAGCAGATGTCCATCACCCACCTTTACCCACCGTCGGGCATACATATACCAACAAAGTTTTTAGCAAAGCAGAAGGTAATGCAATTTCTGAGATGCTGTAATGAATTCTGATAGGAGACATATGTGTTCATATGAATAAGTAAATGCCAGCTTCCACAGAAATGTCCTGAGTATTGCAGAGGACGGCAGCAAACCCATCTGAGCATGTATGGGGAAATAAATAGGACCCTCCCACCGCTGGGGCAGGGTGGGCAAAAGGTTTAATTTGCTGGGGAGAAAGGAGCTGTATGGAAAGATGTATCCTTTCGCACTTTGATTTTCTTCACTTTCAGCATGAAAGTCAACAGTAAGCTTTTTAATGGGTTGGAGTATCTCTTCCCAGTTAGTATTTTAATAGCACACTATGCAAAAAAAGATGACTGCAGAGAAAATGCACCTGTTTATCTCTTCTCATCTTCTTTCCTTACAAATTACATGGGAAACACAGTAATCAGTTGCTCTTTTCAGCAACACTGTGTCTCAGGTGCCTTTACCTTCCCATGTGCAAATTCCAGCCCCAACTCTTAAGGACTCTGTGCTTTGTTCTTGTTGGGATAAAAAGCTTGAAGAAGATGAAGAAACATCCTCTCTTGGTGAAAAAAGATGCCAAAAAGCAAGCTTTTGTTGTTGTAGTTGGTTCCTTTTATTGGTTTATCTGTTGTTTGTTTGGGTTTTTTGTTGTTATTTGGGAAGTTTGTCAGGATGACGTCTTCTTTTTAGCTCTGATGTGCTCTGTTTACCTGTATGAGTAGGTCACATACCTCAGGCTAATCCTGTCTATGTAGAATAGCAGCTTCTAATTAGGCACAGAAATGAAGTGGCTGTATTTCCTGATGTTCCTAGGCAAGGTGATTAACTCACATCCCTGAGTGGTACTCGAAAACGAGACCATGTGCCTGTTTTTCTAATTGTCAATGTGGCCGAGTGGCAGGTGAGAAAACAGCCTAAACTTTCTTGCCCTGGGAGATAAATGGTGTCACCTTTAACAAATGTATTCCAAAATGTAAAGGAATAGCTACAGAGTTGATGCAATCTAGCTTTTCCCATATAGTGGTATTAACAAGATTTGAGGGCCTAAAATTGACATAGCTGTAATTAAAGTTCTGCATGCTAATCTGTCATGGCATGAACACATCTCTCTTATTAAGTCTGCTCCAGCAAAAAAAAAGAAATAATACACTCTGGAATGTATTATTATTATTATTATTATTATTAATAATAAAAATCAAGTGTGTTTATTCCAAGTAGGGATATCAGCATGCATCTCCTGCAGTGACTGTGACTAGAGTCAGCAAACTAAAGAATATACCTAAAAAGTTCTAATTGTTTCATTTGTCAATGTACTGAAGTGATTGTTTACTTGTATATTTCCCTTTTTTTCTGTTGTATTTATAGAGCTCTGATTAATGTGGTACAAAATCCTATCCTGCTTATGTCATTTGAGAGAAAATAGTGCTTATAGTTTGATTCCATTTCTTTATGTAATCTTTCTACAACTTTCTACCCTCCTATCTCGTTGCTTAGTTTGTAGAAACATATTATTCTGTTCTGTCCCCTTCTAGTTTGCTTTTCCTCTACTATACTTGTTTTCTTCTTCAGCATAAATTATCATTTTGCTCTGTAGTCATTTATAACAGGAATTAATACAATATACCTCCAGGCTGTCTTCTCACTAGCCAGAACAGAAAAAAAAAAGGAGAAAAAGGAGATGGGCTTCAGGTCCTAATGAATCATTCCTTTTTGGGGGAAATAAAAAGTGCAGCTCACTGAAATTCCATTAAAGTCTTAGATATCCATTAGAAGTGCAAGTGTAATATGTTTAAATGCAGAATGGAAGACAGCCTGGGAATGTGAAAAATGAATGAGCACTTGCAAAAATGATTGTGCTCATTTTGGAAACTGAAGGTTACCCGGGAAGAACTCCAAATGTTGTGACTACAACTTCCCCTCTTTTCAATAGTGTGGCTTGACATAGTTTTGAACTGGAAAAGAAACTCGCTTTTACAGTGGCACCACTGTAGCCTGAGTGTAGCATCACCATAGATTATTCTTGTCTGCTCCATGTTTGCCATTTCAGTGTTACCTCTACCTTATTCAATGTCTGTCTGTACTCTGTGTACTCTCTTAATATAATTAGTAAGATTTTATTTTAGCTTAAAAAAGTTCTGAATTATCTGTTCTACATTTCCCCTCATTTGTAAGCATCAGACTAATTACTTAAATTTCCCTATGTTCATTTATAGTTTTTCCCCTTTAAAATAGATACTACAGTTCTGTAATTACTGTAGCTGAAACTCTCTAGGATATACTGGTGAATCTTCAGCGTGCCCTTCCATATGGTGGTAAATATGTTCTTTTACAACTGGCATCTTAGTCTTTTGTTCAAAGTGGAGCTTTAATATTCTAGGATATTAATTTAAACAGTAACCAGAAGCTGCTGTTCTCTTTCCTAGTCCCTTACGGCTGCTCAGAAATTTTTTCATGGCTCTGAGAGTGGGAAAGTGAAGGGACAGAATACTGATCCATTGAGGAGGGAAGAAAACAAATGGAAAAATTTCCCAACAGAACTGGTTTTGAGGAATTCCTCACCTGAAAATACAGTGAAGAAAAAGGTAGGTTTTGTTGTTGCCTTATTTTGTTTGTTTGCTTAGTTTTTTTTTTTCCTGTTTTGATAGATTAAGACTAAAAATATCAAATTTCCAATCAATGAGAAGAGTCTGTAAGTGAGAGCAATTTGAAAGTTTTTATGTCCTCAGGAAGTTCTAAAGGATATCTATAATGTAATAAGCTGTTCAATATTCATTCATGTAACTTTAAGGTGCAAGATGAAATGCTCTATTTGTCAATGTAAAGGCTCATCTCTAGGGCACAAAAGAAAACCTGCATTTCTAGGCCTGCACATTGATACTACTGATACATTTAATTTTCAAAGTTTGGCCAAAGAAACAGAAAATAATGAAATAAACTCCTTTTGTTTTGTTCTGGAGACAAGAGTTTGTTGTAGTAGCGTTATTTAGTGTAGGACCTTGTTATTTCTTTGTGACATTTTAATCAAACATGCTGAAGTTGGAAATGGAAAGGTTTCAAATGATTATGTTTAATTACTTAAGCATCATTTAATCAAAATGATCTTCAATGGTAATAATTATCATTGTCAGTCCTTTTCTTACACATGCTTAGATATTAATATCAATCTTAATTAACTATACTTATTGAAAACTACATTCCAATTTTCTCTTTTAAATTATCAGTCTAACTCAGGTAATTTTGGAAGCATCTTTAATCCTGTGCATTTACTGGTTTTATCTGCAGCAAGACTTATAAACAACCATTAACCCTTTAGAGTTAGAAATCAATTAAGTGTATCATCAAATGGCTGATGATTTAATGACCACTCATTGGTCGGTACATTCATATATATGCATTAATCTCTTGTACATGCTGTTGGCTTTTGAACCCAGCTAGGTCAATGTGAAAGACTTCAAGGGGTTTGAGTCTCCTTTTAAAAGTTGTCTTCATGATAATCTTGTAATAAATACTACCTTTTATCTGTAATTTGAATACTATTCAGATATGCTGATGATTTATGATACATTGCATTTTAAGACTTGGCACTCAGGTTACGTCTGCATCACAGCTGCTGAGGCAGTGCTGTCTGAACAGCTTGAAATGGGTATTGGAAGCCAGTGAGATGCTGGAAGCGTGGTGGTTTGTTTGGGTTAATACAATCTGTTAAGAAGCCTAATATATTAGTCCCTGTGGAGTTCTTTGCTATCACAGTTTGACTGCTTCTGGAAGCTGAGCTCTAGTGCATTTTAAGTTATGTTGGCTGGCAAGGTGCAGTGATAATGTATCTCATTAATTCCAAGTTTGGAATATTTCTTAAAAGCTAGTAGAGTTTTTTAGACAAAACAAGTGGTGGTAGAGAGGAACCCATTCAGTTTCGTTACATTTCTTGGGGAAGACTGTTGAAAAAGGCAGCATAGCTGAGCACCGTCTTCAAAAGAGAAGCAATGTTTGGGTCGTGACACTTCCTACATTTCTTAGCTTTGATCCCACTCTGAGCCCTATTTCTGCAGTGTAGCAGGACCTTGAAAGCTCTGAGACCTTCAGAAAGGGTCCAAAGGCCATGGGTAGCACAAACAGAAAAATGAATCTCAGTTTTGACAATACAAATCATTATTAAGATGGCATAGGAACACCATTATTATGGTTTAAAGTTCAGCTTGCTGGCAAACAAAACTCGGTTTTATACTTCTCCAACACCGAAAGAAACTGGGTGCAAGCAGGGACTAGGCAGTGTGATGAGGTCACATATAAGAGACTATTAGTGACTTTTTAATTTTACTCTGGAGTGCATGTGCAAGCTATGCTGCCACGTTCATGGCCAATTTTGAAGCATGAGACGTATTCAAGGTCAAAAGAAAAGAGCACAACTGCTGCTTCATCCCCCAAATTTTACTAGAGAAAACGAGTTTAGACCTGAAGCATTATTTGTTATTCAACAACTCATTTCTTATGCATGTAAAATTGAAAGACATATTTAACTGAATCATCTCAAATAATATACTTATTTGTCACTGATGCCGCATTAAACACCCAACAGGAATGATCAGCAAGGGTGATAGGACTAGTAGGAAATTTCAAGTCTTGGGTGTTACTCTGCAGATATTAATAATAAACACTGACTTTCTCAGATATCACATAGCATGGATGTGTAAAAGTTGTGGCCATTAGTAGAAAATGAGACCCCAGATATCTGCATTAGTGTCAGAGTAAGTTAACTCTCACTGCAATGAAATAGAACTGATGTCAACAAAATGAGTTTCTATGCAAATAGAGTCCAAATGGTATATTTTCTCATTCTGGAAAATTGCATATGTAGCTGGTGTGTCATTCTGGTGCCAGATGTGGTCCATTTATGATGCTGATGCCCAGTAGCAATAATCAAGTGATATTTTGAGGGGTAAAATTACATGTTTAACAAATAGAACTTGAGAGAACTTAATTTCTACCAATCTGGATCTCATGCTTGGCATTAATGTTGAATACAGTGGAGATTATAAAAGGAATATTCTCCAGCCACATGACACTGGTAAAAAGAAGTCCTAATCTTGTTAGAGGTTACAGTTTTCTGGCTGCCTCATTGACTGGAGGTGGCAGGACCTGCCTTTATGTGATAACACCTAAAGTCAATGAAATACAGCACTAAGCAATTAAGAATGAAAAAAGATCTGGGAATTTATCTAGATGATTTCAAGATCATGCCCAACCTAAACAATTCTGAGATGAATGAGATAGTTAAAGACTGCAGAATCTGAGATTTCCTTACTTCCTGGCATGAGACCTACCACAGTGACAGGTCAGTGTATCCTTCTCTCTAAACCTGCGGTTCCCACACTAACAGACTGGCAGTCCTTACTCAGAAAGGTATGAGTGAAAACAGAAGGGCATGAAGAGGAGAACAAGGGGATAGAAAAGCAGAGACCGTTGTTTTGCAGAAATTGTCAATGGTTGCATATGCCTGGAAACATCAAAAAGTGCTCTTCTGAGGTTGTAACCTGAGGTTGCTCAAATACTTTGAGATTATCGAGTCCAACCTGTCATCCAACACTATCTAGTCAACTAAACCATGGCACCAAGTGCCCCATCCAGTCTCTTCCTAAACACCTCCAGTGATGGTAACGCCACCACCTTCCTGGGTGTGTGACTATTCAGTAGCATAGATGGTTTTTAAGGTGGAGAATAGAGAATTCTGGATGCTGAGACACTCTAGGAGTAAGAATCACTGAATTTTAGGTAGATAAGGAAACTGAGTGAAGCAGCAGACATATGCCTTGATGCAGAGACAGCTTGTCCTCTACTGGCTGAAAAGCAGCAAGCTCAGCTCCTGACCTGGGAGCTGTAGCAGATCATTTTGTTAGAGGCGTCCAGCTCCCCACCATCTCCCCTTCTCCTCTCTGTTCTGTGCTTAATCAGTTATTTGAATCAGCACTAAATCATGGGACAGTGGGACACAACCAGTTAAGTCTGCATTCCACTCTACTTCCTAGAAGCTTTGCCGGCTTAGTACTTGATTTCAGAAAGTTGTTATAAAAGTATCACCATAAAAGGGATGCAGTAGTTCAACAAAGAACAAAGAATATGCAGTAATTTCCTTGGAGCAAGTTTTTATATTGGAGCTGTCAAAATTCATTGGCATGAATGGAATGATGGTGGTTCAGGTCTGAACTAGATGAGAATAGTAATAGTAGCAGCAAACTAAATTACATCTTTTTTTTTTATCCCCCAATGTGTATATTCTAAAGGAAAGGGGTAAGAAAAAGTGCAAACACTCTGAAACAGTCTTCAGGATGGCTGAGTTTAGAGTATTTAGATGTTTTTCATCTCTTCCCAGCATGTATTATAATAAACAAATCCAGAATTAATATTAGTTCAGAGAAAACAAATACCCGACTTAATCTTCCTATTGTTCCATGACTCTGTTTTCTATTTTATGCTTGTCTTCTGTGCATGTTTTGTGCTGTTTGTATGCTAGAGACTTCTAGTCTTTAGAAAGAAACATAGCTTTAACATTCAGGAAAAGGAAAGATTATAAAAAAAAAAATAAATAAAATAAATGACACCCAGGAGATTCATTCCTATACCAAGAGTCCTTGTTGATTCCAGGCACGCCAGGCCCCTTTCAGAGCTGCAAGGGCTGTCACTCACTCTTTGCTGCAGCTTGGCATTTAAAAGCTTCTAGCTTGCCTCTTGACATCTCCCACTCTGTTTGACTTGTTCAGCTTTATTTCCTTCACCATAATATACGGCCCTGAGGAACTCATTCTTTTCCTACCTATATTCAAGTTAGGCCACTTAAGCTCTGTTTTTATGTGAAACTTGCTGCATTTTTTTTTCTCTGTTATGAAGTGTTTTCACATATGAGGATTTTAACATTTAAATGATACTTCCTGGAACGTGTCCAGAGAAGGGCAACAAAGCTGGTGAGGGGTTTGGAGCACAAGCCCTATGAGGAGGCTGAGGGAGCTGGGGTTGCTTAGCCTGGAGAAGAGGAGGCTCAGGAGAGACCTTATTGCTCTCTACAACTACCTGAAGGGAGGTTGTAGACAGATGGGGGCTGGTGTCTTCTCCCAGGCAACCAGCACCAGAACAAGAGGAGACAGTCTCAAGCTGTGCCAGAGGAGGTTTAGGCTGGATGTTAGGAAGAAATTCTTCATAGAGAGAGTGACTGGCCATTGGAATGTGCTGCTCAGGGAGGTGGTGGAGTTGCCATCACTGGAGGTGTTTAGGAGGAGACTTGATGGGGTTCTTGGTACCATGGTTTAGTCAATTAGATGGTGTTGGATGCTGGGTTGGACATGATGATCTCGAAGACCTCTTCCAACCTGTTCTGTTCTGTTCTGTTCTATTCTATTCTATTCTATTCTATTCTATTCTATTCTATTCTATTCTATTCTATTCTATTCTATCCTATTCTATCCTATCCTATTCTATCCTATTCTATGTTTTGAAACATATTTCTAAAATCAGTAGGATTCTTTCCATTTTCCCTGCAATGCCATATTGAAGGGGAAGTATTCTACAACATTCTTCAGAATATGCTAATGAAGAAGAGTCCTGTAAAATATCCATTTTCCAAATTACCAGGCAGAAGCATCCTGTATGGAATAGTTTGTTTACTTTTACATTTTAAATTAAAACGTACTTGGAGCTTGCTCAAAACTGCCTGAAGTTGAAGAGTCTCTGCCCAGCAATAACTTAATTAAGAAAAGAAATTAACAGTAGGAAAATATGGGAGATGCAAAGAAGGAAGATGTTTAGTCCTTTTGGGAAAAAAAAAAAAAGACAAACTAAGTACAGAACAGAAAAGAAAATAAATACAGTGTGTGTTGTTGTTTGAATTCTTTGATGAACATTTCTGACTTTTGATGCAAGGACTGACTTGCATAAAAAGCTCTCTAGATTTCTGCTGGTGGTGGCTTGTCTTTTTCCTTTGGATCTTAATGCTTTTGGTTATAGTTTGGAGAAGCGTCTACACCTGTCTGGCAAAGGCCCTGCAAATATTGCAGTAGTTACAGTGGGCTTCAAACAAGAAGGGCAGCAGAAGGTTGTATTAACAGTATGAGTTGAGCAGATCAAGATATAAAGGTAGGTAGACAGGGTCTTCTGTTAACTTCTTAGAGCGAGAACTGATTAGATCCCTCCCACCAACCAAGACAGGAAAGCATAGGATTGGATACCAAGGAACCTCGTGGGTCCTCATGGGCAGGAAAATTGAATATGTAATTTAGAAGCTCAGTGGCCTACATATCTTCAGTACTGAATGTAGACACTTTTCCAGAGGACAGGTCAAAGCAGAAACTTAAGTTTTCTTTTTCTTTCTGTTTCATATGTAAGGAATCCAGAAAGGCTCTCAGAACTTAAAGTTAGGTAGGATGGAGAGTTCATCTGATCTCATCATAGGACGTTGCTTTTCTGAGCCATCTATGTGAATTTTGATGCCTTTATATTCTTGTGAACATAGAGGGAATCATCAGGTTGGTGAACACTGACTGCAGTTATCAAGTTGCATATACGTGTATGATCTTACCAGGACTTACTAGGTCATAGAGAATAAAAGTGGATTACTAGACTTACAATTTGGAAATAAATTCTAGATACCTGACAGCAGAATTGAGCTCTGTAGCTGCAGAGCCTGCTGTAAGCTGTATGGACTAGACTTGGAATGGGTTGTCCAGAGAGGTGGTTGAGGCCCCATCCCTGGAGGTGTTTAAGACCAGGCTGGATGAGGCTCTGGCTGGCCTGATCTAGTGTGGGGTGTCCCTGCCCATGGCAGTGGGGTTGGAACTAGATGATCCTTGCGGTCCCTTCCAACCCTGACTATGACTTACACATCAGTGTGAAGTGAAATGAAGTAAGGCCATTTAAAGCTATTGGGCTGCTATCAGATTAGCATAGCTAGATACTGTATGAATTTATGCAGACTGTTACTTTTCCTATCTGAACAAAGAGGAACTGAAGTTTCTCCTTTGATCACCTAAGGAGAGATGGTTTCCCTGGAGGTCTCATTAGACTGGATTTTTTCAGCTTTAGTCACATATTTCTTTAGCAGCTCTTTTGCTGGCTGTAGAAATGTCAGTGATGATAGACAGAACAAATCAGAAGAGATTTCAGCTATATTGTGCCTACTTAATTAATCTTGGTTGGTGTTCTGGAACTGCATAGCTGCTAGTGTAATAATAAGCACAAAGGTTTTGTATAGGAAATACTCATCCACAAATATATCAGGATGTCTACTGCAATATAATTAAACTCTGAATAGGCTGTAAATAACATGGTAATTGAGCCACCATGAAAGTGAACAGGAACAAAATGAAACCATAAGCTAACGATTTTGTGCCATCAACTCTAAATTTTTGACATAATATAACTCCATAAAATAGAATATTATTTTAACCAGGGGACACCAGAGCCTGCAGAAATGCAGACATGTATGGTAGCTTAATGTGCTTGTATGGCACTAATGCCTAGAAGGCCCATCTGAGGCAGATGCTGTGCTCTGCTGGGCACTGTATCAACAAAATTTAAGACATGATCTTTGCAAAAGATGATGATCCCAGTTGTTTGAATATTTCATCAAGAATTTATATAATTATATCAAGACAACAGTCCTGTAACAGTTTGAAAGTTAATAATTGAAAAAGGAGGATCAGTAGGCACACTTTTGTTCAAATAGGCAACAGACTGCAAAGCTCATTCATTCATTCATAGATGCTGTGCCTGTCTGAATAAAATTTCTGACTTTCTGTAACTGGAGTAGTGGCTGGTAAGCTACCAAAAGCCTTTGCACACCAAATAAATCTTCCTTTTTCTGTTTATCTGCTATGAGAGTTCAAGCATGAAGTATATAGTTCAGGCATAGTTCTGTGCCACTTGAGTATTCACTCTGCAAGGCAGAGAAAGCCCAGTCATCCAATGTAGCTGTTAAGGATGATTTGCAGAAGTGTGACAAGGGAGCGTGACTGATTTGCCTTTTTTAATGAGCAAAAGTAAAATAATAAATATCTAGTTGTGTCATCTTTTACTGTTGGTGTTTTAAAGTCTAAAACATATTTTATGTTTTCTTCTTGCATTTCTTCATTAGATGGGAGGACGATGCGCTGCTTTAAATGTTCTTCAGAATGTTTTTAAGATCATAAATGTATATAGGAGCAAAAAAAAAGTAATTATATTCAAAGTTTTTGTACTTTGAACAAGGAAAGATGTGAAAATACATCAAAAGAAACTAATCTCAAGCAAAAGTATCAATATTCTTGTGATTTATCACTGCTTCTTTCTGGATCTACAGCCCAAACTGACTGTTGCTCTTGACCATTATCTTATAGCAGGAAGACCTGGGGTGCTTTCATGCGTACAGGTTATAAAGTGTATAGGTGCTGATCTGCAAGGACAAATGCTGATTGCTTGCTTACAAGGCTCTCACATGGTATCCCCAGGCTTAGGTAGTGCTGACATAGTGCTGTGAGCTGGAGCTTCTTACTGTGTCCATAGAAACGATTAGCAAGTAACGCTCAGGGATAAAAACAGAGGCTTTTCTTATTGGCCAGTAATTACCCAAAAGAGATAAATGTGTTTAATTTTGTGTCTGAAGCCTGTGACAATGACATCATATTAAACATAATTTCTCACATCAAATTAATGAAAATAAATGCCTTTAAAATGGGAAGAGCGAGCTGTGTGGTATAAATTACCTTTTAATTTTAATTGGGTAGGTCTATGTCCCAAATGAAGGGACTGCTTTTTCTTTGCTATCAGTACTATATGAAGATGACACCTTACAGGCTGCTTTTCAGTTGATTCCATTACACTGTGCTAGCTAGCCTCTTGTTTCTTGCTGATTGGCACCATTTGAAACTACAGTAATAGTGATTAGGGTCCAGATATTCAAAAGTGCTCAGCCGCTTTCTGGCTTTTATTGTTCCTCTGAGAGTGTTTGAAAATCTGTTCTCAGTATGTGATTCTGACAGCTTGCTTTCTGTACCTCCACTGGTACACTAGCAAAAGTGCTATTTTTAGTTCATTTTTTGGTCAAGATTAGAATGAACTTTGCTGGTAACACTAATGATGTTTGGGGAGGGGTGGGGAGAGGGAAGGAATCTGCCCTCTGCTTCAGAGATGTTGCTGGTGTAATGTTGCCTTGCTTTGAGAGAGAAGACAGACGTTCAGGTTATATTTGCACTGTAAAGCACTGAGAATATTTGTCAGAAGCAATCTTTTTTACTGAGTTAAAGGAAAGAACGGTTTAGAGAATGGCAGGTAGGTAAACGGAAGACTGAGTAAGTATCTCCAGCTGAAAGTGAGTATTAGCTGAGAGTCTAGTGCTGTGAAAGACTAGAAAAATGCAACACTCAGAGCATCAGAAGATAACACTTTAATTCAGTGAGGAACTTTTCACAAGTACTTGTAGTGATAGGATGAGAGGGAATGGCTTTAAGCTTGAGGAGGGTAAATTTAGACTGGATATTAGGAAGAAATTCTTTACAGTGAGGGTGGTGAGACACTGGAACAGGTTGCCCAGGGAGGTTCTGGATGCCCCCTCCCTGGAGGTGTTCAAGGCCAGGTTGGATGAGGCCTTGAGCAACCTGGGCTAGTGGAAGGTGTCCCTGCCCATGGCAGGGAGATTAGAACTGGATGATCATTAACATCCCTTCCAACCCACACCATTCTATGAATCTATGAGCCTATGAAACTGTCATGATAGTTGTGACTAACAGGACAAAATGCTTGATTTTGTGACCAGACCTTTGCATGACCATGATTTTAATCTGTCATTATCAAAAGTCAGACATGTGAACAGTCCTTAGAAAATATTTGTCTGTTGCAGTTAAAATCTGCTGTAATGAACTCTAGGAACTTGTAACACTGGTCATCCTTCCTACCTGACAGTGAGGTATTCTAAGATTCTCTTTCTATTTGATACTATTGAAAGGGTTTTGTTTAATAGGAAAAGGAATGTTTTTTTAACTCATGCTCTGAGGCATTTCCTCCCAGTGATTTCAGCTGTCACAACCTGGCTGATATTGGATTATCATCAGTTTTCTCCAGTGTACTTGTCTCTGTGTATTTTTGTGAAGAATAAAACGCTCTTAAGGGTAAGCCAACTACAAAATGTCACTGCATTTATAGTTTAGAGAAATGTTCTCAAGACAACTGAGGAATGGGAGATTAAAAATGTAATGCATTCTTTTAAAGATTATTATGAGAAACCTGAGTGTTTAGCCAGTGGATGGGAGAGTGCAGTTTTCTATTTTTCATACAGGTGATTCAATTCCACAAGGACTCCCTTAGTGCCAGATGGTGTTACTGTGATTTTAGAGCATCTGAGGAACTCGTGCTGTTGGTTTAGAGTCAGTCACTGTTTCAGTGGTGACTTTCAGCCTTTAAGTCATCCCTCACTTCATAGGCTTACTAATTCAGAGCAATTTTGAGGGCGCCTTTTTCATTGTGGCCGCTCAGCTGGTCAGGGAAATGTTCTCCCTTCAGTCATATCTCACTTTCTCAGAAACACAGAAATTTAGATTAAGACTGTTTCCTTTTTCTTCTTTTGGAACTCAAGGTGAAAACTTTCTTTGATTTATAGGAGGGACTGTTTACATGGTCTTGAAGCAGGTGGATGGAAGACACATGAGTTGCTAGATGCTTTTGTCAACCTATTTGATTCCTTTTAATCTCAGCTAGTTCTCCTCTGAAAAGCAGGATAGGGATCAGGCATATATCCTTCTTCATTAGGTATTAAATTGCCACAAATGTTCCCAGTTCTCAGAGGTTTACCCTGTGTGTTCAAGAAGGTGTCTTTTATGTTAGAAAAATCACATGCATAGAAAATGGCTCAAAGGCAGAGTGTAGGTGAGTCTGGGTGACTGCTCAGCAAATGGGAGAAGCTGCTGAACAGTTCTCAGGAAACATTCAGGCTGAAAATTATCAGCAAATAGCATCTCAGCCATGGAGGCAGACAAAGAAAGGGTCAAGCCTCAAATACTGAAATTCCATAAGGACATAAAGCATGCATCATTTTTCCTACTCTATCAAGACTTCTTTCTTACTTATTTGCATTTAATGGCTACAGCCTTAGAAATATTACGGCACAAAAACTAAGACACCTTCAGTCCCATGACAATTAAATATTCATTAACAAATCTGTGTCTTATCCTAATTCACTGTTGCCATGCATGAGCAGCAGGTGAATGTATCATCTGGCTTGTTAAGATAATGTTTAAAAGAAATGTCACATCTACTTTTAAAGTAATTTTTCTCATTAGGTTATGAGTATAAATGAAGCATTATGCTTGGCTGCAACACTGTGTGGAGAAGCAGTGGAAGATGTTGAGTGAATTTGCAAGCCAATGATGCAAGAACAAATTAGTAAGATGTAGGTATAGGTGCAGTTCACTGCCAGTCAGTTGCATCAGTCACAGCTTGCCGATTGTGTTTAAAAATAACTCTTTTAACTTAATTCCTATGCTGCAGCTGCTGGGAAATGGTACAGGAAGCACAGAATCTGCAATCCTTCTCTTTAAATAGGAAGCTGATATTTTAATATTGGTTCTTACTATGCTCAGGTTATTGTTGTTATTGCTATGCATGAATAAATGAACAATTCCTGATTGGTTTTAAATCACATTAGTCTGACAGCTTTGATCATTGGAGGGCTGCAAATTAATGATTTACAAGCAGTTCATTTATTCCTTCTGTGAAGATGTGAAATCTACTGTTTCCTAGGTGGCAATCTATTAGGTGTTGGCCAAGATTAATATAAAAAAATGAACTGTGTGAATGAACTAAAGGAATGAATTAGTATCTGGTGCGATTATACGAACACTTAACAAATCAAAGAAGAGTTGGCATTGCAAGGTGCTTGTACACAAATTCTTCCAGAAAGGAAATGGTAAACAGGTCTGAAGCAATGAGGAACTTTTCTTGCAGGGACAGAAGGCCACAACGGCAGTGGCACAGAGTACATTGCTGTAATGCAGAGAAATTGCCATCGCTTCCTTCCAGTGGGTAAAATTGATCTGGGTAAGACTGATCACTTGCACTGAGGGCTTTCAGTCACAGAAGTCTTAAAATGTGGCTAGTCATTGTGGGATGTTGCTGCAGATTTGGTTGGTGAACATTAGACTCCAGCTACTTTAGTACCAGTGAAAGGCTGCTCGTCAAACACTATTAAAAACACGAGCAGCAACTCCTCTGAGGATAGGAGTACAAGTAAAGTCCTTGTCAGGAAGATTGTTAATATAAGTTCTGTTATAGTGGGCCAGATCAAGAACAGTTGCCCTACAGAGGGGATAAGCAGCTGTAGCCACATGCAAGGAAGTTTTAAAAACGGTATGTTCAGCAAATCATAACCGAAAGAGCTGGACTATGCAGCAGCCAGACTTGGTAACAGAAGTTTTTGTCCTTTTATGTCATTCAGATCTCCTCCTACCAGATGGTAACAGCTTTGTTAAATCTTGGAAACCAGAAGAAAGGAGGAAAAAACATTATAAGAGGAAATTTTTCTGTGCTCTATATGCTAGACTCCATCAGACATGCAAATAAAGTCCCTAAGGTCCTTACAACCATCAGACTGACAATCCATGAATCTTGCCCTTACAGTGTTGTGATGCTAAAATTGATGCAGACCATGAAGACCAGTGCTTCATCCTTTTGCTTATATCTAGAGTTTTGGCATAATGAGATGTCTGAATCTCTGTTTTTGCCATGGAGACATAGCAATTGCCCTTAGTTCATGTTGTATTATGGTCATGTATATATAAGGAAATCATTGACTCTAAGGTAGCATTGTAGATTCCAATAGAAGCAATATACAGCAGCAGCATAAAATATGATGGCACCAAGATCATTTATATTTCTCAGTTTGCAAGCTGCCTCAGTGCTTAAAGGATATATGGCAGAGGCACTGAAATGAATAGGAAAGAGAAAGATTTGCAAAATGAGGCAAACACGGAATGAGAGCAGAGTGAAATAGTCTTTAAAATAAATATTAATCCATGCAAATTTGTGTGCCAAAAGACAGTTAAAAAAACCCCAAAACGACCAACAAACCCAAACCTCATGTGTTCCTTGCTCTGCATAGCTTATTATTTGAAAAATGCAAGCAGACACTGGCATATGAGAAATTGAATTCTGCGAATATTGACTTGGCTTAATTTCCTTGTGTCATATCTGTAATTGAAATGGGGAAGATGAACTTCGCATGCTGATTCCCCAAAGGGCCCAGAACAAATTCAATTACCGAGTTTCAAACTTATACAGTAATGTAAGCTTTTAGCACTGTGTTTAGAATAGAATAGAATAGAATATACCAGGTTTGGAAGAGACCTTCAAGATCATCGCGTCCAACCCATCAACCAATCCAACCCACCTAAACAACTAACCCATGGCACCAAGCACCCCATCAAGTCTCCTCCTGGAAACCTCCAGTGACGGCGACTCCACCACCTCCCCAGGCAGCCCATTCCAATGGGCAATCACTCTCTCTGTATAGAACTTTTCTAACATCCAACCTAAACCTCCCCTGGTGCAGCCTGAGACTGTGTCCTCTTGTTCTGGTGCTGGCTGCCTGGGAGAAGAGACCATCATCCACCTGTCTACAACCTCCCTTCAGGTAGCTGTAGAGAGTAATAAGGTCACCCCTAAGCCTCCTCTTCTCCCGGCTAAGCAATCCCAGCTCCCTCAGTCTTTCCTCATAGGGCTTGTGTTCCAAACCCCTCACCTACTTTGTTGCCCTTCTCTGGACTCGTTCCAGCAAGTCAACATCCTTCCTAAACTGAGGGGCCCAGAACTGAGCACTGTTCACATGGTGTTGGTTGCTTAATTATCTTTCTAGTCTAATACAGGTATAGTGAAAGTAAAGTAGAACTCTGCTGGAAATAATGGTCAGTATTTTTCCCTTATTTTTTTTAAAAGAATTTCTTTCTGGATAAAATATATTAACATCAGTACCTGAAACTTGACAAGACAATTAAAAAATTAGTTTTCAAAGATACCAGATTTGGTTTTAAATTTTGGAAACTCGTGACAGGAACTTATCATCCTAAGGCATAAGGTTCTTTAAACTTTAGATTTAATTATTATTTATGCAAGGAAGATATTTAACAATTTCACTTTATTTTCTTTGTTCCAAGAACAAAGTTTTACAGCTTTTTTTATAACCTGTATTGCTTGAATTGCCAGTAAGTGTTGCTGCTAAGATATGAAACGATGAACAGCCTCTCTTAATGTGCTGATGAATCTTCAGTATCTTTGCATTCTTTACTACATGTTACCACTTAGGATAATAACTTGTTCTAAAACCAAAATATAATTACTTGTATCATGGGATTGTGGCAGAAGGTGAGGTGGTGGTATGAAAAGTATACTGAATGGAAATATATCAGAAATAAATGCAGAAGTGCAGAATAATCTAACTTCCTAGTTCCAGATGGTAGAATATGGAGGTAACTCTTTATGTCTGGGAACTTGGATTCACAAACACAAATTAACTTTCATCTCCATGCTGCTTGCTGTCTTCTCAGTAAGGAACAGCTCCGTGTGAGTAGGTGCCCTTCTGTTCCCACATTGCAGAGCTGCCCCCTGATGCCCCAGGGCCACTGGGAGCAGCAAGAGCCTAGGTGATACAAAGGCGTCAAGTGGGGATGGAAGGTGCCAAGATGCAGGCAGCAGATGGCATCAATGCATGTGACCTTGCTGCTAGTCTTTAACTAGAAGGGGAGGAATAAGAACACTAGAAATTCGTTTTAGTATGCTATGAAGATATACCTAAACAGACTATTCTGTCTATATTTGTAAGATTGTACACATTGTGCAGCACATCAACGATCCACTCCTGTCACCTGTCGTAGTACAATGTCTGGGCAATTTAGGTGCATTGTCTGGGGACTTAGAACGACTAAATTGAATACTGGAAGATCTGGAAGGGCATACATTCTTTAAATACTCTGAAATGTTGTCATTTTGTCAACTTGTTTGTCACAAGTTCATATGCAGTCAGCACCTATGGAGAAGATGGGAATTGAACTCCGTCGCACAATTTAACACAATTTGCCTGAAAGCAATGTGACTTCCCAAAGCCCTGCAACAGGCAAGGTGTACTTATTTTATTGATGTCCTACTGATGTAGCTCATTTTTAAACAGAGGCTTTAAGCAATTTCTAAGCAATGATAATATGAAAATTTCTTAGTGAAATAGAAATGTTTTTATATGAGGTGACTGGGGTTTTCAGGTGAAGTTCTGCAGAGGGGTTCCATTTCAGTGGAATTCTCTGTTCTTGTAATAATTTAGTTTCATTGTTTTCTATAAGCTTCCTGGAAGCACCTGACAAAATCTGTATTTTCAGATCTTGTGAGGTCTATATTTTCCTTGATGAGCCATCTTTGCATCTAAAGTACATATTCTATGACATAAATAAATTTCTTTTATAACTGAAATCTCCCTGTGTACGATGGGAAATGTGCTGTAATCAGTGTCTAGTCTCGACTGAAAGAGTGCTAAAGATACCAAAAGCACAGTTCCCATAGATTCATAACCCAAAACTTCCTGATCATATTTAGAAAAACAATCAAAAGCAAATGGGTTTGAATGAAATGTAAAGATTTTGGTGCTTTAGAAGAAATTGTATCTCTTTGTTCTTCCATTCCCACATGTAATGGGGAGATGCTGCAGAACATGTCATACGTGTTATTTTTTTTGTGAGCTTGCCTGAATAAGTCTTTATTGGAATTTCTTACATGTGTAAAACAAAAGCCCTTCTCTTTTATGTTCAGAATATCATTTACTACCATCTTCTGCATGTGTCATGTTGCAGAGCTGACAACCAGTATTGACAGAACAGAGGTAGTGTGTACGTATATCAAGAGTTCTTCACTTTGCATCAGCTGGAGTACTTACTTGATCTGAAATGTGGCAAATTACAGGGGATTTAAGTTTCTAGTTCTGTCCAGTCTTCCCTCTCCTGTGCAAGTTGGCAAAATAAGTTACAGTATCAGAGTTAATCAGATTTCATGAAGGCTTTCTGTGCTTAAATCTCCCTCAAAATCATTTCCTCTCCTAAGACTGGATAAGAGCATATCAACCCATTTTGAGATATTTTTTTTTGGTGGTATATCAAAACAAAGATAGTGAGATTAATTTGTTTAAAGTTTACAGGGTATTGACTTTTTTATACTAGTACGGCATTAATTGTTATCTTTAAATACTTATCGTAATCACTTCTTGCCTAATAATCCCTGATTGCACTTGACTTTTAAGTTTGCCCTTCCTGATTAGAAAGCCAGCTTCATCAAGTCAAAAATAGGTGCCAGGAACAAAATTTGCATAAAGTTAATTTATTTAGGGAAAGGGAAAAGTTGTGGGGTGGTGGTGTGTGGAAGAGAGAAGCACACCTGAGATTCCTTAGTGATTGCTTGCAAAAAGAGCTATATTTATCTGATGCCTAATACGTTTCAGGTATAGGCAGTAGGGAGCAAAATTATCTGGCTTGGGCTATCTGAGTTTATATGGTTGAAAAATGTAAATCTACTTTTCTAGTTGTTTCTACAGTATATTTCTGTAATGTGTTCCAGAAATACATACATATAACTCCAAAAGAAGTTTAACAGTGAACTAGAATGCAGTCAATGCATTTTCAAGAAATAGATGATAAGGGGCAAACTGCTAACTGTGAGGAGTCTTTAAGAAATTAGTTTAAACACCTGAACCCTCTACCATTGTGTATTTTTACTTGGACAGGCAAAACCTGTTTTGAAAAATATTTCCCTTTGCAATTAGCATGCTAAGAGACACACTTAGGTCATTTGTGTTTGTTCCAGTTTGAAGGCAGATCCTCTCTTGCCTCCCACCGGGGCAGAAAAATGAGACTCACACAAATGGATTGCAGAAGTGATGGAAAGTTTAAACGGAAAAACAGTGAATGGTTTGCAGAAGCTACAAGCACAGTGACAAAAGAGATCCCAAAGCATACCCAGAAACCTCTCAGCACTCCCCTTCTCCCTACCAGAGGCTACACCCAAACCCCCTAGGGCTTGTTCTCCCCCCCTCCACTGTTAGGCTAATCTCAGATGGCTAGATCTGAGATTGCCCTTCCCCCTTCTCCTCTTGGCATTAGGCCTAGCCAGGCCTAAGAGGTCTTGAGATAACTCCCCTTCCATTACCAGGTAGGGAGCATCTCCCACAGTAGCAGCGAGGAAAGACAGAGAAAGTGTAAGACCTTGCAGATGGATTTATAGGGAGCAGGACATTATGGGAACGAAATACGCTGTTTCCTGTGTCTGCCCACTGGGCTGGACACCTGGGGCACCAGAGGTGCACCCTGTATGGCAGCAGCAGGGGCCACCCAGCCCAAACTGCCACAGTGCTTCAAAAAGTTGTCATCTTTGATGATAAACAATGCTTAGGGTTGTTTGGGTTTTTTTTTTTTTTTTGAGACTATTTAAACTTCAGGATGGACTGTAGCAACATTTTCATTTCCCTGTATTTCTTCCTCTCCTATTCCAAGAATGAAGAAACCAAAATGTTTTCTAAGCAGACAAAACATTATTTGTGCTGCTTGATATTATTTTATTTTTGTCTGGAAATTAAGAGAGTGCAGACTGCCTTAAAATGCAGACTAAAAGACAGGAAAAATAAATGCCTTCCTGCAGCTTCCTCTTGAAAATACAGTAGATAAAAGAAACAAAACAGAGACATCTACAGAAATCTTCATTTGTGGTTGCAGTATAAGGATTCCCAAAGATAGTTCAAAACTGGCTATATTAAAATCTCGTTCTTTTGGAAATCAGAATCGTTTGACAAAAAGATGACAAATGAAAGCATGTGTCTTAAAGTGTGAAAATTTGCTTTAATGGCTGTTGCTACTGATGAAAGAATCTGTGTTAAGAATTGCCTCTGTTTTGGCAAGGCTTTGTAAGTAATATGAGCAGCAAAAGATACTTAAATGCTTGTGATGAAATAGATCACAAGGAAAGGCTGAGAAGAGATGGTGATATCTGTCCGGGTGCTGGGAGAGGTTTGTCAGTAACCTATTCAGGTGGGAGATTGAAATAAATGTTTCACATGAATTCCGTTGGATGTAAGCAAGAAAAGAAAGGAGCAAAGGTCTGAAGGGAGATTTGGGTGAAAGCAAATAAATGCTTTCATGCAGATTTAAGCAGAGTGCTGAAGAAACTGTATTGCCTCTGATGTATACTTCTGGAATGTTAAATTATTTTGCTGCAAGGCTGTGGAAGAGCAGTGTATGAATAAAAATATTGCGTGGCTGAAGCAGGTGAATGAATTTTGTTGTAGAGCTAAACATAATATCAAAGGGAGAGGCAATAGGAGTGCCTTAAGGTGTATATAAAAAACATGGTTGTATTGCATTAGCCAATTCACGTGGGGAATGTGGGTTTTCGTTGTGCATCTTTAAAAGTCAAAAGAAATATTATTATCCCCATTTCTTAATAACAGTAGGGTAATTATTTCAATACTAACTCAAAGCAGTCTTTATGGATGTCTGTTATGGCAGTCCTTTGGTCTTTTCCCAGGAGCTTGCAGTAGGTAGAAGTGGGATACCCCAGCTACATACCTAACAGTATGCTTATAAGTGTAGTCCTGTATTGTTCCATGTCTTTCTGTCTCAAAGAACTTTGATTAAATTTCCTAGGGAGTGTTACTGGGGAGGAAGAGGACATACAGTTGCCTGTAGTATTACTGTTCCAAGTGTCTGTATTGAGTGGGATGTTTCATTCAAAGCACACTGCAGATATATTAATAGAATAGTTTGTATAGCCTTCTATAGCAATGCTTTTATTTTTATCTTTTGCTCAGCCTATACACCTCTGAGAAAAAGAATTAGAAGTGGAAATGCAGCTTCTGTCTGATGCAAATATTCACTTGCAGTCTCTCTAATAGAGAAATGGAAATAGGCAATGTATATCAATCAGTAAATCTGACACCAGGATAATTCCTAAAACTTTCTGGGTAGTTGAGAAGCTGCTTTTCAGCTGTCATTCAGTGAAGGTTCCTCACTGTTTCAAAACTAGTATTTTTGTAGGCACATCTACTAGAAAAAAAGGTAAGAAGAAGAAAGGAACACATGAAAATTAAGAAAAATCACACTAGTAAAATAATACCAGCAAGAGCCCTGTAGAGTTTGGAGCCCCGTAGCCTCTCTTGGTTGGCATAGTTTAGGAATCAGAGGCTGAATGGGTGTTCAAGGTAGCAATCTATCATCTGTTGCTCCTTCTTGGCTGTCAATTCTGTTATGCCTCTTAATTTATAAATAAGGAGGGCCAGATGGCAATCTCATATTGTTATTGCTCTTTTGTTCTCTACTTAGTATTTTAGCTTCTTATAGAAATGGAAAACTTGGCTGTGCTTCTGTTCTTGTCCTCAGGAACTGTTCTTTTTAATTTGAAAGTGCAGTTGGTACCAGTGTATTTAATTCTAAGTTTTGATGACTTCTGGCTGCAACATCATGTTTCAGAATGCATTAAACCTTGCTAGCATTGATGCATATCACACAGCAGATGTTTTCTGTGATGCTGTTCTCAATATATAGACCAATAGAACTTAAGTTATAAAGGGAGTGAATCAGAAAGGACTTCCTTCTCTCTTTTCCCTTCTGCCACATCTCTTTTTCAGAGATGCTTGCCATGCTGGAAATGTGTATAGAAGGGCTTGATTAACCCTAAGGAAATAACAGAATCAGCCAAGTTGGAAAAGACCTTTGAGATCATCAAGTCCAATCTATCACCCAACACCATCTAATCAACTAAACCATGGCACTAAGTTCCTCATCCAGTCTTATTTTAAGTACTTCCAGGGACAGCGACTCCACCACCTCCCTGGGCAACACATTCCAATGGGCAATCACTCTTGTGAAGAATTTCCTCCTAACATCCAGCCTAAACGTCCCCTGGTGCAGCTTGAGACTGTGTCCTCTCATTCTGTCACTGATTGCCTGGGAGAAGAGACCAATCCACACCTGGCTACAACTTCCCTTCAGGTAATTGTAGATAGCAATAAGGTTTCCCCTGAGCCTCACTTCTCCAGGCTAAACAACTCCAGTTTCCTCAGCTGCTCCTCATAGGGAGTAACTGAGTAATGAATGCATGTGTTCACAAACTGATACTCTTACCCAAGTAAGCCACAGTACATTATGCTGTGTCATGAAAAGAACTGTAAGTGAAGTGCTCATGATGTAAAGTGTTGGACCATTAAAAGCATTGAATTTCCATTTGCACTCACTGCTTGCAGGTAATTTGATGGCATTTTATGTAAATCTTCAAGAAAGAAAATCTTATATTGGCCATATCGAATGAGCAGGCTTAACAACCCTGTGCAGGAACAGAAAAAGGCACTTGGAAGTGTTCCACAGCACCTCTGTGGGCTCCCCTCAGAAAGTATAGGTTCTGTCAGGTTAGGGAATGTTTTCCTCTGTCAGCTTTTACTAGCAAATTATGGGCAGGTAAAGAGCATGTTCAGAATTGTCAAGGTGAGTCCCTGAGCTAAACAATGTTGCTTGGACACCTGAGGGATGCCCATATTCATCAACCCTCAACTCTAATGTTGATTTTTAACTTCATCATAGCTATTCTATGAGACAGAGAATTTAATGAGGATTTTGGTGTTTGACTTTTCCTAGAGCATATGATCCTTAGAAACCATCCAGCTAAAATGGGCATATTGTCATAATCCATTATAGCCATTTCTTTGAAGAAATAATCCAAATTCATAATGTAACTTACTAGCATTTCAAATGGTAGTATTTTTTTTCCTTGATGCAGAAAAGGTGGCATATTTAGCAGCTTCTTAAGTTATTTTAAAATTGCTACCTATTACAGGTCACCATATAGATATGGAAAAGTACTGTTGTGCCTTTGAAAGTTCAGGGTTTAGGATATTCTTTACGAATAGCTGTACTGCTGGTTTATATTCCAGAGACTGGCAGTGTTTGGACACAACACAGTGATTACTTGCTAGTTGGGAAAAGAAGCCTTTCCAGAATGGTGACCAACAAGTTAGTCTATATATTAGAAGAAAAGAGAAGGCTCCAAGGAGACCTTATTGTGGCCTTGCAGTGTCTTAAGGGGGCCTACCAGAAAGCTACTGAGGGACTTTTTAGGATGTCAGGTAGTGATAGGACTAGGGGGAATGGAGAATAACTAGAAGTGGGTAGATTCAGATTGGATGTTAGGAAAAAAGTTCTTCACCATGAGGGTGGTGAGACACTGAAACAGGTTGCCCAGGGAGGTGGTGGAAGCCTCATCCCTGGAGGTTTCTAAGGCCAGGCTGGATGGGGCTCTGAGCAACCTGATCTAGTGTGAGGGGTCCCTGCCCATGGCAGGGGGGCTAGAACTAGATGATCTTTGAGGTCCCCTCCAATCCTGACAACTGTGTGATTCTGTGATAAATGGAAAAGCTTCATTTCCCAGCAAATCAAATACTTGGGCAGAAGCTGCTTTTGATTTATATTGCTTAAATTTTGCATTTTTCAATTACATTCATACAATGTGAAGCAGACCATTAAATCTTACTTTCTAGAGAAAAAATTCTACTTCTAATAAAATAATCAAAACTATATCTAGAATTTTATTGTTTCACTATCTCAGTTCTATTCTAGTGCACTGAGTAAACAGAGGCAAAGATCAGTCCTGTGGTCATTGCCCTTTGTCTGTATAAGAGATTCTAATTTCTGCAGTTAATGTTTTCTAAAACAGCAGTAGCAAAAGATTTTGCTGGGCTTACAGTGAGGCTTGAAATGTCCCTATGCAATAGATTTGCCATTTCTCACAACTGTAATTAAAAAACATCACCAAATCCCTAAAAGATTATTTCTGACCATGTGTTTGTTTCTTATTTTGGGATTTTCTTTGAGTTAAAGGTTTTTTTCCCCCCCTCCATTCTTGTATCATAACATTGAATAAAATTGTAAACCATCTAAAAATCACATTCCTCATTAAAACTAAATTCTTTTCATACTGAAAAGAAGTACAAGTTTACATGGCTCCTCAGCAACAGTCAATTACTGGGAAAAGTTAGCTTTCTTTGTAACTGGACATTGTCCAAAGTCTGTGTCCTTCAGCTGCTATTTTAAATGCCTCAGCTGATTTTGTAGCCATCTACACTGCCAACAAACACTTCGTAATTTTCAATGGCTAAGTCCCTCATAATCCTTCCTGTGTCATCTTAAATTATTTGAACTGCTGCTTAGCATTGTGTCATCAGCAATTTTGTACCTCTTTTCATTGATTCTATCAGCTAAATTGTTTCTATAGAGAGCATCAGGACATAAAATAGACTAGAAATACAAACCGGCTGAAGAGTGTTATCTCAGTGCTGATCCCTGAAGAGTTACGCACAGGTTTCATAATGCCTTTGGCATAGATTAACTGCAAATCTTTAGAGTCTTTCCCAGCAAACGTTTTGAAGGACAGAAGCAACTCAAGTGCCCCTCAGAAATTGATCATTATGATATGCCAGTGATATGACAATAAAGTCACTGTTGCATCATGCCTGCAATATGCAGCAAGGTGACTTCTGTCACCTCTAGGTTAATATATCTGAGCACCTTCTCTAGCGTGAACAATATTGTTAAATGCTATCGGTTTGCTATCTGAAATTTCCTTGTGAATTGATCCGGCATTTTTCCCAAGAACAGGGAATATTTTAAGTAATTACAAAAATTTAACTGCCCTGTTGTTCAGTAATGTGAAATCCAAATAGCTGTGGTATTTTGTAAATTTAAGTTGTATCGGAGGGTTCCCTCTCCTGTGGCTTCATAATTTTGGGGAGAAGAATAGCTAATGCAGAGTGCAGTATGGAGCACAAAAAGGTAAATGTGAGTTTTATATTGGAGAATATTGATACTTAGAAAAACTCTCCCAAGATGGAAATAAAGAGTCTTGATTGAGAAGTTGTTCAGAGAATGGACATTTGCAAAATACTCTCCTGTGGAGAAGCCCAAGGAAACTTCCATTGCATGCTCTAGGGCTGCTGGGGTTGCAGCAGTGAGCCTGATGGACTGCCAGAGGGGCACATCTCACCAGCTCCTTTTTAGGCAAGCTGTCATATGGCACAATTTACAGATGTTATTGTTTCTAAATGCTGTTATGGACTCTCCAACCATCTCAAGGAGGAGACCCAAAGTGTTCTTGTGGAACATGATCTGCTTTACCTTTCTTTAAAGAATGGTGACATTGCAGATGAATTGGAGGTATAAAAATGGTCCAAGGGCATTGGATAATCTAGAATAGATTCTAGCTATTCATATTTCAGCTATTTCCCCCCCCCAAGATGTACTGAGTGTTTGCTGTATTTGAACACTTCTCATCAGATGTCCTTTGAAATGCCTGTGGTTAGCTGCAGGGTATTAATCTTGAAATAATTTACACCACTTCCTCCACCTCTTCTAATTTTACCTAGTCAGGACAAGAAGATTTTACAAAATGTATTGAGAGATCTGAGCAATGGGGAACTTTATTTCCAAGGATCAGAGCTACTGAGATGACAATATATAAAATGACAACTTCATTAGAGAATGAATTGAAGTACTATTACATTTCTGAGGCTTTCATTGAATTTGGAATTTTCTAATATAGTGTAAAATGGGGTCTGCAGTCTCTGAACTTATTGAGTGTGTCAAATAGCACAACAAAATGGAAAAATGTCTATCTGGAAAAATAATGTATTTGAGCTCAGTGATGCTGAGATCCAGTTTGAGTTTATGTTTGGTGTTTATAGGCAAGTATGGCTTAAAATAGTGTTAACTTGTGTGCTTTTGTTTATTACAGGAATTAAATACCAAACAAAATGCAAAGCAGAAATCTTTCCCCTTGCCTTCTTAAAACAAATAAGCCATTTTCTGCTGTTGAGCTGTTGACTCCAATAGACAAATGCAACACTAAATCTGGGAAATATCAGAGTTTCCAAGAAACACCATAGTTAAGTATTTCATGGTTCATTTATCCCTTGACCTTTGGGTTGAAACAGTCAATAAGGAGGCAAATTACTGTCAATGATATCTGGCTGTTTTCCACTCTAAGTAAGCTCATTCATACTTCAGTTTTCCCTGAGTATACTTTATTGACTTTCTCAAGTAAACACCACTTAATTTAGACCAAGGGAAATAGCTTTTAGCTATAAACCAACCATACTAGTGTTAAGAATTAACTTCCCACTTCCTAAACTGGGAAAAAGAATGGGAGAAAAGATTAGATTGAATGCATGTTTAATCTTCTCAGTTATTAGATGCAGTTAAAATCTTCTGATAGTTTCAGATTGAGAGTTTATTTATTAATGGCACTTGGAGCTATGGTTTAGTTGTCATGAGGTGTTAGGTATTAAGTAATAGGTTGGACTTGATGATCTCTGAGGTCTTTTCCAACCTGGTTGATTCTGTGATATTGCAGCTAATGTTAGGTTTAGCTTTATGGTGTGTTTGTATTTTGTTTTAAATTTCATATGAAAACCTAAGGAGTTTTAAAACAGTTCTAGTGTATCCTGTGGGATAGGGACCTGAATTTTTTGAATCAGTAGCCAATGACAGACAAATTGTTTTAAATAATATCTATTCCAGCTTTCAGACAGAAGTGAAGTCTGGGTATTGTAACTTGTACTGCTCCATATCCTTGTTTCCAAACAGCTCTCACTTGCTGTAATACAGGTGTCTACCATGACTGAACTCTATTGAAGGAAGAAATGCAAGGGACAAATGTGCAAATTTCAGACTTCCTTTGAAGCTATTTCCAGAATTTCTTTGTTGCATTTCTACTTGCATCTACTTGCTAAACTCCAATTAAACTCAGTTTGAAGGTTTGTTTGGATTTTTTTAACTACTGCTTCAATAGACATCTCAGTTCTTCATCCTGCCACATCCAAATCTGATGCACTCTAAAACGTGTTGGGAAGATTCTCCAGGCACAACTCATGTGGGTAGCATGGTTTAATAACACTGTATCTAGAAAGCAAAACAGTTGTTGTTGAGTATAATGTGATGAGGACATTTTAAGTGTTTGGGGATCTTAGTTCTTATCTGTGCCATGAACTGGATGTGTGCTAGCTGGAGCTTGTGTTCGCTTGTTTTCCAATGTAGTTTTCTTCAAAAGAAATCTACTTTGTAGTCACTGAGAGTGTTCTTCAATGCACACAAAAGTATCCCAGGTTGTAATGACCAGGAGTTCTTGCTTTAGAAGCACATTCCCAAGCTAAACTAAAAGAGTAGTGCGATGCGGCAAGGTTGGTGGTTTTGCTCTGGTAAGATTAACCTTTCTGGGAACATTTTTGCTGTCTTTATTTTGCTTACACAACAATACAGATCTACCTCTGAAGATAATACTTCATGCTCTTGGTTCTAACGGGCTTCCCTCATTTTGTTCGACAAAATTCAGTTTGTTGCCTACAGCCCAATGTGTATCATCAGTCACAGGGTGGTAACCCAACCAGATATGCGCTACATGCTTTAGGCAGTCTTCTTTTTTTCCTGATGTATTCTGAATTTTTTTTCTCCTATGCCAGCTTAACTGAAGTAGATACTTTAAAAGCTGCTCCTTTAATTAGATCAGAGTTAGTTTTGACTGAGTTCACAAAAGTCAGTTGTGAGACTTTCAATTGATTTTGGTGAGACTTGGTCAGAATCTCAGACTCTTAAATGAGTCTCACCCATGGCTTCTCTCTCTTTGAGAAAAGCTATGTATTTGGTGTCTGCAACCTTATCTGTGTTCTGCTAACCTTGTTATGTATGTTCTTTTACCCATTAGTGTTATCTAATTCACTCTAATTAAACCAAAATATCAGTTAACATGCCTAGAGCTAGCAGAATGACCTGGTGGCAACTGGGTGCTTTTCCTGTATAGCACCTTTTTTTTTTCCTCTTGTTATGTCTTCCAGTAGTATTTTGTACTTTCATCACTAGACAATTGTCTGAAAAATAATTATTCTGGATTTCTTTTAATTTCAAAACCCACAGAAACAAAGTGTAATGCAGTGTACAAGCTATCTTTCCAGTCTATAAATGCTTTGATATTGCATTAAAGAATTTTTATTCTTAGATTAATGACGGCTCACACAGAATCCCAGCTCAAGTATTGTTGCTTGCTCCTGTTCAATTGACCTTTTGTTGGCCCAGAGTTGCTTTGATTGTCAGTTTCTAGTAATCTTGTCTCTGTTTATTATTCATGCAATCACTTGACAGGCTGCTAGTTCACTTCCTTTGTTTTACTTGCTGTTTTAAAATCTTTAGAGACTATTTCATAAAACCCATTATTTACCTTCCTTGCTGCAGTATAGTTTGATTTAGAATACTAATAGCATATAGAGAAATGTTAACATTTCAGTAATTAATTTGTTTTATAAAAAAAAACCCTTACAAAATTAATATTGGCTAGAGTAAACATAATTATTTTTACCTTAGTGCATGTTAAAATTTAGCAGGGTACTCAAACCCCACATTTTGTCCCTTGGAGCTGTGTCATCCAACTGGAGCAATAAAGAAACTGGAGTAATGAAGAGTTTGGATATAGCACTTTTGTGTAATTTTATTTTTTGACACTGGGTGAGTCAGTGAGCTACTAACAGGAATCTGTACTTTTGTTTAATTGGAGTACTTACCTCACAAGTGCTTCTTATTCAAGCTGTATGAGTTATCCTTGTTAATTACATTAATTAACTTTCTAAGACTCTCTAAGCTTACTTTTCTCAAAATACAATTAGAAGGCTTGGAGTTCTTGATTCACTGGGTTTTGCTTTAGGAGGTGACCTTACAAAGCAAGTGGAGTTTTAGATAATTTTGGGGTCTATTTTTTAAAATTTTAAACAGGGTGAACAGGCTTCTACACCTGCTTGGACAGATTACTTGTATCCTTGGCCTGTACTACTAAAGGGATTTTGTAGGAGAGGTGGCTTCTTAACAGCGTCTGCTGCACAGGTGTGCTGTTGTGTTATGGGGAACATGCTATCTAGAGAGGCAGAAAAAAATATCTAATTTTCAGGCTAGTGTAAAAGCTGGATTAGCAAAGAGACCTTTATCTGTTGGTGCAACTGAAGTAGTCAGCCAGTCTGCTCTTTTCCTGGCAGTTTCCTCTTTGCGCACTTTAGCAGATGAGCAAGAGGAGCAAAAACAGCTCAGGAATTTGGTGCCACCAGCTCCATTTGTGAGACCTCAACAATCTAATAATGGCTGATAGAAAAGAGATACTTTGTCTTTTTTCCAAGAGATGTCATGACATTGTATATTTATCTGATAGGCTGGCAATTCTATTCAGCTTCAGGAAAGGAATTGTCTTCTGGTTCTGCTTTTTCTGCAGTACTTAGTAGAGCAGGATCCTACCCTGTTTCTGGAATCGTAAGAATTATTTAATGCAAGTAAGAATATAATAATACATCTGTTTTCCAGGCTTGCTAAGATAACTTAATCACCAAACTCATCTGGGCTGTGTGAGAAGAAAGTGGGTGGTAGCTTCTTTCGACAGTGAGGAATAATTTCTGTTGCTGTGAGAAGTACATTCTCTCTGCATTTACATAAAAAAAAGATAACTGATGGAAAGGCTTATTAGAAGTTCTTCTGCCTTGTAAGGACTGATGATATGCTTTATAACACTAACTGAATTAAAGAATAATATCCCTACAGTATTAATTCAATAGAGAACAATTAATTTCTTAGGGCTTTTTTTTTTTTCCCCCCCTCAATCTGCAGCCACTGTCTCTGTCTAGGCTCTTCTGTCTGTGTCTATCAACCTAGTAAATATGGTGCTCAATATATGTCTGATGTACAGGAACATTTGCCGCTGGCATACAATTTTCTTCTGTCAACTTCCTAGCTCATGTTTACTTCTTTTGACCATAAGTTGATGTGTTTTGTTCTCCTCCCACATAGAAAGCTTGCTTACTGTATGATACTGTCCCTGTCTCGTAACACAGTACATTCTGATCCTTGGCAGTGGTTATGAGGAGGCAGATTGAGTACTTTTTGAATGTGTGGAACCGGTTTAAGGAACATTATCTTTTTAGATACCATGGCAGTAATTTGTACTATTAATGATTCAATACAACGAAATAAGTTTCCCAAATTGTAGTTGGAAAGCATGAGGAAATTGTCTCTTCAAGATCTTTTAATAGACCAGTTATCAGATTAGCAATCTGTTACCAGCCTGGACTGTCATGAGCAAGAACCTACGCACAATATGAGCTGTCATTTATTTTTAGAAACAGAAAGAAAATTAAGGAGAAAAAAAAACCCCCAACTTTTGTGTATCAGGTTGTATTAAAGTTACCTTATAATACTGGAATTGTGCTCCATCAACACCAGCACCTAGCCTTCAGCAAAGGCCAAAGGTCAGTGTACTGGTCAGGCAACATCTTGAGTACTGTGTCCAGTTCTGGGTGCCTCAATTTAAGAAGGACATTGAGATGCTTGAATGTGTCCAGAGAAGGGCAATGAGGCTGGTGAGAGGCCTTGAGCACAAGCCCTTATGAGGAGAGGCTGAGGGAGCTGGGATTGTTTAGCCTGGAGAAGAGGAGGCTCAGGAGAGACCTTATTGCTGTCTACAACTACTTGAAGGGAGGTTGTAGCCAGGTGGGGGTTGGTCTCTTCTCCCAGGCAACCAGCACCAGAACAAGAGGACACAGTCTCAATCTGTGCCAGGGGAGGTTTAGGCTTGAGGTGAGGAGAAAGTTCTTCACTGAGAGAGTTGTTAGCCATTGGAATGTGTTGCCCAGGGAGGTGGTGGACTTACCGTCCCTGGAGGTGTTCAAGAGGGGATTGGATGTGGCACTTGGTGCCATGGTCTAGTCATGAGGTCTGTGGTGACAGGTTGGACTTGATGATCTTTGAGGTCTCTTCCAACCTTGGTGATACTGTGAAACTGTATCTTGAGCAGGTGAGTCCTGCTAGCTTATTGCCCAATATCTGAAGTACTCAATACAGCTGCTAGACAGGAGTTGGAGACTCCCCTGTTTTGTTTGTTTATTTCTGACTTGAAATTTTATCTACAAAATGAGCAAAGTTCAATAATAACTTTTGCCTATCTCAAAAAGTGTCTTTGATTGCTATTCCTAGAAGCTGCATCTCACAAGCCTTCTTGTGTTTCATTCAAACTGGCCAGTCTTGGCTGTTCCCTATCGACAAAAGACATAGTTAAGTTGCATTCAGGGTAATATAAAGGCCTTTACAAAGTCCATAGTTTGGAATAGCTAACATTGAGACTAGCTTTTGGTGAGCTGGAAAAACTATGTTAGGTCTACATTTTTGATAGCTATGCGAAGTATTCCAGAGGGAGTGTGACTGACCATTCTTTCCTTCCGTTTCCTTACCTGATAGATGAGGTTGTTTTACTTCAAAACTGGTAAAATAAACTCAGAACAGTGAGAGCTGCAAAGATTGTAAGAACTTTCTCAAAATCTGTGTTGCCTATATACTTCCATTCATGTCCCCCCAGGACATAGCAGAAGGATATTTCTTACAACAGTACTTCTGTGTTGCTTGTTTGCTTTTTAGCAACGGTCAGATTTGGTGCAAGCTGACACAGGTGATTGTACACAGCTCTGTGTGCAGTTGAGCAATGCCTAGAAAGTAATTTTGCTGTGCTTGTTTACATCTGGATGATTTTCCTATATTTATGGAAACAGCTGATATGACAGAATTGGACTGAAATGAAGTGGTGTATATTAATACTTAAATGTTCTTTGGTCCTTGAGTCTCCCATGGGGATTTTCATGTTAGGTTTACGGTTTTCTGAACCTTAATTTCACAACTCTCCAAACTGCAAACGACTGTTTGAGATGCATTGCTATGGATTGGGGTTAAATTAGATACTTGACTATCCTTTTAAAGACAAATGTGTCTAAGATACAGGATTGAAAATCAAGGCAGATGAAAAAGTTGTGGATTGTTCTGATTCACGAGGACCAGAGCTTGGAGGCTAGTATTGTAAGACAAAATTTTCTTCCTTTCTGTCCTGATTCTGAAAAGCTCTCTTTCTCCAATGAAAACATTGGGAAAATAGAAAAATGTATACTTCCCCCCGCTAAACTTCTATGGAAAATAGTGCAGAATAGAAAATATGACTTGTTGTGGTACAGAGCGAGTAGGCAAGAGACAGGCAAATGAACAGCTAAGGCTACAGCACTTGGTAATAACTCGGATTGCTTGCAAACAAGCAGTTCTTGTGAGGGTTTTGACATTAATTTAATTGGCCAGGATTTCTTCTTGCTTTGTAATTCAACAGCTGCACTTGAGCTCTGCAAAGGCAGTAGAATAAACTCTGCTGGTTTTATGCTGGCTTTTGTCTCAAGCCCCTAAATACGAGGGATTTCAAACAACAAGTATTTCTAAGTGATAAATAAACTACTGCAAGGAACACATCTGCTCTTTTGTCTCCTTGACTCCTATAGATTATGAAAATGTATAAAACATTTTCCTGCAGCGATCTGTATGTCAAGTTCAGCCTACCATGAATGTTACAGCTGAATTATAAACCCCTGAAAAATGGAGTGCATCTTGTGGCAAGATAGCATTTACTCCAGGAATGCAAATTGTTATCAGGGTAATATTTCATGCTTATGATCATATTCATTTTGTTAATGTACCCAAGTGTCCATTCTAAAATTATGGGGAAAATCAATCTCAATGTTCACAAACAGATTGATGCCAAAGGCTGAGGGACAGAGACAGTAATTTTGATGCCTGCCTATTTTTTAATGTAAAGCAATGGTTGAAGGAAGCTGCTTCCCTGTACTTCTGTCTGGTAGCAAAACCAGGGTTGTAGCATATGATTAAAGGAGGGTGAAGTTATAGTTCAGGTCTATTCCTGTGTGACAAAGCTTTGAATTGTCTTGTATGGCTGTGAAGTGGTTCATTTTTTGTTTCCTGACTTTGTTTGCCAGAAGTCCCCAAATGATTACAAATTCCAAGAACCAAGGAATTGTTATGCTTTTGCTGGGTTAGAGACTGAAAATTCAGTCTAAGGCAGTGTTCATCTGGCGTCATATGAAAAAGTTGGAAGGGTTTGCCATATTTTATGTGGTGGTTTAATGACTGCTAAATCCTTCACTGAAGGTCAATATGGAAAATCTTGATTAGGGTAGGGGGAAGCTGATTGAGCACCAGTGTGGCTCAGCTATGTTGCCTCTGGCAACTGTATCAGCCACTTCTGTGACTGACATTTTAATTATAATACTAATGACTTTTCCCCCCTCAGAATTAGGATATCTTTTTGATCATGAATAGCTATATATATAATATTATTTAAAATATGTCATATTGCAAGCCTTCACATGGACAATCTGGTTGCTGTAAGCTTGTGAAATAGCATATGACAGAGTTGAGTAAGTTTTTGGGTGAATAAGTGTATTTATATACAAATCAACTGCTATTTTTGCAGGTGGTTGTATTATTTTTCAACCTATATTATCCCTAACTTGTTAAGAAATACATTTAGAGATGGATTAAGAGACTATTAAATCATGTCCCTAACTTAAATCTCTTGATGCTTGTGTTTTGATGAAAGCCTTGGTATCTTTTGAATATATTCTTGGGAAAGCCTTAATAGAAAGTGTTCAAAAATATGATTATTTTTCATATTTTTGACTGGTGTTCATTGAATAACAAAAACATTTAGAACTAGAGCAAACAGCTGACATCCTTGGATGTGGTGATACAAAATGGTTGGAGTTGGTGCCCAGAGTATTTAACCCTCTGGCTCTCTGTACCATTCTATTTTCCAGTGCTAAAAGATACAATAATCTCCTTTGGATTGCTCCTTGCAGGAAACCATTTACTTGGTGCGTTC
The DNA here is from genome assembly GCF_014839835.1 of Dryobates pubescens. NCBI lineage: Eukaryota > Metazoa > Chordata > Aves > Piciformes > Picidae > Dryobates > Dryobates pubescens. The sequence continues at coordinate 14,461,430 of NC_071627.1, forward strand.
ATTTCTTGTTAGATGCTCAATAAATGAGTGAACTCTCTTGGTAGATATTTTCCAAACTTTTATGATATTACAGTCCAGTCAGTGACTGAAAAATTCTGGCAGTAGATTCATTTCATTACTGCAGGCTTGGAAGAAATTAAATGAGAGACGTCAGGCTTCCATTGAAACATGTAAAATATGCACGTGCCTATTGGATTTAGTAAGCATGAAAATTTAACCACGTCAAACTGAAATAAGCATGTTTTGATGTTTGCTGCAATGATCCTTAAGTACATTCATGTATGACATTGAGTTTATGATAGTCATGCCCACTGTTAAACGTAGAGTTCAGGTTTATATGCTTGTAGAAAGCAGCTCCTTTTGTTTGTTAAATTTCTTGTCAATGCATTTTTGTTTTGGGCACTTAGAGTGTTAAAGTTCTGTTTAATATCAGTAAACCCAGTTTGTTCTCCTCCTGTTTGAGACTATCATGCTGGCTAAGTCACATATAAACATTTCTAATACTTCTGGGAGATATTTGCCAGGCATTTATACATTGCTTATAGCATTTTAAATGTCAGTGAGGTAGGTCAGTAAAGGACTCCTGCTGGGCATGGCAGTGTGACTGCTAAGTGGTCAGTGTTAGGATCTGTATCCACTATAAGTAACTATGCAAAAAGGCTTCAGTAACTGCACTCAAATGATGGAAAACAGAAAAAAAGAAACCAACCCAGAAGCCACTATGTGCATTATTGTCAGAACCTGCATCTCCTTCTTACAGTCTGTGATCTAGACTCAGGAAAAACCTGCTGATATCTCTTATTTAATAGAAAGGAAGACAATGAATAAGTTGTTTCACCCAATGTACAGTTTGCAGTAATGAGCTATGACCACTATTTAGTTTATTAGTTTATCCAGATCATCTCTCAGTGTAACATCTGAACAAAGTCAGTGGCATTCCACTCTGAGGCAGTTGAAGTGAGTTTTACAACATATTGTATTTATGAACTGAGTAGAAGACAGAAAGTAGTGTTGTCAGAAGGTCAGTCAGCTGCAAACCACACATATAGTAAGTGACCCTTTACCAGATGATTGCTATTTTATCTACTGACTGGATTTTCATTTAATATTTTCAAGTGTTTTTTCTCCAAGTGGATGAGCAAGAAAATAAATGAAGAGTGAAATACAGATGTTCAAGTATGCATGGCTCATTAATTAGGTGTATAGCAACAGCTTTCAGTGGGCTTCAGATGTGCAAATAACAATTTAAAATGGTGATTATATTTTAAAACAAAGTTTCCTGTTCTTTAAATATGACAGTTTTCTGTTCTAGATCATTTAATTCAGTAATCAAAAATCCACATTTTCATTGCTCTTCTCACTTCTGTATGAGAAGAATGCAAGAATTCTTTTCCATTTGAATTATTTAATAAGCTCTACTGCAAGTGTATCCTTGCTCTTTGATATCAAATTAATTGATCCCTGTATTATGCCAAATTTTAATTAGATGTTTCTCTGTGATTTTGACAAAAAAAAATAAATTGAGTAGGCATTTGAGCTTGAAAAGAAAGAATAAAGATTCAATGGAAATTTCAGAGTAACCTCATTAAATTTCACATTAAGTCTTGAAGGCTGAAATACTGCCTAGGTTTAAGTTGCCTGAGTTTATCCATGAAAAACCCATCCATACTAGTTGGGTCAAAGTGTACTTTCAAGATTAGAGGAGACTGCACATTTCTGAGCATAAGTAGGTGGGTTAGTTATGTGCTGGGTAGCCTTTAGTCACTCTCCAAAGTCAGAAAGTAGGAAAACAGGAACCTAGTGTATTAGAATTGCACAGGGCTGGTGTCTCACATTAGTACTGATATGGAAAGAATTTAATATCGCTATCAGTAGTATGGATATTTTTCCAGTTGCTGTGTTCTCAACAATAGCATCACCTTTTGTAATACAGCTGTTACTTTGGCTGTGTCTCTAAATGTAGGTATGTATTATTTTAATATAGAAAATGCCTATATTACACAAATTACTTTATTTCAGCAGATAAACATAGCTGGTATGTTACCCAATTCATTCATTTTTTATCTTTCTAAATAACGAGAGAGAAAGTTCTTAGTGGAGCTTATGTCATTTGCTGCAAAATGCACAATGAATAGAAATGAAATCTTTCAGCTCTTTTTGCTGTAATGGAAGCTTCAGCCATATTAAAAAAACCCCTACAAGATACTAAGATCAAAATGATAACCCCCCACTTTTATTAAAAAACAGAAATAGAAACCCCCATCTATATACATAAAAATAATTACCCCCCCCAACAGTATCAAAATGATAGCCTGTCTAAATACCCAACTATCTAAAAATCCAACCTTGTTAAAAGAAGCAGCTGTTTAAAAAGCAACCACATTAAAGAGCACAGCACAAAACCCCAGTGGTCTAAAAAACCCTGAACCTTCTAAAGAAATAAAATTAACCATATTAAACCAAACCATCTATAAGCCTGACTGCATTACAAACTATCTGCAAAAAGACCATTTATATATATTTTTAAAGTATTAAACCCAGCAGTATAAATACCAACCATATTAAACATCCAAAGTATATATAAATATATAAAAAATGAAGGCATATTAAAAACCAGATGTAGAAAAAGCAACCACGTCAAATTTAACTGCACTAAGCCCAACTAGCCTGGAGAAGAGGAGGCTCAGTGGTGACCTCATTGCCCTCTACAACTACCTGAAAGGTGGTTGTAGCCAGGAAGGGGTTGGTCTCTTCTCCCAGGCAACCAGCACCAGAACAAGGGGACACAGTCTCAAGGGGAGGTTTAGACTTGAGGTGAGGAGAAAGTTCTTTACCGAGAGAGTCATTCATCATTGGAATGGGCTGCCCAGGGAGGTGGTGGAGTCGCCGTCCCTGGAGGTGTTCAAGAGGGGATTGGACGTGGCACTTGGTGCCATGGTCTAGTCATGAGGTCTGTGGAAACAGGTTGGACTCGATGATCCTCGAGGTCTCTTCTAACCTTAGTGATACTGTGAAACTGTGTGATACTGTGAAAACCCCACACCTCTGAAGATCAACCACATAAAAACCAGCTGTAAACCCCCCTTACTTAAAAAAGGAGTTATGTAAAACACAACCAGGTAAAAATCCCAGAGTAAAAAGGCCTGTCACATAAAATCCCTATCCTATAAAAACAAATGGTATGAAAATCCAACATCATAAAAACTAACTGGATTACAAAACTAAGGCATAAACCACTAACCATACGAAACAGCAACCATATTAAGACTGTATCAAGAGTAACCATGTACAAAATATGTGTGAAAGCCTTACCATATTAAAAACTAACTGGTAAAAAAGATGAAAAAGTGTAACAGAACAACTGTTACTGAAGCAACCCATATTAATGCAAATGATATTAAAATCAACCACACCACATACCAACCCAATAAAAAAGGCCTTGCAAAACCAATATAAAAACAATCATGTAAAAATCAGCTACATAAAAGACAGATATATAAAAAAATGAGATAAAAAGAACTGCTTTAGAACCAACCATCTAATAACTAACCCTATTTTAACCAGTCATGAGAGGGCCAATAGTGTAAAGAAACAAACATGCAAAACCCAAGTTATCTAAAGCCCAACCATATAAAAACCCAACAGTATAAAAACTGACTATATTATATTCATTCTGCCCCTGTACACTGCACTGGTTAGGCTGCACCTTGAGTACTGTGTCCAGTTCTGGGCCCCTCAGTTTAGGAAGGATGTTGACTTGCTGGAACGAGTCCAGAGAAGGGCAACAAAGTTGGTGAGGGGTTTGGAACACAAGCCCTGTGAGGAGAGACTGAGGGAGCTGGGGTTGTTTAGCCTAGAGAAGTGGAGGCTCGGGGTGACCTTATTACTCTCTACAACTACCTGAAGGGAGGTTGTAGACAGACGGATGATGGTCTCTTCTCCCAGGCAGCCAGCACCAGAACAAGAGGACACAGTCTCAGGCTGCGCCAGGGGAGGTTTAGGTTGGATGTTAGGAAAAAGTTCTATACAGAGAGAGTGATTGCCCATTGGAATGGGCTGCCTGGGGAGGTGGTGGAGTCACCGTCACTGGAGGTTTTCAGGAGAAGACTTGATGGGGTGCTTGGTGCCATGGTTTAGTTGTTTAGGTGGGTTGGATTGGTTGATGGGTTGGACGCGATGATCTTGAAGGTCTCTTCCAACCTGGTTTATTCTGTGTATTCTACAAAACCAAGGCATAAAACCCCAACCACATTAAATGACTGAACTATAATAAACCAACTGTAAAAAAACCTGACAGCTATACCAAACCCCAGCCATATTTAAACTAGCATTGCAATAAGCTTGTAAACCTCAACCATCTTGAAACGAAATGTGCAAAACCATCTGTGTGGAAAGGCAATCATAGTAAAACCAACTCCCTAGAAGCTAACCAGGTACATAACCCCAAATACATAATAATCTAACCATACAAAACCCCAACTGTCTGAAAAAGCAATTGTATGAATAAAGTATAAAAACTAACTGTATTACAAAATTAAAGTATAAATAACCAACCTGTTAACAAATGGAGTACAATAAACCAACTATGTAAAATTGCCAACAGTATTAAAAGCTAATACATAGAATACATAGAATACATAGAATAAACCAGGTTGGAAGAGACCTTCAAGATCATCACGTCCAACCCATCACCAATCCAACACCGCCCAAGCAACTAACCCACAGCACCAAGCACCCTGTCAAGTCTTCTCCTAAAAACCTCCAGTGATGGCGACTCCACCACCTCCCCAGGCAGCCCATTCCAATGTGCAATCACTCTCTCTGTATAGAACTTTTTTCTAACATCCAGCCTGAACCTCCCCTGGCGCAGCCTGAGACTGTGTCCTCTTGTTCTGGTACTGCTTGCCTGGGAGAAGAGACCAACATCTGTCTGTCTACAACCTCCCTTCAGATAGTTGTAGAGAGCAATAAGGTCACCCCTGGACAAAACCCCCCAACCATATAAGCCACCAATCATATCAAAACAAACCACATCTCAAACAGCCACTTCACTATATAACTGTATTAAAGAACCAAGGTACAAAAGCTTGACTATATTGAGACAAAATATAGTAAGGAAAATGTTTAAAACCTCAGCTATATTAATAAGAACCATACCAAAATATCTATTGTAATAAAAGCTGGGTTTTTCAGGGCAGAAATTAAAGGCATGTTAACTTGACATTCAGCTCATGGGTTGCAGTAGGCTTTTAAAAATCCATTCACAGCCCACTAGATTCTCTAAATTCAATCCTGTCAAGCCTTCTTCTGTTGTTAGATTATTGTTTAATCAATGACAATTTCATCTACTCTGTGCAAAAGAAATGCAAAAGCTTGTATAGAAAATCAGCTGTATACATCAATTAATGTACAACCTAGACTTCATTTAGTAATGGGACTTGGCAAGGTCAAATATTTGTTTATGGTATTAACATGAGAATATATTTGTGATTGACTGTCAAATAGATGTGGAGCTGTGGTGGTTGTGAAGGCTTTATCACTTACTACTGTATTGGTTTGACACTGCTTTAACCCTAGCTGTGAATTGACACAGATATCAGTGAGATCTGGTATAATTGTGAAGACTTCATTAACAAAGTGGATTTCAAGCAGTTTTTAAATGGCTTGCAAATGCTAACCTGTGTCTTTTTAGAGAAGTCAGTTGTCAGGCTGTGATCTGTTTCTGAGTCCTGGCAGAGGTAAAACTATGGCAGTTATCATTTTACTGCTGAAAATAGTGATCCAGTTATCTATGAGATCAGAACAGAATGTAATCCTGCTATTGTTCTAATTAACATTAAATATAAGATTTTCCTTCAAAAGCTCTGAATGTGTGCAAGTTTCAGATGGATGCCGTTTTCTGAGTTAGATATTACCGACAGAAGTGGTCACTTGGTAGCAGAGTTATGGAAGCCGCTTTGCCAGATTACCTTCCACTTCCTCATTGGGCAGAAAGTCATAATATTCTTCTATGGAGTTGTGAGAGCAGAATTCTTGCCTGAATCATGCTGTGAGGGTTATTATGCATTTGGTAGGTTGCAAACTAAGACTAGAGATATATCCTTACTAGGTTATAGTTAATGATTATTAAAGTTTTTCAATTCCTGTGAAATTGCTCTTGTTCAGCCCCATATTATTTCTAGCTGCAGGGGCTTGTCCAGCTGCAGCTGAGGTGTGAGGTGGTGATGATGGCAGTGTGAGGACTGGGCTGATCTGTGCCTGAGTTTCAGCTTTCAAGAAAAGTTTTCTTGACTGTCAGTTAAAATTAAGGTGGAAGTTGAGTGAAAAGAAATGATCTGTAACTTAAAAATGATGCAAGGCAGTCATCACAATGTCATGTAGAAACCTGATACCAGTTTTATAAAGTAACATCTCAGTAGACCTTTTTAAGACATGAGCAGGACATGCCATTGCAGCTGATGTAATGTACTGTGACATTTAATTTAACTTTAAAAACTCATGTAGTATCATTGCAATGTACCTGGACACTGACCCTTAACATTAATGGACTCAGAAAAGAGAAGTAAAGGTGTCTCCTCCAGCAAATACTAAATGTGTGGGGAATAAATTTTGTAGTGACCTGTCATGCAGTGCAGTAATATCAACTGTATAATTTTCTTTAGCACACTGTGATGGTTGTTTAGGGTCTAGGAGAAAGTATCACAAATAAAGTACACTCACCTGTTAGTAGCCCTGCTTTGTGAGTGCTGATACAATGGGAATGATCTGACTTTTGTGGGGTTTGTGTGTTGGGGGACAGGCAAAGGTACAGACACATTTTATGTAATTTTCTTTAAAAATAGTCATGTTTATTTCATTGCTTCATAATTGTAGATAGTGAGAGAAAAGTCTGATTTTCCTTCTAGTACCAGGCAGACTGTGCTCTGATTACATAAATATATAAAATGTTTCCATGGGGAGAAAAGTCACTTTGTCAAAACAATGACTTGGTGATGTCTATGTACTCTCCCTCTATCATTTCCATAGTTTGCTAATCACATTAGGTTTAATTAGTCTTCATGTTATTAATGCTTGTTTTGTTCACAGAATTTCTCTCTCTTTTCTAATGTGTCATATATCCGAGGGCAGGAAGAGCTCTGAGAGGTTTTGGAATGGGTTGTCCTGGAGAGGTTACAGTGGGAATAGAATAGAATAGAATAGAATAGAATAGAATAGAATAGAATAGAATAGAATAGAATAGAATAGAATAGAATAGAATAGAATAGAATAGAATAGAATTAACCAGGTTGGAAGAGATCTTTGAGATCATCAAGTCCAACCTATATGATCAATGGAGATATTGATCAATGGAGATATTCAGAGCCCAAATAAACACCACCCCAAGGTGGTGCTGTCCCTGCTTGAGCAGGTGGTATAGGGGATCTCCAAAGGTCACTGTCAGTCTCTACCATTCTGTGATTCTGTTTTTAAATCATGTTTTTGTCAACATGGGTTCCTCTCAGAGCCTCTTGCCCTTTAATCAAAAGTAATGTCCATCTGTAGTCATCAGACCTTGCTGAAACTTTTTTGCACCTTTTTTTCAGTGGAAGTTGTCTTTTTCTCAGAAGTTAAATTTGAGTTCTGAGGAAAAACTTCTGTGATCTTTGTCTACATGGGAAAAGACATCTACAAAAATTGTTTCATGAACAGATTCAGTTACTTTGAATATTTTGTGTTGGGGGTTTCAACACAGTCCAGATTCTGGAGGGTTCCTACCTGTGTGGGAGCAGTTTCCTTTTTTCCCCACGCAAGGTTCTCCCCACCCTCCTCCAGTGTTAGAAGTTTGGAGTAAGCTCAAATTTTGCAAACCAGGATTCTAACTTCCAGAACAATCCTAGCAGTTACATATACTCTGATAAACCTTCTTTCATTTTCTAAGCCGTGGTGTCTCAGCACACCTTGCTGTTCAAGCAGACTGCCTTGCATACATATACTGATCTTCCTGTATTTCTGTTTGACTCGAGATAATCAGTGACATTTTTTCCATGCTAAGAAGAATTAATCTGTAGCTATTTTCCAAATTAAGCATTCTAAAAGCATTTTCATGCATTGAAAAGGAGCAGGGAACTGCTTGAGGGTTAAAATTTTGGCATTACCAGAGGAAAATAAAGGCATTGAGCAGTTTAATCACATTTTGCTGAAGAATAGGTTTCTGTTCAGAATAATGCATATTTCTTGCTGTTTTGCACCTGACTAAACTACAGATGTATTCCTGATGTACCATAATGAGAAAGAATTTATTTTCTTTTTTTCTTGTGATGTCATGGGCCTAATAAATCTTATCTGCTACCCTCCAAAAGGCAGTAATTGAGACAGATAGAGCTGACACATTTGTTCTTCACCTGGAGATGCTAGCAGAGCAAATCAGAAGGAAAGCTATGCAGTATATACAAGAACTTACTAATAGACAAGTTTTGAAAAATGCTATCACCAGATCCACACCAAAAGAGATGTTTTTCCTGTGCAAGGCTTACAGTGACTTTATTTTGCTTGTAGCTAATAGTTTGATTTGTATAACACGGCAATTACTGTAATGTAGAGTATGAAATTTTGCTAGAGTAAAAGCACATTATGTAGTGTGCTTTAAAAGTGGTATTCTGAGTAAGTCCAGTGCTCTTGCATACATTCAGTTTGTGCTTCAATGTAGTTCTGCTCTGCAGAAGTCATGTTTTATCAAGATGTGAGAAATATTTGCTCCAGAATTAAATTAGATATCACAAAACCTCAATTTACCATGATGCAATTTGTCAGGGACTTAGAGATAAGGGCAGCAGCTGCAAGAAGGTAGAAGATGAGCTTTCAGGGAGTAGTACTATGTGGGTGTATGAGATGGTGTTAGGGGAATAGCTTTATGCACTGAAGCTGCAAGATGAAACAAATGGGTAGTTCTTTGCCTAGGTAATGCTGATAATGAAAGTTCATTCAATACAGACTGGCCAAATTAATCTAGAACATAGTTACTGTATGGATTATATATATTAAAAAAAATATGCTTAAACCTGACTGAATTAAGGAGAGCGCTTGCAAATTAGACATATCACAGTATCACAGTATCACAAAGATGGGAAGAGACCTCAAAGATCAGAGAAGGGCAACAAAGTTGGTGAGGGGTTTGGAACACAAGCCCTATGAGGAGAGACTGAGGGAGCTGGGGTTGCTTAGCCTGGAGAAGAGAATACTGAGGGGTGACCTTATTACTCTCTACAACTACCTGAAGGGAGGTTGTAGACAGGTGGATGTTGGTCTCTTCTCCCAGGCAGCCAGCACCAGAACAAGAGGACACAGTCTCAGGCTGCACCAGGGGAGGTTTAGGTTGGCTGTTAGGAGAAAGTTCTATACAGAGAGAGTGATTGACCATTGGAATGGGCTGCCCGGGGAGGTGGTGGAGTCACCATCATTGGAGGTGTTCAGGAGGAGACTTGATGGGGTGCTTGGTGCCATGATTTAGTTGTTTAGGTGGGTTGGATTGGTTGATGGGTTGGATGCAATGATCTTGAAGGTCTCTTCCAACCTGGTTTATTATTATTATTATTATTATTGTCATTATTATTATCATCGAGTCCAACCTGTCACCACAGACGTCATGACTAGACCATGGCATATGCTGAACTACTACTCTGATCCTTTTCAAAAAAGAAGATCCTCTTCAAAATGAGGCCTATAACTGCCCATACAACAGCAGGCTTTACAAAACTGCACTCACAAGTAATTCAAATTGTAAGTGCAATCTGTCATCTCCTGACTGGCATTTAGAGGAAAAGGCAGAAGCATTTATTTCAGCTCTCACTTGGGTAAATTTGATAACTGAATCAGGGAATCAGAAGAAATGTGTATCTCCAGTGACATGTTCACAAAGTCTGTTTTGGAGTAAAATAAGTCTTCTTGAAAGCTTAAATGTCATTTTCCTGGATATAAATATTCACTGAAATATGTGAAGATTATTAGAAAAGAGGGATATAATAATGCTCAAAAATAAGTTCATTGCAGTAAATATGGAGCTGTCATATCTGGCTACTCTTTCACTGCCAGCCTGAGTCAGTGTTGACAAGGGGTTTTCAGAATATTGGTGCCTCTCTGATGCACTTTGTAAATAAGTGAATTAATCTAGTTTCTGTGGGCAAATAGCAGTCACAGAAATTATTGACAATAGCCATCACAGAAATTATTGACTGTAAGGAACAAATGCTAGTCATATGGCATTTTCACAGCACAGGAAAAATAAACAAAAACCCCCAAGTACAAACAGAGGCTGAAATGTTCTTCCAGTTGAAAAGATGTTAGTTACAGGTTATACTTCAGGTATGCTGAAACCAGTCTCAGGATAAATAGTTTGCAGAGTTCTTCTCATGGGCTGCAAATTCACTCTGAAAACCAGATGAGATGTATTACATGAGAGGAAGGGGGTCACTGCACCGCAAACATGACATAAGCTAATGAAGGCTCAGGTTGATAACTTTCCCTGAGGATCTATCCTTGGAGGAGGCAGAGATCTCATGAAAAACAATGAAACAGCTCTGGACTGAATCTCCCCTTGGCAATAATATGAAAATAAGTTAGTCATAGGTGGATAAGCAGTCCTGCGAGCTATTTGAATATAGCAAAGAAGTGAGAGCCTAAATTGAATGGAAACTTACAGTATTTGAACTGTTTTATGACTCATAAAACAGACTAAATCAATAAACAACATCATCTTTACATTGGATTGGAATAAACTGTAATATTTTTATTGTTCTCTAAATAGTATCTTTGTGTTTCTATTGAGAATTACGGTAAATGTTCTTTCTTCTCCCCTATTTTTAATCATCCAATAGTCCAAGTAATGATATTGTGCTTTGGAGATGGGAATGATGAGGGATACTTCATGGGTGCCAGAGACTTTTGTAGACCATGTAGTGCCCCAGAGGCACTAGGAGCTATACAAGTGTGGCAAGAACTAAAGTCTTTATACATAACTCCCAAAGAGCATTTTAGGGAGAAATACTTGTCACACCTGAAAAAAACAAGTGGTGTTTACTCTCCTGTTGGGCTTTGGCCAGTAGGCCTTGCAGCAGCGCTGCTGAGCATCACCAGTGCTTTCTCTCTATCTCTGCCTCTGAGGCACTGTTAATCAAGATTACCTTTTTCTGGTTCAGCCTGTACCAAGGTTTCTAGCCCAAAGGCATTGGAGTAGCTTTTAAATCCTACTTAGGTCTTTTGGGAATCTCCTAATTGCACACATGGCCCTTCTTAAAAATGACATTTATTTGCGGGACATAGTTTTCTTCTGAATGCTCACAAACCATATGCTGTGAAACAAGTGTTGGAAAATGTTTTAGAAGGCCATGACTCCCTATGGGAATATGCCTAAAACTAGACCATCTAAAAGTGCATTTCTTCACTTTCCCTTAACTGCACTAAGCCCACAATTTGCAAAGGCACCTGGTAGATAATTGCCTGCTAACTGTTAGGACCTAGTCTTCTTAGCTGGAATTTTACACTGTGAATGTCTTTTTATGCAGTGTGTAAATTGTAGTTTCTTGCAACAGTGACAACTTTTGAAAAAAGAGGAAAAAGAAGTCTAATTTAGGCACAGTTCTCAATATTGCTCATTATTAATACTGTCTGTGCAGTTTTATGCCCATTTGGTTTTGGATGTTTCTAAAAGCCTTCTGATCTGAGCACATATATAGAAGAGAAGAAAGATTCTCTGAAGCACTTAAGAGGCTCAATTTTTTGTCTAGCACTACAGCTACTGCCTTAATAAATAACGCTAATAATTGGTCTATTAGAATTCCCTGTAAAATTCTAACTTAATTTTGGTTCTGAATTGCCAAGGGTGGACCAGGAAAAAGACCATTTCATTTATATTGAAAGAGTATAATTTGCATTTTCAGCTGTAATATGAAATTAATTTAATTTCACTTCATTTCAGCGCATAATTTTCTTTGACATATAAACTCATTTTAATTACAAAAGAAAAACAGTAAAAACACACATAGCAATTAATCTTCTGCCATCGTAGGGCTGTTTGTCAAAATTGTCATTAACTTAATCAATATTTGATGATGTAAAATGATTTTTCTTTAGTTGGCTGGTTTTTTCAGCCATGTGATTTTTACAGAAATATCTGTAGTGTGTTTGCAAGAATGATTTCTTGGCACAGGAAGTTCATTTATTTATCACATTAGTGAGCAAGCAGAGCCTTTTCCTTGAGGAAAAGAAGCAAGGGGAAGATTGGTACGTATCCCTCATGTGAAAAATAAGGGTAAATGGAATAAATTAGTTACAGAGATGCTAGAAATAGTTTTAAAACCATGAAGCTTAGATTCGCTTTCAAGAACCTGGAAACTGAAAGGATCCCACCCCAAACTCTATACTTAAAATGGGTTAAGAAGGGTGAGACAATGCCCCTTTTTCAGAGGACCTGGCACCAAATGTGTCATCATAATGAAGCTCCTAGTGGCCCTTCCTTGATAAGCCTCATCCACCCATATTTGAGAGAGAGGGCTGTTGCCACCTGACAGGGATAGCTGTCATCTTTAGGCCTAAATTTTTTTTGGTGCTAGAAAAGAAAATCTCAGTCTGATTTTGCCCCTGGTTTCCTTCTCATTTGTGTATTGTAGTCTGCTGAAATAACAACTGAATGCATGAAACTCTTTACAGGATCAAGCTTCATCTCAAATGAAGGCAAAGGACATATTAGTGCAAGTACTGGGTGTTAGACAATGTGTAGAAGGAAATGCTTCCTACTGAAAATTAGGCATTAAAATTTGACCTCGTAATGTCCTTCAGTCTGGTTTGCAAAACATTGCTGAGTTTCTGGAGTTAATGCTGTAGATTCTGTGAAAAACAAGCACAGCTCTAAGTTAATTGCCAATGAGTCTATTCAAGAGGCATCATATGGATGTCATAATGCTTCTTAATGTGCTTCTATAAATGCAACTTGACATATACAAATGCTTCTGAGCATATCCAAGAAAAGACATGACAACTGCAGTCAATACCTTTTCCTCATTTACACTCAGTGGATCCATAATACAACTTTCCAATAAGAGATAAAGGAGAATTCTGAGTGCTGCTGTTATTACTTACATTACACCTCAGAAGGTTTGCTGGAATCAGGATAGGCATTGCATCAAATGCTATACATACATGGGCTTGCAAGCAGACTGCTTGTGAAGAGTTTCCAATCTCAACCTATAAGAAAAGCGCCATGTCATTATCTACGTCTCTTCATTTGTACTTGAGTGGTTCAGTTCTTTTTCTCACAGAATTTGGGAAATCTGTGTGAGAGGCAGGGTTTGGGTTCAGTTCTGCTTCAGTGTCAGGATCTGAAGCTTCAGTGTGGTGCATGTTTACACAGTATGACCTGCAAGTCGATCCATTCAGCGAAGTGAAATTCAACGTAATCCAGAAGCCTGTACTTTGTAAGATTCAGTATTGCTGCTGATTACACCCCCATATTGTCTCTGTGCTTCTGGATGCTCAGTCTTAAAAAGAAAAAAACAAAACCCAAAACAACAACAACAACAAAAAAACCCAAACCCAAACTAAAACCCACACAGAAATAATGTTCCCCTTGAGAAAAGCCATTGTATCAGTTTCAAAATTCACACCCTACACCAGAAAGCATAGTGAACTCCTAGACAAGTGTTCATCTTTGTACTTCTAATATCAACAGGGATTTATTTTCTTGGTTTCATGAATCCTTTTGCCTATTTTTTTTTTTTTTACTTTTCATTTTTTTCTTCGTTATTTGGCTAAACACCAACATGTTTTTTCTTAATGAGCTAGAAATAGAGTGAGACAGATGCACTGACCATGTGAATGCAAAGGGGATGATTTCTCTAATGGAAGATAATGTACTTGGAAGAAAGAGTATTTGAATAATGTGAGTAGCAAATGTTTTGGCAGTGTTCCCTTTTATAAGCATACCTGTCTGTTCAGAGTGCACTTCCCAAGAAGCTATATTACCAGCTGGAAAATGGTGTTTTGTATAAGGACAACTGGCATTTCAAGCCACATAGCATGTGGGTTTAGGCACCAACTAACCCCAACATGTCCAAGGAAGAAAACTGAATAATTTCATGGCTTCTCTTAATCTCCTTGGAGTTATTTAATCTAACTCCAGTGAACCTTCAGCGCCACTCAACCACAGAAATTGTGCATGGTTAAGGACACTTCTGTGAGAGAAAATATCATTAAGCTAAGTGATCCAGTGATTTTCAGAATGGAGGCTGTGAACCTCTGATGGCCTAAATTTTAAATGTGAACCTTATCACCATTTAACCAACCAAGTACACTTCACTATCACTTACAGTTGGCAAAATCCATATTTGCTTTGAAGAAGCAGCATATTAGTATCAAGATAAGCAAAAATGATAACATCTTTTAATACAGCCAATAAATTGTTCAGGATATATTAGTACTAATAGAAGCAGTGTTGTACTTTGGTGAGTAAGAAAGGTGTGCTATTTCCTGCAAGATCTCTGGCAGCTGGGAACTTGCCATATACTGAAGGTCATATCACTCATTTATTCGCTTATTTGTGCTAATGGTTGTCTTGTAAATGAGAGAGATAAATCTTAGCCTCTTGCAATAATATTATCCAAGCATTATTTATGAATCTGTAAAACATAGTTTTATAGAATAAGGATTGGTATTGATATTTATGAGATTTGAAGAGAATCTGTAACTCTATTTCTTTTCTAAGTTGCCATGTTGAACTAAACAAAGAAATTCTGTGCTTCTCATGGCCTAGGCAAATGAGTGATCTTTAAAGTGCAGGGCATACTGGTGCAGATTATCTTAGGATAGGATATTAACGTCTCACCTGTAACCACAGATAGACACAGCAGGTGAACAGAATCCAAGAAAACCCTTCAACTGTTCTAGTTTAGTCTTTGTACCTTTTTTAAAGCTACAGCTACAGCTTGCTAGCATACCCAGGAAATAATTTCTCTTCAGATGCTTCCGCATTTGCACAAAGTGCCTTCTCAGTTGTAATTCTGCAGTCGTAATGGTGTGCTTGCACACCAAGCAAGTGCTATGCAGACAGCATGCACAATCATTGGTTTCTGGGCAGGAGAGAGCCTTGGAGGCTGCACTGCACCCTATCTCAGTAGCATCCCCAGAGCAGCTCCACAAGCACAGGGAGAGAGCAGGGGAACCTCAGCTCAGCACTTCTTTCACCTCCTGGTAGCAGAGAAGCCTTTTAATATTTTTTCTTTTTTCCTTTCAAAAGAGATAATGTTTCATTTCTTGATTTGTCTCTGTTGTGTATATATCTCTCTTTCCTTGCCTGCATTCCCACTGAAATATGTACCTCTGAGTTACGTTGTTATTGTGAACTGATTTCAATATTGTATATATGAGCAACATCCTAGAAGGCATAAGCACATAAACCATTTACAAGTTTAGCTGATACACAAATTCTAATGTGACAGGAAAGATAGATGAAAATGAATATGGAAAAGGGACATAAGATGTTTTCAATAAAATGTGGCAGGACACAATAGTGAGCATCAAGCTGAAGTAAGAATCAATAAACATCTGCCAAGATCCTTTTTAGATAAATGATGGAACATATGATGAAATATTTCCTTGCTGCATCTTCTAAAGCATACTATAATCTTAGAATATTGAAGCAGAGAAGATAAACCTGTTTATTCATGGAGCAGTGTAGCCCACTGGAAGATTTTACAATGTTTAGCAATTATTCGCTGAAAACAGGATGGAAATGTTGCATCTCCAGGAAGTCTCAGAGGGATTTGTTATTTCTCTAATTCTTTTTTAATTTCAGGAATAATTGACCTGCCACTGTTTTTAATGTCTGTGAAGTGTCAGAAATGCATCGGTATCAGCTCCTAGTGGCTTACTCATTTTCTCTTATCTTTTCTTGGCTGTATTGCTTCATTTCTGCCTTGTTTCCATGCTGAACTGAGTTTTTGCTGAAGCTTGACTCACTAGAATGATGCAAGCTCTGTTTCACTTCAGTTTATTGTACAACACAGGTTGATTGAATGACACAGTTCCTTGAGGAAGCACAAACACCGTTTCAACCTCATTTAAGGATAATCTTTTATTTTTCACATTTGTTTTCAAAAACAAGACTTCTGTGAAATGAAACCCATTTTTTGCAATGCCTTTGTAACCCAGCTGTTGAATCTTACAGTCACATTCTCTAGTGCCTAATAAAATTAAATCTTCCATTTAATCTTGTCACTGTATCAAGTGTTCGTGATGTCTACTTACAGTGCAGATCCTTTTGTGCTTAGGAAGGTATGTTCTCGAGTTTCAGCCTTTGAAAAGAGAATTCTGGCATTTCTTCTCTTCTATCTGTCTACCTGTTTCAATAAATAATGAGAAAATACTTATTTTGCTGTGTTGAATTCAATTGAGAAGAGCTAGCAGGATCACGAGAGGGCAGGTAGCAGAGACATGCGGAGACAACACAATGACATAAGCCATGTTGGATTAGAAAAGTAGGTAAGAAATACTTTTCAGAGGGAGGAAAATTGGTAATGCCTGATCTCTCAGCCATCAACAGAGACTTTATACCTACAATACTATTAGTACTAGCCAAGGGGAAAAGAGAAGAATTATGTTAAAGTAGTTGAAAAGTAGCAGCAAATCTCTAAAACTATAGTTATGCTTACTAAAGTTCTTTGGAGCGGCATCTATTGTGTGGGTGGATTCAGTCACTGGAGAAGTCGATGAGCAGGAATCCTAGGAGATCAAGTTTTTAGGAGTCTTACAGTGCAGTGATTTTTACAGATGAATACTCTTGAAAGTGCTTTGTACTAAAAAGGAATTGCATTAAAGAGAGAAAAATATAGGAGCTATATATATAAATGTTTGTGCATAGAAAGAGAAATGGGTGCACCTGGAGTGTTTGGGGACTTAGTTTTCCTCTGGCAAGGTCTGGATGCTGGTTTAAATCTTTAACAAGCTTTGGAGCATCTCAGAGAAGTAGTCTTTGCTTTCCATAGTGTGGCCAATAGAAGGAGCAGGAGAGGAAAAAAGCAAAGAATGAAGGACAAAAGTTTGGCTCTAAAAAGTTAGACTTTTATTGTGTTTTCAGGTAGTTTTCCCAGGTGGAATATTGTTATTTGTATTTCAAAAGCAGAACAACTGAGTTACAAAGTGAAACAGCAGCTGAGCTGGGGATAAAACAAAGATGTTGTTTGTCAAATATCTGACTACCATATGCTATTAAATGTAAGAAAACACATTATTAAAAATAAAGAATATATTTTAATTGCTAACACAATTTCACCAGAATATGAAGACTTTTAGAAAGGATTAGTCTGAAATCAAAGACAGATTATAACCCAAACTTCTTCTTTTCCTTTTTGTTTTAATAAATCATAATAAAATCCTAAATGCCCTATGTGAAAATACTATCATCCATCTCTGGAGTGGCTGCTTTTCATATGCATCAAGTTTTCTTTCTCTCCTCACAACTGCTTCCCTCATGTATTTCCTTCCTTTACTGAGAATGCAGATGTCTTGATAAAACAATCATGAGAGAGGTATTAGAGCAAGCATTGACTATATGCTCCTTTGATCCTCGCTGTTTTCTTGTTTTCGATATTACTGTCTCAAATGTATGCTACTAAAATTATATTTACTATTTTCTTGCACTAGTAATATCAAGTGTCAGAAGTGGCCTGTAAGACTGTTAGAAAAAGCAATGTATAATGTCCTAAGGAACAAGAAAAAGACAGATTATTAGAGCAAGATTATTAGAAAGTTATGGACTTTTTAGAGGGAACAAGAACAAAACAGTTGTGATATCAACGTGAAAGCAGGAGATGGCCTGCTGTTCCATGGTATCGCTACTCTGAACCAGTAGTCACAACTACAGAATGGTTTCTGGTCATTCTGTTCAAATAGAGCTGAATGACTGTGTTTTTCACAAAATCCCTCCAAGGATCTCTGGCAGAGATGTAACCTTTCCTAGCCAGCACCTCCACTGCTAGCTGTCTTTTTCTCCAATAATTCTAGCTAAGAGCACTTGCAATGCCTGTTAGACACCACTGCAGCCAAGTGAAATAACCCTTCCCATTTGGCCAGCAGGCGTATTTTAGTTGTGTTTCTAGTAGTCTGTTGTTTTGCCGTCTGGTGACATATTGCAGGGGTCAGTATGAGGAAAAACAGACATAAATCTTTCACATTTACCATTAAGCATGTGCTTGGTTTTTAAGCAAGAAACCTATTGCACTTGGCATTGTATGTTATGAAAGGGAATAGTCACAGCATCACCCATGCTTTGAAATTGCTTAGGAGTACCTATTGTTTTTTGTTACAGAGTGTACAGAGTTGCATATAATCATAGTACACGTATGCTTCAGGGTGACAATTTGCATCTAGAATCTTGTGCTCTGGGAGCAGAAGGAATTTTTTTGTGTTTAGTTGCTAGTGTTCAATGAAGGTGGCAGCTTTTTCTCTGTGGTAGGTAGCATTATAGGCCTTTATCAAGAGTCTGTAAACGAGAGCCATTTGCATTGCTTCTCTCCAGGGTTTTTTTCCCCTCCATTTATTTTAGTATCCATTCTCTATTGTTATTTTAACCTTTTGAAAAGATGTATTTCCTTTTAAATTTTACAGTTCCCAAAATGAGTGAGTTGGCTTTTATTTTCAGCCTATTAAAAAACCCTTGGTGGAAAAGCAAATAATATAAAATAATATGAAACAATAATAAGGCCCTGTAATAACCCAGAACCAAGTGTCACTGTCCCAGAAATAGTGCACCTGAAGTGGTGTTTGTGGCACTGAAAAGGGCTTCTGATGCCTGTGAGACTCTCTCCTAAGAGAGAGAGAGTCCTTCTGCCAGTTCTGGAATGAAAAGTCTGTACTGTGTGTAGCACCTCTGGACCAAATGTGCCAATTTGAAATTCTTTAGTTACAAGGTGAAATCAAATATCTGTATATAGGCTTATTAGCAGTTAAAACACCAGGAAGATGATTCACCTGTCATTGCCAGCTATTGCTGAGTGTTCAATGTAGAACATCTTAAAAAGAAAGGTTTGTTTAGGTGAAATAGAATATAATAATAATGCAGTGATAACTACTGGACTCTCCCTGGACTCACAGTAAGAAAAGAAAACAGGATATGAAGCAAATAGAAGAAAGAGCTACTGCTGCTGGGGAATCTTGCCCTAAAATCAGATGCACCTTGAAAAATGCATAATATAAATAGCAGAGGAAACAAAGGAAGAGTCTCAATACCAGAAATACGAATCCTGGAAGGTGCTGCTTTTACAGTACGATGATAAAACAATACGAATATGCAGAGAAGGTATATATGCTATGGTGATTTCTACTTGTCAGATGACCTGACCCTCCCACCTTAGAATTTTCTATTTTTATGTTTATCAAAATCCCTGAAATACTATTCAAAAGCGGTATCACATCAGCTTTTATTTTAGGTCGGTTATTGTATGTTAGTCTGTAATGACGTTATGTAGTCTTGAACAATACTGAGATTTGTATGAAGATGTTAGGACATAGTCCAGCTCAGAGCTACGAGGCAAACTGTCACCCCCACATGACTTTACACCTCTCTGTCCATCCTATTAGCTCCCCTTCCCTACTACACATGACGACAGTCATTACTTTGATGGACTCTACACCATTATAGGAATTCATTACAGCCAGTGGGTCAGTGTACTGTGTGTAGTTATTAGCAGCTGAAAGATAAACACTTGATAAGCCTGCTGCATTACTGAGACTGATGAATGCCTACGTGATTTACATAGAGATATGACAATGTCCTACCTTTAGACCTGTATGCTATGTGGAAGTAGAAAAGAACCCAGGCCTTTTCCTTTTGCTGTTGATTTGTCTATTTGTGACTGTTATGTGCTTTACCTTTGAAACTATTGTATGCTTGTTCACTGGAGAAAGCATGTATCTATTCTCAAATCTTTCAATATAGAAAATTAAGGAGTTTGCAGAAAGTTTCAAATGCAATCACAAATTGGATCTCCTTCCCATATAGGAAAAGGATATGGTTCTAGCTGTTGGGGAAGGGTAATGCAATATAACCTTAAACAGAAGTGTATTTTCAAAGAACATAAAACTAAATTGCAAGCACCCTCATAGCATATGGGAATGATAATATGTGACAGACAGCATAACACTGAAATTGCAAGACAAACATATTAGGAACCCAAAGAAATGCCAACAGCAAGCCATTCATTAATGATTCTTGTTAGCTGCAATCAGTGTGTTATTTAATTCACCCACTAGTTTTCTGTACCATGTTGGAGGATTTACACTGACAAATAACTCTAGACTAATGTCACAGATTTATCTCTTCATAGAATTGATTATTTAAACAGTAAGATAATCAGATTTATCTGGACTCTTGCTTTAGAGTAACTGAAGATGTTGAGGCTTAGCAGTAGCATCTGTGAGATGGAGAGCTAGCGTGACAAAGTGCTGTGTCAAAAGCAGAACTGAAGGGGCTCTTCAGGAACCAGTGCTAGAACTATCTTGTAATGTTTCCATTTGTAACTGTGTTAGAAGAAGGAGAAGTGGTCATCTGAAATTTGGCAATGGCACATACATATCAGGCACTTCCAGGCCCTATGAGACCTGCCTGGCATATCACACAGCAAGAACTGCCTGACTTTCACTTGCTCTACTAGATTTAAGATAGAAACAGGTCACTTTGTTTCAACACCTGGGAAAGCCACAAGTTTGATCATTCTGAATGATTTCGTATTAAGTAGGGCTTTGTTGGTCCTGTAATAAACTAAAAAAGAGATTTAATGACCAGATTCACCAATACTTGGAAACAATCAGGCAGGAGTAATTAGAAATGTTAGAGATGACTGTAAAATGTTTGGTCCCCATATTCATATGTTGTTGATAGTGGAAAACTTTATGAACTGGAATATATGATGAGTATTTATGAAATAAAAATTATGTTGTTAAAAAATCTAAGGAAGAATATAAAAAGCTGTTCCTTCAAAAAATATCCCTGGTTTCAGAGTGGATTTTCACTCATCCTCCCTGTCCCATGTGTTTTGATGCAAATACAAATTTATTTATGACTTTTCTGGTTTAGCTTTACATAGGCAAGACAGTAATTTAGTGTTTGGTTCTGAGTTTAGTATCAACCAGAGCAAAAGAGGAGGAGACAAAGAATGAGAGGGAGAATAAGTGAAAGGACTAAGTAGATTAAACAGTAGTAACTGGAAATACAACCTCACTGCATGCATAATCAGATGGTGTATAGTAACCAGTGAAGATTTTCCTTTCTGTATTTTAAACCCCTTGGCAATGCTGTTTTATAATTGAGGCTTTGTTCTGGTTCCACACCAGTGTTTATATAGATAACATAATTACATGTTCATCTCTGAAGTAAACCAATGATATGAGTAATGATGAAGTCAGTTTAATCTCCTAGTTAATTTCTGATTTCTTGATATTATATTTTTTTGGCACCAGACACTTTTTTTCTTTTTTTCCTTTCCCTCTTCAGTCTTTAATTCATACCACTTGGGGCAGATGCATCTGTCACTCTGTTCAAACATATAAAATTCAGATATATTTCCCATGCTCGAGTTCTGAAGCTGTGTGTTCAGTTTAATGCCCAACTTAACCAAGGATTTTAGAATACAGAATCTGTATCCTATGCAGTATCCTGTGTAATAGGATGTATAGGCCATTGAGCTGAAAACTGAGAAGCAAATTGATAGTTATTCCTCTATCTTCACCTCACATATTTTAGCTAATCTTATCAGACTTCAGTTCAATTTCCAGCAATAATGCTTTCTGTATGTGTTTGTACTTACTAATGCTGTTTTTTACATCAAAATCCCAGTCTGCCATATCTTGATGTATCTCTGAAGGTTATTTATATTCATTTGCTGCACCCTTCTGGGTCTGACTAGGTTGACTTGATTTGAAGTTTAGAAGCCTTTTATTCATTATCAAGCTTTGCAAATTATTTCAGAGCTGTGCAGCTCTTACTCGAGAACAGCACATATGGAAGTAGACTAGAATTAAAGGTTAAAATATACGCATTATGTGGTTTTAACCATACAATGAATTCAGGTCATCTACTTTTAATATTGGAAATCAATGTTTAGCATTTACTTTTGAAAAGGATTAATGTACTTTCCTGAAGAAAGATCTGGAGACTTCTTACATGCTCTGGAAATTTAATAGTGCTTACTTTTAAGGTTGACTTCCAGATATGGTATCATTAATCTTTAAGCTATCAAAAACCTCTATTTGTATTTTACAACTCTTTGAAAGTCTGGCTGATGTCACTGAAAAACCTTGGGTTTAAATAATAGTGTGCACACTGGAATGCTCAGAGGCAGCTGTAGCTTCTTTGCCCATTGAACACTGGTGTTAAGAAAATCAAAGTTAGAGTAATCCAGTTATGGGGCTAAATAAGCATTTCTGAGGACTGGCAGTCTGGGTATGCTTTTAAGAATTCATCAGTTTGGTTTTTTGAGCATCTTGGATCTCATGCATGAAAATGAATTTGTGCAGCTAGATAAAGGGATGGCAGCAAAGGTCACCCAGGTCATTAAGATATGTTTTTGAAAGCAGCTTTAAACTATAAAAAGGGTGATGAAGAGAAATTGCTTGGGGTGGGGGGAACAGGACTGGGCAGGGGGATAGAAGAAGTTATTAGGAAAAAATAGCCTCATCCTTGAAAGCAACTTCACTTCTAGAGAGTATGTTGTAGTCTTTTGCAGACATTGCTCCTTTCCTCAAATTGAGTAGTGGCTGTGCTGGCTTTGGCACTTTCTCTTAGCTTTATTTTGTGCAGATACATTCACCTGAGACTGTGACACACCCTGAATTTTAACATCACTTATATCTGTCTTTCTACCAGTAGCGTCTTCCACTATAATAGGTGACTAGTCCTGGGAGATTATTAAAAATAGCATATAAAATTTTGCACTTTGTGTCACAGTCTTGCCAGTACCTACATGAATTTACCTCTATATCTGTATTATATTGGAAAACAATCTCAGCAGAATTCCAGTTCTCTACTGGCAAAATTTTCTTTTGATAAGAAAAGTGACAGTAACTCTTCATGCTGATTAAGTTAAATTAGCAAAAGGACCTCTGCCTCCAAAGAACTACAGAGACATTAATAGCAGGAACTTTGGTGACAGAATTATTGATAGCAGAAATCTGGAGACTCAATTAGGAGCATCAAGTAATTTTTTGCCATGCTGCTGTGTTGCTAAAGTTTTCTAAAGTGGAGCATAACACTGATGTTACACACCATATTTTTGTAGTCCTGATACACACTATTCCATTGTGGGCAAAGTTTGATTTAGTTCAAGGAAATCCTTACAAAACTGAGTATGCATAGATCTTCTTTCTGGTGACAGTTTATAACACAGAGCCTGACAATACAAAATGAGCTCACAGTACACAAGTGCTCAGATTCTGGATGACCTTCATTTGCAGAAGGAATCATTCACTAGCTTGGGTTGTTCATTTTTTCCCCCCTGGGTGTAGAAGCTTATTGGACTGTCTTAGACTTAGTTGTTAACTGCCAATGTAACCTGCTGCTTTGGAGACTCATAGTGTTTGCTGAACACAGAACAAACCCTCATGGGTTTCTTTAACTGTTTCAAAAAAATCACTTTGTATTCCTGCCTATTGCAGTGTCTGCAAATTGATTAGTGGAAAATGTGTCATTAAAAATTATATGAAATGACCCACAGCTTCTCTTTTCCCCTAGGAATTTTAGCTTTGTAGGTCAGTGACTCTTTAAAGATTGTTGCCACTACCTGCCAGAGCCTTGCATCCCAGCCCTTGTGGAAGTCAGGGCTCTAGATTTCTTCCCCTTTAGATTTTTGTGATGACAAGAATTAGACACAAATATTGTTCCTGGTTCTTAAAATACTCTACCAGCAGGTAGAACAGTGCGAGCAATAGACACAGGCCCTTTCCTTTGCCCTTTCAGTCCTGCACAAAGCAATGTCATTCTGAGGAACGCACAGGCTGCACCCTGCTGCAGAGGCAGTTTGAGTCTCAGTCACAAGGGTGTACATGCTCCCTGAAGCAAGAGGCTTTACTTTGGCCTGTGTTCTGAAAACATGCACTTCATCTCTTTATTGCCAGTTTTGAGCACAGGAGCTGTGTGCTCTCAAAAATATGTTTTGTGAGATTGAATTCATTGCCGTAAAATTTGAAGTGATGACATTGTTCATATTAAATTGCAAACTCTATCCAAAAATACCATCAAAACATAGGCTTAGCAGCCATCTCAAAAAGAACATTGAGTCCTGAGCTCTGTTCTGAGGGAAAGTAACTAGATCATAACTTGTAATCTGGTCTAAAAATCTCCACATAAAATATTGCTGTACTATTGAGGAGTCTGTGTTGTCTAGTTTAGACAAAGTTTCCAGGCCTAAGCTCTCCAATTTACATGATCCATTGTACTTAAAATTATGGTTTAGTTATGCATTTGGTAAATTTTAAGCAGTTTGCTGTTTAGTGAGAAGCAATTGTCATGCCTTGGCACCCTGACACCCATATGCATATGCTGCAGCTTTTCCTGTCCTCTTTGTGTGCGACTTACAGTTGACAATCTCTTTTACAAGCTATTGTTGGAGAATAAATCAAAAAGGCAGAGGGAAGAGATTATATTGATGACGTGTAATTAAATGGAAAACAAAAAAAAAAAAGGATACCATTTATATATCTCCAAGAGCTGCCTCCTACAATTAGGAGTCTGGATGCTATCTAAAGCAGCCACATCTTGAAATTTCTCAAAGAATTTTGCATACATTTTCTGACAGTTTATGCATTTTCTAAGGCGTAAAAACCACTGAACATTGACTCCTTTGCATAACAGACAGCTGGCAGACACATTTTTTTCTCCCTAAAAATTAGCTTTCTGCAATGCAGTCTATTTTGGGGCTGATGTATGAAGTGTTTAAGATTATTTTTTATGGATCTTACTGTCTCAACAATGCCTAAAAGACAAGAAAATGAGCCTTTCTTTCCACAAATAAGCATATGTCATCAATACCATAAAGAGAAGAATTGAACTCAGAGCATCATTTATCATTTTTGGTTTGGTTGGTTTACCTAAAATACTAATCCAGGACTTGTAGATTAAAGAGATTTATCATTTTACGACCATTTTCTGGTCTAATATTTTAAGAAATTGTTGTGTAGAGTGTTAGAATTCAGATTTCAGAATTTTATTATTTAACTCTAGTTTAAATATATTTTTAGCTAGCACAAAATGTATTCTGGCCTAAAGGTTTTGGGTTTGTGTTTGGGATTTTTTTGGTTTGGTTTGTTTTTTTTCCTTTCTTTCTTTCCTCCCCCCCTCAACATCTACATGGTGTCATAGAATCATAGAATCATCAAGGCTGGAATAGAATAGAATAGAATAGAATAGAATAGAATAGAATAGAATAGAATAGAATAGAATAGAATAGAATAGAATAGAATAGAATAGAATAAACCAGGTTAGAAGAGACCTTCAAGATCATCGCGTCCAACCCATCAACCAATCCAACACCACCCAAACAACTAACCCACAGCACCAAGCACCCCATCAAGTCTTCTCCTGAAAACCTCCAGTGATGGCGACTCCACCACCTCCCCAGGCAGCCCATTCCAATGGGCAATCACTCTTTCTGTATAGAACTTTTTGCTAACATCTAGCCTGAACCTCCCCTGGCGCAGCCTGAGACTGTGTCCTCTTGTTCTGGTGCTGTTTGCCTGGGAGAAGAGACCAACATCCGTCTGTCTACAACCTCCCATCAGGTAGTTGTAGAGAGTAATAAGGTCACCCCTGAGTCTCCTCTTCTCCAGGCTAAGGAAAAGACCTCAAAGATCATCAAGGCCAACCTGTCACCCAAGACCTCTTGACTACTAAACCATGGCACCAAGTGCCACATCCAATCCCCTCTTGAACACCTCCAGGGATGGTGACTCTACCACCTCCCTGGGCAGCACATTCCAATGGCTAACAACTCTCTCTGTGAAGAACTTTCTCCTCACCTCCAGCCTAAACTTCCCCTGGTGCAGCTTGAGACTGTGTCCTCTTGTTCTGGTGCTGTTTGCCTGGGAGAAGAGACCAACCACCTCCTGGCCACAGCCACTCTTCAGGTAGTTGTAGAGAGCAATAAGGTCTCCTTTGAGCCTCCTCTTCTCTAGGCTAAACAACCCCAGCTCCCTCAGCCTCTCCTTGTAGGGCTTGTGCTCAAGGCCTCTCACGAGCCTCGTTGCCGTTCTCTGGACATGTTCAAGTGTCTCAATGTCCTTAAATTGAGGGGCCCAGAACTTTGATCAAACTTTAGCTATTTTTGACTTCCATGAAGGTTAAAATATTTTTCCTTTCTTCAGAATATTCTTTTCCACTTCTTTCTCTTTTATTGTTCAATTTCCATGGAACAGCTGATCCAGCACTTGAGTGGATAAAGCTGAGAGTACTTGTAATTGGCTTTACACAAGCTGTGGATGTTGCCAAGAAAACAAGTTTGCCTCTGAGAACTTCTAGCACCTTTGAAATGTGAGTTTTACTTCCATTTTTCATGGGCACATATTAAGTCCATGCTTTTCAACATCTGCATGGTGATCCAGAATAGGTTTAAAGAACAATATAGGGAATTTCTACCATTCTTTTAGGGATCTTGGGTCATGCAGGTGATGGATGGAGACCTTGGATGAGAAATACAGGCTAGTCAGGGAATAAGTTCTTAATTTTCTTTGATAAATGAGGTCTGAGCTGCATATGGGTTGTACCACAGTGAAAGAAAGGACCTCAACATGGATGCACACCCTAGTCTTTTTTCTTTAATGGCAGCTGTGGTTGAGACTATGACAGTAATTGTGAGTTTGCAAACAGTCAGGAACATGTGGTGTTGATAGATTGTCCTTTACCAGATTCAGTACTGGGATTTGCTCCTTTGTGTAATTATCATTGCTTTGTTTTGTTGTTTTTTGCCCCTTTGCTTTCAAGTATGTACTCTTTAACATATCTTACATGTACTACATGGTATCTACTGTAAGGCGGCTTAAATGTTTAGCTTGCATTAAGGCCCAGATTTTGATCTCTCTCACATTTGAGCAAATAAGTTCCAGAAAAGTAAATGGAATAACACCATGAAAATAGTTATAGAAAGCAGAATCAGCACTAATCAGCTAAGGTGTATTAAAAGATTATGGGTCAGTACTCTAAGTGTGGATCAGCAGCATTTCATTGATGATAATAAATCTACCATGAGCTGGACTGGCTTAAGATTTGGCCCTAGGTCAAATAAAAATTTGATATATGCCTCTTCTGCCTGAAGAATTTAGGCTGCTTTGAAGCTTTATACTGTGAAGAATTTTAGGTGGTTTACCAGTAAGTACTTTTTTTAACATGAATGTCTGCAGCAGTTTGAAGGTTCATGACTTCCCCAAGTATCTAAACTTCCTTTAATATGTTCCACATTTCAGAAAATTCTTTTTATTTACTTAAAAAACCCCAACCAACTCTTCTTTTTGTTTCTCTTTCTCCCTCTCTTTCTTTTTTTTTTAAGTGTTAGAATGTGAATGAGAGAAAACTAGTCTCATAACTGTCAAGATTATGACAATCTTGCCATGTCTCAAATCCAGTCAGAAAGTTAACAAGTCAAGATTCCAGTAGCCATGGTAGTCTGGCACAATACTGTTGTCTATTCTTTCTTTGACAGTTGTGACACTGTAATGTGAAATTTGCTATGAAATTTTGTCATGCTGTACAAAATGAAGTAGCATCTAATACCTTCACTTGTTTAAAAATTTCATAATTCAGGAAAAAATGTGGGAGAATTTTGTTAAACCTCATCATTTATCGCTCTCATAGCCATAGTAGGCTTTAAAATACTCTCTGTGTTGTATGTTTTAGGACAGCATAGATTCAGAGAATAGTTAATTTAAGTATATATAATTAATAAGCAAAGTCTTTGGTGAGTATGCTTTTAAATAGGATTTAGTCTTTGGATCACAACTGGCAAAATTGGATGGGGCTGGTTCTGTTTGTATATATTGTTTTCCTGAACATGACAGAAATCAATGCGGTCACTTAGAGTGTGGCCGGTATGAGACTTCAAGAATTTGTGGTATCTGTTTAGCACTGGCAGCCTTTACTATTGGCTATATTTATGAGATTTTCACTTACAGCTTGATCTGCTAGTCTGCTAAACCTCTGTGGAAAGTGTGAGCAGAAGAGAGGGGGAGGCAGAAGGGACTCCTTTCATCTTAGTCAGGAAGTGTTATTGATTGAGCCAGCCTTAACATCTATAAAATCATCTGAGATGGAGATATAGACAAATGATGGGCTGAATGTTATATAAGCAATGATGTAAGGAAATCTCTCCTACTTCTGTCCCTGGTGTTTATTAATATACTTGCTAGACTACTTTCTACTGAAGACAATATTTATAGACCAAAAAGGAAAGCACATACAAATTAATGCACACCAACAAATGAATCATAGGAAGTATATTCAAACTATAGTATACACACTACAACGTAAGCAGAGGACTTAACTCAGTCCCATAGACATATATGCTTAATATGGAAAGGCAACTGGTTGTACACCTGTTTACATGGGCTTGGGGGAGCCGAGCCACCATGAAGTCCCAATGTCCCACTTCTTGCATGACTGGGTATGTTCAAATTGTCCATATAGGACACGTGAAGTCACAGCTAGGGAGCTGAATTACCCTCAGGAAAGTCTCTAGTGCTTTATTTAAGTCAAAATCAGTCATGTGATGTTGTCGTTAGGAGAAACTGTAGACCTGTGGTCGTGTCTTGTTTTGGTTTGTCTTAAAATAATTTCTGATTACTGTCTTTTATGGCACAGAACTATCTGAGTAATTTCAGACAGATTTATTTCAGAGATGTTCTGTTTGGGAGTGAAGATTGAATATTATCAAAGAACTCAGTTTCTGCTGCTCCAACCTTACTTAGATTAGAGAACACTCCAGGGGACTGGCCAGAGCAGTCTGTGAAGCAGAACACTTTGTGCAGGGCATTTTATTTAAATCTTGCATAGAAACATTTCTTGAAATAAACTCAGGCTGGAACTTGAAGCTCTTATCTGAAGAACTACTAGCATTTGATTTTGAAAGTAAAATCTGTAATACAGTCAGTATCAGAAGGCTGTTTGGACTGAAATGTCCAAAGCCATGTTTTGCAGAGAGTGTATCGAACACCAGAACAAGAGGACACAGTCTCAAGCTGTGCTGGGGAGGTTTAGGCTGGAGGTTAGGAAGAAATTCTACACAGAGAGAGTGACTGCCCATTGGAATGGGCTGCCCAGGGAGGTGGTGGAGTCACCATCATTGGAGGTGTTTAGGAGGAGACTTGATAGGGTGCTTGGTTGCATGGTTTAGTTGATTAGGTGGTGTTGGATGATAGGCTGGACGCGATGATCTCGAAGGTCTCTTCCAACCTGTTCTATTCTATTCTATTCTATTCTATTCTAATTTCTCCATTGTGTAGAGAGACCAGATTTCTGTCATCTTGCTTGCTAGCCATTTCTAATTGTGTCCAGTCCAGTGGAATGAATATTAATAGTTCTGCAGTGTTTAATAAAGTTTGTTCCCCATTTATTTTTCCCTTCAAACTAAATTTTCATTTAATTAATTTATAGATATTTTACTTCATGTAAGTTAAATTGCATTTTTTTTTTCCTTCTAGAGGGGAAAAAATTGCAGAGGATCAACATTATTTTAGCAAGTATAATGAGGGCACACAGCAGCTTGAAGATGAGTTTCTTTATAATTTTCTCTGTGTGTTGTGGGCAAATCTCTTTTATATTGTAATACTCCAAATTTTCCATCAGCTAAGGTATGAGTCATTAACATATCCAATAAATTTACATATCTGATCTGATTTGGCATGCACAGCTAATGCAATAATGTCTTTATTAGAGACAAATAGAACTTTTTTCCTAGGCTAGGTGTTTTAAGGACAATGAGAAAATGTTTGTCAGTACTAAGATAAGAATTATAATCACACTGAATATCAGGGGTGTAAACCACATGAAATATATTCCCACATGTATTTTCTACATATGTATGAGATGCCTAAAAATGACATAAATATGTTTCAGCAACATCCTGAAATAAAGGTCTAAATATATGAGTTTATAATCCCACAGAGGTCAAACTGAGTTTTTAAAACAGTTTCAAGCACTGATATAAAATGCTAAATTCACACTAGTGCAAATGGTGACACATCTGGTTTATCACAAGAGCACTAGGGATGTATAAACCAGTAATATGTTAATACAAGAGATGTTGGCAGTTAATAAGAAAGTCCTTTCAAATTGTCCTAAATAGTTGTGCTCAATGAAAGGCCTACTGTGGAAAAGTAATTTCCATTTCTGCATCAGAAGATTGCTGACATCTTTTTGAAGTATTTGCTCTTCTTTCCAATAATCATAGCAACAACAAAGGCAAAATCAATAGCTTGAAACTGGCAAAATCTTGGAACTGGTTGTTCTGGTTTGCACCAGTGCAAATCAGGAATAGCTACTCTACCGTTACAGAAGCTGAACTTATTTTTATGTAACTTC
This sequence comes from Dryobates pubescens, assembly GCF_014839835.1. Lineage (NCBI taxonomy): Eukaryota > Metazoa > Chordata > Aves > Piciformes > Picidae > Dryobates > Dryobates pubescens. The sequence continues at coordinate 14,492,010 of NC_071627.1, forward strand.
GGTAGTGATTATCTATGGAACAAAGCAGAAGGCTTTGTTGCTTAGCAAGGATAAATCCTCTGAAGTTATTTGACCTGCATACGTTCCTTGGCAAATAGAAAGAGATATGGACAAAGAAGGAAAAAAAAAGAGGAAAAGTAGGATTTAATACTGTTTTATATTACAGGCATTACAACCCATTTACCCATGTTTTTTTGACAGTGACATAGAACATGTATGTTGTGACTTTGTCCCAGTTTAAGGAACACTGGGCTATCAAAAGGCACCTATGTCAGGACAGATTGAAATTTAGGGAGAGATGATTTGAGTTTGTACCAAAAGAACTGACCTCAGCTCTGGGTGAGTGTCAGCTCCACAAGTGTAAATGATGGCTTTTCCTTGGGGTTTTCACAAATGTAGCAACATCAATACCTGGATCTGACAAATGCAGAATGAGAAGCAAGAACTGTGATCTCAATCAATAAAATGCAAGCTATTGCTAAAGATTAGAAAAATAAAATCCAAATAAAACTCAGCACACACAGAAGTTTATTTTTAAGATAATGCAATGTTCAAATGGAACTGAGACCTTTTATAGCACAATCTTTTTCTCTGTCTTTGAGAGATTGATTCTTCCTGGAATTTATGTTATAAGCTATTATGATAGTTGTTATTTTTTTTCCCCCCTTTTCCTTCAGCTGTAGAAAATGATACCTTTTTTGTTAAATAGCTACTTTGTAGCTTCATATCACAAGAGGATTTTTCTGGAAAGAAGAAAGCAGTACACAGCTGAAACAAATATGCTTTCTGCCAGTTTCACTATGCTGGTGGTTCTCTTCATATTATAAGGGATGATAGCTAGGCAGCTGCTGTTCACAATTACCTATTAAATTGGAAACTAAAATCTACTTATTTAGCAGAAAATAGCTTTCTTCTTTATGTACACACATTAGTTTATTTGCTAACATGCTATGAAGGCTGCATTAGTGGCAGTAAAATTAAAGAAGACATAAGATTTTTGCCTTATCATAAGTCATGGGAATGGATCACTGCTATGTTCTCCAGTTCAGCAGGCATTTCAGTAGGGACTTTTTGCAGTGATAGGGGTTAGCTTATTCCCTCCATCTCCACTGCTTATTTTGTTCTCTTTTCATTTCTTCTGAAGATGCTTTTATATAGCCAAATTATGCTGTAGAGAAAGATGACAGAAAAAAGATCCTGTGTACTCAGATCAGCTGGTACAATGCTGATGCTCCTGCTAAGACACCAGACTGTGAGCTGTGACAATGCTATTCCTGCTGCGAGGTCAGCAGGGCCAAGCCCTGATCCTGGGGCTAGACCTAGCAAGAGCCTGCAGCCCTGTCCTTCTGATTCAAACCCAGGAAACTTCCCTTCTTTCAGCTCTCTGACTCTAACACACATGTAAGAAATCATCTTATTTTCCCAAAAGTGGTTTCAAATATTTTGGGAGCCAAGTGGCAAGGGTCATGACCCTGAGGCTGCTGCACAACTGGCAGATGTTTTCATAGATGTGGAAATGGATAACTATTTTCCAGTATGTATGTATTTAGGAATTATGAGTAATGAAATAAATTGCATGCTAAAATGTGTAAGCAGTAAGCTACCTGCATAAATAAGCTCACTGGACTAAAGAAGAAGGGCTATGTTTGAAGAGAATTTTAAGCCCAATCTGAAAAAGGGGCTGGAAAGATATGTGCCCCTGAGTGCTATACCCAAACATATTGATTTGGGTGCTGCCTAAAATCAACGTGGAAAACAGTTTAAAGTGTTTTGGGTGGAGCTCATTACAAGCTCCCCATAAAGGCTCTGGCTCCTCCAGTTCCCATTACGACCAGCCACAGGGAGCAACTGGATTTAGAGAGATGGCTCAGATCCAGTCCTTACCCTGCCATGCATACCCTACTCTGAGCTGCAGGGAGAAACGACTTTTTTGTTCTGAGCTGCCCTGTCACTCTGAACTTTGAGGGTTGTGAGTGTGACTGGGGAGAGGCTGCTAAAGGACCTTGCAATTGACAAGTGCTGGTGGCTGTCTTTCTGCTAACTTCACCGTATTTCAAAACACATCCCTTTGCTGTCTTTTAAATAAGACTTGAGAAGGGGGGGTAGATAGTCCTTCTCTTCATAGCATTTATCGGGAAGAAATATTGGATTAAATTCTTTTCTCTCTATCTATGGATTCAAATCTCTCTTTCTGAGAATATCCAAAGTCCAGGATGTTAGCTACACATAATTTACTTTAGACCTTATTAAAGCAGCAGAAAGTGTAGTGACATACAGGTTAGGGAGAACCCAGATTGGGTGGATTCAGGCCACTACCGTCTTTGCAATTGTGATGGCAGAGTAAATTGTTGTAGTGCCACAAATCTCCTGTATGTTCTTTATGCTTTTTTCCTGCACTCCCCCCAGTATAGCTGTATACTGCAGGGCTGGCCTTAAAAATCTGACAGCAAGTCTCTCAAATCAGACCCCACACTGGCTTCTATCACACATTCAGTAGTGCTTTCTCACATTTGTGGTGCTGTACCATGACTTCTTTCCTGTTCCAATCCAACATTGTAGATCATGTTGTCAAGCTGGTCTGTGAATGAAGTTGAAAAAGTGATAACGTGCTGCAGCTGGTGGATTGCCACTTAGCAGACATAATTCTAACTAAAGGAACATCACTAAAATTTACATTCCTCCCACACATCTGATCGAAGGTGCAAAGTTTCTTTCAGACAAGGCAGAGCAATCTCAGAGATATGCATTGCATAGCTAAGGACCTGGATGGTGCACAGAACCACATAGTTCAGATTAAAAAACATTCTTCTACCTCAGACTGTAAAATATATGTCTTGCCACATTATGAAGAGTATTCATAACCAAACAGTGCAACTTCTGCCAGAGTGGTTGGTTAAGGTACTGCACTCATATCCGTGGGACAGGTTACATGGTCAGGATACCTGGTCGAGGGATGTTTAGTTTCAGGGGGTGGTGGGCTTGCAGCTCAGAGCTCATCCTGGTCTGCATCAAAAGAAGTATGAGCAGCAGGTCGAGGGAGGCAATTTCCCCCCCTTTAATTCCACTCTGAGGAGAACCTATTTGCAGTACCTCATTCAGCTCTGAGGCTCCCAACACAAGAAGGTCATGGAGCTGTTGGAGCAAGTCCAGAGAAGGCCACAAAGATGCTCAGGGATCTGAGAGAGTTGTGATTGTTCAGCCTGGAGAAGAGAAGGCTTTGGGGAAACCTTATAGCAACCTTCCAGTACCTGAAGGGGGTCTACAGGAAAGGTAGAAAGGAACTTTTTACAAGGGCATGTAGTAACAGGACAAGGGGTAACAGGAAAAGAGCTTTAAACTGAATGAGCATAGATTTAGATTAGATGTAAGGAAGAAATTCTTCATTGTGATTGTGGTGAGGCACTGGAACAGGTTTCCTAGTGAAGTTATGGATGCCTCATCACTGGTAGTGTTCAAGACCAGGTTGGATGGAGCTTTAAGCAACCTGATCTAGTTTAAAGCACTCCTGGGATTTTGCCTATAACCTCAGTCAACCTCCAGTAGCCCAAGTTAACAGCAGAATTATGCTCAGATAGCAATATCAGGATAGAACAGCTGATGAAAGTGTCAGGACCTGAATGAGATCCTGGTTTGTTTCTAACTTCAAGATGCCTGTATGCATGGAGGAAGCTGTAGATCTCATAGACTCACTTCTTTGGGTTTTTTTAATGGGGCAAAAGGAGAGGCTAGGGAAGACACTCTGTTTGCCATGCAAATGAGTGCTTTAATTGTCTAGAGAACTAAGACACAGAGGGCTGAGAAACCTCATAAATAACTTAGTACACTTGATTCCATGGGCTTTCATCTGCTGATCTGGCACATAGGAGACATTCTGGAGAAGGGGAAAAATCTTTCAAAGAAAAGAAATATGGGAGAGCAAAACAGGAGCAGGCAAAATCAGTGATAAGGTCTTGTGAGCAGATACAATGGGTTATTGAGATTTCAGGTCACTGAGGCATGATCAAGAAATGCATAAAATTCACTGTGAAGAAAATTATCATCAGGAACTCCAGCACTGACAAAGGTCAGTACAGTTAGTATAAGATCAGTGCTGGTTTTAACAGCTTTCTGTTCTTGTGTGCAATAGATAATCAGTGCTGAGCTGTTGCAATAATGCTAACCACACCACCTTTTTGGTTAAAAAAAATGTCTGTACAGTTTGCTAACCATTATCCTGCAGACCTTCAAAGATTAAATAAAAAGGGTTTGGGAATTCCTCCATAGAGGCCTAAATCCATGGTTTTGGAGGGGGAATAGGAGGGAGTGGAGGAGAGAATGAAGAATGTTATATCACTTCTCTATGATTTCTGTAATGTTTTCTGGCATTCCGGTGATTTATAGAAACAACAACAGTCATCAGAAATTGGTGAGAGTGCAGGGAGAATAAGCTGCTGAAAGATGAAATTAATAGCAGTTGTATGTGCTTAAGGGATCAATGATATATTGGTGCTATTTCCTCTTCAATGTCACATGCTGTGCTAGTGCAGTAGGCCAGGTGATATCTAAAGACACTGACCTATAATCTGCTCTGTTCCCTCAATGCCTTGCTAATATTTTACTGAAGGTTTGACTATACTGAAGCTTAAAACAGAACTTTGACAACTGGAGGAAAAAGATACAAAAGACAGTTTCTGGTACTTTGTACAGAGAACGAGGCTGCTGGATTTAATCATTACTCATAATCCTCTCAAACCAGCGGAGCCCTAAACAGCAGTGAGAGAAAATGACAGAGACCTTGTCTTGGTAAGTGATTAGAGTCATCACATTGTAGCGGATCCAGGCCCTTCCCTTCGCATTCCTGATAACCTGCAGTGGGAAGGATCTGTCTATCAAGAAACTGCAACAGGTTCCAGACAGGTGTCTGTTTCTGTACTATGTGGTGATGATTGCCCTGTTCCATAGTGACATGCATTTCCAGACCATTTTCAGTGCAGGAGTCTCCACTCATATTGTCAAATCTGATGAATTGCCTTTGTTTGGTCATTGTGCTTCTTGGCAAAGAACTGTTCCTGGTTTTGGATCCTTTTCCTGCCTGATGGGCTGCATATGCTGTCTGATCCCAGCTCTGTCCAGTCAGCTGCTCTTGCTGTCTGGTCCCACACTGCCTACCCCGGCTGCTGTCAGATCTTGTTGTTTTTATAATCAATTGCTTTCTTTTCCATTCTGTTTATGATATACTATTTTCTATTCATATTGCCTGGTCCTGAGGCTCTCATGTCATTTCTTCCTGCCTGATTTTGGTGTTGTTAATACTGCAGCTGCCCCATAGTTATGCTTGCTGAGTTCTTAACTGTCTAAGCAAACAGCTGTGAGGCCTCCTGTTTCCAAGTTCCAGCTGTTTGATCAGCTGTTCTTGCAAAGTTATCCTTTCTGTGGTCTAATCTTATTGTCTGGCTTAGTAGCCATAAGATCAGTTCTTTTTTGCACAACTCTTCTGGTTGCATAACTATATATTTTGTATATCATCTTGCTAAGACTTGATTTTAAGAGAGTTCTAAAGATCTGAGTATCTTCCTCTCCCCTTTCTTGCCTTTCTCATGTTTAATTTCACTGTGCCCTGATCAGACTCCATTTATACAACAGATTTCTCTTTCCTTTTTGATTTCTTATCAGCTGCTTTTTAGCATCTATTTTTACTTGCACAGCTTCTGCTAGTCAATGATTCTGATGTGTGAGTTGCTATTCCTGCAGCCCCATGTCTACCACCATCCGTTTAATCATCTCTATTGTGTGCTGCTTCTGCTGTTCAATCAGCAATGATTTTTTTTCCCCTTTGTGAAGGCCTGCAATGACCTGATCAGTACTTTCTGTCATATGACTGCCCCTGGTTTTTGTTGCTACTGGCATCACAAGGAATTTGGCTCTTGCACAGTCTTGGACGATTATCTGCTCATGCTGGTTTTGGTGACTTTCTTGAGTTCACAAAGTGGAGTTATACAATTCTTAGAATCACGTGTTTGTGCTATATACTGCAATAATGATGTCGTTGCACATGGTGCTGTTGGCATCCTGGGGATATATGTATAAATGGGTGTTTTTAGATAAAAGTTTTGCTAATAGCTGAATTTTGCTGTGCAGTACTCAACAAAATAAACCAAACCCTTCCATCCTCTCTCTTCTTTCTGTTGTATTGTCCATATTCACACATTCCTCTGTTTACCTGCTAAATACATAATGATTCTTCATTAACCAAGAACATGGACACAAAGTTGATCTTTCAACTCATATTGTCTTCTAGGTGCTTTTTCACCAGCACAGCTAGACTGATCCCCGGTTCACTGCTGTATTGTAATATAAAATAAAAGGACAATTCTCAACTGATGTAAATTATCATAGTTCTTTGACTTCAGTGGACCCCAATAATTAAGACAGTCTCTTGAAATCTCTAGAGAAAAAGATGCACGCTGTGACTAAAACACACTGTCTCCTGTTGCTGGCTGAGAAAAGTAGATTTATTGTCTTTGCTTTTCAGAAGAGAATTAAGAATTGGTTGAGAAGAACAAAAGTACATTATAAACTTAGCAAGAGCTTTAAAAGATATCAGACAGGGAGATGCATTTTTCACAGTCATGTAAAAACCTGTGAAGTTGTTTATGGGGTCAACCTCTCTTTCCTTCCTTAAAGGATTTTTTCCCCCCACACAGATCTTAGGAGAATGGTCAAGGTTGCGTTTGGTGCTGTAGCTCTCCAAGTGTGAGCGCCTGGGTTACAATGCTGATTTTTTTGTTGCAAAGTGTAAATCAATGTGAATTGCTGAATTTGCCCTCTCCTTGTCCTATATAAATTTTGTATGCTGTATTCTGTCTCATCTTACAGCTGCTTAGGGAAGAAGTAGTCAGAACTTTTCTGAATTTGGACAAATTTTCAAGTCTATCCATGTGAATGCAGAAGGTATCCCATCTTTTCCTGAATTTCAATACTTGGGGGGAGGAAACTAGGATCAAGAGACCTACCTACCTATTGAAATTAATTTATATCTTGAAATAACTTGGAGGAATGCAAAAATTTTTAGCAGGTTTTGCAGAAGGAGGGTGGATGAGACCACCTCCTGAAGTACCTTCCAGTCCCATTTGTTATGATTGCCTTCAAACCAAGTAAATGGCAAATTATGAAGCTTTAAAGAAAGCTATTCATTTTTCAGGTAGCCTCCCACATGCTTATATATTTACTCAAATCTTGCAGATTTATAAATTCTGAAAGATTAGATGACTCTCAAAACAGGTAGAAAGTCACTGTTTGCCACATATTTCAGGATTTGGAGAGATGTGTGAATGCATGTATAGTTAGAATAAACCCAGCAACTTTAGAATTTAGAAAAGCATAAATTTGGAGTCTGAATCTGCACAGCACTCTGAGATTATTTTTTTAAGGAGAAAAGGGTTTTGTAAATATAAAGTATGACTTTGTGTTATCAGTACCTTTTCATATTGAAGCAGTAGATAAACTAATTATTCTATCATTCACAGAATCCTTTGTGACATCAAAGAGTGTCACCCCCTGCTTGTTTTATCATCCGACTGCACAGACTTTGACTATGACAACTCTGCTTACACAATCCACTTAGAGACAGGCTCAACTATATGTCTCCAATTCCATAGTTTACTGCAAGCAGGAAATCTCCAGCCTCTCCATCCATTCTTCTCAGTAGGTTATAGACACTTTTTTGATAGTTCTGAGTGATGTTTCCTTATCAGCTCAGTTCTATATAATGTAATCTCTTAAATATATGTTTAAGTGCTCTGACAGTAGCTTATTAAGAATTTTTGTATTAAGATTTAAATCAATATTTTTTTCAAGTTGAGTGCTTAGAGCCATTGGATGCTAACCTCTCATTGCAAAAGCTTTAAAATTATTTTGATTTTACTTATACTCAGCATGGTTCTAAGGCAAAACCCCACAAAAGTGTTGTCCTTGATAACACAGACCTCACTTTCCCACTCAGCTTGCTGATGTTCAAAAACCTTACTTTACACCCTTAGTTTTACAGTTGGGATTTTTCCATCTCTTTAAGTAAAGATACATATTTATCTTACATTAAATGTAAAGGTATTTGATCCAGCAAAGAATAACAGTTCTTGCTGTCTGTGTAGGAACTGGTAAAATAAACCTGGTGTTGAAGTCTGACAAAAGATGTACATACTGCACTGAACAGCACCCTGTAGTTTCTTGAGATATCAGAACTAAATGAAGAACCATTTTCTACAGAACTCTTCATACAGGTTAAAGGCATTCAAAAGAGAATTACAAAAGCATTTCAGATCTGCCTGCATGGCAAGCCTCTGTATCTTACCTTTCATTAGATCTTTCTGCTCTTGTTAGCCTATTGGGTAGCATGAGGAACTGTCTCACGAGGATGCTTTCTGCTGATCCCATGAACATTGAATGCATTTGTGGAAGACTTCAGATTTTTTCACTGAACAGCACTGTGTTTAATGATTATAAATTGAACATTCCAAACAAATCCACTTATATATATATATATATATATATATATATATGTTTAACTTACCTGGGCTCTATTTTTTTCATTTGATTAAAACTGAGTGAAACTAATCTGGAATAATGATAGTGTTTAAGGCTTCAAGTTGCTCCATAAGCCTGATCCAAAACTCTAAGCCAGTCATGAGAAGAGTGGATTTTTCCTTTGACTTCACTGAAGCCTTTGAAAGATTGATAGACCACCACAGCGCTGGCACTATCTTTCCCTACACATGCTTAGATATTAATTAGCAGAAGAGAAGAGCAATTGTTATCTGCTTATGAGAACATTTTTTGGAAAAAAAATTTCTCTATTAGAAAAAAACTTTCTCTGTTATAGAAGCCATTTGCTAGCTTAAAGAAGAATAAGATGCCATTTAGAATAAGATGCCATTTATATTTAAAAATGAATTTACAGTTGAATAAAACCAATGAGCCAAATACTGATCTCTTTTGCTCCATATGGATTTGGAGTAGATACAGCTAAATCAATATAATAATCCAGGAAAAATTCTTCCTTATGAATTTTGAGGAGAACGTTTGTTGCAATGTACCTTTAAATTTGTACAGCAGCTTCTGATAGGCTTACTGTGTCTATGATAGACCTAAATCTTTCCTTAATGCCCACACAAGTCACACTAGAAAGTAATAGTGAGGATTTGCAGAGCTCATTAATAATTATAAATACTTAGCAGGATAAGAAGGTGAAAAGAACTCCACAGGTTTCTTTTGAGATTCATCATGCTAAATTCCTTATTAACAGCAGAAAAAAAGAAAAAGAGAAAAAGAAAAAAAGAAATAACAAACTTATATTTCCCTCTCTCTCTCAGCTAATTCAAAGTGAAGCTGTTAATTAACACCCAGAGTACAATCTTTAGTTACTGGATTAATTACAGAAGACTTGCTGTGGGTTTTAAATTCTCTTGGGATATTTTTAAATCTGGTGGGCAGTAATATTGCCATCTGTTTTGTGAGCTGATAGTTAGTTCTTACCGAAATCATTAAAATCTTAAATACAACATCACCTGCCATCAAGGTTGATAAATAAGTGGAGTTTTTAAAAGTATAATCAGTGTATATTCTACTGTTCACATCTGAAACAACATTTAGTGTACTTCCCACACACATAACGAGTAAACAGCTGGCCTGGGAAAGCAAAATGAGCAACCTGTCTATCCAGATCACATACAATTTTCAGATAGTTAAATGAAAGCTACAGCTGTAGATATGCACATTACAGAATTTTTCCAGCAAATAAAAGTCTTTAAATAACACTTCTAAAAAAGTCAGCAGCTTTCATCTGGTGCTGGAAAAATAATTGGTCAGAACTTGCTGCTGCTCTGCATTCTCTCTAGCTTGAGAGGCTCATCTGCATTCAACTCTGTATAAACAAAATCTGATTTTGTTTGGAATACCGTTGAACACCTACTTACCAGAATTACCCTAAGGGTAAAAATTACCAAAAGGTGAACTAATTGTAGATTACCCAGTCCTCTCTTATCCTGAAAGAGCTGTGTTCTCATTTCTTTTAAAAACCCTACTGCATAAGGTTATTTTCCATCTGTATTTCTGGCAGGCGTCGGAAAGACTCGCAGAGATTCGGATCATTTCCAGACAGATTTGCATGCAGGATTTAATTTAGTATTTTCAATCAATAGAATTGTCAAGATCTGGCTGATGGTCTCCTTAAGTACAATTAGTTCAAAACATGTGCTTGTTGGCTTGGGATTCTCCATCTTCCTATTTAATTTCATGTAGTTTTCAATAATCTTAACAGTGTCATGGTTTTTAATCTGAGGACTCATGCCTCAGCTGCTGGCTGGGTTAAAGTTTTGGTGTACTTCAATTTAAGAGTATGTAATTGCATAATAATTATCCACTGTGCCATGAAAGTATTGTTTCTTTACTTCCTCCAAATAAATAAATAAATAAATAAATAAATAAATAAATAAATAAACAAACAAATGAACAAATGAATAAATTTAAATAAAACCAGAACCAAAATCTTTTCAAGGTTGCCTAAAATTACAAAATTTCAGAGTTGATTGATCTCTGTTATCTGCTATATTAGTGTCTGTCAGTCAGGAAAACAAATTGATAGTTTAGCCACAGAGAGGCAGAAAGGGCAGAAAAGCAAAAGGTCATTTTATAATCCCAAGGAGAGATGATCCTTTTTTAATGATAATGAACAATTGTGAGGAAAACTGCCTGACTTACTATGGACTAAGCAAATACAGGATACAGTTTGACGTGGTAAAGACATGCAGGAATTACAGGAATTTAGTGTTTCTAACGTGCAGGAATATAACATTTTTAGCTTGGTTCAGTACTTCATAACAGAAAGCTCTCTAGGAATCAATATGGGCTAAGAAAAATACTGAGACTGAGAAAAGCACAATATTCGGCTCTGTAAAGATACAATTTTTAAATATATCTGTTACTTAAAATATAAAGTTTTTATTTCCAGCACACTTGAAAAAATATACCTTAAGTACAGGAAGATCAATCATGAGCTGCTCAGTATTGTAGCAGGTACTAAATGGCTGTCTTAGATCTTCAGCCCAATCTGCTGTTTTCAGATTCCCCTTTGAGGAACAACTCAAAATGTAGTGTATCTTTTCTGGTGTATTATATTTCAGTACTACTGCTGCAGAGTGAACAGACTTTCCCACCCTCACTAGAGAAAGATCTCTGTGTTATACCAGCTGGTGTGTGCAATGCCCACTGACATAACTGTGCTGGTGAAAACAATTTGACTGCATATGAAGAAAGGAGAAAGGAGAGTGATTCTTTTTCCTCTCTTTACTCTCTCACTATGTCAAGATTAATTTTAGATATGAGCTTCAAAAGCTTAGATATCAAAGGCATATGTATTTTAGATTCATTTGCTCAAGACTAGGAAGGTTGCTCTCTGTACATTTCTGTTAAGGAGGGCATTGCAATTTCCCCAATATCAAATCTCTTAAGGTATTGATTACCACTCAATCTGATCCTTCTCATCTTCTGGGTTAAAAGGAAACCTTAATTTCACCTAGTATATGGATATAGTATATGGATATGGGCCAGTCATATCAGCAGCTTATGAGTATATGATGAGTATATTCTCATGCAATTGCACCGTTGACTACTAGATAAGTATAAAGACAGAACAGCTAAATATTTATTATTTAAATGATTATTTTTTCCAATCTGCCAGGTAAAAGTTATAAAAGTTAATACCTCTGCAGCAAGAGGTATTAACTTTAGTTCAAATATAGTACAAGAATTCTTATAACTAACACCTGTATAGCGTGTATCTCATTACAAAATATCACCTTTTCCTCATGCTTTCTTCAAGGGTAGTAGACCTGATTTCACTATTATTCCCAGAATTCAGATGCTTACATAAATGTTTGTGTATGCTTTCTTAAGTGTTGATAACCCACTAAATATCTCAGTATAGGGAACAGGAACTTGGTACTGTTGATATGCTGCTTTGACAGGGCAGTGCACATCATTGCTCTCACTCTCCCAGAGCTGCTTCGTGGGGAAGCCATATGCTCCATTATGGCATTGCAACTTCCATCCTCCCAGCAGCTTTCACTTTAGCAAACTCTGTTCCCAGAAAAATATTGCCTTTTTTATATATATAGACATCCCCCCCCCCCCCCATATTTAAAATTGTAATTATTATTTCTAGAGGGTTCTACCCTGTGTATTCAGTGGTTTCCTTTCATTTTTACCCTTGAAGTACAAAACACTGTCAGACTGGATGGGCAGGAAGCGAAGGACTTGGAAGATGTCTTTACTTTTGAGTACTATAGGGGAAATGACTATCAAATGCTAGTTTTGTCCTGAGAAGATCTTTGAAATGATTTTTTTTTTAACTACCCTAAATGTCAGGCTGGAGACTGCTGGATAATCTCTTCCTGTGAAAACTTTCATTTGAACTCAGTGCATACCCACATTTTCTCTATCAGTTAATTAAACCTTTGCGACCAATTCTACTCATTTTAAAAAGGGCATTTGCTGCTTCTTTTCCCTGTGAGTTCTCCCAGCCCATTTGTTAATATCCCTGATTTGCTGATCTTTTATTTTTAAATCTTTCGGATGTGGTGGGCAGCAGCATTTACTAACATTTCCTCAAATTTTAACCTTTGGAGCTATTGCTACCTTATATCAAAGCATCCTTAGACTAGGTAATATCACTTTCAGCTCTCTTTCAAGAGGCTGCTAGCGTTGTAAGAGAGGCCATTATATGGGATTAAATAGAAAATCAATAGTATAAACAACCCTTTAGCTAGCATGTTTATTTTTATTTCCTAATTGTATCTCTCTTTCTGAGAATTGCCTGTGCCAGAAATGTGAAGCTCTAAGACAGTTCCAGCTGTACTATGAAGACTTTTTGAGGGCAAATTATAAAACAGTATGGACAGCACCATCCCATTCTTATAATTTCAAAGCAACTTCCATGTTTGAAACAGGTACTTTATAACAAAATATTATGGAAAAAAAAAACCAACCAAAAAATCAACTAATATTTACTTGAAAATTAGACTGAAATTAGTCCTTTTTAAAAGGTTTTGAATAGAAACCATTCTAGATACATCTGAGCCATCTGGACTATATCTAGTCAGCTCATTTGGTAGGCGGATTATTTTTCGTTTCAGCACAACTTAGAGTTGGGGAAATTTTCTTTGAAGCATTTTGTAGTCACCTTGAGTAGTGAAATAAAAGGTAAATTCTTCATTCTCCTCTCCTGTAGAGATACAAAAGTACAGATTGTGTCATTGTTTTAAACACAGTTCTCTATCAGTGGGTTTTCTCCACAACAGAAATTTAATTTTCCCTTGTCTGTATCTCTGAATCTCTAATTATTTTCCTGAAATGATGTTCTAGGGTTGTGGGCCTGATTTGTCCTGCAAGGGAACTATTCAGGAACTCCAGAAACAACTCCAGAATAACAATTAATAATACAGAATACTAATTGCAATGCCAGCTCCTCCACTTATTCAGGGTTATATGGACTTCTAAGGAAATATTGAAGTGCATATTTAGGTTAGAGAAAAATTGTTAGGATGTGTCTGCATTTCAGCTAAGGGATTTTGTTAATGTTTCCTGCAACTTTTCTTGAAGGTCATAGAAGATATGGTCTGGAGGTCTAAACTTCTTTGAAGCTTTCATATTTGGCCTAAAAGTCACCCATGTGGGATGTCAGAAATATTCTGTACCCAAAGACTGAGCAGGAAGAAGTTGGCCAGATGTGTATTTCCTCTCTGAAACTTTAATACAGTGCTCTCAGGGGAAGAAAACTCATCATGGACTTGAAAGGTGCTGCGATAACTGCTAATGTCTTACTGTGTGTTATAGAACTGCAGTAGTCAGTTTTAATTCAATTTTTTTCCAAGAGGTCTTCTCAAGATTCCTTATGAATTGAAATGGGGGTGGAGTGTTCTCTCAGGGCTTTTATTGTTTGACTTTTTTTCCTACCACGTGCAGAATATTGTTTATTTTTTCTTCTCTCAAGCCGTGACTGAGTCTTTTTTTGTTGTTTAAAAATGTTTAGTGCCAGAGAAGCCAAATAATTCAAAATAAATAATTTATTAGGCAATGCTTGGCTTGCTTTATTTGCCCTGCACATAAAAAGCTCTCACAGTGTTTATATTTCTTCAATGAAAAATTCTGCATGAGCCAGGCTGAGCCAGTGGGTTACACACACAAATTCAGCATATTCATTATATGTGACCTTATACTCAAGCTGTTGTAATGGGTCACCTGAGCCACATTGTTCCACTTTTATTGTTTCAGTTCCATGATTGGATGTCATAAACTGTGCACGTTGCTTTTCCAAAAAAGAGTTTTGTTTGGGGACTCATTCTATTATCCATACTCAGTAAAATCAACTACTCCAACTGCACTAGTGGGGGGCTGTACCTGTGCCGGAGACACCATCAGGGAGTCAAGAGTTATTAGTTCAGTTAGAGAAATGCCCTAATATCTAATCAGTTTTGAGCCTAAATTTGGTTCTTATGCTTCAGTTAAAGCACCATGGAGAGATGCTCAGCAAGGAGTGACTTGAAAATAACCAGATCACCAAGTGTCCTCACAGCAAAGTAGTGCACAGGGCGTCAGCAATACTGCTACAGGTAGAACCACACTGGCTCCCAGGAATCTGTGAGACTCGCGTACATTTTCAAGATGAAGAGTTAGTGACCACCTTCCATACAGGGCCGTGGCTGTTTGAATTTGGCTACTGTAAGTCTTTCCTTATGAAAGGAAAACAGTATGTTGCTTTTGCTTATTTTTTGTCCCAAATTTTTGTCAGCAGAGCTTGGTATCATTTACAGATGTTTCCTAAGTCAGAATGAACCCCAAGTCTGACTGTTTTAAAGTTCTAGAATCCATTTGGGAAATGTTAGTCCAGTGCATTCAATTACCAAAAGGAAGAAAAAACAAAACCCCACACAACACCTTTCCATATATAAAAAGAAATAATGCATTCTTTGCTTAAAATCTGTTAAACATAGGTCCTGTTTCGTATTTGTCACCTCAAATTTTATTATCCTGATAAAGAAGACTGAGCTCTTCCATATCCCCTTACATTTATCACGCAGTCTGAACTTACAGCAGGCAACTGCTCTTGGATTTTGACCTTTCATTGTCAAAACACTCATTCATTTCCAAAGTTAACAACAAATTTGGCTTTATGCAGTAACTTGGGCAACTATAATTCTAAATGATTGCTAATGCTTAATAAAAGAGAATGCTAAACCCCAAATATGTGAGAGCATTCTTGAAATAAAACTTTAAATAGAAGAGCTTTTCTACATATTTTGTCAAAAACATATTGATAGCATAAGAGCTTACAGTCTGGATACCTACTTCAAGAAAACATATCCATGCATGTCTTCTTTAAAACTGGCTTCTTACCTGGCTTGGAACAAACCTCTTTTAGCTCCTTTATGGATTGTATTGTCTTAATAGGCTGGACTTGAATTCAGGAAACCTAATTTCTGTTTCTATCTCCTTTCCCAGCTTTCAAGTTTGATTGAAGTTTCTGGAAAACAGAGCAACATGAACTTGTATGCTTTGTATTGACTATTCTTTTCTTGGGGACACATGACATGCTGGCTGTATAGGATGTTGGAGAGAATCTATGCAATATTTTTATGATAGCAGATAATCTTCCCCTTCTGCCTCTGCTCTCATTTGTCAAAACCCCCAAATGATCCAGACATGTTTTAAAGCGTTTTCATGTATACGAACAAAGGTTGGTTACAAAGGTGACAGAAACTTTGTTGCTTGTTTTAAAAGGAAAGAAATTAAAAATGCAGGTAACTCATCTTTAGAAAATCTTATGCAATACTTCAAGCCCTAATCAAACTAAATCTTTCTGCATTAGTTTTCATATAACCAATGATTTTCCTGTTTAGTTTTCTTTTAAGCTCATTTTTGTAATTATATAATGCCAAATCTGTTCCTCCAGATTAATGTTTGGTAATGTCTTTTTTTTTTTCACCCTTTACAGTCTTCATTCTTTTAAATTCTTGTTTAGTAGTGGTCAAATATTTAGTACTTTTGTCACATATATCTGATAACTAGAGGAAAAGTTTTAAAGTGATATTATCATTTATTAAAAAAAAAGTCTATATTTTTATGTACTTCAGTAAATTTTATTCCTTTTGGAATTAAACAGTAATATTGATTGTGGATGACACAATGAAGCAGAGAGTTAATTTTGTTTTCTTCTTTATCTTTACTGACATGAGCTCTACATCTCCTCTATATTTTGCATTTAAAGAAGAGGCTTGAAATTGTACCACCCTTTGAAGGTTAGGGTCTGTTTCTAATTGGAAGTGAACCCATAAAAATGTAGGAGGGAGTGAAAACCACTGGAGCTGTTCTGTGCAGTTGTATGCAATGGACCAATATTTGGCTTAAACTGAGTTTTAATCAATGTCACTGCACCAACTCCAAAAGCTGTACAATAAGGGCTAGTACTGAGAACAGACAAGAGAAAATGACATTATTGACACGGTGATTTGTGCACAACCTAGTGATAGTGTATGTTTGATGAATTGCCTTTCTTTCAATTTTAACTTGATTTTTAGGTGATATAAAATATGGAGTGAATAGAAATTTTCCTTTTTTTTTTTTTTTTTTTGAGGCTAATCATACACACACACACAAAAGGCAGTATTCCAATTATTTACTTAAAATACATTACCAAGTAGGTTGAGTTTATCCACAATTCAATAAAAAGTTCAATTCTTGAGGTCTTACATTATGAACATGGCAGATGAATAGCCTTCTGAATTCATGTATTGGTTATTGTTATAGGTGTAGTCTTTTTGTGCTCCATGCATGCTTGAGAGAGACCATGCACACCTGGTTTTTTCATGAACTTTAAAACATTAATGAACATCTTTTATCTGAAAAACATGATAAATAAGTTGAATTATGACAGTGTGATTAACAGATCAATTCCTAAGTGATTTAATAAATCATATGGTAATTATAGCTGCCTATGTATGTATAAAGATATTGACTGGTCATTGAAAACTTTGATGTCTAGTCTTTTATTTTAGGAAGTGTCTCTGAATCATTGCCTTAGGTAGAAAAAAAAGTGGTGCTGCAAAGCAGCTCACTGCAGAAGGCAGCACTGAACCAGTGAACAGAGCAGGCACGGTAACAGCATTATTCATAGCATTCATTCAATGCAGTACGATGTGTTGTCTTTTTAGCATCTTTCATGAAATATTGATTTGCTGTAATGTTTCTCCAGAGAACAGTCTTAACTCTAAGAATAGACTCAAGTTTTTGTATGACATTTCCCCCCGCTTTTCCCCCCACTTCTTACACATGATTTTTCCATGATGGCCTCGTAACCTTTATGCACTCAGTATTCTTTCTCATAAATGATGTAAGTGCGATACTATATTTACAGCAGGTTTAGTCAGATGCAGGTGAATGGATATACGGCATAGAAAGTATCTTCTATCTGACGTAGATAAATGTCAGCAGATGCACCATGATAAAATTCATCAGTGCGTGGAGGGTACCTTCTTCTAGAACAGGAAGCAAAAGATGTCCAGAAGACAAAATGTAGGATGCTTGCAAATGTTACCATCAAAAAGGAATTGGTACATGCATTCATAGGAGACAGCCTCTATTTTTCATTAAAAATCAACTCAAGATATAGAAGTGGAGTTTAGATACTGAACCCCATCCTCTTCAATTTAAGATTCTTATTAACTAATGCTTTTAAGTTCTATAATTTAGGGAACTACTCTCCACATTAGCTCAGTAAAAAGTGAGAATCACTTCCAGATGCAGATCTCAGGTGGGTTTTTCCACTTGGGGAGCAAGCTGTGTCCAGTAACAACAGAGAGAGGCTGTGATAGCTTGACTCTTAAACTAGCATGCATCCTAGCTAAATTTAGTCTTATTTTAAATTTGCTTTGCAGACTAAGTGTACAGAGAAACATTCAGACCAAGAGCACAGATCTGCTTTACATCATGCACCTTTAATTAACATGGATGCTGTTTACCGCATAAGCCAACACAACTGTTCTGCTTTGAGGGCTTAAGTTGCTACCTAACTTGTAACTACAGGAAGAGCTATAAGATGGCAGCATTCTGCTCTCAGCTGGGTGTATTTATTCTCTGTTTATTTCAGTTCAAACTGGGTTTACCAGCAGAGGCAGGCTAGTTCAGGCTACTCATGACTGTCTTTCAGCCCTCTATCAAAGAAGTATTATGTGTGATAGAGATGTGGGTCTGTATCAAATTGTTGTTTAAGAATGTTAATATTTTTGCAGTGTCAAAATACATAAATTAATAAAAAAGCCCCTGAAATTAAGCATGTAGGTATAAGATAGAAATTAATAAATGCTTGAACATATGAATTTGACAGTCTTGTGCCCTTTGGAAGGATCTGATTTTATTAGAATATAAAAGTTATAATGCATAAAAGGCATCTTGGAAGTGCATTTATTGCATTGCCTTTTATGAGGTCTAATTTGTTAGACATAGGTATGGAAATCTGGGTCCTTCAAGAACAGGACAATGTTGCTTGGTTCAAAGGTTTCTACTTAACAAAGCTAGGACACTGCTTGCCTGGCAGTTTTTACACAGGAAGAAGACATGGGAAAAATTAATGCAAGTGTAACAAGCAGACTAGAAAATCTATTAAACATATAATAAATAGTCTGATTGTTGCCTGCTCTGTATCTGGGTTTAAAACTAGAGCACATGTATCTGTTTCATTTGTATTAAATGCTTTCATATGTTTCAAGAGTTAATTAGATTCAAGAAAGATAAATTTAAAATCTATAAAAATAAATTTTTGAGTGCTTTTCTTCTCCAAATATATAGAAATGCTTTATCAGCACTTCCTGGGCATGCATAAAACATTGACATGAAAACACAGTACAATACTCACTTATTCTAGCTAAGAATAAGTCTCTGTACCACAGGGGATTAAAAATCAAACAACCAACCAAAAAACCTCCTCTTTTGTTGCCACAATTCAAACCTGTAAGGAAACATGGATCTATTAGTCCAGATGCAATCTAAGGTACTATTAGACTGGGAATAGTAGAAAGAATCAACTCTTATATGTAGTAAGCATTCACTGTAGTTTTGGAGAGCTATTGTTATTCACTATAAATGTACCAATAGCTGGTCCAGGTAGAATAGCAAATATGTGCTATATAGAAAGAGAAAAGCTGCACTTGTTGGACAAATTCATTAAAGGTTTACTAGAAAACCAAAACATTCTCATGAAGATTCTTCTTTTGCTTCTTCTATATGTTCTGTTTCTGGATGTTTAATTGTGAAACTGTCCTAGTCAAGTAGCTAAAAAGGGCATAATTTGACAAGATATCCTTTGTTAATGCCAAGATCACTGGATTTCAATATAAACACTCTGGGAAGTAGAGAGTTTACAAACAGCTATAGGTAAGTCCATAGTGATAGTACTAACAATATGATTAAGTTCCAAGAACTTAATCCTTGCACAAGATACTCAGTCAAACTGAATTATATGAAAGAAAATAGTTTGGAATCTTTGCAGATGCCTTTCTTGACAAGACTTAGCTTAAGTATACAGAAAATTTAGGAAGTTAAATTGCCCTCAGAGTAAGCTGTCTTGGACAGAAACTAAAAAGAAAAGAATGCATTCAAATGAAACCAGCTCTTCAATTGAATCATCTTGGCCCACATGTCAACTTATCTTTATGACCTTCAGTGGGACTAGCAAACAAATCTGAAAATTAATTTTAGTCTTTTAAAAGATTGTGTTGGGGTTTTATTTAATTATTTTTTGAACAATGCAAAAGTGTTTGCATTGTTCTTTTGAAACTGTCAAAACATCTTTGGAAGAGAAAGCTGACTCAAGGCTAAACCTAGAAGTGAGGCAGAGCTGATTCCAGGAAGCACATGAATAGACATTTTCTAGGTTCCTAAAATTCAGGATTTGATATTAGGATTTGAACTTATATTGATCTGAAATCTTTGTCTTTCTGTTGTATTTAATCATCACCTCTAATTGAAATTTTCACAGCTGTCCACACGACATTCAAAGAGTTGTTCACCTTGAAAGTTCCCACAGAACTGTAAATGAAAAAACCCAAATCAACAAACCACTAAATATTGTACATACTTTGGTTACTATTGCTATTGAACTGCAAAGTGTTCATTTATTAGTTCACATTATGTCTTCCTGACAAAGAATGATCTCAAATTTTTGCCTTCTGACATAATTAAAACTTCATTCTTTATAGTCTCACCTCTAAAATATAATGTATCTTCAAATAAAACCTGCAATTAACCTTTTATACCTTGGGTAGAAACACTTCCTTTTTACTTGTTTTCTTCTTTCATGGCTGCAAGGATTTACACTGCTCTTTTTAAGCTTCAGGGACAGGAATTACACAGAACTTTCTTGTTATTGCATTTCTTGGCACTTGGGAAAATATGTTGAGACTTCAGAAGTGTGTGTCCTATGGGACTGAATCTACTAAAGAGTAGCAAGTCACTTATTAGAAAATGTCTGCTAGTCTCTGAGGATCTTTTCCTATTACCTACCTCTAAATGAATGACTAACATAATGGATTAGTCTTTTCACCCTTGATACATGACTAGAAGACTTTATGAACTGACAGAAACGTATTTTGGTTTCATAGTTGTCCTTCCCTATCACTTCTGTTGAATTTCCAAATGCTTTTGGTATTCACCAGAATCCAGATAGAGATTTCTCTGAATTGTGAGAGGCTAGCACTGCTGTTCTGATTCTCTTTTTTTGTTTAACCTCCATGCGTCCCCTGCATAATTCTACCTTTTCTCTGCATCAGCTCTGTGACAAGATCAAAAATGGATCTAGTCAGATAGCAAAGGTGTTCTCAGCTCAAAACTGCAACTCGAATTTTAACAAGAAAATTCAAAGGAAAAATTCTAAACATGTATATGCATAAATGAAGATAGATGTATTGGGTTGTCTTCAGGTTTATACCATAACCCTGGATGTATTGATCTTTGTGAAGCTCCTCTATACTGACTTTGAAAAACCAACTATGCAAGCAATATGTGCAGAGGATGTCTCAGAGAGCCCGGTTTTTGGATATATATATTTTTATATACATGTACTTGAATATATCCAGCAATCTTTTTATTTGTATGCTACATTTAAAGCTGTTATTTAAAGTTTAGTTAAAGCTGTTATTCAAAGTTTTGGATTTTGGCTTAATTTTTGTGGGCTTGGAGATTTAGTTATGATTAAGCACCTTTAATTAAAGCTGTAAAATGACAATAGATGTATCTAAAATGATATAGAGATTCCATTTCAGTATTTAAAATGATATACATATTCCAGTTCAGTATCGTGTTTCTGATGAGATTTGCTTTGCACAGAAGTTGGGGATTTGTGATAGTTTGAGGCAGCTGAATGCTCTGATCACATCTATATTTTCTCTAGGGTGTGGTAAGGGAATGCTAGCTATGGTCCACCTCTTTCTCTATGCCGTACCTGACCAAATAGGCAATATTACTGACTGATCTCCATTCTGAAGCAGGTTTCTGAATATATTCTATTACCTTTCTGTAGAAAATGGCTCTGCTCATCAGGTCCACTCCATCAGGTGCTTCTAATATTTTCCACCACCTTGTCAGCCCCTGCCCCAATTACTTTTCAACAGTGTGCACCTGCCAGTTCTTTGCTTATTGCTTGCAGGGGGGCCTCTGTCTGTTTCTGCTCTTTTTCTGAGAGTATAAACCAGTATTTACTCCATCTGATTTTGTATTTCTCAAAGATGTGGAAAACAGAAGGTTTGTAATATATCACCATTGTTTTATTTTTCACTGCAGTGTGCAGTGGCAGGAGTCAAATATACTACGCACAAACAAGAGTCTGCTGTGCTAGTAGCTGGATACCATGCAGAGTGTTATTCTTTCTCTTTGATACAGAATCACAGAATTAACCAAATTGGAAAAGACCTTCAAGATCATCAAGTCCAACCTATCACCCAACACCATCTAAGCAACTAAACCATGGCACTAAGTGCCTCATCCAGTCTTATTTTAAAAACTTCCAGAGATGGTGACTCCACCACCTCCCTGAGCAGCCCATTCCAACAGCCAGTCACTCTTTCTGTGAAGAATTTCTTCCTAACATCCAGCCTAAACTGCAAAATTGTTTTAGAATCATAGAAATGTTAGGGTTGGAGGGGACCTCAAGGATCATCCAGTTCCAACCCCCCTGCCATGGGCAGGGACACCTCACATTAGATCAGGTTGCTCAGAGCCACATCCAGCCTGGCCTTAAAAATTCCCAGGGATGAGGCTTCCACCACCTCCCTGGGCAAACCATTCCAGTGCCTCACCACCCTCATGGGGAAGAATTTCTTCCTAATATCCAATCTGAGTCTACCCATTTCTATTTTTTTTGCCATTCCCCCTAGCCCTGTCACTACCTGACACCCTAAAAGTCCTTCAGCTGCCCCATTTTCTCTCATTTTCTACTCAAGTCCTAGAGCACCTGTGCTCTGTTGGGGTCTCCTCCCACTCCAGGTGTAGCCACTTGGTCCTCCCCACCCACTCCCTTCTTTAATCCCCGCTGGGACAGGCAGAAGCCCTAAGCTGAGCCCATCTGGGCTGAGGATCCTCCTCTCATCTCTGGTGAGTCCCCATGGTGCACACTGGGTGATGGTGGTGGTGACAACAAAGGCCGGGGGGCCTGGTGGCCCCCCGGTTATTTAGGAAAACTCTTGATGACTTCTCTAGAATACAGAATTAACCAGGTTGAAAAAGACTTTCAAGATATGTAGCTTTAGAACAGAAAACTAAAAGATAAGAAAATTTCTTTGCTTATATAGGAAAATAAATGTCCCTGGGAGTTTCAGTAATGATCAATTTCTGAGAATTGCCTATTTCTTATTTAAACTGTATGATAAGTTACCCTAAAAGCCGTAGCATATGCTGTGTAACCGTCTTTCACAGCCTCAAAACAAAGTCTGAAGCAAAAGGTTAGCTGAAAAGTGTGTTCTAGTCACTAAACAAACATTCTACAATTAGAGATTCAGATGTTGACTTTAAAAAGACACCTAACAGGTGATTTGACATTCCGAATATACAATGGAAAGAAACACAAATGCTGTCTTTGGCATGGTTGCAGAGGAACTTCACCCTAAGTTATGTTATTGCTCAGCAGAGATAAGCAAACTGTGAACTAAATAAATTGCAGCCAGAGTAAGTTATGCTTCACAAAGAGAAGATCAAAAGGCATGGGACTCTGCAAGATTAAAACAGCTGAAATTGTTCTCTTTCTTCTCACAGTATCAGCTTTGCTTCATGCAGCACTGAGCAAGATCTGGGCAGTGCTTTCTGGGGAGAGCCTCTTCTGAGACAGTGCTCTCATTATCAAATACTGGAGTTTGCTGTTCTTTTAGATGACTATACAAAAACTAACAGGAGCCTGGAACATACATATGGATGGTCATTTAAAACAGAGGGACTTCACTAAAATACACAGCTTTGCTTTTCTCCAGAAATTCCCCCCCGCCTTTTTATTCTACCCCAGCAATAGTGTTGCTGACAACACTAAAATTAACTTCCTAAGAAAGAAAACCAGGATTCAAGAGAAGTATGTCTTCTAGTCCTTTTCTTTTGCAGTTAGTTTAAAATACTTTAAACCTAATTGTTGGTGTTTTCCTTTTTAACCAACATTCATTTTATTGCAAACTGACCGGTATTACTATAGCTAAGTGTCCAGTATATTAGAATAAGTAATTTAGTCTTGCAAACAGAGCATCTCCTTAAGAATTCTGAACTCACAACTCTGCCTTCAGAAAGGAACAGGTAGATAGAGCTGTCTCATTGAACTTTTATTGAACAGCATAAGTGACTTGATTAACGGAAATGCTGAAGTGTTGGCTTTTAGCTGAAAACTATGAGATATTTCAGAAGACAATCTGCACCTTGGGTGTTTGAGTTTTCTGTCTTTAAATAGCAGGATTTCCAGAGGGTGGGCATTGTTCATGGAAAACCTCATCTTGTTAAGAATATGGTGTGTTTATGTTTAATTAGAAAAAACAATAATCTTCTCCTCGTCTCTATGCTGGCACCTAGTAAGATTCTCAAAGTCCTATTGAGAATTCTACTTCCATTTTTAAAAGTAACAGAAAATAAAAGAAAAGGATTGGTTTTGCAAGTCACTGTACCTCCTTTCAGTGTGTTTTCCATAGGCACACAAAAGAAGAGTCATGAGAGGAGTTTATTGTGCTAGAGGACTGGAACTACTACATACAAAAACTCCAGCCTCTGTAGGAGTACAATGTGCTTATATAAAAAGTTCAAAAGGGTAATTCCTGTTGAGTTTGCAAGGATATAAAAGGGATGGACCAATAAAGAGCGGCACTTGTATTATCAACTTATTATTTCACATTTTGACTATGATTGTTGTGAATCAGAATTGATAAGTAAAAGTATATGATTTTCAGATATGTTCATGTGCTTAAATATGATGAAAACAGCACCTTTCATTATATTGAAAGAACTTGCAGATAGACTTCCAGTGTGATTGTCAGATGTGCTTATGTAGCATTTATCCACATCTTTATATGCCTAATACTTTAAAAAAATCTAGCCTTTAATGTCTAAATTCAGAGATTTTAGCAAGTCACTAGGACAAAACCTCTACTTTTTCAGCAAGAAAGAAAGTGAAGGGTCAGCCTGATTACTTCCAATGTCTCTTCCCTGTAGTTCCTCCTTTTAGACTGTGTGCTTTTATATAGCATTTGGATTTTATGGAAGATATCGGGTTGCTGTACTAACAAAAGATCCCAGGGTCTGACGGTGGTGTTCTTTGGAATCAAGACATGATTGTGTAGATGCGGACACAGGTTTTTCCTAAAATCAGTATTATGGGAAAGAGGAAAGATTTTACTCTGCATTGAGAAACTCAGTTTCAAGAAATAGGGCATTTAAGGGTCTTAAATTCTTCTGACTCTCTCACTAGGTACCATAGAACATGTTTGAGTGAAGTGATACAAGCAGCTAGCTGCAGAGTGACTTGACAATAAAGTGATTGCTAACCTTAGTCAGAGCCTTATCCCACCAGACCATTGCAGTCATTGAAGTGGATCAAGTGGTTACATAAAACTGTAGAACTAATGGAGTGATTTTATTGGTACTACAGCAAGTCCACCATTGCATGCCTCCTGACTGACTCAAAATATCTGCGTAACATTGTAGGATAAAGCATTTTCTAGCCCTAAGAACATCAGGTGCCTCTCTTGCTTTTTCATATTTTAATAACTAGGGTCATTCTAGTTTCTTATGCTTCATTTTACTGATTGAGTAAAGGAAAGATGGCTGTTCCTAAATTCTTTAAGCTCTAGTGAGTAAAGACACTTGCAAAGATAGTCTGAGAAACTGTATTTTCGTTTCCCAGAAGCAGGCATGGGGTTGGAACTGAAGACAAAATTCTGTGTATTTCTGAACTAAGTAGCACATTGGACCTTGGCAGATAAGCAGATGGCAGAAGGACACCCACTCTAAATCCAAAATGAGGTGGGAAGGGCTAACAATGAGGTTCTCTTTTATTACCCTTTATTTTCAAACATTGCAGTCAATCACTAACTTCTGACATTAACTTTCCATGATACTGAAACCTCAGAAGATTTACTGTAAAACCTTCTTTGGATCATGATGTTTCTGACAATTAAGACACCCAACTACCTCCAGGGAGGGTAGACAAAAGATGAGGCCAGACTTTTCTTGAAAGGGATAGAGGGGTAATGGACATGCTAGAAAGCTGGAAATTACAAACAAATGTAAGACAAGAATAAGTATTTATTTTTGGTTTTGCTCATAATAGTGGTCAAACACTGGAACAGGCACTGACAGAAGTTGTGTTATCTGCATTCTGGGATACATTCATAGCTCAACTGGAACCTGAGGAACCTGAACTAACTGGACCTGCCTGAGGCAGGAGATTGAACTGGAGACCTCCAGGGGTTGTAGAAGCATAGAATGGTAGGGATTATAAATAAATCATTTAGGGACAACTGTTCCAGTTCAAGCAGACCCTCTGGGCCATGTGCTGAAGTTAGGATGAATATTTTACTGGCTCTAGAGACAAATGAAGAAGGAGATGGAGTCAGTAGTGACATAAAACTTAGAACTCCTTCTGAGCCTGAAGTCCAGGCTTTGATGTTAAATATTGCCCTGGATTTGTCATGTACTGAGACAGATTCCAGTAATGAAACCCTAACTACCTTGATAGTGTAAAACCACAGCAGATATGCTGATTTTTCTCCAGATGCCAACAAAATAAGGGTATTTGTGCACTGTAAATATATCCTTTATTTCTGCCCATTTTTTCACAAGGTCAACCATGTGGTCTCCATTGCCACACTCTGAAATTGATGCAGGCTATAGTATGTAACAGACACAAGAAAATCTGACTTCTACAATGATCAACAGCTTCTGAACTAAAAAACAAAGTGGAAAAAAAACCCCAGCCTCCATTCCAGAGGGCCTCAGGTATAATCAATTTAGGTGAGCAGTGAAAAGTGATTTTTCTTTTCTGAAAGTCCTGCCTGGAATGCCCTGCAGCACTCTGAGCCCTCAACTCTAAGGCCACCATCCTGTACTTTCCTTCCAGAGGGATGATGCCAGCTACTCTGTCTCGCTGTAGTCACGTTGTGTAATTGAATGATGTCTATTACCAAGAAAAATAGTGGGTAGTTTCCAAAGTTACTTTTATGTCGAATCATAGAATACATTGTGTTGGAAGAGACCCTCAAAGGTCATCTTGTTGAACCCCCCTCCAGTGAGCAGTGACAATTAGGTCAGTGTAGTTACACAGTATCTGTATAATACACAAATAGTCTCTTAGTATTTCTTTTAATTACGTTCTTGATTTTATGTTTTCTTTTGCATCAGTAGGTTTGGTTGTTCTTTCTAAATGAACTGTTCTTGTCAATGCCTGTTGGAACAATGCTTTTCTTTGTGGTGTTGAGTATCTTCAATTTATTCTGTAACATTAAATAGTATTGGAGACAAAAGATTTTTTATCACAGGGTTTTGGGTTTTTTTTGGGGGGGTGGGGGAGAATCAGGCTGTAGATGGATGAGTTTTGTTTTGTTGTTACAAAAGTTTGTGCAATGGTCTTTGAATATTAAGGGCAGCATTTCTATTATTTTCTAAGCTCTGTAAAGTGATTTTGAACAAATGTGGTAAACATTTTTGGAAGCAAAGCTTGCTGATATCTCATTAGAATGTGAAAAACCAATTTTTTTGCTAGGGAAGTTTATCTACTGTATATATCCTCGTGTTTTGAAGCTTAATTTGGACCATAAGCCTAGTTCTGAATTTTGATGTTGAGATTCAGAGGAATGCTTACTAAATAGCAGGCTTATTAATGTCTAACAGCATGCACTGAAAAAGGCTTTATCTGCCTAACTTAATTTCAAATGCACTGCAGAAGAAGTTTGCCTACAAGTTGAGCATGTGGGTATCTGTTACAGGTGACAAATACTGTGGAAAACAACATTAATCAGCTGAAACTTATGAGACATTTGCTTCTGTCCTTAAACTCCTTGGCCTGGAACAGACTGCTTGAAGTCTTGAACTGATAGGGAGTTTGTGTGAACACAGTTACTGCACTGTACAAATCTGTTTCAACATCCATCATTTAAAGGATATGCATATGTTTAATTTCTATCAAGCTGCTATTGTGTTAGTGACCTGTTTATAAAATGATTTTAGGAAGCAGGACTGCTGCTGCATATGCATTTAAAAAATCTTCCAGTCAGTGTTAAATGTATAAAAATCCACACCTAGTCTTTTTTAGCACAAGCCTAACTTCCAGTTCCTTATTGGACATAGTGTAATCTGTGTATAAACCCAGAGAGGATTGAATTCTTGAAATCAGTTGTTTCTTCTTCGTGTTTAAGTATATTAGTGACGTTGATTAGACGTCAAAGCTTGGACAGTTTGTTCTCAAATGCTATGAACTTGGCAGCGTTTCCAACACAGAGTGGCATTTCAGCTTATTCCATTATTTAGACAGGGAAAGCAGAAGAAAAATCTTAACCTTTTAAAAATAAATTTTAATAACGTTCTGAAATTTGCAAAAGACTGGCAGACCCTGCACCTGCTGCACTGACCTCTGCTGACCCCTTCTGACAGAAGAAAATGCACTTAGGTTACCGAAAAATAACGTGGAACATTAAATAATTTACCTGCAAGTTTACTCTGCTAAAAAAGAGCCAACTTAAGTGCTTTCTCCCTAAAGGAAACCAGAGCAGCAGATGTCTTGGCATAACTGAAAGTAATAGTAGAGGAAAATGAAGATGCTTTTCCTAGTAGAACGGCGCAAACCCTCTCCCTGTTGCACTGACAGAACTTTACTAGTTTGGATAGTGCAATAATTTTACCACTGGCTAGACAATGGAATGCAATGAATCATCAATTCAGGGCTCTCCCATCGACACAGGGAGATTCCTTAAAATGCTTAAATACACAGAGACTTTCTGCACCACACATGCTTAAGTAGTAACTTGTACTTCTCAGATGTTCACATTCAGGGCTTGTGATCATCTCCTCCCTTCTCGGGCCACTGGGTTATTTTTCTTACAACCTGTAATAGGCCTTGTGTCTGTGTTTGGGCACAGGAGAATGGTGAATGTAAAACTGATGTAGAAACTGACTTTGTAGAAATAGTTGTATTTTGCACTTTTCTTGGAAAAGTAGAATGTTAAATTGTTAACTCATTTTACTAGGATGATCATTTTACTCGATGATCTTTGAGGTCTCTTCCAACCTTGGTGATACTGAATACTGAACTTACTAACATCCAATCTGAACCTACCCACTTCTATTTCCCCCTGTGGTGTGGCTCAGTTGGTAGCACACAAGACCCCTTAATAGGAATAGGACTGCTTGAAAACTCCTGTATGCTGAAATTACCTTGATTTCCATACAAACTATCCATTTGAGAGCAGTAGTTATGCATTTACTGATGTGATAATACAATTCTTCAGGCTGATGCTTCCTCCCCATACTTATGTTATGCTTGGTTTTCATCCAAATATGGGCAAACAAGTGATTAAGTGGAGAATAGTTAAGAGTCATTAGACAGCAGAATGTAGCTTAAGCAGAAAGTTAACTTTTTGAATCATTTAACACATTTCATCTGTAAAGGTGTTGTTCCTTTGTTTTAGCCTCTTTCAGACAGAAAAAGCAGGAATATAGATTTTGAAGTTGTATATGACTTAGCTCACAGATGCAGATGGTTTGTAACTAATTTTAGGTTGCATTTTCTATTCAGATAAACAGATTCTAATGTTAGTTTTCATGATACACGAAGAGTTGTCCTGAGAAGCAAAAGTTATTTATAAAGGTGTCGGTGTGCTTTGGATGGAAAAGTGCAAATGCATTCTCTTTTCTCCATATTGGTACCAACATGCTATAAAACAAGATGTTTCAGTACTGATGCCACCAATGTGTATGTCATTGAACACCTGTTTTTTTTTACATAGTCTGTTAGAAGATTAATAGCCTGTTTTGCAGCAAAGGCTTCTTGTTGGGGAAAACCCAGTTGTGAACGCTGCTTTTCTAGATCATTACCCTTAATTGTAACCACGTACACAACACAATGATTATTGAGTAACCCCATTTAAATACTGCCACTTCCACATAAATGGAAGAAAACCACGACACAAACAGACCTACAAATACATTATATTCACAGTCAAGGCTGCACTTGACAGTTAAGGAAGTGTCTTTGCCTTTAATTCACCCCAGTTAGAACCAAAGTACAAATTTTAAGCTGAACACCAAGATCAATAAGAACTCCAGAACTTTTTACCCCTTAAGTACCAACATCTAGGATGAAAACCAGACAAGTGATTATTTTCTGCATTTTGCAGATGCAGCCTATGTATAAGTGATACAGTTTACAGTATTTTTCATCACAAAAAAATTCTTTTAGTGCCAAAACACTGAGAAGATGATGGGACTGAGGTAATAGCTGGAGGTCTGTGCAGTCAGGAAAAAATTACTTCAGACTTTACAAAGGAAATAAAATGCTTTCCTTGGTCCTGTCATCTAAACTTTTTCCCAGAGGAAGACTGTTCCAGCTGCACCAACTCCACAAGCAGTAGGTGTATGTGGGTGCAGGAAAAACATCCAGAACCAGCTAAAACTGCCTGCATCCAGCACAGGGTAGCCTAGTGCTTTCCTCTCACAGGCACCTGTAGCCCCCACTGCCAACACCTTCACAGGGACACCCAGTATATACTGACAGCAATTATGCTACAAAGTTAAGAATTATGTGATGATGGATTTTTGTAACGGGAGGAGAGTAGAATGAAAGTCTCAGGTAAGCCATTGTTATCCTGTGCTGTCTTAGTAAGTGTCTCTAATTGTCACAGCTATGTGACAACCAAAAAGTAAAGCACCAGCATTGTTTTGAAATCCAGTGTCTACCTGTGTATTAGGTTTCACATTGTAAACTCATTTTATGGGTATTGTAGGAATCTCGTGGTGTATAAAGGGCAAAGAAAAATCTTCACTAGTTTCTCATTAATGAATTAATTCAAGCTGGATGCTTTTTAAAAATCTCTTTCCTTGTTTGTCTTCCTGACCTAAGATGTTCAGTCATTTATATTAAATAAACTTTGCTGTGGGCTTCTGTGTCATACCAGCGCTACAGTGATTATCATCTTGGCTACTACATGATATTGCAATTAAAGTCATCTTCAGCTGTTAGCTGCTTTTTCTTCTCAAATGGAAACATGACATTTCAGAGGCTGTTAATTCCCACTCTGCTGCCGTGTTCCTTCTCTCATGCTATGCTAAGTCAGAAGGATGGCAGAAAAAGTTATGCCCACAGGCCTGGGTTGAAGGTTAGACTCAACCTCAATGAAGTTCCTAAATCATCAGAAAAGATAGAAATTCAACTTTTATATGTGGACAGTCTGCAGAGCACAACTGCAAGCAACTGAGGTATAGCAGAACTTTCCAAACTGAGTCTCTCCTGTTCTGTTAGTCTTTGGCGTGGGAGCTACATGTGGAACAGTTGCAGTAAAATGATTACATTCTGCCTAAGGTGCAGTATTAGGCTCATAAGGAACTCTGCTGTCATACAAGGAAATGCAACAGCTCCAGTGTTGGCCCTTCCAGATCACAGTGTCAGTGCCCATGGTTTGCTTTAGCCCTGCCTTAAACACTGTTTCTAGGATACAGGCTGATTACTCTCTGTAACTGTCAAGGCCAATGAGAACGTGGCAATTTAGGCGAAGTAGAAGGCTCTGTGTTTGATAAGTAGCACAGCTGAAAGTGGGATAGATAATAAATGAAAACTAATTATGTTCAAACTGCAGTTGGGCTAGCAGTTATTTTCATTTATACAGAAAAAAGTGAGTGACAAAGTATTTCTTTTGTGGGAGGCACTTAGTGGATCATTAGAGTAAGGGTTAGTTTGCAGGAGAATGGGAGTTTAGCAGGTAAGGGCTTTTTCTTTGTAACAGTGTAGGGGAAAAATGTTTGGTTAGTCATTGCAATTTCAGCTTTTTGTTTCTAGCTGTGTTACCTGTTTTCAGGCAAAAATGTTTTTCCCCTTTATTAATTTAAGGGGGGTGGGGGGAGGGGAGGTAAGGAGCTCTTTTCTGAAAAGCAGAGTGTGTTGTCAAATGCACAGATTTTGAAATGCCAAGTTTGAAAACAGAGAAAGAAAAATAAGCTCAGCTTGTTAGCAGTGTACACCTAATAGGGTAGCTTTAATCCTTTTCTTAGCAATTCAGAATGGATCTAGTACTTTCTGTTTCTATTCCATCCAGTTTAACCATGTGGTTTTAATTTTTTTCCAAATTTTGTTGTTCCTTTGGCAAATGTTATCAAGGTTAATAGGCCAGATTATCTGTGATGTTGCAGTAGACTTTTCTCACCTTCACACTGATCATTTAGGTGAAAAATGAAGTGTGGTTATACTTGTTTACACTCTTTCACAGTATCACCAAGGTTGGAAGAGACCTCAAAGATCATCGAGTCCAACCTGTCACCACAGACCTCATGAACAGACCATGGCACCAAGTGCCATGTAAAGCCTTTGCAATGGAGTCTGTTCTTAGTATGACCAAGATCTATCAGATTGTGACTTTAAAGATTCAGTGGTTACTCTTAATGAGAAATATGTAGGGAGAATGTCTAATGTCTTCTGTATTCTGAATATTGCTGCTTTTTAGAAGGAAATAGTACTGGGACATTGGTATACTTTTACAAAAACTCCTATGGCCTCTCAGACTAAGGGTATGTGGAGAAACAAGTCCACATTTGATGAAGGTTGCAGTGTTTCATGTGAGATATTTGAAAGGAGCTGTTGTTATTCTTAATGCCAGAATAATAAATAGATTTTGGAATAGCAATCATAGCATCAATGGAAGGCTGGTATTTTACTTGTGAATTAAATGTTTGATTTTTGAACTAGATTCTATAGAGTCTATTCCCCCCTTACCCCCCCATTAGGGCAAAGAGTACATCAGACTAAAGAAATTTCAAATAGCATCACTTATATCTTGAATTTTTAATATTTCATAGGTGGATGCAGCTGCTATACTATCTCAGCAACAGGACTGTGTAGCTTCTGGAGATGTATAAGGTATGACTTTGCAACTATTTTATCAGTCTAAATCAATTTTTTTATTTTAACTATATATAAATAAGTGCTTTGATTTTTAAATCCTCTTGAATGGCCTGTAATACCACCAAGATGAAGCATACATATAAAGGAAGGTAATGTTTTGGGCTTGATTACAATTAATATCAACTTTTGAACTCAGGACAGTATTTATCATTACGTCTTTGAGGTCCAGATACTGATTTCTGACATCCTGCATGTGTGTGTTATGTATTGTTTCCTTAGGCATTTTCTTAAACCTTTTAACTGAACAAAACATTTCTCATGGTATTCCAGAAGGAAACTAATAGAAGAGAAGTGCATTATGTATGTTGTAAAGCAAAATGCAAGCTACACTATCATTAGTAGTATTAACACCTTGAGTTTTTCATGAAAGGGGTTGAGTTGTCTTAAAATGAAGATTGAGAAGCTTCACTGATTGCTACAAAGAGCCTTGCAGACAGTGTCAAACAATACTCCTGTGATATCTAGTTGCTTGATTGTGAGTCATTCATTTCTTTTCTCTGTGGAGGTAAACTTGACAGCTCAGCTGTTCTCATTAGCAGGGCAAAAAGCTTACGAAAATCTATACCCATATGCGACTATCTTCTATCCTGTCCTTGTGCATCTCTTGATCCAGTTCATTGATGTTTCTGATGTAAGTTATTTTTCCTAGTCTCTCACCTGTTTTATATACAAGTTCCTTAGTTCAGCCACAACTTGACAAGAGAGACTCCTGTTTAAACAAGTTTTGTTTTGCCAGTTGTTATTGTTAGCCAGTGTTGTTATCAAGTTCTCCTCTGGAATTCAGAGTCGATCTAAAACATTTGTCCTGCTAAAAGCAGATTTTAAGATATGCCTTTTAATAGCTTTAAAGCTTATTGTGTTAATCCACTAAATTCAGTACTCATTGATTCCTCACTAATTTCCACTAAAATCTAAGCAATGCGTGGTAAGCAGTTATCCCAAAAGCACGTATATACACCAGCGAGTCTTAATTATACATCCTGATTGTTCTTAAAAGCAGGAAAGAAAGACAATACTAAGATTTGCAGTGTAACACGAGCACTAACAATAATGAGCTCTGTTTGGTCACAAAGGAGGCAGGAAATTCCCAAACTGAAAGTGTTTCCTAGAATGCCACATAACAATTCTCCCAGGATGTCTGCTTTAGATGTGGTGGATCCAGCTGAAAAGGCAAAAATGTTTTGCCAAACTTCATGCATCAGGGTATAAAAAACTGAGGTCAAGCACTTGTGCTGAGTTGAACCTTCTGAAAAAAATAAGCTTTTAAGATAATTTAAAAACTGTTCATTAAGGCTGGATAGCTAGTCATCTTGTCTCTGTTTGTTTCTCTTTGGAAGTAGGAGTGGTTTGCCTAAAATACAACATCTTACTGACTGACAGAGTGTAGATGATATTTCAAGCAGTGCTGTAAACAATAGAGCGTGTTAAGAATTATAATGGTCTTTTTGTGTACTTGGATTTTGCTATATGATAAATAAGATGATAGATTCATTTATTTGATTTTTTTTTTTTCCTTTTAGCTGGAATAGCATAAAAATCATGTGTAATGATGAAGTATTTGTTTCACAAATCTGTATGAAGGGATTGTGGTCAAATAAGAGGACAATAACTGAAGTCATGTGGTGTTTAACAATTTGTGTGTGCATTACCTGTTAATTAGGCAGGGGCACCCTCATTTCAGTTTTCAATTCTTTAGTATCTTATCTTGGATTAACCCCCAGATTACCAATGACAGGAGGATATGAAAAGTACTCATAGTTTCCTTTGGGTGACATATCATTATACTGGACAGAAAAAATGAATAGCTCTGTTAAGTGTTTAGTGCCTATGTGTAAAGAATTAGAAATTCTCATCCACTTTGAGAAATGTGTTGCCACAGAAACAGCAAAGCTCTAGAAGGATCTCTAAATGGAAGGCTTTGCTTTTACTCATTCCTCTCAGTAAAAGCCATTAGTGGTGTGTTTGTTACAGTGAGGAATACACTGCTCTAGTTAATTCTAGCTCCAGTAGGAAAAGTTTCACCTTACTCTGCTTCATTCATTTCCTCAAAATGCCAGAAACCCAAGGAAAGGCTGCTGCTCAGTCCCTTTTATTCCTTAACAGACTGTGATATTTAACTTTACCCACTTCAGTGTAAATCCTAATTTGTCATCTTAAAAAAACCCCTACAAAACAAACCCAAACCATACATTTTCCCCCACCCCAGCCTCCCCCTCTCCCCCCCACCCCCCCCACCCCCCTCAGCCAACCAAAAAAACAACACAAACCAAACCCTTCAGTAAAAAGTTTGTTGCTTCATGCACAAAGCTCCTGTCAGCAACTTTTTTAGAGGTAGCAGGCACCTTAATATAATGAGACACTTGCTGCGTGCTTCCATTTTAAGTGACATTGAATTGCTTGGATATTGGCAAACCTGTCCAGTAGACACTCAGCTTGTCTTTTTCTGGTTCTAGTTCACTTCACTTATGCTGAGTCCTCTATTTTCTGTTGTCATTTGAATTTCCTATTCAATGAAAACCTCCTTTTGAGACTAATTAAAACAAGCTAGAGACTTTTCTTTGAAGCAAAACCACTGTAAAGAATTGCCCTGTCTCATTAGTAATAAAGGTCTACTGTGCCTACTGAGGTTTGTTTTGCAGCTAATCT
Organism: Dryobates pubescens; assembly: GCF_014839835.1. NCBI lineage: Eukaryota > Metazoa > Chordata > Aves > Piciformes > Picidae > Dryobates > Dryobates pubescens. The sequence continues at coordinate 14,527,360 of NC_071627.1, forward strand.
GGGTATAGTTATAATATTCAATGATATGTTGAAGATTGCTTTCTTCTTATTTTCTGTACTGCTTTTTGTTTACATCGTTCCATGCCTGTGATTTGATATTGTGGTAAGGTAACGAAGGAGTGCCTGACAATTTCAAGTCTGAAATGAACTTTCTCATTTCTTACACTGCTAATATACTCTAATAGAAACCATGGAACTGATTAGTGTTACTCTAGTTCTTGCTGATTATCCTGAATGCTATAGATGCAGAGTACTTGCAGGTATTACAGGGATAGAGAACTTTCTAGATGTGGCTCAAAACAATAGATTTCATTTATTGTGTCCAAGTGTCTCATATCCTTTACTTTTTGCCTTTCTTTTAAATCAGGGGGATCCTTGAAAACCTATTTTATACATACAGACCTATGACCAAGAAAACTAATTTCACTAATGTCACACAAGACTATGCAGGGTGACTATGCTCAGCTTTCTTGTGTTGCAGACCAAACTGCTTTACTTCCATTAGCTGTACTCCAAAGGTAAAGCTCTGTACCAATGAGATTACAGGAAAGGTATGATACAAGTATAGGGCTTTATGACACAGGTCATTATAATCTATCATTCCATTCTCTCGATTTGCAGTACGTTCCTTTCCTCTGGCTTTGGGCTAAAATTGTTTCCTTTTGACAACCTTCCACCTGTGTTTTCTTCTTATGTTTATAAGACAGTTCACATAGGCTTTCTAAGAAGGAATCTTATTGATTTTCTATCTCCAGCAGCTAGGGACACCTTACTGCTACATATACCAGCTAGCCTTTCTTAGTAAAAAGAAAATCCACATGAGGAAAGAGGGATTCAAAGGTGGTTAAAAGTAATAAAATAAGTAGGAATGGTCAGTGTTTGAAGGAGAAGAAACTTCTAAAGTCCTACACAGTCTGTGCTGTTTTACACATGTACTTCCTCCAAAGTTTACATCTAAATACCCATCTTTGCTTCTGATCTCAGATACAAGAAGAGCTCATCTGGCATGCTATAAATTGATGCATTATTGCAACTAAAATCCTGGCAAGTCTGTAAATCTGACAAGCAGCAACTCTAATTTTTAAGAGATGTTTTTTCTGCTCTCTAATTGTGTTTGTTTTAAAACGAGTAAGTCCATCTCTCTCCTGATGTGCCAAACTAAGGTAGTTTATGCTAAGTGGTAAAGGGGAACTTTCTTGAGGGGTGGAAAGATGCCGCTGTGGTAAGTGACCATTCACACTAGTTACTGTTCCTGATGATGGTATTCTGCAATGATTACCATAATAGATAACCTGCACACATGTGCTTCCTGACCAGCACATCCCTTTCAGGGGATTGTGTGGGTGAATTTATCATTCACTGAAACCCTCGAAGTAGTTACACTCACTTATTCTAAAGTGCTGTGACTAATGAATTAGTATGCAGAGGTGTTGGTGTTAGGACAGAAGTGTCAGGGAGATGTGATAGCAATTCAAGAACTGCACTTACATTATTAGTGTGTTCTGCATTTAACAGAGTAGGCCTGCTTTCTGTAAGCTTCCTTTGCTTCCAGCTGGCATCAAACACTAAATATTAACCTTATCTTTCTGGAGTTTAGGGCCATTGACAAATACGTCTCAAATTAAACTGCAGAATGAGGCATCTCTGGCAGCAGTGGCTGGTTATTAATATTGTGAACCTGCACAAGGCTTTCAAGGAGATGCTCCTGCAGGGCTGCATTGTGCTTACAGGGAGGAGATAAACCTGCCACTTCTGAAGAGCTTTTGGTCACTACGTCCAGCCTTGCAGCTTCCTAACCACCATCTCTTTTAATTTCTTTCCTTTATCTGGAGGATTTGGTGCATATTATTATTGTGTCCTAATGCTGAATGAGTAACAGGCATTTTTTGCTGTATCTACTTGGACTCTAATCTCCATTTTTGTTTCTTTATAAATAGCAAATGAGTTTTCTAGAAAAGCAGGAAAGGGGTCATTATTTTTTCCTTTGTTTTTTTGCCTCAAGCAATGAAGATGTATTCCTACAGCAATGTAGGCATAATTAAGGTCTGAGCTGGGTGTTCAGATATCTTTCTATCTCACCCTCCCTCTGTGAGACACCATTAATGAACTCTTTATTTATGCTCTTGCCCTAAAGAAGTGTTGACATTTAATTTTAATCTATTTTTATTTTTCTACAAGATAGAGGAAGGTGGAGGAGAGAGCTGGCAGTCATTTATCTGAGGAAGCTGAAGTAAGGAAGGCTGAAGCTTTTCCTTAGAAAACACTGCAATTTGATCCATGCAGTAAGGTCTCAGGGGCCCTTCAGGCTGGGCTGACCTGATGTCTGGCTGAGAGACAAGTGCAGACTTTCCTTGGTGCTGCCGCTGAGCACTAAGAAGGCCGTGAAGTTGTGTTATGGGGCTTGCAGGGGGCTGCAAAGCATGATTCCGGCTCAATGCCTTGACACTCGGCCTGAAACCAATTAGCCATGTGCCAGATGTGCTTTGCACTTCCTAAGTGGAGATGTACCTGAGGTGAGGAGCAGGCAGAGATGTGTGGGTTGCCCTATCAGCCCAGTATGCCAGGGCCTGCTTCCAAGGGAAGGACTGGTTGGACAGTAATGGATGTGTTGTGCAGGGAGAAGGCTGACAGCCTGCTGCCAAGCAAGGGACCAGCCTCAGAAATACACGGCAAGTCTTGGGATTCATGTAATACCACTGTGCCAGAAGTCAGTTCATAATGCTTCTAATGCTGGTTGGTACTGTGTCCAGATGGAACTGCAGCAGCATTGCTATGATTACTGCTTCTCACTAAAACACAGGCTCCTTAGCAGCCAAACCAGAGGAGGTTACAGAGCTGAAGTGCCAGATGTGAAAAAGGCTAGAAACAGCACATTCAAAGTGATGGACATAAGGATGTCATTTTGCAAATATCTCCAGGACTAGAGTTAAGTGAAGTAGCGCAGGGACTGTCAGTCATTGATTTTCAGATTGAACTAGGCTAAGACAGGTCACAACAGACACTTGGCCACACTACACTGGGATGGCAAGTAGGTGGCAGTAGGACATACCAAAAGTAATATGCCTGACTGTGCTGTGCATCTGTTAGGTCAGACGTGTATAAATAGTCCAGCTGAGTGCCTAGTGTCACCAGGAAAGACATAACTGAGCTTCCAAGCATTCATTGTGTTACTTCTTAATTCGCATTTTAAATCTGAATCTTTGTGAAAAATAACTTTCATAGCTTATCACACAGATGAAAATCTGGGGTGGAAAGGTGTCATCCTTCAATCTCTCTCAACAAAGATCCACTGTGCAATGGTGGGGGGGGAGGGCTGAAAAAGGCAGAGTTAAGGAAAATGAAGTAGGATCAGTTCTTTTATCATGTGCAGTATGGGGCTTATTACAGACTTTTCTTATTTTAGCTACCCATACAGGAAGGAGTCTGATTACTTCAGTTGTGCTTTGAGGCCAAACAATGATGCTTTACCATAAAGTTCTTGCCATGGGATACACAGGTGCTCACATTCCATCTAATCAGTGTTCATAACATAAATGATGTTCCATCTCAATGGCCCAGTCCTTTTGTCTTTTGGTTTTGTTTTAAACATGTGATCTGTCCTTTTCCTCACAACATGTGTTACTACTCAATTGTGCAGTGCCTCTGTATGTATCAGCATTAATATTCATAAGATGCTCCAGGCAAATTACCTAGCCATGTTGCCAAATTGTAATGCCTGACTTCTTCACCACTATGAAAAAGAGAGCTTTGAATACTCAAGACTTGACTCTCCTGAGCTCCTGCTTTAAAGTAACATGGCAAACCACCAATTTACAAGTGCGAACATTAAGTTTCTGATACACACAAGCATATCAAATGTAGCCACTTCATTATTTTGTTTTTTTCCCCTGGTGCTACCCTTGTCTCTTTGAACCCTATGAAATGCAGGCTGCTTGACCAAGATAATTGCTGTTGAACAATGCTGTTTTATTAACATGCACATCAGCATCGCAATCCAGTCCTGCTGGGGCCTTGCTGCAGTGCATATGAGAGGTACACAGAACAGCAGAGAAAAATCCTGCAAGACAAATTCAGATGCCAGCTCGCTTTCTGCCCCTTTTTTTTTTTCCTGGGAACATATCAAAACTCTTCAGTTTACCAAGCAAGTCTGCAGCCCCCAAGAGTATAAACTAAGGGTCAAAGCAGACTTTCACAGTAAGATTGTAGAAAGGATTTTTCTCTTCTGAAGATTTTTTTTCATCCATGCATATTAGAGAACAGACATCTTTTCCTCTGCCATTGGCAAAGAAATCCACCCTGCTTAATCGTATTATTATCCTGTGACTCAGCAATAGTTGTGCTATTGTATCTCAGTATTCTGGTTGACATTGACTGCTTAATCTCCAGCATAAAGTTTTAGTAATGCTGGTAAGGTCAGATGATTCTAAATGAACAGCTTTTTCTTGAAAGTCTGACACTATCTCTCTTGATGGGCAAGAGAAAGAGAACTAGTAAGACAAGAGGTTATTTTCATAACCTTGTGAAGGGCTTCCTCAGTTTATGGGAGACTTCTGAAATCTCTCATCACAAAATGTTGAGAGAGCTTTAGAATGGAAAAGTAATTGGTCGTCTCTTTTTGTAATTTCTTTCAGATAGCTGCAGTCTGTAGTATCAGTCATATATTCATGTCAGTATATTAAAGGAATTTTAGAAGGCACAGATTTAAAAGAGCTGCAATCAAGGCTACAATCAGGAACACCAGCAATTATTCTGCAATAATCATATTGTGGTAAAATCTGGACCATCTTTTACTGCAGAATCTCTCAAATGAGAAGATTGATTAGTTTTTACAGGATAAAAATATCAGCCTCATAGTAAATAACTGCAGAGAAACTGTGTCCTAACATTCTTCTTTCATTCCATTATGACCTTTTGGCTTAAAATGAGTGTAGATCGTTTATATTCAGCTGGAAGTTGAAAAGTGGTAAATGCGTAGAAGAGCCTTTTTTTTTCTTTAATTAGGCACTGGTAAAATATGTGGATCTGGGATTCAGACCTTTAGAGTTTATATAAACTGAACTGCAACTCTGAAAACAATTCAGAGGTTTGCTGCAGTTCCCTTCTCAGTTCAGCTGTAGTACATGTTTCACCTGAACTGCTCTACCTGTCTGTCACTTTCTTAATACTGCACAGTGGAACAGAGTGAAGGTTGATCCAGGTATTTTATCTGAAATATTTTACATTATTATGGAGATTTTTGTGCTTTCTGTTAGTAAAACTTTTTCTTCCCCCCAAGGTCTTTCTCTGTAATCAAATTTGTTACAAGGTTTTTGACAAAGTTTGTGACCAAGAATAGCATGATACAGAGATACTTGGAAGAATCGCAGCAAGTGTAAATTGAGATGGACAAAAAAGACATCATTGCTGTGTTCCTCACCCCTAGGGAGTGCACAAAACCTATTATTGAGAGAGACCAGCATGTCTAAAGGAAGGCAAAGCTTTACAAGATGCTTGTAAAGTTCAAAGCTATATTAAACACTTTGAAGACTAAAATTTCCTAGATCCTGTTTGTTTAACGGGAGAAACAGTAGCATATCAGAGCCTACCAGGGCCTGGGTAGGCAAAAAGAATTTGTGGAGCTCAGCAATACTTTTAAAACAAAAAAATCACTTGCTAGCAACCCAAAAAAGTGCAAAAAGACATTTGAGCTACAGCTTACATTTATTTAAAAAGTTTGTTAGAAGTGCAGGGGCCAAAATGTAAAAGTGATTATTGTTAGAGCTTCGTCAAGTACATTATCACAACCAGCAAGAGCTACTGATTGTAGCAAATTTGGATTTTCCCAGCACAATTTTTTCTTTTGTACTGAATCTCTGGCAGGCAGTAGCTTCCATGCCTTTCAGGAATTTGAGATCAGAATACAAAGGATTTCCTGGTTGATTTATATCACTTCCTTAATACTTTTATATAAGCTAATAAAAATAAGGAAAAAACCCCTCAATTTACTGACATATTGGAATACCATTCACACAAATGTATCTTGGGATTGCTAAGAAAACTTCTAGTCTTCTCATAACCCATGTGTATTGTATCTTCTCTTTTTTGACTCATGCTCTGCATTACCCTTGTCACAGTTCCATTTAAGAGCTCTACTGTATTGCCAGCCTATAGCTCTAAGTAATCCATGTGTCTCTCTCATTTGAACTGTTAGGAGAAATTTCAGTTCATGGTTTCTGAGTTAAAAATCATGGTTTATAATTGTTGAATATAATGGTATTTCTATTACTTTATCCTTTAATACTGGTATGTATAGTGCCTCTAATTATGCATGTTTATAGGTTGTTTCGGTTTTGGTTAACATGATCATAAGTTTCACTGTGAAGCTGAAAGGGAAGCTATGGGCTACAGTTAGTCCTGTAGCTGGTTTGAGAATTGTCAGTAACTCCAAAGCTGAGCCAGGTGGCATTTGCAGGTAGTCACATTTTAAGACATTGATTTCAGAATAACTGTTAGGAGATGTTGGTGGATGTACATGAACACATGATTAGCAAACAATACTTAGAAGTTATCTTGTAGACAATAGAGAAAGGACACTTTGGGTAAAGCTGTTTCTACTAGCCTGGTGGTTAAGCTCCAAAGTTTATTCTTCAGGCATAGATACATGGTTTGTCTCATGTTTGTTGGTTTTTGTCTGTGTTTTCATGGAATCTGATTTGCATCTGTGGCCATAACAAACCCCCCCCTCCCCCCCAAATAAATCAGATTTACTGATGATGACGGAAAAACTTCCTGAAGCAGGGCAGACTTCAGAGGAAAAATGGTATAGTGAGTCTTGAACTTTGTAAACTTGCCAAAACATCATAGAACATCATTAATATTAACTGATCTGTGGGATCAGTCTTAGTTTCTGCTGACGGTGTCCATCTGATTTAGTAGAATTCTTAGTTTTCCCTAACAGGCTTCTAATTATAAGACTTGTCAAAGCAAAACACGTTTTCTCAGGTCATGAGTAGTCAGTTTATGCATATGGTGTAATTCCATCTGCCATGCTATATGCAGTACTCAGATTGTCAGGTGAACTGAAAATGATGAGTCCACAAAACTAGATTCATGTATTGGAAGGTTCTGACTATGTTGTGTGCCCTTTTATTTCCTTTCATTTTTCCTCTTATGTTTCCCTCCATGCACTGAAACGCCCTTTTGTGTGTGCGTGTGAAGAGAGCACTATTAAAAAGCATGCAATTTACTCAAACTATTCTTAATTTACAAATTATTTATTTTGTAATAGGTGCCTGATAGCAGGAATGATATTTCCAAAAGGAAATTGTTGTGGTTGATCCAGATTATCTTCTCAGTTGGGAAAAACTATTTGAAATGTTGTAGACTACAACTTCATTACATCCTAGAGGGCTAATCCTCCTGATTGTTGTCCCTTTGCAGCAAAAGTGTTGACTCTTCATTAATATTTTTCTGTCATCCTTTTTTTTCCCCCTCTTTCCATTCACATGGCAGTGCCAATACTTGCATACTAAATGCACCTTCACTCCCACTTTCCCACCCTCTTTCTTTTCTTCCAGCACTTCCACAGATGGTCTTGCTGTATTGTCTGTTCTAGACAAATTATTCTAACTCAGAGATGGAGAAACAACATGCTCTGAGAAGTTAGGGTATATTTAGTGAATAAATAAATCTCCTAAAGTAAATCGTAAACCACAGACTACTTGACTAATACATTGAAATTTTTTTAGTTCTAGGAATCCCCATGAAAAACATTTGGTTTTGGTGTATTTTCTAATTATTTTTATAAATTGTACTGTGGAATAATTGGCAGTTAATATAGCAGCTTACCATGAAACAGGTGAAATTCCATGTAGATACCAATATCATTCTCTATCAATTCCTTTTGTGTTGAAAGGCTTTTAAAACTGAAGCTGATCTTCCTTCACTACCTTGTGCCTAGCCTAAGCATTGAAATGATTCAATAGCAGTAATGCAATTAAAATAAAAGCAAAAAAACCATCCCTCAAACTGCTATCAAACTCAGCCAGGGTTGGATAACTGCATGGTTTAAGGAATGGGATATTTGTATAGAAAAGTTTTGTTTCTGACAAAGCCTTAGAATAAATAATCTTTCACTCGCACTTCAGATTGAATTCCTGATTAACATTTTACCTGGGAATCAGGATACATGAGCACCTGCAAGTTAATATGTTGTGGTGGTTGATTGGTTTGGTTTGTTCTGTGTAGTGTGGTTTTGGTTTTTGATTTGTTAGGGTTTTTGAAGTTTGCAAAGAAACCATTGGTTTTTGAAACGGCAGATCTTGCACAGTAGTGATCAGAACCATTTTGGAATGTTTGGAAACACAATCTTGAAGCTTCAAATATTTTCAATGTAGATTACATCTTAAATTCAAGACTTCCTAATGAAAGAAGAAACTAGTGAAGTCTACAATGTTCTCTGAATCCACACTGTAATATGGAAATGTAAAACTATGGGAAAAAATGATAGCTATAGAGCTTATTGGTATGCTAATCAGCTGTGTTCTATAAGGTGTGAAATCCTGTTTTGCTCTGCCCTAAAATATACTGGAAAATTGTGTACAATTGGTCCTGATATGTGAAGCTAAGTAGTGTGTGAAAGGAATGGAAAATCTTTCATTAATTATGGAAATGGCTTTGACATGGTAGAAAAACATAGCTGATGCAACATCAAGAATGAAAAAACAAACGACAACACCACACCACCACCTTGTTTCAGATACTTCTGGAAGTAGTTTTTAAATATAGTTACTCCAGGCATCTTGAATCCTTCTTAGGTTCATATTTAGCCTGATTTAAAAACAAACAAGCAAAAAACCCTGTTTATTGCAATATTCTTACTGATCTCTGGGCTGTTTAAGACTCTGTGTTTTCAAAGTATGAAAGGGAAAATCATAGCTCTAAACCAAAGTGGATAATTAAGATGTTTCAACCATTTGGGAAAACAAAGCAAAACTGATATTTTTGTCAAGGAAATAATCTCACAATTTTGATATTTATGTTTGGTATTAACTTTTAGTCTGGGAACATCAACCAGTGTGTGCAGGTAATTGTATAAGAAACTTGCTGAGATAACAAACAGGGAACTATATCTTTTGTATCAAGGAACGCCTTATTTCAGTTGGGGTAGGAAATGATAAATTAAAAACATTTTTCACTTTAGATCCTATTGACTGGGTGGTGATCAAGGGAACAGAACATAGAAGATACATCTCTTATTTGTAGGTGTCAGTCTTGATGAAGAGGAAAAGACTGTGATGTGCCGATGCATAAGTATCTGATTTGAACAGGTGTTTAGACTAGAGACCTGCTGAGAACTCCTCCAGCCTGATCCTACAAAACAAAGACTAGAAAGAGGTATATCTTAAGTAGTAAATGAAGCTTCCCAAAGGGGGGAAAAAAAATCAAATTGTTGTAGTGGGTTCTTCATTATTGGATGTTTTAACATAAAAGTTCTTCCAGTTTACAAATAACTTACTTCAGGAAAATATTATGGCCTATTAAATGATGAGGCTAGACTAATTAGTTATAAGTTTTGTTTTTTTTATAACTCCAGAAAAACCTGCTATTCCCATTGAGTGCATTTCTTCCAGAGTGGTTTTTTGTAACTTTGATTCTCGCTTTTCCAAAGCCAGCTCATTCTCTAGGCATTTTATTTTATGCTAAAGACACGTTACTATCTCCTATTTATTATTTGTACAGTTTGATAGAAGTTTGGGAATAACTTACATGGAAAATGCCCAGAAGAAATTTTACTGAAGCCAATTGAATACAAATAATTGTCATTTGTTCTTCTCTATTTAAATCTGCTACAATAAGAAATGAAAATGTGACTAGTGGAGTGTGAAAGTTAAGCAAAGGATGTATTGAATGTACCAATTAAGTTAAAGGACTTAAAACACCTGCATGAAAAGCCACCCTTCAGGTTCACTGGCAATTTTAATATGGAATACAGAACATTCTTTGACTGGAAAGTAGCTTAACTGGATAGAATTATGAAATTAACTGAAATCCTTAGGAGCAAACTGAAGTAAAAATATGATTCAGATGAACATATTAATGATATATTAAGAAGCCTTAGAAAGGTTTGTGAAGGAAAACTTTAATCCAGATGTTAAAGAGGAGCATGGTGTAACAGAGAACAGGACAGATAGTCTGGACAATGGGATGGATGTGGAAGTGCATTCATAGTTTTCCCTCTATGCAATATGAATGAGACCTTTCTCCTGTGTTTCCTCCAATGTTTTACCAGCAGGCTGCAATCTAGAAAGCTGTCTCTGAGTACCATATCAAACACACTTGGGGTTTTAGTGTAATGCCTGCAATAGGGTGGAATGAGAAAATGAAAAGAATTCCCAATCCAGAGAAATTGTGAAAACTGAGGGGTCTCTTAAGGTTCAGTAACAATGTGACAATGTCTTGCTACAGACCAAAAATAATCTGCCTGTGGAGTAATGTATTCCAAACCCATCCTCAGTGTTAACAATTCCTGAAAGAGTCAGTTTCACGTGGGACTGTCCAGTCTCACAAGATCCTCAGTTTTCCAGTTGATGTTTGGTACTCTGTGAAGATAAGCTGGTATCTCTGTTTAGGATTGCTCTCTAGATGATGGAATGACTACAATTTCACTGCCGTGAATAACATTTAAATCAAGGCATGCTTTAAAGAAAAAGAAAGAATTAATTTTACTCTGGTGAAAAACTTACTAAAGCAGTTATGTTTAGAGACAGAGGAATAAACAAATACTTACAGCTTTATGGCAGCTGGTAGCTTTTACTTTAAGATGTTTCCTCAGTTCCCTTCCATTACCTGATTGTCAAATTAAGCTAGCTATAAAGCTATTTCACACAGCTTTGTGGGCTGAGATCCATTTATTTCTAAAGCCTCATTCTTAGGCTTGTTATCTCAAAAATAAATACCAATTTGAGGTGAAATAGACCCTTTTACATTCCTTTTTCTTAGCTGAATTTCAGTTTAGTACAAACTCACTCTCGTGTCCCTGCTGATTACAACTAATGCAGTGACACGCTGAATTTATCTTCTGCCTGTTAAGTTTGAGTTTTCTCTACTACAGTTTCCCTGCTGTCACATATAGCTCCCATTGAAATTCCTCACCAAGGCAAAGGGTTTAATATGTGATTAATTTGTAAATAGAACTAATTGCACAATGAATATATGTCTTTGCTTGGAAAGGGTGTCTTGGATGCTGTTTTTGTCACTTCTGGGTGTATGGCAGTTTACATACCTATGGAAATGAAAAAAATGGTTGATTTCAGAGCTGTTTTATTATAACAATATCTAATTGAGCACAATACATTCAGGTTATTGCAAGATATTCCCAGATTCTAGTCATATTAACAGACTAGCTAATCTGAGGATGCCAGTGTTAGTTACATTGCTTGTAGGGCTTAGGGCCATAGCATTAGTGGGGACAGTAGTGGAGAATTGCTGTTATGTATTACTGTTTCATTGGGCTGCATAGACTAAGGAAGGGAAATATTTAAAATCTGAATCACATCTTTAATACCTTCTTTTTATTGGGATTCTTGGCATTTTAAGGAACTTTAGTTCCATATGACAGAACATTTTATTAACAGCTAAAATGGGAAAGGATTAAGCTAGCATATCTTTTGGACCAGAATGTTGTCCACATCCACTCTTTGCTACTGGTTTAGGAGCTCAGAAAACTGTGTGTTTGACTGACAAATGAGGCAATGTGAGACTCAGTGGGGAAAAAAGAGATGGATGATCTGGTGTGGCTAAATGGAACAAAGTGATCACAAACAATTGCAAAAATTATCATTGTATTACTTTTGTTCTGATTTTGATAGCAGGACATTACTCTTCCTTTGTGCCTTCTTCCAGACAGTTCCCAAGACAGTTAAAAATCTATTATATTGCATATCTATGCAGAATTATTGTTTAAACTATAAATATTTCAGATGCAGAAAGAACAACATTACATCAGCCAAGACACACAGATTTTCCTATTCTTTGTGCATATTATATAGAGAGATGTTTTGAAAGCAGAAGAGAATCCAGCTGTATGGTCTCAAAGACTCTGCTGATCTTCTGGTTTGTTTTACTGCATCTACTACATCAGGAGTCATTATCTAGGTCATAAACCCATTGCTAAATATTAGCCTCTTTCATTACCTGTATTGTGTTCTTACTGTTACCTCTGAGAAGTCCCATTTCTTCTCTACAAATCATGGTGATGTCTAAGGGGTTATTAAGGCTAAATTCTTATATTCATCAGAAAGTCAATTTCCATTTAGAAGATATAACATCTTTTGTTACAACGTAAGTAATTTATCTTTAAAGGGTGTAATCTGTCATTGTTAGCTTTCTGGCAACTCTAATACTGCCAGCTGTAAAGAATAAAATTGCTCTGGTGGAAGAAACAGGACATTCCAGGATAGCAAATTTCAAATCCTAGATCAGAGAATAGTTTGGATTGCATGGGACCCTTAAAGGTCATCTACTCCAACCCACCTGCAGTGAGCAGAGACATCTTCAACTGGATCTGGTTGCTCAGAGGCTTGTCCAGCCTCACCTTGAGTATTTTTAGGGATGAGACTTCTACCTTGTATCTGGGCAATCCATTTCTGTTTCACTGCCTTTTATCTAGTCTAACCTTAGACTCGTATACAACCTTATACAACAGAAAGGGAATAGAAAAAATACCAGACTCTGGAATTATGGTAAAAGTAATGAAACTGAGAAAATACCACTGTCATTTTTCTTAGAATATTTTTATATTTATGCTGTTAAAATAAAAAAGAGAAGTGAGCTTTCAAATGTGAACAAATTCAAAGGTCATTTTCCATCCCACTGCCCAAAACCCAAGTGCCCTTTTCTGCTGTCTGTTGACTTTTAAGTTCTTGTTATTTCTCTTGGCAAATTCCATTTTGAATTCAGTTTCTATTTTGCACAGCGCAAAAAAAATTGCACATGCTATGTGGCATAATGAAGCATTATTGTAGTTCTGACTTCCTATTATGGGACTGAAAGTGAATGTAGCCAAGGCAAGCAGGCAGAAGCCATTACCATTGGATAGCTGCTAAAGGTCACAGATGACAGGACCATAGGCATTCCTTTCATTAGAATAACATCACAGTTAAAGTAGAAGCTGTTTTATTTTTAGTGCTTGAAAGAAGTATAAAATTCTAGTTTGTAGTATCTTACGGATAAGAAATGATGTAGTTAATAGATGCATGATGTCCGTCTTTCTGTCTGTGTACGTACATCAAGACATTTGTTAGCAGAGCATTGAGGTGACCGCATAATTCTAAAACAAGTTGAGAAAGTTGTGATGGGAATTCAGCATATTTACTTTCCTAAAATTTTAGCCTGCATTCTAGTGTCCTGAAACACAGGCTAAATTTTTGTACACTTTCTTGGAGTGTTCTTTATGACTAAAATCAAGATGATTATTACAGACATTTAATACTTATTTAAACCTGTCACAGAGATATCTCTTGTCTCAGATTTGCCTTCAGGATCATAATAGAAAACACCTAGATGAAATCAACTGCTATATTTAAACATCAAAAAGAATATCTGAGACTTTTTTGCATGTATTTTAAATGTGAAATTCATCAGGACTAACCCTTTCACATGAATAACATAAGGCGCAAAGGATGTAATTGGAAATGTAATCAAAAAACCCAACACCTACTGGATTACTTTTTTCCATGTATGTGTTTCTCCAGACTACCTGATAACACCAAATCACCTTTTCAGAAATACAACTTCATGATAATTTTCTTACCCTTTGATTCTGCACTTTTATCTTTTCCAGATTTGGGCTTCAAGGGGGGTGGAAATATTATATTAATGGTAACACTTCCTACTTACTTTTAATAAACAAACTTATCAAATCAAAAGAACTCTTCTGGTGAGTATAACTCTTGGGTCTTGTGTTTGTGGTTTTTGTTTTTTTTTTTAATGAAATAAATAGATGAAAACACCATCTTAAATATGGGTAATGTAATGTTATACATAATTTTATAATTGTGTCATGTTAGATCATGATTGTAGGTAAATATAGGGAAAACTGAAGACCTCAGATACAACTCTTTGTAATTTTCAGAGGAAGAAGCTTATGCTTAACAAGGTGAGATAGAGGCCACTCTACTGGCATAGATAATAGCTCTTGGGCAGGTTTTGAATAGCACTTGCTGAAACTTTTTCCTGTGTAGCTCCAGGACTTTGAGTCAACAAAACTCTGCCTATCTATACTGTCCTTGGTGAGCAACTAAAAACTCTTGGCTGATCTTTTAACTTCTCTAGTAAAATGCAGAATGCTCACTTGCCTTTTCCTTCTCTATCCAAATTTTGTGTCTCCTTACTCTTTTCCTGCAGACTAAGCCCCCACAAAAACATCTTTAATAGACATCAGTTAATATTTAGTGTGCTGTTGCAGTACACTTTTCTAAAGTGTTGCAAATGCTGCTTATAATTTTGAAAAGGTTATGCTTGTATTTTTATTGAAAAAAGTACTCTCATTATGCCACTGAATAGTCCATGGTGCATGGGAAGTTGACTCCCCACCAAGGGTACGAAACTGATAATGATCAGATGTTAACGACCCTTCAGCTTAATAAGGGATTTCTGAATCTCCACTAAAACTGAAATCAAATCCTTATTATGCAGGGTGAAACTTCAGATATTAAAATTGCATAACCACAATCTCTTTCCCTGCCTTTAAATAAAAGGAGTTTAATATTCATAAACTGAATGGAAAGACTCTGTGCTTTATGACATTATTGGAAGTAGCACAGGTGGCCTATACCTCCCCACTGCCCTGCTTCTCCACTGCTCCTCTTTGGGTTTTCTGAACTATGGATGTGATGTCAGTTCCTCAGTAATTTGTCCGAGACAGCATACTGGCTTTTGGTTACAAAAGGATAAAGACTTCTGCAGCAAAGCAGCCACCTCAAAGCCAATTAAAACATTTTCCTGTGCCTGCTTTTTCTTTTCCTGAAGTTATATGATCTTTCTACTGTGACAAGGCCTACCCTGAATCAATGTGCTTTTGTTTTGAGGAGGGTTAAGGTTTCATTATTTATTTATATAGATATTTAACACACCCCCTCAACCCCCCCAGCCCTCCCCGGAATATTAAGACACATTAGACATATGAAAGGACAGACACATCTGTATTTTCTAAATGGAAAAGCACAGTGCTCCTTTTAAAAAAGGAGTGTAACTTTCTATTTCGCTCTTCCTCCAACCCACACCACCACTGTCTTGTCCAAAACCATTTGCCAAACACTGGCCTCAGATTGATAGAGCTATTACAATAATCTGAAATGAGTTTTTCTTAGAAAAGATATGTACTGCTAGGTCTCAGCTTTGGTTAATATTTCATGGAAAATATTTCATTTAAATGTCAGGTGCCTTTTCTTAAGTTAGAAATGAACTTTCTGTAAACTGTCTGAGGCTGTTGGCTCACGGCCTCCAAGTGCATTTCTATTCAGAGCTCCATTGTGTTATAGCTGTGATACAAAACCCTAATGCAATATTTCAGTGTTATCAGACCTCTGATGTGTCATTTTGGTTTTATTTGCTAGACTTTATTTAGATTGCTATAGCTGATGTGAGGAAAGAGGAAATAAAGGTCTTCAGGGCTGTTAAAATTCACAATGTAATAGGAAAGGTTCCTCTTTTTCAACCTCTAGGTCTGGGCTTGTGTATACAGGAAGAGTCTGTGTGGATGTTATTTCTTTAGCTCTAAGTAATCACATACTAAATTTCATTTGTATGTCTGCCATGCCCATGCTTTGTCTGGAGTGTTTTATTTTCCGAGAGGAAGGGAATCCAAGTAGCTTTTAACTAAAATATGCATTTGCGACAGGACATCCAAATGGTTTCATGGGAATACTGAGCAAGTGATATTTTGGATTTGATGAGTTCTGAGAAATTCAGCTGGCATCAGAGCTAAGAGGAATTATTTTTACTTGTGTTCTCATCCTACAGCAATGATCAGACAATTCTACCAGCAAAGTGCAGTCTATTCAGCACAGACCAAACACAGAATATTCTGTTCAGTTGTGTCAGTCTGACTTTTCTTCCTACATCTGAACTAACAATGAGCTGGATTAATTTCCAATTACATATTTAACCTTTGGCTGAATGAAGATGGAATTGTAGAGGGTCATGTAAAGATCTTTATTGAAGGTTAATTGCCAGTACTGTATAACTTTCTGTTTTACTGTACATAGCCAACTTAAAATCCTAAAGGAGTGATGAACAAATATAATGGTTTGGACAGCAGAAAGACTTACTCAGTTTCTCTTCATTTAGTGAGAACAGTGAAGCTGACCTGATCTGTGTCTGCTGGTTTCACATTGGTGTTCACCCAAGCAAGACCTGAGAAACTTTCTGACATTTGCTCAGCCACATGGTCAAAGGAGAACTATTGCTATATCCAGACTAATGCTCCTTTGGTTTTTGTCTGGAGAGGTAACCCTTGATGTGGCATGGCTGTAGATCACTATAGCCCATTAGAATTCAGATGTGAAGGTCTCTAGAAGCTTCTAGGCTAATAGCATGACATTTTTATGTGGTCTACTGACCTTTACCAATGAGTGCTTGCTCATTATAGTGTTACACTTGATATATTGTCAAGTCATTTAATATTTACATTATCTGTATCAGGAGGCTTTGATTTATAATCTCTGCTGTCCACAGGAGATAATTAAGAAAAGCAAATCTGCTGCTAATCTTGTGTACAATTCTGTTTGTTATGCCATTTTAAATATGGCAGGAGTACCTTATTGTGGGTTGAGTTCTTTCTTGTGTAAACTGATAGGTGGGAAACTCCAATAGTTTAAGATATTTGGAGAATTTTCAACTGTAATTTCTGAAGGTCCTTAACTGTATAAACTAAAACTTGCTTTAGGTACATCAATAAGTTGAAGAGACATGCATATGATTAGTATCTTCCCAGTCTAAGTAAGCTCTCAGATGAAAGAATTTGCAAAAAATCATTTCCTTTTCAAGACTGGGGTAAAGTGCATTATTCAAGATGAAATTGCTGTAGCTTTTTTGAATAAATGTCAGTCGTGGGTCTGGAATATTTTTTTTGAGATCAGAACCTATACAACAGCCACTGAGAATAACTATTCCACTGCTGAAGCTCAAAAATTAGATATTTGGTCAAGCAAAGATAAACATTCGAAAATGTACACACTGTTGATCAATGTAACATTTTGTCACAGGTACCAGTACAGAACATCAATTCAGAGAGAGACAATAGCTCATCAAAA
This sequence comes from Dryobates pubescens, assembly GCF_014839835.1. NCBI lineage: Eukaryota > Metazoa > Chordata > Aves > Piciformes > Picidae > Dryobates > Dryobates pubescens. The sequence goes on from NC_071627.1 coordinate 14,544,654, forward strand.
AACTGAACTCTGAAACTGCTAGTAATGGTGTCAGATTGCTATAGAGAAGTTTGATTACCTTTTATAGTCCCTAAACACCAACCATGAAATTGTCAGCTGCAGCCTAGACTCAGTGACTTATTCCACTTGTCATAAGTTATAAATATGAGTGTGGAGGGCTACTCCAGTATGACCAAATTACTGGGGATAGCTTAGTTAAGACACTGTAATACTGAAAATGCTTTGGGTAGGTGAGGGTTTTAAGACAACATAATTTGGAGATTTAACTTAGTGAAATGCAAGATCCTTTGTGAGGGCTCTCAAGTATGCAAGTGCTTGCTGAACAAAAGAAACCACACATTATATATACTGAGGAGCCTGCGTAATTTGTAGGATGTAATGTTTGCTAAGTCATGTACTGTACATGCTTACATTTGAGAGTGACTATCAAAATATCTAGACATATTATTCTTGGATTTCTCAAATGAAATCTATTTTTGCCTTGCCTTTGGAGAAACAATCTTGTAGAAGCTTCAGAAGCAGACAGTGCTTTTACCCTGCTTACTCAAGATATTGTTTGTGTAGGAGGTACACCTCATAAGGTCACATCAGTGCTTTTACTATTCTCTGTATTCATATGTGTCACGGGTTTTCTGAAGGGTAAAGATTTAGGGTTAGTTAGCAACAATAATAAAAGCCTTTTATTAGATAACCTGAAACTGTTTGTTAAATTTTAATCTCTAGTGTAACATGACATTTTTACATGTTTCTAGGTTATGAAAGAAGTCAATTCTATCTCTACATGCAAAGTAATTAGTTATCATATTAGTGAAAAAACAAACACAATCGATTCAGATATTTAGATTGTATAGAACGAAAAATCGATAATTATTTTTTGCATAGAGCAGAAGCAGCTTTTGTTGCTGCTTTTTAAACGTAATAGTTTGACTTTGTGAAAAGCTTTCTCTGGCTTGTGATGTATTTTTGGAGAAATGCATTGGTATAAAACTAAACAATGGTAACTGCAAATAAATCTTACTAAATACAGATGCATTAGTGGAGTATTTATTCAACTATGGGTCTATTGTTATGGATCATCAATATCAGTGAAATCTTGTGGAACAGGTCAATTTCTCTGACTAAACTAGTTAAGATTCATCCCTGCTGCCAGGAAGCAGGCAAATCCACTGCACTTAACATCCAGGGATTTTCCCTTCCCACTCTGCTGTGTCTAAGTTTATCAGATTCTGCAGCTGATCCCAGGCCAGTAGATGGAAGGCTGCCCTGGTTTTGTTGTGCTCAGGTCCATCTGAATGCAAGGCTTAGCATGTATTTAGACACATCAGCATATTATCAAAATATAGCTGGCCACATAGAAGGGGTATCTACATAAACATACACTGTATCAGTTTTAATCCTGCATCTACAGGTTGATGATCAGGCAATGTCCTTTTCCTGGGTATCCCTGATTCCACTCACTGACCACTTCCCCCTTGAAGTTCTCTGAAGTTCACACATCTGGTGTGGCATCCTCAGTATCTGGTCTCTGTCTAGTTGCTGATGCCTAGTTATGTGTCCTTCAGACCTCATAGTTCCTCAGCACTGACTGGCACTCAGACCTCTTGTACTACTTGCTGGCTTGTCAGCCTTTTGCACAGACAGACTCAGAATAGGAAGCATGCTCACACAAAATCTAGATGGAAGACTTAAATATGGGATAAACTGCAGTGATCAAATAGTGCTCACTCAGACCAGCACGCTAACCAGTAGCTTGCTCAAATACGTTCAGCCACTTTTGTTCCCCTGGCTCTGTATTTCCCCCATGTTTATTCCTCACTCATACACCTTTATCCCTCACTTTCAACAGTTTGTTACCCTCTGGGTGATAACCCTCTCAGGTTGCATGGCCTTCCAAGAGGCAATGCCTTTAACAGCCATCGTAGTGGGTATCTACTCCAAGGGTGATATAACTTTCGTCTGATGTTGTGGGACTAGCGTATCAACTGGCCAGACAGAAACATTCATTTTGTGAAGACCATTAGTTGAGTACTGGCTGCAATAACCTTGGAAAACCCACTCTGGTGCTCTTCTTTCTGGTTCTACTCTGAGCGCTTTGTGCTCGAACAATCTCATAAATCTAGTAGATGCCAAGACCACATGAATAAATAAGATTTGGCAGGCTGTCACCTGGAAGACATATGATTATTTTTATTGCTTTGCTCTGGTTCTGCTAGAGCTTGACCTTGAGTTTGCAGGTGGTTTGTGATGCTATTTACTGAGTGTCTGTGACTTAAAACAGACAATATGGAACTTAAGGTGAATTCAACTCAAATTTAGTATAAGTTTATGTATCAGATTTCCTAAACATTTAAAATTCCTAGTGTTCTGTCAGAATAACACTGTTTTTGGGGCGTTTGAGTCTGGGTTGGGTTTTTGTTTGTTTGTGGTGTGGGTTATCTTTTTTCTTCTTTTTTTCTTTTTCTCACAGAATATGCAGCATGGTGGAGAATACAATTTTTCTGTGTTTTAAGTATAAACTTTGAGTCCAAGTTTTTATACTTGTTGAGGGAAAATTATATTTGAAGACAAAATACTGTATTACAGGATCTCATATCTAGTAGAGAGTGATGTACCTAACTGGGGCTAGCAGTAGTACAGCTAGGTGTTGCACTGAACTTGAAATAGTGCCACAGGTAAGGGACAGTGGGAAAAAAAAGAAACATCTGCATTTATAGGGACGGTATAATTGCAGCTTCTGACATGACCAAGTATAAGGATGTTGGTGGGATACTTTCTCCAGATTGTGAATGTGAGAGAGAAAGGAGTAGATGACCAGATGATGTTCTCTGTCTTTATTACACAACTGAGGAAAACATAGCAATTAAACCCTCTTTTTCTGGGGGAAAAAGGCTACTTGGGTAGTTGTATGTGCCTCTGGCAAATCTTTTGAAAGGTTTATTTTTGCATATACAAACACAGGAGCTATGTGTATAATCTTTATTTTCAGCTGAAGAATAGTGTTAGAAACAGTTTTGAGAGCCAGCTTCTCCAACCTCTCTACTGTCCTTCCTGCAAATTTGTCCTTTTTCACCTGCTTGGACTTACTTCATATAAAATATTAATTGAATCATAGAATCACCAAGGTTGGAAAAGACCTCTTACATTGAGTCCGCCAACTCTCTGGGCAGTCTTTTCCTATGCCTAATCACTCTTTCAGTAAAGAAATGTTTCCGAAGATCCAACCGAAAGCTCTCCCGGCACAACATGAAGCCATTTCCACTCATTGCATTGTATCTCCAGTTACTTGGGAGAAGAGAACTCTCATCTCCTTTCAGGTAGTTGCAGAGAGCAATGAAGTCTGCCCTGAGCCTCCTCTTCTGCAGACTAAACAACCCCACTTCCCTCAGCCACTCCTCATCAGACCTGTTCTTTAGATGCTTCACCAGCTTCATTGCCTTTCTCTGGACATGTTCAATGATTTTCTTTTAGTGAGAGGTCCAAAACTGGACACAGTATTTGAGGTATTAAGCTATATACATGCTGAGTTTAGGTCTCTTCAAACTGGCCCTCACTAAAGGCACAGTGTGAATTGCATAGAATGACCACATATTGGAATCAGAAACATACCTGTGGTCATGGATAATTCCAAACAGAACTTTCTATATATTGATGGTCATTCTGTATATTGGTATCTGTTAAAACAACTTTAGAAAGTTCCTTCACAGTCACATTTTTTCCTTTGGTTCTGCTCTAGTCTTCAAGCAGACTTTCCTTCTAGCCAAAAACTCTTGACCCCTGCTGCTGCTGTGATGGCACTTTTCAAGCCTTTGGTGTCACTAGGTCCACTGAAGTTAATTATGGGGAACTACTGTGTGAAGAAAGCCAGTCTCCTTCCTTGTTTCAGCATAACATTTATTGGTCTCCTGGGATGGGAAAAGATCATAATGGCATATTCAGGTCACTCCAGTGACATGGCAGCTGTGAGCTTAACTTTTAAAAGTTTGATTTCAGCTATGAGTCTTCATTGGCAATTGACAGTAGCTAAAAAATATGATTAAGTTCTCACCCTCTGCCAGCTTGTCTTCCTTAATTTATACTTATTGAGATAAGATGACAGCAGTTTAAATTCCAAAAAAAAAAAAATGCTGGCTTGGAATATTGCACATAGTTCACTTAGAAGTGACCTAGTTCTGAAAGACTCTGTAATATTTTTGTATGTAATACTAATATCCTCTATTTTGTCCCAAACTGGCTTGTAGAGATTGCTTTTGTAGAGAGATGTTACAACTATGTGTATATGATGATCCAGGTTTCATAGCACTCTGCCATTAAGGATTTCACTTTCCTCATTTGAAAAAACAAGACAAAACCAAACAGCAGCAAACCCTAAACCCAGACCTATTTAGGTGTATTAAGTCCATTATACTATTTTATACTACTCTGATTTTATTCAGAGTGAGATACTCTTGTGCCTGTCTGCACTACATTGTTACAAACAAACGTTTCATTTTTTTTTCTTGGTAGGACACTTTAATACAGTGCCAAACATGTTGCAGTCCCTGCTTCCAAAACACTTGGTCCAATTCTTATTACAATAGGTGATTTATTTGTGACTCTTTTTCCATTTACTAAGACAGGGTGGTGAGAATGAGAAGAGCAAATACAAGTAGTAAAATACAGTTCTAATCAATAGAACCCACAGATAAGAATAGAAATACACCGATTTCTGCAGGGTGGCCTTGTCTCATACAGCAGATGTTGCTTATATACAGTTAATGAACAAATAGCAGTAAGTTATTTTAAAAACACTTGTGTTTTGTAGTAGTGTATCAAAGTTAAGAATGTGAAGGTGAGATGAATGGGAAAGTTGGGCAGAGTGGGAGTGAAAAATGAACATATTTCTTCTTGAATCTGTTTGACAAGATTTCCTGCTACTGTGGAGGCTTCCTTACCTGTCTTTTCTCAGAGTGAGGGCAAGGAGGGGGAAGAATCACAAATTGAGTGGGAGTTGGCTGGTCCATCAAGTGTTTGTTGGTTATTTTTGCATTCAAACACATAAAGAAAGGGGGGGGGGAAATGTACTGATATTCTACATATAATTACCCAGTATAACTGCCATTACAGTCTCAGTGCTGCCTAAGAAATGGGTAGAAGTTGGGCTTTCCAACCTGGCAGAGGCTGGAGTTCCAAATCAACCTGGGCAAGAACTCCATCCCAGCAGAAAACCCCTGAAAACAGAAGATTGAGATTGCTTATGCTAGGATAATGAAGAATAAATTTCAGGTGTGTTAGGGGCCAGATATTTTCAGACTTCTTAACTGAGGGAAACACCAAAGTACATATTAAGCTATATCATAACGCTGTCCTTATGCTTGCTGATTTGCATATGCAGACATGCTGAGTTACTGAAATCTGTGATACTAAGCAAGGTGCACTTTGTATAAGGATAGAAATCCTTCATATTTGATCCTAAAGACCTGCAAAAATCCTCATAAAGGTCTGTATTAGACCTTAAGTACATCAGCTTCTAAGCTTTAAGCTAAAATTTAGTAGAAGGAAACTCAGAATGTAACTGATGCACACTAAATGTCAATGATGAGAGTAACAATTGAAAGTTGCCATTCTTGTGGTTTGAGTAAAATCCTTGCTATTGCAATGTTTTATTGACTGAGCTGCAATGGTTGATAACATTATTTTTATGAAGACCTGAACACTGTTAACACACATTCCTTGCTCTGTTAAAGGAAAACATTATCTTATCAGAGCTGTGCTCTATATACATGTGCTTTTCTGTCTCTGCATGGTGTTATGAGCCATGGTGGTGTAGGAAGACATATTCTTCTGGTTTAGGGAGCGTTTTCATTTTGGTGTATGCTTGTCTGCATTCTGTTATGTTCATCTGGATGAATAGGATGTATGAGAGGTTAGAAATGGCACATACATATAAATATTACAGCTATTACCAGTTCTTTTTGCTCCTTTTTAATTGCTACTAATTATACACTTTTGTTTTTTAGTGGGTGAGTTGGCTCACCCAAGTAGGCAGTTGTGCTGAAAGTACAGATTGCTGTTTTCATGGGCACCACTTTGTTCTCTTAGTAGACTGTAATGGGATTACTATAGGGATTTGTATCATCTTCAACACAACTCACTCTGCACAGGCGTCTGTATGGTAAAAGCTTCCTTTCTAGAATACTAATAAACAGTGGCTTGTTTCTGAGAGGAAATGGCCTGCTATAAATACCCCAAAGCCTTGACCATAATAACAGATTAACAGTAGTATCTGATGAAGAGCTAAAGCAGTCTAAACAAGTGAAAAGAGGCCTTGTTAAATGTGATCAGACTGTTTATAAATTAACATAATGTGGTCTGAAAGTAATAGAATTATAACAAAAGAGTGTGATTTATCCTGGTCTTTCACTTCCCTCTAAGTTGCTAAAAATAACTTTTCAGAAAGCTGCAGGTAATTCTTCTTAATTTTTAGTCAAAAAAAGACAGTAAGTGTAGAAGGTCTATTTGAAAAATTAGTACCAAATACCTTGTTCAATGAGGGCATGTGGATGGATGTTTTGCAGGGATAAATCCTTCTTCAGAAATTGGTGAACCTAATCTTTTGCTACAAGCCCATGTAGATAAACAAGTGTTGGGAAAGCTCCTAAAATATTTGCTTTAATACATATGGAATCCATATGTAACTGGTAAAAAATATTGAATCCCTTTCTCTTATGGAGAAATGTCCACAGCAGGCTGTGTATGTTAGTATGATAGAGTCAATAATCAATCCCAGTGATAATTTCCCCCCCCCCCCCAGCTTATATACTAAACAAGTAAAATACTATAAGGATGTTTGGTTTTCTCCAAGGAGAGACAAGAACTGCTTGCAAAGACAGTCACTAGACTTCCCAGATTGAGCATTGCCTAATTTTCTGTGAAGGAAGTCATCATCTATTTCTGCCTTAAAGTAATCTTCATTTTGTCTGTATTGGGAATAAGATTATACTTATTTTTTTAGGGAAGGCTCATCTGCCCTGTATATTGCATTACAGACACATTTGGACTGAAGTTTGTGAGCTTCTGCTCAAACTGGGAGCACAATAGCCCTTAGGGAGAGATCACACATATCATCTTTTTGTGTTAAATATGAGACACATATTAGGCTTGATCTGTCTGCCTGTGTACTTGCATCACAGTCATACAGCTGATCTTGGACAAATAAATCTGATGTAATCTTCTCTTAGAAAGTCTCCAAGTCAGAACTGGAAAAAAATGCTGGTCATATTTTATCAGGGCAATTTGTGGGGCTACAAGTGCTGTGATTTTGCTATATGTGAATATATAGCATTAGGCTATAAAATTAATGAGGCTCTAGACTCTTCATTTTGTTCTCTTGAAGAGAAGTCCATCTCTATGGGAGATGCATTGAGCTGTGTGAACCCAGGATTCCTTTGAAAACCTCATCCTTAATCAGCAGGTATGGAAAGAACAGCAGATCATTGGGTTATTTTGCCTGAACTGGCTTTTTTGAGTGTGGATATTATTGTTCATTCCTTACATAATTACTTGTAGGTTTACAACAGTGAATTGCCCTTAATTTCTAGACTGGTGGTTCTCTTTTTTCCCCTTCTTTTCTTCAGCCTCCTTAATGTGCTCTCTTTGACGCAGCTGGACTCAAAGTAAATGTGATCTTTGGAAAAGAGCATGCTCACCTTCCTACAGTCTAAGCAGCAACAACTCCATTCAATTCTTAAGCCCTTTCTTAAGGTGACAGCTCTTTGTGTCAAACTTCTTATCTGTGTATTCTGTTACTCAGCAGCCAAAGGATTTACATCATTTAAAGGAAAACAATACAAATCTCAAAGCTCTGTTGAGACTATTGTGACTTATAATTATATTCAGTAAGTGTATTCCCGTTCTAAAGGCAGTTCTACTTATCAGTAATTCATGGCTTTTCATTAAATAATAGTTTTAGCTATCTTATTATTCCTCTGAAAACTGTTTAGTCATAAAATATTAATAATTATAACCTTGATGCTACAATTAAAGTCATATTAGTGCTTCCATTAATAAAACCTTCCATTACAAATAGGTAAAGTTTATGTTTATGCAGAAATTGTCATAACAAGATATAGACACAGAGACTGGTTTGCACAGTGAAAATATTTTATATTAAAATCTAGTGCCAAGTCCTTTTAATGATTTAAATTTATCCTATAACCCTGTCAGTAGGCAGTGAGAAGCAGACAATAGAATTCAATAGCTTTTCTCACGAGAAATATAGTATTTCCCTAGAGACAAATATCCCTCAATTTTACAGACTAATTCTTGGAATACATTCTCAATTTTGGAAAGTCCTGTTCTGACCCTGTGACTGGCAAGTTTCATGCAGTTCTGGGCTCTGAAGTCCATGGATAATTACTTCATCAAATGCCAGCATCAGCGTCTGCAGAAGTTCTTTTTGGGTTGGACTGCACCAATACATAATGTGTCTGTGCTGTGCTCATGAATTCCTACTATTCATTGCCCTTCAAGCCTCGGATACCACGCTTCCTGTGACTGAGCATACAAAGCATTGATACAGTATGTGGGCAGAAAGATTCTTTCTAGACAAGTTATTTTTTTTCTTTGCTTGTTAAGAGTCTATATGTCTTTTCCTTTAAAGCACTTTTGAATATTTTGTTCTATTCCATACCAATCTATGGTATTAGAAAAATGGCTCGACAGATTTGAGTACCATGTATTTCTTGACTGATTTCTGATAGCTCTTATGAAATTGCTATGTTATTTTTTCTTTTTGTTTGTCAGCAGCTACTTTGTCAATTGTCTGATGTGTTTGCTTATAGGAAAATGAACCCTGTGCTCCCTGCTCAGTTTCAGGCAGATCCTTTTATACATTAGGTGATGCCTTGAAATCTTACATGTCAAGTTAAACTAAATCTTGATGTAGTCAGTGGTCGCATGCTCAAACAAACATGAATATAATGAGACAGCTGGCTCAATGGGCACGTGCATGGGTGTGCAGATCCCAGGACCTGGGCATGGACCCACTTGTACAAACAGTATCACCTGTAAGCTCAGCTCAGAAGGAGTTAAATTGCCCTCAAGTTCCTTTAACACCTAAACACATAAACAAGAGTCACTTATAAGATGTTCTCCAAAAAATACATGAGATCAACATTTACTTTTGATTGCAGTTCATGGAGTCTGCAACTGCTTCTTCCTCTCAGTATTGTTTCAGTCCATTATTATTGTAGCTGTGCCTTGATTTGAAAAATGCACGAATGAGAAAGTATAAAAAGGGCCATACTTCTTCCAGTAAGCTAATGTCACATTTGACCTGAATATATTTGTGCTTTGTCATGCGAGTTCTCAGCCGTATCACTTACCAAGTAATCCTGGAACGGCTGCTCAGTAACATGAATCTCAATAGCTGAAGGGAGTTGCTCTGGTATTACCAAATCTATTTCATATTAGGTACTGGAAGAGCCACTTGACATTTTACAATACAATAAAATCTTATGCAGAAGTAACTTTTATGCCCAATGTCAAATAAATGATGGGCATTTCAGTAGCTTATTTACTAGGAAAAATAGAATCTAAGCATCTTCTCCATTTGCAGGTATTTGTTAGCATGCACTTATTCTGATGTTTCCCTGTTATGTAACAGTGAACCTGTAATGTTAAAACAACAGATCCAGATTTTACATGATAGTGTACTTGCTGTGTTTCTCTCATTGAACACAGCTTTCTGACCATACTGGGGCTACTGCAGAGAATTTGTGGAATGATCATTGTTGTGAAACATTCTGGAGGGTACTCACATTTGATATGAGCAGTAGGAGCCTGGCTGATAGCTAGCAATTAATTAGTGAAACACCATATGTTAGCAGACACACAGCAGATGTGTGTGTGTGAGTACATGGCAGAACGTAGTAGAAAATTCTGCAGTTGCAATTCCAGCAAGGAAAAAGACTAATCCAGAAACTGAAGACATTAAGTGTTTGCTGTGTCCCATACAATGTCAGTTGATTCACTGAGCTAAATATGTGGTGCAATGCAAGGCAAATACCAGTAGAGGTCATGGAAGCAGGAATAAAAGTATCTACAGACCTACAGAAATTATGTGTAAGGAATTGAAAAATAAAGGCTAAAAAGCAAATTGAACACTCAGGGAAGGTGTAAAGTACCTAATAAAGTTCAGAAGCTCACAAGTCTATATAATATGTTGCATTAATTGTAAGCCTAACAAAACTGTCACCATCTCGGAAACAATCAAATAAATATGAGCTGGAACTTAAAGGTATATCCAACTGCAGGGCAAAATTATCTGCCAATAAGAAGTAACTAAATCATATACTGGATTACAGAACCTTCAGGAAGATGGGGGGGGGGGGGGGGCGGTGTGCAGATTGGGCATGGCACTTGGTGCCTTGGTCTTGGTAGTCATGAGGTCTTGGGTGACAGGTTGGACTTGATGATCTTTGAGGGCTCTTCCAGCCTCAAGCAAGAGCAAGGTGCTATTCGTCCCAATATGAGATGACAAGGTTTTAATAAGGCCAAATTGGTATCTTAAGGAAAAAGGCCTTGGCATAGGTAAATTCTATTTGCTTATTCAAGGTTTCATTTGGAAAATTTCAGCACTTGTGTATGTAAAATTTTCATGATAGTACACACTAAAATTGTTTTCAATTGGTTATGAAGTCATGAAAATTACTCCCATTGAAGCCTGGGAAAGTTAAGCTTAATTAGGAAGCTATTACATTCCACTTAATTATCAGGAGAAACTTTCAACAGTCTGGTTTATGCAAAATATATCGAACTGTATGGAAGGGGCCATTGTTTTTATAGGGCAAGTAAAGACATGCTAGCAGCAACAACACCACCCCAAACAACAACCACCAACCAACCAAAGTCTATTTGTTAATATAAAGAATTTAACAATTTTTTTTTTACAAAAATTGTTTTTGTTTTGTGAAATGATGAAGCTCTAACCAGGAAATGACAATCAAAGGGGAAGAAGGACAAGCTTACTAGTACCTGGATCTGTGGCCTCTATTCCCCTACATTAATGAAAGCTATAAATCACTTGGATGCAAAAGTGAAATAATTTCAAATGCTAAAGGCAATATAGAGCAATTCCCCTAAATGCCTTTTATGTTTTAAGTGGTACTACAATGATTTCTTTAGCATGAAGTCTAGCTCCATTAGAGACAAATCTTTAGTGGTTAATGAAACAGCTATTGATCAACCTGAAAGGATTGAGCCAAACATTTTAACAGTGGTCTCTGTGTTTGCAGGCCCACATTTTTGTGATATTTCTAGTCTGAGTACCACTGTTTTGTGTCTATAAATGTTTAGCTTTACTTTTTTTTTTAAGAAAGATTGATTTTAATATTTGGACAAGCACAAGAAAATACTTTAGATAATTATGGCATTGAGATTGTAACCAGATCTAAATCATTAGAAAACCATTGATTATATTGTGGAGAATTAGGCTTGCTTAATTTCTCTGACACTGGGCATGAAGAAAAGAGCTAGCACTTCTTAGTCTTTTTTTCAACTCAGCTGGTCAGCCATAAATTAAAATATACTTGTAAAATGAGCAATGAAAATATATTCTCTTTATAGCTGTTTAAAATTCCTCCTTTGGAATCTGCCGTGTTGTGATCAGCGTGGCAAGGGCATATTCAATTATCACACCTTTCAAAAAGTGAGAGATTTTTGAGATAAACATCAATATTAGGGGTGTGGGTTAGTATTAGGTTAGAAAAGTCAGTTTCTGGTACTCCTTTTCATTATCAGTATAGGCAGGATTGGAGTGATGGCAACCATCACCAAGCTCACATACTATAAGTGGGAATATTATTTGATGAAAACTATTTTGTTCAGTGGCATATATGACTTCTGCCCAGGGAGTCTTTGATCCTGAATTGGAATTGCAATTAATTACTTATAGATATTTAATTTTTTGTTTATTGCCTTCCCCCCCCCCCCCCCCCCCCCCCATTTCAGTACTTTTATAATAAAATATTCAAGATTATATGCATCACAATCAGAATAAAAATAATTCTGGGAAATTCAACTATATGACTAGAAAAATGACCTTAAGGTGTGCACTGATAAGATGCAAAATTAAAAGTGAAGCTTGTCAGCTATTTTACAGACAAAGAACTTGTCCATTAAAGGGGTGATAAATTTAGCAGTAGTTCATACAGGGAGGTCATGGTGAGGGCAGCACTGAGTTTCCTCAGGAGCTCTGTGAGCTACTCATGGTCTACGATCTCTCTTACTCTGCTCTTGCTTCTGAAGCAAGTAACACCTATATACCTTAGATTACCTGTTTCTATATTGTGTGTGTGAGAGATGTTGTGATGCCTCCATTTGAGTATGAGAGAAAAGGTCTTAGAGAATGCTTTTTCTTTTGGTAACTGCCTTTGCTAGGTAAAACAGTGAATCACAAGAAATGTTGACTGATAAACCTTGACATGAACAGTGACAAAACCTGTCTTGAATAGGTTGTTCATAACATTGGACATTTTGGTATGTAATCAAGAGTGCACTACAACATTAGAACAGATCAGTTTTGAAAAGGCAGTCAGTAACAAGATACAAATGATTGAAAACCAGATTTTTTTATGCCATTGCTTAGGGAACTACATGTTTAAAAGTCTAAGCAGTTAATACTGTTTGAAAGCAGTGACGCATTCTAGCCTTAGCGTGTGATTCTCTCTGCACTATTCTCATATGCCTTCTAGCTTTACCTATTTCAAGAGCACGTAACAGTAAGTTCAGGCCACTCTGACTTTGACATTTATTTATTGTTTTGAACTGTGCATTTCATTGCATTTGCAAGTAGTTGTACATTCTCTTCCACTTTGCATCCTGTCCTCAAGGTATCTGCCCTTTTCACCATGCTCCAGCAGCAACTTCTGTGATGGAGTTACAGCATCAGTGGATAAGGGAAGAGCAACTGAAGTCATCTACTTGAGCTTGTGTAAAGTGTTTGACACTGTCCTGCATGACATCCTGCATGAAATGCAGTTGAGCTGTTTCCATGTTCTACACTGCTTTCTGCTAGCTGAGTTTCAGTCATGTGGTATGCATATCCTAATTTTAGAGATTTGTAGTCTTCAATAGATAGTACCTTAATTTCATTCCATATGCCCATTTTTCTATGTGGAAAAAAAAATAATCACAGGATTCTCCTTTGTCCATAATATGAGGTACATTATGATTTTTAAATTCTGTTTCTAATTAAAACCAACCCAAAACAAACTACAGAAGTCCTTCATGCTAGAATTCTTTAGGGTACAATAGCTACTATGTGAGGAGTTTTGCATTAAAGATGACATGATTATTGCTGAGCTTTGTCTCTTCTGCAGTGGTGGATAAGCTGTTCTCCATCTCTAATTTTTTCTGGTGAAAATCTTACCCCGAGCCTTATACAGAATATGCATTGCACTGCATAATGTTTTATCATCCTTTTCATTTGATTTTCCTTTGGATTTCCTTCAGCAAATTTTTAACAAAGCCCAAATAAACAAAACCCCCTCCCCTATTTCTTGAAAAATTGATTTCCAATGCCCTCAGATAAATTCTAATCAGCGTCATCTGTTTAAAAGTGACTCACAATACCCTATATCACTGAAAGTCATAAGTTTTAGTATTAATGTCAGTGTTCAGAGTCAGAAGTTAAATGATGCTAACAATATGGTTGCCTGACGTCTCAGAAACTCAACAAAATGAGAATGAACAACTTTGCACTAGCTGTACAAGTAATTCATACTGCAAGGTACCGGACCTGATTTGAAAGGATTTATATTACCTAGGTATCAGCTGGGTAACAAATCAAATAAACCCAAGCTAGAAATGTTTTGTATTGGACTTAGTACTGAACTTTTCATACTGAGAAATGAATACTTTTGTTGCAAAGTACTTTAAAATGTGAAACAAAAATATTTCAGTGAGTGAGAAATGACTAGGAGTAAGAACAACGACAAAAATTACCAATGCCAATGCAAATTACCTAACCCCTGGGAATGTGTTTACACAGGAGAGAACAGGGTACTGCAAGTGATTAGAATAAATCAAAGATAGCCAAGAGTCACTGTATCAAATTTTCTCTTTATAAGCCAAAACCATTGTTGCATTAGCAAGCAGAGCAGTTGGTAAGTTAGATGTTACTGCAGAAATGAGTTCTAGGAAGGAAAAACTTCAGAGTACTGAGGGGCTTAAATTTAAACCATAAAAGCAAATACAATAACTTAAAGCAAGAAAAAAAGGAAAAACCAAACAACCAACAAAAAAACAACCCCAAACCAACCAACCAACCCTCCCCCCCCCCCCCCCCCCCCAAAAAAAAAAAGCACTGCATAAAATGAGATGTATAGCTTGGATGTTCTTGGATTTATAAGCCTCTACCTAAACAGTATTTTCATTTGGTTAATGTTTTTAAGGAAGGAAAAAAAGGAATGACAGAATTACTGAGTGAGTCAGTGCTAGCTAACAGGAAAAGTGGATGATGCACCCTTGAGGGGAATGAAATTGGTCATGACTCACGTGTCTGAAATGCTGAGCTTCTATTTAAACTCTGACAAGAAGCTGAGCATTTAGGCCACCGTCTGAAACCTATTGACCTTGACAAAATCATTCTTATTAATCTGAATTCATACTGAATTAGCTTCATGGTAAATAAACATAAGGACCTGAAAGAGAAAGCATGTGTGAAAGGCACCCTGTCAGCCTGGTGATATGTATATAAACAGGACAGGACCTTGCTTGTCAACTCACCATACCTGTCTCTCACCTATTGACCATTTAGATCCTTGGTTACCAGTTATAATGAAGCAAATGGGACATTGTGCTTGACTGATGAATATTGATGAGGAAATTACTCATGTTTTATAACAATTTATAATGAGGAGCATAGAGGGCATGGAGTACTTCCTGATGATAATGCTCATAGACATAGAACACCACCACCACCACCACCTGCTCTTGACAAAAGTACCCTGCTTCTAGTGGCTCTCTTACTGTATTTTGACTACAGTCTAACTCTCATAAGTGTCCTTGTTTTCTACTTGTCTGTTTTGCAGCTTTGCATAACTTCTGCTTGGAAAAAATAAAATAATTAATGATGATACCTGAATTCAAAAACAAAAACGCTTTTCTCTTCTTTTCTCCAAATGTAAATTGTGTAGGACTCCTTTCTCCAACCCAAAAACGTTAGGTGGAGAACAAGCTCACCATGTCAAGACCTTACCTTCTTTGCACAGAACTAAGAAACTCTTGTGGATGCAAATGGAAGGCAGTGAATTTTCTTTAGCGATTTTTCACAGAGTATGTCTATTAACCATCAGGGAATGAGGAACAGTGAGAAACTTGTAATTAAATAAAAATGGAGTTTTTCCCCCTAAATGATAATTTTCTGAGGGAAATGGAGACTGGTTGCACTTGTGAAATCCTTCCTTAGGTTTTCTGACTTATTAGATATATGTTAGCAGAGAGTTCAAGAATCTAAAAGAAGGAAAACAACAAAATAAAGCATTACTTTACAATGGGAACTTGTGGGTAGGAAAGAACAGCTGCCTTTGTTTCTTGGGTAGTGCATGGGGAGATATGGAGCGCCTCAAAGCTATGAGACACTTTGCAGTAGAGCTAAGCCACAAATCCAGGTTAGCACCTTTCATATGTCTAAATCCATGGTCATTCCATTTTGATTAATCTGTTGCCATAGGCATTCTCATCACTATTTGGTTGCTTACATTGGAAAGTACATTAACAACTACATTCCTCATATTATTTACCCCAAATAGTTTTGATGTGTGGGTTTTTTTGGTGGTTTGGGTTTTTTGTTTGTTTATTTGTTTGTTTGTTTTTCCTATTTGGCAGATCTCTTGCCTCACAGGTTGTCTATATCTTGTCTGTTTTTTTGGCAGAATTGGTTATTTGTAAAATAAGTCACTGGGAATTTTTTTCTTCTGTAATGTCTCTTCTGTCTGAGAGACCCTTCCTTCTGCATGCTCTGCCAATCCATATTAGATGCCGAGCAGCATTATTGTTTAGTTGATTGGATCAATCAAAATATTTTGGAGCTGTTCAGATTTTCTATTAGAAACCTTAGATCCATTGTCTGTTTAATTTAAAGTCCATTTAGAAGGAATTACACATTTTCTATATATTCCATATCATTATCTGAAAGACTGGTTACGAACAAGCAAAATTAAAATTGCTGCTAATAAATTGATTTTAAACTGGTATTGCTAATCAAGTGATAGTTTAGCAAAATTAGTTTCTTAAATGAACTTTGGCTAGCAAAAAGGAAGGGAAAATACTATTATTTTTTCTCAAATCAGCATATACCATCAAGTCTATTTACTTTAATCCTTGACTATGAACCTCTTGTTATTGACCAGTAACTCACATTTATAAGGAAAACTACTGCAAGTAAGCACTCATCCATGAAGCAGGCTATTTCCTACATGGCTCACAGTCAGATAGATCATGAAAAAAGACTTCCTCGACTTGGCCACCTATCAAACCTCTTACTTTATTGACCACTGTAAGATAAATCTCCAAAGCATATTTAGTTTGCAAACAGAGCTGGTATAGCATCTCTCTCTGTGGACATTTAAATCCCATTGTTTTGTTTCATGTGATAATGTTTTATATTGCCTATGACAAGCATTAATGTTTTATGAAGTACTGCATTTATTTGCTTAATGTTATTCAAAATCTTTTCTGAACAGCCCTGAATCGGGCATGCCTCACTGCCAAGTATCAGTGTTCATGGATGGTTAACTAGGCAATGAGCTATTGCTATCCCAGGGTGGAACATACTGTGTTTTCGAAAGGCATAAGAACAAATGTATTTCTCTCTCCTGTAATGCAGAATGTAAATTAGATTTTCAGCTGGAAATAGCAGAAATAGATTAATTGATATGACAATTGCAAGCTAAACTTTGCTTAAGCTTTATGTAGGGGCAGAGAACAGCACAAATCACCTTTTTTCTGATGGAAAAGTCCTCTTCCACCTGGTAAATAATTTAGATAAGAGTCACTTTAATTCATTAGGATGTATAGGTGGTCTTGCTGTATGTGTTATACCTGTACTATAGCACCTATGACTCAGACTGGAAGCTTCTTCACCAGTTACATAAAATCCTACTTCACCCATGTGAAAGGATTTCCTTCCTTCTTTGTTGGTCTATTTGACTCTTTCTGCGGTACAGCCTTAAATTGAATCTTCCTAGGTAATGATAATGACTAACAGATATTTCAATAATACCTTCATTCTCTGAATTGACAGAAATACCTAAGATTAAAAATGAGTAATGAAGTACATAATTTAAGTTGAGAACATTCTTTGTTGAGACCTCTACGGTCATGAGAAATTCACATTTGTTCTAACTTATTGCTTGAAAGCTGGAAATTCAGCAAAGAAAATTTGTATCTGAAGATTTTTATATTTTTTTTTTAAATGAAAACATAAAAGAAACCAGGACAAATTCTGATATGTTGGTGCTGTTGACACATCTTTGAGATCTTGGTGTCCAACCAGCCAGACAGCAGAGACTGGTGCAGCTTGCATCAGTCTTGCCCTTGAGGGCAGATCTTCATAGAATAAACAGAGTATGTGGCAAAAAGCAGTGGCATGGTCAGGTGTCAGTGGAGAAGCTGGCTTACAGAAAATAGTGCTATAGTAAGGCCATGGGTTTTGTCCATGATAGAGGACACTAAATTCAAGGTTATTGACTCAGACTCAGTGTCAGAAGCATGCTAGCATAAGTACAAAGCCTGTCATACACTAAATTCCCTGACCTCTCAAAATCTACAATTTTAAACTAGCTTGCAGCATGTAATGTATTTTTTTTAATAAAAGGATGATTATTATTTTTATTATTATTAGAAGCACTGTATTGACTTTGCTGCAGGCAGTAGGTAGAAGGATAATGGCAAAATGTCTCAAGAAAGGATAGTTAGCATGCAGGTAGAGTAAATGATTGCTGTTAGCATTCAGCTGGAATAAATGATTACTGCAAGAGACAGCTATAGTGCGAACTCTTGAGCGTTCTGTTTTAGTATTACTGCATATAGTTGAAGAGCCTTCCAAAAATCTTGTGTTCAATCATCCAGAAGAGTTATCAGAATACCAGATTACCACTCTTCAAGGGGAATGAATTGGGAAAAAAACACCCTTATGTTTGAATACTTGGAATAAAGAAACAGCTATAGTAACTTCTGCAGCCTGAGAAACAATTAGTGCTATAGAGAGTTGCTTTATAATGAAACAATCACTTATATGTTGATTAGAGGATAAAAAGTTGGTGAGAGGTTAGAGAGATGTGTTTGCTTGTGACTTTTCAAATGATACCAAATGCAATTGGCCACCTACAGGCAGAATTCATTAATACCAAATTTTATTTAATGTTGGAGCAGCAGGAATTTACTGAAAATAATTGGGGGGAAAAAATAAGACCATTTAACTCCTCTCACAGAACATCTTCCTTTTAAGAGATACTGTGAATTTGTGAAAATTTGTAGGTTTCATGCAGAAAAGAGGTCTAGTTCTAACAAAAAAATGCAAAACAAGATTATGTTAAATTAAGTCACACTGTCATGAGGCTAGAAGTCACTTTGTGTTGCCTCATTTACTGGGAATGATGGTTTCTGAGGATTTTGGTGAATACACCAAATATAAACACTTGTCCCTTTCAGCTTCTATCATGCAGATTGCAGTCCCTTGCAAGCTGGGTTCTTCGACTTCTCAAAATCTACACCTTTATAAAGCTCAGCTGCTAGCATAAGATTTTTAAAAAGAAAGGGCTAGACAAAGGATAAATGGCTGTTGAGACTGGCAGTCTGACTGAAGGGATGATGGCTTTCCACCTGATTTTGACTGTGTGCAATGAACCTGCAGTACAACCTACCCAAGCAGCGTCTATCTTGTGCCCATGTTGCAGTGCTGCTGGTGGTGCAGGACAGAAACACTGCCCAGACCTGGAGGGTGACTTCTCCTGGCAGCTACTCGAGACATCAGGAACAACGGGCACGGCTTACTGGTTGATACTCCTAGAAGCAGCAGGAGGAGCAAGGCACTGCTGAAAACTCTTGATCTGTTTCTGCAGCCAGATTTAAATAGTCAGGTCCACAGTATCACTTATATGGGCTTTCAACAGTTACACTGCTATTGGTTTGTAACCGTTCTGAATCTAGGTCTTGCTTCTTCAGCTGTCTCTCTGCGGGCTGTGATCAAAAAATCTCAGCTCTGTGGAGCCCTGGGAAGAATAAAAGTAGAATTTTTGTAACATAAGTATACCTGAAAGAACATTTCAGGCTTGCAGGAGGCAAGATAGGAGAGAATAATGCATGAATTCTTTAATAATTCAGTATATAAAAAATTCAATATATGATTTGACTTGACAAGAGTCTGCCAAATTTGAGGATTGACTATTACCTTTAAGTGACATGATTATTCTTTTGAACTCACCAAGAAAAATAACTGTTAATAGTGTACACAAATGCAACTGCCACAGAAAGCTCTTCTAGTGTACATGCCCATTGAAACTTCCTTGCACAGGAAAATCTTGCCTGTTACAGCTGTTGGTTTAACTGATATATTTCCTGTATTCTCTTTCTGGGGCTTGTCATAAGAGTCTTTTCTCCTGGGTGGTTTGGGTTTTTTGGGGGTTTTGGTTGTTTGTTTGTTTTACAAATATGCACAATGAATGTGATTACAAAGGAGATGTAAATATATTGGGCTAAGTTCACATAAATAATCTAAATTCAAGAGCCAGCATACAACATTAGGAAGATAGGGAGAGCTGGTTCCTTTATGAAGTTCTACAAGTACAAGGTAGAAATTTTAGCTGTTGTTTTGTGCCTGCCCAAATCCAGGTGCAGCATCTACAGGAAAAGTGAATGATTCAAAGCTTTGTGAATGTGCAGAATGTGTGGTTGACTTTTCCAAGGAAGGTGACTGCCAGTTGTTCAGATTCAAGTTTGGGCCAGCAGAAGAAAAAGCCACCTTTTCTTCACCTAATAGTTACAAAGAATCCTAGTGCAGTCAGTGTTGGTGAGTCCTTCAATGGCTTTTGAAAAGATATACAAAATATGCCCTAAGTAGAAATGAATAAAGGCTTCTGAGTCAAAATTGCTTCACTGAAGCACTGCCTTGCAGAGTCAGCTAGAGGTAGAAGGTTTTTACATCCTGGAGGCAAAATACAGTGGTTCAGACATAGGCACTAAAGCAATGTACACAAAGTCAAGATCATACATAGAGTGAAGACTGCAGACCCAGGTAGTTTTATTAAACTTCAAATTCACAAGCACAAGGCCAGAATTTTAATTTGATGAAATTGCTCTGTCAGGAAGTGTATTTGGTTAATGTACTTGGCCTTTGAGAAGGGACCCACACGTTCATATTGAACGCGGGAACTGTTTTGGAGGATTGTGACACAGTCCTTTAATTGTTCTAACAGAATGACTAGCACTTCTTCCAGTGTTTATTTCATTACCCCTGGTATTACTGTTGCTGTGTTTACCCCCTGCTGGTTCCTGCCTCCTAAGCTGGCAAATAGAGTTTGGTGTCTTTAAATAGCTGTTATTTGTTGCAAAAATTCAGCTCCTGAAAGCAGTCACATTCTGACGAGTGTTTAAGTGGCAATCTGAGACCACATAGCAGCATCTGCCAATCTGAGATTCATCCTACTTTGAAATTCACTGTCTTAAGTAATAACATTTCAATCAATATGTGTTTGAAAACATCTTGCAATCTTTCATAAAGAGAAAATTTAGCACTATGAAAAATACTTTAAATAGGTAACTTTGAATATTTGCTGGCCTATTACTTGTACAATGCACAGTAAGATATTCCCAAGTAATTAATGATATATTCTTGTCTTTGAAATAAAAAAATAAAGGCCTTTCATATCTGTCCACAATTCTTTCCTTTCTCTAGCATTCCAGCATATTCTGTTAGCAAATGTTTGTGCTCTGCATTTTGTACTTTAGAAATACTGCAGCTTGGATTGCAGAGTTAAATCAGTCAGCTCTGTAATCTTGAGATGGACTGAAGCAGCCATGAATCAGTATTGACTTCATTTATCCACTGTGTCTCTGAAAAATACATAGTTTGATGTCTTGGGTAATTCTGGAGAGTCATAAGAATGAGCAACAGAAGAGGAATAGATAGTATTTCTAAGCCATAACTTCTTTCCTATGAGGGAAACCTTCATTAGATATTTGTTGCTTTCCTTTTACTCTAACCGTGACCTTTTCAACTGGCTATTTAATTCAGGATATTAACAACCTCACTATGTTCACAGTTTATGACCTTTCTGTACAGTTTCTCACACAACTGTAAGAAAATTGACTTAAGACTTCTCAAACACCTTCTCTTCTGTGTAGGAGCACTACAGTTTGTTTTTCAAAGATGCACTCTGATAGTCTGTGACAATTCCCCTCAACTGAAGAAATTTAAAACTAGACCTTTCAGCTCCCTCATCTGTGTCTGCTCACTAACAAACTTAGAGTTTCATCTGCCAATAGAATGCTGGTGGCTTAACTCTGTAGCTTGTTACCTCTTTGAAGAGCCAACCATGCATTTTAAACTTCAGTGTGTTATGTAAGAGAGTTGATTTGGGGTCAGGAGTGAGTTTAATTATTATTTATTTTTCTGAAAAACAACTGGATTTTCTCTTTTGAAGAGAAAAGTTACAATCTTGTGCCTATTTGCAAATATTTCTCAGCTGTTTTGTGATGCAATGACTGCAAGATGGCATTCAATGGCTTCCAATGAGCACTGCTTCAGGTGTAGCTGTACCAGGTGTACTCACTTCTGCCTGCAAATACTGAATATTTGAATCATGTGGCAAAGGAAAATAAGGAGATTATTACAAGGCAGGCTGTTGACCCTAGTATCCAATATATGTACAGTAATAGTTTCCATTTCAGGTAACCCTCAGAATGTGTTTACTTGCATTTTTTGGGGGGGGATTTGGGTGTTTTTGCTGTCTCAAGTAGTAACAATTGTTACTCATGTTATTTTTTGCCTTTCCTTTATAAATATCAAAAAATTCACATGAAGATACAGTTCAGGTGGGCATGAGAAACTCATTGCTCATTCTTAATATTTGAAGAAGCCATCTGCCAAAATCAAAGTATGAGAGGATTGACCAAGGTGGTATTGGCATTAGTGGATGTAGTGATTAAGCAATCGGCCTTGCTTTTGATACAAAGCCAGAAGCATGCTGGGAGCATACTTATGATGATGAACAGTGGAGCATAACTCATGAGGTAGCATATTAATTTCACTATTGTGAAAGGCTTTTTTAAAAACTAACTTCCAGGTCCACAATTTGCAATGTTAATGTCGTAATTTGATTTTTAGTTGTTGTTTTCTTGACTGACTCACCAATTTGCATTTGCACTCTTGCAAAAATATCCTAGTTGTTAGATCTGTGAAATACTGTAGCAAGTCCTTTCAGATTTTGTTTTGCTGCCCTGGTCTGTGTCCTTTATTGTAGCTTGTTAAGTGCGGTAAAGTGAGTTGCTTGACATAAGGAGCAACCCAGAACTGAATGAAGTTGACTTCACAGGTTAATAAATAGTTTATGGATGGCAACATCATGTCTGGGTGAAGTTGGATTCCCAATTAAGAAGATGACTGCATTCTGCTATGTATGTGCTTTCTATCATCTGATGGTATATAACATGTTTTAATTTGGAGGTTCTTGACAGAGAATAAAGTGAGCTCTGCCTTGCAAATAAGCGTTGGACTGACTAATGACTCACCTAAATAGTCAGATGCTGAGGCATAACATTGATATCAGCAAATATATTTGGAAAATATAAGCTATGTATAGATGAGAAAATCCACTAGCAATAACAGTAGTGTCCTGTTATGAACAGCATAATCTACAAGACACAGATACAGCATTCTTCTGTGCATATTATGAAATAACTTGGAGGAAGTCTCACAGCTGGAATTATACAGCCTTGTCTGTACCTGCTTTAAAGATAATTGGGCTACATACAGGTAGATGAGGGGGAAAAAAAGTATGCATCAAAATATTTGAAAATATCAGTTTTAAACAAACAGATTTTTTTCAATTCAAGGTGAAATTTGCTTGGCAAGAAGGCCTCAAGGTTTTCATAAAACATTTCCTCTTTAGTAATCATCTGGGACACAAGTTTACTAAAAGAAATATTTCTTTAAGCAGGCAAACAACTCTAAGCAGCAGAGATTTTTATAGTGACAAAGTTCAGTCCCATTACTGAGAAAATGAGAACTTGCCTCTGCAATCACATCAAAATGTGCTGACTGTAGCACCAACCCCCAGATCCAGAGAAAGACTTTTAAGAAAAGTTAGAATAAGTTTTTAAGTAGTTTTCTTGTGTGCTAGTATGAAGTATTTCCAGGCAGATTTACCTACTTTCAATCAGATTATTCTTTTTAGCTTCTTTTTTTTTTAATGTAATTTAGGAATGATGAGCTTTTACAAGAAAGACTTACAGTAAGTTTGCCTTCCAATTTGTGATGGCCACGGGTGCTACACAAGGCATAGATTCATACCAACTCTATCACAACTTTACCATTGCAGACCTAAGCATGCTGGGTATGTAAGATAACCTAGAAAGTACAGCATACACATATTTTAAGTTGTGTTAGTATAACATGCTAGAAAAGTGACTGAAGTTTTTACTTGTTCACAAAAGATTAAACACCCCAAAACTTAAAGCTTGCGAGGTCAAAAATGAAACAAAACTACATGACTCTGTAAGGCAGCTGAGGAACAAAAGGTACATGATACCTGGTAGTGACAGCAGTTCTTTTAGGGAGTTCATCATAAATGTTACATATATACTTACTCTTTTGCAAAGAGGATCTGTTTTTCCAACCCTATTTTCTTTAAAAAATAAGATTATCTTATATTTGTCTAGAATGAAATTCTAAAAATTATTTACAGAAGTAATGGGCTGGGATTTATTGGGCTGAAAGTGCACAGTAGCCTTTTCATGTGACAGATATATTACAAAATAGGCATGGCCCTGACCAAACAGGATTTATGACTGTGAAGGTCAGCAAACTTTGTAATAGTTTCCCTCTAATTTGAAATTTATTGTGCTTATCTAGGTTGCTCTGACTTCCAGATGGATTATAAATGTTAGTGTGCAGATGTTCTCACAGCTTGTAATGCACATCACCTCTTAGGCTATTCTAATGTAATTAATACAGGTGTAAAATTATTACAAGATCAGTATCAAAGTGCACTGATTCCAGAATTTCCTTTCTCTGACTTAAGAAGGTACCCTGTTTAAAAAGGGCATGAAGAATTGAAGGATAAAGATGCATTGATGTGATGATTGAATGTATTTCATAATGTCTTTGCAATTGCTAACCTTGTTGGTATCCACGTTTCTCCCAAGCAACCACAGCCTCTAGTTCAGTTGCCCCAAACGGTTTAGTTAGAGAAAAACAACTTCAAACGAATTATCTGTGACTGATGCATCTGAATGTGAATTGACATATCATACTCTTCTAAAAGGACTTGCAAGTGGCTTATTTCTATAAGCAATGAGCACCCAGATATTCTAACTCAAGGCATCACTGATATCCAAGGGCTGCAATAATTTGCATAATGTTAAATTATGAGATATTTTGTAACCCCATAAAAATTAATCTAGCATGCACAGATATTATCTGTTCATAATCATAATGGCTTTGTTTTGGGCTCTAAGAAAACAGCTATGGAAGTGTAGGATGCTCCACATTGCTTCTCTACCTGAATTGCTTTCTTACCAGCTGAAACTGTTCTGGCACCACTGCCTTTTCTTGAACACAAAAGATTTGGAATGCAAAAACTTTAGATGCAAAGATTTGCAATTGAAATGTAATTTGCAGCAGTGAGATTGCTCTCACTTTAAGCAGTATTTCTTATTTATATGAAGCACCTAATCACAAATTTAAAAAAATCAGTTTGTGTTAACTTAGTTTATTAACACCTCATACATATTTTGAGCATGAAACACTTGTGACATCCACTCCAAAAGAAGTTCAACAGCTCAAGAGTTCTTTGCTAAGGGATCAAACGTTTCAACTGGTAAAAGAAATCACAGGCAGCTTAAGAATAAGAGTAAAACTAACTGACTATATAGTTCATAACAACTATTTACAAAAATTGGTTAAGAATTTACAAACTAAGCATTGGCTAGTTGCACTTGGTCAGTAGAAAAAGAGCAAATTTAAATTTGTAACAGGACTTCAAACCCCTCATTAGGCTGAGGTGGCTGCAAAGAGGGTTTGTTGCCATCCCCAGGCACTAGATGCCAGAAGGGAGGAGAGAGAGCCTGTTGCTAGTGGTCCTCCCTTTTTCCTTGATAAGAAAGGAGACAAGTAGAAGCCATGCTTCTAATCCTCTAGGCTTTATCCTTATGCTTAAAACTGACAATTGACTTGGAATTTGATCTGTAATTAGGGATAGGGAAAGAATTAATCTTTTCTGTGTCCATGTGGCCTGTATTACAGCTAGCTACCTCAATCAGAGGACCATATCCATATTCAGCTACTGTCCATCAGGGAAGACACAGTGCAAGTGCAGAGGTCTAGGAGAGATCTTAGATCTCATGAAACCCAAAAATGAAAAACCTCACTCCTCCAATTTGAAGAAACTATATAGAAGAGAATTTTTTTTCAGC
Source organism: Dryobates pubescens (assembly GCF_014839835.1). Taxonomy (NCBI): domain Eukaryota; kingdom Metazoa; phylum Chordata; class Aves; order Piciformes; family Picidae; genus Dryobates; species Dryobates pubescens. Next base: position 14,570,328 of record NC_071627.1, read on the forward strand.
CTGAAGATTAAGATGAAAGATTCTCCAAAGTCATGGAGGAATTATGAGCGAAAATGTGGAAATGAAATTTCAGATTTGATGGGAGAGTTTTTAAAAAAGAAAACAAAATTAAAAAGGCATAGAAATGCAGTGTCTTTGGGTTCTCCATTGCTGCCAGTCTTGAAGACCAAGGAAGTACACAGCTAGATAGAGCCGAGCCTGCATTAGGGCAGGAGAGCAAACTATAGAACTTAAAAGAATGCCTTCTTCCCTTACATTTTTTACTCTGTTATGACTCTAATGTTGATTTTGTTGCCACTGCTCTGGTGAGCCCAAATGAGGGGAAAGACATTGGGGTATTTTCTTAATTTACTTTGATTTATTCTGTATGAAAACAATGAAATGCTTTCTCTGTGTCTTAAAGGAGATGTATTTCTACTAAAGTTTAACAGAATCACAGAATCAGAATCACAGAATATTAGAGGTTGGAAGGGACCTACAGAGACAAGTCCAACCCCCCTGCTAAAAGCAGGATCACCTAGGGTAGTCCACACAGAAATGCATCCAGGTGGATTTTGAAAGTCTCCAGAGAAGGAAACTTTGGTACCTCTCAGCAGAAGAAATCTAATGTGAAAGGATAAGTTTACAGAAAGAGTTATGCAAATATATATTTGTTGAAACACAAGGAAAGTTTTCCAACATGTGCTGCTCGTCAGGTTTTATACTGAATAAAGAGGCAGGTGGTTTGAAAGGAGACAATGAGTATTACCAAAACCCCTCTTTGTTCCAAATGGATATTTATGAGACAGTGGGAGTAAAGAGTCGTGGGCTTTCTTCTTGATATGTCTGTTTGCCAGTAAGTGAATTTTAGCAGGAACATAACTGCTCTGAATTTGGCAGCTACATCTGTCTATCCATACACTGTACCAACTATGGTCATCTTGGTGCTGTGTAGGAAGATGGATGAGTGGGCTAGCAAAAACCTGTCTTTTATGATAATGAAGTGTAACAGCTTGGGAAAATGCCTTTCTGTGGAATTGTCTGGACTGAAAAGAAGCCAGGCACATCAAAGGAACTAAGTCCTTGTCAAGGGGGTTGAAAAATAGATCTGAGTACACAGGGGAAAAAGAACCTGGCAAACATGGCAGGGAATGAAAGCCTAATGGCTAATGTCCAATAAAAAATATAATTGTTTGAGAATGGACACCTCTTTCTGGAATTCAGTTACTGGTTCACTGAATGCTTTATCTTAAAGGGGGTTCAGAATTGGTATTTCTGTTAACCAATCCTCCTACACATCTGCCACTTTATTTATTTCTAATTTTAATGGATCTCTTAGAAAATGCCTTTTGGGAATTAGACTGTTTGTATAGTTTGTCTCCTCCAAGAGAATAAAATCTTTTCCTGTGTCAGGAAGAATAATAAAAAATGAAGGCTTGTAGTGGTGAAGCTGGGATCTTTTTCTCAGTCATTGTTTTCTTAGGGGACTTCAAAAGGAAAGCAGACATGAATGGCCAAGGTAACTGGTAGGGAGAGGTCCATGAGCGGCAAACTACAGTTTTTTTGAGAGGGTAACTCTAGTAAAAATCATCAAACTTTTGCCTAAGGAGTTGAATGTAGTATCATCTTTGGATCATACCACAGTATTTTTGTCTGTGAAAATAGACATGAGGAGTGATGCTTGAATTGAAAATGCTCAAAAAGTAGCAGTGCAGTGAGTGAGACATCTGAATATGCCCCCCAGCTCAAAAATAAACAGAAAATGTATTACTTTGCAGGACTTGGTTTTTAAACTCTCTTTCATTGTGTAGTTCTGGAGAAAATGGTTGAAAAAAAGGACAACTTGAAAAGCAAGTTGGAAAACTGGCTCACTCCATTATGTGCAGTAACTCTGACGGTGAAGAAGGAAGCTGGAAACTTGTATCTTTATTAATCCAGTGTATTTTGCTAAGCTTCCATTTAGATCCACAAGCCCTTCTCTCAGCAGCCGTCTATAATCTTGAGGATGTTTGTGCTTATGTATAAGGGCATTGTCCTTAATCTGTTATGGCAATATAAGTCAAACACAATACTTTGGCATCTTAAAACTCATTGCTTCTTTTCATTTCCACCCAATGTGACACCCTGTTTTTTCATCCAATGGTTTTTCATTCATATCCATTCTGTTATAAAAGTATTCTAGGCCAATTTTCAGATTTTTTTTTTTTGACAGTGTTTGTGTGTGATAATTTCTCCAGCAAGGTCTCTTTCTTCTATCCTGTATCAGTAATAATTTTTAATACCTTAATGTTGTTGTATACTTGGCCTGAAACTTCTTTTGGTCACTTCTAGTGAACTGAATTTCTGATGTGAAGGCAGTAGAACCTACAGGGATCAGGAGTTATGAAAAATGAAGACAAAATTAGCTAGCTTGAGCGTAGTATTCTTAGGTATTCATCTGCAAAAATAATTTCAATTTTGTCTCTAAAAAAACCCCCTTTTCTTTCTGACTGTGGTCCGTTTTGCAATGAGTTCCAGGCAAGGCACCAGCAGACCTGTCAATACTCTCCTGCCCTTTCTAGGTCACTGACAGCCCAGTAACTTAGGATTTTCAGTCCCTCTCTAATGGATTTGTACACAGATGATTACAAAGGGCCATTTTCCTGGACCGCAGCCAGAATATAAAGCTTTCTGAAACCCACTTTTCTATATGTATCTGAACTATTTGCTCCCAAAAGGTGAGGACTGTGAAGTTTGCTGTTCATTCACAGAGCAGATGGTAGCAGTGCCAATTTCTATAGGATCAACTTATATGATCCCTGATATGGAGGATCAGTCCTCTGGAATGAAAGGTTAATTAAATGTCTTGTGCTTTTGAGTCCTACTTTTTCTAATGATAGTGCTGATTTAGTCTCACTGCAAATTTGAATAAGGCCAGCTTGCCTGCAGCAGCACTTACCATGTATCTCCATTATCTTTCAGAAGTCAAAGAACCAGACTCTGCAATTCAGCTAGACCTTTTTTTATTGTATTTTCTAGTGATAAGTAGCCTTCAAGTTTCAAATATTCACACTGCATGAAGCAGCTCTGGAGCCTGCAGAGATACCATAGAGACAAACATCAGCACTGGTAGCAGGAATTAAGGAGATAATACAGTTAAAACCTTTTTGAATACCATTTTTGGTTTGAAAATGGGGTAATATTTAAGAAAAGACTGTATGGGCTGGTCCCCACAGTTTGTTTTTTACTTAAAAGTAATGCTGGATCAATGAAGCTGTCTTCTGACAGGAGTGTAATTCAAAGAATCACAGAATGCATCAGGTTTGAAGGGACCCTCAAGTGTCATCTTGTCCAACCATCCTGCACTCAGCAGGGACATCTCCAACTAGGTCAGGTTGCTCAGCCTTTCATCAAGTATGACCCTGAATGTCTCTGGTTATCAGGGCCTCCATCACCTCCTTGGCTAACCTGTGATAAACATCAGACATCTTAGACTGTTAGAGAGTGCTCTGTGTGTAGGCTGGTGAGTCAGGATGCTACTTCAGCCAGAGACCTTGGAGTAGAAAGGTGTGTAGAGGTAGACTGCTTTATATTTAGCACTGTTAAACGACAATACAGTGGAGCAATGGTTATGACCTGCTGACATTTCATTCAGAGAAAACTGTAAACAAATGTGTCTGAAATGTTAAAAACTAATGTCAAAGCTTCAGGGAGTGATGGAAGTATAAAGAGAGAAAGACGCTAATAAAACCCAGTAGTGTGATCTTGGGGTCTTTGGAATTATCAGTGTCAGAATGATACTTCATATTTCTGCAAGAAGAAATATTATTTGAAACAGTGATGGGTAAAACGAGGTTTTCTCCCAGTTATGGGAGATTGTCATCCCAAACAAATTACTAACATAGTTCAATATCTCTTTCAAATCCCAATGGAGGAAGCTTCCATCCAATCTCAGGCAACAGCTGTAGAATGTTAGGAAAATAGAGCCATAGAATCTGGAAAAAAGCAAAACAGATGGTCTTACCATCTCTCAACACCCCTAGGGTTTTTTTAACACCAACACTGGAAAGTGGAGAAGAAATCAACAAGACTTACAAGTTGATAACTAAACAATTTTAAAAACTGCAGACAAATGGAACATGTCGGCTCAAGACAGCTGCTCTTTTATACTATATGGTCACAGTACACAACTGCTAATTTTCCGCCACATCTTTCAAGCTTCATGGTGATTTTAAGTAGAAAATGGATCAGGTATTTTGGCTGGTGACCGTATGGCATAATCTGAACTCTTCCACTATTATTGAGACTTAATATAATTCCATTCTGATCCCTGGTACATTCAGGGTTGAAGTATGCTATCAGCCACTCTGTTAAGAGCACAACTTGTGTTGGGAGTGGGGACTGTTGGGTTTCCATGTAATACGACAGACCACTGCTGTGGTCTAATGTATGTAGGAGCTCCTCATACTTTTTAAGGGCATTAGATTGGGCACAAAACTCTATACCACATTGTCATTAAAATACTTTCCTCTCCAGGTTTGCACATTCAGACATCGGGTGACTTAACAGGCTTTTACCCACAATAAAGTTTTGTTGACCTCTCTTCCCCCTGCCCACAAGCTTTATTAGAGCTCTATAGGATTTGAGATACAAAGAAAAGGGAAATTACTTGAACTGTCTAATTGATGGCATTATGAATAATGTTTGGATTCACACTGTGTCATTTTTTACTCCGTAAGTAGTCTCAGGGAACATTACAAGGACTGCGGATTCTGTTTAAAAACACTCATTTATTCAAGAGTGTTTGCAGAAAATATTAAATGCTCCTCTGCGAGGGATAACAAGATTTTTCACATATTTTTAATTAAACTGAAAACTTCCATATTTGCATAATAGGCTGGTTTGCTTGGTTGCATTCTTTTTGCTCTTTTTAATTATTTTTATTTCTTATGCAAGAATCCTCTTCACACCTTTTCTTTGCTCTCTCTGAGCAGTTTGTTGTTTTCACAGTTTGATCTTCACTGACAGCTTTCTTTGCTGTGTTTTTGGTGCATAAAGTGCAGAACATACATTTCAGTCTCAATGACTTTCATTTTAGATTAGGAAAACTGAAATACAAAGTGAGAACAAATATAAAATCTTCATGAGAGGGAAAGCAAAGAATCTGTAAGATCTGCAGTTTTAAAACCTCTGTAAAACCTTTCATCTTAAATCCTCTTATAATGTTGTCACTAACTGACAGGCAAGTGGAGAGTTTTTTTCATTTTATGCCATAGAAAGGACAGATTTGTGATTAAGGCATAGACTGGATCTCAAAGGATTCTTATTCAGTTTACATCTTTTGATATAAACTTTGTACAGGTGTCGGTTTAGGCTTCACATTGCCTGTATCTTTTCTTTCTTTTCCTCTTCACTGTAATGATAGCATTCCTCTGTCAGTTTAGATGTTGTAATCTCAAAAATATTGGTTTTTACACCAGAAGTGTTAACTTTTTTATGATCTGAAATTTAGACCTGGTAAATTTGTTTGGGTCTCTTGCTGGCCCTTTTCCATTCTTTTGGTTGACTTTCGCTGTTCATCATTGCTTCCATGCATGCATTTCAGTCTTAAAAGGAGCAAACTCAGGAGATGTAAATAAGAATTTCCAGATCAGCTGTAGAGTACACATCTTTAAGGCAGCAAAAGAGTCTGTACAACTTAATTCAAGCTACAGTTGGTGTTCTTAGCTGAGTGTGCGTGCTTAGAGGAGGGCTGTTGGTTTAGCTATTGTTTCTTGAAACAGAAAAATCTTTTTTTAAATGTAACATTATTAGTCAATGACTAGGAGAGCATGGGGTCATAGAAACTAAACCCTGGGATTTTCACTGCCCATGGGTGTGTTTTTCTGACATGCAAGATCATACTTGCCTGCTAGCAGCCAAAAAATTATGGTCATTAATAAATAGGCTGAAGGAGCTTGGACACAGGCTATAGGTTGCAGTCAGTTTTGTTAACATGAATTAAAGGGGCTTTAAAGATGGTTAAAGATGCAGTTGAACTTTATATGTCATCTCCCAAGCTGCAAGAAAAATGCAAACCAAAAATCACTTGAGACAAGTAGGGCTGCTGCTCTCTTAAGGTGACATTCATAGTGCTTCCCTCCTTAATGGGGCCAGGCAGATTGCTAGACAGTTTGAAAATGCAAAGCAATCATAGAATCACTAGCCCCCATCTGGCTACAACCTCCCTTCAGGTAGTTCTAGACAGCAATAAGGTCTGCCCTGAGTCTCCTCTTCTCCAGGCTAAACAACCCCAGCTCCCTCAGCCTCTCCTCGTAGGGCTTGTGCTCGAGACCTCTCACCAGCCTTGTTGCCCTTCTCTGGACACGTTCGGCTCTTCACCTGCTCTGAGAACATACCCAGGTAACATGATATTTCACAGAGCATACTTGGGTAACGTTTAGAAATCTCATAAAACTGGACACTTTATCTTTTTCCAATATTTACTGCAAAATATGTAGTATGACAAAACTGGAAATTGCTTAAGAATTTGGTATACCCAAGTGGTATTTTTAATGTTAAACAGTGGAGCAGACACAAGGTGTAAGATGCTCACTAATGAATATTGTCTTTCTATGCATCTTAAAATTTATGGTGGCAGAGCAAATGTATCACTCAACTGATACATTTTTAATTCTGTGTGTACCTGTCCAACAATCTCAGAAGAAAAAAACCCAACCTTCTCATTAACTTTTAAAGAAACCTTATAACTCTCTTCTATGTTATTCTTATGCTAATCTATGTATCTCCATTGCCATCTCTGGCTTTCTGTGAGCTTGAGTGTAGTCAGCAAGATCCCTGACAAAATGCAGCAAGTCACAAGGAACAGGTAGTTCCATGGTTTTAAGGCCACTTTTGCTAGCACAGGTTACAGTACTCTGCAACAGTTAGCTGCCTGTGTGGTAGATCTCAGCAGGGATTTCTTTGGTGCATCTAAACTCATGCAGGTAGTCATGTGGGGGTCTCAGGCTAATTACAAAAGTAGGTATGTAACAGAGCAGTGTAAAGGCCATTTTCCTTCCCGGTTTTCCAGCATATGAAAATGAAATGTCAGTATTTTCTCTGTAAAAGAACATGTGAAAAATTAGTCTGGAATTCATAGAGATCACTAAGTGGTAACTCTCCAAGTTATGTGGGGCTTTACTGTTCTGACTTCTCTCCTTAAGTTTTAATTGTTTAAGGAATAGATAAAATGAGATACAGTTTTAAAAAAACAAAATATATATTCAAGGAGAGCTTTAGAGACGGTTAATGTCTCTTCCTGAACAAGATAAAACTAAATGAAAATGTAGATCTACAGGCCTAAGTACTTAACTGCAGGTAAGGATGTGTTCATATCTGTGACATAGCTATCCAATGTCCCTGATTTTTTAACAGTAATATATTTAAAATTACAGGACAAGAGGAATGTAAACTTTTTCAAGTGTGTTAACTCTTAAAAATGTAGCTAATGAGTTTTTAATTTTATGGGTTCTATTATATTACATTACTGTATTTTCAGTGATACAGTTCCTTTGCATACTTTCCTTTTAATTTCATTGCCTGTGTAACTATTTTGTCTTGAGTGAATGACTCTTTTTGTATTTTGAGTCTTTGAATAGCATATTATTCCTCAGAACTGATAATTATTTCTGAGCATCTTTAGAAACCAGCAGTTGCTGTTTAGAAGAAAATGCGTTTGGTTCTACTCCAGCACGGATGATTTTATTAGCATTTTGATTAGTATTTTGCCTTCTACCTATGAATTAAACAGAGCTTTAAAAGTTAATAACATTTTTGTTGCTAAAATTGAAAAACTGATGCATTCTGTTTCAAAATGTTCATTAAACACATTTTCTAGGCAACCTCAAAATATCAGTCCATGTATTAGAACTGTGACAAATTTTTCAGCCAGAGTAGAGATATTTAATTACACTTGTACTCCAATGATGTCAGGATCTAGTGCACTTCTCATAGGATTGGTCATGATGGTGTTAGTCTATCAAGATTAGTTTTCTAAGTTATCAGCTACTTGATTTTCTAAGATTTTGTGGTAAAACAAATCAAGGACAGGATCTAGACTGCCAATTATTTTGTCTTTCTTTACCTAGAAAAGTTGATTTCAGAGTTAATTTAAAGTTGTTTTTTTCCCCCTTGAAGACAGGGTAAAGTAAGGGCATCTTTGAAAAGGAGCATCTTTCATGTTGTTCTCTTCCTTTGCACCACATAGGAATTCAAGTGTATTGAGGGCTAGCTCCTTCTGTGCCTAGGTGCCAGGGAGAGTGGAAGGGAAGGCAGAAGAGCAATAACATAATACTTAGCATTTATTTGGCAAAACCCTCAGAAGGCTTTTTACAATTATCTCCAATGTGCATGGGATGTGAACTTCCACCTGTTTACATAATCAAAGCCCAAATGTTTTCATTACCTGCTCAGCATTATTGGATGTTCTTTGTACAGCTGGGAAAAATAAACTCTGGAGACTGAATGAGCATGTAGCCAGCTTGTTCCCTAGGAAATTTTACTGTAGTGTATTTTATCTCAGGTTTGGGATGAATTGTAAGACTTCTCAGGAAGATCAGAATTTTATCCTTAAATTTCTTGTAAAGGAAAAAAATCACACAGAAGAAATGGATCCAATGATTCCAAAATTTCAGAGATCTTGAGCAGATTTTTCTGGGCAGGCTTCCTGTATTTTTGTTCACTTCACAGTAGCTCTAGAATACAGAGCTACAAAGAAGACATGTGCTACTACTTATGCTTTGGCAATTTTTGTCCCATTTGATACCATTACTTGAAAGGGACAGGCAGGAGCTAGGCAAGTGTAATTAACAGAAACTTGTATTTCCTAAAATTATGTGTAGAAACCAATATCAGGTTATGGCTATGGCTATCTTACTCCACTTACTACCGAATCATTGACAAATCCTTCTAAATGTTTATGGCTGATGCTGAACCATTTCTAATCATGCAGCTTTTTCCACATTATGCTTTTACATGCTACCCAGAACCTGTATTGCTGCATTGATTTAGGAATGCTCTACCAGCAAACATGAGGAAGAAGGCTCCAGTAGCACCTGAGTAATGATTCAAAAAGGCAAGGCACAGGATATGCTAGTGGAACTCACAGCTGCTTACACTAGCTGCAGCACACTTACTGAGAATCATTTTTCCATGATCTAAATTCCTTCATGGATAAGTGAAAATGTTTTTTTTACAGGATTTGGGAAGAAACCTATTATTTTGGTTAAAGGAATCTCACTATATATACACATGCATATATATATACACACACGTATATATTTAACAGTTCTCTTCAGCCCTGCTCTTGGATATATTTGGGACTTAAGTTTGTTCCTTTGCACACAAGTGATAGGATATGAGGACAATGGCAGCTGGAAGAAGAAACTGCTCTGCTTTTTCTTTAATACAGCAAACTATCCAGTTATGCTGAATCTTCTCTAGCAGGTCTTTCAAGCAGTTTATAGCCTTGTCTACTATTTTTATAGATATCTTGTAACTGTATTAGCTGGACAGATGTTTCTATGTGCTTGTGTCTCATTTTAGTAATGAAGTGAGAAGTCTTGGTCAGGAATGTTTTTTGGAGAAGAGGGGGTTTTGTTTATAGGTTTGGGAGGTTTGTTTTGTTTTGTTTGTTATTGTTTGTGTTTTGGCTTTTGTTTTTTCTTCCTGATAGTAAATAAAGATTAGGCTTCTCACAGCAAAATGACTGAGTCTATAGTTATGCTTAGAGCATTTTCCTGAAAATTTCACAGAGACTAAAGGCTGAATAAACCTTATCAGATTTCAATATGCCAGTATGAGAAAGTATGCATGGAAGGATCAATATTTCTAATGTTTTTCATGCCAGTTGAACTAAAGCTATATTCATCTTTTCTCATTATTTAATTTCCCTTTTCTCATTTTGATAATCAATACAAATTTTATGTGAGTCTAAATGAGAAAATCTTATCCAGTCTCATCATACTGTGTGAGGGTTTTTTTCCCCCTGCAAGCAAGACACCCTTTTAAAATATGAAATAATTCAACATTCTGGAATTCAAATGGTCTGCTGACTTGTAAGCAGATACTTTAGTTCATGGCTGCTATTTAAGATCTTTCAAAGGTCATGAGCTTTCTTTTATGTATTCAATAGATAATGTTTTTCAATGTAAATCTGGACTTTAAGAAGAGAAACATGGTTTTATGTTTCAATCAATCAATCAATCCTCATGGTCAATGGGAAGGGACTCAAAAGGGCCAGCTGGATCTGCTCAAATCAGCAATTGGTTACGGGACTGATGTCATAGCCAGGGGTTTGACTACTTAAATCATGGGACTTGCTTTGAGAAACCTGGTCCAGTAGAAGGTGTCCCTGTCTATGGCAGTTAGGTTGAAATTAGATGATCTGTAGAGACCATTCTAACCTAAACCATTCCATGATTCTATAATTAAGCAGAAAGTCTAAGCCTTCTCATCTACAGGATCCTTCCAAATGAGGAGCGGAAGTGCATTGGCTTTTAATTTTTATGTATGGAACAATAGATCTCTCATGAGTATAATAAACTCATCTACCTGTGAAGTTTTTCATAAGACTTAATTAAATTCTCTTTGTGAAGTAGCTGAAACTTTGTTTGAAAGGAAACCACTTGCATTTTTAAACGTCACTGTTTTCCCTGGGCTGTAATCGAGTTTTATTTAGATGTCTCCTTTATATTTTTGCTTTTCTTCTAGTGTCCATACTTACTATTGGAGTCTGTCATGGATCTCTTAGCTTAAAATAAAAGGCTTTATTCTTCCAAGTGCAGAAGCCTGTGAATAGGCTTTATTTTTCCTCAAGTTCTTACCTTGGACCTTACCTTGGACCTAGCTATTAATTTCTAAATAACGTTAACTTTCTGCCACAGCATCACCAAAATCTGCTTACACAGATGAAGTCTGGAACCTAAACATGCTCTATTCAGTTCAGAGAACGACAGCCTTCATTATTTTGGCCTTGACAATTACTAGGTTTTTTATGAATCAGAGTGCCTCTGAATTCCTCTTTTTAATTTGGTGCTTTGGGCTGCCTTTTTAGTCCATTACATATGTGTATCTTACATAATTCAGCAAATTCTTTTGTTTGCATCTCTAATTCAAGTCTCAGCTGCAGGCTGGATAGAGCAGATCAGCTCAATATTGACTTCAGCTTCTGTTCATAGTCATGCCTTAGTGTCATTCCTCAACTTCCATCTTCTTCCAGCAAGACTTTGTTATTTAGCCCTGCCTTTCCTCTGTAGCAAGAGAAACTCTTCAGCAAACCTGATAAAAATTATTTCATATCCTCTTTCAAATCCCAATTTACAGCTCACCCCCACCATCATCCTACAAATCCCAGATTTTGTGTTGAAACAGATAATGTATAATTAAAATGTGGCTTTTCTTTTTCTTCCATGTAAAGCAATGATATCTACTACAATTCGTGAAGTTAACAAAGCTTTCTTGTTCCATTTCTCACATTATTCATTTGCTTGAGTATTTTACAAGTAATTTTCCCTTTTATACCCATGTTTTTAAGCTGCAGGGCTTTGAGGGCACAGGAGGAAGGAAATCTAAATATTTGGATCTCCAATATAACACAGAATCACAAAATAGCAGGGGTTGGAAGGGACTTCTGAAGATCACCTAGTCCAACACCACTGTTACAACAGGATCACATAAAGTAGATCACACAAGGACTTGTACAGACAGGTTTTGAATTCCTCCAGAGATGGAGGTTCCACGACCTCTCTGGGCATCCTCATCTAGTGCTCTGCCACCCTTGAAATGAAGAATTTTTTCCTTGTGTTTATATGGAAGCACCTGTGTTCCAATATTCACTGCCAGTATTTGCTGCTGTAGCAGTGTCATTGCAACTGACACAGTGTATTTGACTAATCTATTTGTGTTAGATGGGTTTATGTGTATGTGGCAAAATGAGGTAGAAATGAGTGCATTCAAAAAAATACCACTTGCCTCTTTGTTTCCTTTATATGTATAATCTGTTCTGGAAACTGTACCTTCAGGAGCTTTTGTGTACAATTGTGTACAGTCTTTTGCGGCTACTAACATTGAAAATAGGAGAGAAATTTTAAGTCACATTCTCCCTCTGAATACTGGCTCTTTATTTACAAACGAGGGTTTGTAAATGTTATTAAGGCATAAAGATTTATAAATGCTTTGAGGGTGTTCTGCTTTGATATGTGTGTAGCATACAATCCCTAGGAAAACAATGCCTTGTCTTGGGCAGGACATCTACATACTCTTGGAATATAAATAGCAAACAAATAATTGTGCCACTAGTGTATACTTGGCAAAACTCTTAATGACTATCTGAACATCCTCACACATATCCCAGAGCAGTAATAGCTGTCTGCAGTGTCATGAGCTTGAAAACATTTTAGCAAGTTTGTTGTATTGGGATTTAATTTCTTCTCCAGAGTGTAACTGGGAGAGTTAATAACACATACATAAATGTAATATTTTATATCATATAATATGTATGTGTGAATATATCTATACAGACTGGTTTCTGAGCAATTTTATTCTGAATAATAGCCCTCATCACACCAGAACACTATTCCACTTGCTCTTTTGTTTGCTGTGGTGGCAGTCTGGCTTTACAATACAAAGGTCATTTTTTGATTCTGAGCTGAATAGCTCTAGTCAGAGGAACACAAGATTTTTTTAGTTAGTATTGACTGTGCTTTGGTGTCATATTCTCACTAGCAATTACATTTTTCCATGAGCTATCCTTTTGAATCTCATCTATTTTCCCCAGGAGGAAATGACAAATTACCTAAATAAGTGTGGCAGAGGCCAAGGTGTCAGGTAACAACTGATTAAGGGCTTATTTCCTTTACTTTGTGTAGTGTTATATGGGGAGAAAAGTTCACTCAAACTCCTTAACAGCAGATGTGGCATGCATTTCTATTTTGTGTGGTTTGCATTATTGAGATGGAGCTGTATCAGTCTTTAAGTGAACTCTTCCATTGCTGGAAGGAGAAGACCAACTAGCAGTGAGCCAATTGTTCCTCATTATTGCATCTGATTGTTTAGTGAGTTCTGGTTTTCTGCAGGCATGTGTAATCTGGTGATCGAACTGGGGTAACATCCTTGGTGTCACTGAATCCTTAATTTTACAGAACTTCAGAAAAAAAATTAGATTAAATGTGTTAACTGAAATGAACTTAAACTGAAGGAATTAAAGTGCTGGTTTGGACTGAGATTCATAATGATCTCTCTAGGACCTATTTGGTAGCAGGGAAAAGGTCCAGATAAAACCCAAACCCTTTAATGTATAAGTTCAGCCACTTTTACTACCTGCAAGGAGCCGTCAGAAAGCTGTTAAATCGCTGACCAGTGGGCGGGGGGAAGAGGAAAAAAGACAACGTACATTTCCATGTGAAATGATTGACACTTATTCAGTGAGTAGAGACACTCTCTAAGTAGATAAAGGTTATCTCTCTTCATTAGGATGCTGCCTGTTCAGTTTTAAAAAAAAATTATTTAAGACAAATTAATCTCCAAAACAGTTTGAAAGATTTAGTCTCCATCCTTGAAACTTGTGGGGGTCAACCATCTGACTGCAAAACGAGGCAATGAAGAGGATTATAAGGTTTATAATCACTTGGCTTTAGGCAGCTGATGAATCAAACCAGTCAAGCAGCCTAGTCCTTGAAGCGTGCCCGTAACAAACGGATCCCAAGACAACTGGAGTTGAGTGCAGCAGTTTTATTGAAAAAGTCACAGGTGTGTGCAATTCCTTTATTAAAATGTTTTCAAATACATTGGACAAGGAGCAATTGATGAACAAGATTTAGTCCTTTTTTTTTTATACATTTATATTTCCAAAACTATACAAACATTGGAAAACTTTCCTTTTCCTCCATTTCAGCTATTAATAATTCTGTAGGGATACGTTTTATATATATATATATGTATATATCTCCCTTTTCAGTCTGCCAGCTCACTTTCCTCCTGGAGGTGACATTTTACATCTTTGAAAAATTAAAAAAAAAACAAAAGAAACAAAAAAAAGAAAAAAGGTCAATCATATTTACATGTGCTTGAGGTTGCATAATTGAGCATCATACAGGTCCTGAAAACCAGTGGATAGATGGTTTTCAAGATTCACCCAGGTGGGTTGGAGGTTTTAAATACAGATGAACTGCATACGTGTGATTTAGTTGTCAAGACACCATTTGTCCTCTTTTATTTTCAAGGCTGTCTAGAAACTGTGTGCTAGCCATGGTAAAGGTTTGTTTTAGTAAAGGTACTCACTGAGTGAAAAGCAGCACTGACAACAACCATTGCTGATCCAGGACATGAGTGAGCAGAGAATAGGATGTGTATATATAATACAAAATCTAATGTTTCAAAATGAACTTGAAGCTCATATGTGAAAATAATATCTAGAAGAATAGCTATGTCCTGAACTGAATTAAGAGTAAACAAATGAACAACCCACAAACACATGGGAAAAGAACAATAAAAGTGCATGGAAACTGATCTTGCAATGTATAATTACTGGAAATTCAGTTGAAATATAGCAACATTGTCAATGGGAAATGAAGGTTACACCTGCAGCAGACACATACAGTATACCTTATGAGCTATTATATTGGCCATACAGATTTGTCTACATGTTATTTATTTGAATCCTTAAGGCTTCTCTAATGTCTTACATGAAAGTGCTCTCTGCTTGGATCTTCCATGCATTGAGGGAAAGGGGTAATTTTTCAAGGAAAAAAAAAAATAATTGTCCACATTTCAATTACAATAGCACATCCAGAGACACAAAATAAAAGACAAAACTTCATGGTACCTTTGTTTCATTTATTTTGGCCCCCAAAAGATGCATGCACTAAACTTTATGTACTACAAGGTATTGAAATATTTACAGCATTGTACATGTGCTCTTAAAGGGATGGCAAAGGGAGATGTCTATTTTTATTTTGGTGGGAGTAGAAGTTAACTTTCCTAGTTTAATAATACCTATTCAAAGTGAAAGATGACTCTTCCAAAAAAGAAAAACCCCACAGAGAATAAAGCCATATTGTAATTATAGCCAGTCTTAACAAACTGTATAGCACTTTACCTGGGAAATTTCCCCTCTCTCACTCCTGTTTGAAACAGCAGTGCCAACTATTAAGGGACGTTGCCATGCTTTCCTTGCCCTATCTGCTCTTTTTCTTTCTATTCCAGCAGGTATAGCTGCATATTACCTATTTATGCAATTTCTATTTCAAATTATTTTGGCATGTTGAATGGACATTTAATTCACAATGACCTGATGGCAATTTTTGGACAGATGATACGATTGATATTTACTGGGTTATGGCACTAAAGAATTCAGACCACTATAAAGCGCATATTTAATTCTTCAAGTGGTAGGTAACCATCTCTCTAAGAAATTCAGTGAGTAAGGCTCATATCACTGATTTCCTTCTACTTTTAAAGGTAAAGATATGATACCCAATACACCAGGTTAAACAAACAGAAGGCAGTTGGGAAGAAGATGCGGGCATAGGAGTCCATTTTGGCAATGCGGATATGTATTCTTCCGTGCCTCCATGCTCCCGTTCGACAATCCTCAAAGCAGCAAAAAAAACTGGCACAGTCCTTGCCATCAAGACATTCATACCCATATTCTTCATCCCTTTCTTGGAGGTGTGTAGCATTGTTCATTTGAATAGTAGCTGATCGAGGTCGGATGTCAATTGTAGGTGCCTAAGGTGGAGTGGCAAAAAAAAGAAAAAAAGATGGTAGGAGGGAGAGACTGTTATTACCAGCAGACCAACAGGGAGATAGAGACTAATGGGCAACATGTGAGTGATGGTTCTGTGTGGGGCACATGGGAAATTGCTGAGGAGTTCTAATGGTAATATTACCTTGAACTTATTAAAATCCGTTGCATCATACACTTTAACTTTACAGGAAAGCAGCATAAATCAATAGAAAAGTAACAGCTGTGGACAATTAGCTCTAGAGCCAAACCAGAAAACCTTGGAGGTTAAAAGAAACATTCAGGAAAGTAATTGGTGGCATTTTTAATTTATTTTTTTTTGTATGTGTATTTTGTAATTTACATCACTGCTTGGTATCTGAGGGAAGTTTGTGTTCAATTTGAAATGCAGGATTTTAATATAGACCTGATTTGTCTTGAGAGAGGAGCAGATAGATGTATAGGAATAAAAGGCAAGAACTGAGTAATTTGAACGAGGTTAGAAGAATACAAGATTCTCCAGCTGGAAGGTTCAACATGTTCCAAATTTTTTGTAGTAGCTGTACATGTATCTACCTATATATTTGGAACAAGTTGAGCAAATAAAGCAGTTAAAATACATGTGAGCACTTGGTGAACAGTAGAATGATGAAATTTCCCACTGATAGATATCAGGGTAAAATAGCAATAATTTCATTCTATATGTCAACTTCTTGTTTTTATTAACTGTGTTTTTTACTATGATTTTTGTTGGTTTTTTTATGTTTTGTTTTGTGTTTGTTGTTTTGGTTTTTTGTTTGGGTTTTTTTTCTAGATGAAATCTCTGCATTTCTGAATGAAAATAGAGTTTAAATACAGAACATAGCTAGATACACTTTCTAATTTGCTAAGAGTGTTTTGATCCAGTGAGAGCATTAAAAATACATGTGCATCTAAAACCCTTTCAAAACTCTGACTTTTTTTTTTTTTTTTTTGCATAAGGAACAGCATTTGAGTAATTGAAGATGACACTGAATTTTGTTCAGGTCGACCTTAGAACAGATTTGGGTTTATAATCTGAAGTTAAATTGCAGGGGTTAAAATGGCAAGGTTAGAGTTGAGTTGTAAAAGGGTGTATTGCAGGTTTCTAATACTATCGGATCCCATGGCAAATTAAGAAAGAGAGGAGAAGAAATGCCTAAACTTTCTTAATTCATGTGATCCAATAATGTTGTTCACTCTTGAACTTAGGCAAGTTCAGAACCATAGTGAATCATTATTTGGGCTGCTGAATCAACTCTAGTTTCAAAATATATAACAATTCTACTTAATTCAGACATTATCTCGAGTAGAATGCTTAGATGTCTCATTAAGAAAAAACAACAAACAACTAAACCCAACAAAGCACCACTCTCCTATAAGCTCTAATAGTTAAATTCAGCAGTCGCATGCAGTGAATTTCCATTCCAAAAAACATTATACCTTGAAGGAAAACATCCGAAGAAGCTTTCATTTTGTAGACAGAAAAGAGAATCAGAGGATTTTGTTTTAAATTAAAGAAAGGAAGAAAGAAAGAGACAAAAATAATGTAAATTAAAGATATGTTTCTAAAACATAGTAAGTCAAAAAGAACTAAATTTATAGAAAGGTTGGGATAAGCGTTACTTAAACAAGTATCTGTAATATAAACCCCCCACATTTCTTACTTGTCACTGTCTTCTAACTAATCTGAGACAAGGATATAAGATATCAAACTCAATTTAGATTTCATATTCCCAGGGGATTCTTGTCTTTTGTGTTGAAATGTTTTGAAAGAGACCATTCCCAGTTTGTAAAAACACCTTCAGGAAAAAAAAAAAAAAAATTTAAAAAAATCATTTTACCTGCAGAGTAGGTCCTGAAAACTCTGATGTTTTATAGGTTCTGTGATTAGGATCTAGGCAATCATCTATATTTCTGTTTGTCCCCAGATGCTCACAGTCAAGTGATGCAAAGAACAAACAATCTGCTCTGATGTGGATGTCTTTAAGTGAGACAACTAAAGTTGATATAGTTAACCTTTACTCCTTTATTTATCTGTGAAAGACACGGGTGGTGTCCGCAGATGGCCTTTTATTTCTGACTAAAACAGGACACATCACTCCCTAGAGTGCCTCTTTCCATTTTGACCAATAGAGAGGCCTATAATCAAGTCCAACTTCAGCATAGCTGAAGCTAAGTAAGAATTCTTCCTCTGTATTCTTACAGTTGTTTTTCTGTCTGCTTATCTACTGAAGATACCTATTTCTTTTATATTTTTTTTAGAGTTCTCAACAGATTTTAAAGCAGAAATTATAGCAATAATGAGGAATAAGAGATTCTTTACTATATTTTTTGTATTTGTTTTCTGCTGTATGTTAGAACCAAAAGAGAACATCTTCAAAAGTCCTTGAGGATTTTAGCGGAGCAAATCCAAGTCATGTAATTGATTCCTAGATGCCTGAAATGGACTTGAAAATGCTTCCTATTATTATAAACCACTTCACAACTATTCTTCTTTGGGTTTCGTTTGTTTTTAAGATAATTAGGCTACCCTTCCCTCTAGGTTTTTACACGAATTCTTTTCACCTCAGAAATTCTAGACAAGAGACTTTTTATCACAGTTGCGAAAGGCAAGGATACATCTGTCCAGGACAAAATAAACAACAAAGCTTTTCCCTATCTGGGCAGACCTCCAAACTGCTATTAATGATATTTCCAGTTGTATTGGGTTTTTTGTTTGTTTGTTTGTTTTTAAATTGTGGCTTGTATATGAATTTTTGAATTATTGTGTAACATGTATCCATAAGTAACATTATAAACTGCTAGCCAAATCACTTTCTAAAGAAGAGTAATAGATAAAGGACATAAGAAATACAAGAAAAAGAAGATAAGGAAACAATGAAAAGGAAACAGATGCTTAAGGGGAAATTAGGAAAAGCACACTCTGTAGATTGAATAGAAAAGTTTAACTGTAGTCCTGATAATAAGTAAAACAGAGTTATGTCAAGAATATAGACATAAATTAGTGGCAGAGAATACTGCTAAAGCTAAGACAGAAAAACTGACAGGTCTTCCATAAAACTCACAGCAAGAGCTCACTCTATAGCATAAATAATTATTTTGGTGATTGTTGTGATTTACATAACACTTTGGTTGACAGGATTCTTATTTGAACAAATTACTTTTGCTGGCATCCAGACAACTATAATATATGATCTTTTCATTCCCACGGTGAATGTTTGCATTTCTGTTAATACAGAGGAAGAGAATGAGTGCAGTAGCAAAGTCTGAAAAGAAAGTACAAGCATGAAAAGAGATTTAAACACTCTCTAAGAGACCCTAATTGAATTTCAGACCTTGCTGGTAAGAAGATACATACTGGATTTTTCTTCTTTTTGTCTTTATCCTTGCTTGGCTTTCTGTTGCTGACAAAGTAGTGCAAAGTTCCATATTCCACCAGTGCAGAGAAAACAAAAATAAAGCAGACTGACACAAAAAGATCCATTGCTGTCACGTAGGAGACTTTGGGAAGAGATTTACGAGCAATTGTACTTAGTGTGGTCATTGTCAGGACAGTTGTAATACCTGGTAGACAGAGAGAAAAGAACAGAAATACTAATTCAAATAACAAACTGATTTTGCCAGCTATCTCTCTCTCTGACCGGTTCTGAAATACACCTGGATTTCAAACATACAGCAAAGATAATAAACAGCACATCCCAGCAGTGAAATATGGATTCAATAAGAGCTTTAGGGATTAACACAGAGTATGAATTGTTTTCCCCATGGTCATTGCACATGCTGCTCTGCAGAATACTTTAATTAGATGAATTCTGATTCTACAAAGTTTAATTTAGTTTTGTAGTTTATTTATGGGGGCCTTTATTTTTATTTGTGAGTTCAAACCTTTAAACAGAGCAAGAGAGAAGAGAACTTGTGTCAGAGTAAGAAAATCATGGTGAAGAATAAAAATCACTTTACTCCATTCTTCAGAGTAACCTCATGACCAATCTCCTACTTCTTCTGTTGATAAGTTTTGCTTTATTTTCAGTTACAGGGTAATGATATTGTTTAAGAGACACAATTAAATGGCAGACATTCCATGAGGTAGAAATTAATGAAAATTCTTAAGAAAGCATATAGTCCAACAGGACAAAACATATGGAGATTTCTATGTATGCTACATAAAGAAAACTGTTTCTTTGCTTAAATGCATTTTAGTTGTATGTAAAAGCTGCGAGGCCAAACCAAATTATTGACTGTTCAGTATTTAAGTGATTTCTTACACACAAAGATGTAAGGGAAGGTCTCTCAGGGCTCCTTACAATTGAGCTCCAATTTCTCTCTGTGCCAGCTTTCTCTCTTCTGGCCTTCATAAATGACCATAGTACATAACTAAGAAGTACTGTGACATACCTCACCATCTCCTCTCCTTTCCAGAACTGAAGAATGCAACAGAGCAGTTAAAATCCATCACACTTTATAGGACAAATTTCATGCCACTGATTTTACCTGCTCAGTTCTACAAATAGACTAATTCTCAGTAGAGGTACTGGTCCTTTTTGTATATCTAGTAAAATATAAAATAACAGCTGAATGCCTTTATTAATTTTGTACTTCTTTAAAACAGATTTTGTAACTTTTTTTTCAGATAGGATTTGAAAAAGGCCATAAAGTGCTTAAAAGTTTCTGCCATGGGAGCCACTGGTCTTCTATTTCTGTGGATTTTTTTTTCATGGGAGATCTAGAATAAAAATGCCATCTCTCATTCTCCACTCCAGTGTTCTGTGAGGAACTTAAAATGCAGAAGGAAAAACTAAAATGATTCTCGCTTGCATGGATTTAATGCAGAAGTAGAATATGTGTAGTTTAATGTTTCTCCTTAGCTAATTCTTGCAGCTACAGCTGCTTTGCACAAGAAGGTTAAGTCGGTCTCCCTTTTAGTTTGAGGAACATTTGATAAATGCATGGAAATTCCTAATTCTGATTAATTTGCATGTGACGTTTTCATGTATAAGATTTTAGATACTACCACCACACCCTAGCTGGGCAGGGAGGCGGGAGTGGAACAGACTCAGTTTCCCAGGGGGAAAACGCCCTGCAGGGAGGGCTAAGCACTCGCAAGCCCTCCACCCTGTTTTCCAGAATAGGCGTTAACCCACCACAGGCCTGAAGGCAACATTTGATTGCTGGCCCCTAAAATAGAAGTCAGGGTACTCTGGCACATGGATAGATAGAATGATTGATTCCTTTTTGGTATTTATTTAATTTGTATTGCTAGTCATTGTGATATGGAAGTACATTAAATAAAACTGATGTATCCCTGCCTCTAATCCAGCAATATTCCCCAGCTCCTTTCTCTTTATAAAAAATACTCCTGTCATCAGAAAAGATGCAAAAGTCTTTATTGTAGACAGCCTGCAATACTTTGAGTTAGGATCTGACATAGTAGAAAAGAAAAGACACAAATATAGTCTAAGCTGTGTTATTCCTTGGAAAAGACAACATACCTCTAAATGAGGGGAACAACTGTGAAATTGTCTCTCCTCTTATATTTACAATCTGGTGATATGCAGAGGTGTCAATTAAACATCTTAACAGTTGGAAAAAAACAGGAGAAAACCCAACTCACCCAATGATGTTCTGGCTGGAACTGCATCCTTGTTAATCCAGAAAGAGACCCAGGACAACACAACAATAAGTGTGCAGGGAATGTAGGTCTGAATTGTGAAATAACCCATTCTCCTGCTCAGGTTAAAGTAAACAGACATGACTACATAGTCTCCTGTAAAATAAAAGCATATAAAGGTGGAATAATATGTTAAAAGCCCAACACAGAATTTCTATATAATATCTAGAGATCGTCTATTCTGTGTCTGGAACATAAATGTTAAATTGACCCACCAGTTGTACTGTAGACAAACACATTCATTCCTCTTCTTTATCACTGGTATAGCCCAAAAACTGGTGGTTTTTCCACACTATGAAAGTAAAGAGTCTTGCAGGTTCACTTTAAGTTGTGCTTTCAGATTTCAAGGGTAACCTCCATCACATTACACAGTATGTTTTCTTCTACCTGAGTCACTCATGACTTGCACATGCCTGGTATAGACCTCTTAGAGCAACTGAGTGAGTGGTTGTGGGCCAGCACACCTCTAGTCACCATACTATTGCTGTTAGCATGCTTTCAGCTCTGCTCTCAAACAATGCATGCTTTCAGATGTGCTTTCTAAATTATTCATGTTCTCAACTATTCTTCAGGGCTAGGCTATGTCAATAATTAATTTTTTTTTTATTTGGCTGTAAATTTTCTGTTGTATTGTCTCCTCTAAAAGGATTTGAACCTGCATCTCTTAAGTGCCCCAAAAAGCCAGGCTATATGTTTCTCTGATGTGCATAACATATTCTCGTTCAATGGTTTTGTGATTCTTGTTCCAGGGCTTTTACTCTCTCAGACTATTAAGTAAACTCCATCTGGATTCAGGAATACAGCAAAGTTTCAGTTCTTGCTGTTGTTTTGATTTTGGTTTCTAAAATAAAAGGCTAGTTCTCATCTTTAGTTTGGATTACAGCACTCCTGGGAAATCTTGATTGCAGAAGAACTGTAGAACCCAAGGGTACAAAAGACTTCAGTGTAATTCAATGAAATGAAGCCCAGAGAAGTCTCAGGCAGAATAGGATTTGCAAGTTCAGAGTCAGATAGTTTTCAAATGTCATCAAACAGTCTCTGTGGCTAATATGCATTCTGCTTAGATCAGTACCTTTAGTTAACATTGAGTTCTCTGTTTTCAGGCATAATTAAAATTTTAATTTCCCCCAAATAATTCTTTTGAACCTGGTCACAGAAGAAACTTCAGTGTTCATCTTTCAGCTGGTGCTGGATTTGTTTTTTTTGTCCTAGGGATTAACTGATTTTAGTTTGATTCAAATCATGTAGGTGTAGTTTACAAGGGGATATGGCTGAATATGAACAATTAATTTTAATAACTGCAGCCTGATTGTCCCCTTAATTCACAGGTAAGTTTGCATTACCAAATAAAGCCCCAAACAAAACCCTGCAGCTTATCAAAAGCCTGGTAAAACTGAAGTCATAAAATTACAGTATGCTGAATTCTCCATCAATGTAGATCACGTTTTAACTTCTCAGGAAGTTTCTTTTTAATACTGGACTTCCTCACTAATTCTGTTTATAAATAACAGGTGTCTGCTAACAGGTTACCAATACACAAATAAATAAATATTGTTCTAGATTTTGTCCAGCCTTCAAGAATGTTATGGCACCTTTCTTCATTCAAAGATTTCCTGATGGGTATATGTGTAAAATCCAAAATACTCCAGAAAGCTATCTGTAGGGAACACAGTATCAGGTCCTGATATTTATAGACAAAATTCATAGAACTATTCTGTCAGGCCTTAGTTTTTATGTCTTGTAGAACTGGAAACATTTTACTGAAAGATCAAGGACACAATACACCATATACAGTTTACGTGGGCATTAAGGTTTCTACTACTGGAGAAGTGAAATCAGGGGAAGTAAAAACTTCTGTGTGAACTGTAGCTGGACACGCAGTGTGGAGTCGACCAGTCTGAAGAATCATTCAAGGATACATAAATTCCTTTAAATTACATGTTTCTTTCTAATCTGGAAACCTGCTGGTGCTGCAGACATTGTTGCATTGTGGAGTGAATTTCACTATTTCAGACAGTCTTAACAAAGAAGAAAACAATGTTAATACTATCAGAGAGATGTTTTGTTTGTTTCTTACCTCACTTGGCTGGGATTTTGGGCAGTGGGATGTACTGATGATTTGTTTCAAGGTAAGAGGTAACAAATATGTATACAAATATAACAAATCTGAATTAGGAAATGCCAAAATGAGGCAAGCCAATAATTCTGTAAAGTATTGGATATCTCTTCTGGTCTTGAAGTAACATGAACAGTTGTAAATAAGTAAAGGAGAATAGGTGCAAGCTGGAACATTGGGGTTTCCACATAAACATAAGGAAAAACTTTTTCATTGTGAGGGTGATGGAGCAGCAGAACAGGCTGCCCTGTTGTGTAGTCTCCTTCACTGGAAACTTTCAAAACCCACCTGGATGCATTCCTGTGTTACCTGCTCTAGGTGATCCTGCTCTATCAGAGGGGTTGGACTGGATGATTTTTAAAGGTCCCTTCCAACTCCTAACTGTGATTCTGTGAAACCATTAAGTAAAAAGTGGTAGGATGCTCCAGAGAGGCATCTTACTGGTATTGCCTGGTTTATGTAAGTGATATTGGAATGACATAAGAGCAAGCCTTCTGAGATTGTTAATAAGAAAAGTACTCTGAGCATACAAATTAATGCAAGATCAAAGATACCCACTTTAGGACCTCCTATCAGTTGTCATAATGCATACACCCAAAATGTAAAATGCTTTAAGTGCTTTGTGGAATGTGGACTTGACAGTACTTTGCTTTAAACACACTTTTCATGATGGACTCTTGCCCTAGCTGTGGTTTTATCCACATTTTTCTGATTCTATTAATGGACTTCCCTGCATTTCATCTGAGACCATCTTAAACATTCTCTATAGTTTTTCAGATTATCTCTCTGCCAGAGGTGATGTTTCACTGCTGGTATGATGTCTGCACAAAGCTGTCAAACTAAGACATTCTTTTAGAAAAAAATGGGCAGACTTGATCCTTAGCACAGTGTCATTCATTAGCCCTCACCTAGCAAATTGATGGTCTTTTCAGTTTTACTTCCTCCTCTTTCCTGGAGCTCTGGCTTATGTTTATCCAATATTGTCTACTGTAGCAAGAAAGCTTCTCAGACTGCCAGAGTTCTGTTTGCAACCCCAATATGCTTTTGGATTTTTCTAGAAATTAATGATAATGCAACCTGGCAGTATCTTTGTAAGACAACATACTTAAGTACTTAACATTTGGCACCTAATTAGAAGATTTTGGATTACTTAGCCTTTCATCATAGACTTTACAGTCCTGACACCATTCTAAGGTATATATAACTATTACATGTGTCTAGAAAATAGGGTTGTTTGGTTTTTTTTTTTATTTTTAAAAGAAATACAAAATTTCCCTGGCAAAAATAATCTTATTACATTAAAGAACATAATTTGTCATCCTTAATATATTTAGACCTCACCTGTCTCTCTGATTATATGTATTTCTGCTATTCTTCTTTATTCATCTGTATTCGAATGCCTAGATAGATAGACATAGCCTTCTTTGTCTGAAAATACAATAACCTGTTAATCAGTTTCTTCAGTGACATATCTTTAAACCAGAATGCTGTCCCTTGAGAAAATGTTATTTAGATCATGTTTGTCTCTATGTATAAATGCTTTCTACTAAATGCATATTCCTGCCAATTACATTTGGAAGATCATGAATTGCATGGCAGGGTTCTGACTTGAGCCAAAACATCTTCATGCTGCTACTCTGAATGGGAAGGTAATAATACCTGCTGCATGGGTCTTAAGTCAGTTGTAGAGTAGGAGATATTTTGAAAAGGAGATGTATACCATCAGTGTCTAGTGGTCATGACTGTAACAAGCCCTTGCAAAAGGTTTTCTTTCTAACAGTTCTGTGCCATCCTAATTTACACAGACTCAAAGCAGTCTATGTGTACTTTTGAAATCAGGAAGCTCCTCCTATGATACACTTGTCTCATATAATCACTTGAATACAAGAATTCAGGCTCTGTTAGACAGAAGAGGAAGTGAATTCCTGGTTTGAGGAACCATCTGTGCATATGTCCTGGCCTAAGTCCCAAAGGTTCAATAGAAGGAATTAGTTGTGCCAGGAAGCATAGCCAGGGGGAACGTATGCTGCACTTAACTGATTTAATCAGCACAGTGGATGTGATCCTTCATTGCTTCCTGGTTGTGGAATCATTTATACCTGTGCAAAGTGAATGGGAAATTATACCCATTAGTACTCTCTTTATGCATGTTTAAGTGACTGTGCAAAGTGTAAGATACTGTGGAAACAAGCATCTAATTTGTACTTGGAAGTGATTTGGAAACTAGTACGAATGGTAGAGAAGAGAAGAGAACAGCTTTATAGTATCACAGGAAACTGGTGTCTTAATTATAGTTCAGGTAGCAACACATGGTAGAGATTGTCTCACACTATTATAAGATTCTGTTTTCTGTTGTTTAAAACACTGCTGGATTTAAATTATTTAAAAAACTGCAGCAAAGCTTAAAAAATGTATGTGCTGGGCAGCTGGTCAAGCCATTTATACATGTCATTTCTGTTCATTCTCCCAGTTTTGGAGAGGAGAAAATTCAGAGTTTCAGTGGAGTTTTGAACAGGGAAATTGAACAGGTGAAATGCTGGCCTTTTTACATGTTGCCATTTCTGTGAAAATCATTCATGGCTAAGTTCAATGTTTTGGAAAACAATGTGTGCATAGACACATTATAAGTAGAATTTATTCTTACTAGCTCTGTGCTAGTTCTGTTTCTTACAAAGCTATGCATCGCGCTGAAGGGACCATCAAAAACAGGTAGATGCTAGATGCACTCAAACAGTACTTTTTCCATTATACAGTCCACTATCTATGCCCAGAATTTCTCTGTGCTGAAAGTATACATCCCATGAGTACCTCATCCAGTGCTGGCTCCACAATGCCAGGGATTTTCATTGTGGAACTCTTCTGCCCCAGAAGGTGGTTGTGCATGATCCCAGGGTCTGAACAGCATTTTGCTTGAATATTTGATGACTTTATTACTTTGGCTGGAGGGCCGAGCCCAGAGAGTGGTGGTGAATGGTGCCACATCCAGTTGGCAACCAGTCATTAGTGGTGTCCCCCAGGGATCAATGCTGGGCCCCATCCTGTTCAATATCTTTACTGATGACCTGGATGAAGGGATTGAGTCCATCATCAGTAAGCTTGCAGATCTGTTGGAGGGTAGGAGGGCCCTGGAGAGCAACCTTAACAGGCTGGATGGGAGGGCAGAGGCCAGTGGGATGGGAATTAATAAGGCTAAGTTCTACACCTTGGCCACAACAACCCCAAACAGCACTACAAGCTGGGGACAGAGTGACTGGAGAGCAGCCAGGCAGAAAGAAACCTGGGGGTGCTGGTAGATGGTAGGCTGAACATGAGCCAGCAGTGTGCCCAGGTGGCCAAGAAGGCCAATGGCATCCTGGCCTGCATCAGGAATAGTGTGGCCAGCAGGAGCAGGGAAGTCATCCTGCCGCTGTACTCAGCACTGGTCAGGCCACACCTTGAGTACTGTGTCCAGTTCTGGGCTCCTCAATTCAAGAGAGATGTTGAGGTACTAGAACATGTCCAGAGAAGGGTGACAAAACTGGTGAGGGGCCTGGAACACAAGCTCTATGAGGAGAGGCTGAGGGAGCTGGGGTTGCTTAGCCTGGAGAAGAGGAGGCTCAGGGGAGACCTGTCTACAACTACCTGAAGGGAGGTTGTAGCCAGGTGGAGGTCAGTCTGTTCTCCCAGGCAACCAGCACCAGAACAAGAAGACACAGTCCCAAGTTGTGCCAGGGAAGGTTCAGGCTGGATATTAGGAAGAAGTTCTTCACAGAGAGTGATTTGCCATTGGAATGGGCTGCCCAGGGAGGTGGTGGAGTCGCCATCCCTAGAGATCCTCAAGAAAAGCCTGGATGAGGCACTTAGTGCCATGGTCTAGTTGATTGGATAGGGCTGGGTGATCTTGGAAGGCTCTTTCAACCTGGTTGATTCTGTGATTCTGTGATTTTTATGTGTTTAGCCACCTTTTTTAGTAGTATGAAAACCAATGTATGTTTTAGTTATTCTAAGATACTGGTTATAATTTAGCACTTTCTACATCTAAACTGTAACAAATTATTAAGGAGACTATTGATGATGAATCAATAACTGGCTTTCAAGTATTTATATTATATCTTTTAAAACTTGAATTTTTTTCTCTAGTAGATGGATTTGTGAAACTGCTGGGATGAAAAGAAAGACAGGAAAAGAGTAATGCATGAACCAAACTCTCCCAAAATTTGAGGCTACCATTTGCTCTTTAAGGACTGATCAAATAACTAGCAGTGAGGCTTGACGTAGGTCACAGTTTATATAACTAACAGGCACAGGTTTTGCTAGCATGGCCAGTAGCAGCCACATGGTTCATACAGTCCCAGACACACACCAGCTGACCAGATTTTCCATGGGTTTTTATCTTCTAATTTCATATAGAAACCATACAGAAAAGAGCAAGAAATTTTAATAGATTTGTTAAGAGAACCATATGAAAATATAAATAGAAATGGAGCCTCTTCTCAAAATTCACTTGTGTAAACAAGTGCATAAATAAATTACTTGTTTATATATGGGAAGCCTTATCCAGTTTATCTTTCTGGATGGAGTATGTACAGGAAAAAAAACAACAACATATTAAAAAAATAGTGCCACAGGAGGGCACTGTCAGCTCAGAATAGAAATTAAAAACTCTTGCAAGTCTGCCAGTGGAAAACTGAATCTTAAACATTTCTAATTATTCTCCCCATTGAGTGTTTATATCAACACTGAAATGGCATAACTGACTTCAATGGCTCTCTTAATAGAGGAGCACTTGTAAGAATGAAACCAGCTCTTGTACGATAGAAATATTACCAAAGTAACGTCACCTTTGTGATACAAGTAATGAATGTAAACTGCATACATTTTTAATAAAGAACAACTGTGGCAGCAGAATTTATCTTCATTTCCTCATAAATAACTAATAGATACATCCTTGTTCTCTTTCTCTTTTACTGTTAACACGGCCAGCAGTCTCATTTGCTGTTAGGCTGGAGATGAAAGCTAACACTGTTTGGGTTTTTTAAGAGAATGAACAGGTAAATAGTAGTTTAATGGAAATTACATGTCGACTTGGTTTTAGTCATGGTACATGGAAAGACCATTAAAAGAGTAACATATGACTTCTATAAAAACCTCCTTTAAGGCAGGAGCTTTGTTGTAAGTTCATAGTTGTCTACTCTAAGTAAACTTTTCCTTTGAATTAATCATATTAAAAAAAAAAAAAAGAAAGAAAGAAAGGGAAAAAAAGACACTTATTATAAATAAAAAATAAATTAAATGTCTAAAATATTTCACCAGAACTGAAAGGCTTTAATCACTGGCCAATTTGTTTCATGATGTACTTACACAGAAACCAAGAGGATCCCAGACCTAAAGGGCTTATTGTCTAAATCTGCAATACCCACATCTCTAGAACAAGTGGGAAACATTTTCTAGAGCCACCATTATTGTGTCTAAGTTTAGTGCTTGCATTGCTGTGCTGAAGCTATGTATCCAAATCCTACCAAGTGCAGACAAACTTCTAATTCTTTCTAGCTCTTAACTAGAACTCCAAACTGTTGGACCAGTACTTGCCATAAAAATAATAGTAAACAGGGCCAAAAGGATCCTACATGCATCTTTCTTCTTTATAAAAGGATTAGGCTTGGTGCTATTTTTATACAGCCATTCCATTATAATAAATAACAGTCAGCTGGTAATCTCTTAGGGTGTTGCCTGTAACAACCTAATTTCCTTACCATTGTGTACCCTTCTTCCACTCCTGGCAGAGTTATCCAAAACCTGCTAGAAGTGCTTTTTTTTGTTAAGAATGGTAAAATATGGACAAAGGCTCTTCTCTTTTGTGTCAAAACAGGTGATGGTACTAGAGGTCTGATGTATGCTCTGCTCAACACCAGCTGGATGCAGATTACTGTCCCCAGAAAAAGAGAATGGGAGACTGCAGTCAGACTTCTCTCTCCCATCTCAAGTCAGTGTCAGACTGTGGGCTACATTGTACAGTACAGCTATAATCTAGGATGAAAAAACATGTAAATAGTTGAAGATTGGTATATTTGTCCCGATGCATCATCGTTTGGCTCTTGTTGCCATCTCTTTTCTTGCCTTGACAGGGTCTATATTTGGAATTCTGCTGGCATTTGCTATCTTGGTGAGGGTATTGTGTCAGCCTGAAAATGCAGTTCAGTGAGAGGCCTTGCAATGTTATGGTGGTACGAGGAAAACATATTTTTTCTAAAAGCATAGTTTTCTATGAGAATTCAGATTTAACCTGTTCAAATGATTCTCTTGTATAAAACCTGAAATGACCTAATTTTGACGTATTTTTCTCCTCCTTCAAACAGATCAGAAAGTTCTTAATTATTAGTTTAGTACTAATGAAACAGAAGTTCTAAAATGGGTTATTTATCCCATGGAAAAAAAAGGATATTAGCTTTTCCAGTGCAATATTATTTTACATATATCAGAGGAAAATAATTTCAGCTGAAGTATTTGATCACTGGGTGCATGAGTGAATTTTCATAAAAAGAAGACAGACATTTGATCACAATGCTGATCATACTCTGATATTTATGACACTCATTTGTGTCCACAGCCAGAAAAGAAGTGTCTCTGGAAAAGGCAAAATCAGAAAAAAAACCACTGTCCACTGTATATCTCTGACCAGCAACCCTTCTCAATATGCCATCCTTTGCCAAATGTCCTTTTCATTATTTCTGTCCTTCACAGTTTTTTCTTCATTGACTCATTTTCAGACTGCATAGGAACCAAACAGTTCCAAAAGATAAGTAAGTCTCCTCCTTTTAAAAAATGCTTGACAATGTCTTTTCGTCTGAGGTTTAGCAGCAAAACAACACTGTTGTGTCATAAGGAAGTCATGATGTGAAATAAAATACAGTGAGTGTTTAGCCTTTAGGGCAAAGAAAGAAAATCTGCCATGGCATAGTAGATGTTTGCTTGAAACAGACTTGAAGCACTTGGAATAGTGCTGTTCTCTACCTGACTGCTGAAACCTGCTCTGTCTGGGCAGTACATAAAGAATGGAGAGATTCATGGTCATTGACAGAGCACAGCAACACTACTAAGTCCTTTCACCCCAATTCTAAATATCCATTTCTAAGCCATGATTACAGTTTGATTATGTAATGAAGGAAAATAATATTAACACTTTGACAGAGCTTGCACTATAGTCCATTTATATAAGATTATCTCTGGGATTCAGATAGTGAAAGCCTGGTTTTCAATTTACATTCCAAAGGATGAATCCTAACTACATTGCACAGCAGGGCGAGAGGGTGCAAGAGATGGGAGGAAAGTTTGCCTTTTGGAAATCTTTTTAAAGAGTAGTGTGTATGCCGGTACGTGAATGTGCCTGACATCAAACACCTTGATTTCCTGCGGGAGCCTGGAGATGGGAACTGGAATTAGTTTATGTTTGTGGGAAATGACAACCCCAGCTGATGAAACTCCTGCAGAAGATGAATCATTACAGCCATCCAAGCAAATGAAATTTCTTTATGTATGACTTCACTTTCTGCCCTACAGTTCTGGATTTTGTTTGGTCCTTGGCCACTCATTCCACTTGAAGTGCTATTTTCTTACTTCATTTGACGGAATGTGTTCCACTTCTCATTAGTTTCTAATTATAGGAGGAAAGAATGTAATGACATGAGACAGTAATTAAAATCTGTTACTGTTGTTCCCACCTTCCCTTTGAATTCGCAGAGACGAGATTTACCCTAAGAATGTTTTGTTGCTGAAAAATGGCAGTGTGTGGAAATGAGGAATTGAAGGCAAGCTTCAGAGGTCTTTTTCATAAGGTTCCATCTGCAAATACTAGAAGTTCAAAGGGAAGATGAATGTTACTGACCCTATATATTTACATATGATTTTTTTTTCCCTAGTTTGGGACATCATTGTAAACAACTGATTTTTTTTGTTTGTTTGTTTTTGAAGGCAGTTAATCTATTGCAATGGCATTAGCAAACAGGAGGATTTTTTTAGTGTGCAGGGTAAGTGTTCAGATGTGGCAGCAGGATGTAATAGGTTGCAACTGCTGTGAGTGAACCATTATGCTCCATCATGTAAATAATCTACAAATTATAGAACCTTCTGCTCCCTCTCCCACTCTCCTCCCACCTAGGAAACATCAACTGAGGATAAAAGCTTAGCCTCTCATCTCTGAATGCTTAGGAGTGGTTAGGTTTCTAAAGAACCTATTTGACATACTGTGATGGGAATTTGGAACAAAGAGTTGAGAGAATGTTAGGATGACAGAAATCTCAGGTAATGTGAGAAAGTAGAAAGCTACAATTTCCAGGCCACACAACCAGTTGGGTTGCTGTTCTGTTAGAAATCTTGCTGTGCCTGACACAGTCAGGCATCCTGTGTCCTTGGCTCTTTTAGATGTCTGGTTTTTATCTGAATTCTTAAGGAAAAGCTTTCTGCTTAAAAAAAAAAAAAAAAGAAAAAGAATTATGCACCTATAGCTAAGGTCTCCATGCTTGTTTAAAGCAATGACCTATTATTATAATAATAAAGGTCTTGATATACAGTGAAATCCCCAATGTGAGCAAATAAGAAATATGTTTTATTATGTTTCATTCATTTTAAGGTATCCAGATGGTATACTCCCTTCCTGGCAACATCCAGCTCTGCCTGCTTTTACATACATACATAATTGGAAACAATTGGCTTGTTTCCATATTTTAAAGCATGAAATACATCACCTACCTGGTACTTTAGCTCAAACACACTATCAGGGTTATGAAATGGCATGAAATAACAATTGTCAAAGCTATGTAAATTTTATCATCTTGAAACTTCCCAGTTTGCATCAGCAAAATAAAACATAAAATAGTGGGGGGTTTGATTTGTTTTACATGGGTGGTAAAGCACAGTGCTTATCCTGTATCGTGGGCCCACATATTTGGACTTCCTAGACAACCATGCAAAGGATGCGTGTGAAAAGGGAGTGTGGGCAACTCTAATAGCATAAATTTAAGATGTAAAAATGGGCATGAAGTTGAAGGTGGCACTTTGAGGTCTAAGTTAAAATCTGCTAGCATTACATACCTGAAATAACAAAGTTAGAAGCAAATGGTCAAAGGGAACAGACAACTATGAAAGCATGACTGATTTTGGGTGGACCAATTCCCTTCATGGTATCACCTCAGCTAATCAGATATTAGACATCAAGACTCGTGGTTAGTGAGTGAATCTGTGGACAGAACGCCTCCTGTACTGGCTGAACAAGAGACCCACATGTTATCTATGTACTCTACTGTAGGCTTCCTAAAATTTCAGAAGTACTTGAAAATTAGAGGCCTGTTTGTTGAATGCCACAATGGAAGAAAAGAAAGCATTTAATATTTCTGATCTCTATGTCAACAGACTTATGGACATGTTAGAATACTCCCTGTTTAATGAGCTTTGTGCCTGTTGTGATTGCTGAAATGATTGCACAGGACTAATGCAGTTCATGCTAAGATTTGTTTGTACATCTTTATGAATTCTCTGGCATGTCAAAGGTCATTCTGGAATTCTTCTGAAAGCTTTTCATTCTGAGAGAAGAGGAATTTGAGGATACAGTACATTTAATCTTTGATTTGGATGTTTCCAGTTATTTTCAGAGCCAGGAGACACTATTACACAACCTGAGGCTGCAATAAAACTTGATGTTTTCTTCTGCTTCCTCTCCAGAGGAGAGAAGGCATGACTGCATGGAGGCGGTGTTCTGTAGGGGACCTACAGATTTCACAGAATCACTCTGTTTGTACTCCCCAGCAGAAGAAATTTTTTTTACAAGAATATCACTCAAACATCAGCATCTTGCTCCACTGAATGCACAGTGAGACTACTGGAAAGACAGTGCCACAAACAAAGAGCCTGAGGGATGCTGGAAGGAATACAGCATGCTTTATTGCTCAGCATCCAGCACTATCTAAATTATTTTAGGACATAGTTCCATTTATTTTTGGCTTCCTTTAAATATTTCAGATGATTTCATCAGTGAATATTTAGTTTTAAGCCCCCAGAAGCCAATCTAAGTAATCAAGAAAAGACTGAAAGTCACCAGGGTATGAGATTCTGGAGGGCAAAACATAAAGGAACAATAATAATGCAGAACAAATCCAGCTTTCTTCAAAGCTCAGTGTGATCAGCTACCAAATGCCATGGGCTTCAGAGAGCTAGGACAGCTCAGTAATGAAAGGTGATTTTGAGGGAAAGAGCACAGCAAAGATGCATAGTGAAAAGTAAACTGGTTTGCTGGAAAATAACGTAACCTAAAAATATCTCAAAGCAGCAGTGTTGATTATTGATTAGACACTGAAGCAGCAGGCAAGATATCACAGGTCTAGTCCCATCTCCCTCACTGAACAGCTGTGGAAGGGTAGGGCAGCTATTTCTCTTCCTCAACCCATCTTTCCTTCCTTGGAGGTGCTTTGGAACATATGTATGCTATATGATTCAAAGACATGTGGCAGATTCTGCTGTAAACATATGTAGAACTATTTAATGGGAGTGATTGAAAAATAAAAAGTAGTATTTTTGTAATGGCATAGTATTTATGATTTATGTTTATACTTACTACATATTTTCTATTGGGATCTCAAACAAAAGAAAAATAAAAAATATTTGATTATTCTTTTTCTGTTAATACTATAAAGTACCAATGTAGGCATCATCACTCAAAGAAGCAAAACAAAATATACTCACAATTAATCCTATTTAAAATCAGAGCCTATAATCAGTGCTGTAAGGATTGGTCTGAAACTTTCTGCATTTTACCAGATTTTTATTTTTTTTCTTAGAATACAATGGAAAAAGCCAAACTTCATTCAGTTTTGTCTTGTTCATGTCTTGTCATGTTTCTGGGTTGCCAGATGAAAGCAGGCTCTATGCTTTGAAGAAGTTTTTTTTATACAACATGGGAACAAGGTGACACCTAGAGACGATAACAAATTTCAGAAAACAGAATTTTGGAGAAGGATAAAAACCCTCATGCACTGAGGCTTCCAAGAAAATGAGAGTGTTAAAGGTGACACATGTATGAGAGTTAGATTATTTCACTGCTGTCTAGTACTGGAACCCTGCACCTTTCACTGAAAGATTTGTCCTTGTTGAGAATTTGCCTAACCACCAAATGATGAGGGTTCTTGAATGGTTATGGCAATTCTGAAGTTCTTAATACTCCTGATTCTTACATGGATACCCCTATGTTGATGAGGGGTAAGCAAATAATTCATTTAGAAGTTAAGTAAAATGCAAGTAAGCACATTAACCAGGTATCACAGTATCACTAAGGTTGGAAGAGACCTCAAAGATCATTGAGTCCAACCTGTCACCACAGACCTCATGACTAGACCATGGCACCAAGTGCCACATCCAATCCCCTCTTGAAAACCTCCAGGGATGGTGACTCCACCACCTCCCTGGGCAGCACATTCCAATGATGAATGACTTTCTCAGTGAAGAGCTTTCTCCTCCCCTCAAGCCTAAACTTCCCCTGGTGCAGCTTGAGACTGTGTCCCCTTGTTCTGGTGCTGGTTGCTGGAGAGAAGAGACCAACCCCTTCCTGGCTACAACCACCTTTCAGGTAGTTGTAGAGAGCAATGAGGTCACCCCTGAGCCTTCTCTCCAGGCTAAACAATCCCAGCTCCCTCAGCCTCTCTTCACAGGGCTGTGCTCAAGGCCTCTCCCCAGCCTTGTTGCCCTTCTCTGGACACTTTCAAGTGTCTCGATGTCCTTCCTAAACTGAGGGGCCCAGAACTGGACACAGTACTCAAGGTGTGGCCTAAGCAATGCAGAGTCCAGGGGCACAATGACTTCCCTGCTCCTGCTGGCCACACTATTCCTACTGCAGGCCAGGATGCCGTTGGCCTTCCTGACCACCTGGGCACACTGCTGGCTCATGTTTAGGCAGCTGTCAATCAGCACCCCCAGGTCCCTCTCTGTTTGGGAGCTCTTTTTGGGAGGTAGTGATTATGCCATAGAGAAAGAGAGGCCACAGTTTTCTGGGTTTGTTATCAATGACAGACACAGCTGGCAGCAATACCTAAATGTATTTTAAATGTCTGTTATTCGCCTCTGTTGAATAGTGGCTTAGAATTAAATTACTTGGCAAAAGATAATTCTGATGTTTAAAAATTCATGGGTTTATCATAAAGGCTTTCAGAGTTGAAAAGCTTGCAGAATTCTTCAGGGAATCCTTTCATTCAGCTTTCCACTTCTACTTGTGGCCATATTAAGTTCTTCAGAAACCTGTCTAAACCCAAATACATGGGTAGGAAGAGAGGGTACTCGCACACCTTGTTAAACTGAGTTCTAACACTAGCTTCCTGTTAAGATTGACTAGTACTGTGCAGGATTTTCAATGCATAGCCTAGCATTCATCTGTGTTAGCAGGTGGAGATGTTAATTGGTTATACCCAGATGAGTTGTTTGAATGAGCTTTGAACGTGTCTGAGTTTGTGTATTGTATGTAAGGTGAAAGAAAGAAGAAAAAGTTACTTTTTATAACTATTTGTGAAGTTTTAGCATTAATTGAATGTATGTTTTTATTTTAAATCATATTAGTGATCACAATGGCAATCCCACTATTTTATGTAGCAATGTGTACATTTGTATGTGAGGAGTGTGAGCCCTGTGTTCCTTCCGCTGGTGTTGTATGGCACCGTTCTGAACCCACAGCCAAATGTAGCTGCTGTCAGGGTTCACAGCATCAGTACTATTTATTTATGGGCTAATGCCATGTCGCTGTTTCCAAATAGAATGATTAATCTTTTTGAGACATGGACACTGGTAGAATGACCCTTGGAAACAGTTACCTGACAGAAGTACTGGTCTCTTTGACTTTCAACTGCAAAGGAACTTCTTACCTATGCCTGTAACCTATACATCTACTTCAGTTTTGAATCCTCTCTCCAGATATTTTACAGTAATAGATCTATGAAGAGTGAGTTAGAGCCTTTTTTAAAGTGCACTGAAGTGTACTTGCTGGTTTCCTCTGTTTGTTAGTATGTGGCTGCCTAGAACTGAAGGTGAGGGTTGTAGTTAACTTCTTCACATAGGTTGAGTCCAGTTGCATTTAACTCTCAGAAATAAAACAGGGAACTAAAATGGCTAGTCCCTGCTCAGAATTTAGTCATTCTGGAGAATGTGTATTCTGTTTTGCCAGAATGTATTTAAACTTGTTTCGTAGTTTCTAGCCAGAACTTCAGCTTGTCAAATTCCTCAATACTAGAGTAAACCCAGTCTAGATTGGTTCAAAGTGCACCTTTTGACCCAAGAGAATGAGTGTGGCTCAAGAGAAATAATTTTTCTAATCTGAAATACAGGTATCCCAAAAAATGTGGTGTGATTGGATAGTGCAGAGGTCTACATTGCTTAAAAGAATGAAACTTTTTTCCTTATCTTGCCTGGTCTGTTCAAAGCATGGCAAGAACAGCCTTCTGTGTCAACACTGAATATGTATCTATTGCCTACCTACTTTCTGAGCAGTACGAGCTGTCTCACACAAGTACGCTCTCTCCCACACAAGCTGTACTTTTCTCCTGCTGTACATGCAAATGGCTATGTTGGAGGAGGTGACTCCTGTTAATGTACATGTTTCAGGAAGGTGTGTACCTGCCTCAGCAACTACTAGGATTTAGAGCTCCAGAGTAACAGTTTGCCATGAACTGAGCTTAAAAAGAATTAAATTATTTATATAACATCCATGATGTGACGTCTTGTGTATTACATAAGTAATATATTAAATGCATGGCTCTACTACATATGTTCATATGTATATAACATTTCAAGACAGCTTTTAAAATATCATAAATTACACACACAAGCTTAGCATGTTTTTAATGAGAAGAATATGGATCTGTATTTAGGTTCACTAGTTGGAGAGTAACTTTTTTATGGTCAATATTTTTTACACATCTAAAATTTACTAGAACCATAACCTAAAACTACAACAATGAGAAATGTGGAAGAATTTCAAAGACCTTTGGTTCCATATTCTTAAGTGGATGAACTATTATATTATTGTAGGAGATTGCCCAGTTACCTAGAACAGAGTGCCTCCAGAGTTCACATCTATGACTTTTAAGAATAAAATATTCTGTGGGGTTCTATAAACACTTGGAACAATTTTAAATAAAAATATCAAAAATGTATTTATTTCCAACTTGAGCCGCTAGAAAAGGCTACTTTGGAGTAATATTTGAGATGTAAAGAGTAACCTTATCCTCCTGCTATTGGTTTGCCTGAGGACAGTGCCAGCTCTCTGCAGATTCCAAATCGTTTTCGGTTTCTTAAGCGTTTTGTCTTGCAGAAACTAGGTGCAAACCTTTAGCAATGTGCAAATTAATCTTGTTCACAATCACAGCTAACATGTAACAGCAGAAACATCCGCTGGCAGAAGTAGGTGTTGCAAAAAACTACCTCTAATAGAACAGCTATTTACATGCTAGGAAAGGAGATGGCAAATGTGTTTGGGTGTATTTCTAACCTCTTGAGCTTTCTTGGAGAATATTACTGATATCAGGCAGAAAGGAAAATTGTTGGAGGAAAGCAGAAGCTATAAGAAAGCTTCTGGTGGAAAATAATTTTTAAATCAGAGAAAAAGTAGAAATAAAGGCACTGAAGCCGAAGGAAATGGGTTATGGTTAAAATAGTGAATAAATGTAGAGTTAAAAAAGTAGAAGGTGTTGGAGATAGTGGTAGAGAAAAATAAGGAGAAATTATGAAAAATGGCAAGATGCAAGAAGGTATTTTCAAATTATACCAATACCAAGAGCAAGACATACCACAGACTTGCATGCAACAGGCCTGAAGGGAAGAATAAAGATGAAGAGGATGCTTAGTTTGAGGATCATGTCTCAGAAGAGACAGCTACTAGTCATGAATAATTTATGACCAGTATTGCCATTTGAAGTCAAACAGATCAAGCTTAGGATGTAAAAAAAAAATTATTTAAAGACTACAGATACCATCTTGAATTTTCAGTTACCAACTTCACAGGAATAAAGGTAGAACTTCTAGATATATGTAATCACCCTAGTCCAAATTCTATAAGGCATTTAAATGGCTTGCCCTTTCAAGAGGAGACCTTTGAAGAACCATTTATTTCTCAAACAGACATATCAGGATAATGTTCACAGCTAGTAAAAAACAAGTTCCCCTGTCCCCATTCCATGTCATAGTGTGAATACCATCACATTGTATGTTTTCAGGCCTCTTAATCTTTTCTTAAAAGTGAGGTTATAACACTGTGAATCCCCATGGGTTATGTCTTTTTGAGACTTTCCTTTTCAAACATTTGAAAATGTTATGTCCTGGAAAGCTTTTAAAAATGAACTGGCAACTCTAGGTGTAAAACACTGTGTGGCATACACAGAAGGATGCATTTGGAGTCCCACAGGACTGTTGTGAGGGAACTGTGTGTTAAGCTTTAGCATGTAGGCTGGAGTGTGCCCCACACACCAGTGATTCAATATAAAGTCACTGGACACTAGATCTCTGTAAAGTCTCTTACATTATTTTTTGAGAGGTTCAGCTGCTGTGTTTGTAATTCCACAGAGAGATAAAGCTGCAGCTGGTGCTAAGCATGACAAAAGGTTAATATGCTCGAAAGAGGCATTCAATGTTTTTTGCATTTATATTTCTGTGGAAATTGCTATCATAAAAGACTTGTGGATTGATATGTTAGGCTGGATGCAGAAATAATGAAGTGAACATTCATATCCTGCATGTGTAGCTTGTTCTAGAAATTCTCTATGAGACAAAGTCAGTCATCTGTTGGAAAGAAGGATGCTCAAAACCCAAGAGGCAAAGCAATAAAATTGCATGCAATAACTTCTTACACAAAACAAAACAATATTTGCTTTGAAGGTGCTCATGAGTTTGCTGGAAATGATGTAGATGTGGAAATGGCATCCAGTTTCCTTCAGGAAACCATCATTCCCACTAGGCAAATGCAGCACTACTCCTCCACAGTGCTGTGCCCAGCAGCTGGCCTTCCTCCTGGTTCAGCTCTGCTGGCCCCATTTCCTAGCAAGCACTTTGTCATTCATATGCACATACGGCAGGTGGGAGAGAGAGTAGCCAGAGCCAGGAGAGCTTTGAAATACTTCAGCAGCGTGAAAAGAGAAGTTGGAGGTTTGTTTTTTGTCAAGAATTTCAGTTTTTATGTTGGAAATGACAGCAGTGTTCTCAAACTTCATCCCAACAGTTTCCAGCGTGATGAATTTTAAACATTTTATTCTTTCCAGAAGTAGAATAAGTTCAAAAGAAGATGACTGATGATAGTTTTGGGTAAAGACATGTTTTACTGGTGTAGTTCCCTCCCTCTTTCTTGATCCTAACAACACCATGTGAATATCTTTGAAAGCAAAGTGACTGTTTGAAAATAGGAACACTGGTGTAAATAAAGTTGTCCAAGCAGCATTCAACATGAAATTATTTGTTGTTTATTTGACCTACCATGAGCTGGAAACCCTGATTATAAAATTCCATTACCATCAAAATTACATCTAGACAACAACAACAAAAAAGAGTTTGTATCTCCAAAGCTGCATTCCTCAAGTAAGCTAGTTATAGAATTATAGTTTCACCATAGCAAAACTAATATTACTCATTGCTCTTTTCAGAAGGCTAAGTTTTTTATAATCCTGGAAATACTAACCAATTGTCACTATTAAGACAGAAGTTGTATGGTGTCAATAACACAGAGGAATCTGAAGGGCTGTCATATGCTACCCTGCTTCCACTCCATACACCTCCCAAGAAAGGTTTTGGCATGAATTTGGCTCTTGGTAGACTCCAGAGAAATGACTTAGACAACACCTGTGAGGAATGCTTCTGTTGCTGAGAAAGCTTAAACTGACATTTACATGTTCATTAGACAGTAGGGAATTCTGCCATGAGATGAAAATCTATAAAAAATCAGCCCTTCTGCTCACAGAACTATTCATTTTTTTCTTGCTTGATTCTCCCTAGAGAAAATCTCTTATCACACCTGGAAATAAAAATCTATTTTAAACTCTTAAGGATGTGGTACTAGGGATGAGATGGGCCAGAATGAGATACAAGTTAGAGACTCATTTTCCACCCAACTCATGTGCCTCATCAGCACAGCATTACATTTAGATATGATTAGTTGCAAAGCTAATTTAATGAAGTGGCCACAAAAGCTGGCAAATTCAGCAGGGGAATATTTGCTTGTAGTTGCTTTTATATTGACTTGTTTCAAGATGTTAACATGAGTTGTTGTAACTACTGAGAGTATAAAATGATTCATCCTCCTGCACAGGATAGTCAGTACTGCATCTAATGGCAAGCCATCTGGGTTATCCTAGGTCAGGGTGCTGGTAGGAAGTTCAACAGTCTTAGTCATTACAAAGCCCTGAAATAACGCTACCATGACCAACAACGGTAGCACAAGGTGCTAAATCCTCTGTGGGATGTGCTGTGGTGTCTTTCCTCTCTGGGGCACTGAGGGGTTTTGCTCTTGACACAAAACTGTAACCAGTTCCTGAGTTCAGAGAAATGTCATGTTTCCATGTTCCAGTATTCAGAGGGTTGATCTTTTCCTCTTTCACTTTTCTTCTCTGACTTATAGAGCCATAATGGTATTTTAATATTTGTACTATTCACCAGTAATAAAATCTCCCAGGGAAATTCTTTGCTTATCTTGCAGTGTGTCCCAGACCTGAAGAAAATTAGAGACTTCCTTTACTATACTTGAAAGTCTACTTCCTTTTTCCTTTTATTAAATCTAGTCATAGAGTTTGGACAATTTTAAAATAGAAAGAAAGAAAGAAAAAATTGTTTATATTATTGTTGTCATTGTTTGAAAATAATAACAGAAAACAGGAAAGTAATTTATTTTCTTTATAATAAGTAATAGTGTTGATTTTCCCATGATGACTAAGAATGGTGAGAGTTATTCAAGAATTCTTATTTCACAGCTCAGATCCTTAGCACTACAGCAAACATAGCTGGAGTGACAGCATGCTGTCACAAATTGCACTGGTTATTGCTGTTGCACTTGTACAGCCAAAGTCAAAATGTGCTGTTCCAAGACATTGCTGTTTCACTTTATGATTTTGCAGCTGGAGCAATCTAATAGCTCTGTTCCAGATCAGTAGTTTGCTACAGTGACATGAGAAAGGAAAATCTGGTAAACCATAAGGGTGATTGGAAATATTCAAAGTCATATTTTCAAGATAAAAAGATGAAAAATGGAGCTACAATCAATGAGAATGCATTATTTCTGATAGTCAAGCTTTTGCCAATTTTCTCAGTGCTATAACCACATACAGGAAAGAAAAATTATCAATTTACAGACAGGTTCATGATCATTTCCAGTCATTAGCATCAAGACACACAAAGGGTGTTGTGGTACTTTAAGCATTAAATCTTGAAAAATATTTTTAAATTCTCTTATGTAGGGCATGATACAAGAAAGTATTATTACATAAATTTTATCCTGCAGCTCTTTAGCCTTAATTATGCAGTCTTCTTGAGAGTAGCACAGAACTCGTTTAATAGACT
This sequence comes from Dryobates pubescens, assembly GCF_014839835.1. Classification (NCBI taxonomy): domain Eukaryota; kingdom Metazoa; phylum Chordata; class Aves; order Piciformes; family Picidae; genus Dryobates; species Dryobates pubescens. The sequence goes on from NC_071627.1 coordinate 14,612,394, forward strand.
GTATCACTTTTTGAGATAAGTGGCATATTTATAGCTTCTATAATGTACATCAAAATGAGGACAGTTATGCCTTGCTCCAAAAGGCAGTATTAAACCTCATGCTATTTACAATTAAGAGCTTGGGTTTAGCAGTAAAAATGAAGGAGTTAATGTTTGTGAAACATCAAATATTTGAACATTACTATCAAGATTAACATTATGCTACTATGTTCCTCTGTGAGATTGTGTTGTCAACATTACAGGATGGTTTTATGGAATTATAGACAACACATATCTAAAAATATAAGTAGAACATTTTATAATCACAAGGTACTGCAGGGAGTTTTGCAAGCTTGTACAGACTGTACACATTTTTATTTAGCACCCTTGCCTATTTGCTTTATGTTTCTCCTGTTTTATATGATACAAGAAATTAGAAATCAAAGCTGACTGGGAAGGTCTCCTTAAACTTTAATGGTGTTAAATTAGTTTCATTTGCTTTTTAATGGGATATTTGGCTGGATTTGAGTATTATTAGCTCCCATCAATGCCGCCTGACTCAGACACTCTTGTTACACAGACTTATCTGTCTTACTTGCACTCAGCCTTTCAATTATATCTATTCAAACACAGTGACAACCTCCCCCAACAAAACAGCATCTTAGATAAGTAGGTTACTAAAAATGCTATGCAATGACATGAGATTGAGAAACTAGAAATTGCACTTGCAAACTGAATGGATTTAACTGTGTAAGAACAGCCTTAGTGGCATATGTTTATTATTTAGGACATATATGTGCCCAAGGCGAATCCAAACTTATTTTAAATGAGCTCTCTATACACTATACACATCATGAACATGAACATGTCATGACTTTCAAACTTCCTTAACAAATTTGTTTTCCTCCACTGAAAGCAGGAACATGCCAACTAAGGTAAAAGCGAAGGGGGAAAAATGTGAAAGAAATTATCTTAAAATCATACAAACGTATTTTTAAACACAAAAATGGTCTAGAAGTGAAACATTGTGTTGATCCGTCTATGGGTTGTGGAGATTACCTTGTGACTCTACAACAGAAAAGGCTGAAGTGCTCAGGAACCCTCCAATTCATCACTGGATTTCATGAAGTTTAATTATTTAAACAGCACAATGAAACATTTCTCTATTTAAATCAATATATTATTAGACCTAGTTATTCACTGTGAGGAAAACTTTCAATATATGGAGTCATTTTAATGCTAAAAGAATTGTGATTATACATTGTTCTTTAACTACTAATCCATTCTGTCTAATCCTTTTGAACGAAATATTTCTCAGCACAATTCATTATAATTAACTCCAGCTCAAATTCCTTTTTCTTTATTTTTTAAATAATTTAAACTTCCCAGAAGATCTAATTATTTTCTTGCTACTCAATAACCAAACCATTTCTAAAGCTACTGTTATTTTATATCTACAACACTGTATTTATTGCAAAATCAATCTTGTCTTTAACTGCTGTGCTTATTGCAATTTGCATTAGGTTCAGTGTAAATACTTCCAAGATTCCACATTACCCTTTATTCTTTGTTTACTTGTTTGCTAATCTTTTTCATCCTTACCTGACCTTTCTAAAGCTCAGTTTAAACTGTAGCAGTCACAAGTTTCATATACAGCAAACCTTCAGAAAGACAAACTCAGGAAAATAGATTGACCCTCAAGAGTCTTTGTTCAACTGGGAAGTCACACTGGGGTGGGTTGAAAGATGTTTCAGGCCCCAACAACCCTTCTTGTCAAGGATTTCACTTTGCTGGGATGACTCACTTGACATTGAGTCTAGGAAAAACTGAGAGTAAAAAAGTACTAAATTACTGTCACTGAATTTTAAGAAAGCCTTTAACCCCTCTCAAAAGATAAAAAATAATCATCAAAGAGCCTTTCAATTCTTTATATGATTAGATAGAAGCAGGTGAGCTCGAATGCTTAAATGTGAAGCTATACAGATACAAACCTGAATAGAAACCACACTATTTTGAAATGTATGGATTCCACAGGAAAAGTGTGTTAGAGTGTGTGTGCATGTGTGGTGGGGGTTATGCCCATTAAACCACAAAGATCTAACCTATCACTGTGAAAGAGGTAGTAAAGTGAAGGAGTCTTTGGGCTCTGGATGCTCTATTCATTAACACCGAAGTGCTGATGGCCCTTTATGTAACTGGCATGGCTTTGCAGTTCTCACTGCTTACAATTAAGCTCTTTTCCAAGGAGCATTGCATCAACATTATGGAAGTGTTTTTCATATAAGTCAAACTACACTTGCCAACTAAAGTGGAAAGATCTTTTTTGTGGTGGTCATAACTGAGCAGAAAACCAGGTCAAAACTAGCTATTAATTCTATGTATTCCTTGGATCCATAGGCTTTCTTGTTGGATGTGTCCCTGCCCTTTGGCCTATACTGTTAAGGTGGCAGGGATTTTCTTATTGCTCTTCTGCCACAGGAATGGGTTCATAATGATAGCAAAACCACGTACAAACCAGGTGACAGAGAGGCATTTGGATGAATAAAGGAAGTGGGAAGGCAACCGATTTTCTCAGGTCTTTTGATATTCTGCCAAGGACGGAAGCTGCTAGTACAGATGAGACCCAAATGCATTGCAAGAGGAGCCTCTGTTCCTCTTGTTTGTAACTCATTGTCCAGTTTCTTAAGAAGACTTCATTTTATCCCTATCTTCTTGTCTGCCTCAAAGGAATTCTATAAGGATAAATGGTTCTAAGTGCATGTACACAGATGTCAGGAACCACAAAGCCGGCTTACTGAATTAGTTCATTTATGCAGTCATGTGAATTCATCTATAAATATTCATTTGCCTCACAGTTATCCAACTTGGATAAGAAAATGTGAAATGTACTACAGGTATGTGAGAGAGGGAATTATACTAAATCATTACGCTTTGAAGACATGTTCGTGAAACACAGACAAGAATACTTACACTAGGAGCAAAATTCTATTGTATAGCTATTAGGATATTTTAGAGATCTCCTTGCCACTGCCATATGCTGTAATCAACTTAGACTAGAACCTAGAGCAATGTATGGGGCTGTCAGGGCTTTCTGTGCACAACGGCATTTCAGATGTGCCCAACACTAATCTTCAGCTATGATGTGCACCTGTCATATCATATTTTTACCTAATAAAACATAGAGAGGAGGCTCCTTGTTTTTTCAGAGCATTATGAACCCTCTGGGGACTGCATGCTTGCCAACAGTTCAATTCGTTATGGTAGTGCATTAGAATGAAATATGAAATCTGCAAACACAACCTCACGGAATTGCAGTGTTGGAAGTTGGAAGGGACCACCAGAGATCATCAAGTCCAACCCCCCTGCCAAAAGCAGGACCACTCAGGGTAGTCTGCACAGGAATGCATCCAGGTGGATTTTGACAGTCTTCAGAAAAGGAGACTATATAAACCTCCCTGGGCATCCTGTTCCAGTACTCTGTCACACTCACTGTAAACAAGTTTCTCCTCATGTTGAGGTGAAACCTTTTGTGTTCAAGTTTGTATCTGTTGTTCCTTGTCTTATTACTGTGCACCACCAAAAAGAGACTGGTGTCCTCCACTTGACATCCACCCCTCAGATATTGATAGACATTGATCAGATCTCCTCTCAGTCTTCTCTTCTCCAGACTAAACAGCCCAAGGTCTCTCAGTCTCTCTTCATATGGGAGGTGCACAAGTCCCCTAAACATCCTCCAGTGGAGACACTGGACTCTCTCTAGCAGTTCCCTGTCCCTCTTGAATTGGGAAGCCCAAAACTGAACACAATACTCCAGGTGTGTTCTCACCAGGAGAGAGTAGAGGGGTAGGAGAACTTCCTTAGACCTGCTGGACACACTGTTCTTGATACACCCTAGGATACCATTGACCCTTTTGGCACAAGGGCACATTGCTGTCCCATGGAGAACTTGCTGTCCATTAGGACTCCAAGGTCTTTCTCTGTGGAGTTGCTCTCCAGCAGGGAAACCTCTAACCTGTACTGGTGCCTGCTGCCTCATTTACAAAATAATAGTCTTGACCACATTTTTCTCATAAAACAGAAACCAGACCCAGAATTTTTTATGTGGCTTAATAGATGCATAGCAAGATAAATATATAATTACCAATTTGACACTGTTGAGCAATACACTGTCTCTGCTGCACAGCACCGATTAGTTCTGTGAAACACAGAACAGGAAGGAAAAAAAAAAAAAAAAGAAAAGAATTTACAGATATTGGCTCACCAGTTTTGTGGATCCTCTGCAATTTATTGAATTGCTCTTTATTGATTAGTCTTATAATGCCTTTGTATCTAAATAAAAATTCAGGACAGGCTTTGTGAATAAGCAATGCACAATGTCTGATCTAAAAAAAGAACTACCCAGTCACAGAACTGGGAATACCAGAAGCTCCATCTGTCCTAAATAATTACACATTCACAAACTGATTTGCATAATACAGTATTTTGTACTTTCAGAAACGCTGGAATAGTGAGTAGAAATGCAGTTTGTCTAGTAATTTTATGAAATTCATCAAAACTTGTTGAGGGAAAGAATTTCAAGATATAAGCTGTCCTTTTGTCCTGGTCTGAGATATAATTTCATAAGTCCTCTTATCTTAGGGCTTTTACGATGCCACTAAATACCGTGTGTCTGTGCTGATTATTGTTAGCACAAACCCAGTATTTTTACTTTACTCCTTTGACAACAATTACAAGTTATTCCAGATTAGTTCCATACTTCCAGATATGTCCACAGATGATGCTTTCTAACCCATGACTTACTACAATCTCCTGCACTCCCTGCTCTTAAGAAGTTGCTCTTAAAAATGAACTTTTTTTTAAACAAGCAAAGTGCAGCAATTACCTGACATCAGTTTTTCAGATTAGAACACTGATTGTTTCTCCCAAGTCTACCTGCAACATTCTGGACCATGCATCCCAGAAAAGATGGGGGGTTTGAAACCCTAACAGCAATCTCTGTGCTTGTGTGTTTGTGGATTGCTACAATCCTCAGAATTTTTTAATACAACTACTATTTTTTAATCATTTCTGCATTTGCTTATGTACATCCTGTTTTATTTTACTATTAATTTAAAATAGCTGATTACAAATTTTTGAATTTTCCTATTTTTCTTTTCAAAAAGTGCCACATGCCCCTGATCAATGTCATCCACTTGTGTGCTGTATTTTCCAGACCTTACACTTCTGTATCACTTGTTGCACTGCAGTAAGAATCAGAGAAATTAAAGCTCATCTTTCTTCCTATTCAAATCTGAGCTGAGTGAGTGCACTAGAAAAACATCCTTCAAGTCCCTCCTAAGAAATAGGCACCTTTTGTTCTACAATCATTATTTCTAAGCTCTATAATATTTTCATTTTGACATCCAAAAAGTGAAGAACAGAAGCATTTGCTGATATGATTCATATGTAGTAGACTTGCTGGGCTATTTCCTCAACTAATTTGCTTCTTATTTTTAATCCAGAGTGAATATAAAAGGTCACAAATTTGATACAGAATAGGTTTTAATACAAAAAAAAGTGAACTGCCATTTATTTGAACTAAATGCATTGTGCAATACTAAATGAGAATATGGAGCATGTAAAAATACATCCTGTGCTAGAACAGTCATTTTTACTTTTCTTCTCTTTCTTATTTTGGCTTATTGTGTGAAAAAAAACCTGTTTTTCTTCCTTTGCTGCCAACTTTCAGTGACATTTGTGAGGTAGTTTTATATTTGTCCCATCTATAGACCATATGTCTAATAAATCACACCCCCTTAAATAACTGAATATATTTTAGCTTCTTTAATAAATTACAGAGACATGTACTGTTTGAACAGTGATCATGGGCATACTTCAGTAATACAATAAATCTCAAACCTGTCTTATAAGTGTGTGAGGTCAGCTGTAGTAGTTTATATAACTAAGATAATACCATGTCTTAACATGAACTAAACTGAACCAAACCACTGATGTTTATGCATTGTAGGTTGTAGAGCAAAAGCCAAAGAATATGCACATGTAATGTATTATTAAAGTTACAGACTATTTAGTCATTTTAACAAAGTGGTCATAGGGCAGAATCTTGAGAGTTAACATTCCTTAACAGTCTCAGCTATTTATTAATGGGCACTGGATTTCATTAGTTAGTTATTCCTTATTGCTTCTTCCGCGACTTTCAAGGAAAATTAGTGTCACATGTGAATGTTCAGTTTGGAGAGAAATAAGCTGACAATTCAGGATGACTCACTTCAGATATGAGAAACAGATAGGATGGCTTGCAATATTCCAGTTGTTTTTTCCTGCTGTTATTGGGATTTGCTAACTTATCAGGAACAGAAAGCTGACATCTGGCCCTTTCGGTTAACCTTATACATTTGCAGAGCATGCAGATAAATGTAGTCACTTTGGTAAGCCAGTCAGATCTTATGAAGCTTACGCTTAAACCGTCCTTGTCCTTCTCTGCCAATAACTCAGCCCAGACTGCAAATGTTTAGCTATGGCATGACAGAAAGAGAGGTAACGGAGTTTGTAATGACCAAGTCTCAGCCATCATTTCTGATTCTCTTCTCTGTCCCAGTCACCTAGCAAGCGTAGCCCTTAAGGACTAGAATATGTTAGTCACTGGGAGGCATGAAGCTGGAAACAAGACTTCGACTTGAAATAGGTTTTACTCCAGTTTCAAATGCATTAACACTCCTTTGAAAGAAGAAAAAAAATTTTCTTTGCACGTGAAAGTATCTTTTTGCTTTCTGTTCTTTACTATTTGTTATCCAGTATGTACTTTCTTCACATTAGCAGAACATTAGAAAGTGCTTTTTATTCACCAGCACAAGCTGCACTGAAACAGTGGACCTGAAGCTTGTAGCATGTATGGATTTTATTACTTTCTATCTCTGTACAAGAAAAGTTTATTAGAGAATGGCTCCAGAAGAAAGGGAAAGAAAAAGACCCAATAAAAGCAACTCAAATGAAGGAAAAATAAACCTGGGCAGGGTGAAATACATTAGACTGCACTTAGGTAGACTGCTGCCTTTTGTGCTTGGCCTGTTGCAGTGACTGTCCAAGGTGAGAGTTTTACTGTGAGGGAAATTCCACCCTGTTGTGTGTAATGGTGGTTATTAACAGCTATGACTCGTGCATATGCCACCATCTTGTCCTCTCCTGTAACTTTATTTTTATTTTCCTGGGAAAGTCAAATGTTTTCTTGAATAGCTGCCTGCACAGCTTCTTCAGCTAAAATGGCAGAAGATGCCATAAGGTAAAACCATCTACAGACTGGAGGATTCATTCCATTTTTGCCCTGCTCATAGGACCTAACATGTCATTGGTGCTCATGTCATGTCCAGTGATTCAGGAGCTGGAACTTGAATTAATTCTCAATGTCTGTCTTTGCTCTCCAGTGTGATTAACAGCAGGCTCCTCTCAATTCTAGCCTATCTCACTGGCCTTTTGAATATAACAGCACTGCTGACCTTTTAGAAATAAAATGGATAGGGATACTTCTGGTTAGAATGAACACAGATGTCTGAATTTAAATCAATGTACTTGCCAGAACAATAAAGTAAGGTAAACATCCAAAGCAACATTAAAATAAAAACTGTTCTTATTTCACTGCTCTTTTAGAATGTGAGATGTCAGAGAAAAGAGATATCATGCATATACACGAATTTTAACATGCAATTCCTCTTCAGATTCTTTCATGTATTCACTGATTTTCTTTCACCTGAGAAATAAACATTCTCTGTGTCTAGAGGAATGTATTTTCCTGCTTAGTTAGTAGGGATAAAATTACTATTTTTATTAAATGCTGAGTACTTCCCCATTTGTAATTTTAAGTTTCCAAGGAGACAGAAATAAACAAGAAAATCATCTGAGACTCTGATTTGTAAGGCTGTTCTCTTTAATGAGGGTTGAATGTGATCTGTTTTCAGGAACAAAATAAGCTTGGAGCTGATGTAAGGTTGGGACTTTGAATTTCATTTCTGTGCAGGCCTACTTTCTGCTTCTGGAAGGGGATTGTAAAACATTCAAATCAGGATCAAATTATCATTTAGTGGTTCAGCTGTGCTGTATTCTAAAGCATAGGTCTACTGACAGTTCTAGGTATTTCTTGGAGGATAGGAATGGACAGTAGGCAGCAATTTGCTTTCTTTCCTGTGAGTTCTTCAGGAATATTAAAGTTGAGATGATTCCATAGGTATTTAAAAGTCTGTAATTGTTCAGTACCAAAGCTTAGTTCTAAGTGGAGATTTCTTTTTTTTTTTTTTTTTTCCTTTCTGTCAATAAAATATTTAATTAATTTAAAGGTAAACAGATCCATCATCTTACCTGAAGTAGTCTTCACCACCTCAGTTGTATTTCTTAATCCCGTAAAGGCGAACTGATAAAGTCTCCAGGACCTGGTGTCCCCCACTTCCACTGAGCTGCGCTTCCATTGGTAAATGATCTCTTCTCTTGGGTAGCCATCTTATTGCAACGAAAAATACAGAATGCTAGGATTTTAGTATACTTTGGGGACAAAAAAGACTATTTTCTGGTTTTGGAAAAAAAAGGAGAAGCATATTACAAGCAAATTATAGACATATTTTTGTCATGTTACCTAGTAGTGCCTCTTACTTAATGTCACATTTTGTTTTCTTTATTATAAATTAAAATATCACTTCAGACACATTTTTCAAATTTTCCACTTCTGTGGACCCAATAGGATATGATTTTTCCTGTCCTTTAATTATGGCCAGAAGTATGAAGCTGGACCAGAAAAATCATACCTTGGTCTGACTGCAAAACATCAAATAGTTGTCTCCAACTATTGCAACGGTAAAACACCCATGTACAAAGAAAAAGTATCAGTCCAAGAGACCTTGATACTGAAAGTAAAAATGTCTCTGTTATAATAAGATGAAAGCATAAATTAATTACATAGGTCCCAGAAATTGTATCATGTTTTATATAGCATTCTTCAATTAAATTTGTGAAGATATATGATTTATGTACTTGAAAATAAGGTTCTAATAAAACTGGAAGCCACTGGACTATGTCTAGTTAAGAATACAAACCTCACTGCCTCTAAGTATGTAAATATAAATTTATAATAAATGGTTCAGTGTGAGTTAGAAAAAGTATATATCAAAGCATGTTACTTACAGCTTGAAAATTCCAAAGGGCATGAATGGACATCCATTGGGAAGTTGTGCAGCTGTAGCTGACACTCAGCATCAATTGTCAGCCTGAGGAGAAAGAGATCAGGATATACAGAACACACTTGAGAAGTTTGTCCTGAAAACACCATGGCAAGCAAAATGAGATTCTTGCTACTATGGAACCTGACTATGAAATATGCAAATATAATATCTATCTATCTATCTATGTATCAAAACTAAAGTATACATGTACATGTATTCACTTGGACACTCCAGGCATAGAAAGACATGGTTACTAATAAGCAGTGTTTCTTTTTTTTTAGTTACACAGATCCCAATCATCAACTTTCTGAACTGTGTAATAGAATAAGATATTACAGTTCTGTTCCTGTGCATCTGAAATGTAAGCATTACTCATGACTGGCAAATCTGTAGTAGATATACAAGTCATCTCACAAGCAATGACAAATCTCTGTGTCACAACATGCCATAATGCACTAGGAAAATGTATTTTGTGTGACATAAATTCTATTTCAGAAATGATGGATAGGAGTCCAAATTTAGACAGCTGCATCCAAGACATCCATCTAGACTACTTTCATAGCTACTCGAAAGGTGCTCTGAGGATATACTTAATTTTTTTCCCCAAAATAAGACCTTTATATTAAATCAGAAGAATGTACTGAAAGGTGTTTTTCTCAACTGACTATCAGGAAACTCTCCATGATAACTCAGGTGGTGTAGGTGTTATAGATCAGGTATAGACATGTAATTTTAGACATCCAAAATTAGATGAGATGTATCTCCTGATGTTTCTCCTAAAAACTCCACCATTTTTCATTCAGTCCTTTAACTGTTGATAGTCCATGCTTAGTCCCAGCCCAGCCACGAGCCACATGATACTTGGACTTTGGATATGAGGGAGGAGGTGGGGGGACAGAGGGAAATAAATAATAAAATAGCAGAGTGATGTTTACTTCATCCTACACTAGGAAAAGTGTAGGTTCAGGCTTGGTTTTGTCTCCTGGCTCCTGCATGTAGGTGCTGTTAGTAAATGAGCCCCTGGCTCTCATTCTGTAGGATGCAGACGAATGTTGTGACCACTATCTGCAAGATTAACAATGGCCAAAGCAAATCTTTATACATTAAGGATTTAGGAACAGACCTAATTTGTTCTGAGACTGAGGGAAGTACTATTCGTGGCACAGAAGAAAAGCTTTTCCTAGACTTCCTTTCGCTTAAGATGCATGTGTAGAAATCCTTCTTGCTTCCATGTCTCTAGTCAGATTGGACTGCAGATTAACTTTGGCTTTTCAAACCTTGTCTCTGAGTGTGTCACCTTTCAGCTCTTCAACCTTTCATACATTTTCTTTTCCTGTTTGAGTTTTGTCAGAAGCTTTGTGCTGATTCATGCAGACTGCCTGCTAACTGCTTGATTTCCTGCTGATTAAGATGGACTGTTCTTGAGCGTGGGGGGAGGTGAGTGAGAAAACCTATTCAAGAGAGAATCCCAGATCTGTGGTGATACTATCAAATTTCACTTCTGGATTAATCCATGTTGAATCCTTTCTGGTGTTTTCTTAGTCTATCTAGAAAAGCCAACTATGCATTAATAACAGATAGATATTTCTAAGTTCTCTCAGTTATATCATGTACTAATGAGAGAAACAGAGGGGTTTGAAGAGAAAGGTAACAGAATCCACAGGGACACTAGTATAGCTATGTCCAAAATTAACATTTCAAACATGGACCTAGGATTCTTTATCAGACTGGCTTTGATATGCACTGGGTTTCAATTCCGATCATTCTCTTATCTCTTCTGGCAATTCAATGTGTAATGAATGTGAAATAACTATGAAATAAAACTCCTTTTTGTAATTCAGACAGTTGCAGCATTAAAAGGTTTTCTTAATGAAAGCTTTAGATCTATTCATTAAAATTACACTGAGTGTACCTTCAAAACTTTTTATTTGTTGGTGCCCAACAAAACAAGAGCTGAAAAAAAGGCATTTTGAGAAAGACAGTGTAAAACTTATGTGGTCCTATGTCCTAACATCTGCGATTCTGTACTCTCATTTCAAAGTATAAATTCTCTTGAACAAATGCTGTCTTTATCAACCTTTTGCATAGAACCAAATATTATATCACATGTACGAAAAAGGAAAAGAAAATACATTTGGGATTTTCACATTTAGGAATTAGCTTATGGTCATGGGGAACATGATATCTGAGTTGTTACATGGTCTATATAAAGGTAGGCATACAGGTAACTTAAGGATTGGCTGAGTGAATTGCGGTTGTTTAGTTTGGAGAAGAGGAGGCTAAGGGGAGACCTTATTGCTCTCTACAACTACTTGAGAGGAGGTTGTGGTGAGGTGGGTGTAGGTCTCTTCTCCCAAGTAACTAGACATAGAATGGGAGGAAATGGTCTCAGGTTATGCCAGGGGAGGTTTAGATTAGATATTAGGAAACATTTTTTTCCTGCAAGAGTAGTTAGCATTGGAAAGGGCTTTCCAGGGAAGTGGTGGAACCACCATCCCTGGAAGTGTTTAAAAAACCAAATGTAGACAGGGCACTTTAGGACATGCTTTATTGGGAATGGTGGCATTGGGTTGACAGTGATCACAGAGCTCTTTTCCAACCTTTATGATTCTACAATAAAACAGTTTTTAAAGGTAATCTGTCACAAAATAAAAACTCTATTCTGATTGATACATTTGGAGCTGAGCATATCAAGTTCAGATTCCTGAAAATTAATGTGTGTTTTGGATTAAAGCTTAAATGACCAATGATGAAATTATTTTATTTCTATATTTGATGAATTAAATCTTTTTGTAGGGTGAAGCTTCACAAAGATAAATTGTAATAAATTCAGGATATGATGTATTTAGTGTATATAATACCTCCTTTTATACCATCTACTTAATTTACAGATATTTCAAATTAATCAGTTTAACCCAATAAAAAAGGAAATGGTCCAAAGCAAACATACCTGAAAATGATGAGGAATTACTGTAAAAATGCTTAGATTAATTTTAGGCTGAGAGGGTGACTATTGTGGAGCAAGACACAACCTCTAGCAAGAAATAAAATAAGAGTTGTATGCATAAGGAAATAGGATAAAATCCCAATCTTTTTTTTCCTTCAATTTAATGTCAAATGATGTGAATTCACAAGACGTTTGTCTTTGTCTTTCCCTAGAGAAACTGAAATTAAAGTCAGGTGTAAATACCTCAATGTGTACAACACTCTGCCGTCATTCCAGATCCTGAGCATCCTGTTAGGTGTTGTTATCCAATGGGCATCAGCTTTCTTGGAATTTCGGAAAAATGTGTCTGGTATCCAGATCTTCCCAACCATGTTGCTGTTTAATCTGAGCACTTTGATAGTGCTGTTGAACTTCAGACGTCTGTCATACCACGTTTGGGCGAAAAATATATCAATTGTATATTCCTGTTGTGTTAACCAGAAATACTGATGAAAACATAGCACTCAGCATTTCACTCCTGATATGCTTTCCTTAAGCTGATATGAAAAGAAAAACCCACTACAGAAGATGATATTAAAACTGATAAAACCAGGTTTTTTTTTCAAGTTTTGAGGGCATGTTTTACTTAAAATTATTATTTAAAACCAATTTATTCTCTTATTTTCCCAGTGACAGGTTAAAGCTACATACAATTGGGGGGTATAAGCACCATTCTAATTCTGTGTATTCACACTTCAACCCAAACCTGATTAGGTGAGAGAAAAATTACTTATTCCCTGGGATTTAGGACAGGAAAAATTTGAGGTGACTTGGCTGCCTGAATGGCCTCTGTCCCCTAGATATTTATCAGAAGTGAAGTCTCACTTTCCTTGGCATCACTGGGCAGCCAGAAGCTGCAAGGTGAATTATAGAATAGTAAAGAGCAATATGAGATTTCTTTCTACACATGATAATTACAATGAAATAGACATTTTGCCAAGGCTAGATCACTTCCCCTCACCTATATGAAGATAGAGATAATTTTTTCTGCAGAAACTTTGTAAAGAGGAGAGGAGAGAGTATCTACACTTTTTTTCCCTTTTTATCTCTTGGTGGCGAAAGAGCTAATATCACTTCTGCATAGTTTTTCCTCATTTTTGAGGCAACCTGGAAACTCAGTTTTACAGAAGTTAAACTGTCTCAAAGCACTTAAAAGTAGAGCACATAAAAGTGCAGTAATAATAATTGTTTGGGTTTTTTTCTTCAGCATAGAACTAAGTTTCCCTGTCTTGTAGAGATTCATAGCTCACCTAGTCCTCACATCCATAATGATAATAATAGTAATAATGAAAGTTTAGAAATAAGTATAGCACAACATCAAAATGAATGGAAGCTTTGTAATGTCAAAAAGCATGGGAGCCTTATAACAAAATTGGCAATCATTTACCTACCATATTGATAGCATTCACAGGCCCAATGCTATTTACATACATGTCAGTATGAATTATTGTTGGTTTAACTGTAAGAGAAACAAGAATCAGCAGCATAAGTGAAGGTCAAAATCAACTAGATAAAAGTCAAACAACAAAAGCAAAAGAATTGTTGTAATCTCTGTCTTATAAGGCTATGGTTACCTCACATTTTAATGTGCCTGTACAATAAAAATGAATTTGCAGCGATGTCAACAGTTTGAAAGCAGTTGGAGACACTTTAAGACAAATTCTTATTTATTCTATCAGAACAAATTAATTTTTGCTATGAGAACAAATAGTGAAACCAGTGTCATTACCTTAGAGTGAGTCATATCTGACTGACAGTATATTTTGTGTCAGGTCACAGCAACAGATCTGACAAAACGCTATCAACAAAAGCAAACTTATTCTTCTTATGATGTCTTGCATCACTCATTTTACATTATAATGCAAAATGCAACATGACTGCTGTTGCCTGAAGAGATGGCTGTAGGTATATAGCAATTTCATGAGCCCAAAGCAAAAATAATACTCAAGGCTCTAAAACAGGGATGAAAAACAGTTGTTAGACTAAATTATTTTGAAATTATTCTCTTGTAGTCTTAGCATTCTTATACCCCTTGACTAAAATAGGATTGTTTTTTCCCTGGATGCTTTTATGAATACTTAATTCCTTTCTGTTCTCCAAGGTGCTGGACTGAGAAAATAAGACAAATTCCCCTGCTAATTTACACTATATACATTTATTGAGGGTTAAATACTCATGTTATCCCTCACTGTGAAAAAATCCTGAGTTTATAAGCCTCTATGTTAAAAACTGCTTCCTTCATTAACCTCCCTGCTCTCTGCTTTCTTCTGCTTGCCTCATCCAAGAGTTCTCTTTGCATTTCTCTATAATCTTACTGCTGCTGTATCCTCTTCTACAGAGGTATTGTCTGCCTGTTCTGTGCACACATGGGGCTGTCTCAGACTGACTTGCAGCAGCTCAGGGGGACATGTCTTTTAGCTCCCTTGGTGATCAGTGAAAAGGCAGATTCCTGCAAAAGATTATTCAAAATCAAAGACTTTTGTTGTGAGCCCAAGCTTGGGCCTCTATACTTTTATTGGCTGTGTGGGAAATCTAGGAAAGTTGGCCTTACTTCCCTGCAGTTCTCTTTTATGGACTTCCTCCTATGTGCCCCATTCCCCAGCCACTTCTTGCCCTGCCATGCACATGAGGACTTGTGCTACATCACTCAATGCAGGCCTGCTGCTATTGGAGGCTCTGCGTCCATCACATCATGTGAAGATCAGGCTGTGTTACCATCATTTTGATCTTCCTTTCCAACATATTATATGTGATTCTCTACCACCCTCACTTAGATATACAGAAAGATAAAAACTTGCTTTTTAATTGCCCAGAAGTTCCAAACATCCTCTGCAGGTGCATCATTACAAACAATCTAATTCACCAAATCACAACAGTCTTATAGATAGATTTAGCAATCATAATTTATGTCAGTCTTGAGATTTCTGACCACTTCTTGTGCCACTGATCTTTTACTACATTGCATTTTGTTTCCATAACTACTTTGAATGAATTTTTCTTCCTGTCTAGCTTGATAAATTATGAGAATTCTTTCTCTTCATTGCTTGAAAGTGTGTAAAAAAACTAAAAGGCAGCATACCTCCTATGTCAGGTCTCAATTTGTTGTCATATCCTTCCAGCAAGCCATTTAAAATAAGAGTGACATCACTCTCATGGACTTTGGGAGTCAAAACCCAGGTCTTATTTGAAGTGTAATCTTCATAATCATCATCTCCCTTTTGGATGGAACTGTTAAAGAATAAAAGTGAAGAAATGGAAAGCCTTGAAAAATATGAATTTGTAGGCAACCTGTTTGGTGACAATATACACCTAATTCAGGGTTTTACAGTACTAGCACTGAAAAATTTCTTGCTTTATAAAAGGAGACTCACAGAGAAAATTCACATAACAGTTGAATTTAGAGTTCACTTTAGTAGCATTTCCTTTTAGTACAGTTGAGCTCATATTCTGTCTATTCAAAGGAACATCAGTGCTTATCACCTTTGGCATGCCTATTTTTTCTCACACTGACTCAGGTGGGATCTGTTATGAAACAAATCTAATTGTAACATAGCTTATGCAACTCTCCACCAAAATATCACTTACTGTGTATACACAGTTGTTTCATTACTGTCTTTGAGAGAACAATTTGATGCAACACATTACTGACAGGACCAATAATTAGATTCATTCAGTCACACAGCTTTTCTCCACTCTGATGAACTTTGAGCTTATTATGCATTTGGAAAGTTCAGCACATATTTTTTACCAGTAGTTTTCATTTTCACTTTTGCTAAACAGAACCAAGAGACAGTAATCTGCCTAGTGGTTTTTTTTTCCTGCTACTGAATAGTATGACAGCAGATCTAATATAATTGAGCCTGCTTAGCACAGTAAAAAGGGCAAGTTAGAAATCTGAAATGTGTAGACTAGCCTTAATGAATGTTTTGTTTTCTTAAAGTCTTTGTGCCTGCAGTTCTGGAAGAGAACACAGAAACTACTTTAGAATATGACATCATTAGTTATTTTCATTTCTGAATGTCAGTGCTAATCAGCTGAATTTTTGCATAATATGCTAGTGCCCTTCTTTCCTGGCTGCATTCTTTGACAAAGTTTGAACCCTGATGGATATGAAAAGTCTTAATGATGCTACAATATCTTAAGACACTGGGTGGGGTTTGTGTACTAACAGGTCAAACCCAAAAGATTTAATTATTTTCCTGTTTCAGCTGGAATCCATACAGAAGTAGAAAAGAGCACAGGGACTTAGATTCTCTTGGGGGTGGGAGCTCATGCTTGGCACACAAGGTTGAAAGCAGACCATGCTCTTGGGTGCACTAGTGAAGGGGTGACTAGTCCTAGAGTGGAAGAGAGCTGTTTAGTTCACTCAGATGAGGTCTTGCCCATTCCTCCCAACAGTGCTATTCTGCTGCATCCTGCTTATATACTTACCTAGTGTGGATGGCCTGAAGGCTTTCCCATGTTTGGCATTTGGGAGCTGTATGCCAATTGCACAAACACAACTTAAGGACAGAGGAGGCTTTAGCTTCTTTCTTCCCCATGGGCACAGTGTAACAGGAAAGAACCACAGTGCATCTGTGCCTTTCTGTATTAGACTCTGCTTCCCAGGAGGTAGTGAAGGTATGGTGAAATTTTAAGCAGCCTGAGACTATGCACAGGGCTGTAGCAATTAGGAGTGCATGCACGAGAAAGCCAGTCTTGCATTGTATTGAATTGAGCTTGGAAGAGTCTAGTGAAGGTGGATTAATCTACAATTCCATTATGTGTACTGAGTACCACTGTCAGCACCACTCCAAGCACCACCTAATTCATGCTACACCAGCAATATGGATCTGGGAGTGTCAGGTTCCCAAATGAAGAGTACGCCACCCAATTTCCTCCTTCTGGCTACACAAGCCTTAACCTGTAGTGGTTCACTGGCAATCAATAGCAGAGTTTTAATTGACAGTGTGCTACATAGATTGTGCTGGTACTGATGAACAGGCCAGGATCAGTTTGTTTATTCAGCTCTTCGGAGTTCAAAGACCTAATTGTAATTCGAAGGAACATAACTGAATCCTCCTGGAGGAAAGGAAATCTTTCTAAATAAAGTCTTTGCAAGTGGAAAGCACTAGAATATGTTTTCAGTCTGCACAAACCCCCTAACTTTATGTTTTATAAGCAATTAAACATCCATTCTCTGAAAAAAAAGTGTTTTTTTTCTGAATGGAAAAGAGAAAGTAAGCCAAATACATTCTTTCACAAGGCATTAACATTCAGGTGTTTCTAAATATTAATGTGATGAGAAAGCTTCAAAAGTCAAACAGCTATTCAGCAGAGTCTGGTGTACTGGACAATGCAAGATTAGAAAATGAAAAGATGTGTTTGTTTTGGATTTCTCTCAAATCTTGAACAACCTTGTTGAACAGCAGCCCACAGTCACCAAAACTTCTAATTCCTCTTGGTAATTATTTATAGGAAAGGAATAGCTATTTATTTGCTCTTCTGCCATTTCAAGCCATTTTGGCCTTTCAAACCTCAAAAGCAGCAAATGCTTAGTGAGATTACTGGGAGAGATGAAAGAGGAAACAAGGCTAATGAAACTAGGGAAAAGGGTCATTGAATCCCAGCTTTTATCTGAATTCCAAGTGGATCGTAATTTAGCATGCATGTCTAATTGTTTAAATGTCTGTCTGTGTGAAACTGCACACCAGTCAGAACAGTCAGAGGTGCACCTTTATCCAGATAATCAGGGATTTAGTTGTGCAATGCCATTAATACTAATGAAAGTTATAATGACAAAGCCCTTTTCATTTCCTTAAGGCTTTCAGATCAGTACTTCTGATTATATGCCTAAATTTTGCAAATGCTTTTAATGTCCAGGACAAACTCGACAAAGCCCAGATTATGCCCAATGCATATTGAAATGGGTTCTTATTTTCAAGACTGCTGTATGTTTTCAAATCTAGTAATACAGTTATATGCAAAGACAAACATATTTGCCCATTCATTGATTACAGAACAAGTTCTTCAAAGTTAATGTTTCAAACTCTGAGACAAAAATCTCACTGTTTGAGATACTCCCACTTCTGACGTTATTATCATTACAAGTTGTGTGCAAGACTGCTCTGCAAAATCCTGTTTCCCTGTTTGGAAAAGGCACAGCTTAAGAGAGTCAGAACCCAAACTTGAAGCTTCAAGTTGTAGAGTAATTAAAGTTAAAAGGTGCTTTTGGGGGTCACCTGGTTCAGTACTTGCTCAATTTGCCAGCTAAGCGTGAGGTAGCCATAACTGTAACTTCCTACATATATATACACACACATATATAGATATAATCACAAGAGTGCCTAACATTGAGGGGCTCTTGGTATGTGTCAAATTACTTGAAGTTCATCTTCACAAAGCAGATAGATGACAGAAATCACTACATGCTAGTAAGAATTTATTAACTTAGATTGGAACATCCAATCATTCGGAGTACAACAGTATTTTGGAGGGATGATAGCACAAAACCTTTTTATAAAATCTTTAAAAAATCGATGAGCTTGTATCCCACTCTACAATACCATGAAAAAAAAATCCTGCCAGTGAGATTTTTAACATGGCAGGTGCTAAGAAGAGTTTTAACTCACGTTTCTTATCTTCCTCTCTACAATATGCACATTAATTGTAACTGATTTTTATCATTTATATAGCTCTTTCAAGTGCTCATTGTTGAGGTGTAACTTTAGTACAAATTGAGATTACACAAACTAAATGTTCAGGATCAGATTATCCATATCTTTGCTGCTGCATGTCTTGCATAAGTTTTTTTCAATACCATCTGGGCAATACTTAATCATTCATAGAGCAAGTGTAACTTCTGTGGGCAGATGTATTGACTGCAGATAGAACTGAGGTCACCAACCAAGGGATAAAGAACTAATGAAAAGATGCTCTAGTTCATTGGCATAGCATCTTTTACAGACCCCTTATCACTAAAGGCATGATTTCTGTGCTGAAAACATGTTAATACAATAGAACATTAGTTCAGTCAGCCTCAGGGATATCTCTACTGAGCAATCAATGGCGTGTTAAGGAAAATATTTTTCCCTTCTTCTTTTCTGAACCCTGTCCAGATGACACAGCAAAGCCCATTTGTCAAAGGTTTTGTTAATGTGCTGTTACACTATTCTCCCAGCAGTCCCAACCCATGGAAGTCCATATTACAGTTTGGGAATCCATTCCTCCTTTTAATAGATTCAGCATCTTTTCTTTGCTCTTCCATGACATCTCAATATTAGACTCACTCTAATGTAACTTCCTGAAGACTCTACCATATGTTGGTAAAGATACACTATACGTTATTTAAAATGACAGGCAGCAGCAATATTTTTTTAGTCTAAACTGAGGGACAGATTGTGCACATCTTCTTTCATTAGTCAGCAATAACTCACAAAGGATATGCCTTCAAAATAAGGTAAATATTTCCTAGTCCACAGAGTATACAATTAGTAGAAGGGAATCGATGCTCTTCTCAGGTGCCAAACCCTACCATGATTTTCAACATTCAGATGTGAGGTCTGTTTCACTAGGCAGAATCTCTGTAATTACAGTGACTTTAAACAAGATATGCTAAATTTGTACCTGCTGTGGCTCTGTCCCTTCATTTTTCTAAATATAGAACATGAATTTTAAATAATTCCAAGTGTTCTATTAAGAAACTTCACATGAGTCAATTATCCCTGCTGGAATCTGCCTGCTATTGCATTGCTGTTTGCAATCAGAACCAGAGTAGCCACAAAGTGCCTAAAGAAAAACACCTGTAGCAATATTGATTAGCCAACAACCAATTAGTTTAACTATAATTAAAAACTTCAGATTAACTGTCAAAAAAGCCAGACCAATTTAATCTTCTATAGCAAGTATGCTATAGAACCTATGGAGCCTACAGCAAAGACTTAGGTTTAGTCATGAGATCTGTGGTGATGGGTTGGACTCTTTGAGATCTCTTCCAACCTTGGTGATTCTGTGATATCCACACGTTCAGGGAGTCTTCCACCTAAAGCACCAATGTTTTCTACCTCCCAGTGAAGGCCTGCAACAAGGCTTGCTTTTTCACATAGCAGCACTGTCTAACGGTCCTTCTACATCTTCCCCAAGACATGCACTCACATCAACTACTGCACCTCATCATGTCTTATATTTTAACCCTTCACAGTTTTAGTGAAAGAATCTAACTTCCATATTTGTGATTCAGCTGAGTGTGGCTACATCAAGTGTTTACAAAGAATGATGAAAAATTGAACTTGGTTTCAGTTTTATTTCTTTTTTGTTAATTTGTGAAAATGCTTTTTAGAAAAGCCCTTTGGAATGCTACCAGTAAAATGTCTGGGGTTTGTGGTATTTGCTGTGTTTTTCTAGTTCACTGCACTGAAAAATGGCAGCACAAGTTTTGCATCGCACACACACAAAAAATTGCAGCACAATTCTTGCGTTGCACAATGGCTTGCATTCAAGTTATGAGTGAGCATGAGGATTATGGACCCTTAAAAAAATATTTCAAGTACTAATAAAGTGGGCTTATGGCCAGTTGTCACCAGAATTACCAAAAACAGGAACTAACATTAGCAGTCCTGGCAAAGAACCAAAAGCTGAAACATAGCACCCAGTCTAGAATCAGTTTCTCCAACAGAAAGTTGAGGCATATTAGTTAAATAATTTGACAAAGGATTTCCATCTTCAGATCCATCAGATCAGAGCAATGTACAGGACCAAGACTGCATTACACCACAATGCAAAACCTGTAGGCAGAGAGAGGAAGTATATCCCTCCCAAGGAGGGATAGTGAAAACATAGGGAGATGAAACAAACTTGTGTAGCCAGAAAGGAACAAAAGTTATGTGCTTGTAGGAACAAGCACACATCATCCTTTTGAATATCCTGAACTTCAGAGGAGTCTGAGATGTGATCAGATAAGCCTCCATAACATATGATTATTTCACAATATTTTGCAATGGAACTTTGTATTAATATTAATACATAAGACATTAAGACATATTAATATGTCTTCTTACATTTATTTTTATTTACAGGAGGCAATATAATCTACTCACATGTCTCTCTTTTATTGCAGTTATAACTACTCATTTTAGTGGCAAGCAAGGGAAAGGATTAGGTGGAAACAAACAGAAAAGGGAGAAAAAGGGAGAAACATATCCAGATATTCTTCTGCATCATAGGATTAGCTTGAGTTGACCTTCTGATTTACTTTAAATTATCTAGTTATATGTAAATGTAAATGTGTAACTTTGGAATTATGTGAACCTCAGAAGGTTGGCTTTCTTGTTTACTTCTCCTCTCCACTTTGTCTCTCCTTCCATTCCCTTCCTCTTCTATTTTTTTTCATTTCTTTTAAAATTGTTTGCATCTCTGCATGTGAAACATGATTTTTGCCTGTTGCTATTACTCAGCTCCTGCTAATTTCCTCTATAGCTGGGAAGCCTCAAGAGATGGAGTTAAGTTTAATGGCCACTACTGAAATGTGATCTAGCTAGGTCTTTTGTAGCGTGAGATCTCTTCTTTCTTCCTGGCCATGTTTTACTGTATGTAACTGTCATCTGCTACTGTTACATGTAATTCCTCTTCCTCAATAAGGTACATTGCTTTTAGAAAGGATTGCTCTAAAATATCACTACAAAGTGATGAGAGGAGCGAAAAAAACCCAACTTAATTCTGTTCACAGTAAGATTAAGAAAACATGGATGCCCTTCACCCATCTATTTAAGCAACATAAACTCAAAACCCCCAGTCCTACTTCTCAATCAGATTTGAAAAATGAAAGAGTAAAGTTTCTTGTCCTGTAATACCCTGTGAGGTACTCATAGCTTTTCAGAATACTTGCAGAACATTTTTTTTCCTGTGTTTTGTCAGCATAGCAATTTCACCCAGAAAGAAACTGCTTCTGGAATCAATCATTGAAGGCATGTTCATCTTCACATTACTCTCTAGAAAATTCAGCAGTTTTGCTTATTGAGTAGCATTCTTCAGATATATTTTGAGGTGTAAAATACCTTTGGTGTTTTTTTGGGTTTGGTTTTTGGGTTTGGTGTTGTGGTTTGTTGTTTTGGGTTTTTTTTGGTCTACAGAGCTGAGCATTACATTCAAGTTAAATCCTCATTAGAATTAAGTTTGACAGGGAATGTTTTCATTCTTGTTTTCTATGTCTCAGTACACAGCAAAGCACTATAATGTGGTGTTCCCAATGTTGGGCTGGGAATCAGGAACATTGCTTAATCCAGTTAAACAATCAGTGTTCTACTTGTTATGATAAACCACTTATGTCATCTCTGCATGGAAGCATAAACCATTTTTACAATATGAATAGGCATATAAATGTGCCTTACTTGTTTTGAGTGAAGACTAGACATGCATGTAAACCATCTTGTTATGGAGAAAGAAATAGTCACTAACCATGCCTCAGAAAATGGCATTGTATTGCTGGGAATCACACTTCCATCACACTTTTCCCCAACATTACAACCCATAACTTTGGTAAATCAAGTGAGTGAGGTAAACCCTGAATGATTAGGGAACCAGTCAAAAATAAATTTCAAACCAGTATAAATTTATTCTGAGTATATTCTTAATTCTTGATTCTTACAGATCATGGAAGTCTCATTACTGAAATGTTTATTAGATAGAAATGTGTCTTGAGGAAAGATTTGAATGAATAGAGCTGCTGGAAACATGTCTTTAACTCATCATGAAGATAACTCATTCACAAAATGAGTATAAACAAATGGTGAAAATTAAACTGGGGGGTTTTGTGGGGGTTTTTTTGGGTGTGGTTTTTTTGTTGTTGGTGGTGTTTTTTTTAACAATGCCTCTGATTTAAATTAATTTTTTAATGCATGGTAACCAATAGTAACCCATGTGTTCCCACATAAACCAACTTATATCATGCAAGACACTGTTTGCACTCATGCTCATAAAACAGACTGTGCAGGGGCGGATGTGAAATTTAGTTCTGATAACAGGGTAAATGTGTGATACATTAAGAATGGAAGTGGTAAGCTAATGTCTTTGTGTCAGCTGAGCAGGGAAATTGTCAACAAGTGTGCCTGAATTTCCCCTATGGAATTTATCTATTTTGATGAAAACTTCTGTGTTGATTTTCTTATGGAATTCTAATGGACTTTCCTTGGTAGTTGTTACCAGCAGGGTTATATGAAAATCCTAGCTTCTGTATAAAGATCATTAGAATCTCTGCTGTAATAAGCACCCAGGCAGGGTTATTCAATGGCAATGTCACTCCACGCTTGTACCCCTCTGTGCTGCATCTCATGTCCTCTTCTCAAGACCTCTTGTATTTCGATTTGTATTTCTCCACACTACATAACGATGCCAATAACTCATTCTTCATAGTCACTGCTTGTTACTATTGACTGTGTAAATCTATAGTTGTGCCATACAAAAACTTAAACAAATTAGCCATAGATGCCTGGTCAATTAGCAAAATGGCTGTGGCAGCTCAACCAAGTAAAACAAAGCTGTGAGCAGGTCAAGAAAAGTTCAGCAGGACTGTCAAGCCCCTGTCCTGAGGCCTTGCAAGCTCAGTGCAAAGATTACAGCCTGTCATTAGGAATGGCAATGTTGTGCTGAAGGGCTAGACCCTACACTTTGCAAATATTTTTCCCAAGGTAAATATTCACATAAAGCTGCTTCTTCTTCCTTTCTTAATTATGCCACACAATGCTAAAGGTTTTGGAAGACAATTTCAGAAAGAAATGTAAAACACACACTCACTATAAAGTATATTCAACTTTTTATGCAAGAACTTCAACATTTTTTTCTGAAAAACAGTGAATTGTTGTAATGGTGCTAAGTAAGAAATAACATGATGACTGTAACTTTTATTTTAATGCAAAGAAACTGTATATGTGTTCAGTCAGCTAATACATTTATCTCATTTTGGCCTTCTTATCAGTCTCCAATAAGTAAAATAACAGGCACATAGCATGCAAATTCTACCTAGCTCTGAAATGTTTGACATTTGAGTGGGCTAGGCATAATAATGACTGCAAAGCCTATCTTCCCATCCCTTATATTTAAGTGTGTCTATTAAGGCTAGTCAAAACACCAGGAGAACAGGAGCAATTTCTATTTCATACACAGACAAACATATAACTCTCAGACTTTGCTTTTTCCTCTAGAAATATTTTGGCATACATTTTTTTCCCCTTTTCACTACTTCTCATCCATATAGTAGAATTTATTTTATAAAATTCTTTTTTTTTTTTCTTTTTCTGATTATGATCAGAGAAGATTGTCTTTGTGAAAGGAAAGGAACCTTTAAAGTGAAAGCTACTAGAAACTTATGTAAGTAGATGGTGTTCAGGGGTAGAGAAAGATGGATGCCTTGTAATTCAAAAAGAAGGCAGGAATCTGAATAATAACCAAGTATAAGCAGAAGCTAGAAGTGTGTTTGATTAATATGTGAAACTAGCTGCAAGGGTCAGAACTAGCAGTGGATGTAGCCATGAACATACTCCAAAACCATTATTTTGACAAATTGCATTGGGTACCAAGTTTATAAGATAAACCTATTACTGATTCATTTCTGAAATTCCTGAAGGGGAGAAACCACCTTAAGCTCTAGGAGACGTAGATTCATGTAACTAGGGTCTCAAAATATGTTTATCAATGGAATACACTACAGAGAATTCTACAAAGCGCAGAAAGACATACGAAGGTGAAAATATTTCCTTCGGTTTGAAAGATTTTACAAGAGGATTTTTTTTTTTCTCCTCATCTTCACTGCAGCTCTTTACTCTGGCTAAACCAAAGGATCCACTAAATTTTCTGCAGAGAATGTTTCAGATGTAAACCAAGACATCCGTATATTCAGTCCACAGCGCTCTGTGGAGCATCCACCATGGCACAACACCAATAAGCTTTAAAGGTGAATCTATACAAGATCAAGCATGATAGGCAGCTGCTAGGCATCTGACATTACTAGGCTAGCCTGAATTAGTTCATTCCCAGCTGTGAAGGCTCAGTTTAAGAGATATGAGCATCAGCCACATGTGCTGTCATTTATGGAGACTCTTACTATTTGTGAGTACTGAAGAGAGTCACAAAGATATTTAGGTTAGCCACACACAGTATCATGGCAACTGAGAATAAGGGAACTGGCTAAATGCAAATGGTTTCAGACCCCATTTTCTATGAGTACTGAGAAGGCACCGTGATGTTTCAGAGATTTTGTTGGTCCTTTGTGGATCTTATTTAAAATGCATAATCAGGACCTTTTCAAAAAACAGGAGTTTTCTCATGACTTAATCAGATGCCAGAGGGAACATTCAGGTGAGTGTGGAGACTTGAGAATTTGGAAAGAGGGTAAACCCCTGAAATTAATGAAATGTGAGCAGTAGCTAAGGAGAGATAAAGATGTCTTAGTAATCATGGCATATCTCCCATATGGATAAATTCCTCTTTGGTTTCCCTTGCTACAGTTCCAGCAGCTTCTTTATGAGATAAAAATTTATGCAGAATAACTGGTAGAGTATTGATGAGAAGAAACTCCCCTGGAAGCTACTGAAGCAAAACTTCAGTAGCAAAACTCTTGAATCCCTCGGGAATTTGGCAAACATACCTCAAAATAATTTGTTAAATAAAGAACAGGTGCTATTCTGAGATCTACAGTTTTCCAGGAGAGATTACCAATTCAATAATTTAGAAAAGAGGACATAACTAGAATGCACTTGCTGACAAAGTTGGCATTTTCAGCTTATATCTTTCCAGGATTTCACTTTTCGTACTGTCAAATGCTTAGGATCCCGTCCCAAGTGCGGAAAACTGTGTTGGTAAACATTTAAACTCAAATGAAGGTGCCTTCCTGGATGAAGGCTTGGATGCTTAAAAGCTTGCAGAATTGAACCCCAGATTAGGTGCTTCAGTCAGTTTCCCAAGGTGTCATCACCAATATGACATCTGTTAAAGAAATAAATTCTTCACATGCTGTTTGGAATTCTTGCAAGCAAAATGAGAATTCCTGATTAAAATATGCAGTATGTATAATTGGACATAATTTGTCCATTAAGCTTCTGGAGCTTCTCATTCAGTCATTGCTGTTTTATTGACGAGCTCACCATATTGGGATATGGGATAGTGCTCACATGCTCTGCCAAGCACTTTGAAGAGCTCTTGAGTCTGGGCCTCTCAATTTAAGAAGGATATTGAGACTCTTGAATGTGTCCAGAGAAGGGCAATGAGGCTGGGGAGAGGTCTCAAGCACAGCCCTGTGAGGAGAGGCTGAGGGAGCTGGGGTTGCTTAGCCTGGAGAAGAGAAGGCTCAGGGGAGACCTTATTGCTGTCTACAACTACCTGAAAGGAGGTTGTAGACAGATGGGGGATGGTCTCTTCTCCCAGGCACCCAGCACCAGAACAAGAGGACACAGTCTCAAGCTGTGCCAGGGGAAGTTTAGGCTTGAGGTGAGAAAAAAGTTCTTCCCAGAAAGAGTAATTTGCCACTGGAAGGTGCTGGCCAGGGAGGTGGTGGAGTCACCATCCCTGGAGGTGTTTAAAAGGGGATTGGATGTGGCACTTGAAGCCATGGTTTAGTTAGTCAGGAGTTGTTGGGTGAAGGTTGGGTTTGATGATTTCTGAGGTCTTTTCCAACCTTATTGATTCTATGATTCTATGATATTGCATGTGCAGAAAACTGCAGATAACAAAATGTTTCTCAAGTTTTAATCTGAATATATTTTGCATTGAATTTAATCACCTCTGCTGCTTATCTACCCCAGAGAGACTAAAAGAGTGCTTCAGGGTCCATAACAGGAGAATTGATTTTACAGATATAACATTTCCTTTTTTTTCCCCCCCCTTTTTTTTAACTTCCTGAACAAATTGATTAATTAAAGCTGCAAATAATTTTCTAACACTCTCCAAAACCCTTCACCACATACTCAGAAGTTTTTCAAAATTACCATGTGAGCTAGAATTCTTGGTTCCTGGCCAAAGATTAATTTTATTTCAAAGCTTTAAATAAAATCCACTTTTTGAAATCTGTAATGCTAAAATTATTCCTATTCCCTTTTAAAATCAAATCTATTTAGGGTTTGTTTTCACACATATAATCCCTAGATGACTGAATAGTAAATTATGGAACCCATTATAGGAATAATCCTTACATAGACGTATACCCAGAGTAAAAGTGATTGGACAATAAGTGGTTAACTGTGTTAAATGGGTATAAAAGTGGTTAAAAGTAGTTGGATATTAATAGCAAATCAGTTGGAATTGCTTAATTTAATTTCTGAACAATGAGCTTTCTTTGGAGGCAGTGGAGGCAGGTCGTGACAAGAAAGAAACGCTGTCCTCACCTGGATAAAATAGAGATATCTCAGATTTACATTTTGACATCAGCAAGGCAGAGTTAAGGATCTGTATCACAACAGCCACTAGCAGGGAAGAATATTTTCATGTTGCTCAACACTGCCTCTTAAATATGGTGTTGAGAGCTTCATTGGTTACACTGTACTTGGCCATGAAGGATTTGGCCCTGACAGTTTGTGGTGACTTTAATCTCATGTGCTGCGTAAGAGATTTATTAAGCTTTTCAGTCATTTCAAGTGCATGCTTTAAGTCTTTAAAGCAGCTTAGTGAGATTTTTTAGTGTTTCCTTTAGAAACCAGGGTAATAAAATTTCAAAAGACATTATTAATATAGTTTTAATTGTCCTTGCCCCAAGAAGCTTACAAATATCTGATATGTTTATTCAATATGATGCCATCTTTGATACTAGTTAATTTTTTTGGTCCAATAAAAAGCAGTAATAGGTGTGATTGTATCCTAAGGTCCTTCAAGTATTCTACTGCTAACTTTTCCCTCTTCCAAATCCTAACATTCCAAGAAAATTGTGATTCTTTTACTACACTACAAACCAAAATTGTAATACTCAAACATATTTGTGTTCACAGCCCTCGCAGGCTGTAGGAACAAAATTCATCATTTTAGTCATGTGTACAGAAGCTAAAAGTTGTCTTTTCAGTCTTCAGATTTAGCTGCTAAGACAGTTCTTGGCAGTGTAGATATTACATAGATCACACACCTCACCTTCTTTTCTAAGCCATCATACAGCATGATCATTCCTCCAACCAAAGTTAGTTATTGTAGTAAGCAAGTTGCTTCCTCTGTTTCACTCTCCTTTTGCTGTGTAACAGAGCCACTACCAGCTTTCTCACTTGTGTTCTTGTGTGAGTGTGTCATTTCCTTGGTCTCTAACATCCAGGACATACATCACAGGCCACCTTCACTTCATGCAAAATGTTCCCCTGCATTTGTCATCTTTGTTATTTTTATTATAATAACTCATTTTGGGGAATCTGTTTTCTGTCTGAGGTGATAGCAGGCTTCTTGTCACAGATTAAAAATGCTGTATGATTCCAGGCTTCATAATTCACTTATGTATCTCTTTAATTTATACCTCCTATTCACAGTAAATGTACAGCATTGCTGGGCTCATAGCTCAAATCTTTACTCTTAAGTAATTCTCAAGAGCTATCAGTGTGATTCATCTCTAGAAGGTCAAGATGACTGTAAATTTAATTATTTATTATTTGGTGACAGCTTTCATTCACTGACATTTCTGTGTATGTGTACTATCAATTTGGGCAGTAGCTTCACAACTGTTTTGAAAACATTGACAAACAACCATGAGCTAAGGATCTACATATAGAATTACATTATGGATTTTTTGTTGTCAGATGATTACTTTTCTGCACACAGAGGTAGTTTGCTTACATTTTGGAAGAATTATTCTTAGGCCTATAAAGGTAGAAACCAGCAACATTGTTCAGGATAGCAGAAATAAAGATGATTGAAGACTCTTTAATGAACTGTTCTCCCTTGCCTGCATCAGTTGCTGCTGTACACCTGATTGAAGCCCTTGTAGTGTTAATCTATAGTGTGAAGACTTTTGTGTCTTCATCCATTTTTGGAAAGGAAAAGCAGAATGCATCCTATACCACTCTTTCATGGAATGTAACTGCAATGGCCAAGAGAGGACTGATCTATTTAGCTAACCATTATGAATATAATTTAAGTTTTGGTGACATGCTTTCTCCAGTTTTATCAACATATACGTGGATCAGTAGGTCCCAGAATCAGATTATCACATGATAAGTATATTGAATAATACATTGATTAGTAAAGCTTTCTAGCATTACTTCATTAATATTGTTCTATACTGCTCTCTTTCTCATTCTTTCTCCTTCTATCTCTATTTCTCTCTCTTACAAAATAATCTAAGGGAATTAAATGAAAGTGGAATTCAGTAGATAATCCTCAATCTGTCACAAGAGGCAGATTTCTGTTTAGATCTGAAGATATCTTGCTACTGATTAACAAAAGCTTCATATGACCAAGACATGCTGTTTGTGTTATACAATACAACATTGAATTGCTGCTGAAGGAAAAGATTCATTTTCTTAAATCACCCACTGTTTTCTAGGGAATTTTGTTAGAAGGTTATTTTGGGTATGCATGAGGTTCTTTTGAAGATGTATTTCTCATCAGTGTATAGAACCACAGGTATTTTTCTATATAACATGACGCATTCAAAAAGCTTGAGATGATACATAGCTCAGAAAAAAAAAGTCAGTCTTTCATCTCAAGGGTTCACACCAAATTCCAGGACAACATTCAGTGAAAAATACAATTTCATACATGATTACCTGCATCATTTGGAAAGAGCTAATGCAAGCATAAAAAGTAAATATCTTCTTCTCATTCCATTCCTTCCAAATGCTTCACTTCCTTGAAACAGATTTCCCCCCCCCCCCCCCCTGTATATTGATGTTTTATTTCTGGTAATAATCTCTATGTTTTGACTTAGGTTTTGTAAAAATGATATTTCTTTACTGTTTTTGCTGACTGTCTGTGAACAGATGAAAGTCCTGTCTTGTAGGATTAATATTTAGTTTCATATACAATGACCAAATTTCACAGCTAGGCCTACATATTGTGTTGTACTTTGCTAAATATGTGTGAAAGAAAATGTCTTTCCACTAAATAAAAAGAAAAAAAGAAAGAAAATAACTGATTCTGTAGATAAGAAAATCTGACTTAGTGATTTTCTTCCTTAATGACAATAATTTGTTGCATTGAGATTCTTTTATAAATTAGTGAAGTTCTATTACCTGGTATCACTTTGGAGTAATCATAACATAATGATTATGCTGGGTCACACCAGCTATATATTTTGCCATGGATTTTGCATCTGGCAGATGCCAATGCCAGAAGCTAAGAACAAAAGATCAGAGCTAGAATATAATGATACTTCCCTTGTAAAATCTCTCTGCTTTCAGAAACATGCATCTAGAGATTTCCTGTAACAAAATGCTACCACTGAGTTTAATGGTCTTTGAAATATCTTGTTTTGTATTGAATCTATATAAATCTTTGGGCTTTGATTTTCCTCACTGATTAGATAGAACCATTTTCATAAGTTCTCCAGCAGCCAGTGTTAATTTCATTGTGTCCTTTATGTTCTTTATAAAAGAGAAAAAAGAAGTAATGCTTCTCTAGCCAACTTTTTTCTGTGTTGCTTAGGACATCACATGAAAAAAAACATTTTGCAGCTGAGGTAGTCATTTACATGGGAAGGTGTTTGCTACATTTCTGCTTATGCAGTCACTGGTGGTTTTCAAAAGCATTAAAGCCTCCCTTTTTTGACAGTAGTTGTGTTAAAAATATTACCCTGTTATATAAATAAGAGGATATCACTCTGTGTCAGACTGAATACCCAATATTCAGTCTGACAAGACTTGCATATTAATTTCCTGTCTCAACTATACAAACACCCCAGAATCACACTAGATGTAATCCTGGCTGTTCTCTCAGTAGCATTCTTCAGACTACCATCTTTGCCCCTCTTTTACCTCCGTTTGTCTCAGCCAGTTGGCAGGTGCTGGTACTTGTAAAAATATGTACCCACTATCTCCCTCTTCCCACTCTTTTTTCATATGGATGGGGGAAAAGAGGAAAAAAAAAAAAAAAAAGAAGTTTTTTTGGTGAATTTCTCACATTGATGGTTATGCCACTTCAGATGATAAGTTTAAAAGTAAAAAATTATTTTCTTGTTTCCAAAGATAAAATTGAATTCTGTTTCTCCTCTTTCTGTCTTAGTGCAAAACTGAATTTCTTATAATTGGAAGAAACATACAAGCAGGTTACTTCTGGATATTAGAAACAGACAACTGGACTAAATTCAAGCAACTGCAAAGCTTGCAGTCAGGAGCTTGCCTAATAAAATACCAGTAAAGCCAATATACCTCTATAGATGTACACACTAGGTGAATTCAGAAGCTGATGGTATTCTTTTTATTAGCAGCATGACAATTTGGGCCACAGCCCAGAATAAAAAGGAAGCATGCAATGAATGTTAAGTTTTAAGTCATCAGAAGTCACTCATTATATTGACTCTAAAACCTAAGAGCATTCAGAATGAACAATTTATTCTGTTCCTTTCTCATCTCTTCTTCAGCTAAATCAAGTCTTCATCCTGGGTTTTTTTGTGCAATTGTTGTCCTTAATTTCATTCTGGCTGAATAAGTTTGGGTTTACTCTCATTTTATGAGTCTAGTTACCTGACTGCAGTTTATACCTCTTTCCTGGTACTTTCTACAGTTTTTTTATTGATCATGTGATGAATGTGTCTTGTTGTAAGTAAACAGCCCCCATGTTTGAGCCCAGAAGCATGCCTCTACTTCCAGTGAGGTAACCTGGATGTCCATTTCTATCATCATTTGTCATATATTTCCAGAAAAGAGATAAATACACACGTCTCTTTCTCTTCTACTCCCACAAAGGCTCCCTAGTTCTTACTTGGAACTTCCACTCACAGTATGCAAGCTCTGTTCTTTAATGGAGAAATTCCAATATGTCCAGAGGGCCAGGAAAATACCTGTGAGCCACTTAAGATCAATTTACATTACAGTCTGTGCACTGAAGTGGAGTGTAAGTTTAAGCTGATCTATTATACAGAGGAAAAGAGATGAAGAAAAAGTGTTTAGAGGTATTGCAAATCAGTTAGCTGAAATGTAGGGTGAGAGCTTTCTGAAAAAAAGTAAAAGCATTATGCAGTGTAAGAAACACTTCCTGAAGATTCTTACTGAGTTATAATTTAGCTTTGGGTTATTTTCCAGCTCTTACTTATGAACACAAAACTACCTGTAAGAACTGATCCTGTATAAGTCTTGGCTTTTCCTCAGCAACAAACTGCTGAGTTTTTCAGTAATAGGGTTAGGGTAAGGATGGTGATTTCTGATCAGATATAACTGGGAACATGGACAATCAAACCTTACCATCTGTTAAAGGGAATTTATATTGAAATAAATATCCATTTTAAAAGTACAATGATTGATAGACTATGAAGCATGAAAATTAAAAAAACCAACCCTTCAGTTCCAACACCCTTATGTCAGTCATTAGTTTTAATGTCTGTATTTTCTAAGCCTGAATTCCTATCAAGCATATTAAGTTTTCTTCACTGCCATTCTCACAAAATTTGCTTTTCTTTTTTTTTTCTATACATGACTGTGACTGAGGCTGCAGGGGCAATAGTTTGTAAAGCACATCAAAGCACATCTTAGATTTTCAAGAAATCAAACTTTCTGAAAGACCACCTAACATCACTTTGCACACTCATTCCAGTATTTTGGAATACATGAGTTTTGGCATGCAGGTTATGGTTAGGTGTGATAGTCACTAAAGTACTTAGTTAAAGGGCTTAATCCACATCTTCACATCAAAATACACTTGCAAGTAGGGAAAGAGTGTAATCTTTTTTGCCCCGTCAAGTTACTAATAATGAGCTAATGAGAATTTTATTTAATTGTTCAAAGCTACTTTAGATTAGTGGGTTTGGTGGTCTTTCTAACACAATAATAGTTGTTCCAAGTTTGTATTCAAGCATTGGAACTGGGAGAAGTCAGGAAATGCAACATGGATAAGAGAAACACAAACACACTTTTGCCTTTCTTGCTACCCTTGAAAGTTCAAGTTGAGGTCCTGTGTCCCCACAGCCTCAGCTCTGCTGAAGGAGGCACCATAGTGTATAGCCAGTCATCAGCAAATACCCCATTTCATAGTACCATAGACAAGGATAAAGTCATCATTTAACAACACAGAGATTCACATCTTCTGTCACTGCACTTTTCTTTACAAGAGACCATTCCTTGTTAGATGAGAAAATACCTCTTGCTGAGCAACGCATAATTCCAATAATGCCCCAAGTGACTGCAATCAAACCTCTGACTTAACATTAGTTCTATACACTGGGTGAAAGTGTATAAGCTACTGTATGAATAACTACAGCTGCAGGATTAATACCAAACCAATGTTAGCAACCTTTACAGTAATTCTAAATGACTGTTCAGCTCAGGGACATTCATGCCCCTTTTAATCATTGTTGTTATATCACTTACCATAGTGGAAGAACCCAGCTGACATTGCTACTGCTTTACAAGACTAAAACAATTTTATTTACTCCAATGTTCAGTAAAATACTGGTAAAAATACATATATTCACATGTACACAGTCTTGACGGTTTGCTGTTTCAGTTACCTAGCTGCAGCATAGGAACATTGCCATGGCATTACTTGGACACTAACAAATGGACAACAAAAAGAAGCTAGTGTCTGGCATTTCACACCTGAGCACTGTTTTCATGAGATTTTTTGATGCAGATTTGTTAAAGCTAAGGACTATGCAAAAATAACTAATAAAATCTCTATGTAAATAGTGTGCAGAGCGTAACTTTAAATCAGTTTGAAACTTTGCTAGTGAGTGAAGTCTGTTACATGCAGCATGTTACCTACCTATTAAAAATTCAACAAAGGTAATCAAACAGTTCCAGTTAGACTCCATACTACATAACTTTCAGAAATTCAGGAGCTGGTTTGACTCAGTGTCACTGAAACACAGCTTCAGCCCGTACAATGGACTGCACAATGTTGTTACCCCAGTCTGAGTGATGAGACAATGAGGGAACTTTATGCAAGAAGTTTGCAGTATGCTTCTGAATGTCAAGAAAAAAAAATAATCAGATGAAAGCTCTTCCTGAAACTTCAGTGTGCACAATTGTAAGGATTTATTCTGTGCATTTAATATAACAAATTTATACAATTATTGTAAAGGTAAAATACTGCAGTGTTGTAATAGACATTTGTTCTAAATTAATTCAAATCATGTTTTGCTGAAGTCTATGCCAGAATGTTAGTTACTTAATTTTCCTCTTCTTTCTCCAATCTTCTAAATAGCATCAATTGTGCAACAATTTATATAGCTGGGCTTTTTTATTAATAGGGAAAAAACTTCTGAACAGCATTGGTAATCAATTTTTTATGTATTAATTAGATCAGATTCTGCAAATACTTAAACTTTCATGTGTGTTCTGACTGATGTCAACTCATTGATTCACATGTATAATACAAGCACATGAATTAGTGCCCATTTGCTTTGGCCTTTCAGAATTTAACAGTCCAAAGCAAGCAACACATAATATAGTGATATTCCTCTCCTCTGGAAGCGTTCAATGAATATTTAACACAGAAAAAAATTAATCCTGACTAGAAATAAATTGTATCTAAGTTCAACTTCTGTAACTCTGACTTTCTCCATTAGTTTCCAAAACTTGCAGTAAGGTTTCTTCCACAGCAAAAGGAGAAAAGTGCCTTGATTATTAGAATTAAAATCGTATTTGCATGTTGCTTCATTTAAAATGTTTTTCTGAAGCACTAAAGGATACTTTCCCCATTTCCTTGCAGCTCTTTGCATATTGCCTATTCATTAAAATTATGGGGTCAGGAAGTTGTCAGAGAAAACCATCTTGGCTATCAGATGGCTATGAATAGAAAAGAGAAAGAAAACTTTAATTTGCATTATGGAGAGTTTCTTTTAAAGCTTATGAGTGAATTTTGCAACATTCCTCTATGTTATTCTGAAAGATGAGTGAAAAGAAGGAACTGTGTTAAAATAAATATCTGGAGTTATTTTAGTGGAAGTTTTATGTCAAAATAATCTGAGACACTGTGTTCATGAAATCCTGTAAAAGCTCGTTTTCCATTGCTCTAGTCACATGGTAATCAGAAATGATTCTATAAGAATCAGAGATATCTTGCACCTGTCCCACTCTCAGTTACTTCTCAGTATCCCTCATGGTGAGCTCACCAAGTTTTATTCCACTTCCTACTCAATTTTCAACCACTTTAAGTTTCTTTTCACAGGAATTCTTCACAAAGTCTTTCCTGTGTGAAAAAAATTGCTCTAAAATCCAGAAACTTTTTCTTTCCCTGGTCAATAACTTCGCTTAGAACTAAAAGTCTGCAGCTACAAAGTCTGATTTTTCTTAAACAAACAAACGAAAAAGGAAACAACTGGCTAAGAACCCAGTTTTTAGTATAGCAGTGTCCAGGTAAAAGGAGAGGAAAAGAAAGAAAGTAAATCTGAATGAGGAGTAATGATGGATATGGCATTAATAGTGAAAAAGAAAGAAAAGAAAGTGGGCACAAACTTCCCTAAGGGATCAGTGATAATATGGCTTATGCAGCTGTGAGCAAGTCTATTCTCACTTGAAAGGCCAGGTCCTCTGCCATGCAGTGATACTTTCTCATCTAACCTGTTAAATGCACAGTCCACACATCTTTGTGAGAATGCCTAGTTCAGCGTAATGCTTGGAACTGCAGCAGTACTCACTTCTCCTCCCCCCCTCCCCCCTGCTACTTTCTACTCATCCACAAATCACTCCTTTCTTTCTTTGCTGTTGTTTCCTCTTTACATTGATATATCGAATACACATATGCAACATGCACAGGTTGTCTCCAAACAGTACGTGTGTCAGTGGTGGTGGGTAAATTCTATTGTAAACATTCCTCTCATATGATCAGCAAGCACTCTTACATCCCACTGCTTGTTTCATCAGCATTAAAAGCATTTCAGGAGCTAGGGAAGGCGGGCAGCACCTCGCTGCCTGCCTGGGGAGGGCTGTGCAGGATCCGCATCCCTGTCCTTGGTCCCTAATCCTCGCCCTGCCTCGGCACAGCCGGAACAGCCACGCTCCGGAGCCCACAGCCTGGGCACAGCCATGATGCGGCTGCTTAGGTGAAAACAAACAGGAATGCACTGACATTCTGCCCACAAAACACAGGTATAGGACAACTCCATGCACTGTAGTGAACAATAATTCAGAGATAAAAGGCTTCATTAATATGGCATCAAAGTCTATGAACCGCCCGGCATGTACCACCATCATACACACCCGCTGCTTACCCTCCCTGTTCATTCCAGTGACAATTGTATGAGAAATAAAACATTGCAAGATCTTAGGATTCTAGGAAATAGATTAATGTAATGCCACTATACAAACCTCTAACATTCTCACCAATGGCTCTGCAAATTTGCAAACAGATTCTTCACCCCCTAGCCCTCCCTCTCCCCCCCCACACCTCCCCCCAACAGAATCAGAAAGCACATCTTACCACTGGATGAGCGAGAGGAACAGAAGTGCCCACACCATCATTTTGAGAGAAAATGCAGGATTCAAGAATGCAGTGCTCCCCAGGCTTGTTGGATTGGAAGGAATCGTCTCTTTTTCTCCCCCCCACCCCCCCCAGTTGTTTTTCCCCTTTCCTCTTGGTTGCAGATGGATCCGTCCCCTTCTTTAATTTTTTTTTGGTAGTGGTTCTCCCCCCCTCCCTACCAGGTCCCGTCAGTGGGATGATACATTGCGCCCAGCTGCGGGAATTAATATGCAGGGGGACAGAAATTAGATCTGCACAAGCCTTTTGCAGATATAATCAGAAAACGTCAGCTCAAGCAGCAGGCAGCAGCTTCCAAATCTAAGGGAATAATATAATTGGGGGAAAAGAAAAGGAAAAAAAAAACCCAACCAAAACCATAGACACTCACAGAATAAAAACAGTCAAGGAAAGGAAAAATACATACACATGCACATATTTGCAGAACCACTCACACACACTTGCTACAAAATCTGATGAAAGCAAAAGAAAGAGTAAATGAGAGAAAATAAAAGAAAAAGAAAGAATAAAGCGGTGGAGCTTCTGCCTGAATGCAGATTAACTCTGAGGTCAAAGTGGAAATGATGCACTCTGCTGCAGCACAGATTAACACATGCGTGGTGCCAGCCGGGGTGCTTTTTAACCTTTGATTACACATATGCAGGCAGCCTGGATTTTCATTTTGGAGGCAAGAAGGATTTGGCAGGCATAAAAAGGGAGGTTGGAAGGAAAAGCTTGCCCTATGCTGCTGAGCATCCTCATTTTTCTAAACAGCCTGGAAATCGTGATTGCGAAGGGGAAAAAAATGAAAGGATGGATGGGGGAGTGGAAAAGGGAGGGATTGTTGTTGCTAAGTAACTCAGGAAATGGGGAAAGCAGCATTGGTGGAGTCGGTATGAATGAGGTGATTTACTGTGCGATAGAATTTAGGGGACCATGCAAGGTTTTTATCTCTCCTCCCCCTAATAAAATTAGGCTACACCAACACAGGAAATGCTTCCTGGGCAGAGAGGAAACACTAGATGGCTAGAAAGGCTGGATCTTTCCAAACTTTGAAACCAGAACCACGGGTTCCGTTGTCCAAACATGCAATCTAGCAACTACTGGTGAAGTAAAAAAAATCAGGGAATATCATGATTTCGCAGATTAAGAGCACCCTAGTCTAAAATAGGTACTTGGACCGTGACCTACATTAACGAAATTTTATTTCCCAAACTTTTTCTGCCTAAGCCCAAAGCAAATGCAGACAACATTGAGCTCCCCAGTGGTGTTCAAAAACTGTGAGGTTTTTGTGCACACATAAAATCATTTGGGACTGGGAGATGTAACCTAACACTGTTTTAGTTCAAAGCCCATCTTTATAAAACTTAAGGGAGAAACAAAGAAACAGTTTGTCTCAACAATACTTAAATTGAGAGAAAGTTAAATGCTCCCAATAGAATAAAACATCAGAATTTCCTCCTCAGCTTAGTCTAATCTGAACCTAAGTTGACACTTGGATCCTGCTCACACCTACTGATATCCAGGTATTATCAATCTGGTAATTTCCAATGTCCAAACACAATGAAATTTATCCGTCAAAACTAGTTTCAGTAGTGGCTGTCTCAGGTTCTCAAAAGACATGGAGCCAGCCTTCAACCATCAAGTTTGGTTTGGTTTGGGTTGTTGTGTTTTTGTTTTGTTGGGTTTGTTTGTTTGTTTTGGGTTTTTTTGATGTTGTTTGTTTCCAGATGTGATATATTTAACTACTATTTAAATCAGTATTATTGTCACCTGGGCTCCTGAATATTTCTACGATAATTCAAGATCAGTGTTTCCAAACAATTAACAAGTTACAAACCTGTTTCTTAATATTTCCAGTCAATGGTGCTAATGTTCCTATTCTTAAGTCACTTCACCAGCTTGTTAAATACAGATACTTCAGAGATGAATATCTATTAAATATTCCAGATGCTCTCTCCTTCTCCCTCTCTCAATGTATCTATATGTATGCATATTCAACCACCAACACTTGCTTGTGGTTCACTTCATTACCTGGGAACATGACACTTTTGTGATTTCCTTCCTGTAATACTTCTCATCAGTTATCAAAACATTTCTTTCAAGGTTGATAATGCTGTGTATCTTTTGATGAGAGAAACTATATTGTTGTTAGCTAAGAATGTGAACTGTGCAAATAGTTATTGTCTTAGCTATAATAGTTATGTTTCTTGTCACATAGGGAGTGCCACTTTTATCCTGCACTTTGTTTACTGAAATTTGTCCCATGGCAAAATGTTTCACACCTCTTTTCTGAAAATAGTTTCCGGACTTCATACAAAATTGTTATGTAGTTAGATAGCAGAAGTTCAGCTCATTACTCCTGAGAGGCAAGGGGTCAGCAGGAGAAGAGAAACCTGCTGCATCAAATCTTAAGGGCTTTTTCCCAGGTTCCCTATCATGGCCAGGATATGTCAAAAGGAGTTAGGTGCTGTATCACTAATCTTTGAATGCTTAGATTTCTTTAAGATGTACAGAGACATAACCCACTGATAATTGTTATTCCTGATATTTCATTAACTGTGGTTTCATTTATATTATTAGTTGGCTATCAATGGGTTTTGATGGATAGTCATACACTGAATATTGTGTAGATTCTTCTTCATGTTAAAACTTCCATCACCTTTTTACAATCAGTTTTTCATCTCTGGTTTGTCTGCTTTCGTTGTATTTTCAGATGTGTGCAATTGACACTTAGGCAACAATTAAGGTAGTGGGAATTAGGGTTGCTTCGGATACAGCCAAAGGACCCACAAAGGCCAGGGAAGGTGTTTCAGCTAGATATCAGAGCTAGCATCATTTAGATATCAAAATATGTGACCAGAATCCATAAAACTCTTCCACCAATAACCAAGCAATAGTAATTTTGGCTGTAAGTTATTTCCAACATGATAAAGTCCTTGCAGTTCTTTGTGTCCTTGGTCTGAAAGAAGAGAAAACAAAGCCAGGTTTTATGCTGAATGCATTTCAATATTAAAATTTCTGTTTATGATGATAACCTTTGCTTAGAAAAAAATTGTTTGTCTATAGCAGATATAACTGCTACAGAAATCAAAAGTGTAAGAGCCCATTTTATGCTTGAAGAATAGAGTTCTGCTTTTTTATGCCCACAAGCTTGGATCAGACATATTCCATCATAATAAATTATCACAAAACCCCTAAATTTACATGAGGGTACTGCCTAGTGTGAAATGTTTTACTGACACCTTTTGTGTGCCAAACCATTCCCACGTAGTAATCTGCCCCTGAGCACAAATGCAGTATCTTCACAATAAATGTCTTACAGGTTGGTTTTTTTTTCTGGAATAAATGTCCTATGAAGAATAATTAAACACAGAAGTGATTGTTCCAAACCCATGAATTCTATATGACACCAGAATAATATCTGCAAAAGTATTCTACTGTACTTTAGCAGACAGCTTGTCCAGGTACAAGGATGTTCTCAGCTCTTGTTGATTTCCCTAGGTGTCTCTATCTTTTAGCCCAAAGAAAACAGAGCTCTTCCTGTGTAACAAATATTACATCACACATTAACAAAGAAGACTGAAGATGTGTGAAAAAAGCAAATGTAACAATAAAAGTAATAAAAGATAGTTTTTTTTTTTCAAAGGGACAATGTCACTATTTAATTGTCAATAGATTGGCAAGTTATCCACAAAAAAGATTCCTTTTTTTTTTATCATGACTGAGTCTGAAAGTTCTTTCTGTTTCAGCTTGTAACTCCTTGTGTTGCTTTAGGCAAAAAAAAGAAAAGCTAATTTCACTTTCTTTCAAATGGCACAAGATTTGGGTAACAGGTGACTGGCTTTTATAGGCCCTGTTAAGGATAGTCTCTTAAAGGCATAAGAAGGAAAGACCTAGGTAGCAACATTGTCTAGTGATGATTTAGGAGACTGTTAATTACCTATAAAGTAATGTTCTGATGTGTAAGAAATACATGAAAAGTTTCATTTTTTTTTTATCCAGAAAAGATTGTAGTTATTAGAAAAAGGCCTTTTGAACTGCATGAATCCATATATTCTTAAAAATAGCTTGTTCAAAGCTATAGATAAGCATGTATTTCACAGCAGTAGTAATAACACTAATAAAATTTTGGTTTCATCCAAGATCCTTCTAGCATATTCTAGCCCTGAGGAAATACAATACCAAATCCCTGAGGAAAACCGCATCCAATATACAACATTTCTTAGATGGAATTCTAGGATTTGATACAATCTTTCACTTTTTGCATGGCCTACCCCATAATACATTTTTGGCTTATCAATATGGTTATAAATGTATATTAAAAATTGGAAGCAGCTAAAAACGAATGTTGCAACGCTCCTAGAAGAAAAGTAGTTCATATATTTTTACATTTTTTAATGCATGTATGTGGTTGTAGATGTGTATGAGAGGGGAAGTGTGTTTTCCTGTTAGCTGATTAGTTTGTTATCTCTCTGATAAAGAGAATTCTGTACTAGAGCGGGAAAATCCAGGTCTGACTGTTTACTGCCAGGTCAAGGGATTGTGAATGGGTATTTCATATAAAAGACCTAGACGTCTAGGTTTTTTAATTCATGCACACAAAATATTGATATTTTGTGAAGGAGTGTTATGGAGCTGGACTAGAATAGAAAGCACACTCTTTAGTGCTAGTCTGAAAAACATAGTTTAGATTTGATTATTGACTTCTTAATGGGCACGAAATCTCAGCCTTTCAAACAGTTTTCTTAAACAATCTCCCTGAACATTATTGCGACTGCATGAATTCATGCATTACTGTCACTGCTAAGTAGATTATCTCAAAACTACAGGGCATTGTGTATCCTAAATACAGATCTGTTTATTTTGACATTTAAATCTAATTATCTATATTGATTTAGTTTAGATTTTATTTTAGATCTATTAGATCGAAAATTCTTACTGCTGCTTTTCCCTGCTAAGTATTGGATGGAGGAGTCTGACATATTACCTCTCATTGTGTAGAGTGTGGATGTTCTAGACTGGCAAAGTAGATCTCCAGATGGATTTTGTGACTTTACTGCAAAAGTATCAGCTAACCATTGCTTCAGAGCTAT
Organism: Dryobates pubescens; assembly: GCF_014839835.1. Lineage (NCBI taxonomy): Eukaryota > Metazoa > Chordata > Aves > Piciformes > Picidae > Dryobates > Dryobates pubescens. The sequence goes on from NC_071627.1 coordinate 14,654,201, forward strand.
TTATTAAAATTAAGGTGATTCACTGGAGCTGTCAGAATAACAATTTAAAGTAAATATAAAAATAAATAAAAAAGCAAAACCAAAACAACTGAAAAGGTAAATGTAATAATTTTTTTGAGAAAGGCATCAAGCTGAAGTCAGCTTCTTAGAGGATTCAAGCTCCTGAATTTTTTTTAAAAGCCAAAATCTGTAATGCTTGAGAAATTATTATTTAAAAAATAATTATTTTAGAGCTTAGCAATTAAAAAACAAAGGAAAAAAAAAAGTAATTACTTCTGCAATATATATAATATATAATGTGGTATTTCAGGGGTTTATGCAGTGAACATTTTTTTTCAGACTGGTTTTATCAGGTTTCTATTCCAAGGAATCACATTCTGAGTATTTGACTTGCAAGCAAAAATGCTGGTAGCCTAAATACAACCAAAACACAAACCCAGAATACAGCGTTTGTTTATATGCTTTGATCTTGTGCTGAAACAGTGAAGAAAACAAGTTTTTGGCTAAGAGCTCTCACTGTACTTAGATTTACAAGCTCCTGCCAGCAACAGACTTAACAAATGCTATTTTGTGCTGTAAACATCTTAGAGTTTCTTATCATCAAACTCTTCAGTAAGCTACACTCTCCACAGCTCCCTGCCACTGACATGCAAATGCTTTCTTACCATGTAATACAACCTAGAGGACCCAGTTCTATGTGAAGAAAGCACTGTACTCAGATACTTTCTGAGGAACACAATAATGGCTGTTTTCTGAGCAGTTCTGTCAACACCTAAGGGAAGTCTCTGCTCCACAAATACCACCGCTGTCAGGAAGCATATATGAATGTATATTAATCTATATTAGTATTTAGTAGGGTTCGTGCACACAGTCAAAACCCCATGTTTCAAACAACAGCTTGTGCTAAATCTCTAAGTTTAAGACTAATGGCTTTTGAAACCATTCCAGGAGGGCAGTCTCTGCAATTAAGCAGTGAAATGAAGGAGAAAGAAGAATGCTGGGGTTGTTCTCCTCTCACTTCTGAGGGTAAAGAGTGAGGGATAGCAGACAGGCAATGCTGTTTTCACTTGTAGGATGATGTCAGACTCTTTACATGGAGGTACGAGGGACCTGTATTCACACAATATGTACTTTCAGCAGTGCCAGTATAGTTCCATTGGGTATGATTATGAACAGTGTTCAGTCATCCTATTTGCACACTGTCTTTAAGTACCTGCATGGCATAAGTGAACTTGTAACTCCATATAGTCTCTATTTAGTGAGACGAGAGGAAGAAATGCAACATACACAGAAACAGGACTGAGTACCAAAGGGAGGGACATTCTCACAGACTAGGAAAACATGATTAATGCATTTTTCATTATTTTCAATAGTAAAGGTAATGAGAAATCAAATATATGAGTTAAAAAGCAATGGAGAAAAAGTAACAGCAAATTAGGAGTATTGCTTACAAGATCAAATGACAAAGAAAGAAAGAAAAAAGGTTATTTCCAAGGATGTTCTATAAAGTTCATATCCTCTTTTCATCTCTGTCTCTCAAGTTCAGTGTCGTGACATGAAAGTACACAGCTAAGTAATGACTTTCAGGACAATACTTCTGAACCTTATTACTTTTTATGTCATTTAGTCTGGTATTACTTACAATACACTGAGAACTGTGACTGTGTTGAAAATGTCTTCAAATTGCTGGGACCTCAAAGAGACCTGTAAGGCTTTTATCCCTCTTTCCTGTTTGTCTGCTTTTCTTATTTGTGTGTTTGTTTTGTAAGCAATAAAGGGTATCATCATTCTCTTGGAGTGTCCTCTTTTGCACCTATAATGATATGGACCGTATTAGAACCAAGAGAAGAGATCTGAATCATCCCTTCTCCATTGAAATGTAGATTGTGCAATGATCTCAGCTTCAGACTAGGTCCTGGGTTTTATCTATGTTAACAGATGGCTGTTTCAATGTTTCTCTCTGATTTTAAGTTTTCAGGAACCCTAATGCCCCCAAAACATAAACTTCCTAATGTATTTTAAGCAGTGACTCATTAAGGAAAAATGATCTAGTTCTATATCATCCATGTATGCTACTTAGTAAGTCAAGTGTGTACTGAAAGAAATATTTCCCCTACTGTGAAGGCTTATACTCACATCTTTGTCCTTAACTCACTACTACAGTTTATTTTCTCAGATTAAAAGAGGCTTCAGGAGCTGCTTTGAGGGCATACAGTGAGAGGAAGTACAGAAACGGCAGGAATTTAGTATCTGATTCTTCCCAGCACTATAAAGCTCTCAGAACTGGAACTGAGAACACAAAATCTCTCTAAAAACCTGTCATAGAAAGATGTAACTTACAGGCTGAATCCTGAGGCCTGGCTACATTGCTGGGATGTACTCATGGGATCAGACCACAGGCAGGGAGAGGCTGTATGAGGTCTGTCATCCAGCTTGATATGCAAAAGCAGTGTCAGCATTGACTGAATTTAAACCAGTCTTTGGCCAGTTCAAGAAAAGCTTCAAAGGTAAGGGATTTTGCAGCCTCTCTGGGTAATTCATTCCATTCCTTAATTATATTGATAGAGGATTATTTTATAACCCACCTTGATTTATGACGTTTTTCTCTGCCACTGCCTTCTTAGTCACTCCCTTGCAGATCCTGAAGAGCTGTTCTGTGTGCAGCCACTATGATTGCCCTCTTGGGTTCACTCAAGCTTTCTTCTACTGGGACCCTCAAAAAGGACACTATGCTCCAGATGAGGTCTGATGTAGGCCAGATAAAGGTGAATTATGAATTCCTTATCGTTTGCCTTCAGTACTCCTGCTTCTTTCTGTTTCCTGGCCAGACAACCCTGAGGATTAGACCTTCTCACATGCAGTACTTCATTCTGGTGGTGCTGAAGTTCACAGTATCCATGAGGCAGCATGTTTGCATAACCACCAGCAAACCATTCATTTATTTATATGTTATTCATCAGGGGCTATGAAACAGATTCTAGGAAAAACAGGGAGGTGTGGCACAGCTCACAAGTTTGGATTCAAAACTTAAATTTCACAGACCTCAGTGGAGATACATTAAATCAAAAATTCAGAAACTTTAATTTATGTTGTAGCTGATTATCCTATTGGCCCTGGAATCAGTTTTTTTAGATGTCAATTTTTTTTTCTTTCCACTCTTGAAATAGGTAAGCTCACCCTAGGCCTAGTGTTGGGCTTTGAAGTACACAGGTAGAGAATATGCAGCTACCCTTGTCCTTCTTGAAGAGTTTCTTCCTGAAGGATGAGAAAGAGCACTGCTGTGCCCCTATGCTGCCAGCTCCCACTCTTCTCCACTAAAGCTTCAGCAGAGAGGAGAACAAAAAGTGGCATTTCTTGCTGAGTGTATTGCTGAGATAAATAAAGAGACTGAGCCACAGGTCATAGAGCATTAATAGATGCACCCTTACATTTAGGAGTATATTTTTTTATCTGAATGTAAGACCATTCTTACTTTCAGTTAAAAAAAACATTTTTCTCTGAGACTGCCCCACACCTAGTGTTTCCTAGGTGTTCATTCCAGCCTGCTGTTGCACAGCGCTAATGGAATACATGGACAGTTTTTACAGGGAGGAAAAATACTACTTACCACTGTTTAAAAAAAGACAACAGATGGGGAGACTATTTCTCAGAATAATCCTCTCTAATGGACATTGCCATCACAATCCTGCAGAAAGACAGAGGAAGGTGGGGGGGGGGGAAGCTCTTTACAGCATCTGTGAAAGGAAATCCGAGAAAACAAATAAATTAGGCTCTTTTAAACAGACAAATGACTGCACAAGGACTCAGAGTTATTTATATACAAAGCATGTTTACTTAGTTACGTCCGTTTTGTTTATGGATGGTTTAACTGACTTTTCAGATGTGTTCTGTCAGATCACGTTCCCAACCCTAGTTCTTTTATGCTGCTTCAAAGTACAGACAGAAATTCACTTGAGCAGCTGGGAAATTCTTGGCATCAGGATCCTAAAAGTAATGCCAGCCAAGCTTAGTCCAGGTGTTTTTACACTTATTCTTGTCCTTCCTACCAACACAGAAAGACAAATGTTGAAATGTAAATTCTTTTTATCTTTTTGACATGACAAATGTGAGTATTTCTCGTCACTTCTGCTTTTGGCAGTGAATAGACTAGTAATCTGTAAAACTGCACAGAGTTCTGGTTCTGTCCCCATTCATTTTGCAGTGTAATTAAATCATATTTGCTTTATTCTATTCGTTGATCTGGGCAGTATCTCACATACTGCTTTGTAGTATCTAGATGCTAATTATAATACTTGTTCTCTGTTGCAACATTCATTGCAGCAGCTCTCTAGCATTTTCATTCTGTATTTATATGTAGACAGTTTGCTTCTTTTTTTTTTCCTTCACAGCTCTCTTTTTCAAAAGTCTTGCTGTTTCCAGGATTTGCATATTCATTGTTTGATTTGGTCTATTAAATTGTATGGAAATAAACATGGATTTTCCTGTAGCAAAATGTCACAGAATGAGCTCTAGTACTGCTAAAATGAGTTAAACTGGGGGAATGAAACAGGGGAAAGGAAAAAAAAAAAGGCATGCTGGAAATAGGAATAAGAACAGATGGCCTAAGTTAGCATTTTTAGATGCTATATTACATAAAGTGGTAGGAGGGAAACTAGAAAGGTAAATAGCAACCTTTTTAAGAGTAGAAATATTCTGTTGATACTCCCTTACCCAAGCTCATCTAAAGTACATAGATAGCCTAAATAAATGGTAATCTCTCTGCCTTGTATGAATAAGAATACTGAAAATCATACTGCTAAATAGTACCAATCCCAACAGGAAAATGGTTAATTAGTGAAACTGGAATTGCAAGGATACCTACAATAATTATTTGTATCCGTCCTTTGTGACTTTTTAAGACTGTGGCATTTATTTGAAATAATATATTTATTATTTTACATGATCAGATCTGCACAACTTATTTGCAAGTTTAATTCACAGTAATATTCATGAGATATTGTGCTACAGTGTGTATCCAGAGGAAAAAAGAGTGTCCCTCGTTTCTGGCTTGAAGCTGTCTACTGCACTTCGTGCTTAATTTCTCCAATATCTAACTCTTTATGAAGGAGCTCAGTTATTACCCAAAATTTTGTAGCATTACCAAGATGCTTCCAGTTGAATTCAGGCAGCACTTCTTATTTTATTGTGTCAAGAGAAAAACACAGTAGAGTCACCTGCATATCCTGCACAGTTAAAGATTATTCAACACAGTGCCTGGGACTAGAAAAAAACTTTTTTGTGAATTATGTAAAATGGAAACAGGACAGATTCTCAGATAATTGTTAAATTGACACTAGCATCATATCAAAACACAGTTTTCCATGTAAGATTAATGAATGCAGGTCATATTCAAAATGCAGGTAAAGAGTAGTACCAGAGAAGCAAAGATCCTGAAAATGGTCTGGGTTGTTGGTTAATCATCGCATTGTGCCTGAGAAAGACGCACACCAAAATACTGAAGTATTTAGGAGTACTTAGATTTTAGGCAGCTGGTTAGGATATGCCTTTTGGAGGTGTGCAGTGTAGATTTGAATTTATTTAAGCAGAAGAGCGACTCATACCTTTAACAGAAATTAAGGTTTTAAAGTTGGGGTTTTTTTAATTGAAATATGCAAGCATATCTGGTTTAAAGGAGAAATCAGACATATCTGAAATGTAGCAAAACAGTCTTTATTGCATGGGCTCCAAAAACATTGACCAGCCTAAGCGAATAGGGTGAGACTGGGAACAGGACGTTAAGTATACTATTGATATTATTAGGAAGAACTGATATGATCAAAGCAGGTACTGGTGGTAAATGCAGGATCAGGAGCATCAGGAACCTCTTGCTGACAACATCTGGGCCTCATCAAGGTCACACAGAAACTGTATGACTGGTCACACATCGAGCGTAGGTGCCTACACCTGAAATGAAAGTTCCCTTCTGGTCCCTTTTCTGAGTCTGGACAAATACACTGAATATGAACAGAGGGTGAAGAAAGAGTAAAATGAAAAACAGCTTCTAAAATATGTCTTTACTTATGAAAGATTGACCATTTTAGTAAATCCATTAAGGTCCAAAACACAATATGAGTTACACCCTCAGGTGGTTCAAATTTACCACTGAAGTCAGTTCTTCACTAATTTATTAGCTAAGAAACTTTTCTTTCTTATTCATTTAAGATATGCTGTCTCCTGACTAAAGCAATGTTTAATACAAGTATTAAACACATTTCACTGAGCCATTTCGTTTGGCTACAGTGCATCTTTCCAGTTAGATTAGACCTGAGCAGCTGTTCAGAAGGTAGCCATCAGCCTCTTTATGACTATGCTTATTTCATACAGAAAATCAGATAGTTTTATTACATTCAGCTTCAAACAAAGTAATGCTCCCCTACATTATAAATAAACATTTTCCTTTACCTTTTGATATCTTTGCCATTCAAATAATATATTGCTAGCAATATGCTAGTCAAAATATCTTAGGAATCAAAGTTCTTCCATGAGTAGCTATGCTGGGTCATGTTCACCCAGGCAATGAGAATGAATGCATAAGCCATTTATGTATAACAGTTTATATTTTGGATTTGTAGTTACATGTACTATCATGTTCTTATTGTATATCTTCAAAGGATGATTTTCAAATACACAATGGATAATTAAATATTTTCTTAATATAATTTTAAAGAGGGCTGTGAATGAAGCTCAGAACTAATTGACTTAGCTGTCTAAAGAAACCATCTCTCCTTTTAAAAGTTTGTCTTCATCAGGAAAAATAGGAAAAATACTTTTCTCTGGATTTTTTTATGTTTATGTCAGCCATGTTTGTTTAAAAACATAAGCAAACATTGATGAGAGCTCATTTCAGACAAAACACAGACAACAAATTTTAGCTGGATGAAGTGTAGTTCATTTAACAGATATATTAAGGACTAAACCAATGGGCATTATAAACCAGAACTTCTGAGATGACAGGACCAGCCTGCAGTCAGAGCTTCACTTCAGCTGAACCTCTAGTGTTCCTAAACTACAGCAGTGGAAGAATTTCTCAGGTTCTCTAGCAGTTTTTAGGCATCTTTCACTATCTCCATAATCTTTCTTGTAGACATTTTGTTGGCCTGCTTGCCTACTTGCTGACAGAATACTGCTGGTAAATTCAATTTAAGAGCTATATTTTCACATGCATTCAACAGCTTTTTGAGACACAGTGGATCATATTCCAGAAATAAATTCTAAATCTCTTCCTAAATCTTCCTGTGAATATTCTGCTGCTTAATGTCTAGGCAAGAGTCTGTAAAAAATAGCTACCCTGATAAAATCAAGCACACCATTAATTTGTGGGGGATTTATGTTGCATCAGAGGCATAATAGGAAGAAAGACATCAGGAAATGAACCTTAAAAAGCACACAGCTCACTGCCTAGACTCAACCAAAGTTTTTTTCTCCTGCCTGCAGTATTTTGCAAAGTTTTCTTTCTATATCCACGTTCTTGGACAATACTGTGCTCTTCAACCCTGAAATATCTCTTCTTTATCAGCAATGTCTCAGAGTAGATTAAACATATTGATGTTATTTTTCCATGTGATTATTCACTTGTCTTAGCTTAGCTGAAAAATACTTGTATGAGTTCCAGAACTATGTACTCTAAATGAGTGATCAAATTTCATCAAATTCCAGGTGAAGCTATAAATAAATCTGTCCATAATGAATTAGTATAGGGCTTAAGCGTGTTTTCATGTCTGACTTGATGTATTTGTCTTTGTAACCTTTTTACTTTATTTTATTCTTGATACAGTTTTGTAACACTAGAAGGAGAAATGTATCAGAATTAAGACAAATATCTATTGAACTATTATTTTATGTACAAATAATCACCTCCTCAAAGGCCACACTAATGTAAATTGCTCATTTCCAGGGAGAACAATTTTATTTTGTTGCAAAATAATTCTTATTTAGGATAGTGCTAGAGAGGGAAAACTGAAGTCAAATCAATCAATAATTTTGAAACTGAAGCCAAATCAACTGTAAATAGCATTATCTGTTAAGTATAAGTAGTTTTGATAGATATGTTCCCATAAACTTCCTTCAGGCTATGCTGTACAGCAATGTATGTTAATCCTATCACATGGAGGAAAAAATCTTGTGGAAATACAATAAACAAGCCTCAAGGCAAGGTGAAGAATCTACCATTATATTACTGAACCTAGAAGTGGGCCTTACTGGAAAAAAAGGCCTTTAAATGGTCATTTTTCATCCATGTAAGACCTGTCTAAATTGTGGTAGCTATTGTAGTGGTATCTTGCTTTTTGAAGAGTGCTTCATGGTAATAGAACATGCATGTCCTGATACAAAACCAATATCCAATGATGTTTTGAAGAGTCTTAACATTTAGCAACCATTACAAGCAGACATTATGAGAAAACTGGTGAAATTAGGTAAAAAAGCATGTTTTTCTTTATCTTTTCAATGTTGTTGGCTCTCAGAAGATATAACCAGTTCTTGATGTTCACATGAATAACATGTACCAGGTCTGTTCTAAGCTGGGAGCATTATTGTAGTATGAGTAAATTAATTAGGAAGAATTAAAATCAAATTAGGCTTTAGAATTTAAATTTAAAATTAGAATTTAGAATTTAAATCAAATTAGTGCTAGAAAATCTTAGTCAACCATTTGCATTTTCCTCTTGTACATAGGATCACAGTAGCTCTCTAGCTTGAAATTAATCTGGATCCTCTTAATACAACTGTGACATCATGACAAGGGTTACTGTATGCAGATTTGCCACTTATAATCAAAGCATCATTTCCCCTATAAGTTTGGTAGCATTATTAAGTGACACTTACAAGTAATCTTGATGATTAAGTGAACTGTTCTTCACAACAAGCATATAATTTTCTGTTTTCCACAAAGAATACAAATCAAGACATAATGACAGAAGTTCTGTATTTGGCACATTTGTCTCACGTGTAACAAAATAGGTCTGAAGTTTTACTCCTTTCTTTACCTGCTTTTTAAGTGTTCCCACCACTTCTGGCATATCTGACTTATGCTTTTATTTGACATTGAGGAATTATTTTGCTCATAGAGGCAGTTCTGACAATAACTGTGACTAATTATTTTTGCTAGTAAATGGGAAGAAAAGGAGTGTGAATGTGCCAGTTGATCCTATTGGTTTCTTCTGGAGTTATCAGCTATCACTGTGACATTGGGTGGTATCAGTTTTGAAAGCTGACTCTACAAGCCTTATGTGAGCAAATGGAAGCACTGTTCTTTACACTCAGGCCTTGCACTCAAATGTTTTTCATGCTGTATCTATACACCATTCAATGTAAGGTGTTACCCTTCTTGTTCAATGTGACTGAAAAGATCAGGAAAACGTGCAGGGTATTTGGTACTATGACAACTTCAATAAATTATTGTATAACTTCTTTCCATTAAACACAAAATATATGTTCTTTTAGTGATATGTATGTATAAGAAATGCCAGCAATTCAGTTTATGGAGGACTTTCAAGCAAGGGTTTGTTTTCCTTTGTTGCACAAGTGTTGAATTTTACTTTCTGCAAATAAAGGGCCTCAGCTGCCACAGACATTATTAATTTGACAGGAGAGATTTAATCATAGATAGAAGGAAACCAGAAATGTTTATTTAGCAGGAAGCCATATTCACAGCTTCATCTATATATATTTTATGATCTTTGAGTGCTATATTCTTGGTATATAGATGCTTATTTGTCCTTTACTGGAAAGGGTGGTGTTTGTGGGTTTATACAAGGAAGTTATTGCAAATTCTCAAGTTGATTTGAGAACTATCATATGAGGGTAATCTACCTGCAGAAGTGCTAGGAAGCTGTTTGCACTGGATTTTCAGTAACCTAAATCCTAAAGGTTCATACCTGAAGCATTTGTAACATCTGTACACTTAGATTTGGTTCTGTCATTCAGCATTTATGTTAAAATAAGTTTAAAATTAAGTTAAAATAAGTTTAAAAAACCAAACCAAACCAAACCAAACCAAACCAAACCAAAACAAAACAAAAAAACCCAAACAAAACAAAATAAAATACAAACAAACCAACCCACAAAAAAACCCCAGAGTGGAACATATGGAGTAACATTTTGGCCTTGTTCGCTCCTTTTCTAGTTATCTAACATGCCAGTCATGTGTTACAAGCACATTTACAAAGGCAATCGTGATCGTGAGAGCAGTACTAACTCTCAGTATCTGCAGGTGGCAGCCAAAGAGTTGACAACATATTAGATTGTGCATCCTTTGAGAAAGATGAATGAAATGATTCGCTGTTAAGAGGGCAGTGGTCAAAACATTAAGCAGGTGAGCAGAGGGCTAGAAGTCTATGAGTGGATCTCTGCTAGCACAGAAGGAATTCCAGCTTTACTTTGTCAAAGGCTTGCACACAAGGCAGCAGTACAGCCAACCTGAATAATAATTGAAAGAAAATAAATATATAATGCTGTAAATATATAAATTTTGATGAATTCAATAAAACAAGGGATGTATTCTACTCATCAGTGACATTTTTCTTTTACAACCCATAAACCTAAATTATCTATTAGTCTGCACATCTCCACTCCTGTTTATACATTTCAATTATAACATGTTTGCTTTTCTGCTGCTTACTCCACTTTTAGTGCTTTTTTCTTTAAAGACAATTTTATTTTACTTTTAATAATGTATTTCAACACAAGCTATTGCAAATCATTAAAAAAAAAAATATGGAAGGAATTTCCAAAATGACAAGTGCTGTCATACTCATCAAAAAAATCTCTATAACTCCACATAACTGACTAGTCAATGTCTAACTTCATCAGTTCTTTTTAAAAGTTAGAGAAACATATAAAATCCTGTTTTGCTGGCTGGGAGCATAATATTGTTCAAATGTCTACAGCAGTATGTTACTTGATTGTTCTTTTTGTAGCTCAAATTCAGTTCTAGATTATGTTTAAAATTATCTCCTGTATTCTTGGTATTAACTGCCAATCACATGATATTCTAGAAAGCTGAAACTGCTAAACCTCTTATACAGATTGTGTGTGTGTGTGTGTCCCCCAGAAATGTTATCCCTAATTTTAGCACTGTGAACACTGTCATCCTGTAGTTATATAGGGGCATATATAGCATGACCTGCAAATAATATATCAGAAAAGGGTTTTCCCTCCTACAGGCTTCTATTTCAAATGCTTCACAAAATCAGAAGGTATGTAAAAGTTATTCTGAGCTACTAGCCCACCTACAGCATGTCACTGTGAATTGCTGAAAAGCACTATTTAAAAAATGAATTTAAGAAGGTGAAGAGGATAGGAGTCATTATTACATTTGTTGTGACGGAATTTGTAAGCTCTTCAGCTTTATGAGTCAGTTGAAAGTAAAAGAGAGAAAGAATGCAGTATTTCAATCCCTAGCTTCACCAAAGTAGTTTCATGAGTTATGTTGCCAAGTGCCAGATGGTCAGTGACTTAGCTGAGGGCTTAGATAATGTATTGAAAAATCACATTTGTTTCTTTCTGTCAAATTTCTATTTATGAACAATTTGAGGTCCTTTCTATCTTGCTGTCTTTCTTCCTATGCAGTGAGTGAGTAAACTATGAGATTTGATGTGTCCTTTTTGCTTTGCCTTGTCATTGGGGCACAAGTTCATGAGGACTGTTTGATCTCCTGGTAGATGGCAAGATTTTCCTTCTGAGTCATTAGGAGGCACCTACCTGAGAGTAAGGGAGAGTGCTGGGTCCACTTATTAAAAAAAAGAGTAACATATCATTGATCAAACATTGACAAGATCAGAAGTTTGTGGTTCAATGAGGAAAAAATACTTCTGTTCAAGTACAATTGCAGTTCCCCACAGCAGTGGTCCTGGTGACCATGTGAAGGATGGAGGGAACTAAGTGACTCTATCGACAACTGACCTTAGTTCTGGCTCCTTCCAGGTTCCCCTTCTTTAGTTTCTCAACTGATTGATAAAAAAGTGGAGTCTTTCATTTCTAAGAAGTATGAGGCCAGCAGTACCAATTTCCACAGGTGCCAGAGTTCTGATACAAGGGTGTAGTAAAAGGTGGAAGTCTGGAAATAATAAAAGAAAGCAAATATGCTGTTAGGTTATTAATTACTCTGTTCTTTAAAATGCAGGTTATTTCTCTTAACTGTTTGCTCTTTCATACACTAAGTAAATGATGCTTGTGCTCATCAAGAATAAGAAGACAAAAGTGGTGTCATAAGGATAAAATAAACAAAAATAACAATAAAATAAGAAGGGAGGTTGAATGGCCAAGAGATATGGCACATTAAAGAAGAAAGTGGGCCAGACTGCTTTAAAGCCAACACTTAGGAAGGGAAATTACAAATAGACCCTATTTTTATTTCGTTGTGTAATAACTTCAGTGAGCAAAGTGATGCACTGGAAGTTAGGAAATGTAAGGACTTAAGACACTTAAAGTTTAGTTAAAGCATTTATGGGCATGGTATCTCCCTGTTAAGGCAGAATCTGTCTTTGTGCTCATTCACTGCTTTGGATTTGGGATTAAGATTTTGCTTCAGGTCTCAAAACCAACATAACTTTTAAAAAAATTAAAAACTGGGAAGGTAACTACCTGCCACATTCACTGGGACTCCAGTACTCTAATAAATTGTATGTGCAGATGGGATATACTTCTTAGGCTCCAGAAAATTAAATCCTGCACTTATCACAATAGACTACTGAATGAAAAGTGGGATAGTTGTATTGCATTAACTCCACTGAATGTCTCATATCTTAGCAAAAAATAGAAGTGACCAGAAGGAGTATTCTGCAACCTTTACTCTAATAAAAAGAAATAAGAGATAAACTAGTACTGCCTCTAGAATTAATTTTCTAAGGGCACAGGGCATAAATGGAAACCATATAGTGTTCCATAGCAATATCACAACCCACATGACAGTACTGTGCCCAAGGGTAAGAGGGACATTCCATTCATTAGATATGTGATTAATGGCAAACAATGATAATGATAATGCTAATGTATTTATCATATGAAAGGAAAAAAAAAAAAGTGAAATAGAATTATCCAAATGAAAAGGAAAAAAAATATCTGCTGAGCATGATGTATTAATCTACCATTCTGTTGAATTTGTATTCTGGTACTCCTCTTAGTAAAGCACCGTGTGCCATTTTGGGGTATTTAGTGCAATATTTAATTTAAAGCTGTGATTGACTTCTGGAAAATCTAACAAGCATTTAGTTTCATTTATTAACATCTAAAGATGCAGTATTCATCATCAGTGATTTTAATTAATGTTCCCCTTCAGCAGTGATATACAACAGTTAGGTGACCTTGATGAGAGAACATTCCACACTATTAAATAATAGACATCCAAAAGATTATTTTGATTTCTGTGTCTGCCTGATTCATTTATTCCTTTGGCAAAGCCTGTTCTTGGTAGAATAAAGCCATGCATGCAATGAGACAATCTTTGAATTTTAATCCATTTTTCTTTTACTTCTAAATTGAAGTTTAGCTTCCTTTGGGGGGGATTATTGCTTGATATTTAAGGTCACTCCCTGATGAATTGTTTTTTGTCCAGTGACTGCTTGTGCTTTGGAAGTTCTCTTATCTTTTCCAAATAATTCTTGTAATACACAGACCAAAAGTTGCAAGTTTACACTTTTTCTCTTACACTGTAATTACTGTTTTGCTTTCAGTATTTCATGAATCAAATTTTCTCAGGTCATGGACTATCTGCTCCTTCTTGTTAAATTATGAATTCAAGAGAAACATAAATATGAGCTATTTTTGCTTCTAGAGGTCTTGAAAAAGACCTTTTATTAGTGTCACTTGTTTGCAGGTAGCTAGACACCAGTCTAGCTGATAGCATAACTGATGATTCAGCAAGTAGGGGAAAGTGCTGTAAGCATATATCCAGCTATTTCCTAAACATCAGACTCTTGTAAAATGTGTTATATTGTATTGGTATTTTCCTCTACTTGGAAAAAAAAATTAATTTAATTACAGGGAAAAAAATAAAAGAGCAAAAAGAAAAAAAAAGGAAAAAAAAAGGTCTGCTGTTTATTTAGGGATCACTTGAACTCTGATGTCAGCATACAAACTGTCTAGCACAAGCTCTGTTTCTGTTATACTGACTACCCTGAAGCTACCCAAATGTACGAACGTTGAAGTTACTTGGTAATTTTCCTGTCATTCTTGGTGTAAACACCATGGATGAAACTTCCATTTAAATCAACGCCCTTGCTGCTTCCATTGCTATTTTTGCACTCACTTTCAAGTATAACTTGAGTAGGTATCTCACCAAGATATGTTTAATGGTCTAATGTTTTCATTGCAACAAGGTCTTAAGTAGGATGTTTGAAGGAATTATATGTGGTTCCATTCAAATGTATGCAACAGCACTACAAGACATTAAGAGCTGTGTTACTGTTATGTATTTCCTCGAAGAGTGGCTGGCAGTGGACATATGGGACTAAGAAAGCCAAGTTCATAGTCAGCTCTGACCTAGTCTAGCTGGTTGATTACCATGGTGATCTACTCCTGCTTTAATTTAGTCATCTGTAAAGTGACTGTGATAGTATCTGTGTTACCAGGGTTCTCTGAAGCATCATGAAAAATAATATTTAAATCTTTAAAATTGTTACAAGGGTTACCAACAATGCTACAATAATTACTCACTGTGAAGGAAAATCTGTATCCAATTAGCTTCCCCAATGTTGTGTGTAAGCTAAAGGGAAGGAAAAAAAAAATGTATTTATTAGAATAACAGTTGAAAATAATTGGAATTATAATTGGAATATTCCAATTATAAACAGTTCTAGGAATATTTGATTAAATATTAGGTATTTTTAATTAAATGTAGTTAAATTGGTTTAGTAGATTACAGTAGGAATGTGACAGAGCAAAATATTCATTTGCTTTTGTATTTCCTTCTAATAAAATTTTACCTTCCTATTTGCCACTGTAATCTTCTCTTGACTTTATTCTGTTGTCCCTCATTTCCTTAGCATGTTTCTATATGTCCCCAAACTTTTTGCTATTTTAATTTTCTAGCTTCTTGCCATGTTTCTGGAGGCTCTTATTTGCAAGCAAAACATTTCAACCTACCTCTAGGATGACAGTGCAACATGATTCCACCTGCTCCAAGTAAAATCATAAGGTGTTTTTCTGACTTTTCCTCACAGATGAATCCATCTCCTCTTTAGGCAGAAACAAGCATGATTTGTATTTTGCTGCCTCCATCCTCCCGTACATCACTTTGTTGCTCAGACTTCTATCTATGCCTTCATGTCTAGGTTATCACAATACTTATTGTAAACAAAAATGTGTAGGATAGGCTTTTCTTATCTGGGCAATCAGTAAGGCCGTTCTCTACTCTTCCTCTGGCATCTGATTGCTGTAATCCTCTCCTTTATCCTAAACCCACGGTCTAGAACACCAGTGTAAAAAGAGATTTGCCTCAGTAATTGCTTTCATTACCATGTACCTTGTCTCTTTTCTGTTTCACCAAATAGAAAATACTTGTTTCTATTTTCACTAAACAGATGGAAAAAACCTTTTCTGTAAGCTGTCAGTCATCGCTAAGAGATCAGTCATCACATCCTGCACCTTGATGTCAGCCTCTAATCTACATATTTGAACAAATGTTCCCTTGCATGGCTATCATTCTCTTGGGGGTTAATCTTTCAGAAATAAATGCCATTATTTGAATACAAAACACTAACACCTTTCTACTGTCACCTTTCTGCTGTTTTGTTGGGTGTGATCTTATTTGCACAATTTCTTCAAGCAGACTACTTTGGGGATTTCACACCTCTGTCTAAACTCGTATTTTCATCATTTTTCAAGTAGACAGATCTATCTGTCAACTGTTCCTTTATATAAAGTTTACCAAATCAACTCTGAAGTATGAAAACTATTACTGAGAAAAATGTCATGGATAAATATCCTTAATTTACTTCACAAAATGGTTCACGAGAACACAAAGGTAATTTCCTAAAATGTTGTGGCTGCTGATGGACTAACTACTGCTAGTTTGTCCTCAA
This sequence comes from Dryobates pubescens, assembly GCF_014839835.1. Lineage (NCBI taxonomy): Eukaryota > Metazoa > Chordata > Aves > Piciformes > Picidae > Dryobates > Dryobates pubescens. The sequence continues at coordinate 14,670,259 of NC_071627.1, forward strand.
GCATTTCAGACTCAGAACCTATGAAATGTGAAGCATTGTTATGTAAAATGTCTTTGAATTAAGTTTATAAATATGACCTGTAATTGACTATATGTTTGCTCTTAGAGGCAGTCTTTGAATTGGCCTAATATTTCCTAACGGAATTGTCCTAATATTTCTAAGTCTCTGTCAAAGTTCTCAATACTGTAGTTTAGAGTTCTCTGTCAAAAGCTTTTTAGCGCCCAGGAACATAAGCATATCACCGTCCTCTTGCTTTTGAAGGGGTTTGGATAAATCTAAATAATTCTTCCAGTGTTCCTTTGACTAGAGATTTTACTTCCATTTATGTTTGATGATGGCACTACATATACTATATATAAATCTAATTACAGAAGAGCCTTAATTACAGAAATAACTGAGCTATTCTTTTAACTTGTCTCACAACATACAATCCCTCGTTAGACTTGTCTCTGTGAAACATTTATTTAATAAATGAAAAAGGTGACTCTGAAAAAGCATTATCAAGCATAAAATGACCCAGGATTTTCAAAGGAAACATTAAATCAAGGGAAAAAATAGCACCCAGGCAATTCCCATTCTTCATCACTTGCTATGAAATGATGTTCAGATTACTGAATTGCATTAATAATTTATGCCCAGCCAATATATTTGGTGTTTTTAAAATTAATGGGGCATTTGAAAGTAATTAACATTGTGGTTATTTATATACACTAGACAATAAAACTTCTATTAAAATTTCATTAAAAATTTACTATGACCCAACAAGAGTAAATTAATTCAGTAGAAGGGCTAGAATTTCAGTCATTTTTCCTTTTTTGGTCTAATAACAGAATCACTTAAAAATTGTTTAGTTTTATTGGTTTTGAAAAGAAATGTACATGTATTCTGCAGGATTGCTTATAAATATTTCAGATACAAGATGATATTTTTTTTCCCCCCATTGAAATGAGACCTTCAGTATTGCAGATTTTGATTTCAGATTTTCCTTGCTGTAAATGTTGCTTCCTCTTTAGTATGCAGAAGATTAAGAGGTGTGTTTAAAATGTATTTTAAAAGACTATATTAAAAAAAAAAAATGAAAATCCCACAACTTATTTACAAGATACCCATACTATTAAAAAAACCACAACAACAACAAACACAAACAACAACAACAACAAAACACAACAAAAGAACAAGATAATCAGTGGCTGGGACAAGCTGTTAAAATTTTGCCCTTCATTACTTTCCTTTTTAGATTAAATCACTGAAATTTGTGAAATCTGTGGAGATTTAGTAAAATATAGCAGATGGCAGGTGCCGAACAAAGTGCTGTGAGACACTTGGTCTAATTTTTCATTCTCCATCTTAGCCTGTAGATATTTCCCAGGAACAATGTGAAGCATCACTTAGGTGGTGTGAAAGGTCTGGAAGAACAAAGCAGTAGACCTTGCTGCATTGCACACTGCAAAGGATTTCTATGTCCCAAGGTCACACCACACATAATATATAAGCCAGTAATTTTAAAGAAGAGAATGTGTAGACCATGCAGACATTACATATTTGTCCAGACATAAATCTTTCTTTATCAAATTATACCTATGCAATTAGGGAGAAGTAATAATCATATTAGAACATTTTCCTGTGGAATAATCAAAATAGGAATTAAGTTGTGTGAATAAATCATGCATTACTTATGGGAAGCACACACGTTGGGACTACTGAAGTGCTAAATCAAATTTCACCTGCAATTTGTCCCATTTATTCATCATTCTGCTAAGCTAGCTCAGGTCTGTGTTTCAGTATTTATGATATGGAAACAGAACCCTTATTTGGAGCCTGAAATTAAACTGTCTGTTGCCTTGAAATTTTTCTACAGAATTGAATACAGTATCAGAAACAATTGAAGAAAAATAAACAAGGCAGGGGAAGACAGGAAGCATCACTATAACAGCTTCCAGCATTTTGATTTATTTTTTTTTTAACCCCACACTGTTCTTCCTTAGTATTAATCCTTATTGTAACAAACTTATGATGAGGAAGTTTGAAAACTGAAGCACTAGCCAAAATGTCACCGTATTGTTTTCAGCAGACTGGACAGCTCTAAGATGCGGTGTATCTAAACGGTATACTATATGTTATTTTACTGAAAAACCAGCATGACACTCATGTGAAGTTTACCTAAAAAGAAAGACCATGGAGGTAAGTATTTCCTTGAACATAACCACCACCAAAGCTGAAACATTTATGAATTACTTTTTATTTTTTTTAAATATTACATTGCATTTGTTTTTAAGTAACTTCTGCTGCATCTTGACATGTTGGACACAAGAGGAGGTTCACACTTCCTTCCTTAGGTAATTTAAGTAGTTTTCCAGCCCTGGAGAATGTATCTTGGCATTTACATATCTCTTAGTTGACTGTTAAATGAACCTAGAATTCCGTCTTTTGTCCTTTGATTTACACACAGTTGTGCCTCTGAAGCAACTTGCCATAGGTGCTCAGAAGTTAATATTTGGGGTCCATTCCTCCTTCGTGAGGTGTCAGATTTTGTGTAAGTCAAATGAGTAGAGAAAGATATGCTTGGTTGTAATAACCATAAAAAAAATTTAAGTCTGCTTAAGGCCGTAGTGCTGAAATAATCTGTTCTGGTACCAAACTTGTCTCATTCCTGCATTCAGCATGTAGTGATCCTATGGTTATGCTATGGTTAGTGTGTGCAGAAATTAGTCTTTGCACACATGTTCCTGTGCTTTGTTTGGTAAGAGTTGGATGAATTTCATTTCATGTCTCAGAAACACCTTTGTACTGTTATCCACTGAACTTTGCCAATTCAATGCCATCAAAGAAAATGATAGGGTTAGCAAACATCCCAGAAACTGGACCCTGCAATACTATTTTATATGTTGTAATGTGAGGACATGTCATTCAATTTTTTTTCCTGGAGATATCTTTTCACTGTTGTCACACAAAAGGTATGGTCTCTAAGTCACTCTGCTTGTATTTCATGATTTAGCATTTTTCTGTGTTACCAATGTATTCTATATCTGATGCTTTTTTAAGGCTGGTTCCGGGAGTGTCTGAAGATGTCTCGTGCCTTGAAACACAAAAACATTAGCAGCACTCTTTGTTGTAGTGGGCTTTTGCTTTTTACTGGTCAGACTGTTGTCTGTGGTTAATATTAATGAAAGCTGTATGGGTGAAGTCGCACTTCCTGAAGCATATTCACTTTGGCTTATTCAAGCTGCGTTAAGGCCCTTTCTACTGGGTACTGGTTAGTCTGAATGTTTCTAGAGAAACTGGAATCCCGTCCAGGCCAAATACTACAAGAGCTCCTCCTACTGGAGCTAACAGGGGGGAAAAAAAATGTATATATATAAAAAAATCCCGGCATTTGTTATTCTGCGTTGCCTCATTTGAAAGATCTTGTCATGATACTGCAAGGCTTTTGTACATATTTATTTGGAAGAATATTGTTTGCAATTTTGCAGAGAAAAGTATAATTTTCTTCTGCAAATGATTTTCCAGAGTGAAGTCCCTAGCACACTTCCCTGACTTGAAGTGTGCTAATGCTCTTCAGATGTGTGCAAAAGCTGGTGGCGTTTTATTTTGAGTGGGTGTCTGGGTGGAATGGCAGAGTAACATACGAACTGATCACAAATGAATCTTCTTTATGACTGTATTAGCATGAAGTCACTCAAGTGCAAAGCTACCCTCTTTTGCAAAGTCAAATCTCTGTGCAGTATGCATTTACACAATGAAAAGATGGTCAGGCTATTTTCAATATACAGTATTTGGCTTTTAATAAAGTCATAGATTCCAGTCCTATAGATTCCAGTCCTATTTCACCTTTTCAGCTGAACGCATGCCTCTACTCACTGGGCTGGGTAAGGATGACAAAACAGAATCTTAATCTAAGTTGACAAAATGTTCTCAACAAACAGATGAACGTGTTTTAATTCGAGCTGTCGCTAATAAAAGAATGGGCTGGCTGGGTACAGCAGCCTGGTAAAGGTTGATAGGGAGACAGAGTTAGGCTTTTATTCTGTTTCTTTGTTTTCCTTCATTTTAATATAGAGCAAAGGCACCTTGACATACACTGGAAATAATCACAGCTTATTAAAATAGTTATTGTAAGCTAATGAATTATTATTAAGCAATTTCTATAAGCTATGACTGAAGACTTTCATATTTTGTACAAAAGAGTATGGTAAGTTTTAGGGGCTGTCTGAATCAGTAGAACTACACTTGGCAGAGAAACAGATGGCAGTTATGGCAAAAGCAGTTTTCTATCACAATGTTACTGCTGGGCACTTCAATCACAGGTGTAAATAAGAGCTCCCTAGGGACTGCTGTTTCACATCCAGCTGTGATAATCTCTGAGGGGCTATTTTAACAGATGGACATCATCACAAAGCTGTTCATACCTGATGTCTTTGTACTGAAGGCTGTCAAAAGAAGTGTTTATGGCTTTATGGCAAGATTCTCCACCTCTTTTTGGAATCCTGTGATGTATATCATTATTTAGATAATCACTATCTAATTTGCGTATCGAGAGCTGTGCAAGACAGAAAGCAGACTTAACACAAACCGAATCTGTTCACTAACTTTTTTTCTATGGATATTTTTAGCTCCCTGGCCAAAATTTATATATATGTTTGGGTATTGCATATTCCAGAAGGGTGGCTGTGACATCTAAAAATGGCATATGTTGCTGTCAGAGTTTGAAGACAGCTGGTGATTTTCAGCTAAGTCACAGTAGCCCCAATTCTGTTTTCACTTTTCTTTGAAATCCAGAGAACTGACTCTGAGCTATGACAGGGTCTAGTTGTCTCCTTAATGGTCTGATATTTAAATAAATATATCAGAGGACAAGGTGAAAGAAGGACCAAATTCAGACAAGGCAGGTTACACTGTCCCATCAGCTCATGGCTCTTCAACAACCACAGCTCTAGGTCTTTGAGAAATAGTGTTAATGCATTCTTCACAAATACAATAAAGGATAACCATTAGGTATAATTTTTCTGTCTTTGAATAAGGATGCGGTACATCTAATATGGATTTCCTCAGTGTTCATTTTTACCAAGTTTTAGGCCTTACAACTTGCTAGATCTCTTGCAGAGAAAGGATCTCTGTTCTTCAATCTCCATTCACAGAGGGAGTGACTTGCAGTAGAATTCATTTGTTTAATTTTAATCACCTGAATTTGAATGGCACATAAACTTCCTCTCTAGTCATTTTAGGAGAAGGCCACTTCCAACAAAATTAAGGTACATTTGTGTCATTCTGTTTACAGAGTCAATATGTCTAAGGTGCCTAGTTGATGAACTTAAACATTTACATTTTATTCAGTGTAATTATGGCACATAAACCATTTGGTAAACAATTTTAAATGAACAAATTTGTATAGCTTAGATGTAAGTTCAATTAATTAATCTATTAATTTAAAGGCATGAATTAAACCAATATTTGCTACAATTAACTTGTCGAATTCTAGTACTGGAGTGGGTCACTTCAATTCTAGAACAAAGCAGTAGATGACTTACTTTCATTTCAAAACTAACCATATAGAGTGGGATCTACTAGTTACTAACTTCCATTGGTACTTAATTGCAAAGTACTTCTCACTTACCAGTTCACCCTAAGATCATCTTTATATCTCTACCAAGCAGCATGAAAAATTAGGGTTATTTTTACAAATAACTTCTTATTAGGACAGTTTATTTTGGTTTTTTTTCCGTTCTTCATTTGTGCAAAGGACCTTTTCCAAGTCTTCCCTTTTGACTTTATAGTCTAACTTTGTTCTCTCTTTGTCACCCTCCTCTTCACCAATCATCTATTATTTCTGCCCATTTTCAAAGCACTTGTACAACTAATTCTCAGAACCTTGCAGCATAGTTTTGGGGAAAAGCGTTTTATTTTACACAAGCGTCCATTTAGAACTGCACAAACATGAAACAAGGCATGGCTGGGGATGACTGTTCCAACAACAGTTAACTTTCTGTAAATAAATTATTTTCATTTCCAGCATACCCTGCATGGTATTCTTTGGTATCTTTCCTCAACCAGCATCCTGACAACAAAGTGACTGGCTTTGGGCTTTTCTGTTCTATAAAGAACAGAAGTCAATTGGCAAGGAGCTGAGACAAGCAAAATCTTCCAATTGCCACTAGCGGTGTCAAGTCAAGGTATTTGCTGTATAATCACTTCCTGCATGACAATAAACAACATTTAAGGTCTATATGTACTGCTGTACCATTTTTACAAATAGTGGCCAAAATCAGGACAGCTGTTGCTTCAGCTTTCAGTGTGGTAGAAGTAAAGCTACAAACTTTGAATCTAAGTACTTCAGAGAACTCCTTTTGCCAAAAGGGTGTTCTGTGCAGTGTGATTTTTATCAAACTTCTTTCTCTTTTAATTTAATAGCAATATCTGCAAGAGTAAAAGGAGTAGGTCTTGGCTTACAAAGGACCATGCGATACTATGTTTTAGGCATATGAATGACAATGAAATAATCTGATTGATTCTCCAAAGAGCATAAGCTGGCTCTTCACATCTCACTCCCCTTTAAAGGAATCCCTCTTCACCCAAAGTGACTAAATGAGGGATGTACAGGACAGAGATTTTGGACTTAACTGTCAGCTGAATATTTTTTTTGCTGTTCATAGAAGACAGTGCCAGAAATAGAGAACTGAAAGTGTACTAGAAAGCTCCTGAACTTGTTGCTTTAGCCAACCTGTCAGACTTCTCACTTTTCACTTGATCTGCTGAGATCTGTCCAGATTGTTCTGTTTTCTCTTCGGCTATTCACACACTAACCTTTGATTCCACTTATTTAGACATTCTAAAGCTGCCTTTGAAGTGACTTATTTGGGTAAATACATGCATAGAGTGAGAAACACACTTAATTGCATGTCAGTCTAGCAAGTAGCAAACATCATTCTAAGTTGCCCTAGTTTATGGAAAGTGATTAATTGTCTAAATGTTTGTAGTGTGCTTTCATTAAGCATGCCATGCTTTCTTGTTTCTAGAGGTATATCTCAGTTATCCCATAGCACAAAGTCTTATCAATGATATTTGCATGTCTTCATGATAAAATCTCCGTGCTAAGACTCAGTCTGGGCCAAGCTTTGAGTGGGATCCCCTAGACTTTATCTTTCACAGTGAGAAACTCGGAATGAGCAAAACCCTGTGTAGGCTTCACAACAGTTTTGCCATAGTGCTGAATAATTTTTTTTGAAACTGTGAACTTGGGGTTCTCTGTGCCAGAGGAGATTTAGATTGGATATTAGGAAAAATTTCTTTACTGAAAGAGTGGTCAGGCACTGGAACAGGCTACCTAGGGAAGTGGTAGAGTCACCATCCCTGGAGGTGTTCAAAAAACATGTAGGCATGGCAATTTGGGGCATGGTTTAATGGCCATGGTTGTATTAGGTTGGCAGTGGGACTCAATGATCTTAGAAGACTCTTCCAATTGAGATGATTCTGTGATTCTGAATGAGGCATAATATGTCTAAAGCTTACCCTTTTGTATTTACTTGTCCTTTATATCTTTTAAGTATTTATTCTCTAGACTCACGCTCAAACTGCTTTCTTGGTTTAAAGCAAGTTCTGTTAGTCTCCTCTTGGGTCCCCAAGGAAACTGCAACCCTCTAAGGATAGGCAACACGTTTGCTCTACTCTTTCTGTGCTGCACTGTGTTTTTTTTTACTGAGCTTTCTCTCAGTCTTGAGAGCTCAAACGCACATCACGAGTTAGCTGACATGAAGCCAGTCCTGCACCCACCCTACAGATTGGCTGGGAACAGAAATCATGATGTTGCCATTTTTTCCTAACTGCAGCAGGAATTTGTGACTGGTGGAAAAAAAAGGTGCAGCCAAAGTAATGAAAGATGCAGGCTGTGCAAAGCTTGTGGCTAGTTCATATAAAATTCTGGTTAATAATAGTTTGTTTAGATGTTGCAAAGAATGATTATATATATATTTTAAATATCTAAATAGGAAAAAAACCTATAGATGCAAAGCAAAGTTTTACATTAAGTATGGTTGAATCTTAGATTAAAAATATTAAATGTAATTTTGAAAGAAGTTGTATTCATTGTGCCTCGATCTCATTCTTGAGCATTCCCAACAGCTCTGTGCAGTGCCACTAGCCAGGACAAACCTGTTTCTGCTGCTGCTGTCAGTCAGTAACTCACACATGATTTAGCAGATAGTTTTGTTTGCGGAATAAGTGAAGCTATGGTCAAATTATATTATCTTACCCATTCTCAGACCAGATTCCTTACTTTTAGAAACAGCAGGCTTCCAAAAGAGCCAGGCATACGTAGAGGAAAGTATTTCTCAGAGTCTTTTGCAAACTACAGCAATAGTTATTTCTGGAGTGCTGCACTGTAAGATTCTTGGTTTAATCTGGGGGTTTGGGGAAATATGATTCAAAAAGACTGATGTTTTAGAAGCTCATCTTGGTTTTGGCAGTTTGTCATAATGTTAGAAAGGATAATTTATTTATTTTTTAACAAAGTAAAAACTTCCTCTTCCTGACAGATTCTGTATTTTTGTCAGATCCGACTTGATTTCATTAAACTAAGGGAGGTTATCCAGTCTTATTTTGAAAATTAAGCTTAAGACTTCATTCAGCAAAACAAACTGCTGGGTTGTGATGTTTCACACACTTTGAGCTGACAAACTAGGAGTACAGCAAAGATGGTGACTCTTTACTGAATGTCTGAAGATGGTTCCTAGCCCATTTGTAGTACAGTAGAGATTTTTTGTCTTTTTTTTTTTTTTTTTTGAACACTAGAAAATGTTGAGGGACAATTCTGCAATAAGCAGTGTTTAAGCTATCAAGCAAACATCTCCACAGCCACATGCTGGGTGTGGGAGTAGGTAGTGTGTCTGTGCTGAGCATTGAAACATAGTCATACGGAGGTGACTATCACATTAGCTAAAATACACAAAGTTAGGATTTGGGGGTTTGGGGCTTTTTCAGCACAGCTCATTCTCAGTCCATGAAATGACAACTGTTTGTTATTAGAGGCAAGCCATGTTTCTGTTGGCTGCCAGAGAACATGTTCTCCAAATAACAATTTTTCATCATGAGCAGCAAGCCTACATTTTCTTGTAAATGAGAGATCTCCAGCTCAGAGAACTTTCTGGTCTTTAGTGACTTCCTCAAAGCAAGGAACAGCACAGTCACTTGAATTTGGAAGCTGGACTGCTTTAAAGGAATCCTAAAGCTATGCTCAGTGTCGTGAGTAAGCAGAAACTTTCAGCGTTTGATTGGCAGCTAAATGGAGTTAGACATCTAATATTGAGCTGCCAAAATTACAGTCAGTGTACCAAGATTTATATCAGTTAGAAAAGGGTGGGTTTGTTTGGTTTTTTTACCAAACAGAATGGAAATAAAAATCTAAGAGAAACAATGGTTAGGTTTTTTGTTTTGTTTTGTTTTTAATGGAAGCAAGTGCACAACTTATTACATCTTGTTCAACACTTTATTAGAACTTTTGAGAGTTTTAATCTTTTGTACATGAAAAAGCTTGCTAATCCTTTTGTTTTGTTTTTCATGAGATAATTGAAAGGAGTTAAAAGAAGTCACTTCTGAAAATAAAAAGTAGATGGAAATATTTGTGAGAGAAACATTAAGCATATGTATAAAATCTGAATATTAGGGGAATAATCCAGTAGAGCTAATATGTGGGAAATGTGACTGCATAAACCTAGGATGGAAATCAGGGCTGACTTTTTATTGGGGCAGATAGTTAATCTCTAGAGAACCTTATTTTGGAAGGCAAGGTGATACTTCATATCTTACAGTTTCTGGGATTGATTTCTAACCAGAAATAGATACCTAAAATTTCTGAGGAAAAAATCATTCTTTCTAAACAAATCATATGCTTGAGGCAAAAATGCCTCAGTAAGGTGCCCTCACATTTTACATAAAGTCAAGCTTGAATGTTATGGTGGTCCCATTGCACTCTGTGAAGCCATCAAGCAGTGTTCATTCATTTAGCTTTCCTACAATGAAAACATGAAGGATTTTTAAGAAGAATCATTTGCTGACCAAACACCATAATTTAAATTTTCTGGGAACGTGGATCAAGAGCAAGCAGACATCAAACTGTGCAGTGCTAAAATCCTTTTATCATGTACTTATGATTACATCTAGAGTGTTTTTACTGATTCAAGTTGAGAGTAGTAAACTATATACCTGTTCCAATAAACTCCCATTTGTGACATAAGATGGTGCCAAATAGAGTTGTTATTGCTGGTTGCTTTTTCTTTCCAAATGGCAATAATTCCCCATTACAAGCTGAAAAGCTATGAAAAGTACACATATAAAGTAAAGGCTGGATTTCTGTTTTTAACACTAGCAGCTGCCTGCCATTTCTTTGAGTGCTTGACTCGTTTCTTTAAAAATGTGATTTATTTGGAAGAGATTTTTCTGTGGCACTTTGTTTCCCCTCAGGCTATCTCCGAGTCCATAGCACTCGAGATGGTGGCTAATGAAGACAGATGACGTTCCCAGCCCACAGGCTACTGTTTTCATTTTTCAATACCAGCCTATGCATCAAGGAGCGAAGAGCAGCAGAGACATTCTCTGCCAACAGCAGGGTCTTTGTTTTGTTTCCCAAGGTTCTTTCTTAATGGTAATAGAAAAATTGTGTTTCTATAATTATATATGTTGTAGGAACTTTAAAGGACAGTATTAGTTTTAAATGCAGTGTTGAAAATGTCTGTATTCAGCCTAAATAAGAAAGTTACCATGCTAGTTTTTCTTCTTTTGTAATTCCTCTCATGTCATTATTTGAGATGCAGTGGTGGAGTAGAGGCTTCAGTGGGTTTAGTGAGTTTGTCTTCTTTGAAATCAGTGAAATTGTACAAATAGGTTGGGTTTTTTTCTTATGTGAGTTACAATAGTTTGGACTTTTTTGAGGGAGGGCAACAATGCATGTGGTTACACAGCAAACATCATGAAGCTTTGGGGTGTAAGTGAATGGCTGGAGTTTGGCTTGCGGATTTTAATACATGGTTTTCAGGTTCTCAAAACTGGCTACCTCACTAGGTCATTTTTGAATCTCTCACACAGTGTGTATCCCATTACTAGTACCTGGGATGGACTCAGGTAAAACTGTGTTAGGAAAGCAAAGTAATAGTGAATTTCTAAAAAATTGACATGGAGGTGGTGAAGTCACTTGAGTTCTGCTTGCTTTTGAATCCAACTGCTCTGACCCCAAATACTTAGATACAGACACACTTCTCTTTCAATAGGGAAAATACCAAGAACTGCTTTGAAGTGATGTTCAGATGTATGACTCTCCTTTGACAATCACATTTTTATTAGTGTTCTGTAATGTTCATATTGACATTGCAGCCTCTGCAGTATTTTTTTCTATTAGGCCACTTGCTAGAATATTCACAAAAAGCAGACACAAAGTTGTAAGCTAATTCATTGAAAATATACATGTGTATCAATTTATATTCCTTTGGCAATGTTAAATCATGCCATTGTTTTATGCAATGGAGGGTTTAAAAGTCAAGACTGTGAGATGGAACTCTGTATTTAAATATAGCTATGCTTTCTTTCTATTTTGATTTTGTAGCTTTCTATCAGCTTCTCTTATTCTGAGTCTTCTGCTATGTTCTAATTGCATATAATTAGCTTACTGCTATAAGTAGAACACTTCTGAAAAAAAATCCTAAGATGGTTAAAGTCTCTCAGAGAATAATCATGTTTGCTCCCTTGAATCTAAACACTTCAAAGTTAAATATTCAAAGACATAAAAATCTTTGAAGGACCATCTGAGAAATATGAAGATCAGTCTACCTGTTATACTTCCTATTCCTACAGACATACAGGAAATTCAGGAATAACGTTACAAATGTATGCATGCAATCATCTTTGAGGCACAAAATTCACTCAAAGTCAGAGATAATTTGTGGCTGACTTCAGTAGAATCACCATTTTCACCAAACAATCTCATGTAGGGGATTAATATTAATAAGCAATAGTTTTTTTCCTGAAGACACTGACTTAAATTAGCAATAATTTCAATATTAGAAACAATCCACATGGTCTGCAGCCTTGGATGCTTTGGTCTTTTCATAATGTCGTCACATGATTAATTGGCTACATTTTGCTACATTTCTTCAAATTAACTAAAATTGATTTTTTCTTTTTTTTTTTTTCTGATATTTATAAACTGCTGAAATGGTGGATCTCTTCCTAGTGATAGCTATTAAAGGGATGTGGCAGTTTCAGTCAGGATTAATGAACAATGAACTGCTTTCTGCTCTGAATCTGTAGTATCATGAGATAAAACCAGTGCTGACACTAAAGAAAGATCTGTTTTGGAAAGGACCACATGTAATTGGAGAATGGTAAAAGTAGCAAAATCCACAGACAGATCTTAAAGGACTTTTCTTTACTTCTGAGGGGAAGTTCAAATTTAACAGGGTCACACACTCAAGTGATTTATTAGCCACTGGCAAACACATTTGTAAAATAATTTCATTTATACCCCCAACTCACCCTTTAACAATGGGGAAGCAGAGAACGCTGTTAGTGTATCATTCAAGAGACATGTGGCCCTGGGCAGCCTCTCAGAGGTCTCCTTGCCCACTGCAGGGTAGTTGGGCAAGATGACTTTTGAGGGTCCCTTCCAACTTGATGCAATCTGTGATTCTGTGGGGCTCTGAATTGTAAAGTTTGGCATGACTTTTACAAGCTGGTGTGCTTCAGCAAGCCTATAATGAGATGCGATGAGGTCCCTCCACCCTGAATAGAGCTGACAGTAAATCTTAGTTCTGAAAAGTCCCTTTCATTGAAAAATCAGAGGTGAGCTATATCAATCCAGGAGATAGGGTTGAAAAAGGCTGTCAAGTCAATGGAATTTCCCTTGCATTGAGATAGCAGGGAGCAGACCGCATCAGTGAAGAATAACAACACTTTGAAAAGGGTCACTGATTGCTCAGCCTCATCTAACTTATTCTGCTTCAGATTATAAATAGGAATATTACACTGTAAACTCATAGAACTATGACTATCAATCATGTATTTGAGGGCTTTGGGGCACAGAAAGATCACAAAAGATATGTCTGAAATTTTCTGAATCCATTAAATTTTCTGATTTCTGATTTTCCTTCCTCACCAAAGACAGAAGCACTGAAATAATATTTAGTAGGCATGGTGGTGTTGGGTTGACAAGTCCAGGTCTTGCCAGCAGCCTTCTGTGCTCCTTCAAGGCGGCAGCTCTTGGCCCTCATAGGCAGGGTCTTTCTGTTGGTGGTATTGAGTCTAGTGGTAACAATTTTTCAACCTGGAGCCTTGCTAGTGGTTTTCATCGCAGTTGTTAGGCAAGATGGGTGACTAGATGTTCTTTATCTTTTTGAATTATCATAATACTGGGAGAAATTAAAGTTGTTTCCTGTGCAGATCTTGCTGTCCCAAATAAAACCATGGCTGAGGAGGGAAAAAAAAAATTTAGAATCTATTTATTATTTTTTTACATGAAATCATGATTTCTGTACTAAATCAATGGATGCCTTCCCATACATACACAGAAAGTGTCAGAGAAATCAGGTTAATCAGTTTTAGGTCACTGACACATCTGTTTGATTCTGTAACTCTGCCCAATATTCAATTAGGATTTTTGTTAACAACAATATCACCATTAATCAATTGTCATTACTCCCTTCCTCTGTGTTTGGCATTTGCTTAATTTGCTTTTCTATGCTCAAGATGGGATTTTGTACCTGTTATAAGGAGTTCATCAGGGAAGGTTTCATAGGCACGTACAGTCTAAATAACTGCATTGCAGCCTATCTCTGCAGGTTCACTTCTCTGGAGGGCAAGACATTATACAGTTATCTGATAAGAAATTCTTTATTGCAAGCATGTCATCATTACACACCTTGTAATGTGCAGCTTTGCTCTTTATGATAAAGTTCTTCAGTGTAATGAAAGAAAAAGAATACACCATATACACAAGATAAACTGTGCCATGGGAAAAACCTAGACCTGCAGCCTGGATTTTGCAAACAAAGATTCTCTCTAAAATAAGGTAATATGTTGTAACTGTTTGGGGGAGTTCCTAACTAAAATTGGTTGGAATGTATGTTTGCTTTTCCCCAACAAAAGAGCAAAATAGTCTATGATGTCCAGAGAGAGATATCTGGCAAAAGCAGAGAACACCACTTCAAAGGAAAGAATTTGCAGAATATACTCCAGTTTAAGGAGATTTTCCTCAGAACAAAAATAAGACTTTCAAATAGCTAAAGAATTTAATACCATTTTCTAAAGAGCTACAGAAAGTAAAGTTTGCTCAGAACTCCGATGTCTTACTTGGCTTGTGTAAGGTATTTAGCTTGGTAGTATACTGTATTTTTAATTGCAAGTTGTTAAGGTAGAAAATCAAGATGGGACACTTGGAAGTTACTTTTCCAAATTACACACTAGTAATTCTTCAGCAAAAGTAGGAAATAAAATGTAGATAATGGAAAGAATGTGTTCTTAATGAGTTCCTACAGCAGCTCCTTACAGACATAGCATTTCTGTGATCCGAGAAGAGAATATAAAGTAATTACATAACAGACATTGCATATGAGACAGGAAAAAAAAAGACAGTAATCAAAGAATAGGATCATTCACCAATAAAGAATTATATGCAAGAAGCTGTATGCATTTTATTATGGTTTAGGTACCTAGTAATACAATGTGTCACAGTCTGCAAGAATGGGCTGCTGTCTCTGAGAACTGGTGACTGAAGGGTTATGGTAGACTTTGAAATGAGTATGGTAATGGAACAGCCAAAACCCAAGGTGGTCCTTGTTTTACCTTCTCTATGGTGTCTGGATTGTACTCTTCTTCTTTATTTGTAATTGCTGTTGTCAAGCATGAAGCCTTAAGAAAACAAGTTCTATGGGTATAAACATCAGGCATTTTTGAGTGGCTCCAGCTAAATCTGAAAAGAGAGTATTGAAGCTTTAGGGCAAAGAAGCAGCAGAAGAATGCAAAATAACAGTTGTTGAAATGAAATTTTGTAGTAGGGGAGTTGTTGCTCACCATAAAATAAACAGAAAAAAAAAGATTTTTCCAGTTGGATGCAGCCAAATATGACTAGAGTATGCAAACTGATTTAAGCTAAACAATAACATGTAAGGTTGATTTATGTTTACATGTGAAGAAGGAAGGTAACAATGTGAAAACAGACTGTAAGTCAATCATTTGCCTCCCTTTCTGCAACTTCACTGATTGGCCAATAGTTTGTTTAATACAGACATGATGTCTGACATCCAGTTTTGTGTCATCTCTTGAACGAATCAAACAGACCAGCAACTTCAGTAATTACTTTTCGGGACATTACATCCACTTGCAAGGACCAAAACAAACAAGGATGATTAAACTCAGAGAAGCTTTAGAGTCAATGTATGGAAATATCAGAGTGAAGCAGCATCTAGATTATGTGGTCATTTAGAGATCAAGGTTTCAGTGGAAGAGGTGAATGTCAAATACACCCTTTGTCTTTATACCCTTTATGGCTAACATTATTTGAATATTTGTATGTCACAGTAGGTTAATCAGTGTTTATTGAGGAAAAACACCAGAAGGAGGAAAAAATCTGAAGTTAAATAACTGAGGATTTAAAAAACCTGCAGTCTTCCTGATGCCAAAAGGCAGCAGGTATCTCCTTTCTGCAGTGGTTAGTGTGGCAGATCAAAGGGATTTTGGAACAGTACTGCAGCCTTGGATTCTAATAGTACAGGGCACTGGGAGCAGTATGACGTTCCCAAGCTTCTTGGTATGGGTCATCTGAAGGCTATGATATATTTAAACTGTATGTAGATTATAAGATGTTCTAATTTACATGATCAATCATTATTTATGCACTTGTTTTCAGAACTGACAACTAACAGCTTGATTGCAAATGTAAATGCTAACAGAGTACCTCAAAGTGAGTTTTAGGAAATGAACTTGTGTTATTGACTGACAATGGGTGTACCTGCTTTTGCATGGTCCTTCTGACTCCTTGGAAAGAGCAAAATGGCAGCTGCTTTGGATGCTTATATCTCTTCTGTTTGCTTTAAGTCCTAAATTAACCAAGGCATGGATAGCTCTAAGTGCATGACTACTAATGCTGTTATGGAGTAGGCTTTAAATTATGGGTCTGTTTCAGTTCAGATGAAACTGAACAGGAAAAATTCCCATTTTTTTTGTCAGCATGCTTTGGTGTTTGTCCCATAGTGCTGTGCTTTACGCATTCCATCTGTGGAAATGCAATTTAAACCCAAGTTGAACGTAGGTGATCTCACTAAAACAAGAGCCTTCATTGATCTGAAACATTTCATGAAAGTTAGGGCTTGAAAATTGCAGCAAGAAAACTGTGGGAAAATTTCAGAATTGATGCCTAAGGCTTCTGGCCTTGTGACTAGATACTGAACGCTGATGCATAGTGATATTGAAGTATTACTAGTGGTTTTGAACAATTATGCAATCCATATTTACTATCTTTTTGTGATTATATAGATTCAGCTATTTCAGACTTACCTCTTTAAAATAAATTCACATAAACAACAGAACAGTCTTCTTGTGATTCTGAAAATAATAGGGCCTCTTCAGCTCAAACACTTTTGAAACATGAATATAAATCCTGCTTCATAGGTAAATATTTATCAGGAAAACTTAAAGCATTTTTTAACCTATTTTCTAACTATATCCTCTCCTTTTCCTTTAATGCCCTTACATTCTGGGTTATAAATTAACATATTGAAACTTAGGAATGCTGGGAAAAATGTAGTTTGCTGTCTATGATAACACAACCCATCTTACTTGATGTTCTAACTTGGGTTTTAATTATAAAAAATAAATTACTTATTTACTAATCCACACATTCTACCCTAATTTGTTACTTTATCTCACGAAGAGTAATTATGTTTCACCCAAATATCCTATCAGTTAATCCTCCCTAGAAAATGAGCTCATTAAATGGGTGAGATAGATATTTTGTGTCAAAAACCCTTCTCCTGCTTGAATAAACAGGGGTTTATTTGTATTGCTGAGTAGGAGCATTTTTAATTTCTTGCTGACATTTTAATTATGACTATTGACGCTACAATTAGGAGCACAGTGAAATCAACACAATAAGACAAGGTCATTCCCAAACTGTGCAGTTGTCACCTTCCAGAATACTTAGTTGTTTGTGGTGGAGTCACCATCATTGGAGGTGTTTAGGAGGAGACTTGATAGGGTGCTTGGTTGCATGGTTTAGTTGATTAGGTGGTGTTGGATGATGGGTTGGACGTGATGGTCTTGAAGGTCTCTTCCAACCTGGTCTGGTCTATTCTATTCTATTCTATTCTATTCTATTCTATTCTATTCTATTCTATTCTAATCTATTCTATTCTATTCTATTCTATTCTATTCTATTCTATTCTATTCTATTCTATTCTATTCTATTCTATTCTATTCTATTCTGTTCCGTTCCGTTCCGTTCTGTTCCGTTCTGTTCCGTTCTGTTCCGTTCTGTTGGCCAGTCTGATCTAGTGTGGGGTGCCCATGGCAGGGGGGTTGGAATTAGATGATCCATGTTGTCCCTTCCAACCCTGACTGATAATGTGATACTATTCCTATTCTATTCTAGTCTATTCTGGTCTAGTCTAGTCTAGTCTAGTCTAGTCTATTCTCTCCACATTAGAATGCATGGAAGAGCGGGGCTAGCACAGAAGTGATTTTTAAGTAAAGGAAGTCATAGTTATAGCCATTATTCTCAGTCCAGCATAAGATTGTGTTAACTGCATTTTTTACTCTATGACAGCTTTTCTGTTTCCTTTGAGGAGTGACCTGGTTCTCATAGACCAGTCATTGGTGGCCAGATTCAGAGCACTGAACTGCTAAAATGCATCAATTTAAACATTGTGGACTGTTGCAGGCAGAGAGTTAAAGAAGATATGAAAATGTGTTTGGCAATTGCTAGCTGCACTGATCCTTAAACGTACAGCTTCTTTTTGTGCGTCAAAACAGATGGTACTAATTTTGGACTTTGGCTTTGGAAATTCACCAAGACCACACTCGTGTCCTCGGTCTGGGCCCTGGTTGTGATAGAAATAAAAATAAATGGAGGGAAAATAAATAATCTCAGGGATGAATTATGAGACACTCAGGATGAACAGGTGGCAGTTGCTGCTAGCTCCCCTTTGTTTGAATAAACAGAATATTACATCGTCAGAAATCTGGCAGAGCAAGGCACTTGCAATTTTAGAAATGTTCATTTCCAGTATTAAGATCTCTTTCCACTTTTGGTAAACTTCTACTTAGACATGTGTGTTTACATATTTGCATACATTTGCTGTCTTTGCATATGCTGTGCTCAATATTTTACTCTCTTTTGCAGAATCTTTCTGAAGTATGTAATTCTGTTAAGTGAATTCATTTAATTTTTCATTCCTAGAGGCTTCTCTGGTATGGAAAAGCTGACAACTTTGCATGCCTGCGTTAGAAATCAACGAGGCAGCAACAAAAAAAGTCTCAATGAACTAAGAGTAGCCTGAATACTTACTAAAACTCACTTTTCTGTGGCTTTTTTTCTTCTTTAGTCTCTTTAAATATCTGTTATACAGTATCTTGATTATGAACCAGCCTGACAGCTGTCAATCACAAAGTAATTGGAGTGTGACTGCACAAGGAACTTGGGTTCTGTTACATGCTGAAGAAAATGCCTTAGAACTAACCTTGACTTCTGGTATCTTAAAATAAAAATTCAGAAGGAAGTGTTTAAAGAATTTGTTTGTTTGTAGACAGGATCTGTTGCTTTTTAGGAATATCCCTGTTCTAGAAGATAAATAAGACCTGGGGAGAGAGAAAAAAAAACCCCAACACCTAGAAAAAGGAACTCCCTCAAGTACAGATTTTCCTTTTATGAATATGTGTTACCAATGGAACTACTTTAAGTTCTCTTACCCTATAACAACATTGGAGACATTGTGGGTTAACACAGATTTTCAGGTCATTTATGATAATCCTTTTTTTATTATCTGGTAGAGTGATGCAACAAGTGAGCTGAGATCACTTAGATCTATTTATAACATTGGATGTAGCACTTTCATTATTGTGGGGATTCAGGAGAGACTTATTTTGTATTTCAGAGTGGCAAGGGTCTTTTAGGGGGAGGGAAATTAATTTTACATAGAGATTGTATACAATCCCTTTCAAATATTTGGATGATTGTTCTAGCAAAGCTGGAAAGCATGACTCCAGTCTGTTGTCTAGTAGAAAACCAGTAATTGGGACAGGAAGGAAAGAAAAAAAGGAGAACCTAAGAAATAACTTTTATATTCTAAGTATGATGGGGAGACAGCATCATATAGAGGAGACACTGAGCAAGACTCAGAAAATCTGCTTCTCTCAATTGTCCTGATCTGCCCTCCTCTCATCTGTCAGTTTCCTAAAGACTTCTCATGTGGATGGTTCCTGTTTCAACTATGGCACAGTATTGTGTGGTGGTCTCAACTATCTATTATGCCCACAGAAACTCACATTTCACCCAAGGCAGACCACATAAACAATTATATCTAAATAAACATTTACAGTATCTCGAGATCAAGAGGTCATTGATCATGATGGCATATGATGAAAACTACAAGGCTGGTTTGTTTCTGTGCTTCTCACCAGTCTGCAAAAGGGAAAAAAATTAACTCTTTAGGGGTTTACACTTTGCATTTCAGCAGGATTTGATGATGGAGCAGATCAATTTCCTTCAGTTTGGATCAGGAATGTGTTTTTTGTTGGTTTTTTTTTTTATAAACAATAATTCTGCCTTTACAGAAAATATCCCAGCAGGCAATTCATTTGAATTTGCTGCATAACATTAAGTTGGTTAACTTGCTTGATTACTGCTTCATAATGAAACAGGTAACATATCGTTTTATGTTCAGTTGGCTAAACTGCTGCATAGATATCCATGTTCCTGCCACACATTTTAACCTTTTCTATCAGAGACACTTTATCATTATTTTTAGCTTAATGTATTTAAAAAATTAATTCTGATTAGTATGAAGTAATGTGATGTACATTTAGTTACACTACTCAGTTACTGTTGGGGAGCCTCATTCCTGGTCTCAATTTTCTTCTCATTCTGAGATGAATAAGATTTTGGTGCTGTATGTGGTAGTAAAAAAGAGAAAACCAACAATTCTTTTTCTTATACGTATTCCACCTCTATCCCTTTGGTGCTTTGATTCTGATATCCATTTTCATCCTTCATGACAGCAGTGCATTGGTTTGAATTTGTACCTTTTCAGCTGTAATTCCCAAATCCCTACCCTGGTCAGTATGCAGCAGCATAAACCTACACATCATGATAGTAATCTTCTCTCTTGCTTTTCTGTAGGTTTTCCTTTCTTTGCTAAATGAAAAGATCCTACTTGGATCTGCACTCATCTGCTATTTCCATCATCTAAGCCCAGGAAGTAAAACGATACTATAATCCACTTCAAATCATATTATAACAATCCTCATTAATTGAGGCTTTGTCTTTAATCACCTCATAAGATTATGAAGATAGATTTTTACTTAAAAACTGCCACTGAAGTTATGAATAGGGCCACTGAACCTCCCTGAAATCCTCTATATCTCTGCAGTTGAAAATGTTATTTCACTAAAAACCTTTCAGTTCTATCCCAGCATGATTCAAGCATGCACTTTTTTCCCACATGACTCAGCATCATTCTAGCAATCTGCAAATCGTATTAAGGTACTCAAATCTCCTTTCAATGCTGAGGTACAAAAAGCCCACAGCTATATCCTGCATAATTTCCAGCTCTGAATGCATGTCTAAAGTTGGATGGTTCAAACCGATTTTCCTAATTAGAGTTGCAGTTTCTCATCATATCTTTTGGACAATTTTTGGCAATTACCTTGATTAAGGTGCAGGAGTGTTTTTTTTCTTTTTTCCAGATGTCTTTCCTCCAAATAAATTAGGAGTTAAATAAAATTTGAATTATATGGATGTTGGCTCAATTACTACAATAACAAAAGGTTTGTGATGTAGCTGGAGAAGCGCCTGACTTCTTAGATGAAATCACTAATTAGATCTTGGTTTCTCAACATGAATCAAAAATGAAGACACAGAAATACAGCTAAATAATAAAGCCCTGGAATGTACATGAACATCTTCAGATCTCTTTATTGGGGGACAGGAGTTTGTTCTGCCTTTTTATATTTTATTTTTCACATAGGGTTTTTTTCACTTCTTAGTACTTTCCTTTCCAGCTACATCTCTGAAATCCAATTCTGTGCTCCTTTTTTTTACTTCTTCTCCCTGGCAGGGCTCACTGCTCATTTTTCTGTCTTTTGTACATAGTACATTTTTCATACTATTCAGTATAAAGTACAAGACAGACTTCAGATGTGAGAGTTTGTTTTATATAGCAGTATATACCTAACATTTGCAATAAATTTTAACTCATGGAAGATGAGCAGGACTTTTTTAACACTCACTTATTTTCTGTGAATCATTCAATACTACATTAAAAATATTACTACATTATCAGCCTTCCATTTTAGTCATCATATTTAGACGTGCACACTGATTTTCATAGCATCTTATATCCTTTATTCACTTTGAAATAAAAATCCTCATCAGAATCCTTTTAGAGCAATATACTGCACAAAATAAAGTACATCTGTATCTTTTTAAATCTGCAGAAAGAAAACCTTGTGAGTACAGCCAGTGAAATTCTGTATTTCAGATTTTAACAGGCTATTTTTATACTGGTAGCTCAGTCTTATATGGTGCAATGTGTTTGCTTTAGACTAGAAGTACATAGAATCATAGAATCAATAAGGTTGGAAAATACCTCAAAGATCATCAAATCCAACCTCATTTTGGTTTCTCAAACTGTGCGTTATTTCCTCATAAAAACTTGGTCTCCAAGAACCTTGATATTCAAAGTACCTATTAATTAGTTATGATCTAATAAAACTAAATTCCAATATTTGTTCAGCACTTACTAGTGGTGATCCCCTTTCATGCACCAGGAAAAAACAGCATTCTAAAAGATCTAGTCAGAAATATCTTGTCCTTTGCTGTAATACTAAATATCTTACCATTTCAAGTCCTTAAACAGCACCAAAATGTGTCAATCACGATCTATGAAAGACACACAACTACTGCTTTCTTTACAATGAGGGATGTTAGCATTGTTAGATCACAAATGACACAAGACTAAACATCGGTTATCTGAAAAATTTCACCCAGTGAAACTGAATGAGCCCTTATTTCCCTCCTCATTTGTTGTCTTTGCAAATTACTGCTTCACTTACTGGATTCTTGTAGAAGGACTGCTACTTACAGGTGTGATATCAATGTGGAACCTGAGGTAATTTCACAGTATAATCAAAGCAAATGCTGGGATCTTCTTTTACCTTCCTACCTTCTTTTTAATTTATCGAGTCCAAGTAAAACTATATTAAAAGACATAGCAAAAAAAAAAAAGGGAGAAGGGGTGGGGAGTGGGTGAGTACCCATGGTGGTTATAATAGTCATGTCAAAGATCTAGTTCAGTGATGGCAGTGTTATACAAGATCTTACAGAGATCAGAGAGTAACAAAACACTTTTGCTCTAAAAGCTTATTTTTAGTCAAATCCAAAGGCATGTTAGTTCCAGATAAGGTGCTCAGAATGGGCATGAAGGCAGCTGCTACTTGGTTATTCCTTTCAGTGTTTTACTGTCTCCTTTGAGTAAATCTGAGATGACTAAATGGGGGGAGGTGGGTGGTGGTTGAGATGTTTGGCATTTAGGCCATATACAGTTGTTACAAGTCACAGCTCTGGGGCACTGCTGTCCCAGGACTCTTGCTCTGTAATCCTGACATAGGCTGCCTGCAGCCACTAAATCTTTCCACAAGCTTTTTGTGTTTTTGAAACCCACAGTCCCTTGTGGCACAGAAAAATCTGTCATCTTGATTTTGCCCTGAATATGCTCCCTGTAACTAGCCCTAACAAGTCTTGGCAAAAATCAAGAATGAAGCAAAAGTAGGTAATTGAATGTTAAGCAAAATAGAGGGAATCTGCAAGGAAATTCTAGCTCAAAGACTCTTCTAATATCACATATTTCTATGATTTATTAAGATGGAAGATGATATATTAAGAAGATATATCGAGACTCTAAAATTAATACATTTCAGCCTATGTGATCCAAGACCTATATTTGTTTAGGCACCCACATTAAAGAGGTTAACCACAGTTAAGGAAGAAAGATCTGGCCATCACGTTCCCATTCATCAGATTCACTCACCTTACTATTCTTTGTTCAAGGGGCACATCTCTATCTAAGTAAACACAGCTTGAAAAACAGGTGTATAAGAAACACCTTTACTGGCAAACTAAGTATGTCCATATAATAAGACAATTACTTTGTGGAAGAAAGAGGAAAAAAGGTGGCAAATGAATGTAGTGAAGCAGAATGAAGAGCTCTGCATCTATCACAAGCTGAAAAAATCTATTTAAAATCAGGCTTCTAGGTTAGGTACATAACTGCCACTCACACATTTGAATAGCTCGTAATTTTCCTCCATGGGATATTGGAACAAAGTTTTGGAGGTTACTGAGATGAGCATCACTCATGGGGTGCTCACTCTGACTCATTTGAAATTTTGGTTACAGCTCAGGCCACAAATACAGAGATTGATTCACCCCAGCTGTGCTGAAGCTTGCGGCTTGCTCTCAGCCAAATACATTCATAGAAAATCAGAGGTGTACTCCAGCTGTGTAGATGAAATGGGGTTGGAAGATACGTTGGTGACAATGGTTGTTATGCTTCTGTCTCAGTAGCACTGAGCACACTGTTTTCAAGTACTGAAGATATTTAAATGTACTAGGTACGAATAAGCACTGTATCAGAAAAATTGTCTTTAGATAATCTTGTAGTTTGTTTTCAGTAGATGAAGGGTAATGGTTTGCTATTGAAGCCTGTGAAAACAATTTAACAGACTTAAGTAAAATTTCATAAATCAAAACTTAGCAGAGGGTGCAGCAACTGAGGAGTGGAATGTTGTACCTAAGCTCCAACTACACTTCACTGTTGGGGGGGGGGGGTAAAAGGAAAGTTGGAAGTGGGTGCCAAACCCAAACTTTCCTTTGATTTCTACAAAGTTTAGGATGAATTGTGGCAGTGTTCACACTTCTCAGGAAATTATGTAATATGGCACCCTCTACATGAATTCTGTTCTTTTAGTAGGTGACCAGACAACAAAGATTAAGTGCATATTAACATTGAAGCTATGGCAGCAAGAACAACTGCATGACATTGGGGAGAAAATTGAAAAAATCATAGAATTCTATTGTTCAGATTGGAAAAGATCTTTAGATCATTGAGTCCAGCTATTAACTTAGTATTGCCAAGTCCACCACTAAACCATGTCCCTCAGCAGCACATCTACATAGCTTTTGAATACCTCCAAGGGTAGTGACTCCACCACTTCCCTGGGCAGCCTATTCCAATGCTTGACAACTGTTTCCATGAAGCAATTTTTCCTACTGTCCAATCTAACCCTCCCCTGGTACAACTTATGCACTATATATATGTGTGTGTATATATCTACATTAAAAAAAACCAAAAAACCAAAAATTAATATAATTCTAACAATTTGACTAGAAGTTTAGGACTATTTTATCAGAAGTGAGAGATTCCCCTCATTATCCCACAATTTAAGCTCTACATTTATGTATTTAAAAGTTATTTTTCCCCAAAGATATTCTGCCCTTGTCAGAGTGCCAGAATTGATGCAGATTTGTCTAAGAGTCAGCAGGTTTTTCACTCATTCTATAATGTTAGCCATAGAAATATTTTTAATGTGTTTTATAGAGATACACATTGTAACATTTTTCACCCAAGGAAACTGTAATTAGAAGGATTGAGGGGGAAAAAAATTAAATCTTATTCTTTCTGACATGCCAGAAGATCTTATTTCATATTACTCAACAGCAACCTCACAGTCTTGTCCTTGGAAGACTCAAGTGCCATAAGGCAACTGGTTGTATTTAGTATAATCTTTCGCATCAGTACTTTTGCCTTTTGGGCTCCCAAACTGATTTTTCTCATCTTGGCATATCTTTACAACTATGCCCCTTGACCTTTTGCACTGCACTGGCCAGCAGTGGCATAAGCAGCATAAGAAATCTAAGTCGGACTGGTGATTTCTGGGACATCAGAAGTGACAACTTCATGAGCAGAGACAATTGCAATGGTTCTTTAGAAATACATTGCGGCTAGAAATCAGTCACCACAGGGGTTATTAAAATTTAGGAAACTTTCTTCTCTATGAAGAAATCCCCTGCAAGACAGGAAATGTATCTACTCTGTGAGTACACAACTCAAAGTGGTTTGATCACATTTAGACTTTTAAGAATATCAGAAACTGCGTGAGAACAATTTGTCTTGAAAATATCAGGGGGTTTTATTAGAAAAAAAAAAAGTCTCTGTAAAGTATATTCTTGTTTTATTTAAAATTCTCTTTTAAAACTGCCTTAGTCACAGCATTCTTGTACAGTACTGTCTAGCATGAGCTAGACGTTTGGTTATCAATAGCACATTCCACTGCTGAGACTGCTAATATACACAAACATAAATATTAGCATGGTGAGATTTCTCTGGTTTCCTCCTTTTTTTCCTAATTATCTCTTACCTTTTTGTACAACAGTCACTGCTGAGAAGTCCAAATCACTCACTGCAGACTCTAGTTGCTGTTACAGCAAATAGCAGTAATACCTAGCTGATACATGACATTTTTCTCAGCAGACTCTAAAGGTCATACAAGTAGTCTAGGGGAGCAGTGAGTGGATCCTTGCCCAATTCCTTCAAACCCAATGAATAAAGATAATTCTTCCTCCCAACCTTTACTTGTTTAAAAGGGAAATATGAATTCAGAGCATTAGTAAACAGTTCAGCATCGTTATTATCACCATTTAACCAACAAGAAATTCAATCCTAGGAAAAGTGACTTACCTTCACCCAGAATAAGACTCAGTGGTTTAGGTTCTTGGAGAGCTAAACAATAGTTAAGCCCCTGGATTGTATCAACTGAGTTATAATGATGTGACCATGGTAAATCTATTTCATTTCATTGTGCAGAATTGAACAGAAACTTAATGTGTCAGTTTCCAGCACCAGAACAAGAGGACACAGTCTCAAGTTGTGCCAGGGGAGGTTCAGACTGGATGTTAGGAAGAAATTCTTCATAGAGAGAGTGATTGCCCATTGGAGTGGGCTGTCCGGGGAGGTGGTGGGGTTGCCATTGTTGGAGGTGTTTAGAGGGAGACTTGATGGGCTGCTTGGTGCCATGGTTTAGTGGATTAAATGGTGTTGGATGATGGGTTGGACACGATGATCTTGAAGGTCTCTTCCAACCTGGTTTGGTCTATTCTATTCTATTCTATTCTATTCTATTCTGTTCTATTCTGTTCTATTCCTAAATCCCAGGCATCATGAGGTAGCAGTTAGTGTCATCAACAGATTGTGGTCTTGTCTGTCCTGTGTGTTTTTTCACTTTTGGAGGTCTGATGTGTTTCTTGGACAGAGAAGTGATTTCAGTGTACATCCAATGTTAATGGTTTCTTGACCTTTATGAAACTTATCAACTGTGGAAATCATCAAATTAATACAGTGCACATTAAGCAAGAATTTTTTCTGTCATAGGGAATTATGATTTCTGTGAGGAATGCTGCTTAGGGTTAGGGTTAGGTTTCCCCTTCCAAGGGACCACACACTGAGCCCCACACTAAGACTTAGGATTTTGCCCAAAACCTGTACCCTTCAATTCCTTCTGGTGGTGTACAGGCAAATTTTGTGTCCTCATTTTCTTCACATACACTGGTAAAACTAGTGTGTCTGGTCTATGTAACATGCTGGAACTCTGCTTAACATGTTAAGTAGCAAAGCTGAAATCTCAAGCAAGTGCCTCTCTGTTACTGTACAGAAACCGGTATTAGTATTTTTTTGATCTGGGACTGAGAACATGATGCATTACATTTCAGTTTCTGCTGTGTTGGTTTCTGTTCACAATCCTTCACTGCGCTGACCTTGAAGCAAGTTTTCTTCTACTTTAGTGATGAACACCCTCCAGCCATAGTTACGAGATGAAGAAAATGGATGATTGCTTGCCATTTGCACTGACCATACCTTCTGATAGCATCACTTATGTTATCTTTTAAACACGCAGTCCCAGCTATTAAATACTAGATATAATAAAACAAAATAATAGCTAATAATCTGTACAGCTTGCTTGCAACACAGAGGTGTAATAGCTTGTCTGACATTTTTTAGAGCCAATATTTACCTTTATCACTGGTAAGTGCCTCCTGAGACTCATTATTCATGTAATTCCCATTAAGAGGCAGTAGTAAAACAGCCTGTTGTCTTAGAACTCTTGTTGTTAAGTACACTATGTTTAGTAATAAATGTCAGCTTAAGCTACTCTAGAGAATTATTAATATTCCTTATCTCTAGACATTTATAAATAAATGAATTATGTCTACTTATAGACATCTTTCCATTTACTTCTTGAAGTAGCCAGACAAAATTGCTGTTCTTTAGGTACATGGTCATATTTCTTGAAGTTTGCTTATTCTCTTTGAACCTAAGGCTGTAAAAACAAATTAATATGCTTGCTTTTTAGTCTTGTTCATTGCAATTAACCAAGGATGCCATTTAGGGAAAAAAAAATATTGAAAGACAAATTGTCACTCCCAGAATAATGTGATAGAAAAGCTTCATAGATTTGAGTTACTGGATCATCTGTTATTGCTACTGCCATTACTAAGGCCTGCTACAGGAAGATAATAATTAATTTGTGTCTCTAATTTGTTTGATAAGTGACTTCATGCAGCTCTATGACAGCCTTCAATATAAATGTCAAGCTCTGTTATTTAATTAAGAAAAACTTTTGATGCAGTGTGAATGTGTATTTCTTTTAAAGACCTGAACCTTATGATTGTGTGGCCTATCGTTTACATTTTTATGGCACTGTGCATGTGTCTGCAAGAGTAAGAGAATTTGGTTTTGTTAGCCTCATGCTCTGGCAAAATCAAGACTCAGAAACTTTTGCTAGCAGAACTTGCTGCAACGTCTAATGATGTTTTTCTTGTTTCAAATTATAACTATCTTTTAGCATCAGTAGTATGGTTTTAAAAGTCATTCCATGCATGACTAGAAATTATGGTTGAAGTTTTCAAAAGCAGCAAGCACTCATTTACTTCTGCTCATATCCACTTTTTGGTTTTGTTGTTTTATCAACTCATTTGCCAGGAGAGGGCTGGTGCTGTTTGGGTGTGGATAATCAGGGCTATGGTGATGATAATCATCTGAAAGTGTATTTTCTGATTTACTGGTTTTCTGTACCATTATCCATAATGATGGTTCTGGTCTATCTGTGCTATTAAAATTTGTTTTCTCAATTTTTATACTTTTTGGGGATTACAAGCAAAAAAAATCAATTCAAAAACTGTTAAATGGAAGCAGACATTTAAAGCCTTGCCACTTTTGTTGGAAAAGGCGGTCTAGGTTACTTACAAATGAACATAACCATGACCAATGACCAGAATACAACTCCTATGCATTCTTAGAAAGCTGCTAGTGAAATCATGGATGGGATCCTCTGGAAGTACCATGTGGAACAGCAAAAATACTCAGTGTCTCTGGGAATCTTTTAGGGGAAGGCAATACATACAAATGTAAGCGCACTCAGGTGTTCAAATTCTGGCTTTGCAGCTAGCTAAACATTATTTCAGTATATATATCACTCTACACAGTGTATCCTTTTAAGCTGTTGAAAAAGGATCCATTACTCTAGTTTCCTCATTGTTTTCTTCTCCTTCCCCCAGACAAGACAGGAGAGTGGCCAGTCACAAACAACTGGTAAATCCTCTAATGACACAAGGCCCCATTTTGCTTGGTCTAAATTCTCTTCAGTTCCTCACAAATCAAGGGCAAATGAAGCAAGCTAGGGAAGAAATGACAGAAATGTGCAGAAATCAAATAAGAAACAAAATCCTATCAAGCCCACGAAGTGTTAGGTTAATCTGCATATTGTCATGTCCATGAGGCTTAGCAAAGTGTTCTGTATAGCTCCAAAACTATTTCACATAGCCATATTAAAACTAATGTTTGAGCTAAGTCTCCCACGCTGTAATTTCCTGAGATATGCACCATTACCTTTGAGAATTGTGTGGTTCACCTCTTCATGCCTGCTGTAGCCCCTCAGGCAGGAAGATGAAAACTGAAGTGGAATTTCAGGGTTTTTTGTAGAAAAACATAATCTGTAGCAGTGATGGAATAGGACCTCTAACTATGTAGAAATTTTTTTGTACTTACTATTTGCTATAATG
Source organism: Dryobates pubescens (assembly GCF_014839835.1). Classification (NCBI taxonomy): domain Eukaryota; kingdom Metazoa; phylum Chordata; class Aves; order Piciformes; family Picidae; genus Dryobates; species Dryobates pubescens. The sequence goes on from NC_071627.1 coordinate 14,699,618, forward strand.
CCATACCAACTACATTATTCTTTTTCTATGGTGCTCTTCAGTCATGTAGTATAAAACAGATGATGCATACATGTAAAACTATAATAGAACAAAGGCAGTCAGTGCTGGGCAGCCATTAGCAAACCACTTCTAAACAAATTTAGCACCTTAAGCCTGAGTCAGATCCATAGGCTTCTACATGAGGTTAATGAAATACTTCACATGCGAGGATACTTGGAAATAAATGCATCGTATCTGTTTGCACTCAAACATCCTTGACTAGAGAAAGAGTTAGCAAAGAACATCCTTCCTCCTTTGCAGCACATTCAGAAAATCAGTGCCCTTTGTTGGTCGATCTGTCTGTCTGCACGTTTTCAAGGGGAAATGTCTCTTGTCTTTGGGTGAAATGCCTGTAACAGCTGTGCTGCAATTGCAAAATCTATGCAGAGCGTCTTCAAATGCCCTAAAGGGGTTTCATCAAGTAAGTTTATCAGCAGCTGTGAAGTCATCCTGCTTGTTTGGATGGGACAGAGTGAACTAGCTGATAGAAACTTGTCATCCCAAGGCTTTTACCTTTCCTGTGTTTGACGTAGTTTGTCATCAGATGTAACATGACAGCAACAGCTTGACAAGCTGATAATACACTTCACTTGCAAAATTCATGTGCTAAGACTGCAAACACATTTTTATTTAAACTATGTCATGTTTATGCATAGCAGGAGGATTTTTATTTATTTTTTTCTTTGCATCTGCTATAGAAAGTCTGAGGAGATCTAGTTTTTGCCTTTTGAAGTATGACTGATATTTTTACAGCCTCTAAGAAAAAGTTTGACTTTCCCCAGTCACACTAATTTATTTGGACAGACATCCAGATACAAAGCACAGGCTGAAAGAGGTTTTCTTATTATTTGCTCCCTGAAGCATGTCAACTCCATTTTCTAGCCATTAGGATGTTTCATAAGCTTTTATTATTTACCATATTGGTGAAAAATAGAAGGAGAAAGAGGGAAAAGGAAATAACTTTCTTCAGGTCTCCCATGGTCAGTCCAAGAGAAACAATGTATTTAAGAAAATCAGTGGTGGTGCAAAAACCATTTTTGGCCATTAAGAAAGTCCTGCAGTCGCTTCTAGAGATGATCCAAGAAAAATGGAAGGAGTTTTTTCCACTGATGTGGTAACAGCAAACATAGCACTGCCATGTCAGGATATCATGCTGCACTGTCTGGTGACTGTGAATCTGTCATCTGACGAGGCTGTTCTTCCACTCTGTGAAGCTGAATAGTGCTATGTATTTTTCTGAGTCAAATCCTGTTGCATCTAGACTTTTTTACTCGTTTTGCTGGAGTAAAATTATGACTAAAAATGTCTGAGCAGTGACAAAGGAGATGTGAGAATCCCCATGTACACTCTGCATCTGGCATGTGAACATAGAAGGTGGGCATTCAGTGTCACTTGCCACTTTCTTTACCATACTCCTCCAGAAAATCCTGTGTGGGTTTCCATAGGGATCCATTCCTATGGAGTAGGAGGCAAGGAACAGGGTTGCAGACTGCATTCTTCTCATTCAAAATAGAGGAAAGCATAAGAAATTAATAGAGTCTAAGTCCATTTTAAACACAATCTTTCCTTCCATTTTGAGGAATCCTCTTTTAGGACTAATGCTTGAGAGAACTATTAATATTGTTCTATACATATATGTATATACTTGTATCAACTTTTCCTGTTTTGGATCCTCTAAACCTCTATGTCTGCAATTGGTTGTCTTCCCCTATATAAAAACTTGAGCATTGCTTTCCAGGAATGTTTCCAGGAAAATGAAAGGGTTGACTTTTTATCTCTCCGTATTTTTGTATGTGGGAAAGAATGAAGAGTTGAGAACTTAAACTTTCAAGCTATATATATGCTTGTTTAAATGCTATCTCCATAAGCAATTAAATAAGTGAAATCATATTCTTTTATACAGCCCGAGATTTTCTTCTAACAGCCTTTCTGGGATCTAGGCATTGATTTAAACAGTGAAATGTATAACAAAAATACCCACATTTTCACTCTCATTCTGGTTTAACCACCATTTTATTTGGGAGACATCGCATTTTATTCTGTTCCTACCCTACATTATATTCATTGCTATGCTACTAAACCTTAACAATTGCTCAACTGATTCAATTAATTGCTCTAATGGATATATCTCATACAGACCAAACTATCCTTTTCTGAATGTCAAATTAGATTTCAGAAACATTCCTGTTCTTACATTTGTCCCTGGAAAACACTGGACAGAAAATGACATCTATTAAAACCGCATTCATTAGCAAATCCACGGAAAGTAAGATTTTGAACGAATAGCAGTTTATCGAGCAGTGTGTCATAAAAGGCAGTAACTAAAGAAAACCAAAGTAAAACATTCGCTTTCATTATTGAACATTTTTAGCTTTATTATTATAATAGAATTACAGTCTGACATAAAATAAAGAGCTTTTGCTAAACTCTGTAAAGCAATACATGCTTCTGCCATAAACAACCTCTATTAGATTTAGGTTTTATTGCCACATCACTGCACTGAGGTGCAATAAACATTCAATGTCATCTTTTTTTTTTTCTTTTTTTTTTTTTTTTTTTAAATTATCCCAGGAGTAAACAGAAACTGTCCTCTATAAGAGTGTATCATTATTTTCAAGGAAGACTTACTATTATTACATGGTTTAGCAAAGCATTGTAAAAAAGCTACATACAGAATACCTTGTCTTTGATAAACTGTGCAATCAAGTTTATACAGTGTAATACTATTGGCATAGACTAACTAAGAGGTGATAGAATGCAATCATTGCATAGCAAAAAGCAGACTAGTTAAGTAATATTCACGTCTAATGTGCAAAATGCAGACCAAAAGGTAGCTATGAATTGCTGGAAAGATAAAATGCCCTAAATGAACACACTAGTTTAACGCCAAAAATAACAAGATAAACAAGTACACAGAAGTTAAAGAGCCATCGTTTATTTTTTTTCTATACATTTATCTACACCATACCAGAAGATGAAACATCCCCTTTCAGTAAGCTCCAATCAGATAACTTATCAAGTTTAGACAGGACCAAATGTTAGACAACGAAGCATTGTTTTTAAAAAATCTGCTCTAAATAAAACATTAACTATTTCCTTTAGCAGATAGAGAATGTCAACTTCTTGGTTTACCGAGAAAGAGGTTAGAAAACATTGCCTGTGAAATTTGGCTCTCAGGAGCTGTTTCTCTGGAGGCTCATGTCGTGCTCGTTTAGAATTCACTCGATAGCATGGTCTACATTTTTTAATCAATGCCTGCAAATATCCACCATTCTTCCCATCTGAAAAACCTTTGTCTGAAACTTTATTTCTAAGGATCAGCAGTAATGGTTCTGACTAGAAGTTTTTTTAAAGGGAACACAATACCTGCAAAATGGACATCTTGTATTTAAAGCCCTTACATATTGTTCCTACAAATATATTGCTACAGTAAAAATGAAATGTAATAAGTTTACTCAATAAAATCTATTTTTCCTGTACATTCTTTTATGTATGACCTTTTTGTATTTAATGCTACATATATTACATCACTTATTGTAACAGTTATGTATCAGCAAATATAGCAGTAATATACAGATGAACTTCTGTCTTAACAAATATTTCACCATTTTTACCTACCAAATATAATCCCATACTTTAGTATTTATGCATGACCTGAGCAGATCAGTCATTACTCTAATAGTATACATTGGATGACATTGTCAAATTGCAAGCTACTGTACACTTAACCACTTTACAAATGGAATTAATTCCAAGCACTTCCTGCGCATTTATTTTTTTAGGCTTTCCAATACCACTGATTTTTAATTAAGTTGGTTTTTTTTTAATTGAGGCTCTAAATATGTTTTATTGAGCATTTAGCAACATATTAAGAGCTAAGAGGTGAATCCTACACAATGTTTTAAGAACACAACTTTAAAAAAGTAAAAAAATGTACAATCTCATGCTGCATATTTACATATATTATTTAAATATTATAGTTTATCTTTCTGCTACCCATAAATCTCAATCTAAAGCTTCTTTTTAATGTACCATTTTATAAAAGAATACATTCAACATATCTAGAGCTTGCAAAAATTGTTGGTTTGTTTGGTTTTGTTTTTTTTAAACTCTCTAAAATATAGTGATGATTAAAAGCTACCTGTAAAAGCATCCAAGAATTGTTTGGATTACACGGGTGATAGAGGGAATCTGGGATTTGCACTTGACTGTGCAACCTGTTTTAAATCTAGCCTAGTGACAATGCTTGGAACAAGGACTGCAGTAAGATAGCAAATTAAAGCATTTGTTACCATTAGATCTTATGTGCTATACAGTGACAAACTGTATCTAGAGTGAGTAGGTTGTCTTTTGCTTTAAAGACCAGTTAAGATTATAAGTCAGGTGGTTTGGAATATAGAAGAGAAAAAGGATTAGGAAAATATCTTAGGGGGCTCAGCAAATGGAAAGCTTTACATCCTTGAAAATATTATAAACAGTGCTTGAATAAATGGTGCAATATAGTATGTGCATCAGGAATGTCATAAAGAATATTTCCCACTCCCCACAATCCTTTCAATAAAAATATTTTTTTCACATACATATACAATACCTTTTGGGGACATTCAGTACTAAGCTATCTACAAATGGGTTTCTCTTCTTTTTTCCTTTACTTTACAACTCTTTTTTCCCCATTTTCAGAATCACTTCTCCAAAGTATACAGCTTATATTATTCTCTCCCTCACACACAGGTTTGTTTTTTTTTAAATATATAGATATATTTTACCTTTTGTTAAATAAAGAAACCTTTATTTTCTTTTAAGACAGAGGCAATGAAGCAAATGGGAATTACTTTATGTGAAAACGGGAAGCAATTCCCAGAGCAAAAGACAAAACAGAACTATACAAATAAATGAGGTTATTGATGTGGAGTTGGAGCTTTTAACTGAGGCTCCCGGTTTAAATAGGTAGCCCAATAGACTAAGTTAAAGATTCCAAAAAGCAGTGGGAAGGCTATTCTTGATAGTCGATCAATTTTACTGACGCTATTAAAAGTTTTCTTGGGTTCTGCAGGTTTTGTTTCTGGCTTAACTTCTTTGGGCTCAATTGTTGCACTTTTTGCAATGGTTGCCAGCCCAGGGTCCCTTGCAATATTAGGGGTGTAGCTCGTAGCTGCAGCTGTGTACGTGTTATTTTTCTTAATGAGAGGATCCTTCACTTTCTTTGGCTGAAGAAAGAAGAAAATGTTTTATTCTCACTATCTTCTCAACAGATGATGAAAAAGCACCATAAAATTTTGCAATTAAGCAAATTTAGACCATAAATTATAGTGAGCTGTGAGAAGGAAGTTAGTATCTGGGTATTGTGAGTCATGCAAAATACATAGGTGAAGACAAAGACAAAATCATCCATCTGCATTACTTATATTAATTAAACCAAATGAGATGATAGATAAAATAGAACGAGGACTTATACTGACAGCAGGCCTGCCTTTAATGGTAATCGACATCAACAAATCACTTAAAATTCAACTTTGTCTTAATTACCTGAGCTTCTTTAAACACACTGAATATTTAAGTGGAGTTTTCAATATTAAGTCAGATAATGATGCACCCAATTACAGTTCACACATAAAAATATACATTAAAAAAAAATCATGTGGCCATGCACCAATAAAATGCAAAGCTAACAGTATTCAGTTCACTAACAGTTTACATCAAAAGCGTATGCATTATGGAATAGAAACTTAATGTTGTTCTTTGAATATTGTAATTGGATCATAATGGCTAAAATTTCATTCTATATACAAGGACTTAAATAGCTGTATGATTTTTGCATCCATCTACCCCTATTGCTGAAGCAAAAAATATTGAAAATGCATTGCTGGAGATGAGCTTATTGATCAGTTGGAATATCTAGATTTTTCCCCTGTGTTCATATTTTTTCTACTATTCCTCTTCTGGGATTTCCTTGTAGGAAAAAAAATAGATTTTGACATCTGGGGATGCCAAGTTGGAAATTATCTGTCCCTGTTGCAGACAGTCCAAATCTTTCCTCCAGCCACTGTACAAGGGCAAACATAAAGAGAGGTGTCGTGGGTCAGTAAGGTGGTGTAAAGAAAAGCATTACTTTGCTCCAAGTCCCTCTGGTTATGAGAAAAAAAAAAAAAAAGTAACAAAAAAAAAATAATCCCAAGACCTTAGAAAATGTTTAGTCAGTATTTGTCACCAAAAAGTAGGGGTTTCCCCCCCCCCCATTTTATTCTCTTTTAGAAGGAGAAAAGGTATAGCTAAAAAGAACATATTAACAGAATGTTATCCACTGTGGCATTTCACTAGAAAAAAAAAGTACAATTCTGTTTTCAGGAAGCTGTCCCACAGAGGCAACTTATTTAAAACTAGAGACAGTATGTTTAATGACAGAACAGATATAGATTGATAGCTATATACAACACCCAGCAAGGCGGCTTTGGTAAAATGTTCTTGCACAACAGTTTCAGGAAGCAAGATATGCTCCTACAGGACACTTGGGAGTGTGAAGGGAAGCTGCAAAAACATCAGAGCAAGAGGGGAGAGGTTTGGGGAAACATGGCTTGAAGCCCCAAGCAGTAAGAAAATGAAGGCTGAAATGCTGAATTTCTGCTAGAAATGGATTCACATGATGACTCTGATGTAGATGCTCTTTATTTCATGACAATAATATTCAGCTTAGCTTGAGGCTATGAAAAAAGCTTCAAATTGACTTAGATTATTTCTGTTGAACAGGAGAACAAACAGGTTGAAAAAAAATACTCAGAAAAGGAAAAAAAAAAAAAAAAAAGCCATGTCAGAAAGATTTGTTTAGTTATCTGTCTATTCTTTTCCTCCTGAGCAGGAAGGATGCTAACACATCTGCTGACTATGAAGCCAGTTCTGTTTCCCTCTCAGCCAGATGCTGTAGTGAGCAGCAATAAATCCAGCAGGCAAAAAAAATTGCTTCACAGAAGTCCCAGAGGAGACCCCTTCTATAGATTTAAATTTCATGAGAAATCTGATCCACAGAAAGCCCTGACACCAGACAGGGTCTTAATATTTCACATCAATATTCTACTTTATGAAAAAGTAATATGACAGCTAATTAGAGCTCTAAAGTTTATAGAGCTGTGATGCTCCGGTCACCATCAGTTTGCCTTTGCTTGCTCCTTCTTACACCTGCAGATAATGCACCTTACCAGGTGCACATATGTCTCTGCTTACTTGTATCAAACAAGACATAAAGACCATTACCTGCTGAAAAATGCAAAGCCATAAATCTTCCAATGTTTTGAACAATGTTTGAATATTGTGTTTATACCTCTGTTGTTGTTTTTTTCTGAAAACATAATTTTCTGTGAAATTAAATGTCTGGTTATTGTGACTATGTAACAAGGCAGGTTATATCAACAAGGCAACACTTCACATTTAATAATTTTGGTCTGAGTACTGCCCATTTTTTACAACGGGTATCATGAAGATAGGAGTGCAGCAAAGAATCAAATTATTTTCAGTGATGTATCCTCAGTTAACAGAAAACTCAATATTCAACAGCAGTCATGCAGTTCATTCCTGTAAGTCTGTTTTGTTATTTCACTCCTTTGTTCTACAATACTTTCATATTAGTTGTCCTTGTGTAAGTGTCCTAATTTTATTTTTTCTTACTGACCTATATATATATGTAGGTATATGGTCCTGAATTAAACACATATATTTGTGTGCTCATGAGTAACATCTGCTCCTCCAAATATTTATTCTGCTGAATCTCTAGTCTTTGAATGTTCATAATAACCAATTAGGCAAGTTAAAAGTCTCTTTCAAGATCTCTCTCTCAAAAAAAAAACCAACTAAATGAGCTTCCTCACAGAAGCAGCTGACATGATAACTCAAAGGAAATGAGAAGCTTTCTCTTTCATCCCCTAAATGCCCTCAAAAATTTCTTGATGCATCTGTGATTTCCAGACTGGGTCTGATACCAGACCCAAGAGTCAGTGTGATCTCACTCTACTGCATTTGGGAAAGTAAGGATCAGGACTGCACACCCCCAACACAAGTGTCAGTGCTTCCCCCAGAATAAATCAACTTCTCCTCTAGATTCAAAAATAGTATTTCTATTTTTAAAAAAATGGGAAATTATAAAATGCAAAAGAACGTCCTCCAGCGATTTATTTTGTCATGACAAAAGCAGCATACTTTAAGCTCATGTTGTGGAGCAATGTACTTTTGGAACTGTCAGATGCAGCAGTCATAAGGGTTTTTTTCCTGTATTTATACTGAGGCAACCGCACTTCCTCTTGCTCAAACACTAGAAAATTAATTGTCTTCTCTTAAAAAAAAAAAATCATTTTCTTTGTGCTCAGTCACAGAAGTCAAAACCTCAATAAAATGTTTAATTCCTAATAGCATTAATTATCATCCACTACATCAGAGTCCTATTTTGGTACTTGGTCTCTAAGTAATTATTGTTTATGTGTAGAAATGCTGTGTGCAAACACGTAAGGCAACGTCTAGAAGAACTACTTACTATTTAAAATAATCAGAATTTCTAATGGGCTAAAACCCCTCTATATAGTGACCAAGCATAGCAGAGTATAACCCAGAAGGGATAAGTATGAACCGGTGATACCTTTTCAGGAACGACGCTTTTGCCATCCCATGCATATCCTCTCTTTGTGAAGTAATTCACTGTTGCAAATTCGATGAGTGCAGAAAACACAAAGGCATAGCACACTGCTATAAACCAATCCATAGCAGTGGCATAGGCTACCTTGGGAAGGGAATTCCTTGCACTGATGCTCAGAGTAGTCATTGTCAGGACAGTTGTCACTCCTGCAAAGCAAACGGTTTCAGTGTCTTTAGATCAGCAGCTCTATTTTGTGCTTCATTTCTCAGCTGTTACAACAGATGGGAAAACCTTGTCTTCACCCCTGATTCTTATAAACCTCCCCATATGAGTCCAGTCACTAACTGAGGAAATCAAATGTGAAGTTCTAAGGCAGTTGCAGGATGTCCAAGACATCTTTTATATGTTTATTTTTTGACATTGTTGGAATGGAAAAAATATTTTTGAGATGTGGACTGGATAGTCATTTATGCTACCTGATATTTGGAGAATCATTGTTGCTGTTCTTTATTCATCCCTTGCAAATTGTCCCACAGGTATAACAATTTAAGATTTAAAATTCTTTCTTATAACACTTCTAAGATATTTAGAAAAAAAGAAAAAAACTTGTTCTCATTCAGCTTATTTGGTATATACGTTTTCAAACATACTCAAATGCAGTAAGCTTTACTCGGTATTACATTTACTTGAATTGATGGGTTTGCAGATGTCTGTCCCTTTATTTGCTGAAGCCCTGAAAATGGCAATGATTTTATGTAAGAACAATGCTAATGGTATCTCACTGTTGATGGCCCTTTTTGCTTAACTTGCCAGAGCGAGCGAGCAGGACTCTATTGAACTCGCTGCTTGCAGCTGCTTGAAAATCTAAACGCAGAAGTGCAGGCTAAACATTTGCATCAAATCACATGTTGCAAGTTACCTTGACAACTGCAGTGTCATGTATTGAATGTGTCCTGCGAGTTCATCTTTGCTGCAGCAAGCGTTAGTGAAAATATGCAGTGGTCTAAAACAGGCCAAATAATGAACAATGTATTTATGTACTGGTGTGAAGAGCCTGAATCATTCGTGCCTAATGATGAAGCAACTTCTCTCCCCTGAGAGATAACCTAATCTTGTCTTTGAATTATTACTAGTGAGCTTATGTTTCTCTTACACAGTAGCAAAGCAGAATTTGTAATTTATATGATCTGTGTTACTGAGTGGACTAAATATGTAAGCTGTGTTTCTGTATGTAACACATTCATTTGAGATTCTCTGAAGCGCTATTTCACTGCCATTAAGAAATGAAAAAGTTATCTTGATACATAATGATGGAGATAACACAAGACTATGTACTAAATAACTGTCTTCTGAAAGGAAAACTTCCACAAATGTGTGTGTTTGTGAGCTTGTGAAGATAGCAGCAGTATTATGTATTACTCATTGTGAGTCTAGGAAACCTAGGGACAATGAAGTACAGCATTTCAAACTGATGATCTGATGTTTCTTTTTAAATGGCCTGTACAAAAAGTGGTACAATAGCTACAATATCAATACCCTTGACTACAGAGGCCCATACAAGTCCAATGAAGTTGATGATACAAATTCAGCATTTATTTTAGATGCCAATCTAAAGAATAATATGTAAATCAAATCAAATTACACTGAACCCTTCTTGTGTAAATGCACTCCTGTGTATCAGCCAAAAGCCTCTACTTGGTTCATGAGATCTAAGGCTATACAAGCTGATTGATTTCCAGAGGCATCAGGAGACTAATGCGCAGATGTGGAGAGCATGAGAAAAGGTCAATCAAAATAGTTCTTGTTCAACAAGAGTTTTAAAGTCTGTGTTTCTCAACATGAGGCCTTGTGACACTCTAGCTTTTCTATGTCTAGTGTAAATGGGTAAATCCTCTTCAGCAAAGCAGAAGAGCCCCGGCACAGCCCTGAGGCAGGGAAATGCATTCTACCACCTCCTGCCAAATGTGTTCAGGTGTCCCATCTAAATGTCACAAAAAAGATTAAGTCACATAGCAAAACTCTCAGGTTCTAGCTTACTTAACTGAAGATTTGTTATATCTTTTTTTTTTTTTTTTAATTATGGACATGATTTTTTATATTTTTTTTCTGAGATAAGCATTAGCAAGCAGTGGTTAGAACACCAGGGACCAACTGTATAAACTTGGAGTCCTTTAGACTGCCTTCTTATTTCATCTGTTGAGAGCATCTATTCATCACCATACGCACAATAAATTGCCACTGATTTCAGCAGGAGACCTTTAGCAGCAGCCTGCAAAAAGGATTGCTGAAAAATATGTTTAAGGTAAGAATTTTCAAAGAGCCTAAGGGTTTCAAGTGGCCAACATCCACTGATTAAAGCCTTTTTGACAATCCCTATCATGAATGTCACTGCCATTTTCAGTAATGCTTTATTCATAGACTTATTGTTTTGGAAAAATCAAACTGTAGTAGATAAGCTGCTTAAGATAGTTTTCAGGTCCCTTTTTACAACCCTTAAATTGGATTCTGCTACATCTTTGGAGTTAATGTGTTCTGCACTATGCTCAGGCTCATGCTATTTTCCAGTATTATGTTATACATAATTACTTTTACCATAACATTTCTTAAGCCAACAAGGTTTGCCAGGATTGCCATGATGTTTGTATGTTTGCTTACCAAACACAGTTCTTGCTGGAACTGATTCCCTATTAAGCCAGAAGGACACCTGTGACAGTATCACTGTCATGATGCAGGGCAGGTAAGTCTGGATGACAAAGTAACCAATCTTTCTCTTCAAATGAAAATGTGTAGTCATAACAACATACTCCCCTAAAAACAAGAAAAACAGAAACATTAAAGCTTTTAGATATACATGAATCAGAAGTCTTTGCAGAACGTATTTTGTTCATTATATTCACCCCTGTTATTAAAAAAAGTCCTCAGATCAAATTGACTCAGCTCTGAAGAAAATATTTAATAAAGCCAGTTCTGAAGTTCCACTAATAATACAAAACTAGGTATTTCTGGGAAATGCTAATTAAATTTACATCTTTTCATCTCTGCTAAGTAGTGAATGAAATTCTACATTAACTAGAGTCTGTTTAGGCCTCTTGTGAAAGGTCTTACTCCATTAGATGAGAAACCACCATAATATACACATGTAAGCATAATATAAAGTCTAAATTAAGATAGCCACTCAGAAGTGTTTCACAGGCCAGGATTAAGACATAATTGTTGATATGATTGTGTCTGCATTGCCACTCTGTGCTTTATGTGCTCTGAAGCTTAAGTGTCCCTGTTCTGGTAATTTAGTACTTCACTGAATTATTAATCTCTCCTGAAGTAAATGGACAATGCAAGAACAGCACAATATTTTCATTAGCACTAACTTTTTGGGTGCTACAAAAACAGAGGAGCTGGGTATTCTACTCGTAATTGAAAGGAAGCTTCAGCATTCACAAAAGGCTAGCTAACATATTGTGACTTCCTTTTTGGAGTAGATTGACTCCTCTTATATTGCAATATGCACAAACATTTTAGGAAAGAAACAAGTTGACATGTCACTGAATAGAAACTTGTGTAGATTAGAGATGATGTGAAATTACTGTTATTCTCTTTTAAAAGGTAGGCAGCCAAAAAGAGAAAGATGCTTTTGGACAGGAAAAACTTAAACTGGATCAAAAAACTGTGTCTAGACATTGAGTGTTTATGCACCAGGCATGTCAAATGCCCTCTTCTTTAATTCAGATCTAGAAGAACATTCATTTGAACAATCTTGCTCAATGTATAACCCTGAGGAAAGCTTATAAATAAGATGTGACAATACTCCTGGTATGTTTCAATATAAAAGACAGTAGCAAAGAGGGAAAAGAATCACTTACGAAGTGAGAGATAAAGGAAAGAATATATGAGGAAAATTTTATTTCAGATATGGGACTGGCTGAAGGAGTATAGTGGGCATTTTTACTGGAATTTTGCCTGACTTTCTTTAACTTTCACTGAAACAACCTTCTTTTACTCTGTACCAGAGATTATGATCTTATGAAGGGTGCCAGCCTTTCCTCCAATAATTTAATTTTATCTGCTAAAATATGACGTGGGAAGCTATTTTAATGCAATCAGATATAGATTGCTCACAATGGTATGTCAGAATTAATTCAGTGATTGTAGATGGCAAGCTAAGAATATAGAGTGAACACACCACTGTACTCTGAAGCTTTATTTAGCTGCTTAAATTATCAAAGTATTTTTAACCTCTGGAAAATGAGAACAAGAGTCAAAGCATAAAAGCAATTTAAAAAGGCAGGGATTACTCTCATCTGTTAAGCATTGCATCAGGTCTGAGCTAGAAGTCAGCTAAAGGTAATGTCACAAGGAGTGGATCAGGCAAAGCACAGATCTAGTATAACACCCCTACAGTTCATTTACAAGGCAGGCACATGTTTCTAAGTCTCCAAAGTTCCAACGGACTGCAGCTATTTTTTAGAAGACAGTAGATCTTTGATGACATTTATTAAAATACCTGGAGGACATGAAAGTACTTTAGTTATTTACTGCATCTTTAGCTTCCCACATTTTGTGGCTTGCTTTAATTGAAAAAAAAAAAAAAAAAAAAAAACCACAACAAAAAAACAAATACATTCATGTCAGCTGATGACTGCTGTCTAACTTCCCAGCAATTCTTCTGCAGTTCTGTTTTCAAAGGTTTGTACTTCAGCCATAAAATTTCTACAAGTTACAATTTACAGTAAGTCTTGAGAAAAGTGTTTCCTATATTCATAGTGTCTAATTACTAGGCTTTCACAGCTTCTAGCACAAACTATATGTCATGCATCTTACACTCTTTTACTCTAAGAAGTTAGCTTCCTTAGAATTCCCAAAGTCTTCTTCAAATAACTCTTGGGCAGATGCACTTGTTTTTTATTTTATTTGTTCCATGATGTTAAAATTAGTTTATATACATTCCATAATATGAAGCATTTAAAAATGCTCTCACAACTCCTCCATCTATATTAACTTAATGTTTTGAAGGATTTGAACACTTCCAGTGCTCTGGAAGACTGTGCCTGCAGTCAATGCTTCTGCAGCTGCACATTTTAACTAAGTCAGATGCACATGTGGTGTAAACTAACCTGTGTCCTTACAGGAAAACAGTTAATAATTTAGCAAAGTTACATCAAACCCATTACTCAGTGTTTTGTAAAATATTTGTAACAAACCCAGTTTATCAGGTGAGCACCTGGTGCAGCGCATCAGACAAGGTTTGAGGTGGAGACTGAGTTTTAGCTATAAAAATACTTTTCCTATCACAGCAGATAGGAAGACTTTAATTTCAAACAAAGTGTTTCTCATTTACTACTTATGCCATGTAACCCAATAGAAAACCTCTTAAGAACAGCAATTTCTCAGGAGATTTACAGAACATCAGAAAACAAGAAAAAAAAAATACCACTGTTGAGTATAAATCCTGATGATTCTCAGTGCAATGTTTTCCACATGGAAAAATAATTATATCTAAATAGAAACCTGCACAAGCTCTTTAAGCATCTGTTAAGGTGCTTACAAAGAAGACAGTTTTAAACTTTCTGGGTCAGTTTGAGCCAGTAGTTGGAGAGCAACAGGAATTTTACAGGAAAGGAATAATTTGATTCTGAATACTGTTTTTAAGCTTGTAGTACCCACACATCCCATTGTTATCATTAATGAGTAAATACATTATAAAAACATTTTAGTCTTTGAAGGCTCTCTCGTCACAGAAAAATCAGCACTTGTCATTATCTTGTTCTAGATTCAGAAATAAGGATAGCAGATGTCCCAATAGCAAAGAAAGAAATTACACAGAAAAGACAAATAAAAGACCCTATTGGTTCACCAATAATTTTGAGAATCTTCAGAGTAACCCAGTCACACACAAAAACTGGAAAATACATAACTGGAATTCCAGACAATTATAAATACAATCTTAAAATTGCCCAAGATGATGTAGACTGTCCTAATGATCCACAGGATCAGCTGTATGAAAGTTACATTTTCTTCCCTAATAAATGTGCTGAAAACTCTTAAGTGAAGATTGTTTTCAATTCCATTTGTCTTTTTGTCAGATGAATCATCATCAAGAACTCTGGAAGCAGCAAGAGATTTAACAATTTGAATTACATATGTCATATCCTAAAACAGAGATGATCAGAGGACACAGATGTTCTGGAGAATGCTGTTGAGACTAGCTGCCCACCTACCTGAATGAGAAGAGTGATTATTAACCTCTCCTGATGTTCAGCATTGTTTTGGGGAAGAAAGTACATTTTCCTTTCCAAAGCAAATCAAGGAGAATTTTTCCTTGAGGCATTAATTTTGCAAGCATTAAATATGTTTCTTCCACCACAGTATAATCTTATCAGGCAGTAACTGAAGAGGCTTGCAGGTTTAGCACTAAAAAGATTCTTTAATGGGCTTATTTTTAGGTTTGATAACCCAATGGTAGACAACTATTTAGTACTTTGTAATGTTTTTCTGCGTCCAGACAAAAGCATCTTTATCCCAACAAATTTTATTTATACTATATTTGACTTTATAGATAGCTGTGGTAACAAGTTTTATTCAGGTAGGAGAAGGCAGAATTCAAACCTGTGAAATATCAAGGGCAAGGCAAATGTGAGGTTTTTTGTTTCTTTATGGAAATGCATGAAGAATTTTTACAGTTCTTATGTTTGTTTCCAGGTCTGTTGAAAATTTTATATTCTACCTTTCATAAAAAATTTTTAAGGTGCTTCTCACGTTACTATCTAATTACCCTGAGCTATATCTGGTATTACCTATTTGGTTTAGATATGTTCTCAAGCTTATGAGTCTCCTCTGATTATCCTGTCTTCCTTATAATGTGTCCAGAAGCAGAGAATTGCCGGTGAGTACAAAAGGGCAGGCACACAGGTTGCCGAGGTCTCAGTGAGTGAGTAGCTTTGGAACAGAAAGAGCAAAGAGCATGAGGTCCTTGCAGTTCCTCACAAATCCTATTGACTTTTCAGCAAAGGGCAGCCAGGGTGAATTATTGGCTCCACAAAAGTCAATGGCAACATTTTTAGCTGTGGCTAGGCTGGGAACTTTTCTTTTTACTTGTCTGAGGCATGCCTCTGTGTTCAATAATGCAAGCAGTGGATCTATGGGAGCAGTTGTGTTGATATAATTCCTATTCAAAGCCCTTATTACTACCATATCACTTCTTTTATGATTAATCAACTTAACAGAAGCTTCCAAGCAGTAACCTGAATATTGGTCCATTTGAAACTTCTGTCTGTGAGAAATGTTGTTGCCATAATAGAGTATATGAATACATTTTGGCAAGCTGAACAAAAAGTTCAGACATGAATTAGAGTTCACTTTAAACTGACTTACTTTCCTTATATGTTAATTTACTTTTGGATGACACATTAGAAAGCTTGGTTTGTGCAGGTATAAGTGTTCAGCATGGACATTGTGTGCATTCAAAGCAGTACAACTATTTTTCCTAGTGCAGTGCTTCTTTTGGGGCATTGAACAGTCAGTCTAGTCAACACTGAGCTGTTGCTCATGCCTGGTGCTCACATTATTACTGTATTTATGTCTTCATGTCCCTTCCAAATTATTTTAGTTTAAAGACAGAGTTCTAGCCAGCTTCAAGCCTACAAGTATAGAACACTGTAAATGTTGTCTATGCTTCTGTATCTCATTGTTTTGAAGTTAATGGCTGGTGCTAGCATTAACATACCTCAAACTTGTTGGGTGTTCCAGATGGATTTTAATTTTGATGATGTTTTTTTGTTGGTTTTTGTTTGTTGTTTTTTTTACTCTCTACCTTCTTGAGAAAGCATATACTTATTTTTAGCAACTCTGCTGTCTCTAGGAGTATGACCTTTGACAATTTGTATTCTTATTTCTTTAAGCTAATCTAGTAAGCAGGTAATATGATAAGGATATGAGAAGTGCTCGTTATAATGTAAATTACTCTGTTTTCTCACTATAGGTATCTCACTATAGGAAGCTTTTTAGTTAAAATATTTTAACCACCAGCTGATGCTGGAATATAATCCCACCATATGTTATCTCTTCAGAGTTGATTTTCCAAATCTGAAGATCACATACTGCATTTCACCTCTTTCACTCTTTGGTTATGCATTTATTCTCCTGCTTTGAATTATGTTTTGGCAGTTAAATATGACCCTTCCCCAGAAAAACTTTTCACAGACCTGTGCTGGACTGAACAATTCCAGAGTCCACAGTTTGTCCAAGCAGATCATATTGGTTCAATCGAGAGCCATCTTCAGCCACAACCACTGACCTTGCTGGTTCCCGTGTCCATTCATACACAACCTCTGCTCTGGTATAAGCATCTAATTTAAAAGAAACACATTGCATTTCAGCTTTGCACCTTGTATCACCACATGGCTTTGTCAGAACAATGTTTTGAGCAGTAGTTTTTAATCTTAAATTTTCTTTTATTATCTGTAAAACTCCCAACTAACTTACTGGAACTTTTTATCTATGGGAAATATTACTGATTTTATACATCTACCCACACAATGATTAGCTCAGTATCTACTGCAGGACTAGATTAAGGTTGGTCCTCAAAGGCATGAAAGTCTTTCTCTTCCTTGTATCATTCCCACCTATGGAAAAAACTCTTTCTGTAAATTTTAACTACTGTCAAGAAACATGAGCTTGTCTTTTTACTTTGTCATGATGTGGTGTTGTCTGGGCCACTGTAAGAAAGTAAATCCCTCTCAGAGTGGCTTCAGTGATCCTCATCAGCATTCTCATCATGGCCTGCCTGGAGCTCTTCATTTGGTTATTCCCTGCATCACATTGTCCTTGATGTGTAACAGGAACAGCAGACATTTCTGAGGCTGCTTAGGCTTGACTGAGTTTAAATTGCAATTAATCTGTATTTTTGCTTTGCTTATTTCTGGAAAATGTTCATACTCAAGTCCACATTTGAGTCTTGAATAAAGCAAAAGGAAAACACTGTGGGCCCTTCAAACCTTAGCCTAGTGTGCTACACACATAATTCAGTAGCATACTACATATGACACCCATGTGTCTTGGGCTGTTATTAGTATGCTATGTTATTTCATTAATCAAAAAAATATATGAGTATTTTTAATCTTAGTCTCCTTATTAAATTCTTGTCATTTTGAGGAGTCTGGAGGTGATAGCTCTTACTCTGAGCAGTTAGGGACTGAATGTGTAATCAGAACCTACATAAAGCCACCAAAGGCAGCTGGAAGCCAGATGGGACACCTTAGGGCACCTAAAATGACACTAGGCTCCTATCTACACAATGATATTTTCTCTTTATTCAGGACTGGCAATCAGGAAAGAGGAATCTGATTCACTTGACTTCATTTGTGAATTAGTAATTTTATCTTACCAATGTAAAAGGTAACAGCAACTGAAGAGGTGGTGTTGGAGAGAGTGAACTAGAGTAAATTAATTACATGGCATTATCCTGCATTACTGAAGCAGAAGTGGGTTTCATATTCTCCAAGCACTGTAACACAGATATCGTTTTCTGCGACCAATGGTAAATGCAAATCTACATCTTAATAAATCTGACCTTAAAAATAATGGCCACAGTAAGCACAAGAATTGCCTTGCTAATTAGTCACATAAAGAGTGGCAATAATAATATTAATTTTCAAGTATTTACTTGTTCTGGAGCATGACAGTACTTTGTAAGAGAGAGGACTGATTTCCTGAGCTACTAAGCGCCACTGGATTGAGTTAGAGGGAAGGGAGCACACTCAGTGCCAGGAAAGTGCTTGCCCTGCCTTGTGGCTGCCAGATTCAATGCTCTGTTCAGCTTCCATCCTCAGCTTCTAATTCAGATATTGCAAAAGTAGCAACCCAGCCTTTGGCTCCTATCACTGCTGCTTTCCAGGGTGGCCGGAGTTGTGACAATCATGTGTTTGTGGAAAGAGTTGAGAGCATCTGCCTCTCTGATTTTGTTTTGCCAACATATGGCTTCTTCTTGTTCCAGAATCTCTTTAGCATTTGTCACATTGAATTTACATTGGAATAACCTCTAGCTTAAGCTGCTATTCTGGCAAATAACTTTAGCCTTGGAGCTGGGTCAAACATTTATAGACCTCTACAGCACAGGCAGAGTTCATAGGAGACATGCAGCTCCTTCAATATGAGGCTTTTCTGAATCCAGCTCCAGCAAGTGATGAGTAGCAGTAGAGGACATGGAAAAACTCTTAACCAATTTAATCCAAAACAAACAGAGCTGGGCAAACACTACCTTGGGGAGCTACTAAGTGTGATATTGCAGTCTGCACTTGAAGCATGTCTTTCATGACAATTAAATGTCTTTTTCAGTAAATTTTTCAGTCCGTTAAGATGATTATAATGAATTGCCTTCTTGGACAGAAATGTCCCAAACGTATTTAGATATGATTCCCACTGAAAAAATGGCAATTAAATATAAGAACTGTTCTTTTTCTATGTACAACAGTGAGTCTCATTTTCATATCTTGCATGAATCCAGCCATTTGTCCTGTGGGAGATATTTCTGTCAACTTAATTTTGAGATCAATATTCTATAACCTGATTATGACCTATAATCTGATGAGAAGGTGGGAAGAGGTCCATTTTTAAGACCCTGTTGCGGACAGTAATTTCCTCACGTATTGTTTGCAGTAAAGTCATGTTACAGAAGGAATTCCTCACCATGAGGATCCCAGGTTAGAAGCTCACCTCAGTTTAGTAGGGGAAGGAAAATCCTTAAAACATTTTTATTTTGTCTCATGGCCCTTCCCAGCATTTCAAGTTACTTGGTCTACTATGTCTTGTTTAGGACAGCTAGCCAGTTAGTGTTTAAATCAGACAAATAATGAAAACAGCTTGTAAACCATGACAGATCACCACCTGCACTCTGAGCTTAGAATACCAGTTATTGCCTCTTAGAATACC
The DNA here is from genome assembly GCF_014839835.1 of Dryobates pubescens. Taxonomy (NCBI): domain Eukaryota; kingdom Metazoa; phylum Chordata; class Aves; order Piciformes; family Picidae; genus Dryobates; species Dryobates pubescens. The sequence continues at coordinate 14,719,194 of NC_071627.1, forward strand.
AGTTATTGCCTCTTAGAATACCAGTTATTGCCTCTGATTTAGTGTAAGAAATAACCTGTGATAGGTTGGACTTGATGATCTCAAAGGTCTTTTCCAACCTGGTTAATTCTGTAAATGGTTTCTCAATCAGAACTATCACTGACTGTTTTTGTTGTTGTTGTTGTTAATATAAGTAAATTACGTAGATTATGATGATACCTTTTTTGCAAGACAAAAATGAAACCAGTCTAGATGAAAAATATAGGCACAGAGACTTGCATGTGTTTTCACTATCTTGGATTTGGTGTGATTCTGGAGTTGTATTCAAATCCGTGCTATCTATCCCTTTTCTTTCATAATTTTGGCATCTCTTAATATTTTCATCAAGAGTACACAAATCTGGGACACGGTAGGCCGTAAAGAAGTCAAAGTAGGGGAAAAAGAAAAAGGGGAACTATTGTTAAGACTAGGGAGTGCCTGGTGTGTAGGCTGTGTCTCACTAATGCACAGCTATGGTGATAGGTGCCTTAACAAGTCTATAGTAATTCAACCTAGTAGTTTGCATTTGTTCAAAAAACATTGATGGTTTAACTTTGCATTAGCAGGTTTTATGCATACTTAGCCATTCTTCCACCTCCCAGACCCAGTATGCAGTCCCCATAAACACTTTAATGTACATTTTAAAGGAAATTTAATCCTGCGACCACTCCTGATCTAACTGGGATGTCAGGTGCACAGATCTCCCCTTACTAACCAAGAACCCACTGTATCTACTTGTGCTGTTACTAGCTGGAGTAAGGACACTCCCCCATTTTGTTTCTAAAGATTTATTGCAAGTGTAAGAAAACTTAATGTGCAAGGGAGTCTGCTCCCAGTTTGTGTAAGTTTTTTGTTCTTGAAATTTTATCTAGGAGGCTAGTAGCTCTTTAAAGACATAACATCAGTCCCTTCTCATAGTAAACAGAGAGCTTTTGAGATCAAAGTAAATTATCACCCTGTTTGGTGCCATGTGAAGAATGAATTGGATGTTCTGTTTGTTGACTTCTAAAATTGATCAAGCCACTAAGTACCTATTATCAGTGAAACGACCCATTTCTACCAGAAAAAAAAATAACCCTTGAGCAAACAATTTGTACACTTACATCTTCCACACATTTTGTCTTCCTCTTGAACCAACCACAGTAAAACAGCTCTTGGGTGTTTTTTTTTTTTGTTTGCTTGTTTGTTTGTTTTGGGATTTGTTCATTTGGTTGGTTTTATTTACTTAAAGAGATGAAGGGGGTCTGTGTCACTTTAAAAAACCCACTATGTTTAGCCAAATTTGAATGTACCACTGTCAGGGTGCTTGCTATTCAAATTACAGTTTTGAGGGTAATTCTCAGCTCACAGAAAACTGATTTCAATTATATTACATTTTGATCAGCATGTTCTCTAACCTGAGGTTACAAATGCTGCAACTGTAGGACTACATTTGGAGATCTGTGAGATTTTTCACTTCCAGAAAGGTTCCATGATTGTGGTATGAATATTTTGTAATTTAGACAAAATTTTGTTTTAAACATGCCAAGACTACGGTAGTAGAATTGTTTTCACCTAAACCAATTCAATATCCAGGGACTGTATTATTTTTCTCAAACAGTGATTTTGAGTCTTAACAAAATAGAACAGCTATAAGATTAACAGCATTTTCTATTTGACAAACTACTTTTCTAGTTGTTTAGAGCATTGTCATTTTTATCTTTCATGAATGTCCAGGCATGACATTGAAGGATATTTAATACACACAGAAGAGATTTGTTATATTGAATATAAATATATGTAAGAATAAAATACAACTCTGCCAAAAAAAAGTCAAAATTACACAAGATTAAAACCTTGAGGTTTTCTCAGTTGCAAGATACTTTTGTAAAGTGGCCTAAAAAGAGAGAAACCTCAATTTAAAATAAACTTACAGCTTCCAAATTTCAAGGGGCAAGCATGTGCATCCATAGGAAAGTCTTCTAAATGCATTGGACATTCTGCTCTCACAGTCAATCTATAATGGATTAATGAGCAAAAGGACACATTTATTCTGTTTTCATAGAAATAGCAAATAGACTTCTATTAAGACACATAGAATAAATATAGCATAATATCTGTTGTGTGGTTTATTAGCAGCTAGAAGAAGACCTGAATTATCTGGCTGGGGGTGCTGACTGGCATGTGTAGACAGCAGTGTGACTGCCTCTGCTGCTCTACCATGTTTCACTGTACAGTAGAGACATGCTCAGACTTCTAACTTGGTGTGAGGATTAAAATCTAACCGCAATTGAAATCACTTCCTCGCTGCCATCATTATACTGGACAACCTTGGATGCTCAGACATTTGCTGAAATAATTTGGTTGCTATCAGCTTGGGTGCAAACAAGTTTCTCAAAAAAAAAAGATTAAATAAACTAAACCAGTCACATATCACACATCAACAAGGAATGAACAACAATACTTGAATAGTAGGCAGAAGATTGCATTAAGGCAATTGCAAAGGTGAGCAAATAGAAATTGTTATGGTCATATGTGAACAATGTGCTGCCAAGATAGTGCTCTTGTAGATTAAATCCCTAACAACAAAGCCTTTAGGAAGACAAAAAGAATTGACCTGGTCTTGTATAACTACCAACCAAGAAGATTCTACCCTAGTCCAGGCACTCTTGAAAGATGTTGCAAGATAAATTGAAACTTATTTAATGGGCTCCTAAAAGCCTTAAGATTTTGTTTTCTCCAATTACTTGTACAGCTTTAGCAAAAAATCTTTAAATGTATCAAAATAAAACTCAGTGTTCACCTACATACTAAGCTATCCATCTTGACTTTGTCAAAATAATCACTTTATACTTTGTTCGAGTCCATGGGACACATTAATGGGGGATGTATAGCTCTGTAGAGACAACATATCATTCTTTTCCATAGTTTAATTTGCAGTCACTTAATCCAGAATGTTTCTGTGACTGCGTGCTATCATTATTTTAAAAAGATTTATTCAACTCCTCTGCTGACAGCTGGATAGCAAAAGTTCAGTTATCCATGAAAAGAATAATATATTTCCAGTAAAAGTGGTTCCAGCACAAAAATATCTTTTCTTCTGAGTTTCTAAATGCTTTAGTGAATTGTTTTTCTTGTATAAAGGCACAAGAAATATCTATTTATAAACTGTCATGCTCCATAATCCCAAGCACAAGAAATATGAAGAGTGATCAATGAATTCTGTGTGCATCTGCTAGTTCTTAGAATCTGTTTTCTATAGGATGTAAAGATTAGACCCTTGTACACAATTCAGTACTCTGTATTATATTAAACTTTCAGGCCGTGTTAGACTTTGATGATGGAAGTCTTGACAGCAACTACAAATTAAGGTCCTCTGCGAACTGATGGATTCCTTATAGTATAAGTACCTTTTCGAAATCTAGCACTAAGACATATCCAGGGAGTGTAAAGGTAGCATAACAGGAGGGTAGGAAGAGAAACATTGCAAATGCCTCAGTTTATACATCATTCCAAGGTCTATTTTGAAAATAGTAACTAAGCAGGAATCAAATTATGCTCAAGAAAGGAACCTATTTCCTGTTTGGAAAATACCATGCTTTAATGAATCAAGTCGTCAGTCTAAATGAAGGATACAACATTTTAAGCTCACCTCATTGTGTACAGCAGTGTCCCATCCTCTGTAATTCGTAACAGTTTATTTGGCATTGTCATGTTATGAGCCACTGACTTCTTTCCATTGTGGAAAAAGGTATCAGGTGTCCAAATTTTGCTGGCCATTAAATTATTTAACCGGAGAACAGTCATAGGTCCTTTGAATTTTAATCTCTCATCTTTCCAGCTTTGGCGGAAAAATACATCTATAGTGTATTCCTACATCAATTCAGAAGAAAGGGAAACACTTGTGATACTATAGAGTGCAATATGAGAACCTGAAAAGAATATTCTTACCGTTCCTGGAAGCAAGATGACTATTAGTGAAATTAGTAATTATCAGAACATATTCTCTGAACAAATCTAACTGAAGCTGGTTATTAAACAGTTACAATATCACACTGGGTTCAACAGAATAAATGTTAGGGAGAACAGTATATCAAAACTTAGACAAGAATTTGAGAGATAATATAGTGGAAACAAAGTAATTCACCCTTCTCTCACTTTTCCTTCACCTTCCATAAAACTGTAATTTGAAGCTGTGGATAGTTAGCCAGTATGTGTAGCAGAGGAAGAATGTGTCTCTTAGAATGCAAGAAGCCTGGCGAGACAGGGTCTTGCCAGAGCCTTTTGTTCTAAGTGTCTCATTAGCATAAACATGTAGTCAGCCTGCAAAAAGTTCACAGTTCACTGCAATTATGTGGTCATGAGATGTGGAATGGCTCATTGGGCCAAATAAATGGACTACAGAGGACACAAGCCAAGGACAGCTTTTGGACCAAGAATTATAGTTCACTTATGCAAGGACTGGGCCAACGGGGAAGACGGCTGACTCAGTGTACATGCGGAGAATCGAAATAATGAACACTTACTGTGAAATGAAAGAATTATTTGTTACATCACAATAGGAACAAAGTTAAGAGGGAGAAAGTGAAATTAGGAGGGGGGAAAAAGGAATATTATAGATAAAATAGTGATGTATGTGGGGTTAAAATGCTAAAAGCTCCCGTGGATGCTGTATAGCAGGATTTTTCCAGGGAGAGCCTCCACTCTGACATGGAAGTTCAGTATTGCATAATCCTGCCCCTTCCATCATTGATGGCTGTGACTGAGAAAAATATCAAAACTAGCTACCCAAACACTGTTCAAAATCACTCTGAATTATTATGTTTTGGCTGAGAAACTGAACCTTTGATGAGGTTTACAGCCAATGGAGATGGCAACTCCTGAAATAGAGGAAATTCCTGAATGTGAAGGCGCAAACAGCTATTGGGAAGAGAGCTGCCATGAGCAGTATGTTAGTAAAGAGCAAGGTTCTGGTACAAATATCTAAAGTCTTTCTGTGGCAGACTCCTTAGACTTCTGATTTTCCTTTTAGCAAATGGCAATGCTATGCAAGCAATTGTGAGCTGTTTATTCCTTGTGCAACAGTGAGCAAGGAAGAATGGTGAATCTTATTGGTGGTGTATTTTTCCTGGTTTTAGGGCATGAAATGCCTAAATAAATTTCTCATGGATATGGTAATATTGTAATTCTATTAAGTGTTCTTACTTTGGGTTCGTGTGGAGTTTGATGCCAGTTCTGGTGTTTGAGGACTTTTTAAATTTATTTACATCCCAGAATCGTGAACCATTTTGGTACATACTTAATTGTATTCCCATTTTTTCAGTCATGCACTCAGTGAGATGCTGGAGCTTGGATTGGTTCAGCTCCAGTGGCAGCAGCTGCATGCTCATAGCCAAGTACTGGCTTCACAATTTTGCTGGGTTGGGGCCTTGGATTGAACTGTATGCAAAATCTTGTCCCAGGTGTGGGAGAGAAGGAGGTTTAAAAGACAGTGGATAGCATTAAAATATTGGATTTCCTCCATGTTTTACTAGCTACAAAGAAAATTTCCTCCTACACGCATGGGAAGGTAAAAGACATGCCCAGAAGGTGACATCATATCAGCATGCATGTAAACTATTCCCTTTTTATCTCTTTCAACTGCAAAGAAGGAGGTGAGTGAGTGGGAGGTGGTACAGGTTGAGAGATGGGAGTCTGGTTCTTCACTTTGTATGATCACAAGGTTCTTATGCTGGAAAAGAACATGAAGTCTGAGATTTGATAAGGGACCTTACAGTCTAAGATAAAAACTCATTAAAATGCATCTGACAGGTCACAGCTGGCACAAACTGCATTGTTCCCTATCCCAGGCCATCAGACCATATACGATGAGCTAATTTTGGATCAGATTTCTCAGCTCTTTAGCTTTAACATGTACAATAATTGTCCTTAAACGAATCTTTACAGACAGCTGATCTTTAAGATTAAGTCATCAGATATTCTGATTAGGGCTTTCTTTTACAGGAGGGTGCCATACAAAACACGGCAACGGAGGATTTTTTCCAAACCATGTGATAGAGCAGTAGCCTACACACAAAAATATGAGCAAGATGAAAATTGGAATGAATTCTTCACAATGAAGACTCTTCATTGCTCAGGGTACAGGTAAAGAAAGGAGGATTCTGTGTAAACTTTGGCAGTAAATTGTATGGTATTGAACAGTTATAACACTTTGACTTAAACATTCTGTAATTTAATCCTCTGATCTCCCTCCCTGTTTAGTCACAGTGTAGACCACACTGTTTTACATCAGATGAGGTGCTGTGCAGGAAGATGGCAAGACAGAAATTTGTTCCTGAAGATTTTAAGGCAGAAAAGCAGTGGGAATGAAGGTTTACTGGGGGGGGGGAAGTTCTGTCGTTGTGGACAACAGTTAATTGTAAATTGATTCTTATTCCAGATAACATACATTTTAAAATATCAAAGAAATGACAGCCATGAAAGTATCCCACTATGTGTTGATCAGTTCAATCCACCATCTGAGACAGCATGCCTGAAAACCTGCACAGTTCTTTGCCAAAAAAAAATATGGTTTTATTTTAAAATATTTAAAATGCTTTTCTCCTGTTTAACATTATTCACAAGCTTAAGAATCAGCCAAAACGTTCTCTTTATAGAATAACAGGTTATGTCTATGCTGCTCTTAAAAAAGTGTATTGAGAGTGGGTAGGAACACCATGTACTCCCTGATATATCAACCTACTATCTATATAACTGCTTCATTGGATTCCTGCAAACAGATGGTCTAGGTATGCTGATGTCTCACTGTGGCTGTAGCTTCATAACGTACGGTGTCAGCTGGAATAGCTCATTGGCAATTCCCAGCCATCAGTCCTGGGCTCTGACAGCAGCACATTGTTCCCTCAGTTTGCCAGTCCTGCTGCTTGTGAGGCCTCCCTGTGACCAGATTCACAGTCCAGTCTACATTCACTGTAGATCTGCGTCACTGGAGCAAATGTGGGGTAGTCCTCAAATGATGGTGTCTACAACCAATCTGTAGTATGCACAGAAGACTTTGCACTGAACATACACTGCAATTAACATAAACTTTATATTCTGGTAAGGTCATAATTTTATCTTTCTCTGCCTCTGACTTCACACTCCTTTCCTTAAGCAAAATAGCATGTATAAGCTGCACACACATTATTTTCTATGGGAGATGAGTAGGAGTTTTACACAAATGCTTTCTGTAATACCTTAGTTTTCAAAACATATGAACACCTGCCTGTGTGTTTCTTAGTCAGACACTTTATTAAGAGAGTGATTAATTCTTTCTCCTATTTACCTCTGTGAAAAACAATGTGGCATGAGTTTTTAATTGCTGTTGAGATATTTTTCGTAGGTAGTAATCACTTATGCTACAGTCACTCAGCTGTACAGAATTAGAGCTGAATTCAGTACTTTTTGTTTCACATATACCTATTCCTAATTCTGAAAGTAGATTATTTTTGGTTTCAATATTTTAATCTTCCTTTAAGCCCAAATCCTACACAAATATCAGTTTGTCCTAGGAATGTCAAATTACCTTTACACTCTGCATAAATCACCTGAAACTACAAAGCATAAGTTGATGCTGAACTTCAAACGTCATATAGTCCCAAGTAATTCAGCATGCATATCAGTTACTCTCAAATTATGTCTACATGTAGGAAAGCATCCACGCCCATTTATTAGATTTCCATTCATTACTGGAGTTTTCTAGTAAATCTGATTCAAGAGAGAAAAGACTAGCCTAGCCAGCTGCCTTATAGAGAACAACTCTAATAAATATTAGTACAAAACATTATTTTCACGTGCATATATCTATCACTCTTTTTTTGGTTCCTTTCCCACAAGCACCTATGTCCAGCCCAATACTTTAAGTTACATTTATTTTCAGGAAATTAACATGAGACATGTCCCAAGAAGACAAGTATCTACAAAAATGGAGCAACTTCAGGTCGTTTACAAACTGCAGCTGCTAAGACTTTAATTCAAAGACTTTTACATTTTAAAATATGTGTATATTTTTAGTCACATGGCTGTGTTCCAAGCTTTCAGTTTGGCCAGTGGTGATTACTCATTTTGAGAGAGAAATGGCAATGAAAGATGAAGTGTTTTGCTGGACCAATTAATAGAATACAAATAGTGGATTGTCAGTGGTTTCCACAAATCTTTAATCCAAGGAATTTTCCCACTACTAAATTAGTAAGTAGACATTGCAGGTCTTGTCTTCTGAGAATGTTTGTTCCCTGCTGCCCAACCTATTCTTTCTCATTTAAATATCATGGCATCAGCTGCAGTATAAATTAGATTGTAGTTTTAATGAATGCTGTTTTTCAAGCAATCAGGCAAATGATGTCTTTGCATAAAGTTCATTCAGGAAAACAAACTCTCTTGCAAAATTTACTTTTCTGTTACTCCATCCCTTAACATTCTTTTGAGTAGTTAGAAAATTGTAGTAACTTTGTGTTTAAGGTCTTCCTACAGTTTTAGTTCAAATTACACACCTGACAATTTTGTGCTAAAAAATGGAACTTGTGTCCTCTCCTGTGATAATTTTTTTTTTAATCCCTCTTTTGGTAAATGTATTTAGCTAAATGTAGCCAGCTACAAGGTTGAACTGTTTTCTTTATTGAAATCAATGGGGATGTTTCTAGCATTCATCCTCACAAAGGATCCAGCAGGCTCTAGTAGGTGCAGACCAGTCTCTCCTTGTCAATAGCAACCTGCTTGTGAAAACCTCATTTTTATGCAAAGTTTACAGTACCTTATCTGTATTTTTACCTATTTTTTAATACCTCTTAAGACCAGGGCTCACAACATCTTCATTCAGTTTTCTGAACTTCTCCATCCCCTGCAGTTATCTAGCAATTTGATTTTAATGTTCATTCCATAAAGAAGTGACACTAATTCTCTCATTAATCTTCTCTTTCAGCAGACAACACCCAGGAAAGTCACTTCCCATTGATCAGTAGCTTTTAATATAAAAATACAGGTTAGACAGTACAGATGTCACACTGTAGGCATAAGTGTTAATTGCATTTTAAGATGATGATCTTTCTCAGCAAATTGGATCAGTGGTGTGCCAGTAAGGACCTCAGAATAATAGAGATCCAAACTCTAATGCATTTCATAATACATTATGTAGCAAATATAAGGTCTGTTAAAACACCCTAATAAAGTCACTGAGGCTGCTAATTTCAGGGCACTTAAATGGAGTCACAGGTAGCAGGAATGGTTGCACATAAAAGCTCACAGCATTTTGGAATCAAAGATTTTTTAAAAAGCCCAGCCTTAAAACAAGTAAACAAGTTATTACAAGATCTTTCATCCTTCAATTAAAAAAAGACAAGACAAAACACATGCTGTGGAAATACAGGCTAGCACTTACCATATCATGGTCTGAAACAGGCCCAAAACTGGTGACGAAGATGTCAGTCTTCACTTCAGTTACACGCTCTGATGAAGCAGGAAATTAGGACAGTGAGTGTCTATCAACAGTCTTCATTAGATCTAACCACTACCAATTCTCATAATAAATAGAAAAATTACTGGCTTTGATTAGCCATTCTAAAAATCAGTCCTGATAATTTATTGCTTTTAGATGTAATTTCACAGTCAATACTATCAGCAACATTTTTTGTTGTTGCAGTGCTTCCACAGGGCCTTTTGAGACATGGTTTGTGATGCCACAGTACAGTAGCCATAGGTTTGCTGTGGTGAAAATCTTTTGACTCTGATTAATCTTCTCGTCTGACAATATAAACAGTGTTGAGTATTTTACACAGTACTCAAAAGTCTCACTGGCTACTCAACATTTCTAAGCAAGCTGAATGAAGGTCTCTAATAATTAACCTTGGGCTTAAGAATTATGTATTTTGTATTAAGACACAAGAATACAGAAGAAAAAGAGAGAAAGGAAATAGATTACAGTGTATAAAAACATGCAGGTATTTTATTCACTTGAGCTATAAATGGCTGTGTTACCTTTAACTGAAATACAGAAAAAGGAGTTAAATTTTTTCCAAATAAACATCAGTTAAACTACAAATTTTACTTATGTCTATACACCACAGATTGTACATGTCTTACATTTCTTTTATAACTTATATGGACACTAGCATGAGATTTGCCTTAAACTACCACATTTGCTTTACAAGCCTCAGTAACAGATTAGTATAAATAATAGTTCACCAAGGTATAACATGTACACAACACTGATTTTATGTATGTTATACTATAAAGCTAGACATCGCTATGATTTCAAGGATGTAAATATGCTCCTTGGCACAATGCCCTTGGCTGCTTCAGAAGAATCTAATGCTTATAGTGGTCTCAAATGCTGAGTCTGAGACACCTAAAATCGTGCTTGTCTCCAGAACAAGACAAATATCTGGCTTCTGCAGATCTGCTCTTAAAAGTAGAAACACACTGAGAAACACACAAGCTTAACCTACCCCTTGCTCTCTTCCCCCTCTACAAGTACAGACAGAGAGTATCAGTCACTTCTGATCATATTGGTATTTTCTAGGATCAATATATTCACCCAGCATAGTACATATCAAAATAACTCTGTTGATTTAAATATAGCTGCAGGGAGTAAGACCACCTGAAGGCATAAATCCAAACAGTATAGAGTGGTGATTACTCCATCAGCTTTCAGAATTTACAGTGACGTAAGTCAGAGTACATTTAATATCGTGTTATACAGGCCAGCATGAAATTTCAAATGTGGAAGGAGTGATAAATTTCTCAAATAACTTTCAAAAAAAAAGGAGTGAATTGAGAAATTTGGAATTTTAAAAGTAATCCTAAAGAAAAGAGGCTAATGCAAAAGTGCATGCAGAGTAAGCAAAAGAATTGTGGCAGGAAAAAAATTTCCATAAGTCTAAGAAATACCCATATGGAGCTATCTGCATTGTAAAATAATATAATTGAAAAAATAATTTAATGCAACCTTCTGATCTCAAAAGGTTTTGGACAGTTAAATATGATTTGTTCCATTTTACAAGAAATTTCTGACAGTAGATAAGTGAGGTATATACGTTTCTGTACCTGATGAAAAAGTCCTAATGACAATCAGTATCCTGCAATACACATGCCTTTTTTTAACTGTCATTCAAAAAGGTCTACAATTTCTAAATAGATATAAATGGAAGCAGTTTTAATTTAAAGGTTTTACATATATATATATAAAATAAAATAAAGTATCTCCTTCTTAAAGAGAGCAATAATCAAAATGTAATATTAGATCTGATTCTACTGTCATTCCAGTAATGCACTCTATTCTGTTAGCAAGTTAATGCAAAAATCAACTAGCAGGAAAAAGTTATCTCCAGGACTCAAAAAAAACTCAAAGAATGGTATTTCCAATGTATTATTCCTAAAACATTATGATGTGGCCGAATTGCCTAATAGTGTTCTTTTCTTTCTTTATACCTGTGGCAGACATGGATAAATTACAGTGACAACCAACAAAAGCACTGGATAGGTGACATTTCTTCCTTGGCTGTCTGGTGAAATTACCATGTGGCTTTCAACTGACTTAAAGAACTGTAAGTATTCTCTTAACATCTATTTTGCTCTGGACATAAACAAGTTCATAGTGAGAATTTAACCTGTTACTGGGAAAAGCACATGGTTGTCTAAAAATTACATGGCTTGGAGGAAAAGTATTCTCCCCATCAGCCCATCATTTTCACAAAAGTTCAAGAGGCTGTGGTCCTGTATAAAATAGTTGGCAGAAAAAGAACATGAAGTTCTCACAACATCCAGTAAAACATAGCTGAATGAAATCTTTCAGTTCCAGCTACTGAATCACCTTTCCTTAGGACTGAGAAAATAATCATGAAACATATTAGCCCTTCATGTACTGAAAAAGCAAATGACTCTTAAAGATCTTTCATATTCTTCATCTTTCCATCTGCTTTCCATTGAGGCACTTCCACTGATGTCATTAGGAGGTAGAAGATGCTAGAAGGTCTTCAGGCGCAATGTATTCATTCCATAATGATGTAAACTCAGAGCCACAGATCTGAGTTAGCCTCTATTTAATATAATAATTCAAAGTGATTTATCTTGCACACATAGTATATCATGTAGTGGTATCCTGGATTATAGTTTTGGGAGATACATGGCCATAGAAGAAAGGTTGAAGCTTAAGGAAGTCACTTTGAAAACATGAAATAGAAACTGAAGTCTTTTGCCAGAAGACAAAAGATTTCCAAGGGAGTGGAAAACTGTGTGATGCCTTTCATTTCTATATAGCATTGAAGATAACTTAAGTGGCATGTAAGTCGTGAGTAATAATAAAAAATTCAGGTTGTGAACTCACAAGAGATTGTGTTATCTTCATAGCAATTATACTTTTGAAGAGCATCTAATCCCTGGTCTCTTCAAATCCAGATAAAACCACTGTACATACCACCAAATTATTTCTTTTTGCTTTGATACATACCTCATTTTCAAGAGCAATGAAAAAATGTGTATGAACATATAGAAAAAGATTATCCACTCCAAAGCCATCTGATTTTTTTTTTTGTTTACTGCCTTTCTAATTAGATGATTCAACTGTGCTTTGTTAAGAGCTTCAGAAGTTGTGAGTCACTCCTGCACAGAACATGTGTTTACTCATACAGTTGGGATATATATTTAGAATCAAGGTTAACCATGTTCAGTTTGCAGGTTGATTACATTGGGAAGACTAAAGCTGTGCTTCAAATGCTCAGAATGCATTTTTCAGGAACCTAAAATCCTAAGCTCTATTCAAAATCTTCTAAATATCCCTAGGAACTAGAGAAAATTCTAAGTCATTGAACACAACAAGGTCAGGTCAGGAGCTGATTGGACTGCTGAGGATAAATCCCTCTGTTGTAAGCCATGTTAAACATCTCTTTTGACTATAACATTTGTCTCATGAACCAGAATTGAATAACACAGGACCATCTGTAAAGCATGTAACAATTCCACCAAAGAACAAACCAAACAGGGGAATCATTAATGACTTACTAGTTTTACTATAAGGCAACCATAAGGTCCAGGTAGTTAATGATCAGTAAACCAGCAACTGAGTACCACACCTACACACGGTGGAACACAGCCTCAGGCATGTGATACACATGTAGCTATGAAAGCACCAATTGATGTGAATTACTGCAGTTTCACTGTTTACAGCTGCTGTATTTTGCTAATGATGCTACACTAATGTAAACTCTCAAAACTGATAACAATAAATATTTTGATTTAAACTCCCAGGGAGCTCATTATTGCTAGAATTGTGATTGGATTACAAATTAAGAACCAAATAAGAAACACAGATTATTTAAATAGCAGGATACAAGTGTATTTATCATAGGAAACTACACATTAATTATTTCCCTTTCTGACCTGCTGGTATGTGAGCACAAGGCTTCTCTAAATTGCATATTTCAGTGCTTTAAATTAATCTTTTTTATATATATAATGCATTTATTCCTCCTGCATGTCTTGTGTGTGTGTGCTATAATGCTATAATTACTAAAATAGACTAGACTTTTTCTGCGATTTTGAATGGAAAGAGCTTAGATGCCTGTATAGCCTACGCAGTTATTACTGGAGAAAGTCATGTAGGCTAATCACCCTGGCTGCATCCTATGAATTATTTTGGTTGAAGAACCACAACAAATACACTCCTAAGAATACTGTGCTGCTGCTTTTGCAAAAGTAGAGATCAAAAGGGAGAACAGCGAGCTGTCCTGTGATTACCCAGCTACAGCCTGTGCTGCTATGAGGGGTTTACTGAGTGCTATGCAGTGTCATGGCAGCTCTCTCTATTTCAATTAACAACTCCAAGTTGCTCATATTCTCCCTACGTCCTTATTGTTGTATTAAATCAGTTTTCCTAAGGTCTTCTTTGGCTTTTTCTTTACATCAGTAGTGTTTACAGAGTGGAAAAAAAGACCAAAATCAGCCTTCTCAGTTTTTAAAGAGTTAAGCATAGCATCTAGTTCTTCACTTACTCTATAGGGGTCCAGTATGGGAATCTTTTTCTTTCCATTACATTTATTACACATACAGAGCAAAATGGTATTTTCCCTGAATTTAAAGTTAGTTCAGACATGAGTTTAAATGCAGCAATTTCCATTGGGACCTCAATCATCAAGAGGTAAGTTTATAATATATTTATAGATAATGTATTTATAAAACTGCATTTTAAAAGCTAATTAACATAATACTGTCAGCTTTATTTCCCATCACTTTGAATATGAGCACTCTATGGAAGTAATGAATTGCCTGAGATGGACTGACGTTCCACTTAAGGACAGTCACACTCAATTTTGATAAGCATCACACAGGAGAGATCAACAAATAGCTTTTGCTGATAGCATAAAGCAATTATAATTCTGTTCAATACTAAAGTAGTGTTCATAATCTACATGGGATGATCTATTGGGTATTCAACCCAACTATAAAAGAGCATTTCATTTAGGAAGATTCTGGCCCGCCTAATCAACCCATTCTTGGTCTTATTTCTGTATTAAACAACCTTTCTATCACAAAACCTCTCTCAAAGGGCTGAGCCACATTTAAAATTATTCTAATTTAGAAGGTCACAGATCATGTGGTATCCTTAGATTTAGAGGATGGGTGCACAGCGGAGCTCATAGTCTTAAATCTGTAGCTCCACTCTGATTTCATGTTAATGACTCTCACCACCAAATACAACCTGCCCCATGAAGCCCACCTATTGTGGCACTCTATGTTTGCCACGGTGGCATCCTAGGACTCATCTGTATTGCCCACACAAAGACAACACAGAACAAAAGACAATGGCACATCAATTCTCAGAGGAAATTACAGTTTCTACCATTTTTTACAACTTTTCAGTTCTTTTAAACTCCCACTCTAGATATGGTGGTTTACTAAGAAGGGTCACCAAGCACTGAGGTACATTTTCTTCCTTGTTTGACTCCTTTCTAGCACTGCCTGATCCTTTATTTTGTTCAGGATTGTAGATTTGTAAAGAGAACAGCATATTTGTTATTTAGTCTATTTTTCTTCACCTCTAGTTCTAGGATCCAGAAAATCATCTTATTACCTAAATTACTTCACTCTTCTTTTTCTCCCCTTAATGTCTAACATGAGTTCCTCTTTTTCATCTTCAATATGTTACTCTCTGCAATTCCTCCTCCTTGCTTTTTTAAATTATTATCCTCTCACAGAGTAAGTAGGCATCTTCTCGTGTGATTCAGAACATTTTTACGCTCATTTTTGAAAGTTCTGTTTTCTGGGCACAAATAACTCTAAATGTAGTTATTTGTCCATGTTTATGGATGAATACAACAGATGCTATTTCCTAGCAATCTCTGACTAAGTGACTATGCCCACAAATGAAGGAGGCAAACATCTAAATAACATAATTTATATCAATAATTATTGATAAGAGGTTCAAATATGCCAATGCATAACATAGTGCTGCATGTTCCTTTCAAAGAGAAATCAGATTCATTTTAGACATAATGCCATTTTTAAATCATGAGCATATTCAATCACTATAATTTTTCCCTGCGGGTCACAACTCCATTTTTTTATATTCTTGTTAATGAGAAATAATTCCTTCTTTGCTTGATGGCAAAATATGCAGGGCTGCTCACTTCATTTCAGAAACGGCCTTACTGGGTTATCTGATGAAAAATAATTTTCATTCCCATACTCTTTATGGAGCACTGTGTTTTCACTTTTCCTTTTGAAGTGATACTTCTAAAAATGGAAAGAGAGGACTTAATATTAATCTAGCACGGATTCCATGCATGCTGAAAGAGTGAGTCAAAATTCAGCAGCTCTAAATTTTTCATTACCTTAATGCTCCACCTTTTAACCTGGCTTCCCAAAGAATATATAGCACAGCACCAACAATGTACCTTTGTAATGAGCTCTCTCCAGGAGCTCGTTTCTGGATTCCTGGTGCTTCATCTCCCTCACCGGGATATTTCTACCAAACAATGAAACACTAATAGGAAGTTTGCAAACTTGGGATAGAGGAATATCATCATAAAGGGGGAGATTAGGCCTATTAGTAGAGAAAGATCAACACCTGTTCACAACTCATCATAATTTTTTCAGTAATTTTTTCACTGAATTCCTCATGTGCACACACGATCAGAAGGAAGGAGAAACAAGTAAGTGACCAAGGAAACTCTATCATCTACCTTTTCCTCCATGGGTGGGAGAGAAATAGGTTCTCTGTAGGTGTGGAATTCTGTTTTCTGTAGGTGTGTATATCTGAAACACAGCACTATAGAAAAAGAGGTCGTACCAGGACAAGCAGTGATTTTTCTGCAATATGCCTTTCTGTTGAAGGAAGGAACTGTACCACATGATGTTTTACTTGATCTACTGTTTCTAAGAAGGCACAGAAAGAACAGGATAGACAATTTTGGATAATTGGAAGAGTGCTACAGTGTAATTAGTGGTGCTCAGATGTACATTGTGCCTAGCAGCATAAAATATATCAACATATTTGTGAGGGACCCTGGTCTCTTAAATTCTCTGATAGCTACATTACAGCTAATATGGAATTAATGAGTTTTAGACCTACTTCTGTCCAAAAATGCTGTTATATCAGCACCTTGCTTATTTGCTCTTTAGAGCAGATAAAAATCGCACCCTGATTTAAATTTGTAATAAGAAGCCGTCACTGATGAGAGGAAGAATAAGAAACCACTGCTCTTCCAGATACATTAATAAATTTCCAGCAACATATCATGTTATAATTGAAGGCTATTGAACTTGCAACTCCAAAAACAATACTCTACTTTTTAGGTTCAGCTTTCTCACTAGATATGTCTACGTATGGGGAGGTGGTGGAGTCGCCATCATTGGAGGTTTTCAGGAGAAGACTTGATGGGGTGCTTGGTGCCATGGGTTAGTTGTTTAGGTGGTGTTGGATTGGTTGATGGGTTGGACGCGATGATCTTGAAGGTCTCTTCCAACCTGATTTATTCTATGTATTCTATGTATTTTGGAATACATTTCCCCGTTATACCAAGTGTCTATATCAAATATGGCAAAACTGAGTCATATAGAGCTTCTTAGCTCATATTTAGACACCCCAGCAAGGGATTCTGCAAAAGGTGAATTTCAAAATTGCTGAGCAAACCCTTTATTACAAATTGGTACCTTAATTGAAAACATTGCCCTGCATGTTTGTCCCCACTTTAACCCTGTTGAGCAATACTCAACAGTCAAAAGAGAGAAACTGCTTCTTACTATAATGGATATTAAACAATAATTTATTGCCCAACATTTCATCAGACATGGGTTTTTCTTAAAAAGTCCTGGTACTCTTAATACTAGTATTGGCAGCTGACAATTATAACAAATACATTAAATTTACTCTGCTGAACTGAGTATGAAGCTGTATACAGAGAAATTGTGGTATTTGAGGTTCTTGGCTACAGCTAGGAACATGCAACACAATTCAGAAAAGGAGAGATCCAAAGATTATTCAAACTTCTCTAACACTTGCTTAGACAAAACTCCTCCCTTCCTGTCTTCCCTCCACTTCATATTTCCCATGCTCCCTTTGCTGTGCTGTGCTCATTTTTGCTTTTCACTGGTAGTGATGCAAATGGCTAGTAGAGTTTGTGAAAACGCTAATTTCCTCCTATAGAAGCAGTTACATTAACAATCTTTCTGTCAGAAGTAAATTCTAACTGGACCAGATGATCCTTTCATGAGGTATATAGACCTGTTCTCCCAGTATATGCCTCAAGTCTGGCTTCAGAAACATATGTATAAACACACATACATTAGACTCTATACTGATGGTCTGACTTCTCTAAACTACAATCCAGAGAATGAAAGAAAAATCTCTTTCTTACATCTCCTTTTGTTTGCTCCCCTGGTAGATGTTAAACAAATATTAATAGCTACAGAATTCACATAAGAAATCATCTTATGTGATTTTTCTTGTAGTCACATACCAGACTCTACACAGTTTACAGAGTTTCATTTATTGCCTTCTCTGCTATGTTTATTTACTGTGATATAATAGCTGACTGAATTGTACAGTTGCATTAATCATAGATTAAGGAGTGTTTATTTCTACACTAGTCTAAGGTTTTGCAAGTAAAAAGGCAAAAGTACTGGTAGATGAAAGTAAAAAAATATTTCTACTTTGTTGTGTATTATTGGCAAGTGCACACAAAAAATCACAGATCAACCCATTTTGAAACATGTCAATTAATACTTTATAAACATCATTTTATCTTTAGCCATTCCTTGAAGTCAAATTAGTCAAAACATGGAAAAACTTGGCTCACAATTCACTGTTACAAGACAGTAACCTCAAACCACAAAATGTTTGCTTTTAATTACCTTCTCTTTCATCTTAAGGACATGGTCTAAAACTTCTTAAGGTAATACCCTGTTCATATAATACAGTTCTTCTGAGAGCTATTCTATGAAAACAGTTTGAAGTTTGTTTTACCTGAAGAGACCAAAAGCAGGAGGGGAACTCACCAACCTTTCCATGCAATTGGAAGGAATAGATTTGTGCTTGTGAACAACAAGCTTTTAAGACCAAATCTTAGGACTGTGTCACCACAGAACAAGCCTAAGAGTGAGCATAAGGATGCTGATAAAAGGCTATGTGCGGTTTATAACAGTGTTTTTATAAAGATGTAACTGCTATGTGGCTTTCTACCTTTTTATGGATTCAGCACGAAGAGCAGAAAAAAGACATTTTTACCAAGCTTTGAAGACAAAATGTTGCAGAAACAAATCTGGATATATCTAAGAAGGAAAAACATCTTAGGAACTTCTCTGAGACTTTTATGACTAAGGTTGAGTGACGTTTCCACATTTGAACCCGAATTATCTTATGGGGATAGTGATAGGTGTGCTGTTTAGGCCTGATTCATAAACTTGTCAGTTGTCAGGCCACAGGTCGTATTTTGTTAGCATTTACTCTTCATACATTCAAAGTTTTAACACACATTCAGGGGTCATCTTGAATTGTGAACCATTCTTGTCTTTATCTGGGTCTAAATGTGAGAAAACCAAGTATGTGAAAGATAGAGAAGACATGACATTCTTGAAACAATGGATATTATGTATCAGCATTATTTTACACGCTTATATATAAGCAGAACTAAACCAAGTATATTAAGGGAAAATAACATTGTTTTAACTGCATTTTATCTAATATGTAACCTTGAACACTGTAACACAAACACACCTCCTAGTCCTGGTCTCAAGCGGTTATCATAACCATCCAGCAGGCGATCCAATATTCTGGTAAATACCGTAGTGTTGTCTTTAAGTTCATCTTGTGATGAGGTTTGTCCATAGCTGAAACAAAGAATAGTTAACACTGAAGAAGAGTAATCTACCAATAGCCTTAGAAGACAGTAATTCCAAAAGCTGTTTAATCTTGCTTATACCGGTTTATGGTCACAAAATCTCTTCTATACAACATGATTATAGTGCTTTATAGGGTTCTTTCTCTTAAATGTTTTCTTCTTAAATTGTATAATCATAGAAGATCTGTGCCTCTTATAAACATGAAGCAGATAAACACTAAGGAACTGATCATCTATCTCCTTATTCATTAATGGTTATAACGTTCTAATACCTGAGTTCCTCAGGAAAAGACTGGTTTGTCAGAAAAAGGCAATGAGTTTAATTTGTAATAGTTATAAACGTTTTGCACACAGATTCAAGAATTTAGAACACTGACACTTAAGCACTGAAAGTACAAGCTAACTCAAAGATGACTTCTTTATGTGACTGTGCATTTTCATAGATCAACATATAATTGTGCTTTATTTTATTTCCCATTTTCCTTTGGCACTTAAGATTTGGAAGAATACCTCCAACTTTTCCTTACACTATCTGTTGATATGGAAATCTCTCATGTCTATAAAACTTTGCTTACTGATCCCTAATGTGGATCTCTAACTCAGCCAAAAGATCCTGAACTTCTGCTTGAACAAGGGTAAAATAATGCTCTTTGAACTTAGCTATCAAAATCTTACATCCATCAATACAAATCAAAATTAAATCCTTGGGCTTTGTGGCTTCTGTCTGCTGTAGATGACATTAGAATTTCCTTTCTTACATCCAGAACCTTTATCAAATACCTTGTCATAGATGATTCCCTTAATCATAGATTACAGTTGTCTTAAAGCCAAACACAGTAACATTTTTTCATTCATTGTTGGGAGACTTCCATTCTAAACATGCATAGTCATCATGACTAAAACCAAAAACACTGCTTTCGAAGACATCATTTTGTCACACACATTGATACTGAACTAGACAAGCAGTGTAGTTCCAAAAACTTTTGTTAGAATCAGTCACAAAAATGATCCTTCCGTTGGGCGGCTTGTTATCCACACAGCCATCAGCAATAAGCGGGTCCCTGTGGCCTGCCAATTGCTCCTGCTCTAACCAGCAAAGGCTGTCTCTGTGAGGAATATACTGTTGAATGAAACAATCTGGTTCTAGCAAAGTAACCACAAAATTATTTTCTACAAGCTGCATAAGTCAAACAAACTTTGTGTATCCCACACATACATTCCACTCAAATACAGAGAAAAGGAGGAAAGATAATCTGGATCCAGGCACTCTAGAAATGCTTCCAAGTTGTTTTGCAATACAGGTTTGAATACATAACACTACAAATTTGCATGAGTTTTAGAAGTGACACTCATAGAACTTTCAATAACTTCTGATTTATTTCAAGAGGATGTGACTTTGAAGCAAACAATGGTCAGGCTTCTTTTAATAAATGACTCTTTCTAATGAAGAAGACAAAATGTCTAGCAGATATAAAAAAATACTATTAATTTCCTCTTGCCATATCATAAAGTTTCATAATAATAAAAAAGGGGGCTGATTTATCATTATTTTTCATACCATAGAGAAATTCCTATTTCTTTCATTTATGCATTCTGTATGCCACTAAATAACAAGTTGTTCTGCTTTCTCCAGTAAGCATTATCTTTCAAAAGATCATTCCTCATACACCTTATGTAGAACTGCAGCCCAGGACTTTTCACTGGATCAAATTTTATACGAACACTCATTGTCAGGAAGCAAGCTGCTGTACATACATATCTCAAGGATAGTGGAAGGTCATCAGGATTAAGGTGGCAAAAGCATATAAAAACACTTCAGAAATGTTAGCGGGACGTAAATGAGTACGTTTGCAGAAAAGGCATCAGGAAGATGGACTAGTGGCAGTGCAGTCAGAAAGGATGTGTTACAAAATACATTGCTTCCATTCTGGAAGTCACATTTGTCAGTACCCTTTACCTGTTCTTCCCACCATTTTATCAGAGGTAAAAAGCACCGTTAGGGCTGCTTTTCACTGGCACAGAATCACAACAGGAAGAATCTGAACATTTATGTACATATGAAGGATAATGTAACTCCAAAGGGATTGTGATTTTTCTTTCCAAACACACATATGCACATAATCCTAATGCTGCTTTTTTATGACAAGAAGAATGATATGGAAAGGCTGTCTTTCTATATCATGAACACTTCATCTGTTTCATCAATTGTTTTTATCATAAAGGATTAACAGCACTCCAGAAGAAAAGGCAAGGGAAGTTACTATGACAAAATGGCTCTAGAAACAGATATATTTCATGTAAGGTGTGTACATTTTGAGGGAAAAGTGACTGAATGCAATTGTGTTTGCACATGAAACCCCAGTATAATAAAAACTGTGCACTAACTCCATCTACAGGTCATGATAATAGTGACACACCATATAATTTTTAAACACCAGTCCAACGCATTTTAATTCTCACTTTGAGAATGCACATGCATACATTATCGATATAATACATGTACAAATATATTTGTACACATATCTATATCATAAACACATTTCTAGAAAATTCTTTAGCTAGGCCTGATGAAGTACTTCATAAATACTTAAAAAGTCTCCTTTCTTAATACATTATCAAAACAATTGCCTCTAAAATGTTGTGTTTATTCAGTACAGCAATTGTTACGTGAATCACCCATTTTTGTTGTTACATTTTAAATATTTTTTAAGAGGAAATGCTCATGCAAATGAACCTTTACCCTTTGCCCACTCCACTCTACTTCAAACCTTCAAAGTAGTCAGAAGGTAAGTTTATCTATAGCTGTGAATGCATAAGGAAATACTACGGAGATCAAGGTAGAAATACATCTTTCATGGATCACTATTGACAGTACAAACTTTCTACTGCTTTTTGATCATTAAGTAGCATTATTGTCAGGGCATTTACTTATAAAATCCAGAATATATCAGTGAGTCTTCTTAAACATCTCTACTGATTTTTGAATTGCAGGCTACTTCAAGTATACTCCAAACTGCTTTTATAGTCTTTAGTTAACCTACAAGTTGTTAGATGAAGTGTTGCACAATTGTGAATTGTTACTAATGCTATTTTCAGATTATCGGTTTAACATATATTCTATAAACAGTCAGGGCATAATGATCATTCAAACATAACCTGCTACAAGATTTGAGCTACAAAATTCTTCTTCATCCAAGCAGTCTCCCTTTACTATTCAAGTCCACTCTGGATTTTCAAAACCAGCTAAGTTAGGACAGTCCTGCCCATGAAAGAAAGTAAAAGTTTTGCCTCTGCTTCCAGGGATGCTAAAGTTAGTAAATAGCATCTGAATGAGATTTTAAAAAGCCAAACACTTAATTGCCTCCCCCCTCCTTTTTTTCCCCCTCTAAAGAAACTTGTGTCATTATATAGGAGCAGAAATCATTGCACAGGTGTTTAAGAGGTAGTTTAGTTTCAATTTGTTTCAGAAAGGTTTTGCCTTTTTCTCTTCACAATACTGAAAAACAGATATTATGCAAACAAATTGTAGTTTTCTCTCAGTCTTCCCTTAGATTTAACTGGGATTTGAACAGAGATTAACTTCCCCCGATACACTTAGTAGTAGTACAGCCCATGCAGTCTTTGTTTCATGCTGCTATATTAAATTAAAGGTTCTTAAAATGTCTTGGTGAATTAAAAAACATCTTCCCACCTTCTTTCAGTCAGTGCATTCAGAAGGAGGCTCCAGGCCCAGAGGCAGTCGCAAAGCACCAGGAGTCTCTTCATGGTGGGCTCTGAAACTAGAAGGAAAATAATCATCAATGTCCCCTGCATTAAAACAGGTACTGTGATAAAAAATACCTGATTTTGGAAACTTCTGCAGAATAACTTAATGTCAGGCAATGACCTCACAATACTATGGCTCATGTCATTCAGAGTAATGGAGCACGGCCTTGGCTGTTTTATTTACCTTCTACTCATAGACAAGGAGGCTTAGGGTGGGATTTATTTTGCGGTAAGGGTGTATTCTTGTTTGCATTATTCTTGAACTTTAACAAAACCAATTATGAGATAAACCTGCTGTCCCCAAACTCTGTGGCAATTCTTACTCAGTTTCCTCCTGTGCTGAAAATGTGAAGAGGCATTTCCATGTGATTTCCAGATAACCAAGAGTAACTAGTTTTTGTTTGACCTGAACCAGGCTGAGTCCTTCCAAACCTCTTGGAAGTTGTCAGTGTGTGGTAATGTAACAGAGCAATGCTTCCCTCACAGCCACTGCTTTGCTTTGATGTGATGGAAACAACTTTCTTCCACAGATATTACTATTCTTCTCTTCCCTGAAATATTAGCATCAGAGGAGTAAAATGATCAGATTGTGACTCTTTGATCTGCTGCTACAAATGCACACTAGTATTTTTGTTGGACTAAAAGGTACAATTCATAATCAAACCATGTGCTGACAACCTACACACCATCTCCTACATCTCTACCAGTCTCTGACTGCTGCTATGAAATGGTTTTGCATTCGCAGCCTTCTCCTCCTCTCCAAATGTCTCCTGTCCTCTTTCCAGACTTCACCGAGTTACTCTCAGTTTACCTTTGAGTAAAACATAACACAACTTCAGGTTTCTTTCGCTTTCTAATAAACCACAAACCACAAAGTTAGCTGATATTTGTGGAATCGGTGTTCCAAATTCAACTGATTGCCCAAGAGATGCTGCAGGTCCCTTTACATTTCTATATACTGAATGCTGGAATCCATTCCATTTTTAGTACTCATTACACTAAATAAGGGCAACAAAATATGAAGCCTGTCTTTTCCCCCAACAGTGAATTGGGCATTTTTAAAGTGCCCAAGAAAATAAAGCACTGTACATAGAAATGTTGTTGTACCTTTAAATAAAGCTACCCCAATTCACTGCATACTCTCAGGGAGAATTTAAATCAGTAAGATATCATTACAAAGTGATATGTAAGCAACAAGATATAATTAATGCTTTTATAGTCGAATGATCAGCAGATAGGCATTGAGTGGGGCTGAGCTGATCTAACTGGATAGGAAGGAGCTGGATGTGGCAGGAAAGTGTGGATAAAGATCTTCAGGGACCAGATTGCATCTTGACTTGCCCTGTGATCAGCCCCAGCAAAGGGAAAAGCAACATCTGTGGCTTAAAAAATCACCTTCTACCAGTCCTGTCAACTTCCACCTTTGCCAAAGGTTCCTCGGGATGAAGAACAGAAAGTGAAATATTCCGAACTATCTTGATCTGTTTAGCTCCACGCTTACCCTCCCTCCAAACAGCACCCCCGGCTTCAAGAAACCTATATAGGCACTATAAATCCTGGAGAGGGAAAGTTTCTTGCAGCTGGAAAAATCAAATGTTAACAAAGACTTTCGAAGCGCATTAAACACCAGCAGCCCCCAGCCCCTGGCCTCCCCTAGCCCATGCCGCCTGTGACACCAGCTCTGGTTTTCCCATTCAAAATGGGAGAAAGCCACGCTGCTGGGAGAATTTCAGCAGCACCCACTGGAATAAAAAAAAAAAAAAAAAAAGAAGGAAAAAAAATTAAAAAAAAAAAAAAAAAAGAAAGCAAGAAAGAGAGGGGCAGCAAAGAAACAAAAATAAAGACAGACAGGAAAAAAAGAGGGGTGGGGGAAAGAGAGCACTGGGATGCATCTTTGACTCCCGGTGAGAGATTTGCCCATCTCTCAGGTGGAGACAGAGACTTGTTTTCCTCCCGGCATTTCAACTTTGTATTTCCCCCTCACCCGGAGACAGCCACCCCTCCCACCGCCTCCCTCGGAACAACAGAAAAAAAAAAAGCCCCCAAACCAAAAAAAAAAAAACCCTTTTCCAAGCCACCGGTGGAAATCTGTCCTCGCTAAGAAATAAATAAATAAGCTAAATTACAATGTCCATCGATCGCTGCGGATTTTCAGGCTGGAGGGATAGGGAAGAAATCACACGGACCGGCGGTACCTGCGGAGATTGGGGCGAGAGTCGCCTGCGCGCCTGGACGCGGTGCCCGCAGCCGGGAGCGCCCGGAGGGGTGCGGTGTGGGGGTGCGTGTGCGCGGGGCTGCGCGGGTGCGAGCGCGGTGCCGCCCTTACCGGAGCCCCCGGGGCGCGGGTCCGCGGCGCTGCTGGCCGGCTCTGCCGGGGGTCCCGCCCGCCTCCGAGGCTGCGCGGCTCCGGCTCCTCTGCTCACTCCGTCTCGGCCATCGCTGGCGCCTCTGCTGCTCCGCTCCTCCGCGTTTAGCACCCAAATTTCTCTTCCCAATATTCCGACCGCCGCTATACAACAAAAGCTTTCTCTTTACCAAGACAGTAGTAATACGTCCCAGGGTAAACCGGATGTGAAATAGGCTGTGACTTCATGCCAGAGAGATTTTATTTTAGAAAGGAAGGTGGTACCAAGCTCTCATCTAGAGACCAATCCGCCCATTTTTTATATGCAGCACAATTTAACTTCCAGTGCTCTCGCCCTAATCCCTTTCTCTCTGGCTGCAGACTCAAATCCTTCTACAATCTGCAGCATTATTATGATCGGGGGGGGGGGGGGGGGGGGGGGGGGGGGGGGAATGGAGGGGTGGAGGGGAGGCTGCACCGAGAAATTTAGACACTTGCAGTTTACAAACCAGTCTATTTTAAGGGATGTACATTAAAAATATAACCCATCTGCGCTGGCGTTCAACCTTTGATCCAATATTTAATCGTGGCATAACTATGAATGACGACCAGCTAGAGATGGAGAGGATGCAGCACTACGCCCGTAAACTGTAGATACCTATAGAGAGCAGGCGGTAGCCTATGGGTGTAGGCAGATGGGGACAGAGATGCTGTGCAATCCTAATTAAACCCAGGTAACATGCGTTTGGGGAGAGACCCGTAGGAAAGCAGCTCCAGGAACTGGTGACTCTCCCACACTTTGACACGCGTTTTCTCAGTCGGTGTCACGTTTGGCCGGAGCGGCCGCAAGGCTCTGCCCGGGGGCTGCAGCCCTATTGCCCCCCCGTCCCCCGCACCGCGCGCTCCGCACCGGTTTCCCACGGGGTCGCCGCGGACCTGCGGCCACACGGCTCCCCCGACCCCCGCCGCGCCCCACAGCGGACCGCAGCCGGGACAGCTCCCGGCCCCTGCCGTGCTCCGCAGCAGACCGCAGCCGGGACAGACCGACGCCCCGACGGAGCCCGCAGCGGCTGAGGTGCTCCCGGCTGCCCCCCCGGTACATGCGTGGTGGCCCAGCTCTGGCCCACCTGTGGTCACCGAGGGACACAGTTCTGCTTGAACTTGACGGCAGTCTAACCCTCAACCAGCCACCGTCACCTCCTCAGGTGTGAGCAAACTGGGCGAGCTCGGCGGGTGCTGATACTCCTGCGGAGAAACAAGGAGAAAGTTGACTGCACTAGGTGTCGGGTAAGCCGGGAGAGCATCACGCAGCTGCTCACCTGCCTACCACAGGTTATTGTGGCTTTAGCTGAAGGTACCTTTCATCAGCACCAAGCCTTTTGCAGAAATGCCAGACGTTGATAACTATGTTAAACACCGCGTGGCCAGCTGTCTTAGCTCTGTTTGGTGTAAAGGTACAATGAACTCCTCATTCAACAGTATCTGTTACTTACCAAGCACCACCAGCACCTGTGGGGTGGAAAAAGATCCTTATACTCTATGCACCTATTGGATTTTAAATACTGCCTGCTTTCCCTCTTTCTGTTTCAATGCTGTCACCAAGCCAATTTCAGTTCCCTCCTGTGATGCTGCTACAAGGGAGGTCAAAATCCATATAGTTTGTCTCAGAGATGACCTGCACTGGTGTCCTATGCTACATTTAAACTATCTAGGGCAAGCTTTTCATGATTTTTAAATCAAATATTGCACATTCTACAGATCCCCACAAAATACATGATCACTTTTTAACAGCATGAGAAAGATTTATGTGGCCCAACAAACCAATGACATTCATAGCTGAGGCTGGCAATCACTTCCAAGGTGGCAATCATTTGGGGTAAGTGCCTGACTTATAACAGTCTAAATGCTGCAATGATTTCCCTAAGCACAAGGAAAACAGAAATTTTGTTCATGAAGGTCCCCTAGTGTACCAAGTTCACCTAGTCATTATGATCAGCATTAAATAGCCACAGGTTTTTTTAAAGACTTGTAGTGGACTTTTTGCTTGCTTTCTTGAGGTTTCCAATGTAGTTGTTCTCTTTGTCATTCAGGGTTGCCAGCAGTGCACACGCAAATAGAGAAAAGGAAAACCTACTGACTTCCCAAGGAAATTGTAAGTAGTGACTTTTCCAATGACTACCACGTAGACATACTCATGGTGGCTAGAGATACTTTCAAACTATGCAGTATTTTCACCTTCATTTGCTCATAGCTTATATGATTTATTATGTTTTTATTCTTGTGCTAAAGCATGATAAAGTTTTTCTTAAGCAACAAGTAAACTGAGGCCCTCAGCTGAGTTTACAGAAAGAGCACATGGGATTTTTATTTAAGTACATGGACATTGTGTAGCAGTAAAAGCACTGTAACTTAAGCACTAATTCTACTGTCTGCAGTGGTCTTACACTATTTTTTCTAGATAAATAATATATGTTTGCAAAAATATATAAACGTTTAGCAAAATCCAGTATTTCATTTTCCTTCTTGTTTCTCATGAACAAAGAAGTTGTAAGTACGTTTGCTGTATGTCTGTCTCTTTAATAGGTAGCTAGACAAAACAGATGGGCTGAAAGGAGAATGAATGAATGGCTGGAGGTTCATGTACCCCTGTGAACTAAAACCTGAGCAAGTGGGCAGCAAAGCCCATGGAAAATTTTAGTCCTGCATCCTCTAGTTTTCTTATTTTAATTAATATATGAACAATAAGAATTGGTTTTACTTCTTAAAGTGTCAAGGACTACACAGGATGGTCTTTGCCTCTGTGGACACGATTGCCATGTGACAAAGGATAGTATGTTTTTCTGAGATCTCCCTGGGTGAAAATAGTGACCTAAAATGGAAAGTTGCTCATTCTCTCTCTAATTCTCATCTGCTCAGAAAGTAGGACAAAACTATTTTTCCTCCATGGCTGAGATTTCTGTCCATCAGTGCTCACACATAACCCAGATTTTTCCTTTTCTTTTCAAAGGCTGTTATCACAGTTATCATGACATTCTGTAGTAAATGCTAAAAATATTTGCATGTAATCAAACAAATAAGCTGGTTTATGATGGATTTTCATAACAAAATAACTGGGTTTTAGGGGGGAAGGCATAATTAGTTGTTTTCAACAGAAACATGCATTCAAAGCACAAACACTAAGTGGGAAGATACATGTCTTGCAATTCTTACTTTGCCCTTTCCCGTCTGAATTTCACTGACCTAATCCAAACATCACTGAGGGCAATGAATTTATCAAACAAGTCTATCTGTTCACTCCAGGCACCAAACTTAAGCTAAATATATAGGAATATGTATATTGCCAGTGATTCTTAGGGTCATATGATTTCATTTTTGAATGAAATGAGAAAGAGAGGATGCATTTGAAATGAGTAACTCAATATTACGTGATGTGTCTTTCACTGCATGGTTCTAAAGTCACATTTAGAAGTGGAAGATGTCTATGCTTTTTTCAGGCTAGCTTTATGACTCCACAAAGTTGTCAGAAAGAGGCTATGTCTACAAGGCAGTGTAGAGCTAAATCCTTTAAAAACAGTATTATTAAATCTAAACAGTCAGGCCAAACAAACTTGGCACAGCTACTACGTGCAACGCTTTGAACGTCGATGTTGGTGCAAGTGATTAGAAGCAATGAAGTTAAACCAATTGAATCCTATTTTGGTAAAATATGTTTATTAAATGCTGGATTAAAATGGATGTGGAGAATTCTTTGTAAAATAGCTAGAGCTAATTTTGCTTTTGAATTTCTAGTAAGCACTTTTTGAAATCTGGCCTATTCCTTAAGTGCCTACATCCTCTCTCTTTACCTATATAATACATATAATGTATATGCAGAGTAATTAAATAAGTTATCAAGGACAAATTTTTTTTCCCCCAGTGTTGTTTTTTTTTTTATCATGTTGTTCTTTGCCTGTGTACACAATATATATATGCATGTTCCATTTTAGTTTAGGAGCATATATAAAACAACTGAAATTCCACAGCAGAATGCTTTAACACAACGTGTCCTGAATAGCCAAGGGATTTGAATAAAGCAAATGAAACTCAGAGATTTACTGGCATACAGCAGATCAGATAAAGAATTAAAACAGAAAGACCATCTGCTCCAAAGCTTTGAACTCTGTTATTTACAAGTCCTGCTTGTGTGATTAAATGGAAATATTTTATGAAATATATTATTTGAATTTGATTTCTAATTTAATGTATTTCAGATATGTGTTGAAGAAGGGCTGTTGACCCTTTGGTAGACATAATGAAACACAGTTACTTAATGTTGTGAGGTTTTCCCCTTTAATTTGCAGCCACAGTTGAGAAAGCAGGACATATAATTGTCAGTTAATGTTTTTTATAAAAGGTAAGTGATGATATAAAAAAGTTCATTCTCATTATGTCTCTTTCATTTTATAGTAGGTTCTATTAATTTCCTCTTTCCTCTTCAAAGTACTAGTAGAAAGAACTTTCAGGGAAATACAAATGAGAATCTTCATGAAAACAACTTGCACTGTTTTCTAAGAGTCAGTCTGAGATGCAAGGCCTATTAAAGACATATGAATGTTCTTTCTAGATCTGTGTTGAAAATTGTAAGTGGCACTTCTTTGAACCCATTATCTATTAAAAATGGAATAAAGAAGCAGAATAACCAAGGCTCAGAAACTTAGAGTTGCTGACTGTTTCTTGAATTTTAAAGTCTCCAAATACAATATTTCAAGCAGTAAACTCATTTACTTACAAGTTTCCCAGGCCTTTTAATCCACAGAGACAACAGTTTATTATGCCTTGCCACAGCATTGCCAAACATCACCACAAAAATCAATTGGTAAAGCCAGGAATGGAAGATTCTTTCTTAGATAATAATAGGATTTCTTCTTTGGTGTCAGAAATGAAGAATGGGATAATAATCTGTTTTCTAAAAAATAAAACAAACAAACCACTGTGGAATTAAAGAAAAACACCAAAAAGAACAAAGGTCACAGTCAAGAGCTTGTGGGGATTACCAGAGCCTGCTAAATCCAGTGGTAATCATTGACAAGATCTTTTTCTGCAACAGCTGGGTTTATCTTCCATGGAATACGAACACCATATGTGTTTATCTTCCATGCTCTAACTCACTACTTTTGATGAATAGAATAGAATTAACCAGGTTGGAAAAGACCTTTGAGATCATCGAGTCCAACCTAACATCCAGCACTATCTAATCAACGAAACCATGGCACCAAGCTCCCCATCCAGTCTCTTCCTAAACATCTCCAGTAATGGTGACTCCACCACTTCCCTGGGCAGCCCATTCCAATGGCCAATCACTCTTTCTGTGAAGAACTTCTTCCTAACATCCAGCCTAAACCTCCCCTGGTGCAACTTGAGACTGTGTCCTCTTGTTTTGGTGAACAAGAGGTGAAGCCTTGACTAGAAAACTACAACTATTCAGAGCTTTCATAGTACCTTTAGCATAAATTCATCACACCTGCAACTACGAAGCTCTCTCCACAAAAAGGGAGGCATCTGCTCTTGGTATCCTGGTATGGATATCATTCTGTTGCCTTTCAAAACCAAGTTTTTGTGGCTCACTGTATTTCCTGCTCTACATTTGGAAGGAAAGATTTATCTGGGCCTCAGACCTTAGAATTACAAAATGGTTTGATATACTTAATGACAGACCGTTTATATTCTTACAGACTAATGGGCTAACCTTTAGAATCATAGAATCACAGAATCAACAAGAAAAGACCTCAAAGATCATCAAGTCCAACCTGTCACCCAAGGCCTCATGACTACTAGACCATGGAACCAAGTGCCACATCCAATCCCCTTATGAACACTTCCAGGGACGGTGACTCCACCACTTCCCTGGGCAGCCCATTCCAATGGCTAACACCTCTCTCTGTGAAGAACTTTCTCCTCACCTTGAGCCTAAACTTCTCCTGGCACAGCTTGAGACTGTGTCCTCTTGTTCTGGTTGCCTGGGAGAATTGCATATTTTCTTAAGCAATAGTTTTGATCAATAATGATTTTTTTTTTTTTTTTTGGTAAAACTGGATATAATTAAAGGTGATTTTTTTTATTTTTAATATTTAAAAAAATTATCTGAAAATGCAATGTTTAGTGCATTAGTAAGCCCTCACTTCTTATCTGTGGATAAAGAAAATAGAGGACTACAAAAAAGAGTGCAAAGTAAAATCAACATTTACAGAGATAAAAATCAGCAAAATGCATTTAAAAAAAATAAGAAAAAAATCAGTATGGAAAAATTCAGTCCACATTTTCCCACTATAAGTATATACGTTGAACTAAAAGAGGTAGAGTCACAATATCCACCTGCATTCAGGTGGATGCTTAAAACATATTTGGCCAAAAACTTATGAATCCACTTAATGCCATGGAGCGTAACTAGTCTTAAACTTAAATGTGTCACATTAGGCTGAATTTTGCTGCTTTTGGAGGCCAAATACCTTGTTGACTTTTTAGGTGACCTTAGACATATTTAATTTCTCTCTTTGTATGCTGCTTTTACATACAAGGAGAATATTGCAACCTGTGAAGTTCAATTAACCAAAGTTCCTGTAGATTTCAGTGAGTGCAGTGCTAAACTGAAGCTTTCCTACAAATGCTTATTAGAAATCACGGCAGAGTTTGTCAAGCAAACACACACAGGAGTGGGCAAAGTGTTGTAGTTCAGTTTTTTCCATTAAAATTCAAAGATTTCTATTTCCTAGGTAGTATAGCCAGAAATAGTTTAGAAATCCTTGCAGTTAAATGGTGAAAAATAGTAAAAATAGGAATGTACTTCAAAAGTAAACCTGAAAACTTGGTTCTGTGAGAGATCTATGACTTTTAATGAACAAGGAGGGGTATTCCCAGATGTGCATAACCTCATGACTCATGTGTGGCATTCTATGTGGAGCTCTATTGTGGGTTTTGTTTGGTTTGTTGTTGTTGTTGTTATTTGTGTTTGTTTTTTTTTCCCTTGCAAGAATAGGTCTTGGATGTGTAGAGTAGTCAGTGTTGCTTTCATCATCAGATTTGCTCATTGTGGTCCTACTATCAGTTTAATTTCTCCCTTTCCTGCTTTATAGTGGCATTTCTATGTATATTATTAGATAAAATGAGGTTGATTATGCAGATTTATTGAGCTAGTAGAGTTGAGCAGTTTGGGCAAGACTCCTTTAATTTGTTGGGGCTTTATTTAAAAAAACAACAAACAAGTACCTTTTACAAACTCAGACTTCTTGATGTTTATTTAAACTAGCAAAATCATATACTCAAAACTGGTGGCTTATCCTTTCTAGCCAGCCAAGGAATTTAGTCGTGTAGTCCATCCTTCACCTTATTCCCACTTGCCTTCAGAAACAGGCCTTTCAGTTTTACTCTGTTGGAGCAGGACCAAAGGTCTCGCTGTAGAATGAGGATTATGGAGAACATCATGTGGAGTCATATGGTGCAACTAGAAACAGCTGTCTGCAGCGGTTGCCTGTGTCAGTAGGTACTGAGATTAAGGACATATATTCAACAGCACAGTAAAGTGCTTTAAATGCAGTTTGAACACTGCAGACCATTATCAAGAATAAAATGCAAAGCCATTTTTGAATGTTAAGTAGTTACCTAGCTTTTTCCCTGTTAAGGTTTGCATGATTCTATAAAACCATTTATGTAATCAGTTGATGATTTATTTGCATGACATAGAATGCCATCCCCTGTGAGCTGTTCTTCCAAATTCTGAAGCTAAGAGGTTATGGCTCTTCAGCTCCTGGACTTGAGAAGGTGCACACATTGAAACAAGGAAGTGTTTAGTGAAAACCAGTCTTGGATTGACACAGACCTCAAGTTGGCATTTCAGTGTGCAATACCATAGATAGAAGTTTACATATAAAATTTCTTCAACACTACCTTCTATAGACTTAGCTATCAATTTATTCAGCATCACAAAATCAGTGTGAAATGGCATGTGCCAAAAGCTCAAGATTAACAGCTTAGTTCAAAGCTTCTTTAGTGAAGAACCACAGGTTATAAAGTTTCACAGCTGTTAGCCTGGTTTATTTCTTTTGTAAGTTTTTAGGTATTCAAAATATTACACAAAAATAGAAAAGGAATGTACATTAAGTATAATTGCTATTATATAGTGAACAATACTGCTCCCAAAAGAGAAATGAACAGAAAAATATTGGAAAAATTTGTGTGCTAAAATTAGATTATAACTTAGTGTACCATTCATCCAAATGGATTTTACAGAGTTATAAAGAGAAACTGTTTTTGTGGTTAGGGTGAATGAATATGTTTATTTCAGTATACCAAGTTAACACCTGTCTTTGACAGAATAGTTTTTTAAAGGACCACTGCAATGAAGAATAGCTGACAATATGGAGCAGTACAGAAAGAACCTCATTAGTTTTTTACAGGAGAAGGAAATTGGAAAGCTACGGCTTTCAGAGGGCAAGAGTCAGCCAAAGTAACAAGGAAGTCCTTATAAGAATTGTCTGTTCAGCTGTTATATAGCAACCATTGCAGCTGAAATTCAAGCAAGAAGTGTCTTAAGATACTGTGGAGAAATGTGAAAAATGTTTGTAGAATTTCCTGTCCTCACAGAATTATCCATTATAGAATTTAACATAAAAACACAAAGATGCAGACCAAACTCTCCTGATAACGAGTAATCAGCAAATACTTACTACTGTAAGACATTCCTGTTTGATGGTAATGATGATATGATAACCATGTGTTAAGAATTAAATATCAACATTAGATGCTTTTATGTCACTCATACAGTAGAAATAACCTGAAATATTTTTATGCAGTAATTTGGAAAGTGTGCTTTCCATAGGTTGTGAAGTTACTAAGCAGTCATGGGGATCCAGAACTGAATTGGTATTTTGGATAACAGTACTTAATCTCCATTAAAAATCTGACAACCAACCACCCAAAACCAGAAACAAACCTCTCCCCCCAAAAAAAGTTAAATTTGTGCTGAAGCTCTTTAAACTTCCTGGGAAATAAACTGGATTCTTCCATTGGTATAACCATGTAAGAGTGACAGGAGACAGGCAATTAATAGGAATGTGCAATAGGTAAAATCCATTCTTAACACAGGTTAACACAGGCTTTTCTTAACACAGGTTTACTGCCATGAAGGAAGAACTTTTAAGCCAATTAAAATTGTAATATTTAAAAGGTTCTGAAGGGTGGATTGCCACCCTTGCTATTTCTGACCTTCAAGTATCCACATGCATGCTCCATTCTCTGATAATTCTATCAGACTTTTTTGTGTAGCATACAACAGTCCCAATTCTCAGCCGGGAAATGAAGGGGGATTTTATGCTGTACCATCTCTGACAGGATGTTTCATTTTAGTTATTCTGGACTCACTAACAGGCAGCACCCACAGGACTTGTGCCCAGTATGGCCTGTACAGAGATTTGTGCTTCAGCAAAGGAGCAGGCTTCTATACCTTAGAGCTTTTTGTAACTGTGAAAACAAGTTGGGACAGTTGAGAGCATGCATGCATTCACATTTACGTTTAAAGAACAGAAACATGAAACAAACTTGCCAAGTTGAAGAACATTTTTAATATGAAATACGCCAAGAAAAAGGAGAACAAGGTTAGCACAGAAATGAATAAGCAGAGATACAGTACCACAGCAGGAAAACCAGGGTGAAATAGTCTTGATATATTAGAAAATCATAGAATCACCTGGTTAGAAAAGACCTTATGCTCATCGAGTCCAACCATAACCTAATATCTCCCTGTACACAATGTAGCTATTGTGCCTTTCAAAATTTGAGTAGCTGTGAGCTAAATTAGAACATGGCTGTCAGACCTTTGGATAGCACATGTGCTTCTAAGTACATAAGCTGAGAAAAAATCTAACCAGTAAAACATCTTGTGGATCTTGCTCTAACAAAACATGAAGAATTAAAAGTCAAAGGTATGAAATGCTGTCGAGTTTGTATTAGAAAAAAAAAAAAGCATCACTGTTAACAGGTCTAGCCTTAAACTTTGCATCCATCAATTGTGTAAGCCATAATGTTTGTTAAATTCCTCCACAGAAATTACTCTTTAAAAGAGCATTAACGTTATGTAATTTTAATACATGCATTATATTGTCAACTCCTAGTCTTAATCTCCCAGCACCACTCTTCAACTAGCAATATGTTTAGTTATATAGCTTCTTATACAGAGTTAGAGAGGTAGTAACTGTATGCTATGGATTAATTACAGAAGCAATTGAATAGTCCAAACCTTTATTTATGTCGTGACACTTCATCAACTCAGTGCAGAAGCTACTCCAAATTAAGCAATTAAGGTTTCTGAAGCAATTAAGGTTCCTGAAATTCAGTGCCATGTCATGGAATTGTGTGTTTAGCCATTACAAAGGATCAAGATTTTAGCTTTGCTCTGGTTATGATAGCATAACTATAGTTGTATTTATATCTTATGTCCTAGGTTATTAAGGAACTCCCAAATCAAAGCTCAGGGAGCTCAGTAAGCTTAATTTATCTTGGGCACTGATTAGGCAGAGGA
The DNA here is from genome assembly GCF_014839835.1 of Dryobates pubescens. Classification (NCBI taxonomy): domain Eukaryota; kingdom Metazoa; phylum Chordata; class Aves; order Piciformes; family Picidae; genus Dryobates; species Dryobates pubescens. The sequence continues at coordinate 14,755,213 of NC_071627.1, forward strand.
TAGGTATGCTCATGCTCTTAATGAATGCAGTTATAAATCTCATTCTTGTCTCTTGGTCTTTTATATGTTTCCAGAGTTTTGTGTTGGAATTCAGAGGGATTAATACATAGACTTGCTGAGAGTATTGGCATTTATCTTGGTCCTACTTCAAAGGCCCTTTCAAGAATCTTCAGAAGACACAAGCACAAGGCATGAGTCAACAGATTACCCTTCCCAGGAAAAATGTGTGCCTTTTAGGAGCAGCTTTGCAGGTCTTAATATTTTTTGTTACACTATTAAGAAAGCTGTAAAAACACATGCACTCACTCTCATTTTTCTTCAAGAATTTCGAATTGTACCTCCTAGCTCTAAACAGGACAAGCACCAGCATTTAAACCAGCAAAATTATTGTGCTGTGTCTACACTTTACTGACAAAGCTTCTGACCAAATAAGCCACAGTAAAAGAAAGAAAGGGGGGGAAAGTAATACATGAGTTTATAAAGCAGAATCTTTATGTTTTCTTTTTAAAACAAACAAACAAAAAAGTAAAGATAAAACCCCAAGCCTTTTGCTTTATACTTTTCATCAGAAGACCTCCTGACATTCACATGTATCTCATAAGAGCGAGTCAATAAACTCAGTAGGTAGGATTAAAACACAGGAGCAGATACAATATATGAAACTTCATTTCTATTCATTTTATTTGCACATTTGCATCTAGAGAACAATCAATTTTTTTCTTCTTTGCCTTCTTGTTGACATGATTTCTCATTTGACTGCTACATTTTCTCAAGTTCAAGGAAAACCCCTTTCATACATAGTACGATGTCAATACCTGGGATCTGGGTTGGCAAGCTTTTTCCAGGTGTTATTTTTCATCAGCTGAAACAAGAATTACATTCTGAAGATAATATGGATGAGATTTCAGTAGTACAGGACTAAAGTTAACCCTCTGCCCTAACATACTCAATCTTATTCTTTGACAAGTCTGGCTCATTGTCTCTAGAAAAGCTGAAAAACCCTCTGTAAAGCTGAATCTTGCAGGATCTGGAATTATATGTTCAAGAGTGCTTGTTTCTGATGGTCTGCTCACAATCAGATTACTCTAAAAGCATGTGTGCCTTCAACAGAAAACAGCAGTTCTTGCAGTTTTTTTGGTGTTTATTTTGTTTTGTTTTGTTGTAGCTGAAGAACATTACTATGGCAAGGAAACATCACTTGCCTTTACTAGGAACAGTTGACATACTATATACAATACATACACATATGAAATACTACTGAAGGCCAAATGGCCAAGAAGCTGCCACAAAGGCTGGTTGCAGCTGCCATTGTACAAAGGTGGCATAGCTCTCCCTTTCCATGGTCCAGATTTGAAGCACCAGACACAGCCAGCACCAAGCTCCGTGCTTTCAAGGCCAGCAGCACAGCTGCTGGAAGCATTTCATGCTGTGGGGAATTCTGAAGTACTACCATATCCATAATATTAACAGTGTTGGGCATGCAAATGCTATAGCAGAAGTACTGTATAACTCCATACATGTCCTCAGTCCAAGAGTTTCCCCATCCTGTAACCTGAGGGGGTAAGGGGAACATATGTTTCCTCCCAAGCAGCTCACTGGATTATCCCTTTGGGCCAAGTTTCCTGTTTGCAATTTGGCAGTGATGGGCAGGTCCTGAGGTTCTTTCAGTAAGGTTAAAACTACGTTTTTTAGATTTAACTTCAGTATTCCTAATATTTCTATATATAACCTTAAGCAACATGTTAATAAAATGCTTTTGTGAAAAATGTTCCCTAGAGGGTTCTTCCCTTTAGCTGACATGCTTAGGCATAATCAGAGGGAAACTGAGTTTTCTGGGCATATGGTAGGACTCAGATAAGTAAAAAATTGCAATGCCTAAAGATAAGGTCCAAATTAATTTGGCTTTCTGGCAGTAGATGCCTCTAGCACTATGGTGGAGCATAGTAGCCTTGTTTCAAACAGATGCCACTGACGAAGTGTATAGTGCAGTGTCATGACTCCAGATCTTGAAAACTTTCCAACTGATTGTCACCAACACACTGAAACCAAGTGGCAAAAGGTTCATGGATATCAAAGTTTGTAGGCATGTTTTTGATGGAAAACCTCTGAGACATTTAAAGGTTTACTCTATTATTGTTAAAGTTTCATTAACATAATAAAAAGACAATATTCCATGTGTTCTTAAAGAATATAAGCCCTGGTCTTTTTTTAAACTTCCAATTCAATGTTCTTTTACATAAACATTTCTTTACCGCACAAGAGCATAAAAATATTAAGTGGAATAATAACTCTAAGATAGTCAAACCCACACATTTGTTAATGTATTCTTTTCATAGGGAAAAATTTATCAAATCAAGGTTTGCTCTTGCGAGGTTTTAACAAAACTTGGCATTTAGTTTAAAACAATTCCCCATTATCTCTAATTTACCTTAATTAACTTTTTCTCAGAATTGGTAAAATGTCATTAAATTATGGTTAACTACTCAGCTCTTTTTGTAATATTCCTCATGTTAAAAAGTGAGTGGAGATTGTGACACTGAAGTGATTTCTAGATCTCTCTATTACTTACAAGGACATGTAGGTTTCTTAGCAGGCCTTTGACTTCACAGGTGGTGGTGTAATAGGTTGGAGTGCCAGGTAGAATTCAAGGGGGTTTGGAGTAGAAATAATGCACTTCTAAAGTGTTAATGAGGAACAGCCAAGGAAGGATTTTTTTATTGTTGTTGTTGTTTAAATCTGAGTACTGAAGGACATTCTTAAATATAGTAAAGTGCAATTAAGTATTTTCAGAACTGTCTGTTCTAGTACCAGAGAAATATTACTTAAAAGAAATGATATTGCAGATATTAATGTCATTGGTCTAATCACACAATTAAAGGTGCTGATATGCATATGTATTTTTCTGGATGAGATGCAAATGACAAAATAAATAGATTGAAATTGGGCTGTCTATAATTAAACCAAAACAGAAGTCTTTAAGTGCTTCCCAATTTTAGTCAACGGCCAGGTAGAAGTGTTCAGTTTGGATATGAAATGCTTATTGCTTGATTCTGTGATTATAGAGTAGGATAATTAAAGACTGATGAATGATTTATTAGTTCTCTTAAAACATATACCATCACTTTATTTTAACTTTCACTCCTGTTCTCTCATTGATCTAACTATAGAATGAAGGGTTTGGGGCTTTGCCAGAGATTGTATTGTCTATATTTATAACAATTTAAAAAAGGTATCAGTTGGTATTTTAAAAGGTAGTTTTCATTAAGCTGCTATTCTTTTCTGTGCTAGTCTCATTCCTGTTCAGTGTAATCAAGTATAAGCACCGATAAGTAGTGAAAGAGGAGCCACCTACAGTGTCTCAATATCTTCCGTCTGCACCTCCTGTAGTGCTAGCTGTGCTGGCAGGGACACCTAAGCAGGCCCTGGAGGGGAACCAAACCTTGCTCTGCTCCCGTGTTTCTTGGTGGCTGAGATGAGTTCATTTCTGTGCAGTCAGCTTGGAGATAACACATCCTCTGGGGCTTATGAAGCCCACTGGCTTACCTCAATATTGAGCTGTGGCCAGAAAGTGAAGTCTTTCAAAACTAATTATCAATATAGCCATGGTCTTCTGTGGCCTTCAGCCTTGAAGCATGTGACTTATTTAAAGTATATAAATAGTTCCAGTGAAATCAGAGGAGCTGGCAGTTAAGTGTTTTACTAAACTGAAGTATCAATGTGGATATTCTTTCTCTTTCATTGCCTTCTATTTTTCTGTTTGTAAAATATATAATTTTAATTGGTTAGATCTCCTGTGCAATGTGAAAGATAAATGACAAATATAAAATTCATAGGAATTGTGCAAAGGCTTTTAAATATTTCAAACTGTAGTTAAGATCTAACAGTATATAATCCATACTGTATGACAAAGTGAGAAATGGTTATTTCTGCTGGGATGAAATGTTAGTATCTCCAATCCAATTGTGTCATTAAACAAAATCATAGATTCTGTTTTACTATTGAGCATAAGAGAAATTATATTCACAATAGTCTTGATCAGTGTCTGTTCGCTGAAGTAGCTTAGGGCTTGTGGAATGTGTGCACATTTATATGGGCGTATGTTTAGCAATATATATGCATGTATATTGATTTAATTTTATGTCTTTGATTAATTCAGAGTAAAGATATGACTGTCTGGTTTGTAGCCTTGAATGCAGAATATTAGAAATAACTATAATTTGATATAATTTAATATTCATAGATACAGGTCAGAGTGGTTTAACTTTATCTAGAAGAAAAGCCTTGGCTGAAGAGCTTCTGGGACTAATTGTGAAGAAAGTTTCTTCTTAGTGGATTAAAAGGGTGGCCACTATGACAACTTTTGATATGCTAGTAAAGTGAGCTGTGGTTTTTGTACCCTTCCAAAAATTATAGTTCATATGGAAAAGTCTGAAGAGGTTTGTCAAATTATTTTGGCACTTTAACATTGCTAATTAGCAGGTGAAATTACACAGAGCCAATAGGTTTCCTCCCACTAATTCTTCCAAGTAAAATGTAACATACAACAGGAATGCTGAAGCCTAGTCCAGTGTCATCTGTAACCATCAGATTACCAGAATCTTCTGTACTGACTTTGAGATAATGGTAGATACCTGCTTCCCAGGATTTACCTTTGCCTACAGAGCAGAGGAGGGAGCAGTTCTGCAGTGAGGTGCTGCTAGCGCATCAGCAAAGTGCAGGCACAGGGCACTCACCTCAGCCTGTAATAGGATCTTTTCCCCATAAAAAGAGGGAGGAGCTGGATGCAAACTCACAAGAGTTAATAGAAAGGGTCTAAAAATGTCCTGGCTCTGAATACATTCCACGGGGAAAGGAATAACAGGGAATCTATTTTGCTGAGAACTGCTTTATTTTAAGCATATCTTAAGGGGAAGGCAAAGCCACTTAGCAGACAAACTTGCACAGAATGCCCTTGCTGAAAATGTTTATGCTTTTTCATAAAGGGATGCTGTGCATGCTAATATGCCGGTGCAGTGCTCAGCTGGCGGAGCTGAGTAAAGTGAAAGAGTAAAAGACCTTGTAGGGAGGTTATCCTCCTTTGGGAACATCTCCTTTCAAAATGCCTGCCATTTTGGGCATCCTGATACATTCTGAAAGCAAAAGATTTTCTCTTCAGAAGTCTTTCCATAAGCTCCAGGGAAAAGTTATTTCTAGCAGGGATGATTAAGCAGTATCCATAAAGGGGTACACTCCATCAGAGAGAGGGAAATCAATCCTACCTTCAATTTGGTGGTGGTATTTTAACACAGGGCTTGTAAAAGCCCCTGAGAGAGTGCTCTGGTAGAGACAGTGTTCCCGTGCAGAGTGTGTAAGAGCTGGACTACAGGATAGTCACATAGCTTATGCCTGCTCACACCAGTGCAGGAAATTTCTATTTCTCTCAGTTAGCAAGGTATTTAAATCCACTTGGTAGTCTAAGCACATGAGTTCTTTTTGAAAGAGGTTTACTGCTGAAGGTTATGCTGTGCTTTTTATTAAGTCATAGAGTTTTAAGTGATAAAGAATTCTAGATAGTAAAACTACAAGTAATTTCTACTGACCACGGTCCACTGGAAAATGTAAACCCGATCCTTCTCTTCAGACAGGGATAGTTTACAGCAATTCTGTTAATCTGTTCTATAATGGGGGGGAAAAATACTGCAGTTCTCTAATTTCTCTGCTACATATCAAGTATTTCCAACCTCATCTATTTGTTGTTATTTTTGTATTAGAACAGGAACAGAATCTTTGATCTCCAATCTCAATTCTGAAATATTTTGTATGAAATGAGAAAGAACAGAGGAAACGATGAACATTATTATACTAAATATTTTGCTAGGGGTATCATTTCAAGATGGAAGCCATCTTGACAAGCAAGAATATAGGGTTTATCATGTTTATAATTAAAAAATTTCATCAATTTCTGAACAGTGTTCATTCTGTACAGTAACAGCCTGAAATACTCAAAGGAAGGGAAACAATAAAGAATCTCCACATTCACCTTTGGAAAGCAAGAGTTATTAATATGCATTTGAGCTTTATTTGAGAGTTTTCAATGTTGGGGAAGAGCATTTCTGCAGGCTTTAAAAAGATATTAAAGCAAATAAGGAAGATGGAGTCTTGAAATGGAAAATTAGTCACCTCTAAGAATAAAACTTCCTTTTGAAAATGGGAATGTTAATTATTAATCACCTCCAGACACTGTCCCCCAGAATTTCTATGCATTTTTCTGTATTTGTTTATATACATTTTTGTCTGATTAACCAATTATTTTTTTCTGTTATTCTCAGTCTGAGAGAGAGACACCTGCTGATTAAAGTGGAATTTATCAAGTGTAGGACAGCCTCTTTTGACAAAGCAGTTTAAAGAGCACCAAAACAACAACAACTGTTGCATTTTAAAATGTCCAAAACATAATTCAGAGATTTATTTATTTTTTCTCCTTGGTCTCATGTGCATATTTATTGGAGTCTGAAAATTTCCAGGAAGAATCAGATCCCTTTTTCATTTTTCCTTGTATTGTTTAAAGAAACAAATGAAATAAAGGGAAGAATTTTTTACACTGTAATTCAAGTTGTTTGAGGGTCTTTTAATTTTCTAGTCAATACCATTGTCCTGCCCAGCAAGCAATACTCTTCCAGCCAAACATGACAGCACTGATCTTTTTCTTTCTATTTTTTTCATAGCCACCATAAGCAGCACAATAGGCTGTGAATGACCACACAAGCTGTCTCCAGGTAACTACAGCTAGTGCCAAAGGAATGCAGATGAAAATGTAGTCTCTCATCTCCCTCTTTCCTTTGTATATCAGTTTTTTATGTTTTATGCTCCAATTCTGACTCAACTCAGGCCAGAGGGTTTTCTGATACTGAAAATACTTAAGTCCATTGATCTGTGGACTGATGCTTGATTAGTGTTTGAGCATTTTTTAGTAGGAACCTAAGAGACCCCTTATGGCAGAAGACCTACATGGTCTTGTTTCTTTCTTTTAAAATTTGCACACATAATTTGCTTGAGTCTTTGTATGAGAGGGGAGATTTCTTCAGGTCTGTTGTGAATTCAGTAGCTGATGGCTGGCAAGGAAGTGTGCTTGTACAGAGGGAAGCGCAATTACTTTTGGAAGTAATCCCCCTCCATTACCCTGTCCTCTGAGTTTGTGGAATTTTGCACGAATGTTAGGTTTGTTTAATCCTCTGGGATTTTCAGAGTTGATTTGTTTTCCCTATCATTGCCATAAAGGATCACATTTAAGCAATTCAGTGAAAGATTGAATTGTTACTTGGTTTGTAACGGACATCAGGACCACTTCAGTCAGGGTTGCTTCTAATACACTGGAAGCTGGAGTAAGGTCTGACATGACACTGTCCTAAGTCTTCCTTATGGATTGGGAAATCATAATAAAAGGATTCTCACTAGAAACAGATTCATAGAAAGGAATAACTATAAAATGGGAAATGCATTCACCTCCTTAACTTGACATAGGAGTTTGGCTTTTTCTTGTGCTGTGAGACTAAGGTCAGATAACTTGATCCGATTTCTACAAAACCACTAGGAAATGATGCAATAAAAATACCACAGCTGTCTCTGGTAGTTATATTAGCATAACAAGCAGTAGCAGTCAGTGCTAAACATAATATGAAAAATGACTACGGTTCAACTCCCTCTTGCTGTATTTCTGTTATACTGTTGGCTCTGTATTTGTTGCATGCAGTGGCACAGAGTGGCACAGCAAGAACTTGTCTTTTTACTGCAGCAGACCTTCATTTGCTTTGAATGTTAAATCATTTCAGAATAAACAGCAAGTGAAATGACTGAAGTGAATGTAGTCTGCTAAAGAATTTTGCACTAATGATTTCTACAAAGGGAATTTGGCCTTGTTAAAAAGTATGTAAACAGTAAGAAGCAATTCTAAAGCCCTCTGATGTCAATTGAAGCCTTTCTATCTCAGAAACTCATATATGTTTGCTTTAGAAAAGCAGCTTCTCTACAGTGGAATGCTCATAGCAATTTCTAAAACAGCAAAGTAATTAGTTTTCTTAGTCTGAGGTTGCTGAGGCTACATAAAAAGAAAACATACAAGACATACCTAAGCAATGGGGGGGGAAGAGGTCTTTTATAGAAGAAAATCAGCTTTAGCTTTCAAATCTCTCAATGAATCTTAGCAACCTACCATCTAATAGCAAAATCATAAAAAGAATACTAGATTTGCCATGTCATCATAATGATTTCTATAGTCTTTTATCTAACTAATGATAATAATTCACTTTAATTGCTACAAGAAATAAAAAAGTGAACAAATATTTAAATAAATATTGCTCATCATGCTGAACCTTTTGTGTGAAGATAGGGTAATATTTCCTCACTCTTGCAGGGACCATCTTACAACTTCATGTGTAGACTTGTAGGATTTTCACAATTTTTATATTGTGTTTCTAGGAATGACACTGAAGACAAATTCGTGTATTCATGGCATATAATATGCAATAAAAGACCTTAGGGCAGTACTTCAAATTTCAGGTCAAACTAATTTAATTTTTTTCAAACTCCTCTAGATGAGCACAAGTTTACCCAGGCAAGGAACAGGTGCTCTTCTAAAAGGAATTGAGCAAGTCTTCACTTGGAACACTTCATTCTTAAAACTGAAGAGGACTGTTTGGTTTTAACACTCCACACAGGATGTTCCTTCCCTTACCTTTTTGCTTGGTAACCCATTTTGATGGACCCATTAGTAAAAGACATTTTGTGATCAGCTCTGAAGCATGCCATACCTAAAAGGCACTAGGGTAGGGAGGCTTTACAGAGGGACTTTGACAGATTGGATCGATGGGCCAATGTTAGTGGGATGAGCTTCAACAAGGCCAAATGCCAGGTTCTGAACTTGGGTCACAACAACCCCAAGCAACATTACAGATGTGGGGAAGTGTGGCTGGAAAGCTGTCTGGCAGAAAGGGACCTGGGGGTTCCAGTTGACAAGCAACTGGATATGAGCAAGCAGTGTGCCCAGGTGGCCAAGAAAACCAATAGCATCCTGGCTTGTAGTAGAAATGCTGTGTCCAGCAGGAGTAGGGAGGTGATTGTCCCCTTTTATTCAGCTCTGGTGAGGCCACACCTCGAGTATTGTGTTCAGTTTTGGGCACCTCAGTACAGGAGAGATGTGGAGGTGCTGGAGCGAGTGCAGAGGAGAGCAGAGAAGCTGGGGAAGGGCCTGGAGAATAAATTTTATGAAGAGTGACTGAAGGAGCTGGGGCTATTGAGTTTGGAAAAGAGAGGCTGAGGGGAGACCTCATTGCTCTCTACAACTACCTGAAAGGACATTGTAGAGTGGCTGGTGCTGGTCTTCCTAGGTAATTAGTGATAGAAAAGAGGGAACAGCCTCAAGCTGTGACTGGGTAGGTTCAGACTGGACATTAGGAAAACTTTTTTCAGGGAAAGAGTAGTCAGGCATTGGAATGAGCTACCCAGGGAGGTGGTTGAGTCACTAACCTTGGATATTTTTAAGGGTTATTTGGATGTGGTGCTTGGGGTGAACCTTGTAGAGTAGGGTTATTGGTTAGACTTGGTGATCCCAAGGGTCTTTTCCAACCTGAATGAAAGTTTCTGTGAAAAAGGCTTCAGAGGTCTGTGCTTATTCCTAGGTATTCCTTAGTATTCAGAAATAGTTATAAAAATAGTAATTCTGGATCTGTCTGATAACTTTCTGCATAGGCTGTGCCTTTAGATATGCACAAGAATAAGACTGCAGACTGGAAGTTTGGGAGTTTTTCCTCTTCTTACTCTAGCTCACTACCATACAGGTGCTACATCTGGTTAGCTAGACTCCCAGTGATTCATTTCTATCATGAAATTTTTGTTTGCTGTTTCAGACAACTTCCCCACAATGGAACTTGTACTTAGAATGAACCTGCTGTTCCCTAGTGTCTTTAAAAGGTGTCTTAACACCCTGTTGAGATGGAGCTGGTTATAACTTGTCTAATGAAAGGCAAGATGATCTGCGCATGAAGGAGTAAATATGCCAAGTGTTCACATCAAGTGCAGTACTGCAGCTCTTCTGCCCTAAAACATGTTCTTGTGAATAGTCTGATAAAGATTCTCATAATGCCCAGAGATGATGGAAATACAAATAGAGTTTCTTAAATAAAGAAGTTGTTGCCCAAGGCAAGCTTTTATTAGTGTTTTTCTCTTCTTAGTTCAGTTTGGTGAGTAAATTCATTCCTAATGGTTCACAAAGAAGTTACTACAATACATATTACCCCCCCCCCCCCGCTCCCCAAGATATCTCTCCAAAAGTCTAGTATGATGGTGCTCATTGTCACATCTTTCAAGATGCCCAGCTTCTGCAGTTGATGCAGAAGGTTAAGCTAGTGCATGGTTCATTTGCTGAGCTGTTGTGTCTTGCAGCAGTTGAGGACAGGTGCATTTAAATTGTGAATTTGTTTCTATTGTACACTACTTAACATAATAATTGAAATCTAGATTATTCTCTTCACAACAACAAATGTCATTTTTTTGCTGATACACCATTTTTAGCTGAAGAGTCTAGAAGGTCCCAAATGTTATGCTTTCCACTTTTTTGTTTTAATGTGATACATTACCTAATGTGTTTGGCTGTTGTGCCCTTGGAAGAGGACTTGTTATTCATTGATTGTTTACACAAAACAGAAATGTACAATTCTCTGACAATGAGAATCTAACTAATCAGTATGACATTTGCTAAAATAATCACTGATTACAGAAGGGCACATAGAGACTGAGCTCAAACGCCACAGTTGTTATACAATAGCAGCACACCCAGTAGAACTATGAAACTATAACTTATGGTGAAATTCTCAGGGAGAGGAAAGTTCGACTTTGTCCTTTTCATGCATTAGGGAAGGTTGTTCATACTTGTAGCTTTAAAAACATGCTTATGGGTATAGTCTCAAACTATTTGTAGTCTATTTTCTTGCTCCAGAGTGAACACGAAATCTGTAAGAGTAATCTTTATGCATTTGTGTTATCTTTATGGGATATTTGGAAGCAGAAAGTCCTGATCGAGTATCCAGCTATAGCTGTGACTTACTGAGATCCTCAGGTACTGAAGCCTTGCTTTAACCAGACTGAAATATAATCAGAACTCTGCCTATAACTAATACCTATTTCTAAATGGCAGTGACGGCATTAGGTTAGTTCCCAACTGCCACTCTTGGCAGAACAAGATGGGTTATATAAGATGTCTGTGCATAAATGCATCATAGCAGATAATGGAAATTCAGCACCTTCAAGAGGTGACCTGGGAATGATGGTCACTACAATGGATTTCATTATTACAGACTTGCATTGAGTACTGGAAATTTGGGAGTTCAGAATTATTTTATTCCTAGTTCTATTGTGCAGTTCTAACACGCTTCTTTTAACCTAGTCATGGCCTGAGGTATGTGTCTGTACTACAAATGCTAAACTGACCCAAACTGAAGATATTACCAAACTTAGTGCCATATGGGAGTTTAGCTTTTCCCCCATTTTTCCCTCTGTCACTGTCACTAGACAGGAATACTGGTTTCACTTTCACAAAGTGAAAACATTACCTGTATGGTAATGAAAGAGTAGAGAAAGGGACAATTTTATCTCTGTTTGGTTGCACTCTTGTGCAATACAGGGAATATAAGATACTGGTTTTCCCCCCTGTGTATTATTAAGGAAGTATTAAGATTTCACTGCTGAAAAGTGATTGGGAAGGACAAGTGATTCTGCTGACATAGCTATCAACTTTCAACACATTAAAAGGTTAAGAACTTAAGGTGTCTTACAGAACAGATTTTGAAGAATCTCATATTCCAAATCTCTATCCAGCATCAATCACATCAGAAACTCTCTGAAAAATTTGCATAGCAACTGTTGCTAAGAAAAAAACCTGCAGCCTAACCCAAAATTCTGATAAATTCAAATCCTATCAGCGTTTCCAGCAGCTGGAGAAGACTAAATATACATAGTTCAAATGGCTGGCTTCCTCCAGCAATGGTATTTTTAGATGTTTCAAAGAAAAATAATGATTCAGAACACACAAATATTTTTGCTATATATAAGCTTGCAGGGAGGCGGGAATGGCCATATCAAAGCAACAGATCATCTAGGTTTCTGATGTGTTATATGACCATGGGCATAATTGAGATCTGAAGCCAAATGCACCTGTGAAGTAATTGAGCTCAGAGGAAGCTTTGCCCTCCTGTAGACTCAAGCACCCTTTGCAGTAGTGACATGTGTTTTCACAAAGGCTTCTTGATCAGACCAAACTATCCCAAGTTTATGAAGCTTTCCCTATTAAGAAGTGAGCCCAAGTCACAATGGAAGACAACACAGAAACTCAGTGTACTCTTCACACACCTCTCCTGGCTGTTTTGTTGACAAGTCCTTGAAGCAGTATTGTGTCTCCCTTAGGAATTCTTCTAGTGAAGTGTTTTTGGGAAAGTCCATCTCCATACCATCTGGAATAAAATAATGAAAGGTTAAGGAGAAATACAGGGACTATATCCTTTGTTGGGGGTGAGGGATGGGGGACACAGGGGGAATAGAATAGAATAGAATAGAATAGAATAGAATAGAATAGAATAGAATAGAATAGAATAGAGTAGAATAGAATAGAATAGAATAGAATAGAATAGAATAGAATAGAATAGGATTAACCAGGTTGGAAAAGACCTTCAAGATCATTGATTCCATCAAGGGAAATAACAAAAACTTTAAAAAACTGACATCACAACACACCAACCCAGCATAACATCCCACCCCCTACACACACATTAAAAAAAAGCCCCTTCCCCCTCCTCTCAAGAAAGGAAAAACATAAACACACAAAATGCCCAAGAGCAAACACAGAAAAACCCCCAACAACAATGCAAACAAGCAAAAAATTCCCAACCAATAAAACCCAAACCAAACAAAAAAATCCTGCCAAAACAAAAGCATACAAAAAGCAAACAAACAAACCAACTCCAAACCAAAACAACCATAAACAAATATAGCATACAATGCATTGATAAAGTCCTATGTGTTGATTCAAAGAAAGAACTAGAGTTGTGCAACCTGACACCACTACTGAATTAGTCCAAATCAATTATCTGTTTCAGTGAAGACTCTCTTCAGTCTCTGGCCCTTTGGTGTAACAAACCTGTCATTGGCAACATCTAGAATTAGCCTGTAGACTGGACCAGATTAGCTGGTGAGTGGGATGCCCCCCAGAAGGGGCTATCTCTATAGTAAGTTTCTCTTATAGAAACTCCTGATAGTTAGACTCCTCTATCATCCACTAAAGGAACAACATGTTCTTTTCGTCTGTATCAGGCATGACCAAATTGTTTGTTTGTAGAAAACAGGCAAAGACAAATAATTGACTTAGAAGTCTTTTTTTTCTGTCAGAAAATAGTAATCTCTCCTAAATGCATGAAATTACCTTTTTTTGCTTAAAGCTAAATCTATATGCATGAATCTGTGTGTGACTGAACTCATGGTTATTTGCCAATACGTAATAGACTCATGGCTGAAATTTTTCTAATTGTTTTTATACGTCATTGGAAGTTATGGTTTCAGTATATGAAAAAACCCCAGCTTCCTGGGCTTTGCCTAGAACATTACAAGTAGTGTGATAACCATACCTGCTAACCAAACACAAACTGCTTCATGGCATATATGACCTTATAGCCCATCTAGTTTGTCTTATTTTCATGTGAGTGTAATTTTCATGTGGGTATAATTTTTCCAAAGTACTGAAGGAAGCAGCAGACACAACTCCATTTTCATGTCTCTGATAAAAGAGCTTAACATTGCCCTCTGTTCAAGGCATCTTTTCAAGATGGATTTAGCCAGAGTATTTTGCTCTTAAAGTTGCTGGGTCAAAAGTCTACAAGAACTCAGAGGCTTTGTGAAGTGTCTAAATCTTGGAAATTTACTCAGTGAACCTTATGTATCTTATCTTCAAAATTTCTAGGTTCTCTTTATCATCTTGTCAAATTTTCTCTAGTTGCTCCTTTTCAGGTTGAACTGTTCTACTCCATTAAAAAAATAACAAAAAATGGTCTCACTGACTTATCTTTCAGGTGTTTCTGCAAAAGTCAGAAGTAATGTGTGTTGCTAGTCTGCTTTTCAGTGCCACTTCAAATACTGCAGCAGTTGAATGATATCTGCTTGAATGGGTCAAGCAGACTGCACCTGAACTGCAGGACACAACACCACAATTTAGCTGGGCATAGGTATCTGCAGATCATAGTGAAAACTGACATGCCAATCCTCCAATCCCTTGTGCTGCAAGGAAACAGGCTGCACAAGAATGGAAATGAAGGTTGAAGTTCTCCTGAGATGATGGGTGTAAAACCAGCACTTTTAGATATGCTGCAAATCACACCTCCTGTTCCTTTCAGATACAGTCAGGATACTCCAGCATTTGCATACTCTGCTAAGCACCCAGCAGTCCTCAAAGGTAGTGTCTTTGTGTGGTGGTGTGGTTTGAATTTATCACACTTATTACATAAATTCAGATCTTCCGGCAAAAGTTGTCGTCCAGCTCAGAAAACTTCTGCAAAAATTTCAGAACTCATCTCTGCATCCATAAAAAATAGAAAAGATTTTTTTCCCCCTTTGAATGAAAACTCCTGGTTCTTTGGCATTGCAATATCTTATGAAAATGAAGCTACTTAATTTGTTTTCATTTTCTTTTATTTTCCATTTTGCAGCCAATTAGCACATGATGATGTCTCTAAGGTAAGAATCAGCCTGGGTTCTGTACTTCCTCAGGAACCAGGAGATATCACAGACAAATAGGTATGACACTTGGCAGTTTGGACAAGATCTAAATAGTCTACAAAGCAGCAAAAGCAGGAAGCATGGGGAAAGAACAACACAGCAGGAATGAAAAGGGAAATTAAGTATAGCAGAAAGCAGAGTCTGGTGCATCTGCATTCCCTGACAGGTTTGTCACTGTTGTCAGATATGGACTGCTTTCTGAGAAGAGCTTTAGGTTTCTCCTCCAACTTCTGTCCTCTACATTTCTGAGTGAAATGCACACACACACCTTTCCCTGAAGGCATACAGCCAATACATATTTGCTTTTCAGGCAAAATAACTGTGTAGTCAGAGAATCTCATAGGATATAGATTGGATGCATAACTAAGTTTTACGTCAGAGCTTGCAGACTCCCTTAGCCTACTGCATGTCTGAATGATGTGCAAAGCCCACAGAAAAGGGACAGGACTACACCTGTCCCTGGGACTGGGCTGTGTGTGCTTGTGGGCCTGCCAGGAACTCTGTATTCCCTTCTAATTCAAGTGTGAAGACTGACCTAGCTGGTTTTTGGCTATGCTTGTTTCTGCTCTCACAGGTGTAATTGCAGGAATATTTTCATTAAGAGCCTCATGGTGACATTCTGGAGAGTATATAAGCAAAAGAATAAGTAGAAAAATAAGAACATTATGACTAGCTAGTAGAAGATTCTGCATCTCTAAGTTCTTGACAAGATGAGACTATGATTTAACAAGAATCATTTTCCAGCAAACAAGAGTTGCTCTTGGGTGCTTTTTGAAGGAGCAGATAGCTTTGTGTGAAAATAGGAGTCATTAGCCGTGAACTGCCTTTAGATAATCTTTTTCCTGCCTTACAGATATTTATGTCCGTTTTTGGAGTAGAGTTTGGAGTGCTTAACCTAAGTGCAAAAATAGAATCATTTTTCTTGGTGTGTTGTGAATGAATACTTCTCAAACAGCCAGTCTAGAGGCTGGGCATTTAGGGGAAATGTGCTGCATCCTGAACATTGTGATGAATTCCCAAATGCAAATACTAGCAGTTATATATTCATATGCAATGACATGATATATAGAGTTGAAGGATTTATGGTATTTTCTCAAAATACTTCTGGAGCTCAGTTTCCACTAAATAAGACCTTTGGTGCATCAAAACATCATTTACCCTAAACACCAAATGTAAGTGTGCATCCGCTGTCTCATTGCTTTCTCATTGAAGAAATCAAGTTTGTCAGTGTCTTATGCAGGATGGGGCACATGCTGAACCAAGCCATTTGAATGTTGTCAGCTACTGCCATCCTTAAGAGCTGGAGCAGTTCAGCTTTTTCTTGGCCACAGATTTCACTGCTCTCAAATGAGCACCTCTGGTCCCGATTGCCTTAAGACAACAATCAGAAAGGGCAGCAGGACAGCACGGGCTTTGGTCCTGACCCCTGCAAGCCAAAGACAGTGGTAATAAAGGGCTAGAGCTTGGTTACTAGTTTGTTTTCCTTTTAGGTGTCTTTGAAGGTAATAAATCCCTCACTGGAGATAGTCAAGACCCACCCGATACGTTCCTGTGTGATCCAATATAGGTTATCCTTCTCTGCAGGGAGGTTGGGCCAGATGGTCTTTCGAGGTCCCTTCCAGCCCATAACTTTCTGTGATTTCTTTCTTAAAGCTGTAAATGAGAAGATTTTTGTGCTGTTGGATGAAAATTATTTATTAATAATAATTGCAACAATATTCAGCTTTTTATAAAGCTGAAACAAAGGTGATAACTTTATTCTGAACAACATAAATTCTTGGAGAAAATGGTAGCATGAGTATGATTTGAAAATGTAGTGCAACATTAACAGGAAGGACTAACGGTAGCTTAATACTGTTCTCTTAATACATGTCAACATTTTTCTCCTGGATATTCAAAGTAAAAACCCTACCCTTTCTCCCATAATAAGAATATATTTTCCTTTTTATTACATCCATCTGGGAAAAAAAATTGGGGATGCTGAAATATAACTAATAACCTATTAAGATCTCAGCACTGCATTTCCTGGCTATTCAAAATGCCAGTGTTTTCTAAAAGGAATATTTTAATATTCTGCAATGCAAACAAGGTCATAATGTCATGCAAATTAACTTCCAGATTGGAGAGGTCTCCCATTCACACATTCGTTATGCTCCATTTTCATGGATGCTGATGACATCAAAGCATTTAGCTAAACTCGATGTTTTATTGCAGTAGCAATGCAGTGCAATGATAATGGGTAATATACCCCCATAATCATGTTGCTCACTGGCACATCAGCAAAATAAGTTTCTTAATATGAAGCTGACATCTTATACTTACTGAAATTAATGGTGAAACTTTTGTTGGCTTGGCGGACTGGAAGAGGTTTTTAGTAGTAAAAGCTACAGTGAAATGTCTGTGTGAAATTAAACAATGTGCTGTTGTAATATTGAGCAATAAAGCACCAAATGTCTTTAATATTAAACTCTACTAATTAAAGCCACGAGGGGGGAAATGAAAACCAAATAAATTATAGGCCTTTTTTTTTATGCTTTGATTTATTTCTAATGCTGTACATGATAATGACTTTAAGAATAGGAGATTAGTAGCTGTTGGTGAGGCTTCTTTTCAGATTTTAGTAGAGAGTTTTGTGATTTCTCCGAATCACCTGTTTACCACAATCCATACAAATCACACTGCCGCTGTGAAGAGTAAAAGAAGCTTCATAAATAGATGAGATGCCAGTGAGATATGTGAAATCTGTGTGGGTTTCCTATAAATTAAGCGGAAAATCACTTAATGAACAAATACAAAATGGTGATAATCCTGTGTTAAAAAAAAAATCTGCTTGGGAATGTCATTTTAGGCCATTCTTCTTGCTTGTAACCTGAGCGTCATGGCCTTGGTGTAGGGAGGTACTTTAAAAGATGAGTATGTTATTTGAATAGCTCTTGTAATTGTTGTATGCTCTAGTCACTGATTTCTACCTTAGCTCTGCCTGCTTAAACACATTTGAATGCAAAAGAGGTACTGCTAATTGCTAAAACCAATGTCATTAAAGCCCTTCTCAGTCAAAGAGCTTGTAGTAGGTTAACTCTGGTTTAAGTGTTTGAAGGATGTCTGCGCAAATGAACAAGTCCTACAGTTCGGAGTTCTTCATGCAGATTAATTACTTCTGCTCCATTCTCCTAAGCTCTGTAGTGACCACATATATTTCAAGAAAACAAAAGAAGAATTGCTTTGGGAAATAATTATTCTTGTAAGAAAGCATCCCACAGTGTTCCAACACTGAATTAAAAAAGCATAAAATAAAGTCAGATTTATGTGCTACACAGAAGCTGCTGTGCAAATATTTCTTGAAAGGGTGTTTTTAAACTAACAAATGCTTTTCAATATTAGGATACAGTTCCTAAATTTAAGTGACCAAACATAACTATTGAACAACTGCAAATATGTACATTGCCTGCTCATTGCATTAAAAGTTAGGAAAATAAAATTATTTTCACTTAGAGGTGCTGGAAGTATTTGTGTAAAACTGGGCATCGACTCTGATAATTTCATTAGAATAGAACAGAATAGAATAGAATTAACCAGGTTGGAAGAGACCTTTGAGATCATTTGAGATCATTGAGTCCAACCTATCATCCAACACTATCTAATCAACTAAACCATGGCACCAAGCACCCCATTAGTCTCTTCCTAAACACCTCCAGTGATGGTGACTCCACCACCTCCCTGGGCAGCACATTCCAATGGCCAATCACTCTTTCTCTGAAGAACTTCTTCCTAACATCCAGCCTAAACCTCCCCTGGTGCAGCTTGAGAGTGTGTCCTCTTGTTCTGGTGCTGGTTGCCTGGGAGAAGAGACCAGCCCTCACCTGGCTACAACCTCCCTTCAGGTAGTTGCAGACAACAATAGAAAAAAGGTTTCAAAATGGTGAGTTTGTTCCTTTCTGTTCCAAGACTTAGCACTTGTTTGGAAATTCTGATTAGGCCTAGACAATGCCAGCTTTAGATAAAAAGCAGTATGAAGTACATACTGTACAGAACAGAGTGCCTGATTTTGTCACAAAGAGCTGGAACTATGTTGTTCCATTGAAAGAAGTGGAACATATGAACAAATATTTTGTTTGCTAACTTCATCATATAGTGTCATTCAACCCATATGGTTTATATTTCTCATGGTACTTACAAAACTCCCTGCTTTTTACTAAAAAATAAAATCTTCATAGAAATTATAATAATCTAGTATTAGACAAATGCTTTATTTCCTCTGTACTAGATGCAGGATGGCAATAAAAGTTTAAAGCAGCCTAAGTTAGAAAAGTTATAATGAATATTTCTGGCATCAAGGAATTCACTGATGACTCCACTGCTGACGCAGTTGCAAGATACTAATTTATTTCAAGCCTCAATTGTACAAGTCTTAAAGAAATTGGAGGCTAGTAAAATGGCTTCCTACTTTGCATAAAAAGAGCTATGAAAGTAGAAGATTTCACACTGTCAAAAGAGGGGAAATGCCAAGAATGCATAGAAATTACTGAAAGTTTTAAGTTTGAAAATAAGAAAAGTATAAGAAAATAAAATTGAATAAGTGAAAGAAGGAAAAAAGTAATGCCATAAAAGCTCTGATTGGGTGTTGGCTTTAGCTTACAATGGCAGTCAGTCGCAGGCTCTGAGAGGAGATGAAAACCTTCTAAAATGTCTTCAGTGTGACAGAGAGCACACTTCATTCTTCACAGCAAATATGGTGAGTTTTTGCCTTTCGAAGTTTCTCTACCAGCCTTAGTTTGCTTTGTTATTTTCTAAATCTTGTCCTCTTCCTTATTCCATCCAAAGCTTTTTTCAGGATCTCAACAGGTCAAAAGACTCATTTTATACTTACAAGGCAAGAAATTTTTGACATTGAACCTGTAACGTGTGTGCTGTGAATATATCCCCAGCATGTATGCAGTTGCATAGGAATTGTATTGTCAGCATTCTTCAGGGAAGGGTTCTACAGTAGTGAGCACCAAGAAAACAATCAGCAGACCCCAAAACCTGCTGATGGGGCATTATTTCAGAATGAACAGGACTGTGTGTGAGATGATGAGGTTAAATGAAAGTGGAGAGGTCAGGGGAGCTGCACTGCAACCTGGTGCTCAGACTGAAGTATTAATGTGAGCCAGCACAGGAGGATGTATTTAATGAAGGGTTCAGAATATTATGAATAACATGTTTGTCTTTGGGTCTTACTTTTTGTCCTTCTGAATAATGAAACCCAATTCCCCTTTCTCCAAGTCTTTTTCATTATCTGAATTGTATCCTAAGAGTTACATTCAGAGGCTCTTTGCCTTTACTTAGAATTCCTGAGAGGGAAGCATCTCTTGCCAGGCAATTTTCAGCTCCTGCTTGAGTGGGGCGAGTTGTTTATCTGGTTTTTACTTTTCAAATGGTTAATGATAATGAACTGTAATTGAGAATTGCCTTGAGTTCATTAATATGCATGTTGTCCTCCATTTATCTCCTTGTTTCCTTTGAAATCACCTTCTCAAGGCTTTGGTATAATGTTTGGTATTCTTTTATTTATTTTTTTTTCCTCCTTCCTGTTAATATTTCAGATATTTCTTTTTGTCCTTTTTTAGAACTGCATTCTTCTAATGCCTTTTCTGAGTAAGTTTCTCATTCTCGCATTTATATATTTTTTCTTTTACTATAGGCTTCTTGATTCCTAATCACTCTGTTCTAGGTTTTTTAATGTATTTCCAGTATATGAATAAGAGTAGAAAAAGCTTCTTTACCTAAAACTGTTACAGCTTGCTTAGGTTCTTGTTGCTAATATATCTGCACATGATGTCTTAAGACACTACCAACAACAAGTTGTCCTATTTCTAACTTTTCATTTGGTGTGGAATAATAAAATGCCTACCTGACTGGTTTTGGGTTTATTTTTCAGGAGAGAGGGCTTTGTTATTGTTTTGTACAAGTGAACTCCTGAAGACTTTCTTAGCCATTCATACTGTCTCCTCATCCTGTTGGAATTGCCAAGTTCACAGTTAGGTGTAGCATGGACTTCTATTGCTCATCACATCCCTGATTCTGTATAAATTGAGGTGTGCTATACACATTTGAGAAACAGGGAGGTGGTGGAGTCACCATCCCTGGAGGTGTTCAAGAGGGGATTGGACGTGGCACTTGGTGCCATGGTTTAGTCAAGGGGTCTGTGGTGACAGGTTGGACTTGATGATCTTCCA
The DNA here is from genome assembly GCF_014839835.1 of Dryobates pubescens. Taxonomy (NCBI): domain Eukaryota; kingdom Metazoa; phylum Chordata; class Aves; order Piciformes; family Picidae; genus Dryobates; species Dryobates pubescens. The sequence continues at coordinate 14,776,218 of NC_071627.1, forward strand.
ACATTGGTGATTCTGTGGTTCTGTGATTAAGGGCGTCTGGAACATTTCTTGGCTGCAGGTAGCTCAGACTCATTCCTCAGTCATCCCACCCCAGCCTCATTGCTTTACGAGTCAGTGGTGCATCCTGAGGATGATCTGCTGGACCTGGCCTGTGATAATTTCTAAAGCGTCTTCCTTTTCTGAGTTTCCATGAATAGCAAATCTGCTTTCTGAAGCAATGCTTAAGGAAAGTGGGAAATAGGAGCTCAGCTCTGAAAGCCTCATTAGTGTGTTTCAATCTGAGTGATCCCACATGAAAGAGTAAGAGGACTGTATCATTAATAAGAGAAACAAATTTTGTTCATGTTCATTCACAGTTAAATGGAGAGCTGAAAATAATAACAGATGAAAACTAATATGAAATTGTGTTTATTCTAGTTCTATTCACTCTAATTTTAGTCACTCTTGTTGAGGACACTTTTGAAACACTGATTTTGGAAAGAGATATTCCCATCTTTAAGAAAGCCAACATAAACCAACAGCAGACTAATCCTGAATATCTGTCACTATTTTCACATGTTACATTGCTGCTTGTTTCCTGAAAGAAAAGTTTAGTATTATGGTCTTAATGACACCACTTCATTGTCAGCTGTCCTCCCTTGGTAATAGAGCTCCAAACACTGAGAACCTGAAAATCTGATTCCAAGAGCATTTGACAATCCCAGCTCCAAAGATGGATTTCATTGTGAATACTCCCTGATTCAAAGGAGGGATCATTCAGAAATGCTAAGTCCTTATCTAATGAATTCTACCTCACTTTTTAAAACATGGATCCTTCCACTTTCGTTACTTGTGCACAATGTCCAGGCCTTTGACTTACTAGCTATGAGAAGGACACTGGCAGAAAGACCTGTGTGGTGTTCTGTGAAAAAAATTAGTGTTCCTTACTTTAGTATCACTTATTTAAAACCTGTTTTTTAAAATACTAATAGAGTGAAGGAGGTAATTTATGTGACTGTTCTCAATGTGGCATTTTGTTTTATACGAAAACTTTTAGGAATGACCAGCTGAGAATATTCAGATGCTATTCATACAGTAAATATGAATGCAGAACTATGATTGAGAAGCCTTGCTGAAGTTGCCCAGTCTTTGTTGTCACAACTTTCTATCCTATTTCATATAGAGAAGCATTTCAGGGTCCCAAACTGCAATAAAGGGTTCTGAATGCCCTGTATTTTTGTGGAGAATACCCATGCTGCAAGGACCAAACCCAGGTGTTACATGTTCTACTTTGAGTACCTATTTCTGTACCTAACCAGTGTCATTACTCAGAAGTCAAAATGTCAAGGATTTAAGAGTACAGTTATGCAGAGCACTATGAAATTTCTGTCCAGGTTTGTTTGTGGACAGTGAGGGCTACAAACAGTGGTGTTTTCCTGATTCATGAACTATCATGAACTGTCATGTACCTTCTGATTGCTGTGGCATATAAAAGGGAAAACATCTGTGTGAATGCATCTAGCCTTTGACTCTAAATATTTCTTCATGTCACTACTTCTCTGTAACAGCACTATGAAGTTTCTTTGCATCAGATTACTAGATATCACAACTCTCATCATTACAGTGAGCAGAGGCTGAGAATTGTTTTGACTGTTGTTTCTGTTCTGTAATGCAGACTCCAGTTTAATCCACATGTACATTAGTGACACAAAACTTCTAGTTGTGCCAACTTGAAAATGGAAAACAGGCAGAAAAGTGCAATTGCATAATTAGAAAATATACATTTGCATAGTTCCCCCACTGGTCTGAAAGCAGCTTGCCACCATGACTCTTGCAGGTGGAAGAACAGATGTTTCGCAGTTGACATCCATGCTGCCCCTTGGCCAGCTGGCAGGAGAGCTCTGCCATTGCCTCCCACTTGAGTTCACAGATGTCCCTTCTGGGACATGCCTTTACACAGAGGGTGATCAAACTGTGCCAAACTTGGCACTGCTGTTCAATACAACAGTGCAGTTACGTGTCTGTGAGTTCCTGTTGATAAAAAGCCTCATAACCATGTCTGAGGAGTCACACACAACGTGACAGAGATTCAAACAAGCAGTTATATAGATTGTGATACATGTGTAACTCCCATGGGGACTTGCAAAACACAGAAGATGGTGCTTATGCCATTCTCAAGTTGCTGCTGCCTAAATGCTCCTCTTTAGCTCCTAACACCCCTGCACAGGCCAATATCCCACCGGAATCAGCTCCCTTCTATCCCAGCTGACTCAGTTATGCCCCCTGTCCAGCTTTGGAGGTGGATTGAAAAGGAAGTGCAAAAGGTTTATGAGAAATTTCAAGAGTGAGAAAGACAATTTGTAAGTACTTGTGATTCAAGGAGGATGTGCATCCTCCCCCTTTTATTTTTTTGGGGTAAAAAAAGACAATATTCAAAAGAGGATCAGGTGGAAAATAGCTGTTCTCAGGCATTTATGGCATCACTCTGTGAGCTGCAGATCAACAACGTTGTAAACAATGGTTTCATTTTTCCAAGCATGAACATTTGTAATGCTGCTTTTCCTAGATGTCCTATATAATGCTCAATTTTCTACAATTACCTAGTCCTCTGATTTTATAAAAATTGCACTGAATGGGGTTTGTAAATTGCTAAAACGTCAGCATTCTGTGAAACGTGAAATACTTGTAAGCCAAGGAAATTTTCCATGCAAAATGGACATAGAGACTAAAAAAATGCCAGACGACATTTCTCTTTTACAGTCTTTGACGGAACAGCAGTATGAAATCAGGCTAATTTATCAAGAATTATCATATAGTGTGAGGAATATTGATTGCCAGAAATGCTGGAATATTTTAAGAGTAGAATTTAAGCAGAAAATAACTTCTTTTATATATTACCCTGCACTATTTACTGCAGCTGAACAACATACAGAGCAATTCAGGATAGATCTTGCTTACTAAAGTCATCCTCCTGACTACAGGATTATGCTGTAGCCCCTTTGTATCTTATAGAAAAGCCTACACTGAGCTTCCTCAGTCTTCATCTTTCTGCTTTGCCTTCCTTTTTCTTCTTGTTGCACAGAGGCCACAATCAAGAAAACCTTTCTTGTTTACAGCAAATATGTTCATTTCAAACAGCACAGAGTGGTCAGTCTAAAACAACTACAGGTCATTTTTTAAAATAGCTGGGGAAAATGTTGTTTCTTTTAGTTACAGAAGGGGGAAGGATTCATGATAAAGCCAGATATGTTCAATGTAGAAAAAGAAGTATTGCACGGATCTCTTTCATCTTTCTCTCTGTTAAAGGGTTTTTAAACAAGCAATTTTTTCAATATTTTGGACAATATAATAAAGAGGCAGTTGTTTGAAAACCTCTTGATGTGTCAGTTTAATCTGTCCCTTGTTAGTACTGAGACACTTCAGGGTATGTGTTAGTGAGCTATTGATTTGGGATCTTTCCAGGTTGTTAAAAGCATTGCCATTCTGGCCTCTTGTCTCCCACCTTAGGGGGTGCTCCAGTAGTGTACTACAACAGCCAGCTACTTTAAGGCTGAAAAGCAGGCTGGCTTGCTATGACTTTGCTTCATGGGACTTTAAAGGTAATCCTTCTGAGAGTGCTGTTAAAGGAAATCAGCCACCAGATGTTTGGAGGACATTTGGGTCAATCAAAGATTATACCACCGTATCAAGCAAATCAAGTGGTTCAATAATCATACTTTTCAAGATGAAAGGATATTTCTTCTAGTTTGGTTTCGTTTGGTGGTTTGGTTTTTAATACTAATTGAAAAGTATTTGCCATCCAGTAGAATGACAGTGAGTATTCCAGCTGAAACAGGGCTGAGAGGAAGGTCAGGCTTGCAAAGATTTCCTTTCATGCAGGGCATAGAACTTAACACAGCAAGTGAATTATGTCTCTTCTATGCAAGTTCAAATCTAAAGCAGCTAGGTCATATACACAAAATCTTGCTTTTGATGACTAATTCTTGCTGTAAGGAAGTTCAGCCAGGATCAGTCAGGGCAGAAGCATGTGCAAGAGGAGTGAACCTTTGCTTTAGCTGAGGAGATGCTACCTTCCCTGCAACAATAGCAAGTATTGCACCGTTTCAAGGTGGCACTGTTCGGTAGTTTTTTCCTGACTCTCCTGTAGTTAAATCTTCCTTAGTGTGGCTAGGAACAGAAAGGCTTCCAAGAGGAAAAAAAACCACCAACAATTAAAAAACCCCTTCACCAGCTACTAGAATGGAGGAATCCCAAAGCAACTCATTCTCCTTTCTTTTATCCACTCCTGTGCTACTAAGCACTGCAATGATGTTTATCTAATAACTCCATTCTCCTTGAGGCATATTTTCTATTAATAGTAATTATCTATGACTTATAATTTGTCTTGAATTCTCCTTACTAGTGCAGCACTTGAACTGATTATGTACTCCCACTATTAGAATAAAAAATGATGTGACTGCATTCTTAATAACAGCTGCATATAAGTGTGTGCATAAAAATATCATATCTTCTGAAAGTGAGAGGTGTTTCTACCCACAGTGAGGTGGATGAATGTTCACCAATTGCAGAATAAGTGGGATGAAGAGGCTCCTGACATTCTCTTCAATAAGACAGAATGTCTCCTGACATTGACTTCCATGATTTGGAATACTCCGTTTATTCATATTGTATTTACATATTGTGGAAACTCAGACAACAAAGAGGGGTTTGGTACTTAAGTGGGGATTTTTGCTGTAATAAGCATGTAATAAGGCAGTCCTTGTTCTGAATAGTTTACAATATATGTAGAAAAGACAGAAATTATTATTGTGTGTAGTCTCCAGATGTAAATTCTAGACGGATCACGAACTTCTCAAGGTCATATGTGAGATTTGTGAAGACATAAAGAAACAAATTTAAATACCCACAATCCTGGTAGCATGTACTATTCAATATTTCAGTAGCAGGTACTGTTAATGTTCTATATCTTACTGGTTTCATTTTGGTAACTAAAAGTTTGGTCCAGATTGCTGTACCTGTGTCTGCATTATGGTCAGAAATTATGTATTAGATCTTCACTTCTTTAAATGCTCGAGTAAATCCTTTATTTGGTAGGTGCAATCCTTTGCCCCTTTAAAACAGGAATTTGAGTTTTGCTGAATACACAAAAGTAGGTTGGAAAATTACAGCTAAAAGAAGAGCAGGTGGACCTTACTGTTCTGCAAAATGTTTTATTTTGCAATTGTATGGCACTTAGAGTTCCTTGTATGGTTATTGTTAGGCTATGAGTAATTATAAAACATGCCACAGAGGAGGAAACTTATTAATTTTCAGTTTTGTTCTCTCTTGACTCAGTGACCTTGGAAAGTTGCACTGTGATCTTTAAAAGCAGTAATTCTGAATGTCTTATGTCAGCTGAGTTGTACATACAACCTTAAAAGAAATTAATGCGAGTTGGAATTTTCCAGTGCATCCAGTGATGGTTGTCATATTGCGCTGGTAACCCTGCTGTCTTAGTTTTCTCAGGAGTTAATAAAACCCCAGAAAACATAAGTACCCCAAGCATCTCCATTCACCTCATAGGAATGATGTAAAATTAAGTAGTTCATTTTGAAATGTCTTCTGAAAAATCTCTTACTAAAACCAATTACTGTTGTAAAAAAGGACAAAGCTAAAACAAAATTAATGTTTTTAAGCGATTGCTCTAACTGTAAGCATTCTTTAAAGATTTATTAGGGAAAAGTACCAGGCACTTTTGGGCCTAAATCTTTCAAGGTATATGTTTATACAACTCCCTGTTTCCAAAATGGGTACTAATTTGCATTCCTACATCCAATTTCTAGAAATAATCAATGCTATTTTTACAAAGGGTATTGTTTGTTCTCATTCATTGCTGCTACAAGAGTGGTAGTGATGGAAGAAAACTCTCAATATTTGGATACGCTGCATGAGGTGAGAGGTGAACCATACAACCATATTTGAATATCAATAGGTACAGTATTCCCACAGGGACAGAATTCAGTGATGTTGAGCCCACCCAGCAAATTAAATGAGAGACATAAATTTGCATAGAACTGTCTCGAACAGATGTTCATCAGCAGAATGCAGGCATAGCTCTTTTCATTTATTTTTTTTTTAATCAAGAAGTATAGTACAAACATTAGTTTATTGGCTTGGGGAGGGGGAGCTAAAACTACATCCACTAAAAATGTAGAGAAAACAAAAAAAAAATAACAGAAAGCACTTCCATTTTCTTTTGAAACAAAGTGACCAGTATAATCTGGACTGCAAAACAAACCATTGCATTTTGTTAAAGTAAATAGATCACTCATAACTGAAAATGAATTAGCAATACTACCTGTAACTGCACCATCTGGTCCTGTCATTAGGGTATGTTCAAACTGCTATTATAGACTGGACTAGACTAGACTAGACTAGACTAGGCTAGAATAGAATAGAATAAACCAGGTTGGAAGAGACCTTTGAGATCATTGAGTCCAACCTATCACCCAACACTATCTAATCAACTAAACCATGGCACCAAGTGCCCATCAGTCTCCCCTGGCACAGCTTGAGACTGTGTCCTCTTGTTCTCTTGCTGGTTGCCTGGAAGAAGAGAACAACCCCCACCTAGCTACAACCTCCCTTCAGGTAGTTGTAGACAGCAATAAGGTCTCCTCTGAGCCTCTTCCTCTCCAGGCTAAGCAACCTCAACTCTTTCAGCCTCTCCTCATAGACTTGTGCTCCAAACCTCTCACCAGCTTTGTTGCCCTTCTCTGGACACATTCCAGCAACTCAGCATCTTTCCTAAACTGAGGGCCCCAGAACTGGACACAGTACTCAAGGTGTGGCCTAACCAGTGCTGAGTACAGGGGCACAATGACTTCCCTGCTCCTGCTGGCCACACCATTCCTGATACAGGCCAGGATGCCATTGGCCTTCTTGGCCACCTGTCTACTCTTACATGGAACATTGTATTCTCATTGATAGTCTCATCTTAAAGTTTTAACAGAAATGCAAGTTTTCAGAATTGCATAACAAGAGCTATGCCAGGTGGAACGAGAAACAAGGATTAGAGCTGATTACAAGAGAGATTATAATTACTTTAAAGTAATTCAGGAGCATGCAGAATTTATATTTGAAATCTTTCACAATTTTCTCTTGTACCATTGGAATCAAGATGTGAACTCTATAGCCAGCTTCCTTTAACTCAGTATGGAGTTCTCATGCTCCAGGGAAATGAAACAATAGGAGTTGACGTTGCTGCAGTCTGGAAAATCCTCAACTTTAAGGATATAGTGAAAGTAGCCTATTTTACATCAGAATTTATTGATGAATGTACAAAATAAATTTGCTTTGTCTGACCCTTGAAAAATTTTGCAGTTAAATCTCAGAACTGCTCAGTGGAACTAACAGATAGCTGCTCACCTGAACCCAGTCTTTGTACCTCTGTACTAGTAATAGTAGTACCTAACAGTGTTTTAATAAGGCCACAAAGTGAAAATTCCTCTGAAAGGTATGTTTATATAGGAGTTTCCATAGTTATCTTCTCATCTTAACAAGCACCTCTGACAAATTTTTATGTTTAGTCAAATGAGTGAAGCCCCCTGAGCTTTGTGAACATTGTTTACTAATAATTAAAATAGGACTTTCATACAAGCTTCTAGCTTCTAGTAGGCAAATTTAGATTTTGCACATTTTGCATAGAGGTAATGAGATGGAAATACAAGACCAACAAGCCTAAAGCAGGAATGCTATTCTTGTTACAAAACTCAGTGTTGCTTGGAGTGCTTGGGATTTGCTTTCCCAAACAGTATTTGTTTGGCTTGGAAATTTTGAACACAGGCTGATTTACTCCAAAATACTGCATTTTGTACCCTCTTTCTTTGTGTCATTGCAAATGGTAGAACAATACTGCCAAGAGGTCTCCACAGTTAGTTTAGCATTACGATACAGCTCATTGCCTGCTCCATTCCTGCAATGGTGGGGAAAGTCACTCTGCAGAAGCATTATGTGAGATGGTAAAAGCAGTTATTCTTCAATGCTATTGAGTAGCTATCAGACTTTTATGAACTTGGCCTGTTTGATTCTGGAATCTTTTCTGGTTTTTCATTTTGTGTTGATGCCCACATTCTTCCCCTATTTCATTCCTGCCCCCTCCCCACCCTTTTATACTCAAGTACAACTTCAGGAATGAACATGAAAATATTCTTATTCTCACTGTCCTTATATCCCCATACTGGGAGTGAAATATCTCATATTTAACTTCTGCTTAAAGATGTAGAAGGAGAAGATGATGGCTGCAGTAAATTATTTTTCTGTCACATTAGTTACCAGTATGGAGGCATTTTAGGTGTTCCTAACTAGAAGCAAGAAAAAATGTGCCTGATAAGTTTTGCAATTTAGGTGAAATGAGTATAAATATGCATAGCTTTGGAAAGCATCCTGTCACCACAAAGGCTACAGCAATTTAACTTCAGCTTAGAAAAGAAACAACTGATTTATTTTTTTAGACAGATTTACTTACTAGAACTGGTTCTGGTTGGTAAGGAACTGCAGGGTTAAGCTGTCATGGTACTAAGAACATAAGATAACAGGTTAAAAAGTTCTGATACAGTAGATACAAAAAGGTTTTCTCTGGAATGACAGTAAACCCAAAGTATGAAGTGGATTGGTGAAGAGATGTTCAAAATGGACGCCAAGTAGATTAAAATAAGGTATAAAAGTCATGTTTAAGGAAATATTTCCTTGGAACATTCTCAAAGTGACATTTGCAGCCAGTAAGTTACCCAGGGCTCTTTCTGAAGTAAGCCACTTTGCTCTTAGCAACAGAAAATGACAATTCCACTTTGAAATTTCTCTAAATATTTCCAGTGAGAACATACTGGTCATAAAGAGATCAAATAAAGTTAATGGGTATTATTCAGACCCAATTTATCTCGATCTAATTTGATGGCTGACTGGGAACTCAACAAGACTGAAAATCAGATGATATTTAAGTGCTGAACTTTTGACTCCAGTGCTTCATGACATACTTGAATACACTTTTATAGCCTGCATAATAAAACATACAGTCACAGTAGTAAAACTAGACAGCCTTGGTATATTTAAATATTATAAATATGTTTCTGACAATCTTGTAAACAGTTACTTTTACAGTAAACTGTTATACATGTCCAGAGAAGGGCTACAAGGATGATCCCAGGGCTGGAGCATCTCTCCTGTGAGGACAGGCTGAGAGAGTTGGGATTGTTCAGTTTGGAGAAGAGAAGGCTGTGAAGAAACCTCACTGTGGCCTTCCAGTATCTGAAAGGGGCCTACAAGAAAGCTGGCGAAGGACACTGGAACAGGTTGCCCATGGAAGTGGTGGAAGCCCCATCCCTGGATGTTTTTAAGGCCAGGCTGTCTGTGGGTCTGGGTAACTTGATCTAGTGGAGGGTGTTCCTGCTTATGGCAGGGGGTTTGGAACTAGATGGTCCTTGGAGTCCCTTCCAAACCTGACAAGTCTATGATTAAAATTTTTCCTTTGTGTTGAAAAGTATCATTTTTACCCCTTCCAGTTCTCTTCCCAACCAGGGATTAGTTTTCACTTTTTATACATACAATTTGTATGTCTAAAGGTTGGACTCGATGATCCTTGAGGTCTCTTGCAACCTTAGTTATACTGTGATACTGTGATTTTTAAATAAACAGTATTGGAGAGTTTAATTACAATGGTTAATCCAGCTGTAGCATGTTAAGGTATTTAGAGGCCTCTCAGCATATTTTGCCCATGCAACTGTTCTGACTAGAAACATCTCCTTTAAATACTACACTTTCTGTATAATTACTTTGTCATAAGGTTAATTAATCTGTGTATTCGCCTGGCACACACAGTACAGAAAACAACTCTAGTTAAGTGCACCAACTCTCTTATTGACCTGAAAGACTGTCTGGGTTCCAGCAAGCAACTGGCATCATAATCAATAAACTGTGCATTATGGGTGCTTAATTGTGTACACTGAACCAACAGATGAACACAAGTGTGTCTATAAGGTAAATAAAAGCTCTACAAATCACAGGGACATCAGAAGTATTTTAAACAAAAAAGTGAAAAGGTGTAAATGAACTGTTGAAGAAACTGTTGTGGAAAAGTACCTTTAAGCCATTTGTGCTGTATTGTAAGACAAAGTGGCAACATCCAGTTCATCTGAGACATGTATGAGGTTATGTAATAGTGAATTAATATTGATTTACTATAAATGTCTGTATTTGGACCTGATCACTGACTTTTACAAACTTCTCATTTTCTGTGAATAGACATGCATTGGATTGGTATTTGTTTAGAATCATGGGATTTGTAAATGCCTTCTTCCTAGTCCATGAAAACTTGGAATGTCTTTGCCTTTTGTGCTATGTAAAGTTGCTCATCTCCTGTTTAGACATCAATATGAGTGAAGGAACAAGAAGGCCCACTGTCCTTCAACACCATGCAAAAATTTCCTTTCATCCATATTTTCTCAGTAATCATGCCAAAAACCTTTACCATCTCTTCAGTCTTTAAGGCAACATGAATAGAGGAGTCAATAAGGAATAGGGATCAGATGGTGAATGAGGGCTCTGAATTTGCTGGTTATTGTCAGAATGCATTTTCAGAGATGATTGCAGATGATTTATTTTGAATAATGTTAATGGCCAAACTGATCCTTACAGAAATACGCAAATAATAAAAATCCAACAGTTTTGCCTTCTTTTAGTACTAAAATTGTAAGTTTCTAATTACTTTTTTTTTTTTTCAGTTTAGTGCCTCCAGGAATTGTGAGGGTGTCATAAGGTATTTTAATATTGCTGCACTGTTAAATGGAACTTGTAGAGGCAAAAAAGTTTTAGTTCACACATCACTGGCCTAAATATTTTCCTGCTGTTGGCTTACAAAAGTCATGACTCTTTGATCAGCCCCCAATGAACTGATACCTTGTGAGTATATAAATTACTCACCAATTTGAATAAATTATTTACCAGTTTTAAAATGAAGGTAGGATGTTGGAGTCATGGATTTTAACTTCTAGTGCAGCTGGAAATAGTGTTTTAAATTCACTTACCTTTGTTTGCTGCTTATTGTTCCTGAACACAGCACATTTACCCAGTGGTTCTAATTTCTTTCAAGCACACAATAATACTCTTGTGACTGCTCTGTAAAGAACTGCTAATGAAGAGATCTCAAACATGGAAAGTGATTTTCTGATACAGAATTCTTGTATGCCAGCAGAATAGAAGTACAAATAGGTACACTCTATATAGAGCTTCTTACAAAGACATCTGTGGTTTTTCTGGCTTTGAAGTTCCTGCAGCCCTGAGGGTTTTGTCCATTATCCACTATTATAATCTCTTCACGTTGCCTTCATGGGGCACAAAAAGGATGGTTTGGGTTTTGTCTTCATTCTTTAAAGAAAAAGGTATTGTAACAGACATTCCTAAGTATAGCATTTTAAAGATACATTTGCCTTTATTCGTGTAATTACTGGAAGTTGCAGACACTGCTTTTCTTTAACTGTCTTTTTAAGGCTTCTCAGTCTATGGTGGAAGGAATTATGCAAATTTTTATAGTAAGTTGGTCCATATTTAAACAATATAGTACTATTACAACTGAGCTATCACATAGATTTAAAACTTGGTATTTAGAACAGCTTCCTATATATGGCACCATTTAGTCTCTGTTATTTCCTTTCATCTTAACTCAGCCTGCTTCAGTAGAATTAATCCAATTTTAAGGCATTATAAGTAACATCAACATAAAGTAGGAATGGCATAACTTACTGCTTTGCCATGTTGATTGAAAAAGCATGAAGACTGACTCCAGCTGTTGGTCATGAATGCTGACTTCTGCCCTCAAAGGCCCTGGCCACCTTACGAGAAAAGGACTTTTATGGTGGGAGACAGATATAATATAACCTTTATACAGATTATACTTGAAGTATATATGCCTGAATGACTTCAAACCGCAGACTAGATGGGTGATGTACTTATTTCTTATACTGATAAGTAGTATTGTGACAACAAGAATGCTATGGTTGCTGTACTAAGAAATGTTCTTAATTACTTTACAGTGACCATATTTGGTGTTGATAAAGTCTTACTCTGCCTGAGTGATTTAGCAGTTTACTCCTTAAAACAGAACTTACCTAGAAATGGAAATAAATTACTAACATTCAAAAAATCCAAAGGTAACAGTAAATGTACTGATTCTCCATGCTAGGTCTGCATTTAACAGATATGAAGGTAAGGTAGTATCTTGCTGGAGTCCATATTTTGAGTCCTGGCTGCCATTAGTGGAATCTCTTTCGTTCAACACCTATCACATACCACCCTGCTCACAAGCATTTCCTCACACCAAGAGATTGAATGAAACTGAGTATTTTTTTCTTTACTGTTGCAACAATGTTTTATGTTTTGAATTAAATTACATAGCAAAAAAAAAAATAATATCTTGCTGCTGGCAGCATGTAGTACAGGAATCAATTCAATAGATCAGTAGGTAATTCAGAGGCTGCACTCTGGGTTTCTCATGTTTGTATTCATAACACTAAAAATACTTTTTATTAATACTTATTCAGCTACCCCTTCAGGCTGTGTAGCTGATCTGGTGTAACTCAGTAGCACCTTATAAGTGGAAAGCTAGGAAGTGTTTCAAAATACAGTGTACCTGGGTAAACTTTAGAACTGATGAAGCTTAAAAAGACAAATTTTACTTCAGAATAAACTTGAATTGCAAGCAGTATCTTGTACTAAGCAGTTAACATTGGGGTTTATATGAAGACTGAACTAGAAAGAAATCAGAGGCATTTACATATCTAATATGGAGTGGGTAGAAGTATACCAAGTTTTACCCTATAAAGAATGTATAACTTAATAAAACTCGACAATGCAAATTGATTACATTTATTGACCAAACTGCATCTTTTTGTTCACACAAAGACATTTCTGCCTTTTCAGATAAGTTAATTCCAGTGAAATTCAAATCATTGCATAAAGAATTAGTCTATTTCTGATCATTTCTAGTCTGTCTCACCATCATAATGCAATCTTTTCCATGGACTCATTTATGAAATTGACAATTCCTGAATATAATTTCCTGATGAAATTGCAGATGTTATGCATTGACTTAACAGCTGAGTCAGTTGAAAATTCCTAGTTTTAACCAAAGCAAAGCTGGCATTCAGTTAGAGTAATGAAGCTTTTAAAATTTACAGGAACAGCAGATATAAGTATTCAAGTGTAGAGTTTCAGATTGTTAGTTTTATTTAAACTTCTATCAGCTCTATGAAAATATTATTATAAACAAAGCAGGTATGAGATGAGGAGAAAACCATTTGCAGTAGTGCTTGAATACTACATTTGGCCAAAAGAATGCTTATTTGCTCCTCAAGGCATGTAAAGAATTTAGTACCTTAAAACTATTTGTAGATTTCTCTTGTTTATGGACTAAAAAATACAGTCATAATTGAGGTCACGTCTTGTTTTCACAAATTAATGGAGTCTTTGATAACAATCTAAATGTGTTGTATAATGATACAGCAAAATTGCACATTATATGGGTTATGTTGTTCTGTAGTGCTCCACACCTTGAGTATTGTGTCCAGTTCTGGGCCCCTCAGTTTAAGAAGGACATCGAGACACTTGAACGTGTCCAGAGAAGGGCAACAAGGCTGGTGAGAGGCCTTGAGTACAAGCCCTGTGAGGAGAGGCTGAGGGAGCTGGGATTGTTTAGCCTGGAGGAGGCTCAGGGGTGACCTCATTGCCCTCTATGACTACCTGAAGGAGGGTTGTAGCCAGGAAGGGGTTGGTCTCTTCTCTCTAGCAAGCAGCACCAGAACAAGGGGACATAGTCTCAAGCTGTGCCAGGGGAGGTTTAGACTCGAGGTGAGGAGAAAGTTCTTCACCGAGCGAGTCATTTGTCATTGGAATGGGCTGCCCAGGGAGGTGGTGGAGTCACCATCCCTGGAGGTGTTCAAGAGGAGATTGGACATGGCAGTTGGTGCCATGGTTTAGTCATGAGGTCTGTGGAGACAGGTTGGACTCAATGATCCTCGAGGTCTCTTCCAGCCTTAGTGATACTGTGAAATACTGTTTTACTTTGGATATCTACGTTAAATATACAGGTTAGGGTCTTTCCTTATCTGTGTTTGAAAGACCATGTATTTTGGGTTTGGACAGAATTAAGCATAGTTTGGCTTTTGAGTGGGGTTGGGGGCATGGGGCTTTGGTGTGGTTTTGTTGGTTTGGTTAGTTGGTTGTTTTCTATTTGGTTTTGTTTGTTAAGAGGTCTCTCAAGATGCATGGAATTCTGTTTCTTTACAGTTGTGTTAATGTGTTTGGTTTCTTTGGATTTCTTCATTTCTCTTAGTTAAACCTTCTATTTCAAGAGCTGCATCTTAGAAAACAGGGCTGAGTCTCATTTGTGCTTCGTTGCTAACTTCTACTTCCAATATATTTCGCTGACACTCAATTGCTATCACCTGCATCATCCAACTGCTGTCTGAAAATGAACTGCAGATCTTTATTCTTTGTACTTGAGTACCACTCCAGTCATGTCTGAGTGATGATTTTTTTTGAAGTAGTGATGCAGAACAGAATCATTTACTCCCCAAATCTCTACCCATTCCACCTCTAATAAGGACTTTTTCTTTACAGGTTTCTCTGTAAAGCCAGGTGATGGACAGCATTTATGCAGAGAATTGAAAGGCTTTGATTGCTTACTGATTAGAGGAAAATCATGCAAGAATGAGTTTCATATAGAAGGCAGATGAGGAGTGCTCTTTTTGTCATGAACTGGAAAAGAAATAAGAATGTAATGAACTAAGCAATGACAAAGTCACCTCTAAATTTTGTTTGCATAAGAGAAAGGCCTTAAGTTAGTAACATCACAGAATACAGCAAATTATCAAAACAATGGAGAGTAGGCTGTATCAGATGAGTGTTGAGGACTTTCATCTCTACATTTCTGGGGTTTATCTCTTACTTTATAGCTTCTGGTGAGGACTGGCCCTTGAACACAGTAGTGGATGATCTCGGGGCTGATGTAGTGTGTCATTGTATGATTTCTGTATCTTAAAACTGCTGGATTCTTTTTCTTTGTTTAGAAATTATAAAAACTTTAGTGGGGAGGGGTGTTTGAAAAAACCTAGATAAATAATAATGAAGACTAATATGTAACTGAGGTTTCTATTGTGCTATAATTTTGTAATTATGTCCTTAGTTCTTCTATTTTGTGCACTTCTGATAAAGCAGAACATGGGAAAGATGAAGTTAAGATACACTCTGTACCTTTGAGGGGATTGCAGGCTAGAACCAGAGCATACACAGAGAGTCAGGTCAGTGTTGAATAATGTATTACCAGAGTGCAATAGCTCAAGGTAACTGCTCATCTTCTCTTCTGCAGTATCCTGCTTTGCACAAATTCCCATCTTACAGCAACCGTGGTTTAGTTGATTAGATGGTGTTGGGTGATAGGTTGGTCTTGATGATCTAAAAAGGTCTTTTCCAACCTGGTTAATTCGGTATTCTCTGTATTCTGTAACTTTAGCTCCTGCTCTTCCTATTGCAACACAGTCAGAAATATTGGAGGAAACTCATATCCCCTAATTTCCTTTATATTAGTATTAAATAGATAAATACATTATTTATATTTTCTACAGAAATACATATGTATATATGCACATATAAACATATATACACACACACACATATATATATATATAAAAGAAATTTATCTGCTCTTTTTATGGTATTGCTTGTTTGGTTAGTTTGCCCATAACCAGGATTAAGAACTGACATTACTTGTAAGTAATTACATTTATTCTAAGATACAACTTGATGTTTTGAACACTATTATTGATCACGCCTGTGTCTCTACAAAGCATGTAATAGAAAAAAACCCACCATATTCTCTTCCTACCATACAAACTGATGTGGAGAACCAACTCTTCTCTTTTCCATATGAAAAGGTCCCTTGAAAAAATGGTAAGCAGTGGTCCTGTTGAAATTTAGTGTTAAGTTCTGATACAGCTTCCTAATCTGGAAGTTTCCACTTATTTATACATAGAATACTATGCTCTGACAAATAATGACTACTTCATAACTTCTCCATCATCTGCAAAATTTAAACAAAGATCAGATATAACATTTAGCTTCTTTAGTGTCACTTTTTTTCCCCATAGCTTTTAAACATTTTTATTTTGTGCATAAAGTCATTTTAAAGTACTCTGAAAAATTCAATAGATATTAATATACTCAAAATAGAAAATCAGAAATGCAGTCAGTGAAGAAAGAATGAATATAGTTATACTGAATTATAACCTCTGGGTCCCTACAACACAACTTTTTTGCAAAATAAGATTTATTTACAAATTATAAATATTTGCTCAGTGTCCATATTTTATTTTGTTAAGTAATACATAAAGGCTGCAAATGGGAAAAATTGACACAACTCTACTTTCAAACCACAATTAATTCAGTGCACTTACAAATACATCCAAGTGTGCCAGCCTGCAGCCAGTCAGGAAAAGCAAATTGCAAACATGTCATCTCTGTGCAAACAATAGTTATTATTGATTCAAATCTACTTAAATTGTCCCCATCTAAGATCTTCAGAGTTTTGTACTTCAGGGAGTACAAAAAGAGATCCCTCATGATCAGTCCAACAGTACAAGGGATATACTCCTCTTGAAATAGGAGGAGGAAAACAGCTGTAGCTAAGTCATCAGATAGTTTAAATTGTTATAGTGCCAATAAAGCAGTTGGCAACTTACTGGAATCAATTAGTCACCCTCTAAATATTTTCTCATAGAGATGAAGATGTTTGCTTAGATGAATCAAAAGACCCTGAATTTCTTGAATCAATGCAGCATTTCATGTTTCTGTTAAAATTAATTTTAATGTACTAAAATTAATTTCAAGTTAGGAGTCCTTAATTTTCATCTGGCTGCATGAAAAACTCTGTGCTTTTCACTCCCACCAGTGTTCATCACACCTGTAACAAAGCTGGCTTGGGCTTGAGTTCAATAGGCATATCTTCCCTAATTACATTCTTAAGAAGCTTTATTGAGAGAATATACAATGAAATAATAGATGAGTATGAAATATGAGAAAGAAATCCTGTGACTGTGTTGAGAGTGACAAAACACTATTACCTTTAAACTCTGAATCTGCTGACAATACTTTGCCTCTGGAACAAAGTTCTATGGAGCTTGCTACAGGCAGTTCAGTAGAATCACCTGATAAAATGCAGCTTGTTGCTATCCTAGGTATCAGAACTTGCTTCCAGGAAATTCCCTGGAGATGGAAGCTTGCATTTAGCTTGATGGTTAGCTGCATCTTTCTGGATATTCAGCTTTAGACCTTGAAAACTCCCTGACATTTCAGTTCAGCATTTTTAGATCCTGGCAAAAAAACTGCTTGTTATTGGCCTGAATGGACTTCCATTCCATGGTCACTCTTGACAAAAAAAGTTACACTAGCATAACTAACCAGCTACAGCACATAAGCAATAGTTTCTATTTCCTTCTTTCTTGTATCTTGTTCTTATTATCTCAAATTAAGAGATTAAAATTAAGTTAATCAGAATTCGTCATTCACCTTTTCTATGAAAAAGCAAGATGAGACTGAAGCTCCCTTTCACAGGATTTCATAACATTCCTTTGGGTCCTTTTCATGTCCTGCACACCAGTGTAGCTCCTAACCTTTCAGTGAAATCGTGTCAAGTTACACCAGTTCAGAATCAGTCCCATTTTAGCAATCCTTATTCTATTGTTTAAAAAATATCCCGTCATTTATATCACTGTAAACATTCAACTCTTTAGAACAGAATTAAAACAAATGCACATTCTTTTCTTTGACTATTGGACTTTTGTGGCAGAATCAATGTAAGAAATCTTAAAGTAGTTGGAACCCTGTTCAGTTTGTATCTTTTTCTTTTGTCCAGAGATTGTTTCCAGGTGATGTCCAATACAAATATTCCCTGTTTGGAAATTGAGAGCACCTGCAGAGGCCAAGCCTTTAGCTCTAAATGTCCTTCAGTGATTTCTTGGAGACCTTGAGCTGTTCCTTAGTTGGGCTGATAGTCATTACGAAGATGCATTGCAGTAGGTTCAAAAAACTAGAAGAAAAGTTTAGAGAGAAATCTGTTATGAGTTGTTAATGACTATGTTAACCAATAAAACCACTCAATGTCTAACTATCTCAGCAGACTTAGAATAGAAGTATATAACAAGGGAGAACTCTCTTAGAATTTGTTGTTCATTACCTGGATCAAGTTCAGTTGTCAGTATGTATAGCAATGACTGTTTTCTCCTGACCTTTACTTTTCCAGTGTTTAAACTGAAACATGATATAACAATCCACACTGCAAGCTTTGTAAATATTAACATAATGAAGCTAAATACTTTCCCAGTATTTAGTCTGCCACTTTTCTTGATTTGTCATATAGCTTTGATCTCCTTTCAAGAACCTCTTTATTGGGCTAGGCAAATTGTATTGTTTGCTATTGTATACAGGTTTTTTGTGGATGGCAGATGTTACTGTATTCTACATAAGAACACACACCCAGAGAAACATTCCTGTTCCATTTTACATGTATAAAACATGGGGATGACATATCTTCAAATTTTCCACCTAAATTAATCACAAACTGACCTTATGTAGCGAGGGAGTAAGTCCTCTAAGAGCAACTTTAATGCTTCATTTTTTTTCATGTTCTAAATGGCACAGTCATATTGCTACAGTTAAGCATCTGTCAGCATTACAGTTAAAACCTCGAGTGAGAAAGGGGGGGCTTATGGTACAAGTATCAGCATTTTCTGGGATATGAAAACTGACGTCTGTTATTTCAACTAGGGATTCTTCCATATACATACTTTCAATTACCTCATTTTTTTCTACTTTTATGTTGTCCTCTAGCTGTATTAGGGTTTAATAACATGCTGTCTAGCAAAATGAAGGCAGACAACTGTGTTAGCTTCATTTCTATACTTTCACCAATGTAACTGTTGTCCTGCAACAGTACTGCTGCTCCACAGTGGAAATTAGTTTACATTCAAATATTGTTTATGTACCAGGTTGCATAAGATGACTGCTACTTAAATGTTTTCCCAGTTGTTCCAATGGAGCATGGAACCACGTATTTCAATATTAAGGCCAGAAGGTAACTTTTTTCTCATCCACATATAGAAAGCATTCAGTTAAAGCACTTAATTTAAACTTGGGGTTTTTTTCCCCATTCACAGAATACTGTTATTATTATTTCAATGAACTGATTTTTTTTTCAATTTTGTTTTTTAACCAAAAGCCAAATGAACTCAACAAAGTAACTCAAAGAAAAAAAAAATACCTGAAATATTGCACAAAAAGGCACTTTGTAAATGAAACTAAAGTTCCTCATTAAACAACACTCTACTGATATTTAAACTTTTGGGCTTGAGTTGAACTGGCCTCAAAGCATGCCTTGCTTTGCTCATCTAACTTCTGTATCTCCTCTGTCTGAACAGAAAGGCTTACATATTTGTAATGCATGTTTTAAAAACAATCCTGGTTTTTTCTTGAGAGTAACAACTGGTAAAGTGACACACTATACTGATTTAGAAACCTAGTAATGTTTATCACAGTCATGATTAATTACAGCTGAGTACACAATCAGGAAAACAGAATTTATGAAGAAGAGCTTGATCAACATTTTTACACAATTGTTTACAGTCTTCATCATTCAAAACATCCCAGCTGTCAGTACTGTTCTGTTTTCTAAATCTTGCTGCCGGTTTTCTGTCAGTTTTACGAGACTACTTTTGAATTTGTGAGCATGTTGGTGAGCTTGCAAAGGTGGCATTTTAAAATTATTTATAGTCAGCACTATGTCCTAGACTTCAGAAGTATTTTAAAAGCCTAGTTCTAATATAAGAGTTAATATACAAGGCTCGGTGTAAATATTTCATCACTACCAGGGCAAATGGTAACTACGTTCCAAATATTTCTAGATCCAAAATGTGAATGGTTGAATAAAATCACTGGAGTTATGGCAAGCTACAGAAGCTGAGGACCCAGCCTCTAAACAGAAGCTGTAATGATTATGAATGAGCTTTTTTGATACTTCCCTCCTCTGATTGAGATAAGTAATTTGCACACGTAATCAATATTTTAATAGCAGGATCAGTAACTCTGACACAGATGCTAAATTTAGCATTGGGCAGATTTTGAGTGGCCAGGAGTTAGCAGCTGTGACCTCTTGAGAGAGACATCTGCAGGAACATTTGTAAGAGATAGTGCCTCCTATCTTCCTGCCCTCCTGATTTCATATAAACTGCTTGGCAGCACACTCCATCTTTGAGAGACAGCATTTCACACATCGTACTAGGAGCAAAAATCAGCAAAATTAGAGGCTAGTAGCCTCTGCTTCAGGCAGAGACAAGACACCACCAATCAGCTGATCAGCACTGTCTTGGTACTTTGAACTGTAACATCTCTTGGCCATCCATGAGATTTCCCTTGGCCTGCTTTACCTCTAATCTAGGAAATAAAGGTACAATCTGCTCACCACTCATACCAAATTGCCAGCCTCTGTTTTTATTGATGTAGGGACTCTGTGCAGTCAGTACTATCTAAATACCATCATTATCTCCCTAGCCGTCCTAAATAAAGCTAAATGTACCAATCATTGACTGCAACATACAGTGAGATTCCAAAACTCTATGGCAACCAGACAAATGAATGTATTTTTTAGCAAGAAAATGGGACACCATTAGCTGTATTTAGGCAAAAGGGGGAAATTAGAGAATTAAAGCACTGAAGACTTAAAGTTTAATGACTAATCACTAACTGATTATTCTAGACATGCTCAATTTTCAGGGCACACATGTCTTCTGGACCTCATGGAAATCTAAAGACATGCCCACTCTCTGCTTGATTCAATCAAATTCGGCAGCTTTACCTGAATAAAATAGTCTAGCTGTATGAAGAAACAGGAAAAATTAAAGAGTTAAAATTTATATAAAAAGGGAGTCCAGATTCACAATCTGTATACTGCAGTTGTCAATTCTTCACACTATGGGTAAAGGTTCAGAATTAATTACAAACTTTTTGGGAGACCGTTATCTTATTACTTCACTGAGCAAACCTTAGGAGATATTAAAGTTCTTATCTACTTCACTGCATTGCTTCAACAGATAATTCTACCATTCCTTACTGCAGATAGGAAGATTACAAAATGGAAGATTTAAGATTAGTTTGTTTGAGACTGGAGTCATATGTTGTCTTACACAAAGTGTTCTGCTCAATGCAACATGGCACAGAGATAAGTGTTTACATTTCTCATCTTCAAATGGCCTTTCTACTGTGTACAGAGTGCCACAACTGCTGGATAACAAAGATGATTTATTATCAGTAACTTTCCTCAGAAAAGACTGATTAACTGGAAGTGCAAGAGTAAATGAAAAATTAAATTCACATTGGTCAAGTAAACATATTATCAGTAAGTATGAAAAAAACTCTACTACTCACTTCCATTGTGTCTTTTGAAAGGTAAACAACCCAGTACACCAAGTTGAATCCTGCAAATGCCACTGGAAAGAGGATCCTAGAATACTGGTCTATTTTGCTTGTGCCTCCAATAGCAGGTGGTGGGGCTGCTGGAGGAACAGACACTGGTTGACACTGGGATGCAGTATTCGATATTATGCTGGCTTCAGGAGACTGCTCTGTCTGAGATGCTACAGAGTTTACCCGCTTCTTCAGGTTACAATTGGAGTCAGAATGCTGTACAAGAAGAAAACAAGAAAAAGGAGGGGAGAAAATGATGATTTTTGGACACAGAGTCTCAGGCTTTGTGATCAGTAGGCTTCTTGCCACCTTTTTACTCAACTTTCTGATTTTATTGCTGCTTCTCTGCTATAAAACAACCTAAGAATATCACAAAAATAATGTAAATAGAGAAGTACATTTGTAGCCTAAAGCTTTATTTTAAGAGCATAAAAGAGTATTTGCCTGTAATTTTAACATGGTAATAAACAGAAGCTACAAAGAGGAAAAGAAAAAAAAAAGATGGAATGAAAAAGCACTCAAGTTTTCTGTTAATACGGAGCAACAGAAATACCTTAGAATTTAAATAGCAATGATAATGTACAATATCTTAGTTGAGATTGATCTTAAAGCTTAATCAGTAAAGAATTGGAAAAAAATGTTTGAGATTATTGACGAAAAATCTTGTGCACAAAATTCCACAACATGAAGCAATTTTGGGGTTTGGATAAGCAGCTTCTTAGGTCAACAGAACTAAATGGTTAAATGACTGAAACTAACGAGGGAGGTTTGAGATAATGTAAATAACCTACAACACAACAACATACATATCTAATGTAAAATGAAATAGTAACACTTGAATGGTTTTAAGGTAGTAAAATTCTGTTTGATACACAATTTCCAAAGTCCTTCTTTGGAAGTGA
Organism: Dryobates pubescens; assembly: GCF_014839835.1. Taxonomy (NCBI): domain Eukaryota; kingdom Metazoa; phylum Chordata; class Aves; order Piciformes; family Picidae; genus Dryobates; species Dryobates pubescens. The sequence goes on from NC_071627.1 coordinate 14,798,639, forward strand.
TTTAGTGACAATCATTCACTTAAGTGAAGCCCTGTCAGCATTTTGGGGATTTATTTTACAGGGCTTCTATGCATGGAAACGTATTTTAGTCAGAGAAATGAGTACATTGTTCAAAGGAGAAAAAGCATTTTCTAAAATACATCGCCTATGCTTGTACTTGGGTCACTTTCTACATGAAAGACTAGCCTAACACATCTCCTGTGTGACTTAAGAGTTGTAACAGGAATTATCCTTTTAGCGGTCCATGTTACTGCCAGGCTATCAGAACAAGCGATACTGCTCAACATGCCAAGTTCTGCTCATGGATGGATATGCTGGTATCCAACTGAAATTAGGGAAAGATGGATTCCTCACAACTCATTTTAGTCTCAGTAAAAGGTGGAGAGAAAAGGAAGGGAAAAATGTTTTTTTCTGCTTTATCTGTATATATCTCTTTTACATATTGCGTTTTTTCTTCCCCCCAAAACTCATCAACACTTCCAATTTGCCATAGCCCTTCTCCTTCCACTTTGCCATCTACACATCACATGGTTAGTGTCGTGTTTTGAACAGATATTAACTGGCATTCATAATCCGAGGCTGTGCCTATCTGGAACGCAGATGTTTGTTTTTATATTTTTCAGTAGCACAGCAAGCAACAGACACATTTAAATAGAGGATGATCTACAGATGTGTTACAGAAACGGAAAGAGGGTTATCCATGTCCACTTGCACTAATCATTATAATAATCCCACTCTATAATCAGACTGACTGACCAAGCCTGGGCTAGTGCTGTCATTCAAGTTGCTATTCCATTTTGCTGGTATGCCCTACTTTGAAGTGAACTGCAGAGGTCATAAGGTGGCTTGTTTTTCACTTCACTGCAAGGTAACTTTTTACCTGACATGTTTTAATGTATGGTGAGTCAAATTCTGCTCTGGATTATTCAAGTATGAATCAGGAGTTACTGTACTGAGGTGATGGAGTTAATAGGAAGAAGAACAGATGTAGCATATGGTCTGTGTATGATATTCAGTACTGAACATATTTATTATGTAGAAGTAGTAAAATCATTGTGATCGTCTGCATAGCATTTGGAAAAGCGTAATGCTGGTCATTGTTTTATTTATAATACTTATTAAATCTTATTCCTATTGAAGGAGAATGACTGCCACATGATTTCATCTTAAGTTGGAGACAGGGAGAACTGGAGTGAATGCATATCCCAAGAACCTGGGGAAGAATACTAACTTGAACATGCTCCCACTTTGGGGTCAGCTTAGGTTAATTTCTGTCAATGATTTGATATTAATTATATCTCATTACCTAAAACAGCCTGTTCTGATATTCAGTAAAACCACAGGTTTTTGTCATGTTCTTCACCTGCCGAGGAGATAATTTATAGTTGGTATAATTAAGGAAGTCCCTGAGTAGTTCTTTACACTGTCTTTAACACCCTCACATGCCCATCCAGCAAGTCAGAGTCAAGATCATATTCTTGTATACTACTACCCAGGATACAGAATTCAAGGCCCAACTTTATCTCAGAAGTATAATTAAGATGTTTCTCAGTGTGGTAGCTGACTGTAGATCAGACTTGCAACCCCAGCTGCTGCCACAACTCATATTTTTCATGGGAATTCATTGCTAAACCAAGAGGACAAGACAGTGAGACAAAATCATACAATTTTTTATTACAGTTGAATCCTGACCAGCAGCTACAATGATCTGTCTACTACATTTAGACTTAACTTTTTCCTTGACAGAGATTACCTAAAATGGCATCATGAATCTTAAGCAAAACACAGAAAACAGGAATGAATACTCTGTTTTCCATTGCTCACATAGCCAATCATTCAAACACTAAGGACTGTTTTGCAAGTAGCGAAAGCAACAAGAAGCAGCCTGAGGCTTGGCACACTGTGCCATAATGAAATGATGAATTTTGTTAAGTTACTGAATTCTGATTCAGAGGAGTACTCTTGCACTCATGTGGAATATTAATCCCATCAGGCAATTAAACTTGTCACTACATATGACTATCCAGTGACACGGAACAGATGACAAGATCACTATTTAATGTGAGATTCCACAAAACCAGACAAGGAAAAGATTAGAATTGCATACAAGCTTCTATTAAGTTTTTGCAGATCAGCTGCCTGATCCCCTAGAAAGTTCTCAAAGCAGTCTCATCTATAAAGGCACTGCCCTCTCACAACTCTCATCAGTATCACTAGAATTTACTTATGTTCAGACTATCACAGGAGGCTCTCAGTGAATTGTTTGGCTTCCTAATTTTTAAAAACACAGCACTGATAACCTTACAGTAAATAGAATTCTTTGTTGTTGGGGTTTTTTTTCTGTTTTTTATATGGATGCTAACTGTGACTTATGAATGCACTTTGTTGTGTTTTCCAAAAGATTTCTGCAATTTGTATTTGTAAAGTTCTCTACTGGTCTCAGTTTGTTTGTACTGCAAATGCATATGCTCACTATCATTTAGTTTATGACCTAGCAGTAACATGAATATCTTATGTATGCACTTAGATACTGGCTAACTTTAAACAAATGAGTATCTGTATGTCCTTACTTATCTCTTACTCACTTATGCTTCTTTTCCCTGCAAGCAATGCAGAAAAGAGAGGCTTATTAAGCAAAAAATGTATTATTCCTCCTTTTCTTTATAATTTATTAGACTAAGGATTTTGACCGTTGCTGACATTATGAAATACACACACAAACAAAAAACCCAGAAAACAAAAACCCCACAAAACTAATACTGAAACCCAATGTCTGCACAAGGCAGAATACTACATTAAATGCCTAACATTCTTTTTCTCTGTCCATCTCATTAGTAGATACCTTGAGCAATTTCAGTCATTCTGTCTTAGCTCCTAAAGAGAGAGTTAAGCATAGTTTAGCTCTTACATTCAACAGTGTGATCTGTAAAAATTCTGCTTAGTTACTAAACAATCCATATGCAGCACCTTGCCACAGGAAAGTTCACAACATTATGTAAGATCTCCTTTAGGGCATGCATTAAGACACCTCAATCTTTATAGTCCTGTGTAGCTTAAGTATTTATCTCATGCCAGAGGTTCATTATAACCTATAAATTAGACAATTTGTTGCATATCTCACCTGTGAAATCTAATTTTAAAAATGTGTATGGCAAACATCTATGAATGGTGTTCTGCATAGTTAAAAGCTGAATTTAGTCATTAATAGTCTTAGCTTTAAGCATCTCTTTAGGAATTCTTAGTTTCCTTTCCTAGAAACATGGGGAACAACATCCACATTTAAGTCTTTTTCATGCTTTGCCCTAATAAAAGACAGTTGGAACACGGAAAATCCATGTTCAAATTCTTTCTTAAGATTCAGAGATTGAAATTCACCTTTCCCAAAATATGGCTTTACCACCATGACTAGGTGAAGAGGCTGTTACCTTCTTATTTCAAGCTGGCTTACTTTGCATGGAAAATCTAAAGACCCATTAGAGGCAGAATCACAGCATGCCCATTGCATTAAAGTTACTATCATATAAACCAGGTAAGTGCTAAAGACAGCAGAGACTGAAACTCTGGTCATTCTATTTTCAAAGTGAATCTACTGCACTAGAGTCTCATCCTAACATTTAGATGTAGCATTTCAGAAGAATCATATAATTAGCACGGAACCTCTGTCAAATATGTGTATATTAAACAGATTTAAATGTTCAAAGTCATGTTTGTCTCTTAAACTTATCAGTGTCAGTCCAAAACAATCCCTGTGTCTACATTTACTTAGTGAAATTTCTGCAGTATGTGGAAACTACTTCGAGCATCTACATGAGACAGAGCCACACAAACAGCACTAGAGAGGTTAGGTTGTGTTTTTTTCCTATAATATAACTTTGTTTAGTTTGTTTTCACTGGCCTCCTACAATAAAGGTACTGGGATTAGACTTCGCTGTTGAACAAAAAAAGGTCTAAATCAAATGAATCTAGAATTTTGCTATTTTAGTGTATGATATCAGCTAATTCTAAACCTTGCTTACTGCCCTGCATTGGCTTTGCCAATCAGACAAATATTTAACTCAGGCATAACCAAATAATGAGCATCTACTGAGGTGACAAAAAGTCAATGTAATTGAAAACTTTTGTGTGGTTTTTAATAGTCTATTTGATAATTTGCAATTTTGGAGGAGCAGGAAAGTCTCCCTAATTCAATTCAAAGTGTCATGTTCTTCGTCAAGCCTCAATGCACTTATCTGTTTCTTGGATGAACTCACAAAGGGTAGTTGATAATTCATAGAAGTGCTCTCCTTTCAGTTACATTAGGATATTCATTAAAGACACTCAATATAATCTGACGTCATTATAGAAAACTAAATCCTCTACACCGAAGTGACATATGGCTGCTCTGCAGTTGGGCAGGGTTGTTAAAGAGAACAAGAATCCTTTTCTGCCCAAGCCATGTTATTTTGGAAACACAGGGATTAGGCTGTCTGTAGGGAGAGCTTCCGCTCTCCCAGCAGTATTTCACTGCTCTGTGCTGTTTTCAGTTAAAACAACAGACCCTTTACAACATAACTGTAATCAAACTACCACCCTGTAGCAATCTTTTCCCTTTTACTTGTCATCTCTCACGTGGAAAGGGTGTCTTTTATCCAGGGCAAGTACTCCCTGGTCACTTCACAGAGCATTACTTCAAATGGTGCACTCCAGACAGTATCACCAATTCTCCTTCCCCTATAACATCCAGTACTGGGATATTTCTGATGAATATGAATTATTTCTATTAATATAGAAAATACACATATGATATAGATAAAGAAAGCTAGATACCACTATGTGGGGCATTTTATATATACATATATGTGTGTGTGTGTGTATATATATATATATATGTAGTTTCCTTTTACATGCTAGAAAAAGGTTGGTCATCACATGAATAAAACCAGGTTTCTGTCAGGGTCCAGATGACTACTCAGCTTGTTGCCATCATATTTTGGAGTGGAACACCCATAGTTTTGTATTTCACACAGGGATTGCCTGCAGCTGACAAAGAGAACAAGCCAAATTCTGCCCTCAGTTAACTGAGGTAAATAGAGTGGCTTTCCTGGAACCAGAACAGGCATGCTGGGCTATCATCAGTTAACTGAGTACAGTCAGACCACTGTCTCCCTTACAGAAACCAGTGTAGTCCAATGACTTCAGCAGAGTTTCTCCTACTTTCATTAGTACAGTAGAGCACAACTTGGTCTTCTGCCATTTTTCTTTTCTGAGTGTACAGGGATTTTGGCTACAATATAAAAAAAACCCAGGAGAAAAAGTTTTGTACTTTTGAATAAAGCAAAATTTAAAATAAAATTAAGTAAAACTTGAGATGGAAGGAGGCTTTCAGGTCATATTTTGGATAAAAGATAGTTGAAATTTTAGTTTATGCTTGGCATGGTCTGCAATGATACACAGACCATGTTAAGTATCATCCACAAGTACTGGAGGAGCCACAATCATTCAGAGTATGTTCTAGTGTACCCGGGCAGAGGGCTATTTTTTGAAACAGTTGTCTTCTAGAGTCTGGGTAGGGGAGCAGGGTGAGGGTAGCACAGCATCTGCTGTGAATTCACCTGCAGTAGCGTGTGCTGAGTAGGCCAACTTGTTTTCATATCACTCAGCAGGGACTTCCCTATGATGAACTCAAACTTGAATATGGAATTGTGTGTAGGATATTTCAGATCTGTTATTCCTCTTCGTCGTGTAGTAGCTATCAATATTGTCCTCATGCTACATAAATCCAAGTGATCTCTTTAGTTTGCCATCCACAAAAAAAAAGTCAGAAAAAGGATTGAGTTTTAGTACATTTTAAAGTTCCTTCAGTCTTAACAGTATTTTTATTATTTTACTCTATCGTTTCATTGTTCTATTCATTCAGTCCAGAGTAATTCTCAGTCAAATAGCATGATACTGGCCAGGGCAGGGTGGGGGAAGTATATCCTAAATATTGGCAAATGCTACTCTCTTTTGCTCTTATTGTTTTTTATACAGTTTAAAGGTTTACTAGTTAAAATGAATGGAAATATGAACATTGCAAAGACTGCTAAAACTAAATGAGCCATTCTGCTTTCACTTCAATGCAAGATCATGCAAACATTTGCTTCCAAACTCCTTTTAAACTTTTTGGCCTTTCATTTTTATTCTCTTTATATATAGCTGTGCTTTAAAAATTTACATATTTAGTGAAAACAAAATACATTCATCACATCTTACAATGTGCTCACGTTTTTTCAGTATTAATTGTAAGCAGCTGCAATATGGCTTACAAGCACACTGCTTCCCAGTTAAAGTGAAGAATGTTTGTTGATTAGCTCTAAATAAGGAGCACTAGCAAGATGCTGTGGTTTCACTACTATATGGAACTCAGAACGTACCTAAATGTTGCAACTTTTAACTATTGTTTACAAGCATATGTTTCACAACTGCCACATGGTGGGTAAGGTGCTGCCAGAATAGTAACTCTTAGATTGACTTCCTTATTGGACTACAGACTCAAAGGTCTTGCAAGTCTCTGAAACTCTGGTGGTAGTAGAACTGATTTTGAAATCAGGGGGGCTAGAGTGATAAATATATTAACATATGTTGTGAGACAGCATATATTATATAGCCTGAGATGTAAGGAATAATATTTACAAGCAATTCTGGCATACTTTTTTATACTGGAAAGCCTTTCTGTATTTTGCATATACTGAAATCTATCTTTAATCTTTATATTTTTCACCAAGCTTCCACCAACACAGATTTTTATGAAAGCAACAGATGCCAAGTTTATGTAAAGGCTAATTCCTCTTCCTCCAGATGACCCACTTAGGGTACTACAGTGATCACATAATCATCTGGCCAATGCATATAGTGATAGAATGGTTGGGTTGGGAAAGATCTTAAGGATCATCTAGTTCCAACCACCCTGCTCTGGACAGGAACACCTTCCACTAGACCAGCTTGCTTAAAGACCCATCCAACCTGGCCTTGAACACTTCCAGTGATGTGGCATCCACAACTTCTCTAGGCAACCAGTTCCAGTGCCTCACCACCCTCCCAGGGTGGTGGTAAGTAAATTTACCCCCCTTCAGTTTAAAAACATTACCCCTTGTCCTATAACTACATGTTCATTCCATTGTACAGAGTCTGACCATACTGCCTACAGCACTGCTCAACAAAAGTATTATGGGTAACAGCATAATGGCTTTCCTTAAATATCTTACCAAATAAACATCTCTCTAGTAAATGATACCACAAATTTAAATAAACAGTATGAATAAGTGAAGTCTTTTCATTTCCTCAAGTAAGAATAATGTCTTTGAGAAATAGACATGATCTGGTTACATAATCTCTTTCAGGTTAAGATCACTTTAATATTGTTTTACATTCACTACTTCAGCTGCCTCTTCCTATATGATGCTTATTATCAGAAAAGCAAGCAATTACCGAGACAATCTCGTCCTCTGCCGGTACAGTTGCTGCTGATAGTGCTGCTGCCAGTGCTGCTGCCCTGGCTGCCTTCCTCATTGCTCTCTGAGTCTGAAGATTGGTAAAGTAGTTGACAGCTGCAAACTCAATAAGTGCAGAGAAGACAAAGGCAAAGCACACAGCTATAAACCAATCCATGGCGGTAGCATAGGACACCTTGGGCAAAGAATGGCGTGCACTGATGCTTAAAGTGGTCATTGTTAGAACTGTAGTGATTCCTTGAAAATAAGAGAAAGAAAATAGGGGCATTAGAATGTTGCTTCAGCCCTGCTACTCTTAAATTCATATATATTTTTCAAAGGCCAACTTTTTGGTTTTAGCTGTCATCCTATGTACCAGCTAACCAACAAGACTGCTGAGTATTTTGCATTCTTAGTAATTCAAGTCCACTGACTTCAGCATCTAAAGTACCTGAACAAACTTCCTTAATACATTGAGCAGACTGAAAGTTAACTACATACTACACGTGGTGCAGCTTCCTGGAACTGTGATAAAACAGGCTCAAACTATGAAAAATACATGTGAGGTGTTAGTAGGTGGAATACTTGGCAGAAGTCTAGATTAACATACTGGCATTTCCTAACAGCCATCCTCTTTCTCCTGTTGTTGCACAAGATAGATCATGGCTTACAGAACCCTCAGTGAATCAATCAAATTATGCATTCACATCAGTGGCAGGCTATCATCTAAATACTTCAAGCAATGTCTTTGGTCCTCTGTGCTGTTGTCTTTAATCACTGGATACATTCTTTCAGATTTACTTACAGCACCCACAGGCACAAAAAGGGAAGGACAGAAAAGCTCCTTTTGTAGAGCTGCTTATCTATTTTCATGTAACAAATCTAGGCATGTAGCTCATGGGCCCCATAGTGCTCTTCAAGTGAATTCATGAATTTATTCTTTCTGGATTGGATTGTACAGCATTAATAATGTAGGAAATATACTTACTTCCCACTGTTGCCTGATACACGCAAAAAGTGCAAGAACTCATTCATTAACATGTTAAGCCTCTATGACTCATGTTTGGTTATAATTATGCCTGCTAGAATGTGGAAACTGCAGATATTTAAAGACAGTAAGGGGGAGAATACCCTCTTCTGCTCTCTTCTGCAGTTGGGAAAGGGTAGGTGGGAAAGTAAAGGATGTTATGATGCCATGTTGTGATGATGAATCAGTATAATATGAATGATGCTCAGTGGAAAGGACGCAGTGTCACTGCATATTGCAGCATCAAGACAAAGTAACTTGATTATTTTCAGTTTTTTGCAACTCTTTTACATGCTGTAGCTTGAAAGCTGTCTGAGGTTAACTACCGTCCCAATGTCATTACTTAACAGGTTTTAATGAAATGCAAATAGGAGATGGTATAAAAATATGTAGGTTCTCATACTTCTCCCCAAACTGCCAGACTCATTTAATAATGTGAATGTAAGTATGCTGAGATTTACGCCACTTTCAAAAGTCCAGAATGAACTTCTCAATATGATGTGTGATTAGATTAGAACCTGTCCATGTGCTAGTTTGTAATAAAAAATGATATATTCTGTGTCTGAATAACAACTTTCTGCAGGAGGAATTTAAACACAGGAATAGGACTCCTATTCTATTACAGATACAGATAAGACTTCTCTCAATGTGGAGTGAATGTTGATGAAATTCTCTGCAGTGTGGAAAACTACTTTATCAAACTGAATGCCAAATTACTGTTGGTAAACTCTGTAACTGATGATTGTTTACCCTTGTCTTTCCACTCTGAACACTTCTTGTTAAGTTCTCAAGAATCTGTTACATAATGCAATTACTGAACTATCAAATCCCTTTCTATTAAAAAATGAAACTAAGAACTCAAAATACCTTTCCCTATCTGAGACTTTATTATAAATAAAATTTAGTCACTAGATATTAATTTAAAATTCCCAGGGTGACCTGCTAGGAATGCAGAAGCTGAGCTGACTACTACCTTTTTGCAAAATAACAGATGAACTTTTTGACAGGAATAAAAAAAGATTAGATAAAGGCATATAAAAATGTGAAACAGCCACTGCTGAATGGATTTGGAGCATACTTAAAATCAGGCCTCCAATGACTGTGCTTCTTGTTCTAGGAAATTCTTGAAAATGTCATGCTTCATAAAACTTCACACATACATATACACATATATGCAGAGCTATGCACATAGCTCCACATAAAATAAGCCATTTCATGCTACCAATTTGCTGTTCTTTAAAATGACACAGTTACAGAAAATGTAAGAGTGCCTCTTCAAGTCTCCCATTTTTCACTTGCATGTCTGTAAAGAGCAGGTGCTTATGACAATTAATTTATCTTTGCAGCATGTTCAGAGTATTTATTGTAATATTATCTACAAGGGTAACTGACATCCATTTTGGAGGCAAATAGAGTTACTAAATGAATTTGCTCTCAGAAGCTGGTTTTGGAATACCATTGTTATTCTTCTATCAACTTCTCTCCTCTAAAACTTAACAATTTGGTAGCTAAGAAGAAAAAAATGATACTGTGGAATTCAAGGATTTACAATATAATTTGGAAAGAAGACATTTCCATATTAAACCTTCTCCATTTAAAAACTTTCCTTTTTTATTTGGGCCTGAAAGTATTTTTTGTCATAAAGAATTTGCCCTCTTTTCCTTTTATGAAGGTATTCAGAACCCATTGGATTTTGAATTAGTAAGGATTATAAATTCAGACTGTGTCTGGGAGAAATAAGAATGGAATAAGGATTGAATTATTCTATAGAAATGCAAACATCACTAATTTTGCACAATACTGAGAAAGGTGTCTATTTTTATAAAATATTTTCTGTTTCTAGTATTGTATTTACTCTTCAGTGTGACATCTAAAGAGTTGTTATTCCAGGGTTTGAGGTCTCTATGCAATTATTACTGAATCATCTAAAGACTTATTTAAACATCATTTCAAGCATATAGAATTGACTTCCACTGCTGTAGAGAATGTAACTGTATACAGTCCAGAAATGTGATATAAAGCCAAATCAGGTACATCATACTTGCTGTGCAAATTCCCTATATACATTTTATGCTTCAGTTGCAGTAGACATCCTTGAAAAATCTGCTGCCTGGTATTTTAGTATTTTTAAGTACTTACAGAAATCTCAATTGCCAGAAAATAATACTTGTAAGTGCTTAATGATGCCAAACTGCATCTCAACTCCCAACTGGGATTCAAAGAACAGAAGTTTTGATCTTTCTTCAGAGGCACCTGAGAAAGCTGTGTTCACTTAACATTCCTGTAAGTTTGCAATGCTTTTATGAATACCATTTCATGCAGGTAGACAATGCCCATTAACCAAAATGAAATTATACAAATTCTGCAGCCTGCTAACTACAGTTATAGACTCATTTTGAATTATGAGACTTGCATTGTTTATGCTTAGGGAACATAAACCTGCTTTTTTGTTGCTGAAGACAAGTCTCACAAAGGGAATTTTTTGTATAGAAATACTGGGTTAAGAGAAAACAGATAGGATTGCAAAGCATGTATGTATGAGTAGTGGATTCATGAAATTTTTTATGAGTTTTATTATTTTTGCTGAGTTTTTTATGATTATTTTTCTAGAGACAGCAATTCAGTCAGTGCAAATTTATGCTTTAACAGTGAGTGCAGTTTCAGAGCCTATTGATATTGAAGTGGGAGGTTTGTGTCAAATTTAACAGCAGAGCACACACTAAAAATTGAAACAAAACTCAAAGCTTTGGGAGCATTAATTCAAACAACTAGGTAGAAAAAAAAGGCCCTGCTGTTCAATATAGCAATGCTTCTCACACTCAACTCCAACCTGTGCTAGGGACAGGATTCACCTCACCTAACTTGATCATCTAATGTCCTTGCTAGTTGTTTAGATATCTTTGTAGACAAGGGGAAGAGAGCACTTCAGAATAAGTGTTAATGTACCTTATGTCAGATGAGATTAATTCCATCCCATGTGATTTTTACTTTTTTAAAGATTGGTTTCATAAGAGAATAAATCAATAGAAAAATTCCTCTTTTAAAAAATGGAGACATTGACATTTACTCTGAAACTGTCTCTTCCTGCATACCAAAAAACATTACAAACAAGTCTGGCTAACCAAACATTCAAAGGAAAGACTGTTGACCCTTACAGGCAGAATGAATATTATTTGGTTTCATTTTAATATTTACTTTTGTCCACCAAAACATCCTAGCTGTCTTTTCTAATCCCCACTGGACTACAGTAGCTGTTTGACACAACAGATTCAACACAGTGAATGAAATGAAAGACAAAAGAACAAAACACAAATACCAGCCACAGTTCTTGCTGGAACAGATTCTTTGTTGATCCAAAACACAACTTGAGACAGGACTACAGTCATGATGCATGGAATGTATGTCTGAATGAGATAGTAGCCTATTTTCCTTTGAAGATGGAAATAGAGCAGCTGAAGTGAATATTCACCTAAAACAAACAAGCAATGAAAGGAATGAATGAATGGTGTTTGTGATGCTGAGCTGTTCAAAGACCTTAATGCAGCGTACCAAAAACTGTTCTGGCTGGAACAGACTCCTTGTTAATCCAGAAAGACACCTGAGAAAGAATGACTGTCATAATGCATGGAGTATATATCTGTATCATGAAGTAGCCCATCTTCCTTTGCAAGTGGAAATAAACTGTCATGATTACATATTCACCTGTTAAGAGACAAGTACGGTACCATTATTTTGGCAACATATGAGTAAATGCTATTGGCTTAAACCAAACATACTATGTTCAGAGTAAAGGACTTAGAGGCCTCCTAGTGCACAATAAAAATAAGCTGATTAAAAAAAAAAATGGGAAAAATGAAAGTGACCTTACAGAAACAGAGGAGAATAATATTAATGTTATGTGTTGCTTTTACTGGGTGGGGACACAGGGGAAATCCCTAAGAATTGCATGAAAATTTGTATGCTTGCAGCGACTGTTCTGAAAAGCTTTTAAGTGACAATGGTTAGATTTTTTTCCAAGGATTTCAATTTTTAAAATAGCAAAATACAATTAAACTAATTCAATTCTATATGAAAAAAAAACATTATTTTCAAGCTGTGTTTTAGAATGTCAATAGTTTGCACAAGGCAACAGCTTACCTGTGTTAGATTTAATTGTTTCACTAGATACAGTTTGTCCTATGAGGTCATACTGGAGGAGACTGGAAGATTCTTGTGGTACTTCTACCGAATGCAAGGGTCCTTTTTTCCATGTATAAATTATTTCACTTTTTGGATAAGCATCTGAGTTACACAGGGAAAAAATACTGTTATTAATTTATGTCATTTTATAGGAAAAATAAGTAAAATGATCCCTTTTGTGTCTCAAAATACCCATGAAAACACGCATCTTGCTCCAGCAAGTTCCTAACCTCATTAATGACAAAATGCAAAAAAACCCCCAAAACTTAAGAGAATGGTTGAGGTGGGGACTGATAGGCACTATCATTTGTTTCTTTCTTTGCATACATATTAATTACCACAGATCAAGGATATATTTTCTAAATTGATTACCACAGATCAGCTAAATATTTGCAAAACTAGAAGCAATATGGGAAATGAACCACAGCTTTTATGTCTTGTTGAAGGACCCTCTTTGACTACTAGCCATGTAAGAATAATAAATAATAAAATCTGCTTCAACAGTCACCCTTCAGTGAATAAATTCAATTCCACATGAACAATATGAGTCTCAGAGAAGAAATAAGATTCTAGTATTAAAAAAATACAATTACAAATTTCAGCTAAGTCTCTTGGGATCTCACTTGTGATCTGCTCATGTATGTGTAGACCAAATGTATTACTATAAAAAAAACTGAAAAAGAGAAAAACTTACAGCTTCCAAACTTCAATGGACAAGCATGTCCATCCATAGGGAAGTTCACCAACCGCATAGGGCAATCAGCATTAATGGTTAGTCTAGAATACATTACAGTAGATGACAATGAAAAAAAAAATGGTATGCAGGTACACTGGTGAAAGAATCAAAGCCAAAGTTCAACCAAAAGCACAAGAGTAGGTTCTCACCTCATTGTGTAAAGAATAGTTCCATTCTGCATAATTCTGAAAAGTTTGTTAGGAGTTGTCATATTATGAGCAATTGATTTTTTCCCATTTCTAAAAAATGTGTCTGGTGTCCAAATTTTACTGACCATTAAATTGTTCAATCTCAAAATTTCAGTTGGCCCACTAAACTTCAACCTCTCATCAGTCCACGTTTGCCGAAAGAAGACGTCCATTGTGTATTCCTGTGGAAAATAAATAGGTGGTTGACTTACTTGCGAGGGCCAGCAGTTCCAGGCTGCTGTATATATGGTAACTCCATGAAAGAACCTAACACACGTCAATGGCATTTCATTTACTGCTTAAACACTTAATCCTATTACCATTAAGTAGCTACTAACAAGAAAAAAGTCTATGAAACATATCCTATCATATTATTATTTAAAGAATAATTAAAAATTAATCAGTAAACATATAATTTTATATTTATAAGAAAAAAATCATTGTGCTCTCAGAGATAATAATTTACTTCAAAGTGACTGAGGTCTAAGGAAATATAAATGTCTAATTTAGTATCTTTTCAAAGTGCAAGAAACAAACTATCAATGTTTAATTGCCAGGCATAAAAAGACAGTGCCTCTTCTGCAGCTTACTTTGGATAGTCACAAAGAGAGTCACATCACTGTAACATTATGATGTCAAGTTAATATTAATCTATGTTATTTTCCTTAAGGGTTCTCAGTACTATTCTCAAAAGCCTTTGGAAAGGAATTCTCTATAGAAGTTGTTGAGGAAATGGAGCTAAACCTTGACCAGAGACAAACTGTGTAAGAAATAAATATTATGCCTTCTCTTTGACTGATGAACAGAGATAGAAAACAGGTTTGCTTGTACCTTGGGGCCCACAGTTCCTTGCCTGGAAAATGGACTACAGGCTTGGGTGAGCAGGTATGGGAGAAATTGTACAACATCAAAAAATAGCGACCAAAGTCAATTTCCAGAATGAGAACAGCAATGCCATCCTCACTGCGATGGCTTAGTGTTTTCCTGGGACTGCTGCTGTAATTAACAATGTTCACCCAAGTCTGAAGCTACCTTTACTTGGGGGCACCCAGCAGGACAAGCAGCAGTAGTCTCAGAAATAGCACCCTTCCCCTGCAACTATGCATTACTTTGTCTTCTAGCATGCAGCCTTCCTGCACACCTGTGTCAGGCCACAAATGCTTACAATCCTCTTACGGAGACTGAAAAGGTATCTTTACCTTCCCATCCGAGCCTATACCCGGGGCTAATGTTGCCCTCTTTGCCCAGCCTCGGGCCTGGGCCTCAGGCTGCCCCGGGCTGACTCAGCCAGGGAAATAGCTATATGCAGCTCCAGTCAAACTGCTCTGTTGGGCCCTAGAGATTGTCAAGAAGATTAAGCTTAGTAATCTGCTTTAATGACGGTCAACTCAGATGCCACCGTAATGAATCCCAGGAAAGCAGCACAGGGGCGGAAAGCGGGGCCCTTACCATCTCCACGTCCGATACTGGCCCAAAGCTGGTCACGTAGATGTCCGTTTTGACTTCTGTCACGGCGCCTGCGGGACACGGGGAGGAGCGGTGTGCGGAGCGGGGTCTGGGCTGGTGGGACCCGGCTCTCCGCTGCAAGACGCCTTACGGGCCGTGGAGCCAGCGCACCACCGGGCCCGTTCCCCAGTAACCGACGGGCTGGAGGCTGGCGGGACGCGGGTAACTTTCCGCCTCTGCCCCCCGGCTCTTAGGTTTCACCACCCCCTCCTGCCGGGGCCAGGACAGGACCCTGCCCCCGCACCCGCTCGGGCAACCGCGAACAGGGAGTCGGCTTGCTCCCGCCCACCCGCTTTCACTGAGCCGTGTGCTGTCATGCTCCTACGAGTTTCCTTCTACCTCCAAATCCCGGTCGGAGCCTGTTGTCGTAGCCGTCCAACAGCTTGTCCAGGATCCGAGTGATGTTTTCCGAGTAGGGGTCTGGCCCATCGCCCTGGTCTCCCAGCGCCTTCTGCATGCTGCCAGGAGAGGCGAGTCCCGCCTCAGCCCTCGAACCGGACTCGTGTCCCGTCCCCTCGCCTCAGCCCTCGAACCGGACTCGTGTCCCGTCCCCTCGCCTCAGCCCTCGAGCCGAACTCGTGCCGGTCCCCCTGCCTCGACCCCCTCTCCTAGCTGGCGCCGGCCGAGTAGCCGGTCCCGAGGGGAGAGCAGAGGAGGGAGAGGGCCCATCCCCCGCTCGTCCGCTCCTCCGGGCAACGGCGGGGCAAGAGGGGGCCTTCGGGTGTCGGTGGGGCTAAGCCCAGGCTGGAGCTAGCTCACTCACCTCACAGCGACACATACCCAGGCAATGAGCAGAGCCATGCCTCAGGTATGTGTGAGGACGTCTCAGGTGCCCTCAGACCCGTCAGCTGGAGCAAGTGGTGGTACTCATCCTTCTCCTCTCGGCCAGGGGCTCCGTCGGTTTAGGATATTGCAGAGTCTAGCTGGGTCACCCTCTTCCCCGCGGTCCTCGGCCGCCCTCTGCCCGGGGTGGGGACGTGGGGGGTGTTTGTGGCCGTGTGCGTCCTTTGGATTCGCCACCGCCGTTCAGCCTCATCTGACTGTTCCAGTGGAGGAATTAGGGTTTGAAGGGACGGTGCACGGTCGGAGAGCAGTGACAATAATCGAATAAGGCATTAGGGGAGATTAAAAGGAAGAAATCCACTGCTAGTTTTGGCATGGAATTAGCAGGGACCCGTTAGGAAATCTGGAAAAGCGCTGGCATCTTGCTGATAGAGATTATGTTAGAAATGGCCTCAGCTTTTATTATGTTTATGGTTCACAGGGAGATTATTATGCAGTTTCTACATCATTAGAACTTTGGGCGAAAAAAAAAAAAAAAAAAGGCCAAGCACAAAACCCAACAGTTTCCAGTTTACTGTGTGTTTTGACCTCTCAACAGATTTCCCCATGATCAATCCTACAGAGAGCTTGAATACCTAAACATTTTAGTATATGAACATTGAACAGTAAAAGTTGGGTTTGGTTCAGTTTTGGGGATTTTTAATTTTTTTTTTTAATACTAAGCTGTTTGGATGGTTACATACACAGATTTTACTCGGACATTAAACCAGAGCATTACTAGGACTTTTGTTAGAATTGGAGCTCTTTACTTTTAAACCACTGGGATTGTATAGCATTACTAATTTTGTCCTGGTAAGTACTGACTTGATCATTACTGTCCTCTTCTTCAGTAAGTGTGTTAATGTAGTTTGTCCTAAAGGAAAATAAGTTCAGTCTGCTCCAGCTTTTTCTGTGACATTATTACTTCTTGTAAAGCCAATGAATGATGTAGCACCTATGTCACTTAGATACACTGCAAATAAAGCAATTGGATCCGTTTTCTTTCATCATGGTAATACAGAGGAACAAGTATCTAGCATTAAACAGTTTAAAGGCCCAGCTTGACAGAGTGATGAGCCATCTCATTTAAACTATATTCTTACCCTGAAAGATTGAACTAGATGATCGTTGAGGTTCCTTCCAACCTAATACTCTATGAAACTAACTAGCCCAGAGCAAATTAATTGTTTTCATAAAATATTTCATATACCACATTTGTGCTACCAACTTTGAAGGACATATATTTAATTATCAAGCAACAGAAAGTATTTGCCTGAAACTAGCAGAACCATGTATATTTCAGCAGTAAATCTAGATGAAGTCCAGCACTGAGGCTCTGTGCTCAAAATTTGTGTTTAAAAGAGATTGTAATGCTACAAAACCAAGAAAATACAAGAATGCAATTAAAAGTACAGAATGTCCTCTGTCATCGAGTTCCTTTCCCTCTTGTCATGAACAGTAGCATCATATAATCTGCATAGGTGGACTGAGTGAACACAGCCAGAACACTGTCTTTGCCTTTCAACAGTTGTGAACCTAAGCTCCTGAGAAGCTTTGGTGCTCTGTGAGTACACCAAAGATGTAATCTCTGTGAATTCATCATGAGCTAGTATAGCTCAATATTTTTGTTGTTACTTGGAACCATTTATCTGCATGAATTTATTCACAGACAATAACATCACAGCTATGAAAAATCAAAGGTCTGTATGTAGGTAGAAAAGGAAGAAGCAGAAAAGGCAAATCAGCAAATCATAACCTTCTGGGGATTATGTTCTTCTATCTGCTTCTGATTTAAAATGTACCAGTTTGAAACTTTACACCATTTTTCAAATATGTTTGATCTTAACTGAGATGTTTTAGGCTTTTGTGTGAGGCACTCTTCTCAGACCATTAAAACTTCTTTTAGCATATAAACACCACTAATACCCATTTTTGCAAATATGCCTACATTAGTGCTAAATATGTAAACACATTTTAAAGTTTTAAGGTTTTGGGCTTGTTTGTTTGTTTATTTGTTTTTTATTTCTGGCTCCATTGGATCAGTTTATTCACTGTTAAGAGACCTATGTTCTGTGGTTTAGAATAATCACAGAATCACCAAGGTTGGAAGAGACCACAAAGATCATCAAGTCCAACCATGTCCCTTTCCATTTTTGAATAAAAGAAAAAAGAAGTCTTGTCAAAATATTATCAGAAGTGTTCTATTTCATGCTCAAAATGTGCAAGAGGAGCAAACTTTCTTAAATGAAGCATGTCTTGTCCAATCAGCATTCCCCAGCGTAATTGCACAGATCCAATTTGTCTTCTTTAGAAAGGTTTATTTTATTAGCTTCTTTTAATAAGTATCTCCTGGGTGTTAAAAGGCTAGTGCTACATTGGGCCACCAACCACTCCTTATTTCCTTCACTTCGTGTTGTTGTAAATTAGTCAACATGTTTTCTGTTAATCGTATAATTTACATCTGCATTTTGTTCAATAGTACCCTGTGCCAAATTAGCCTCCTATTGTGGAAAAAATACACACAGTCTATGTAACTCTCTAAGAGTAGACTAGGATGTGAGTCATTTGTTTGTGGTTTTTTTTTTTTTCCCTGAAAACTAGGGGAGATTAATACATTTACTTTTTGGACCTACAGCAGCTATCCTGGGACATCTGAGATGGTCTTATAAATAAATCATCTATGCAAGCACAGGGTCTTAAAAAAAAGGTTTAGATTATATGCCCATTCATGGAAGACTATTTTGTAACTTATTTAAAATGAAAAATAGGTGTTTTGTGGAGAAAACAAATAAAACAGGGAACTGACTCACTCTATGAATGTAAATGTTTACTGTGCCCTGTTTATCCTTTCTGCTTAAAGCATGATTTGGACAAATAAACAATTCAGTGTTTGCATTCAAAATGGAAACATATATCATGACACTTGTCCTCAAACAGGACAGTTGTGTTGGATCCCAGCCAACAGTTAAGTGAGGTCTAGCGGCAACATGTTTGATTATTCAGGTTTAGTATTGCTACTGCAAGGAGTGCATTGCACACCAATCCATGCCAGCTTGCGCTGCTGAAAAGGGTAATTTACAGAAGTAAGAAAATTAATTAGCATAGAATTCTGTTCTACACAGCTATTCTCTTTCCAGGGTCTGAGCTAGCTTTCTTGCTCCTACACAGCACTGGGCTTTGCTCTGTTGTTATACTGGTGAAACTAATTTAACAATGCTGAAAATAAAGGAGTGCAAGGCTGAGACTTCCCTGCAGGAAAGCGGGGGGCAGAAGGGGAAGGCGGAAACAAAAGTTATGTATTCTTTGTAAAGAATTTGCAGTGTCAGAGACAGGAAAAAGAAATCTCAAAACCATTTGGAATATTCCAACCTGGCTTGTAAAACTCTAAAACCAGCTTTTGCTTAGTAAAGGTGGTAGAAAGGCCTTTACTGTCTGTCTCAGAGCTAGATGATTTCATGAGATGAAATAGGCTTTGGATAGATTGTGGATTTTTTTTTCAGTCTGACCTTTCAGTTAATTATTTCTTTTTGTGGATTTGGAATTTGTAATTATTCCTTTTCTAAGCAGTTTTGAAATTTTTTGAACCAAGAAGTTGTGCACTCTACTTGGAGATAAATTCATACACTATCAAATGCACAAATTCCTTTAGCAGAGATGATTAAACCACCAAGAAATTTTAATGAGACTGTGGTTATCAGATCAGTTTAATAATAAACATAGCTGAGAAAATTATGTGGAAATAATAATTTTATATGTGATTTGCACAAGTTCTGTAAAGGCACAGTGATCATGGGGATGAGAAGTTTCTTGGGAGACAGAGCTCTCTTGAGAATAATGGAAATATTTATCTTCTAAAAGGCTTGTCAGAAACATATGGTTTGGGCATTAAAGCAAACAGACAGTTTCAAAATTTGTTGAGAAAGTGGCATGAACTGGACAACAGCTTGAAAATGTGAATGGCAAATTGAGAACTGGGGTTGCAAGATTTCACTTTCCAACTGCTAATTTTATCACCTTGCAGGATGTCATTAGCACGAGTATTAGCATTAGTATTTCTGATTCATTTAGGAATCCTCTTGCCAAAAAATCAGGTAAATTTTGCAACAGCTGAAAACTTCTTGAGAATTGTGTGTTTTGTTGGGGTTTTTTTTCCTGAAACAGAGCAATTTTGAAATTAAAATAGGTATTCTGACTGAAGTGTCTGTGGCAACTAGCAAGTTAAAATATGACAGATTTAGCACAAAGGCTACAAGAACTGCAGTTAAGTCTCTGATACTTGCAGTTAATCTGATACATGCTAACTATTCAGCCCCTGACAGATGTGTGTGTGTTCCCCCCTCATTTCTTTTTCCTCAGCATTTGCATACTAGATAAAAATAGATAATCTTTTATGATGTGGATGTGATTACTAAATGAACTGAAGGGGCATGAGGAAAATTTCTTTTAGAAAGTGTCCTTTGTGGAAAAAATATCTGGTTTTCAAAGTTTTCTTTATTTGTTCTGGTTGGTTGGGTTTGGTTTTGGGTTTAGTTTGGGCGGGTTTTTTTGTTGTGTTTTGTTGTGGTTTTTTTTCTGTGCTAGCTCTATTTATGTCCCAGAGAATTAATTAATTTTGTAGATTATATACAGCAGAGATATCCTTGTAAAATTCTGTGTAAATGAGATGCGTGTCAGTTTGTTATTCCTTCATGGTCATCTTTCTCTCACGGGACACTGTTTATTCTTTTTACCCTTTCAGTGCATTTCCTCTGCTTTCAAAAATGTTCAAAGAGAATGTATTCACACATTGCTACCTTTGCTGCTCACCCCAACCTGCCACTGATCACAGGGAATGTGGATGAGTCATCTGCTCACAGATTGCCTTATTGGTGCCTTGCAACACAGGGAGCCTGGCACAAGACAGAGGAGCTCTCAGAACTGAGGGAGCACTCTGGTGAAGGTGCCTTTGTCCTACTCATTCCTGTCCAGTACATAGCTCAACCACATTTGCTTTTTACCGGTCTTACAATTTGTAAGAATTTTGAATCATTTGTGCCTGTTCTACCACAGCACTCAAGATTGTCATGTGTTGTAGATTTTTTTTCCAAATATTTATGGAACTGGATACACGTTTCTTGGATAAGAGTCTTGGAATGAGTAAATTGTCAGTAGGTGTAAAATATTTTTGTTTCAGTAAGTTTCAGTTTATTTCAGCAAGTGCTTTCTAGATATTTATAGTTTTTACTAGTAAGGGGATCTGGCAGGGGCTAAACTGACAGGCACAGAGGGAGAGAGAAAATAGAGAAACTGTTTGCTTCAGATACTCGTCAGATGTTCTTTGACATGATATATGGTAAAAACAGGAAATATTCTAGAATAATTTTATTATAATAGATATAATATTAAGAGGCTTCCTGAGTTGATAACACTTCTGTCTTAACCAAAAAAAAAGTTTCTTTCAGTCTTGAAATAGAAAGATACATAAATAAACACAGCATCAAGAGCTGGATGGAAATGAATTTTTGGTAGTTTTTCATATATAGATAATGTTCTGGACATATTCCAACCTTGTTCATATTACTTAATGAACTCTTCCATGTTCTATTGTAATTATCAGGCTTCTTGCAAATAAAGAAACATGGACAGTGATTATTAAATCTGATTCTGAACATTGGTTTTTATTAATAGATATATGGAGAGAGAGATGTAATATTTAGTTCTTGATTTTACTGAACACCTCCAGAGCTGGCTGTGGACTCTTCTACACAAAAGCTCTAGACCTCAGTTACATAGTGACTGAAGAGCTGGCTTGCTACTCTTCTTTGAACTTTGGAGAATGAAAAGTCTGTCAACAGTTGCATTATGTTACATACAGTAAGACAAATATAATGGGTATGTTTGCTTACAAGAACAACAAAAAACCCACATGTGCTTTTATCCATAGGCTAATTTGTATAGAGAGCCCCTCTGGCATAGTCATACTGTATTTTCCAATCAAGTGAGACTACAGTTTAGCATGATTATTATCATGCTTGATATCAAACTTAGAATTTCATGGGATGGTGCCTGTCTGTTCCCAGTATGTTCTTCTCTTTTCACTTCACCATTGGTAATTTTACTTTCCATAGCCTCATTCAAACAGTGAAATAACTCATCAATCCAAAATTAAATCCATCTCTAGGTTTCCATTTGGTTCACTTCAAAGGTTTCCCTTTCTGCCACTGTTTTGCCAGCTTTGTATTTATTAGTTCCTGTATATAGTGGGAAATCTTTTTATGCATATCCATATAAAATATAAACTTAATTAGCTCTGGCATCTTCTCATATGTGTGCTAATGCATGTAATATAGAATCATAGAATTGTTTAGGTTGGAAAAGACCTTTAAATCATTGAGCCTTACCATTAAGCCAGCACTGCCAAGTCCACCACTTAACTATGTCCCTAAGCACCAGATCTACACATCTTTTAAATACCTCCAAGTGTATATACAGTGCCCCAGGTAAATATATAAAGAGACAAAATAGTTTAGGCAGTGGACAAAAAACATTATGTTGCAGGACAACTGGAGAAAAAAATAACAGTTTAATGGCAGCTATTTTTATCCTCTTTATCCTATTTCCAAGTATAATTATTTCTGGATCAGTGTCCTCCTTTCTGCATGCAGCTTCTATGACTATACTAAATTTTTTTTCTTTGCTTTGCTGTAATGTATCCTTTTAACTCATTTCTCCCAATTGTCATAGCTTTCTTCATTTTTCATAAAATCATTCATAGCATTTAAAAAAAATCTTGCTTGATACTTACATTCTTTTGTAAGCACATTATTTCTATTTAGACATGTCAGCCCTTTCTTTCTGACAGTACTGGTGTTTCTGATTGAATCTTAAACATCATTTCTCTATGAAAATGCTACAGATACAGATAATAAGGTATTGATGCCATTCCTCTAAATTAAATTAGTGTGTTGGGTCATAGTGGCCTTTAAGTCCTAACATAAATTCAGCTTTCTAAAGTCTGATTGCTTGAGTAAATGGGGAGTAGAAAAGTGATTCCCTTTGAAATGCCTTGAGATCAATGGGTGAACGTGATGATCCGTGGATGAAAACTGTTGCGTAGAATTTCTGGACTGATGAGACTGTAATATTGTGGTTGATAAATGACATGTGTGGGAACTAGATTGAAAATATTTTGGGCAGAAGCTGTTCTTTATTCAACAGAGAAGGCAATTCCACTGTATGTACAGTGTATTACTGTGCTTTTTTTGGGTGCATAACTGTTACCCAGTTTAAGTGAACAGAATTCTCTCACCAAACTCTAAACTTTTTTCCCAGGTATCTTTTACTTTAAAAATATTTAAAAGTGCTACAGCAGTAATTTTAGATTATTTGACTGTGTTAAATTCTGCCAGCTTTCATTGTGTCCAGAGAGTTCTATCCACCTTTGTCCTGCAGCCAAATATTGTCTCTCTGCCGCCTCACAATTTTACATCTTTGAAGCTTCAGGTACTTCTGGTTTAACACAGCTGCCCAAAAATTCTGATGATAATAAAATTTTGTGTTGAAATCTGTTTGTCAAATATCCTGAAGGAACTCTTAAGGTTTCTATCAACTGCAGAGAACCTCAGGCTTATTTCTAAGAGGCACATCTACAGGCTTCTGAAGCTTTTCTGATTCAGGTTGCCAGCAGTCACACTGCTTGCTAAACAGAGGAACATGATTTAAGCCTTTGAGCGTCTGTCATTTCAAGAGCAACTCTGGAGAGAGTGTCCACTTCCCATGTCTTACGATCTGGGCTGCCATTATCCACAGATTAGGAAACTCCACTTTGAAGGCTGTGAAAGTGGAGGTTTTGCAGAGTGTATCTGTAGTGGTTTGAATCTTCACTGGAGTTTAAGTGCTCAGATGGTAGCAGAAAAAAACCAACAAACCCATGAGAATTCCTCCCCCTGCCCCTGAAGAGACTGGAGGTAAATCTACCAAAAATAATCTGGAGTCAGTTTGGAAGTAGGAGAAGTAAGTTTTTTAACAGTGTGTGTATATATATATCTATATCTATATATCTATATCTATATCTATATATATATATCTCAGTAACAGGGAGGATTTACAAGGATAAGGAGTAAGGATGAATAGGAAAATATACAAAACTGAATTTGGATGGCATTGTATCTCCCTTGATGATGTATGTGGATTTCAGTCCTTTAAAGAAGCATGGATGCATCAGGGAGAAGATCAGGCCCAACCATGGCCCAACCACATGGCAGAACCAGGAGGCTAGCAGCAGCTATTGGTCCTTTCAAATAGGCAAGGCAGGTGCAAAGAGAGAAAAAGGCTGCAGTGTCATCTTTTTATGGGCTTGCTGGACAGGAAGGGGGAGTGGAATAGACTACCTTCGACCTGGGGGATCCTTCCTCCTGGGAGGGGGAAATCAAGTCCCTCTCTGTTCACCTGGATCAGGTTTCTTTTGTCCCCTGGGCAAGCAGGACTCTTGCGGCCCTCCCCCAGGATGTGTGTAACCCAGCACAATATCTATGTTTCAGGATTTTGCTATCCATCATAAATTCAAATGTCAAAATCCATTGTAAAAAATTTTGCTTTTCCAAGTCAAGGGTAGTGATGATACTGCCTTCTTCATACTCCTTTTCTCTTATGTGTCTGCCTTACTGATTGAGATTATTTAGCTTGCAGAGATCTGTTGAAAATCTTACTTTCTACAGTGCCTAGTACAATTAGATTTTGTGGTGCTAATGTATGACAGTCTTTATTGACGGGGTAACATTTATGTACTGAAGCTTTGAAAATTATTAATCAAATACCTCATGGGAATTGTGAGCTTTCCTCAAGAATGTATTTTTAAAATCAACGGCAGATTTAACAGCCAAATTCCACTAAAATATTCTTTCTGTGGGAGTATTGTTGAGTGTCTGTCAGTTTCAGCAATCAAAGACTGGCAAATAATTCCAGTTATCATTGTCTGACAAGTACAATTTTGCCATCAGACAAAAATATTAGTTTTCCTCATGTTTCTTCCCAAGTAAAATATTTTCACATCTTGGTCCTGCTTGTTCTGGTTATTTCCTATTGTGACCTACAAAATTTTTAAAATGCAAAGTCTTTCCTTTTGCTAATATTATGATATTTATACCGTTTGCTTTGGCATATCTGAGATAGAAAGGAGCGATATACTTTCGTAAAATAATTTCATCTGGAAGGAATTTCTGAAGGTCAGCTCTTCTTGCCTCCTGCTCAAAGACTGACTCCAGCTCCAAAGTCAAATAATTTTCCTCAAGGTCAAATACACTTCAGTTTTGAGTGTTTCAAAGTATGGAGCTTTGCAGCCTTTCTGGGTAGTCTTCTCCAATGCTTGACACATCTTCCTGTGAATTTTTATTCCTATGGATCCAGATGTAATTTTCATTCTTGCAGTTTCTATCTGTCCTCTGTTTTATGTTTTATATTATTACATTAATACTGTTTAACAGAAAGTAAAGAAATAATCCAAATCTTCTCAATGTGTAACACAAAACATATCTAGAAGTGGGAGGACAGCTGTGATCTGGGTTCAGTCTTCCTGTACGGCATCAAGTTAGTCTTGTCATCTCTGAAGCTCTTACTGTGAACTTAACCTTTCTCCCCACACTCTCCAATCTACCTCACACATACTGCTGACAACCTGCCCAAGGTAGGTGAAATACCAGAAAGTAATACAACTACATAATCAGTATTTGACACTCTTTGTGGAAAATAGGAAATAATAACAGTCTGTGTCACAGAGTATAATAGAGAATGTGAAATTGCAGATGAAAATGGGAAAGAAAGGGAATGGGATGCGATAATCATATAGTAGCAAAGAACCTTCTTTAGCCCATAGTGCTCTCTATCACGATGCAGTTTCAAAAGTATTCCTATTGAATGTACTCAGGGTACCTGAGGGAGAGAATGTATTCTTAGAAACAACATTAATAAAAGAAAACACTGGTCTAGCTAGGTTATGCAATGGTTTTGACAAATGCAGATACCTAACAAAACAATGAAAGTTCAACCAAAGTTGAACAGAAGTGGATTGCTATGCATCAATTTCGTTTGTTTTCGTATCTCCATCTACTGGGAGGAGGCTATATTACACAATTACCTACTATGGCGTGCGTGGTTACCTAAACTTTAAGACTACTTCAGCACTCAGCTACATTTTGATATTATAGAACATATTAAATGTCTCCAATAACCAATTAAGATAATATGCATGAGAATTAGATTTTTAATTATTTTTTTTAATTGTTAGAAATATTTTTTTCAAGTTCCTTTGGCCTATAATTCACAGGCACAAGATTTTGCAACATAGCAATACAAATGAAATACAGTTATCATGAATATTAAGGTATCATTGATTTTTGTTAATTGTTGTTGTTGTCATTCATAGCACTAGTTAATTTTATTAGTAGTAATATGCATTTATTAAAACATTTGCAAAAATATTTAAACTTTACAGGCTGCTATTGCAATAAATTCATAGTTTAGTTATGACTACACCAGAAACTTGTGTGGAAATCCACTGGTAAATTCTCTAATAGTAGAGGCATTTGTGCTCTAAAATTGCCTTAATAAAATGTGCGTTATTTTCTATATCCTTATGAAAATTACTTAACCTTTTATGGCCACCATTATGTTTTCACAGCTTTGGAAATGTTACTCACAATCTCTCATTTCGTTATCCACAATGTGCTGAATTTCATTTTTGTAAGTACAGGAGAAAGTAGGGTTTGATATCTTGAGCTCACTGGACCAACTGAGATTGACGTGACCATTCAGCATGGTTATGGAGGCACTAGAAATTCTCAGCAGGGCAGATGCTGGTTTTGTGGTACATCAGAAGCCAAATTTGACCAATTGTAGAGTACTGTTCAAGAATATTCCCAGCTTTTACTCTGCTATATTTTACTGAAATATGCTCATTTGCACAGAAGCTATGTATACAGATGTTTGTTCAACTGCATGGGAACCCAACCAGTTCTCTGACTCAACTCTCCCTTGAAGTCCCCAGTTTGTCTTTACTTTTATCTAAACATTGTTGTGTGAGTAACTTTTTTCTCATTAAGAGGCCTGATAGTGATGATTTTTTTTTTAAATTGGAACAGAGTCTGAAAATTTTACTACATATTTCAGGAAGTTGATTAGGCTACTATTTATGTATTTTCTCTTGTGTTAACTATGACCAAACTGAAGTTTTGATGTGCATTCCTTTTATACAAATTTGTAATGATCCAAAGTCAGTAACAATGATGTAAAGACGGTTATGATATGAAGAAAATTATATTGGTCTCTAATTGCCTAGTGCTGAATTTTGCAGTTGTATTTTCATTTTAACTATCAAGTGAGATGGATCTTATATAACCAGCTGAAACACAGATTGTGTTAATATGTATGTGTTTCTAGACATACTCAGCAATAAAGCCTTGGGTTCAAGGCCAGAAAATTACAGGTACATCAAAATTGAATTTAGAATTTTATTGTACTTCAAGAACTCATACTAAATATTACAGCTTACTGCAGCTGGCCCTAGCCAGACATATAAACAGGGCCACACACAGAGGTTCTATGAAGACTGCAGATTTTGCTCTAAGAAAAAGATATCCATGCTTTTAAAATTAGGAATTACTCATCTACTGACTGAGTAGGAGCCTTAAAATGAGGCATTCCTTTTAAAGTACAATGACCTAAGTTATAATGGATGATTTCTTTCTATATAATTGTAGAATCAAGAAGTTTGGAAGAGACCTCAAAGGTTGGACCATCAAGTCCAACCTGTCACCCAAGACCTCATGACTACTAGACCATATATAGTGTTACAGATTCTCACTCATGCAAACACAGAAGACAAGAAGATAAAAAGTGACCAACTGGTATTCAAAAAGCAATTATTCTTGGTATAATACACAATAACTGCTATTCAGCAGCTGAGAAATATATGAAATATATGACTGAGGTATAACAGCTTTTCTAGAACTGTGGGGTTTGTTTCAGAAATTCAGTAATTAATAGCTTAAACTCTAATTTTCTCATGTTCCCATCCTCAACAGAGTGTAGTAGAGGAACTCATTTGCAAAGTTAGTAGCACAGTAATACAAATAATTTTCCAGGAAATAAGGTTGTTAGAAAGTTCAGTAGTTTATATCCTAATTTGAAGCCTGTTAAAATGTTTCCCTTTTGAGAATATACATCCACCCTTAATATATCATATGGAAGTCAATTCCCAAAATTACCATTTCCTTTCACTGCAAGCAAGTTTAAAGCCTTTTGCTTTGTTTCCAGACAAAGCAAAACAGCTTTGTTGAGCTTAAGCCCCTGATTTATAGCCTAGTGAAGTGGGAATTCAAGTAAATATTGTATATAAATATATTTTTCAATGTAATAAATATTGAAGTTTTGATAATTCATGGATTTGTCCTCCAAATTGCATGCATAATGCTACTATATTAAAAGACCTAAAGGAACTAAAACTGCTTCAAATATTTTATATGCAATATACAGCATCCTGAACACAGGAGATTTTCAGTCTTAAATCTAGAATAATGTTCTGTCTTCAAGTATTCTAAAGCCTAATACCAACATTTGGAGTGCTTTCCCATTTCAAAACTATTTTAATTAATACCTGTGTCTATATATTCAAGGGTATTTGCACATGGATATTAAAATGAAACATCACCTATATCTTAGATGCCAGTTAACTATTTTTTCACATCAAGTACTGCTTTGGCCTAAGAAAAGAAAGTATTGTTTCTTAGTAAAGATTTTTTTCCTTTTGACCTCAATTGAAATTGCTATATAACTGTTAACATGGGATAAGCTCCATAAATCATAACTCAAGGGATAACTACCCTTACAGTAATTAAATTGTAATTCTCAACTCTCATCTTACAATGGTTCTGTTTGAGATTCTAGTTTGATTCTCTTGATCATTACTAAATGTATTGCTTAGAAAAAAATTGAGCTGATGCTTTGCCTGCTGGTTTATTTTCTTACTTTGGTCATACCGAAAGGTTAAGCTGCAGATCCTTTGTGTACATAGTTATCCTTCTATTATATTTATGACTTTGAACATTAAAAAAAAAAGAAGAAGAAGAAGTTGTTCCAGGACTATAATTCCAATTCTTGTATCAAACCAGTGGATTGTTGATGCATTGTCATCCTTCCTTTCCCAGTTTGTGGGACAGCTTGGAAGTGTCCAATTCCAAGCGTCATTTTTCTCCCTGGCATGAGCAGAATGGGGCACACTTGTTAAGTTGTTGAAGGTGCCATGTTATTAATGAAGCTCTATAATGGGCTTTGGATGAGCATGATGCAGAGATTTACTAATTTCTTGCTGCAGTTTTGTCACCACAAGAGTATTTGAGGTAAGTAACAACGCTGTTTATCTACATCAGTAGGTCATGGAATGTGTATGTGGAGACTTCTCCAATACTTGGTGCATATAATAGACTCTTTTAAGATCTGTTATTTGAAATATTCTTGTTGCTTCCATTTTGACAACACATAAATCTTGATCATGGGAAAGTTTGACAGCAGAGGTTCACCTGTGACATGAAAACTTAATCAGGTTTGATTTTCTAAGTTGCAATAGCATCTCCATGTCCCAGCAATATATATTATTATTATTTTTTTCTAATTACTGAATTTAGGCAGTGCAAAAAACCTCAAAACCTTTCTGTAAAGCTAGTCATCCTTTTCTCAGATGTTGGCCAGCAACTTATCTGGAAGCAGAAATTCCATTCATTGTTGCCTGAAGTATCTACAGTTGAGAAAGATGAGTGGAAAAAGCTAGGCTTTTCTGATGAGCATGCAGGACTGGAACTTCTATTTGAATGGTTAACACCTTTTTTCAGGAATTTCAAAGAGCATGAGAAATTGCTTCTCTCCCTTTCTCCAAGGAAGGGGAAAAAAAAAAAAAAAGCCCCTGAAATGGAAAGCCATACATTATAACTAGGGTACCTGAAGTGTATGCATTTTAGAACCTGCTTTTCTAACTAAACTATCTTTTTACACATATTTAAAAAAAATAAAATTCAAATCCACCTTTCTGAGGTCCGAACAGTTTTCTGCTGCTTTCCCCTCTTAACTTCAACTCTTTATAGCAACTCTGATCTCTTCTGTAAAAACTTGATAGGTGGATGGCTTGGAAAATTTGTAAACTTGTTAATCACAACTGATTGCTAAGTGTCTATTTCATCTATCTTACTAGTCCTTCTGATTTTTTTTTTTACGCCATTTTATTATGAAGCCTTGACTCTGAGTGACTACAAATAGGCTGATACTGTGTTAGCAGTATTTTTCCTAGCTTCCCATCTCAGGCTCTCAGGTTTTCCGTGGCTGGAGACAGAAAAGTCCCAACATAACTGGCCACAGCTGAGTCATGTAAAACAAGGGGTGTGTGTGGGGGGATTGTTAACGAGGAAAATAAAGCTCCTTCTGTTGCACGTGCTCGAACTTGTTTCCCATTTCTAAGTATTATTTTCTGACCTGGAGAGGACTTTGCAGTGGGAAGTAAAGAGGTGAGTAATGAGTATCTAGCTTTTGCAGCATATAATAATGCAGAACCTGTTCTCCTTGTACATATCCTATCAGCCAGTCAGAGCTAGCAGGGCAGAGCCTCACAAGAAAGATGCTTTAATGCATTTTTTTTTCTCAAAAATACCAAGTCCGTTAATTCCAAAATAACTTTCTTATTAGGTTGCGATGTGAATCTGAATTAAGGAATCCAGCAGTGCACTCTTGGATGTGTGTTATGATAGTCTCACCTTTTCTTTTCCCCAGCCCCTCCAGGTGTGTCATTTACTATAGCATAACAAGAAAGTGATATTGAAATGAATATAATCAAGTTAGTGTAAAAGATATAGTTTTAATGTAGTGAAACTAACTGAAGAGTTCATTCTGCACAATGCAGTCTATATATTCAAAGTTTGAAAGCATTCTGGCTTTAAATTTGAAAGACATCAATGGAATGTGACTTCATGCTGCGAGACACTGTACTTTTTAGTCACTTTGAGTAGTGTTTCCAAATGACCTATTACTTCTTAATATCTCAAAGCTGGTGTAATTGCTAGACAGAAAGAAAAGATTTATAAGAAAAAGATTTATAACACATTGTCCAGCATTGCTGAAAAAAGATAGGTTTACTAAGGGGAAGATCTATTTAGGTGCTTTGATGATACAGTCAGATGTTTAACAGAATTATTTAAAGGCAATTTAGACAGCAGTATCTACTTCCCACTGAATTTCACTTAGTCACTTCTGTAAATCCCATATGTATCTTCTATATCTTTAGGCACTTCAAATATCTGGCACAAAGGCATTTAAATAGCTGGAATGTGTTACACTATGAGCAGATGTCTTTTTTCCTACTACTGGAAGAAAATAGCTTTTTTAAGGCTAGTCTTCATATTAATAAGATTTTCTACCTTGGAGGCTTTTGTTCAACAGGCATATTAAAATTGTTTGTGATGTTTAGTCATAGTGGCCTATTAAAAACATCTGTACATATTGCTATTCCTATCATGAATCCATAGTCATACTTTAATGTTGAGTTTTCAGACCAGAGAGAAGTTTTTACTGTTAATCATTACGAGTGTCTAAAAATAGAATTTCTTATAAAGCAATGTTATTCAAGGCTTGTTGATACTTGCATTTTAGAAAGGAACTGATGTTTGCAAGATTATAAATTAAAAGGTAGCACATAAATTTGCAAGTGAATATGCCTGGTAAATATTTGCATATTTCCCAGTAGGTTTTAGGACAATCTATTCAGGAAGCAAAAGAAATGTCAGGTAACTTAAGTGATACAGTTAAGTTAACTGAAAGGTTTAAAAGATGAATGCATAAAGCAACAGCACTTACTAGTTCATAAGTAATCTAGTAGCATTTTTTTGGCATAGAAATATATAGAAGTATAAGTAGTTGTGACTTGCAAAAATATTTTATTTGACAAGAATAATATTATATTCATCATTTGTGCATAAATGTAGACTTTTTAATGGTTTACCAATTGCAAACGAAAGTGTGGAGGAGAGTCCAATGAGAGAAATAGCTTACTGATGACGTACAGAGATGGTGAGTGTTCTTATTAACTTTATAAACTGCTCTTGGGTGCTCATGGCAGAAAAAAAAAAAAAAGAGCTCTCTTTTGTTTTGTTTCTTCCTCAGCTTTATTTATCTAACATGAATTGAATGACCATTTTACTGGTTTACCAAATGATTCTGAGCAACCTGATCCAGTGGAGTATGTCCCTGCTCACTGCAGGGGGGTTAGACTAGATGACCTTCTGAGGTCCCTCACATTTTGGAGATCATTATTCATAAGATGACACTTGACTCTACAGTAACTTTTTATCTAATCCAGATTTTACAGCTTTGATGCTCTTGTTGTCTAATTCTTGGAAGACTGGATGAAAATGAAATAGCTGTAACTTAGTACTGAGACTGAAATAGGCCTTTCTGTCCCCCATGTGCCCTTAAAGAGATGCATTTAAATGAAAAACTACATGACAAATGGTTTATTTTTTTATAAAGTGGAATACAGAAAGTTGCACCATATTTGTTAGAGTAGATTGCAACACATTTCAGATTTAATGTTTTCATAGACTTAGAAACTTTGGCATCTTTGTCATCCTGGGCTTCCTTGTGATATGTAAATTGAAGTGTAAGCACTGCAGTGGTTTTCAGAACAAGACCTCAATCTACAGCACAACTATAGATTATCCTAAATATGCAAGTATGATCTGCTCTACTCAGGCTCAGTGCTGATTTGACCAAAAGAAAGGGGCTCTAAACTATCAGAGGGCACAACTGATCACAGCAGTGTGCAAATCTTAATGATTAATAACTTGAGAAGACTGTCTGAAACTTGTTTTATTTTGGTGATCTACAAATGGGATAAATAAAAGACAGTGATGAAAGAAACTCATTGCAAAAATAGTATTTCTAGGAGAGTTATATTCTGTAATCATAGTCCAAAACACAGTATTTCTAATGTATTTATTTTACAGAGTTGAAAAATAAATTGACTTATCCTGCATCAGAATGTGCATATATAAGAGCTGACATTTTCATAAGGCTGTTGCTGATTGCATGGAAGCAACACACTCCATTCTAGCTAATATAATCTATTTTGGTAACAGACATTTGGGTCAATCTGTTCTCATACAAATTCTTAATAAACACATTCTTTCCCATGCCCCCTCCATGCAGTCTGAATAGATGGGAAAATGTAAAGCAAATGGGCAAGCTAGAAGAATTGCAGCTCTGTATTTCCTAAAAATGTTATTGTTTACTACTATATAGTATGAGGACTATAAAAATATATCATTGTTTATTGTGTTCTATGAAGTTTCAGGGTGCAATTTTAAAACTGTATTTTCTGAATCAAAGAATAAAAACTGGTATTTGTGCAGACAGATGGCTAAACATGTAGTTATCCTGTCTGCATTTGCAAACAAAGGTTATTGCAGTTTCATTGCCTGCACCTTCCTTTCAAAATTTGGCCTTAATTTTATTTACAGTGCTGTTTATTAATAGTGTAGGAAGATGATTCCACTGGGCCTTTTTTTTTTTCACAAGGGCTGTAGAATGTAAAAGAATGAGAGTTATATCCTTAAACATTTTGTCTTAAAGATATGTTTAATATGAAGTACACGTAATTAAAACTTGAACTTTATTGCCAACTTCTGATCTATACTAATGGGCATATATATATTTGGTTATCTTAGTGCTAGCATTAAAATTTTCAATATTAGCAAAGTATTATTGCATTAAAAAATACTTAGTAAGTACTGCACAGTTGCTAAATTTCATTACCTAATCAGTTTGGCTAAAATTATTAACAACCATTTGAGCCTGTAGTACATTTCAAACCATTCACACCAAACTGTGAGCTTGAAAAGTCAGTTTCACAAGCTTGTGTAATTCTGCACTTCATAAAATGCAACATAATGAAATGCCTTCATGAGGGATTTGTCTTCATGAACAAGAAATATTTCTTTCTAACCACTGAAGAATTGCCTTGTAAGATACAATAATCAGAGGGTAGAAATAGTTTCAGTGACTGGAATCTTGTGTATGTGTTCCGGTTTAGGTTTTTCTGGTGTCCTGGGTTAACACAGCCCTCTCCCACAAGACCCCCTCCTTCCCCACACAGATGGGAGGGCTTTCCCTCCCCCAAAAAACTGTGGGTTGAGATAAAGAGTTTCACTAGAAATGTTACAGTGCACAACTACCTTAGACTGTTTGCAGAAAAGTGCAGCAAAATGCAGAAGCAGCAGTAGTCTCATAAACCCCAACCAACCCATTTCCCGTCATACAGTGACCATGATGTAGAATACACAATCTGGCATGCTCTGTTACTCTGTGCCACTGTGGTGGTGAAGGTAGCCCTGTCCTCCCATCCTTGGTTCCCCCTACTAGGGTCAGTCAGGTTAAACCAATACATCTAGTTTCTTTGTTGTGGTTGTTCTGGGCCTGGTGGTGCTGTTTTGTTTGATGGTTTGGTTTTGGGCTGTTTTGGGGTGGGTTGGTTGGTTTCTTTTTTTTTAAAAGGCAGCTTTTGCCTGATGCAGAGAATGTGCCTCTTTACTAGACATCAAAGATACATTTTTTGACGAATTCACAAGAAAACCCAAGCCTCAGGATCATATCATTTTCTGGGGAATGTGATGCCTATCCACTGTGTGGCTTTGTACTAAGAAATCTGGTCAGGAAAAGTCCAAAATTAGAGAAAATATGTCAAGAACTTCTCAAGAAAAGCTTCCTGTGTCAGAGCCCAATATCACATATAAGTGCTTTATTCTTAATAATTATTGAAAAAGGTCTCAATATATGTATACATGATGCTCAGTGCTATTGTCACATAACCTGTGTATTGCTAAATCTCAGTTTTAAGTCTTTAACTAATAGAAGCTCAGTTGGGCTCTCACAGATGCATTTTGCAAGTCATGATTTTCTAAGATACAAAATAAACTAGCATCTGAAATTCTGCTCTCGGTATGAAAAGGAAAAAACCCAAACCACCCACCCACCACAAACCGACAACAAAAAAAGCACCAAAATAGAACAAGCAAAACCAAAATACAACCCCACCCCCGA
Organism: Dryobates pubescens; assembly: GCF_014839835.1. NCBI lineage: Eukaryota > Metazoa > Chordata > Aves > Piciformes > Picidae > Dryobates > Dryobates pubescens. The sequence continues at coordinate 14,833,652 of NC_071627.1, forward strand.
ACAAATCAAAAGCAAAACACTTAAAAAAACCCAAACAAACAAAAAACGCTATTTTTCCCCCCCCTATATATTCTGTTTTCGGTGATAGGAATGGATGAGAAAAGACAGAGGAGAGAGAGCTTATCTAATGAGTAATCTGGGGACGACTCTTTCACACCGAAGTACTATTGTTCTCTTTTGTTTAGGGGATGGTTCTTGCTTTTGGGGGGTTTTTGTTTGGTTTTATTGGCTGACAACTTAAGGTTCCAACACATATCTATGTAAAAATCGGTGTCTTATAGTGCATCATGACAAAGGCAGTTCATTTCTGCATGGATCACTGATAAGCAAATATCAATTTAATAAAGTATTTACAGGGACAAAACAGAGAGGGTGTCCTAATTGTGATAATGAGCTGCTGCTCTCATTTTCCATGGCTAATCAGGGAAGGGAGGGGTCCATACTGTAGTTCATGAAAAGCAAAGCTTCAAGAAGGCTCTGTAACCTTTCTGAGTCACTGAAGGCAGAAGTGCTTCATCACTGTCTCTAATTCTGCTTTGTTTTTTTTGCTACTGGTTTTGTCAATACTGATTTAGTTTTTGTAGCAGTTTATAATATACAATCCAAAGTACTGAAAAAAGTGGAAATGCGGCAGTGGTTTTTTTGTGCATTTTTTTCCCACTGCATGCAGTCCATGTCGGTATCTTTGGTTACCTTGGAAACTATCGTGGGATGAATTTTGATTGGCTGCATTCTCCAATTGATTATTAAAGTCGTGGGCAGTTTCAAGTGGCAGACATCTCATAGGTTCCACAAAGTAAGTAGCACAAAATGATTCACAATTTAAGATTGTTTTGTTTTGAAGCAAGCCACATGAAGTGGTATATCTGTAATGCTTTGAAAGTTTGTTTGGAATGAGTAATGGATTGAAAAATTAATTTTTTTTTATTTTTTTTTTTAAGATACAGTGGGGTTTGGAATTTATTCCCCCTCATGGATATTTCTAGCTGTTCATCTCTAGAAGTATTCCTTGATGGCAGGGGGGTTGGAACTAGATGATCCTTGTGGTCCCTTCCAACCCTGACTGATACTATGATACTATGATTTCTTTTATTTATTTATTTTTATTTTATGGGACATGCTTCCAGCACTACGAGGGAGGAGCAAAGAAAACCCTACAAAACCCTAAACACAAAAAGCCCCCAAACAATCCCCAAAACATATACTGAAAACAGGACAGGTCTTTGTAAGAAATGTTTTACTCTTACAAAATATTAGATTATATTTTGTATTGTCACAGAAGTAGGAGCAGTTCACATTCTTTGAGCTGCTTATATTCTTCCCTTTTTGTGTGTGTCTTAAGAATTTGTAAAAATTATTTAATAGCCTGTGCTGCTCACTGCTGACTTCATGAATACTGATAGGCTAGAGTGATGCATTCAATATCCTCGTCTGTGCCCTGCTTAGGTTTGGGTTTTTTTTCAATATAGGAACACAATTTTTGTTTTCAATGAAAAATTGACTGGTGACTAAGGCCTCCATATGTCAGATTGTCTCAGTTACTTTTGAAAAGGCAAACTGTATGGTGTAAAGCAAAAAATATTGTCTCAAGAAGTTCTTTAGAAAACCACAGATGATGCAATTCATCTGTACTTTGGTGTTGTTTTCAGTATCTTCAGTTATCTTCACCATCATTGTTTGCCAACAAAGTTGCATCTGATATTACTGAAGAGTTTATATCACATTACAAAGAGCTAATGACCCAGATTACTCTAAGATTACTTTCATGTTTGTACTAGGAGGAAAGAATGAGTGTGAAGTAAAATTATTATACCATTTAGAGAGATACTTACCATCTCTATTTTTCAGCTGCTACCTTCTTAGGAGTAGCATTTCATTTTAATTCTTGCATGTCTCAAATACTTTTTTCATAATTGTCTGTATCTTTCCAATTCAGGAAATAATGTATTGCTAAAGTATATCTTCACCTCTGTGTTCAACCATGATAGCAATTAATAGCAATGGAACAGGTTGCCCAAGGAGGTTAGACACACTCCACCTTTTCAAGTGTCTTGACTGGATAAGGCCCTGAATTATTCTCACTGACAACAGAGTTGATGCTGCTTTATAGTGAAGATGAGCTAAATGTCCGCTGAAGTCTCTTCCAGCTTGAATTCTCTTGTGCTATGAACTATATCCATGATAACTGTGTCTTATTTCTAGCTAATCTGGCTGTAGTATTTACCTTTGTTTCCGTGATTCCTTGTTGTGTAAAGAACTCTGTTGTACCTACTGCCCCTCCCATTGTAAGGAAACACTTAAATACAAGCAAGTTACGTCTCAGTCTATTTCAAGATAAGCGCCTAGACAGACACTTGACTATGTTGTTTGCTCTATTTCACCCTGGATAAAATAGGGGGGGAAAAAATCTGAACAGGAAATATTCTGATCAAATAATTTTCTATGCAATTAAAAAAAAAAATATTATTATTCTTTTTTTGTGGAAAAGGTCTCTGAAATAAACTGCTGGTTTAATTCTTACAAGTTTACATACTAGGTGAACAGTCAGATGTTAAGCGTAGACAGCCAGACACAGATACCTGCAAGGCTACTCTCATCTCCCAGCTCCATTCTAACTGTATCACTCATTCTTTCAAAGCAGGAAATCCCAAGAATTCAAGGGCTAATGGTCCAGAGCAATCATCTACCTTTTTCTGCATGGGTGGAGTGCAGTACTGGATTGTGTTCAGTTTTGATACTCCTCCAAAGTTAAGTTTATTACATGTAGGCAATTCCCTCCATCAGCCAAATTTGTAATCTGTTGAAAGAATAGAAGAATAGAATAGAATAAACCAGGTTGGAAGAGACCTTCAAGATCATCGTGTCCAACCTATCATCCAACACCACCTAATCAACTAAACCATGCAACCAAGCATCCTGTCAAGCTTCATCCTGAGGATAGAGTGAAGCTTTTTGTCCAGACCAATTGTCTCTAAAATCATGTAGCTGGGAATTAAGTATTTTTCTGTACTTTAATTTGTCGGGCTGTTGTAGCAGCTTTCTGTTATTTTGCCAAGAACTGAAGTTGGGCATCTGGCCTGTGGTTACCTGATTCATCCCTCTTGGCATTTTTATTATGGGCACAATATTGGCTCTCTTCTAATCTTCTGGAGTTTCTCCAGTTTTCCATGATTTATTAGAAAATTAACACTAGCAGACAAGAGATTTCTCCTGCCTTCTCTCCTTTAGTACTCTTTGGGGTTTTCATTTGTTTGTGATTTAGGTTTTTTTTTATTTCTAGATTTTCTGATTTTTATAGTGTTTATCTTTGGTAAGATTTCCTTAGCATCCTTCCTAATAATTCGTTGCCAACAAATTATTTTGTCATCTTCCTCTACAACAGCTTATCTTGGATTTTATTTTGTTTCATTTTGTTTGGTTTGTTGGTTGGTTGTTGTTGTGTTTTGGTTTTTTTATACAAAGCATTACTACTTGTACTTTATAAATTGTATCTCTAATTACTAAGCTACTAATTATATTTCTCTTTATGTATAGAGTTTCTATTTTTCATTAAATTGCACTAAATTATTTAGAATAGCCTGCAAAGTTTATTTCTACCTTGAAAGCATCCAAAATTTATTCTAATGTTCAAATGGTAGCATTTACTTAATCTTAGCAGTCCAAAAGTTGAAGAGGAGCAGGTTCAGACTGGATCTTAGGAAGAAGTTCTTCAGTATGAGGGTGTTGAGACTGTGGAAGAGGTTGCCCAGGAAGACTGTGGATGCTTTCTCCCTGGGGATGTTTAAGGCCAGGTGGGATGAGGCCTTGAGCAACTTCGTGTAGTTGAGAGGTGTCCCTGCCCCTGGCAGGGAGTTTGGAGTAGATGATATCTTAAGATCCCTTCCAACCTAAGCCATTCTGTGATTCTTTTTTTTTCTTTTGATTCTTTAGTATCTCATTATGTAACATAACAGTTAAATACTTTTTTTCATTTCTCTCCTCCTCTACTCAGATCATTAGCTTCTTTATATCAGAATCCTAGAATATGCTAGGTTGGAAGAGACCTCTAGAGATCAACTAGTCAAACCAGCCTGCAGTAAGCAAGGACAAAAAGAGTCTTACTTTCTCAGAAAAACTTTATTTGATATTATACAAATTAATGTCCTGATCTTCATACCAGCCATACAACAAACAGTTTTCATCAATGGTAAGAGCTATGCTTCAAGGAAGAACTCTTGAAGGCGCAGGAACAGGCTGTGACAATGTGCCGGAAGATGAGCCGCCGGGGCAGACGGCCAGCCTGGATGGGCAATGAACTTTTAAAAGAACTAAGGCAAAAAAAGAGGGTGTATCATCTTTGGAAGAAAGGGGAGGCAACCCATAGAATGTTTAAGGATGTTGCTAGGTCTTGTAGGAAGAAAATTAGGGAGGCAAAAGCACATTTAGAGCTTAGACTGGCCTCTGCTGTGAAGGACAACAAAAATTCCTTCTATAAATATATTAATAGCAAGAGGTGATCTACTGGAGGGTAGAGAGGCTTTGTAGAGTGACCTCAACAGACTGGACAGATGGGCAGAATCCAATGGCATGAGATTTAACACATCCAAGTGCCAGGTTCTGCACATTGGCCACAACAACCCCATGCAGTGCTACAGGCTGGGGTCAGATTGTCTGGAGAGCGGCCAGGCAGAGAGGGACCCGGGGCTGCCGGTTGATGGTAGGCTGAACATGAGCCTGCAGTGTGCCCAGGCAGCCAAGAGGGCCAACGGCATCCTGGCCTGCATCAGGAACAGTGTGGCCAGCAGGAGCAGGGAGGTCATTCTTTCCCTGTACGCTGCACTGGTTAGGCCACACCTTTAGTCCTGTGTCCAGTTCTGGGCCCCTCAGTTTAGGAAGGATGTTGACTTGCTGGAGCGTGTCCAGAGAAGGGCAACGAAGTTGGTGAGGTGTTCTTGGTGCCATGGTTTAGTTGATTAGGTGGGTTGGGTTGGTTGATAGGTTGGACACGATGATCTTGAAGGTCTCTTCCAACCTGGTTTAGTTTATTCTATTCTAGAAAAGTACTACCTGCACTTCCCACACCCCCACTACTCCCCATACCACCCCCTACTTAAGAACTACCTGGAAATAGTCTTCCTATATGTTACATTTAGCAGACTTAAAAAATACTTAACTTTATATGGTTTGCAGTATTACCTTTATAACCTTTGTTTTCTAAATTTCTAATTTGTTGAAATCCTCATGCTTGTGGACAATTCCCTAATGCTATCTCAGGCACTTGGAATGTTGCTTAGTGCTTTCACTGATGGACACTTCAATGTTTAAAGCCAGATTCTGACACAGAGTAGCACCCTCAGGTGTCATTAGTTTGACAGGAAATCTTACCATACTGCATTATGGCAGGAACTGCTGCTGCCTGGTTCTCTTGTACTGAGCTGTTGCTTTTGCTGTTTCTTGTTCCCTGGACAGTCTCTAGGTTTATCTTCTCCAATGGACCTTGTTCTCTTGCTTCAGTTTTTCTCCATAAAATATTGCTTTTGTTGTTCTGTTTCTAAGATTTTGTGGTGCCACTAACTGTGTGCCTGATGTAGACAGGACTGGACATACAATCTTCATTATCAATGCAGGCTGGGGGATGAGGATAGAAAGCAGACCTGGGGAAAAGGACTTGGGAGTGCTTGCGGAGAAGCTGGACATGAGCCAACAATGTGCACTTGCAGCCTGGAAGGCCAATAGTATCCTGGGCCACATCAAAAAGTGTGGCCAGCAGATCACCTGAGGTGATTCTGCCACTTTGCACCTGGAATACAGCTCTGGATCCTCAACACAGGAAGGACATGGGAGAGCCACGAAAATCAGGGGGCTGGAACACCTCTGCTATGAGGACAGGCTGAGGGAGCTGGTGTTATTCAGCCTGGAGAAGTGGAGGTTCTAGGGAGACCTAATAGCAGCCTTCCAGTACCTGAAGAAGGCCTACAAGAAGGATGCAAAGAGACTTTTTGCAAAGACCTGCAGTGAACAGGACAAGGGGCAATGGTTTGAAGTTAGAGAAGAGTAGATTTAGATTGGATGTTAGGAACAAGTTCTTTATCATGAGGGTGGTGGAACACTAGAACAGGTTGCCAGGGAGGTCATTGAGGCCCCGTCCCTGAAGATATTTAAAGTCAGCCTTGCCAAGGCTCTGAGCAACCTGATCTAATGGAGCATGTCCCTGCTCACTACAGGGGTTTGGACTAGATGACAGTTGAACTATCTGATCAATATTATCTTGCAACTCATTTGAACTGACTTTGAAATCAATGGGATTTGGACATCAGGAATTTATTAAATTTTATTTTTTTAACAGCTATATGCCCAAATATGGTTTAAAACACTTTTCTTTTGTTTCAGGACCATATTCATATCTCAAAGATTTACTTTTGAAGGTTAAGCACTAGAGATTTGAGAGGCATTGAAGTACGTACACTGGATAAAAAAAACTGCAGTGCCACACAGCTCTCCAACAGCAGGCTTGTTTACCAAATAATTCCTTTGCTTGTAGCAACAAGTACCTTTGTGTGTGAAGCAGTGACAATGCAATAATACTTAATAGATGGTGCTTTGAATATACAGTTAGCCTGGGAAATTCTCTCTGGTAGCATCTCAACAGCTGCAAAAATGAACTGATTTAGAAATAGTGCTGTCAGGTTATGCCTGACTTCAGTCATCATCTCTTCATGAAATCAGCTGTAAAATTCTCAGCCTGTTCATACTTGCATCGGTTTGTATTTGCATCCTTTGAAACATCACTACAATGATGCAGTAGATACAGAGCAGCTGTAACAGCTGGTTACAGAAAAAAAACAAGAAAAACCCAAATAAAACAACCCCCCAACCTTAAACCAGTGAATGACTATCAATTTTTATTATGTGTAAACTGTTTACAGGCCCAATTCAAATAACTAAATCTTCGCTTGACTGGATTTACATAAGAAAGAGTTGCTGCTTGTAGTCCAAACTTGATGATAGGCATTGTTAGAATGCAAATACATAGTGAATAGCTTCATATAGCAATACTTCTTTTTTTCAAGAGGAAATAGGTGAATCAGATTGAAAGTATTATTCCTTGTCTATGGGAATTCTGAAATGAAGCATGGTTTTATCTCCCTTTTACATGAAATTAGTCAAGTTCACTTACTGCATCATACTAAACATATGTTTCAGGTACTTAAATAGTAGATGTTTGCTCTTAATTTCTTACCTGTCTAATAAGTAAGCTACTCTGAACCCTTCTTTCAGCTTACTGTATCTATGCTACCTTCCCCCCTCCCCCTGCCGCCAACAGAGTATTATATTGCACCGTGAGAAAAATCTAATGCTCTGGACATGCAAGGATTAGCTTTCTGATTGGTTCTCTGTTGTCTAATTACTGTTATTCAGTACTTCAGGCAAGTAATAGAGAGATCCTGTCTGCAGATACTGTATCATATCTTGGTGTCTTTTTGCCCTTCCTGGAAGGAAGCAGCACAAAAGTGAGGGCAGGCAATGACGAATTGTTTAGACTTCAATTCCATGCCCCCTTATATAATAGTTCATCAAAATTTCCTTCCAAAGGCTCTCATTTGCCTGCCAAATTTTCTGTCTGGTTTGCTAATATATTTTTTTCTCTAAAGCAAAAGCTAACTTGGCCACTTAGATTTGTTATGCTGACTTTTTGTTGGGGCCAAACTAAAGACAAGAAATTCAGAGAAAATACTTCAGAATTTGTCTAAGTTTGAGGTTTGTGATACGCTTATTGTTTTAACATGGGCATGGCTACAATGTTGCTACTTTGTTGAAGAACAATTAATGTCTTCTGTGTCCTCAAAATTAACCCCATCTGGAATTTCAGATTATCACTGCTCCTGAATCTGTTCATTCTAAGTACCAGATAGACTTAGTCACAAAAAAAACATATTAAAGTGAAGAGTTCTAATGAAAGATGGAATTGTTTATTCTTGGGGTTTTTTTTATCTTGTGCTTAATAAGCAACAGTTGGAAGATTTAACCTGGGATGCTAGAGATTAAGCCTGATGCAGTGCATGGAATATTCACAAGTAATTGTCAAATCCACCTTATCTGTGGTAAGATCAAAGCCAAAAGTTAAATGCATTAACTTGGAAGAGATGCTTAATACGTAACGCTTAACAGTTATTGTGCTTGGTGTTACTATCTGACACCTTTGTATGCATCTTTATTTACCTGAAGTGTTGAAAAATCCTCGACAAATTTGACGACAACAACAACAGAATATCCAAAGATGTCAGTTACCACAACTATAGCAGTCATTTGATGATATAGCTGTAATAATAACAATTGGCAGATGAGCTACTGCTTCTCTGGACTGGCTCACACAGCAATCACGGGAGGCTTCCCACTTTGGGTTTCTTTTCCAAAGCCCTAAGAAGGCAGATTACCTAATGTTATAGTTCTACTTTAAGGGCAGAAGAAGAAACAGAGAGATAAAAATAGGTATGCAGATGGAAACTGTTTCACTTTTCCATATGCTAATAGCAAACTACCAGGCCTCTTAATCATCCCTCTCATTAGTGGCTGCATTTTCAAAATGGTCTCAAAAGGACCTTTAAATGTGAATAGCCAGAGAGAAATCTGTGCAGATGAAACTGAGCAAAATTTTGAGGAAGAAAAAAATAGATACAAAGTTTTAGTCTTGTTATGAAATAGCTGGAATGTAATCTAGTGTGCAAATGGCTTGTGCACAATACAGCATTTTTTAATCTAGAAAACATATTTAAAGGCCCATCTCTTTGAACAGTGCAATGGGATGTTTTTTTTTTAACATTATTGCCTATTGTTAAAGGTGGAAACTTTCTTAAAACATTTGAATGAGAAGTTTTGCTACTTAAGAAATTTTGAGTATTGAAGAAGGGGCCTACTGATGTCAAGCAGGTGAAAACAGTGTTCATAACATACAAACGTGATCTCAGTGTATCAGTGAATATATGTGGCAAAAATTGCAATGTGATCTGTCTTCAGACCCTGAGTATAAGTGGAGACCTAGTGAAAGGAAAGTAATATTCATCATATTATCTGTATATGCACAACAAAGCCTCAGATTCAGATGTCCAATTGCACATTTTTCTGAGGAACAGAAAGCTGCTCCTCAAACACGGGGGGGAAAAAAAACCAACAACAACAAAACCCAACCCTCAAACACAACTAGCTCTCCAGTGCTATCAGTGGTCACTGCATAGTTTGCTATTATACATTACTTTAAAACAACAAAAACCTTGTTTGTTTAGAATTGTGTGAGGTATTATGAATACAAAGTAAGACCGCTCCATTTATTTGTGATTTATAGCATGGTTGAGTTTCTTAAAATGGGCATTATGAATTTCTAAGTTATGATATTATGGCAGGAATCAGTGTCAAGTGTTAGCTGAAATTTTCCTTAGAGTCCCTGTACCATAACATGCAATGTCTTAGCATTTGATTTACTTTGCAAAAAGATTTATACTGAGCCTTCTAAACACCAAAATCTTCTTAACATAGATCCCATCTTTTCTACATTGTGTGTGATGGATTTTGATAGATTCTGTTGAGCACAGCAAAAACAAATTGTATCTACCCAGTGAATATTCACTAGTTCCCTGATTTATCTATTTCATTTGCAGATGGACTTTTCTGATTGTATTTTGAAACAGCCATTTGTAAAAAGGTTCTGTGTTTAAAAATGATCATTTTATATTGTAAATAAAAATATATCCAATAATATGCAGTCATATGAATGTGTTCATTTCAAAGTCTGTTTCTCAAATAATACAAAATATTTATACACATTCTTTTTGGTTGTGTTGTTCTTCGTTATTTCTGCCCACTGGACCAAATGAAACTTGCCAGTTTATAGAACTGGTTTTAAGAAGAGTTTTCAGGACAGTTAGTAATCAGGATGTCACTGACTGCAATAGTTCATATAAAATGGAACAAAGTATTCTGAGTCTCACAGCTGGGCAAATCATGCTGTCCCCAAATCCAAGTAGTTCTTAGGAGATTTGTGGGCTGTGTAGTTAGAAATTCAGGTTCTCCAAGTCAGTGGGAAAAGCATTCTTGCTCATTTTAAGTTTACAAAGCAAATAGAAAACACACAAACAGATTTGTGTTTCTGAAGCCCGTAGTAATGATACACAGAACTTGCGGACGTGTATTTAATCTTAAGAAAGCTGTTCTAAGCACTGAAATGAAACACTGTTTTCCCATCAACTGCTACCTCTTCAGTTCTCAAAGAGTTTCTAAAAGTGATTGCTAATGTCTCAACTCTTGAATTTCTAATCTTGGTTGTCACATGTAGATGCTAATTAATTGCTACTTTTACCTTTATCCAACCTTACTTTGCTTCAGTTCATCTTTAAGAGGTATGTGTGCATTGTAAAAAAGAATAAAATATGTTACTATACTTTAAATTTTATATAAAGCACTCATTTCTTCCTGTATCACCTACCTCTTAATTAATAGTTCATTCTGTGGCTATTTGGAGGGCCTTTAAAAGTATCTCTTTTAGAAACAAAGCTTCCTACCCAGTTTCATGCTGGATTGAGACATGAGATGGAATTACTCCAGAAAGTAAAAGACAGCACCACAATTTTGAAAGTCTATATCTCTTGCCAGAATTCACTGGTCACTTTCATAAGGGTGTTTTTATTTGGTTTTCTGTTAGTTTTGATTGGATTTTAGGTTTTGCTTGTTTGTTTTAGTGTTTTGGCTTTTTGTGGTGTGTTGTTGGGGTTTTTTCCATTTTTATTGTGGGGTTGTTTTGGTTGCTTTGTTGTTAGTGTTTGGTTTGGTTTTAATAAGCAATGCCTATTTCTTAGGAATTACGTGGTTGTAATGGATCAGGATCAATTTGCCAAAAATCAGAAAGTTGTCTTGTGAGTATAGTGACACAGAGGAACATATTTAGAAGGCATATGGTAGAGGAAGCAGGGTATGCTGCACCCTGGGAGGTCTCTTCCTATTTTTCTGCGGTACTTCACTGAATAAAGCACACGCATATGGGGCACTCTTGAATGTGTATTAATTGAATAAGAGACTATTTCCTAATGATGAATTCTATGCTCATTTAGTTCCTTTCTTATTTACAAAAATAACACCCTTGAGCAGTCAGTATATAATAATTTCTGGTCTCCACTACGAGAATTAAATAACATGTCTTTGTTATTCATGATTTGGTTGGTTTGTGCATAGCATATAACTTTCAGCAGAAGCAAAGCAAAAAAATAAAATAATACTAAAAAAGACATGTCTCTAATATTAGACCTGAATATGTATATAGTTTATTTCTATAAATGTGGAGACAAGATATAATTAAGATACGGCATTGTGTATATACTGTATTAATTCTTGACTGCCTGATCTCTTGTTTTCAAGCACATTGACACCTGCACTCAAGGACAAAATGCATCTTGTTGCAGCATCTCCTATGCTGCATCTACATGAAGAGTAAGCTAACTTTTAGGCTAGCATGTATTTGAAATACTAGCAGCAAGCTGCAGCATGGCAGAGCTCAGTGTCGCCTGCAAGTGCTTTCTGAGAAGCCTAATTAGTGCATGCTGAGTTTCATGCTGCTATAGCTGAGCTCCTCATACCTATGCTAAATATAGTTCCACAGGAAGCCCCTCCAAAGATGCGGTAGTGTAGATGTGTTTGAACGAGTTCAGAGGCAATGCACTGCTTGAATCTTTCTTGAGGGATCGAAACAGGGCTTCAATGGGATATGTATAACAGAACTTTTTGTAGCTCACTGTAAACATTTTAGTTTCCCTATCATTCAGTGGAAATATGTTGTGAATTATACATCATGATTAAGAATAAGCCATGGACTGACTCCAAAGATAGCAGAAATGAAACCAGTATGAGTACTCCACATAGTGCATATAGGCAGGAATGATCCAGACTAATGGATGTATTATATTCCTAACATACATAATAGTATTCTATCCACTTTAATGGTCAACAACAGAATTTAAAAGGAAGCTGTAAAAACTCATGATGCAACTACATTGGAAGTCTTATCCTATAATTGCAATCCAGAATTCACAGAAGGAAAGAGTGCCTTAGGTATACTCCTTTTACTTTTTGACTAGCTATTTCTTCTTTAGAAAGACTCAGCCTTTAATCTGATAGCAATAGTTTGAAGTTGTAATGTATGGTATTTTTTTTATTTATTTTACTAATCTTGGCATAATACTTTACTATAATTTTAACATACCTATATTAAGAGTCCAGATAGTAGTCCATACATGTCTCAGGTCAGACTTAACCTGGAAGAATGTCCTTATTCTTTGAGTAGTCCTACGACACTATTTACCAGTTTTTCAAATATCTCTGAGAAGTTGGAGAAATATAGTTCTTTCAGAACCTAGTCTGGCATATATATAACATGAAGGTGTTAACTTGGTTTCAAAGTTTGTGTGATAGTGCATGTTACTGTTCTTTCAAAACTCATGGATAAAGTAATATAATTATTAAGACAGTTTGATTCCTTCTCTTTTTTCATCTACTGCTCTTGTTATTTTTGATACCTCTATCTTTGGGAATGCCTCAGAAGCTGTTCCTGTGTCATTTCTGTATATAGGTATCTCACATTCTCTGTGTCTGAAAAACTAAGCAAAAAATATTATCTCACTACAAGATGTTTAGGGGTACTGGTATCCCATGTGTATTCTGCCAAGCTTCCAAAGTATGTTTCTGCTGTGTTTTGTTCTTATTTTGGGCAATCATATTAGAATTGCAACCTCCTGCTAACCATTTGTTTAGAATCTGTCCTGGGTTACACAGCCTGCTGTCAGAAGCCACTCTCCCCCTGCCCAGACAGGAGGGAAAGTAACCCCAAAAAACCTGGGTTGAGACAGAGTTTTACCAGAAATGATGTATTACACAGCTGCCTTAGCCTATTTGCACAAAAGTACACCAAAATGCAGAAGCAGCAGCAGAAGCCAGAGACTTTTCTCTACCCCCTGACCTGCAGCCCGCCCAGTGGAAAACACCAACGTGCCAAAACCAGCAACTGGAACAAGAAGCCCCTCTTGTTACAATCTGAACTGCTGGTTTTGGTACTTTGCTCCAGCAAGCACTTTCATTTTGAAGCTGACATGATGGTGGCATGGTATTGAATATCAGCAGCAGACTCAACTCAACCCATGACGCTGCTGTAGTTTGAGTTCCATTCAGAAAAAGTAGCTCGAAGTCATACAAATCTTATATTTAAATCACTTCAGAACCTGCACTGTTCACTACTTTTTTTTAATTGGTTAGGTATACAAGAGTTTTCAGACCTCTTCCCTAACAGGATGGTATCCAGGCTGCTTCCTATGGATTTCTTTTAGATACATTGTCTTTCAAACTGCTATAGTCTATTTAAAAAGAGTCTGGGTCCTGAATTTCAGTGTCACAAACTACCACTTAGTTTGGTCTCATGAAATATGTCAAATTTAATTATATTATGTTTTTTCTTTAGCACTTCAGTCATACTTACAGGAATTATTTCAGAAGGTTACTTAAGGCAAAGTCAAGAATAGCCTACTCTCTTGTATGCTTCAGAATAACTCCCAAGATGCTAGTGTTTATTACTTTCAAACTTGTCTTTCCAATTTATGTTGTGATGTGACATCCAACCCATTTGTATTTGGTGTGATAATTGTCCCAGCAGACTTTGCTACAGATCTCCAAAGCACTCTGAAGATCAGCAAACACTCTCAACTGTAAGAGTATTCTACAACTTGGATCGTGCTGTAGTGTGGACCTATCTAGATTCTGAGGTATGACCTTCATATACAGTGTTGTTTACAATGTCTCTAAACTAGCCCAAGAAAGACCATCTTAGAATAAGAGTTATCTCTCAGGTGCACAGAACCAGAAGTTTCATATACTAGTCTAGTACTCATCTAGTGGAGGGGGAAAAAAGATACAGACATGGTGTATTTCTCAGGTCACATTGATACTGAATCACATAGTTGGCACAATGTAAAAAGACAATATAAATTATTGTGAGCTTCAAAATAGTGTAGTGCTGAACTGGATGTATATAGTCATCAACAGAGTCATTTTCATCAGGAGAAAGCAAAGAAGAGCTGTAGGAAACATTAGTAAAAAACCTTTGACTTAGAATTTGCATTTTTCTTTTCAGGATATATGACATATGCATATCCTACTGTGTGTCCAAGTACATATTCTCAAACATTTACAGATTTATTCCGATTTTCTTCATAGACATGTTTATGTATCCGTCTTTTATCACTGCATGAAAATATTTCTCTTACCATGTTTCAGAAGTGCAGATTTTCTCACAAATCCTATGAAGCTTACCTTAAATCTTGTCTTGCATGTAGATTGCTGTTGTGTATTTATTTATTTATTGTGCTAATGCATTTATTTCAAAATTATTTATTATAGTATTCACCATCTTATGTTCTGGCATAAACTACAGGAATGAGAGTTGTTAACTCCTTTTCTTAAAAGAAAGGCAGAGTTACTATGAGGATATTCAAAACAATGGCACGAGAGTTCCTGCATTCCTTGTATGACATAAGTTGGTTGTTGCAAGTAAATTTATTATAACAATGTTTGAAGGGGATGAAATAAAGGAAATGGAAGGAAATTAGTGTGAGGTTTTTTCCTCGAAAGTCAGAAGTGAAGGAATGTTGAAAGAATCACTTTGATTGTAGAGGCAGTATAAATTAGAATTATAATAAACTTTTTATTGTAATAACCTTAAGGAAAAAGGGTCATTCATGCAGAATTATATCTGGCAGTAATGGACAAATCTCCTGTGCATATGGCGTGTTCCCCTGTGGGGCTATGCACTCATACAGCGTCATCATAAAACTGATGGGTTCAGAAAAAATATTGCAAGTGAATGACAGCAACATCCATCAGCCTTGCCCTGAAAAGAGAACTGTTATCCAGAGTCTCAAAAATAAGTTGTGACAGTGTCAACTGTATCCTTTGCTTAAGGTTAAGCATCATAATAGGGACTAATTCTGGTAAGAAACTGGTCCAACTCACAAAGAATTTAAACAGGACCTAAACCTCAAGAAACACAGTGTTTAACCCTTAGTTTCTTGACATGTTCAAATGACCCTTGATGCCTTATTGTTATGTAAATAATTTATATTTATAGATTATTTATATTTATTTGTATTTATAGTGTGACTGGAGAAATTAAAATACATTTGAAAGACAAGCCCAGCTCTTTCTGAGCATGAGCTCTGTGGCACGATGGACATAGAAGTTATTAATGTATAGAGTTAGGATTATGAAGCTTTGTTGTGGAACTTACATAAAGCACATAATTTTTCACAGTGAGATAAAGATTATGCATTAGTAATGGTATGTATTCAGTTAAGCTAAATACATACATAAAATTGCATAATTATTTTACTATGCAGAGGAGGGCTTACTCTAAACTCGACTTTGGGCAGGGGTGTAGTGGTGGGGGTGTGTGTAGGATGGTACTGGTAGAGATATTTCTGATTTATGCTGGCAGATGTCCAAAATCACCTTTTTCAGACATAAAATGCAGAGTGGTGCTTTAAGTCTGCTGTGTCACTTCATCAAATATGGATATTACTCAGCTGCTTTTTTCACCTGTGAGAATAAATTTACAAAGTTAATTCTGTGATTGGTATTACTACCCACAGCTGTTCTTCTGTTTCCAGTGACAGATTCTTGGTCAGACTGGTTAATTTGGAATTCTTAAAGCAGCTCTGAAGATAGTTTTATTGCCCTGTTTAGGATTTCACTGATCTGTTCATTTATGGAAGAGTAATCAATAATACTAGTTGTTAAAATTACCTTTTATTGGCATATAGGGGACAGGTATGATATGTCCCTAAACATTAGGGGGCAGGTCACCCAAATCAAATTCATAACGTCAATTTACAATTGCTTCAGACCCTCTCTGAGCTCCCTCTACCACTGCTTGAGGACAGCATACCCATACCAGACTTCTACCTTTCTACAGCAAGACATGTCCTCTATTTTGGAAGCTCTAGCTTCAAAAATTGTAAGAACCTAAGGATGTTTTAATGCCCATCTAGTACTTCATTAGATACAAATCACAAGGTATTTCTTTGTAATTTATCTGGAAATGTGCTACCATATTGGTAGAAATTTACCGAGGGAGCTGGGGTTGCTTAGCCTGGAAAAGAGGAGACTCAGGGGTGACCTTATTGCTCTCTACAGCTACCTGAAGGGAAGTTGTAGACAAGCAGATGTTGGTCTCTTCTCCCAGGCAGCCAGTACCAGAACAAGAGGACACAGTCTCAGGCTGCACCAGGGGAGGTTTAGGTTGGATATTAGGAAGAAGTTCTATACAGAGAGTGATTGCCCATTGGAATGGGCTGCCCGGGGAGGTGGTGGAGTCATCATCATTGGAGGTGTTCAGGAGGAGACTTGATGGGGTGCTTGGTGCCATGGTTTAGTTGTTTAGGTGGGTTGGATTGGTTGAGGGGTTGGACGCGATGATCTTGAAGGTCTCTTCCAACCTGGTTTATTGTATTATATTATTAAATGTTATTGGATAATCATGACTCTTGAACACTCTTATATTTTTGTACCATTTAGTGCTTTGTAAGATGGAGCTTGATGTTCCTGAGCTGAACATGGATTTTGCCATTGGCTTGAGTGTTTAACCAGTGTGTGCTTTATCTACCTCATCAGTGAAACTGGCAGAATAATATTGTAGAAACTTAACTTATTTGCCTGAATGACATCTCTTCCAGGTCATGACTTAGTAACTTAGCACATATGGGCATATAATGGGGTGGGAAGAGAGAATGAAAGATAAATATCCACAGAAACACTGAGGTATTTTAGAGAGATTATTGGATGCAAGTGAGAGTATTACAAAGTTTTGTTCTGTATATAGCCTCTAGAGAGGGATTATTCCAGTTAGTTTTGTTGTTGGTTTGGCTGTGTTGTTTTTGTTTTATGCCCTGGCATTCTGAATTATTTTCTCATGATTATGATAATTTCCTCTAAGACTGAGTTGCAACTCTTATGTACTCTGTGCTAACTTATTTTCTGCTTTCAAATTCCACTGTAGTTCATTCACTCATCTGGTCTTATCTATTTTACACTGCTTTAGAAGTTCTTTGATGTATGCAAACCTTTACAGTGTATGTGGCTTCTAAAAATATTCTTTAAGATAAGTAGAAACAGTGGTTTTGCATTTGCTGGACAAGTGCCTTGCTGTCTAGAATGGCCTTCAGTCCCTTTCCATGGTATGCTATTTAAGTAAAAATACCCTTTCTGTAGAGGGTTGGGCAGCTTTACAAAAACACCGTCAAGTCAGCAAAACTATTCCATTCAGACTTATTAATTACTGCTGAACAGAAACATCAGTCTGTGAAATTTCTGCCTTCCAGCATCCATAACTAGAGGCTGATCACCTGTAAAGCAAGTGTTGATTTCATAAAACATTTGGCCTGTATGCAGAAAGTTAGAAAGCATCAGTTGAGGTCAAAATGCATTACAAAACATTTATTTATGCTTACTTGCATCACTGTGGGATATATCTCCATCACTAGGATTAGTTGAGATTTTAGGATAGCAAGGGATGAATAAGAATATTGACCAAAGCACATTTGGGGTGGACATGCAAGAAGGTGAAAGATGACCACAAGCACTGCATTCTCCATTTGTTTTCCAAGAAGGCTTGGAGTAATAGTGCTATACACGTGCAGAAAGCAGTTTCATCTCCCTTTCTAGCACATCAATAAAAGGACAGATGTAATCTGTCTTAGAGCGAGATACCAACTTGTATTCTCATAATTCTTACTGGAAAATTCTGCTTGAAGAGCAGGGTATTGATTATATTCATTGATAGCATTTCTCCTTGAACTCTTTCTATTACTATGTTTTTCACCTGGGTTGCTGCTTACCAGAAGATACAAGGAGCTCATCTGAGTTAGAAAGTGCATTGCATAATACTGGTATCTTTTTAAATAAACACATAAAATATTTTGCATTGTTAAAATAGAATCCACTGATTATGCTTTGGCTGTTGTACCCTGGCCACAGCTGATTTCTTTGGGTTTTGCTTACTTTGATTAAGATATTTTACCTGTGAAAATATGTTTGGTAAGTAGAAATGGCAAGTTAGATTGAAGTGTCCTGTGAAGTTTCCAATTTACAGGAAAAATACTTTTTAAGTCTCAAAATATTTCATCTGGATCAAAATACATTTGATAGTTGGTATCACAGTGGTTGGGAGTCTCAGTGATCACTTTTTAGTAGTCTCCCTTTGTCTAGAGAATACAGAATTGATGTAGGAGCTGTGCTCAATTTTTGAGACAAGACTGTTTCGTATTTTACATGTTAATTTAAATAAGCAATTTGGGCTTTTTTAAAGTGTTTTGCCTTTTTTAAGTCCCAGAAAAGTAAATAGCCCTCCTCTCTTCATATTTCTTTGTGCCATGGCATCACACCTGCCTCCACTAGTCTTCCTTTTCTTTGACAACTTGTTCATACGCACTGTTACTTTACTTATTTAATTTTCCTAACTCAGGTTCCACTACTTTTTTTCCCAAGTGTTGTCCCCTCACCTGGTCAAGGTGATGGTAACAATGAGGAATTTTCTGAAGTGGCTAAGAAAAATCCAGGTTAAACTATGTAGAATTCCATTTTACTCATCAAACTTACATACCAGAGCAATTCTGGTATTGGAAGCTAAATGGCTTTAAAACTATAACAACTTTCATTTTTCATCAAAGGTTCCAACCTAACAGTTTTAGAACCTTAAGATAGTTTATAGCAGTGTTCTAGAATGTATTAGTCAATATAAAACATTTAGGAAACCAACACTCTGTGCAAGAGAGCTTAGAAAGGAAGATCAAATCCTTCAATCAAGTGATGCAGACAAATGCCATTCCATTAATTTAATAACAGGTTTCTGCAATCTGCTTTCAGAGCTGAATCTTACACAAACAGCATGGGGGAGATTTAGACACAGAGTGACATAATTTTGGTGTGCATTTTTTCTTTTAAATGTTTTACTATCCTTACCCTATACAATCACTCCTTGCACCCTGCCATCAAAGGGTGTGCATCAAAGGATGCACATACTGTAGATATTTCTTAGCTAAATGCCTATGTAGCTAAAATTGAGGAATTAATAAATTGATGTCTATATAGCTATTGAACTATTGCATTCCACCACTTTGAATGAAATAGAGCATTTTGTGCTGCTTTCATGATTTGATAAGAGAACTGCAGATTTCATTCCATCATCATTCTAGGTGCCAGACATTTTGAATGTCACTCCAATCCCCATTGAGCTGCTAACAATTGTCTGCAATCAAAGCACTTGTAGATGTCTAGCACAACCTTTTATTTCCACTTTTTTTTTTTTTAATCTGTATTTCAGTTTCATACTAAAAGACCTTCCTTAATATACATCCAAGATATGTTGATCCCAAGCTACACAAAAGATTTTAGTGAAAAGCTGCAGTAGGTCTTTTACTCATAAAGTACAGCCTAGGTCATGATCTAGGGGTAAGTTCTTATTCTATAGCATCTTTAACCCTGTGGGGATGCCATGCAGTGAGTCACAGAATGAACAAATATGAACTTCAGCAATTAAAGCCCTACAAAAGGATGTAAACAAATAAGAGACTTGCCCCTCCCATTTGCTGTTCTCTTGCAATTAAGTGAAATTTGTGCTTTTATCAAGTGGTACTTGTTTCCTAAGCAACTTACCAGACTCAGTTTCTGTGCAATACTAGCAATACTCCTATTTTCATATTTTCTAAGGGCCAAGAGCAGTATAAGTGGCAGGCCATTTATATCAACAAAAGCTACACCATTGCTTTTGTTGATAGGTTTACTAGGTTGAATTCTTGTGAATATATAGTAGTTGAGGCTAATGCCACTCTGTTAAGTCCCAGATGACTGTCATTATGCAAAAGTGAATTTCATTGCTCATGAAAAGCAGAATCAAGAAACACCTGCATAATTTTATAATTATTTTTTTTTTCCCTGTGTGACATAACAGGGATTTTTATGCTGACAGGCTGATTGCTAATGGGATGGTGCAGCATGTGTGGACTGTGACATACTAGATCTGAAGACCTAAAATGACAAGTGGAACCAAGTATAATGAAACCTTGTTCAGGAAATTTCTGCAAGGGTTGACTGTTTTGTTTTATTTTACATGATTTTGTATCTTTACAGGAGTTGGTAAGTAAATTATTATTCACTTTCTTCTGTAAATGAGAAGATCTTATGAGATATATGGAAACAACTCCCAATCCGAGTGTTTCTCATACTACTGCATCTTATCCAAATGCTCAAAAACTCAGGAAACCTCACTTTTATAGAACTGCATTCATAGCAGCTTCTTGAATTGCAGTCAAAAGAATTATTAAAAACTATTAAAAATTGTCAGTGTTATAGTGAAAATTATTTGGTTTGTTGTAGTAAAACTTACATTTATTTACTGAAGTCTTGTTTTGCATAATCTACGTATTTACAGCAAACCATCTGAAAACCACTTTAGAGCAGTTCTCAGTACATGGCCTGGGACGTTGCTTGTGGTGACACGAATATACTGCTACAGTCCAGGGCTGACAAGATAAACAGAGTATGATATTCTTGCATAGTGTCACATAGCAGTTAGCAAGGATTGTGGGTTATTACTTTAGAGTATTTTAGTTGGGGGCAGAGGGGGCTATTCTTTTGCACTTCTCAAACTGGAAAGCTAAGAATCAAAATAATCTGCAGCTGGCATTTAAAATTACTTTCTGCTGGCTTCTCTGAAAGATTATAGTACTTGTAATCTATTTTTAGAGATAGAAGTATCATATCCAGCTAGGAACCAGGTTGTTTCCCCATTGTAAGACACCCAAAATCTTAGATAGGAATCCTTAAACATATTACATGAACAGTACTACATCTTGCCAATACTGGTGTTCACACCAGTTATTTCCTCTCCTCTTCAATCAAACACACAGACACAAGTGAGAAAAAGAGGGGAATGATTTCTTTGACAAGTTGCTTAAAATAAATGGGAGATTTTGAAGGTGTGGAGAAATTTTGAATGACATAGAGAGATTAGAATCCTGTGGCCAGAGAAGTAGTAGTCATAAGTGCATAGCAAAGCATGCAGTCATTTGCACAAGAAAAAGCATTGTATGTATTGTATGAGTTTGCACTCTGTCAGTCTATAATGATGATATGCCTATTGCATAGACTCCTTTGGGAGCAGTGGTAAGGAAGTGTTACTGTGGTATTTAGACAGTGGTGCACTTACAGATAACAAAAATAATGGGTTATGCAGAGAATCCCAAGCATGGCTCAATAGAACCTTTAAGCTTCCAAACCCTGAGGATATGCATTGATTTTCCATGTATTACGCAGCATGATATCCATATCTATTGAACTTGACTGAGATATGTTCCTTTCCTTTTGGCTGTAATAGCCAAAGAACAGGTTTCACTACAGGAGTAGCAGTGGGCCCAGAAAGAGTACTCCCTGATGATTAGTACGTATACCATATCAGAACACAAACGCTAGATATACTGGCATAGCTTGAATTCTTTGGGTATACTAGTCTGACAGTCTCATGTAAATATGGTACTTTGAATATTACCAGCCTTCA
This sequence comes from Dryobates pubescens, assembly GCF_014839835.1. Classification (NCBI taxonomy): domain Eukaryota; kingdom Metazoa; phylum Chordata; class Aves; order Piciformes; family Picidae; genus Dryobates; species Dryobates pubescens. The sequence goes on from NC_071627.1 coordinate 14,855,265, forward strand.
GTTTCAAGTTCTTGTTTATATCTATTTTTAATATTCAAACAGGGTGAATGAAATGTTTCTGTGATGTAACGGTAACTAATAGCAGAGCCTCGGAAACAGCTCAGAACTCAGGAGTGTAGTCCCAAGTTAGCACCTGGAGGTGAGTTTCACAATGCAGGATTAAAGCATTTTACCTCGAAACCTCCTATTCTTGTCATATGATTGCAGAAGAAAGGGGGGGTGGACAAAAAACACCCCAAACTAAAAAACTCACAGCTGCCTATTATACATCTAAAGTGAAATGATTCCCTGCACAGACTATCCACCATCTTCCTTCCAGGGCTATATTTCAAGAGGTTTGGCAGTGAAGCAGACTAGCTGCGTGAGAACAGAAACCTCCACTGGTGAACAAGGAAAGTAGCTCTGTAATACCAGCCCTGGAACAGAAAGATGAAAAGGGGGGGGGGGTTTTAAAATTTTAACAAATGCTTAAATGTTCTTTAACTCAGTGTTTGGGGGTTGGTTTTTCTTTTGTTTGTTTTGAATGCACAAATGAGATTTATCACACACATCAAATCTTGTCTATCTGGAAATGGGTGGGTTTGCCCTCTGTAAAATGCCAGTTTCTACAAATGGGAGAAAATGGTGAAAATGTCTTGGTGAATTCCTCCCCGCTTCCTTCTCTCCCCCTCTCCCACCCTGCCAATTTTTGTTTTGTTTAGCTTTGTTAATTTTTTGTTATTTTTTTCCTTCTGGAAGCAAAGCCCAAACAGACACTTACTTGCTCTCTCACACACACGACGTGCTGTTTTAAAGCATTGACAGTGGGTGGGGGGAGCGTGGCACAATCTGTCAGCCCGCTGGCAATGGTGCCGGTGTGTTCGGTCGGCAGGACCGTGCATCCCGGAGCGGGGGAGCCGCTCCCCGCTGGCTGGACGCGCCGCTGGGGGAACTCGGCGGGGGAGGGGGGGGAGGCGGGGGGCTGCCCTGGCCCCGCTTCAGCGGCAGGTGGATGCTGCGGGGCTCGTCGCGGGGCTTCCCCGCTCTTTAGCGCTCCAGTCAAGGTAGCTGCCTGTCCGTGTTAAATGGCTGCTTGCTTTTCGGGGCTGCTGGCTGTTTTACGGGTTTTCAGCAGCCCTGCCGTCTCTCGGCGGCAGCGACCCCCGTTCTCCGCCCCGCCGCCCCGAGGTGAGGCTTCATCTCAACGCTTCCCTGCTAGCCCCCACCTCAGCCCTTCCTCCCTTGTCTTCCCCGTGAAGTCGCTGCCGCTGCCCTTTCTCTCCGGGCAGCCCCCCAACGCGAATTGCGCCCCGCCCGGCTGCTCCTGCTCCTGGGCCAGAGTGCGTGTACAGGCACCTCGGGCACGTCCCGGCCGTGAGAACCGGCTGCCTCCGCTTCCTGCCAAGTACCCGCGGCGGCAGGAGGCGGTGGCGCGGGCCGGGGGCGGCGAGTCAGGGCAGGGAGCTCCAGAGCGCCTCAGCCCTGAGCGTGCGGAACCCAGCGGTGCCGAGGAAACGAGCGAGAGGGCTCTGAGCAACACCCTCACCCTTGTCCCATCCCCCCTGTGGGTGTGTGTGTGTTTCGTGAAGGGGATTTTTGTGTGTGTGTGGGGGGGTGGTGGTGGGGTTTTTTTTCTCCACCTCCTTCCTCCTAGTGCGAGTTAAATATTTCTTTTGTTAATTGACACCCCGAGTGTTCCTCGCCCCTTCCCAGCGCAGCCCGGGCCGGCCGAGGACGCGTGTGCACGCCCAGATCCGCTCGGCGAGGCAGCTCGGATCCGCCGGGCCGAGCGGCTGTGAGCGGGAGGAGGAGGAGGTGTAAAGGGAGCTACGAGCACAAAGCAGATTTGCGAGGAATAATTTAACTCCGGTGTTTGTTGTTTTTCGGGATTTTGCTTTTTTGCGTGTCTCCTTCCTTTCTATCTTTTTTCTTTTTTTTTTTTTTTTTTTTCCCCTTCCTTCGCTGCTCAGGATTTAAATGTCACTCAAAGCATCCCCAAATCAGCTTTCCGCTCGTCTCCGGTCTCTTCCAAGATACTAATTGGATCACACGCTGCATTTGAAGAGCCTGGGTGATCTACCCCCGAAGGTAAGTGGGTTTATGTACCTGCACCAGGTCTGGATGGTCACTAAATGCTTGATTGCCTTTCTGGGTGGTGTTTTTCTTCCCTTTCTTCCCCTCCCCCAATCCCGTGGCCAGGCGTAGCTCTACCTGAGGAACTTGTATCCCCTTGTTAAGCATCGTTCGATACATGGAAAATGCGCCGGCAGGCCCGGCCGGGGGTAGTAGGGCCGCGGGAGCTCCGCGCCCACACCTGAAGCACCGGCAAATTGCCCGCTGGAGCTGGCGGCGGTAGCCGGCGACCCCCTCAGTCCTTAGTGCCTCTGCCCATAGAACGGCGCCTGGCAGCACAGTAAGGAAGGAAGCCGCCTAATCCCCTCTTACAAGAAACTATTCGTCATCATTTTCTTTCCCTATTTTTTTTTTTTTTTCGGTGAGAAATACTGTAGGCGCCCATCTCCCCTCCTCCCCCACCGCCCGCCCCCGTTGCAAGCGCCGGCTCCTTCGCCCGCACCTCGCCTCGCTTCAGGCGGTTCTTTCCAGGGACCAAAAAGTTAAACTGCCCTCTTTCCTCCCTCCCTGCCCCTGTGTATTCTCTTTTTAACCTATCCCACCTCTGTCTAATCCGAGTCCGTCCAGCCCCCACCCTAACCCCCCTCCCCCTTAAAGTAGATTGCAAAGCCGCTGTAACCCGCAACTCCTAAAACTTCTCTTCTTGCTGCGATTTATATTTTATACTAACAAAGAGAACAACAAAATTATATTCGTTCCTCCTGTGGATGATTTTTTTTTTTAAATAATGCATTTCCTTCTTCCCCTTTAATTTTTTTTTTTTTTTTTTTTTTTTTTTTTGGCAAGGAAATTTGCTCCATCTCCAGCAGCAACCACTGCTCCTTTTGATGTTGTGGTACGCCGTGCGCATGCGCTTCACATTAGAATTACTGCACTGGCCAGAATAAGTTGGATCTCTTCTCTTCACTGAAACCCTAAATCATATCAAAAGCTAAAGGGATGCTGAGAGTCCGGAAAAAGGGTTACTTTGGGATTTGGTCATTCCCTTTAATAATAGCCGCGGTGTGTGCACAGAGGTAAGTGATGAAGGTATCTCTTTTGATTTACTTCGAATTGCACTGTATGCTGCTGCTGAGAGGAATGTACAGCTTGGGTCTGAGAAATAAGAAATAATACAGTACTATTCTTTTATTTTATTTAGTGTCAATGACCCTAGTAATATGTCACTGGTAAAAGAGACCGTGGATAGACTGCTGAAGGGCTATGACATTCGCTTGAGGCCAGATTTTGGAGGTAATTTGACTGCTTTTGAATAAGAGAGATTACATATCTGGGCTGTGTATCTTTGGTGTGTGTGGTTTTTAAACATGTTGTGGGTGCTGTTGCTTTGGGGGTGTGTGTGTGTGTTGCCATTTTCTCAAGATGAACCAAAGTTAAGCCCATTGTTACTCAGTTTCTTAGCATGGAATGCTCCTGATGCGATCACTTAAATCACTTCCATATTTGCAATCAGTCCCTCATTTTCAGTGTGTGATGATACTTTATTAACCTGTAATGAAACCCTTGTTTAACTGGTTTTATCGAGATGCAAATCTCTTAAGTTTATCCACCGTTTGTTCCTCTGTCTAATGTGCTTGTGATCACAGTTACTATTTTTGAGTACAAGATGTGCTGTTAACTGATACAAAAATGTCATTTAACCCCCTCCGTGCTCCGACTTCGAACTAGTTTATTTTGGACGTGTTCGCTGTGGGTGTCCCCTCCTCCTCCCCTATCCCCCCCCCCCCCCCCCCCCCATCCCCGGGCCTCAGTGGCCACTGTCCCCTGGGCTGTCCCTTTCGCCAACGCGCAGGACTGAGGGTGGGGAGCTGGGTACCGGAGGCCGGCATCTCACCCAAGCTTCCCGGCTTGGGGGGCGGGGGAGTTTCCTCGCCACGGCCGGCTGTCCCCGAGCCTCTGCTAGCTCGGTGTCCCCGGTGCGCTCCGCCGGCGGGGTGCGGGGAGCCCCGCGGTTCACACGTGTGTGCCCGTTACATAAACACCGCTGCCGGGGGGCGCGCCGGGTGAACCCGGTGCCACGCACGTTCCCCGCGGGCAGGCGGGAGCCGGGTTGTTCTCGCTTCTGGGAGGGTCGGGGGGGGAAGGGTTTGGGGAACACATTTTCCCATCCTCTTGACTTTCTGGTTTCGTTTAAACATAGTTTCATTTCTGCGCTTAGTGCTGCTAACTCTGGTAAGAACGAGTTAAGTTCTTGGAGATCACAATGCGGACCATCTTGTTGGTTTGCAGGTCCCCCAGTGGCTGTTGGCATGAACATAGACATTGCCAGTATAGATATGGTCTCAGAAGTCAATATGGTGAGTATTTAGGGTTTGGGGCTGGTTGCTTTCTGAAGGGGTGGTTGTTGCTTCCTCCCCGCTGCCAAGGCGGAGCAGCTGCCTGCGGGCGCGTGGGAACCCGGCGTGGCCTCTTGTCCCGGAGCACCGCCGGGGCCAAGCACGCCGCCCCCGAGGGAGTCAGGTGGTGGGAGCTGTCGGGAAGAGGGTCGCATTTCCCACATCCCCAGCGAGGGAACCGGGGGTAGGCGACAGTAGCCCGGGGACGGCAGCGCCGGCCGCGGGTCTGGTTCCTGCGGCAGCACTCCGGAGGCACTGCGCGCCCCGTGCCGCCTTGCCGCGAGCAACGGCGCCCCCTGCCGGCCGCACACCCGCATGGCACCCCTCCGCCGCCTGGCCGCGCTGCCGCTCCGCGAGCCGCCGCGCGCAGGGTCCGCTCCCGCGCACCTGGCCGCGGGGCCGCGCCTGCCCTCGTCGGGCCGTGCACTTCGGCTTCGTGGGGGAACGGGGTCCAGGCATGAATGGTTACTTGCTTGTGTGACATTCTTGTTTTAATTTCTTCTTGTGATATTAAAAAGCAGCTTGCTGTTCTTAAGCACCGTGTTCGGTTGTCTGTGTGTCCAAAGCTTACCAATTGTTTTTCTGTAGCCTGGCACTGTCTGGGATGGTCATAACTGAGGCAGATGTTATTACAAGTTTAATTTTTCCGAGTTCAATTTTCTCTCTTATCTAAATGGTTTGAACTGGGTGTGCTTAATTGCTGAGCTGGTCCTTAGCATACCCAACTCGATGCTTTCTATGTTTTACTTTCGTTACCTGGGAGACGAATGAAGTGTTGAGAAAATTGGAGAAGCCTCAGGTTCATGCTGTAGAAGAAGCTGTTCTGATTTCAGACTAAACTTCTCCAACATTTGCTTTCTTATTTGAAAATGTTTGGGGTTAAGTTTAAAAATCTTGGTCCTAACTTACATATTACTTAGTTAAGGACACAGAATTTGGCCTAATACTCTTGGGGAGCTGTACACGAGGAGAAAACCAAGACACTGCAGCATGGTAGCAACAACTGATGCAAAATAAATGTGGTTTTTTTTTGTGAAATATTGGTTACTAAAGTTTTATTATCTGAAGCAAACTTTCCATTATTCTTGAAGAAGTTGTAGGGAAGCATCTTTCTAAATACAGATATGATTTTAGGGCTTCTGCTGTAGCTGTGTAGCTGTGTGGATGCATTTGAAAATAGTATTTTGAAACTTACCAGTTGTGTTACTATCATTGTGCTACCAAAATATTTTGGTTTTAATTCCTCAGTGACATGTTTGGGTTTTCAGACATGGTGGACTGAATGAATTGGCAGATGTTTGTTCTCAAACTGGCTGCACTGTGTGATGTGATTTTTTTTTTTCTTCTTCATAATCTAAACTATAGCCCTTGGCCTAATCTGAGGATGACATTACTGGTGGTTGTACTTTGAGACTTGGAGGTCTGGATCCCAGACAACTTCAGCCTGCCCTTTTTCAAGATACCAGGAAAACGCTGAAGGATTTCACTTTGAGCAACATTGCTTGTGGAAAAAAGTGGCTAAAATGGGCTGCCAAACTTTGTTTCACTAAGCTTGTAATTCAGTATTATACCTTCAAGAGCTTTAGGAGTGAGGAAAAGTTGTATTCTAAATCACTTGCTTTTCATTAAAAGAACTATGTGTAGGAAAGAAACAGATGTACAGAGTTATTTTTTGGACTGTCTTTGTGGGGATGAGGATAATTTTCTTGATGGAACTGCAGTCTACTGGGTCAGTATTTTATCCTCTCATCTCTCCAAAACTGGTTTTCTTGTAAAAAGACTGCAGATTCTTGTGAATCTTCTTCCTTTCTTTTTTTTTTTTTTTTTCTTTCCTCTTTTCTTTTTAACTTTAACAAGGATTTCTAGAAATTTGGTCTCTAGTTAAAGGTGATAGCACATTACTGCAATCCGATGCTTGCAGACTAACTATAAAAATGAGTGTTATTTTTAGTATCTTGTAATCAGTTTATTGTGTTTCTATAATGAAGTGTTTGACCTTTGTAAAGAAAAGTCTTTTCAGACTCTGCAGAACTCTGGTGGGAGGAGGGGAAATGTAGAGGCAATTTTTACCCACATATTTGCCTAAAGCTCTGGGTTTGTTTTACTCTAAGAAGGTACTTATTGCTTAAAACTGAGCATTCCATCTACATAATACTTGCCACTTAGAGTTTCAGAAGAGATTCCAAACTAAGATTTGCGTTTTTCAATCCATTTAACTGCAAAGTACAACATGCAGCAGTTCATCTTATTGTGGTCTGTATAGCATAACAAGTACTAATACACCCTGATAGGCCTGAAATAAATGAGGAGACGTGCAAGCAAACAAGAAGATACTTAGAATACAAGGTCTTGACTTCTTCCTTGCAAAGTCACCAGAAACTACAGTAGAAACCAGGAGGAATACCACTGAATGCTATCTGATGCAAAGCCTTCCAAGACAGTGAGATACAGAAAGGATCTTCTGAGTTATGGACCTATTCCTAGCCTTAGGCCTGCTGTTGCTTTGCCTGCAGCCATGGCTAACACCATTGACTTGAGATAAAGGCAGATCATTGCCTGTGGTCGTGTATTAACATAATGGGATCAACCTTTTGTCTTGAGAGGAAGGCTAGATAATCATAGTTATTTAGCTTGAGCTCATTTCTCTTAATTCTAATATTAATTTATTTTAAAGTTGTCATTCTTAAATTTCTTTTCCAGTCCTACCACATTCTATCTACCCTATACATTTGTGCCTCTCTGCAGGCAGAAGGCATGTCTCCAGTGTCATGACACAAATCATAAAGTTTTTACTTTGAAAAAAGAATGTAGAGCTGCTGCTGTAGAGAGTGAATGTATGTCTAGAATGATCAAGAATGGTATTGGTGACTTTGAATTCTTAAGGAGGAAATAAATACTTTACATCATAACAAACTTGTAGGCAGGCTTTACAGCTGCCTTCCAAATATTTGTTTATATACAGCAGAGTTGAACCTGTAAACTGTTCAACTTTCTTTAGGTAGAAACTTGAACTGGCAGATACTTTACTTTTCGTAACTGTTTTCTAATCACTGGTACTTGTGAATGTTTCTCTCTAGCTGTGGGGACTACACTGAATGCACATGAGAAAAGTGAGATCTTTAGGCATATATGGTTGTTGACAAGTGTCATGACTATTTGGAGTAATTTCTTGTATTTTAGGAAGGAAAAAATGTACATGCAGTACAATAATGACTATGTCTAATTCCATTCACCTCTCTGGACCAGGCCCTGCAGTTTTTTTGAGTGTATGCTTTTATGGTTATTATACTGTAGATTTTATTAAGGTCTCTCTGACTCAGTTAACAATGGACAACTAACATGGAGAGGTGTGAAAGCTGCTAAAATGATTTTGCTGGCCTAATGAAATTGATCTTACATAAGATCAGCTGTATTGCGGTGAATCTAATGCACTGGTCTCAAGGTAGTTTCCAGATGTTTCTTGCTGTACTTGAATTTTCTTCTTAGACTCTTTTTCCTTAAGTCATTGTAAAAATAATACCTCCAGAGGGCTTTCCTCCTTTTTTTTTAAATAACCAGTGTTAGCTGGTATGTCACATTCCCATGTTTTCTCCTCCTCAGTTAGTTATTGGAGTAGAATCCTAAATAACACAGCAGGTGAGATTGTTTTCTATCTTAATTTTCTCCCCTTTCCTCCCAACAGTTCCATTATAAACTGTTTCAAAGAGTTGGTGCAGGTTCATTAAGAAGTACAGAATTATTTTTTTTCCCTAGACACCACTGAAGATTCTGCATAACATGTTATGCATTTGATCTCTCTAGATAACACATGAGGATGTCCATGGATAATGTTGGTCATCTGGTGGTTTTCAGTGTCTTGACTTTTTCCCTATTAAATAGGTCAACTTTCTTTTTATTCCTCCCTCCCCCCCCCCCCCCCCCCCCAACTTCCTTGATCTGTGGCTATTCTGGGATTCTAGTACAGCATGTCTTGAAAATAAGAGAGAAATATAGGTATGTTTTTATGCAGGACATAAACACTTCATGAGGTAATAGCTTGTATATTTAATTGTATATAATTATTCATCCTGTGGGAGTCTGCAGAGAGAAATCTGAACAGTTTATCTGAAAGTATTTGCTTGCCTATCATTGCACAGATGTTGGCAGGTAGACTGCATATGTATAGGTGGAGTTAAATAGATCCAATAGATTGGTTTGTCTTAGCGGGAGCCATTAGGGTTGATTGAGTGCATAATCTTTCTGTCCAGTGGGAGTTGGAGAAACAAAGGAGCTGTTATCATCTATAAGGGAAAAGTTTGCTTGTTGGTGTGTGCCAAGTTTTGCACAACATAACCTAATAACTTCAGAGCTCTAAAAAGAAAAAGAAGCTCTTTTTTTTTTTTTTAAATTATATTTGACTTCTATATTTGAGATATGCCAAAGTTGTATAAAATACTACATGTAATACTCATAGATCAGAATATTGTTAGTCTAAAATCACAGCTGTAATTTGCTGACAGACTACTGAGTTTGTGTTGCTTTTGAGAACTGAGACCCATTATTGATTTTCTTAAAAATCTCATGTTTTCTTGAGGTATTTTCAGTAAGGGACAGTAACAAAGCTCAGGAGACACAGGTTTAGATTATGAAAACAATAGAAGCTGTGCAGCTACCTCTTGAGTGGCAGCAATTATCATTGTGTGTAAAAACGGAAGGGATGGCTTGTGGTATTAAAAGAAATGGGGGTTAAATGGTAAGAAAATAGGATGGAGCTGTTCCAAACTCAGGGGAAAAGTCCAGATAGAAAAAAATTAGGAGAAAGAAAATCATAAACCAGGAAAAAGTGTCCTATATAGGCTGGTACAGAAATAGGTGAGGAAAATGGTTCCTGTCAGCAATATCTTTTTTTGTCGATCCATTCTAGTTGTACATGTTGCTGTATGTCATCCCTAGAGAGAATAAGGAGAAGACAGGACTGATAATGCATTGAAAACAAAGTATTAGAAATATTGGGAGGGCGTTGCTTCCTTAACCCTAAATAATTCCTGCTGCTAGAGACTGTTGGTTTTACTATTTCCCCTGTCACAGGTGCATGTGCTTCTTCACATAAAATTACATTTCTCAGAGGATGCTTTGAATGAGGCTCTTGCCAAATTGCTGTGGTTGTACACTACTGACTCATTCTGAAGTGTCTACAGAGACTTCTGTGAATGCTGAGCAAGTGAGGTACACCTGAGAGGAGAATACCTTTTTTACTCAAAACCTTGTTTTACGAAACCTTCAGTTATTGTCTGGGATAGCATCACAAGACCTTTATTTTCAAACAGGAGTAAATTACGTTAGTATGGATGTCTATTTCTTTTGTACTACATGTCCCTAATGGGAGTATTTTCCTAGTTTTAAGGTGTGTAAAAATAGATGAGGTCCAAATTTCAAGTAAAATGTTTGTTCTTGGGGACCAAAAGCCAACATTCCTATTGATGTGTTATATGTAAATTGAACTTTTCATGTTGGTTTAACTGGAATATATGTAGCTACAGTATGAAGTGATTTCTCTGGAACATATAGGCAGGAATGTAGTGAGTTTGTAAACACTTTTATAAGCTAGTTCATAACCAGGGACATATTATGTGTATACATAATGTATAAATATTGCAGATAGCTGGAAACATGACCATTCTTCTTGTTTCTTTTTTAAGGTCAGTATAAATGGTTCGTTAATTGGATTGCACTTTCAGTATGCTGTAGTGTTGCAAAACTTTAATCAGTAGAAAATCTTTATGCTGGTGGTAATTTTTCAGTGATCACTCCCTACAGCAGATGAGAGGATGGTTGTCAGTAATTTAAAGAGATTGCCTTGGAGGTGATTTGTATGACTGAATTAATAATTATTGCCTTCTTGTTTTTAGAAAGCCTTGACTATAAATATTTAAGTAATTTGGCTCCTGACGTAGAAGAAAAGATATATTTATCTTTAATATGTTTTATGGGTGGTGTCTTGGCATTAAAGTGTGGGAATGAACATGAAGTGTACTTTGCTAGCTCCCACTGTAGGCTGTTTTATTTCATAACTTCTCTATTGAAAATCACATAAAATCTTTATAGGTAAGCAGTGTAGCAGAATGAAAGATTTTTATACTGTGCTCTGCAAACTTGTTGCAAGTTTAAGCTATTCCAATGGTCATATTTGTGCTTCTTAGTGACTCTGAAGTCTGTCAGTGCACCATGACTAAATCCTTATTATTCCTCCCTTGCTCATTTATCCTCATACGCTCTGTAGCCATCAACTGTGTTGAAGTACAGTTTTATACAGCAATAATTATATTGCTTTTCTAGAAGTAATCGAGGTTCCTTGTAGGCTCTTAGTGGTTAATATTGTAGGTCTCTGCAAGTCTTTGTATGAATTGGGTAAGAAAAATTTAGTCTCTTTTTTTCAAAGCAGGATGATCATCCATGAGACAATTTTTTTAATGCCTCTTTTAAGTAATGGAAGATACCATCTCATTTGTCTTTAGAGTTAAGAACTTCAGAAATAGTCAAATGTCTTGAGTTACTAATACTGAGAAATTTGCTACGATGGGTAGATGCAATCTGTAATTTAAAAATGAATGTACATAATTACATTAAAATTGTAGGCATACTGTGGGCTGACAAGAAGACAAGCAGGACAGAAGCAGTCTTTGTGCTTTATTGTGATGACTCTTAGTGTGCTTCTGTAGGGATTCCACCCTGCTTGCATTTCTTGACAGCAGTGCTGTGTGCAATGGACATATAACGGCTCATATAACACAAGCCCTGTAGGTATAGTGATATAGTAGGCATACTTGCAGTTTATACTCTCCGAAGGCCAGGCTGGGAAGTAGCAGTGCTCTCACTTAATAGGTTTTGATTGTGAAGATCTTTGCATGCAAATCGTCTGGCTAATTATTTTTCAGCTAGCTAAATCAATGTGAAGATTCTACCAGACTTGGAATCACAATTACTGCATATGTCCCTTTTGTATGAGTTTTGCAAATAAGTATGTAATTACTTCCCAAATAAAACTGAAATTTCTGCTCCAAATATGAAAACATAGTTGACAATCAGGGGGTTCATATGTATGCAACCTAATACAGAATTTGTAGCTATTGTTTAACAAAGGTTATCACAGGCCAGATAAAACATTCAGAGTGTGAGCTCTTGCCATGTCCCTGGACCTAAGGAACTTACTGTCTGTTTTGTGCTGCTTTTTAGAGTATTTCTATCAAGGCTGAATCTATTAATTTTTATTCTGTAAATTCTGACAGTGATTCATTTGCTAGTTTTCAAGTAGTAAGAGTTTAACTCCATGGGGGAAGAAGCAGCCCTTCTGAGAGATGCATTTCAAGTGTGTGCTGTTGTAGTAGATGGAGTAGTTCAAAGTATTTCCACTTATTTTCCTATAGGCAAATCACTGATTCATTGGGATTGCACTGAAAGAGAAATTCAACTCTATCAATTATGAACCAGTGGGGAAAAATAAAATACAGGAAGTTTGGCCTTGGACAGAGCAGTATATTAAATGACCCTAATGGATGCATATTAAAAAAAATACAGCTACTTGATGTGGCAAGTCTTTTGTTCCACCATCTGCTTTCTGGACTACTTCATTCCTTTCTTCTTTAATGAGTAGGCAACTCTGAAAATTGATTAAACCCCATTTTTCCTTCACAGTTCAGTGTCCTGATTACTGTTCCTGAATGCCTCCTTCCTGCAGTCATGAGCTTTGAATTCTTTGCTGCATAGTAGCCTGGATGCACTGGACCTTTATTCTAGTTGTGAGTGGAAGTATTTAGAATAGAACAGAATTAACCAGGTTGGAAAAGACCTTTGAGATCATTGAGTCCAACCTATCACCTATCTAATCAACTAAACCATGGCACCAAGCGCCCCATCCAGTCTCTTCCTAAACACCTCCAGTGATGGCGACTCCACCACCTCCCTGGCTTGCAGAGAACCAGGAACAGAGGTCTTACATGTCATTAATTAAATTAGGAAAGGCACCACCACATCCTTTATCTTTTCCTCTGTTGCTGGAAATCTTTTTGAATTACAGTAGCCATGGCTTACTACTGTGTTAGGCATGACTTAAGCATACTATGAGATTTAAATATTGCAAACCTGTCTGAATGGTTTGCCTGCTTGCTCACCTGGAACAGCTTCATCCTGAATAGAAGTGCAGTACAGATCTTTGGGGATTGGGAAGCTAGTCAAAATGGCAGGAACTTGTAACTATAACCTTTTCCAGAAGTGAGTCATCACATACATAGGGCAAAGGGCCCTAATGTACAAAATGCCCTAAATGTCGTTTGTTTGTCTGTTGGTTGTTTTTATTAGATATGACCCCCAAAGAAAAATGGAAAAAACCTAGAGTTAGGTAAAGGTCATGCTAAACCCTTTTGAAATGAGAAGAAGGTCTCTGAGAAAAGTTTGTGGGTTTTTGTATGTCTGAGAACTGTGATGTGACTCTTGTCATACTTGGAAGTGATTTTCATTCAACTTCTTCCATTGTGTACAGCGGTGAAGTAGCCACAAGTTCCCATTTCATTCAAGGAACTGGAAACATTTAATTAATTATTTTTTTTTTCCCCCACAGTGAGAACTACATATAGTAAGCATCTGAATGACATATTGGAGCCTCTAGAAAAACTTCACTGGCATGAATGCAGAGTCCTTTTGAAAATCTGCTCCTAACTTCTATTTTATATATTGTAGTTTCAATGGATGTTTACATGGACTTAAATACTTTTAGTAAAGATCCTTTCTTTTTAGCTGAGTAAAATTGGTGCTCAAATTTATTTATTCTTGATGTATCTCTTTAAAGAGGTAGTTTGTAAAAATAATATTTTTTTATATATATACACACAGACAGTACTGCATCCAATTACTGGAACTAGTGAAATACTGCTAATTCCTTATGGTCCTTAACAGTAAATACGTGATGTCAGTTGTATAACAGTTACTACTTGTTGTAGTATAGGTGTTCAATCACCCTGAGCACAGCTTCCAGGACAAGATGTAAGCAGGGGAAGACATTTATTTTGTTGTACAGCAAGGTTATATACTCTATCAGAAGGCACATGTGTCACATCTTAAGTGGTTATTTTCTACTGGCATGCTTGTAATTAAGGCATACAATAGGTTAAAATAACAAACCAATATTTTAACACATCCAACCAAATTCTGCTCAGTTTCTTCCCTCAGTCCCAAGATGCTTACATTCTTTTCTAAGTCAGAGACCAAACATAACCTTCCAAAGCTATCCAAGAACACCCTTCTCCTGCAACTACCCAATAGTCCAGAAATTGCTATGGACCCTGAGCAACCAGGTCTCATGGAAGGTGTCCCTGTCTTCCAACCTAAACCATTCTATGAATCTATGAATTGTGTAAACCATATTTGTTAAAAAAAAAGGTATTTTTCAGTTAACAGACCCTGCAGCTTCAAGGAGTTGTAGAACACTGTGGAAATTTTAATTTTTTTTCAAGGACTGCTGATCCAACAGGCTCTCTTGGCTACCTCAGGGATGCCAGAGTAACAGTGTTAATGCGTGTTTGACAAGATGTGCACTGAAGGAGTCACAAAATTTAAGTTAAAAAAAAAAAATTAGTTTGAAGAGCTTGTAGACCTTAGAATTTCTAAATAAAATAATTTTAGAGTGTAACTCTTCCATTATTCCTTATTATGAGATGATTTAGTCTTTTAGATAATATGCAGGGAAGAAGGAAACAGGATTAAACAAAAAAAGCAGGTCATGCATACAAATTAAAAGCGACATTTTGCAACTAATTGCATCATTGTTTCACTAATCGTGTAAGTCCAGAAGGGCCAAAGAAACCTTTTAATCAGTCAGAAATCTTTCTAAAATGTATATGAGTATTCAATCTGTTGTACTGTCCTGTTGCTCTTCTTCACTGGTGTTTTGCAATGCAAGATGCTTTTAGGAATTCCATCCCTAATAGAATTAGAGATGTAATGTTCATATCATGTAGCATATGCCACTTTAGTTTGCTCAGGATAAAATGCTGAACAACCTCAGTAGATAGAAAAATTACTTGCAAAATTACTTCATTCTTTTCAATCTTGAAGGAAGCCTTTTCAAAGGTGTAGGAGCATTTACTGAGTTAAGCATACCTGAGACCTTTTGTACCAAGTTGCAGTCAAAAAATATATTATAGCTGAAGTGTAAGTCCCTGAAAAATAGATTTGTAATGGAAATGCCAGGAGACCCTTAACTGTAATCATTCTTGTTAGTGTAAATGCCTAGAAATGAATATGGTTTTCATTGATTGGCTATTATGTGACACAAGTGACCACTTACAGAGAAATCCATAATTCTAAACTAGCTGCATTCAAAGATGCAGTTAAAAGTACCCACCTCTGTGCATAGGCTTTGAAAAATGCTTTTGTGAGCTCAAGCCCCACATGAGGTTTGTTTTGAAGTCTTAAAGTATGTAAATCTGATGCTGATTTTTCCCACCGAGGCTGTTTCTGCCCTGTTTCTACAGAAGATTTATTGGGTGCTTAAATGACTGGAAGTGCCTTCCAAGATGGCTCCTATGATACCTCAGACATTAAGTGTAAGTGGGGACCAGGTAGTAGTCTCCACAATTATTTGTGTGAAGTAGGTGCTCTTTTGAAGTGAGTGGATGTATTTGTTGGGGGTTTTTTTGGCTAGAAAGTCTTCAGATCTTGCTGACAGCTTTGATTTAAGGATAATTAAATCTGATGAGTCCAATCATAGGAAAAGTGTACTTTCTTTACTCTTAGTCTTGAGTCTGTACTATAACCAAATGCATCGGTGAGGCAGCATTAGGAGGCTCATGTGGTTCCTACCAGTGCCAAACTTGGCTTGTTGAGAAATGGAAGACATCAGTATACATCTTTCTGGCATCCTTTTACTTTGAGTTAAATGAATAAAAATGAACCTTTTTCTTCTGAATCAAAACCCCATCTTGGCAAAAATAGGTGGTAATGCAAAGTCTCAAGTGTAGAATTAAATTTAATTAACTTTTTAATTGAATTGACTTTTTGAGAACACAGTGATGTATGAGCTTTTAACATAGTATTGGAAATTTTAGAGTCATCTATGCCACAATAATGTGCTGACCAGATAACGGTTCTGTTAAGGCACGAAGGCAATAAATATTTAGTAAAGATTCAGAATGAGAGATTTCAATCAAAATTGTTGCTCTTGTATAAGAAAAAGGTTTTCTTTAATCAGTTTTCTGGGGACACAATTGCCTTTTTTAAGGAACTGTTTCATATGTTACGTAACTTAAATTATGTCGAGTTTAACTTTTATGGAAACAAAGAATGTATGCATGTGGTTTTTTCCCATTAGGTAATTCATCCCAAAGAACATTTTCTAATGGAGCATGTAACACTGGTGGCAGATAAAACTATTGCTCATTTTTATTTTGTAATTTGAAATACTGCATCTATTCCTTACAGTATCCATTAGAAACTTACATTGGAAAAAGCATTATTTATTTGTTAGGTTTTTTTTTTAAACTGTATATCATATCATTATTGTGACATAATATATTGACTGCAATATACACTTAGCTGGAGAGATTAGTATTTCTACTTTTCTGAGGTTCTGTCCTGGGTTTTGGTGGGTTTTGAGTTTTTTTGTTTGGGTTTTTTGGTTTGTTTTGGTTTATTTTGGTTTTCTTCCATTCTCTGTCCATACTTTGCTATACCTTTCTTGACAAACAACATAAAACCACTATGCTCACGTCACCATCTTAGAAGTGAATCTCTGTATGTTTGTGGCTATTTGTAGTTATTGGAAAGCTTCACTAAAAAATAAAAGGTTAGGTTCTAGACAGGGTTTTGTAAACAAGCTTTTCTGTGTTTTAATAAAATCTTACTTGATACAGATCTTGTGGATCTTTAAAGAGAAAAGTATACATTTCCATTTTAAACATCCCTATTCTTATTCACAACTTCCATCTTATGTTAAAACGTCCTTAACAGGATCATTTGTTCTTGAATTGTCACTAATACCAAATTTACGAAACATCCAGTTGGTTTTGAATTTGAACCATTCGTTTGCTTTGTAATGCCCTCTATAATAGCGAGTGCTTGCTTATATTTAGCTTAAAAAGATACATCTGGGATTTTATTTTGATTGATACATGATACTTTTCCATTTTGTGTGAAGTGACATGACATTTTCTTGAGAATTGTGGCCTTTAGAAAGTTGTGGGGGTTTTAGTTTGTTTGTTTTCCCTCTTTTTAATTTTTTTTTTTCATGTGCAATAATCCAGTTGTAAGCTTTCCCCTTCGACTTTTTTCAGATACTACTGTATCCTTTTAATGCAAGATGGTAAACCATAACATAATTTGTTCCTTAGTCCATCCCCAGTCTCTGCATTATGGTAGGTTCACGTTATTGCAGGCAGCATATCTGGCAGACCATTCTGCATTTTAAAAACAGATTTTGTTGTGTTTTTTTTCTCTCAGCTTATAGAATAAATCTAGGGAGGGGTAGTCTCCTGGGGTAAAGTTAGCCCTTGTGACTTTTGTGTCCTTCACGAATTTTCCTATCATATTTTTGACTTGTCCTTTGACCACAGTGTTGGGTAATACAGGCACACAAATAATGCATGTATGAAAGATGAAATGCATTCATGGGTTTCTTTGGATTGGACTGATTTCAGCTGAGGTGCAAACCTCTCCTTTTCATAGCTGATCTGTTTCTCCACTGTTCCATCTTGTTCTTACTCTTTGTTGTTTATCGATTTCTGTCAGTTTGGCCTGACTGCACCGCTTGTTTCTCTCTTCCTCTTGAATGCGTGTGTAACAGCTCCCATTCATTCAGTTCCTTGGCTAAGTTTATTCTGCTGATACAGTAAAATGATGGAGCATCAATGGTTCAGAAGGCTGTAAGCATGTTTACAAACAAAAATGTGAAGTTGAATTTGTAGTGTGTAAATGTCTGACCACTGGCCTTAATCTAGCTGGCACTACTGTTTTATCGTGGCACTGGCTGCAGCAATAGAATCACAGAATCATAATGGCAACCTGAGTGCTTAGGAAGACAAAAAAGAAATTCTGCATGTTCCGTCCTCACATCTTCATTTGCTCAGGACACATATCCTTGAAGATGTAAGCATGTGCTAGAAGATAATCTTGTAAGTGTTTTGCTCAAGTGTCCTTTCAATCATCCTGCAAAACCAAATATAGCTGGGAGATGGGAGAGCTTTCCGTTGTAACTAATGCTAATGTCATAAACAGGATTATGTCTAGAGTTGTAAGTGGCAGATTAGACAAACATCAAGAGAGAAAATCTGTTTTCCAGCAAATATTCTTGGTGATAAGGAACCTTAGGAGAGAATGATGAAATGTGATATATAGACAATTATTTTTTTGCTATGCAGAATATTTTTTCCAAATTTCCCTTGAGGCATCAGCTGTTCTCTGAACATCCAAGAAGTTCGCTGTGCTTCTGATCAGCTTCCCACACATTCTCACCCACACCACTTTGCTGTGTCATCTTAATGTCATTTTTAAATACTAACAAAAGAAACATTTTGTTTATAACACAGAAATATTCTTTCCCCTCTCAAGATTTTTGTCTTTTGTATGTTGTTTTAGCAGATCAAAGCTGACTCATGAGTGGCAAATATGAAATGAAGTAACTAATGTATTTAAAATTCTTAACTCCTGAGTTAAGGATTTGTTTAAGAAATGGTTTAATTATAGTCATTAGATTTCATAGACTTTTTTTTTCTTACATGATAGGTATTATACTCAGATAGTTTACCTAGCTGTGAAGTATTGCATTTAGAATATATAACAGTATATAGATCTAGTAAAACTAGATCTAATTTCTACTTTAAATAATTAAGTGTGCTAAACTGAACAGTGGCCAGGTACGCTGGAGGCCAACTGGCAAGATGGAAAAGCAACCTTTTACTGGGATGAAAACACCCCTATGGTATAATTGGCATGGAAAGTTTTAGTCAACCCTTGTCATTAGCTACATTTGTGGTGGTTCCTAGGGGAAAAAAACAAACAAAACCAAAACAAAACCAACAAAACCAAAACCAGAAATATGTTATTGCCACCATTACCAGCAAGCACTCATGTAACTTATTTGCACCCAAACTAAAAATTTTCAGGATTAGTGAGGTTACACCATGTAGTCTTTAGGAATGACAAGGTGTAAGAATGATTCCTTGAGAGGTCAGTGAAGCTTGAACTAGTTTCTTACTGGGAAAGGGAGAAAGGTGTAGATTCTGGAGAGCTTGATCTCAGTGTTGCAACATAACACGTCTTAAAAAATGTTCCACTTGTGTCTAGAAATCACTGGCAGTATATGAATAGCACTGGAAGAAAAAATATTTATATTAACTATATCACATCAGCAGAACACATGCTCTATTACATCTCTCCTGTACATCTCTAGAAAAAAGTCAGTCTGGTTTTAAATTTACATTTGATGAAACCTTTAAAAATATTGATACGGGTTTCAGAAAGGCCTCTCAATTCTGCCAAACTGTTACCAATCCCATTTTACAGAAGGCTGAATCAGCTTCTTTTTTTAGACTTTTAGCAACATGGTTGTGTTAATTATCTGATGTTAATCATCTGATTATAGTAAGTTATGTGAGAATAGATTTTTCTCTGACTGTGAAATTTCTGCTCTCCCTTGTGCATATGCTCCCAAGATGCTACTTATCTCTTTTTAAGTGATGTGGAACAGTGGTGCTGTTCACTGTATCACCCTCGTACACCTCTGATACAGCATTTTACACAAGCCTCTACATTAGAAATGAGACTTGAACTTTGTGGTTCCATACCTTTATCACTGAATTCAGAAAATACTCCCTCCCTTTACCACCTGAGTTACAAGATTTAACAAATATCTGTATTCTAAAAATAATGATTACTAATTCACAATTGGAATTTACATAGATCTTTATTCATGAAGGCAAGAACAGTTGCCATATTGCTCCTCTTTCAAACGAAGTCTTCACCAGCAGAAAAGAATTGCTATGTTGGGCTGTTTTCCCTCATGTTTTCTAAATATAACTCAACTGCAGTCTGGTTTGCGAAGCCATCTACATTAATATGCTACAGGAAATAAAATAACATATTAGTCACTTTATAAGTGAGCATAACTTGGCAAAATTGGGAATAATTCTTCATACAAAAATAACGTTTTAAGCAAAGACTTCATATGCTACAGCACAGAGGTTTTTATGCTATTAGTGATTGTGCTTGTCTCCTGTTTATAGGCACCCAACTGAGGAGGCACTTGAAAAATGATTTTTTTAAGACCTGTTTTTGACAGAGCAGTAATTATTCACCACCTTCTGAGATTTTTCACTTCCTCTGTTTTCAGCCTAAAGCATTGTCTAAAAGGAAAAGGGTAATGATTACTCTAGAGGTGAACCAGAGTAGCAGAAGGGGGAAGGAGGTTTAAAGTGAACAGGTGGAGCTCAGGTAAGCCGATGTTCCAGCACATCAGCAGTGTCAGTTTTCTGTAACTATTGTCTTTATGAAAATACTCTTTGAAAGAGACACAGGCAAAAGAACATACCCAGCGTTTCGTCTTCCCTGTAATGTTGCTCATGTATTTTCTTTATGTCCTTTCTTTGGTTTGTTGCCTTCATGTGTTTGCTTGTATTGATAAATTGTAAGCCTTTCTCATCACACAGACTGCAAAAATATACATAGAAGGGCAGTTATTTAAAAGCAATATTCCTTGAGTTACCATCACAAAGATTTTATAGGTATATCAGTATTCCTCTTTTCTACTAGAAAATGTTGTCTTGTCATTACATTGCAAACCAAAACTGTGGGCTGCAGTTCTCCCAGGAAGCCATCTGCCTGACAGTGACAAGCTAGATATTCAGTATGATCTCTTCTCATGGTTCTCCATGCATTGCAGTTATTATTGTGCATTCCTTTATATTTGGGTGGTAGTTTTTCTGTTCGAATTTTGGGTCCATTTTACCTATGATTTTTTTCTTTTTGAATAAGGTGTGGCAATAGTAGCAGGTGAGTGTGTGATTTGTGGTTAAGCAGTGGGAGGAAGCTTTGTTGTCAGTTTTGTTGTTTTCATGTGGTTGGTTTTGTTTGTTTCATTTTGGAGGGTTTTTTTTAAGCACAAGTATTTTTCTGAAGGTAGCTGTAGTATTTGCAGTAATGGGAAACACTTCCTTATGAACATATGGTAGAGTTAATTTGACTTACAAAAGTTCAAGGCTGTTAGTGTTCCATTTTAGCATCTATTGGTACTTGGCTTTATCTGGAGGCTGTGCAGTCTGGCTGCATATGCCCCCTTTTTTTTTAATTAAAACTTAAGATTTCATTTCAGATGCCAAATTGGCAGCTGTAAGTCTTCAGAGAGTATATAAGACCTTTTGTCTGTGTTTATCCATAAGCTTGCTTGTTGAATATTGTAAAAGTTGTTAAATTACTTAGGTATTGAGTGCCTGTAAAATGTCATCACTTAGTGGTGACATACAGTGGTAACTTATCTAGGACTTTTGTATATTTGGACGTCATCACTCTATCATTGAGTACCAACTCCAGATAAATGCTGCCTTTTCCATTTATGACACTTCTAATGCACACATTTCTATCCATTCTCTGTAGATAAAGTTTGGTGGTGTTTTTATCAAGTGCACAGTTTGTGCTATCAGTTTTCTTCTTGCATCATTCCTTTAGGAGAACATCAGTATGTGGCCTAGAGAAGAAAGAAAAATAGCTAGATTATGGTGTGCAGCCTTCAAGGTTGACAAAATGATTTGTGAAGGCTGATTTTAGTGCATTAAGTATTGGAACATCTCAGTACTGTCATGGCATTCACCTGAGTTCTGTGAAAATTATGCTTTGAATATAGAAGAGACACCGCAGTTACCTTTTAGCCATGTTCCTGACATCAGTCCTGTGCAGTTTGAATGGCAAATTCAATGAGTGGTCCAATTAACTTTAGATGCCTGATTATGAACTCCTGCCATGTCCCTAGGCTGTCTGCAGCACAGAGAGAATCAGTAACATAATACTTGTTTTGTTAACTAAAATGTAGCAGCAGTAGCACTTAGATTAGAGGTTACTGTGAGTGTTCCCTGGTCAGTGTTCATAGAAGAAGGGATGATCTACTAAGAAGTAGTAATAATAACAATAACGATGCAAACTTGTTTGTTATCTGTTTTTCCAGGTTCCAGTAACTAGTAACAGATTGCTTTAGGTTTTCTTTTCCTTAACACTTTCCAAACCTTTAATACTGAACAAAAGCAGTGAAACAAAAATGTAGGATAAGAGCACTAAGAAAGAACATGAAAAACACTTTTGTATTCCTGTGACTATCCAGTGCTTTGAGAATGTTAATGGAGTAGCCATTCATACTGCCTGTAAGAAAGCAAATCCTGTAGCAAAGAGTGCAAGAACATCTGGAGTGCAAGCCATGTATCTAGGTCAACGAATGACAGTTAAGTTGTTGCCTTAAAATGGTATAAGTTTAGGATAGTGGTTGAGCCTTACTTTCACAGGATTATTTTAGTTGTTTTTCCAGTGATTTAATTTATCTTTCAAGTTGCTGGGAAAATGTATTTTTCAGCTTCAGCAGCTTTCCACATGCTGTCATCCTATGGCTAAGGTAATTTTATTGATTTTTTGTTATTAATGTTCATCAGAAAGTATGATCGCAACAAAGTGTGTCACATGGGAGCAGCATGTCTTGAGACACACTTGAAATAAAGGACAGCATGCCTTTGATGTCTGAATGCTATTCCTCCAGAGGAGAGAGGTTTTATTTAACTAAAGCTCTGAGATGTTTAAATTCTTTATACCTGTAACTTTTATAGAATTTTTCTTCTGTGCAGTCTAGGTTTATTCTCATGCTAGTAGAGGGCAGGTTGGTGGTTCAGAAGACTTGTGTATGTCTTTGGAGTACTGCATTTTATATATATATGTATGTGTGTGTATTGGATTGTATGCAAATAGAAAGGTGAAGATGAATGAGGGAATTTGGTTGAGTATTAATGGACATGTAAAAGTAATTTGACAAACATGGCAGTCTTGATATCAGATGCTGTATTTATGGGTACAAATACACTTTCCTGCATCCACCCCCTGGGCTGGACACTCTAGACACTGGAGGTCTCAACTCTGTGGATTCCTTTTGGAGGCACCCAGCCTAAATGACCACATTATGGATAAAATGACTGCAGTTGCCTGCAGTAGAATCTTATCTTCTTTTCTGCAAGTATATTGAAAAATGTACTGCTATTATCTTAGTCTTATCCCCCAAATAGAAAATATAGCTGTGCTTTTAAAGTAATTCCAGTTTGTGGTTTAGGGGACTTTAATCATGTATACGCACCATAAATATGCCTTTAGAACCTTTATATTCTGATGAGGAAAGAATGCAGAAAAATAGACTATAGTTGTCCTCACTTTGAGAGGTACCTTACTTTATGTAGAATCCTAGTTATGTGAGCTAAGATCTTCTCAGAAGTAAATTTTATCAAATTCTGATTTGAAGGTATAGCCATATATGTCTTAACTCCTGTCTTACGTGTTAGTAATCCATAGCATTTTCAGTGAGCTAAGGAATACACTTGGAATAGTTTCTAGCCAACTGATTATCTTCAGTAACTGGGAGGTAAAAAAGATTTCACAGCTGTATATGCCCAGGTGAGCATGTTGTTTAGGGCAATGTGCAGCTGACAAGTGATGTGATGACAGTCAGCAGACAATACCCATTAACAGTCCACATGGGGTTGAAACTAAAGTAAATATTTAGCTTCTGTATTCTGGAAACCTCAGTATAACGTATCTAACATAATCTCCAGGAAAGTTTTTGCTCTTCAAAGCTCTCTGACTCTTTAGAGTTGTCATGTAATTTCAGATTTCTACTCTTGATGATATTTTCACTCTCACTGGGACCTGACTTGTTTAGGTCAGTCTGTGCTTTATGCCCCATATTTTTTCAGGGACCAAAAGCTGTATGGAATCCCTATGCTGTGTGCTGGAGATGATGGGTACTGGGTTTCGCAGGAATTAATTCTCACCTCTCAGACTTGTATTGCAGATTAAGAGTAGAGGTTGACAGAATCTTGTAGTATGTTAAAGTGCTTCGCCTGAAAAGCTCAATGTTGGGGCACAAAATTCAAACTAGTGTTTGCAGCGCAATTAAAAATCACTCATTTAGAAGGACTTTGATTATATGAAAAAGAGTGGTTCAAGAAAGTATCTTAATAATTGCCTTTTGTATGCAAGGCTTAAAAAAAAAAGAGTAAAATCTATATAATCAAAATACCTCTCATAAGTGCAGCAGACTTTTAGTAATGGAAAGGACCTCCAGACCACAGCTGCATGCCATAATCCACTTCTGTGTGTTAGTGTTCACTGGTTCCATTTCATAAATAGTTTTTAGAGTAGAAAATCTTGTATTTATTTCCCTACTTCAATTTTATATCTCAACAGAAATATTTTCTGAGAAATAAGAATGTAAACAGATGAGTCCTGAAGCTGTGAGATACCCATTTTACAGCAGCAGCCATTATCTTTTATGCCACTTGTCAATGTTACTTAGCCAATGTTTGGTAGTCAGAAGAAAGCTTTGTTTCTTAATTCTGCTTTTTTATGAGTCAGTAAAGTCAAGTGAACCAAGAGCTAAAGAAATGAATGAAGTTGAACAAAATAATCTAAAATTAGCAACATCATTTTCTTGCTGTGAGCAATGTATAACTGATTCATGATGTGATGAGCGTAAGGAGATAGATCTCAGTTTTCAGTTGGCAATCTATATTCTCTGCATAATAATTGATCTTACTGACCACATTGACTGCATTACCTTTCTGTCCTTGTGTTTATTTGCACGTTTTGGAGATGAGTTTTTTCTGAGGGTTGCTGAGTGGAATGAAAAGTGCATTTTATGCATAGGTTATGATCTGAAATGGTTCTCTAAGAACCTTAGGAGGGTGCTTTGTTCTGTTACAACCTTCTTGCAATGTGATGGCCAACTGGGATTACCTCATGGCGAAAATGAAAGATCAGAAAGC
Source organism: Dryobates pubescens (assembly GCF_014839835.1). Lineage (NCBI taxonomy): Eukaryota > Metazoa > Chordata > Aves > Piciformes > Picidae > Dryobates > Dryobates pubescens. The sequence goes on from NC_071627.1 coordinate 14,879,740, forward strand.
AGTGGAATCATTAGGGCAAAGGGGTACAGTGAAAAATGCTTATCTTTTCCTGCTTCCTTTCTTCTTCTGACAGATTTTTATTGTACTGATCTATCATACAGCTTTTTCATTTGATTAATACCTTCTTTTTCATTCCATTAATATTCAGTTGTCAAAAATACCAAGGTCACAGGACCATAGGCAGTTTAAAAAACTAGTGCCATTACATGGGTGCCTCTGCACTCTGCCAAGTGTATTTTTGGCTTACAGTGGGATCATGATTAACAGATTCACAGACTGCATTGGGTTGGAGGGGATGCTCATCTTGTACAACTCCCCTGCAGTGAGCAGAGACACCTCCAACTAGATCAAGCTGCCCAGGGCCACATCAAATCTGATTTTGAGTATCTCCAGGGATGCAGCCTCAATCATGTCCCTGAGCAGTCTGTTGCAGTATTACCCCACTCTCGTTGTAGAGAACTTCTTCCTTATGTCCAGCCTACATCTACCCTGCTCCAATTTGAAACCATTACCTCTCATCCTGTCAGTGCAAGCCCTTTTAAACTGTCCTTCCCCAGTCTTCCTGCATATCCCCTTCAGATACTGAAACACAGCTGTAAAGTTTCTCCAAAGCTTACTTTTCTTCAGAATGAACAGCCCCAATTCTTTCAGCCTGTCTTCATAGGAGATGTGCTCCAGCTATCTGATCGTCTCTTCATGGTCCTCCTCTGGACCTGCTCCAGCAGGTCCATGACTCTTTTGTGTTGGGGGCCCCAGAGCTGGACACAGTACATGAGGTGATGTCTTGACCAGAGCAGAGTACACTGGCAGAATCACCTCTGCCCACTACACTTCTTTTGATGCAGCCCAGGATGCAATTTGACCTCTGGGCTGCAAGTGCTCATTGTTGGCTTATCTCCAGCTTCTCATCCACCAAGAAGCCCTTTAATTAAAGGAAACAGAATCTTGCTTAAAGCAATGTATGTTTTTAGAAAGCAAGTCAAATGATGATAAAATATGTTGTCTGCACATGTGGGTTTTTTATATAATTCTTCTAGTTGTGAAAAGCATAATGATGTGTTGGGGCTATTGCTGCTGCACACCTTGTAATGCAGAGTGGAAAAAGATTCGTAATTTCAAGTGGTTGTTGTACAAAGTATGCCAGAAGTTTGAAAATCAAATATTTGATTAACTATTCTGGCTGAAGATGAACATAGAACAGATCTCTGCAGATATCATTAAAATGTAACTTTTAATTGTTGTCTTGCCCTGTCATGATTTGACAGTATAAGTAAGCTGGTGATCAGACAGAGGGTTTTAGGAGTATCATTTGACTTGTAGTTGGCTAAGGTTTTGTGTCCACAAATTATCACTTCTTTTAAAAGTTATAGTCATGACAATGTGGATTGATCCTAAGTATGCAATTCTCTCACATGCAGTGTGGCGTCTTCAGAAGTGTTACATTTCTTTCAGGACTGTTACACCTCTGGGTGTGGGCATTGTCTATGCTTTGCGGTTGTTTTGGGCTCTTTGTTTTTCTTGGAATGGGATCTGAAGCTTCTGTTCCAGGATGTTGGGGCTGTCATAGCCCTAATCCATTATGAATTGATATTCCTAATGATTTATGAACTAGTTTGTAAAATTTCTTGCTTTTGTCATGTGCAGAATGTAATGCAGAAGTGGAAATTGCTACTTTTTTTTTGGTAATATCATATAGATTTCATAAAAGTGAAAGGAGAATTTTGTACTTCAGTGGTATCTATTAAGCTCTGACATAAGTAGTGTGGTATCTATCCAAAGGTAATCGGGTCAGCTTTTTATGAAGAAGGCAAAAATTACCATGAAAATTTTCACATAGCATTCTGGGAACAAAACAGGTGGATAGACAATGGTTTTGCAATTAAAAAAAAAAATGAAATGTTGTCAGCTATTTTATAGATTGGTCATTGGGGCTCTAATGTAGGATAATTAACTCTATCTTACATAAGGTAAATTATGCTTTCATTCTTCGGGTGCTACTAATGAAAGGCCCTTTAGGAAAACGCATAATGAACTGTAGGATCAATTTTTAAGTCTGGTGCCGTTTGCTGTAGCTACCACATTACCTTATGCCACAGGGAGTATAAGCAAGCACATAACAATCCTTTATTCAGACATCCATAAACACAAACATGCAGCACGTGCAATCTGAGTCGGCCTTCAGAGCATTAACGCTTTCTTTGTGTCTACTGAGCTGAGTTTAAGAATCTAAAGATTTTTGGTAAAATTGTAGTAAATTTTGGATTGTCCTGGTTTTCTAACAATATGCTTAGACACTTTCCCCAGCAGGAAAATATAGCTTATTTTACAGAGTGTCTTAAGTGGTTTATTCTTGATTACAAATAAAGTTTGTAGAAGGCAGAGAAACTTAACTGATAGTTAACACTGATGTTTTAGTAGTTGCCCAGTGATTTGGGCCAAACAAGGAAGTGAGACCGTATGAAGAGAGTAGAGGATAAAAATGCCCTGGGCTTGGCTTACCCTTCCAAATTGAAAGTGAAAGAAATTTTGAAAAGGTCAAAGCTTTATGCTTTGGAGTTGCTTGAGAGGACCATTTTAAGCTTTTGTGTCACGTTGGCTCTGCGTGTACATGATTTCCTGGTCTGAACTGAATGGATGCTGATGATAAAAGTTACCTCTGATTGACTTGTTTTTATGACTGGTTGTGCTTGTGATGGACACAGTGCTTATACTTACTGTGAAAGTTCCCTGAGAAATTACTTATTATTAAAAAGAAAACAATGTAGTAGTCATGAGGTGTTGGGTGATAGGTTGGACTTGATGATCTCTGAGGTCTTTTCCAACCTATTGATTCTATGAAATAGTTATGTGAGATACAATGAAGTTTGACGTTTCTAAAACTATGTAAGCTATAAAGTAGCCTCCAGTTTTAAATGTTACATCTATGGTAGATCATTAGAGGCAGCTGGATGGCTGTTATACTAAGCAAAATAAAATATTGGATGCAAGCTTATAAAAATCAACTTCCATAATTTTTTACTATAGAGCTCCTCTTTTAGTTGCCGAAATGAACATGGTTCTCATTAGAACAGTCTTGTTTCTCCTTCCAGTGGCTGTATACATATTTTGCTGTGGATATGCATGTATTTAAAGCTACTAAATTTCAAGATATTTTTAGTAGTAAAATGTGAAAGAGATCTTTTGTTGTGCCTTTGTGTTCTCAAGTGCCTGATGTCTGAGCTACGAGTAAGTTTAATTTTTTACTATATTCAGCTGGACCACAGGGGAATCCTTGCTTTAATTAGGAAATTGCTTTTCAGTTATGTTTTTCCATAAACTAATCATGGTTGAGTTTGCATTGCAATGCAGTGCTTATCCACTTTGTCAAGTTTGGCTTAGGAGACCAGCTCACCAGCTGCAAAGGAAAGAAACCAGCCAGTAGGCAGTACTTTCTTAAATCTGGAGATGCTTATTCAGCACAGGGCTATGCCTGATACACAGAAAGTTTTGGGTGCTCCAGTTTGTATCTCCTGATACTGGAAACTCCAAAAAGCCTCCTGGGCATAGATGCATCACTGGTCTATAAGCCTTCATGTGTATTAGGGGAGATGCTATTGCCTTCTCACATGTGTACCATGAAACAGACCACCTTCACTAGCAGTTATTTGTGCAACAGGAGTCAAGTTAGTGCTGCTGTCACCAAGGATCTTAACCTATATGGACCTGGACTTCCTAGTAGACTTCCATTATAAAATAAATAGTCTTTGTACTCTATTCAAGCACTGCATAAATACTTTCTTCAACAGTATTATCCAGCAGTTAGGGCAACTTCCTTGCTTCTTTATACATTTTGGAATGGCTGTTTCTGAGACAGCACTTTAGCTACAGTAGCTCTGTCCGCTGTTGTACATGCATAATCTTAATGAGAGCTATGGACAGACACCAAGGCAGTTGCCAACAACTCCTGCCACCAGAGTTCTCTCTGCTTTGACACTGGACTGCCCCATAGCTCATCCCAAAATCTCCTTCCACCTGAAAAAAACAGGAAGTGTCTGAAGTTACAACAGTCCATGATTATGTGAAACCTTGCTCAAATCATCTGCTTTCCCCTCAGGTGAAGGAGCATTGCAGGACCTTGTACATCTCAGTTCCTTGTTCATCTCAGTGCAGAAATTCAGAAAACCAAAATTTTTGAAGTAGTGATTGAGTCATGCTTTGAGACTTTAAACAAATCTCACGATTAAATTATTACTGCTTTGAGGCCCCCACAGTGCTGGAGTGATGCATGAACAATGAGTCAAAAGAAAAGAGCAGTCTACTGCTTTAGTTACCTGAAGTCTTTGAAATGTGATGCCAACATGCTCTGCATGTCCCTTTTCTTGGCATACAGCATACCTCATCGTGAAGGTTGATAGGACACTAGCCCTTCACGCTGCTGGTACAAAACACATCCAGGTTTTTACATGCTAGTGAATGGTTGCAAACCCAACTAGAAAAGCGTACCCCTCCTGTAAGGTCAGTATTTCTCCGTTTCTGCTTCTTGTCATTTTGCTGCTATACTGTCAAGTGGGGCAAATCTTAGTATCTCTGTCTAAAATGAATATTATTTGTGACTTAGCTGAGGTTTCTGTGCTTGGATTAAAAGTTGCAGAAGTTGCAGGGATGTGTTGGGGGTCAGTTCAAGTGCTGCATGTTCAGAGTAGTGGGTTTGAGCAACTATTGCTCTGTTACAGTGGCAGGTATCAGATGAAACGATGGAATCAACATACCCTATTCGGTATAATAGGAATGACATTTGTAGTAGAATATTATCATAGGATTAATGTCCCTTGCTTTGCAAATAAATGGCTTAGCTGTGCCTTGGCATTTAATAGCAGCAGGAGACCATTATCCTCTAACAATACACTATTTCATTGACATTATCTCTTAAGTAACAGTATTACAGAAAGAAATTGTCTAGGCATAAGTGTTTCCTTCTACACAGAAAACAATGTAAATGTAAAGTTTATGTTAGTTTATGCAGCTAATTTCTGTTATCTTCTATGTCTTCCTTTCATTGAGGCAGGATTATGAGCAGGGACAGTTCTGGTTTTTTGTTTGTTGGTTTGTTTTGGTTTTGTTTTTTTTTTTAATTGAGTAAAAGATTCAAAAAACTTCTAAGCAGCTGACAGGTGAACCTAACTACTGTAACTAACACTGTGGGCTAAATGTGCAGTAATGTGGAACAAAGCCAGTTTAGCTCTGCCCATTTGGCTACAGAATCTTGGAGACTTGTATTTGGTTCATACATTTCTATAAGAGATCTTAAAATATCTGTGGTAAAGCTAGCAATGCTGGGTCTCTGATGGCCATATCAACAACTAAACAGATGGACACTTTAAAAATACTTAAGCTAAGAATAATCCTGTAATATATATCCGTCTGGAAGACAGAGATGTGAATTGGAGAAACCCAAGGGAATCAAAATCAACATACCTTTTCCTTGGAAATGCCAGAGGAGATTAATTCTGAAAACACTGTCCAGAGCTATGGAATAAACACTGGCTGCCTTTATGGGAAGAAGGATGGTATGAAATATAAACTGAAGGGTTGCACTAACTCCCAAAAGATGTCTGTCATTCTCAAGTTGGAAAGCATATTGATGTTTCAAAACATTACATGAAGTGGAGAGAACATACCAAAGAACAAGTAAAAAGTAAAAAAAATAAAACCCAAACAAATAAAAAAATCTAGTTTTCCCAAGTATTCTTCATAGGTGTGATGCTATCGGCTCCTTCAGTGTTCAGTTTTTAAGTATCAGTGACTATACAGCCAGTCCTATGGGATTTAAGAATATTTTTCTACAGTTAACACCTTTTGGTGATAGTGCCCAGAATTCTTGAGGTAGAAAGCTAAGACACGTCATTGAAGTTCAGGAGAAGTGAAAACGTTTTGCCCTTTTCCTTCTCTCTCAGTTGATTTCCTTTTCTCTCTTTGGTTAGGGGTCTCAATTCAGATAATTCTCTGCTGATTGTGTGATGGCATATTGTCCTGAGAAGAACATTTTTTCCATAAACATTTGTTTCATAAGTAATTTTAACTAATGTCAAATACTTATGAATCATCCTCTTATCACTGACAAAAAAGAACTTTAAGTCTTCCATCTGCTTCTCCTAAATTTTCAGCTTTATTACACATGCAATTACAATTTTCCTCTTCTAAATAATTCACTGCACAGTTCATTTCACGTAGAAGGTAAATGAATAAAAATTTGTTTTATTAAGCATTAGCCTGTCTGTTTTCTATGCATGGCTAGTAGCCAGGAATATTAGATTTCACCATCCAATTTTTAAAAGTGCGACTTTTAGTGTTAATAATAGATAATATGTTATGAGTATTGTGTGAATTACCCAGTGGTTGGAATCTGAATCCTCTTTTGCCAGATCTTACCCCTTCCTTTCATTGTCTGTTATGAGCAGAATGGCTAATTACACTGAACTAAGGTGAATGTTAAAAAGTTGCTACTGTGCTGCAAATGAGCATAAGCTAATGAATGCACTGAAGTTTCCTTATCAGCTGGAAAGTTCTGGTGAGATTGCACCATTTTTGAACACAGCAGTTAAAATATAAACACCAGCATCCCCCCACACCTCAAAACATTTGACGCTGTTGGGAGTGGACAGTTTTTTCTCAAAATCCAGGCTGTGATACTTGAAAGGGACTAAGAAAGTCTTTAGAAGTTATCAGCACATAGCAGTGGTTGATTTATGGTCCTTTGAAACATCTGGCTGATGTCATGGGGGCTGTGTGGGGAAGAACTGTTTTGATGGGTTTGTTCCAACCCAGGTGCAAGGATCCTGCACTTGGTCTTGTTGAGCCTCATGAGGTTCACCTGGGCTCACCCTCCAGCTTGTCTGGGTCCTTCTGGATGATATCCTGTCCCTCTAGCATATTAACAGCACCACTCAGCTTGGTGTCATCTGCAAACTTGCTGATGATGCATTTAGTGAACTTAGTAGTTCAGGACTTCTATTTTGTTGTAACTTCATTGGGGTAGAGGAGTAACATTTAACTAAATGAATGTGGTGTGGTCATAGAAGTCGAGGTCTTTAGTATGAAGTTCTGTGTTTCAGATTGTCACCCAAGCAGTTATTTACAATTATATATCTTGATATAGCAGAGTTAAATGCAGAGATAATTTTTTTTTTCTTGTTAAGAAAAAATTATATTGAAGAGTTCATGGCAGTGTTGTTTGTTGTTTTTTAAAACATATCCCTCTATTCCTTTGACTCATATTACAGGAGTCATATCCATGCAAGTATTTAGAATAAACTTATAATAGGGAAGATATGAACTAATTTTGCCAGTGAATTTACATAATTTTAAAAATTATTATTTTTTTTAAAGACCTTTCTGAATATTGACTTGGTAAAGTACTCAAAGCATCTTTGGAAAAGAACTGAGAGGTTGTATTTAGTTTTAAACACTTAAGGCATTCATCAAGAGTTATTTTCATGAAGAATTGATATGTATTTTCCTTCCATTTGTGCAAACTTTAATTTTTTTTTTTCCTATTTCATCTAAAGAGTCTTTAAGCCTCAGGTTCTGAGAGCATCTTTAGTTGTGATTTTTCCCTGCTGAATGGATCAAGCAGATGCTAAGGTTCATATTTCATTCAGTTCCTAAAGAAGTGTGCTTGAGAGCACATGCAGCGTAACTGTAATTCGTTAATTATGAACTGCTGTAGATAATCATGTTATGCTGTAGACCAGCCAAGGTGTAGCTTGACTTTTTGAACACAGCAGATATGGGGAGATAATTTAAGAGGAGTACTTAATTGTAATATTTGGTGACATTAATAACAAGTTGTCTAATGCAGGAAATTAAGCAATTCATTTAGGACATGCTTGTCTGAAAATGTTCATAGAACAGCTCAGGTTGGAAGGAAGCTTGAAAGATCAAACAGTGTTGCCTCCATTCCCTGTTCTTTCCCCTTTACCCACACTAAACCTCAAAATTTAGCAACAGTTTTGTAGATAAGCCCATGATTTAGAATGTTAGTCTCTGTGCCTGGGCTATCAGGCATTGTTTTCTTTAGAGATACTAGGCAATTACAATATGCATAATACAGTCTACTAAAGATACTGCAGAGCTTTGGAAAAGAAATATTATATCAATTAACGAAGCAGAAAGGAAACAATAAAGAATTTGTATTGGAATTATAAATCAAAACTTCAATTTGTATGCAAAAGGTAAGTGACAATAAATAAACCACTTTGAGTAAAATCTATAAAGACATTTCCAGGAAGGCTGCGTAAGTGGTTGCTCTGAAATGATGTTTGAAATTAATAGTTACTGTGTTTGTAAGACTTTTGTTTAACATATTAGGATTGATTTAGGTACTGGGGTAGTAATTCTGTGAGTCAATATAAATATTTGAAGTAGCAAGTTCTGTTGTACAGGATTTTCAGACGTTCTGAATTGCTGTTTGAAAACACCTGGCATATTGTCATATTTTAGATTTTAAGTTAACAGCAAAACCAAAACCAACCAACCAAAAAATACAAGGTGTGTCACTTTTGTTCCAAAACAATGGTATTGATATTATCTCCTCATTAATAGGGCACTACACAAGGGGTACTCTTCGTGAATATACTTATTTTTTCCCTTGGTTTTAATTCCTCTTGTTTGTTTCTTTGTTATTTCATAGCAAAAAAGTATCAAACGTTTTAGTAGTTGGTTATAGACTAGCTGGAATTAATAATAGTAATGATAATGTTATAAAAAACCCTGTCTGCAACAGAACATGGGGCTCCTTTCCAATAGTGCTGGTATCAAATTCTTGTTTCCTTACAAATAGGAATCTGAGTGTTTTCTTGTTTTCACTGTGACTTTCTGGAGTCACAGAGTGTTGATAAGCAAAGCCCTGTAGGAACAAATTCATAAGGTGTAAGTAATGCTTCGGGTTTTGTGCTTTCTTTCTTGCTTACTTAATGGAAGGGACAAAAATGGGGAAGCAAATGAGATCATTTTGGTGAAACACTCTTTTTGACAAGTTCGTTAGGGTAAGATTTTTAAAATTTTTTTCCAAATTGGAGAGAATTACTCTTAGAAAATTTCAGAGTACTTCTATATAATTTGGATATGGTTAAGAAAGCATTTTAAAGAAGACTTTCTTTAAAAAAATCCTAAATTTTAACTGGTGTGCAGCCATATAAGAACATGTTGTAAAGCATTTTTGTAAGTCTTGAGGAAAAACCCAATGCTGCTAAAAGAATGGATGTGTCATAAATCAAGCCAGCGAACTGATGTATAAATGCATTTCATGCATGAATCAACCAGCTACTAACTAGTAGATTTCAAATCAATGTGTTCTGCTTGCTGACTAACATGTAGTGTGCTCAAGCAGAAATACCATGTAAAGTACATGAGGTTGTGGCTAGAAATATACAAGCTACTTGAGATTATGTTTTTCTAACACCTGCTAAAGCTATGTATTTACTCCCATGGCTTAAAGTCTAATAATTTGGAAGGTAAAACAAGACACTTCAGCTGAGGTCTTTTTGAACCTGTTAAGACTAAAACAGAAAATGAATTTTTTTTATGGTGAAGGTATAATAAGAATTCAGAAAGCCAATCAATATCATCAAGACTGAACAAGTTGTCAGGAGATGGGCCAGTATTTCCAGAATAATTGGAGTGGGGTCATCATAGAACTTTTTGATTATTTTTGTGTATTAATATGTGTGCTTGAATTGTTCAAAATGGCTATTCTTAGCATCCAAATATATGAAACTGTGTCATTGAATGGATCCAATATAGCTACAGAATTCAATATATATTATAGTGTTGTAATTTCTGCAGTGCAATGGCAGCATATTTGGAAGGGGAGAGCAGCTGACAGTGAACTTCTGTGACTGGGAACCAATTATGGTGTTTCCTTATCTGATTTTGGATTTTGAAAAGGGACAGAGATACCAACACAACTTAGAGGAAGTCTTTTTTACTTGTGGAAATGTTTTAATTTGATGCATTTGGGGGGAGATGCATCTTGATGATGGTATCTGGTGTGTTTTTCATTGCAAAGTGATATGTAGATCGGTTGGTGATATCTTTCATAAAAACTGCTATGGGGAGGCAGATTTTTGTTACTCTCCAGTCCAACTTTGTGAAACTGTTTTTAAGTGTCAGCTTCAGATCACCGCTCTTTGTCTGAGTTCGGTATTTCAGCAGTAGGACCTTAAAATATGTTTGATATCTACTGCTATGGGAGGGAAAGTTCGTAATAGCTTCTTCATAAACTTTTAGTTTGAAACTGCCAAATTACCTGGTGACTATAAACATGTTTTGTCTAAATTCTGAAGAATGTTTGATGATCCCTGCTCCTGCCAAGTCTGGTACTTGTTTCTGATTCCTGGATTAGTTTGTTTTCCACAATTTTACTAGAGTCCTATTTTTCTAATCCATATTGAAAGAAGGAAGAAATATCTCTTTTTAAAGATCTTTAAGGGCAGGTTATGTAAAGCCATGAGGAATGTGGTCTGACCTAATAGCTGATCTTGTTTTGAGTGGGTTGGACTAGAGACCTCCTGAGGTCTCTTTTAGCCTGAGTTTTCCAGTGATCCTATGGAAATATTACTACAGCATTGTCTCTTCAAAACTTACCAATATTAATCTCCTGGTGATTTCTTGTAGGAAATCACTAATCTTGGAGTTACCCTTAGTTTTCCAGAATCAGTCTGCAAGATTATTGTGTCGTGGTGGATGTCGCAGTATTTTTCCAGAAGATGCAATATTTTTCCACGTTTTTTTTCCTCCCCTTGGATTTTTCTCCTCAGAACATAATAATATTCATTTCTTTGTCATTTGAACACATCATTTATTCTCTTGGAAGTGTCTCTACTAAATGTTTGTACTGAAGTTTTGGGCTGTCATGCAAATTGGACTTTCCACAGGCTTGTCATCACTGTAAAAGAAATGATATGCACTTAAAATTGTCCTTTTACTTCAGTGCTGGCAGTGCCTGGCCTTTTGAGAGAAACAGCCTGGCACATCTTGGGTTATGGGGAGGAGAACATTTAAAATACAGGAAAAGGCCTACGTGACATGATGCTGTTTCTTTTTTCCCATTCCTATACTCTTTACTCTTCAAACTCCACAAAATCTGTATGTAAGGTTAGAGGATTCAAGAGATTATTGGCTGAGGAAAGCAGATAAATCAAGGTGGTTGGTCTATTCCCACAAGATTTATACGTAAACAGAGAAGAAACACATTAGTCTGAAGTGCAGTGTGTAGCCTCTGGTGTATTAGACCATGATGTATAAATGCTTATAGGAATTTATCTGTGGGAGATTTTTACTCTCCAGAGTACATTGCTTCTTTCAAGACATCAGTTTGTCACTAACAGATTAATGAACCGTTTTAGAGAACTTCTTGGAATCAGCAGACCAGAGAGACAAAGTGTTGCAGGATCTGTGGTGACAGTGTTTAACAGAAGGGAACTGCTGCTGGTGCTTCGTATGCGAGTGGAAATGGCATTAAAATAACTGGCAGATTACAGCTGAATAGAACCATTTCCATTTGTGTTTCTGAAGTGGGTGCATTTGATAAAAGCAAGTGAAGTATTTGAATTTATCATCTAACTCATGTGATTTTTGTGTTTTGGTTTTTTTATTTGAAAGGATAACCTCACAAAAATGCTAAGAAAACCCGCATAGAAGTCTAGCATGATTAGTAGTAGTGTGTGAGAATGTGCATACATAGACACAAAGAGAGAGCAAAAATAAATCAGGATATGTCATGCACATACCTAACACTTTCTCTTGTAAATTTCACTGAAGTGTCAGGAGCTCTTGGAGCCTATGATAAGCTAATTAATTCAGTTAGTCTAACTTAAATTCAGTTCTATTATACACTATTAAATAAAATGTTGTTTTTATAATTCTGAGAGAAATTCTGAATCTTAGAGGAAATGTTTTCCTTAGACTCACTGTCTCTAGTGTCAGTAATCTCTGAGAGATCGTTGTCTAATGCATGTAAACAGTGCTTTGCAAGCTGGTTGTAAAGTTTGCTCTAAAATTTACATTTATTATTTTTAAGTATATCCTTGATTATTTAGTTTTAGAAGTGTTGTAGATACAAAGCTGTATAACTGAATCTGTATCTTGCTAAAGGATATTCCAAGTAGAACAAAAACCATGACATTGTTCAATGTCAAGAAGCACTGAAGCATGAATTAATGTTATGTGTGTTATATTATCAGACACTTTGTTTAGGGCAATATTTAGAAAAGTGCTTTGGTTTTTTTCCTCTTATCCAATGATAATACTAAAGGCTTTTGTTTGTTGACTACATACAATAGAAGTTAACATTTTGGACAACTACCGGGTTGCCCAGCTTTGTTAGTCATTTCACTCTGATGCCTTCTAAAATGTGAGTGAATACGTTAGTTTGACCTTCTTAGCTCTCTGCTGAAAATATTGCCAGAGTATTGATTAATATTAATAATTCATCTTTCCTATACTTGCAGTGTGGCTATCTGAGATGTCTTTGGCCCTCTCAATCAAAAGAGCATTTCAATATTGGTTCATATGATTTTGTTTATCTTAATCTCACAGATTTTACATCACAAGCAAAGCAACAATTAGTAACCTTCTCATTTGGAGAAAGAATTCGTAGGAGAAAAATTTTGAAGGCCTGAAAATTAATCTGAAAGCTACCTGAAGTGCTTTGATATTCTGTAATGCAGAGGGACTATGATCTAGATTTGGCAAACAGAGGGTATCAGTAATAGCAGAACAGTAGAGCAGAATAGAAAAATGACATGAGCATATTTAAGAAAACAATGATGTACATATTTATGCTTTCTATAGTGCATCAGTTGTGGAAGTTACCTTGCAGAAACTTCTCCATTGCTGAGGAGATAGCTAGTATTTTACCTGCAAGGAAATTCTAGCAAAATAATCTTCTTAGTAGAACAAACTAAATATAGCAAAGTAAATTCCTTTGCCTATAAAAATGAACCAATAAAATATTCATATAGTATTTTTCTTTTTTTAAGAAGTGCATCCTCAGGCAGCCCAATTAAATGGGATCACAGAAAGGACACATTTTTGTTAGAATACTGTATTTCTCAACAGCACCAGTCATGCAAATGCTTTCTGAAGCTCAGATGATAATTTTTTTTTTCTCTTTTCTTCAGCTCTTTCCCTTAATGCTTTTATTATTAAAATTACCCTTTTTCATACATCAGCAGGCTGTGTCAGAGGGGAATTACTGTAACTGTTCGTGAGGGTTTAACAGGTTTTGTAATGGTCAACCAGCGTCTCTAGCAGCTGTATCTTTCAGCATAACTCTGATGAATGTAAATAAACAACCTGTAGTAGTAGTAAAATGCTGAGTGCGTCTTAAACTCGTTTATTCTTATTCAGCCTCAGTCTCTATTGGACCAAAGCTTGCAATTAGGAATTTAGGGATTGTTAGGCACCCCTTTTAGATGTGAAAAAGTAGATAGAGCAAGCCAGCTTATTAACAGAAATACTAATGGAACTTTGTCATTGGAGTGTCCTTGACATCTCCCTAACTGAAGGGAGCAAAGCTCTACTTTAAAATAAATGAATCAATTCTAGGAATAATTAATAATTTCAAAGATGCTGCAAAATTCTTATCTTGAAAAACAAGGATGTGCTTTGAATGAACGCCGATTCAAGTATTCATTTTGTAAATTGTTCAGAAATGAATTGCAGCGCAAGGGAGCGGGATTAACTTGGCAATTCTTCCCGTTTCTAGAAGTATTCTTAAGGCTTTGTTTATATGTTGGCAACTTGGAAAACTATAAAGTGTCAAGAAAAAGAGCAGTCATCCAAAAATTATACCAGTTCGGTTCTGCTCCTAAGCACAACTTGAGTTCTCACATTTTGGCTAGGTTTAGTCTCACTATCAATTGCTCTGTTTTTATCCTGGATTATGTATTTATTTAAACATTAAAAGTATTAGTAAGATGCACCAGTTTCTGGTACCTCTTCCTGGTTGGTGGTTTTGTTGTTTGGGTTTTTTTTGTTGGTTCTTTTTTTTTTTTTTTTTTTTTTTCAGTCTCTTCTGCAAAGCAATAGCTTAGGCCAATGACTGCTCTTGCCAGACTTTCCAATTAGGTCTTCATTTCTACTTAATCAACCGTTTCCCCCCACTCTATTTAAGACATTCTGGGGTTTGGGTTTTTTTGCTTTAGTATTTGCAGTACTGATTTTTGTTCTTTTGTGATACTATTAATAATAGGCTGCAATAAGGGAAGCCTATGAATAAAGGCAATATAAATATGATTTCTGTTGTAGGTCTTTATCTTTTTTGAAGATCTGTAGGATTGTACAGTTGCACAGGAAGTGATCTGTGCAGTCGGAGCTATTTTCCCTTCTCTGGGAAATGGCTTGTGATACACGAGTAAAGAAATATCTGAAATTCAGATGTAAATAAACTATTTTAATATTTCCTGTGGGTTAAAATATTTTACTTCAAAGGCATAACTAAATAATAATAGCACATAATTTTCTCTAAGGCAAACCCCCACCATTTCCATCACTTCTCTTTAACGTAAGCATAGTGTGCATTTATTAATCTTTGCATTTGCATTATTCATCTGAGAATCCTGCAATGTTGTATAAAGACTTAGATCCTTTCAATCGTGAACAATCTCAAGGTATCAAGATACATGACTCTTAAGTAAGTAGCAGTTAGATTACATTTTTCAGTCCAGGATCACTTTAATAAATCTTCCTCTTGTTATCAAGAGACAGCAAATGGGAGAGAGCTAAAAGACATACAGCAGCTGGTTTTTGCCTGGAATGACATGTAGCTTGCTGGCTCAGTAAAAGTGCAGTATCATGGTTCAGTCTGGGTGACTTGTCAGGAATTAAAATCAAGTGTCACTGTGCCTTGCTAAACTAATTGACATTACAGGAGACATATTGGCCATAACTGCTTTATTTCATTGCAGTGCATGAAATACAATGACACTGCATCACAGTGCAATACATAAATCACTGTGTAGAAACAATATAAATATTGGCTACTGTCAGTAGTGCTAAGGAGACAGAAATTCATGATCTTGTCACTGAAATGGTAAGCAGTCTCTTACTACAGATTTCATACATCAGTAGTTTGAAGTTTTATATCTAGGAGTCAAGCTCTGCTGACAGTCTTTTGGCTTTTATACACAAGTCTTTTGCTTAATTCAGGAATACTGTTTTTTCTGAGAACTGTTGTAGGAGATAAACAGCCCAGCTTTGCTTATTTGTTCATCTGAGAAATGAGAATTGCTGATGAATAATTCTGGGATGAGTGCTGCGGAATAATTGGTAAGCTTACATGCTGAGATATTTTCCTTTTTGGAAAGATTGTAGACTTTTCTTAGGCTTTACATCATACAATTCCTCTCAAGAAAACTACCTGGTAAGTTTTAGTAGATACAATTAACTAGAAGTGTTTTATGGTTTGAAACAAGCTTGAGAAGTGGGATTCAATAGAGGGAGTTCAGTTTGAACTCTAACATTCTAGATGTCCTTTATTTTTTTTTAAAGATATACAGAGCATGAAAAATACTTTTTTGAAAGGGCATACGATAGAATCTCTTTTGACACTTTTTAGTATCACCCCTACTTTCAGCAGTTCATTCTCTTTTTGTGTAAGTCGCTTTGTAGTGTCTCCAGTATTGACAGAGCAGACTTTTACATTAATTTTCTTGACGTGATTGTGAGGTAAGTAATTATGAATCAAACATGTTGTAGTGGTTGGTTTTAAATGAAATGAAGATTGAAAGGATTGTCAATCAGCACTTGGGGAAACACATCACTTTTGAAATAATCCACTGAAACTCTTTTAGCTTGAAATGCTTAATTTTAGATTCTTTTATATTCTATTCAAGCAGTGAAATATGTTGTGTACTTCTCACTATAGAAGAGGAGGGAGTAGAATTGACATTTGCTCCTTTCTTCTTAAGTATATAAATAAGTTTTAATGTAGCAAAATGTACTTTGCAGTGTTGAGTTGTATTTTTAAGTAAAGTATGCCATCAGCGGTCAGATTTTCAAATGTACATGGCAAATCAATCCAGCATTCAGGCAAAATCTTCAGTTTCTAGCATGTTCAGATGGAAATTGTTCAGCTTTAAAAATGCTGTTTGGGGAAACATAGTACTTTCAAAAGTTAGGAATAACCAGAAAAATGATGAGAAGTGAATATAAGTCAAACCACAAATGAGTTTTTCCCTTCATTAGTGATGAGTAGAGATAACTATTTCCTTCATCTCTGTGCCGCCATATTCTGTATTTATAACAAAAAAGAATGCTTCCTCTACCTATTACTGTTTCAGTAGCTGTGTTACATCTCTCTTAGCACAAGTGCTGGCATACATTTTGAAGCTGCAATGCAAATCAGTTCTGTTTTGTGTAAAGTAGAAGAAAAAGCTGTATTTTAAATGCCTTTTATTTCTTCTTGCATTAGACCTTATCCTTGTACTTTGAAAAATATTTCATCTGGCGTAGTGTTTTGCATTAGTTTCCCAGTGCTGTTGGAAGCATTCATGAAATTTATTCCCTTTTTTGCATTGATGCTTTATCTAATGCAAAGATGGCCAGCAATACATATTTCACACTTATTGACCCATGGGTGGGTTTAGTTAAGGCCTGTGTTCTAATCTTTTAAGCTAATAATTGGTTGAAACTGCCATTTCTTTTGTGGCTTAAGAAAATTTTGAGAGTATTAATGAGATGAAAGAATATAAATACGAGTGCCACTTTACAGATTTGATGTTTTTCTGTGTCCTATCTTCCCTTGGATCTTTGAGGTTGATAGTCATTAAATACCAGCTTGGCTGTCTGCGAGCATACGTACATTTCCAGCAGCTAAACGTGCTTGTACAAAGATAATGTTCAGAGTAAGTTACTCATAAATATGCTAATGCTAATAAAACTCTTCATTACTTTTTTATCCATAAGAAATTTTGCAATAAATTTGTCTTGTATTTGTTGCTTTTTGTTGTGTGAAGAAGAAATAACTGGGAAGCTGAACTTCTAACTGGTGAGAAAAAGAGTAGATAGCTTTGATCAAGATAGAACTGGAGTAACTGCCTGTTTGCTGCTGCCTGAATTTCTGCATCTAGACAGAATAAAACATAATTATCTCAACACTATAGAAGTGATAATATACAGAAAATACATTTGCCTATTCACATTCTAGGTTTTACTTGTAACTTTGCCTTTACTAATAAAGTTTGTACAGCATTTCATGCGTCATGTGCTCAGGATAACTGCCAAATCTCTTCATTTCTGTTTGTAGGATGTGTCTTTTTGCATGCCTGTATTGTAAATAGTCTGCGCCTTTGTAGTGTACGTCTCTAATACACACAGGCATAGTCATCGTGAGGTTTGGTTTCATATTTCTTTGAACTCATTGTAACCACTGCCTTGTGCTAGGCTTTTAAAATCAATTCACTCCTGTTCCATCTTCAAACTTACACCAAAGTTCTAACAGTTCTATCCTGTAAATTGAATAGGATCTAAGGACTTAACAAATTGAAATCATTAACAAGCCAATTCTATTCCTCTCCTTCTTTTGTGTGCCTGTCTTCCTAAAGAGATAAAATACTTGCATGTTTGTTTTGATATTAATCCTTCAAATAGAGCAGAGTTCCCATATTTAAAGGGATTTTTGACAGCCTTTTTTATTTTATTTCTGATAGCTAAGCATGTTCTTAATCCCAAATTATAAAGTGTTTTGGGATACTTCAGGGGTATTTTGTATGTGCACATCATCTTTTGGAATTACTGTTTCATTTGGGATTTTGCAGACACATGCGTCCCTCCTTTCTAAGGAAAGAATTGCAGCTTATTTCCCAGGTTTTTTGTTGTAGGGTTTGGGCCTTTTTGTTGTGTTGTTCTTGCTGTTCTTTCTTTGTTTGTTTTTGGTTTTATTCTAGCTAATCACTTACGCTTTGAAATAGGGAGCTTGGGCCACATTTACTTCTTCATAATAATTTATCACATACCCACCTAAATTCAAAAGGTTGTGAGGGTTTTATAAAAAAAATCATTTAAGGTATCCTGTTTTGACTATGAGAAACTCCAGTCACATCTGAAAACTAGGACTAACAGATGACAACTAATTTTTAGTTGGAACACCAGATCTGTTTCTGGAACAGTGTGTTTGATTCTGAACTCCAGCCTGGTGACTTGGCATTTCTTTTGGCTACACCAGTGCTCCAACTTTACAGTTTTATGTAATTCATTTCCATGCATTGAAACATGCATGCTTAATTTTCTTCCTCCTCTTCTTTTCCTCTTTTACTGAGGTGTAAAGAGGGAAGCATGTTCTATTTATAGCATATATATGCTATATATTAATACATGCAGATTCTTCCTTAAAATAGGAATAAAATGCAACAGTCAAAGGGTAATAGAGGAGCAATTGCTACAGGTCATCTACTTTATGTTGTGATCTGTTAATATAATGAAAACTAATGCATTTTTGTTATGGACAGTATATTACTGAACATTTTCTGGTATCTGGTTATGAATCAAACACTGCAGAACTGTGGAAGCATAACAGTAAAATTCTTTATATGTAGGTGGAATGTTCTTGAAAGCAGACTCTCATTCTCATCCTGAGGGGGTGGGGAGGAGATTTCAGATCATTAAAATTGATCTGATTAGAATAGTTTACTTTGGTAGTAAAATAATTGGAAGACACTTATTTGGTGTTTACCTCCTTGTAACTTTGCAGTTTTGTTCATTTTTGTGACCTCTACTAAAGCTGAGCAGCTTTCTGTGTTTGAGCTGCGTGTACCTGCTTCCATTAACAGTTGCTGCTCTGGCCTGAACGCTTAGTAAGTGATGCTGATTAACCTTAAACTACTGTAAGCAGGAAGACTGAAAGTATGGCACTACCAGTCTGGCTTTCTGTTGACAAATAGCAGAGGTGATCCAGCCCTCAGATCATCTTTGTGGCCCTCCTCTGGACTTGTTCCAACAGCTCTGTGTCCTTAGGATGATGAGGAAGTTGGAGTAGATGATCCCTAATGTCCCTTTCAATCTAAGCCATTCTGTTATCTATGATTTCTCTCAGCTACAGTAAAAACTGAAGAGGCATTTTGAAGCTTATGTATGTGGATAATTCTAGGGAAAAATGCATGAAAACTAAGGGTGTTTCCACTATGGAAACACAGGTCTCTGTAAAGGAAAAAACCAAAACAACCAACCGAACAAACAAAAAAAAAACCCCAAAACAAAATCCAAACAATTTACACTGATTCACCTCAGCACACACTCTTCTGCAGAAGAGGAAGGGTCAGTGAGTTTTCAGGTGCCGTGCTGTTGTTTAGAGAACTCTGCTGGGATAGCCATAGTTGTCACAGGCCCTTCCTAATGCATGATTTTAAGGGTGGACCACCTGCAATTTGAAGTGAATAATTACATCAGCATACAAAATTTCATTAGTAAAAGAAAAACGTATTTCTGGGTACTCAGAAACAGTAATAAAACTGTAATTTCAATAGCCGTGTTACCTTTAAAATATAAAGTAGCTAATAAGAACTAATATTACAATTTATGCAGTAAAATGTTCACATTTTGCATGCTTTGTTATGCAGTGCTAGAAATTGATTTGTGAGATAGTTAATTATTTATTCATTAGTAGCTAATTATTTGTTCTAAGTTAGGTGGGCTTTCTTGTTTTCAATGCCTCAGACTGATTCATAGACACAGACTTGCATGCTCTCATGTGGCTGTGTCCTGTGGTTACTGATAATCACAGCAGCTTTTGTTGACTTTCTGTTGAAATCTTACTATTTAATGAAGTCTTTGTTAAGGGCAAAATCTCAATCAAAGGAGTTTGAGGACAGATTATGATTTCTGTATACAAGCAAAACAAAATACAGGTTATAGCATCTTCCTTCTTCCATTATTCAGATGTGTTTTATAGCCCTTGACCCAGTGATTTGTGAATAGATATACTGTGCAGACATGCATCATATATGGGGGCTTTTAAACATGGGCTAATAGATAATGAGTGTTCTGCCTCTGTGTAACGGGTCTTACAAAAATGCAAGATTTGTAATTGTTCTCTAAACCACTTAAAGATCAGAACGTCTCCTAAGTATGGCATCAAGGCAAAGCAAGTCTTGTAATACTGCAGATATTTACCCAGATCCTTAATTGTGCTCTCTGAATTGTTCCATTGAAGTAACCAGAGTTAGTTCATCTGTAAAATTAAGTAGAAGACTAAGACTCTGTAGCATAGAAACCTCCGAGACTTCCCATTGATTTCATTGCCCAGGGGAAGGTTAACAGACTTTGAAGAGCTTTTAATTTATAAAAGTGTTTGGGTGGTAACTGTAACTTCAGAGATAGAAGACATGATCCTGAGCTCTACTAAATACAGCCCATAAGATGAAATGCACATTTGTGAATGTTCCTGTTTCCAAGAACTCCCAGGCTTTTAAAGTGCTATAGAAATTGAAGACTGTTCAATGATAAACAATTTTTTTTCCCCATTTTATTTTTAAGTATTGAAATGAGAATTCTCAAGTCATTCATAAAGTGTAAATACTCCATCTTTTCTGTGTTCTCATTTCTATTATTAAATATACACAAAATGTTCAGTACTGTAAAAATAAATAACTCTACTTATGGAAATTTGGAACAGAAATGCTTGCCTTTAAGAACAGTTGCAAAGAATAAGTGTGTATTTGCATATTTTTTTTTCATATTTATGCAGTCTGTTTCAATGCAAACCTCTTTTTTTGTTGTTTTTTTGTAATCACAGGACTATACCTTGACCATGTACTTTCAGCAAGCATGGAGGGATAAGAGGCTGTCATATAATGTAATACCTCTAAACCTTACTCTGGACAACAGAGTAGCTGATCAGCTGTGGGTTCCTGATACCTATTTTCTGAATGACAAGAAGTCCTTTGTACATGGTGTCACTGTGAAGAACAGAATGATCCGTTTGCATCCGGATGGGACAGTCCTTTATGGGCTCAGGTCAGTATGAACCATTTCTAGCTCTTCCATCTTTTATTTTTAGCCCTTCAGTCATGGCTTCAAATGATGCTATTCTTTTTATTGCTATATTCTATATAAGTGATAATATTCCAGAAACAATTTTAACTCAAGTATTCTAAGAATGGATAAAGATGTTTTTACCTTCTTCTTCTTTTTTTTTTTAACATATATATATATATATATATAAAAATAAATTTTGGAGATAAACTGCCATTTTTACTGCAGTTCAGACAGTTCTATTAAGCACAGATAAGACTGTAACTATTAAGTACCCATTCTGAATTAAAAGCTAGTTTTAGAATTGCTTTCTCAAGGGAACTGAAATAAGAAATACAAAGAGAGGATTAGAGCAAAAAAGGGAGCATGTATAGGACAGCTGAATTGAGAGTTTAACTGAATGATGCATTTTTAAAAATGCTTTTAATTCAGTATTAGATCAGTTTGTATGCTACCCAGATGGATCAGGTTTCTGGTTTCACTAAGATGAGGCGGGACTCGAGATGTTCATCAGCCTGATGTTATTGTGTGTAAACGTATAGAGAGCAGTGACTGGAG
This sequence comes from Dryobates pubescens, assembly GCF_014839835.1. Taxonomy (NCBI): domain Eukaryota; kingdom Metazoa; phylum Chordata; class Aves; order Piciformes; family Picidae; genus Dryobates; species Dryobates pubescens. Next base: position 14,901,307 of record NC_071627.1, read on the forward strand.
AAATCAACAGAAGAATGCCATTCATGAGAAGCTCTTAAAACTGGGAGGAAAATGTCTGTTTAGCAGTGTTGGTGAAAAATTAATTTACAAAAATAACAATTTAAATACCTTCCTACAAAAGATGACTGACCTAATATGGTGTGAGTAGATAACAAAATAGAAAGAAAGCATTGACTGCTTGAAAGAAAACAGAACATGCTGCAGACCTTAAATCTAGAATGTCTCTTGTATTTGCATGGAGAACCATGCACAATAATAATTGTTGGTAAGCTGATTCTTGAAACTTTCATTAGGTTGTGTCTTTCATTTTCAGTGAGATCTTTATGTTATCTGCCTATAACTACCAAGAAGCATGCACTTTTAACTTGGTTATTTTCTACCCAGCTCTAAAGGAAGTGACACAGTCTTTTCTATTTAGTTCTGGCACCTGAACAAACATGCATCATGAAGTTCATACCTAATTAGGATCATCTGTTACAAGTCAGTGATCTGGATGGGCTTAGTTTTGTTATTGCACTTAAGATGCAGGTGTTTCTAGAAATCCATACCATGAACTACTTGGATTAATGAGACAGCAGAGCAAATAGAATTACTCTTGATTTGTATTAATACATTTATCTTTAAAGGCTTTTGTATAGCACATGGATACCTACACCGAAACTCAGACATCTAAAACTAAGTCCTTAGCTTCCTAGGACTTTAAGCTTAACACTTTTGGCATTGAACTTAAATGCTTCATGATCTTGGGTGAAATTATTCCTCCTTTTCGTTAAGTATATATAGCAAATTGGTTTTAATATCTTTCTGTGATGTGATGTTCATTCGTTTGTTTGTGTTTTTTGGCAGAACTTGCCAAAAAGAAACTTGCCAAAGCCCAAAGAAAAGGTGTTTAAAATATCTGAAATTCTTGACCTAGAAAAAAAATAAGGAAACAATTTGTTAGTATTCTAGTATACCTAGCAATTTCATATTTGTGATTATCAGTGCTTACATCCCTTGTAAGACTCTGCTTGGTACATTTTAAAGCTTTATCTTTGCCATGTGATCTATTATGAGCTGAATGATGGATGTGAATTCATCTGTCATTCCCTTGTTGTGCTGAAATGAATTATATGCTGTAGCAAGATAACTGTCTGCCAGTACTGCCCCTACCCATCCACTAAAGATTAGGAGCTGCAGTTGTCATGGGTCATACTGCAACGATATGCTGGAATAGCTGAGAGGGGAAAAACACCTTGTGTTTCTTGGAGAGGCGGCATGTTCTCATATATAGAAGCTATGAAGCACAAAGAGAAACCTAAATAGATGAGTACCTGGCAAGGAAAAGTTCAGCTTTTGGCTGTAAGATATTAATGAAGTCCATTTTGTTTTCTAATGCAAGGGTGACTAAATAGCCTCCAGTCCTGGAAGTACTGTCAGATTAAAGTTACCAGATATTATTAGAAATAAAGTAATTATTATTCTTACTTGCATGAAAATGGGGACATAGCAATGCCAGTTTAATAATTAAAAAGAAAAAATCAACCTTTTTGTCATTCTACCTACCCTATGCTGCACTAAAACCTTGGGGTTGGTGGGGAGAGTTGGGGAAAGAATGCTTCTTGAGGTTATTTGCTGCATTTAGGAAGATACGTTTCAGTGTGGATACGTGATATACCTCGCCATATAGCTTACTCTGTCTTCTATAAATTCATATGCTCTCTGTCCTCAGTGTTGGAGGAACTATTTGTTCTTCAACTGAAAAAGAAAAAAAAGATTAAGGGTTTTTCTCTTTCTAACATTTGTGACATTTAGTTTAAAAAGGAAAAAGGAAACGCAGGCATGAGAGATAATGGGTTTGGATGAAGAATTTTTCTTTGGACTTTGTTAATTGCAAAAGTAAGTTTGGTTTAGAGAAATGGCTGTATCTGTGCACATGTGTGTTTGTAATATATATATATATATATAATGTTACACTCTTTGGGTGAGAATTATTTCTAGCTTGATACTTTCTTTTTCATTTTGTAAAATTTCTGTCTGTCCTTTTCTGGCTGTAGCCTGTTTCCAATGAGGACTGTGGAAGGGATGGCTAAGGACAGGAGACAAACAGGAGTCACAAAGTTATCCTCAAACCCCCTTTCTTAGATAGCCTAATTATTAATGATTCCTGAACAAATCTGTGTGATAAAATGTAGAAGATAATTTCTTCTCTTCCTTAGACTCAGCTAAGGAGATCTCAGAAAGATTTTCTGCCTACAATGTCTTTCAGACACTGGGGTGGATGGGGCAGGTACACATGCTGGTAACACAACCGAATTATGTGATTCACTGTAATTCTGCTTTTGACTTCCCTGGGCCATGTGGCAATCAGTGATATGATTCTAATGTTACGGTTTCTGTTTTATAGCTTTAAATAGCTTTAACTATGTATTTAATCTAAAATTAATTCAAAGTTAATGTGATTTAAAGTGTCCCCAGTAGTAATAAATTTAATGCCTGCTTAGTATTAATTTCCACATATCATTAAAAAAATTCCTATGCACTATTACTGTTCTGAAAATCACTACTATTATTGCTAGCATTATTTTCCTTTAGCTTACAGTTGTAGTGGCATATTCTTACTTTGAGATGCATTCTACTAAACTGGATTTCCTTTAAATATCAGTCTTTAATTTTTACTGTTGCCACCCCATACATCTATATTCTTTTATGCTCCTGTAGTTTAATTTCTCTTTTGGATAAAGCAAGTGATAATCACTAAGCATTATTTGTTGTGTCCTTCCTAACAGAGCCTATACATGATGTGCATGTCAGCTCTGATTAGATCTAACATAGTGAAGGTAAATTTCAGCAAGGACTGGGAGGCAGTTTTGTAAGCACCTGGTTTATGCTTTCACTGAAAGGCAGGGGAAAAGAGTGAGACAAATAGCTAATAATGAGTGTAGACATCTATGTGGTAGTTACGTCCTCATAGCCTGCCCTGTTCACTGCTCCAGAGCATTAGTTAAGAGCATCACTGAATCATGACCAATTTTTTACAGACATATTTATGACATACTGGTTACTTTGAAGTTTAGAAAGATTTTTATTTGGGGGGGATAGCTGCCAGCTATTGATATTTTGGGAAAATGTTTTATTTAATGTTCTATCTGGCAAGAAAATTCTTCTCTGCTGCCATGAGCAGGAGGTTAACGGGAGATCTTGCTGCTCTCTACAACTACCAGAAGGGATGTTGGAGTGAGGTGGGGGATGGTCTCTTTTCCTTAGCATCAGGCGATAGAAGGAACGGAAGTGGCCTCAGGTTGTGCCAGGGAAGACTGAATATTAGGAACAATTTCCTTACTGAAAGAGTGGTGAGGCATTGGAAAAGGCTGCCCAGGAAGGTGGTGGAGTCACCATTCCTCAAGGCATTCGACAAACATGTGGTCATGGCACTGTGGGTTTCATTGGTTTCATTGCCATAGTAGCATTACGTTGACAGTTGGACTTAATGATCTTAGAGGTCTTTTCCAACTGAAACAATTCTATGATTTTCTGATTTAATAGCCGATATGCAGAAATCACTTTTGCAGTCCAGCTCTAGAAGCAGAGTGGTGAGCAGGACCCTTTTGTCTGCCCAATTGGAATTGCAACCTTTTTGTGTAACTTTCTTTGGGTGTCTTTTGGGACTCACCTCTTTGATGGAAGAGTGCAGTTGCGTGTCATAATGAGGAAATTAAGTTTAGAATACAAATATAGTTGAAGTAGTGACTGAAGACAAAAATGTTTCATGTGGTTTTGTACCATTAACAGGCAGATTTACTCTTGTAAACACTTCTAATAGACCTCCTAAGTGAATTCTGTGACAGTGGGTTAGTCATTGAGGACTGAGAATTCCATGATAAAGAGTATTGTATGCTTTTCTATCTTTTTAGTAGGCAGGCTTTATGCTTTTTGTAGCTGAAGCTTCAGGGTGGTTTTTGCTGAAAGACAGAATACATGCAGAACTTCTGATAGGGGCAACATTCTGTGACATTGCAATCCTTTTAGCCAAGAGAAAAACAAAAGGAACTAGAACAGGGCAGTTTTGTCAGAAATTAAGGACTTGTCCCATTTGAAAGCCCAACAGTTTTACTTGCCAAGATTTATTTAATGCATTGCCAGTTACAAGTTTACAACTCAACCAGCAGTAATTCCTATTTCACTGATATAACCTAGTCATCTCCCATAAAAGGGAGAATTATGTATATGATTATCTTGCTCTGTCTTCTCATTGTTTCTTGCTACTAGCATTGAGCCATATGTCCTGGGTGCTTGGATTTTGTATTGTCTTAGCTGTGCCTTCTGCGGTTTGCTCAGTCAGTTTCAGCTGCTTGGAAATTGTCACTGCTGCAAGTAAAAGAGATTCTCTCACACTTTGCTCTGTTAAAATAGCCTTGGGCATTTTTTGGTGTATTAGTAGACCTGTTCAGCAATTTAACTTCTCATCTACAGCTTATCTGCAAAATCTGAAAGACAGTTTAGAAAACAATTGCTTTCCTTAATGCCTGTAACTATTAGAACATAGTGTTTGAGAGGTGAGTTGTTCACACCTGACATCCTTCAGTAAGTCATTTTATTGTGCTACTTTTTGCTATTTATTGCTGGGTTGTTGTTTGTGGTGTTGTTGTGTGGTTTTGTTGGCTTTTGGTTTTTTTTTGTGTTGTATTTTTTCCTGATATGACTTATATTTTTAATTAAAATCCTAAGCATAACATGGAGTTAAATTTCCATTTTTTTTTCAGTTTCAGGACCATAAAATAGTTTCTGGTGGCTGAAATATAACTAAATTATTTGGACTGCACATGAAAGCTTGAATATCCACGTAATTCACAAACCTCCTCTGTAAGAAAGGAAGAGAGCTCTGTCCTACCTTTTTTGCTACAAATTTACATTTCCAGATCATGGCCAGAAGTTGTTGAAAGACTTCTAATGCTGTTCCATGCTAAGCAAAAATTTTCTTAAAAATCATAGAAACATTTTGATTGGTAAGATCAAGTCCAACTATCAACCCAATGCTGCCAGTTCACCACTAAACCATACCCCTGAGCACCTTATCTACACAACTTTTAAAGCCTTCCAAGGATGGTAACTCCACCACTTCTCTGGTGGAGTCTATTCCAGTGCTTGACAACCCTTTCAGTGAAAACATTTTTTCCTAATATCCAATCTAAGCTCCCATGTCCATTTTTCTCAATCTGTTATTTCAGAAAAGTAAAAGGGACCTGTGCTTCTTCTCCTAGCAGGGGAAGATGTTATTTTGGACACTGTTCCTGATAATGTAACTATCCATTGGGGCAGGTGTTTCTGGTTCCCTTGCACTGATGCCTCTTTTGACTGTATGGCTCTCCACTCGAACTGGGGTCTTGTCTAGCCTCAAGGGGCAGAGGAATTAAACATTACAGAGTTACCCTGCAGCAACGTAAAAAGCCCTGGAATGAGATACTCATGTCATTCTGCTATATCAGCTTGAGCACCAGCTGCTTCTTTCAGTAGCATCTCAAAGTAGTGTTTCCATTTATATTAAAAAAAATAAGGAACTGTATTAACATCGTTCACATTTTCATGAGGGTGTTGCAAGTATTGTGCCAGGGACATTGAATCATCAGTAAAAACATAATGTGAATTTGAAGCCCCAAATACATGTAATACTGCAAAAAAGAGGAAAGTCATTTGTTTGAGGAGGACTTGTTTGAACATGAGAATCTCCCTACTGTGAACAAGTGTTTCCATTATGTTACCTGGGTAATTTTTTGTGCTTGCGCTCATAGATGCAATCACTTGCCAACACTTGCTGAAGCTAATTCACAGTCTCACATGCAGTTGTTTAGTTTTGCACATGAAATGAGGCAAATTTGGTTTCTGTGTCCAAATTGTCAAGGCTGTTAAGAGTATATGTACACATTTATAAGAACCCTTATGTCTTGCATGCAGGTGTTCAAAGCAGGAACTCTTTAAAAGCAGGCAGAAATAAATACAAATGTATTAAGAAATGCTCTCAAATTGAAGTCTTATAGCTGTTGTGAAGACATGTAAAACTTTGAAAAGAGCACTGCACAATTACTTAAAAATTTTGAATACAAAGCTTTGTCTGTATTAACAAGGAAGTATTACCACTCTGTTTCATTATTTGGAAATCCTAGGGCAGGACAAATCAGATACCGGCTCTTGTCTTGCACAGTGAATATAGATCCAGCATAAGGAAGGGAACTTGAATCCCAGCATGTTGCCTAAGTGAATTAATTGCTGTTTTGACCAAACAAGGTATCAGTGCTGGCACAAGGTGTGGGCCAGATTCTGTTTTCCTTACTCATGCAAGTAGTTTCATTGTTGGTCCCAAGCGATTCAGCACAGAAATACTGATGCTGTTATCTCTAATGATATATAAACTGAAGACTTGGACTCTTTGTGACATGAAACAAATAATACAGCTCCTCTGCCTCAGTTATTCCATTTATTATATTGGAATACTAAACCCTACCTACTCACAGGGGTGTTGTGGAGATTAATTAATTAGTTTGTGAAGTGCTTTGATCCCATAAAACACTACGTAAGTGCCAAGCCTTATTATGAAGAATTATAAAATGCCAGCCTGCATAAGCACCTCAGGATAGCTGGTTTATAGATACAAAGAGGTTCCATTTGCCTTTGGATTACGTTGTTCCACTTTCCCTATATAGCAGCTCATTCACAAAATGAGTGAATTTTGGGAAAGATGCAGTTTTTTGAATGAAAAGGAGATCACTAACTATCACAAATATAATTTTTAATTAAGGATTCATAGATTAAAGATGCATTTTGCTGTGGGATTTGGAACAGTACCATTTCAGAACACCCCCATCTGCAGCAGGAGGGAGGGCAGTTAGATTTTAAATGCCTCCCCATCTGAAGGAAAACTAAGGTATCTTTCTACTTCAGGTCCTTTATTGGATCTTAAATATGGGGTAACTATTCAAGGAGGTCTTTTGCTTTTATTTTATATGAAGTGGCTGTTAAATGATTAGTATGTGAATAATTAATTCAATGAGTCTTAATAAGGAAAAAAGCTTTCAGTCACAGGAATCCTTTCCATTAAAAGCCCTGTTATCTGAGATTATTACATGCAATGAACTGAAAAATTTTTTTTCTCAGCTTTATTGCCTAATGGACTGACTGAGGCATTTACTCTGTATTAGCAAGAAAAACTCTCATCAGCTATACAACCATGTAATAGTTTAAGTTGCTCCAAGGATATTGCATATTCCTAAAACAAATAGAGGTCATCAAACATTTAATCTTTAATTGAAATTTAAACATTGACATAATTAAGAATTACAGCAATCTATCTTGTTTATCTTCTGTAATGCCTTTTATCACATCATTTTAGTTGGTAATTAGTGAACTTGACAATGGAAATTTTCCTATCAGAAGGACAAAAATCAAATCTGAGAATGCTCTAGGTTTAGCTAATGACATAGATGGTAAATATATGTATAAACATAGGAGCTTACAAACATGAGATATATACAATACATAAAAACAATACCTGCATGTATGTATAAAGTTATACTTGCAGATACTATTTTTTTTTGTCTAAAATTTGTTAAATCTGAGATGGGTGTTGTAACTAGGGGCAAGGTCAGTGTCCTGGGTTAACACAGCCTGCTCTCACATGACCCTTCTACCCCTCTACAGATGAGAGGGAAAGTAACACAAAAAATCCTCTGGGCTGAGATAGAGTTTTACTGGAAATGGTATAATGCACAGTTACCTTACTGTGTTTAGAGCTGATATCTTTTTTATTTTCCTTGTTTCTGTGGGTCACAAATAGTCATTTTCTTGTGATTGTACAGATCTTACACTTTTATAAGCATACCATAAGATATTGTTAAATACTATTTCTTAAATGAAAGGAGCATTTAAATTATTATTTTTTTTTAATCCTAACAAGTGTTTTAGCTGAAGTGTTTGCTTATTTTTCATTCCAGTTAGATGTCTAGTTTTAGTGATTATTTTTTCCAGTGGTTTTCCTTTATTTCTGAATGCACTTTCTGTGAAGAGGCTAGCTGATTTCTTCACCCATAATTTTACCATGTTGTATCATTGAGATTTATAAAGTAGTAAAAGGGTTTCTAAGAAATAGGAATTGCCTGACCCCATAACCTTTTTTATTTTAATGTGAATTTCTAGGATAATTAGCAAGAAATTCTGGGAGTTTTGTGCTTCCAGGTGAGTTCTCCTGATTCCAAAAACATCTGCAAAACAACATGAACGTCTGCAAAACAACCACTGCTGAGCTTTGATCTTTAGGCTCTAATGCAGACATTTGCTGTGAATAGAGTTTTTTTTCCTTCTAAATTATTTATGCAAGAAGGCAATACTTTTTTTTTTGTGTGTGTGTGTCTTATACTTTTTTTCTTTCTGAACAGACATCCCTAGGACCCACTCTGCTTTTGCTAGTCTGAAATAATGTAATTTGTGGAGAGAGAGAACAGGAAAAGTTTGGAAAACCATTCTTTTGAATTCACTTGCATGTGCCATCTGTGTGAGCAGATGGGAAAAATGTCTCAGGGCCAGAGACTCTGAGATCAAATCACAAGGAAAGAACTATATGCAGGCATATTCCTAGTGCTGGAATAAAAAAGACAGTAGTGGTTACCTCAGGGACATGACCTGGAGACTGGTTCCTCAGAAACTGCTGTTTCTGTAGAAGAGGATGTTTCAGTGGGTTGTAACCAACACTGGATAGATCCCTATGGCGTGCAGTCTGCAGACTCACATTTCTGGGCAACTACCAGAAAAGATCAAATGTTTGGGTCCCCTAATTATTCTCACATATGAACTGTAAATCCACATTCAGCATTTCACAGATACAGTTTAACAGAGTGCATTACCCCCCTCATCTTCTGAATCGAGACATCATTATGTTTTCTCCATCTTAATATGGTAGAGTACACCAGCCTTGAGAATATTTTCTGTGCTTTCCTTTTTTCATCCTCTCTCTAAGATCTGCTGCATTTGGTTCTGACTCTAAAAAGCAGATATGACAATCAGTGCAGAAGACAGGACAAAGGCAGGCACATACTGAATATTCATCCCTCCTTTTATTTTTAATTATACACATTAGAGGCTTATTTCATAATTGCATCCCAGACTACATTTTGTTCTCAGCTAACAACTGAGAGTAAAGCACTGTGCATCTTTAAACGTTAGTCTGTAGGCTGTTTCTACAACAAGAGGATCTCCAAAGCACATACAATTCTCATGTACAAATACTACATTATGGTTATCCTAAAATGCCTTTGAGTATTGTTTCGTAGTGTTAGTGTTGCTGGAGAAATTACATGTATGACAGAGAGGAGATGACTTTTCTTGCTGTTGGATTTTTAAAGAGGTAATAGATTAGCTCTAAGAACAATGTGCCATTAGTCATTTTTGTGTAACTTTGGTATGCCTTCAAGGAATGATTTGCAGATTCATAGAATGGTTTAGGTTGGGAGGGGCCTTAAAGATCACCTAGTTCCAACCCCCCTGCCAGGTCACTCATGGCCCCATCCAGCCTGGCCTTCAACACCTGCAGGGAGGGGACATCTACAACCTCGCTGGGCAACCTGTTCCACCACCCTCACTGTAAAGAATTTCTAATATCCAGTCTAAATCTACCCTCTTCAAGCTTAAGCCCATTCTGCCTCACCCTATTACTACAAGCCTTTGTAAAAAGTACCTTCCTGGTTTTGTTGTAGGCTGCCTTCAGGTACTGGAAGGCCACTCTTAAGGACTCCATGAAGCCTTTTCTCTGGGTTAAACAGCCCTAACTCTCTCAGCCTGTCCCTATAGTGAGCTGCTCCAACCCTCTTATCATCTTTGTGACCCTTCTCTGGTCCAGCAACTCCATATCCCTCTTATGCTGAGTTCGTGAGAACTGTATGTGGTACTCCAGGTGGGGTCTTAAGAGAGCTGAGTAGAGAGGCAGAATCACCTGCCTTGTCCTGCTGGTCACACTTCTTTTGATACAGCCCAGAACACAGTTGGCCTTTTGAGCTGCAAGTGCATATTGACAGCTCATGCTGAGTTGTTTTTTGTCAACTGACACCCCCAAGTCCTTCTCCTCCAGACTGCTCTTGAGCTATTTCTTGTCCAGCCCAAATTTGTGCTTGGTATTGCTCTATCCTAGGTACAGGACCTTGCACTTGGCCTTTTTGACCTTCTCTGAGGTTGGCTTGGGAATAGTTCCCTTTTAATTTCCTTTTAAATGAAGAAATACCAAAAATAAAGCAAGATGCATTACTTTTTCATAGCCTTCTGTGTTCAGCTTCTGTTACAAGATGTTTCTATGTCATTGAGAAGACACAATATTCTTTCAGGATACTGGGGGATACTGATAAAATGCTGGATGCTGGTATCCGTGCAGGTTATCTCAGCTTGCAGTTATACATGTCTAATAACACAAGTACATGAAACTTAAAGCTGATTCTTAAGGGTTCTGAAGAATTTTCAAGATACCTATTCTGCAGGATTCAGAGTTGTGATGTTCTAAAAATATTTAGTTAGCTTTAAAAAAAGACAAATGAAACAAAAAATCGGAAAAATATGAGAAGACCTGAGTACAAGGTACAGCTCCAGAGGAGATGAAAATCCCATTGTTTGAGAGTACACAGGGATTAGAAAAAGACCTTTGCCCTGCACAGGTGGTTCTGCAGGTGGCCACTGACATTCCATGTGGGGTCCCTTTCCTGTAAATCAGCAGCAGTTTTGCGTTTGTCAGGTTTCCTGTATTCATCTCTTGTCTGCTCCTCCTTCAACTGTACAGACTAAAAGTGTACAGTGCATTTACATATCATGGCACTCTCATGTTGTATTGAACACTTGACATGAATCATTTCCAGAACCATCTGAAAACATTATGTGTAGGGAGATCTCAGAATCTGATACTGTGGCGTTATGTTTGGGTTTTTTTTGCTGTGTCAATGTTTTGTTTCCAAGAGTGCTGAAGGTGTTTTTCATGTGTTAAAGAAGATAGATTTCTGTTCCGTCTGTCCTACCTGGTCACATCTTGTCTGCTTTACCTTTTAAATTTTCTTTAGGCTTCATAATTTCCTTTTATTTTAATATAGTTTTAATTTCAATACAATCAATGTCTGTGATCTGTGGGATTGCTAGGAAAATGTGCTGTGTCCTGGTCATAGAAATAATGGTAAGACTGTATAAAGGCACTGAGATTGTTGGTAGTGGGAATAATTAACTATTCCACAAAATTAAATATAAGAAAAAGGACATGGAGAGTAATTTTTTTTTTAAATTAAAGTAAATATTTTTACCTATGCTGTTCTCATTATAGCATTTACAGAATCTTATTAGTAATTTGTGCAGAAGTATAGATATTAGGCCAAGTAGGATGCAATGGCTGAACTATGTCTTCAAGAAAAGAAGAATAATTATGACTTAACCTTATGAAACGAAAAAAAAATTGATAAATCTATCTTTGTCATTTAGATTTCTTTTTTTATTAGGTTGTATTTGTTAAGTGCAGTAAGCAGCAAAACCAGCTTTCGTTTTGTTTTAAGTAATGGACCTGAAAATTGTGTTCATCTTATGCTGCGTGTTACTGATGGCCAAGCTGATAAACCTGGAGAGTTTGCTGGGCCTGAGAAAGTATCACTAGTATCTTCCTGAATTTCCCAGACCTCTAAAATGGGAATGGAACCTGGCAAACTCACTGTTGTGCCCATGGCAGAAAACCAGGAGTACTTCCAGAAATAATTTTTAAGTTCCATTTCAGTTGAGAGAAATGAAAAGAAACAAGTGAAAAGCTTTATTCTTTGCAGTTATTTGTTGTTCAGCAATTCTTACCAGCCCTGGAAAACATTCTGTTCAAAGTGTATTTCAGGCCTAGTGTTACAAATAATCTTTTGTCCTCCACCCTGAAAGTGTGATAGCAGTTAAGAGAACAGGGTGTCAGCTCAGCATCAGAGCATTTATCTGCTGAAAAAGTTTAGTGAACCCATTTTGTAGCTAGGAACATGCAAGAGTTTCTTTTTAGGTAATCCAGTGCCTCTCTGTGTTGGCAAAAAAGATCAGTGTTCTCAAAACCATTCCCCTTCCCCATCTGAGCATTACTGTTGTATTATTTTCATTATTGAGTGGTAATGAAAATAAACTATATATAGGTAAGTTGAGATCTTTGGCAGAGGAGCAAATCAGAAGTATATTCCTAGCACTGACAGAGTTCTCTAGCTTCCTTGTGTTTGCTTTGAAAATGGGTTATCCTCTTCCCTTCTGGCTTTGCTTGGCTACTGTTCTGCCTCATCACTGCTCATGCAGGCTTTCTGTCCAGCAATTTCCTAATTCAAAGTCAGTACAATCTCTAAATCTTTCAGAAAGACAGTTGTGTTTTTTTGTGGTCAGCTTTTCATTCAATTACAGACCTTGTTTATCCCCTGACTCATCATTTTTCTCTAAAATTCGTGATGTGCTTGATTTTCTTTTCCTCTTTATTGTAAAAATTGCTTGAATTGATGGGGAGGGAGGAGGGTTGCCTTAGATTAATAGCATAAGATTGTCAGTTTATCTTGATGTCATGCTTCAGCTTACTAACTACTCCTCCAAAATGCATCATTTCCATCCAACTCCAGTGGGACCATTTTTAGAGTATTGTTTTGGAGCCCTGTGACAGCTTCAGTAAATGGTGAGTTTTAATTAGTTTGTCTAATGAATATTAGGATCTCAGCTGATGACTACATAGTCATAAGTGATGATGCTTTTCCCTCCTACTCCCTCGCTGCTTAGAACTTATATTAATTGTGCAGATGGTAGTGGCTTAGCTATGTGATAGTTCGTTTTCCATCTCCTCCTCTCACGACATTTACACCATGCAAAGAGGGTGTGTTGCCATCTCCCTTATTTATGAAGACTTGTGATTCATCACCTGCCTTTTAAATTAAATACTAAGATTATATCTTGTTGCTAAGAGGTGGAATTTCGTTGTGCACTTTATTTCTTTAAGCACACCTGTGCCAAGCTTCACCTGAACCCTCCAAACACCAGTCAGAAGCACTGAATTTTCATTTTTATTCCTACTGACAACATGTGAAACTTGCAATGCCTGTTCTATATGGGTAACTATAAGTCATTCCTTATGTTTCCAAAAGATTCACATACTTCTCAGTCTGCAATGTAGCCAAAACTGAAGCCAAGATTTACAGGTATTTAAGTTTCACAGCAAACATTTTTTTTTCCAGATTACTGGAATTTGTATGTGACAGATGGAAAGTCAAGTCTTTAACACTGATTTTCTGTTTGTTGTTTGTTTTGTTTTGTTTTTTTATTGATATATATATTCATTCATATGGTTTACAAGGAACAGCATAAAAAATAATGATTTAGGTACAACTAACAGAATTCTCTAGAATGTCTTTATTTCTTTGATGTCATCTATCTGTCATGGCTATCCAGATTGTCTGTTGTTGTTTGTTTTGCAGAACAGTGTTGCCATTTTTGCATTCACATTTTCTGGGTTTGTTCTTCACAAAAGTCACTGCTTTTATCTATAGCTTACTCATAATTTAAAGGCTCACTTACCTTTTAGTTTCATTTCTGGGTTCCTGATCATTACTTACAAATAGTAGGGCACTTTGGTTTCATCTTCCTGATTTATTTTGCTCTTCATTTGTTTAGGAAAGACCTTGTGTTGCAGGTGCAACCAAAGGAAGCTATTTTTTTGCAGACAGAACAGTTCTTGCAGAACAGTTCTTTTCCTGTCAATGAGAGTTCTACCTCTGGTGTTTCCTAATCAGGTAGAGATATTGTCTATGGCAATACAGGGACTAATACTTCTGAACTTGATGCTGTGTGCAAGAGGATGGGGCAAGGGGGTAATAAGCCTTCAACTCACAGAGTGATGCTGAGAGAGAGGGAGTGATTTGGAGGACTATGTTTGGCAAGTATCAAGGTTCCTGAGGCATAGATAGAAATGCAAGCGTGGACATGACCTAAAAAGGAGTAGAAAGGATGTGAAAGGAACTTGTTTTCCTTACATAAAGAGTTGAGGGCTTGAATTTTGTGCATGGTTTCTGTTAGCTAACACAGAAGATGAAAGGCTTTACATAACATGTAGTTTGCTCTCTGACTCAAGTGCTGGTATTCTGGATTTAGGATGCTTTCTACTATTCAAAGAGGAGACAAGTTATTAAGACCTAGTTAAGGCACTGCAGTCACAACTGAAGACGTTGACTAGAAAATGACTGTGAGGAAGTGAAAAGCTGAGACAGATCCACTGCACCACAAGCATGCTTCCATGCTTTTGGAGTTGTAAATTTGAGGTTGTTGACTGTTTAAAAATTCTGAAAAGTACAGCAGATTTGAGCAAGCTGATTATCATCTCAGTGTCTGTATCTCTATGAAATGTGGATTCCAGCATAAGCAGACTCCATCTAATATTCTGAAGGCCTGCTTCCTTAGTGCCACTGCACCCGTTCCTGAGCTCAGGAGTGGGTGAGGATGTGTAAAGAGGACACAGCAGCCATGTGACTCACTGCTGTTCCTCTGGGATGGCTTTGTGCTAAACCTGCTATGCAAATAATGCTTTCACCTTGTGGATTTATGCTGTTGTTTTCAGTCACCTCAAACTACCTGTGCATTTAATCAAGCAAATGCCTCCCTGATGCCATGAATTTAATTTACTGACTTTCAGTATGTGTTGTCCTATTGTTTATGTTTAAAAGACTTTTAAATAAAACATGACAGTAATTTTAGAAATTGTTTAAAAAAAAAGAAAAAGGGGAAAAGATGTGCATTTTTGTACAGCAAAATGATCACTCTAAAAAATCCCTCACTACAGGAAATGGCTCCAGGACAGATCTGACATATCTCAGTTAAGCATTTATTTTCTTACCGAATTTTCATTTGCTCTCTTCAGGGTGGGACTGATATTTTTTTTCAGCTGACTCTTAATCCACTTCAAACGTGAACTGATCATAACTTGTTTCTTGGAGAAAAGAAAGTCTCATGTATAGCCAAGGCAACACAAAAAATAATGGGGTCATGTTTTATGAATTAAATTACAGAAGTACACGATAGGAAGAAATTCCTCAAAATGTAGCCCCTGTATTGATTCAGCTGTCACTGTACCATGAAGAGCTAAAATGCAGTTCTGGATATACCGAATGTTGAAAGTGATACCCACTGTCTGTGTAAGTACATGGAAAGCAGAGACCTGATTAAACTATGATGAGAATCAGTTGAACTCTTCTGATTTTCTTTGAGTCTCTGATTGTACACTATCTGGTAACAGATAATGTATCTCAGGCTGTTTGGCAGGTCAGAGTCAAGTGTCTTCCAAATATAATAGCTTATTGATCATAAATGCAAATAATTTTGCAGAAACTGATGGCTCTTACTGTCACTAAAATGGAAGAGACACTGGTTAGATTACTGATGTCTGTCTTAAATGAATACAAATTTCTTCTGTTAAATAACATTCTGCAGGAAAATACAGTAATTAGAAGGAAACTCCCTCCTTTTCTCTCTTTATTTTTTCCTCTTTTTTTTTCTTCCTAATGTATGGATTAGTAGGTCCTGATCTAGTTACTGAAAAGTTTCAAAGGTATAATTTCACAAAAAAGAAAGGACCAAGTGAATATCAAAAAGCAGATTTTTTTTTCAGCTTTTCTATTTACATTTCTAATATTCAGTGTTTCATATAGCTATCAAGCTCTCAGTTCTTCTTGCCAGTGTTATGATGTAGCTAGTGTGTCAGAAGGTTTGGGGTTTTTTTTCCTCATCCTTTTTTTATCCTTGTTTGGAACAAGGACATCGGTATTCTAAAATGAGTACTGATGATGAGGAAGATGAGGAAGGAAATGGTTGTAACTGAACTTCCCAACTTTGGCACAGGAGAAGATGTAGCCCTTGGGACATGGTATGGATTTCGGCAGGATAGCTGGAGTTGACTTAGGTGCCTGCTAATTGTATTCATTAGATTTGACTTACTTTTAAAGAAGAAAACCCTGTATGCTTATCTCCAATATCCAATGAACCCATATCTAAAGCTGAATTAGTCTGAAATGTAGATATTAATTTGGAAAAGTTAAAGGAGAAAAAACTTCCCATTTTCCAAACAATATTGCTGCTGCTTTAATGACATATTAAAATAATAAGTGTATTTCGTGTCTAAAATGCACCTGATATGAAATGGAGACTTGATAGCTGAAGCCCCAGACAATTGATGAGAAGATGTGCCCAGCTGTGACAACTGGAATGTGATAGGAGGAAGTTTGAAGTTTGTTTGTGTGTTTGTTGTTTTTTTTTTCTACATTGCTAAAGTTAAAAGAAAGAAAAAATGTACTGGTTTAGTTATCCTGACAGTAAACCTAGCTGTCCAGGGAGAAGAGAGGAGGAGTAGGATCAGAAATAGCTGCAAAACATTTTTTCTCCACAGATGTCTACTTGCAGATTAGCCTGAGTAGGAAAAATACCAGTGTTTAAGAATAAAATGTGCAGAATAAGCTATTTGTATTTTGTCCAAATCAGATTTACCTTGAAACATTTATATGAGTAAGAGGGATCCTCTTCCTTTCCCAACTTCCCATTGTAGCATTTTATATACAAAATTATCTGTATTGTCTGTTTTTGTCTTTCCCCCACCCCCTGCAGAAGCCCTAATGAAAGTCAATTGATGTTAATAGGAATCCATCATTCGAAACCTGTATGCTGTGAATTAGACCTAAAAATATCTGCTAAATCTTTATTCATTGTCCTCAATTAAATGCTGTTCTCATGGGAATAGCTGTTCAGATGGGGTATGTAGCTACAGTGCAAACAGGTGATTTATTAAAGGCAGCTTAAATAGCCTCAAATCCGGCTGTTAATTGGGGTGGAGAAGCCTCACTGACATTTTGGACATAGACGGCTCAGGCGAACCGTGAAGTGTTGTACCTTTATACCCCCTGGGGACAGTTCTTAGTATGCATGTGTAGGATGTTTTGCATATGTCATTTTCATCTATACTTTAAAGGCAGTACTTTAATACAAATAATGATTAGCAAAACCTAGAATAAATTGTAGCAGTTTTAAGAATACTGGTACTCATGTTAAGTCATCAAATTCTCTTCTATACTTGAGAAATGTTGTTCTGGAATGCAAAAATATGTAGTAGTATAATACCTTTCTTTTTTCTTTTCATGTTTGTATATCCACTATCTGTTTTTTTATTATCCATCTTTGTCACACATATCCCCTTTGTGCAGGATTTGGTATCCTGTTTTGCATACACATATATCTGCTTAGGTAACTTGGAAGAGTAAATATTAGCCCTAAAACATTGATTGATAAATAGAATTTAATTTTTTTTTTAATTTAAATATCAAAGTCTTTTCTACATAAAAATTTATATGATATACTTAATTACAACCCAACCAAATCTTCTGGAAATAAAAGCATCGCTGAAACAAAAGTAGGCAATTTAAAGCGAATCATCAGTGTAGTTGCTTTATCCACCTGCAACTAAGGAGTGTTTCCTACAAAGAGTTAAAAGCAAGGGAGGAAGTGGGAAGTAGTTGTAAAAGGCTGACCTCTCTCAGGTGGGGAATAAAAAAAGCTATCAGTTACCAGAGGTAAGGAGATCCATTTTGCAAAAGTACCTAATGGCAGGAAGAGCTCTTTACAGCTGCAGTAGGTAAAGTAACTGCTGTAGTGGGTTGCAATGGTCAGGATGAGCTCCCTTGTGACAAAAGAGATCTTATTTTTTGGGATCACTCAGCATGTTTGCTGAATTGGAGTATTTGGTGAATGGCAGTTTGCTTTTTGGGCCTATTCAGGGAGAAAGGAATGGGGGAACATCCTCTTGGCCATCAGTGAAAGCAGAACAGAAAAAAAAGACTCTAAATTTGTTCAAGATTTGGTCATGGATAGAGATGGCTTTCTGTAAAGTTTATGTAAATGAGGCACTAGAAATAGTCTGGACAATAGTGGTCACTGAAAGGCACCAGCTGCTAGCACACAAAGCTGTGGATGCAGATTTGCTCAGAGGAGGACTATTTCCCCTGACCCACTCTCTCCTTTCATAGTGAGCAGGTCACCAATGGTTAGTTGTACCAGTTAATTTGACATGCTACTGAAAAAGTTTCTGATGTCTTTTAGGGGAAGTCAGGTTGTCTTTAGACAGAAAGTAGAACCAAAATGGAGATGATTAAATACTATTTTCCCTGCAGTAGTGAAGTTCTGTTAGCATGGAGCAAAGAGGGGGGAAAAAAAAGAATGTTGTTGAGTGTTTTGTTTTGTTTTTTCCCCCTAGAATTAGAAAGATATATACTAGATTGTTTAATGGGGGGGGGGGGGGGGGGGGGGGGGGGGGGGGGGGGGGGGGGAGCAGAGTGTAAATGGTTAAGTGAAACCCTACAGCCACATAGGCAGTGTAGTTATCCTTGCATTCCAGTGTGTATGGATGAGAATTTCTAATCATAATTGCATGAATAAATAATAACTTGTGTCTATTAGTCTACTAGGCTTTGCACAGTTTGCTTTGATTCTGACTGTTAGCTGTCTCCCTTTTTGATTGCATTTAAAATGTGATTCCTGCTTATAGACAGGGGAGTACATTTTACTTTTGTCTCAGAATTTTGCGAGTTAGAATTTTATGGGTTGCTGCTTTATTGTAAAGGTTCTTTAATGAAACAATAATTTCAGGTCTGCTAGAGGTTTTTTACTTACTTTTTTCCACCTATTTGGATCTGAGAGTAATTCTGCCTGTGAAGAATCCACTTACATTTATTATTTCTATTGACATTTCCCTGTGGAAATGAGACTTCTTATTCTGACTCACAAAAGACAGAGGAATAGGAGCTTTGGGCTCTTATCTTACTGCTGTAAGAATTACTAAATAAGCTGCAATCATAAAACTGAATGTGCCTTTTCTACTGAAGATTATTTTGACTTTCCCATTAATTTTTACCTTGGCTATAACTTCCTCTTTCCAGAGTGGTGAAAATGCCTTCCACTCAAATGTCTCCCTGAATAGACAAGTAATTGGTAATATTCTTGGTGGCATTCAGTGAGAAGAGAGAATTTTGCAGGATTAATTCCGTCACAGAGAGTATAGATTAAGAATGCAGCGAAGAAGTGAATGCATTTTCTGTGTGAGCTCATCTTCCAGAGCACAATCTCTTCACTCAGAAGAAGGTGCAGAAATCACAGGTTGAGTAAACACTACTGACATCTGATTTGAAGGTGGATTCATGAGGAGGTGTGTCCAGCGTTTGCTGGAAGTTGGCTACTGCAGATATTTCGGCAGTGGGGAGGAAAAGGTTGCACAGTATTTTTCTAAGACCTACATGATTTAACATACAGACTCCTGAGGGAAATGACAACAGTGTTCTTCCAAAGATGATTGTTGCACAGTAGAGTGGCAGTACTGCTGTGTTTGTTACTTTCTTAAGGCATAAAAAAGTAGCTTGTGGGCTAAGTTCATACTATTTTACCTCTGATAATCACTACTTCCTCATTTCTGTGTTTTAGCAGTAGTATTATCTGTACAATTTGTGCACTGAAACAGTGCTTATTTTGTAGAGAAAATACTCCCTTTTTTCCCTAGCTCTTCAATTATTTAATTTAACAGTGTATGTTTATCATCCTGAAATAAAAAAAAAATGTTAATTCAGGGTACATTTACAGGACAACATATTCACTGGAACTAAACACCAGTTATTTTAGGCACTGAGAATTGATTTAAAAAGCCACCAAATTCTTGTGCCTCTGTAGAAAGTTCTAGATCTCTTCCATATTTTCTAAGAGAGTCTGTATTAAATGTGATGTCGGAATTGCAAGTTATCTATTTTTAAAGGTAATGCAATAAATTTTAATCTTCTTTACACTTATGTGTATATACAGTTGAATTCCCTGCCCCCTGACCCCCCCAAAAGGTTGTGAGAAAGATGCTTTATATGTTCTGAAATGCATTGAGTTGTACAAATTTCTTTTAGAAATGAAAGAGTAATATACTTTTTTTCTTGTTAAGAGAACACAGTTGGCTTAGAGATGTTTTGTATATATTTATTTGACTTACATGATTGATACGTGTTTTATAGCCTGTCTAGGGTGGTAGCAATGCACATTTTCAAGAGAAAGAAGCTGAAGTGACGCACTTTTTAATTTCAGTGTTGGTATTATCTCAATGAAATAGGTACACAGCATTCACAATTGGAGTAAGGAGAATGTTTTGCAAAATATTTGAAAGTACAACTTTTAGTTTTCTGGTGATGGTCATGAAGCAAAAGGATTATGAACTCTGTGTAAACGGAGGACATGCACTGACTATATTCCAAGGTTGGTTGTTACACACTGTCGCTCTGTCATTGTGCTCATATTGTTTCACTGCTCTTTAAGTCCTGCAGTGTAGCATTCTCCCTTTATTTTATTTCTTTTGAAAGGGAGAAGTGAATGTTGAAAGAGAAGGATACATTTCCTAGTGATAAAATATTACAATTATGAAGTGCTCCTCTGAGCTTTGCTGCCATTCTGCCATGGCTTTTGCATTGTGTTATGTGGATGTTATCTTCTAGGGAAGCACATATTACTTCAGAAAAAGGGCTTGTATAACTTAAGTTTAAAGCTGAAGTTATTTTACCAGGAGATTTTACTGCAGGGATGTGTGATTATATTTTTTTTTTTTCAGGGATTTAAATTATGAACATGATGTCATGGCTGAGTTTTGGACTCAGTGACAGGGTAGCAGGCAATGCTCTCTAATTTAAAGAACATTTCAGAGAGCTACATGCAGAAAGATATAGCAGAAAATCTGGCATCATTGCATGGAAATCTGCAGCAAAATTCTGATTCTTCTGAGTCAGAATTCTTTTACTATGAAATAACAGTCAAATGCTTCAGTTTCCCATGACTTTTCCCAGCTGGCATACAGAAGGTGTAACAAGCTATCCTTCAGCAAAGTAGTGCAGGGCTTCCTCCCAAGAAAGATCATAGGCATATATATTTTAGTTTCCTCTTAAAAATCTTGTATGCTTCTTTCACCAGCAGTTTAAACAACAACAAAACTTCATGAGGTTGAAGTAGCTGTGTGTGTTCTGCCTCCCTCTCTTTTATCTGATGCAAAAGTTTATTGCTATCTGGTATTACATTTAGGAAATGTTTTTGCATCATATGCTTCATATTCTTGACTTGTATCATGGTTGTGCCATCTAGCTTTAACAAATACACTTGATGCTTTCAGAGAGTCCCTAACTATTTGGGGATTTCACACCACAGAAAGAAAAAAATACTTACATGTTGTCAGATAGCAAGACCCAAATGATGTAAGCAAAATCAGGTATTAGGAGAAAACATATTACAGGTTCTAGGTAGCCTAATCATATAATTTTATCTCAAACTGAGACATCTGCATCAATAAAACAATCATTTTTAGTGTGTTTTTTTTTCCTCTACAATGTATGCAGTTTCCAGTTGAAAGATTATAGCAGTCAGTAGCTGAATGTTCAGATTTAGAAATGGTCTTACAGAAATGTCACTGTTGTTTATCCTTTGCCAAAGCCAACTTTTAATGTAACATCCAAGGGAAGCTTAGATTTTATATGAATAAGCAGGAGAAAGAGGTCTGTGAACTCTATAATTAGCAATAAATCTTTTATATATAGTGGATCTGTTAGTATGTCTAGCAACCATGACACATATGTCTAAATCCAATAACATTGTTCAGGAAAGAGATTTGTCACCATTACAGTTTGTGGTGGTTTTTCAGCCCACCACAGAGTTTTGTTCCCAGCTTTCCACATATTTAAAATTGGCTCTGGTGGCTGCTGCTGCCACTGATGACTCCAACTGTCACCCAGCAGGATGGTTTCCAAGAAGCAGAAGTGAACAGTAGGTTCAGCTGCAGTATGTGGTTTCAGTAACTAATTCAGAGAGTTTGTGACTCCCAGTCAGTGTGTGCACAGGATTCTTATAAAGCCCATGATAAGGAGATGGAGTCTGTTGGAGTGTGGTATATCCCTGAAAGGTCTTTGGGTTGCTCCTGATGTTGTTAACGGGGAGTCATAGTCTGCCTTGAGTTATACAGATGTGAAACAGAATTATACTGCTTTTGACAGCATCTATGTGCATATGCTTATGAAAGAATTAGTATTTGTATTTTCCCAGACTCAACGGGATCATGATCTGTCAGTAATAAAGTTAGGGGAGTATTGCATAGTTCTCATACTACCACCCTACTCAGAAAAGCTGAAATTGTCACCATTTTGCTCATCATTTCTTTTGTGTCTGTAATCCTGTAATTGCAGATCAGGGCTGCATCCTTCCAGGGCAGAGATAAGTTTCTGTTGCTGCTTATTTCCTATAGCTTTGCAGATCCACAGCAGCTCCAAGTGGGAATTGGATTCTATCCAGCTGCATTTATCATTAGCATTGCTCTCCTGTCTTTCAGTGCTGTTTTTTTTTTTTCTCCACTGGTGATGTCAGAACTGTTTAAGTTGCTATTCTGAATTTCAAATCCCACTTGAACTTGTCAGAAGAGCAAAATCTATTGGATTTTGAAAAACTGTCCTCTACATGGCACTGAAAAATAAGAATGATTAGCACTGCTGGGATAGTATTTGTGATGTGCATTATTTTCTGTATCACTTAAAGTTTGAAAGTGTTACAATAAAAAATTCTTTATGGGCTTCAGCTTTGCCCTGTGAAAGGAGCAGTGCCAATTTCCAGCTCTTAAGAGAATCACAGACCCTCCCAAAGCTTTGGAGGTGGGCAGGTTTTCAGATTTCTCAGAAATAATAGTTTGTCTGAATTACTGACAGCAGACTTTACTTTTGCTGCAAGTTAGTTGTGATGCAGGTTTCTTTGCACTATGGCTATGCTTGTTTCGACACATGAAGTTTGCTTTAGGTCTAGCTCATAATACTTTATTTAGTCAGGTTAGTGCTTCAGGGTTGGCCTGGTTTTGTTTGGATTTTGAACTCCATAATCAGTCTACATTCAAAACTCATGAAAGAGGAAGCTGAAGACTGGTTTGCATTGTTAAGAATCATAACATCGAACATCAGAAGCTTACTTTAACAACAGGGGAAAAGATTAGTGTATGAGACAGGTCTGTACTGTGTTTCATTTCACTTGGCATTTCTCTGAGAGATCTGTTATGCTGTTATCGTCTTTAATGGCTGTAATGAGTTGAGTCACAGTGTTGCTTTTTCAAAGCTTTCCCTCTTATGTTGCTTGTGCTCAAGGTTACATTATGCAAAATCCAATGTTATATTTTGTGCATTAGTCCAGACTGTATAAAAATACTTTTAAACCTTTTATGAAAAATTAAATGGAAGAGGCTTTATGCCCATTTCACATATTCCTAGCTGCTATAAATGAACTGCTGTTTCTTCCTCTGAGAAGGTGTAGGTCATGTGTCTTGGCTCTTGTATCAGCAATTTGGTTTAGTTATTCACCATGAATTGCAAACCATCAGGAATTACCCAAAAAAAAAAAGGTAGTTTTGTTTTTTAAATATTTTGAAGATGAAAGAGAACTTTTTCTCCTTTACCATAAATGTGAGAAAAGTCAGGGTAAAAATATGAAGGATATACTAAGAGAGGAAATGACAGATTGTTTTTTATTATTTCAGCAAATTAGCATTATGGAGAAGAATGATCAAGTGAGCTGAATGGAGTACATTATTCAAAACTGCTGTGTTGGCTTGATTAAAACTCTGCTCTACCAATTGTTTCATGACTGTGCCACTGTTTTTCTTGATATTCAGATGAAATAAGGCACTGTGTCTTTTACTGATTTGACAATGTTCCCTGAAGAACTTGTCTTCTAGCTGGCTGCAGCCTCTGCTCCCTTTTGTGATGTTTGTTGCACCCAAAAATCCTATTGAAGATGTCAGAATTGAGTTCTTGGCTCCACCATCAATATAAGCACATGCTTCACTGAGGATAGCACAAGTTTGTCTCTGTGCCGAAGCCCCTGGTCTGGTAGACACTGCTAGAAGAAATGTGTTTGGTGCGGAGAAAGGTATTAGAAAACTCAGTAGCCAACCAGGATCATATTTGCCACAATTCATTTGTGCACTTAAACCTTGACTGTGACTCTTCTCCTCTGAATTCCTGCAATTCTTGTAAAACTTGTAACTGTAGTAACATAGAAATACTGAATCGGAGCAATTTCTTTGATTTCCCTCTGAATCTTAAAAGAAGGATCCAAGAATAAACCTCCAGGAAATTTGTTTTGGGTTTTTGTTGTTGTTGTTAGATCTTGGTTGGTTTGGGTGTTTGGTTTTTGTTTTTTTTTTTTTGGTGGTTTATTGTTGGTTTTTGGTTGGTTTTGGTTTTGTTTTTTTGGGGGGGAGGGCAGTGGTGGTTGGGTTTTTTTGTTTGTTTGTTTGTTTTTAAACAATATATTCTACTGCTTGCTCCATTTGCATTTGTTATCAACAAACATATTCCTTAGCAATTTGATTTTTATTAGCATCTTGAAGACTTCCATTGAGGAAGGATTCTTTTCTCCAGCTTTTGTCCACTACAGGAAGCTGTCTTTTGAGGCATCTGTGGTAACTCATACTGATCAAAACCAATATATTTTCAAAGCCAATTCTTTGAGTACCCACGTAGTGATTGAAGAAAGAACTTAGTGCTGAAAGGTGTTTCTTATCTGTGAGAGCCCAATACATATGAATGGTCAAAATGAGGGTTCTTGTCAAGATAGACAAGAAAGATGTAGGAGTTGCTAAGTGTTTATAGGAATAACTTGCCCCTACTTCGTTTTTCTTTGAAGAAATTTGCAGGAATTCTTTTCTTCTGGAAATGACAGTAAAGTGTTCTTAGAATGGACAATAAGGATGCTAATAAAAAGATTGTGTAGTCTCAGTGTTTAAGTGCCTTGTGGAAAGGATTGCTGGAGTGAATTGTGAGCCTCTGTCAGGAAGTGGTACTTTTCTGCTTCTAATGAACTCTTTATTAGGTATTTAAGGAGAAAAAATGAGGTCCATCAAATGAAAGCATTCTCAATCTTCTTTTCAGATGGAAGAGTGTAATAGTAGCTTTGTAAACAGTTATTGAACAGTTTAAATATCTGTTATGAAATGCCAGTAACCTTCATAAAGGGAGACAGGATTTTGAGAAGGAAACTGTTGGTCACCTAGTATCTCATAAATACCCTGTAAAGATGCAACTGCCAATGCTTTCAGGTTGTGCAGTGTCTGCTTGTGCTGCAGTCACTTCACCTATCCACTTGGGTACCATTTTGGAGGCACACTCACATCATCTTGTATTTAATGATTTGGGTCGAATCATTTGGTCAACTTTTAGCCTGAAGAAAGTTTATACAATTGGCTGCAGTGCAGTGCTCTCATTTTTCTATGGATGTGAAAACAGATTACCTAGATGGAATTGGCCAGTCAACTGTACTTAATACACAGGAGAAAATTGTTTCTCTAAGTCTGTAGGAATCATTAGATGCTAGTAGCTGTAGGAGAAGGTTTCTCATCAGGTAGAGAGTGAAACAAAGCCTAGAAACCTCTCATTTTATACACTGAATCTATGACAGGCCCTATATGGAGGATATGCTATTTTGACTGTTGGCAGTTCCCAGATTGTAATGTTTTTTTAATTACTACAGTTATATAGCATGCCCCTGATGGGAGGGTGAGAGATGAATTTATTTTTGTCTACACGTCAAGAAGACTTGATGGGAAAGTAGTTAATAAAATACTTCTGAGAACTTTTCCCTGATTCATATCAACTCAGGATCATATTCCTCCAGAGGCTTATCAACACAAGATTAATTGATACTACAGCTGTTTCTCTCAACATCTAATAGACTTGACACATGTCAGCATTAGTAGTTTGGTGAAATCTGGAGACAGAAAGGTGGTCTGAGTGGTTTTGTGAAAATGGTCCTGAAAATGTTTGCTTTCTAACATGAAGGTCAAATAATATTTTGTTTACAAAGCAGTGTTGAACAGAAGAAAGAAGCATTACGTTTCATGAAGGGATTTAGAGTATTAAGCCAGGACATGACATATGTGTCTCTCTCTGTTCTTCTTCAGATTGCCTCTGCTACCTTTCTGTGAGCCTTTCCTTTTTGGCTTCAAGTTCTCCACTATAAAATGAAAGAAGTACTGTAATCCTAGTTCATGCTTCATTTTGTCAGGATGAATTGCCTGATGATTATTAAAGCTTAAAGTGCTATGATAATGGTGTGCAAAGGGGAAGCTCTCTGCTCACCCACCAGGCTGGCATAACCTTCTTAGAGCAGTGTTAGTTGCAAGTAAGCAGCAGACGTGGTATTTCAGTAAAAACAGACAAAAGCATCAGTTGTGCAGACTATGCATGATCAAGGAGAGATTGGAACAAGACATATTAACAAGCTCTTCTTTTTCCTTCACAGAATTACAACAACAGCTGCTTGTATGATGGACCTACGGAGATATCCGCTGGATGAGCAGAACTGCACATTGGAGATTGAGAGCTGTAAGTACTTCTGCAAATCCTACTTATTCTGTGGTCAACTGCTTTGGAGTTTTTATTTCTGTCATAGTCTTTTTTTTCCTTTTTTTTTTTTCCCTCCAACATGCTACTAACCTACTTGTCTTTGTCTGATGACATTTAGATCCTTGTAAACACATGCAAAAAATAGCTTTCCAGATGGATTAGTAATTTGTGGCACAAGGATTAGCAAAAGTTATTCTGTGTTTTGATGGACAATTTACAGCTTTAAAAGTCTCATTCAAATGCCTCGGAGTTCATGTGAGGAGCACAAGGATTATTATCAGTTCTTTATCCTCCTTTACTGCTGAATTGTGTGGCAGCTTGTTTCCATTTATAAATGACTGCAAGAAGTTAGAACTGTCCTTGAAAGAGGTGTTTTATGTGGGGTTTTTAACCCCTCTTTTATAGTACAACATAGTTTTATGTGTATGATTTAATAGCAGATGTCTGTCATCCTATGTAGATAACATCCTATGTAGATAAAACATCTGTTGTGAAATAAAATTTCACATCTCTTCCCTGAAAAATCTTTTGGGGAAACTAAGTACATCAGAGAAGAAACAATTTATGATCACCTTTTATAAAGGTAATATGGTAAGCATGCATTTTTTTTTGTGTGCGCACTAATTAAGATCATAGCAGTAATTTATTAGCTTGAATGTGGCATGTGAAATGGAAAGTAATGGTATGTTTTAAGACACAGTACACAAAAGCATGTGTATTTTTAAAGTAGCTTCTGTATTATAAAAGATTATGTGGGATTTCAGTGTGCACGAAGTACAAAATAACAGTAGCTTGTGCAACACTCTGGTACGAACTTGGAACAGCTGATCTTATTTCTCCTATTCTGGAAAGTATTTAAGCATATGCTTTAACTTTGTGTCCAGGTTTCATTAATTGTAATGTAAAGATATGCCAAAATCCTTTCCTGAATTAAACTTGTGACATTGCTGTCTGAAATAATTTAAGTGGATAAAATAAGCAAAATCAGTCTTTGTCACTGAAGTTCACCCCTTCTGCTGAAATACACAAGCAGCCAATGTGATCATGGACTCTGCTCTTTTGAGAACAGGTAAAATATTGGTTGGTTGGGTTTTTTTCCCAGTTCATTATAAAATATCTATTGGTAGCATTTAACTCAAAATTTCATGCATGTAGCCTTTTACTACTATGGTAGGCTGATTTTAAGGTGTGAGAAAACTACTGGCTTAACCAGTTTTACAGAGTTGGGTTTTTTTTACTGAGAATGTGGCTTGCTGTGCCAGTGGCTTTTAATTGTTGTAGCAAGGATCTGGAATTTTCCTTTTTTCCTGTTGTGTAAGGTGGCGAGCTGGAGAGTCAAGAGGACATCCTTTCTGTTTACAGCATTGCTTAACAATCAACAAAGTTTTGCTGTCTCTCTTCTTTGCTGGTTTCTCTGAATATTCTTAGAATTCACAAACTATATATCCTCTGCCTGTCATGCCTGCAGAATCCACTCTGGGAAATATTCCCAGAAAATACCTCCTAGGTCAGTCCTTATGAAAAATTGAAAATTAAATTATGACCCTGCTTTTCAATGAGAACATTTGTTCTCCTTCAGACTTGGAATCACAGAATTGCCTAGACTAGAAAGACCTTTAAGATCCTTGAGTCAAATCATTAGCCTAGCATTTACAAGTCCTTGACTAAACCATATCCCTAAGCACTACATCTACATGACTTAAATACCTTCAGGGATGGGGACTCCACTGTATTCTTGGGCAAGCCTCTCCAATGTCTGGTAACCATTTCAGTGAAGAAATTCTTCCTAATATCCAACCTAAACTTCCCTTGCTGCATCTTGAGGTCATTTCCTCCTGTCCCTAATGTGGGACCTCTAGGTTGATGTTTCTCTTTTATCTGATTTGGAGTAGAACTTTGAAGTGGTAGAATTTTTCTTCTGAGAAACGACCCTGGAAAACAAGGTATTGAGCTCTTGAAGTTGTTATTCCACTTGGTAAGAAAAGGACAGAATTCATTGTATCATATTGAAAAGATAAAAGTTTAATTTGCTGTAGTGGTTAGGATGCATGTAGGAGAGCTCCTTTGCAGACCTATTAGCTCTGTTGCAGCATCACAAAAGTAAAATGGATTTAAATCAGGATACTGTATGTAGCTAACCTGTCTTTCATTGCAGTGACAAATGGTGTTAAAGAATGTGGATAGAATATTTGAACTGTGCTTTGAAACACTTTCATGCTGCTTTAGAGAATTATTGCTCTTTATACATGTCAATCTCTTCAGGTAAAACCCTGAGTCTGTCTAATCTTTATGAATCATTTCAGCCAAAAATGCTGGTAGGTAAATGGGTAGAGTGAATAAGATGGAAAGTGACTTTGAGGTGTTCATTGTGGGTACACAAGTCATAATCACTTCTTTACACTGGTTAAGCTATATGTTAAAAGTGGCTTTGTTTCTACTGATCCTGTTGGACGTGTTTTTCTACACCAAGTGTTTTCATGACTATGAAGGCAAGAAATGAAAGTCACTGCTTGTGCCAACCGTTTTCTTTGAGTTACAAGTCTTCCCCAGCTCTGCTGGGACCTTCTTAATACATTTACACAGTCACAGTTTCTCATAGGCTTCATTTCATGAAACCAAATATCCCAGTTGCTTTTTACTTTCTCATACAAAGGTATGTTGAGAGAAATGCATAATGAGCTAATGTTATTCTTCATTACGAATAAGTAGTACCATAACCAGTATCCTAGGTGAAATCTTTATTATGCTGTGATATTAATCCTTCCCTTTTTCAAAGAATTACCCTTGCCTTTCTTCACAACTGCATCTTTCACAGATGACAGTCTTTCCTGGAACAGTCCAGTAATGTCTTTACCTTCCTCACTCCTTTCTCCAGCAGTGGATTCTAGCTTTTGGTAGATTTTACATAGTACTAAGTACACATGACTTGGCATTTCATAACCATGTTAAAAGAGATCAGTAATATTCTTAACCTTGAGGACTGTAGCAATATTATCCAGTTCTTGCTGTATTTGTTCTGATCATCCTTTGTCTTAACAGTGCTGAAACATTTTGTTTCATTAGAAATTTCATTAACACACAAATACTAAATATTCATGCCAAGAAGAAAAAGCTTTGCTGTACTGAACGCAATCTATTCTGTCAGGGCAGCA
This sequence comes from Dryobates pubescens, assembly GCF_014839835.1. NCBI lineage: Eukaryota > Metazoa > Chordata > Aves > Piciformes > Picidae > Dryobates > Dryobates pubescens. The sequence continues at coordinate 14,930,912 of NC_071627.1, forward strand.
CAATTTCCTGCATATCTTTTATATATTGTTATTGCTGTCTGTTCTTAGTCCTATATCAAATGTTTTACAGAAGTCCAGGTTAGATTTTTATTTTTTTTTTAAAAAAGCAGTTATTGTCTAGTCAGATCCTTTAAGTCATGATAGATTTTTGTCCCATTTCCACACATGTAAATGTGTCTAATGTCCTTCTGTTCTTTCTCTGGCTTCTCCTTCCTTCCTTTTCTTCCCTCCTGTCCTGTTACTGATGCCAGAGGGGATTGGCTTCTTAGCTGCCTGGGTTACCTTTCCATGTGGCATTGTCTTTACTGAATTTTGTGGCCAATGTAAAAATTTTGTTACTCTAGATTTAGCTAAATTAGATTAATTTACAAATTATAAGTTACAGTGGAAAAGACTTTTGTGTATAATATAAAAAAATGAAAATGCGACAGTGACCAGTAGTCCCTCAAGGATCAGTACTGGGACCAGTCTTGTTTAATGTCTTTGTTGGTGACAGTGGCATTGAGTACACCCTCAAAAAGTTTGATGATGACACCAAGAATATAGGTTGGACAGTGACTAGCTTGAGAGCAGCCTTGAAGAAAAGGACTTGGAGGTGTTGGTAGATGAGAAGCTGAACATGAGCCATCAGTGTGCACTTGCAGCCCAGAAAGCCAACCAGATCCTGGGCTGCATCAAGAGAAGTGTAGCTAGCAGGTCAAGGAAGGTGATTCTCACCCTCTGCTCCACTCTGGTGAGACTCTACCTGGAGTACTGTGTCCAGTTCTGGAGCCCTTATTACAAGAAAGATATGACTGTGCTGGAACATGTCCAGAGAAGGGCCACAAGGATGATCAGAGGGCTGGAGCCCCTCTCCTGTGAAGACGGACTGATAGAGTTAGGGCTCTATCTCTGGAAAGGAGAAGGCTCTGAGGAGACCTAACTGTGGCCTTCCAGTATCTTAAGGGGGCCTACAAGAAAGCTGGGGAGGGACTTCTTAGGGCGTCAGGTAGTGATTGGACTAGGGGGAATGCAGGAGAAATAGAAATGTGTAGATTAGATGTTAGGAAGAAATTCTTCCCCATGAGGGTGGTGAGATACTGGAGCAGGTTGCCCAGGGAGGTGGTAGAAGCCTCATCCCTGGAGGTTTTTAAGGCCAGGCTGGATGTGGCTGTGAGCAATCTGATCTTGTGTGAGGAGTCCCTGCCCGTGGCAGGGGGGTTGGAAATTTATGATCCCTGAGGTCCCTTCTAGCCCTAACAATTCTATAATACAAGAGAGCATTTCTACTATTTGAGTTTAAAGTAGTATTACTGGGATTAGATGCTGAAAGCATAAAAGAGGACTATTGCCCACTTGTTCAAGGAATGTAATTTTTGAGAACTGAAATTACTATTTTTTTTTAATATATAGCTAGTTGCATCTCTGTCATTGTTTTGTTTTACTCATCCTTAAATGACAGAAATACGTTGAATGTTGAGTTTTGCTATGATGCTTCTAAACCTGTAGGCTGTATTTTCCAAGGGGATCTAATTTGAGCTATTCTGCTTCTCCTTTCTTTTGTTATTTCCCAACACACTAAATAGCAAACTTAGAATACCAGAGGGAAATCAGCTTTCCTGTGTATTCATTTCTTAGTTTCCCAACTTGCAGGCAACAGAAAGCTTTTTTTCCTTTTTTGTTGAATATTGACTTAACTCAGTAAAATAGCTCTCCTTTCTGCTTCCTACCTCTGCCACTGCAGTATGAATTGCTGAGTCTCTGATGAAGCTCAAGAATAATTTTGTTTTTCTGCTGTTTCCTGCCTCTCTGGAGTTGTAACTGTTGAAAGGAATGTCTTAGCTAATCAACCATAAAACTAGCGGGAGCTCAAAGGCAAAAAGAAATACAAGTCAGCCTGAAGAATACCTAAATTCCCATAAACAAGTAAAATATCATATTGCACATTCTCTAGCAGAGCAGAGGTAAATGATTGTGATTCTTTTGAATATTTTTAAATGTCATCATTCAAGATTCGTCTGGTACGTTTGGACCTTTGTCCATTTCAATTATGTAGTGCCACACAGACAAACATTTGCTTCAGTGCCTTCGTATCACATTTTGTAATGTGTTTGGCATAGCTGTATTTATGTCATACTGAGGTAAAATGCATAAACTGCCTGCCTTTTGACACTGATTTTATTATTATGTTTCCATTTCTTTGTTGCTGTGGAATAAACAAGAGCGTGCTTCATTTCTCCTTAGAAGCACATTCTCAGAAACCCTTTCTGTAGTGGATTAAAGATGTGGCTTTAAACAAAGTGCATTAAAGCCCTGCTGTCTGTGGCCTTGACAAACAGGGAGCTTGCCACTCAGATGTACTAACCAGGGAAAAAGGGCAGTCAGAATGGCATGCGCAGACGGGGAAGGACCACTTTGCTGATGAATGAGAAATGGTTGTTTGCAGCATATTTAGTTTATATAACAGCCTGGGATGTTTGGATTAGACTTTTCTTTTTTTTTTTTTCTGTTTCATGACAAAAAGGCCACAGAGACACTCTAGGATAACTTTAAAACTTTCATGTGGTAACAGAATGTAGAAAAAGACAGAAAAAACAGAGGAGAAAGAGTATCATTCCTTCCAGTACCAGTGCAGCCCAGTATCAAAACACTTTCTAATCACATCTGAAAGCTCATCAAGAAGAGAAGCAGAAGTCATATTTGTGTGCTCAAGGTGACTTTACAAGTACATTTAAGGCATTGAAAAGAAATCAAAGATACCTTTTCCTGAAGCCTTGTATACTTTGCAGATGGCTGCTCTGGCCATTGATCAAAGCTATAATCAGGTCACACAGGACAAATGGTAGAACTCCAGGAGCTGACCAGGTAAGGTTTTTCTGGATTACAGGCAAAAGTGCTTGATGCCAGCCAAGGAACTGTGCTTATCCCCAGGAAATGGGGATTCAGCAAAGGAGGATACCATGGGACAATTGCACAGTAAGTGGATAGCTAAATATGTGACTTTTGGACCACTGAAGGTTCCAATCTTAATAATGGTCAATTTTAATTTTATTTTCTTCCATTTATCAGGTGTAGCATGTGCCCTGTCCCATTTGTCCCTTCAACTGAGTCTGTTTTGCATAGCAGCCTTTGTACAGGGAGGACATTTTTCTGTCAGTAGAAGCTGACCTTATTGAAGTGCTTCTTTTCCTTCCTTGTTCATCATGTGACTGTTTGGATGCCTTAACTCGGTTTCTATGACAATTCAACCTGTATGGTACTTTGCAGGGGGAAGAGACAGGGATTGCTTAGCAATGATGAACTCCATCTCTGTACCCAGACTGTTCATTTTAGCAACATCAGCTTTATAGTGTGGCTTCTTTGGGACAGGTACTTCATTCTTTATTTGTCCTTAGTAATTTTGTCTCAAGTATGTTGAGAAGAAGTGTAATTTCAGTGGCATAATGCAGACAGGCAATGAACAGGAAATCCTTGACTCCTCTTCAGTGCGTAGATAGGATGATTCAGTAAGAGCTAAAAAAAACCTAGCAGTAGATGATTCTTCTGGCTAGTCAAAAGAAGGGAAGCAAATTCTGGCTACCCTCAGCACATTTGATTAGGATGGGTTGTGGGCAAGTGAACCAGTTTTGGTAAGACCCCACCACACCTCCCCAGTGAGGGACATTGGTCAAGGCTTTCAGATTCTCAGTGCATCTTTGCAGCAGTTATACACAAACAAGATGATATACTGTTTGCAAGTGAACAAAGAATTGTGTGGGAGCTCTGCAACAGCTTCTTAATGCCTTGAAGCAAGCTGGAGTTGAATTTAAAGGAAAATTCAAGATCCTAATATCCAGTCTCTGCTTATCAGCACCAGACATTACAGGCAATGTAGATTTCCACAGAGAAAGTCATAGCTTGAAGTTCATTTTTTAAATCATTCTGTAGTTGAATATGGAGGATATATAAAATCATAAAGATAAACAGACAAAATGCAAATAGTGTTACAACTTCTAGAACATTTTGCCTTTTATATCCACTCCGAGTCAGAGTACATTTGTCCTTACTGTGTATAACCCTGTCTTTTATGAAGATTATTGAGTGGAAAAATGGCCCCCTTCAATGACTTCATATTCAGAAAGCACCAGATTAATTTGTTAAAGGCTTTAGGGGGGAAAAAATATGTCCAGAAAGCATCCTTGATGCTGTAGAATGATGCTCTCTGAAAGAAAATAATGACCTTCTGAAAATTACTCTGATAATCTTACATGCAATAAGTGATGTGGGAACATGGAAAACTGGTGGGTTGGCACTTTACAGTCCTATTTCCAGAAGGTATGAGTTGTACAAGGTTGTTTTGGGGGGTTTTTGGTGGTTTGTATTTATTTACCATATAATAAACCAAGTAGTAAGATTTCTGTTGCAACTTCCCATACTTGAAGCAAATGTTTCTTTCCAAGCACCTGGTGATTTCTTCAAGAAAAAGTCATAAGTGGTATTGGAAAGATCTGTGATACTACTACATATCTTAGGTCTGTGTGATTGGAGATTATAGGTTTTTTATTTTCTTTGGAACATATAATTTTATTAGAAGTTTGATGTACTTGAAATGGTTGAAAGCCTTGATTCCCTCAGTCAACAATTCAGGCAGAATATTTGGAGTGTGTTGAGTGTATCCACAATAGTTATTGTTTTGTCAAGTTCTCCTGGTTTTGGTTCAGGCACAAAAATAACTGGATTTAGTAGTTTTCACTTGCTGCCTAGTGCTTCCAAGTGTTGGACCTGATCACTATTAACTGTGGAACCACAGTTGAAATGACACAGATGTCCCGCAGGGGCAGAAAAAGCACTCGGTGCTGGCATGCATTGTCTTCCTGCCAGCAAGAGGTCACCTTACATCAGAGGCTGTTTGTGGTAACAAGTAACTGTTGTTTTGAGGTGGCAATAGCCACAATTTTCTGCTCCCTGGGTAAAGGGGGCAGCACTTCTTGGGTCTGGCCTGGTGACACATTAATTTGTCATACTTTTTTTAATCACTGTGTCAGCTGTAGGTTATGTTACAGATTTGATGGACTCTTGTGAGGTTTATTTGCATTGGGCTAAAGTACCTGATTTTGCGGTGGGATGAGAGACTAATCCCGTCCCTTCCTCGTTCTCTTTTTTAACCAATAAATCCATTGACATAAAATGTTTTGCTTCCCTGTAATGCATGGCTTACTTGCATTGCAGAGTTTAGTGCTAAACAAAGGTTTTTTCAGGACTCAGTGAAATGACCTAAATAACAAAGTGCTATTTGTAAATAATGCATTTCAACTTCTGTCAAAAAGACTAGGATGTGGCACTTGTGTCTTGCTTGCAGATAGAAATGATACTGCTCATTACCTTGCTATTTTTTTGTGGAAGAGTGAAATGTTTCAGCATTCATTTGCAGTGCTAAGTCCAATTCTAGTTTTCAAGATATTTTTTTTTTCTTTGAATGTGTCCAATTCATGATGAACTGAAAATATCTGTCAGGCTTTCTGTGAGAAGCAAGCTTCAAATACTATTTAGTTTATGGTTAAAAAAAACCACACAAAAACAAAACACAAAAGCAATCTGAATGGCAACATCCTGACAATGTCCTGAAGAACTTAATATATTTTACAAGCAGCTTTGCATTTTGGCAAAGGCATCTTTGAATTAATAAGTTAAATGATATAATTTTCCTTCTATTTATCACCTGGTGTGGTGTAATCTCATCCATTTCTCTTGATCAAGTTACACAGATGCTTTCCCACCATATAGACTGAAGTATCTCTGTATCCTGTGGTGTTCTCATTCTCTCATCAAGATTTAAAACTTACCAAAATAAGGACTCTTCCCCTGAATAATGATCTGAGAATTTTCATTATGACGTTTGGCTCAGACACGTGTTTTGTGTAATGCGCATCTAAAGGACAATTCTTTGCATCCTGTAACTTTCTTTATTGTGTGTGGAGCAGAGATCTGAATGCTCAGCTTTACAGGAATATATTGGAAATATGTTAATTTAGGTTGTAGCTTTGGATCTTGTGGCATCTCACATTTCCACTCTTCAGCTACAGAGCAATCCATTCCTTACATTTGCTATCACACAAGCTTGTGATCTCGTGATTGATGCATTACTGTGGCCGGTATTTGAGATGTTACCTCAATCCAGGTTATAATACTACATAACAACAAGGTAACCCAAGGAACTGATGGAATTTAGTAGTCAGCTGTTTTGCCTACAAACACACCTTTCCATTTTGACATGCATATTGGAACTGTGCTCTGGAGAAGATTATGCAATATTGGAAAGAACAACTTGTAACACTAGTAGTCTTTGATTATTGAGAATGACATCAAGCACTGTGTGGGGATCCAGATTCTTAATGGATGTGTGAAAGGTGATTATCCAAGTATTTGATGGGTTTTACATTACCCCTTACCACAATTTCCTGGTAAAATTAACAACTTTCATGTTTTTCTGCAACAATGGTGACAATCAACATGCATTAAAAGTACGTGTTCAAAGCAGTCAAAGTTTTGTTCAAGGCAAAGACCTTTTTTGAGACAAGAACTGGTCTCATAAAAGCAGAGCAAGTACCTGTGGGAGTTCATCTGTGCCCAGCAGGGGCTTTTCCAGAAAATGGGAATTTCTTTCTCCTGACCACAGCCTGAAACTGTCTGCCATCTTCAGTGGCTTACTTCTGGAAGACTGATCTGTACCAAAATGTTACACAGACAGCCTGAGTGATACTGAAATGCTGGTAAGCTAAGTTTTTGCTTTCACTCTTACAGGATTTTGTGTCTGGACCTTAGTAACCTGTTACCTATCCAATGCATGTTCTGTCACTGTTCTGGGGAAATTCTGGAAAGATGCAAATGACACAACTGTAGATTCTTCTTTTTACCTATCATTCTTCTCTATCTTCTTTGCTTTGCAGAGATAAAATGAGTAATATAAACAGTAACACTGGTTACTCCTGTTCTGTCAGAATTTGTCCTAGGAGTGGTATCCAAACCAAGGAACATCTCACTTTCCACACACAGCTAAGGTGAATGTGCAGGGAAACTGATGAACTCCAAGTGCTCTACACTTACACTGTAAGTTGTTTATGTTGCTGTAGCATAGTTGTTGTTGGTTCTGCCAAACACATCTACTAACTAGAGCAGTGTTTTCATTTCAGGTTTCAAAAACAACTCTTCAAGTCCAGAAAGACCCAGTCTTGTATGGTAAATATATGCTACTTTTCTCCTGCAAAGCCTCCCTAAGTTGCTATCAAAGCTTGTTATCTTGCTGACCAAGAAGAACTATAGCTTTTGCTTCTTCATTTATGAGAAGATGAAGTTAAAAAAAAAATAGCTTTACTATGAGAGCAGAAAAACCTTTGCCTTGCTGCAGCCAAAACATGCATTTTACCCAGAAATGTACTGTGTACAGCATAGCCTTCTCTGTTTTCTTTTACAGTGATACCTCATGTACTGCTGATAATACTGTGGAAATGATTGTATGGGTGTAGCGGAATTACAGTATAAAATTACAAGGTCTTTGGTAAATATGTTAGCTTTCTTAAAGAAATAAAACTGTTTTTCATTGATGTATCTGTGTGTTTCATTATGAATTTAAGGACTTCCAGACACAGTAAAACATGGAAAAATGTTAACCTCTGTTGAGGGAAGATGACTGCAAAATTTGATTTCCTGGCAGCTGATTTTTCTGGTTTTACATGCAACAAATCTAAGTAATTATATATAAAAACTGGTGGGGTGTTTGTTGTTTGTTGTTTTTTTTTGTTTGTTTGGGGGTTTTTGTTTGGGGTTGATTGTTTGGTTTTTTTTGGTGGGGGGAAGTGTTTTGGTTTGTTTGGTTTTGGGTAGGAGTTTTGAAAGTGATGTAAACAAAAGCAGCTTTTCTACTCTGCACATTGCTGTCAGTCTGTGCTACTGAGTGATCCATAAGCCCTGTAAGCTTTTAGTCACCTTTTCTTTAAACAAACAAACAAACATCTACCTTTGTGTAACTAAACAGTAGGTTCCTACTTGCATGTATTTACATATGTACTAGTTCTTATTTGGCCTTGAAACTCTACCCAGGGACACTGTTCTGTGGCTGGATGCCAATTTGCTTTTTATTTTAAGGATAAATTAGGTCATTATGCCTATTACATATGGTGTGTCTATAATTTTACCAAATAATAAATTGTGAATTCATGGATGTAATTATCATTTAAGAATGATTTTCATAGTTTTAATGGTTATATATGATGAGGTATTTTAATATGTTCTCATACTTTATATCTTAAAATGACTTGCTTTTACGGGAAGCTCTCTAGCCTGATTAAAACTTGAGCTTTGGCCTTCTGGGAATACTGAATCAGAGTTCTAAACTGGAGCCAGGGTGCTTCATCTGCATCTCTGTTACAGCCATTTCTGAGCAAGGTGTCTTTTGACTGTCATTACCCGTGAAAATCAGTCAGTATCTGCTGCAGTCAGATTTTTTTTCACTTGTTCTGGTTTTAAAGTGTCCATAAGCAATCTTTCATATTATTTCCATACCTACTATTTCCATCTTGGTTCTGATAGAGTATAACCTTAAGGGAAAGTATTGCAAATGCAAATAACAATTTCACACAGATCCTGTTCAACACTCTTTCACAGTAGTATTGCAAACTCAAATCAAGGGTTTGTTATTTAAAAATATTTTCCATCTGATATTTTCTACTTTTAAAAGACCATTAGTAATGCTTGTCAGCAATTTACTGCGGTGATAAAAGGAAACCAAAGAACTGGGCTCTTGACACTGGAGGATTGTTTATATTTTTTTCTATATACCATATTTGTCAAACAAATTTTATGACACTTGATCCTTTGCTGACACAAAGGCCCAGCTCAGCCTTTGAAAAATATTCTCCTTGTAGCCTTTGACAATGCTTACATATAGTAGGACTCGGAATTCCATTTAGACTGTTTAGAACCTATTCATTCCAGGTTGGTGTACCTATAGGCCAAGAATATGATCAAGGTTGGTTGGTTGAGCTTTTCAATGAGAGGAAAATATTCTAACAGGTGATTTCAAAGTTTTAAAACCCAAGCATTTTATTTAGGATTTATTTTTTGTTTTAGGAGGCATCAGAGAAGTACTTGGAAAACTTGATGTCTATGGCATTTAATAGTGAAGACAAATAATCCAACAAAAGAGAACAGAAGGAGTCCTAGACAAATGCAGTGTTCAGAAGTACTCTGAGGTGATAAACAAAGTAATGACATATCATTTATATGAGGGCAAGACAAGAAGGCCACTCAGGTTTTCTGAGAGGTCCAACCAATGCATAAAAAGTGTTCCTTGAAGCATTTTTCAAAAAACCCAAACACCTCCAGTACTGGTTCTGTTTTAAATCTGTTCTACGACACAGAAGGAGATCTTGCTCAGTCTATAAATAACAATGAAATCAAGATTTTTAGCTTCATCTAAATAATATTTTAGCAACTTAATAAAAAAGATTAGTGACTATAGCTGTGCTATTGTAGGAAAAGAACTGTAGGTGGTCTTCAGTTAATCTCTTGAGTCATTGTCATACCACTGTCCGTTAGAGAAAAGATGAACAATGTGGAGTCCTGATTTGTATTGTAGTTTCATTAGCACAGATAAATAGGAATAATTACTTAACTTGCTGTTTCTGTATGTGCTTCTGTAGGGAATGGTGCAGCAGTAATTTTTGTCTTTTTTATAGCTGTCACTCAGCAAAAGCAAGTTTGAGTCACAGACTAATTCTGAAGGTGAAATACTGTTGGGGGTGGGGTACGTGCAATTCTGAGAATTACTGATTTCCACCATGGAGTACTGAGACTAGAGATGTATTTAGACACAGCCTTTGAAGCATAAAACTCATTTGGTATTCTGTCTTGGAAGCAAAGGAAATCAGCTGCAATATGTCTCTCAGCCAGTTTGCTTAATAATACCCAAGTAAGTCTAGTATGAAACATCTGAAGAAATATTCTTTCTTGAGACAAACCAGAGCAGAGCTGGTATATGAGTATGTGGTTTTTCAGGGACTCAAGCATGGTAAAGAAAATTAAAAAATAATCTGAATACTGTCAGTTGATTTGACAGTGTGTTTATGAGATTAGGAAAACACAGCTACTCTCACTGTACAGCAGCACTCAAGGAGCTCATCAGGAGTTAGATTGCTATATATATAGGTGTTCAAGGGGAGATTGGACGTGGCACTTGGTGCCATGGTCTAGTCGTGAGGTCTGTTGGAACAGGTTGGACTTGATGATCCTTGGGGTCTCTTCCAACCTTAGTTAGTTAGTTATACTGTGATTTTCCTTAATTAACTCCACTGTGGTACTTTTTTCAAATGATGGTTGTAAACATAGGGTAGAGTTAGTACCTGGTTTACTACCTTTAGCATGAGGTGATACTAGTCTTGCATTTGGATGGAATTTGATGACTACAGCAGTAAATGTTACCTCTTGACAAGGAGAAATGCTGAAATGTATGGTTGTGTTTCTTCTTTTTGAGACGCAGTACTATTTCAATAGCCAGCATGTGGCAATCTGAGTTCTTTATGGCCTGCTGTCCAGCTTTCTGTGGTGTTAGTGGTTAGGCAGTCAACCATAGTCTTTTGTTCACTCTTTAGTGCATAAACTCACTGGTTTACAGATAGAATGAGTATGAGGATGATGTTGAAAAGTGGGTAGTTAGATACAGTAAAAACCTACAAGAGAGCACTTTCTTTTTATTAACTCTGTATTGGTCTACCTGTAAGATACTATATTGTGCTACTATATAAGCTGCTATATTCTAAGCAGCTTTTCTGTCTCTACTTTATAAAGAGAACTGCCCTTTTTAAAATTTTTTTAATTTTTTTTTTTCTGGGTATGAAATCTGCTGTTGGAAGAACCTTCTTGAAAGGTTTTTCCTGACTGAGTGTAAGCCAGCACCTCCCACTGAGTAGGCTCCTGTGACCACTTCTGTAAGTTTGCTTGTTGAAATAGAAAAACATTCTCTTGAATAAATACTGTGATATTAACATGACTGTTCTGGTGATGAGAAGGCTCAGGTTATATAGGAACAACGTTGTTTTGTGATATCACTTCCTTGCACTAGGAAGATGCCATCATTCTGAATGTAGTGTGTTTTCCTTAAATACATTGATTTAGACAACGTAGAGCAGCTGCTTGTTTTGCGTAGTTTGGGCTTTGAGTTTTGGGGGTTGGGTTGTTTTTGGTTTGTTTGCTTTGTCTTCTAAAAAAAAAATCTTTTTACCTTCAGGGATTTGTATGATTGTGGAAAGTATTGTAGCCAGAAGGTAGAACAAAGCTCACTAGGGAGACTCCAGCTGAGACTGAAAATACAGCATTCTTGGTTGCACATGTTTGTGAGTTAACATATGAGGCCACTTGACTAGCCAAAAATGAACTTGGTCTGTTAAAAAGGAGATAATACATTGCTGTAAGTGCTATTGTTAATGGCCTATCATTCTGTTATGACAAATATATGTCCAAATTTCCTGATTTGCTTACAAATATTCTGTGAGTGTCTGACCTTCGAAGAAGTAAGCTCAGCTATCAGCTCAAGTGTTATCATCCCTGGTGAGTTATTCAGAATAGATTACAACTGCTTCCAAAGGAAGAATAAATGTATGTCTTAAATAATTATGAGGATGATGAGTAGGCAAGCCTTTCAGTTAGATCTTTCCTTATCTAAATTGTTTTTCCAATCATGATAAAAATATCAAAGTATGCAGTAAAAATATCTGAGCAAAGTATCAAAATCAGTTGCACAGAGGAAGATAATTACCAGATAGCATGCATCTGTTCCTACAGACTCAAAGAAGGGCAGATGAGCTGATGTGGAGCTCTGCATACTTTAACCTGGACTATTTTCAGCCCCTTGGTTATCTTAGTATCTACCCACTGCATTGCAGCTATCTGCAAAAAGGAGCCCTGTCCAATCTGAACTGGAATATTTCCAGGGATGGGGCATCTACCACCTCTTTGGGCAACCTGTGCCAGTGTTTCACCACCCTTTATCGTAAAAAAATGACATCCTTATATGGAGTCTAAATCTCCCTGCTTTTAGTTTAAAAGTTAGTTTAATGTTAAATATGTGAGGTAGACGGCTCTGAAAGGACATGTGTCAAAGGTAGGTTTTGGTGCTTTGTTTTGTCAAGGGAGACCTATCTCCTGTGATTATTGGAGTAGTTTCCAAACCTTGGCATCAGTGCCTCATGATGAGGCATGAAATCCTTCTTGCCTGCCATTCCTAAATTGATCAACATGGCCACATTTGACAATAGAAAATTACACTTAAGGGAAAGAACGCAAAAATAAATACCCATTTGTAAATCTGCTTTGTCTGTTTTCCAGAATTAATGTGGCAAATGAGTTAAACACATTTAAACATAGTTTAGGTTTTCTTTATTTGTAAGTTTGTTTTTGTTGAGGAAACTGTGGAATATTATTTACTGGATGTCATCTGAGGAAATTATTGGATGTTCTTTGCTGACTGTCTGCATCCCAGTTACATGCTCTTACACTTTAAATCGTTCAGCCTAGTGCTGAAAGACCTTGGGATGTGTATGATCCCATGGATATTTCAGAGATGTCTGTTTTGCAAGCACAGGTATGCTGGCTTATGAGAGCATGATTGTGCTTCCATAAATCTTGCTAACAGTTGAGTATTTCATCTAAAAGACAGGGTTATTGTTCATTCACCATCCATTTTTTACCTATCTTTATGACTTCTCTGAAAAGTGATAATAATAAAGAATGGGAGAAAAATAAAGTTCTGTAACTTTGAGGCTACTTTAAGAAAGAAAAGATGGACTTCTGGAATTGATGTCTTCCACAGTAATTTTTCTGAACATGAAGAAAAGGTAGCATCGTCCTGAGGACTAGCCCATGCATTCTTAGTGTTGATGATGTGAATTTTTCTTGTTAGGATCAAATGTAAGAAGATACTTCATTTTTAATGTAAATTATCTTTAGATGTGGGAGGTTGTTTGTTTGTTTGTTTTAATTTGAATAAAAAAAAATATAAGTTTTATGTCTCCCCAGTGGAAAACTTGAGTGAAAAAACAGTGTTGAGACAAGTTGTGTGAACAAGAGGCGAGTCCTGTGTCAGAAGCATTCCCTCATAATTTGTTTATAAGAGGAGGAATTTCAGACCATGAGTTTTTGTCACATACTTAATGCTTCATTGCTGTGCCCTTTGCACACAGATGCTTCTTAGACTCTTAATGCAGATTATGTAGTTTCCTTTCTTTGGTGGTCTGCATACAATTCCCCTCCCCTGTAGCTGTCAATGTTTTTATCCTCTGGTCCCAACTTTATTTTTTAAATCCAGTTTTCATGTTAATTCTTTTTATATGGTCTATTGTAATTCTTCCGTATATTGTGTTAAGGTATTTCCAAAGGACCAGCCTTAGAAGATCAGATTTTCCAAGAATATCCATGCTTTTTAATCATCTGTAAGTGAGAGCAAGTAGCTGTCTTGACCCCTGGGTTGTTTTTGTGTTGGGTTTTTTTTCTTATAGAAATGAAGACTCTGCTTTCATTGCTCACAGGCTTCTTGAGCAATGAAAAAAAAGTCTTGCATGTGTCTGTACAATACCACTCATCCTTAAAGCATCTGGATATTTTCAAAGCTCCACAAAATCCTCATTCTTGTGACATCACAGTCTAACAATTTGGTGATAACCCCCACCATGTCAGGATGGTAGCACCAGTTTAGCAGTTGTTATCCATCTACTGTAAACCAAGCTGACTACTCACATGTTTCCATGTTATCTCTGGACACACTGATTACTGACATTTCTTGTGATCTGTATCATAACTCCAGACACAATAATATCTTGTGAACTATGTCCAGACATTTTACCAAACCTGAGACTCTTCCTGGGCTTTTTCTTGGAATGATAGCTGCCTTTAGAAAGTTGGCAAAAGTTGCTTTTTTAGTCATAAAATAATTCTTGACTGTTTGGATTTTTATTATCCTTTCCCTGTTTTCTGTTACCATTTTCCTTTGTAGGAGTAAATGAATACATGTTCTTCCCTCTGTGTATGTCCTAAGTGGATTAGTAATGTGTGCTCTACTCAAAAGATACTTCTATTTTTATTGCTGCTTTTAATGGTATGTCCTGCTCTGTGGCACTGCAGCAAGTTAATGCATTCTGTGTGTCTGCCCTGCCACGTTAAGGGCAGTGTAATCTATCTCACTAATGATGGTTTCATGCTGAACCTATCATTATTTGTTTTCTGAATTCCTGTGTTGGGATTGCTCTCCTGATTCCAAACCTTCTTTAATAAAACATGCATTAGAGTATTTGCAAAGCTGGTAGCACAGTGAGCCTTTGCACTCTCTGCTGCCAGCTGTGGAGCCCTCAAGGCTGCTGCTAGCACAATGGCCCCATGAGAGGCAGTCTCCAGAGAAAAGTCATTTCTAGGCAGTTATACTAAGAGTTGGGAATACTAATGATTTTAAGTGAGCAGAGGACTTACTTGCCCAATTATTATTTTTAAAACTCCAGTCTGCAAAGCTGGTCAGCTATGTGTACATATATATATACACACACACACACACAACCCCCAGTGCAATTATTTCCTATTGATGTGGCTGTCCTCTCATTTTGAACCTAACACTTCTTTTCATGAGTGGTTCCCATGTGGTGCTGCCTGGACCATTTGTGAACAGCAGAGTAGTTTGCTGCGGGCAGTAGGTGTCCTATATTTGACACTAATAAGATTCCTGATGTTGCATTGAATGACATTCTTCTAAACAAGAAGATGGGGAAACACAGATTGGAGAAAACTACATTTGCAAAATACCATGAAGAACATAGTTGTTGAGCTTACTGGAGGAACCAATTTTAAATCAAGTCTTCAGTGTTTTCATTTAATGATCTGAAAATTATGATACTTGCCTAAAAGTTTGACTAGCTTGAAAGGATACAGATAGGTTTTAAAGGTTCTCATCTGGCTAGAGAGTTGGTCTTAAAAACATAAACTCCAGATTTTGCACCTAAGAATAGCACCTCAGGACTGGAAAATAATTAGGTAGGTATCACTCCAAGGCAGGGGTGTAGAAATCAAAACAAACCCCAAACAACCCTGGGGAGATACCATGAATTGGAACGGGTTACTGATTCCTTATCAGCCTATTGTGACAATGATAAGGCTGACATCAGGGTTTATAAATGGAGCTGGTATTTGTAGAATAACTAGAATAATCTTTCTTTTCTATACCATAATGGCAATTACTCAGTGGTCAGGCTATGTCCTCCCAAGTGCTGCACCTCAAGGAAGATTGGTGTCAATTAAAGAATCTCCAAGGAATAGCAATGAAGTTCATCCAAGACCTGGAAAACATGACTTAAAAGAAAGATGGAATGGGATGTGTTCTTTTAAAGGGGAATCTAAGGAAGAGATGGGATGAGTCTTCTAATACATGAAATGTGACGCAAAGAGAAAGAGGATAATCTGTTTTCCATCATGTTGGTTGGTACAAGAAGTAATGAGCTTAAATTGCAAGCAGTGAAACTTCAAAGTGAAGATGGTGAGGAAGTGTAATAATAACCGTAGTGAGATACAGGGATAGACTGTGGCTCTTTCACCTACTGTATCCCACCCACAGGAAGCCTCTCACGACAAGCAGAAAATGATGTTGCTAGGAACTGTGACGATACAGTTGTCTCTAACCCTGCACTAAATAGTTTTTGCATGAATGGCAGATGGATGCACCAGCATGAAATTATCGTTGTATAAATAGCTGATAAAAACCCAAAAGTGTGGCTTGACAAACAGTTCAAGAAGTCAATGCCTTACTTAAAGACTGTATTTGCATTTCCCTCCTACCAGTCTGAAGCTGAGATAGAATAATTATCTCCAAGTGTAATCTACAGACTTGCTCTCCTCTAACTTTTCCGGTCTTAAGAGTAGAAGTTGTTTCAATTTATTTTCTAGTTGAAGGTCATCTACACGTTCTACGTGTGATGGTGTGCAGTTCCTCTTCAGATGTGCACAAGGCTCAGTAAATAGCAAGTATATACATATTGAGTAGTATTTATGTGTAAAGAATTAATCTTTTGGTATTTGCAGCAACAGAACAGGTTGAGCTCTGACTTTATAAATTCGTGTTAGGTCTTTGTCTAGAATAACCCTGGGAAGTTGGTATCATGTCTCAATTACCTTCTGTTTGTAATTTCTGTGCTATGAAAGCAGCTTAAAAGAGAATGAATACTAGTGTGTTTGGTTGCTTGCTTTTTTTTTTCCTTTTTTCCTGTGGAAGAACTTACTGCCTACACACATGATCTGCCTTTAGTTTCTGTTGCTTATGACATTGAAAGGAAGAGCCCATAAATACGTGTGATGTTACGAGTCAGGAAATGCAGACTAGTTGGAAGGTGGCTGTTTATTGTGTTCTGAAAGTAACAGCGATATTGCTGGGTTTTGAGCAATTTCAGTTTGTCAGTATTCCTGGCCTGTGAGTGGTCATGATATTGCCAGTGTTCTGGGTGCTGTTTAGAAACTACTATATTTCTGTTAATACCGTTCTGCTTTCAATATTTGCTCTGGAATTCTGAGGTGGTTTTTTTCCCCCTTTTATGTTCTTTTAGTTTCCTCTAGTATTACTGCTTAATAGATGACATTCTTTTGGGAATTAGATATTAATTATAGCTGGCTCTAATATTCCAAAGGGAGACCAAGGGGAAGAAGAAATGGTGATGTGGCTCTACTTCTCTTTATGGAATAGAATAGAATAGAATAGAATAGACCTTGAGGTCATCGAGTCCAGCCTATCACCCAACACTATCTAATCAACTAAACTACGGCACCAAGTGCCCCATCCAGTCTCTTCTTAAACATCTGCAGTGATGGTGACTCCACCACCTCCCTGGGCAGCCCATTCCAATGGCCAACCACTTTTTCTATGAAGAACTTCTTCCTAACATCCAGCCTAAACCTCCCCTGGTGGAATTTCATGCTGCACCTTTTAAAGATGCCATATTGCAGCAAGTATTTTCAGGATTTCAGATGAAAATATAGGAATGAAACAAAGTCTAGTTTTGGATTCCTCAATGTGTTCAGTTTCTCACTATCCAGTGTTTCAAATCTAGAAGTCATCTTTCTTAAACTAAGATTTTTTTCAAGAAAAGAATGTCAGCCCTCAGCAAGAAGGCAGAATAGCACTATTTCTTCAGCTGTGGATACACCAGGGATCCCCCTTGTGAGATGTGTGATCTATGCTCTGTGCCCAGAAAATGGGAAGAGGGTGTCTATTTTCTGTCTTCAAACATTGTAACTTTATTCCTTTCTTCAATGTGCTGTGCTGTGTCTTGCTCCTTAGTTATAAAGAGTGGTCTTAGCTGTGATAAACATTAGCAGGTTTCTGATATGGTAGGGAAAGGTAATGATGGCATATTTAAACAGCCATCGAGCTTCATATTATTAGTGTGTTCTTTCTTAACAGATTATGATAACAGTAACAAAATGTGGAAGCAGAGTCATGTGTATGAAATAAAGTATTATTTGGCTTCAGACTTTTGAAACAATATACAGTATTAGTGCAAATTGCTTTTGTTGTTGAAAGGTGTAAATCAAAGAGCAGCATTACTGGTTTGTAACATATGCTCACGCTTGGTAGAAGTAGTGGCAGGAAGCATGTCAAACGATGGTGCTTAGAGTATTAAAGTTTTAAAAAAATGTCAGAGAAAACTGGAAACTGGTTAATCCACAGAAATCTGTCATAAAGATTGCATTGTAAGGTGGTTTCAGCATGAATTCTAGTGACATATGGGAGCTTAAAATATAATCTAATGATATATCTTTATCGGTGAGATGTTTATGTAACATGATTGCAATGGAGATGTCTTTTCTTGTTAATTTATTAGGATAATGAAAGCTGCAGTCTTTTTAGAACAATGCAAAGAACAAGTTTCCCAAAAACCAGGTTTAATGCTGGGACCAAAACTTTCTTTTTTCTCTTTATACATTTATGAAAGAAGAAATTATGCATCTGGTTTGGAGTATGCTGAAGTCTGGCAGCCCACTGCATGGAAATCTGTGTTGCGGTTGTCTTCTATTATCATGGGCATTAGCATGTGTAGCCCAGCAATGAGATGTGATAGAAATACAACATAAACCATGGAACTAACTTGGAGAAGTAGAAGACAAAACTTTGGTCAGAGAAAGCTCTAAAGGAAAGAATTTAATATATGAGTAATCAACTGGAGGTCTTTTCCAGTGGAACTGGAATTTGAAAAGCTTTGTCTATAATGCTAAAGACAAATCCTAAACTATTCCAAAGAGTTGCAGTTTATAAACTAGAGGTTTTATTACTGTGCTGCTTGGTTTTGTAGAAATGCTATTATGTGGAGAACCTGTTTGAGGCATAGTGAGTTTCTAGTATTCATATTTATCCTAAATGTAAATATTTTTCTGTGTTATGGAAGGTATTTTTTTCAATTGAGCTATTTTTTTGATGAACATGCTTCGTAATGTGACGAGCTGTAATGTGTCACAAATGCTCCATAAAAGCCTATCTGATTCTGTTAAAATTCACATTTGATGCAGTTAAAATACTTTCTGGTTTAGTTTATGTCAATGGCTATGCTTAGACTGATTAATCAAACACTGGGACAGGAAAGCAGAGATCTTTTTATCAGATATTTTTTCTCAAAAGGTAAACTCATGGCAAATACTGTGACAGAGGACTTTTGCTGCCACAGCAAGGCAGCATGTGCATATGACAGCGAGGAGGCATTTCCCAGCAGGTCTCCTGGGTCACAAAGTGTAAAGCACGGCAGAGGGATAGGATGACATGTCCCAGCCATATTGTTACTCTCTGGGGAGGCATGACAGCCATTTCACTGCATTGTGCTCTCTTGCACTTGGAAAGTGTCAATGCCTAAGAGAGAAAGTTATCATCAGTCTTAGGCTGCTAGGTAGAGGAGTTGGAAGGGCTTGGCACATCACAAATGATCAGGCACTTTTGATTCTGGCCACTCTTTAAGGTGTCTAAGTGGATGAATTTCAGTCTCTCTCTATAAGTTGGGGTTGCATTTTGTAATTATTTTCAATACGTTACAGGAAGAATGAGTAATTCCTGTCTGATACATCACCACAGAAAAGTAGTTCTCTTAAATAAGGATGAAAGTTATTACTGTGTATGTATTCAGATCAGGTTTGTTCTGAGTGGTTTTCTGTATACCCTGGAAGATATATGCACCTGAATATTGCCCTTCTTTCACATATTCTCTCTTTTCTATTTATATTTTTGGATTGTGTTTTTTGTTGTTGTGGTTGTTTGTTTGTTTGTTTGGGTTGGTTTTTTTTCTAGTCTGAGTCTCAAGATCAGGAATCTGAAGTTAGAGATGCTAAATTTCTCTCTAGCCCAAACTGGACTGATGGTATCTTCAGAATTCTCAGTTACATTAATTTTGCACTTTTGCAGTATCATCATTTAATGTATATTCTGTCTTGTGTTTTCTAATGGTAAAACTGGAACTTGCCTCAGATCCTCATTTTCTGTCGATGGATATGAAACACACATTCCAAGCAGCAACTCTATAACCTGGACAGTTGACCATGGGTCTTAATGCTTGGCCATGAGTCCTTGTCTTTATATAAATCTATTTGCATCCTAAGAGGCTTTAATCATGGTGGCATATTCAAATTGAGAATGGTTTCAGGTGAGATATAATCATGCTTTGAAGTACCTCACTTCTTCAGTCGTCTTCTTGTAGCACGGGAAAAAAGAGATCTTACATAATTTAAGTGTTTTGTATCTCCAGATTCTATTAGTAGCATAGAATATTAGGAAGAAGCTGCTCATAGTGAGAGAAGTATGAATGAATATAATGTAGCTTCCAATAGAGAATGGTACTATTGTATTTCCAGGTTATCAGCAATAATTGCTGATATTAGCATTATGCACTTTACGTCTAAATATCTCTTTATATAAAGCTGTTTTTACAACGATTCTTGCCTTCTTCCACATTTTATGATTCAGGCATCTAATGATTTCCCCAGAGAAAGCTCACTGGATACAGATTGGCCTCATTAGAGCCAACCTTGTAATAATATAATACTATAGTCTGTTACACATTAATTGTCCAATGATTGTTTCCTGCCTTTCTTACAGATTCCAAGCAGAAATTGATAGCATTAGGCAGTATATAAGAGTACACTAATCTGATTTGTCTCTCCCTGAAGATTACTAACTATATGCCGTCTGTCCTGCTTGGACACAATTAAGGTATTTTATTTTTATACATTTACATTAAAAAAAAAATCCTATCAGTAGTCACATACCAATTAAAAAATAAAAATAAAAGAGGAGTTCAATATTATTCATCTATGCATTTTCAAAGGAAATAAATTATTTCAGGTAATCAAGGGATGTTCAGCAGCAACAAGATTTGAAAAATAGAGCAGGTATCTTGAAATCCAGGGGATTAAGTGCACTTCATCTGATTGCATTTATGTAACATATGCATGAGTTCTTGATTTGGTCCCCTTTCTCTGTTTCTTTGACTGCATACTTTTTCCTGTTTTTTTTTTTTTACCTTGCAAAACAGAGAAATATTTTCAATGTAGTTAGAGTGTAATTTTCAGAAACAGTCAAGCCAGCCTCCTTCTATATGAAATGATTCAACTGGTGCTTTTTGTTTTGCTTTGCTTTGTTTTGTTTTGTTGGTTGGTGGTTTGTTTGGTTTGTTTTTTTTTTTTTTTGCTGTAGAGGATGTAGACATTGACTAAAACTAAACACTGAGTATTGAGGACTTTTACACATCAGAATGTGAGTGCAGTGGGGAGAAAAAAACCTGTTGCTTTTGTGTCACAAGCGATCTTCAAGAAGGATATTGAATTTTATGTCTTTTCTTTTAAAACTGTAGAGAATCAAGTATGAGAATAAATGTTTGTCGCAGGAGACAGACACTCCTTTTTAGAACTTCAAAAAAGCCACCAAAAAATCCCCAACACAGAGACCAGAATAAGCTCTGCTGCACATGTTATTAATAGCAGCAGAGCTCAAGGAGACACGAGGATGTGGAATATTTCAATGAGGAAGCCTCAGGTCAGAGTTTTCAGCAAAACTTGAGGAACAAGGTCATGCTGGTTTGGATGCTGCAATTATTTTGTCATCTTTGCAACCAGCCAGGGTTTTCTCATCTGGTCTGGAGCATGGATTTGAGATCTGGTTGTTTGGGCTTTGGGTTTTTCTTTGCAGTTTGATCTTTTTTTTTTTTTATTTATTTTTTCTGTAGTGTAAATCTAACAGCAAAGGTGTGAGAGGTCAGAACAATTCAGGACTAAGGCAATAGAGGAGATAAGATACTGTGTGAGGTTTTCTGTTTGGTGTTATGAATTTAAATTATGATATTATTTTTATTGCCTAGTTTTTACTGTGTAAAACACAAGATTGATGTGGAATGTGCAGAGTGTATTTACTTGAGATCACTGATACTTAAATATGATTTCAGAGTGAAGCTAATTTTGATATAGCTGGCATCATCACTGCGTGAAAGCCACAGATGTTGTCACAACAGCACGGCATAGAGTACTGATCGGCATAGTTGCATCAAGAATCAATTCAATTTTTTGTTCCTTAAATCTGATGGTTTTGATAAATATGTGGTAGATAAACCCTAAGTAATGTATGAAAGCATATTCCTTGCAGTTTTCTTATGGCTGTTTTGCCCCATTTCAGCTGCAAACCTTTTCTTATTAAGGGAATTCTTTATTAGGAGGAAGAAGGAACAATATTATGTGGAGAACAAAAAATAACATGTTAAAGTGACTTCTCAGATTGCATGTTGATCAAAGCTGTTTAAATGCCAGTGGAACTTCTTCAATCCTTAGTAACAGCTGATCCAGCTTAGTGGTGGTCATTCTTAGACAAAAACCACAACTATCACATGTCCTTTTAAATAGTCCTGCAGCTCTTCTCTAGGCCACTGGAGCTTTCTCCGGGCTGAACAACCCCAATTCTCTCAGCCTGCCTTTGTAGGAGAGGTGCTTCAGTGCTCTGATCATTTTTGTGGCCCTCCTCTGGACCCTCTTCAACAGATCCATGTCCTCCTTGCTCTGGGGGCTCCAGAGCTGGAGCTCTAATCTTAGTCTTGTTTTAATATCATCACACTTGTGACCCAGGTGGCTACAGAATGTGAGCATCATGAAAAGGATACTGATAGCTATGAGCATAGTATAGACTTAAATCTTCTGTTTGGGAGACAAGGCAATAATGGATGGTGGTGATTTAAACCTATAATTCTTTATTCATTGTGTGTTTTGTCAGACAGATTTGGAGCAAGCTTGAATTCAAAATTGCAACTGGCGGAAGAGGGCAACTGCAGTAGACAGATGGAAAAGAAGTCTAGAGAGACCTTTTTGGAATAAGGATTGCCAGTGCTCGATAATTGTCTTTACTCAAAAGCTGACAATGCTTCACTCATTCTTACTCATTGCTTGCATATTTCAGATGGAAGATATACTCTTACTGTGACTGATGGAAATTAGAAAGGTTTCAGGATGGAAGCATTGTCCTAAGGACTATGCTGCACAGATTATAACCCACAGAGCTTTTGGGATGCCATGTCAGACAGCGCCTGCTTTGCAGAAGTTCCTTAGTGATCAAGCTTTTAGAACTGAAGCTGACTTAAAGGTATCTTAAGCTACATTTTAGTCTCTTAAAAATGTTAATTCCTACATATTGCAGAAATTTAAAAGCCGTGCTGTGGTGGGCAGAATTACAATACCTGATTTTATAGATGCGGGTTATATTTGGTGCTGGGTGCACACACAGGAATTGAGTAATTTGTTTAATTAACAGCTCACAGCCACTTACAGTGGATAATTAATGTCACTTGCTGACTGAGAACTGACTAGGGTAATCAAATGCTCTAGGTAGGAATAGAACTGGGAAGAAAATCCACAGTGCACAAACTAGTAGCATTCACACAGCATATATCATGCCCTGGAGAGTTTCTTGCCAGTGTAAAAGTAATTTTACAAAAACAAATGTGTTTACAAAATAAATCGAATTTGTTAAAGCTGTATATATTTAATAAACCCACTACAGAAAATATAATAATTTCTATTGTTTGTGAGATAGATTTCTAAAACATTCTTGTTTTCACTCAACATCATCTATACCAGCAATCACTTGTATTACAGTCAAACTAGATGTGCTACTGTGAAGATTTTCCTCTAATATTGCCTGTTTGTTCATGTTTTCTCTCTTCTGCAACCGCCTGTTGCACTACATCTCCCTTTTATTGCCAACAGGAAAAGAAGTTAAGGAAATGACAGAATGTTAGGGGTCAGAAGGGACCTCCAGGGATCGTCACGTCCAACCCCCCTACCAAAGCAGGATCCCCTAGGGCAGGCCACACAGGAACTGATCTGGGTGGGTTTTGAAAATCTCTGGAGGAGACTCCATAACCTGTTCCAGTGCTCCATCACCCTCACCATAAAGAAATGTCTCTGTTTGTTGAGGTGGAACTTCCTGTGTTCCAGCTTGTACCTGTTGTTCCTTGTCCTGTCACTGGGTACCACCAAAAAGAGCTTGGCACCTTCATCTTGTTACCCACCCCTCAAATATTTATAGATGTTTACACAAGGTCTTCTCTCAGCTTTCTCATGATTAAAAATTATTAGTAGTATGATGTTGTAGAGAGTAAGGCAAAGATGTGCCACAGGCTTGTCTGTAGTCATTCATACTCCACTTTGACAATGTATCTACCTTCTCTTATTAAAATGGCAGACCGTAATGCATTTTGCATAAATTTATATAAGGCAAAGCCAGACAGTTTGACATTTTCAGTATGCTTTTATTGGCTAGAAGAATAGAAAGCATCCCAAGTTTTCTCAGTACACTGAATAAGTATGGAGCTTTTCAACAAATGTTCACTGAATTTTCACAGTCAGAATTAACTTGTGGGACTTTTAGAGCATTTCAGTCAAAGCATTAGCTACTTCTGCCCTTCCTCATGATACACAGCATGACCATCCCCTTCTATTTCAGCAGCACTATTCTGTGTAATGAGAACATTTGAGTTGAAACAGCAGGTTATCCAGTACCAGATATTTTTCTCTTTCTACCTTTAAAAAAACCCCAAAACCCAACAAAATTAAAACCAGCTTAGTAATCTGGCAGTGCCATGTTCAGCCATACACAGCTGAACTAGCAACGTAATTTCTCTTCAATCTTTCAATATGTATAGATTTATATTAACGCTTTAAGTTATAGCAACTGGTTTGGACAATCAGTAATCAATAAACTTAATTCATAGCTTCTCTAATCACAACATTTTGTTTTCTTTCAGTAAAGGCCAGTGTAAGAAATCCAGAGCAAACATCCTCATTTTATGATGGAAAGTTAGATTTTTCAATCCTCGATTAAAAATGCCAACTGAAAATTAAAGCAATAGTGGTTCATATTTCTGTTGTTCAAGACAGCCTCAGGGCAAAGATGAACTTCTTAAAAGATACTCTCTTCATTTGCACTCAGAAAGACATTGATAGAATTTCTAAGTGAAGTTTGCAAATCTAGTTTTTTCTTTCATTATTTATATAATTATCAAAACTTTAATCTTGATGCTTTATTTGTCCTACACTGCAGGTATATGTGTATTTACTAACAGTAGGGTTCATTAATGCTGGGTTTCTGATATCTATTCCTTTTCTTTCACCATTAATAGGCTAGGATTTTAACTCAAAAGTGTGATATAATGAATAGTTTAATTAGTGACTTAATATTTTAAACAGTGATTAGCTGTTAATGCTAACAAAGTTACCTGTGAATCTAGAGAGGGGGGCGGGGGAAAAGCAAATGCCACAACAACAAAACATTAGCTGCAGTCATTTAAGACAGTAGAATTAAATTTGGATTGTAGTTCACAACATTGGCAACTATGGCAACTTAGTAAATGTTGAAAATGTTCTTGTTAGGCTTTGCAAGATATCGCTTCTAGAACTGTGAGTGAAATGTATGTTTCCATGGATGTTATGCATATGTATCAAGGCAAATACCAAGGAAATATATCAATACAACAAAAAGCCAGTTTCATTCAGTGATTGTCCTCCCTGCCTGTTTGACCTTGTTTTCTTGCCAAAGGGAATTAGACCTCAGGGTGGTTCATACCACCTCCTTGCCCACTTGCCACATGGTGTAGGCATGGGCATTATACCCCTGTGGCCACTCGACAGCTTCTGGGAAGCATTGTAGCTCTTTACAGGGTGTGGGTAAAATATGCCAATAAGTGGAATTTAAACTGTGTGCAGAAATGTGAAAATCCATGTATTTCAGTGTTCCAACAATATTGCTTGGGTTGGATTAGGATTTTGGAATTAATTAGAGGTTTCTGTAAGCAGTGCAAGTAACAGGAAGCAGAGCTGCTCTCAGTTTGAGGGAAGCAAGAATGTAAATGTGGCTAGAGGAGCTGTCTAGCAAATGTAACATAAATTATGACCGAAACCTTTGTTACTACATATTCCTTGTCACTTTACACTTCAGAACAGGTGTTAGCCAGAGTCTCCTGGCAAAATTGTATCTTTGCTAATTAAATTCTGCCCTGCTAAATTCCCCCTGAAATTTTAATTGGATTTTGTATTCCTCACTGTATGCCATAAATTGATGTGTGAGGCTGCTTTGTGCTACTAAATGGCTTCATTTAATTGGTAGGTGATACACTCCTTAGCCCCTAATATAGTGTCTTTATCATTTGTGAAGTGAATTAATGCTGGTAGCTACAATCCATGAAATGTTCATCAGAGAAAACTAATTCTTGGCTTCCCCTAGTCATCTCAAGTCATTTTGTTTAGCTAAAAACTGTTAGAGAATTATCTCAAGGCAATGCACAGGTTGAATTGTAAAGTGTTTCCTTAAAAAAAAAAGGGTCCCCCAAATTTATCCATGCTGAGAACTGATATAAAAAGAGAGTACAGTACAAAGATTGCAGAATGAACTAAGCTGAACAGTGTTTTCATGAGGCAGACGTATTTTGGAAGTAAGCTACCAAAATTGTTTTTTCTCAATGGTTTAAACTGTTCCTGTTAGCACTTCGCAGCACACTATAGAGTCATTTACACATATCTAAAATGTGTACTTGAACTGGATTTAGGTAATAACAGAACAATAAACACTCTATAGTCTACCAAAGTTAAAGCTGACAGCTAGAAAACAAAATTGTTTCCCTTGTTTGTTTTTTTTTTCCTAGGATGGTTTTAATTAATTTTCCTTTTCAAGAAGAGCCTTTCTTTGTTGTGATACCTTTTATTTCCCTGTTCTAATTTTATTTGATTCTTGGCTTCCTGTAAGTTAAATGCTAAGATACTTATAGTCCTTCTAAAGTGAAATTATTTTTCTCTTTCTAATGCCTTTTTTTCCCCCTCTTTTTATGATTGAGTTTCTAATGCTGCCTAATGTTAACCAGAGCAGTAAAAACAGCTGAATACAAGTACCCAGTGTCAGCCTGACATCTCTTCCAATCACTTTCAGGGCTGAAATGTGTAAATCTTTGTGATGCTATTGACCATCAACACCATTTGAGCATTTGCTGGTGTATTGCTGTCAGTTCTCAGAAAAAAAACTCCTACTGCAGTTTCTGAGTTACCAGCAACTCTGAAATACTGACATATGGTAACTGTAGAACACAGATGATGTAAGTGCAACTTCTAATATGTCATGATAAGACAGAGATTATTCTGAACAAGGGCAGTGAAAATTCTTGGTTTTGTCATTTGTTTTTTCAAAGAAGATACCATTCCTGAATATGCAGTTCGGATATCTAAGGTCCCTTCAAACCTGAGCCATTTTTATGATTCTGTGAAGGTGTTTAGCAATAGGACAAGGGGGAAAGGTTTTTAAGCTGAGAGAGAGTAGATTTGAATTGGATCTTAGGAAAAAGTTCTTCAGTGCAACACTCTGGAATAGGTTGCCCAGGGAGGTTGTGAATGCCTTCTCCCTCAGGGTGTTCAAGACCAGACTGGATGAGGCCTTGAGCAGCCAAGTCTAGTTATGAGGTGACCCTGTCCATCTCTGACATCCCTTCCAACCTGAGGTATTCTATGCTGTAAATCCTCAAGAATTTTGTTATTATTACATACAACAAATGTGATGGTTTAGTGATTTCCGATTTTTCTTTCTTTCCTGATGGTCATTGTTGTTTATATGGAATCTTTCTTGATGTACTTGATATTTAAGTTACGTAGAGAAAGTCTGTAACTAGGCGTATGCTTATATGCAGAGTTTTATGCATTACCTCATACCCTGCTATTTATAGTAGTTAAACATTTCAAAATCTGGGTAATTAAAAAAATGAATAGAGCATATTTTTACTTGTGTTTTCAGAAATGAAATGCCCATTTCTCTCTCTCTCTTTTTTTTTTTTTTTTTCCTGTATTCTACTGTTTTTTAATGGATTTCTCACCAGTTTGCCAGCAGGCTCTTTGCATGTTGGTATTATGTTAATTCTCTATCTTCAGCTATTGATGTTACTCCAAATGCCCTGATGATCCTACAGAAAATGTTAACAATCTAGTGCAATTAGCCTTATTTAATGATGCGTCAAATAGTCATAATGAATAGGGTCATGAATACATTTGAGTTAGTGAAGAGGACAACAGTTTGATCAGTGCACCATAGATTTTTATTATTCTAATGAAGCTGGAAGGTTGCCTCCTATGCATACAATTTCATCCCAAACCAACCACACAAAACCCCCCAAAAACTTGAAAGGCAAGTCATGGTTACATTACTGTCCCTTTAGCCTTTTATATTATTAGGCTTTTCCTCCATCACTTTGTAAGTGTTGTACTAATGTTGATTTATCTTATAATTGTGGTTCTAACATTGGCAGGTTTGTTGTTGGTTTGTTTGTATTTTATCAGTGATCTCCAACTTTATGAACAGTAAGGCTGCAGAGAGAATTTGGGGTGTTCCTGAAGAGATGCTCTTAGGCATCTGGTATTTCCATGCTTGTGACCACAGGAACATGAGTCTGTTGGTTTTCCTGGGGTTAGGGATAACCTACTTCATGTTCACGTCCTTTTATGTTTATGGCACTTATTAGAATAGCTTTCATTGTTAATAGCCAGACAGTTCCATCTGAATGAAGAATCTATCTAGCCCATGTGTTCTTCCTTTCAGACTTTCTAGATTTTTATATATATCTTTTTTGACAATTTTTAAACCAGCACTGTATTGTTACAAGTTTGCAGACCTGCATTGTTCTTGGTTTTCTTCAAGGATAAATGTGCCATTTCTTCCCCTTTGACTCTGCAACATTTTTTGCTTCAATAACTCATACCACTTTATAAAGAGTCATACTCTGAGTTTCTAGATGAGTGCTTGGAACAGGGAAGGTAATAAAGTATTTCTTAGATATTTCAGCACTCTACATGCAGGTTGGATGTAATTACTGACCTTGTGTTCAGGAAAACATTTGGTTTATGGCCTATCCACTTATCTACTCGTGTTAAGTTCCATATGTTCCAAGTCAAAGTGGTTGTTAAAAGCCACTTGGGACAGTTCAGCTCTTCAGTGCTCTCACTTCTAGCTGGTGTCAAAATGACATGATAAAACTCTAATGAGAAAGATCAATATGTTCAACTCAGTACCTTCCAAAATATGTGTTGTGTAGTCCCATTTATTCTTTGCCTCTTTGGACACCTTTCATTCTAAGCTTTGGACAAATACTTACCTTATACAATAGCAGCAGTAAAATAGTACTTAATAAACACTACAGCATATATGTACTTGGAACGTGTACTGCAGCAGTAATTCAATTAATATACAAAGTTGGGAGCACCCCAGATAGGACAATGGCTTAATAAACATGTTGACAAGGTGGCTGTTAGATACCTGCGGCACTGATGTGCTCTGAGCCATGACAGCCTCCTGGAGCTCAAGGATGCTACAGAGCAGGAGATAAATCCGGTTTTCATGTTTACAGTAACAGAGCTCATTGTGCTTTCAGGTTTTTGCTTCTACACAGAAGCAATGCATTCCCTGCAAATAGGTTTTCTGATTCATGAATCACACAGACATGCAAACGGGATAACACTTTCCAAAGGAACAACAGCTGGAAAATAGGAATCTAAACATAGATACTGACACACATGTGAAAATAAGCCTTAATTTGTAAGGATATGACAGGAATATCACTGTACAAGGAAGAAGGCACTTTGAATAGAGAACACAAAAGCACAGGCATGGAATACTGTAGGCTTGTGAAAATAGTGTCAAATTGCTTGATTGTATATTTTTGTTTGAAATAGAATTTGAGTCATAATTTCTTCAATAATGAACTTGTGCAGTTTCACCAGAAAAGTATAGTGATTATATAGTACTAATAACAGCATTTTCTGTTGATGCATTGTGTATTATATGTTATTGTATTATTCATGTGTTTTTCTCTTAAGCTTTTTTGAAGAAGGGTAGTAATTTCAAAGGCAAGAGAGAGGTGCAGTCCACATGGGGCTCTCACTATAGCGATGTAGTGCTTTAACTTTTTTATTTGAGGCTTATTCCCTTTTATGTATGTTAAAATATTGTACTAGATTCTTTTTAATGAACATTTACATGCAGATATCCTGCTTTTCCAGCCCAAGAGGCACCTTATGTAATACATATTTGCATATTGACACAGTTATGATACTAGAGCTAAAGGAAAAGAGAATAAAAGTCAACAGAGTGTGTTAAAATGTGCTTGCAGGGAAAAGTTCCTTCAAGGGTTGACACTATCTTGTCTCAGTCACATCTACTTCAAGAAATAGGCATAGCCTCAAGCAATGCCTGGAGTTGCTACTCAGAGGAAAAATGAATGTTAGAAAAGTTCTGGACAATTTTGTTAACTTAAAAACTTCTGAAATGTGAAATGCACTGATGAAATCCTCTTGCTATGGTACTTGGGAACGTCAGCGCAAACCAGAGAGGAATACAGGATAGCAGGTAAAAGAGGTATTACCTACAGAGCAGGATGGAGTTGGTCTCTTCTATCAAGCAACCAGCACCAGAACAAGAGGACACAGTCTCAAGCTGTGCCAGGGGAAGGTTAGGCTCGAGGTGAGGAGAAAGTTCTTCACTGAGAGAGTCATTCGCCATTGGAATGTGCTGCCCAGGGAGGTGGTGGAGTCACTGTCCCTGGAGGGGTTCAAGAGGGGATTGGATGTGGCACTTGGTGCCGTTGTCTAGTCATGAGGTCTGTGGTGTGACAGGTTGGACTTGATGATCTTTGAGGTCTCTTCCAACCTTGATGATACTGTGTGATACTGTGATTTAACATGGTTTTCTGGTACATAAAACCCAATATTTTAAACTGGACTAAAGCAAACTCTTCTAGTGAGGAAAATGTGAAAGGGGTTGACTCTGCCATGGATTTTAGAGAAGGTAGTTGCTTAGCACCATACTTGAAGCTCTTCAGGCTTACAGTCTTCTGTGCCAATTAAATACAGAGAACTGAAGTAGATTTCTTTCTCCTTCTTTGGCCTTGTCTCATCTCCTGTTAAAACACTTCCACTTCCTGCTACCTTGTACTTGCCTATCCACAACCATTAGCATCTTGTTACCTGCCAAATAACTTTTCTTTGTATACCATTCCTATAACCTGGAGGGTTTTGTGTCAAAAGAATTTATTTCCCTCTCTCAGCATCCTAGGGGGTAGTTGGGATACTGCCAACAAACCTGTGCTGTCGTTTCCAATATAGGTGTCACAACAGAGTTTCCTACAGAAAAGTCCTCTAAGCCTTGAGGCACACAGCTCCCACTGAAGTATTTTGAGAAGGCAGCAATGTGGTTTGTGCTATTAACCTGGCTGTATGAAGGACATCTAGGAATGTTACAGGTCTATTGCAATTTTTAGGAAATATTGATATAGTTCAAACAATATTTGGGTCTATAATTAGTATTCCTGTGAACTTCATTCACATGGTACTGTATAAATAGTTCTCCACAGCAAAGGTACCCGTAACTATCCTTGACAAATCTTTTGGAAGGCAGAGGAATTATCCAGATAGGAAGAGTTCCTAAATCTACATATATTTGGATGGCTTAAGAAAGAATATTTATTATAAATTATGTTACTAAAATAAATTTAGTTTTTGCAGGCTCAGTTAAGTGTCCAAAACCAACCTTAATTCTACATGTGTGAAAAGTTGGGGTTTTATTAATGATGTCAAGCTCATATCAATAACAGGTTTTACCTGAAAGGTGGTTGTAGCCAGGAAGGGGTTGGTCTCTTCTCCCAGGCAACCAGAACCAGAACAAGGGGACACAGTCTCAAGCTGTGCCAGGGGAAGTTTAGGCTGGAGGTGAGGAGAATGTTCTTCACCAAGAGAGTCATTCGTCATTGGAATGGGCTGCCCAGGGAGGTGGTGGAGTCACCGTCCCTGGAGGGGTTCAAGAGGGGATTGGACGTGGCACTTGGTGCCATGGTCTAGTCATGAGGTCTGTGGTGACAGGTTGGACTCGATGACCTTTGAGGTCTCTTCCAACCTCAGTGATACTGTGATAGTATATTATTGTTGGACAGTCAATGAGAGCAGTGCTTCTATTGTTTCATAACCAGATTTTTACTGAAAAGTAGAAATATTATAGATACTATGATGTCCTAAGTACTACAGATAAGGGCAGAATAATATTCCAGAACATTGCTTCATACTGCATTGCAAGCTGACATACCTTAATGAATACATATTTTTCTAAATTGAATGAATGGTACAGGCACCAGCCAGCAGGGTTTTCTTCTCCAAATTATGTTTTTCTCCTTGTGGCCTTGGATTTTTTAATACAGTTAGGGAATAATTAAGCAGAGTGGAGTATTAAGAGAGTTTTATAAATAATGTTAAGGTTGCCAGATGTTGTTCATTTTTTCTTTTTTAATGTACATCAGCATTCAAAATGTAGGCCAATAATGGGTTGTGGGCAACATAGATATGTAAGACTGAATGATTTAGCGTGTTAAGAACTGACAAACTGTTAAGCAAGATAAAAGGGTAAAAATTTGACATATAGTCTCTCGATGAAATCTCCTCTTAGGTAAGAAAGCTGGGAGATTTATTTACCTGTTAGTGAACAATATTCATTATCTAACCCCATCATCATTTCCAGAGCATATGTAATTGCTTTGTACACCAATTTTCCTCTGCACAGATTTCATTTTAATGTAGCCAAATGAGATAAAAGTGTGGGAATCAGCTCAAAACATATAAGGATGATTACAGGTTGCAATGATTAAATTGGTGGTTGGGTACAAATGTAAGTATTTGTTTTCCCCCACATGATCTTTGTCCTTAATAAAGGATGGGAGGAGAAAATAATTTGTCATTTACACCCACTCAGTGTGGATCTATGTTTTACTATAACAAATGTCTGGAAACGTGACCTACTCAAGAGTAGAGACAGTAGTTGATAATAACTGTTTTCAAACATCAGAAATAATCTTCAGTTTTATACAAAATGTTGGGGGTTATGGCATTTCTACCAATCTTTAGAACTATGGTTTTGGAAAACAGTTCAGAAATACAGTATGTTTGCATCAGAGTGCAGAAATTTGTTCCCTCTGCATCCGTGTTGGATCTTTACTATATAAAAGAAGGTAACAGTAATTTCAGATTGAGTCATTACTTACACATATGCCTCATTTAAAAACACATAGGAGGTTTCATATTTGATTCTTTGATGAGAATACACATGCAAAATATACTCCATTTTTAACTATTTTGCTTGTACATCCATATTAATAGAGGTGTTTTCTCAAATCTGCAAGTTAGATACTGCCAAATTAATTTGTTCAGATACACAGAAGCATGGCACAAGAAACTTGCCAAGTGAAGACTAGGCAGAGGCTGAAAGAGGCTGATTAGGTTCAAGATACTGGCAGGTCTTCAAAATCATGTTGGTTGAGGAAATGTACTGTCAACAGAACAAGATGGCCAGGATAACAGCATAGGACTAGAATGGTGGTGTTTACTGTCTCAGGTATTTGTGCCTTCCTTCTGTTCATTCAAAACAGGTCTGACCAGCTTCTCCCTGGTGATATTACTCCCTCTGTGCTCAGATTATCCAGTTGTTTTGGGACATTTAAACAGATAAAACTGCACCAGATGTATTATATGTTATTGTGTTCTGGAATATGCTTAAATCATAAACATGGTTCTTGGCCAGCAGAAAACACCATGCACAAAAGATGATGGAACTCAGAGGAAAAAGATGAAGAGCATTCTTGCGTATGATTTGTGAGTTCCCACATATCTAGGAAAGATCTGTACTCCAAGCTACACAAATATTGCCAGTTTATAGCACTGCAGAGATTAGCGCTGGATAGTGTGGTACCTAGTTGCTGGCTGGAGTTACAGAAAGAATTTAGTTCTGATGACATGGCACCAGCTTTGGGCTGACTAGGCATTGTTAGCTTTGTATCACCAGGCTCCACTGTGCTGCATTTACTCATCTCTCTGTTATGTGAGGAACACTTTGAGTTACAGGATCTCCACAGTGTCGAACCTGGTACATTTTTATGCCATTCATAGTGTTGGGAGTAACTGAGTTTATGGAAGCAGGAAGATTGCAAGAAATTACCAAGTAGTAGACTCTAGAAGGTTTTTGACTGTTATTACACTGATATTTCTCCATCTCTGTTTCTGATCATTGTAATAATGGAAATTCAATTCTGAAAGCATTTTGCAGCAAATACCCTAAAGTACAAATTATTTTAATTGAAAACTTTAGGAAAATAATTGTCAGTGACATCTAATAGGTTGTGCCAGGACATCTACAAGTTACCAGGCTTACTGAAAGCAAGAATCAACCTGAAGTGTCTACTTGAAAATTAAACTTGGTTCTGCTAACACCACAAAAAGCCTGCTCTGAGCTCTGGAATCAATTTTGTAATTTCACTTGTTCATCAGAGCACCTCTTCTTAACAGTTGTATACTGCCCTACAGTAATTACGGAGTCACATTTCCTTCTTCCCTTCTTTCTTCTCCCTATTCCAATCTCTTCAGTAAGGAACCATTTGTACAGCTTGAAGGTTATTGTTTTTTGAGAATGTTACCAATTTAATCTAAAAATCAATTGAGTTTCACTGTAGTCAGAAAATTGTATGTCCTCTTTTGTATCCAAATCCTCAAAGCCTCAGGGTAAAGTCTTTGAAGTGAAATGTAAGAAGAATTTTAATGTTTTATGCAGAAAGACCAAATTTTGAGGGGTGAGAAAGAGGAGAGAGGAACAACTATGATGTGCTTTTTCCAGCTTCTCTGATACCAAATGTGTTCAGCAGTGCACAGACTCTGACTTTCCTTCTCTCCTTCGTATCACCCCATTGATTTCAGCAATAGGTGACTTGTATTCTCCTGAGCTTTGAAGATCTCTGCAAATTCAAACAAACACCTCAAACTGTGTTATCACATGAATAAATGGATGATGAAGAATGAAGTGATGCACTGAACCAAGTTTGAATGTTCTGAAGGGTTTGGGAATTTCAAACTATGCTTTGCGTGTTGCTTATGGTTTTGTAAGTAATTTTGCTGTTTGTTCTGTGCAAATGCAAAACTGCTGAAGAAATTCTTGATAAAGGAGATGGTGCTTCTGTGTTTGAAAATAAATAAAATGCACAGATGCTTCTACTGAAGGTGTTCCATCATCTCTTATATAAGCAGAACTAACCATTTATGTAATATTTCTGTATAGTACTCATCTCATGGTGCAGAGCCTGTAGATGTCAAGTTTCTCAATTAGTCTGTGGCCTACATTTTAATAAATTAATGTGACTGTAAGGTAAGAATATTTTGTGTATTCTTAACCCAAATGATCTCAATTGGTCTGGTATAGATATCATGCCTCAGTTGTTCTCATTTTGGGAAGCTGCACAAAGAAAATCTAATTAATAGCAAGAGAGATAGCAGAAATTAAGTGGTTTATTATTCATTCCCTATTTATGAGTTGATAGATTCCTGTACTTAAAGTAATTTTAGAATAGAATAGAATAGAATTAACCAGGTTGGAAGAGACCTTCGAGATCATCGTGTCCAACCTATCATCCAACACTACCCAATCAACTAAACCATACAACCAAGCATCCTGTCAAGCCTCACCCTGAACACCCCCACGGCGACCCCACCACCTCCTCAGGCAGCCCATTCCAGTGGGCAATCACTCTCTCTGTGTAAAACTTCCTCCTAACCTCCAGCCTAAACCTCCCCTGACGCAGCCTGAGACTGTGTCCTCTTGTTCTGGTACTGGTTGCCTGGGAGAAGAGACCAACCTCCGCCTCACTACAACCCCCCTTCAGGTAGTTGTAGAGAGCAATAAGGTCACCCCTGAGTCTCCTCTTCTCCAGACTAAGCAACCCCAGCTCCCTGTGAGTTTTATCAAAAGCCATGTGTGTAATTCAGCTGGTTTTTCTCCACAATATTGTGCTGTTTTTCTTGCAAATGGTTGCTTTATAATAGTATTTAATTCCAGGACCTGCTGTAAACTGATTCTCCTGTGTTTCATGTTGATGAGCAAAAGACAAATACCTCAAGTGATCAGAAATATCTCATAGTGCCAGCTGTCACTGAGCTTCCAGACCTGCTCAGCAAAAAATGTCAAAATGGCCAAACTTGTGCTTCATAGTACTTCCATGTTGACAATGTCCAAAATTGCCGATAAAAGATTTAATTAGAGGGACACTTTTTTGGACAAGCTTGAGCAGGCGGGGTTAGGATTGTGACAGTTTCCAACAATATATTTTTATCTCTTTGTTAGTGCTGAAGGAGTTTTTCCTGAGCTAGGATATGATGCTGAGTGTTTGCATGTATTGCCCAAAGATGTGCCAAGCCATGCTCAGGTAGTTTGCTGATTGTTCAGAGTGAGGTTAATGCATGGCCTCAGAATACTCTCTCTGCTTTAGCCACATTTTCACTCTTCTGCATATTTATGTAACTGTTTTTTTCCACAGATAAACAAGTGTCTTGTCTTTGGTCTTCAGGTGCTAAGATAGTAATACGGACCACTTGAATTCCTATGCAGTGTTCATGCTGTAGATATGTATGTGTGTCTATATATCAATCTGAGATTGAGCCTAGTTGTCATGTAAAACAAATGCATTGTGAGGTAGTGAATCCTACTGATAAATCTTGAGTTTTTCAGAAAAGTTGGCTTCTGTTTTTCCATTGTGTGGAGCTTCTGATAATCATCTTCTGTCTAAGTACTCTCATGCTCAGTATTGCTACAGCTTTCATTTTTGGTTGTGTCTGAAGGGTCTCCAATTTTTGACTTCTCTTAA
Organism: Dryobates pubescens; assembly: GCF_014839835.1. Lineage (NCBI taxonomy): Eukaryota > Metazoa > Chordata > Aves > Piciformes > Picidae > Dryobates > Dryobates pubescens. The sequence goes on from NC_071627.1 coordinate 14,967,151, forward strand.
GTAGGAAAAAATAGGCATTTTTGTAGTTTCTTTATGAAGAGGTTTTTATTTTGTGTTCTACCCATTGTTTGTTTTTCTTCTGCAATATTTCATTACCTGTAATTTTTTGAAGTATGGTCAATGGTAAACTCCCTGCCCATGCTAATGGGAGTCGAGAATGCTTTGCTTCTTTCAGTATTGGTGCCATATTACCAGGACAATGAATTGATTTGGTTGACTGCTGATGTGTGAGGCATGACAGAAATAAGAAATTGAACTTCCTGAATGTGAAGTGCATCATGCTGCTGATGATATATAAATGCTTTTGGAAAAAGCAATCAATCAGATCCTCTGTGCTGGTAGCAGTGCTATGTACAATTTAATATATAGTAAAACAACAGTTCTTTCACAATCCAAATCAAATAGTGTGCTATACTAAACTCAGGTGCTTGCAAAAACAACTTGCAGCATTTTTGGGTTTAGTATGTTTTGTTTTCTCCATTACTGACATGTGACCTGATAATTTAGAAATACTGAACTGTCATTCATTAAATCTGCCTTTTTCTTATTATTTTGAATTGGTTGATCAGTAAAGAATTTTAACTTGTAAGTAGAGCTGTTTTGAGTCCCAAATACCTGCAGATGGAGTTTATTATAGCCATAGGTAATTGGACTTCAATACCTGTAAAACATCCACTAGAGACATGAATAGGCCTCTTCTGTCTTCTGGCAGATGTTTCACAGATACTAGACCTATATCCAATTATATTTGGGTACTTTAGCAGTACACAATAACATTCATGTGTGGATGACATTCTCTTTTCTCTCCTTCTCCATGTTATTAAATTACTGGGATAATTTCTCTGTCTCAGAAAGAGAGAGAAGTACTTTAATGAAAACTTGAAGAGACTTCCTGAAATTCTTCGTCATAATACCTAATAACAAGTCTTATCATTCAGTGTCCAAGTCTTAGCATTTCCCCAGAGGAGGTACCTTAAGCAGCAGGGCATTCTGCAGTCTCCCCAGAGCAGCCCAGAGTTGTGTATTTTGAAATCATCAGTTTGAACTTTTGGATGAAATTTTCAAAGGGAATTCTGCTTTCCTCAAGAAGTAGTTGATATTTGACTAGTATTGAAGCTGTGAGAGTACAGGGAGAGGCTTAACCACATTTTTAAGGTAGAAAGAGAAGGCTGGAGCATTTGGCAGTTTGCCAGAAAACAAAACCTGGAGTTCTGCATGAACCCTCGTATGATGAGGCAATTCAAGGCAAACCATGTGTAGGCAGCTGTGCAAAACCAACAGGTGTTCTTAAAAAAACCCCACCAAACCCAAGAGCTACTTGGACTCTTTGTAAATGTATTTTCTCTTACGTAAAAAGGTGTGTTTTGTTTGGTTTGGTTTTTTTGTCAGAAAGAAAAAAATAATGATTTATTAGTTATGAAGTTTAATAGTTAAATAGCTTCAAAATTAACTAAATGACCGTGATTAATCTGCTAAGTTCAGTAAATGAGATCAGACTCTGGAGCTTCCTGTTGAAGGGCAGGGCAGATTTGGAATAGAATATCAGCAAAAGTTAGCGATATCACAAAGTAAGCCAAGAGTGAACCCTCACAACAAAGTGTGTAGTATTATTCTTTCTAAATTCTCTAAGGATTTTTTTTTTTTTCAGAATATATCCTTGCTTTTACATCTCAAGATCATCCAGTTTATTAATTTATTTTATTTTAGGTTTTATTTGGTTTTCGTGTCTGAAATCCTACAGTGCGACTTGACAAAGATAAAGTGATAGGCAAGGAAACAAGGCTCTTTTCTCAGATAGACTCATGACCAGAAAAGCAAATGATATCATGGCAACCTAATGAATTTCAGGTCTGCAGAATCTGCATGTATTCCTCACACTGTGTAACTCTTGGAAAAATTACCAAAACCACTTAATTCACTAAATGAGGGATTTGTGCTTCACAAAAGTACTGAAACAGATGTGTTCCCTTCAAATGTCTTACTGAAGCGGGCATGTCTTACCATGAACACAATGGTTAATGACCTCCCTCCATGTACCATTTATCTTCCAGGAAAAGTACTTTTTAAAGCAAATGAAGCAGGTCTGGAAGTACTTACCAGTGCCAATGTTTCAGCCCAGAGGCTGAAATTACAGCAAACCCACACTCTCAGATCTAACCTTGGGATCAGAAGTTATCTTAAGATGTATGTACAGTTGCTAGCTATATATGGGATGTGTGTAGTCATATTTGTTTTCTAAAGTATGCTTTATAAATATTTGTATATAATATACCTTTGTTTAAAAAACAAAATTGAAAGTCACTGAGGATTGCCATTTGAACTTATATTTTGAATTGCCTGTGTCTATGTTTATATCTGTTATGTTTGTGTTATTAATAGTTTAATTTTAGAAATATTTGAAGTTATTTTCTGAGTTGATTCTCTGGGCTGTTCTCCATGATTTCAGAAGAGATATGTATCTTAACTGTTCAATTCTGTTTTTATAGATGGCTATACAACAGATGACATTGAATTTTACTGGCGTGGGGGTGATAATGCAGTAACAGGAGTGACAAAGATCGAACTGCCACAGTTCTCCATTGTAGACTACAAGCTTATCACCAAGAATGTTGTTTTCTCTACAGGTTTGTGGAAGGGAAGCTAAAAGGGGAATTCACTGGGAGGATTTTTTAGAAAATGGTTAATTCTCAATGTGAAGTTCAGAATCTGAGCAAAAAATTTAGAAACAGAAATAAATTAGAGCAGTAGTGTAAGTTTTGAAAGGAGCAGTTCTAATTACAAATTTCATAATAAGGCATCACTTGATAACATATGAGAAGGATACAGTAGTCTGTCTTGTTAAGGCTCTGTGAAGCTGTTATTTTCTGTTTTCATAGGAAAACTGATTAAGCCACTTAAACACTTCAGTGCTCTAAAAGCCAACAGGAAGTAACCCAGCCTCTGGGAAATATAGGAACCTTTGTCTTGCTGTTTCTAGGTGTTCCTTGTGTGGATGCATTAGACTAAAACATTTCAATGATATTAAATTTTTCAAGAGTGATAGGAGTTGGGTTTGGTTACTGCTATGTCACGTGGATATGGATAGAAAGGATCTTTGAAGGGAGTATAGAAAGATTGTGTACCCCCAAATTCTTCAAAGACAAGCAGAAACAGGACTTGAAAAATGCTGTGTAGGCAGTCATTTGCACAAGTGCTTCATACACCAAAATATTCCTGGTGTCCAGTTGCATTGCTCAGAATGCAAGTTACAAAAAGGTTGACACTAAAGCAGGAATACTGCAGCTTGTCAAGAAAGAAGCATTTGTGCACATGGATGCTCTGAAATATATTTTGGATGTTGATTGTTGAATATTACGATTATTAGCAGATACGCACCTAGAGCATCATGCTACCCTTAGAATAAAAGACTGTTTAATTCCAGTTCTTGCTAGAAATTCTGCAGCTGATTATCCTGGATCTTTCAGCTCTGTGTGTACTCTATGTTGCATGAAACCATAAAACCAAAATGACAGAAAAATGTTTTCAGGCTTTATACAAGTAAATTATGGCCATACCAAATATTCTCTTTTAGGTGCCTACCCAAGGCTGTCTCTCAGCTTTAAACTTAAGAGAAACATTGGTTACTTCATTCTGCAGACCTACATGCCTTCTATTCTGATCACTATCCTGTCCTGGGTTTCGTTCTGGATTAATTATGACGCTTCAGCTGCAAGAGTTGCTTTAGGTAGGCATTTTTACACATCTCATGCAGTGTGCATTAGCTGAATGTTTTTTCTTGCTTCTGGCATAGTGGATAGTGCATGATTTAAAAAACAAATCTGTTAGATCTTTTCATGTCTGGCTTGTTAAGCTTCATATTATTTAAATCAGCAATTAAATCATCACAATTTAAATAAAAATCAAAATGATTTCATGTCTGAATTAGCTAACTGTATAGTCATTGTAGCCAGAATTACCCTAATTGTCTCAACATTTTCTTTTGTTGTTTCACTGCTTGTTTTTTTTTTTTTTCTCCAAAGAGAATGCATTTATTTTGTTTTGCCCAGGGCAGTCCAGAATTCACATTCAGTACTGTGTTATCGGTTATAAATTCCTTTTCCTTTCAGGTATGAATAAAAGAAGGTTTTACTAGGGTTATATAGGTAACTTCTCCTTACTTTGAGGGCTTTCTTCCTTACTGCATACCTTACATTCAAAAAGCAAAACCATTTCCCTAATTAATCTCTAGAGTATTCTTAGCATCTCATCACTAATCTCACGTGTGTTTGTTTATACTGGGCCCCTCGTCAGAGGATTCAAGCATGTTACCAAAATAAGTAAGAGAATCTATTGCCAAAATTTGCATAAATCAGACCAATCCCTGCCAGTACATCTGTCATATAGATGAAATAAGTAAATAAACATAAAATACACAACTGGGAATTTGACATTTGAACTTTATAGAATACTGTCTGCATGTTACCAAGGCCTTTCTGTGTAGCATCATCCTATAACAAGTCAAGACTGCACACATCCTGAAAATGCTGGATGAGAGCAAGATAACAGTGGCTCTAGACTGGTAATTTGTAACTGAGACTCATTAGAGAATGTTACAGTTTAGCTGATTAAACACACACTTGTAGAATCCAACTACTGTTTGTCTGATTGAACACAGTTTATAACTGTGCAAAAAATAAAAGACAAAAATCAGGAATATGGACAGAGGTGGGGAGTGGGTTGTTCTCCACCAAGAAAAAAAAAAACCTAGAATTTTTCAGCTCTAGCATTTGAATATTATAACCTATTATGCTGCAAAATTTAAAGCAACTCTGTTGATACACCTGTCAATTCTTTTTTCCAGGAATCACAACTGTGCTCACAATGACAACAATTAACACCCATCTTCGAGAGACTCTTCCCAAAATTCCATACGTGAAGGCCATTGACATGTACCTTATGGGATGTTTTGTCTTCGTTTTCATGGCTCTGCTGGAGTATGCATTGGTCAACTACATCTTCTTTGGCAGAGGACCACAGCGTCAAAAGAAAGCAGCAGAAAAAGCTGCCAGTGCCAACAATGAGAAGTTACGAATGGATGTCAATAAGGTAAATTGAAATGGAGGTATATTTTTAGCATTGCCCCAGGAAAGCAGACTTTCACTTCTGCCAGACAGAGCTTTAAAATGTAATTTCTTGTAGAAAATGAGTGGAGTAGGATTATTATGATCTTTTCTTAGCTCTGCAGAGCAGCGTACGTAGCCACCTCAGCAATGAATGCTGCCTGTAGCCTGGAAAACTGAATGATGATTTTTCTAAAGCATGCACTCAGTTAAGCTCTACTGTGAGATATTTTCTCAGTCAGGATATAGAGTTAAATATGTTTAATCTGTTTCCAAAGGAACAAATCCAAAATGATGGCTATAGCTCTTATTCTAGTAAGAGCTGTATGGAACATTGGAAATGAAACCTAAATTTAACCTACTTTTGTAACTCTTTCGATGACCTGGATAAGAAATATTTGCTACAGAAGTGTTTAAAGCTTGAAAAGTTAGTATATTTTGAACATATAATGGCCCAGGTTACTACTGACCAAACGAGAAACTTTTCAGAAATAAAGCACCAACTTGCTGCACACTTAATTTTGAATCTGAAAGTGGTCCCCTGGGGATGGAGAATTGAAGCAGAAAATATGTTTGCCAAGATGCATACTTTTGGAATGAGTATCCATTTTACTTAATGAAAATGGAGCACTTATCATAAAGCACTTGCCATTTTTCACTTTGACCTTTTTGGATGAGTTTCACACAGTGGCAAATTGGGCTGAATGCTAAAAATGTACTCGGTGTGAAATGTATAAGCTTTCACACACAAGCAAAACTGGAAAGTTAAAGAAAATGAAACAAGTGAGGTTATCTCTTTTTTTTTTGGCATGGTAAGCTTTTTTGAGTTTTTCAATTCAGCATGATACTTCAAGGGGGAAAAAAAATCACAATGGGAGTTAAAAAAGAAAAATCTAAATCAGAAAATACCAAGTGATCATTTATGAAGTGGAAACATATGTTCCATACAGCTCTTGTGGTGGAATTTCTCATGTTTGTTCAGAACTTCTACACTACCGTAGTGTGCCTGCAGGCAGAAGAACATTTTGTTCTGGTTTTTGCTGGAACAATAATAACCCATTGCATGTTGATGGCATAAAAGAGTTTTATAGATTATAGTTTATGGTCTTTTAAGATGGAGGATTATATTGTCATGGCTCAGGTCTCACCCATTCATTAATTTCCTTTCTTTTAATTTGAGAGAAGCATGCTTTGCTGATTGAAGGCAAATGCATAATGATGAGATTAATTCTGATGCTGTGGTGCCATAGATCACCTACCATTGTAAAGTTCATGAAGACGCTGTTAAATCTTCGTCTTTCTCTTGGTGATTTTTCAGCAATGTGAAAAAAGATGGAAGTTTTTATTTAATTTTCAAGTTTATTTTTTAAAAATCAGTTTTGCCCTTAACTGTCAGAGCTGTTAACCATTTTATAAGACTAGATCTGCATCTACCTGAAATCTTCCCTCTAACAGCAATTGAAATTTAAGGTCCATAGCTGCTGTTGTCACCACTAGCTGAGGTGTATTTTTGTGCAATATTTCACTTGTGCTATTTTCTAAGTACTTATTCATGTGATGAATCTTTCAGCCATGTAGCAGAGCAGCCAAAGTCTAGCGACACTTGTTTTTTGTACCAATCACTCTACTTAATATACCAGACCAGCATGGTTCCCAGTCTGTGACAGTTCTGCTCTGGTATCCAGATATGCTCTGATCTGATAATCAGGTATCAGGTTTGCAATCCCTTAAGCAATAGATAGAAAATTGTATGGGAGAGGATCAGAAAGGAGCGGTGATCAGAGAGTGTTGTCCTACTGCTCATAGACTGCTCTGGGGAGGAGGAAAGGAGCTGACAGCTGTTCTTGCTGTTTGACCAGCAGCAAGAAAACAGATTCATATTTAATGGACCTGAATATTTTATCTATGAAAGGGGGGCAAATATTATGTAATTATTTTCATGTAAAAGAACCAGAAATGGGCCTGAATTGCCAAATTTGGCTCAGATGCAGGTTTCCAGAAATGTGACCAAATGAGCACTCCATCTATAATCAGGATCCAACATGGAAGGACTGATTTTATGAAGTGTGTGTGTTCTTTTGTCATATTGCTGGAGAGATGCCTTTTGTATCACTACATGGAATATTATGAATCTATCAGAATTGGATACTGTGTGAGAAGAGATTAATGCCATGAGTAACTAACCTCAAAATATGAGGATGAAAACTTCATGCAACCATTACTGCACAGACATTGTGAGAAAAAGTCAGATAATTAGTTACTGTAATTACTGCTTGTAGTGCAGCATCTTTGTTCATACATTATAGACCATGAAATCTACACTAGATTTCTTCAGAGTCCAACACCATTTTTTTGGTAGCAGCCTCTTACAACTTTCCAAACCACAAAGAGTGGTTGGTGAGAGAAGTGTTGATTAATCTCTCCATCTACTATTACGCACAAAAATCAAACTAGAAGTTAACATGTGCCCTGCTTATGCTGTTGAATTCTTTGGCATTGAGAGATCCCAGGGTAGGCACAGTCTGTGTTTTTGCTCAGTATTATTCAGAAGATACTAGAGAATCTAGGAAACTATACCAAAGCACAAAAGAAGCTGTACTTCCATACCTGTGATATCTGCTGAATCCAACATAATCCCTTGGACAGGAGAATGTCCTTGTTCTTCCATTTGAGCGAACACCATCAGGCTGGCTGCAGAGATTTCCCTGGGCTATTCCAGAAAAATCTGTGACCAAATCTTTCTTTACATTTCATATTGAATTCATGTCATATGCCCAATATGGTGGATTTGGTTTGGTTTATTCATAGTCATAGAATAGTTTGAATTAGAAGGGACATTTAAAGGTCCATCAAGTCAAGCATGCCTGCAGGAAGCAGGCAGAGCTTCAACTAGATCAGGTCACTCAAAGCCCCATCCAACCTGACCTTGAAAGTTTTTAGGGATGGAGAATTTCCCACCTCTCTGGGCAACCTGGACCAGTGTTTCACTGCTCTCATCATACAAATTTCCTTCACTTCATCTAATCTGAAACATCACAAAAGATTGTAACTTCTTATAGTCCCTCCGTTTCAATGACTGCTGGCTGTCTTTAGGGTAAGGGAAAGGAAGAGAAGGTGTTTGGTATAAGTGGTTATTTACTTTTTGAAGTCTGAAATCTGTGTAACAAAATCATGGAGAAATTTAAAGGACAAAAAAGTCAAGGAAGATTCAGGCAATTACTAGCAGATACATTATCACAAACTTGTTAAATTATGTTGGACGTGCTTAACTTTCCTTGCAGTTACTTCAGGTTAAAATGACTGTGTTAAGATTATTCTGATCTTGAAGCTTCTCGAGCAGCATTCAGCAGTTTGTTTCATTCATCTAACTTGTCATATTTTGTCGTTGTTAAGGCTAATTTTCTTTCTATAAACAGTCATATTGTTACTTAGAAGTAAATCACTGACTTTCTTCTTAATCTAGGCATCCTTCATTTATTTGAGATAGCATTCACATCATTTCCTCGCCTCTCTTTTTAATCCTGCCATCTTACAGAATCATAGAATTGTGTAGGTTGAAAAAGGATCTTTAAGATTTACCTTTCATTTTTTCTTCAAATGCCTTTCTTATCTTTATGGCCTAAAGTTCTTTCATCTCTTCTGTTCTGAATGGTATGCTACTGCAAATCTGTATATATAAAGATAGGTAAACCGGGTATGCTTATCTCTACTTGAAGACCTAATATGTGTCAATAATGTGATATAGGTGCTCTCACCTGTTACGCAGTTTTATTATGTACACTTTCCTATTTTAAAGAGGAACATCAATGGTCATCAGCATCCTTTTGATCCTTTGTAAGTACATTTCATGCTTACCTTCTCTTTAGGCCCAGGGGACTAATCTAATATACTGTCTGTGTTTCTTTCAGATAATTAACAGATAATTTAAAATACAGGCCCAAATTCTAACCTCTGCCTTCACACTATCATTCAACTGACTGTCTTTCTGTGGGAAATTGTACATATATCTGGGACATACCATCTCTTCAGTTTTAAGACAGTGTGTCAAAGGCTTTACTGAAAACCATAACTTTTATCTGTTCATTCTGTAATTACATAAAAATGCTCTGGAAGGGTTTGGTCTAGAACCCTCTAATGAGGCTTTTTCCTTCTCATTATAATTTTCATTTCTGTTTTGTTTTTGGATAGAAGCAGGGAGGGGGGAAGAGGGTGGGGTCCACTAGGGAAGGAAACAAACTTCTGTGATATAACCCTCAAAGTTTTTTCCACTATGAAGCCTGACTTTGACTGCAAGGAGATGATTAGCCCAACCAGGATCTCAGCCTGGTACAACTGTGAACAATTTCTGGTGTAGACCCCCAGCCTTTTTAATATATTTAGTTTATGTTTTCACAATTCAATGACTTGGTGCTCTGTCAGTACAGATTTATCCCCACTAAGTTTCTTACAAAATCCAGCAACTAAGATATTTTCAATTCTCTTTTTTTTTTTTTCTGTTACACTGTTGGATCCAAAACTTTTACCTTTGATTTTTCCATCTGGGAGCTGTGGCTTAGATGGGCTTGCTGATGCTGATCACTGTGATCTCCTTGATGCATCTTCTAGTCTTTGTGTTGTTCAGGATTTGCAGTCTGATCACCTCCTAAGCTCTGTATTTTCAGTATATTTTCCTGTGTTACTAAATTCCCAGTCAGTCTGCTGCTTATGCTGCTGTTACGTCTTTTGGATTCTGTTGCTGATTTGTCCACAGCTGTGCATCTAACTCATTTATTCCAGACTACTACAAATATTAATTGACTTCTCTGGAGTTGTAAGAAAGATGAAAATGCTTCTCAATATCAATGGTATCTGTGTATTTATTATTCTGGATAGATCAGAAAATTTCTGTTACAGCTATGTGTTAATTTAATGGAAACCAGAACTGTCACTGTAAAGATGATGGTAAATGAACTGGGCTAAATGAAAGCCTGATTCTTCTTCGTCTCTAAAGAAGTGCTTCTCACATCTTGCCATCTGTACATTTGACAAGGGGTGATTATAATGGAAAAACAGAGACTGGAAGTGTGTCAGGCAGCAGAGACAATACTCGCTGTGAGTATTGCTATCAGTTCCTACATGAAGGCTCTTATTAAAAGAAGGGCTACAGATCCATCTCTTGATGGAGCACCTTGTTAGCTATAGATGACACTGATTTCCTTACCAGGATATTAGCTAGAAACAGGATGTGAGGTTTGCATTTCTTCGACACAGATATCAAAACTTACAGAGATATTGCTGTATAATGATTTGATGCATCTTACCTTCCGTTTCTAGTCCTGTCTTTCTAATTCTTACAAGCATGTAATTCAGGTAGTATTTAAATTATTTCTTTTTTTCTTTATAGTTAGATCATCTGCTTTTAATACAGTTAAGTATTGCAAATTACCATTTAAAATATAAAATCTCTTGCTTATCTTCTTTCAAAGTGATTAGATTTGCCCATTATGTTTTTTCACAATGTAAACGAGCACTGGCTGTAGGTTTAGAATGCAGTCATAATTGAAGCCTAGGCATTTCTGACCTAGCTTTAAATCACAGAGATGTTGTAAGTGTAGAGTCTGTACACCTGAGTACATGACTGCATAAGTCACATAAATAAAACTTCCTCTAATTTTGCAATCATGCTGATGTTATTGTGAGAATTAATAAAGCAGTTTCCCTTTGAAAAGAGAGGGAAATTGTCACCGTATTATGCAAGACTTCATAAAACTGTTTATACAGATTTATTCAGTTTGTTTGTTTTGTGGTTTGCTTTTTGAATAAATGTGAGCTGACACTGCTAACCTCTGCATATTTAGATGGGTTTTTTTTCCTGAACACAAAGACTTTTTCAAAATATACCAAGTGTGTTTTTAAAACAGCGAGTAATTCTTTCCTCAGTAGTCTTTGTATTACATAGGGTATTCAGTCAGCACACCTGAAAGTCACAGTGCCTTGCTCTTACACAGTGCCAAGTCACAAACAAGTGAAATTGTCAGACTAATGGTGGGGTTTTATCAGAAGTTTGGGTACTAAGTAGAGAACACAGAACTTTAATATGATAATGAGACTAAATAGCATATTAATAGATTTGAATCACAATAGAAATGTTCTCTTGAAGAATGAATGTAGGGCTTAGCAGGCTAAGAAGGTTTAAACAAATACAGTATCTTTGCAATTCATTGCCCTCCTGACCCACCGTTGTTATATCCAAATTAGCACACAGTTGCTAAAGGAGGCAAGATAGCAAAGAAAGAACAAATAAAAGATTAAACTGTTCTCAGTTGCACTTAATGTGGTAACTTCTTTGCCCTCTGATTTACTTCTGCCTTGCCTCCAGCCTTTTCAGTTTCACAGCAATATTTGTTCATTTCTACCTGAAGAAATCATTCAGTGCACCACTAGTGAGGAGGAATTATTGCAAAGGTAACTAAAAGCAGTCAGTATTTATTACATAGAACTGAAACTTACATGCTATGTGGTAAAGCTATTTCTAGTATAAACTATAACTACACATGCAAAGCACATTTGCAACAGGATGGAAAAGCTTTTGGAAAAAGGGAGGAATTTTTAAATGGCTGTATGCACAGACTTGATAAACTGAACAAGATATTAAAACACTATATGAAGCTCTTAAAATTTCAGTCTAAAATCTCACCCCCTCATTGCTCTGTGTTGCTGGAGCTAATGCTGGCATTGTCTGATTTAATTTAAAACATTCATCCTCTTCCTTTCCCCTCCAAGGAGAGCTTTCATTTTCAGTACAGGTAAGATTGCACAAGGGCTGATTCTTAATCCAGGGTAAGAAGGTGTTGTTACACAAAAGTTTATTGAAGGACATGTAATAAAATCAGGCATGGAATACAAAAGCTCAGCCTTCCTCCTAAACTTGCATTCATGCATTGTCAAAGAACTATTTGCATATGAAACAACAGTCAGCAATGCACAGAGTGCTCAACCATCCTTAGTGTTATGTTGAAACCAGGTTTGTTAGGAGTGAAATTTGAGGAAGTTCCAGTTGTAGCCTGCAGCACTTTGCAGAAGCAGTCAGAAGGTGATTTATTTCCACGATCTGTAGTGGTATTCCACATGACATCGGAATAAAGGTCAAGTCAGCTGCGTGAGGTTTTCTTTCTGCAGCCGTGCTTCTTCGAATGCCATATTTAATTATTGTTAAGACCAGTATGTGCACACTTCATTTGTTTAGAGCATGTTACCCCCTTTGCTTTTGTAGTGCATCCACAAATCTGCCAGCCACCCCTGTCCCTGAATGAAATACATTTTTCATTGCAAAAAAAGAATGAAGTAATGCAGTTAAAACCATTATTTCAAATTTTGGGGAAATAAGGCACAGAAAAGGCAAATTATGTACAGTGAAGCTGAAGAAGTGTATGCAGCTGCAGTCCAGAAGCTGGATCTGTCTAGTGAATTTGGTGAATTGATTTGCCAAAGCAGACCAGCTCTAAAGAGATTGTCAGGGTTTAATTGAATGGCCATGAATCAGTCAACTTCTATCCAAAAAGTGGTAACTCTAAATGTTGTGTACTAGGGCATGTAAACTAGCTGTGCTCATGAATCTTGAGATAACTGGATTGTGCACTCTAGGGTGGCACTAGTGGTAAAAATATTATAATGTAGGTATTAGTTTGACAGCCCCTTTGATTTATTTATAGTATCTAAAATGATTTGGTTTGGTTTCTTTTTGCAGATAGCAGTGCCTTGTTTCTATCTGATGTAGGGGAAATCAATTTCAGATGATCCAAAAGTCATATCAGAAGTGTTTACATAATCAGAATTACAGTATTCCAAACTGGATATGCATATTTTCTATCCCTCCTATAGTTTTTGCCCATCTTCACTCTATTGATAGCTATTAATTATGATGCTTTACCTTTGTTGTAGTTTGCTCTTGAGGCTGTAAGATTAGCCAGACTGAAATACTCTGCATATGGAGAAATAGAGACACATCAGGAGTTAGTATCTTCCATAATAAAAAATTTTGTAGGTTGGTAGGATTATGTCTAAGTTTAGGTATGTGTCTCTATGTACACAGACATCTATATCTATATCTATCTATATATCTTTTTTACTCCTTAGATACTAGTTTATAGAATCTGTCTGTAGTTATATAAGGTTCTATTAAAGCACAGAACTCCAAATCTTGTTTATTCTTATGTTCCTATTCCTCTTTTTAGGAGTGAGAGTTCATTTTTCTTGCCTACCAAATAAACTTGTTGAGCCTTCTTCTTAAACTAGATACATGTTAAAGCTATGTACTAAAAGCCCTTCATATCTGTCCTTACTTGTGGCCTCAAATTAAACTCAGCTTTCTGGAAATGTGGTTGTCAGAAAAGTAATGCTTTTGGGATGGCCTGAAGGATGCAACAATAAAAGTCCAAGAGCCAAAATCAACATGATTATTTTCATGTAATGTTTCATTTGGACCACTTTCTATCCATGTATTTGAGGTTAACATTACAAAGGTACCTTCAAGTAACAGAAATAAAGGTCTTCAGAAATGGACGTTTTTATCTTACATTTTGCTAATTGGAATTCTGAGGTTTGATACTTTCAAGCTACAGCAGTTTTGGGTAGGAAAAGTGTCTTTACATAAGTTTCAATTTTTGCATGGAAGGTCATTTAATTAAAGCATATAATAAAGTAGCCACACAAGAAGATCAAAAAAAGCCTTCAACACTGTCCCGCATGACATCCCTGGTGGTATTTAAGGCCAGGCTGGATGTGGCTCTGGGCAATCTGATTTAGTGTGAGGTGTTCCTGCCTATGGCAGGGGGGTTGGAACTAGATGATCCTTGAGGTCCCTTCCAACCCTAATAATTCTATGATTCTATGAAAAGCCTATTTAATGTAAGTACTGTTTGAAGTGATCTAGATGCTAAGGGGAGGGATTCTTCAAGCTTTTATTTCTTCTTCCTTTTTGCAATATGATTTGTGTACAATATATACCAATTTGCAGTTTAAAAATAAGCCTCTATTTGGTCTCATTAACTCATTAATAGCTTTCTTAGTTGTGAGTAGATTACCCTTCCTGAAATGCATCTTATGAAACTTCTATAATATTAAGCATAATCATGTTTAATGTAAGCACCTACCATGTTTGCATGTTAGCAAACTTTTTTCTCTTGTCTCCATAAAATTCTGTCAAGAACAAACTGCACCCTATTGCCAAAAAAACCCTGAAACCCAAACCATCAGTCTTTTTCCCCTTCATTTTAAATGTGTTCTGAAATTCTCCTACTGTATAATTATATGTGCATGTGTATATACATTGCTACAGAACTATGTTTAACTTATCAACCTCCAGTTTGGCTTAAGTTTACAAGCACAAAAAGCTGACAACATGTCAAAGAGAAAAATAGAATCCAATTTGTATTTTCTCTAGTATTAATGCATGCACAAAAGCAATTTAAGCATAGTACAAAATTTGCAATGCTGCATAATATTGGTGTATATTTTGCATACACAGAAATTTACTTAGAAACAAATCAGAAGTGACTAACCATTTCTTGGCCACAAAGTTTCTTCGTTCTTGTCACTCATTTTTAAACAAGTGACAAAAGGTTAGACTCTCCCCTAAACAAGAGACTATCAGTGTACAAATAAATCATACAGTTGTGTTCTGAGGCCAGGTTGGATGAGGCCTTGAGCAGCCAGGTCTAGTTATTAGGCATCCAGGCCCATGGCAGGGAGGTTGGTGTAGATGATCTCTGAGGTCCCTACCAACTTAAGCCATTCAGTGATTATGTGGATTTCACCAGTGGGCCAGCCAGTCCCTCCTAGCCAAACTCTCTCCCATTTATGTACTGGGCATGATGTCATATGGTATGGAATATCCCTTTAGGTCAGCTGTCCTGGTTGTGTCCCTTCCCAGCTTCTTTTGCCTCTCCAACCTTCTCTGTGACAGGGTATAGGAAGCTGAAAAATCCTTGGCTTTGTGTGAACACTACTTAGCAACAACTGAAACATCAGTGAGTTAGCATTGTTCTCAGGTGCTGTACAGCACTGCTGTACCAGCTAGTAGGAAGAAAATTAACTGTCCCAGCTGAAACCACGATGCCTCCTTATGTGTGTGTACATTAATCATGGGTTTGGATTGAGAGTGAAAGTCTCCTTGAAAAGAAATAATTTGAAAACATGACTAACCTTAATATTTATTTAAATCCCATTAAATTAATGTATCTGTTTAAGTAAAGTGAGAAGCCCATTTCCTGACTCTGTCTACTTTCTATGTGTACTCACTACACTAGAATGAAAATTACATGTACAACATCAAAGCCTTACTTAAATAACTTCTTTCTTCCACTTTACATTGCATTGGACTGAATGATCTCAGCCCAAATCGAAATCTGGAAAGATGTTTTTCTACAGAATCACAGTGTACTCTTTATTCTTCTTCCTTGTGTGGAAAAGGTGATTTATCTACCTTTACTCCAGAAAAAACCCAGGAATGTTTTTGTGATATTTTAGAAGATGTTAGTGTAAGGTTCAATCTGAGAACAGAGCACCAGTAGACCATTTCCCTGCTTTTTTATTCTGTGCTGTATTTCGAACAGTAGTCCTGATTTTTACCTAGTTCGTTTGTAGGCTTTTGGTTTAGAACACTATTTTGTGCAACAGTTCATATTTCATGGGTTTATTCAAGTGTCATCAAGATACAGATATTTTAGTCTCTCATTTTATGTGGGCACTTATTCTGCAATGTCTTAGGTAGGGAGATGTGTGTAAGGAACAGATGCTGAAAGAAAGCATGTTTTCAACCTCTTCTCCAGAATCTACAGTACAAGGTCATTGATGTGTTATTAAAGGTAATAACCAAGAAATCACACACATCAGAGGGTAAAAGTGGATGCCTAGAAATCAAATTACAAGCAACTGGAGCAGTGTTAAAGCTCCATGTTCAGACCTCCAAGTTCTCTCACCTTCTCGGTTTCAGTTCTTAATGGTCTTGTGATTATCTTGCTTGCATTTTTAGGCTTTAAAAAGCTTAAGAACCTAAAGAAAATTATTACTTAATTTGCTGTATTTCTCAGAGATTTCTGACCTGAAACCAAACAAAGTAATCTGAAATTATAACTCAGCCTAATTTTACTGTCTTGTAACTGCATGCTTTGCAGCCTGACCCACATCTTAGCCATATAGTGCAATCTGAGCCAACACACGCTAACATGGTCTCAAACAGTTGCTGCAATGCTGGCAATAAACACAGTTCTGTACAATTTCTTAAGGACATTGTTTCCCATATGGTTATTTTGAAATATTATCATGCTTCATAAGTTCGTGTAGCTTTATCTCAACAGGCTTGCTTATCAAGGCAAAAATGTCTGTATAGCTTCAGGCAGGTGCCATTTAAAAATCATTAATTCCTTTTTCTTTCAGAGAGAACATAGCAGCAGCTTATAAAGGACTACCTACCTTCTACACATTACCTTGTGCAGTCAGTGCAATCTTCAGAGATCAGTGGTTCCTAATCACTAACTCAAACCTTGCTGATGAGGTGGAAGATCCCTATTACATGTAAAGTGCACTTTGTATTTCCACCTAATCTTGCCAGTCTTACTGTGGCTAGACAGGAATGGGATGTTATTTGTTTTCCAAGCATAGGTCAGCTGTTAAGGGGTGGGAAGCTCTGCTATAGATAGTACTGAGGTTTTTATCTCTAACAAATTAATATGTCTAGGCATGCTGTATTGGTCTTCATAGTGAAAGGGATCTTTATGTCTGTCTTCAGTTATAAAGAATGTTGTTTCATAGGACCTATAAATGCTGAGACCTAATCTCAGGTGTTAATCTTTGTAATAGACTTGGTACTTCAGCATCCCTTCGTGGTTTAGTTAATCAGATTTTGCTTTTGTTTAATGCCAGCCCTACTTAACAGAAGGCTATTTCTTTTGAATTTAAAACTGTTTTGTTTCACCAGACACTTCTATCGGAAATTCCAGACTTACTGTCTATCTTATCCATGGCTCCTGAGCCATTCTGTCATAAAATGAGCCATCAGTACCTGCCTCTAAATGAAGTTTATAAGTGAAAATGAACAGTATAGGAGGAAAGAAAGGTGTCAAATTACATCTTTTCAGTTCATCAATATACATTTTTCTCCTATGATGAAACAGTAGAGCATAATCACCAAGATGTTGTTTTACTTCTTGTTAGTAGTTTCAGAGATCTGGTCATCCTTGGAGGATTCTTTATATATATATATGTATATATACACACATACATATATATATATACACACACACACGTGTGTATGTATGTATGTGGGAGTTGTAATTTCCTTGTATTTTACAGTTGCTAATGTATTATTGTAAGAGGAATTCCTTAAGAAAGCCATCATTTTGGAGTTTGTAGGTAGCAGAAGAATATGTAACGGTAACATTTCTACCTTTTCCTCTCTATTCCCTTTGTTTGAGGGCATCATGAATGTTATGACCTCTTTCACGGCTCCAGAGTCAGCTTTTCTTCCAGTCGACCTGGACCTATATGTGAATACCATTTGCATCATATATTTTGTCATCCACCTTTAAGACTGATTTATTTAAAAACCCACCTTCTTGCATGGTTACTGAGCTCTGGTCATTTCTTTTCCACTTTTGCTGTCACCTTTTATTTCCATGGTACTTGCTGCTGCTTCTTCTTCATCTTCATCCTCCCTTCATTTCTTGTCCCTGGGAATTTCCCCATTAAGTTTGAACTCCCCTGTTCACCATAAGGAGCCCAGTTCTATGGTTGAACAATCCTTCAGCACTGAGAGATCTTTTTAACCTTCTTCCACCTCCTTTTGAATCCACTTTTACACTTACTTTCCCCCAAAATAATTTTAACAATTGTTTTCATATCATCATATCTTCCTTGGTCAAGTGACCAGTTGGAAAAATACATTTACATCACAACCTTATGTTACCTTGAGGAGCAGAGCAAGGCAGTAATAGGACCTCTGAAGCCAGAATATTCTTATGCTAATTGTTGGCTTAGAGGTCCCTATACCTTTTAATTAGATGTCCTATTATTACCCTAGAGTGCTTTAATTTTAAATGAAAGATAATAGCTGCCTTATCTCTAAGGAAACTGGTCTTGATTTTATTAACTTACAGGACAGAAGAATAATTGGCACATATCATTGTCCAGAAATGTATTCAACAAAGGTATCTTTCATTGTTTTCTAATGTTTTTATCCTCAGAGACTTACAATTCAGCTCCTGACCACTTATGGTCATTAAAGATCCCATGGCACTTTTTTATAGCGTGATCATCTCAATCCCAAGCATCTGGCCAAATATCAATTTATGTAACTGTTCTGCTTACCTAACATTCCCCACCACCACTCACCCACCCCATAGTTTCAATTGGCCATTCTCCATTTCCTTGATTAAAATATAGTGTATTGTTCTGCACTGTCAGTCACCACATTTTGCCTCAGAGGTGATTGTGCTTCACTGGGAAGTGAAGTGGTTCTTCTTTCTAATGCTTGTAAAGCGCTTTGGGATCCTTTTGATTGGGCGGTGCTGTGTACAGGAAACGTAATTCATTAACATTCTGTCTCAGGCTTTACTTACATACAAAGGCATGTTTTATTTAGAGCTGGGCGAACCTGGTTAGTGGAAATAACACTCCCAGCTCTCTCTAATCTGACAAGGAACCTTTTGTCAAAGGTTGAGAAGTAAGGTTAATTTATTTCTGTGTTGTTGGGGGAGGGGGAGGGGGGTGTGGTTTGCTGTTGTTTGCTCTGATTTTTACATTAATTTGTACCTCTAAATTGGAACTTCAGGAATTCCTCAGATTGGGAATTCAAAATGGCTTGGAAAATGTAGTTCTTGTTATGACCAATCCACTGTTTCAGGTGCAGGAGATTGAAATTAATGTTCAAGAAGCACCTGAAAGTTACTTTGCTTACCTGGCTGTCCTAACACTTGAAGGTTCGCCCACCGCTAACTTTTATTGTATCTTGCATTACTACTCCTGAAAAATTCTTGGAATATTGCAAAGTGCCGTGCTCCAACTCTCATATCAGTGTGATGTGTGCAGAAGAAGACACTTTGCCCTAGAAGATAATTTAGAATACTGCTAAATGGTTTTTCTGCCCA
Source organism: Dryobates pubescens (assembly GCF_014839835.1). Lineage (NCBI taxonomy): Eukaryota > Metazoa > Chordata > Aves > Piciformes > Picidae > Dryobates > Dryobates pubescens. Next base: position 14,986,373 of record NC_071627.1, read on the forward strand.
GCGTCAATAATCTTGCTAACCACTACCAAGATTAACAGCTAAATGCATCAGTTTGCTGCATTAAGAAATTTACAGAAATGCAGGCAAAAGTGATAAAAGAAACAAAGCAAGCCATTAACTGAAGGAATGATGTCAGTAAAACATGTCTGTATCTAACTCTAGTAGCCTACAGTAACTTTTCTTGCATACATGTTGCATTGAAAGTACACCAGCATGTACAGAGCACTCAAATTTCTAATACAATTGCAGATCAAAAGGATAAAATGTTTGTAGTAAAATCATCCTAAGAAGATTTGAGATGTGAACAAATTTGTTGGCACTAAAACCTTTCCACAGATAGTCTCTTAGAGTGCACAACACTGAGGCTAAAGCCACTGCATTAGTGGATGTTACATCAAACTTCCTCTGATGTCATGGGAACTGAAAATTCTACTCTTTTCTTAAGGCTATGTGCAACTATGGAGAATGTAATTTGCCAATGGCTTTGCACCCCTCTTGTAAGATACTTCCCCTATATGTTTTTAGACATTCTTGGGATCAATGAATGCCAAGTGCCTGTAATTGCCTGTGTTTTCAGGATACTGGAACAACAAAAATTATACCATTGTTGTCTAACCCAAACAAATCACATGAGAATTGTCTAAATAACTGCACTCATTATAAGAAAGTGCTTTGAAAGTTTCATGCATCTATTTGAAAGCTTTTGCATATGTTTGGTTTTGTTTGTATTGCAACAGCAGAATGCTCTGTTTCTCCTTTAGTTTTGTCTAATGCAGATGAGAACTGATTTCATGGCCTTCCTGGCTAGGACACAATGTTTCCTCAGTATGCTCCGTATCATGCTATGGAGTTTTAAAAGGCATTTTTCTTGGGTTCCAGCTCAACTTCCACATTTTTTCAGTGCTTCTCAGAACTGTTTGAGAAAAGTTTGATTTCCCTAACATGCTAGAAAATTCAGAGATTTCATATGGCTTTGATGGAGAGCAAGCAAAAATAGTTGAATTTTGCTGCTTCTCATTGAGTCATTACATTTAATCTAAAATTAAAATAAAATGCAACTGGAGGGGTGCAAACCCACATAGATTGGAGGGAAAAAAAAAAAAAAAAGAGAAGGAAATCTGGCATCTCGGCAATGCCAGTTTTTATGCATCTCTTGAACAGATGTAATCACTCAAATGGCAGTTTTTCAATAGGTCTAAAGTGCTTTTGTGAGTATCCAATTTCCCATTTCATGTTACTGTGAGTGGATACTACTGAAAAACAACTGTTTTCAACCCTGATCTCTCAGGGTGCTGTGAGAAATAATTACACAGGGTTGGTTTTTTTAGTAGCTTTCACAGCTTACTGTAAATACAGCATTACATTGGGTAGTGCAGCCACGTACCTACAGCTGACTGCTGGCTTCCGAGCATTAGGATAGACTAATGTCATATTATTGGTTAGAAACCCACAAAAGTCACAGTTTGTGCACTTTCAGTAATAATTATAGCTCATATTATGTACATGATAAATGAATAACGTGGCAGAATAATTCTTAAAGGAGCTCTGGGACAGTTTCTTCTCTTAATTGTCCTGAAGTATATCTGCACTACCATCACTAAGTCACTGTACTTAATTAGCTGCTCATTACCTATTATTGCTTATAAAATATTTAATTATACTCTGTAATCACACTGTTCCAAATATATGCTTATAGGCAAGACTGAGGAAAATTAGAACTTCCTAAATGACCCTGTATTTGTTTTGTCTAAATAGGTTGAAGTTCTTCTACTGTACTTCAGATTTACTTCAGATTACTTAAGAGCAGAATTTAGTTCCTCATTTTTGAAACCCTCTCGATTGTACAAGGAGTTTCTTTGCAACGTTGCATGAAATTTTTTTTTCACCGAATTGCCTTTAAAATAATTAAATGAACTAACTGAAAGTACCCATTGAAACAACTGTTCAGTTGATGTGATTACACTCTGTATATGGTTTTTCCTTGCTTGAAATTGCAGATCTCTGCTACTCCTGCATTCAGGTCTACACAGCATGCACTGTATTTATGAAATTCCTTGGCACTGAATGGAGTTCCCACATGTTAAAATATGCCAGTGCCTTTCCCCAGCTATCCAAAAATTCTGGCTGGAATTTAGGAATAAAAATGAAAATTTGCATTCTCTTGTGGAGCGCTGCAGAAGCTTTCATTTGAAAAAATAAAAATGAAAACAAAGCAGAATCTTTTCAATTCCCTTTCCCTCCCAAACCCACCAAAAGTTCAATATTTTCCACAAATATTCTACCCAGTAGCAGAATCCGGCTTCCGGGAGCTAACCAAGTACTCCATTTCCAGATACTGCTTCTGGTCACAGAAAATGGGATCTAGGGAAGTACCATTCTTTCCATCGTACTATCCAGCCCTATTGCTCCCTGAGTTCACAAAGAAATGGCAATAAATACAGTCATGGCTATGCTTGAAGTCTTTTAGACAGGCTGACATCCGATGAATTAGTAATGTTATATCTGCCCTTTGTCAGCATGGCTTCAGTTTGCAATTGATTCGGCTTCTTTCTTCCTCCTGTTAAATCTGCTTTCTTGTTTTTTACAGATGGATCCACATGAAAACATTTTGTTGAGCACACTTGAAATTAAAAATGAGATGGCTGCCTCCGAGGCTGTGATGGGGCTTGGGGACCCTAGAAGCACTATGCTGGCGTATGACACTTCAAGCATCCAGTACCGGAAAGCTGGCTTACCCAGACACAGCTTTGGTCGCAATGCCCTGGAGCGACACGTGGCACAGAAGAAAAGTAGGCTACGGAGACGTGCATCTCAACTGAAAATTACCATTCCTGACTTGACTGATGTAAATGCCATAGATCGATGGTCTCGCATATTCTTCCCTGTTGTTTTTTCCTTCTTCAATATTGTCTATTGGCTTTACTATGTGAACTAAGAAACAAAGCCACAGGGGAAGAAAGAACTGGATTTCTCTTCAAATCGGTTGTACAGCCAAAAGTGGGACTTAGAAAAATTCTATTCAGGACAAAAAGTTATTTTAAAACACCTTAGTTGCTGGCCCACTCTATGGTCTGGTCTTATAACGTTTTGGTTGTATCTGCTAAATCATAAATATGTTAAGTTGCAGTATGGACGTATCCCCTTATCAAAATACAAGTGCATTTTGAGTGTGAAGGCAAATTAGATTTTGACAATCACTTCTGTCTCATCATCCCTCACGCTCTTCTTTTTTTTAATGACCGTTTGAATTTAGCGATACAAATTACAGAGCGACGTTTGAGAAACAAGTTCTAGTTTCAACAGCAGTCCATACCATTCCCAGAGAAACTGCACACCTGAGACATGCATCTACACTTAAGGGAGTGTACAAAGTTATTATCATGCTTGTGAAACACATACACTTTACCTTTTAAACGTGTAAACTTGAAAACAAGTAGTGCCTATCATCTTTCCAAGATGATGATGGTCAGAGGTTTCCCAACCATATTCAGGTATTTCCTGTTTTTTTTTATTGAAAGATCTAAACCTTTGACTGATAATATTAGGGTTGGGTGTTTGCACAGAAGCTGAAGCAAAAAGCACTAGTTTTGTTTGGATTTTGAGAGAACACATGCTGACAGTCACAATGACACTAGTTGTGATTGATAGAGGAATGTAGCAATGGTACAAAAGTGCATCAACTCGGAACGGGTAGAGGTGCTGCTGGTTTGTGTTGGGGAAAAGAAGTCATCTGTTCAAAGTGCCAAAGTTGGCTGGCCAAATAGTCATTCTCTAGGTGGCTGAAGTAAGCCAATGGTGCCCTGCATTTCCAGGGTGGAGAAAGCTTAGAGAGCAATTATAAAACACAGAGCCAAGGAGAGTGAAGGCTACATATATGTAAAAGTGTGTATGTGTATATATATGTATACACATATATCTATATACTGTGAAAATGAATGTTGTCAGTTATAGTATGTACCCAAGTCTGAAATACTCATGTGGAGTTCTGTGATTTCTTCCACATTTGCAATCTTTCCAGTTATGCTTGCTACTGTTACTATGTTTAACACCTTACATCCAGTTTGTTTAAAGGTATCATACCTCTTTCGGCAGTAAAGATCCAAGCATATGTATTTCAGTACAAAAAATTCTTACAAGGTATTTTCTCAGTCTGGATTAGGCAATGCCTGTTCAGTTTTGGTTGGGTTTTTTTGGTTATTGTTTGCTTTTTTGGTTGGTTGGTTTGTTTGCTTGCTTGTTATTTAACTTTTTTTTTCTTAATGCACTTTTTTAAAGGGGAAAAATTTGGTAGCCATCACTTTAAGAGTTTAATTACATTCTTGAATGTTTCCTTCTTTAAGGTAAATTCCATTAAAAAACTAGCAAATTTCAGGTTTCCTTTGGGAAGCTTTTTAAAATAAATGCGGGTTTTGGTGTGTTTGGGGTTTGGTTTTTTTGCCATTCCACAGAGCTTTATCTTGTAGGCAAAAATAGAATAGACAAAAAATAGAATTTTACAGGCAAAGCAGAGCTTTCCATTTTGTCCATTGTGGAAACTTTTTCTGTAAAGGAAAAGAAGAAATTCACAAGAACTGTATATGAAGTCCAAATTCCTGGTGGCTTTTACTAAATTAGATCCCCAGTATTGTTTGACACTGAGTATTTCATGAAGCAAAAGCCACATCTGTTGCATCTGTGCTACCTCTCATCTGTGTACAAATTTCTGAAAGAAACTGGAATCCAAGCATCTTCCAAACAGTAAAGGAATTTCTTTGGGCAGATACTGTTTCCCCATTTCGGTGTTCCTTCGGCAATACTTTAAGACAGTTCTTAAGAATATTTTTCATAAAATATTATCTCTGTATTTCTTGTTCTTGCTTTAAAAGAGTAATTTTCTTGCAAGTTTCTATGTTTCTCTTTTCCCTATTTGACAGTGAATGACAGTGATAGGAGGAAAAGAGTTCTGGGAACCGACAGGCCAATTTTCTGACTTTGTTTTGAGCATATTACATGCTTATCTCTGCTTCAAATGGGAGAGAATAGTTTGAGACTGAAATGGGATTTGCCAGGCATACACACCAGCTGTTGTTTTCAAGGGAATTGTGTGTATGTTCTCATACTGCCTCCAGGTTCAGACTCTGCAATATGTAGAGACAGGCCTTCATCACGCAATTAACTTTCTAAGTCAAAATGTTGCTTTTTGTTCACGTTCTTAATTTCCAGCTGCGTTTCCTGCATGACGCAATGAGCTTTGTAGATGCATCTGGAATTTCACCTGATAGGTATGAATCATGTTGGAATTAATTTTTTTCCCCAATTCTAAGACAAGGAGCCACATCAGAATTCAGTATTTCTCTTCAAAGTCTGTTCTTTTAAAGTGGTATTAATTATCATAAATAAAAACAGTCTTACAGTGTTCTTCTGTACAAGCTTTTCTTTCATTTCACAAGTCACTGCCAATTCCTTTTTTTTTTCCTTTCACAGAAGCATAGTGTGACTACAGGGAGTTCACAGCCTGTTTGTGGTTGATACATGTCAAATAGAAAACCTTACAGAGAATGCGTTGACTCTCTGCTTTGGTTTACTACATCAGCTTTTAGGAAAACCACAGAGATTTAATCATAGAACTGCACATTAATTTATCTGAAGCTACAGTACAAGCCATAATACTCTCTGATATTGCTATTCAGGGAGTGAAAGAAAATGTCTGGTTTCTGCTCAGGTGTCACTAGGAAAGATATATTATCTGGGGGGAAGGAGCACTTTCGCTTTTACTATGTCCTTCTGACTATTAATGTGATGTATAGAATTAGTGAAAGAAAAGGATTCTATCATTTTGTACTAAGGCTTAACACTGTGATATAAAAAGATAGGGGTGAGAAAGACTGGTCAGGCACTGTCAAGGGAAAAGTATAACTCAAGCCCAAGGTGAGCCCTTACTCTCTTCTGAGATACTTGAGTGAAAGTGAGAAATTATGCCAACATACATGATATATGAGGTTTGCTAGGTATGCTACCCTCCAGGTAAACTGAAATAAATTTGCTTTTACTTTAGAATTGACTGAGAACAAATATTCTAGATCTTTTTAATTGTGGTAATTGTTGTTAGTTTCAATGAGCAAAATATCAAAGTTAATAATTTAGATAAACCTTGTAATATAATTATAGTTGCACATTTTATTGTTCTATTAGACGTAATAGCCAGCAATTAAGGTGTTTTTCATCTTTGTGAAATTCATGGGCAAATTATGACTATAACATGGCACAGTTTTAATGAAATCTTTGAGATCAATCTGTAAATATATACTGTACATGACTGCTAGTAAGTATGATACACATTTTCCGAACTGAAAATTCATGCAACATGTTTCTGTGTTTGCATAAGGAATGTTATGTTTCTATCCTATCACAGTTTAATGACTGGGAAGAAAGACTCAAGCAATGACATTGTGACCATTTCTTTTCTCATTCCCAGGAGAGGAAAACAGAGTTTTAGATAACAGCATGTTGCAGAGATCTTCAGAGAGCTTTTACATTCTAATAAAAAGGACATAAAATGTGTATGGCACAAAAGCACAATGCATAGAGAAAATGGGTGGTGGTCTTACACCTGGGGGAAAAGTCCTATTTATTTCAGACAAATATGCATTAAAATTAAAGTTCAGTTAATTTTCACTATAATTACTAGACTGTGTTCCAATTCTTTACTATAACACAGTGCTAAACATAAGTGAATGGATGTTGAACATTATCCAACAATATGTGCATATGGACATGTACCTAAATGTCTGTATGAACATATGTGTGTATATATATACACACACATCCTGAGTATATGTATGCACACGCATTCCTATGTTGGCATATTAAAGGAATAAGCTAATAATAGTTTTGTTTCTACCATCAACCAGTGTATGAATATATTTTTGAGAACAAAAGATTAATGTATTTAAAAACAAAAAACAAACCAACTTACTATACAGGGTATCTGGGCATTTCTATATCAGCAGATCAATGCTTATAATTCGTATGGAGCATTGCACCGTTTGACATGATGATAGTACTGTACCTCCTAGCATCTGAAATTAGACTAGTCCTCACATTGCTTGCCTATTTCTTCTCTCTTTTTATAACAGCATTGTCCACTAGTAAGTTTTCAAAACCAACAAAATCCTTAGGGAACCAAGAAGAAAAGAAAAAAGTCAAAAATATTAACTATTTCTAGAAACTAATCTAGGGTGGGATGGCCAGGGTACAATACTATATCAGTAGTGGTCATAACATTTTGCTATGTGTACATAGAACATACAATGTGAGCAACCATAACTTAAGCTGACCGTGTGTAAATATTATCAGATTTCTTAAACATTTTTAACTTCTAATTTGTACTTTATGGTAAGGCAAAAAGCTAATTCTACTTATGGTTTAGGTTAATGTGTCCTAAAATTATGTAAATAATTAAATAAGCTGTAAATGAGCAGTCGATAGATACAGTAATTGTTTAGTGACTTTTTTTTACTAAGTACAATAACTGCAGTGCTCTAGCAGAGTAATTTAAACACCCTTTTGCATAAACAGATTTGGATTCCAGATATAAAAAAAGGTACAGAAAGTACTGTAGTGTAAAATAGCCATCACGGCAACGTTACTGCTAGCACAATCGATTCTTTTGTATGGTTACAGCGTTCAGCCAACAGAAGATAGTAGCTTGGCACTCGGTACTCAGATTAGCAAAAACAAATAGGGCTGGTTTTCACTTACAATAAGGCACCTTACCTTGCTCCAGCGAGTGGAGAGGTGAAGGAATCTGGAGTAAGTGAGAATTCAGCTGTTGGTGATTTCCTATGGTATCTAATAGTAGACTTCTATTTTTCTTTAAAAAAAAAACAACAACAGAAAAGGATCTTAGACTGTCGTTAGATAGCATAGTCCCCCAAAGCCAAAGAATCTTCACTCCAGAAATTGTTTAAAAGGGAAATCTAAAAAGTCACTGCTTAACACCAAAGGTAAAGCTTAATAAAATGCACTAGGAACTTTGTCTAAATTTTTAAGAAGCAAATGGAATGTTGATCGAAAATACTGCCCTGTTCTTCTTTGTAAAAATAGTGGTGATTTAAATATCCATTCATACAAAATTGAAATAGATCATCTCTACAAAAATATGCAACACTAACATTTCATAAGTATACAATTATTTTCTTTGTAAGTGCTTTGACAAAAAAAAAAAGGAAAAAAAAAGAAACCTAAAATGATTAAAAAAAAAATAAAAATCTCACCTCTACTTTCATACTAAGGGTTGTATTTTTTTAATGTTTTTCAGACATGAGGTCATCTATTCCAATTTGATAACATTTTGTATGTTTTCACTGTTAACTGTCATTTGACAGATACTCGCCAGACTGTATTGTTCATGGTCCGTCCTGTTACTTTCAGTTGAAGACGAAAAGAACATTTGAAACATGATTAATTCTAACAAGCTGACTATGATTTGACTTCTATCACCTTTTTATTTGCATGGGTGTTTAAATGGTTCTGTTAGTACTGTCTTTGCACAGTTCTGATTTATCTCTTTTTGTTTTTTTTCTTCTTTTTTTACTTAGTACTATTTACTTCATAATGTAGTAATCATCAGCCTTACTAATGACCTTGTAGCCTTTCTTATATGCACATAATGCACATTTTCCAATGGCTAGAAAATGCAAAATACTAGTGGATATCATTGCATCAGATCTTCATGTCTTTCTCAAAAGGACTGCTAACCTCTGGGATATATGAGGTAGTAAAATGATGATTGTAAATGAGTAGCACATAAGAGATATTTTCTTGAATTTAAAATTATTGCAGCCAGTTTCAGCATGTAAATATATAATAATGTTGGCTAGTGTGTAATTCTTGAACTAAAAAATATAAATAAAGAAAATCTAAAAGATGTATATGTAGTTGTGTTATGTTGGCCAGGCTCTTTCTTCAGTGCTGCAGAATATTACAGTTCTCATCGGAAGTGAATGTCTATGAATTTAGGTCAGAAAGGGACACCCTTGGGCATTGAGGCATTTGAAGTGAAGGCTTAATAGGTGAAGGGGTAGCCACACCATGGTGCTAACTTGGCTGTGCAGCAGTCACAGGGAGGTGAGTGTCTGGGGAATATACCAGTGTACAGTTGGATGCTTAGTGCTAGTTAGCATGAAAATGCTGAGAGAGGAGGGGCAGCTGAAGATCTCAGTTCATTAGCTCCTCAGAATCAACTCTTGTGAATCTGTTATTGATGGTAAGTTGCTGGTGGCCTCCTTATAGAAATGTGGTAGCAGCTGCTAGAGGTAGTTTCCTCTTACAGAAAAAGGTCTAAACATTCTTAAGTCTTGTCTATATGGACCTAAGGTATGGAAGAGTCGGGTTGCATTCCTGGCTCTTCTTACTTAGCTAACAGGAGAGATCCTGTATGACCAACTCATTGACTCTTACAGGACAGTGGATTTAGCAGATTTTCCTGCTGAAGCAATTTTGTTCTGTAAAAAAACGCACCACTGTTCAGGATTAACAGACAAGGAATAGAGTGCATTCAAATTTGGCCATGAGTGAGTATTGCTGTCCTTGGCAATAGCAATGGCTAGAAGCTGAGTCATCTTGTGCTCCCAAGATGTAAAATGTCCACTAGTTCTGTTCTTGCTGCTTCTGTCTGTCCTAGTAGATCTTGAGCATTAACTAGACATCAGAATTAGACTTTTTTGTTTGCTCTGCTGAGAGAACTGTTTATATCTATTAGTTTTTCTTGTTTGATGTCAGCCCGGCTCTCATAAGTGGGAATTCATAACTGTGATTGCACATCCCAAGTATCACTGCATGGGGGAGATGACAGGGTATTTATTGGTAGTCTTAGCTTTACATACTTGCAGTTTCTGCCACAACCTGATTCCTTGGTTGATCCAACCAGGGTGAGCAGATGGAGCACCAGAAAAGAGAACAAATGGACATCAGGTAAAAGGTTGCCAAAGGCTAAAACTGCCAAATCCTCATTTTTGTCTGGAAATGGAGACAGCAGTTGATAATTCCTTTTGAAGTTACCCACCTGGCTACTCTCTGTTCCCAGCCCCACAACAGCACTCCTTTGATGACTGATCTGCTGTGTCATTTTTCTGCGGGTAAATAGCATCAGTGCTTCAGAGACTGAGGATGGTAAGACCCATGATCCTCTGCAGCTGGTACTGAGCTGAGGAGATGCTGGTTGCAGGATGCCTGCTCTGTATCAGGAGGCACAGAACAGGAGGGGGGGAAAAAAATACTTCAGACTGTGAAGGAAAGCACAAGCATGACCTCATCTCTTCGCTGTTTAACATACATCTGCCTCTGAAGCTTCTGAACAGCAGATTCAGAACGCCAGCATAGCTGCTTTTTTTACAGCTATGTAGTGGACTGTTGGCACATATTGCCAGAGAGTATTTCAACTTCAAGATTGGTTTGTGATTTTAGGGTCTACAGTTATTTATACATACTGGTGAGTATCATTTCCAAATCAGAACAAATTGTCTGTGTTTTCACCTGTCTGTATCCTTAAATGTGTTTAATGTTACCACATCCTAATAGGCATTATTTCAAACCCAAACACAAAAATAAAACTAAACATTTAAACAACGTATTCCCTTTATTCTATTTGGAGCTTTAAGATTTAGTGACTTGTGTAACACTGCCTCTCCATTCGATTTATTTGACTGCAAATTCCAAACATTAATATTGGTTTCTTATTGATAAATCATACTCTTGAACATGCCTTGATAATCTCAAATTTTAAAAAAACAACAGGTCAGAAATAATCTAACATCACTGTCTGATGTCAACGACCTCTGGAGGTCCCTTCCAACCCCTAACATTCTGAGTTTCAGTGTGTGTGAGATTCTCAAGTTACAAGAAGAAAATCAGTGTTTTAAAGAAATGAAATTATGCATCTGTCAAATGTTGAACAGTTGTGGAATAATCGAATCATGGCAACTGGCTTCTAACACATTGTAACTTGCATATTAAATTAAAGTAACATTAGCAACCACATAACAAGTATGTTCACTAATGCAAATTCTTTGGTTATCAAAATTAATGACCAGCATGACATTACTAATTTGTAATGCTTGTTATTCTTGAAGGATATTTGGAGTGCCTGATTTATTATGATGCTCATATCAGTCTAGGAAAGGAATAAATTAAAAAGGAATGTACAGAAATGGGGGGCTGGGCATTCAGGTGATGTAAATTGCTTATGTAAGTGGAGATCTGTTTGCCTTCACTCTCAGGGTGTTTTTTGGCTTTGAGTGTGTGTTTGGTTAATTTCAGAACAAAACTTTCTTGGAATAAAAGTGGTCTTTTCTCTCTGACAGATTGTCAGGGCTGACATCCTGCATTCACTTTGGCATTCTAATTGCTAAGGGCATGCTTCCAGCTGAGACCACGTCTTTAAAACTTTCTCTTTTTTAGAAAGAATACAGGCAAGGAAACAAAATCTTTTTGGAGTTCTGGGTCTTGGATTGGCTTACTCAGATTTCCTTACAAATGCTTTAAAAACCAAATCATGTAAATGGTGCAGATTTTCCGTTTGAGTGCTTTTATTTTTCAAACTATACTTGAGTAAAGATGTGTCTACCTGTGGATATAGTCACATACACATTTCTAAGCTTGGTTGATAATGTCTGATGCTTTCTAAGCCTATGTGAAACTGGCCTGTGGCCTTTGAGATCCCCTTCTGTTAAATGTTTCCAAAGATTGTTTCTGAAGAGTTTGATCGATCATGTCAGTCTTTAATCTTCCTTTTTTGTTGTTGAAATTCTATGGCTTTGATGTTTATGAAGGTACTGCAAAGAGAGATCACAGGCAGGCACAGAAGTAAATGTCATGCAGGTTACAGCAAATGGAGTCCTGTCATACGGTCTTTGGCAGTAGCAAAAAGGGAAAGATGTGCAGTGATAAACCCACAGCACAAAAACTAATTTGGTCATGGAAGGATCAGTGCGGTTCCATTAGTGAGGATGATATCTCCCCTTCCATGTCATGCAAAAAAATTGTTCCTTCAGGTGAGAGAACATTGACAGGAGAAGGAATGTGGATAATAAGCAGACTGAAACCTACATTTCAGGACAGCAAGATTTATCTGCTAGATTTGCAGAAAATTGGATTGTTTTGGCCGCTCTTCTGTATTTTATGTTGTAAAAGATTGATGCTTTTTTATTGTTGTTGTTGTTAGTCACATTTCAAAAGATGGCAGGAGAAATATGTGCCAAACAGGAAAAAAAAAAAATCACTTAGTAGGACAAGGTGATAGAAAAGCTAACTAAATAAAAAGAAACCATACATGGGGAAAATGAGCTAATACCCTCCCAAGCAGCAATAAAGTGTAATCTACAATGTCTAATTTGTTTTCTTTTCTCCCACTCATGATATACTTTAAAATTAGAAGGCTTTAAGACTGTAGGAAGGACAAATTTCTCCTTCTTCCTTCTCCTCTTAATGTTTTCTTTCTCACACAAGGCTGGAAACTTAGGATGAAGACCTTGGCTAATTCCATTGAATCATATAAGCTTTAATTGGTTTTGGAAGGGTCTCCAGATCTCTCTGAGAAAGGTTAAGCATTATTTATTTGCCTTCATTACTACCCAAAGCAGTGTGATTACTGAACAGGTTTGACATTCAAACTAATTAAGGATGGGGGGGGGGAAGAAAGGCCTTTCTATGATATCCAAACAAATGCTTACAAAAGGAAGAAACAACAACCAAAACAAAAAAAATGGAAATGAGAGGCAGATGAAAAGCAAATTATATTTTCTCACTCTTGCTATGAAATTTTAAAGTAAATACAAGCTGCTTTTGTGACCTAGTATGTTTCTCTGTCTTTCAACTTCAGCTCAGCCATCCATCACCTGGTTTTCCTATTTTGTATTGCTTACAGGGGAGCCATATGAGGTAATATCTCCTGGTGTTGATGACAGGAAAGGGTGTCCAGCATAAGTCTAGACTTCTTCTCAAGGTGTGCATTTTACATCTGACAATGCTTGAAATACTACCAAATCCTGCTGCCTTTACTCTGGTGAGAAGGCCCAAAGGATTTTACAAGGTGTTAAGCACCTTATCAAAAGAAAGAATATTTCCATTTACTGTGCACACTCTGAAAAATGTTTGAGTGATTAAAACAGTGGAGGAGAGGAGGGAAGATCTTTCTCATTTATTAACTGAGATAACAAGACAAATCTCTTGTGCTGTAAATGCAAACATTTTGTTTAGATTTTGGAAGCATTCATGCATATTGCTGAGCTGGAAACTACCTTGTATGCAAAATCTGTACAGTACTGAGAACAGAGTTGCCTTTGCTCATTTGTGCCAGAATTTAAGTGAATTGTTTGATTCTAATGAAATTAGATCAGACATTAGAAAAATATAAAAAGTTGTATAGTAATGCCTCCACACCATTTTTCTGTAGCAGAGACGAGCAGAATGCCACTTGCTAGTTTCTGTGTTTGAGGTCCACCTCTGAAAGAGGATGAGAACTGTGTGCCTGTGCTTTTCTTTGATGATAAGCATGTCAGTAGTTCATAAAGTAATAGATGAGTTAGGATTTAATTTCATTAAGAAAATATCTAAATTTTAAGATGTAATGATTATGAATTTAAAGAGATGCTTTGGGATTTCTAAATACATTTGTCAAATAAGACAGTAAATCTGCTGCTAGATAGGGATTTGCCTCAGATTTGCATCCCATGTGGCATTTGTCCTCTTTGCTGTCCCCAAACGGTTGAGTGTTCTGTGGCAGTCTGAAGGCAGCAAACTGCTTGTACTCAAACACTGAGGACATTGCACTGTCTAGGTCACTGATACCTGCCAAAAATTTGCAGCAGAATGACCCTACAAGATTTACTGTGGTTCTTTACCTCTCAAACACTGTCAGTACTGTAATACCTGTGTCCAAATTATATTGTTGATTGATAACTGAAAAATGTGCTGTAACTGGAGCACTTTTTACATGTTTTCTTGAAGGACCAAGTGGCAGAATGTGAATGTTAAACTTTCTCTTCACAGATCCAAGCTACTGGAGATGAAGAGGAGGCCTGAGGGGAGACTTTAATACTCTCTACAACTACCTGAAAGAAGATTGTAGTGAGGTAGGTGATGGTCTCTTCTCCCTGGTATCAAGTGATAGAATGAGAGGAAATGTCCTCAAGCTGCACCAGCAGAATTTTAGATTGGATATTAGGGAAAAATTCTTTACTGAAATGGTGGTCAGGCATTGGAATAGGCTGCCCAGGGAGGTGGTGGAGTCATCATCCTCAGAGGTGTTCAAAAAAGATGTAGACATGATACTTGGCGGTGTTAGATCAACAGCTGGACTCAATGATCTTAGAGGTCTTTTCCAACTAAAACAGTTCCATGATTCTATAATCACATCTGTTATAGTTTCTCAGGTCATAAAAGGCCTATAAGAAGTGAGGGACATGCTAAATAAACTTATGTTTTAGGAATGAGCACCTTTCATCTGCTTATCGTTTCTCCTATCTTTGTGCATGTTGTTTGCTAATAATCTTTAGTAGCTATGAACAGAGCAAACAGACACCCACAGTCTACCTGCAAGAGCTGTGAGAAATAATGAAGTAACAGATATGTAAAAGTAAAGAGTGCCTTTGTAGACAGCTGGTGCCTAATTAATTTGCAGCAAAGCCGAGGAAGGCAGTGCCTACAGCCCGGCAGGTATCACTGGATTTTGTTCCTGCACCAATTATGATAAAGCATTGCCAGCACAAAAAAACAATAAGGCATTTGCTGTGCACTTGCAAGAAAGGCTTGCTAATTATTAGTCAACTGAAAAAGTATACTGAATCCTTTGTGTTTGTTTCCTTTCTTGTAATTCCTTACTCTCTGAAAGTTAAAGTGGAGCTTCCATTTTGGCAATATTCTTTTTACTAATCAACCACCCTACCCATTGTTTCAATCTGATCTTAGATGTTATATCTTCAACAGATATTGTTCCTATAAGACAAATAGACTAACATGCTTTATTTCATTGTAACTACCTCCTTTTCTGACTGCTACAGTTTATTATGGTTAGTCCATTATAAATTACATGGTGTCTCTAGGGACCTGTTCTGTACTTGAAATATCACAAGACTGCTGTCATGCATAATGCTGCAGAGAGCTGCTAAATTTATATCCACTAAAAATGTACTTTACATTGCAGAGTGACCCACTTAAACTTTGATGCATAAATGGGTTGCTTTTCTTTTTTAATACTGTTATTTTCTGTTTGTCCACGATTTTAACTTGTTCAGAAAAGGCCCTTGGAAAAATATGTTATTTGTGCTTGGTGTATAGTGTGATTATCATTATTTTACAAAACTTGGACATACTTCCAATTTCCCCTAGAGACAAAGCATGCAAAGGGCAATTTTGTCTGCCAGCCCATGTAAATTCTATCAGACTACATAAACAGACAACAGTGGCAGATTGGCTCCTGGAGCTTATGGCTTCTTCGGCTCCTAAGCAGTTTGTGCAGCAAGTAGGGAGAAAAGACTGTGAAGCACAAGTTACTCTAACATATAGATAATGGCAGTTTACTTGTATACTTTCATAATGTACCCTATGAGGCAGTTTGAAATGCTGCTGGGTTTTGTTTGTTTATTTGTTTGTTTTTTAAGAAATAAGAATCTTCCAAATTCTGCTCTGTTTTTTAACAAAATTTTAAAAACAAAACACAGCTCTTTGGTTCCATGTTCAGGTTTCACTTTCTTAGAGGGGAGAAAGAGAGCAGACTTAGACTTAAAATGCCTTCAGATTGCCATATACTATAAATCACTATCTCCAAGAAATACATCCACAGGAATTCTACCATAAAGCTTTAGTGTATAATATGAAAAATACACGGCAAAACTCTTCTTCTACTAATTGATATGGCTTCCTGAACATAGTTGAATAGCTGATAATACATTCCACTGTGCAGACATTTATAACCAAATGTAGCAAAGAAGAGAGGCAAGAAAAAATTGAGAAATATCTGGTTTGATTTTTTTTCCTGAATCATTTTAATATGATTCAAAATGGTCACCAGCAGTTATACTCCTTTCAGGCAAGAAATATCTCCTTGGTTGTGATTCCATACGGTCTAGGAAATTGGACCAGATGAGTAGGTCCCTTCTAACTGAAATACTTCTCTTTCTCTTTCTCTCTTTCTCTTTCTCTTTCTCTTTCTCCTCCTTCTCCTTCTCCTTCTCCCTCTTCTCCCTCTTCTCTCTCTTCTCTCTCTTCTCTCTCCTCTTCTCTCTCCTCTTCTCTCTCCTCTTCTCTCTCCTCTTCTCTCTCCTCTTCTCTCTCCTCTTCTCTCTCCTCTTCTCTCTCCTCTTCTCTCTCCTCTTCTCTCTCCTCTTCTCTCTCCTCTTCTCTCTCCTCTTCTCTCTCTTCTCTCTCTTCTCTCTCTTCTCTCTCTTCTTTTGGAGTTCTTAAGAAAATAATCCTCCCTCTCTGCAGAACAGAAGAGGGCTGGGAAGTTGCTTAAGAAACCCATGAGAAGGACTCCTCACTGTCTCTGAATGCTCTTTCACTATTCAAGAGTTCAGAGGTGAATGCTTCAGTGCCTTTATTTAAAATTTCAAACTCTGAATGGTTATCCTGATCTTTTTATAACATTTTGTGTCCAGTCTCCTTGGTTTTTAAGCAGATATTAATTAGATGTGTCTGGTACCAGCAATGCACAGAAGGAGCTGCATTCCAGTTGAACTTAAAACACATTTTCAAAATGTAAGCTTTAAATAAAGGTCAGTCACCTGAAGACTTGAAGGGGCACTTAAATGCATACTAAATCATAATCTGTAACAAATATTTTCCTTACTTTAGCAATTTGTTACACATATCATCCTGTATTTGCATAAAAATATCTTATTTATGTGCAGGTGTTTGCAGCTTTAGAGTATTGCACAGAAAAGATATATCCAAATGAGACTCAAAGAAATGTGCAATATAAATATCACCAATTCAAAGTAAGTTAGAGAAAATGTCAAGATTCTGGCACAAAAAGTTTCGAGGATTTCAAATTTGGACTATTCCTGGCAGGCTGTGTGAAGTCAGGGAGGTAATAAGCTTGTCTTGGTCAGCTGGACACCAAGAAAGTTCATGCATAACCTGAAGGTTCATAAATAATAAAAATAAGGTTTTCTTAAGCTGATTTTAATGAAGAATGAGTGCTTTCATAGGTTAGTTTTTGAATAGAAAAAGGTTAATGTAGACTATAATTACTGATCTGTGAAGAGAACTAGAAATGTAGTGCCATTTTGTCTCCTTCTTTGGGTTACTCCTGGGTAGAAAAATAGTTCAACAGTTTAATGAAGATCTTTGTCAGACTCAGAAACACAATTCTCAGCTAGATCTTATGAATACATAGGAGGTATTTAAAATCATCCAGAAGAATGATAAAAAGAGCTCTTTTCATCCTTCATAAATATCAATATTGTAATATGAATATGAAACTGGGTTTAGCAGGATTCTCTTGCTGTGAGTAGCAGTTTTCTATCATAAGAAAGCATCAGATCTGTAGAAGAATGCCTGGAAGACCTTGGGGACAACCAGTTGATTGCAGGTCTGTACTGTGCCCTTTCAGCAATGAGGCCAACTGTGTGTTATTAGTATTAGCAAGACCGTAGCCAGCAGCTAAAGGCAAAACTCTGTCTTGAAGTATGATGGCTTTGGTTAAATAACATACACTGGACAAAAGGTTATCTTTTAAAAAGTGGTAATCTGTTCATAAACTATTGCTCCAAAGGCAAATTGTTCATTCCGACTAATTTATCTTTTTCATTTAATTGATAATAGTATAGAAAAACTCAGTGCAACAGAGATGACTTTGAGTGCAATACAAGCAACAGGAACAGTTCTGTTTGAGTTCAAGAATTTAGATTCATTGCATCAAACCAGAGCCTACATACCTGCAAAAGTGTGATTCAGGTCATAGAATTTATAGAATCATAGAATTGTTTTGGTTGGAAAAGACCTCTAAGATCACTGAGTCCAGTGGTCAACATAAGACCTCTATGGCTGTTAGACCACGTCCCGAAGTTCCATGTCCATATGCTAAGCACTGTACATTTCCTGGTTTTTCTAGGTTTTAAAATTCAAAGTTACCTTTTTAATACAAATAGCCTATTGCCATGTTTGAAAACCTGCCTCTTATAGGCACCACAGTACAGCTACGTTCAGTTAGCAACAGCAGATAAACTATTTACTGGTACTTACTAGTAATCATGGTTTGTATGCTAACGGACAGAGGAGTGGATGAAAACTACAAGGGAAGGGGGCAGAATAATAGCAACTACACTTTCCCCACCTTAAACTTCACACTGAGGGAGATAAAATATATCCTTTAAATAGGAAAAAAGACTGAAGGAAATCAAGGGGTGACAGAGCAGGGAAAATACAAGAAAAAATTAATTTACTGGAGAGACCTGAGAGAATGTGGTGTGGTCATTTGGGCCAGGTCTCAAAAGAGATGAGGTTATGGTCTGTCTGAAGATCATAGATTCATAGAATGGTTGGGGTTGGAAGGAACCTTAAAGATCACTTAGTTCCAAGCGCCCTGCCATGGGCACAGACACCTTCCACTGGACCAGGTCACTCAAGGCCTCCTGAAACCTGGCCTTGAACACCTCCACAGGGGGGGCTTTCACAGCCTTCCTAGGCAACCTGTTCCAGTGTCTCACCACCCTTACTGTGAAGAATTTCTTCCTAATATCCAGTCTAAATCTACTCTCCTCAAGCTTAAATTGGTTTCATGTAAGTCTTGTTAATACTCTGTGGACATTTACTTGGACTATCCCTGTTTTACTGCTGTAATAGTTGCTCCCACTGCCTAGCGGTGTTCTCTAGACTTTCCTTGTTACCTGTCTTAATGTCTTAGAAGTGCCACCTGTGGCTCCTTGGCTGGTGAAAGAAAGGTGTTTGGCAGTGCAGGGTCCCAGCTTGGCCTAAATAGTACAGTGTACTCCTTGGCAAATCATTCCTCTCCTGGATTTTATTTCACTTGAACTCCCTGCAGCTCCAGGGAAAGGTTTAATGTGTGTTTAGACAAATTTCTTGCTTGTTAATCCTAGTTTGGGGGAAACCTGGGTCTGTGTTTGGGTTTTGCCTATGAAACTGTGACTCCTCTGGGCCATAGGAAAAGTCTTTAGATATGGTAGGGAAGGATGCCTGAAAAATGGAAGGTTTGTTAAAATTGCAAGGGTTTGGTTCTTTATTCTACACTGAAACAAATTAAGACCGTGCAAATTAAGTTTGTGAAAACATCAGAGAGCTCAACAATGGAATAGCTGCTGGGAGCCTGAGGTTTGAGATGCTGTTCTTCCCGATTCGTTAGCGTCATGGGCAATGTTCCAAATCACCCTTCATTAGTTTGATGAATATTTAAAGAAGTCTGGGAAGCCACATAGAATACCAATATTCCAGCGATTAGGACTTCAACCAAAGGTAGAAGAGAGATTGATATTTGTCCCTGTTCTGTGTAACTCTTTGTTCCGACTAGAAGTCCTCCCTGTTCCAGCATCATTTTGCTCTGAATAACTCTTCCTAATTCTATATCTCTGTGTAAAAATGCTTCAGAGGGTCTTCATATAATAAGAACATTTCTTTTGTAAATTTATCAGAGTATTCTAACATTGAAGAACAATATAGCTTTCTGTGAGTGCTTTGAAAGCACTCAGACAGGCACTGAACATTTCAACAGGAGCACAAAATGCTGTAATGAAACCTACATTAGAAATGGGTTTGATTGCACTGTACCTCATCTCAAAGCAACGCAATGTCTTTTGCACACTGAGTTAACATAAACTGCTACCTTAATTTGCAGCATCTTAAAAGATAAATGGTAGTTTATAGTTCATTCCATGTTAAAAGAACTCCTCCCTCAGATATAGGCTAACATATTTAAAATGAAAAAAAATATATATAATAATAAAGTCACAGAAAACCTGATGTGTCTGAAGATGAATATTTGGAAGGCAAGAATAATCATCTCAATTCAAGTCTAAGGACAGTCAACATAACTGAATCCTCTGAGAAATTAAATATACAAACACTGACTTTTAAAAAGCTAGATGGATTTGCTTGAATCAAGACAGCAATATGCAAGAGGTAGAAATATTTGTCTATTTAATGGCAGAATGACGGAGAAAAAAAAATCTGATCCTATGAGATAGTATCAGAGTGTTGTGGTTTTTTCTAAAATCAAGCCTCTGTTTTTCCAAATTTTTGTCTAGAGCATTTCTAGTAAGCTATTCCACCCTGGCTAGATGGGCTCCTCTTGAAGTAAGATGTTACTCAGTGTGTTGTGAGAAAATCAGAACGTAGTCCAAAGGAAATTGACAGTTTCTTTTTTAGCTGATATTTGGAGACAGGGAATGTTAAATGTCAATGTACAGAGACTGCAGAGATGCAATCTTCATTTGATTAAGCTTCCATGAATTTTTGCAGTGTGGAGGATATAAATTTTTCATTTTCATTTAAATACCAGAATGAAAGACATCAAGAACTACATACAGAAGGTATGGTAAAATACCCCTGTAAACACAAATCTTCAAATCACTGCAAGCTGACATATGCAATCACTTCAATACCAGTCAGTACAAGGCATGTTTATTATCTGGATGCATCTCTTGTAATTTCATTTCGTAATCCACAAAGCAGGTTGTCATAGTGGCCCTCACACAATGACCCCCATGGGACGACGGCTCAGCAAAACCTAGAATCCTGGCACAAATTTTTATTATGTTAGAACTTGATAATATGACACACTAAAGCCTCCTTGGATTTTATCAGATTTACATGGTGCTGGCTGAAAAAGGCTGTATGCAAGGTATGTGTCTAACACCCTGTGACACTGGCTGCTTATTTTCACACGTTCGCCTTTAATTTTATTGATCATAACTTTAGTGATGAAATAGTCAATAAATCCTAGATACAGAAGTTTTAAATGCTTGGGAAAGCCTCTGCTGAGTATTAATTGATAAATTTATACATTACTGTATTACTCAAAGGTGCATGATTATTCTACAAGATGCAAAACTATAAGTGAAATCATAGTGATTTTACAGAGAAACTTGATATGGTCAAGCGTTTTTCATTCACCCAGCCAAAGGAAGAAGTCTGACTGCAGTACTTAAATGCAGCTAGAGTAGTGCAGACAGGAGAGGAATGAAGACTATCATATGTGCATTTCTGGACTGTTTTAACCCTTGCAAACTTATTGAAAAAATGAAAGTTAAAAATAAATAAATCAGAAAATCTCAGTTATCACTATTCCCTTTGTGGGTTGGGCTCTCTATTGTCTATTTTATTGTATTGTATTGTATTTTACTTTTTGGTGTATCTGTAACTTCCTGCTTTTCCTCAAAGAAAAGATTGGTAATAATTATACAGCAGAAGACCTATACCTTCGCATTCAAGGCTAGAGCTTTCATGGCATCAGTATTGGAATAATGTTGATCCTAATGGCTACTTTGTGCTTTTGGATAGAGTAATTAAACTTCACGGGGAGAGAAAGGAGTACTGCCAAAACTCTTTAAGTGCTATCTAGCTATGTGGAAGACTTGGCATTTCCTACTGCCATTTTTCACTCTCTAAGTACCATAAACATATGCTGAAGAAGAATTTCCACTACCTGGGAATAGTAGCATAATATTCAGCTGAACTACTCTGAACATTTTCATTTATTTTTCTAAATTAAGACACTATATTTTGTGAGAAATTAGTGCTGACCCAGGCAGCCATAACAGAAGAAAAAATACTATCCTTTGCATTACTGTTGTAGAGATCTATTGCACCTCTCCATTATTTCTTTTCTAGGAATCAGAATAGCAGTAATCCTGCCTTGGCCCCCAACCACATATAATACTGCAGATGTCATACAAATTGCTGTATTCCCAGAGAGCAAATTCTAAAGTCTTGTCTTCCTTTTTCAGATTTCTTGATTTATCCCTGTTTTTAACCCAGGAAACAGCACCAGGATAGGGATGAGTATATTATTGTAGTTTGGCACCGAGGTTTCCATTGACTTAGTAAATTACTGTATTCCTGGAAGAGATGTGATTTACATATATCCTCCACCATTTGGAATGTGGGTGGAAGGCATGCATGAACTAAAGGTGTTAAAATGACGCTGTTAATGTTTTTGGATGATGCTCTTCCAATGGGAACAAAATAACTTTAGCCAGTTAATTATTTTGTCTGGGGGGAGGGGGGAAAAAAAAAAGTAACAATAGGACTTCTGTCCTTGAAAAGGCAGGACAACTGGACACTCACATGTTTATACAGACACACAGACAGATATTAGTTCGGTGTAGTGAGAACTGGGATGATTTAAATTATTTCTATAGTATCCTTATTTATTTTTCCATGCTTGTTTAGAGGCACTCTGAAGTCCTAAGCCAGTTAAAACAAATGGGAGCAGGAGAGAGGTCCTGCTGCCTCCTCTTTGCTATCTTACTCATTTCTGTCTGTGCAAAAAGAATCCTCCTTTGCAGATGCATTTATAGACTGCACAGGCTGTTGAGTCTGCTTTGCTTTTTAAGTGTAGTGCATAGACACTTAATGTAGCATTAATTCGCAACACTTCTTTTTCTCTCTTTCCCACTGTCAGTTCATTTAGGCTGCAGAAACAATGCATTAATGATTCTGATAGTAGGACAACAAAAAGTAAAGCACTCCTTCCATTTCTTTTATATAAAAATTGGATTTCCTTTATGCTGTCCATGAGCAACACCTGTGCTGAGCTGCCTGCACGGCCCTGTTGTCAGGGAAAAATTGGAGGTCCACATAAGCAGAAGGCAAGGGGTTTGGTATGAAGCAATGTATAAAACCAGTTTTGCATTCTATGCAGAGAGCTCACATAAATATTTCTGTAAAGAAAGATCAATATACTTTTTAGCAATGGTGAGACTGTCACTGATTTAGCAGCAGCATCTCCTAGTGTCACAATTTGCCAGAGCCACACTTCTGGTGCAGCTTATGAAAGGCTTCTATAGTTTAGAATCTCTTCTTCTTATAATGATTTCCTTTAGATTTTTGTTTTGTTTTGGTTTTTTTTTTAAATACTAATGAGTTATTTTTAACATATGCTTTCTAAAGCTGATTTCTAAAGCATAGTGTAGATTCAGCAACAAATGCCCTGACAAGCTGGAACAGAGAAAATACCAGTGACAGCCAACTTTCTGTACCAGGCTCTGTGCCAGTACTCTGGAGCCACAAAAGTACCTATCTCCAACCTCATTCTTATGATTCGAGACACATTTATTGACATATCTCAACAATTTCTCCTCCAAACAATGTTAAAAACAACTTCCAGATATATTTTCAATTCTGTTATTTTTCATTTGGACATATTTGAAACTACAGCAACAACAAATCTTTTACTCATTCTGTCCTTTTCCCTTCAGGTTGCTTTTGTTGTTATTGGCTTTTTGTTTTTCTTTTTCTCTCTTCACACCATAGTGCAGGTTTGCGTGTCTCAAAGCCAGAGAGAAATTGATATTGAGACGTGCTGAGAATGCATTGTAGTTACCAAGGAAGTGGTTTCCCAAGCAACAGTAACCACATGAAATTTGACAGAATTTCTTCCTCCGTAGCTGTATCATGTTTGCAGCTTTGGAGGAGGCAAAGTGTGGGTAGCATAAGTGATTTGCTCATAGTTTACTGACTTTTTGAAGCAGATAGGGTGATATTTCTGTCTTTGTTAAAGAGTTAACTGCAGATAGACCTTATATTTTTATCTTTGTTAAAGAAAGAGTTAACTTCAGTTAGAACTGAATGCTTGTTTTTGTGTGTGTTGTGGGTTTGATTTTTTTCTTTTCCTGCTAGCAAACAGATTGTAGATGTGCCAGATAGTCCTGCAGCATGTGGGCAGATGCTAGAGGCAACATTCTCAGCTGTTACACACTCAGTGATATTTACCATTCAAGAAAGCCACGCCAGCACCTTGGTTTGCTCCAGCAAATTGGATGAGACAGTTGCCAGCTTGGTGATGTCAAAAAGGGTAGGAAATATGCATGTGTTGAGTATTAGTGGAGAGATGTGAACCAAGGGAAGCATGGCGTAGAAGTTCTACCTTGTCTATGGTGGGCCATGTGTCTGTGGGGCCTCAAATAAGACAGTAGTATAAGTGCTTCTACCTTCATCAAGACACAATAAATGTAGATCTCTGAAGACTAACGTATTCCTTTTCTTAACAGAAAATATTAATAAATTCTATCTCCCTCTATGTGCTGATGTTTGTTAAGAGGCAAGACACTGCATAGGCACCATTAGGAATCCTGCATGATGAAGCAGAGGACTCATTCTTCAGCTGAGTTTTAGAGACTAAGAATATCTAAATTTCTTTCAACAATTTGTCTTAAATTCAATGATGTCTCTTTATGTCCACTTTACATGCAAGGTGAAATCTAAAAAAGAAAATGTGATGGTGCTTAGAGGAGCAGTATCACAAAGGAACGTGTGTATTTGAAGTAAGGGATACATTACAGTGATACATGTTCCTGTTGTGTTAGTTCCTTTACTTCTCTGAAAACTTAGATTTTTGGCTTTGACTAGGATAGAAAGATTTTTTAAAACTGGCTTAAGAGAGTATTTTGTTAACTCTCCCTTATCTTCTGGATTGCAGGACACCATGGATAATGAAACAGCTACAAAGTGCAGGAACAAACCATTAACTATATTATGAAACTATTGAGCATCATGGACCCGAGCCAGCTCTGTGCATACTCTGCTGTAATGGACCTACCTTATGCTCATAACTGTACGTCTCCAAGCAGAGACACTGGAGTGAATGAGCAAGGAGACAGTTGTGCTTTATTGACTCCGGATCTGTACCAGTCCTGCCTCTATTTGTTTCTACCTTCCTACTTCATACAAAGAACAGCCTTTTTAACCCATCTCTCAACTCCTCTTCAGGTTTCAGAACTAACATGCCTCTTAGCTATGTATCATATTCTTCTCAGAGAAAGCTACTTCTATTCAAGCAAGCCTCTCACTTTACCAGGAAATATGCAATGGGCACAGACCTGCTCAGGTTGTACCTTTAGTTTCATGTCGTAAAAGCATACAAAAATAGTCTTTTCAGATCTCGTGGATGAAGTGTGTGCCATATAGTATTGTTTATTTAAAAGATTATGAATAATTCATAGCATGGTGCTATGTGTGGGATAACACCCCTGTGGGCTGAATGTCAAAGAGCACTATAGTGCCAAGACCTGGAAAAAAGTATTTTCTCCATAAAAAGAGAAGTCAAGTGATAGAGATCTGAGGCTGCTGCTGTAACTGGAGTGAATGAAAAGTTCTTCCTTCCAGAAAGAGGAGGAGCTCCCCCTTCTCCTCACCTCCTGGAATGGCAACACTATCTCACTTCCTGAGATGTGAGCTGTTTGGTAGCATCTTACGTGCTGAGCAAGGAGAGCATGTTTAAGAAAACAGACCAGAAAGCTCCAGCTTTGAAGTTGGAAAGTTTCTTATGAGCTAAATATGAAGGGCTTGTAACTGTCTTCAAGGATATTTTTTTCCAGATGTGAAAATGCTTACCTATGAACAACAGTTATGTCAGAGGCCACTTGTGATGATTGATTTATAATTTAGAGATCTTTTGAAACTGCCACTCAAGAATTATCTAACCCGCCTATTTAATCTGCTAGCCATCTATCACTTCACCTTCTCCTTCCCCTTTGACTCTTTTATAAACCACTCATTTACCTCTTTGTATGAGATGAATTATTACCTGCTCTTCCTATACTTACCTATCAATAGACAAGTTGCCTCTTACTTCTCTTTATTCTGCATCATTCACAGTCCTCTGACTCCAGAAATTATGATCTGCATTCCTTCCTCCTCACTGTCCCTTACTCCCTGCCTGTAACATTTATGCTGCAAATACATTTCAGGCATTTCTACCAAGTCCTTCCCTTCTCATTCACTTCTACTAACCCGACCTACAATCAAATTTATTCAATGCTTTCCCTTCATTCCTTCCCAGTCATAAACCATGTATCTTTTCAAGGCAAATAAATAGCTCTCAGGTCACGTGCTTTAGACTGCTCACCCTAAATGCCTGATGTTGGACTAGTATTTTTATGAACTATCTAATGCGGAGCCAAACCCTGCTGATTTGAGTGCATTATGGGAACAGGTGGTCCAGGCATAAGCAGCAGTGGGATGCCTTTAACTAAGTATTAAAAAATGGACACTTGGCTGGAGCACAAAACCCAAGCAGAGGGCAGAATTCATTTTAACCCCTTTTCTTTTTCAAATTCTTTTCTTAGCCTTACAGGTTAGCACCTTTTGCATTCGGCATGTCAGAAGAATATTGATTTAGTTACTCTTCTGCTTAGAATAGGGAAACTGCTGTCTCCTGAGAATGATAAATATAAAATAAAGGTAGGATCAAATCTGGGGTAAAATACCCCACATTTAAGTGACATCCTGCAGTGAAAGACTGACAGATTTTCTTTAAAGTCATTTGTGCTTGGTTGGGGCTTTTTTTTTTGCTTTTGTTATTTAATAGAACTTTATGTTATTAGTTCATAATTTAATTTATTTAATTTCAAAAGAGTCTTTTATTAAAAAATGAAGAAAATAGGTTAAAACTCAGCCCTCAAAGCCACTAAATAGTAGAGGAAATGAGCTACTCTATGCAGATACAGGGAACAGGGTAAATTGACTCTCCCAAAGTCAGTTGCACCCAGCTGAGCACAAGGCATCATTCTTTCAAGATTTATTGTATTCTGATTTATTGTGGTCTAGTAAAACCTGCCTTCAGAAAGTGGAATTCAGGGTAGGGGCATAACTATTTCAAGGAAATGCAGGACAGACTCACCTTAAGACTCTTGCTATTGCAAGCTGCTGCCATGTGTTGTTTAATATTTTATGTTGTGATTTTTTTCTCCCCTATCTGCCACCAGCGATTAGGAGGATATTGAGAGAGATTGTGCTCTGCCCAGATGGAGAGTTCCCTAAGCTTTGTTGTAACAACCCAAACATCATACCCGAAAACAGTGACAGCCAAAAGCTGGCACCTGTGACTCTGTGCTGTAATCAGCTGATTTAGAACAATTAAATACAGCGTCAAAACCATTTTATAGACCATGAATCCATTCCATCACATCCTCAACATTTTCCTGCACCGTTCCATCATTCTTGAACTTAACCTGAGAGAGGAAGACTTCTGATGCTGTGTCTTGTGGTCTTCCGAGATTTTTTATAATTATTACATATGTTCCTGGTATTTCACAGAATTGCTGAGATCTGTGAAATCTAAATATGTAAATACACCCTAAACCCTTATCCCAGATTGCTCAGCTCCCTCTATGGCCTCTAGTCATAAGGAGCTACGTGCACTGTTTTGTGTCTGTTTCTCTAGATGATGGCATACACATGGTTTTCAGCCCATGAAGGCAAGGCTGTGCACTAGTGTGCAAGTCTGGAGGTTACTGAAGTTCTACCATAAATCCTTGCCTCTGGGCAAGCAGTTCTCTCCTTTCTGTTGGCTGTGCTTTATATTGGATGAGAGTTAAAATTGCTGAGAAATATCTCACACCAGTTTTGCTTCTGAATTTCACTACCTCACAATTCATAAATCATAATGCCTGGCATCCAGGAAAAAACAGCAATGCATAGCCAGAGCAGAGCAGTATTATCACAGAACCACACAGAATGGTCTGGGCTGGAAGGGACCTCCAAAAGTCATCTAATCCAACCCCCTCTAGAGTAAGCAGGAGCATGCTCAACTAGATCAGGTTGCTCAGAGCCCTGTTGAGCCTCATCTTTAATATGTCCAGGGATGGGGCCCCAGCCACCCCTCTGGGCAACAATTACAGAAGCACTGGACTTCATGGCTGTGGAAGTACATCTTGAGGTTTCATATTAGTACTATAGGAACACCAGGAAATTCTGTTTTGCTCAGGAGATGATTGTCTAGTCATTCTGAAGGGATATGTTACATGCAAAGTTAGGAAGAGGCAGCCCTGTTGCAGTGTTAAAACCTGTACTTGGAAATAATTCTCAAGTGGATGAATTTCAGCATCTACTTGTGGGGTCACTTGTGAATATGAGAGAGACCTCTAGAAGAGAGCAGCTATCTTCAAACACTTCTGTGTGCTCATCAACATTTTGTTCAGTGAAAATATCAAGGCAGAAGGTCTTCTTGCTCAAGGTTTGTAATACAGTTCTGAGTGGCGTGTAAACACCCTGCAAATGTTTTTACTAGCTGAAATTGGTAACTCCTGAAATTGGAAATGCAGATATTCCTTGACCAGGGAGTCTCTTTCACTAAGTGGCAGTAAGTTGAAACCATGTAATTCCAGCTCTATGGCATTTGCAGAAATGTTTTGCTGGTACAGGCATTAGCCAGAAGATTGTCTTTGGGGAACGTGAAAGCAGGAAATAATTTAATGGATTTTCAGCACATTCATAACAGTAACCATTTTCTTGCTTATTAAAATTCCACACTATTTTTTTCTCTAGCAACATAATAAGCCTAATTTTGGTTTTCAGCAAATGCCTTAGACGTGTTTCTCTTTTTTTCCTGATAGAGGTGCAGTTGACTACTGAAGAGGATTTTTGTGGCCATGGATAAGGGTCATTACTGGAGCTGGGCCCTGGTGTTATGCTCTGCTCAGCCTGTACAGGCAGCCTGAATAGTTGAAATGGTGTCAAACTGCACATTTGCCCAAGTACCGTGCAACTTCTTTATGCATGTTGACCTGAATTATTGCATCCATCTGCTTCTTTTATTCCATATCAGATTTAAATGGTAGCATTGTTTGCTGAATGTCATTAGTGCAGAAAAGCCTAAATTCCACCAGTGCACTGTTCAGTGATTCCCTCCCCCCTAGTAGGAGACACCATCTTTCATCCAACCCATTAAGTCAATTTTGCTTTTAAATAATGAGACACTGAAGGGAGACTGTTGATGACATCTTTACACATTAAAACCCTTGCTTATTGAAGCTATGGTGGAATGATAAAACCATATTAATTCATATGTAAACTATGACACTTATATTCACTCATTGCATATGAAAGAAAAAAAATCTTATTAACATACTCAGAGATTTCAGGGCTGAAAAATAGAATTTGTCACTGAAGCTGGAAAGAAATGCTAAGAAGTTTGGAGTTTTTTTAATGCAATAACAACTTTTCTGTGTTGAATTTTTTGGTTTTTTTTTTTGTTGTTGGTTGGTTTGGTTTTAGTAGAAATGATGAAATTGCTGTTTCCACTGGAATAAGGTTCTAGTAGAGTCAGTTGCCAGAGACTTCAATTAATTGTCTCAAAAGGGGAAAAAAAAATAATCACCTGAGAAATCTGAGCACTTACAGCTGTGATTTCAGATCTTTCTGGTGTGTTTGAATCCTCTTGAGGTACACTGAGATGACTTCCTTGTAAAATTAGAAGACAATTATAAAAGACTTTTTTTACCTACATGCTAAAGGTAAAGGCTTGTCACTGTGTTCGCAGATCCCTGATCTGGGAAGCTGTGAGTGGAATGTTAGAGCTCAGCTGCTCTCTGAGCTAAAACCAGGATATTCATTTAAATCTCACTTCAAGCTGCATTTCTTGGCCCCTTTTATTTTTTTAGCAGTTAGATCCACTTGGCTCTTCAAGAGGATTTTGACTTCCATAGCAAAATCTTTGTTCCACCATGTGTTTTAGCTCAATTGTTCTTTTAGAGAAAGTTGCAGCTTAATTTAAAAATAGTGTTTCTAAATGCAAGGAGCAGTTAGAACCACAGCTGTTTCCCCTCTTTCACTTCCTGATCTTCCCTTGATTCTATTACACCCAAAATAGAATCTATAATGTAAAAATCCCCATCTGTGTATGAGGGATGCCTCTGCTTTCACGTAGTGCTAAATCATGTTCTTTAAATGGTATTACCTTGTTAATTCCACATGTTTTCTTTGTGACAAATTAATCCACTTCAAAGTACATTCATTCAAGAATTGTTCAAACAATAATTTATGAATGGAGCTTTTATCTTGAGGATCCAAGAAATAAAACAGACATCGTCTGGCGTTAGCAACTGCTGTAGTGCATAATTTCTCAGAAAGATTATTCCTGAAGTTTAAATGGTAAGCTTCACTTTAGACTTAGTCATTTGGCATTGAAATTTTATATCAGTATTTTCACTGGCAGTTTTCTACAAAGTGATCTTCTGTTTAGTTCATAATGCATCTAAAGATTGATGGACACATCAGTTAGCTTTAGTTTCCATTTAATATATTTTTCCAGAACATCTGCCTCTACAGATGTTTCATCCTCTACACTAACTCTGAACTGTCTCCATTTCCTACTTGTTACTTTGTGTCCCTCACAATAATGAAGATACAGAGTTTTCCAGAGCAAGCACTTACGCTTACTGTATTTTCTGCTCATATTTTAAAATGGGGAAAAGTGATAGAGCCATTGGGAACATATTTAGTTAGGATGCATTTCATTAAATAAAGCATGAGAATAGATAGAGCAATAAATGCAGTTCCCAGGATTAACTGTTAGCAATAAGTCTTTAAATAATAAACCACTTTCTTCAGACTTCCATTTCTTTCATCTGGTCTGGCTAACACCCTTCCCTCTCAGAAAAAGCACATAATACAGTTTTGAATTATTCAGCACTGAGAGATCATTGATTTTCATTGGCTAAGATTTATTTCTGTTTAACAGAAATTCACATTTCACTCCAAGTAACCAGTAAATTCAGGCACCAGTTCAGCTACATTTGGTAAAGGATGTAGGAAAGGAACAGTGTCCTTACAATATTGTGACATGATCATCCCATATGCAAGCCTGATCTTCTGTGCTACCTCTTCTTGATGGATCCTGTATTTGTTTTTCTTATTTTTAAGATGAAACAAAGAAGAAATCGGATCAGGATTCCAACTAATCTCCAAAACTAAATCCAGGATTTACAAACTATTACAAGTAAGTCCAGGGGTAAAACTGAAGTTAATAACTGAACTCATTTATCAATGAAGTCTTAGAGAACCATAGAGAGTCAGAACTGTTCTGAAGAGTTACTTTTTAAAAAATACATGGCCAGCTCCTGAGATGCTTACGCCGCTTTGGCTTATTCCTGATACTGAACTATAGGAAAGGAAGTATCAATGGCTTCTAATACTACAAAATACTTGAAGGTTTTAAGCGTATATAAACAGGTTCTGAAGAACCTGGTCTCTGCTTTAGAGACTGTCATGTAGCAAGCACCCCTTGCAAAGGCATCTTTACTTATTGCTTAGTCCAAATTGCTCCTCCCTGATTTTTTAGATGTTTCTCAGAATTCTGACTAATGTTTGACTCTGTACATACAATTTCAGAGTCCTGTCTTCCCCCCCACCTCCCCCATTCATGGTCCTATCAATTTCCAAGGTGTGTTTCTTCCACAGATTTTTTTTTTCATCAAAGATTTTTATTTTCTTATGCTATCTTTAGCATTTACCTCAAAAAGGTAAACATTTTGCTTCCATATCTGTTAAATTGTTCTTGGTTTTTCTTTCTTCTTTACTGATTTTTGTTCCTGACAAAAATTCTTATAGCAGTATTTCAGTTTTGTTGCAACAGTTGGATGCCAATAGAATAGAATAGAATAGAATAGAATAGAATAGAATAGAATAGAATAGAATAGAACAGACCAGGTTGGAAGAGACCTTCAAGATCATCGTGCCCAACCTATCATCCAACACCATCCAACCAACTAAACCATGCAACCAAGCACCCCATCAAGTGTCCTCCTGAACACCTCCAGTGATGGTGACTCCACCACCTCCTTGGGTAGCCCATTCCAATGGGCAATCACTCTCTCTGTGTAAAACTTCCTCCTAACCTCCAGCCTAAACCTCCCCTGGTGCAGCCTGAGACTGTGTCCTCTTGTTCTGGTACTGGTTGCCTGGGAGAAGAGACCAACCTCTGCCTGTCTACAACCCCCTTCAGGTAGTTGTAGACACTAATAAGGTCACCCCTGAGTCTCCTCTTCTCCAGGCTAAGCAACCCCAGCTCCCTCAGTCTCTCCTTATAGGGCTTGTGTTCCAAGCCCCTCACCAACTTTGTTGCCCTTCTATGGACACGTTCCAGCAAGTCAACATCCTTCCTAAACTGAGGAGCCAAGAACTGGACATAGTACTCGAGGTGTGGGCTAACCAATGCAGTGTACAGGGGCAGAAGGATACTGAATTTTGGAACTTAATTCTGCAAAGGGCAGAATTTTGCAGGAACCATTGTTACTCAGCTTTGCTCCTCCTGTATTGTTTTCTGAAACCCATTAAAAAAAATAAAAAGGAAAAAAAAAAGGCATGTGTGGTCATATCAATGCTATTTTCTTACCCAGTATTTTGTGTTACTTAATTTTCAGTACCAGTATGAAGTGTTAATTATAAACTGTCAGTATAGCTGGGAGTTGTGGGTTTCTGACTGGAGAATGTACAGGTATCGGCTCATAAATTCACACATATAGCTTTGGAAAGATTTTCTCAAATCTCTGTCTTTTATTTGTTTCCTGCTGTGCTCTATTACTACCCCTATTCTTCAGACTCTGATCAATCTTCAAAAATCATCTGTCTTTCTATGTGTATGAGAGTAACTGTATCAAATGTATTACAGCACTATCTCCAATTCTTGTCTTCAACTCCAAAGCACTTTGAGATTCTTTGAAGGAGAAGACCTAAGATAAGGCTAAATTAAATGAAACTGAATTCAGCTGAATCTATCTGAGTAGCCTAACAACTTTTAAACTTGACAAGAGAAGTTAAGATAGCAAGTTAAAGTGATATATTAGACAGGAAGGCACTGCCCCAGCTGCTATTCACCTTTTGTCCAAAATCTTCAAGGGAGAACAGACCATTGAGAACAATTTCCTGAATTATCTTTGATGCTATTGCTGCTTCTAAAACGTCAGAAAGAGCTTTTGGCAGTTATCATAATGTTCACCTGGAGACTCAGGAGGATCTGTAGAGCACTAAGATCTGACAATAAAGGAAAAAATGACTCAAGTGAGCATGAGGAAGTTGGAATGTGTTATAGAGAAAAATGACACATTCTTTGAATCTTGAGACAATCTTTAAATCTAAAGGGGGAAAAAGTATTTACAGAGAGGGAAATTTAGACTTAGTACATTTGTATTGGTTAATAGTTATTCTGTTTATGACTGTACCTTGACTTGAGAGATTTATTTTACACTGAGCTATTTTATTACAACAAGAACTTAATATTGTTGCAAGAAGAGATATTATCCTGGTAAATAATTAATAAAATCTGGTAGATAATATAGAAACATAATTAATTTTCTTAAGTTGAGTAGCTCTGCATTTAAATACAGTATGGAACTTGTCCTCTCTATCCAGACTACATTATACACAACATAATCATTCAGCAATTATTAATCTTTCATTTTAGGAGCCTGTAACTATACCACATGACAAAGATTCAAAACCTTTTAAATCAAACAGCTTTTTTTTCACTCTACAGAATGGAAGATGATGTGAAACAACTAAAATTGGTGAGGATGCTAGTAGAGAGCACTCTCTCACAGAGGAGAGTCAGGATGACTTCTCTCTGTGCTGTGTAACTCACTTCCCTCCTGCTCTCTCTCATTACCACATGATTATAGCAGATTCAAAAGTTTTACTCTCTTGGGAGGTCGTAGCTGTAAGAAGAGAAAACTTTGTCTGTCATTCTGGACATAAAAGAAATAGTAATGTATTGCACATATATGTACAGAAAAGGTCTTTTT
The DNA here is from genome assembly GCF_014839835.1 of Dryobates pubescens. Classification (NCBI taxonomy): domain Eukaryota; kingdom Metazoa; phylum Chordata; class Aves; order Piciformes; family Picidae; genus Dryobates; species Dryobates pubescens. The sequence goes on from NC_071627.1 coordinate 15,020,104, forward strand.
TCAGTGGAGAGGCTTTATCTTTCCTGTTGCCTTACTACTTTTTGCTTTCTTACAAATAGCTTTCTCTGGCTTAGTTCTGAAATTCTAGATAGTTTTTGCCATCAGAAAACCCAAAAGCTATGTGCTATTTATCATAAACAGGTTTCTCATACACAGTTCCTAAAGAAAAATAAGTAAAGGCCACATCTTCAAATGTGTGATAGTGTGATCTCACATCCTGTAGACAGATTACACCAATTTACAGCCACTGATGTCTTATCTGCTCTTCTTATTATTTGTGAGTTAGGCTAAACTGATTTGAGTATAATTTGGAGACTTTTTTTTTAATAGTGTTTAAAGGCACAGGGATAGAGTTCAGATATTAACATAAGACTTATCTGATTATTTACACTAAATTTATATTTGACAATAGCAATTAATATAAATTATATTAATGCATGATAGCATGGGTTGTCCAGGGAGGCCTCATCCTTGGAAATATTCAAGGTCAGGCTTGACAGGGCTCTGGGCAATGTGATTTAATGGAGTTAATGGAGAATGTCCCTGCTCACTGTAGGGGAGGTTGGCCTAGATGACCTTTTGGAGGCCCCTTCTAACCCAAACCATTCTATGATTCTGTGATTAACAATTTCTCATTAAATTTGTCTGTGTCTTGGCATGGAAGACCATGTTCATAGTTGCTTTTATATATTGACTTCAAAATCATGTGAAACCTTTTGCATATGCAGCTGTACTAGTATTTTTTTGTTGTTAAAGTTTATAGTTCTTAATGAGATTATTTTTCATGGTTTATGAAATGTTTTGTCATAAAGTGGTCATTTAATTCTTGTCTTTTAATAGTAACAGAGTGTTGTTACTGCTGATTTACAATATATTATCCTCTTACAAGCAAATTTAATCACAGGAGCTCAATTTCCCTCTAATCTTTATTAGAATAGTGGAGAGAAAACTCTGCCACATATAAAATTTAGCAAATAACAGTATTTAACAGAAAGGCAACAGTACCTGAAAATACACCGAGCAAGCAAAATTTTTTGCTAGAGAGTAACTTGCAAATATCTGAATGGCTAAACAAAAAAATCAAGAAAGAAAATATAGCAGTCTTTATAAAGAAATATCAGATAATAGTTTGAAAATATCAAGTTTTGCATATATTTCAAAGGAATGAATGTAGAAAGTTACTTGAATAACATTATCTCTGCTGTTATAGGTAAGAAACCTTACCTTACTAATACTTCAATCATTGTAAGTAATTTTCTTCATAACCATTTAGAGATAAAGAAAAGAAAAATGGTTGCTTTATTTTCCTTAGGAAATAATAAGTGATGATGCCAAGAAGTTTCAATTTACTTTGCCATAGTAGAAGTGAGAGTTACAGAATCACAGAATGTTAGTTTGGAAGGGACCTGGAAAGATGATAGAGTCCAACCCCCATGCCAGAGCAGCATGTCACACTGGAACGCATCCAGGTGGGTTCTGAATGTCCCCAGTGAAGGAAATTCCATAACCTCCCTGGGATGTCTCTTCCTCTCCTACAATGTGCCTCAATTTTTCATTATGCTAAATTTTATAAAGAAAATAGTATAAATACCAGTTTTGCAAAGTTACCTTTGTGGAATTGGGGTTGGAGGTTTTGGTTAAAAAATAATTAATTCAGCTGACTTGTTTTTACTTAGGAAAGAGATTTTTAGCTCTTTATGCTATTATTATCAGCCAACAAAGCAACACCTGCATGAGACACCATTGTCACAGTATTGCTGCACAGACTCTCCCAGTTGCTCTCTGAAATGTAACAAAATAAGAATCTAGGAAAAAAGGCTTTTTAGCAGCATTAGAGGTGTGTATACTGCTATATTATTTACTTAGTAGTAGTTCAAGAAATAACTACTAAGCAGAGTTAGGCAGTGCTTAACACATAGGGAGCAAATAGTAGGCACTATTTGTACGCAAGCTTCTCCAAGCCTTTTTCTGCAAAACAAATACACTTGAATAAATATCATGCCATGAGCAACAGGGGGTCAAGGAAAGAAATCCGTTTACACACAATTCGGGTTGGTAAGTCGTGTTCACTTGTACAATGAGAGCTTATGTCCTCAGAAGGCCAAAAAATGACAGCTTTCTGAGTCCTTCAAAACCTACCGCATTTCAACTGGGAAAAGAAGAAAAAGTGGAGTAAAATGAAGTTGTTTTTTTAGAAGAGTTTATTAGAAAGAATGATAGTGTGGCCAGCAGGAGCAGGGAACTCATTGTGCCCCTGTACTCAGCACTGGTTAGGCCACACCTTGAGTACTGTGTCCAGTTCTGGGCCCTTCAATTTAAGAAGGACATTGAGACTCTTGAATGTGTCCAGAGAAGGGCAACGAGGCTGGGGAGAGGCCTTGAGCACAAGCCCTATGAGGAGAGGCTAAGGGAGCTGGGGTTGTTTAGCCTGGAGAAGAGAAGGCTCAGGGGAGACCTTATTGCTGTCTACAACTACCTGAAAGGTGGTTGCAGCCAGGAGGGGGTTGGTCTCTTCTCCCAGGCAACCAGCACCAGAACAAGAGGACACAGTCTCAAGCTGTGCCAGGGGAGGTTTAGACTGGAGGTGAGGAGAAAGTTCTTCACAGAGAGAGTCGTTAGCCATTGGAATGGGCTGCCCAGGGAGGTGGTGGAGTCACTGTCCCTGGAGGTGTTCCAGAGGGGATTGGACATGGCACTTGGTGCCATGGTCTAGTAGTCATGAGGTCTTGGGTGGCAGGTTGGACTCGATAATCTTCGAGGTCTCTTCCAACCTTGGTGATACTGTGATACTGTATCTTTTATCTGAACAAAGGGATTTTGTGATTGTCTCTTCCTTACATTTCTGCAGCTGTTCCGTTGCACAGAGCTAACAACCCTATTCAAGTTTCATCATTTTCTATTACATTCTTGAGTTCTCTTACTGATGATGTCTTGCTGTCTTCTGAACAGAGCAGCCACTTGTTGTTTGGTCTGGCACCATACTTCTTGACAGCTGTAACATTGGTTATTAGACTTCTGTCTCTGCTCAGAGTTTGATGAAAATATTGCCTTGTGAAATACAATACACAAGACAGACATTGTTTATACTTTGACCTCTGCTCATAAAATGAGGTTTTTTAAAAAGAATGCCTTCTTTTAAAGCATTCATCTTCCATAAGCACAAATACATAAAATCAGTAAAAAAAAAATTAATAATTCCTACATTCTTTTCTAGTGCTCACTATGTCAGAAGTGAGTGGTGCCTTAACAGAATCAGTAAAATTCAACAATGCTTCAACCATTTCTAGCCAAAATCTGGACCTTGAATTAAAGTTGCAGGTAAATATTGGTTTAAATACAAAGGATGAGGGTGGGCACATGCTCTGTCCTTATCACTTTTCAAGGAGAGAACATCCTCAACAGCAGGAGGATGGAGTGAATATTACTGAGTCTGTATCCCCTGAAACCATGATAGTTACTCTCACTAAGGGTCCAGTCAATGCTTGTGATCCAAATGGTTCTTGCAAGGTTAGTCACTTAAAACGTTAAGAGATGTACATAATTGTATTCACTTCCCCAGGGTTTTCTTTCTATGAGTGGCAAAGTCAGTCTGATGTAGTATTATACCTTGCCACCTGGTTTGCTTGCATTTTATCCTGAGAACTGTGAAGTTTGAATTTGATGTCAGCAGAAGGCAAACTCTGATATGGTTACGTACATAGAAATTGTGGTATATAGAAATAGTTGCAGAGGCCTCTTTTTCCTTGATGAGCCTTAATATGTGTCAGGACAGGTCAAACTGATCCTGAATGCTTGAACTGGAGAAATAAGCCAGTGCTGAATTCTAACTTGAATTGAGAATCAATGACCTTCATTCAATAACCAAACATCTGAACTACTTACTAGAAGTTCCACAGTTATTGGTACAGGGAAAGTCTTATGCATCCAAAATAAACAGTAGGAAAAAAAACCCTAAATGCTGTAATTTAAGCACTGTGTTTCCAAGATAGCATGCAATCAGAATAATTAATAGAAATGCAAATACAATGCTAGTTTCTAGAAGAGCTTTATCTTGTGAAACAAATCATTTAATTATAGTGACAAAGCTTGCAAGCAAAACAAAAGAAGGAAGAAAGATTTTCCCCTAGAAGTTAGGAGGAATTTTCTGATTATATATATTTTCCATTTAAAAAAGTAAGTTTGTATAAATGTAGGTTTGGTCTTTTCCCTTCCTCTTTCCTTTTCTTTGTCATGACAAATGTTCAGAGTGCCTTAATTTGTTGCAACATACCGTGGGAAAATTCTGGAATCTCAGTAGTCTACAGTTGTTGCCCAGCTACTCACTCAAGTCTGATCTTTAGGCATTTTCTTTTCACAGCTCATTCAAACCATGTTGATACTGATACCTGATAACAGTTTTGGTCCTAATGCCCTCATCACATTAGGGTGAAACAGTCTGTGATACACTTCAAATGATTTTGAAGTTGTAAGAGATTAGAGATCACTTAATAAATGGAAAAAATCAATATGATCTGCTTTTCAAGGACTGATTACATCTTAATAAACCATCAAATTAATATTTTATTAAGAAATTAAATGCAATACTTCAATTTCTGCACTTCTATGTAGGTCTTCCATTAAGCTGCAGCATGAGACAGTGGGCTTTTTGGTCAATCCAATCCAACAATCCAAAAGCTTGCATTCAAGTATGATGCTTTCACTTTATTTCTAGTAATTTATATTGATGAAGACAGAAACAAGCCATTCCTTAAAATCACATATATACTTATACACAGAGAACTGCCACTAAAACTAGAAAAATGTATTAAGCATATCTTATAAGATCAGCCACATTAAATTCACCCAGCAGATATCTGACTTACAAACTTGAGTTGCTGAGAGTAGTGACTATGATCGGTATTCATTAGCACTGAATGGAATGAAGGAGCAGCAGGGCTGATGGCTTTTTTGTATACTAGCTGTCAGATCCGTAAGTGTCAGGAGTCTTAACTTCCATGTGGACTTCAAAGAAGTATTTCCTCTTGCAGCCAAACACTTTTCTGCTCACACTTGCCAAGCTTACACACTTCTAGTTTGTCTTGTCCTATTTGTTTCAACACTAGCTGAATATATTTGCTATCTCCTTGTTTTATTTTATCTACCTGCTTATGGGCTCTTGTTCTCAGGTTTCTTGACTCCTTTGTGGACTCATCGTTCAGGTTGTGCTCTGGTCAGCCCATGAACTTGTCTTTTCTTAGTCTTGGATAATATTCTTCTTGGCAGCTTGTGCACTATGTACCCTCCTTTCCTGCTGGCTTCAGGTCACAGCACTTAAAATCATAGAATCAACAAGTTTGGAAAAGACCTCAAAGATCATCAAGTCCAACCTGTCACCCAACACCCCATGACCACTAAACCATGGCTTCAAGCGCCACATCCAATCCCCTTCCAAACACCTTCAGGGACTCCACCACCGCCCTGGGCAGCACACCCCAATGGCCAACAGCTCTCTCTGTGAAGAGCTTTCTCCTCACCTCCAGCCTAAACCTCCCCTGGTGCAGCCTGAGAGTGTGTCCTCTTGTTATATTATCATAGTATCAGTCAGGGTTGGAAGGGACCACAAGGATCATCTAGTTCATCTACTTCCTTCTCTAACCTCACAATTCACTGTTAGTTTCTTCCTCACTTTCTCACAGCAGCAACCCTGATTCCTTTATTCCTGTGCTTGACTATATTTTATATGCAGGATGCACAAGGAGCAGCCGGCCTTGCTTCCTTCAGTAACCAGCTACACTGTCTGGATTTTAACTAAGACCAAAATGGAACCACAACTCGGTGCAAACAGTGCTTGGTGGGGTACAGGGGATGGTCAGTACTTCAGAACTCAGGGACATGGTCCCAGCTCAGGGAATATGAATACAAGGATTATTAGCTACTGTGTAATACTTAGGGAATTATGGAGAAGTGAAAACTTTCTTAGCATTTGAAAATGGGAGATGAGGTAGATGTTATTGGTTCAAATTACTGTTTTTTGGTGGTTTTTTTTTTTAAATTCTGCTTTAAATCCATAGATAAATGTCTCTTAGTGAAGATCTCTGCTAGAAAATATCAACATCACAGTGAATAAGTGACAATATAATGCAAAACCAAAAAGAGTTTAAAGTTTGATCGTGCGTTAAAAGATATGCATTTTAAAACCTCAAACCTCAAGAGGACTCAACTTATTTGTCGTTCCTTTTAAGCTGTGTTCTCCATTTCAAAGTCTGTAAGGTGCTTAGAGCAAGGTCAGCAAAACTGAGGCTGAGCTTGTAAAAAAATTTGGGGTTTTTTATTTTTTATTTTTTACTTTTTTTTTTTCTGTGTTAAAAATACTTTGCTCTATACTTTTATCAAAGAAAATTCATAGCCTACAGTTACTTGGCTATCACTAGGGGAAACCATGATGCTCTATTTATCATGGAGGAAATACAAGTGACAGAATAGTTAGTCTGCACTTTTAAAAAATCATAATTCCATTTCTGACTGCATCCTAATTGAATTTATTGTTTGTAGTTGACTGAAGGCTATTATTCTCATGGATAACTTTTATATTAGTAAATGAAAAATTTGTCTCTCTTTTTCTTTCTCCCACTCTTCTGTAAACTACTCCGTTAACCCTGAAGGGAACAGATCTACTTGACATAGATATGCAGGGAAAAACAAGCTGAGCACATCTCCAGAGGCTGTGAAACATTTAAAATGACTAATTAATTAAAAAATACTTCTGAAAATGTAAATATTGTTCAAGAAGTGTAAGGACTGACTGTGGAATATTATGAACTGACATAAATTACTACAGATTTTCAAGCTTCAGTGTCATTTTGTTTCAGATGCAGATGAAAACATCTCTGATCTACTCCTACTAACTGTACATAATTGAGCTAAGTTATGCTACAGGGACAAAAACATGTCTAATTTTTTCTTTCTTTATTTCTGCTCCTGATATATCTGAGATTGACTTGTGCATATGCAACTCCACAGTCTTCCCAGTACTGACCATCTCTAGTGCTGCAGTTTCCTTGCCATCAGCTGTCCCTGCACATTTGCCTGCAGGTTTGGTAATTCTTTTCTTGGGGACCTATGACCTGTTATTAAAGAAGAAAAGAAATCTCCTTTAAAATTCACATGCTTGATTTTTTAAATCAGCCTTTGATTTTATTTGGAAATCAATGGTATTAGTAGTAGAAAGAAACTTTCCTGTGTGTAAGGATGTCAGGAAAGTATTTTGATAAAGCAGTTTACATGCATATTTAAGTCGCTTAAGGGATTGGCATACCCTGATGGTAACTAAGTCTGACCTAATTTCTTAGATCACTTCTGAAGCTGTCTTTGTCTCAGCCTACTCACTGCTGTCTTGAGCATTAAACCCTTCTGAAGCAGATTTAGTGCTTTTATACTTCTGTATTCCAGGATGTGGGCCCTTCTGTTTATGGAGAAGATCCGCTTTTAAATGTGACTGTGGTATTTTCTTACAGCTACACCTGTGCAGAGGGATGCAATTCTGTGACAGGCACCTCCGTCAGCAAGGGGTATGGGTAGTTTGGTTTCACCTGGAAATGAGAAGTTTTGCGTTGTGATGACAGAAGATCTTCCGAAGCCTAAGATACCTGAGTCACTTTTTCTAAGCGGGAGGCACTTTACATGGGGACGGGGACGTGGCCGTGAGTGGAGCATCGCTGGAAGACGCAGGTTTGATGCTGGCCCACCCCGGCCTGCGAGGGAGGCTGCGGCGAGGAACGCCCCGCAGAGGAGCAGCAGAGGGCGCTGCTGTTGCCAGCGGGATAGCGCCTGGCTAGCCCGGGTCACCCCTTCGGTGTGCAGAGCGCTCCGAGCTTCCAGATTTCACCTCAAGTAGTTGAATTAAGCCTCTGCTCCCTTAACCAAAACGCCTTCATATTTTATTAGTGTGGTTTGTGGGTGCTTGTTTGTTTGATTGTTTGTTTGACAAGGGACACATCTGTCTCTGGCCCTATTTCCTTCACTGTTTCCTACTTAGCTGTTTATGATCCGCGGTAAGTGATGCTAAACCAAGCAAACCAATGCACAAACGGGCCTTGGTTTTTAGTGTCCAGAACTGTAAGCTCTTTTAAGCAGATCTCTGTGTTTGCTGTTATAGAGACATGTATGCCAAGACAATGTTAAGATCAAATTCCCAGAAGTAAAAACAAGAGATCCTGGTCCTATCTACACTCTTTCATCTGTAAGTATATATAATACTTACTGCAAGAGCAGTCTGTGCGTTCAATTTTTGATGAGTGTAGTGTAACTAAATTTCTATCTCATTCTGCTATGAATGAGAAAAATAATTCTCAATCTGCTGTTCACTTACCTGTTCAAAGAGTGTATCCTTATGATACCAGTGTGTGATGCTAGCCTCAGCCATACAGCTCCTATTAAGCACAGATGTTTAGGTTCTATCACTGGCAGCAGTTGATTTAATGTAATGTTTTATAATACTGAATCCAGTGTTGCAGTAAACATCTCATTTGAAGCAGTAATAGCAGACTTATTCCAAGCAGCCTTAACCCTCCATAGATGTAACAAATTATTTAGAATTATTCAGGGTAAAGTATATAGGTGAGATGTTAATAGAGAACCTGTTAGCCCAAAATACTGTTTTAATCAAGAATTTGAAATGCAGACTAGAGTAAGACTTGATACTGTAATAACACCTTTCATAGTGAAGGCATTCTAAAGCAATTTTCTGTAATGAGCTAGGTAGTGTGGGTGCTCTGACTGTGCGGGGAATACAAATACCAATAGCCACAATTTGTTCAACATAAGCTTTCTTACACAGAGATTAGAATATGAAAATATGTTTGAATGGAATGAAGAAAATGTCTTAAGTTGTTGCACACCTTCCCCCCTGCCCCCCTCATTTAAAGGACTGGCAGCCTTTTCACCTCAGTACAAAGGGGAACTAAACAGCTAATATTTTTATTATTTTTTGGCCTTTTCAGCATTTCTAGGACTCTTTGTCCTTTCCTCCCGATATCTCAAGCCTCAAAAATAACACACACATACACACTCTCACTGCAAACAATCTAGGAAAACAAGGAGTGCTATAGCTAAATGCCAAAAAAAATATCAAACCAGGGAAAACTGTTGAGAGAGAATGAAATGTGATGATAAAGTTCTTTGGTTTCAGTGAATATTTTACTCCTCAATCAGCAGCATAAAAGGCTTCCAGAGATTCACTGCTCCTAAGTTAGTGAGTAGTGAGTGGATTGTAGCCAAAACCTCATTGTTCATTATCTGCATGAAGATCTAGAAACATCATGCTACAGTCTTGAAGGATCTGAAGTACTTTCAGTGGAGCATGAGAGAGGAAAAGAAATATTCCCCAAGCTACAAAACATTCATCTTTTCACCTTATAATTCTATAACTTCAGACAATTTATGGAGAATGTTTTCTGAATGTTTTTGAAGCTACTTCGGCTTTATGCTGCTCTCTTTCTAATGACTAAAAAATTACCTTGTAAATATTTTGTCTCATTTAAACTATGGTTGCAGTAATTTGTACTGAAACATATTTAGAGCTGGCTTGTCTTACTTAAAATTCATCCCATAAGCACATACTCTTTATAACATATAAAATATTTTATTCCAACTGATTCTTCTTGTTCTTACTAATAGTTTTGATAGATGCCTATGGATGTATATATTGAAGCAGGGAGAATTGATAAGCAGTGGTTCATCTCTAGGATGAGTTGATTTGGATGTTGGCAAAATGTATCAAAAGCTGCTGGTCTAGATAGGAAATTATTTCCTCACTAGTCACCTATTATATAAGTAGTTCTTGAACATGCAGCACATTACTACCTGCCTTATTTGCATTTGTCATGTTCCAGGGCTATTCCCTTATCAATATAAAACCCTCTGCAGTTGTAGTGCTTGCAATAAATCACTTCTGTTTTTTCTTTTGTTCTCAAGGTTATCCTAATCTCTCAAGAACACCTAAGGACACTAAAGCTATGAAGAAACAGAGAACGACAACTGGAAGTTTCATTGCAAGCTAGTAAGTTCAACATTTTGACATTTGGTATTTACAGTGAAGAGTACAGGAAAGATATGGAGTCCTTGTACTCTTGTGCACTATCATTGCACTCTCTCAACTTGTACTGTGAACAAAATACTCCACAATGGTGATATGGAGAATGTAGGAATTTAAGACTCCAAGAAAAACTTATTTCTGAGCACACAAATTGAATTCGTAGCCCACGTAATAAATATATCTTAAACAGTCTACAGAGAATTCAGTCTTTTGTCACCTTCTATGCAGAGGCAATAAATTCAATGCTACTTTAAGATGCCTTGTTTACATATGTATAAATAATCTTTAAATTACAAATTTATAACTTGTAAAGTATGGAACAAAATCAAGCCAGCATTGCATTGACCATGATGCCTATGGGAAGAGACTAAGTATCTTTTATTCTTCAAAACAGATGGAATTGCATGAGGAAGTGACCAGAGAAAATAATTTTGTAAATTTTCATATTATTATTATTATTTAAATTTCTCTGACTAGTACCCAGCTTTTGACATTCTCCTGTGTGTCATAGCTGAATTTCAAATCAGTCATAAAACCTCTGTCAGAAGTTTTTGAATGTTGCAGATATTTAAATGTTATTTTTAACAAGTGTATCTACCCCCACGTAACTCCAGTTGTTTCATTTCTTTGTCTCTCACACTCACCTGCTGGCATTAATTTCAAATAGGTTAATGCAATTTTGGACAACTTATAAATTATGCTAGCTGCGCATCTGACTTGTTTGGTTGTCTTTTTTTCCTTCATCAAAACTCAGATAATATTGAGGTGCACTTCAAATGGTGCCACTGACATAAACAGTGGTTTTGAGGTACTTTTTAATCAAAAGGATGATTATTTGTTTTGGGAAATGTTATCACAACAAATCTATTATGGTCTCCTTAGAAAGACCTCAAAATGTACTTCTTTTTGACAGTTGAATCCAGTGTTACTTAGCAATCTACATCTAGGATCCAATTTACATGTGGAATAAAATGTTACTACTTGCTCTGCTTTACAACCAACTAAACATTAAGATAATTTTTAATTGAGAGAAGGTTGGACAATGTAGTAACCATTTGAAGATGGGAGTAATGGCAAAATTAGTTGCTCTGGCACAAGCCCTTGGCTTGTTATGGGGGAAGATGATTACTATAATTAGTGGCAGTGAAGATGTACAATTCTCTTTATGAAATGGCTGTGGATGATCTCCAAAAAAATTATTATGCTGTCTGGCCAGAAAAATATGAAAAGGGGACACCTGTGTTCCAGATAGGAACAGCTGTAAATATGTTGTTACATAAGCAGTTACTCCACACTCATGTACTGTACTTGTTGCTGGAGTTGGCCTAAACTGGAGAATTTATTCCATTTGAACAGAAAGAAATAGAGAAGGACAAGAATTAAGTAAAGATCCCCTTTCTTTCACTTTTCTTTCACACTGTTTTATATTACACTCATGCTTGTATTCTGGAGGTCAACCTAGGAATCCATCTTCCCAATTGTCTGTTGTAATTCATAGACTAGAGAGTAATGCTCCTCCTTTCTTCTGCCCCTAACTCCCCAACAAGTAATCTTTGATTTCTTGTATGGAAAATGCCACAGCTTCTGTAGGAAGCCTGGAAGTTCCTCTGTCTTCAGAGCTGTGCATTTTTCTGGTCATTTTTAAAGATTTCTGTGATTTTTTCTTCACATTTTTTTCCTTTTTTTTTTTTTTTAAGAGAGAAAATGAGTTTACATTATGCCTTAAAACTCTTTAATCATTTAATAATTTCTCATAATTTAGAGAAGCTGAGATTTTTTTTTTTTATCTGAAGAACTTTTATATTGACCTTCCCCTTGGGTTTATATGCTACCTAAAGTCAATGTAATCCAAGGGCATGGTTTCATGGTTGTGTCTTTGGATCCAGGAGTTTAAATCCTGTGAATGTATGTATTAGACATTAAGGTTCATGTTTTCAAGTTGTTTTGGGGTGATTGCACCATTTTAAATGTCCTGTGTGTATTCGTGCAGTTGAACAAAAAGTCTGTGAACACAGCTGATCTGGTATTTCAGTGCAATTTCACCCAAATTGTCTGTGACATACATTAACAATCCTATATATCACATATCTCCCTCATATCACTTCCCAGCCATTGCTTATCACACATAGTTTATTTTTCTCTAAACACTGCTGCCACCTATGGTATAGAAAGAATGAAGAAAATCTTATGACAGTAATTCTCCATAAAGTTTCAGACTGAGGAGAGAAATCCAAATCAAGATTAAAGAGAATTTGCAAAAAAAAGAACTACCTGATTTGGAATGATGTCAGGAAGCCTGTGGCTAATGAGCTCATCCTCAAAAAAACCACAAGGCAAACTATGAACTCAGGCCCAAAAGAAAAGGCCATCAAAAGTAGATCATTAATTCCATATATTTCATGAAATATCAAAAAATATTATTCAACAATATCTGAAGTCATGGCTTAAATGACAATGATAGGATAACATTTAAATCTAAAATACATTTCCGTGAGAAATCATGTTGCACTTCTAAGATGAGGAGAAAATCAAAATATGACAGCACAGTCCTCCTGCCTTTTTTTTTTTTTCCTTTAATCTGTTTCAAAGGCTAACAGTTATTTTATAATGGTCCCCTTCTTTCCCAAAGCAGGCATCTGAGAAGACCTTATATTTGATGCTCCATTTCCCAAACTAAAATCCCCTGCCTTGACATTGTTCAAGGTGAGCTTAAATAGGGCGAGACACATGCTGTTCTTACAGCTGTATTTGTTCAGGTGCACAGTTCCCAACTGCATGGGGCTACCCACTCCCAGTAGTAAATGCCAAGAAGAGAGAAAAAAGGGAAATAGGTAGGGAGAAGAATTTTATTTAAAGGTCCTGCTATTATTAGAATAGTTACAGTATCCAAATGCATTATAAATAGCAGTATCAAACATAGGATTTTCTCTTCCTTGATGTAAAAGAAAACAAATTATACAATTGCTTCATGGTGATAATGCTCAAATTTGGCAAGATTTGGCTGTGTTTAAGAAACAGAGCAGTGCCCTCCTCTTTCTTTCCAAGGAAGTGTAGGATCTCCCTTTTTGGTTATTTAACTTCTCATGGAATCCTTATTAAAGAAAATAAATGCTAATGGGATGCCTCTAGCAGCATAATTAAAACTTTCTGGCTTGATTAAAGTGTGCAGACTGTCAACTGCTACACCGTAAGAGATTCTGCCATTGACATTTTGGAATATGCAATGTATTCAGGGGAAAATGTCCCAAAGGGGGTTTACTTTCTTCTAAGTAAGCATAATTCATGACAAAATTTAAAGAAAATCATGAAGTGAACTAAAATAAACAAGGCACTTGTAAGTATGAGTGAATCTTACTAATGTTCAGCCAAAAATTGATGCTGTATTCCCAAGACAAGGCATTATACATTTATACATAAATAATGAGATGTTATATAAAAATGTATGTGCTGCAGACAGCATTGGTATCTGGGCATCTGCCTTGCTTACTAATGAGGCTAAGACACTGGAGTGAGTCATGTTGCCAAGGAATATGTTCTTGTGTGAATTTTTGAGAGAAATTTTAAGATCTGAGTGTTTCATTCAAAAGAGGGGAGTTGAGAGGAAGGGGGCACTTCATAACATGAGGTAAGAGGTGGGGAGGCCAAAGTGATGTGCAAAATTATTGTATGTTCTAATGCAAATTATCCTGTCATCAGAGAGCGAAATAAACTCCTTGGTCAGGTCAAGAGAGAGTTATAATAGCTTGCAGAGGCTGAAAATTATTCACATAAAATGACAAGAGAATATGATTCTATCACTCAATTATCTGTAACAGTCCCACTATTTTATTTTTCTTTTATGTTGTTTTTTGTAAGTGACCCAGGAATTTGTCCAATTTTCTCTAGAAAGAAAATACACTTTGATTTATTTTAGTTAGATGTTTTTACTGTACATAGACTGAAACTTGTAACATTCTGTTGAGCATTTCATAAGAACCAAAAAATACCCCAAAGAAACAAGCAAAAAAACCCACAACAAATAAAAAAACATCCTATAGCATTTTACTTCTTGTGGGTTTAAAATGTATTTGTTCATCTCAGGTCTGCATTTTGTTTAAGACTAAGATCTGTGGTGCATGAGACTGAGATAGGTGAAGGTGTGACATTGCACTGTGAGTAAATTCAAACATCATGCTGCATCTTTTCACTGGAACTATTCAGGTAGATGTGTCTATGCAAATGTAAGCCATGAGCGACATTTGCATGTGAGCACTTTAGGACATTCTGAGACTGTTAGTGAGAAGGTGAAGCAGTGATCCAAGATATGATGGGTTCCTCCATCATGGTGGTGGTGTAAGTCATCTGGCTTTGTGCTGGGCATCATTTAGCTTAAAACTGAGTTGCTTTCCAGCATGAAACATACTAAACATAAACAGCCTTTTGGAATGTTTAGTAGGCTTTCTCTCACTAATTTTATTTAAAGATATCTTTGGTGAATACAATTTAACTATGGCTCAACTCTGAAACTTTTGCCATATGGGTTTCCCTGAGTTGTTACATAATTTCACAGGCGGAAGAGGCTTAGCTATTAATGGTTTTTACTTGAAACAAATTTTTTAATGAAGTGGGAAAGATGAAAAAAAAAAAAATAGAAAGAGAATGAGTGTTGTTTATTTCATATTCTTTGAGAGCCACAAAATTATGTGCTATCTTGAAAATGGGCTGTGAGTTTGTTTTCCCTCAAGCAAAATGTCCCTGGAACACTACAGGGAAAATGGTTTTCAAGACTCATTTCTAAATGTAGAACTGTCATTGATTGTCAGCTTCTGTGAGGATCAGTGTTTTTTTAATGACTGCTCATCCTGCATTGCTTTCTAACTTATGTTTTCACTTTGATTATGTGTTTTTCTTTCAGGCTTTTGAGGACATAATGATCTTGGGGAAAACCGAAAGGTTGTCTTTCTCAGTTGCAGGATGACAATGATATTAAAAACTGTTGCTAATGCCATCTGTAATTAAGCAAAACACTGTAACAAGTGAAAGAAGGAACAAGCCAATAATTTCCAAATTTTTCATAGACACCCAAATATGTCCAGTGATTAGTACCTTTTTTCAAAATTCTCCTTGATTGTTACAGATTCAACTTTAAAAGCGAGAGGTCATTGTGCCGCTGTACACTGCACTGGTTAGGCTGCACCTCGAGTACTGTGTCCAGTTCTGGGTCCCTCAGTTTAGGAAGGATGTTGACTTGCTGGAGCGTGTCCAGAGAAGGGCAACAAGGTTGGTGAGGGGCTTGGAGCATAAGCTCTATGAGGAGAGACTGAGGGAGCTGGGGTTGCTTAGCCTGGAGAAGAGGAGACTCAGGGGTGACCTTATTGCTCTCTACAACTACCTGAAGGGGGGTTGTAGTGAGGCGGAGGTTGGTCTCTTCTCCCAGGCAACCAGTACCAGAACAAGAGGACACAGTCTCAGGCTGCATCAGGGGAGGTTTAGGCCGGAGGTTAGGAGGAAGTTTTACACAGAGAGAGTGACTGCCCACTGGAATGGGCTGCCTGAGGAGGTGGTGGGGTCACTGTCGCTGGGGGTGTTCAGGGTGAGGCTTGACAGGATGCTTGGTTCCATGGTTTAGTTGATTAGGTGGTGTTGGATGATAGGTTGGACACAATGATCTTGAAGGTCTCTTCCAACCTGGTTTGTTCTGTTCTATTCTATTCTATTCTATTCTATTCTATTCTATTCTATTCTATTCTATTCTATTCTATTCTATTCCCATCTGTGGAGGAAGAATAAAAGAAAGTCATCAATATTTGAACCTGAAAGAATTTTGCAGATAGTATCTGTTAACAAAGTTCAGGTTAATTATTTCAGTTTGGTATTCCATTAATTTCTCAACATTGTCTTTTCTGTTTTCACTGTCTTGCAAGGGAGAAAATTAATGGAAGTGGAAGATGTAGATCAAAACATGCAAAGGCAGTGAAGAAATAATTCTGAAACCCACTTGCTTCTGTTCTGAATGTGTTTCCAGTCACAGACAGACCGAACTAGCCTATCAATAAGATACAACTATGTGCGTAGTGCTGGCAGCAGTTAGTTCTAGATGTACCTTGAAGCTGGACATACTTGACATAGTTAGTTCAGGCTGTGGGAGGATCACCAGAATCAAGCTGAGCAGCAGACCGTGTTGATGATCTACAGTGAAGGAGGGACGGAGGTCAGATCTCATAGCAATGCAGACAAAATAATTTTTGGTGGTTTCTGCTGCTTCTTGGCAGGCAATTTTTATTTGAAGGAGAAGGACATGGAACTGCATAAAGTATTTACTCTTACATTATTTGTTAACATACTGTTGCCCCGTTAACAAATACACAAACTGTTCTGATAGTTTTGTAAATATTTCTTTGCAGGCAGAAAACCAGATTTCAAGGTTTGGCTCTGTGTCTCTAATCTCTGTCCCTGCAGGGTGTCTTAGTAATGATAATTTGACGTTTGGAGTTTAATTAAGAAAAAAAGTTAAGCTTTACTTACTTGTGTTCTTACAATAAAATGCAAATAGATTTAGAAGAACCTGCTTCGGGTATGCAAAGCTAAATAATACTGACAAGCCAACAAAAAACCAGTAAGTATTAAAAATGCAGCTTAAGTCCTAAATAAGGCAGAGGAGATGAGATACATAAAAGCTATTTTGTATTGACTTGCAGGGAGTGAAGTATTGGTTAATACTTAATTGCAAATCTTGTTCAATTAATAGCTACTAAAAAGTCTTAAGCAGCTATTCTCACACTTTAGGAACAGATAACTGTTCATATTGCCACATGTCTTTAGTGCTTTCACTAGCTCTTCTATGTCTGTGTATTACTTTTAATTATTTTATGGTGGTTTTTGTTTCCTTAAGCAATTCCTGGTTCATCTCTCATTGCACCCTTCCTTTTTGGACTTGCTCCTACATTCAGACCATCATATTTGACCTCATCTTGGACAACTGCAGTGAAAATACATATTTTGTCTTTTCATCTATCCTAAAAGCCTGATTTCTGGCATACTGTCCTACACATAAATGCATATACATGCAAATTCCTCATGATGAAAATAATGAGAACTAGATGAAAATAAAGCATAGTTTTAAAATGTATTAAATTAATCATATGAAAGCCTTGCATTATCAATTCTACCATACAGACAAGTGTTATCTTAAGAAGCTTCTTTAAGGGAACATCAAAGTTTCCAGTACAATTTTGTATCCATTTTCAGCTTGGTACACTTAGCAATAGTGTATTCTCACCAAGATAAATCAGACTGTCAATGTGACTGAAGCTGGGCTTTTACTAAATCCGGGATTTACAATGGACTTTTCAAAAGTACTGAAGGAATTTTGAAGATCCAATAAAAGGCACTATTTGCATCACATCTGATTCCTGGCTCTCCTTTTACGACAGAGAAGTGTACTTCTAAGAGCAATTTCAAAACTTAAGAGTAATAAAACAATATGTTCTGTATGAAATTCAACCACTTCTGGTATTTCATGAGTTTGTAAACTAAAACAATTTTAGGCTAACCTGAGCTCATGTTTCAGAATTATTGGGAGATTCAGAAAACATGTTTTGTTTTATAGTTTTTCTTTGTTTGTTTGGGGTTATTTTGTTTTGTTTTGTTTTTCTCTTAAAGATTTTCCATGTTAGGTCTATTGGCTACTTTTGTTTGCTGAGCAGTAGACAAGACAGTGACTGGACTTAGGGTGGCCACATCTGTCATTGTCCATATGGAAGATACACTATTTTAGCAAGCTTAGAAATATTCAAGGCATTTAGAAGGGCCATGCAATTTTGCTAAACTCACCTACAACAGCTACACCCATGTATGTGTCACCTGTCAAAAACAGATTTCCATTTACAGTGTCACCCCCAGGCATTCTTCCTTTCTTAATAATGTATTTAATGCTTAGCCTCAGTGACTTCCTCTACAGATATCAGCTACCTCCTTACCATCTTTCAAAAGATTAATTTTGTTTAGAACTGCATACTGGCCATCAGACTGTTTTATTCCTTCCTATGAAATAGAGATTTAGGTAGTATGTGTGTGTGTGTGTGAATACTATTTAAGCTTAAGTTATACATTAAGCTCTGATGTCTTCTTTAGTTACATAGGAATTTATAAGTACTTTTTCCTGGGAGTGTTCAGACACCTCATTAAGACAAGTTCAGAGAAACTAATAAAAATCACTTGTGCCCATCCAAACACAAACACTTCAAAAACATGAGACACAGGTTTGTGCTCAGTAGTTGGAACTGAACATTGCAGAGTGTTGTTAATATTCCTTGGTTTTGCTCTATATAAACTTGACACATGCTTTCAAGACTGCTGTTAGGTGTTGTAATATGTTTGGGAATTTTGTGTCCCTTAGTTTCAGGTGTTTGTATTTTTTTTCCTCCCCCAGGGTTTTCAGGGTTGGTTTTTGTTGTGGTTGGTTGGTTGGTTTTGCCCCCTATTAGCATGAAAATACTAAGCCTTATCATTGTTATTTATCTTGGTTTAACCCTGGTATTCGTCTGGTGTTTAGTTTGGGGGGTTTTTCAGACCCTTTTTCACAAAAGGGAAACTGCAAGTGGCTAAGAGTGTGAAATGACAAACTTAACATATAAAAGGTCAATAGACAAAGTGCAAGACATTGTCAATGTTTGAGTAAATCTCTAAGCCCTTTTTGATTTCATTAAACAGGCTTAGAAAAATGTTCATATCTCATGTTGAAACCTGTGTAAAACCAACATGATACATAAACGAACACAAAGGATGTTTTACCACTGTTGTTACTGGTGTGGTAAATACAAGGTATTTATTCTATGTAACAAGAGAAAACTAAGCACTTGTATTCTGAACTGATACCTGCTTTTTTTAATACTTCCTAGGGTTTAGACTTGCCAGTTATAAAGAATAACTGCCCATTAAAGACACAAACTCAGCTTGAGACCTGCAGACTTCAAATCCTCTTTTAGAGGCTCCTCCTACTATCTTGTTAGAGTTAATGTACTACATCTGTCACTGTAGGGATGTAGTTTCCTTTCAGAAACCAAGTGAGTTACCTCGTGGTTCTGTCTGCCAGTGAGTACCCATGAATTCTTTTTGTAACAGAATTTTTCCTATTGTCTAGCTGCACTAAACTTCACTGTTGACTTGAATTCATTAATCCTTGCTGTATATTTGCACAAATTGTTGGTTTACATGTCAACTGCTATGTTATGTGGTATACTTTGAGTAATTGCTACAAAAGCACATTAGTAACTGTGAGATACCCTGCCAGACCCCTGGAAACTACTGCTAGTAGTGAGGGACAGTCTTACTAATACATCTGCTTACATGTTTTTGTCCTTAGGTGTATGTATCTTGGTGTATGTGGAGAGAGAATTATCTTTGTTCTCTATCTGTTTCTCATTCTTCTTATTGAGCTGTGATTTACTTCAACTGAATTTCAAATGAAGAAAAAAAATAATTGCTTTAGTATGAGTGTTCAGTTAAACACAGTGAAAAATATCATTGCTGTGAACAGGGGATTCTGTGTTCTTGTTTTGGTGACAGGCTGAATGTTTGGCCAAATACTTTGCCAATTATTGCTGAGTATTTTGCCTCTGGTATGTGACTCAGAAGTCACAACTTGTACACTCCAGGCCACAATGTCAGAATGCATTTTACCAATTTAACTATAAATGGGCTAGAGCAACAACAAAGAAAAGCAATCTTACAGGTATGTTTTCTTTCTGTGTTTTGTGTCCAAGAACATTCATGACCGCTTCACTCATTTTGACACTACATGCACTAAGGTGTAAGACTGAGTCTACTAGACTGAAACCTCAGGCTCAGGTTTATGGCTTTTTGTTGAAATACTGGTGTTATAAAACTCCAAGACCAGATTTTGCTTATAGGCATAATATTGCCAGAAACAAATGATGTTTCTGAAGACAGATACTTCACTGAGGGACAGTTCCCTTTGCTCTATGTAGCTTAGAGACAAAATACTGTAAATATTGGGTAGGGCCATGAATTTCCTGCCATGCCAGGTGACTAGCCATTCAACCCAGAACAGGTTGTATAATTCTGGATCCTGAATGGTAAGAGATAACTTACTGAGAAGAGCTGATCATAGGAAATAACTCTGGATTGAGTGACCCTGATTTAATTCAGTTTAAATGTAACAAAAACATAAACCAAATGGGTTAGTAATTTCATTTTTTAACTACCTCAGAAGGGCAAGCTTTGAGAAATTAAGGGAGCTTGTTAGAATTCAGCTGTGCTGAAGAGCTCAAGCTCTTCAGTGTCAATGAGGCTTGATGGTTTGGAGGTTTTGTTGTTAATTAAAAATGAATAGCTTTCCAGAGTTATCTTTACAAACTTTTGAATGTATTGTAGGAAATGGTTTTCAGCCTACTGGGTTTTGGCTACTCAGGAGAAGAATATTTCAAATATGCAAAGGACATTTAGGGAACGGTGATGCATTGATCAGCAAACCTGCTTTAAAGGCCAGAAAGCCAAAGTTGGGAGGCGGGGGGAAAGTGTGTGTGGAAATAAGAACTGGTAAAAAAATATGTTCTGGTAAAATTAAATCATGAAAGATTTGTGGAGTGAAAATTAAAGATAATGTCTACCCTCAAAGGAAACTATGTTACTTGTTTTTCAAGTGAGGTAATTTTAAAGTGGAAAAGGAGAGAGGTCATTCGATGATAACAAATAGTCTAATGATGACAAGTCTTACAAAGAGTGCTACTTCCTCAGCACCCTTGGAGCATATCTTATTTCTGGGGAGATCTATTTTTAGGGTACTGTAACTTTAGAGCAGTATCATGCAGGAAACACCAGTTAAGCTTTGAGCATCTGTGCTCTGTGCTGTATTTTTGTTTGTGTACTCCAGCTAAGTGCTCCTACAGGTACCTGTTGAATGCTTTGATTCTTGATGTTCATGGATTACATTTAACCTTCTCTTATAGTTCACAAATCAAAAAATAGGCAGAGTGTTGTAATTTAATATAATTTTACAATAATCTTCAACTCAGGTTTTTATAGGTTGTGTATATGAAAGCACTCCCTTGTTTTCTTTTGCTTGTATTTGGTTTGTGGAAAAAAAAGAAATCCCATGCTGGTGTCAAAACAGAATCTTCTTTCTGAGCATGATTTTTGTCTGTGAGATTTAATGGTATCCTTCATGCTGGAACCATCTTTAGAGACAACTGAAAATAATGTGTCAGTTGCCATGGACACATCTATGTGAAAACCCTATATTCCTCTTTTACTGTGTGACTGCATACTGATATGTGCTATACAGAACAGACTGAGTGTCCTCAGCTTAATTCCTAACATACACTGTGACTTTTATGCAACTCCCTACACAACTAATTTACACAGCTTGCTTTCATTGCAGTCTATATCAATTTTGGCAATTTCTTCTGAGAGACATGGCACCACAAGCTCAGTGATAGCTTATAATAAGCCAGTATCTTTGCTGTAAAGATAATTGTGAACATTGTTAAGTGAATGTTATGCCAGGGGGAATGAGTATCCTTCCAAGAAGGCTTTTCGTTTATCCTGTGGTGTCAAGCACAGCAAACAAACTGTAATCAGCCCAAGCTTCTTGGGATTTCTAGAATTGGAAATTTCTCCTACAGTGAAAATTCAGTACACTCATATACAAGGAGTGCAGTGCACCCTTCACCTTCTAGTAGCACCCTAGAAGTCCTAGACTAAACTTCGTTGGTGATTTGCTTCAAAAAGTCTATCTAGCCAGATGCTTCTGGATGAAGAATTGCATAGTTTTATCATTACAATAGTGGTAAAAAATGAGATTAAGGGAATTGGGAGATACTGATAGGTAGGAGTAATGTAGAGAATGCATTTTACATCCTTAACATTTTGCTATAAATATTAATATATTATAAAGGCTATAAATGGGTTATATATGTTATAAATCTAGTATAAACAAGAAATGAAACTGAGAAAATATTGCTGAATGGTCTTTTCCAACCTTATTGGTTCTGTGAATATACCTCTAATAATTTCTTTTGCTGTAAAAATTATTTTATACAGACATAATAAGAGCATTTTGGTGAAATATCCAGCTGATAGATCTGCTACCCTCTTCATCAGATACAGTGTGTATGGTGCAATTTGGGAAAAGGCTGTGTTTCATTCATATTTTTTCCACTCCCTCTGGGCTAAAGGCTAGTCCCAAGGCCATAAAATTGCACAGAGATCTCCTGACACCCTCGCAAGGAATGACAGGTTACTTTGGTGTAATACTGGTTCCTTCAGATTTTGTGTAAACTAGAACTTGAAAGAGGAAGATGCAGCAAATTTATCAGCTACCTACAAATAAGAAATGCACCAGGCACCCCGTTATTTAAGTTTCTAACTGTTCACATACAGCTAATGGTAGCTATATTCCCCCATTGAAGCACAAAGAAGAGCAATGTTGCCTTTATTCCATTCTATGAAAGCAGCTTTAGCAATATTCTCTAAAAAAATTCATATAATTATATTTTTTAAAAAAGGAAATTCAGCTTACAGTGTTGGATTTATTTAGTCAGGAGCAGAGAGGAATAAAGAAGCTCTCATTTGAAAAAAATATGAAATCATGGTAGTTGTGTGGGAGACAATATGCCATCCTCTGTCTGATTCCATGTGAGTCCTAGAAGTCTGCATGACAATAAAGGAGAGTCTGCAGACCAGGAGGAATGTGTTTGTACTTCCCTAATCATAGATGACAGGATATTGCAGCCAGCTGGGCTGCCCTATGTTGCAATGGCCCCATTAGGAAAATTGAATTGCCATAATGTAAGTATATTTGCTTCCATCTGCCTGGAAATTTCCTGAACCTGTAGTGAAGGCACTGGGGTATTTGTCCAAAATCTGTTCTGCTATTTTGCTTTGATCTACCTGTTAAAGCTACTTTGCTTTGATCTATGTAATACTGACAAGACACAGACTGACACTAAGCAGCCAGTAGACAGGGTGAAAGGCTCATCCCAGAGCTGTGTAGCTAAGTTACAATAAGACAGTGTCCACAATAGTGACCTTGAAGGAGATGGAGTGATAAGGTAGTGAAGGCAGTAATTCATTAATATGGTTACAGTACTATGGTAACATATGAAAGACTACAGGTGGGTCACTGTAAAAATGTCTGCTCTTGGTTGTGTACCCTTGTCTGCTTTTGGCTTTCTGCACTTGCAGTTAGAGGCACTTTCTTTCCTTTTCTCTTTTAGAGGCATGTGAGAGACTAAGATATATTAGAAAAGAGTGTTCTACACATGATGTTGTGATTAACCAGATAAACTTGTTAAATTAAAGCAGAACTGAAATCTTCATCATAATTCCAAGACTATGCTATGTTAGAAATGTCCTGGATTTGTTGGTGCTGCTCTTAGATGTAGTACAGAAGTAGAAGAGATTTGTACAAGCATTTAGGGAGTTGTTTGCTCCTGCAGTGGAGCTGGTATATGAAGCATCCCTATCTTTACAGCTCTTTGCAGGCCTCCTAGATGGAAATTGCATTTAATCAGATTGGTCTTGGAAGCTCAGGAATAGTAAAGTTTATTTCTTCTGTGTATCCTGAAGCAGGAAAAAGCAGTAGTATCTATGTGTCTGTGCTCTGAAGGCAAAGGAAACTTAAATGATATAACACCCTCCAAAAGTACAACAGGAATAGGTAGATCTTTAAGGCAATTCTTGCTTCCTCTGAGAGATCCCAAAAGCTTCTGTAATCTCAGTGGGATTCATCACATCCTTCTTCTGCCAAAGCAAAATACTCCCATGGGTTTATGTAATGACATTATAATATTATGTCTGTTAAAAATAGACTGTTACCAAAAATGTCTCTTAGAAATCAGTCTGTACATTATGAGTTCTTTTCATGATGTTATTGAAGAAATTTTATAAACTTAGTTTGTATTTTTAAAGCAATTTGGATCGTTTCACACCAAAAATTATCTAACCTTTGAAGTCAAAATAAAAAGCCATCCAAGAATTAGTATTTCATAATATAAACTGTTCTAGCAAAATATTTTCAATGTGAGCATTTCTTGATGTACAGCTGAAATTTCTTGGTCAATTAACCATCACTGATGAACAGAAGAGGAATTCCTTGAGCAAAATCATGCATAACATTTTGGCATTTACTTCACTGCAGCCCTAAAGCATATCAGGGAATGGATGGAGCCATCTGGAAAAAGGAGGGGGTGGGAAGTCTAAGTGTGTGTGTCTCCTGAGGGAATTCCATAGTTGCCCTGATAAGTCTCTAGAAGATAAGAAACTTGTCAGCATCATGAAATCCTACCATTTCAATACAATTTGGCACTGCACTACTTATTTCTAAATGACTGATAATGGGAAAGGAAAGTCCATTTTCCTACTTCCATGTGATGATGCAGAACTCTAACAGAGCTGTTAGGTCTAAACTAGATTATTTCTCTCCTTAGCCTACTTTGACTACCACTCTTACTCACAGGAAAAAGGGTAAAGTGTGTTTCACACTGTTTAAGCAATGGTAGGTCCTATCTCCCTGTTTGGATTGCATTAGCCTCCTGACACTATGTATCAGGAGTAACCACCATTAAAGTATTCATTCAATTCAACCTTATATCCATACTTGTTATTTCTTTAAGGAAGTATGGGGCAAGTATCTGAATTTAGAGCTGATGAGTTTGCTGATGGGTTTGCTGGCCCTATTGAAGAGGGTGGGAGGATTTTAATGTCTAAGTTAAAAGCTAACTGTATCTCAATATTGCCTTTTTTCAAGTTGGGTCATATGTTCTTCATCACATGTAGATCAAGACTTATCATGAAATACTAGAGCCCTTTCTTTGTCCCTCTTAACACCTTGCCATGGTTTATAATACCATGTCATTCATGGATCATAGTTTAAGGAAGAACATGGAAGGGTAAGGTTCATTTTGTCTGTGAACTATTCAAGGCTTTCAGGGGATAAAACCTAACAGTTTGAAAAGTCACCAAAAGTACAATACTTAGTGGGGTTTGGTTTTTTTCACAAAAGCTGTCAGGTTGTGCAAAAATTCCAAGTGATTTCAGTGGTAAAGGTTTTGTGTCAGAGAGTGTAATTTCTAGTGGCTTTTTGCATACATGGGTAAGATTAAAAATCTCGCTGCTTAAATGTTTCTTTCTCTTAATTGGCATAGCTGTATTGCCATTTCCTTGACAAAGCTTTGGTATTTTAAACTTACAAAAGGTATAAGTGTAAATAATGTCATGCTTCTGAAGCAGCAAACACTGTTACTCTTACAACAGTGTTGTTTGTTGTGGTTTGTGGATTTTTTGTGGATTTGTTTTATATCTTATTGGGTTTAACACTGTTTAGGTAAACTTCTATCAATTGCTATCAATCCCGCAGTATGTCCAATAAACATTACATGTGTCCCACACCAAAGATTGTGAATAATGGCAAGTAGTTGCTTAAACTTTTGCTTCTAGAATAGAATTAACCAGGTTGGAAAACACCTTTGAGATCATTGAGTCCAACCTATTATCCAACACTATCTAATCAACTAAACCATGGCACCAAGCACCCCATCCAGTCTCTTCCTAAACACCTCCAGTGATGGTGACTCCACCACCTTCCTGGGCAGCCCATTCCAATGGCCAATCACTCCTTCTGTGAAGAACTTCTTCCTAACATCCAGCCTAAACCTCCCCTGGTGCAGCTTTAGACTGTGTCCCCTTGTTCTGGTGCTGTTTGCCTGGGAGAAGAGACCAACCCCCTCCTGGCTACAACCTCCCTTCAGGTAGTCATAGACAGCAATAAGGTCTCTGAGCCTCCTTTTCTCCAGGCTCAGCAACCCCAGCTCCCTCAGCCTCTCCTCACAGGGCTTGTGCTCCAAACCCCTCACCAACTTTGTTGCCCTCCTCTGGACACATTACAGCAAGTCAACACCTTCCTAAACTGAGGGGCCCAGAACTGGACACAGGACCCAAGGTGTGGCCTAAGCAGTGCTGAGTACAGGGTCAGAATGACCTCCCTGCTCCTGCTGGCCACACTGTTCCTGATACAGGCCAGGATGCCATTGACCTTCTTGGCTACCTGGGCACACTGCAGGCTCATGTTCAGCCTACCATCAACCAGCACCCCCAGGTCCCTCTCTACCTGGCCACTCTCCAGCCACTCTGACCCCAGCCTGGAGCACTGCATGGGGTTATTGTGGCCAATGTGTAGAACCCGGCACTTAGATGTTGTAATCTATTCTGCAATGTTGGGTTATCCCAGAACAGGCAAAGTTTTATGAATCATTTGCTCATTAAATCTTCCGTGCTTGGTATTGATGGGAGCAAGGTAGACATCTTACATTTCCATTAATTCTGAGTCTACAACACCAGTGGGAATCAAATTAATATGGGCAGACTTGTTGAGTACTCAATAAATATCTGTGCCACTCTGTTGGGAATGATGAAGCAAGCCATAGCCGTAGAGAGAACATTTGCACTGTACCCTAACTGGTTTGCATGCCTGCAATATTACAGGTGAATGTTTTGTTTCTCTTTCTTTAGACCATTTTTGTGGACTTTGGTGCACCAGACTAGCTGGCCATACGTGTGTAGGAGTTCAGGTTGCCATTTGCAAAATAACACTTGTAGTTGTCCCTTGTGGCCATTTATCTCCTTCCCTTCTTCCACCTGGGGCTTGGGATAAGTCTTGCATCCAGCACTCTAAACCTAGGAACTGCAGCTATACATTAAATATTTTATTTTCACTGCTTTTTCTTCTTTTAAAAAAATCTCAGCATCTTTTTAGTCAGATTTCTGTGACTTTTCTATCCCCTGCATCTATCACATCAGGTTGCCATGGCAATGCTGTGAAAATATTCAGAGTCACAAGACATTCATGAATCATTCTAACCAGGTTTCAGAAATTAAAGTTAAAACAAGTAACTTAAAAGTGACCCTGATGTCTATGTATGTCTTAAGGCTTTACCACTGAAGTCCCGAGATCAGTTCCCAGGACTATCTATGATGTCCATTTACATATGTATGTGTATATATACCGTGAATGTTGGTAGACTAGTAGGACTCATTAATTAATTATACTCCAGGGATTTTCTTCCCTTCTCCCACACCAGCTTCCACTAGTAAAAAGCACAAGGTTGAGCCACATATGCATTTTCAGTCACAATTCAGTTTCTGTACAGAAGTCTAACACAGAATGGTCATCTTATCGCCTCTGCCTCCCTGTGTTCAGACATCATCACCAGTGCTGTGCTGTTCTTTACAGATGCTTGTGTAAGCTGCCATTGTAGCCTCCATTAAGAGATGGAGGTTTGGCCTTGCAGGTAGTCCCACCGAGAGGGCTTTGGACTGCCCTTGCTGCTGAAAATATTTTTCCTAATGTCTTACGGGAATCTTTCTTCCTGAAAGTTATTAATCTTATTTCTTGTTCCATTCCTAACAAATGACAAGAAGGGATTGAGCCTTTGCACTCCCCAGCACTCTTTTTTTTTTTGAGTGAAGACTCTTACTGTATTTTCTTAGTATCTATTCAACTCCCTCTGCAAGAATCTTTGGACATAGAAGACCCGTTTCTAGATCTACTGTCATTTCCCCGTTCTCTTCTGGGTATTCCAGTTGACAGTGCTATGTCATAATACAGTGCCTGATTTTGCCCATTATCATGGCATATGCTCAACTAAGGTTCCACAATACCCCCCCTAGAACCTCTTTTGCAGAACTATTTCCCATATTGGTTTTTATGTATCTTAAATTTGCTATAACTAATGAGTTTACCTTGCTCTTTAGAACAGCAATTTTTCCCTCCAGACCAAATCTCCCAATCATCAAGACCAATATGAGTTCTGAGCATATCATCCTAAATACTGGCAATCTTTACTAGCCTGAAAATGCAATAAGCCTAATCTTTATTTTTTTCTGCCATATGAAATTACAGGCTAAGAAGATAGACTTATGGAACCCTATTCAGTGCATCCTTCTACTTTGATAATGATTCTTATCTATTCTTTTTCTGACTTTGAATGGAGAAAACCTTGAAATCACCAAAATTATGGAGAATTGCCTCAGCTGCCTAGGAATCTTATATCTCTCTAATTCAGCCAACCATAAGTTATACTGAAAACTGAATACCATGTCGGTATTGCACTGAAATATATAAAGTAACTGAGGCAGATATCGGGTATCAGAACTCCTTCAAATGTGGTAGTGTGGAGCTCCAAGGGAAAGCCAGACAGCTTTTTGTGGTGCCTGTACTGCCCTGATTAGGGTCTTCTGTAAATCTGAACTGTTCTGTAAAGTACAGTTATTCAGGCTGCTAAGAAAAAAAAACAAAAAAGAGCTTTAGAAAATTTTGCTTTATGACTGTACGTCATAAAGTGCAACACAGCCAAGCTGCCTCCAGAAGAAAATGTAACACTTTCACAAGCCTCTCTGTCTCAGCTATCAGGTCGCAGTAGCTATTTGGTTTTGTGACCTAATCAACTTTTCTTTCCTCTTCTCCCATGTTGTATAAAGCTATCACTTACTCACTATGGAATGTGTAGTGTCACACAGCAATATTAAATTTGTCTTAAAAGAAGGAAAAACATAAAATATTCCATATATAACATAAAATTAGTAATCCTCAAAGTTATTTCTGGCAAGGCTGTGGAATGTATGTGGCAGTAGTATGTATAGAGTATATCTCAGTGTGCTGCAGGTGTCTGCAGCAGTTCCATCAGAAAATTCTGATAACCACAAGTTTTAAATAGACATTACTGTCTCTGATGAAGTGCAGCATGCTTTGTAAACTAAGGTCAAACCCAGCGCTTTAAACAGAGATGAAAACTTGTATGAAGTCAGGAAAGAAGGACTCATAGGAAACAACAAGGAAACATTACCCATTAGGTTCCAATTCACAAATCTTTAGTTCAATTTCTGTGATACTTCTTTTCAAGGCAGTTTTTCAAGGCATGCTTCCACTGGGGTTGACTTTGTCCCATTTCTTATTATGTATCTTAGGGATATTGTGGTTAAGACATATTTTATGTAATCCACCAGAAAAGAGTTTAGCTGAACTAATGAGCTTCTACAGAGCTCTGTTGTTTCAGAGGAGCCTTTCCCAGCACAGTCTTTTGAAAATGTTCTTTAAACTTGCACTAGAGAGGCAGCAGTAGCTTCAATACGGTTGTTTTGCCCATAGCAATTGCAAGTTCTCTGCCAGTCTCATAGCCACTATATTTTCTTTTTGTGTCTGTGTGCATGTTGTGTTTGTTTGGAACTGTCCTTGTGACTCAGGATCCCATGCATATTGAAATCTTGCTGATTTTTTGTGAGGTTATTAACATTTGGCTTTTGTTAAAGCTGCCCTGTTGATTTTTCTTATAGACTTATTGCCAATACTCCATCCACTTTCCAGCGTCAAGAAAATTAACTGTAGAGCAAAGGATATTACAATGGATGAAAAGCAGTAATTGTTAGCAAATTTATACTAATATGTAATTTTAAACCTGAATCATGAGTGCTCAAATGTGTTCATTTAAATTCTAGAATGAAGCTTTAATTGTTCTTTATTACTCAACAGTCTACACTGATTTTCCCATTTTTAAAATGTTACAATTGCTGGTTTCTAAACAATATTTGATAGAAGCCTTAATTGGAATTAAAAGGTTTTTAAAAGTGGCAGTGTACACAAAGAGGAAAAAGCTACTCAAAAGGGAAGAAATCATGTTAGAGAATATCACCATCATGTAAGATCTGTATCTCCTATGATGCTATTTACTATCACAGTTATATGAAAAGACAAGATAAGTTACTTACTTCAGTAAGATATCATTTAAATTCTTTTGAGGCTTTGCATCAATGTCCCTTGCTCTCCTTGTGACTCTTGTCACAAGGGATTCCTTCAGGGATTCATATTGGGCCCAATGTTGTTTACAAAAATTAACAATGGAGATGACTACAAATCATCCAGCTCTCCTGCACCATTTTCTTGTCCATCTATAATTTAGAATATAAAGGAAATTATGATAGAATTCCTTATTTCTACTGAGAATATCAGGTTTTTATTAACCACAGAAAGCAAAAACACAGGTATCTCTCAATAATGTCTGTAGCGATATCCCAGTACCTGGAGACTTCATTATTGTCTGTGTTCTTTCCGTATATAAAGTGTCTGTGTTTATGCTCTAATACATCCAGCAGAGTTGAGTCATCAACATAATCTGTGATTCATGGTGCTGGCAGAGAACTGAAATGACTCTGAACTGTCTTCAGGTTACATTCTTTGCCCAAGCTTTAATAGCTAAGTAGAAACATACAGAAAGTGCAAGAGGTGTTTTGTTTTCTTCTTCCCAAATGTTTGGTTATATTTAATTCCCTTATAAGAAGCTTCAAGAGATTTCTATACGTGTGTGTGTGTGTGTGGTGGAGGAAAATAGGATCAAAAGGGCTAGGACTGAAAGGTAAGAAATAGCCCGTATTTATATAACCTCTCAAAAGGCAGAGGCAGGTAGGGGAGGAGGAGATTGAGGCATCATAGGTTTTTGAGTGCTAAATAGCAAACAGTGCATTTTGGGTGGGATTTTATGAAGTGCAAATTTGTTTTGTAGTTAATATTATGCATAACATGCATTTGGTTTCCAAGTTTCACCTTAGTTGTTTCACCCATAGAAATTTTCGTCATTAAGTGTAGCTTCTGTTTCTCCATGTGTTGTTTCATCTGCTACTCAGCAAGCCGTACGGACATCATAATTTCTCAGCACTAGATATATTGCATCTGAAATGTCTTTCTTGCTTTCCTAATACTTCCTGTATTTAATTTGCTGCCCTTTAAAATGTCCTCCACATGGTACATCTTTAATCAACCTATTTCTTGTTATTTAATAGGTAAATATGGATTTTTTTGGGGGTATTTGCCGTGTCTTAGGCTGCTTTCCCCCCCCCCCCTGTTCTTTAAGCTGCAGTATCTACTGTTAAAATGTATTAAGTCACAAACCTGAAAGATAAAAAGAAAAAAAACAAGGGGAAAAAAGACCCAAAGTCATTCTGTGGTTCAAATATTGCTGCATTCATGTATATGAAGAAAAACAATTAATTTTAAAATTTTGCATACAAAATGCATATAGAACCTCAACTGAAATATTTTTCTGGGGCAGACCCAAGAAAGGAGGCAAAAAAACACAAGATGTGAAAACTCTGATAGACAATAGCTGAAAGGCTGAGCTCTGCCTGCTAGGCAGTTTTTTTTTAGTTCTCCTGACAACAACAGAAACAACAGCTACCAATGACATATTATTTACAGAACATTATCTCCTTGAAGGGATATAAGCATAACCCTGATATATTTGGGCAAGTATTTAGCTAAAATTGGCATGAGCAGCTGTAGATGTCTTCAATTCAGTGACTGGTAGTGTTTAAATGCATTTCTATTTTGTCTCTTGAGTGGAAGTGTTTGGTTTTTTCAGTTCCCTGGAGCTGCTGTTGTAAAAAAAATTAGGCAAATATTTTTATTATCATCTTCAAAAACAGGTTCAAGACCACACCTGTATGAAAACCTGTGCTAAGGTAATAAATTCTGGTAACGGCATAACCCAAACATATTTAATATTACTTTTCTTTTTTGGTCCATTCTGGTGGTTAAAGAGATGTTGTGTTGTATTTTACTTTGGTACTCTTGCATACCAGCAAAAACTGACCTGTGTTTGCAGTGGTTCCTTTGATTTGCTCCTCGCCTTAAGCAGAGCATCCCATGATGCTAGGTATGCATTATTTAAAGAATTTAACACCTAGATGCTTAGTCACAAGTTAGGTATGAACCACCATGTACCAATCTAAAATGCAATTCAAAGAACATTGAGTGGATTCAGAAGTTGTATATTGGGCAAATAATTTTACCCATTATAGGTTTCTATACACATGCTTTACTTTGTTTTATTTGTTTGTTTGGGGGGAGGTTGTCTGTTTGTTTGTTTTAAAATGTACATTGCAGCTTCCAAGCCAAGACTGTTAGACTAGTACACAGAAATAGTAGATACAGTCCAACTGCCCATATCAATACTGGGGTGCAGGTACACTCTGCAGGACACCATTCACCAACTGTGTGCCCTGATGTCTATGAGCATATGGATAAAGAAACAAACATTAGTATTTTTAACTAATAGCATAGGATTTAGACCATTCAGTCACACTTCAGTAGGCTATATCTACTTACACAACAAATGTTTTTATCAAAACCAAAACATTTTACAAGAGTTGTATTTCCTGTGTTTCACTGCTATACTTGCATATCTGGTTTATAACCTAATTTTGTGTTCTTAAACTCTTACATATTTTAACAGAGGAGTATTAGGAAAACTTATCCTTCTTTAGTTGTCTTTCATAGTCCTAGTAATAGACTGAAAACCATTCACATTATCCTAGATATTAAGGAACTTTGTCCTTTTAAAGCATTTTTCTGTCTTGCACCCATGTCTCAGCACTTCAGTGATTTTCCTTCATCTTCCAGGGATCATAGTTGCCTCTTCCCTTTAACTGAAGCTCTGAATGTGTTGTCAGGTCTTTCTCAACTACAGTGTTTCTATAATTATTTGGAATTTATTTCTTACATTCTCCAAGATCATTTATTACTTTTTAAAAATTTCACCAGAATTTTCAAAGTGAGGAAAAAGTTAACTTTGAACTAACTATTCTCTCTCCTCTTCTTAAACCTGTGTTAAACATCTTACTAGCTGCAACTTAATTGTGAAGCAGCAATATGCAATTAAGAAAAGAGTTTTCCAATTTCAATCTCTCTTCCTAATAATTTACATGGTAAAGAAAAAAGAATTGTTTTCAGTCTAAATTTCACCTCATTTACAGATACAAGTATGCATATTTTTTTTTTCCATATCAAGAAATAAGATGCTAAAAATGATAGGCAATCAGTTTTGCCTGTCTGGCTTAGAATCTTTTCAAGGTGGGAGGATCTAACTTTATTCAAAATGTGCTGAGTACCAACCCACAGAAATCTGGCTTGAAAACCAAGATTGCTTTTAAAGAAAGCAACCTACCATAAATACATCTTTCTGTTTGTATTTGTTAAGCTAACAAAACTGTGATCTGCTTTCATTTCAGCTGAAGAAAGGGAAAAAAAAAAAAGAATAAAGGTCAAAATCATAGTACTGGCCAAGAGCTGCTAGCTGCATTGTAGAGCATTAATTATCTGGCAAGGATTTAAGTTTGATCCAAGTCTATTGAAGTGAATGAAAAAGATATTTTAGCATTCTCATACGATTCAAAAATTGCAGGATCAATTCACAGCAAAGAGCAAAGATTCTTTGGATGCCTCAAACATCCTCCAGACTATCCCATACCCCTCTTTCTCTTTAAATTCTCTGCTGGGCCTTTTTTTTTCTTTAATGCAAACTGATGATTCATAGTGAGGACTAAGAATATACTTTATTCCTTTTTTAAAATGACAACACTAGGTTCTGAAATCTAGCATAGCTGAGAAGAATATGCTTGAATAGAATTTTAAAACTACTGCAGATCTTTGTACAATGCAGTGGTAGGGTTGTTTTGTTTGTTGTTTTTTTGTTTGCCTTTTTTTTTCAGTGGAGTCCCACTGCTTTAAATGGTCCAAACATTTTTATCTTCAGGTATTATAAAATTTGCATTCTTAATGTTTTAGGGGAAAAATGGTAATGCAGAAATGCAAATAGACTCCTATCTACCTTTTCTTATTTCTGAATTGAAATTAATTGGGGATAGCCTTGTTAAGTAAAACTGCCTTGATTTTTGCTTTAGTTCTTTTTCTTTCTAATGTTGAGTAGCTGTTTTACAGAGCTACACTCATTTTCACCACAAGATCACTGTGTACACTTTGTGGAATCAGTGTTTTTTAAAATGAAGGCCATGGGATTTTCAGGATATTGAAGTGTTAATTTATCATACTCTATGTCCATCTGTTGGAAAATAAGATCTTAAGAAGTTCTAAAAAGTAATTACAGTTTTTCAAGGATACATTTTTTCCCTAAAACTTCATGAGCTCAAGCCTCTGTGATGCTGGTTCACCCAGTCACCATATTCTTGTTGAGATTATTTATCTGCCTTTCTGCTATGATGTCATAACCCTGAGGTATCTAAAAACACCCTCATACTGTCGGACAGCATATCTTCTATTACCCTCCCTGTACTATTACAAAGACTTTGTCATGTGGTACCTAGACTTAACAAAAACTATGATTAATAGAATTGCTGGGATATATTAAGTTCTTGGCAGGAAGAAAGACTTCAAGAGGAGACAATCAGATCTTCATAAACATTCAATAATGTTTTTTCCCTTCAGATCAGGGTTATTTTTATTCCACTGCTCCGAGTGAAGGATAAATAATGAAATGACCAGATTGTGCTGTTCCGGGGAGATGCTGTGTTGCCTTAGTGTATCTTTAGTCCTCTTTCAAATGCCAGTATGTCTGAATGTCACAGGCAGAATCCGCTTATGAAATGCCACTTCAGCAATTATCATTTGCAAAGAAGGAAGCACAGAGAAGATGAGAAGTGCAAATCAGTTTGGCTTTATGTTCTAATTAAGATTTTGATCAAACATCCAGCTATATTTCCTGATCCCTACTGCTGGAAGTGAAGGCCTAGATATGAATATGAGGAAAGGCTTTTCCCTTATAGATTATAGAAAGGAACAGGCCCTCTGCTCTTGAAGAACAATGTCTCCTGAAATGCAAGGCTGCTGCAGCTCAGGGTAGCAGACTGTCCCTGATGCAGGCTACCATCTCTGTGCCTGGATTATGGGTTTAGAGTTGTCTGCTGTGTTCTCGACACAGCAGTACTGCCTCCTCTGCTGTGGTTTAAGTCTTCCTGCCTTCATTATACCTCGTATTCTCTTCTTCTACTGTGATGCAGCATGATAAAACAAGATGTTGTGACACAGAGGTTAATGAAAAAGAGATACTAAAATATTCTGACTTTGTCTCTTACATCTGGAAATCACAACATGATTTAGAGATGAACAATTTGCATCATATTTTCAGTTTGTTCACGTACCTTGTGTAGTACATGATCTTGGAATATTTGAAACTGAAATTTGGATGGTCTTCCAGTTAGTCTTAGATTGCTTTATATTCCTCAGCCCAGATATTCAAGTGTTTTATCATTTTTAATATCACTTCCCACCACAACCTGTAAGATTCACTACTATACACCTTCTAAAATTACATATAGGGAGGTTAAAGCCAAATATTAGCTCAGATTAAGTATATGCCTTTAGTACAAGACAGGGTTAGGCAGTAATCAGTGAAAAGGGTTTTCACAGAAATCTGAGGGGCAGAATCTCAGCTTACATGTTCAATCCCAAATCAGATGGAAAGTCTGTGATTTACATACACACTAATTTTTGGACAGTCCTTTCCAATTCAGTTACTCAAGCAGTCAACTGGAACTAAGTCACAAACATACCCAGTGACTGAGGTTAGTTTCTTTGGCTGGAACCAAGGCAAGGACCATCAACATATTGCAAAGCAAATGCTCTCAGTTAGCAAAAATAAGTGAATTTTTATGTTGTGTTGCTCAAAATTTGTGGTCAAATTGAATGCAAAGTTTAATGGTAGTTATTCTTCATACCTGGTGTTTACAAAATCTTTTACAATGTGTTACACTGCCCCATAGTTTTCCTCCCAGCTATGTTAAGAATTCTAAGACAAAAATGGACACACACATTAATAAGCTTCTGTTTTGCAGATACAATAATAAGAAATGCTGAAGTAAATCCAGTAGAGGAAATAATCATAGGGAAATGTGTTGGACTAAAATGTCATTTGCTTTCTTTTCTTACAATTTAAATTCACTTTTTGTGAATTTGTGAATTCACTTTTTGTGAATTCTTACAATTTAAATTCACCTTTTTTTCCTCATATAGAGGAAACTTGAAGGTAAAGGATAGACTCTAAGCTTTTCCCAAATAAAAATAAAGGTCTTGCAAATACTTTTCTTAGTGGGAAGAAGAATTGGGATCACAATTTAGTCACTGTTTATATTTTTGTAGTACGAAAGATGATCAGTAACTTGGTTGTACAACCAGATGCCACCTATTTGTAGGCTCTGAAGCTAATTCTGCCCATGATTGTACAGAGTTAAAAAACAGCTGCTCTGCTCTAGTAGCCCACACTAACAGGTTATGCTAAAAGCAAAAGCTCATTCTGTTGTGATGCATTACTAAAAGGTTACAGCTGTGTTTGGAGCATTATGTCCTGTTTAGAGAGTCACTGTGATACTGGACTGTAGGCTGAAGTCATCAAACTCCTAAAATGTTTGAATCAAAGGCTGTCACTAGCAGAATGTCTGCCCTGATGGCAGCTGAAAGTAGCCAACAATCTCAGTGTGGTATGCTTGTACATGAAAGCCTGAATCTGTGCTCATGACTGTTGCGTCTGGAGGGGTGGAGGAAGGAGGGAGATTTCTGTCTCAGGGCCCATTTTCTAGTAAGACCAAAACAAAGATCCAAAGTCTGATATTCGAGACACAGCTTCAAGCTTCCCCATTCAAACTGTGGTAGGCCAGGACTGCTTAGGATATTTCACTCCTCTAATTTCTGAGCACAACCATTTCTGAAGATGACAGCTCACATATCAGTGTTGTGTTTTAAGACCATTTTACAGCCGTTCATAAAAATGTGGACAACTTTAGCTCTTGTTTACCCAGAGATGAAAGCGGGAACACTATTGCTGTTGGCAGTTCCACAAATTGATTAGCAAAGGACCTCTCCATTTGTCATCTCTTAGAAAAGGCACAGGGCAGATTTAGCTTAGTCACAGGCTGGTTGGGGAATGTGACTAGAAGCAGAGAACATAAGAATCTCCCTGACACCCCCCTTAGAGATTTAATAGTTTATGAATTGTTTGTATTGTTGAGCTATATTTAGGATGTATTTCACTGTTGATGTGCATGAGTTTTTTTCACCTGCATATTATGTTTGACTTGGTTAAGAAATGATTGACTACAATTTTGTAAACTATCAACAGAGTTATAAAAACTACTTAAAACTGATCCATGTGTCAAATCCAATGAATTCTGGAGGTGAAAAAAACAATAAAAGGGTTGTTTACGTGACTTAAGAAGTAGGCTATTAATTTGCAAATACAAGTGCTTCTGCTGTGAGGATTTACTGTCTCTTAGTGTGGTGTGCAGTAAATAGGAGTGATATTAAGCTAAAAAGATTTGAAGTTAATAGAGGCTTGTTACTTCTTGTAGAGTATTTATAGCAAACATAATGGCATTTATTAAAGACTTTAAGTAACCCAAATGCTTTTGTACTGTGACTATTCAAATGATATCTGATGTCTAAACCACATTGCTGTCAATTAATATAAATAATATGTATTTCCAAATCCATGGGGAACGAACGTCAGTAAGCGCTAAATGCAATCACCGTCTTTATAAAGCTACTTCATTCCACCGTATGTGCAGATTGTAACACATTGTTTGATGATCTGCTATAGCTTATGAAGGGGAGATGTTATTCTTTCAGTAGAAGATAAATTAAGCATTTCCTTGAAGTAGTCATTTGTCAGCTACAAGCTGTCAGTTAGACTTAGCTGAGTTTTTTATCTAATCATGATAATGCTTAAAATTTAATGATGTGATGAAGAGTCTATGGAATTATGTATCCAATGTATATGAGAGTATTGAACCATGAGTAGCCTTATTGGACATTAGGAGGAAGCTCTTTACAGTGGGGGTGCTGAAATAGTGGAACAGGTTGCCCAAAGAGATGGTTGAGGCCCCATGCCTGGAGACATTAATGATCAAATTTGTTGGGGCCCTGAGCAACCTGATCTAGTTAAAAGATGTTCCTGCTCACTGCAGGGAGGCTGGGCAAGATGACCTTCAAGGGTGCCTTCCAACCTGATGCATTCTATAGTTCTCTGATTCTGTTCTCACACTGTAACTGACTGGCTTGCAGATTTGGTGTATATGCAGTAAGTTACTCCTGTATACATCAAGCACAGTTCTTTTAAAAATCTGAAAATACCCTCTTTGGGGCTATACAACTGATATGGTAAGGGATTAGCTGAAAATCCAAATAGATGTAAAAAAATCTTTCCTGTCTTCCAACACTGATCCTGATACAGTCAGGAGCCTCAAATATCAGGTTTGCTCTAGCAAATATCCTTACCTAGAAAAGTAATTTCACTGCATTAAACTAGAGGTGCAGGCATTTTACTCTTGCAGGCATTTTATTCTTGCATCCAGTTTCTTCCTACATATGACAGAACTTCATGAATAATAAGCCAGGTTTGCTTTACATTTCAGGCTACTGAGTACATAAAGCAATTATTTCACTTCTTCATTGCACTATAAGCTTCAGTGACAGAAAAGTCATCTTAACACAATATGAATATGAAATCTGTTTCAGTCCTATAGTTGAAAAGTTTTGTAAGAGAATGTGGATACTTTATGTAGCTTTATCTTTCTTGTATATTAAGTGAATTATTTCCCTAGAACTGAAAATTTGATGGGTTGGTAAAAGTCCCCTAAACACTTCAGGCATTATATAAAATACATTCTATTCTAGCTCACCATAAAGCTTGCATGGAATTTCTTTATCATGCTTATTTAGGTTTTTGGCTCATCTACCAAAGATTTCAATATATGTTCCAGTTAGTACCATTAACAGTGTGGTTATGGAGATGTGATATTGGAGTGTGACTCTTCAGGGAACACATACACTGTCAGTCTGGCTCTTTCCTTTGCTCCTAGGATCTATTCACTTACCATTACACAGTCTAATTTTCCCCCTGGGTTCCCTTCTGAAGTGAGTCAGCTACATTTCTCTGTGGGAATCTGGGCACAGTTCATCACACAGGCTCAAGGGTTCTTCCAGGGATGCTGAACATGCTGCCTGCAGCAGCTTTGGCACCCACTGCCCAGGGTTTCCTCAGATGCTTTTGCAGCTGGTCCAGAGATTTTGCACACCCTCCTGCCTTGAAGACAGGCTGTTTAATACTCACTCAGAGAGTTATCCTACACAAATGCTTTTACAGGCTGCAATGTGGAATCCTCACAAATTTAGGCAACTGAACCAAATAAAGAACACAAATATAATTATCTTTTACTGGGCCACAGGGGTGACATGGCATATATCTGGACACAGCTAAGTCAGCTTGGGGAGTTAATAGCTATGGGCAAGGTGAGCACAGGAACATCCGAAACAGCTGGTCCTGGCACAGTTCACAGGCACAGTGAACTGGATAAACCAGATCCCTTCACACTTACAACTGGATTCCACTATCTTAAACCTAAAAAAGAGAACTGAGCTTTCCACTACAGTCACATGGTTTGATGACAGCACCAACAAACTTTCTGAGAACCTGAAGCTGCTAGTTGAGTCCATTTCACAGAGAAGCTGAGAGACAATCAGAATTTTTATTTGGGCAGAAGATGCTTGAAACATGGTTCTAAAGTAGTTAGGAATTAAGTAAAGAAAACACTGGCAGTTTTGATATCTGAGTCTCTATCAGTTGAGAACAAACAACATCAAAGACAGATGGACAGACAATGCCAGTAAGGGGGTGCTAAGGTAAATGAAAATCATAAGGGAGAAATAGGAGTCTGAGGATATGTAACAGCTGGTGGCTTTTGAATGGTGCATGAAAAAGAAAGGCTTAAAGACTATGTGTGGTGGTTTTAGGCTATGCCTTTGAAATTTAGCTGCAGATTTCAAGCAGAAAAGTAGATAAATATAAATAAATCACTATGGTGTGTAAAAATGAAAACAAAATATTATTCTAAACCAATTCATTAGGTAAATATCTGGAATAAGAGGAGATGTGCTGTAATAACTTCCCCCTTTTTCTCTTCTGATCTCGGCTGTTTTGCTTTGCTCAGGAGAGAGAACTTGCTTTGGCTGACCTTGGCTAAGTCTATCCTGCTACTTCTCTCTCTGCTCCTCTCTTAGGACAGGGGCTGGGGGGGCAGTGGAATGGCTTTCCTGACCTTTTTGACATTGTTGGGGTTTTTTTTGTGTTGTTTGCTAATTGCAAATATCTGTATAATATTGTAAATCCTCTATATTTTGTACGTATTCACTGTATTCCATTGTAGAATGTAATTTTTGCTTGCAAATACAGCTTCATTTGCTTCTAACTGAGTTGGTCTGGCCAAAAGTTAATGCTTGGGGGAAATTTCAACCCACCACACTATGTAAGAAGGGTTAATGGCATGGATATTAAACTTGATCTTGTAGCAACCCTACTGCCAGAGCCTCTAAAACTGACCATCATATTTCCATGAGAACACTGTTTACAAGTGCCATGAAAGAAGAAGGAGGATTTCTTGCTAGGTGCAGAGTAGTATATGATAAATGCCAGAAGATGGTTTAGTTGCATGCAGTAGTTACAAGAATAAACAGAGACATATTAGTGAAATTAAAGCCCATGGTACTTGAGTGGGTCAGATTCAAGCCTGTACAATTACTGA
Source organism: Dryobates pubescens (assembly GCF_014839835.1). Classification (NCBI taxonomy): domain Eukaryota; kingdom Metazoa; phylum Chordata; class Aves; order Piciformes; family Picidae; genus Dryobates; species Dryobates pubescens. The sequence goes on from NC_071627.1 coordinate 15,060,587, forward strand.
ATTACTGAATCCCAAATCTCATTTTGAAATATTCCAGAAACCTAAGAAAAGCCAGCTTCATTGCACTGTAGCTTACATCCTAAAGTGTTATTTGGGAAATTTCTAAATGATTCCAAAGTAAATGTAATGCTTGTTAAGTTGCAAAAGAATTGAGGATAGAATTCTAGTCACATAAGTCTGCAGAGTATGAGGCATGAATAAATTAGGTTGAAGGAGAGACAAATGAAAAGAAAAAGAAAGGTCCAGATTACTTGGTATCCCAGAGATTCACCTTGTTGGCCATTTGCACAAGCCCAAGACTGCAAACTTTCTATAAGTGATGCCTGCTTACTGCTTCCGCACAAGCCAGACACGTCCAACCCATCTTTCTTGCAGTCTGCTTTTCAGTTAGTGCTATTCAGGTTCATGTAATGCAGCCATGATGTCACACACACTGATTCTTTTCCTTCAACAAAACAAGAGGCACATTCAACATTATTAACTGTTTATGAATGACTAATAAGGATAATTTTATTTCCATTTAACTTTCTGCTGTAATGAATGTGTTTGTTCTATGAATTGTGGTGACTCTGAGTAGATGCAATTAGTACTTCCCACACCCCCCACACCCCCCCCCCCCCCTTAAGCATCATATCCATTACTTTGAACAGTTCTTTACTAATATTTTATATTTTTGCTACTAATCCTTTCTGTATTACAGAATTGGGGGGGGGGGGGGGGGGGGGGGGGAAGTAATTCAGAGCATTAAAATGAACATTCCCACGTGCTATAGCACTGGCAATCTTTAACCAGTTGCTAGCAGAGACAAGGCAGGCTGGAAATATCACTGAAATGTGACCTCTGTCAGTGTGGTATCAAAAGTTTGAGAGTTAAGGAAAATTACTACTCTTTCTGAAAACTGATACAGATGTGCAGATGTTTGCAGCAAAGTCACAATTTCTGTCACAAAGAGCTCTTTTCAATTGGTTATATTTCCCCCTAACTAATATTTTACTTCAGAAAATAAATTTAAAATGATCAGTGAATGAGATAAGCAAAAAAAAGAGAGAGACGGGTAAAAGTTGAAATATCCATTTTAGACTCAAAATTTCCTTTCTCCTCTTCTCAGCAATTTCTGTATGGGTCTTTAAACTGTCCTGGAGCATATATTTCTAGCAGCTGTACTGTGGAATCTGTGGATCAAAAATGTTAGGTAGGAGGTAAGATGAGGTTGCTTCAGGCAAGCAAAGAAAATTCACTTTAAAAAGAATGCAGAAGTTTGGTAGGAAAGTTTTCAGTTTTCTCTCTGCTAATAGCTGTGGTATCAGAATGCAGTGGTAACCCACTGGGCAGTAACTTCATAAGTGGAATACAAACTTCTGTGGACATAGGTTCACTCCATAGTTTGCAATTCTTTAAGTCCTTACATTCTATGCCTTTCAAGTGGCTCACAAACAGTAAGCTAATTAGCCTTAATCATAACTAAGATACGAGTCTCCAAAGCTTCACTTGCATTCGTAAGTTTGATGCTTGTAAGCACTTCATAGAGAGAGTAAGCTTGGGCTGAGTTTTGTTGCACCCTTCAGTACTTTGAAGCAGAACATTGTCAGTAAGCACCGTGTAGGTTGTTAGAAGGTATAACATTTCCATCACTGCTTCTGTTGTAGGTCCAGTAGCACTACAGTCACTATTGTGTAGCAGCAGTGAATTCAGTAGTCGCCATTTGGTCCAATATGGACCTCTTCTTTCCCACTTCATGTGACCTAAAATAAACCAAACTATAATAATGGAAACATAACAAGATTTTTATCTTTTAGATATAGCAGGTAGAGGTTTGGATCTGGCTGGATCTTGGATTTCAATTCCCACAATTCTAACAATAGGTTAATTTCCTTTCTGCTGAGATTGCAAAAATATTTTCTGATAAACATGCTTATTGAAACACTTTGTGGTCAGCTAAATACACATATTCAAGTTGAAGGAAAGCTCTACCATAATGCTTCATCAAAAGCTGATGAAGTTGATGTGTTCTTGTGAAACATTTGGGATTTGTCAAAATGACCTTTCCTGCTACACAACAGTTCGGTTAGAGAACTTGCAGCCTCTCACTTCTTTCAGAAATGAAGTCTCCACTAATGTAAATAATTCCCCATAAGTGAGATATGGGACCTTCTTTCTTTATATGCTTTCTAGTGCTTGTAATGAAAACTTTTGGTGTAGGGCTCTTGCACAGACAAGACTTGAAAAGATTTCCATCTTTATTTCATTTAAAGCTGAGAGGATATTTGCATAAAATTACAAATTGCATTCTCTTCTTTTGAGACTAGTATAAAAGTGGCCATCCCACAGGATGGGAAGAGCTGACTCACTGTCCTAATTATAAATCTAAAGGCCAATTAACCTTCCGTGACTAAATTAAATTCCAAAATAAAAAGGACAGAAGCCTTTAAACAAAGCTTTAAAGGCCACTAATACACGAAGTACAAAACATATTCTGGAGACTGGTTTTGAATTTGACATTGATGAAGATGTACTGTGTTTGCAAATGGTAAATGCAACACTAGTTTGGGAAACAGGCACTCAGAGCTCAACAGCTGAGGCAAATGCTGTCACAACTGCAATGTAGTGCTGCAGATAGCTCTAGAAATTTATGTTGAATTTACTGCAGCATTTGTTCATTATTTTAAATTAAAATGGATTGATCCTATTTTTAGTCAACTTAAAGGCAAACCCCACAGAATAATACAGGATTCCTGGCAAGATTTTTTTCTTGTTGTTGTTAGTGGGGTTTGTTTGTTTGTCTGTTTGGGGTTGGGTTTTTTTAAGTTAAACAATCTGCCGTGTATAATTGACAACATTTTTGCAGACTGGGGAACAAAATTCCTTTTCCCTCACTGGGGCTTAATCAGCTTCACAAGGCCAAAGAGCAATAAAATTTTCCATCTGTCCAAAAAAAAGGCAAATAAACCTTATTTTGAATGGGTGAATAAAAGACACTTTGGTGCATGTTTTTATCTGTTTCTATTCAATAGTACCTTAATTTAAGATTTTAGTACATCTCTGAAATAAAGTCATGACTGAAATAATAGTGGGCTGAACAGTACCTTCCTTGTTTGTTTGGGTTTTTTTCCAAGCTTTTATTCCCAGAGATAAAGGCCAAGTAAACATCAAAGATATACTTTACAGCCACTGTCTCTGGCCTTGCTCATTTGGAGTGAATATTCTGCATTATTTCTTTTGATACTTTGTTATATGGCTGCTAGACACTCTAGATTTTGCCAGTTTGCTCATTCAAGTGAGGACAACTCAGAAAAATATCTAAACAGGCTCACATACACATTGCTACAGTATGGCGTTTTGTGAGTTCTTTATGAGCCAGAAAGGCTTTTCTAAGCTTTTGTATTGTTGCTGATTTTGATTTAAATACAGTAATGGCTACAAAGTATTAACTTCTGCTGCTGTGGTTTGCCTCAAATATATGATTCCCCTTTCCCTGGATAATTAATTAATTAAAAGAAAATGTTGAAGCTTCTATCAATAACTGTGTTGCATAAGAATGTGCTGCTGATTTCTTCGGGACTGCTGAGGGATCCTATTAAACAAGATCATGTTTTAGCAAGAAGTGTCAAGATGAGATAGGTTTTCAGAGTTAAAGTTATTGATAAAATTAACCTGGACAACAGAATGTCTGCAACTGAGTGCTACTGAGGAGACCTTACAGACTGTTTTAACCATTGTCCTGTAAGAGGCTGATAGTAGGTATTCCTCAGCTGTGCTTAGAACTTCAATAGCCTCATTCTGGAAGTCATTGGTTACTTCAGCATCATTATTAATCTTCAAGGCTGCTCAATATCTGTCAAATTTAAGCTAATAATAAAAAAAGTACTTTGTTATGCAAGAATTGTATTAATAACATTATGACTTAAAGAACTAACTCCTCTGTTGTTTCAGTATATCATTAAGACCTGCTGAGTTAATTAACTTAACACTAGAAAAATTAATTTTCAGTGTCTGTTGCCTTTTTTTTTTTTTTTTTAGTTCAAATCATTGCCTGAAAAACTGTTTTAAGAATGGAAAAGTATAAAAGATTTATTAATATGTTTATGGAGGTTGAAAGGTATCACTTTAATAGTGTCTGATTAGAATAGAAAGTGAAATTAAAAGAGAGAGATCCCTGTTCACTAGTTTGGTGAATTTTTTTGTATGACACTTGAAGTTTATATTAAGTTTCACATTAACAATTGTGGTGGTGTGATTCCACTCACAGGCTGCTGGGTACAGGGTGCAACCTAAGAGAAAACTTACTTTTTTTACGGTTTACACAGTTCTTTAATATTTTTCATGGTCTAGTTGTTGGTGTTTGTAGTTTTGTGGGTTGTTTTTGTTGGGGATTTTGTGTTTTTCTTATTGTTTTGTGTTTTGGTTTGGTTTGTTTTTTGTTTTTTGTTTTTTTTTTTCCCAAATGAGAAAATACCATCACACAATCACAGAAACATTCAGGTTGGAAAAGACTCTCAGGATCACCAAGTCCACCAATAGCTGTACTCTACAAGGTTCACCCCAAGCACCCCAACCATATCCCCAAGCACCACATCCAAATGACTTTTAAACACATCCAGAGTTGGTGACTCAACCATCTCCCTGGGCAGCTCATTCCAAAGACTGACTTCTCTTTCCCTGAAAAGATTTTTCCTAATGCCCAGTCTAAACCTACCCACTCACAACTAAGAGACTATTCCCTCTTGTTCTGTCACTAATTGGTGTTGGATGATGGGTTGGGCGCGATGATCTCAAAGGTCTCTTCCAACCTCTTCTACCCTATTCTTCTACCCTATTCTTCTACCCTATTCTTCTACCCTATTCTTCTACCCTATTCTTCTACCCTATTCTTCTACCCTATTCTTCTACCCTATTCTTCTACCCTATTCTTCTACCCTATTCTTCTACCCTATTCTTCTACCCTATTCTTCTACCCTATTCTTCTACCCTATTCTTCTACCCTATTCTTCTACCCTATTCTTCTACCCTATTCTTCTACCCTATTCTTCTACCCTATTCTTCTACCCTATTCTTCTACCCTATTCTTCTACCCTATTCTTCTACCCTATTCTTCTACCCTATTCTTCTACCCTATTCTTCTACCCTATTCTTCTACCCTATTCTTCTACCCTATTCTTCTACCCTATTCTTCTACCCTATTCTTCTACCCTATTCTTCTACCCTATTCTTCTCTATTCTAATTACCTGTGAGAAGAGACCAGCACCAGCCTGTCTACAATGTCCTATCAGGTAGCTGTTGACAGCAATGAGGTCCACCCTTAGCCTCCTCTTTCTCAAACTAAACAGCCCCAGCTCCCTCAGTTGCTCTTCATAAGATATATTCTCCTGAATGGATATCTGAATAACAGTTTAAAGAAGATGAAACCTATTTGGCTTACTATACAGTTTTATTCACCATGACAACCAGGATATTTCTATTCTATTACACTAAGCCTTTCCTAACCTTTATTCATCATAGTATTCTTAAAAAATGGATTTGTGTGGGTTTATATCTATCTATCTATCTATATCTAAGCACACACAATCTATACATTTATATATATGTCTATGTATGCACATTTTAATTTTTTTTAAAATAACATTTAGGAGAAAATAGCGTTTACATGAGTAGGCATCCATCCAGATATGAAAACCTAAACTAAGACACATTTAAGGCAAGCTTTATGTTTGTCTGATGAAATGGAGGGTCATTAAAATTCAAGGAAGGTTAGAGAAACCTACCAGTTGATCTGCAGAGATCTGAAAATTAGGTTGTCAATTCAACTCCCGTTGTGAGGCTTGGCATTTAAATAACCAGTGGCTCCTGTCAGGAATTAGAGAAAAGCTAGTCCTTTAGAGATGAGTGCTTTACTGCTCACTGCAAATGCAAGGAGACTTGAAGCGCAACATTGCATGCCAATGGGATATTTCTTTGGTTTATTGTGGTGCAAATTCCAGTTATGTACCACTAAAACACCACCATGCCTACCCTTGTATGAATTATGTCATCTTCAGATAATCCTTGTCTAAAACATTGTAATGGCAATGTAGAAAGAAGGGACTAATTTTTAAAATATAACAGTGTAAAGGTGTGGATGTGAATGTTTTGGAATAAGTTTTTGTCCTGACCTTTTCCTTTTCTTTCTTAATATGATCTATTTCAGTTGAAAAGCTTACTGATGTCAGCAGTGTATTAATAGACAACAAATGTAATAGTTTGTGGCGGCTGAGGAAAAACATGCAGGCAAAATATGCTGCTGCACCACTTGAACTGTGGAGACATTTATCTATGTATGGGGTTGCTCAAAATATTTGTCAGTCTTGGAGTAGGGAATTGCTTTATACATTATATCCATGTGCTTTCTTGCACCTCATGTTTTTTTACCAGTTATAAAATAATTAAGTAATTATTACTTTCTTTTTTTTTTTATTTTTTTTTTTTTACTGTCATAAAGCTTCCTTGAGAAACCAAGCACTTGCCAGATGCACTGGAGTTATCCTGCACAATACTAGTGATGAATAGCCTGAGTTTTTGCAAGAACTAATTCTTACCTATGACTCCAGTGAAACACAGACACATCGTAAAACCAGTTTAATTCTCTCTTTTCTGACTTGTTTAACTGCATTCCTTTGCTGTGGATGCAAAAGGAAAAGAACTTTAGGGGAGGGTATTGACCTGCATTTATTGTACAATGCTTTGAAGTAAAAACATGCCACTGTAAACTGTCAGTGGCTTCTACCTTAAAATGTTTGGCTGTAAAATACTAATCCACTGGTTTCAGAAGAGCAGTATTATGAAATAGAATATATGAGGTTTAAGGAGAGTAAATGACATCTGAAAATTGCTAGTATAGCAGATAAATTGACACTAGGTTTTTAAGCTTGGAGATAATTGTTCATAAGAAAGTAATTTTGTTCTCTACTGAAACTTTTTACTTCAATGTCTTTACAAAATTGTCATAAACATGTGAATGTGAATCAAGAAGGTAGAACTATTTGTACTTTGTAATAATATAAGCTTTTGATATAAAAACAATTCAGGCTGTCAAGTGGCAAATGCTGCCATTTGTCTCCTTAGCACCTGGCTAATGATCCATGACAGAAGTATCAGAGCTGAGTGATAACCGTAGAGTGATATAATCTGGTGTTGTGGCACAAACCTTACATCAAGGGCTTTGGTGATATTTTGGCCCCCTTGCTGTTGAAGACTAGCACTGAAAGAGCTTTCCTGTCCAAATAAATTAATCTGGGTGACAGAAACAATTTTTACAAAGCTCTAAATGTTCTGCTTGGCATATTATTTGGAAGATCGAAGTGTGGATTATTCAGCATTAATAATGTTCTAACAGGTATAATTAGGATTGTGTCTGATTAAACCTGTCTATAAAGCAAAGGGCTGCATGATTTATAGACTGGGGTTTTCTCCATGCTCTTGTCAGGCAATAAGAAATAATCAGATAAGACTTACATGATTTCAAGATGCCTCTGCTACCTTTCCTGTCCAAGATCTCATCACCTCTCAGAAGCTAATGAAGATTGTATTTAAACAGGTAATTTTAGAAAGGCATGTTCCACTGAAGGATAAAAAATTCTTGTCTTGATGAAGGGACAAACTTCTGTGAGGGTTTAGCACTGTACAGGTAGAGATGTACAGTTCTATGTGTGCTGTCTCCAGACTGGATGTTGAATTATTATTGTGTGCACTACTGGGCAGTTCCAAGTGATTTATCTGACAAATACGTAGAGGACAAACCCCACACCTTGTACTACGTAAAACTTTAAATTCAGCTGAAGTTCACAGATATGAGCTGACATGTTTTAGCTCAGTAACAATGCCACTACACGGCTGTGAATTGATTCTGTTAAAAAATATTTTAATACTCCTTTTTTTTTTTTTTTTTTAATGCTTATTTTCCTCCGTAAGATAGTTACAGCAATCCTTTTGTGCCTTTAGCCAGACTGATTGTTACAAGTTGTAACTTCTTTGAAACCATCAGAGTTCTAATTGTAGAACTGTGAACAAGAGGACACAGTCTCAGGCTGCGCCAGGGGAGGTTCAGGCTGGATGTTAGGAAAAAGTTCTATACAGAAAGAGTGATTGCACATTGGAATGGGCTGCCTGGGGAGGTGGTGGAGTCGCCATCACTGGAGGTTTTCAGGAGAAGACTTGATGGGGTGCTTGGTGCCATGGGTTAGTTGTTTGGGTGGTGTTGGATTGGTTGATGGGTTGGACGCGATGATCTTGAAGGTCTCTTCCAACCTGGTTTATTCTATGTATTCTAGTCTATGTAGTAGTGAATAAAATAGAGCATGTATGCACCAAATTAAAAAGCAAATGCTTTTTATCTCTCTGAGGGATCACAAGTGTTAAGCCCTCTTCTTCAAGGGCCAGCATCTGAGGAGAACTCTGACCACTGATGCAAACCCAGCTGCAATCCAGTCCTTCTTCAAATCTAGTTTAAAGCTCTGTGAATGATTCCTGGTAATTCTTATCCTAAAGGTTAGGGTTTTAGGGGTTAGGGTTAGAGTCAAGGGCTTCGGTGCTATGTATGAACAGTCCTTTTGATCAAATTATTTTTTGAAAAAATGAGGAAAAACCAGAAATCCAGCTATATCTGTTTCTGGAACTTCAGATCATGAATGGTATTTACCAGCAGATTGCCAAGCAGGTCTTGGTAATGATAATTGTGCAACAATCCAACTTCGAGGTTGAATGTTGTTGAAGATCGTACTTGCAAGAGGCATGTTCAAATATACCAGGCAGATGAGCTTGACCCTTTCAGCCACAATGATTACCTGAGATAATGCTGACAAGTGATTGAATAACAGAGGCCATAACAGAGAATCAATTCTGTACTAATGAGCATGCAAGGCTGTTGGGGAAGCAAATAGCACACAATTGGTTAGGTTAAAGACAACATTAATCTACTCGTGGTGAAAGGAAAGAGTGCTCCTGGCCCTGTGAAATGCATTGTGAAAGTAAATTTTTTACTTAAATGTTCTTGTCCTGTATGTCTTAACCACTTTTGCCCTTAAAAGTTATGGAGTTACAGAGTTCTTCATTAACTTTTTTTGTCTTCTACATGTATTTTGTTTGAGCCCCTGCAATCTCAGTGCATGCTCTTTTGCGTGGACCAGTCTGAGTGGTCACAAGGTATTATTGTTAAGTTAGTTCATATATTATTAGCTTGATTGAGAAATATGCTCTTCCATCAACAGCAACAGATGGAGCCGCTGTGACCAACTTCATTTGGAGGGCAGCTATTTTGTACATATACTCTTTCACAGACAGTGTAAAGGAGATCTAGATTCTGTAGACTGACATTCAGAAGTTGTATGATAATGGAGATTTTTAACTTGCTTTCATTGTAAAATACCTCAGAATGCATCAATACCACCTTCTCTTATTTCCTATCCTATTTCTTATACTTACTATCCAGAAGCTATTATACTCCTGCCTGCTCTGAGATAGAAACAGAGCATAGGACTCACAGGGTACATACAGCAGGCTGTAGATCAGATGGACTGGGAAATAAGGGTATGGGTCTCTCTGCGAGGGATTGAGTTTCTTGGTGGTTTCTGATGGTGTTCACAGGTCTCTGGTAGAAGATAGGAAATTAGAAAGTAAGAGATATTTAATGCATAATAACACTTCTTGTTTCATTTGTTGTGCCAATTCCCACCCCAAACTTGGCATGCTTATTTTTCTTTGGCATGATCAGTTTCCAAAAATAATCATAGCACCTGTCTCAGAACTGTTGGCAGTGCACTCTTTCAGGCAAAGGCTCTCAGCTCACCTGGCCAAATGACTCATAGTTTCTTTGCAAGGTGAGGAATAACTCTGTTCTCACTAATCATTAATTAGATCATCTTTTATCTGTGATAAACACTTCTCACCTTGACTAAAGGGCCAACAACTTGATTTAAGACCTAGAAACAAAGCTCTTCAGCTAGGGTCTCTCCTGGATACATACTCACCAGTGTGTGTAGACTAATGCCATGGATGTATGTAACTCAAAGGTGCAGGGTATGAATCCCAAGTAACTAGCCATTATTGTTATCTTTCATAAACTGGCATCAATTGTCTTGCAGATGTATTCTTTTGCCTATTAAGTATAGTTCATACTAATAAAAGCTGCAATTATCACTGACTGCTTGCCTGGCTTATAGCCTCAGCCATGACTGTAGGACAGCAAGGTCTTGTGAGAGCATCTAATCAGTTATGCTGTGGAAGAAGTGTTCACCTTAGGTCAGATATGAGAAAGATGGCTTGATCATAATTCAGATTTCTCCTCATGTTCTCTATTCCACTATCAGTATAGCTGTTTTCAACTACATTAAGCAAAATTATGCATTTAAAAGTAGTTTCATGCTTTTGATCCATTGGGTTGGTTTGTTTTCCTAAAACTTCTTCTATAGGTACCTACAGGGGAAATAATTTCTTGGCATGTTAAGACTGTTAGAAAAGTCTGGGAAGTAGTACTCACCAGGTCCACCATAATGTCATCTGCTCAGAACTGTAAAACTCAGACTCCCAAAAATAAATGGGTGGTCTCTTTACAAAGTGGTGATACGGAGTGGCAACATTCAGACAGATGTGGTGAGCATGAAGAGCAGAAGATGCTGATCTGCCTTGAGGAGTCAACGATGTTTTATCCAACATATTTTTTTTAAAAATTATTATTATTTATAGTACAAAGATGCTGCCTTTGGGAGTCTTCAACACACCGTCATGCTAATGAAAAAAAAAAAGATCACGGATAGGTACAATAAGAAGAGTTGAAATTCAGACAATCCATGGAGCTGATTTAACAGCTTGAAAATTGCTTTCCTCTAGTGAAAGTGTTGAAATGCAAATAACACAAACCTCAGAGAGAAAACGGCACTCTGTTAGCTGTTAACAGTTCAGTTCAGATACATGCCCCACTTTGTCTTATGTTTAATGCTTCTTGAGCTGAGCTGTGGAAAAGGTTTCTGAGAAACTGAGTAGCTCTGAATAGCACTAGATGACTGCATGTTTTGTCCTGTTCTCCTGTCACTGGCAAAACTGATGTGTGGTTGTCAGATAACCTTTCATTAATGTCACATTTTTAGTCTTAGGAACAAAAGATCACTGAATTGAACCCTAAATAAAGAAAGCCTATATCACAGTGAGATTTTGTTTATAAATGCTTCAATGCAGAAATAAACAGTCACAATATGTTTGAGCATTTCTTGCATAGCAGAGCTTTTTAATCAAACTTATAAATTTTAAAATGACATACATGGATTATTGCTGAAGGATAGCTATTCTTTTATAGCTAGTAGTTTGCTTGTTACCTTTTTGTTAGAGGTAATTTTAAATGAAGCTAGTAGTTTTAAAACATTTCAAAACTCTTGTCTTTAATTAAGTTCAACTCTATTTTTTCCTTCTCTTTTCTTGGCTTACACTGTAAAGTTATACTTCTAGCTACTTGGCTCTAATTCAGGCACTTATGTTTTCACTCTTTTGCTTTGTCTCTCCAGTTAATCCAACAAGTAGAAAAATCCATTATTGCTCAGTTCAAGTCTTACCACCCCAGGAGACAACCTAAACCAGGGAACTTCAAATGAGTCCATAGTCTTTCACAGGCTCTTCTCCAACTCTCTCTGTTCACATTTCCCATATTATATGGCAAAAGGGATGCTGTGTCTCTGCCCTAATTATTATGTTCACAGTTAAGAAGGTGTATTTTGGGTACTAATGTGTACTAAAATTGGTTTTCTGTGTTTGTGTGTATTTCAAGATTGTATTTAGACAGGAGATAAAAAGTTGGAGCATGAATTAACAAAGGAGCTGGATGAAGTGGAACTTTTAGGTAGTCAGAAAACTTTTCTCACAAGCTGATTCAGTTCTGACTTGAAACATATCCTGAAAAAAAGGCCTTCCATTGAACATTCTTTTTAGCAAGACACCCATGGTACTCTTCAATTACAATGTGCTGCCCCACAGGTGGTGGCTAGAACTCATGTGCCTTCAGCCAATTTCATTAGAGTCTATACTAAGCAGCAAGGTTGAGAATAACCAGCCTTTCATGTCCTTTCATTGTACATAATTAAAGCCTTTCATCTGACACCTATATTTTCAACTATTGCCTTTTTTCCATGGAAATATTAGCTGAATTAAAGATACTTTTGTAGTGTGCTTTAGATTAATCACCATTTTCAGAAATTTTGTTAGTCATTTAACAAAATTAATGTTGCATATAGAGCCCTGTATTTTTGCTGAAGCACAGGTATAAGAGACATATAATGGGGAAAATGGAAAGCTAATTCAGCTCTGCTTGACAGTACTAAATCACTAGCTGAAACACTGAGATATTATTTTTTGTCTAACACCTTAAAGCACTTAGATTCACAATAAAATGACAAAAAATAAAGATGGAAGACAGGACTTACAAGGTAAGATTTCTAGAACTGGGCATCTTCCATTCCAGGCAGAAACACCAAGGAGGTATGCAACCATGTACAGATATTTTTGATGGGGTTTGTTTGGGTTTTGGTGTTTTGGGTAAGGAAATATTAGCTCTTTGAAACTTTTGCTTTTGATAGGTAAAAATGGTTGTTCTTGGTGAGAGCAGGAAAAAAAAGTAATTGACTTAAAGATCTGTGAAAACCACAGAAATTATATCACAGGGAATAATAATAATCATAATCTGAGATTCTAAACATGGACTATATAACCAAGTATTAGTGTAAACTTCTCTTCCTAGAGGAAGGAAAAAAAAAATAATCCTTTTGTCTTCTCTGGTATTTAGTTCATCCAAGATCTGGAGAAAGAAATTGTCTCTTGTCATTTGCAGTCACGAGCCAAGTTTGTATTCCCTTGTTTCTCTGAGAGCTCAGACACTGAAATGCTAAACAAGCCCAAGGTTTTCCACATGGTTTTGTCTGTAATGCATTCCAGCAGATTCTGCTGTTGCAAATAAGGTGGAGTCATTTTTCCCAACAGAATCATATTCATTCTATCTCTTGCTTTTACTATGCCTGTTTTCCATCATTAGTACCGTCATGATTATACCTTTGCTGAAATTCTCACATTCAAAAAAAAAGTAAACCAATAATTTATCTGACTCATGAAGGAATCTGAGCTTACATCGGTTCTAAGAATGATTGAAGTCACTGATATTGCAAGCCTACCATCTTTTCATATCACTAGAGAGCTTTAAAGAAGGGGAGGAGGGCAGTGATGTAGTAAAGTGAACAATCAGGATACTTACTTTGCTTATATTGCTTATGAATAAATACAGGAAACTATCTGAGTGTTGGTCACCTGTCTGAAATGAAACAGATGATTGCATTGGAGAAAAATCCTGAAATAGCAAATTTGAATATTTGTGTTGGGAAAAAAGATAATAAATATAAAACTGTCCTGCACTTGGACACTAGGCTCAAACAAAAAATACCAAACAAACAAAAACACACACACAAAACCCCCAACAAAAAAAACCCATAAAATAACAAATGAGAAGACAAAACTTTTCACTTAGCATTGAATGGATAAATTCTGTAGAGAAAGAGAATAAACTCAAACTAAAATGTATGAGGGCAATGAAAGTGCCAGTCATGTTCATTCATTGCACATCAGAATTCTAAACTAATCTTTGAAACAACATTTGCTTTTATTCTTTCTGACTTGAGCTAATAGGATGAAATAGCTTCAGAATATACCATTTCTTTTCCAATTTCACATAGTCACAAATCCTTTATTATACAGCCATGACCTTCAACACTCCAGTAATTTTTTTTTGTTCTTTTGATTTTTGCCTTACAGCAGAAACTTAGTTTCTTGTCAATCACCACTTCATAGACCATGATGATTAGCTTTTAATTGGTTAATGTACAGAATGGGAAACTTTGTTTGAAGTAAAAATCTGCCTGGAAGAGGAGTTTTCAGCCTTCCTGGAAGAGGACTTTTGGTAGTCCATTACTTGTCACCTAGATAAAATTTTTATTTGGAAAAGTAGGTAAAACAGATGCAAATGATGTAAGGGGAAAAAAAAAAAAAAAGTATTGCAGGGTGCCTGGAGATAATAATCTAAAGGTGTGGATTTTGGTTGTTTTCCTAGTGTTCCAGTATGTGGAACTGTTTCAGTTAGGTGTCAACATATCCCAGTCCCCCACTGCTCTGGTCTTGCAAACAGTTTCTTCTAAGGCTGCTCTTTTCAAGTGGAAAATGAAATTAATATCTTCCAAAACAAAGCCTTATTATTTTGATTCAGGAGTAATATTCCAAACAGTAACCTAATGAGACTGAACACTGATTCCTTCAGTGCTTGCTCTGACACAAACGGTGATAGCAATGAAGCCTGAGGCTGTGTAAATGGACTGGAACCAGTACTTTTGTCTGTTTGAAATTCAACAGCAGGGAGTCAAATTTCGATGGTCTTTGAAAAGTGGAATGCAGCAGAAATATGGGTCAAAAGTGCTGAACTTTTGGCACATACACATGAATTGTTTTATCCAATATCAGGCACTAAACAGAGAACAGCTTGTTACTAGGTTGTAGATGTCATTCCGCCAGATCTAGATTGGAAATGACCTTTTAGATCATCAAGTCCAATCATTAGCCTAACACTGACAAGTCCTAAACTAAACCATATCCTTAGGCACCAGGTCTATACTCATCTTAAATACTTCCATGGATGGGTACCCCACCGCATCCTTGAGCAAGCCATTCCAATGACTACTAACCCTTTCAGTAAATAAATTCTTCCTAATATCCAGCCTAAACTTCTCCTGATGCAACTTGAGGCCATTTCCTCTTGTTCTATCACTTGTTATTTTGTTGAACAATCAGTGTCTCATTTTATATCAAAGATCCCTTCCTCAAAGCACATGTGCATCCAACCCATGTAGGAAAAGGAAAGACACTTCTTAACTGCTACATTCTGGAAGTCTTTTCATTCAGTGTGGATTCTTTTATTTCACTCTGAATACTACATTAGAAACAGATGGCAATCTGTGATCATTTATGGGTGTTTGAACATCTTAGTTTTATTTTCCAAGGAAAGCAGCTTTATACAAATATGCTGTGTATGACTGTTGGCTTGTGTAACTCAAATCTAATAACTTTTTCTGTTTTCAGCCCAATTATTTAAAAATAAAAGTAATAATAGTAATAACAAAAAGGCAACTTGGGAACATTTCACAAAAACAAAGGAAAAATGACCAGTTGATTCTGAGGTAACTCCTCCAGTCCATCACTTTTGCACAATCAAATATTCAAAGGATTTAATCTCCCTCTGGTTACTGACTTTCACAGAATCCTAGACATTTATGCATTCAATTTTGAAGAGACATCTGTCACCCCTTATCTTTCTTCCCTGGTCACTCTTTTCTGTTTTCTTCATTCTGTGCAAATGTGTCGTGTTCCTTTGTGCTTTGGCTCTGAGAATGTAAGTTAATGCCTTGGCATACTTTGAAAGACAAAATGTTCTATCTGACCAGTAACCCAAAGATTAGAAAGTCTGAGGAGCTTGTTTGTTTGTTTGGAGGTTTTTTATTGTGTGTTGCCTTCCAAGAGAAAAAAATTACACAGATACTGGTTTAGCAGCAGAATTTTACTCCTATTTTATGTAGTTTCTTCTTTGGAGTAACAAAAAACATGAACAATTCATGAGTCATGCCACTCAGTGAGAAGTTTGTTGTTGTCTTTTCTGTTCTATAACAAAAGCTTTGTGTGCAGAAGTGTGTCTGGAAGAACATTTGTACTGATGGATTGATCACCGTGTATATAATCTAGCATGTTAGCCTTTGTGTTTTATGTAGTGTTGAGTTTCACCTTTCAGGTCTGTTTTGCTTTCACCAAACAATGTGGTTTTCCTGATTTGTAGCTTTAAACATGCCACTTCTGCAATGCTAGTGATAGACTGCTTTCACTAAGGAGTGGTTAAAGATTTGTCCAAAACATGCTCTTCTGTCAGGAAATCCAATTCTGGCTCAAACTCCTGAGCACTCTTCATGTATAAATAAATGTGGCATGCAAGGAGAAAATTTGACCCCACTGTGTCTTTAGCTGAACTGATAGTTTTATCAGAATCAAGAGTTCATGACTAGTTTCATCATTTCTTACACCTGTGTCATATGTACATCTGGACAAACCCTTTATCTTCATTTGAAAGGAAAATAAAATCTTCCACTCTTGATTGTCCAGTGAAGTGAGGCAAATGTGCCACCTTTTTAATGTTTTCCTTCTTGCTTGCTAAAATGTACTGAGATCTGGCTTGCTTTAATTTAAATACAAGAATTTTTATTGTCTTTAGGGATGCAAAATGGATTGAGTTGAAGAATAGAGAGGAACAAAATGGAAGTAGTGATCTTGAGTCCATATATTTGGTCTAGAAGTTTGTTCATACCTCTCTCTCCAAGTTATCTGTGAGGACAGTGCAACTTAACATTAATAGAGTAGGAGAAACAGGATTGAAATGAAAGCAAGTGTCCAGATTTCCCAGATGAACAACTCTAAATTTCAGATTGAGGAACACCAAATCAAGAACTTCAGGACTAGCAAACTGTCCACAGTGAAATATCTCTATCATTCTCTTTGTTCATATTCTGCCAGGACAGTAATGTTCTGGGTTTTTTTAATTAAAAAACCAAAACCACCCCCACCCCCAAAAAAAACCAAACCAAAAAACAACCCAAACCAAACAGACCCCAAATACTGTCTGCTGAACATAGAAGCCAGTGAAGAATATTTATGTTTTGCTACCAGTTATAAAATACACCACAGTAGTTCCCTGTTATTGCTGAAATATTAAATGACAGCTTTTAAAAAACCCAAGCCAGTTCTCCAGAACTGTTTTTCCTTGATAAGCAAACAGGATTTTACTGTAAATTGCTGAATGCCTAATCCTTCCTATTATGCATTATACTCTCTGTGTTTGTTAGGGATGAAAGAAGAGAAATGCATCCTGTTTGGATTTGGAATACAGATTGAAATGCTTCATTAGTAAAGCTCGGTAATGCTGATTATCTTAAATAGCTGTCATAGAAGAGAGTATGTAGTCATCTAAATCACTGGTGCCAGATTCTGGGTTTGGCTTTTTAGTGTTCTTCCAGGCAATATGGCTATAAGCAACCTATTCCAACCAGAGAACCTTGTCAGCACGTACTTGGATGAGGAGTTATGCGGCATAAGGACATTATTTCAACAGTGTTAGAACATAAATACCCCTTCTGCTCTGTCTTGGATTTATCCAGCTCCTCCTCAGAAACTGAGAAGTTTTCTTAGAAAAGACCAGGGGCATAATCTTTTGGGCTGTAATGGGTGATAAGGTCCATCTCCCTTGCTGTTTGGCTCAGAAAAAGAGAGAGCACAGAACATGAAAAATACCACCAAAACCCCCAGCTTTTCTTTCTTAGTGGCTTTTGGCTGGAAAAGCCTTGAATTAATGATGACTTTTGCATTGATTTGTAGTCTTGACTTGTATTAAGAAGTTTTCTTGTTCTAACAGTCTTCTTGCCTGCTGTTTTTTTCTGTCATCCCCATCGATTCTTCCCTTCTACCCCCTTCTAGTGTGCCTGGTTTAGGATTAGGATGTACACAGGTGCTATATATATGAGACAGAAGTAGGAAATGGTTAGCAAAGAAAGAACAAAATTGTTCTAGTGTTTCACTCAACAACAGCAGAAACAGCGCCCTGGTAGATTGGATATGTCAGAGAAAGATTATAATGGGGAAAAAAAGAGAGAGAAATTATTTTGGTGGTGGAGGATGTGTTTCCTTCCACATTTTGAGGCTTGTGTCTGATGTTTGATAATCCCAGTTTAATTGCTTCGTAGGTTTCTGCAGATCCACCTGTAGGCACAACAGAGGTGTCATCAGCTTTTTCTGAATGTGAGAGCAGGTCTCACCAAAATCTGGCATATGAATGCTGGATATTTCATGTGATTCTGTGCAACTTTGTTGCTTCTCATGGCAGTGAAAAATGTTCCTTTGGTATGTTACAGAGAATAATTTCAAAAATATTAAAGTGTATGCTAAATTCTGTTGACTAGATTCCACACTGGAAAAGAGAGTTCAATACATGAACGAGGCCTAATTGTGCTTTTTATTACAATAGCAATTTTAACATTATCACTGACATGTTACACATCTTTCAGTAGTAGCTCCACACATAGAAAGATTAACAGGAGATGTCCCTCAGACGTGTCACAAATATTTCAAATGGAGCTCCCATTCTTTATATACACAAAAGTTGTTTGAAGAGAGGGCAGGAAGGAGAAGTTGATAATGATCATGGCTCTGGGCAACCTGATCTAGTTGAGGATGCCCCTGCTTACTGCAGAGAGGGTTGAACTAGATGACTTTCAGAGGTCCCTTCCAGCCCAGACCATTCTATGATTCTGTAATTGTTGTTGTTTAAAGCATCCACTCATCACCCTGTAAGCAGTGTGTTCAGCTGGAGAGTTGCAAGAATTCTGCAATGATTGATTGCTTTTGCATGCTTTGAGCCAAATCAAACCATATCAGCTATGCATTGATGACACATTAGATAGAGAAAGTCTGAAT
Source organism: Dryobates pubescens (assembly GCF_014839835.1). Classification (NCBI taxonomy): domain Eukaryota; kingdom Metazoa; phylum Chordata; class Aves; order Piciformes; family Picidae; genus Dryobates; species Dryobates pubescens. The sequence goes on from NC_071627.1 coordinate 15,079,140, forward strand.
TCTCATTGTGTAAATTTCAAACAAAACAAATCTGCTGCTGGTTTTATGCTAGTAAAAACAATCTGTGTTGTGGGATGCATGCATTTTGAATTTTCATGGGACTTTTGTTTTCAAGGTATCTAGTTATTACTTTCTGTGATTTGTACCACTAAAAGTGTGAGTTTTTAAGCTTTGAAATCATAAAGCAGTAGCTTTTTTGTGGTATCTGATTTAAAATTTTAATGTATCACGCTGTACTACAATGCACTCCAATTTTGTTTATAGCATTTGATTATCTTGTCAATTTACATCCAGGGTAGAAGAAATTGGCTGGATATCAAGCAATAAATTTTAATAGGTTCACCATCTGCATCCTTTGGTATGATATTCAGTGATTTTTGTCCTGATGTGACAAACAAGTTATCATTCTTTAGGCATTGTTGATCTTTAGTTTCGCATGACTAAGCTAACTGCATGTTGCTCAGTCCCCAATGTCTGCCTGCACATCACAATAACCTCTTAGAGGTGGACATGTTGTGAAACACCAAAATGGCACAGGTATACTCCACCAGAGCTACCACTTCCAAAATTTTTGCTATGTTCAGAAGTTAGTGGTAGAAAAGAAATTCTTTTAAGAGCTAATTGCCTGAACACCATTCATTAGGGGGACTCAGGGTTTGGGGCAGACTGAAAAAATGTGGAGAGATGATGGAAACTGTGTATCATAATCAACAGTCTTAAGTACATGGCTTTGATTTTAGCTCTTGCATCAGATTCTTGTCTGTACACTTTACCTTCTTTATGGTAGTTGAGTGAGGGGCAACCTTTGGTGGGTGAATGTGGTCTGAAAGCCCTGTCACTTTGCAGGGTGCCAGATCCCAAAGCCAGGGTTCACAAGACAGCCCCAATATTTGTACTATCTGAGGTTGTGTCTGTACCAGAGATATTAAGGATGTGCTGGATGCTTTTGTCTGTATGCGCCTCACCTCATGATCCAGACTATACCTGTAGGCTCTTTATGGTGTTTACGGTATGTTGATGCAGTTTTCCTTCAGTTTCCTGTGCAGCTTATCAGGAACTGCATGCTAACATCTTGAAGATCATGTATGATGGGTAATATCAAGCAGTTAGCATTTAGCTGGTTTGTAGGCTTCCTTTGAGATTACCACTGAAACATGCTACAGCCTTCACCCTGTCCTTCACCCTGTCCTTCACCCTGGGTCAACAGCAAAGTAGAATATGCTGCTCTGTGCCACATACTTGGAGAGAGTCAAAGACAGAGGAGAATAAGTCTGTAAATTTGTAGTGTCTTTCACCAAAGAATTGAGGAAGACAAAGCAAGCAGTACAGTCTGAACAAACCCAGCAACTGCATGCATTGTTTAGTATGACCCTTCTGTTTCATTTCCCACTCTTCCTCTTGCTACTTACAACACCACAAATTTTTTTCTTTCATTGCTATGAAGACAGACTTTTAATCTAAGTTCTTGCACTTGAAGTGACATGCAAGCCTCTTGAAATGTGATGACCAATAGCAGTAAAAGAGAATTGGGAGTTCCTGGTGTAGGAGACATTTTATCCCTTGTGTTTATATTCTTTCTTATGCTAAGACAAGTCAGATATGCAGCCAGATAAACATATTTCACACAGCCTGCAAAGACTGACAATAGAAAAGCAACAGTGAATTAAGAAATGTTATTTAGGGTATTCTCCTACATTCATAACTAATGGTTTATTTCATTTTATGACTTTTATAGATAAAGAAACTTCATTTGTCCGAGTATCATGGCAAAAAGAGGAAAGCAAGCAAGGGAAAATAACCAGGTTATAGTGATGTATTGAGGAAAGACTACAGGAATAATACAACAAATTGAGAATAAACAAAATACATAGTCTTAGTATGCTGAGAATTTGACAGTGTTTGCACAATATTTCAGGTGAGAAAATTGGGGAAGGGAGGGAGATGAAAGGTTGATAGACCTTTATTGCCTACAAGCAGCCAAATTTGCATTTAAACAGTGCAGTGGGAGCTTTAGTGACTAGCAAGGAATGGAGCAAGCGGTCAAAGTGCACTATAATCACTGAGGGGTTTTTGCCAGCCTCAACTGGTGCAAGAGGAAGAATCGATTTATCACTGTATTTTCAAATTATGGCTGTCTACTGCTCACAGCCAGCTGTCACCTTGCAGCTTTGCTTTGCTTGCTGTCAGAGGCTGAGTGGATAAACTACTGGACAAATTTTCAGTTTGTAAATAGCCTGAACTGTAAATCTGTGTTTATCGAGATTTAAGCAGCTAATTTATTTCTCTGAGACACCCCAACACTGCAAACACAGATAATGTTTCTGTAAGGAAAAAATTTCTTGATTTAGGAGTTCCTGCTCACAATGGAGACAGAGGAGTTTAGTAAAACTTTATTCGAATAAAGGGAGAGTCCACAGGACAATTCCTTGCTGGGACTCGTAGCTCCCCTTGTATCCTAAATTCCGGGACTCAAATTTCCTTCTCCTTTTCCCCATTGGCCAAGATCCTCAGGATATACAGTCTTTCCCAAAACGCTCACTACATGTCCCCTTTCACATGCAACCCCTCCTACTACACACATTGTATGTTCATTTAAATTAGGTTCTTTGCATCTCTGGGCAGAGAAGTTTATATTCAATAGTCTATTAAGCCTGTGCTCTGGCCTAAAAGTGCAGACGTTTAGGCTGCGTTCAGTGTCTTGTCATCCTCAGACAGACCCCCACTGATTTACTGTGATTTTTAAGATTAGGTACTTTGCAGCTGCCCCTTTGTTGTTTATGCACATAGATAAGGGGTACTGTCTGGTCCCCCCCCTTCCTCTTCCAACCTCCCTCAGACAATTCTTCCTTTGTGAAGGCACTGGTTACTTTTAATCCCATCATTTCCAAGTCACACAATTAAATATAGTGCCTTTCTTTGTTCTTAGATAGGTACTTCTAAATTCCAGCTGAGATGCAGTTGAAGGGTTAGGTTTTGATTTTGCTGTTCTGAAGGAAACCAAGCGTAAAGAACTTCACATGCTGATTAATAATTTTCTCATGTTAATAGAGAATCATAAAAACATGACTCATTCTCCTAACAGATTTTTCTAGAGTGGCATAGGTATATGATAGCATCCAAGGAATCTGCACAAGTTGATTTTACACACCAGGATCAGTGTTATCTGTTCCATGGAGGCACACAAGGAGGTGTGATTTTATTTTTTTTGTCTGTCTTTTGTAGTAAGATGAAAAATTAAACTTTATTTAAACTTTTTAATGCATAATCTGACACTACTATACAAAGAGCTAAATTCTGTTAACAGGTTACATCTATGAGCTTTACATGTTCTCCCAGAGCTCTTGAACATTCTTCAAACAATGTATATATTCCATTATCATCACAACACCTTGATTTAAAGTTCTTGATGATTAAACCAGCTGAATGGACCTAGTCCTATTAATGCCAGTAATCTAGCAAAGGGATTGAATCATTTGGTAGATTTAGGCTTCTAATCTTACATTTTATTCCCTGCTTTTTAATACTGTGCCCATAAGCTATATTATGTAGGCATTGCTGTCATTTGCAGTTAAAGGAGGAGCAGTTAAAATCTAATACAGGCATGACCACGATTTCTTCTCATTATGCTGATGGCTGTCACTGAGTTTCTCATTTACTTGTCCTCCTTGCTTTCACCTTCACTCCTTTGGTTTAGTTTTGAAACATGAATATAAGGGATCTTTATTTTGAAAATGAGGCTTCGTTTGGTTTAGTCTTTTTAGTTCAGCCACTAAAGATTGTTTGGAGAACCTTATGCAAACTGATAAAATGCAAACAGTTGTCCCCCTTTTAAACACCTTTGTATTGTGGTAACCTGTAGAAGAATCAGCTGTGCCCTTTCTTCCCACTGTGCTAAGCATAAACTAAAAATCTGGCCAATAAGCTTCTGCATGTAAAACACAAACTCTATGCACGCCGGATATAAACTAGTTTCCAAGACCATGAGAGCAGGACTGGAAACATTTAATTACACTACTAAGAAGAAGATCTTAGGTCACAGCTGCTTCTGAAATACTGTATATCTGTAGTGCTTGTAGAAAGAGAAAATTAATAGTTTGCACTCTAAAACTGGCTTGGGTTTTTTCACACTATGGCACTTTTTTGGAAGACTTCTTTACTTCCATTAACTGAACAAACAATACTCATCACTTTTGACTTCTGGATTCTGCATAAAATATTTGAGGCATAGACACCAGTGCTGACTCTATTTTTTTATTATTTTTTTTTTCCCCTCTCCTTTTGAAAAGGAATTGCTGCTACTGGCATTGATGCCCCGGGGCTAGGCTCCTGCATTTAAATTACTGACTTGTCTAACTCTACATGGCAAAACTGTTGGCAGGCAGGCTGGCAATACCAGCACTTCAGGTGCTGTGAGTCCCCTTCTGATACCATTGTTTTTCTAGAGACTAGAAATTTAATCAATGGTTTTAATGTCAATAAGGTCTTATTGGCACGTTGTTTCCCAGTTTTGTTTGTTTTGTGGAGGGTTGGGTTTTGGGGTTTTTTTTTGTGTTACCTTTTTTTTTGGGGGGGGGGGGGGAGGTTGGTTGGGGTTTTGTTTGTTTGTTTGTTTTTAATGAGATGACAACTGAGAGGTGTGAGCTGTTTCATTTCTTCTGTTGAAGGTTTTATAAAGAATAGAATCAGGTCAAGAAGTTAGCACATAATTACTAAATTACTACAGCATCTTCCCATGAGGTATGCCTTTGCCTGGGAAATGCTATAGTGCTTATGAGGAGCTGCTGAGGGAACTGGGACTGTTTAGGCTCAAGAAAAGGAGTCGAAGTGGAAGACTTATTGCTATCTTAATCAACCTGAAAGGAGGCTGTAGTGAAGTGGATGCTGGTCTCTTCTCCCAAGTAACAAGCAATAGGACAAGAGGAAATAGCTTCCTGTTGCACCACGGAAGACTTAGATGAATATTAGGGAAAATTTCTTCCCCAAGAGGGCTGTCAAGCACTAGAACAGACTGACAGGGAGGTGGTGGTGTCACTATCCTTGGCAGGGTTTGAAAGACAAGCAGATGTGGCACTTAAGGACATGGTTTAGCGGTGGACTTAGCAGTGCTGGTTAACAGACTTGATCTTAAAGGTGTTTTTCAATCTCAATGATTCTAAGTGAACTCTTGCTGTTGTAGTTAGGGGAGGATGGAAGAAGGTTAGCATTTTGGTTTTATTTTTCTCTCTTTTAACAGCCTGTAAATAAACAATATCCGCCAGCCTAACGAAAATAGAATGGGCAAAGGCTAATACTGCCAACTCTAAAGGACCTCTGTGCTTAGGAAATAATGGTTGCTTTGTTCAGCTTGTTATAAAAGGGGAAAAAATGCAACTTGAGATAAGTGACATTTGAAACTTTCAGCCTAGCTGTCCTAAAACCTTTCAAGCCTAGGACAATGTTGTCTTTGAGTATACTTCTATGCTTTAAAGCTTATAATGTGTTTCAGGATGAGTGATTCACTGTGTATTATCTCTTATTCTTGAGAAGAGTTTAGGTATGGTAGAAAGAATTGACTGGTCATCTTGGCTTGACAGACTTGAAAACAAGTTGATACTGAGGCAGAACATAAAAATAAATATGGTAGAACACTTAAGACAAGACTTGTAATGTTTAGTGTGTTTTAAAAACACAACAAAAAGCCCACAGAAAATTAAAATCTCAAGTACCATTATTGGAAGTGGTAAAATCACAGTTTTGGAAATGTCTCTTAAAATCTGCCTGTGTTGTTTGTTTCTTGTAAGTGATTGCCACTTAATTTTTGGTGGTTCAAGGAAATTTCTTCTGCTTTTATTGTAATAACTCTGTCCCCTTTCCAAAATGGCAGGCAATAATTTTGAGCTCTCTGAAGGTGAGTGATTCTGATTTATTGGGCTATAAGAACCAGTTGTGGAGTTTATTGGATCAAAATGTTTAAAGCTCATGCTTTTAGTTCTGCAGGTTTCTGACTTGAGAGATCGGAATGACCATTTGGTTTAATAATTTTGCTGGGAATATCACAGCTATTACATCTGTGTAATGTGTCTACCCTCTTCAGCAATGCTACCATGCACAATGATAGAACAAAATTTATTAAGCATTGGTGAAAAATGGTTTTGTGTGTGTTTCCAAATAGGCATTTCCCTTAAAATTTTGTGTGGCTGAATGGTTCCTTAACTGCAGAAAAGTATTTCTCTGAGCAACAACTGGAACATTGTATGTAAACTTGTTGCAGGTGGCTGAAATAATGGTAAGCACGAATGTTGAGATAAGTGTTGGGGGTTTTCTTGTATGAAATGATTTTTCTATGTGCCATAACAACATATCTGAAGCTTTTTCTGTGATCCTTTTAGAGTTTTGGGAAGACAAAATAAATAAAAATTGAACAGGAATGAATTAGAATGAATTACACTTGAGAAAATCTGGATGGATATTTTACCTCTTTTTCTTCAAATACAAATTTATGATTTTTAAGGGTTTTTTTAAGGCTGTCTGATTAATAAATTGCAATCAATTGCAATACCTAATTATCTCCTTGGGGGGTTTAAAGAGAAAATAATGAATGAGACATGATTTTCTCTCAGCATGAGAGAAGCTGGCTAGAACAGCTTCATAACTTGAAATAAACAAACCTTCTCTGTAAGTGAGGAAAGTCTTAAATAACAAGTGTGCATCTGATTTTATTTTTCTTGTTTAAATCAGATAAACCCAAAAGAGTGGTGTTTGTTTGCAGATAATTGAAGCAGTGGTTTGGAGAGAAACCCCTTTAAAGTTCTCTCAGAATCTCAGTAGAGATTACATTTCTGTACAATATCTGAGGGGAAAAAATTGTGCAGTGTTAGGGGGCCCTGTTAGACGTTTGACATATACAGTAAGTGGTTTATAGTTCCCCATGGTACAGATGAAATTGTTAAAGGAGTCTAAGGGAATAGTCCAAAGGAGAATGCCATCATGGTTTCAAGGTCGTTGTGTACTTACCCTGTAGGAAAAAAAATTATCAAAATGTACTCCTTTTTATTAAATACAGCTGATTTTATTAGGAATTTCTCTCCCCTTTTCTCCCTCCTGACATACCAAAAAGGGATATTTTGAGCTTGAGAATAGAGCCCTACTTTAGCCATGTTGCCATGTCTTTCATTACAATGGTAGATCCTGGGAAATACAGAACTATAATTTCCATGTTCAGTAAGATGGTACAGCCTGTGCTAAAAAAGCACAGGATCTGTAGGGGAAACTCTGTTTCACTAACTTGCTAAAGTGCTGTGAAGTTGTCAACAGACAATGCAGTTAAAGAAGATCTTGACAGTTCTATGTATTCGCATTTCAGAAAGCCTTTGACAAAGTCCAAACTGTATCGAATAAATCATTGTGATATTGGATTAGATTTAATGTTCTTTTCTGTATAGGAAAGCTGGTTAAAGAGTAGGAATTAATGGATGGGATGAAATTGTCATCCCTCATGATGGTGAAGAGTGAAAAAGCAGGGTAGGAGAAAAGGCAGCAAAATTCTGGATGTGGTCAGAGGAATAGGAACAGAAGGCAATATTTTGTGACTAAAGGAAACCCTGGTGTACTCACCTCTGGGCAGTTTTGTTTTCTCCATGTTGAGAATTAGAGAAAGTCAGAGAATGGCAATCAAAATGACTAAACACATGGTCTCTGCTTATAAGACTGAAAAAAAACAACATCTGGGATTATTCAGTCTGGAGCAGCAACATGAAGAAACATGACAAAGGTTTATAAAGTCATGATGATAAAATGAATGAAAAACACTTGTTCACCAAATCCTTGTAGTGCCAGAAGTAACAGGTACTGTCTGACACCAGTGGGAGGCTGGTTTAAAACAAAGGGTGTACTCCTCTATTAAGATGGTTTTGCACTTCTGGAATGTGTTGCCACAGGAGGCTGAGGTAACAGACAGGCAGTATCAGCAAGTCAGAGAAGGAATTTAGATACATTCCTTTTGTAAAAGGAGTAAATTAGTGATTATTCATTAAACAGAACTAGCAGTGATTATTCATTAAACAGAACTAGCAGTGAGGTATGCTTTAAGACCACTAATGTAGCAGGGAATGGTAAGACCAGTGAGCTATACAAAAGGGCAAAGTGTATTTGTTCTCTTAATAGCATCGTGTATGCCACTATCCAGAGAAGAATATGAGGCTTAACTGAGCAATGTCTTACTCAATAGACCATTTATTATGTTTTTATAGAAGAAAATATGTTTTAACTTCTCATAAGAAAAGAGAACTGTGAACTGTGGAAGCTTTCTTGCCTAGTTAACTTTGGATGAGCACATTACTTGACACATGCTCTCCTTTACAGGGGAGCTTGGTTATTGGATTTATTTCATTATTGGATCTTTTTACTGCAAGTAACTTATGTTCTTCTTACTTTAAAATTCTAAAGACTGCACCTGTTTTGTTGGGTTTTTTTAACTTTTTTTTTTTTTTTTTTAAATTCTGTAACATTCTTGAAGCCTACAAAGTGTTCTTGGTGATTTTACAGCAGGAGAGGATGGGATGGGACGGAACAGGACAGGACAGGACAGGACAGGATAGGATAGGATAGGACAGGACAGGATAGGATAGGATAGGATAGGATAGGATAGGATAGGATAGACCAGGCCAGGTTGGAAAAGACCTGTGAGATCATAGAGTCAAATCTATCATCCTACACTATCTAATCAACCAAACCATGGCACCAAGCACCCCACCAAGTCTCTTCCTAAACACCTCCAGATGAACACTTCTGGCACACTTCTGGTCCATACACTTCTCTGGAGATGAAAACTTGCATTTAAAATGTAACAGATTATGCTTTTTCATCCTAATAGAAGCTCTCAAGCCTGTGCAAATAAGACTCCCATGCCCTGCTTCCAGTGCTAGCAGAAGATGCTGAGGTGCCATTCTATGAGGCAAAACTTGCTGATAAAAACCTAGACAACAGTAAGCCAACCTAGGTTTAAAAAAAAAACCCAAACCACCACCCTGTTTCAAGGGAGTAAAGATGCTAATCAATATTTACTTTGAGCAGATGGAGCACATAAGATTGCAGTTGCTGTTTCCCAGGCACAAACAGAAGTTAAAAAATACCAGAAACCCCACTCACAGATAGAAAGCTAAGAATGACAAGAGATAAAAGTTTTCCCTACAAGTTCCTGAAAACAGTATTGATAACTCTGACAGACAATGAATTGCCCGTCAGTATTTTGTCGTTTGAAAAGTTTTTGCTTTTTGTAAAAAACTCCTCCTTGAGCATCTTTCATTTACTCAGAGACCAGCCATTTAAACCTCCAGCCATTCATCAGGAGGTGTGCCGTGTGTCACTTTATGAATGCCCAAGTACACATATTATGGGACATGAAAAATGCCTTGCATAGAGTTCTGTTAACAGGGACGGGGGGGAAATTCCCTCAATACCACTCACTGCATTATCTTGTCAGACCAGCTTTATGCTCTTTTTGATAAGCTTCCTATTCAGAACACACAAAGGATCCTGGAAACCTATATATATTGCTTACCTTTCTGCTTTTCCTGACCTATTCTCTATCTCGTCTTAGAGGCTCTCTTTAAACATTCTCCTTCACCCCTACTGCCACTTCTTAAACCTAAACTTTGAAAAGCAAAAACCATTCCAGCTAAAGAATTGGTGGCTTTGCGCCCAGTTGTCATCTAATCTTCTGTTCTCCCAGGAGTTCTGTCCTCTGCTACAAGGTTAAGCTTCTCCAGACTCCTCTGCTGGCTTGTAGCAACAGAGAAGGGAGACAGAGTGATTGTGAAGACTTCCTGGAAATAACTGCTCAATAAAGGTAGCCAAGCGCTAAATTTATAGGGGGAGGGAGGAGGAAGAGTCAGAATTTATTAGATCTTATTAATAAAGGCAATAGTATGTTTGAAATATCTTTTTTCCCCCTTTCTTTCTTTCTTTCTTTCTTTTTTAATCTATATTTTATTTTTTTTTTCCCCCTTGCATATAGTTTGGGCCAAAACTACCTGCTAAGTGTTTGTCAATATTGCTGTAGGGAAGAAAGCTACTCCTCTACTTTGTCCTCACTTTTTCTTTGCATGTCCTGTGCAAATAAAGTCACAGATTTATTTCACTTTTAACATGCCCCCATCTGGTATGGTGTTGTGTTTTTTTTTCTCTCAGCTCTAAAAATGAAAAACTGGTTTGGAAAGAAAAAGTTGCCTAGGAGAATAAGCAGAACAATGCATACTTCTGTCAAACTAATGATCTCAGCTACCTACTATGCAGTTTACTGTCTCCTGCCAGGCACACAAACAACACACCTTAAGGAAAACTCAAAGAAATGTTTTAATGTCACAGTTTTCAGATTGTCAGTATTGGGCATCTAAGCTTAAAACCAAGACACTTGTGTACACTTAAAGAATTATGTGTTCTGAGTGCTACTATAATGAGTGTCATCTCTTAGTTCCATATTTGACTTTGCATTTCATTTTGACAGTTGTTTTGCCTGTTTTTCTAATGGTAGCGTATGCTTTCTGCTTTTCAGAGGCTACAAATGGTGAACTAAACTATGGGGTTTGATAAGTTGGTTTTTGCTTTGCCAGAATTTGGAAACATATTTGTAAACATCTGTGCAGAAAATAGGAATATTTGAAAAGAAAACAAAAAATTCATAGTTCTCCAGAGTACTTTTTATATGATATGAGAAGCAACAACAGAAGAAAAAAAGGCATTTATTGACACTCATTTCAAATGCACTTACAAGACATACAGGATAATGTTCAAACTACATTCAGAGTGTTTCCAGCCAAGTTAAATTGCTTTCAAATGTCTCTCATTTATTGCTGAAATGGATGCATTTAATGAAGATTTAAAGCAAAAATATGAACAGAGGAGTAAACAGCACAATTTTAGTGAGATCCTGGGATACACCTGAAAGAGGAGAGGGTACTAAAAAGATGATATAAAAGAAAGTGTAAATATCTTTTATCTCTTTGATCCACAAAAAGAATTTACCAGTTGTCAAAACTGATAATCTGGCAACAAAGCTGGTGAGGGGTTTGGAGCACAAGCCTTATGAGGAGAGGCTGAGGGAGCTGGGGTTGCTTAGCCTGGAGAAGAGGAGGCTCAGGGGAGACCTTATGGCTGTCTGCAACTACCTGAAGGGATGTTGTAGCCTGGAGGGGGTTGGTCTCTTCTCCCAGGCAATCAGCACCAGAACAAGAGGACACAGTCTCAAACTGCACCAGGGTAAGTTTAGGGTGGAGGTGAGGAGAAAGTTCTTCACTGAGAGAGTTGTCAGCCTTTGGAATGGGCTGCCCAGGGAGGTGGTGAAGTCACCATCCCTGGAGGTGTTCAAGAGGGGATTGGACGTGGCACTTGGTGCCATGGTTTAGTAGTCATGAGGTCTGTGGTGACAGGTTGGACTTGATGATCTTTGAGGTCTCTTCCAACCTTATTGATTCTATGATTTTGGTGTTCCAAGTATAACAGACAGTGGATTGAAAGGAGGTGGAACAGGACAGATTCACACTGAGCAAAGTTAAAACAGACTTTATGTACTTGCAAGTAATGAACTGCTTTGAGGATGCTTAGGATGAGTACAAAGAATTGTCACTGAATCTAAGTCGTGATGGATGTGACTGTTATCCTAGCCAGTTTAGGCAGGAGTAAAAGCTTGCTGATGCCTTGCAATGCTAGAGAGCTAAGAGCCACGAAAACAGACAGTAATGCTCAGGATTATGTGGGACTCTGAAAAATGATGACAGAAGATATTAAATGATCATTTAAGACACTGAAGAGATCATTAAAAAGCAATGGAGATGCTAAATAGAACTTGGAGTTTTGTCTCTCCCCTCTCTCCCATGTTCTCAAATGACAGGAGGCTTTTAAGGCCAGCAATTATGAACAGACATTTTTATAGATACTTTTACAAAGATATTTAAAGAAATAGATCTTCCCTATCCTAACAATATGAACCACTTCACATGTACCTATGTCTCAAAACTGATTAACCCTGCCTCCCACCAAGCATCTTCTTTGTTCCACCTGCCCATGATTACTGCAGAATGTAGGGTGGTAGGTGATTGCTTCGATGTTGGTTTGTTGGGGTTTGGTTTTGTTTTGTTTTAAAAAGGGTGTGGGATTGTGGCATAAACTGTCATAACCTGTTGAAAAGACAGAATTTGAACTGAAAATACAGACAGCTCCTCTGCCATCTGTTATACCTGGAGATATCTGGCATATAGCTATAGCAGCGTCAGGTGGAAAAACTACAGGAGACTTTCTAAGGTCATAGATATGATAAAAACAGAAAGAAAGGATGCTGTGTAGGTGTTAGCTACCAAAAATGTTTTCCTGATGAATAGCAGTTTGATGGAGGTGAAATAAAGGGACTCCCATGATGCTAAAAGGAAATACAAATAGTTCTGAATAACCACAGAGGAGTTAAGAAGGAAAAGGGAACTTAAAGAAAAGTGAACTTAGGCAGCCAGACTACATCAGATGCTTATGTATTGACAAGTGAGGAAGCTGATTCCTGCAATATAGACTGATAATTCTAAACACCTTCCAGGAGGCTTTTGTAGGAATTTTAAAGTATATGACTCTCTGGGAGCTTGGATTTGGAATCTACTCATCAGTGACATAGCCATAGCCCTGGAAGAGATTTGTTATCCCACCGATTAATTTAGCCACAAGACTGCTGGTTTGTTCTTTTGCCATTGAGTGGGCATCCTTGAAAACATAGCTGTTCTCTTTCTTTTAGTCTGTTGCTACTCTGGGGAAATTTTGTATTTCTTTAGAAAATGCTATATCTGACCCTTGTTGGTTTGCTTTAGATGTGTGCTTGGTTTTGTACAAACTTGTCAGATCCCTGCTTAAGAGCAAAGAATAAGCTCTTCACTGTATGTCTGACTATCAAAAGGAAAAAATAGCTTAATTTTTTACAGTAAATTCATCTACTGTTAAAAAAGACTATTTAAATTCAGTTGTAATTACAGATGAAGATGAATTCTGGAACACAAAGTAGGGGGAAAATATTATGAAGCAGATGTAGAAAAGAGAGAAGATGGCAAGAGAGAGTTATTCATTTAGCAAAGTATTTTTCTGATAGATAATTACTTCTGAAAGGCCAAAGAACACACACTTCTTATGGTCTCTGTGATTGGAGAGGATATGAAAGTATTTGGAATTTGACTTGATGAGTTTAATTTCTAAATGCAAATCTGTAGTGGTAGAAACTATCAAATTAGAGTAAGGTCAGCTGGGCTACAGTAATTCACACCAACTGTGCCCCACATTTAAATTAGTTTCCATCACTTGTGAACCTGGATCAAAGCTCATTTTGCTGGCAGAAATCTCTGTGCATGGAAAGCACCCACAAGGCAGGAGCAAAAAGGTAGTAAGAAAACTCATTTTGTAAAAACTTGTTTAGTTCATTTTGCTCTAGCTGTGGCAGAATTCAAGGAACCTGAGATTATTCCTGCTACCATATATATTTGGAAAATACCTAAGAAAACTGAAGGTAGGCTTTGACAAGATTTATTCCAGTTTCCTTGGACTGTTAGTTAGCTTAAGCATCACAAGAAAATTTAAACACAATTTCTACCATTACACTGAGATAATCAATACTTAGAGGCTGGGTTTCTGGAAGCCAGGAAAGCATGAAAGACTTGATTGTCTTTAGGATGCCTGTTGTCTCTTTCTCTCTCTCTCCATGCTCTTTTGGAAGGCAATGGCTATCTAACCAGGATTTCACAAATGTAAAGGAATGTAAAGCTGTAGCACTCCATATTTATCAACATTACTGCCCTGTTGTTTCAAAAGATATATCAGAGACCTCCACTATTCCACTCTCCTCCCTATCATGTACAATGTTGAAGGAGTTCAGTGCAGCAGCCACAGATGGTCAGTACAGAAAATTCCTGAAGTGTTGATGGACAAAGCTGTACAAATGTTATTAGTAATCAAGTGCTTTTCTGAGGTTTGACACATTCTTTTTGTTATACCACAGATAGTTTCAATTTTTTTTTTTTTCTGGAACTTACCTTTTTTTCTTAAATCTCTTTGTATATTTTGCTTTATAGGTTTAGAAAGTCTGTATAATACACTGCTCTGTTCTAATCCTGTGCAGTTAATTACCTAGGTTACTAAGTTAATGGTATTTTGTTTCTGTAAAACACGTTACCTGATTATTGCTCTACTTGAAATCAGTTGATTATTTCACGTAAATACTGGCATGTGTATAGAAGTAGACACTCAGAGACACTCTTACTGGCAATAAAAACTTATGGGCCTGTTTCTTGTGGAGTAAAATATCTTTAAAATAGCTTTCAAAGTGATTTTGCATCACTGAAAAATATTTGCAGCACAAGAGACAGGTAGGAATTACTCGGATACCTTTTCTAGTTGTTCATTTTCTGATTTGTTCAGATCATATCTATGCTTCCTTTTGTTCTGGGCCATAAAACTTGTATCTTTTCATATAAATCTAAAAATACTGTGTAGTATTGTCCTGCTCTTATCCTATGGAAGCACTGCTTTCACTTAGAGAAGCAGTGGTAAAACTCAGAGTTTGGGGAAGGCTGTCTAATGTCTTGGATGGACTTGCTAGTACTGAATTTGCACTAATTTGAAATCTAGCAATGACCTTATCATATTTCTGCAGGTATTTTCAGCTATGGCTCTATGGTTGTAACTGTATACTAGCAACAGGGGGATGTGTATTAATTTTACATTCACTGGGCACTGTTGAAAACAGTTTATTTTGTAATTAAGGATTAATCTGCTGCACTGAAATAAATACCTTATCTCACATCAGTGACTCAGATGGATCCCTACCCTCAATGCTCTGCTAACATTCTGTGTAAGGAAGCTTGTATAGATAAGGGTTCATCTTATCTCAGGCATAATCTAAGTGTTGTGTGAGCAAGAAATTACCTACGCTTTTCTTCTGGGGCTCCAAAAAGCTGCTATCTCTTGTTCCAATTGATCAGGAGTAGGAGGAAGTCTTGGCAGTGCTGCCATGAATGGAAACAGTAAGATAAGGAAATAAGAGAAGTTGTTTCAACTTGTGGACTGGAAGTATTTAGACAAGATTCATATTAAAGTCCACAAATAATCAAAAAGGAACTTGTGACTTTTTCAGTTGTAGGTGCTAAATGTGGTTGCATACTTGGAGACTGAAGACAGCTGCTCCAAATGTAAGAGAGTCTATTCAGTACTTTTGCTTCATTGCCATCTTCTATACTCAACGTTTTTACCACATGCACATCCCTGAAGTGCTTTTCATCAGTAAAGGACAGTCAAAACAAATCACAATTGTAGTGCAAACAGTGTTTATTTAATTTGATTTCCATGTGCCCTTCATTGTCTACTTTCTTTTACAGTCTCATTTCCATCTGGAAGGCTGGGAAGGCAGCTGGCTTCCCAGCAGACACCAACTCCACAATTAGGTAGCTGGCAGGCAGATACTGCTTTCCTGTTTGTGGAGACTGTCTGCCTTGCTGGATCTCATGGCACACTTGCCCACTATAATCCATTTGCACTGGGAATCTGGCTGCACCTATTGGCCCTTGGTCAGGAATATAAAGGGTTCAACTGGCTCTGTAACAGCAATGACATTGTGTACAGCCAGGCATTAGAAAACATAACAGACTGCAATGATTTGAAGGCAGTTTGATGGGTTATCTGTACTCTTTATTTACCTCAATAAAAACTTTTGGGTTTTTCTTTGAGGTATATTCGAAATGTCTCATCAGGATGGCACAGTAATGCTTCCCTTGTCCTAATCAGAAACATGCTCCTGAAGCTGTTTCTTACATACTGTTCTGGCAGGATGTTTCCTCATGTTGTTTACACAGTCTGTAACCTCTGAGAAGCACTAATCTTTGAGGCTATTTTTAAGCCTGTTCAGTTCTTCTTACCTTCTCTCTGGCTTTAGATTCCCGTAATTCTTAAATACTATGAACTTTAGTTATTGCCAAAGATTTTTCTGATATTCAAAGCCCCTTCAAAGCTTTACTGCATTATCCTTGCTTCTCTGAAAACCAGTAAAGCATGATCCATAGCTGCTTACTTGTTCTCATGTTGGCTTGCTGACAGATTAAAGAAATATAGTTACTGTTCAAAATTGGGAGAGCTAGATTATCTGAAGGCTAGATATGGGGGAAAAGGAAGAGAAGCAATAAGCTTATATAATGCGTACACACCTGGAATGGTATATATTACATTATACAGGATCTCTCTGCCCTCAAAGATTCACAGAAATTACTTGAATTGAGGTTATTTTTGAACTGATAATTGTGCTTCTTGGTGCGAATCCTAGTTCAGCAGTTTCATTTTTCTGGTATCCTGCATATTTTTCTTTTTCTCCTTCCACTTTCCTGTCATATTGCAGAGCTTTTGAGCGCTCTATACAAGGCCTAAGATTCAGATTTTGGGACCTCTTTTACAGGCTATGCTTCTCCTCTCCTTCAGCACCATCTATCCTTGTAAAATACTGCACATGACTTGGGGTCTCACAGTTACCACCAGCCCTGCTCTCTTCCAAACCAAACTGTGATTTTACCAGTGCTAATGAGCTCCCTCAAAAGGATGTGCCAGCACTTTCAGAGGCAGGTCATAGAGTTCATTCCATGCTCCAACACAGAGTATTTCCTTAGCTCTAGAGATGAATCATGGTAGAATCTGCTAGTTAATAATATTAAAAAATAACTTTTTGGGGTTTATTGTGGGCTTCTTTTGTGGTTATTTTTTTTTTCTGTCTGTTTGTTTGACTGTTTGTTCTGGTTTGGGGTTTGTTTTGCAGAAGGGATTAGGAAGGCAAAAATCAGTGACAATTAAAAGTCTCATACTTCTGTCTCCTAGAAAAACCAAATCCAAGCTTAGATTTTATTTTTCCATTCCTCATTTTCCAGATCCATACAACAGCTATCTAAAGAGAGCATAACATTTTGTACACATCACTTACTGACAGTAGTTATTTTTATCTTTTGCTTTCTCTGGCAGACAAAACCTTGTTATCTTCATTGTACAGAAAGGAGCTTCAGGCAGAAGGAAAGATCACCTTATAAAATTCAGTAGGCACCAGTCTGCATCTTAAAGCTATCCTATAACCAGATAGCATCTGAAGCAGGGATTGGCAAGAGATTTTGTCTCCATCCTTCAGTGTTGTACCTTTCCACATTAACCACCCTTCTAGCTTCTTTATTTCTCCATAACAGAAATGCCTTGTGTTTCTTTGTTGTACATTAAAGGAAGAGTGGAAAAAAAGAGGAGATTGGTTACTTCTAGCATCAAATTTTAGTTAATTTGAACACTGGTTGTTAAGTCACCAACCATCTTCTTAGGCAACACAGGTAGAGATGTCTTCTCTATGTTATAACGGAGGTCCCTCTGTGAAGTGTTTAGTTTTCAGAAGATCTGATCTGTTTTCTTAGGTTTTGGTTCTGCAAAACTAATCTGCAGGTGAAATCTTAAGAAAATAAATATTATTTCATTAAGTCATAGTGAACAAAACCAGAAGCCATGGGTGTGAGTTCTGGAAAGTGTTATGGAACCCTACCCATCAAGAAAACCTCAAATTATCATTCACTTAATGACATTTTTTGCCGACTTCTCCTACAATTCCTGGAGCAGAGGTCACCAGCCACATTCCAACACCTCAAGCTGCATCCTTCAGGCAGAAATGATGAGCATATTCTTACAAATAGCATTCACCTGATGTTAGAATCACAGTCATCTTTAACTTTCTGGCTGCTGCTACCATCTTCCAGCTTTTGAAATTGCATCTGTCTAGCAAAAAGAACACTCCAGGTGTTACTTGGCTTCAGATTTTGTTACAAGATTTTTCTCATCGTCCTGTTGCTAATTTGAATGTCTTGGCCAGATTCCAGTGCAAGTAATTACATTCTGTCTGTCTAATTTTCCCTGCCATTTCCATTGCAGATGTTATTTGTCACCACTTGCAAGAGTGCTGAGAGGCACTGGTCTTGAATTTCCAATGTATGTTTGGGTAATGGAGAAGAAAAGTCTGCGTGGAGTCTAAAAGGGGTTTACCTTCCTCTCATCGAGATTAAATGTCATATCAATAATCAGTTTTTGAGTGGAAAATCTCAAAATCTAGGTCTGATGAGTTTGATGCTAAAACTGGCATAAACACTTGTTTAGCAGTGTGTTCCTTATATCAGTTGTTTAATTACCAGCAACAAGCTGGATGTAAAGTCATTACATTTGAACATCCATCATCTAAAGGTCCAGGATTTCAAAATCTCATCTAGGTTAAGATGATGGGTCATATTTAATTGGCCTTAACTGGTAGGTCACATTTAATTAGCCTTAATTCAATTGCATTTATATCAAATAAGGCCCCAAACTTTCCAAGACTGTCCATTCAGTTTTCATGATCTCTGTAATCTCTGACCTTGAAGACCATGTTCTATAGAAATTAACTGTATTTCACCAGCTGCTTAGTACAAAAGGACTGATGTCTGCTCCAGAAAATACTGAGGTTCTCTCACATTGCTACATATGTGGTTTCTGATGCATGAAGTAATTGAGGAAAATCTGTCTCAGAGTTCAACTGGAAAGCCAGTAGGCACAAAACCTAACTTTCAGCCTTTATGGATGAGTAGGGTTACCTTACTTGTTGCTTGCTATCATTTATTATGATTACATTTCTAATGTCATAGTAGTTTCTTGTGACCTCTTTGGATTAGTTTGATTTAAAGGAATTAGATTCATTCTTTCAGAGTAGTTTTAGCTGTAAGAATCTCAGAAGTGGTTGAATCAGAATGAACAGGTATCACCACAGTTTAGTACTGCTTCATGTCAACTAACTGTGCTGCTGTAGAAACTTGAGAACCAAGAATTTCCTGTAAACTGAAAAGCTTTATCCTCTTGCATTCAACAGGATTTATTTCTATGTTTTGCATGTGTGTGTGTTTGTTTTGATAACACTAGCTCTCTAGATCAAGGGATAAACAGGTAAACCTAATTCTCTGCATCAAAGAGGAGTGAATTTTATAATTATTTTTTTTTTGACTACTTGTGCACTTTTACCATAAGAGCAGTTTCCAGCTCAGTGGCAGAAGAATAGGCCAGCTGATGAACTGACCCTGTGGTACATAAGGTCTGTGGGAGGAAAAGGCACGCAGAAATTGCTTCGGCATAGCACAAATTTTTCCATTAGGTCAGTACTGTTTCTGATACAGTCAGAACTGCAAACAGCACACAAATAAATAAACTCCCAAGTTCTGCTCACACAGGATAACGAATACCAGCTCGTTGCAAAGGAGCAGAGGTAAAAAGATTTGCAGTGCGCTGAATACATCTACCTTGCAAACTCCAGTGTGGTGTAGCCTGGCAGCTTCAGGTGCTAGCAGCAGTTCAGCTACAGCAGCAAGAATAAATGATCCTGCCTCAAATGTGTGCCATTTTATACAAAGTGGAGCCCCACAAAGGGCATTTTGTAGAGAGTCTCTCTGTGCCCATCTTGAGAAAAGTACTGCATTGCAGGTGAAGTTTTTTATGCAACTTGTCTTGAAGGAGGGCAGGGAGTCCCAACCTGAGAGATAGATTCCCACAGATATTGGGATGATTTTCCTTGTAGTTGAGCACATACAGATTTTTAGGAGAACTGTGTCCAGTTCTGGGCTCCTCAGTTTAGGAAGGATGTTGACTTGCTGGAGTGTGTCCAGAGAAGGGCAACAAAGTTGGTGAGGGGCTTGGAACACAAGCCCTGTGAGGAGAGACTGAGGGAGCTGGGGTTGCTTAGCCTGGAGAAGAGGAGACTCAGGGGTGACCTTATTGCTGTCTACAACTACCTGAAGGGGGGTTGTAGTCAGGCAGAGGTTATTCTCTTCTCCCAGGCAACCAGTACCAGAACAAGAGGACACAGTCTCAGGCTGCGCCAGGGGAGGTTTAGGCTGGAGGTTAGGAGGAAGTTTTACACAGAGAGAGTGATTGCCCATTGGAATGGGCTGCCCGAGGAGGTGGTGGAGTTGCTGTTGCTGGGGGTGTTCAGGATGAGGCTTGACAGGATGCTTGGTTGCATGGTTTAGTTGATTAGGTGGTGTTGGATGATAGGTTGGACACGATGATCTTGAAGGTCTCTTCCAACCTGGTCTATTCTATTCTATTCTATCCCCATCTGCTAAGAAAGTCAGGAGTACTTTGCATCTTTATGGAATATTTTTCATTTAGTAACTATTTTGAAGCACTTTAGGTTACAATTCTAGCCTTCTCTAATGCATTAAAATGCAGCACAAATACTTGCAAAATATTTTCCATTAATATTAGTTTGTTGGTTTTTTTTTTAAGTTGTGCCATTTTAGTGGGCTTCTTTTCACAAGTATTCAAGGATATAAGGAATGTTGCCCCCCTCCCATCCTGAAAAAAAATCATACGAAGTCCTATGTCTGTGTTTTCACTGAGAATGTGATTCTACATACTAATTTAAGGGAAATGGCACAATTTCATGAGATTATAAAATCTCTGGTGATAAATATTTTGTACATGCCACAAGACCAAGCAATAATTTTAGAACCTTTACAGAAAATGCATTTGAGAAGCTAAAAGCAATTCAGTTTAAACAATTCTGGAGTTCCTAAACTACTGTCATAACTGTGACTATCTCCATTTGCCAAACTGAGGCATGGTACATCTTAAAAATAAAAAAAATAATCAAATTATATCAATGTTCCTGCATTAGCTGGCACATACCTTGAAATTTACCCATTCCCTTCATGGATCACAGATATGATGCTTTAAGAATGAAGAGCCTTTGCAAAAAGCTGATACAAATGACAGAGTTAATGGAAGTGTTACAGAATTCTGTGAATAAAATCTTTTAAACTATGTAAAAGTCAATTGGGAATTGTTGTCTTGTTGTAACAATCATAGGTCTTGGAACATTTCCTGCCATTCTGTATTTTTAAGAACTCCCTTCCTTCCCAATCTCCCCCTCTCCTCCCCCCTCCACCCCCTCATACCTCCCACCCCCCCACCCCCACCCCATTACACACAGTTTTCTTCCTTCTTTAATAGGTATTCTTCAGCAGTACAATGCCAAGTCTAGTTCTAACTACAGGGGGAAATGCCCAGTACATGAACTGTGATTGTCTTTTGCTGTACCTTCTGCCAGAGCAAATATTTCAGAGGAAAATACAAACTCACTGGCTTAAAGGCTTACAGAACAAGTCATGTAGTTCTTGCTTATGTAAGTACTTGGTAAGATGCTTGTTGTGATATAACTGTTCTGCTTCCCAAGACATTAGTTGTTCTGCTGAAAGTGTACTACATCACGTCTTGAAATATTTCTAAACAACAGAAGCAGTATAGTTTTGTTCATCTTTCCTTGGATATCACACTACTCTTGAGGTATTAATTAACATGCAAGAGTGGAGCCTGCTTGGCTGTTCAGGCTCCCCTCCTTCTCTGATTTAAGCCAGATTGTATATATCTGCAATTTTAATTAAAACTTGCATAATATTAAATCCATGTGCCTTATTTTCCACTTGCACCTAGAAGCCCTTGTGAGAAATGCCTTAATTAAAGAAGTAGCACCATGCCTTTAGTTTCAGATACATTTGTTAAAACTTTAAAGCTGACATGATACTCTGCTCTGTAAAGAGAAAGGAGAAAATTGCTGAGTGAGGGACAAGAAGAAAACTTTTTCTCCCGTATGTCAAAAGATGATATAACAGATCCTGCAACAAGTATTGCTTTGTAGTTTTGCTCTTAAACATCCATTTACATAAAGCACATCTCATGTTATTAAAAACAGTTGTTGTAAGAGTGATGATATGTGGGTGGATGTTTTCCTGGATTTATTAAGTTAGGAGCTCTCGGACTTTTGCCATTTGCATTGGAATGGGAACGGCACCTATAAAGCCCTTTTGTTCTCAGTAGCCTACTTCATGATTTGTGTCTTTGACACAATTTAAGTTTTGTAAGATAGGCTTACCATTCACCAAGTAAACACAGTAATTCTGCATTAAATGTTTTTCTCTATGTAAAACAGAACACAGCTGACTTCTGCCTTGGAATAACATCACCATTCTGACTTGACCCTACAAAACCCCCAGAAAGTCAGAAGCAGGACTAAAATTAGCATCAGATGCATCAGTCTATAACTCATGCCAGAATGCAAAGTAAATTTTCTGAACTCAATTTGATGACTTTCAGGCAAAAGAGATCAGAGGGTTAACAAAGATTTTTCACATTTAGGCCCTATTCCAGCGAAGCACTTAGATATATGCTGAAGTCCTATAACAATGTAATCATAGAATCATACATCTAAAGGTCATTTAGTCAACAGTCTAGTCTAATGTCCAATACTGTTTTCATTATCTGGAGATAACTAGCTATAGTATCACTTTTTGCCTTAAATCTTTTCTAACTCAAGGCTGATCACATAAATACATGGTTTATAGTTCAATATATAAATGGGATGTTATTCAAGCTGATTTATTGAGTTATTAACTCTGGTAGGTTCCTAACTTGGCCAAGAGCCATAGTAATACCCTCTCTTTCTCAAGATTTGCAACATACAGGTTGGACCTTTTGTAAATGATGCGAGGCTGTGCAATATCTGTATTGTTCCCAGACCACAAATCTCCCTATTGCACCATCTTCCCTTCTAATGACATTAACTGCAAAACTTCCTTCTGTCATAGGATATTTGGACTTCCATTTGCTATTTTATCTATTTTCTCTTTAAAACTTGTAGATTTGCTGGTTTTATTCTGGTGAAAAGATTGCTATGTTTTCCTGTAGGATGAAATAGGCAGGTGTTTTTTCTTGCTAGAGCTGCCATGGAACTCTATCAATTACTGTTTGCAGGTAACTCTGAAGTTGTAAAGCAGGAGCTTATAGGGAACAGCAGGGAACTGTCATTGTTTTGACATTGTAGGAAATAAATCCTGGAAATACTATTCTCTGCTTATCTTGCTGAAGACAAATTTGCTGGGTTTTGTCTCCTGAATACCACTTCAGCCAGCAGAACAAGCATATTAATTAAGGCTGCAGTAAATGACAACGGTTGTGAGTAATTATCTTGAAATCTCTCTCACATGCCATAGCCTTCAAAAGGTGCCATATAGCATTTCTTCAAAACAAATAGCCTCAGTAATTATTTGTCCTTGTCTTGCCAGGTTTTTTTAAGTGTTTCAGAAGCCTGATTCTGGCAGAATGAAGGAAATGCAATAGAAATGTAACTGTATATTTGTTCTACAGGTTTGGCCACACTTCTGCACTTGTAGAAAATTTAATGCCCATTAAAACATCCATCCTGATGCATATGCAAACAGCTGTGGTCCTTGTGTGATTCTAAATGGTCCTATTTGCCATGGCACTGTGAAAATAGGCCCCCAAAATCCAGCCAGAGAGAAAGTTTTGCTCTCCAGTCTTCTGTTTGTGTTCCATCAATTTTCAAACTGCTTGGCTGTTATTGAGCAATGGTTTTGACAATCATGCTCTGTTTTAAAGGTAGAGTCAGTAAATTACTTTTTACAGAAAGCTATGGAAGATAAAACTATGCAACATTCTGCCTCTGTTACAAGGGACTTTCATCTTTGTACACAGTACAAACAGCACAGTATTCAAAGTGCACATCTAACTGACCGATGCAAGCAGGCAGCCCTATTCACAAATAAATCATGCACATAAGACTTCAGAACTCAGAGCATTCTTCTGATCTGCAATAGACCACAGTTAAGAAATCTTGTTTAATTAGTAAAGGAAAAACTCTTTCTGGCTCTACCCTTACCCTACAGTAAGAGTAACTTTACAAATCAACTTAAAATGGTGAAAACATCAAAGATTTTATATAAACCCAGTAATTTTGGGGGGTTCATATTACAGAGACCCTTAGGGATAGGCTGTCAGGTTTTTAAATCTGCCATTCTTCCTACATCTCCCAGACTTTCGCTCCTTCAGTTCTGTCTTTCCTTTTCCCTAGGCAAGTTAATATTGCAATACGACATCTCCAGGACTTTGAGTGGGGGCAAAGTTTGGTTTTTTTTTGGAAGTATACTACTTGTTAGTTCAGACTAACTCTACCTTCTTTCTTACATGGAAAAAAACCAACAAAACAAAAAAATTACACACACACAAAAAAACCCCTAACTAATGCACATTTGTTGTATAAATTCTTATTTTTAGGTATGTCAGAATAGAACTTCAAAGGGGAATTTTTTTTCCTTTTGAATACAACATTAAGAGTTCTATTTGTTATCAGGGACCAGGAATTTCTTTGGTGTTTACAACATTAACCATGTGTTGGTGTTAAGACTTACATTTCCCCAAGGTCTGAGCAAAGATTAAGGAGTTCATGTGAGGAAGCTAACAATTGCCAAGGTGTTTGCGTGCACCGTCCAATTTTGGGCTGGAAATTCCAGTGTAATACCTTTTTTGTTTGCTTGGTTTGGGGGTTTTTGTTTTGTTTTGTTTTGAAAGCAAGCCTTTTAGTGCAACATTCCTGGTGAAGCCCACACAGTAACTGATTGTTCTTTGACATGCGCAAGAGCACCCCGCCTCCTTTCTATGGGGTTTTAAGTAGCCGCTCAGTTAACCAACTCCCTCTTCCTTGCATTACTCTAGGCCAAGAGAAGAGACAGTAAAGAGAATCCTTTGAGCTTGGAATGGGGAATTCCAAGAGACACCTTGTTTATAGTTACAAAAAATAATTCAGTCCCTTTAGCAGCTTTGAATATCAAACTTCTCAGCTCCTCCTTTCTTTCCTCCTGGACACCACAGACTTCTTTATAAATAAGGGGAACTTCTGCAAAGTATCCTAAGATTCATCTTTAAGCCAACAGTTACTTCTGAGCCTCTCAGAGGAGCAAAAGATCTCTCTTTTTTTTTTTTTTTTACCTTTAGAAGAGCTAAGGACACCCTCTCCAGTCCTACCTTTAGCCCACTTTCTAAATCAATAAGGCAGGAATAATTTGTGCCTCTCAATCTAACTCACCTGCCCTTGCTAATCCTGGATCGAGGTTTCTTTTCTTTTCTAACAGAATCTT
Source organism: Dryobates pubescens (assembly GCF_014839835.1). Taxonomy (NCBI): domain Eukaryota; kingdom Metazoa; phylum Chordata; class Aves; order Piciformes; family Picidae; genus Dryobates; species Dryobates pubescens. The sequence continues at coordinate 15,104,150 of NC_071627.1, forward strand.
TTCTTTCTAAGTACATGCTCCAAAAAGGTAAGAATTTTTTTTTTTTTGTTCCTTATTTATCCACTTGTGCTAGTGTTTAGCTATGAAAGTGCCAGGGGGATGGGACTGTGAAATACATAGATTATTTAATGTCTAGAGAAGGGCTTCTTTTCTTTTCTGGCTCCTCTAGTTGTTCCAGTTGAAGCCAGAAAATTGAGTATGGAGCTTTACTCTAAATTTTCAGAATGCTCTGGGTGTCTTTTTACTGAAACTCAGTTAGTGCAGCTGCTTAATTAACTGTTTCCAAAAATCTGAGAAACCATAAATCTTTATCCCTGCAGGAACTGCATTGAGATAATATTCTCAGGGATGAAAGGCAAACAAGATAGTGTGTCACTGCAGGATGCCCCTTTCTATAGGGATAGATATTCCACCCTGCTCTTAGTAGTAATATTTTGTTGAAACTGGCATAAACAGGCCTTTTAAAAAATGGAAGTGATGCTTTTGTTATTTGTGTCTGGTTTTTAAGTCGACCTTATGTATTATTTAGAAGGTTTTTACAGCTCAAATGAAGTGATGATGTCTCTCCTCCAACAAAATTATCATCTGAGAACATGACCCAGTCAACAGTATCTGCAGTAGTACATATGTTGTTTTGTTTTGTTTTCATTTAAAAGGTTATTAACACTTCCTCCCTAGGCATTTGGACTGCTGGCATAAAATAAGTTTTGAAGAAGACCTTAGTGGTTATTTTGAAGTCCAAATAAAAGTACCCCAACGAGCTGAAACTGTGAATCTTTTGAACAGTGTCTGGAAATCTGCACTCAGTTTTGTTCTTACATATGGCTCATATTACAAGAAGGCATTAAGGACTGTATGAAAGTCAGCTAGCTGCTGTATTATGCACTGTTTGTTTCAAACACTTGTGCTGTTCTGAACTGGAGTGTTGTCAAGAGGCAGAGACCATGTCTGTAACTGCTAAATGTTTGTTTATATCAAAAGGAAGTTCAGGGAGAAATAGTCATGTTCCATACTATTTCAGAATTTGAGACAGACTTTCCTGTGATGCCTTATTTTACAGAATAATTCTCTTATTATTCCTTTTGAAGGCACTTTTAAACACATCACCACCCCAAAACCAAACCAAAACCACCACCACAACAAAACATCCCAACCAACCAAAACTAGACACACAAACAAAACCCAAGCAAGCAAGCAAACAAAAACCAGTGCTGGTAAAAGTGTAATAGAGCAGTGATCCCAAAACAAGTCAACTGCATCTTCTTAAAGTGGAAAGGACTGAGGTAAATCAGACACTGATTTTTATCAATAAACAGCTGCTATTAGTGTTCTGCTCTTCAGGACAAGGCCAGGAGATGAGACATTTCCCTTTAGTTTGCCTACTGGGTGATTTGCAGCAATGTTTAACTGTACCTTGCGATGCTTTAGGCAACTGCTTGTGACAGGAAAATTTCGATCTCTGGATTCACAAGAAAAAACATGTTTTCCTGGTAGGTAAAAACTGAAGCCTGCTAAGGCTGATGCAATAGACCATATGTCCTCATTGTAGGTGTGCTAAAAAGCATAAGTGCTTACTGCAAAAGAAGTTATTAATGATACAGGACTGTAAATCTGCTTGGCATGATGTACTAGAGGGATTCATTGGGGTTCATTGGGCCAGAATAATTTGACCTTAAAATAATTTCTAGAGAATAGCATTTTATCTTCACCATTTCTCCTGAACCAAGTTTGCTTGAGTTTTAAATCACACCAAGCCTGGTCCTTTTCTTCACCTCCTTATTCTTTAAGTGGTCACTGCATATGATAAATAATTAGTTACCAGGTTTAATCTACATGAAGCTTAATAAGACTTTGAATAACTTGTTTGTTATCAAAATATAGAAAGCTTCTTTCTACGTTTCTGTTTCTTTAAGGCAGATGTTAGTGTGTATCTGAAGCATTATTTCATGGATGAACGATTTCTTCTTCTAACTTACTTTGATGCCTACATTTATATCGATTTGTTTGCTACAGAAACAGACGTGTCTCTGACTGTAAAGGCTTTGTTGTCAGCATCTCTCTAGTGCGTGAGAGATTCAATTTGTTTCCATTGCAGATGAAGCCACAATCAAGTAGCAATTTGTTTTTCTGTATGTATACACTGCACAGGCACAGGAGCTGCAAGGTGAGAAGGAAAATACTGTGACTGCTTGAAGCTCAGTCCCTGACAAAACTTTTCACAATGTGCTTTTAGCCTCTATTTCCTATACTTAAAGGTGGGTTGTCAGTGTAGTTTTCATGACTATTTGACTCTAGCAGTACCCAAGGTCTGTAAGACTGAGAAAATGAACATTTGCAGCAATGATCTTGTGTCAGAGTGAATTAAATCACCGATGCATGCTTATCTCAATAACAGATTTTATAGATGGTATTTTCTTGAAACAAGAAAACAAAAAAAAGGTCACTGAGAAGCGTTGAAAAACAATCAAATGTTTTAGGTGGGGATTTTTTGCTGCTGTTGTTTAGTTGAGTGTTTTGTTTTTTATAAAAGTAGATGTGAAGTAGGGCTCTGCTTTCTTCAGCTGCCTTTTAAAAAATATTGGATGGAAATTCTTTTGCCCTCTGCTTCTTCGCGCACAAATTGTTTTGTCAAACCAGACGTTCTGGGAATGTCTTAGAGAGCTGTTTCACAGAACAAGTTACTCTTTGTACTTTTCTACATTTACAGAATGAAAAGATGATGTTTTACTCTGACAGAATTGGCAAGTGTGTTACAGGGATGATGAAATTTCCTCAGCAGCTTTCAGTATAGATTGGTGTGTAAATTGTCTCCTTGAAGGAGGCAGAGTAATGAATTTCAACACAAGCGCAAAGTTAAATGAAACCACATATACCCAATTATTTTGATTGGCTTATAGACAAAAGGTTGTATTTGTAATTATAGCAGTTGCTGTTATTAAAAAACAAGCAAACAAACATATGCTTGCTAATTAAAAAGATAAATTAAGCAGGAAACTATAGTATCACTTTAGAGAGTTTCCAAACTGCAGAAAGATTCAGAGCTGAGTTATAGCCATGACAACGTTTTCTTCAGAATATTTTCAGAGTATTTAAGCTTACAGGTTGCATTGGCAGTTGGACTTGACCTGAAGTGGATTTGAAACAAAACTGTCTTTAATAAAGCCCTGATCTGAAAGTTCAGATCCTTGGTTTCTATTTCACCCGTGAGTTGGACATAACTTTCTCTGTGAGGTTCGTTCTGCCAACAGTTTCATGGTGCTTGTCTAGAGTTTGTATGCAGTTTGCTGTGAACACTGGCTTATATGACACTATTATACCAGTAGTGCCAAAGTTTTGAGTTTGTGTAATAGATACCAAAGCTACAGTTTTAGTTGGATCCCTGAATTTGGTCTGGGGTTTTCTCCTATATTACTCTAAGGTAGTCAAATGATTATCCATGCTTCTCAGATTAAGCATAGAGCCAAACTGGGAGACTGCTCTTAGTATTATTTGATTACTTTATACCAAAACCAGTTTTATTAAATGGATATTGTAATTCTTTCTGTATATTTGACCTTAAAATAATTTCTAGAGAATAACATTTTATTTTCACCAGTTCAGAGGAGGATCAGGGGAGACCTTATTGCTCTCTACAACTACCTGAAGGAAGGTTGCAGCCCGGTGGAGATTGGTCTCTTCTCCCAGGCAACCAGCAACAGTAGAAAAGGACACAGTCTCGAGCTGTGCAAGGGGAAATTTAGGCTTGATTTTTAGAAAGTAAGTTGGATGATTGGTTGGACTTGATGATCTTGGAGGTCTCTTCCAACCTGGGTGATTCTGTGATGTGAGATAGGAAACTGTAACCTATATGGGGTTAGACTTCTGAGATGAGATTGACTTTGTAAATAATTGATTTCTCAATTTCCATCATCCTTTTAGAGACTGCAGTTCATTACATTTGTTTTAAATTGCTTCCTACATTTCCTACATATTTTTTCCTTTGTAATCTGCTACTGATGCTGGATCTTGTAAATTAAAAATCTGATGATTTTCAACTAGAATAGAAAATAGATGCCTTTTAAAGATTCAGTCAATACAGGGAGTAGTTTATTATATATAACACTTTAAAGCCCTTTTTGATTTTTGTTTTGGGAGAGATTACTTCATTTTTTTGTAAACCTTTGTGAAAGTTAAATTGATTGTTAATATGTACACTGAAAGTGTAAGTGATTAATAAGTAAATGTAGCCTTTTCCATATTTCTAGTACTGCTTTGTTCAAGTTTGCATACTGAGAATATCCAAATCAAACTTTTGTTCCTGTCTCCTCTTTCCCCACACCAATGTCTACCAGTGTAGTGATGTTTCTTATTATCATGCTTGTTTGACTTCTGTATATTTAATTCAAAAAGCACTGCCAAGGGAAGCTAAAGAGTGTTTAGAGGACTGGGGTAGGTCTGTTTGTTTCCATCTACTAATTTGTTCTGTCCTGTTAGCTTTATTTATTTTTCCTGTATATTTGGCAGGGAGCAGCAATGAATACAACTGTGTTCTTTTGAACAGCCGCCACTGCCTCAAGCTGTTTCAGCAGCTCACCTTGCCAGAACATTTTCCTTTCCAGTTTTGTCTCCTTGAACAAGGAAAGAGATTTGGGGCAGTGCTCATCACCTAGGAGTTACTTTAAGACTAGCTGGGTTAGTATCACGAGGTGAAATATTTTTATTATGCTGAAGCAGGGTGGAAAAGGTTCACAAATTAATAGAAAAAAAACCCCAAAAACCAAAGCCAAACAACTTTGTGCAAACATACATGGGCTTAACTGATATTCAGTGGATTTAAACAAGAAAATTTCTTCTGTGTCATCAGAGTATATTTGAAGTAAAATTGCAAAGTGTTTAAAATTGAAATGTATCCATGAAGTTAGGTCTATATCAAATTATACCATCTTTAGTCTTTATTATTTTAGCTTAGAAGTAGCAGCTTGTTTTCCCTTGCTAATTGTTTCTCTCTGAATATTTCTCAGAAGCTTTAAAAACAAACAAACAAAGATTTATTTTTGTTGAAAAGTATCCAAGCACCTCTAGTAACTGGAATCCTTCCATGTATTGGTAACTTTACAACAGTAAATACATAAGTAACTCTTTATCACCTGTGACTGACTCGCACTTGTTTAAATCTTCCGCTTAAATATTATTATATTATTATTATATTAAATCCTGTGTTTTAGTGAGAGCAAAGTTGCTTCATATAGGTTAAGATGTAAAAGGTTTAAAAGTGCAACAGGAAATCTACAGTTATTTGAAGCTATGGAAGCCCCTGTACTCAGCACTGGTTAGGGCACACCTTGAGTACTGTGTCCAGTTCTGGGCTCTTCAGTTTAAGAAGGACGTTGAGACTCTTGAACGTGTCCAGAGAAGGGCAATGAGGCTGGGGAGAGGCCTCGAGCACAAGCCCTGTGAGGAAAGGCTGAGGGAGCTGGGGTTGCTTAGCCTGGAGAAGAGGAGGCTCAGGGGAGACCTTATTGCTCTCTACAACTACCTGAAGGGAGGTTGTAGCCTGGAGGGGGTTGGTCTCTTCTCCCAGGCAATCAGCACCAGAACAAGAGGACACAGTCTCAAGCTGTGCCAGGGGAATTTTAGGCTGGAGGTGAGAAGAAAGTTCTTCCCAGAGAGATTTGTTAGCCATTGGAATGGGCTGCCCAGGGAGGTGGTGGAGTCACCATCCCTGGAGGTGTTTGAGAGGGGATTGGACATGGCACTTGGTGCCATGGTCTAGTAGTCATGAGGTCTGTGGTGACAGGTTGGACTTGATGATCTTTGAGGTCTCTTCCAACCTTATTGATTCTATGATTCTATGATTTTGGTGTTCCAAGTATAACAGACAGTGGATTGAAAGGAGGTGGAACAGGACAGATTCACAATGAGCAAAGTTAAAACAGGTCTTTTCCAACCTTATTGATTCTGTGATTCTATGGTACTTCACATTACAGAGCTGCTGACTTGCACTTCCCCCCCGCCCCCTGCTGCAAAGGGAGAGGTCTGCCCAAAGCAAGTGTGCTGGGATCCAGCGGCAGTCTTACTCCTCCTGCTGTGTAGTTTTTAATGTGATGTCTGACATGGCAGCCACAGTTTAATGAGAATTCTGGTAATTAATTCAAACTAAACTGTTGAAAATGAACCATTGGTAATTAAGTGAATGTGATGTGATGACTAATTAGTTGATGTAACAAATAGCCAGAGTGCAGCTCATTTTTTTAAAACAAATATTTGAATTGTTTGAGAAAATGTTCTGTAATGCAAGCAATCATACTTTGTTCTGTTTTGGTTTGTGGTTGGTTGGTTTGTTTTTGTTGGTGTTTTTTTTTTCTTGTTATTATTACAACCTCAATTTACTGAAATATTACTTGTAGTCTTCCTAAGAAGGCAGGTTTCAAGGTCAGGCCTAATCAAAAGTTAGATTATGTCTGTCACTAGGTGCTTGCCTATGGAGATAAAACCAGCCAACTTCTTCTTTTTCTTCTTCTTCTCAATTGCTATATAATTATTCAAAAGTTTACAGTTTATTCCCTATCCACATCATGGAGTTGCAAGTCACTAACAGATCTCAGTCTTCCTTTGAAGTGAACCACCATGGATTTATTCAAAAGTTTATTCCTGTTCCATCTCTTATTCCTGTTCCATCTCTTATTCCTGTTCCATCTCTTATTCCTGTTCCATCTCTTATTCCTGTTCCCATAATTTTATCTTATACAGGAGAAATGCATTAATGAAGTCATGATTAACACTCTGATTGTTAGCAAGCAGTATTTTAATGGTAGTCATTGAGCATAATACTGGAAACCTTCTGCCTGCTGACCATAAACAACACTTAGTCAGAAATGTAGCCCTAGAGCAGAAGGTGAACCTTCGCACTGAAGTGCCTCTGTTGACAGTTCCTCTCTTAGGCAGCCTGGTGTCCAGGTGAGTGAGAACAGGATGGGTGAGAGGTGCTGCTGCTTTGGGCAGAACTCATCCTCCCGCCAAGGGATCCACTTGTTTGGTGTGACCTCAACAGTTCTCCTTCCTTCAACTCTCTAATGTTTGAATACTATTCTGCTTCTCTGCGAAGTGAGGCCTGTAATGGGAGGGAAATTGGCTTACTCTTCTTTTTTTTTTGTTTTTATAATTCCTTAATTTTCCTTACATTATTGTTCTAGGGAGGAATATAAAAGTGTCAGTGCTAGGTTAAAATTTGCCTTCATTTTAAACAAAATTCTGGGTTTTTTCAGTGTGACAACAGTTAGAGGTATTCTAAGCTCTCTTAAAATAACCATTCTCCAAAACCAGTGTTTTGCTCAAAAAACTTGGAGTCCTAGGAAATCTTAAGCACAGACTAAAAGAAATCTTGGCTTCTTGTAGGAAACAATCCTGTGAAGAACGTCTTTTTTTAATCTTTCCCAAATATTTCTAAAGCACAGCCTTACAAGTCAAATATGACCAACTTCATGTGTGCGTTACTAGAGCTCATTTGAAAAGCCAGGAACAATAGGGATGCTCCTACCACTGGTCAAACCCCAGCTCATAATGTGTTTCAGTTCCTCACAGTTAGAGAGGAATCTTTTCAGATGAATCCAAAATAGAATCAGTGATCTAGACAGTAAGAGCCTCGGGTGATAGTAGGGACTTCAAAACAGGGGATTGCTTTCTGCTAGTGTGTAGAATGTCTTTTCAGTGTAAAGGCTCAGGCAAAAACTGCATTTGGTGACAGAACAATTTTGGTTAATAATGTAAGCAGAGAGGTTTTGAGTTGTGTCGCTTGAAGGAGAAGAAATAATTTGAATATGAAAGGGATAAATGCTGAAGAAAAACGCCTTAATTAAGAGACTTGATTGTTTCATGGGGTGCAAACTATCCATTTCATTGTTTTCTATTTTTATTGACGTTATTGCAGGGAAACCACCACATGATGTTCTTCTTTGTTTTGTTACTAGATTAGACTAAAAGAAAAAGGATTAGTGGAGCTAATTGTTCTAATTAAATGGTGATTCTACTAAAATCTGGCCCTGCTTATAAAAAGATAGCAACTGAAAACCAGACTGGACCAGTGATCCCTTCAGTCTGACAGACTGCCTCTCACTGGGACCAGTGCTGCATGTTATAGAAGTAGGGCAGGCTACAAAAGCACCACACTGGCTGTTGTTTCACCCTGCCTAAAAAACACCTGGAGTCCTGCTCAAAACTGCAAAATGCACCAGAAATGTCTGCTACATCTATAACTTATGAGCTAGTTATTTTTCAAAAGTCAGTAGAAAAATTCTAGTTGGGAAGGGTCCATCTAATTAATTTGAAGGCTGGAAGTGTGGAGGGTTTGCTCAGCACAGCTCTGAGCAGTTAGCTGTGATTCTGCTGGCTGGCTGGCCTCACTAACCTAGTTTGCAGAGAATATCCTTTTACTTTTTCTTTTTTTTTTTTCAAATGCCTCTTTCAATTTCTCTCTCAGGTGACACTAATCTGTCTCAGTCAGTTTTGAATACTAAAAATATGAGAAGAGAAGCATCAAGGAAATCAGAGAAACAGCCCCTGTTTCCTAGTTTGACTTCCCTTGCTCCTTCAGGGTTGTTTCTGCTTCTGCTGTAGAAAGACAGTGTATGGTCTGAGTGGCTCAGAGGGCCAGTCCTATGGGCAGCATCTCTGCCCCTGTAGTACAGCATGACTTCCATGTGATAAGCCTTGAGGTCCACTAAGCCTTACACTGAGGGCTGGTACAATTGGGCCATGTGGATTCCCCTGCAGCCACTTGCTCTAGACACCAGTAGGTATTACTCAGGTTCAGCAGCTGCCAAAGATAATCAGGAGCATTCATTATCTGGGGAAGAGGCAAGAGCATGGTATGAGAAGACAGCAGTTGGAGCTGTAATCTCTTGCTACAGGAGATAAAAAATGTATTGAGCAGAAATCCTACAGCTGGGAAGAGAGAGGCTAAAGAAATGTCTTGGAATAGGAAGTATGACCTTAAAATCTATCACATTTCTCTGTAAGAAGTAGACTTTTTCAGAAAGAAGCTTAAAAAAATTCTATACAGAACAGAGCCCTCAAACTGAGGGATCTGATTGAGGGAATTTTGCCTTTGTACAAGCAGAAATGCCAAAGATCTCATGGAAGGAAGGGTTGTGTGTGAGCCTTGTGCTAAATGTAAACCAACCAAATGATTTTCATGCTGCTGATGATCTGGACTTTCAGTCTTTTTTCACAAAGAAGGTGGCAGCTTCATCTTTCCATTAAAAGTTAGTTTTTGTTTTTTAAATCCCAAAATTATTGTGAGTTTGTGTTTGTGTTTTTTTCTTTTGGTGTTTCAAGTCAGACTGAAAAAATTGTGAGCTCAGATCAGCTTTTTTATTTAGTTTGTCCTAGATTATTCTAATGCACTTTGATTTTGGAGGCTATGTATGTCTGGTTCTTTGTCAACAGTCCTGTGTGGTTGTGGGGTCTTCTGTATTCAGTGTGTGCCTGAAATCAGGTCAGAGCTTTACTTATCTTGGGACAGTCATGGTCAGTACTTGTGATCACTGCCCCTTTCAAAAGGGGGAAAGGACTTCTAGAATTTCCACTGCCTCCTTGGTGTATTTCTGGTTTTGCTAATGTCTTGAAAGATTTTTAAGGAAGTGTTTTGTTTCTCATTTCTGTATGCGAGGTAAAGCAACTTCTCAGTTAATCAAAAATTAACTTTTGTAAAAGGGACAATGAATCAATGTTAATGGTTAAAAAGCAGCATTTTGATCAAGTTCTATAATAAGAAAATCCTTTCTTCCTCTTCCTTCTTGCTCTACTGGAGGAAAAAATAGTAAATTAAGTTCAATATTCATCAAATATGGCATGCACACTGAGCTTAGTTTGTACTGTGAAATGTAGTTGGTTTCCAGCCATTTTTAGCTGTCTTAGTCAATTCCTGTTTTTTCATTTGTGGGATTTTGTCATCTCCCTCTGGTGGCAAGTGTCTGAAGTATCCATCACATAGCTGCTGTAGGAGAGAGGGAAAAGGAAACAGAACCTTGAAGTCTATTCCAAGGTGCGCATTCAAAATCAGCATACTTCCAGTTACAAATATGCAAAGCATAGCAGACTTAATCTCTGGAGGGTAGCTTTGACATGAGGGAGAGTGGAATGTAGGTTGGCCCCAGAGATGGGATTTGTGATATCCAGTTTGAAGCAAAGTCAGAAACAGCAAGAGCAGAGGCTTTTGCCTCACAGTCTGAAGGATGGGTTTCCAAACTTTCATGTGGCACAAACCACTAGCCTGCAGATGCAATAGCCTTCAGCAAAATGAAATACAAATTTTCAGGGAGGAGAGCTTTTGAGCACAGGAAAATGAAGTACACCAAAGTGTAATTTTTAGCATTATTTTTCCCCCTTCTTTCTTTCTTTTTTTTTTTTTTTTAAATGGGTGTAATACTGCACACTCTGTATTGTATAGTTTAGTATATTGATGAATATTTTGATGGACCAGAACCTGCCCAGTTGTGTAGTTTTCAAGAGACAGTGATGAGAAACAGGAAACATTGCTTCCTACCCAGCAGGGTCTGTACTTGAACATTATTGGTGTTGTCTGTTAATTAAATGATTTTTATGAAACTCTGCTCTTTTGGTGAGAATCAGAGATATTAGCACAGCTTCACTTTTCTAGACAGCTCACTCTCTGCCCCTTTTCAATTGTGTGCTAATATCAGATTATTTCAAACTTATTTTATCCATTAAAACTATTTAGCAAATAAGATAGAAACTTGGGAAGCCACCTCAGTCCTAAATCAGTCAGGAGTTTCTAAGTGATATATCTTCACTGTGACTGTTCTGGATAATTTAACAACTTAAATGTTCTGTTTTTCAGAAAGTGTATCTTGGATTCTCTCAATATGGCTACCTCTTTTTTCCCCTTGATATTGTGTGTGTGTGTGTATATATATACATAATTGTGTTGTTCTGTATCTGCATTAGTCTTCCATTTAGTCATCAGTCCCCTGTGGGTTTATAGTTCCCCTCCCAGTGTGTAGAATATAAGTAGGTGTTCTATATAAATTCCTGAATGGGAACCAGATGCTGAACTTTATCCCTGACTAAACAGAACCACTGAAAGGTGTTCTAATATGCTTGGCATCTGGGAGTCAGCATCAAGATGTGCTCTAAATACTATTGCAAACAGTGACAGTTACTGCACGTAAGGAAGTCAATATGCTCTCATTAGCGTTGTTGGAACCTACTCCCAAGGGTTGTAGTTCTCACTCATTTCAGATCACTTACATAATTTCAGAGTATGAACTGTTTCAGGGAACAGCAGTGTTCACTGAATTTTGTGCTGCTTGTTGAACTTTCTATGTAAAGGTTTCCCAGTGTTGGGGATGGAGCCAAGGTGCTAAATTCGGCAGACTCTAAGTTAAACTCCTGAAATGTTCAGATTAGAAAATACTAATAGGAAGATGTCCCCTGCCCTGCTTAATGATCTGAGTGGAAAAACAAAAACAGAAGCAGAAGCAGTCAGTTGGGTCAGGGCCTCGATTCACCTTGTAACACTTATCTTCATTAATCTTGTGTTTACATTGTTGAAAAAGTAAGTGCTGCCTGTAAAGTGAGATAGCTTCATAGTCAAGTGTGATATCTGATTCCTGGCCTGGCTCTCGGTGGAGTTTAAATGGACTTCCTATGTGCAAACGTGTGAAGTCTCAGTGATTAGAAAGTGGCTGGAGATCAGCAGTGAATGCCTGCAAGTGGTGCTGCTGTGCTCAGCTTAGTTAATGAGCTTTTTATAACCTTCCTTACATTGAGAATATTTTTTTCTCTAGCAGTGAGCTTTATGGAGAGCTCATCCTGGGCTGAATTTCCTTTTTTAAGGAAATTTTCACATAAGCTCTGTTTTGTGTTTTCACTGTTACTAGCCAAAGCCCTGTTTGGTGTTTCACTGTTACTAGCCATCACTGAGTCATGCAGCCAGTGATCTGCTGACAAGCCATTCCTTGCTGCAAACAAATGTAAACACCACTGAATGGGCAATCAGTGAACTAAAGATAAATTTAGTAGGCTGGCTGGCCACAGAAAAGTTGTGAAAACTCTTCCTTTTTTCCAGACAAACTTCAAGTTGGTACAGAAGGTCCACCTGCTATGACTGTTTGCCCTCTGGTGGTTTTTGTTTTGTTTTTTCACAGATGAGTAAAACAAAAATTCTGGTATACCCAGAACTGCAATGGTGATATTATTAAGCTTACATCTATGTTTGGAGGTAACTGGCTGACTGTCCCTGAAGAGTGATTTGAGATCTCCTTGTCTAAGATACAGAAGCACCAAGCCCGTCATAATGCTGCCCTTACCCTTTCAGTCTCCTAGTGGTTTTAAGGACCCTTCTCTAGAGAAGGAAATTTCCACTGAGCCATATAATAGATGGTTACAAATCCAGCAGTCGTTTATCTGAACACACCTTGAGAATGAAATGAATTAAACATTTGTAGGTTTAAGCCCTGATGTAAATTCTAAGCAAATACTCAGTTTATACTCTATGCATGTTGAGTAGCAAACTACTCCATAATGGACTTCTCTGAAACAGATGGGTAACCATAAAATAAATTAAAAAATGAACATAGTAGGGCTGTTTGAATGTAGTTACTGTGCTTGTGGAGCACTTGCCAGGCTTTTTTTAAAGCAACTGGTCCTGAAAAGTGGGAATCCGTGGCTTGGATTTGGGGCAGAAGTTTGGTAGGTGCTGAGGTTTGAGGGTTTGTTTGGGTTTTTTTGGTTGGTTAGTTTCTTGGGGGGGGGAGGGAGAGGAAGTTAAAGGGGAGTGTTTGTTGGCTTGTGGGTTGTTTGTGTCGTCTTTCATGATTCAGGCAGTAATAGCTGAAGCAGATAACAATCATGGGTTTAGTTTGCAATTGGTTAATCCACTTCTACACTGCATTATTGAGAGATATTGCAATTAAGGATCTTTCCTGGACAATGCTGTCTCATTTTATGATACACTTTTAAAAGTACTTTCAGTTAAATATTCATATCATTATTAGTTCTGGAATAAAAATCAAAATGCAAGAAGTGCAGAGGTAAAAATTGAATTTTTGGATGATTCTTTTATTTTAGCACAGTTTATGGGGAGAATGTGCAAGGCATAAGAAAATAAGGTAATGTTTCACGCTCCTGACAGGAGAAGATGAAATGCTAGCAAGGATTTGACAAGGATTTTTCAACAGCAACCTTTTCAATGTTGGGAGAGCTTTGGGCAGAGCACACTGCTCAGGCTAGCTGTGATGCTGGCTTGAAGAGAAGGGCAAACAGGTGCTTTGGAAAAGCTTGCTGGGTAATTACGTGGGTGTGATAATGAGGTACTGGTTTAGTTTTGTGTTCTCTTTCTGACAGCAAACTGTTGAGAGGCACATCATGTCGATGGACAAAGATCTTAGAGCCAAAAAATACCAAAGGCGTGGCCAAGTTTGCAGTGACTTGATTATGGTATACTGCAGAGTTTTTGCTTTTCATTTAACTTCAAAAAGCACACACAGCAGTTGAAACACCTTCATAACATCCAAGGGTTATTTTTCTCTTTCTAACCAAAGTCATTGGTCTGTGTAATTTATATCATGGCTTTGCATTTCCTGTCTCTGATTATGGCCAAGTACAGAGGGCTTTACTTATCTCTTTGCAGGGATTTATAAACTGTCTGGGTTTTCTTGCTGCAGGTTCCCAAGCCACATATTTGGCTTTAATTTGGGGTGTTTGGGTTGACCCAAAAGACATCTAATTCACCATGATCATCACAATTTTAGCCAATGTTTTATAAGTTAGGCATTTCCACAGATACAGAAGGGACATAGCTTCCCAAATCTCATTGACATTCAGAGAGTTTTGGACACAGTTTAAGCTTCCTTCACAATCCTATTCTGACATGACCCAGCTCTGCTGTCCTGTTGAAGTAAACATGCGCTCTTTGTTTTTCTTTCTTTTTTTCATTCTTATTGATAATTCTCTATATTTAAGACTTGTACCTCCCTGTGAGATATTCATCTTGTTTCTCGCGGTTTCTGAGCCCGGTATGATTTTACATGATAACAAATTACTTATATCAACCAGTAAGTCATTTTCAGATGACTTCCATTCCTTCAGAAAATGTGGGCAAAAAGGTGTGCCTTGGAAGCATGACCAGAAAACCTTAATATTTGAGAAACATTTTGAACATTATAAACATTTATTTTTCGTTTGTGGTGACAATGTACTAGGCACCAAGGACAGAACTTTCCATCTTCTTGAGAAACTTTATCTTCAAGAATATACTGAAACTTGTTACTAAAGATTATCATCGCGAATATTTTTGTTGTCAGCATTTTAACAAAGAGTGAAAAGAAAAATGCTTTAAAGCATAGCAACTTATAGAAAAAAATACCTTAAACTTAGATATGTTTAAGACTGAAAATTGCATTTGCCCCTCTGGTAACCTTTGATATTCTCCCCAATATTCTTTTTTGTCAAATGTACTCAATTTTATGAGCTCATTATTTTTCATGTACTAATACATTTTCCTTATCACCTAATTAACCACTGCTTCAAGCATACTTATGATGGCACTCTCACATTTGCTCTGGCTTCTCTCTCTTATTTCAGCACAGGTCTCCTGCTGCATTTGAAACAACTGATGCTACTTAAGCTGTCTTCTAATACCTTTTTGCTATCTTTTATAAGTTTGCACAAATGTATTTGTTCAAAGCAAAAGGCTTCTCAAGAATCATTTGAAGAGCCTGACCTGAACACACTGTTCTTCCTCTTAATATTGCACCCTATTGATGTATAAACTCATTTCTTTCCAATGGCCTGTTCTTATATTGCAGTGTGCAGGAAGTGGGGTCTGCAAGTAGGCTTTGCCTAGAAATCCCAATTGTGCTTATTTTCTTAATAGTAGACCTATTAATGTTCTTCACACCTTAAGAAATAGGAACGGGCACAGCTTCCTTGGGAGCTTTCTTTTCCTCCCAGAAGGCTGCAGGTGTGACAGCGTGCTTTCAGCAGTGACCTCCTATCATACCAGAGATGATGGTGTGAGGTTTGTTAATTCAGTGTTGTGGTGCTTTAGGGAAATGAGATGTCTAGAGAGGCAAGAAATCCATTTAGTAATGCCATCCCCTGCACACACAAAAAAAAAAAAAATCATGGGGAATTGCTTTATTGTCATTGCTCACAATCAGTGCTTGCTGGTTTTCAAAATATCAACAATATGTCAAGTGCTTTCAGAAGACCTGTAAGAAACAGCACTTTCCTCAAATAATTTACAGTCATGGCAGGCTGTCATCTGCTGGTGTGCATGTGGATCTGCCCATTTTTTGTTGCCCTTTCTTCACACAGAGGCAAAAAAGAAAAGCATCAAAATGTTCTCTGTTGTCAAATGAAGAGAAAATAAATGGGAGAGGGGAACTGAAACATGAGCAGGGAGTCATTATTTATTTGATTTGTTGAGGGGAAAGTTCAGATAATTATCTAGGATGTTGCAAAGCTTTGCCTGTCAGCCTTGATACATAATGAGAATTTGTTGGTAGACATCCAGAGGGAAAATTGCTTTGAGTTCTTGCATTGAATTTTACAGTGTGCTCTTTCTGTGTGAGTGAATGGGTAGTGGTCCAATGCGTGCGTTTATGTTGAGCTGTAACCAAGACTTGTAGTGCTTGGGCAATGGGATGGTGCCTTTTCTCTGCATATGTGCCCATGTGGAGCTGTTGCAGTGTTAATGAGGCACCAGCCTGTCTTTTCAGTGATCCCTCTGAAAACAAATGTATTTCTTCCAAAGCAATGTGACTGGTTCTTCTGTCACTTTTAAATATTGAAGTGCAGTCTTCCTGTTGCATATTTTAGGAAAAAACAACAACTTAGACCTCTTAAATAATCTAGTTTGTTTACCTCTACCAGATTTGAATTTCTTTGTCATGGACTCTGAGCTGCCTCTGTTCCAAAGCTTTGCAGCTGCTTTCATTACAAATGATAGTGAATGACTGCATTTTGTCTTGAAGGTTGGTAATATATTAACACCATGTTTTAAAAAGAAGTTGGAGAACTTCAACTCTTACCTGAAGCTTTACTGATCATGTATCAGGATTCATCTTGCTAGACAATATAAAGTAGTTCTCACTGTGTACATTTCAGCAGTTTCTTATCTTTCCTTCTAATTTCTGTATTGACTTGAATTAATTGATATTCCACAGATTGCCAGCTCTGCCCTATGATTATCTAATGACTTTTACCAATGCTCTATCACACTTGCTTTGAATTTTAATGAATCAGGAGATGAGGAGTTTCAACAGTCATTACTGTCTAGAAAAGAAAGTGGTTTGCATTGGTTAAAAATTATTGAACATGCAGTTCTTTTTAAACATTGGAGATCTGAGTTTGCTTGTGATGGTTTGGTTTTCACTCCTAGTTTTGCAATTTTTTCATCAAGTCGCATTTTGGCCTGAATAGTACTCCGAAGGATCTGAGAAATCCTTGTCAGAGTCAAGAAATTATGTGATTTACCTTAGAGCTTGCTTGATTTTTCTGGGTGACTATGCATACATACATACCATATATTTCTTTTTGCCATAGAATCCGGGTTTTGGTTGTCAAGCAGGAGTGGGTTGCAACAGGTGAATGCAAATTTTTCTCTTTTTCTACTTTTAGAATGCCCTTCCCACTTGTACTCTATTGCCTGTATGTTGCCTGTATAACTTCAAGTCTCCCAGAGGGAGAACAACTTCAGTGTTCTGTGAGGACATATGTTGCCAAGGAATCATAGGATGTTAGGGGCCAGAAGGGACCGCTAGACATCTTCTAGCCCAACACCACTGCCAAAGCAGGTTCACCTAGAGCAGGTCAACAGGAATGCTTCCAGGCAGGTTTTGAAAGTCTCCAGAGAAGGAGACTGCACAACATCCCTGGGCAGCACATTCCAGTGCTGCATCATCCTCACAATAAAGACATTTCTCTTCATGTTGAGGTGGAACATGCTGTGTTCCAGCTTGTACCTTGTCCTATCACTGAGTACCACCAAAAAGAGACTATCGTCTTCATCTTGACATCATCCCTTCAGCTATTTATAGACATTGATAAGATCTCCTCTCAGTGTTCTCAAGACTAAACAGCCTCAGTTCTTTCAGCCTTTCTTCATAGGAGAGACGCTCGAGTCTCTTAATTAGCCATAACAGGGTCTTTGTTTTCTGAAGTCTATATTGTACTAGATATACAGCCTTTTTACCCCATAAAATTTCGTTGCCCAGCCCACTCTCCTTGAGACAGGATTTTTTTCCACTGGTAGATGAAACAGTGGAGTAAATGGCATGTGGCCAGAAGCAGTGAATTCAGCCATCCAGCTGTTTGTGTGGGTTGTGCCTCTGTTTCTATTTGTAAAATTGGAGAATCCTTTTGCTACCACATGACAAGCACTGAAGAGTTCACTTAATCACACTAGCAGTTTTAGAGAGCACATAACTGTGGTATCCGATCTCTATTTTATTTTTCTTGAGCATTTTGTTGTTTTCTATGGGGACTAGAGGTCAAGCTCTGTTTAATCACATAAAAGCACAGGCTAACTAAAACCACATATTTCTTTCTCTTAATGAAACAGGTGAACAAAAGATTTAAAAAAAAAAAAAACAACCCAGGAAAGAAGGCAGGAAGAATAGAGAGAAAAATGTAAGAGAGAAAGCACTGTTAGATCTGACACTAATTGGATTGGAAAGTAAGTTGTTGGAGGCGAGTTTAGAAAGACTGGGGTAGATAACACTGCAGTTCTTCCAAGGCAGATTTAGGACTACTTACTGTGTTAAGTGATATTACATTTTGCCAAAATTCAGAATTTTAGCTAATCACCTTTGAATGTTTATTGCAAAAGGAGTGTATCCTGCGGCTCCAGGGAAAACTGGGAGCAGGGTTTAAGAAGTATGAAACAGTTTTCTCTCCTGTTTCTGGGGCTTACTCAATCTGTTATTCACAGCAGAATTGAAAGTGCCTCTGTGGTTGTCTTTGTGGGGACAGAATTCAGAATATCTAGACATAATTTTCAAAACCAGGGACTCCAGTCATGATCTATTCTTCACAGCAAGTTATACATATCTCTTGGGTGACTCAGATAATCTTGGTAAATTGTAAAGTCATTGTAATTTAAGAATTTAGTTCCTTAGAGTATTAGAGGACAGCTGTTGTATGCATGATTAAAGGAGGATTGGGTAATTTTCCAGGTACATATACTTCCATTTAGTGAATTTCAGTGACATTCTCATGCAGTCTTTTTGATTAAGCTAATGTAATACTCTGATTTTCAGGACCAGTAATGAGATGATTTATGTGCCAGTATTTCCCAGTGCTGCACTGCCAGTGTGTTTGCTCTTGAGACACATGACTGATGGTTTAAAATGACTGAAAATGTTTCTTCCAGTTCTGAGTGAGCGTTCATTAACAGATTATATACAGAAACATCCTTAGTTACATACAAATCAGATTCATTAGCAAACATGTGAAACATGCATTTTATCCCACTTACTTGATGTACACAAATAATCCATAAAGGTGATTTATTATTCCCACGTGCCTAATCTTACATGGTCAAACCGTAATCAATGAGACCTATTGTTCTTTTCAAGTAAGAGACTTATAGACCTTGGTCATTGTGTAATAGTCAACATGCACATAAAAATCAGTTTGAAAACCCTTTACTTCTGCATTTGAGTGTCCTTGAGATATAGCTACCAAATTGGGTTCCATATCACAAAACAAACTGGCTTATAATAGTCCTAAATCAAAGAAACTGGAAGCGGGGGGGAAAGGTGTGTGGGTCTAGCAACTGATTTCTTTTTCCACCTATATCATGTTGGAAACATAGCTAGTGTACATTTTTATTACTGTGTAAGCAAAATAGGATTTTCAACACTTCTTCACTTTGAAACTCTTGTTCTGTAGGGGTTTAGCTCTTGCTCTGTAGTGAGGCGAGAGTCAAAAGGGGACTTGAAGATCATATGCTCAGAGGAAGATGATTCTGTATCTCTGCATGATGTATTCATCCCTTGATGCAGCAATTTTTACATGTTACAATACCAGCTTGCAATTTGCCACCTGTGCAGGAAGTTCTAAATTGCAGTTTCTGAGACTTTAAAAGTAGTCTCACCTCAATTTAAATAAAAGTGAAGAAGTTAAACTTCTTAACTTAATGACTTCAGAGTCAAACCCTTAATGGAAAAATTGATTTTTCTTGAAGCTATTGTTTCAGCCGGTCTGCAGATTGAAGTTAATACTGTCAAATCCATTTACCCAATATTTATCTTCTAGCTGTTTTGATTATCTTAAAGGAATCTCCCTTCTGGATTCCCAGCTAATCCCTAGCTCTTAATATGTACAGTTCAGGAGAAACTCTTTTATAGTGACAGTTGAAAACAGATTCCCACCATCTCATCTTCAGACCCAAAAATATTAGCTATGGTTTATCATTGGATTAAAGGCTTGGAAGGTAAAGGGGCTGGTCAAATCTGTAGGTTTATTGAGATACAAAAGCCACACAGGAGAAGAGCCATTCCTATGCTCTTAAATATAGTCTCAGCCCAGAATTGTGCATTTTAATAAACGAAAGCAAGTTAGGGTTTGTATAATGTGCCTGGAGTCTGCTTTTCTCCACGCAATGACAGGTGTGATGATATTATGACATATTCTGTTGAAGTTTCATTTTGACTCCTCAGGTGGGAGGCGAGTACATTGTGGGAGAAGAGCAGTAGTGCTTCCTTTGTTTTTGACATTCTGTGGTAGACTGTCGGCAAACTGCTGTTACATTAATCCTTCCACTCCAAACAGTAAATTAAGTGTACAATTGCATCTCTGCAACAGTAAATGTATTGCATTCTGTCTCATGGTAGAGCATTGCACTGTGAGAATGTGCATAGTTGAGGCCATTAAAAAGTGTTGATATTTTTTCTTACCTTATATACCTGGATCTATTTAATGCTATTAGTTGGGTTATCATTATAAACTTAAAATGGAGATTTCCCTCTAAAATGATAAATATGAACTTTTCTGAGGTAAGATGTTGAAGCTTTCTACAGATGAAAGGCTCTGTGTTTAAACTTCTGCTGTTTTCAAGTCTTAAAATTGTAGCTATGACTGACAGGCAGTTCTAGGTTATTAACAAATGAACAGTTATATGAATCAGGAGATATATATATATATACACACATAAAAATTGTCTTTTGAGAATGTTATTATAATTGCCCATAATAGTGTATGCTGAATATTTTGTCTTATTTGAACTGACAATTCCTTTTTCCCTCTTTACATGTATGAGCTCATGTAAATTCTGCTTTTATTGTAATTAATAGATATTTCTCATTTTGCTATCTGTTGCCTCATGAAAATGTGGTTATCAAATCTTGTATTTTTCCATTGATTTAATTTTATCTTTCCCCCTCCCCCCCATTTAATCCCTTGGGATTGTGAGTATATATTTTGATACTAGGGGTCCACTGAACTGAGTCTTAAGATATAAGAGAAAAAGACCAGTTTTAAATTCCTGCCCTCTCCTGCTTTCCACTCTAACTACTATGGAGAGGCACCGTGGATTGTTCAGACCTCTATAGAAAAGCATCTTTTTTGTTTTACCTGCATTGAGGGATGAAATATGAAACACTGACTGGAGTAAAGGATGGCATCTAAGATACCATTCCTGAGTTTCAGTACTTGAAGAGAGATAAATTTGCCCTTTATAGGATTAGAACACAGGGAATTATTAGTGGTTTGATTTTAGTGCCTCTCTGGACTAGCTTAGAGTTGAGGCAACATTGCTTTCAAACTGGTGAGCAATGAGCTTATGCTCCCAAAAGTTGAAGCCTTTTGCTACAGTCAGTGATAGCACAAGCTAAAGTCTCACTGCTTCTCATCTGAAGAGAGATAAACATCTTATTTTCAAGGTTCCAGATGATTTACTAAAATTCCACCACAAGAGACAACTCAGTCAACACTTGGAGAGCAGGTGAACAACTATTTAGTTAAACAGCTGAAGGTAATTGTTAACATTTATAATCTGTGGTAATTGCTAGGTGGAGAAAAAAGAAGTTATACTAGATAAAGTACTGGTATATGTTGGATGTAGTGATAACCTGAGTATCTGTAACAATTGCTTCCTCCCAGATGGGCTGTAAGTAGGCTGGAGTGCTGGCAGCTCATATTTAGGACATGTAATCTGAAGAAAACGGGAAAGTAGAAAGTAAGGGGTAACTGTGAGAGGGAGTAGAAATAGAAAGAAATAAGCAGTGAAAATGGGAACCTTGTTACTGTTTTCCTGCAATATAACAACTGCAATTCCTAAATCCCTTTTCTGGGGCTGGGACATGTTTGTTCTGCAACAGTGGAGTGAGATATAAAGGGAAATATTTTCACTGGAGAGCCAGAGTTGTGCCCCCACCAAAGGGCATCATAGCTTAAGCGTGATAGATTCTCAGATGAGATACAACAATGTTGTAAAAGCTAGCCAGAGCCCATGTCTGGAGCAACATCTGTGTAAACCAAAATGCTTTCTGCAAGGGTAATACAAATTTCATATTATTAGTGTTTCATATCCCCGTGACATGATGTGTGTGTCTTAAGGGTTTTGCTGTCTAGTGTGCAGCTCTAGTTCTTCCTTCGTTTTTATTAATTTGTTTGACAATACATGTTATAACAGATTCTGTCATCTACTGTACTAAATCCTTTGGAGTCTGGTGAAAAAGGAAATGTGTTTGCTGCTCTGTGTCATGACTACAACTGATTTCTTCATATTCTCCAGAGAGTACAGGGAGACAAGATTTCACTTTAGCATCTGTGTGTTATTGCTGGCATCTGGCAGTCCACGTGCCCATTGCTGGTAATAAACAAGATGCAAACATTCTGCTTCATTTGTAGACTACTCTCCCTAGTTAGCTTCAAGCTTACTCTTCTACCAGATGTCACTGAATTTAATAGTAATGATTTGTCCTAAATGGACTGGTGATTGCTACCTGCCAGAGAAGCAGCTGGAAGAAATACAAATATTTCCTTTTCATTTTAATACATGTTCATATTTCACTACTGTCTTTTCTGGGGTCAGAGATGTGACTGACTCCTTACATGGTCACAAATGGGGACTTTGTAGTCCTCAGGTGTTTTTTACTGCATCTATACCACATCACTGCTATTGGATACCTTTTATTCCAACATTTACTGCTCTCTTCAAGTACAAATGTTCATTAGCAGTGTTTCCTTGAGTATGTCTCTACTTAAGCTCTAAAGCAGTTATTTAAAGTTAATTTTATTTTTTTGTGGTACTTTGTTCTGTTTCATTTCTGAAGGAAGATGGCCTTCTCTGTGCTTGAGATGGACAGCAGTTTAGAGTTTGACATATCTAGACATGATTAACAATTTCACTTACTGATGGATTTCTGATTAGCTAGCAAAGCATGTACATTCAGCCAGGCTCCTTGGAATCTTGTCTTCTCACTAAATCAATTGTTATTTATTTCCAAACAAGCTTTGTACCCATTTTGTAGTGAGTTTTGCAAGTACTCCATGAATCAAGGATCTGAAGAATTTCTAATATGTGTTTGGAGCTGTTTATAAAATCAGATGCAAAACCAGAAGTGTCACTCACTTGCATAGGGTGGAAAAAACTTTACATGTAGTCCCACACACTCTGCATAGCTTGTCACCTGCAAAGGCTGACGTTTCATTGAGTTAAAGCCTAGCCCCATGTGCTCCCCAGAGCAGTCTACCTTGAAGCAGTACCCTGCTGCAGATGGGAGTCTGGAACAATGACACAGGCAGTGCCTTTCTAAAATTTGCAACCCATAGAGGTACTGTGTTAATAATGTCAGTGTGAGATTGGAAAATGATGTATGCCTTGGTGCTTCTTCATGTCATTACACTTTGATCAGAGGTAAATTCATTCGTACTTTAGTCCTATCCTTCACATTTAAGGCTCTGCTGATGCTATTGAATGATATGTCACCAGACTGTTTAGGACACAGGTTTCTAATGTCTGGTATAAATAAATTTGGCAGACCAGGTCTTTGTTGCAGCTTGTTTTCTTCCTGAATTGTTAGTACCTTACCTGACAGCATGAAGAAAGTGTTTTGTCTTCTACTGCCAAGCAAATGTCACTTAATAACTAAGCATTCTGAAAAATTCAATCAAACATGACCACATCACTAGGGAATACATAGATTCTAACCCTGCATGAAGTATGTGTATAGCTGAGAGGGAAAGGAGAGTGCAGAGAGAGAGAGAATTCTAACTGAAGCTGCGTGGAAAATCTTTCTCGTTATGTATTGACTCTTTTCCATAAAGAGAAACTAAACCTTCATGCAATTATTTTTCCAATTATTAAGTAGCTGCATAGGGACCTTAAGCAAAAGAGGCTTGTGTCATTTCTACACATTTTTTGATAGGTTTTTGTCAATGCCACTTACATCTCATTATGGGATGGTCATGCCTGCTGCAAAAGAGTAGGTTTTCCACTGTGGTACTCATGACATATCTTTGTTTACTTTACATACATAGAATACATACATAGAATAAACCAGGTTGGAAGAGACCTTCAAGATCATCGCGTCCAACCCATCAACCAATCCAACACCACCCAAACAACTAACCCACGGCACCAAGCACCCCATCAAGTCTTCTCCTGAAAACCTCCAGTGATGGCGACTCCACCACCTCCCCAGGCAGCCCATTCCAATGGGTAATCACTCTGTATAGAACTTCTTCCTAACATCCAACCTAAACCTTTGTTGGCACCTCTTTTTTAAATTAGAAAAAAACCCCAATGCATTAAATTCTTTCCCATTTTCTGTGTTACAGTTGCAGATGCAGGGGTATGTTTAACACAAGGATGTGTTAGTAAGTGGTATATTTATAAAAGTGAATATACAGTTCAGAGCACCTTTAAGAAATGGGAAAAGAGAGACTGTGATGGGCATAAAGGAGCACATTCAACATTTTCAGCTACTCCTGAACAAAAGCTGAAAAGCACTGTGAAATACAAGTGCTCTGAGCTTACTATTTTCTGTACTAATAGGGAAAAGTCCTTTAAGATATTATAGGTTTTTCTTATACTGTCTTGCAAAATTTCAGTAGTCACCCCTGCTTGTGTTCATGATTCCACATAGTTTCTGCAGTGTAGCTAAATGTTGCATCACTAATGGTCTCTGTAATGACTGATCTTGCAGCTAAGCAGGAAAAGAGAATTATCATAGGAAACTGACTTTAAAGGCACCGATGAAGGCCAAGGGATGAGCCACATGCCAGCTGCTTCTAAACAGTATGTACAAAAGTGATGCCCTTGAAAAATAACAAGTGGGCAACTCATGAAATATACATTTAACTTGCAGTGGATTCTTTACTGGATTGTAACAGATCCATATGCAGTTATAGAAATTATTATTGGTGCTAACAAAAATATGATCTGTTCAAAGCATTGCATGCAGGAAATAGATGTTCTTCCCATTCAAAAATATAGTTTGTCAGGAAAACTGAAATTGTGGATACTGAAATAGCCCAGTATCTGTCATTAAACCATGACAGAAAGTCTCCTTTCACCTCAAATTATCAGCTTGATGAAGTAATTACATTTTATATTTTACTCAGGATTGTAGAGTAACAACTTTTAACCAAAAAAAGTGGGCCAAATCAAGACTGCCAGCAGAAGGCCCATCTTAGCTGTTATAAATGGACAGATGGCAAATAGTGCTAATAAAAGGAGACAGCACCTCACTGGAAGAAGTGGAAGAGATCCTCTAGCTGCATTCTAAATCCCATTTCTGTAAGGATAAATTAAGTGCCTTTGGTGAATATGCAGGAACAATGTGCAGATTCCACCCTGGGGCTGAGATGAAGGACTAAGCACAGATGTCAAACCTGGGGCTGAAACATCCCCTTCATTATAATATGTTTTAAAATAAAAAATGAAACTACACCTTCTGTTACTGTAAATACCAATACTGTGGTAAAAAAAGGACATGGGAAGGATGGGCTGCCAGGCAACAGTAGCTGTAACTTCCAGATGGATTGACCCAGGTTAAGGACTCTAGCCATGCTAGAGGCTTTTGCTGTGGCTTATGAAATCAATAGGAAATGGTGGCTCCCCAGACATCATGTAAAACTGTTAGAAAAACCTCTGCAAAAAGTTGAAGGCTGAAATAAAATGCCATGAACTCTTCTTAAGCCAGTGTCCCTGTTTCAAATTCTCCAATAAAGTTCCAGTGTTAAGTTTCATTTTGCAGCTTGCCATACAGCTCTTAACTCAAATTTTTAGGCTAAACTGTTGCTTTACTTCAGTAACACATGAACAGCATACAGATCATTACTGAAATTCCTGCTTACAGACCTTAACTAATAGAAAACTCCTACTGTGCTATGCATCATAAAGCAGATCATTTCTGCAAAGAAGTCACAGTAGAAATAGGTTGCTGTTAACTTTAGTATAGAGAGGTAAGAATTTGGCCAAATCCTACAATTTCTGAAGTGCTGACAGAAATCAAATCTACTTTGTCTAATGACTGCTCTTGCATGCCCTTCACATATTTATAAACGTTAGTGCGGTCATCCCACAGTATCCTCTTCTCCAGGCTAAAGAGACAGACCCAGCTCTCTCAGGCTGTCCTCATAAGGGAGATGTTCCACTCCCTTAATCATCTTTATGGCTCTGCACTGGGCTCTTTCAAACAGTTCACTGTCGTTCTTGAGCTGAGGAGCCCAGAACCTGTTCATGTCACAGAGATGTCACTGATTTGTATTTTCTCTCTTGTTGAACTGCTGAATGCAAATTGAAGGGGACTAATTCCTTGGATTTAAGGGCATACTGCATACAAATTTTCTGGAGGAACAGAAAAAGAATTCTTGTGCAACAATTAAATTAAGGACACTTTAGCCTGTAAGGTCTATACTTGTTTTTATTTTACCTGGTAAAATTACATGGTCTGATATATTCTCCTTGTATCCAGTTTCCATCCTTCTTCAGTTAAAAGCAATGTGATTGTGACTGCATCAGAAAGTCCAAAATGAGGGACAAGGATGAATAGGTTTTGTACTTCCAGTTCAGTTTTACTCCTGTTCTCTCCTTCTGCCGTTTCACTGTCTCAGATATGTTACTATTATTTTTCCGAAGATAATCCTAGGGTTCCATATAGGAGGAATGAGTTTACATTGCCTTCCAATGTAGGGAAACATCGTACTGAAAACACTTTTTACACATGTTGATGCATTGGTTTTGCTAGGTTATTTCTTTCACATCAATTGATTTCCATACAAACCAGCAGTGTCTACATGGCTTATTTCTTATAAGATTCTCAGAGAGAGGAGTGAGCTCAGTGCTTGGTAGTTTGGAGAACAATTTTCAGCACCTTTAGATGTACATTGAGGGTACTCTCTGAGACTGTAGAAATGATGTACAACTGAACAAAAGATGACATATATTCTGGTTAAAATTCATAAGAGTCCTTACAGGGACTTTAAAAAGCCATGAAGGTAGGCTGGATGCAGGCTCATTAAAAGTCTGCATGCTTCGTATTACAGTGATGTAAGTAGAAGCTGGACGCACAGATTAAGTGTAGTAGCTGGCCCTTAGAGCAAAACTCTTAATGTGAACTCTTCTCTGCAAAACAGATCCCAAGTGTGTCATGCCCTTGTTCTATGCATAGGACTTGGCATTACTCGGAGGCCCTTGGTTGATTGGTTTGTGATTACTTTATTTATATATTTATTTATTTTAAGAAAAGTCTTACTCCCTGAACCATTTATCAGGCATATCGGCTTGCAGCTGTGCTAAGCGCTGGAATCTGTAACACCAGATGTTGAGGAGTTCTGGCATCCATGCTAGGGGAAAGGTGCAGAAGACACTGATTCTCTGAAATCTGTGAAGTTACTCCATGGATAATTTGATGTCACCCAGAGCAGAATCTCTCTCCACATGTTAGAAAGAAATACATGATAAAACATTAATCTTTTACGTTAACCTCAGAGGAACTGGCTGGCGTGACTGCAGAAGCAACATTGCAGATCAGTGTGGCTCCTGCTAAGCCAAGCTTTCTTGCTGTTTCTTTTTAAAATCCAGAAACAGCCTTCATAGTGCACTGCATACAGCTTAATTTATGGATTTGAAGAAAAGTCTTTGCAAAAGTTCCACTTCAGAGACTTCTGTTTAAGCTGAAAGCTGCAGTTAGCCAGGAGAGGACATAAGAGTGGATACAGGGGATAAAGACTGAAAAAAAAAAAAAAAAGAGAGAGAAAAAAATAAAAAAGAACAAGCAGTTGTTTGTCAGAAAAGCTCTTCTAAATTGAAGAGAAGTATTAAGCAGGGTTCCCCAAAGGGTTACTCCATGAACATAGATGGAGTCTAATCTATATACATGACTGACAGGGAAAGTGAGCTGGTTAGTTGCTGATGAAACTGAATTTGGAGCAGCAGAGGCTGTGGAACAAACAATAAGGGAGACTTGAAAGGATTCCAGACTGAAGTATGAGCCCTGGTGTATTAAATGAGCTTTAATACAGATGTATACTAAGATAGAGCAAACAGGAAAGGTGCTCAAAATAGAAAAAGTTCATTTAAACTGTAAAAGAATGAAACTCACAGACTAAAACTTCCACAGCCTAAGTAGCAGATGCAGAGAGCAAACAGAAAGCTTGTCTTTACTTCTAATGTTTCCTGTTGAACTAATCGATTCACTGAAGTAGAACCAGATTTTTTTCTGTATTTACATACCTGATTACTTGGCTCACAGAGGATTATTCGCAGTCCTTTTACTGAAACTATTTCAAAGTATTGGAGAATCGGTTTGTGAGGCAATTCTGGCCAAGAATTTTCAAAGCAGTAGGAGCAATTGAGGCAATTCTGTGATAAAACCTGTCTCATAATCCATTTTTCCATCTGTAGGTGTCCAGATACACAGAAGGAAATACAAAACAAAACAAAAAATCAGTGAAATTTTCAATTATCTGCCTCCAAGTAAAAGAACAATTTCATTTCCCCCCCCCCAGGTACATATGTTTTCGTGTTAATGTTATGTCTGTGCCTTCTGTGTGCTGATACACAGCCACAGTGCTCTGAGAAAGCATGTGTCATGCTATTGGTGGTGATGGCCCTTTGTTTTTTTAAAGATCTCACTATTTTTCAATTCCATCTAAAAAGGAAGTTTCCTTCTCTTACACTAATGCACTTTATCCTTTATCCCCATTTCTCCTGCTTATGGATTTCCAAATGCTGCCCATCCAGTTGTAGACCGTGTGTTAAAAAAGCTTGAAGGTGAGTAACATAAACAATCCCATTTGTACCCGAGTTGCTGGAAGTATAGAAGAGATGAGTCTAGTCTGACCAGCCTTTACTGCCATACCAGACAGGTGGACCCTTTTCATAGGCTGTGGCAGCGTTTCCCAGCTCTGCTCTCAGTCATGATTTGCATACAGCCTCATCCTTTCCTTTTGTGGAAGTGAATGAGTAGTGTTCAGACCATTCTCAGAGACAACAGAAAACAGTCAGGTATTGGGGCAGTATGTATTACCTGAAAAGTTCTCCATGTTCTGTGATGAAAAGAGAACAGGGTAGATAAAAGCTTCCTGCTATCTGAGTCTAAGCAAGAGAACACAATTTGGCCTGGGAATCCTTCATGGCTGAGATGAAAATCTGTAAATCCAAGCTTCTTGCCCCTTTTCTTACAAATGACTTCTGTGAGTTACATGCCTCATTTTGCAGTATTTCATTTTTACACAACTTGTAGGAGCACTGTACAGTCATGTACAAATGTAGCCCATTTTTCATATGGTCTCCTTACAATCTCACATAGAATTGCAGCAGTGTAGTGCTGCTGGCTAGGTGAGACTCCAAAGAAATCAGTGCAGTGAAGCAAAGCATTTTATTGCTGCTGGTAGTGTAGTTATATTTTATTGTCCTGCCTGTCTTGGCTGTCACCTTGGACAGCTTTTCTGGCTCTGGCTGTTGTAGGTTAATCATTGTTACTGGGGCAGACACAGGGTTGTGTATGAACTAATATAGTCAGTTTGGAGAAGGGCAAAAAATCAATAGCAGCTCCAGATAATTTTAGTTTTGGGTTGGAAATGGACTGGCAAGAATTTTTGGTAATGATTTAAATTGTATCTTGGAACTGCTTTTAATTATGATTAAGACAACTGCTAAATTCAACAAGATACAATTAAATACTAGTTTATTAAGTTAGGATTTGTTGCTGATTAGCAGTTACGCATGATGTGCAGCTTTAATATCCCTTAATCTTGAATTAATGGTTTGGATAATCAATTGGTATTTAACATATTAATAATTTTTATCTCAAAATGCAAATAAAAGCATGCAGTGCTGAGCTGTGCACTGTATCTGCCCCTTCTGTTAAAGACCTGAGCCCTAGCGCTGTGCCATTTAAAGCAGCTCTGCAATAACTGCAGAGAAAAACTTCAGAAGTGGAGTTTAAAGGCTACTTTATGTCTTGGAAATACTCATGTTTCAAAGAGAGCAGTGGTCACTGAGAGAAGAGGTGACATAACCCCTCTCTTGCTTTGGTCTCTATGCTGAACATAGCTTAACCTGAGCTCTAGTACCTAAACTGCTGCCATTTAATGCCACATCTGAAAACATTTGTCATCAAAACTTCTGTCATCAAGGATGTATGTAGTGCCTTCAGAAGAGTCTATATTAATTTAGTAACCAGAAGAATCACCACACTTTTTTATTTTCCTTTTTCCCAACCTGTATTCTTGGCAGTTTGTTTGTGTTTTTGTTTGTTGGTGGTGTGGTTTTGGTTTGGGGTTTTGTTTGTTTGTTTGTTTTAATGGAATGTTTTGGAATGTTGTTGCCTGGAGCACACAAGCTTATGCTTTCAATAATCAGTGTTCAGCATACTGCTTCTTCACAAGCTTTGTTACTTTCCTGGTGGTCAGGGTTTTTGTTAGTGTACTTTGTGCCCAGGGTTTTCAGGGAGTACTTGCTCTGCTAAGACACTTGATAAATTCTGAATAGTGATGCAGTTTAACTTTTGGGTACGTTTCAGAGGCACAGTACGTTTCTGAAGTCACAGTGATCTTGTTTATCTTAGCTGGTGTTTCAGCTGAACAAAGAATGATATTGCACCTTCCATCTGTACCATAGTGTGGATAGTAATATTCATTACTATAAAGACAGGCATTTGCAGCTTTGTATTTGCAGAACAAAACAGAACTCACAAAGCAACATGAATACAGGTTGTTACACTCATTGAAACACCCCACATACTTGTCTTTTCAATATCTTCCTCTGCTCTTACCATTAAAAGCATCCTGTCCTCACAGTTCCTTTAACTGAACTATCTCAGTAATCAGAAAAAACCAAACAAACACTTGAGCTTTTCTGCAAAGAGTCTGTTGAATGGCTAGACCTTGAATTTACAAGACCTCATCAAATTGCTGTGTTACTTACATGACCTTCAGGAACTCTGTCCTACTAGATGCCTTCAATGCGTGTACTTCAGGTATTAGTTTTCAGACGCAATGCTGAGCCTCTAGAGCTCTCTCCAAGATGTGTTCTAACCACAGTGAAAAGTGCCTGTGCCCTGTGGCCCCTGGTGATCTTCCCAGGATTTTTTTTGACCCCCTCCCCCCCTTTTTTTTTCAACTTTGCATTATTAAAGTCTCCTAGAAACTTATTTTTAATCTGTTCAGTAGAACTAAAACGTAAAAGCATTCAAGTATCCAGTTATAACCCTCTGAGTAATAAAATAGTAAAAACAAGGATGTATAAGAAAAGAGAGAAAGTAGCTAATAAATCCATTACACTATTTTGATCATCAGAAATAAGATGGTTATTTTGCATTCTTGACTAGTTCTTCTGTAAGTAACAGAGGGGAATCACTTCAGTTTACTTGTGCCGGAGAGCTGGGGGTGGTAGTTGTTGTGGTTGTGTTTTTCTTCTTTTGTTCCCCTCTGGCTCTATCAGTTGATCTAAGAAAAGGTACATAACCCCATTCAAACATGGCCTCATTTTACATTCTTAAGTCATTAAAGCTACATGATTGCTGGAACTGTAGTTTTATTGAAAGTACTGGATCTTTCAGAAAGTCAATATTTTAGGAGGTATATCAAAATTTGTTGTTTGATTTTTGGTTTGTGAGAGATTTTGTGGTTGTAGTTAAGGGAATTATTCAAAATCTGAACCATCACAGAGCTGTTGGAAGGAGAGATGACAGATAAATTTGTTTGAGACAGGTAGAAAACATCTGTGATTGGTTTCAGTACTGCAATTGTATTGCATCTCCTGCTGTGTTTTCTTCTTTTTAACCACACTGCCTAAAGTGTTTCCAGTAGATAATTAGATTAACATCCAAGCATTTTTGTCCTCATGGCGTTGAAAGGGTCTCAGCATAGCATCCCACCAGACAGATTTGATTTGATTACTATTCTTAGGTTAGAGAGCAGCAAACCATAAGACAAGAAAACTGGGAAGTTCATAGTAAAATGTAAATCAGTATTTCTGGTCTCTTTCTGTTTAACCTTGAGCTTATTTTTTTTTTTCTGAGAAAGTTACCTCTAATGTCAGAACCACTACAATGATCATTAGTGTCACTTAGCCACAATACTAAGTTTGTTGGTACATTAAATCTATCTTGTTTAGGTGACTTTATCGAAGGCTATGAAAAGAATGACTGCAATTAAAGAAAATGGCTTTTTTTGGGTGGTTTTGGTTTGGATGTTCTTTAAATAATGTGATTCTCCCTGAGTATATGACAAGCAAAAGCAATTAGTGAAATAATAGGAATATTTCAGAACTCTGTTTGCCTATGAGATTGGTGTAAGTTTCCCTACAAGAGTATGAGGGGTTGCGTGTTTAACAATTACAGTACAGCACAGTGAAGAGTGTTTTTCTCAGGCAGCATAGCCAAATCAGTAAATCTTGTTTTGCCTGATTGCTCATGTAGAGAGACATATATTTAAATTTTTAAGAATCTTTTGAACATAGTACAGGAAATAAAATTCAATAAAAGGCTGAATTGCAGCAAGGTCAGACGAAACAGTCAAGGAAGCAGGAATGGAACTGATGTCTGTTCTTTTGCCTGACCCTTGCCCTTATTTGAAAGAAAGAGAAAGAGAAACAGTCGTTGCTGCTGTTAGACTGGCAAAATAAAAGAAATTACACTCTTTGTCCCCACATTTTTTGTTATGTAGGTAGACAGGCTCTAGCCTAAAATCTCTGTGAAACAGGTTTAAAGACAATCTTAGTAAAAAATCTAGAGTTTCTGCATATTACAAAACTGTGTTATCTCTCCTTCAACTTTTTCTTATCACCATTTCTCCCAGGAATAGCCCTAAAACCTTCTCCTCTTTGCAGTTGTATATATTAGCTGTGTATATTGCTTTTCCTTACTAAAACAGGGTTTGCTCCTTGAGACCATAGTGAAATTTAAGCCTAAATTCATGACAGGTGGGGGAAACCTGGTATCCTCAGATGTCTCAATACTTTTAAATACAGAAGGGAAGAATTTAGTAAAAGACTGATAAATTTGCATTTCTTTTCTACTTTAAAGCAGTGAAACTACATCATAAAATGTTTTTTAAGAGACAGGAATCAAGCTTTATGGGTTTACTGCATGTTGTGCCCTTATCAAAATTCGTTCTTTTTTTTTCTTGGTCTTCTACTTGATGACTGTATTCAAATTATCTTTATTTTGCACTCTCACAGAAAAGGTTTTTTTTCATTATTTTCCATGATTTTAGATGGATTATTCAGTAGGATTCAGACATTTATTCTTACTTAGCCAGATCCAACTGTTCTGGTCTTGCTTTGTAACCCCCCCCCCCAGAAAAGGGGTTTCCTATCTCAGCAGAGCCCAGTTAATCATTTTCAATCACATGACTAAATAAAATCTAACATTGCCATCTAGTGTCCAAATCCTGGATTATATACACTTTTTTGTAGTTCCATGGTATCAGGCAGCCTTTCTGAATACCATTTGTAGCAGTGAGATGTCCAACTGATAGAAATCTTGTTTCTTCTATTTTAGTCTTTTTAGCTTTTTTCCTCAGACAAGTAACTTCATCCCTAACATCACAATAACATTGTGTTTTATAATGGTGCTAAGAATCTTTTGTACAGTTTCAGGAGAATTGTGATCAGTATTGTGAAGAGTCAACCGAGACAGGAAGTGCAGGGAAAAACTCTGCTGTCTGTGCTGTTCCTCACACTGTTCAGCTAGAATCTGTTTGAAGAGTTGACACAAATAAGCATCATACCACACAGTCTGAGTCAAGCGGGGCAGGGGGAATATCACTTGGAGAGTATGTCCCAGTAGTTGTGTGAAAGGAATGGTCAAAATGACCTGAAGTGAAAGAAAGAGAAAGGAAAACCATTCAAGAAAACAGTTTATTAAAGTCTCTGGGTTTGTGTTCACTGACAGGAATAAACTTTCGCTATATACGCAGCTTCTGTTAGAAGCCTGCAGTTACATTAGCCTGATGACGTAGGTACATTGAAATGCAAGTCACAGCTCTGCAAGGGAGAACTTGAAAATCGTCTTGCAGCTTCAGCTACCCTCAGGCTGGGTTATGAGTTCTTTTCAGAATACAAAGAAGCATCACATCTCATTGGGGAAAGTCCATTTCTTAATAGTGACCCCAGACAGCCTGCAGAAGGACTTGTTGTCCATGGCTCTGAGCATCCTGGGTGGTGGAACCAGCAGGCTGAGTGTGCCTAGTTTAGGTGTTTATAACATAACTTAAGCATACCTAATGAATAGAAGACATACCTCTGAGAGATGCATCGATTTTAGGTCTATTCACTTCCTAAGTAAAATGAACTGCTACGCTGAAAACCTCTTTCAGAATTGCAGCCTGATATCCCCAAGCAGACTGTCAGACTGCATGTTTATCTACTGCTCCATTGCACCCCCATGATTTATTCTCTTTTACACATTCCCAGTATTGATTTTTCTGTTCAGTCCTTCATCAAACACAAATATGAAGAGTTTCCTTGTGAGCTGAGGTGCTTTAACCACCTTTTGAAGAGCCCTTTCTTGAGAGTCTGTCTTCCCATCCTGTGACAGACAGGAGCCTTTAGCTCAGCCTTCCTCCAGCTGCATACACCTGCAGCATGGCTTCAGCAGAGCTCAGCATGATGTTAAGTGCAGAGATCAGACCCAGTTATTACAGTGTTTCAGAGGAACTACAGAACACCTTGCCATCAAAATCTGTGATGAGATCATAGGTGACTGTTGTAACTTGATTTTTTTTTTTCCTGGAGCTGAGCTACAGGGAAATGTATTTTGTTTGTAGTTTTAGAAGATGTGTTTATTGCCATTTTCTCTTCACATACATTAAAGATCTAGAGATGTCACCAAAAAACTTCAGGGAACCCTCCTTATGAAAAGTTTGGCTACTGTTTGTGTTTAATACAGTCTCAATTTTTGAAATTTTATGTAAAAATTTGAAACTATTTGGCTGGGACACGAGGAAATAAATCAGGCAGGGTTGGTTAATATGTCTTTCGATGTAGTTAAGTGAAACTTAATTTCTTTACAGTTTTGAGAACATTTATAAATTGACCCAATTAACATTTTATATTTAGTCTTGTCTACATAGTGTTCATGTGGTTTCTGTTTCTAGCTTATATTTCTGCCTAATGAGATAATAAAAGATACTCAAATTAGCTGAATCATATTGCAATCTTTGCTTGTATGCATGGCAAAAGCAATTCTGGTTTGGTTTTGGAGGTTGGTTTTATGGTTGGTTTTGTTTGGTTGGTTTTCCTTCTATTTTTGATTGGTAGGTTTTGTTTTCCTATTCAGTTGAAAATCACTGAAACTTTTAAGCAAGTATCACTGTAGGTTCTCAACACTACTATGTTTTTATGCCTGGTTGACACATGTTGTTTCATTGTGTGTACATATTGTAGGAAGGTAGACAACTTGGGTTTGCATATAAGGAAAATCATGTTTATTGAGTACAAAGTAAATGTGTTGAAGTGAATTTGAATGAGTAGGTAGATGAATCTATGTCTCTGGAAGTAACAATCTTCCGTGTCCATTTTGAATGTCATACAAGCTGATAAACCACTACAAGGTATGGGCTTGTGCTGTGAGCTCAGATCAAGTTGATGATCCGTACAAAGATGTGACTGTTGTAGTTTTCTACAGGAGAGAAAGGCCTAACAGGACATACCAGTTCAGATTTTAGGTGGAAAAAAGGCACTTGAAAGACGAGTGAAATCAACCAGCAAGTTTTCTATCAGATGTCAGAGAAACATGACAGCAAGGGAGTTCAGCTGTGGAAACTGGAGAGCATCCATGGTTTCTGCTGTCTGTTCTGAAATGAGTTGTCTGGCTCAGACCTTACCTCATTTTATTGTAGCTGAAAGGAAGCTTTCCTTCAGGCAAGTACTGCCCACTTTGAGAGTAACTAATTTCCAGGGAGACCAAGGAAAGAGCTGACTAGCCATGCATGTTTTCTACCAGGCTCTTATTAACACAATTATGGAAATAGTCTTCTAAAGCCAGTGAGATCAATTTGGTGGTATGGGTATCCCTGCAATATGAATAACAGGTGCTATCACAAGACTTGTCAAAAATTCAAAAGCAGTGCTTTCAATAGGTCTGCTGGGTAATCTGTGTCTAATACAGCTGGAGCAAGATTAGTCCTTCATATTTTGGTGCACTCCAAGTTGCAATAAATAGCATGCGAATTAGCCCTTCACCCCTTGAAATAGCTACAGAGTCTCATTCCAAACAAAATGATATTAGAATTGCAAATCGTTATGAATACCATCAAGCAATCAAAACCT
This sequence comes from Dryobates pubescens, assembly GCF_014839835.1. Taxonomy (NCBI): domain Eukaryota; kingdom Metazoa; phylum Chordata; class Aves; order Piciformes; family Picidae; genus Dryobates; species Dryobates pubescens. The sequence goes on from NC_071627.1 coordinate 15,139,887, forward strand.
AATATAGAAATATATGCAGAGATAAAGCAGATATTGTGTTCTCCAGGTTTAATGAAAATGTGTGTTACTTTTGTAGTCCTGCTTTCATTTGATCTATTTCTTGGGCTTTTGTTTGTTTGTTGGGTTTGGCATTTTTTTTGTGATGAAAAATCTGAGCACAAAGATTCACACAAAAGAAAAGAAGAAAAAGGGGAAAAGCCTATTCTGTGGCCACATTTGTTCACAAATATCTGTTACAAGCTAGAGCCCATCTCTATTTAAAAACTGTTTCCAGGGGGGGAGGGGGAGTTACTTTTGGACTGCTTTTCTTGCAGAATTTAGAATTTCCAATTAAACAACTCAAAGTCTTTTATTTTCTTTGTGCTTGTAGTATTTCTGATGTCCCTCAGAAAAGCTTTCTATGCAACAGTGAAATGAAAAGATTTCTTTTTTCTGAAATGGAAAAAAAGCACTCTAAAACATTCAAAATTAATAAGTCTCTGGGAAGAAAATGTTATTGCTGTTTGAGGAATGATCTGGCTATCTGTTAAAAAGAAGTCAGTTTAATATTTGTAATATATTGTGGCTCGTTATTGTATACAGTCTCATAAAAATTATTACAGCCTTTTTATCACAGACTCACAGAATCACTCAGGTTGGAAAAGACCCTTGAGATCATCAGGTCCAGCCACTAACTCTATTCTACCAAGTTCACCGCTTAACCATACCACTAAGCATCACATCTCAGTGACCTTTAAACACATCCAGGAATGGTGAATCTACCCTTGCACAACAGAAATAAGAATGTATGTGTTGACACTATATGTTACTAAAACTGCATAGCATTTCAGCAAAGTGAAATGCTAGTAATTACCTGTTTCTGGAGGTGAGGGAAAGGGCTGTGAATATATGAGATCTCAACCACTAAACTAAACTCTCAGGCACAGTGTTTTGATCAATTAATCTGTCCAATTTACATATTCCTTTATAAGTGATTTTCATGGATTAGGTTCTTAACAATAACTCAAAGCCACAGTATTTATTTAATAGCAACTACTGTCTCTTTTCACTTAACTTACAGTGAGGACATTTGGAGCTATAACAGCTTAATGGCAAACATTTCCAAATAGCACATTACATGCATTATCAAGTTAGTGCTCCTTTTACTACTTAAGAAAATCATGCTCTCTTTACCCATAAACCACCATATTGCTATTTCCAAGGCTGTACAAGTCTTGCCTCGTCTTTTTGAATACTTCTGTTTCCCTGTTTAGTAAAAAGCAGAACAGGTCTCTCAAACCTCACCAATTTTTAGTTATAGATTTCTGTGCAAGAAGTAACATTACAGAACTTATGTAAACACATTCGTCCTAATAACTGTAGCATGCAGCTGTCTTAGTATAGTTACCACAGCACTATGGTATTGTGAGAGTCTGCAAATTCTCAGAAATAATAGTTGTTCATTTCAAGAATTTATTCTATGCTTGGAAAATAGTGAGGCTATGGTATTTTTCTTAAATAAATTTAAAGCTAAGCTTCTTTCACTTTCAGATGTTTTCCATTTTACTGTCCCTGTTTGATGTCCTTCATATGCTCTCTGCTTGGCTGCCTGTTAAGAATTTGCTTCCTCCTTCCCTCTCCTCCTTCCCTCTCCTCCTTCCCTCTCCTCCTTCCCTCTCCTCCTTCCCTCTCCTCCTTCCCTCTCCTCCTTCCCTCTCCTCCTTCCCTCTCCTCCTTCCCTCTCCTCCTTCCCTCTCCTCCTTCCCTCTCCTCCGGGCTGAACCACTGACTTTGCTTTATCACACTGGTTTAGGTGTTAATTTCTTCAGGATTCTTTTAAAATATAAGAGGGTCATTGGTCATAAATTAATAGACAATAAGTATGTAGATATATGACATATTTATACTTAACAATGCTCAATCACTTCAGCTTCAAAATGCTTCTGAACTGGCAGGCAGGTTATGTTGAAAATTACTATGTGAGATCATCAGCTTATAGTGGTTTGATCTTTGTGGTTTTGGTGCCGTTACACACCAAGGCCACCGAGGGTGAACTGTCCTAGCTCTTCAGGGAAGCAAAGGCTGTAACCAAGGAGCTCAAACAGGAGTAAGGTGTAGGCAAGACACTAGCCTGTGAACTTGGCCAGCAGAGGCAGTTCATGTTCCCCTCTTGCAGCAACTGAGCCTGGTCAGGGAGATGACACTGAGCAGTTGGAAGAGGCAAGGCTTGTATGAGGAAAGTGAAGGGAATTATAAAGAATTAACTTCAGCAAGATCAAACTGTAAGATAAGAAAATAAATAAAAACATCAGTGAAATAACTTGTATTAAAAATAACGTATTTCAATTACAGTTGTTTTCCATCTGCTTTGGGTCATACCTTTTCCTTTTTCCTACATTCATCCATCATTGGATTTCATCTTCTTAGCCTTTAAGGGGTTTTCTATGATTGCTTTTCTGTGATTGCTTTTTCCCAGGCTAGATCACGGCACAACATTGTCATTTATTCTTGTCCAAAGTGTTCTTCCAAGCTTTTCTGCTGCCTCAACCCACTGATATGACTAGTTAAGCACTGTTTGCTTATCAGTTGACTGGGGAGCAATCATCCAAATGCCATTTTAAAAGGTGTGACTGATTTGAGCAGTTTTCTTGAATGGGAAGACATGACTGAAAGATGCTCAATGCACAAATAACAATGGGAATTAAATATCTGGTTTAGTTACTGTGATCAGTGAAGTCCAAGGTACAACATTGAGAAATTCTGTGCCCGCTCTGTTTCACTGTAACACCTGACATTGAGCTGGGTTCAGATTAAAATGCACAGCTCTCAGAAAGAGAAATGAAGGAAGTCTGTTCCTGAGGACCTGCACATGTACTCTAGATTTCTCAAGAGCCTCCTCTTGTAATAGTGGGCAAGTAATTTTCTCACTGTTAAGTCTTTATTTTTCTTTTCTCATTCCCTTGTTCTTATCTTCAGTGAAATTCTTCCTTCAAGCAGGAACTTTTTCCTATTTTGGTAGGTTACATGTCATGGCACAAGAAAGCTCTGATTGTTGTAAAGTAGTGCTTTGAGGCCTTTCAAAGAAACAATAACAGGTATTGCAGTGACATCACATGCCAGTGGGTCATTGAATCTTGCACATTCGCGTTCAGTATCAGACTTTGCAAATCTATGGCAGATGCGTCATCTAATCTGGCAGGTGAACAACTCAAAGTCTTCTGGAAGCGAGGCAGATGTAGAAAGTGCCTGTTCTGCCCTGTACAAATGTTGTTCAATATATTGAACATAAATTCAGTAGGTAAGTTAAGATTAACCTTAAGCAAAGCCTGAAGAAGGGGAGAGGAGTGAGAAAGGAAGGCATTGTTGGCATTAGCAAGTTGCCAGAGCTTTTGTCTGCTCCAACCCAGTGAGAACACAGTGACAGTGATGGTTTCTGAGGCCAGTGAGTCAGGCTGGTCAAATATCTTTTCTCCCATAATAGCTGGAAGCCATGAGAAATCCTGTAGTGGCTAATTATGAAATGACTGTCTCTAAGGAAAATTTCTTCTTAACTGCATGAGCTGGCTTATTCCCTGAAGGAAGAATGTTTTATATTCCTCACATAATTATACAAGGGAGCTTAGAAAGTGCTGAAATAAATTTCTTTTTTCTTTTTTTTCAAATAAGTTGATATAAGAAAATTAGAAAATCCATCTTCAACTGAACTGATGTGAAATCTGGAAGAGATGATTTTTCCTTTTAAAGGTGGATAGGAATTGAATATTACCTCTTTCAGAAACAGTTCATAAGAGGGGATTCCATACTGACTTTTGAGGAGAACAGGGGAAATCAAGACTGGCATTGTGCAGCCTTCCCCATGCCTAGACCTGGACTTGCTAGGTCTAACCCACTATAGGTTTGTGCCAGCAGGACAAAAGCCTTTTTTTTCAGCTAATCTCAGACATAAGAGCTTGAAAAAAAAAAAAAAATCACAAATTTCTATACTAGCTATAAAAACTCTATTAAGTTTGTAGACAGCAATATAAGTTAATTGAGCATCACTGTCCCACAGAGACCATATAAAAGCATAACCAGAACTGAGTCAAGACCTTCTGTGGTTTTGAGTCTATCGGTTTGCCTAGTATGGTCCATGGGCTGAAGCTAATAACTGATCTAATTAATCACCTACTAAAACTGTGCCATTATGGCACAGAGGGGAGGTACACAGTAGGGGCACAAGCCAGTGTTGACTCTGATCCTGAGAGGCTCTGTTAGCATTAAAATAGAAAACCCCACTTTGTTGGTCAGAACTGGTGAGTCCCCAGAGAGCACAAGCGCTGTCTTGCCACAGCAGTGAGCAGCAGATTTTGAAGAGAGTAAGACTTTTCAGCTGCTTTCATGCACAACTTGATGTTTCTTCTGTCATTTATCTCCCCAACCCCTCCCTGTAAAATAATCCTGGGATAGAGTGAGTAGTGGAGTACTGCCACAAAGCTGACCACATCAGTTTGGGGTTGTTTAACCAGGCCTTGGGCTAGAGCCAAGAGCTGAGTTTGTCTTAAAGCCAAAGAAACCTGACTCATGAGCAGCACTGCAGGACATAGGATTCACAAGGTTGTGACAGAGCCAGTCATAGCTGGGAACACCAAAAGAGCTTGATTGCTGCCCACACTTGTCTGTAGGGGTACTGAATCACTTCTGTTTGGTTTTCAGGGGGCTGGTGGTTGTCTACATGGTATTTTAAAAGATGATTGAGTGGGTCAACCTTTCACACAGGGCAGAAGGCTTCAACAAGCTGATGGAGGCTTGGGGGGTTCTTGAGCCCTGCCAGCCCACCTTGAAATATTGTTACGTGATAGAAAATATTGTATTATGTGCTATGGCTGCACACCAAGAGCAGCATAGGCACATGCATTCAGAATTGCTTTGCACAAGCAGGTAGAAAGGATTTATGCCTTTGGAAACATGAATAGTAAACAGTCTGTTACTGACTAAAGGCAGGATATTTATGTTATGAAGAAGATGTGCAGTACAAAAGTAATGAAGCAATGAAGTACATGTGAGGAATTTTGGGTTGAAAAAACCCAACACCCTCTTAAATGTCATATATGCAGGTTGGAACAGCTTTCACCATGTTTAAGTTATAACTATGATGATAACTGAGCTTATAATGCAAAGAATGACAGTCCCTTCACCAGGTCTCATCAGCTACAGGGCTATCAAAATGTCGCTTGGCAAAATGTTAAGTTGGCACACATACATTATTTAAGTAATTTCTGAAAGCTAAATGTCTGCAAAGGTACTGAGGTTGCATATAAATTCTGAAATGCAAAGGATACTGCTGGAGACAGGTACAGCACAGTGGAGCGTAAGAAATCCAAACTGAATTGCATAGCATACGAGCAGTATTAAAGGAATGTGTCTCAGCTTCTAGTCAGTGAACCCAAACATGTTGTATATTATGCAGACTGCCTAGCAATTTGCATAATTATAAACTCCCCTCGAAACAGTAAACATTACTGCAGAATTTGGTAATACAAAAAGCAACATTAATACGCGTTGCTGCTTTGGGGTTTTCGTTTCTTCCAGGCTCTTCAAAAGCACCCAGGTTTTGGAACAGGCAAAATAAATACTTTTTCGGTAGCAAGCGATCCATAATATTGGGAAGAAATGGAGCATAAAGATAAAAACTTTCAGTTTTAATATAGAGTAGTTGTCTTGTTGACTTTTGAAGCTGTTCCTGATAAAGTTTTATTTTATGCTTCAGATATATTCTTAAACTCCTCCAAAGAGTAATCCATTAAACCACAGCCTGCCAATATGTGAGAGGGCTCAGAAAAGATTATCTTTATTGCTGCAGATAGCAGACAATATGATTACATTAGGGTAGTCTGCTGTGTGGCTGTGGAGCAGAGCAGCTGAATTAGCAGCAGAATACTAATATTGATAGTACTTCACGGAAGATTGCAGAAGAGCTCCTTCCAGGGAGATTTCAGGGAAGAAATATGGAAGTTTAAATATGAAAATGAAAGAATTCTCAAGGAGACAGGAATAAAAAATTAATCCTTTTGTTAACAAAACAAGAAAAGAATACTGCATTGGGAATTTCTGTGAGATTTATGCTTGGTTCATATTTTAGAGAAAGCCTGGTTTGGGAAGCAGTTAAGGAGAGAAGCCTATGCACTGCTGAAAACTGTTGTCCCCTCTATCCTAAGGTAACTTTTGTAATAGCTTTGGATAGATTTGACATGTTGTGTGGAAAGGAGAAAGTGACCCAGCTAATGTGAAGGCTGCAGAGTGAATTCCCAGTATTAGGTGATAAGTCTAACTGGGAGGGAGCCACAGTAAACAGCTATATGGTGGTGGAGCAGAGAGCAGTGTTTCTCAGAGGTGGCATAATGATTCTGCTTCAAGTACTGAGAGATGAAATAAGGGGAAAGATAATGCAAAGATGCACTGCTTGCAGAGTCTTAAAAAAAGAGTTCAAAAGGATGTGTGGCAGGTTAGTAATGCTGATGCATCAGTACTCTGCTGCATGTTCCTTTGCCCTCAGCTATTTCATTGCAGGGCCACTGTGAGATGTGTTTGCATTTACTTCTATGAGCATTTTGAGTCATCTTTCACTATTCCTCATTCCAGAGGAGCAATCTCCTTAATTCCAGCCTTTTTAAAACAAGCTTTTCGACGTTAAATAAATAGCAGAATCAAGCAAGCAAACAAGTATCAAGCAAACAAAACAGAAACTGTAAGCTTCTATACAAAAGTAATAATTACCACAGCAGAGAAAACTACCTCTTTTTTTTTTTTTTCAACAAGAAAATTGACATAACAGTAAGTAGCATGTAGTATTGCTTGCTTTCTGGTTTTAGCAAACAGAAAAGCTTCTAGCTCTGGCAAAGCACGACCCAGTTAATTTCCTATATCCTCAGGCCAAATAGACACTTGGAAAAAATCAGTCTCTGTCGGTCTTGTCCATAGGCATGGATTATGTACGTGGGGAATAGCTGTGATGAGCAATCTCGGTTTTTTCAGAAAGAGTATGATTACCATGTTTTGTCCATCTGTGCAATAATACTGTCATTAAGGTAAGAATTCCAAAAGGTTAATTTTTGAATGCTTTTTTCACAAAGTTGTGGGCAACTCAAATCTCCTTCCCATTATTTTTATGTCTATTAACAGTCTTCCTATTAGTGCAACCAGTAATGAGGTTTACCTGCAGGTGATCACTAACTGAATAAATTCACAGAGATGATTTATTTATATGGTAATTTCAGGAGGATTAGGAAGCTGTGGACTAGGAACAAGTACCAATATTTGAATTCCGTTGTATTTCTGATGCTTAATTTGAACCGCTAGCTCAGCTGCTTGTTCTTCCCACCTTTTGTGGATAAAGCTCTGTGCAAATCTTGTATGAATTTGAGTTTCTGAGCTATTGAGAACAAGTGAATGCAGATAGTGAAGCTGTAGGGGACAAGATACCAAGATTCCTGATCCTGAGAGCCATTTTCCAAATTCATGTTGCTAATAGCCATAGCCTTTTGTTGGTCTCTCTGTGCCCCCTATATTTTACAGACCAAGACCTTACACCCTATACCCATTGCTGCTGTGAAACAAAGCTCCTTTTGGCAGATTGCTGCTATTACATTGTGTAAGAGAGACCTCTGGGTTTTACTGAAGAGTAAGGTTTTATTTGCTTGTTAGTGAGCATGCATATTTATGGGTTTGTGCTATTTTCTGCTGAACAATTTTTTCTCCCTATTTTAGAGATGCACCGACATTTAGATAATGTTGTTCTGGGAACTGCCTGTTCCCATTTGCTCAGTTTGTGCCAGCCTCAGGTTCAACATCCTGTGCCCGCTCACCTGCCCTCGCACACCTCTGATAACAAACACAGATGAGTTATTCTGCACTCCAGCAGGTTTTTCTCCCATGTGGTACTGCAGGCAGATCCTTCCAAGCAAGTGCCCTAATTTGGCATTATCTATTTCTAATGGTCTTGGTCACTATGGGACCGTGCTTTTAGTAGTTTCTCCACCAGTTACAAAACTGAAAATAACCCAGGCTTCATTTTTAGTATCAGTTTTACAAAGACTAGCAAAGATAGGTGAAATTCTGTTAGCACTCTACCCCTGTAAGCAGAGTACGGCCCTTAAATTTGCAAAATCGTGCATGTACTATATTTGGGGTTGGGCTGTGCCACTTTTACTTCTGCCTTGAGTTCTGTGCAGCATTCAGTTGAGCAAACCAATTAACACTACGTTTTCTCCCTCATTCTTATTTTCAGGAAGCTTAATAACGATTTGAATACGTGTCTTGATTGAGCCCAGTTGTTCAGAGGTGCAGACCTGCCCCTGCCTCTCTGTGCACAGCTTGGACTTGTGAGCATGCTCTGGAAAATTCTTTGGAAAAGTTGAATCTTTGCTATCATCCAGAGTATTATTTTGAAATAAAATTTATTTAATGGGTAAACCCAAGGAGGCTGTTTTCAGTAGTTTAATAGTAAGAAACAATTAAAGAAATGTGGGTGTTTCTGATGGCATTCTCCAGGGTGCTGTCAACAAGCATATTTTGCTGCCTGCAGCCTGTTTTTTTTACCAGTTGTTACCTTTCACCACAGATTTGTTTTTTTTCATTATTTCCCTGCCCATTGTTTTAGTTTGTCCATGAATAAGGATAATTTAATTTGCCTCAGTCTTAAAAACTACTGCACTTTTAAGTAATTGCAACTGATATGGGACTATTAAAGCCTAGCATATTATAGGATGTATTAGCTGCTCCATCCAGCTCTTGTAAACAACTTCTTTCAGTAATATTTCATTTCTATGCAACTGGATGCAGCATACATATTTTAGCCTAGATAGTTAAAAGTGCATTTGAAAAGCAGAAATTCAGGAGTTAGTGCTTGCACATACTGGGCAGTGTTACTGTTCCTCTCACACTGAAACAATTTTACAGCCTCTTACTTAAAATTAATTTGTGAATTTGAGTCTTGCAGAGAACTTGTAAATAGTCTGTTCTGGATTGGACAGCAAACTGCTAGCACTTATTTTGGGGAGCAGGCAAGGATGTAGTCCTTCTCCCAAGTCATCCTGCCTATATTCCATGTCTCTGGCCCTCCTCCTCCTTTGCACAGTCAAACTCTTCTTTCTCATCCTCTAGAAGATGATACGTTGCTCTCCTTAGAAGTGGCTTTTCCGTAGTAGGTGTACAGCTTGCTGCTTGTGGAATAAAACTTGGATGGGTGCTCTTTATTATTACTTTTTATTAATTCATTATTTTAATTTTGCCAAAAACCTGGTAGTTCTACAAGCAATTACTTACAAACCCAGCCAGCACAGGATGTAGAGAGTCGATACAGTAATTTTCTACTTTGTCTGGAATTTCATTAGCCAGAGAGTGATTTGGGGAGCTCCAAGGCTTTCTGATCAATGTGGCCACTATCATGTAGATCTCTGTGTGTGTGTGCATATGATTTCAGGCCAAACTCTCCTCTAATTTCAGTCTAGTCAGAAAATTTGTTTCTGTTTATAGACAGGAGTTTGGCAGGTTTAGCAAATATTAAGGCCAAATATCCTATTAGGTACACATACCTCTCCTCTCTTAATTAGCCTACTGGCACAGTGAGTAAGCTTTTGTCAAAGCATTTGAGGACATGGATCACAATTTTCCAGCACCTTTGGGGAATAACCATAGTACTCACAGCTGGAAATTTGACCTGAAGTAGTTCTTAAAGTACATAAATCATATAAATAAAAAAAGCTGTCAGTGTTCTTATTGTAGTTTTTAGGATCATAGGTTGTAGTATTTGACTTACCATTGTTCATTTATTCCTTGTGCTACATGGTGTCTTGTCAGAACCTCTCATTCATTCATAGCATTAATTAAAATCTTTACCTTTTGCAAAGTAGATTTAGATGCTGTACATGCTTCTAAATTATTCCTCTCTGGTCTATTTTTCAGTTGTATCTTTTCTTTGTTTCTTGTGTCAGACCTGCCCAGAATAGAAAATGGCATGTGAAGGTCTTCCCTGCAGTGGTCTCTTCTTCACTCTCCCTCTGCATTACATTTTCTGTGGCTGACTGGCAGCTGGCATAGCCATCATTTTCCTCAGACCTCAGAAAAAAATGTAGGTGATGTGACAGCTATGTTACTCCCACAAGTGGTGTGACAGTGCCAAGAAATTAAATAAGTTGATGTAGATACAAAAAGTGAGAGTACAAGAAATGTAATGATATTGACTAAGTGGAAAGTGCTGTCAAAGTAAAAGCCACTTGGGAAAAGAAGCATGTTTTGCCTCTCTTGTCTCCTTATATTATGATAATCTCAGGAGACACAGGATCTGCAAGAAGAAATTGCATGTTTTGACTATATTTATGAGGAAAAGCTGTATTGTAGCAGTAGACTTGTCCTGATCTTTCATCAGTGCTTATTGTCTGCCTGTTGTTGAGAATGACAAAAGCAAAACCAGGCAAAATGGCCAATTTAATAAAGTACTTTAAAAGCCTTTGGTAATGTAATCTGACCTAAAGTGGTTTTGGAAGGGTTGGCTTTACCAAGAAAGCACCCTTTACATCTTGAGCTTGATAGGCTATACTGTTGTTTAGAGGTTTTGCATACCTCCAAGACTAAAATACCAAACAACTAAAGTTCTTGTACAGTATGTTTTCTTTTCTTTGCTCTTTTGGACAGCAGCACTTCAGTCATGTCCTTTCCTGGTAATGGGTGAAAACTCCTAATATTTTACTGTTCTGTCCAAAGAGAATATGTGTTTGAGCTGCTATGGTTTGTGTACGAGGGCTCCAAATGGTGAGGTGGGTTGAAATAGTGCCTGTGTTGCCTTTACTGCTGTTTTACTGCTTCCAGCATGGTGCAGTAGTCAACAAAAGGAAAGACAAGAGAATTTCATACAAAGGCAGCTGTTCAGAGGATGAGAAATAGTACTGAAGACTTATTCTCTCTAGCATTGTTTTTTGGCTTTTTTGATCTGAGGTGAGGTAAGCGTCCATTGAGAAAGTTGTTTGGTCTAGCATTTTATATGTCTAGTAAAAGTCATTAAATAAAAGTTTCCTGTAAAAGTGCTTTAAACTGCCTCCCTGGAGTTTAGATTCTTTTTTTCTTATGTTATGGTTCACAGTTAGAATTTCAATAAAATTGACTCAATGAAATCAGAACTGATTTCTTTCCCAGTTCATGTTGTAGGATTGAAAGGGAGAATATGACTCCTGAACAAAGTTGATCAGTTACTATTGCTCTAAAACTGATTTGTGTCTATTCACCTTAAAAATCCACTATAGTCTCAAAATAGTCATTTTTGCAGTACAATATAAAAATGACTAGGACATAATAAAGGGAGATAAGGTATTCTTAAGATCAGTTCAATTCTTATTAAAACTTTCTTTGGTACAAAAGATACTTTGCTCTCACATCCTGTACTGCAGAACCCAAATCAAACTAATCAACAAAAACAAAAGAAGCAGAAGGGTGTACAATAAGCTGCCCAGGATTCCTGCAGTATCACTGATCCTTCACAAGCTGTTGAAGACTGTAATATAATCTGCCATCAGCTCCCATTTTAACATGGAGCTACATGCAGATTCTGTCTGCCAAGCTTTCTGTGTCTGTAACTGAAGTTCCTAGAAACTGAAGCATTCATATTGGACCTGAAAAGCAGATTTTTCAGTCCAGTCTTTCCATTATGCTTGCCTTTGCTGCCTGTGATGATCTTCAAGGAATGTGCAGGTTTCTGAAGGTCCAGTTCTTGAACAGAGTAGAATTTTCAGTGCTGCCCACAACAACCAAGGAACCTGGACAGAATTTAAACCCACCCACAGCCAAAATCCCATATTTGCCCACAATTTTGCAGTAACTCTTCATAGGTGAGCCTTGTGACAGCAGTTCTGGAAGTTGCTAACCTCAGCTCTGCGTCACTGCCACATAGAGGAATCAGCAGGAAGGTCCATAGTTACTGTCCCAGAGCAGTGTCCTGGTAGGAGCTAAGAGTCAGTGCCCTGAGGAGCTGCAGATTTGTTCACAGGCATCTGTTCAGTCATGAGGAGTGCTGACCTCTGGCAGAAGAGTCAGGCAGGGAGCTGAGGGACATGACCTGCTGAATTGCTACTGCAGGATTTGCCGGTTGTTTTTGGTCAGTCCTGAGCTAGGCTATGTGAGCAGAATTATCAAAAGTACCTGTGTGATTTGGGAGCTTGTTTCTCTGTGAAACCAGTGGCTCAGGCACATAAGGGAAAGCTGAGATGCCTTTGCTGGCAGACTTTGCTCCACCTACTCAACACCAGCGCCTTCTAAGGCAGAGATTGCACTGTAGCTGTGTTAGCAGGCGCCGAGTCCAAGGCAGTGTCTCTCAAAGGGGTTCATTAGCTTGGGCTCAGCACCTTTAACCACAGATACACAGCTTTCCACCTTGAAGGTGATTCACATCTGGTAAGCTCAAAATGTGGGTTGAGTGAACTCAGATCTGCAGACAAAAGAAGCAGATTAACCAGACTCGTATTGGCTCTGCTGACTTCAGTGACAAAAAATGAAAGTATACATCCAAGATTATACTCTTGTATATGGAATATTTTTAACTAAAATTAAGTTACCAAATTAATGGGAGAAGTTGTCAAAATCCTAATTATCTGATAATTCACTGCTGCTATCTCTCCATCCAGAAGTTCATTCTAAAAGTGAAAGGCTTTCAGGAGTGTTTCTTTGTCTCTCCTAGCACTAAGAGTACTAAAATCACACTAGAGAACAAAAAGAACAGGCTGATGCATCTTGGCTTTTTACCCAGAAAACTGTTCCCAAAATACTGAGACCATAGTAATAAGATCTCTATTAGGGAAGCTTAAAGATTCAAACATTTCTAGTGTCTTTCTACAACTTTTTTAATCCTTTCTCCAATGATACTGGAGGGGGCAGAATGCTACTTAGAAGCTTAACAGTGGTATTTCTTTTCTTAGAAAACCTTCTATTTTCACTCTTGAGTTCATTGTCTTGTTTATTTCTCTGGGCTTAACCATGAGAAATACACTAAAAGATGGTTTGCTTTTTAAGGATATAGAAAGTTAATAGTTTCAATGTTTGCCAGTGGTCTCAGCAGGGGAAAATCAGTTACAGATTTTATTGTCTCTGGACTGATGACTACTGTGAATGCTCACAGAATACAGTTTTCATTTGGCATTTAGCTTCTGTAAATAGAAGATATTTTAAATACCTGGTTTACTCTATGATTAATTTTCACCTATCAAAGCTTTATTAATGAAGAGAAATAAATCAATGTTACGAAATAAGCATTTCTGGATCAATGCTCTAATCTTTGAAGTAAAAATCTGTTGCAATGGTTATTTCCAACAAATTCCTTCTTTAGCGCTGAAGTGTTAAGTCTTTATTCAAATTGACTTACTTGCTTTTCAGGTTGATAAAAAACCTGCCCTTATCTCAATGGAAAAAAAAATATTGCAAAGGGAAGAATACTTTGCAAAAAAAAAAAAAAAACAAACAACCAAACTATCAGGGATACTCTTTCCATTACTCATTTCTTATGACAAGAGCTGAGAAGTGAGAAACCTGTACATCCATTTAGACTGTTAATTACTGTCCATGAAATAACTGTCACATTTGATGGCTTGTTTCAGCTACAGCTGTGAAACTCTGAAGGTTTTAATCACTGTTTCAACCACTTGGATCAGAGCAGAAAGCAAAGTTCCCCTCCTGTGAAAAGCTTTCCATTTCCAGTCTTACAGTAGGTCTTTATTATAAGCTAAGAAAGGCTTTTAGAGGCTGAAAGTCCTTGAGAAACAGTGCGGAGAAGTCTAGAGAGCGAGGCAGAAGTGGCTTCTGTTGTTGCTGAACAGAAGGCAATTTCTACTATCTTCTCCATGCTTTATGACCATCAGGAAGGACTAATGAGAATAACTGATTTCTGATGTGGGGGGATCTCTGGGATTGTCTATGCTAAAGAAGACAGAGCAAGGTTGGTATAGAACTACAGTGGATGGGGGCTCTTGTTTTCATGTTTAAAGAGAAAAATTCTTGAAGTATCATTAAAAATAGTGTGAGAGATTGTATGTGAGTGTGTCAATGTATACCAATACACTTACAGAAGAGCTTCCATAACATCTGAGGAGAACCTGGGTTTTCAGTTTTGATTGGCAGTACCTTTTTTTAAAATTTATTTATTTATTTTGTATATATTGAGTGTTTTCTGGCAAGAGTAAGCTGAGTAAGAGTAAGCTCACAGCTAGTGTTACTTAGAGCATTTCTCAGCTGTCAGGATGGAGTTAGCAATTTCCCCAAGGTCTCCCATAACAAGATGAGACTGCTAAAGTTCAAGGCATTACTTCAAGGCTAATGTTATAATCCTAATGATATTTATTTGGAGTCTGATGGTTCAGCTGAATGTGGCACATCAGCAAACAAAATGAGGTAATTGGTCAAATACTAAACCAAAAAGTTCCTCTTCTGTTTCTACCTTGATGATCCTTCATCCACCACCTCTGGTAATGCTCTCCACTAGTTTTCCTCATTTTCCTTGCCAAACTAAACATTCCCAATTTTGCAGCTGGTTTTCCATGCCTAGTTTCCAAAACATTCCTGAGCCTTTATGTATCTTTCAGTGCACAGTATCCGCTCTGCCAGGCTGCTTTACAACTTGGTACTTTGTAAATCACTTTGAAATACCTTGTACATAAAACCAGTATCTGAAAGAAAATTTTATTCATTGTCTTGTTCAACTGAATTACCACAGCAGGCAATTTCTGCCACAACCTTATATCATGGGTTTTGTGCTATCTTTTTAAGAATTTCTGTTGGAAATTTGTGAAGGATGAAGGGAATAGGTAAGCCTGTAAATTGTAAACTATGTCTCAATTTAAAATATTTAAGTGGGCAGAATTTGGAACACTTTTCTTGGAGGCATTCAGAATAGTGATTTTGAGGGAAAAAAATCAGTAATGTAAACTATTTTACAACTATCATGATTTAAATGTAGATTAATACATTACTGACTCAAAAGAGCAAAATAATGATGCTGACCACTAAACCCACAAAAAATTGGGAAGATCTGAGGCATGCTAAAAAAAAAAAAAAGAAATAGATTCTGAGCCTAGTCTCTCCAAACTTTTTCATAGTGCTCTTATTATTCTATTTTAATAATAAATTCTGTTTCCAGAAAGTGATGACACAGGATTGATACAGGATTTGAGGAAAATGCAAAGCATGCTTTAACCTTCACTTGGCAGTTAAGAGATATTTAGTACAGTATGGAACAGACTAGCTCAGATCTGTGAGAGACACCCCAGGGCATGTCCCTTGGGTAAGAGGATTCGGTAAGGTTGTCATGTTGATGTGAGAAAAGCAATAAAAGGGGAAAGAAATTACCAAAAAGCTGCAAGAAAAGCATGGTTCAACAAAAGGTTACAAAGAAAGGAAGTTCAGAACTTTTGTAGGTAGCATAAGTGGTAGAACACCTCATAAAAGGGAAGAAAGGCAAATTTGCAGAGAAGTTCACATAAGACTAAAGAATCCTTATTACTATCACACATTCAGTTTCCTGGAATGTTTTGCAGGCAGGTGCTCAGTGCTTCAGTAATGCACGTAAGTGCTGTGAAGTAATGACAAGATAAAACAAATGTGAAGTTCTCTACACAGAGAATTTGGAGCTTTTCCTCTTTCAAGTGACTTCCATGACAATATTGCCCGTTGGAATTGCCCATTGGAATGGGCTGCCTGGGGAGGTGGTGGAGTTGCCGTCATTGGAGGTTTTCAGGAGGAGACTTGATGGGGTGCTTGGTGCCGTGGGTTAGTTGTTTAGGTGGTGTTGGATTGGTTGATGGGTTGGATGCGATGATCTTGAAGGTCTCTCCCAACCTGGTCTATTCTATTCTATATTCTATTCTATTCTATATTTTATTCTAATATTACATTGAATGTCATAGCTGAATTACATGACTGCAGATCAGTGCATAACAAAATCACTGCTAGTTGACAATGTTTCTTCCATTTTCCAAACTGGAATTAGGGAAATATATAATCTAGTTTGTCCTTCATGCCTCATTGCCTTGTTTGACTAGTTGGGTAGCATTATGTTTAGCACAGAAAGCTTAATGACCCATGGTTCTAATTTATAAGCAAGAAATTAGGTTTTTTTTAAATGTCTGTCTGCAGAGCACTCTTTAGATTTGCTTGCCTAGACCTTCTGCCAGTCAAATCACAGTGGCATGTTCTGATACCACTTGTCACTATTTATTTGTTTATGCAGTAGAAATAAAATGTCTAGAATTATTACTCTTATGAACAAGAGTGCAGAAAGGCTTGTTTTCATTTTTGGCTAATGTGAAATCTGTCCTTTAGTTATGTATATGTATATGCATGTGTGTTTTCTAAGGGGAAAAAAGAAGACTTCTCAAATGCTCATTGACCCAATACTTGATGTGTAAATAGGGGATGGAAAGTTCCACTCCAATGAGAAAGAGGAGAATAACTAAATCTGTATGACTGGTATTCTTAATTCCATGAACTTCATTCTTGCTTATAGTGACAAGTAGCCAGAGTCTATTCTGTGTCACCATATTGTCTTTTGATTAATTGCTTTTAATCTTACTATTGTAAACAGTCTTGATACCATAACTGTGTTTACTGCAAAATGGAGCTGCTGCTATACAAAACTTAACAGTATTTTTGTACTGAAGCTGTTTCACTGGGGTTGGGTGGTTTTGTTGTTGTTGTTGCTGAAGCCAACTTTTGAACATCCTTCTCATCACAAAATGAAAAGGCTTTGGTGCTTGTAATTTCCTTCACCTGAATAACACATTTCAGTTTTATAATCATCATAATTTCTCATTGATTGTGCGGCTTACGGGGTTTTTTAACCTGGGTTTGGGAGACGGTTTTGAAACATTTAATCCCCATACTACACTTGAAGACAAACTTCTAAGATGGAAACAGTGTTTCTCCTTGCCAGATGGAATTTATGAAGAATTAGAGCAAAGATGTTGGTACAGGTAGAAAAGACATGTTTCTGTAACCCATGTCCTTCCCACTCTGAATACAAATATATGAGTCTCAGGCTATAAAAGGGTTCTAAACTAAAGGTAAACTAAAATTTCTCAGTCTTTGGGTTGCTTTATCTACTTGTTTTAACAAATCTCTGCAGCTAGTTGAAAATAAAAGAATCTCAAGATTTGAGACTTGCTAAAGAAGCAGAAAAAGTAGAATACCCAGCCCCTCAGGTCCTGTTGTTTCATGAAGTAGCTGCTCTTCAGCACCCTCAACGCTTAACCTACATTCAGTAAGTCGCAAGCATGTCTGTCAGTTGTTTATATTATACAGGATCTTCAGTATAGTGGTGCCTTTGATATCCCTGTTGATGCTTGAGACTGTAGCCCTCCCTTGATATCTAGATGAAAATTTCATTAGCATGTACAGAACCAGAGTTTGCTTCTGTAAGAAGAAAAAAAGAGGGATATTTCTAGTTTTAAGGAAATTCCAACTTGTGTCTCTGCAAGCTACTATATATTTTAGAATTCAACACTTGCTCATAGACTTTTATTTTTCTAAGCTTTTTTAATAAAGAAGAAATTGCAATTGAAACCTAGAATGTTGCCTTAGGAGTAAGTGTGACTAGATTCCCACTACTAAGAATGGAGAGGAAGGTTCTTCTACTAGGCCACTATATTTTTTGGGGTTGTCAAAATATTTGTTCATTAATTGTCTAGAAGATAATTAGAACGGATTGTCCTGTTCTGAGCTAACTGATGCTGTACTAAAGCAACATCCTCCCCTAAAGACATTTATACTGGGGATATCACTATTTTAAACACTGGAATTTCCATAAATCTCCATTTACAAGTAATGCAGAGGACACAGTCTCAGGCTGCGCCAGGGGAGGTTTAGGCTGGAGGTTAGGAGAAAGTTCTACACAGAGAGATTGGCCATTGGAATGGGCTGCCCGAGGAGGTGATGGAGTCACCATCACTGGAGGTGTTCAGGAGGAGACTTGAGACACAAGGAGACACACAAGGAGACTTGATTAGGTGGTGTTGGATGATAGGTTGGACACGATGATCTTGAGGGTCTCTTCCAACCTGGTTTGTTTGTCTATTCTATTCTATTCTATTCTATCAGTGCATCAGAAGTGCAAGATCCAGCCTGACGCAGCTTCTTGTCCCACTGTCCATGGTAATGCTCATCCTCTTGTGTGCATGAGGCATGCAGTTATTGATCTTGAATTTCTCATGAGAGACAAACTGTTTCTAGGTCCTTTTGGTACCTGAGAAAGTAGTGACAATCTTTTTGTATCTGATATTTTTATGATACTTCTACATAGGGGGGTTGATTTGTTTGTTTATTAGTAATTTTATTGAGCGTTTCCCCATTTCTGTCAATATGTCTCTATACTGATAACGAAGAGCAGCAATGTGCTGTATAGAAAATCACAATCTGCAGATAGCCTCAAGACCATATGCTTTAAAATTATGTGTTTTAATTAGACATTGACGTCTGGTATAGGCTAAGAATGTTTATTTGCACACCTGCAGGCTATTTGATATAAAGAAACCCAAAGTATCTGGAGAATTTGTCTGCAGATGGAGTTCAGTGATTTGATTTAACATAGCAATTGTGTGGAATGTGCAGAATTTGTCAGTATTGTGAAATTTGTATGCCACATAGGTCCTGTGTGCTTACAAGCTCTTCATTACATAAATAACACTTTTCCATTCTGTTGATTTTCGTAACTGATTGAAAGGTGAAGGGATAATCTAGAGAACATTAAAATCTTTGAGAGTGGAAAAGGTTTCACTGAAACCTGCCTTGATTTATAACCACATTTCAGACTTAACCAAGGGCTGAAATGGCTATCCATGAAGAAAATACATTGTACAGCAAGCTCATTTTGGCTGAGGTGTATGTGAGGAATCTCACATCAAACAGAGGACAGCAAAGTTCACTCAACATTCATAATTGCTGTAGCGACCTTGCTTGTTCTGGAGTTTAGTTTTATTCACAGAGTTTAAATTGAGTGTACTCCCATGCCTTTGTAAAATAACTGTTTTGTCCTATCTATAAGTACTTAATGAGAAGACTGCAGAATCTTGAAGTTCAGGATCACATTAACAATTTTTCATGGCGATGCAGAAATTTCACGTTTCAGGATGTGTAATTCACTGTCATCCTGTACTTCTCTCCCTTATTGGTAAAGCTCTCTTAGAAAAGACAGTACTGGCAACAAGACCTGTGTTTTGAGTTAGTGGCTTCTCCTGCCTAAAGTTACATGTGTGTGTCCTCATTTTTTTTTCATTGTTTTGTTGCTTTCAAGTAGGGAAAAGGGATGAAACAAAAAAATATGTGAGAGAATTTAATGAATACGGGGAAGCAGAATAAAGAATTACTTCATTGCCACCAATGCTACATGCTCAGCTTGTTAAACTACACATGCCTTTTAAAGAACTGATTGTCCTTGCAAAGGATAGCTTCTTTTTTGCATCCACTAATCTCAAGGGCAAAGCATGAAGTCACTATTGCCTCCCCTTCTGCTGCTCTAGCAATACATGAGAAAGGGATTAATCTGTGGAAGCTGTAGCAGATGCTGTAGCTGTGTCAATTTTACTGCAAGACTCTTTCCCTTCTGGTATGCAGAATCAAACACACTGCTGCTGGGAGAAAGGAAGCCTTATTAGAGTATTATTTAGGTCTTGATATCCAGTCTGGACTGCAAATGTTTATTTGTTCACCAACAGGCATCTGATAAAAGGAATTGCAGGGCACAAAAACTTGTGCCTGGAGATGTATAGCCTCTTTTATAGGTTTGTATCATCTGGAAGAAATTATACCTTGTGATTTACGCTTGGTTCCTAGTCATCTTGCTGTCAGTGTTTCTATCAGGAAAAATATATTCTGCTCACAGACTGTTATTGTTTGCTTAAAAAGGACCTCATACAGCACAGACTGCAGTAGTGTCATGAGTTTGTTGCTCCTGAAAAAAAATTTGGCTAGGTAAATGAGGTGATTGAAAAAAAACAGAGCTACCATCAGTATATACAAAGAAATAGAAGCGGAATTGGATTAGGAGAAAGTGCTTTACCTGAACAGCATCACTTCCATGCAAACAACAGAGAATACCTCGCTGAAGAATTGCCATCCCACTAGCTATGATCTAATTTTACAGCTGGTCAGAAGCAATGGCTCTAAAGCTTGCTTCTTAATTGCTCAGTTGGAAACACTGTGACTGTGAGATATTGTATGGCCTTTCACTATAATAATAGTTAATCACACATAAATGCTACATCATTAGTGCCTGGTAATAGGAAAATCCTGCCATCCTGTTTGACCACCAGGCATGATTGAGTGACACTGCACACACTCTGCTAATTTTCTTTGGCTACAGAAGAACTGAGCAGCAGAAAAGAGGGGTCATACCAGATGATTTTTTTCAAAGGTGTAGGGGGGTTGGCCCCTGTGCAATCTCTGACATCCTACACAATTTCTGAATAGCAGATGTTCATTTTCCATTACTAGCTAGTTGTCATGAGGAATGAGACACTGGGATTATTCTGAATGTATTAATTACTATGCCATAATCAGGCTCTTTCTCAGTGGCATGAAAATCTTGACCACTGGAGTAGTTGCAGTAACACTGTGAGGGAGGATTACTTGTCTGATGTGATAAGAAAGACTTTGCTGCAGTATGTTCTTGTACATCCACTCTGTTCTGCTGCCTTGGTAGAGCTGCTGTCAAAGGAATCCAGCTTAAGTGAATTTG
This sequence comes from Dryobates pubescens, assembly GCF_014839835.1. Classification (NCBI taxonomy): domain Eukaryota; kingdom Metazoa; phylum Chordata; class Aves; order Piciformes; family Picidae; genus Dryobates; species Dryobates pubescens. Next base: position 15,160,603 of record NC_071627.1, read on the forward strand.
GTCCCTTTTCTTGATCCAAAGTGTGTTGCTATTATTTCTGCATTTTTGCTCTTTCTCCCTTTACTACCTTGAAGTGAAACCTGTATGTCCTTAAAGATAATAATGGGGGGCATGTGTTCATTTTTGTAGAAGGTGTTACCATTTGGCAAAAAAGCCTTTTAATCATACTGCTGGAAAATGTATTTTGTTTTTAGTGAAAAACATGAAAAAAATACTTGATATGAGCTCTGGTTTTGTTACCTTGTTTCCCAGTTAATGTAGTTCACAATAGCATCAGAAAGAAGTCTCGAACCTTCTTCTTTGAGAATAGGCACAAACTGTCTCATCTACCACAAAACAAAACATCTTTTGGCCTACCGTGTTAAAGTTTCCCTATATCTAAAAGAACTAGGAGTAACAGGATTAGACTCTTAAGTCTGATCTTATCATAAGCAGGATGATCCTCCCCACTCCCATCAGAGTCCCTGACAGCTCCCTCCCCAGCTTATCACTCTTTTTCACTTTCTTCAATACTGTGTCATTCTTTCAGCTAATTGGGCAGTTTTAAATAGGTCAGTCAACTCATTCTCTGGATCTGTATGGCAAGAGCAGAGGTAGATGTAAGAGTACAAACTGAAATATGTCTGATTCTCTTGGCTTTAGCTCTTGATTTATTGTCTGTTATCACAGAGTTGGGTTTCTGTCAAACCAAGTGTTATAAGCCAGAGTCACACATGGACAAGTGAAGAAGTATTTCAAATCCAATTGGGCAAATTTTGTCTGTCTTTCAGTTGTAAATCCTTCTTGGCATGTCACATGCTTATTGATTAAATAAATGATTAATGAAGAGAAACAGCTATCCTTTGATCTAGAAATGCAGTATACTCTTGTCAAAGCATGTGCCGCTGAGAAAAAGGGAAGTGCTTTGTGATCTCTGGATATTGCAATGTAATATTGTCTACAATAACAGGATATTAATTAAAGATAAATGATGGTGGAAGCATGGACAGCAAATGCTTAGTAGGAAAAACGTGTTTTGATGTTCCTGTTAGCACTAAAGAGATTCAGTGATTTGCTGTGCCACAAATGAAATGGCAAACTTGAATCTTATACATCCGAGAACAGAAGCAGGAAGTTTTATCCCAGCACTGCACACACAGCTAGATTTGTATCTTATATACAGAGGCTGCTTCTAGCACAAAGCAAGAAAGAGCATTGATCATAAAAAACATAGTAGCACATGTCTTTGCCTTACCTTGGAACTTCTAGGGATCTCAAGTCAATAATTTAACAGCTTAATGAAGCAAGTAAGAGTTAAACTTTAAAGTATCAGAGTTAGGGGGTTGATCTGGTTAATGAAATAAAGATTTTTCCAAACTACTTAATTTAGGAAGATACATAGGTATAGGTCAGGTCTTCCAACAAAGAGCAGACAAATATAAAGCATGTTTAAACCAGGTTCCAATCAGGCTAAAAAACAACTCATACAACTTCAGAATATGTTAGATAAATGCTCAGCACAGTAGTCAATGAGAACTATAGTCCAGAAGCAAATGCTCATTTTAATAGGAGAGTTATAAACAACTGCTCAGCAGTCAGTGATTAGTTAAATTCCTTTTTTTTTTTTATTCTAGAGTTTTAAGAGAAGGGTTGCAATAAATAGATTTGTTATTAGTCCCCTGTGGCATACCTGGAATAAGTCATGCCCCAAAGATTTTGCAATCTAGATAGTTCAAAAACTATCTCAAAAGGATGCAGGTCATACAACAATCCCGTGGCAGAATGAAAACTAGAAAAGGTTTCCCAAAGACAGCCCAGTGCAGGTGTCACAGATTTGCACTGACTTTCCACTACTGGCAGGAGACAGGCCTTCATGATTAGTTCACTACCTTGGGAACAGAGAAGATAAAGGACACATATATTCATCTCCATACCTCTCCTACTTTTTGTATTAAAAGCCTTCTAATTAGAAATGCATTACTTTTCCCTTCCAATGAACTGGAACTACTTCAGAAAAGAGCTGGCCATGGGAACCCAGAGATAAAAAAAGCTGTTAAAGTCAGTGGCTTTGTGAAAAATTAAGGAGGTCAATTCTTGCTATTGTTTCCCATCTTCATTGTTCAGATCTCTCCTTTGATGATGATGTTGTTTTTTAGAGTTTTTGTATTTGGTTGGTTGGGAGTTTTAAGCTTCCTGTTCCAAACTATTGGTTCTGCTCAGCAACTTTATTAACATGTTTAGCACTTCATTTCAAAGACTAGATTTGTACCTTCTCTGTCACTGTGCCTTCCCTAAGGGAGTCTGCCTTTCCCAGACTAAATGCAGACTTGTCGCTAGTGTCAGCTTCAGCATCACTAGCAGCTTTGATGTTCTCTGGTTTCCTTCAACTCTTGTAAGGCTGCACTTCTTTCACCCTCAGGGCTAGCCGCAGCTCTGAAGGGTCATGGTTGCTACAAACCAACTGGTCAACCTTCTGAATGCTGGGGGGACAGTGAATTCTCCACAGGAGCATTGACCTATACTGCATGCTAATAGGAGAACATGATCTGACTACCAATAATTAAAAGTTAATTTTTGTAATGGGCCAACAAAAGGTACTTTATGCAGTTCTAAACCTGAATTTGACTCAGTGTTCATGGTGCTTGTGGTATGGAAATTCACTTTGTCTAACTTATTGATGTTCTACATCTGAGTATTATCAAGGGTGTACTTTGTATCTGCAAGTTTGTGCTTTGGAAAGAAGTTGCTTAAGTTAAAATGTTTATCTCTTTCTTCTCTGAACACTTGTTTTAAAATCCTGGTTTGATGGCAAATGAAACCTAGCTTGACTGACCCTAGAAATCTGTCACATCACGTGTCCCTCACTAAGCAGTTCAAGGTTTGCAGCTGTTTGGACAGAGTTTAGCAGTTATATGACCCTCACAATAAATGTCTTTTTAGGTCCTGCACAAAGGTGGGTGTAGCACTGTTGGGGGAAAAAGCAGGAGGTGGCAAAGCCTCCTGTTCTCCTTGCAATGCTGTCAATTCAATGAGTAAACCCACTCCAGGTTTCTAGCTGGTTCACCCTTTCCATGAGTTATTATTCTGTGTCACTGAGTGATATTTCAGGAACCAAGTCAAACATGTTGAAAATAACTATTTCCTATCATTTATTTTTATGGATTTATATTATTTTGGGCAGCAATTACTGGCTGACTCAGTCACTGGCAATGGAAAAGTGTCATTTTAAGTAACTTGAGCCAAGATTTAAACAAGAATGAGACTATTTGATAAGATGTCAACAAATGAAGGTTGTAGCCTTGTCAGTGATGATATTACAAGTTCTATCGTGTCCTGTGCAAACTGTCATAACCTTTAAACAGGGGCTTCAACAAGATGAATTGCTTATGTCAAATAAAGCAATGGGTCAGAGCCAGAGTGGAATAAATGAAAAGTTCAGTAGGCTTTTATTTTCTGGGGTGCTAAATCGATTCAGAGATTTATTAAATAAATATTTCATAAAGATTGTAGTACAGCTTCTTTGGCTAAAGAACCTGACTTTGGGATTTGAAGACACATAAAGACAGAATTTTGATGCTTCTGTGTACTATGCAGCTTGTCGTTAAAAGCACAAAAATCCTAGATGCCAGACTAGTTTCTGGACTAATTAAATGTAAGGTAAGATTATCATTACTATGTTATTGTAGAACAGATAATGCTGTATACAGTCCTGAATGCAGAGTCTTTCCATGCATCAGTTTTTGAACTGAAGCAGATACCTTTACACTGTGAAACCTTTCTGTTGAAGTAATTTCTCAGCCTAGTACCCTTTTCTGCATAGAACTGGAATAAATCAAACATCTTAATGCTGTGTGTCAATTGTTTTTTCCACACAGCATAAAAAAATCTAGATTTGGGACAACAGTATTCCTGAGGATATTAGGTTGGATAGCTAAAGCTACCTCAAAAATGAGTGGAATTGGCCTAAGAGTGGGTGCACCTAGCACACCAAAAGGAAAATGAAAATATGAATCAGTTTTTTCCTAGAAATGGAACTAGTGCTCTCTGAATCATGACAGTTGCTATCTCAGAACTAAGTATTTACTCAGAGGTGGTCTGTGCAAATATAATCTGTGGGACTAACATCAAGCGAAAAATCATTGAGAAGCTGATAGAAAAGAGGTGACAAATACAATGAGGTATTCAGGTTTTAGCCAGTGCACAGTAGTAATTCAGCCATTCATTTGTAGCTGTTCGTATCCATATAGATGGTAACAGCTGCTTATTATGTGTCTTTATTAGCAGCTGGGTGGCTTTCATCTTCCTAGTGCAGAGTGAGCCATTCTTTTCCATCTCTGAATGTATGGTTTAATAATTTCTACTTCAGTTGGACATTAGAATGGCATCTGAAGTGTTTTCTAAAGCATCCTCTTTGCAAAGCTTTTAAAACCTATTTTTATATCTGTTTTTGATGTAAGATTGCTTTTTTTCCGCCTAGCTCATAGTACATGAAAGGTAAAAAGATATAGGTGCAATAATAATTGCCAGCTGAGAACACCGGACTGAAAATTACAAGTTCTTTCCAATAAAAGAACACAAAGGTTTTTATATGGCTTTATACTAATCTCTTTTAAGAAACTGATCTCATATTACAGATTTTACTTATATTTAAGATTTTACAGGCAGATGCTTTGAAAGATCAAGGTATCATCTCCTTATGACAAACAATTAAAGGGCTTTGGGTTTTGTTTGTAAAGAGATTTCACAAAAATGTCCACCTTCATGAATTTCCTAGAAGAAAGTGTCTGTAGTCAAGGTAATAGTGACCAGCTTCTGTGACAATCACTCCAGAAGGCAGACAAAAAGTGCAGAATTGTCTGGCAGTGCCTTGGCTAACACTCTGTGTAGCCATTATTCAATTTTTCTGTTGTTTTCATTCTTTACATGCATTGACTTATTGTTATTTTATCTCTGGAGGTGTCTCTTTTTTTTCCCATCCAAATGGTAAAAATCCATTCTTGTCCGTATTTTTGGACCATCTGAAAACAGACTTGATAGATTTCTATGTCTTTCAAGCTTCTTCTAAAGAATAAATTCATGTTCATAGATCATATTGAGCCTTAGTGTTTGTTGCTTCTTTTTATGGCAGGTGAGCTGAAATCACTTATCAACACATAACTCCAAAAGGATTTTTTCTAATTATTGGTATCCATTCTTTTCATTGCAGTATACTTTAAGTCTTCAACTGTGCATCACTGCCATAATAGGGCACAACAGTGGAGGCTTCTTGTTTTTCTTTTCCCTTGCTGAGATTTTGTATGTGAGGTTATCCAGCCAGGGCAATAATCTGGAAGTCCATATGTGCTTTTTTTTCAAAATGCTGTATTTTTACTGAAATTTATCTACAGTAATATATAATGTAGCTGCCTTTTTTTTCCTACCCCAGCCATCAACAAAGATTTAAAAAAATGTAAAGACCCACATTTTCTTGCTAAAGCTAATTAGTACTGGAATATAGAAGGGAATTTATAACAGCTAGTCATAGATCCTAAGTGCATCCCAAAGCCCATGGAAAGAGAGAAAGGATTATCCCACTTCTGAACAGTTTCCTTCAGTACTTAGCTAACCTTGTTCTAAGTTAGATGCTTGCCCTAGGTCTTTCTTCACAACTACACCATGAATCTTTATGAATTCAGTTTCCTTAGCCTCTAGTGTTCAAAGTAATTAATTTCAAATGTTACAAGCTGCAGCACAACTGTTACATTTACATTCAAAGTGTAATTTTTGCCTTTACATTTGGGGTTGCTCCTAGCCAGTTCCAGAAGGTTTGTTATTCTTCCATTTGCATATCTCAAAAAAGTGACAGAAAACCTCTTTAACTGGTTTACTTCTGAAAAGCCAAAGCAGATACTTCAGGGCTGAAAGAAAAGAAGGAACATTTGTGGCACAGCTGAGGTGGACAGTTAAGGATGCTGATAGTAGGGCCTGTATCCAGATCCTAAAGATCCTGAGGGGAGCCCCTGAGCTATGATTCATTTCAATGCTGTTTTGGTCCAGTTCAGTCATTGCATATCAAATCTGATAGTATAACCTAGATTGCTTTACATGGCTTACCCAAAACAAATTTGTAGATGAGATATTTTTTTGGGGTGTGAACTCATCACTGCTTCATCTTCCAGTAAATGCACTAATGGATTAATCACTCCTGAAAACCACCATCCAGTGTGTATTACACGTAACAGAAAAGCCTTTTCAGCTGTTCTGTGTGGAAAGATTCTCTCAAGATGATGCCATCTCTCCCAAAGAGATCTGATTCCCACTCTTCTGTATTCTTTGCTGTCCTTAAAATGTTCTTTTACATCTGCACCATCCCTAGAGAGTGCTTTTATTGGCAGCAGTGTGTTCTCCTGCTTGTCCTTTCAGGTCTTCATTTGGTTCCAATCATCAAAAGACATCATATATATATATATGTGTATATACATATATATATCTGGAAGAGTTTGTTCCTCATTTCAGATTGCAGTTGAGACAAGGACAGGGTGTGTTGTGTGTGAGCATCTCCAGGTGGCTGAAGAGTGTCCTGAAGCTGCTGCAACCAAGAGATTTCTGACTTGCTGATGAGAGTATTAGGAAGCTGTGCTAAGCATCCAGTCTTAATCTCCTTTGCCTCGAGTTCCAGTCCTACTCCTGGTGGCTCAGCAGAGCCATTTGCAGGAAATGAGCTGTTCTAAACTCAGCCTGCTCAACTGAGGTTGTATTTTTGGGTTCCTGCATAGAAAGGCAAGTTGTAGAGGAAAGGAAAGAAACCAGGTTGCTGAGAGCAGCAAAACACCTTTTCAGCTATGTTGTCAGTGTCTGAAGGCCTAAAAGCTGCTGCTGGGGTGGGAGCCGGGGTGAAGGTGAGCTGTATTGCAGGCCAGGCAGTCTTCCATCCTCAGATGAAATTTGCTCTCCCTATTACCAGAACTGTTCCCTGCACAGTAGCACCAAGATAGGAGAGATATGCTCTCATACAGTCTTACTAAAAGACAGACTATGGTATCTATTCCACTTTAAATGTCTCAGGGTCCAGAGCAGCAAATATGTTTTCTGTCTGGAAACAGATTTATTTTTTCCTTCACAGTTGCCAGTGTGCTGTCCCTTATATTTGCTGACTGTCCCATTCTACATTTGTAGACTGCTTCTCCTTAAAATGTTCAGATGGGGCTATCCAGATCATTTAACTAGTTATTTAATCTCTGAAGACCTTTGATTGCAGCTCCCAGTGTAGGGGTGATTATCCCTTCCCCATTGCAATACGAATATTTCTGAGGTTTGCTGAAGATTTACAGCAGTGTGTTTGCAGAAACTAAACTCAAAAGAAGAGCCCCTTCCATCATAACTTCTCCTGCCTGCCTATCCCCCTACCCTCCCTCCCCAGTGCATGCTCCAACCTGTCTTGCTTTTTATAAAAAGCCTCAGGCAAGTGAAATCTCAGGAGATCAGGTTGCCCAGGTTGAGGTAATACTGACTGCCTAGTCTGCCAAATTAGTCTGTAATTATTACATTCTTAAAGTGGTCCATTTTCATGGTTAATTTGGCTGGCAGAAAATGAAGAAGCTATTTCTGTAGCATATATACACCATATGAATATAATTACTTGGAAGCACTGTGGACTTCAGGATTGAATGCTTTGTGAAAAAATGTTCTGATGAGCATGAGCGGCTGTGCTGTTTGCAGTTGCCTGGGTAACTGAGATCAGATCTTTACCTGGCTCCTTCTTTTGCAAATGGAGGAATATGCACTAATTCTGATATTTGGACTCTACCCTGAAGTATTTTGGGGGGAGAGGAAAGGTCAGTAAACATCTTTAATCCTGCCCCTACTGCATGCATCAGAAAAAATCAAGCAACTGATCCTTTACACAGGAGAGCTGTGCATGACTGGAAGAGAAAGGAGCCTAGCTCCCTTTGCCTCTGCATCTAATTGCAAATTCTGTCCTGTGATGGCAGGCACAGGTATAGCATTGTGAGTGTCTGCACTGAGTCTGATTGGACTTTTAGAAATGGGTCTGAAACCCAAGCATGGAGACTGCAAAGATTTTTTTTCACCTGCACAGGCAAGAGATCTGCAGGACTGCACTGCAGGAACCCAGGCTTTTGTGCCCCCAGCCTGCATCACTGAAGAGGGCTGACTCTGTAGAGCACTCAGACATTTCAGTTAATGCAGACAATGTCTATCTGCTTTCACAGCCTCGCTTCCTGCAGGGAACATATCTTCTCTGTGCAATTCAATGAGCTGCTTGAAATTTCCAAATTACTTGTGTCCCAGTAACCTTGGAGACTACATTCCTCCTACTGCTACAACAAAATTGTTGGAACTAAAGTTTAGCAGCCTTTGGAACACGCCACAAGGCTGATTTATCTGGATGTTTAATAAAAGGAGGAGATTTGAAGGTGAAAATGGCAGGGTATATCGATGCCTCCTAGGCTTGGTAAATGGGAAAGGCAATCCAGTCCCTGATGGTAAGATGGATTATGCTGCATATGGCTTGTACAAGCACAGAAGAGAGGGGCTAGACCACGCAGGGGAAAGATTGTCAAAAAAATCTGGGTTTTACCAGGAGGGAGAAAGGATGGATAAACATTTTAAGAAATGTCAATTTAAATTGTATGATAGCTTGTTCTGCCTGAAGTTGGCAGTTTTGACTGCAAGAAAGGCCAGAATATTATTAACTAGAAGCATGTTAGCTTTTCGTGTGGAATAGTTGAAGGAAATCATTAGGCAATAATTATGCCAGAACAGGTTGTGCTGCTAGAGCTCTACTGGTAAATCTCCCTCTATTGACAAGTTCTCTGGCTGCCAAATAGACACAGAGACCCTGAAGTTATTGCTGCATCTTTTTTTTTTGCTGCAGGATGTCTCACTGAGTGTTTTCACAAATGAGGACTGAGAATATGAGGTGCATTCTAAAACTCTTAACTATTTTAACAGTGGAAAGTAGGGAACAGAGAGCCTGAGATTATTTTTTTTCAAAGTCACAAGATTTCAGTCTGCTACTTGAGAACAGAATCTCTATTCTCTAAACAAATCAAGAGAATTGTAACTCTGAAACATCCTTATCTACAGCCTCTCCAAAATGCTTGGTCTGGCATTTAACCTGGCATTTTTAAGTGGCATTTTTCAGCTGTATCTGTGAAATTGTGATTGTGTTTTTCAAGTTCTTTCAGTCAGAGAGCACCTACCAAAAAAAAAAACCGAACAGAGTGTCCAGATATGACACAAATCCGCTGCAACACAAACCTTCATGACACTGCTGTCATCTTCCTTTTTATCCAGGCGTGTGCAATGGACTTTTTGCTTAAAAGGGCCATTCCTGAGCCTTTTGTTAACACATTTCAGAACAGAAAAATTTCTGTACAGGAGACTAGTACGGATAAACACACTGACAGATGCCCAGGAAAATGAAGTGGCAGCGGCTCATAAGATTAGCTCACTTGCAAGTTTCACTTTCATTGTTCAGAAACACCTTCTTCCTCTGATCTTCTGCATCTGGAGAGCTTGAGAACTAAAAGCACTATTAGGGAGCACAGTTTTCACAGAGAAAACAGGAAAAGGACAGAAAAGCTCCTGGTGCCATTCTGTATCTTACTTTCTCATATCTGTTCAGTTTTCTGTTCTCTTTGGAGGAAGCAGGAGAGACTATTCTGAGTAATCCCCAAGAGGCCATCAGTTTTCTTCTACATGTTACCTAGAACATTGCTGAAAACTCAGCCTCTTCCCTTAAACTTTCTTCTAGCCATATTTGGGCTGCTGACAGGTGAATGATGGTGAGTGACTAAGGTACTATGGATTTTCTCAGAAAATTTTTGTTCCTTGGGAAAGTAGCAGATTGTCAGGAACTTGCCTGAGACTCAGTTCTGCAGCTCTGCTGCAAATCTGCCTGGGAGTTTCACTGCAAGAGCACTAGACTGCCAGGAAAACCTGAAAATAAGGCTTCAGTTATAGTTTCTTGATTTCCTGAAAAGCCAGGTGGTAAGCTCTGTTGGGATGTGATTCACCACAACCTGCAGAGCAGCCAGACAGGCCTTTAGGTGCCCTGTGAACCTCCTGTGCAGCTCTGAGGCCAACCTGTAACATCTGAAGCTCAATCCCAGCACAGATTGCCAACCATGCCAAATGCTGCTGAAATTTTATGAAATTCTTGTTCCCTGTTCCCTGGGTCTTTAAACAAGATCCTGGGTCCAGTCATGTTCCCTGAGTGACCTAAGCAGGATTTGGCCTCTAGGGCTCTGGATGGCAAGTACTAATGTAGTGCTTCATCAGAGAGATTTTTCTTGCAGTGCCACTAGCAATCTTTTGTTCAAATATGTTGCTTGGCTACAAGTCCTTCTTTCCATTTGAAAGCCCACATAAAAATCAAAAATGTTTAAACTGATTCCTTTGGCAGTGTTGGCTGCTGAAAGAATACATTGCTTTACAATCAGGAGCTTGAAAATTAAAATACCCTACAATGCTTCGTTTCCTTGCCACTTAGCCTGTTCAAAAGCTAGTGCCATCCTTTAAATAAAATCTAATAATAAGTCTCAGCTGGAATAATTGTTGCAGAAAATCACACAGCATAGCATTCTGCATTTATTGTTTGTCCTTCAGTGGCATGGACACAGTTAGTTTTAGTGGACTCAGTTGTGGTTCTTCCAAGATGTAACATAACTACGCTATGACTTCTTACTCTCCTCAACCTGATGCTGTCATCACAGGTTTTAAACATGGGCTCTCTTAAAAAATTGATTCATTTCCATCAGGGATATGGTGGGCAGTGACGGGGCAAAGCACAGAATGCACTGAGATAGCTGCGTTTGATTTCTGTTTAACTAGCTGGGGCTGTTCGAGGAGCAGGGGAGAAGTTTTCTGCCAGGAAATGACGAGAGTTGTATTGCTGTAGTTTGAATAATTCATCCAATGTGCCTGAGTGTAACTGTGACTCTTGGTTGCTGACAATCAAATAGAAGCTTAAGAAAACCCCTCAAACTATTTATTTGACACTTACTGGGGCGGGGGATGAGGTAGCTTCACTTTTAATCCTCATCATTGCTACCAATAATGGAGGAACAGCTCACTGCCTGTAATGCAGCTTGAAAACCTTGTTGTGTGTTAAACTCATTTTAGAGCTTTGGTGTCTTTATTGCAACACATCCTCTGTTCTCTACCAAGGATGGGCTAAGGTGATCTGGCTGGATCTCTTGCAGTCTTCTCTCATCAGGCATGAGGTCACCAATGCTTGCAACAGCAGCACAGAACTGTTAGAGTGTGATACTGTGTGTGATACTGTGAACATCACAGTATCACACAGTATAACTAAGGTTGGAAGAGACCCCAAGGATCATCAAGTCCAACCTGTCTCGACAGACCTCACAACTAGACCATGGCACCAAGTGCCATGTCCATTCAACTTCAAAGCCTTTGTAAAGAGATTTCAAATATCTCATATGGTTTTAATGAAAAAATCATAGTTATGGTTTTGCTAAACCTTTTCTGGTGGTTTTGTCAGATCTTAGGCCTACTCTAAGCTGATTCAGATCATATCCTGATCTGACTATACAATTTCAGCGTGGTTGTGTCCATTAACTGAATTTTCATTTAAACTCATAATTAAAAAACTACCAATATGCTGGCTTTAGTTAAACATGAGAAAAATAGTGTCAGAGGAGTTGCATTACAGACATTGTTGCAGGTAATTTCCTGAATGAAAACAAGTATCATAATTTCCTGAATGTTAAATTATAGCCAAGTAAATCCTTGAATCCAATAAAACTGGGCTGAATCATTCTACTATAGCTTAACTAGCTGCTCCACTTCTGATGTAACAGCTAATTAAAGGCATTTTGTCATGGTTAACAGCCCTAAAACATATATTGAACTGATCATTAAAAAATAAGGGCACTCTGCCCATAACAAACTAGAGTCACACTTCAATGTGACAGCAGAAAATCTTGGCCTTTAATGAGAACCTCTTTGGAGCATGAATGGATTTTACAATGCAGAGAGAAAAGCACCTGATTTCTTCTCCTAATCTTTTTCTACTATCTTCCTACTACCAATTCCAAGTGATTCTGGTGAAGGAGTTATTTAAAAAGTTAATTTACTTGAATAGAAGACTGCTGCTTTCAGGTCATGCTCACCTCTCCCAAATCAATAATATTTTGCAGTTTATCTTGTGTGTGACTGGCTTGATTGTTTGAAGCAAGTTTCCTTTTAATTTCTCAGTTCAGAGAAAGTTAATCACCTGAAGCAGGAAAATGAGGGAAACCCATAAAACTTATATATTTTATAAATGATACAACTATTATTCTAATCTTGATAGTAAGAAATATGCTCCCAGTGTATCGTACATTTTCCCATACAAATCTCTAGCTTTTGCTGCTATGGTTTGAGATCTAACCATTCCTTGAAAGGTAAAGTGCTTAGGAACTACCAAAAATCACATTTGTTCTGTCTAGTAAGTCAATAGGGAAGAGAGGTCAGGATCTGGGCAGGGTTTTGCTTAACTCTACTGTCTGCTACATTGCTTCCGAATGGTGCTTGAACACACTGGATGAAAAGAGCATTGTAGATTATTACAGCTCTAACTAGGTGAAGTGATCTGGATGGACTCCGAGGGCTTCTTTCCATCCTCTGTTGCTAATATGGGTAATATGTTTGTCTCATCAAATGAATAGCACAGTGTGGAGAATCCAGCAGTAGCAGGAAAATAGAATGATAGCATGTCCCCAGAGGGTTGTAGATGACCAGTTAAGTGCAGAGAACGTAGCTTTGAGTGTGTCTTGTTGAAAAGATCTGATTCGGTTGGCACTTTTTTCCGGCTTCAGCAGCAAGTCTGGAAACAGAAAGCTACTGTGAGCCAAAGCACAGACAGGCAAAGGAGACCAGAGAGGGGAAAGTACCCGTCTGCTGGAGCTGTCAGCAATGTGTGAGGCTCCCCAGGGGCTATATAAATAAAGGAGCTGTCTGGGTGGGAGGTTTGAAAGAAAGCCAGATGGCTGTAGTTGCTTGCAAGAAGGTTGACATGCCAAATAACTTTCTACGACTCTAATGTGTGAATAAGGTTTTGCCCTTGAGTTAAAAGTAGCAGAGTGCCTGATACTTTTCTGTCTTTTTGCCTCCCTGACAGCAGGGTTTCCTACATTCACCCTGCAAATAACTGGTGAGGTACGCAGGGCTTAATCCGTGCAATCTGTATTGCAATACTGCCACTGCAAATTGTGGGGATGCAGTGTTACTGGCAGTAAATGCAGAGTTGTGTGTGCCTGGCTGAATTTCAAATAGATAATTACATTCTGGTTACCTAGAATTCCTTTATAGCTTTTAGAAATCCCTTAGAATAGAATCAACCAGGTTGGAAAAGACCTTTGAGATCATCGAGTCCAACCTATCATCCAACACTATCTAATCAACTAAATCATGGCACCAAGCACCCCATCCAGTCTCTTCCTAAACACCTCCAGTGATGGTGACTCCACCACCTCCCTGGACAGCCCATTCCAATGGCCAATCACTCTTCCTATGAAGAATTTCTTCCTAACATCCAGCCTAAACCTCCCCTGGCACAGCTTGAGACTGTGTCCTCTTGTTCTGGTGCTGGTTGCCTGGGAGAAAAGACCAACCCCCACCTGGCTACAACCTCCCTTCAGGGAGTTGTAGAGACCAATAAGGTCTCCTCTAAGACTCCTCCAGGCTAAGCAACCCTAGCTCCCTCAGCCTCTCCTCATTAGGCTTGTGCTCCAAACTGCTCCCCAGCTTTGTTGCCCTTCTCTGGACACGTTCCAGCAAGTCAACATCTTTCCTAAACTGAGGGTCCCAGAACTGGGCACAGGACTCAAGGTGTGGCTATTATTATAATGTCACTGTCTACTTTTAATTGGTAACTAGTTTCCACTCCATGAGTGACAGCATTTCAGTGACAAGTGAGGTGACCTGGTACATATTGTGGTGTTGCCATCAAAAGCTGCAAATTCATCTAAAAAAGAAAAAAAAAAAAAGTAGTTTTTCATGCATGTCTCATCCCAACTGTTCTCTCCCAAATGATATATTTCTGCAGAGTACTTGTAAAGTCATCACTCCTAGTTTGCATAGAAATACCCATTTTTCAAAGTTCTTCTATGATAAACTTACTTTTAACTGTTTCAGCAAAACCTTTTTGTTACCTTTTCCTTGGGTTTTGTATTTTACTTTTTTCATTCTGAGCAAAGCATCACCTGTTGGTGTCCCCTGTGGCTGAAGAGACCTGAAATTCAGAGATGAGAAGAGATTATTCCAGAGTTGGAGAGCTCTTGCAGATGCTTCCTCACTTCCAGAATTTGGTCATAATGATGAGTCATAACATCTAATTAGAACTAATGAAGTAGTGCAGAAGTAGGTTGATTAGTAACAGCATGTTCAGTATTGTAGGGGGTTTTGTCAACCCACTGGTTGGACCATTCATATTGTGTGAATCCCATTTCCAGTTCCATTTGAAAGCTGATGCTCAGAGTGTTTATCACACAAAGCTCTGAAGTGGATAGTGCCAGGTGCAGGTATTGAAGGTTGAAATTACACACATTCTCCTATATTTAACTGTAATTAAGCAGACACTTGAGTGTCCTTTCATGTGGTTTGTGCTTTTTTAGGCTTTCCATCATTCAGTAAACAGATAATTTTCACTTTATTCCTCACATAAGGTATACGCATGGAAACAATTAAAAATGTTAAGCTCTTCAAGGTAGCTTTTACCTTATTCTTGCAGAAAATGTGTTTTGATGCCATTTCTATCCTCTCTCCCTCGGCCTCCTCTTCAAAAAAAAGAGGAAAAAAAAAAGGAAGGAGGAAAATAAGTATCTCAGTTTAGGAGAATATGTTGCTCACTGGCAAAGAAAAGAAAGCGGAAGGAACAAAGCCTGTGGAGCGCACTGGTGAGCTGCAAACTTATTCTCAGTTTTTGAAAACAACACCATAATGAGCCACCCACTTAAAAATCTGTAGTAAAAAAAAAATGAATTTGTAATGTTCTTGCTAATAACACCACATTTCTGTAACCCAGATAATACCCTCATAGTGTTTATGCTCTGCAGGCTTTGGGAAAACAAACAAGTAGTTGCCTGAGCAGTACAATTTATAAAGCCTGGTTTAGGAGAGGAATTATTCTCCTGGTTGTATCAGCCACTGCAAAATATCAGAACTGCAGTTTTGTCACATCCTTTCATTCCAGGGGAGGCTATCTTGGGCCTCTCCCCATAGTCTGGCTGCTGGTTTTCACAAAAGTCATGGGGTGCTAATGCCTTTGCATTTGGACTTAGGTGATTCAAAAATTCTTGCAGGGAAAGAAAAAGGGAATGATGAATAGCCTGATACCATAACTCCATATGCTTCCCATTACATCCAGACTGAAAAGAAGCATGTTTCCTACGGCATAATCTTACAAAGCTGAGCAGTAATCCTGACTTTGTTCACTCCTCTACTTGTTATGACGAGTCATTCTGCACCTGACCCCTTTACAACAGTTTAGTTCAAAGGTACAGTTGACTTTCCTTTAACAGTGACAAATATTGGAGGTATTTAATGGACAGTGAAGTCATGCACTTCGCCCATTAATTGGTTCACCTTCAGTTTGAATGTGTTATATTCTTCATTTTTCTGTGGGCAAACTGCAGAGACAATGGAAGTCTCTCCCTGGCACCTGACAGGACACCTTGTGTCCTTCATTTCCTATCTGCAAAACGCATACTAACAAGCACACTCACTCTCCCATAGGCACAAGGCCTAACTCTTTCAGATCTGCAGTTGGGGCTGCAGTACAGCTAGAATGGGATTTATTGATTTTTTTAAATAAGGAGTAGCTCCAGAGAAAGACAGCAAATCTGGTGAAGGGTCTGGAGAATAGGTCTTGTGAGGAGCAACTAAAGGAACTGAGGTTGTTTAGTCTGGAGACGAGAAGGCTAAAAAGAGGTGGATGTTGGTGTCTTCTCCCTACTAACAAGTGATAGGATGAAAGGAAATGGCCTCAGTTTGCACCAGTGGAGGCTGAGATTGGATATTAGAAGAAACTTCACTGGAAGGGTTCTCAAACACTGGAACAGGCTCTCCAGATTGGTGGTTGAATTCCCATCCCTGGAAGTGTTTAAAAGATGCAGAAATGTGGTGCTGAGAGACATGGCTTACCAGACTTGGTAGAGTTAGATTGTGGTTGGACTTAATGATCTTAAGGGTATTTTCCAACCATAATGACTCTATTCTGTTAGGGTTCAGTTCATTTTCCCTAGTGATGAAACTATTGTACTGATGCCAGTTCAGATGCAAGCAAGTAACCCCCAGTTGGATCTGTCTATGGGTCACATAATGCTTAGAGCATCTGGTGGTTTAATGTGATTAATGTTTTAATGAGGCTACATTTGTGGCATGACAAATATTGTCACCATGCTACAAATGGGGGAAATGATCCAGCAAGAAAGGAACCATGTATGCTACGCTGCCCATTCAGTCAATATGTGTTATTGAGGTCTGCATTCTGTTCTAGTTCTCCAACACTGTTGTCATTTAATTGTAGCCCACTCTGCTTTAGGTTTCTTTCAGGTTATGGTTGTGGGTTTTTCCCTGCTTGTTTATCCCATTGTCTCTCTTCCTGGCTATTGTAGTTTACCTGAGCATGGGTAGAAGTGCTGGAGCTCAAGCTTCCCTGCTACTTATTGTTCTCTGAGAGCGTATTTCTGTCAGTGGGCAGTCCTGTGAACCAGATTACCTGAGTTAATATTTTATGAGACCTGTAATAATGAAGCTAGGAAAACTGGCCAAAATGGTGCCATCTTCCATTTTGACCACTAGGTGAAGCTAAGATTTATTGGCCAGAAATACTGCCACCCTGCCATTAATAAAACTAAAGGTTTGGGGTAGTGCCGCGTGGTTGTTTCTTCATGTGGATTTATGAGGGCATTCGGGGAGAGTCGTTTGTCTTCACCTGGTTCCCTTTTCCTCGGAGTGAATGATGGTTGTGCTGCTGCTGACTGCAAGGCGAGTAGGGAGCAAACAGTTCATAAATGTAACTGCCTCCAGGAGAGCTCTTCATGTGTACAGCAAAGTGCTCTAACAGAGGAAGCAGGCAGGCAAGGTGGGCAGGTTGTAAAATAAATATATTGCTACTTAAAGAGTTGACTTTGTTCTGTTTATACCTCACTTGCTGCTTGATACAAACTGAGTGGAGACTTTTCAGTAGAGGTATCGCTGAGCCTTTTGACAGGCAGTTCTTCTGCTCGTCTTCCATGTGCCATGTCAATCATCTTCTGCTTTTGTGCCTGTTACCCTGTGAATCTCTGCAGTGCTGCATAATTAAAAAATTTATTCTAGGCCATGAGCAACCAACAAACTTATAAAAGATATATCTAATTCTACATCTACTCTTACACATTGTATAAATGAAAAGATTCTTGCTGATTTTTTTTTTCTTTGTGTCTTAAATCTTAGCACCCTACGGCTCAAACAGGAAATTTGTTTCGCTTCTATAGCCCAGGAAGATCTCTTCTATGTTACCTTATGAAAAAAGGGAAGATTTTTAATACATTTGTGTTCAGAATCTAAGTGAGTAGGGAAGCATCTTTTTATTTTTCTACTACAATCTGTAGAGATTTTTCCCTGGGAGAAATAAGACAAATGGAAATATCTGTTTGCACCAAAACATTAATTTGTTCTTTAATGCATGGCACTGACCTAGTTTAACACTGTTGCTTGTGTAATTATGGGCAAAATAATGTGTTAATCTTTCTTTAAACATGGGAGCGGACTTCAAAGCTAAAACGTGTAAAACAGAGTCCTGAATCCACATTCTTTGCCCACTATTTACCTTTAAAGTATTGTGCCTCTTAAAAATAAAGCTATCAGTTTGCCAGGCTCTGTGACTTATGGCTTAACCAGCAGATGTGGGTTAACCCCACTTCTGTGTTTAGACAGGCAATTGCTTTGTGTCTCTGTAGGCTGAAATCCTGTTGGGATGGAGCATAAGGCTGAGACAGTTGTTCCTCGATTTTTGTCCTTGCTGCAGCGCTAACAGCCATTTTCTTATTTGCACAGTGGGTGGTTCATTTACATCATCAAATCTTTACAATGGCTACCTAGTTAATGATTGCAAAACAGACAGAGGGCTTTGAAATAAATGGCAAACTATTTCTTATTCTATTCTTATGTTCATCAGAGACAGAATCCATTGCATGCGACATCATTCCGTATTTGAACATTCTGCCTGTTTATTGAAGCTGTCATTAATTAGCAGTTCAGTTGTGGACTATTTTTCAGCTGTAATCCAGTAAGAAGGTGCCAGGGCAAAGACAGCCAAAAGCTTTTCCTAGCTGCAAGGTTTGAAGGCAAAGCAGACTTGTCTATGCATTGTGGTTTCTGTTAGAAGGAGATCTAGTCCAGGGAACATGGATGTAGCCAAGATGTATTTAGCAATGCCCAGGGTCTGGACAACCAAGGAACCATGTCTGAAAAACCCTCTCCCAGATGTGACAGAGGTAGGTCCTTGGTGATTAGCTAGTGTGCAAACCCCTTGTCATCCCTTTTCACTGAAAAATCAGTAAAACATTTCCTTTTTTGATTCTAGCATCTGTGATGCTGTTCCTTGGGTAACCATCTATATACAGCATAACATGTGACAGATCTCTTGAGAACTGCCTAATGTTGCACCACAAATCCTGAGAAACCATCACCACCAGCTGGCAATGCTCTCATTTGTTGGCAGCAAAAGGTGGAGCTTCCTATACAATAGTGCTGCAAATATATTTGTTCCTTTCAGATTACTGCAGGAAATCATCCTGATATCTGTATATTGTGAAATTAAGGGAAATATGTTTTAGGAGAGACCCCCTACTCTAATTCTTGGGGTTAATATCAAGACTTATACTAAATAGAGCAACAATTTGATGAACGTATTGACCTGTGTTAATGGGAAATCAGACTATGCAATGTTATGTCCTAACCAGCTGCAAAACTAGGAACCCTGACAATTGAGTTATAGAAACAGCTTCTCTTTCACCCGTGAATATACAGCTCCTTGGTAAAGACTGCACCATTAGCTCTTGCGAACAAGGTTCCTAGGGTGTATGTATTGTTTTTCATACTACAGTTCCCTGAAAAAGGTCCTCAGATATTACAGATTAGCTAGACTATTGTGTAATGGCAATATTGGCCAACATGACCTAGGGGTCAATGTGTCCAAGAGGAACTTACTCCTGAAAATAATTTCTTTTATGGAATTCACATAATATAATAAACTATGTCTTGCGGTGCTGCAGTGCACTGGTGAATAAAAAGATGATATACTAGGTAAGTAATAGATTCTTTTGTTAATAAAAAGAGTTTGTCTTCTAACTGGTAGGAAAGACAGTAAAATTGCTGTGCAATAACTTCTACTTTAGACCAATGTAACAGTCACTGCAGATTGCAGTGGTTGTGTTATAACCTTCACCCACTCAAGTGATGCTGCCAGTTAAAGTTATTACAAGCAGTCTGCATATGTTGCACCTTTTATTCCAAGGGATGCAACTCCCAGGACCCAGTGATATTTAAAACTTCATTATATGCTAATGCAATGAGAAAGAGCAGGAGGATCAGCAACCAGGACACTCAAGTTAAAGAAAATATTGAAGAAATAGAAAAGAAGAAGAAATTCTGTCTAAGAGTTTGAATCTGTCTCTCTGAATTTAGAAGCAAAGCATTTCCACTGTTTTCATCAGGTCAGCTAGCTTTAGATAATAAATGAGTAAAATTACAGGAAGTTAGACTGACTACTTCAAAGGCTCATAGCATTGCCTATTGAAAACAAAGCAGTTAAACAATTATGGTTCCCATCATCCACTTCAGGGTTATAGGTAAACCTAGCAGAGTTAATAACTGGAGAAGATGACTGAGTCAAGTACCACGTGTAATAGCAGGTTGTAATTAACTTCAGGGTGAAGATCTAAATTGCAATCAGGTGCTTTTAAAGGCAAAAATAGTCAGCTTGAAATCACTGTGGCAATGCACACGTAGACTGCTGGGACAGAATGATCTGGATGCAGTTGTAGAGAAACTGTTTCACGTGCTCTCTGGGATCAGTTGTAACTCTTCAGACTTTGTTAGGGAGTGTTGGTTGCAGGTCTCTGTTTATGACCAAGAAGAGGATGATGGCTTTTTTTCTCTTTTGACTCAAAAAAGACTCATGACCTAATACAATTTCAATGGAAGCTATTGTGTGTTAAAAGCCTAGAAGTGAAGTCATTTGTACATCAGTCTGAAACAGCATTTATGCTTACTAACACATTTTGTTGTGTTTGACTTTGAATGTCATCTGCCTTGGGTTGTAATGAAATGAATGGGAGTACTTTGAATAACCGGTCTTGCAATTTGCATCAGAAGTCAGCCTCAGCCATACTTGAAAGGCAAGCAAAAAATATTTGCTTTTTTTATCGACACAAGCCTTGGCAACAAATGATCAGAGTGACAGTATATTTCATGTTTGCTTTTTAATTACACAGTAATTAAAACCTGAATTTTGCACAATATTTATAATAGTACTAAAGTTTGATCAAACAGCCCTCAGGATGGGAAATGAAACAGCTTTTCGTGTGTTAGAATGAAGGTTCTTAAATGGTTTCTTGGATATTTTAGAAATTAAAACAGTAATAGCAGGAAAGTGGCTTTTATTATTTTTTTTTTCTCTTTTGTCATTTAAGGCAATTCTTCAGAATGTTTTCAGTCTGAGGCTTATTCTGTTTTAAAGGTATGTTTCAGACTTAATTAAACTCCAGCAGAATCAAAATTTCCTCATTTCCGTTGGTTAGGTAGTAATTAATAACACAGGTAAGGATAGTAAGGTCTCAGATATTTTAACCAATAGCAAATTAAGCTGAGGTTTGGAATTGAAGTTCTTTAATTCCATTTGGTTTCAGGCTTAATACTTGATGGTCTGTTACCATTTGTATTCCATTCTGCCTCTTATGTTTTGGAATCAGTCAACTGATTGCTCATTATCAATGATGATTTTGCATTCATGTAAATGACTGCACAAGATGCAAAGCAACAAAACCACAAGCCTGGGGAATCTTCAGGATGACAGATGTGTGTTTGCCTTCTGCCTTGAGGTTTTAGGCCACAGATATGAATTTGCAAAAGCTTACTGTTCATTCCTTACGACAGATAACTGTGTTAAACCTTGTTAGAAACACAGAGCTTGAACACAGATTGGGAGAGGAAGTTTGAACTCTTGTGTCTGCGCTCCTGAGAGATTCTGGCAAGGAAGTATCTGTACACATAGCATGATAAGAGATACTCAGTTAGGAAAACTGTCTCTGTTAGGTCCAAAATAGTCAGGGCATGGAACAGTGCAGTTTTATGCTTTCCGTCAGCCCATTTTTCTTGGCAAGTCTTTGACTTGCCTAATTTTATAAAAAGAACTGCCCTGCTGAATAACAAAGAGGTGCTTTATCAGATCTGTCCCAGTTCTGGTTAACAGTACTGATACTTAAACATAATCACTATTTTCTCTGCATGTAGCCTCAGCAAATAGAGTAAAATTAATTTTCTGAATTGTTTCTGAATCTCGCTTTTTTTAATGTGCTTTTGAGACTCTGCTTGTGCTACCACACTACAGAACATCTGATGTTCTGTAAGTACGTCATTTCTGAAGGGACTGGGTTACTTTCTCTTGCTTTGAGTATGGGTGGTTTGGCAGGAATAAGATGTGAAGTTCCTAAAGATTACTTAATAATCACAGTTCCCTTGAAAAGTTTTGGCTTGAGTCACTTCACAGTAAAAACATAATCTTCCTTTCTCTCTGTGGAACATTGACTGTAGGCCACTGCTCCCTGGTTTCTTGCTGTACAAAAAACCAGAATAGTTTGACTAGTTTTAGGCACCTGTAATAATTTTCACTGTGAATGGAGCAGCATTTTCCCCTCTTGTCATCTCCCACCTTCTCCCTACCACTGCTGCTCAACCTGTCTGCTTGTCAAGTGATTCATTTTCCCTGGCACAAGGTGGCATTTACTAGGGTTAATGTTATATCTCTGTGACTTGACAGGTGGAGGAAAGAAAAAAAAATGCAGAGGAAATGAGATATAGAGTTAAGTGGTTAGAATCCTTTCCAGGAAAACCAGCCATGACTAGGCATATTGTAAATTTTGGTCTTTTGGATTTTATTAACATGCAGTTGGGAGGAGATACCCTGTCATCAAGTGACCTGTTTCTGTTATATTATCCTATTTTCTCTATCTAGTTTAATTAAACATAAAAATGTATATTCGAGTTACCTTAGCCTGGGGAAGGATGGAGGACTATAGGAATTATATGTATACATGATTGAAAATTATCTTCATGGTTTAAAAAGTAATTAGTGCTTACAAGGAGCTTTTCACAAATATGTGGCATCATGCATTTTATGCTCAGATTCTGATATAGAAATCTGTGATGCTCTTCAAGGCCAAAGAAACCCATGGCTGAGAAAGAAGTGCAGATGAGTTTCCTGCACCTTAACTTAGTTTCATCTTCCACTAGCTGACATGCTCTTCTCAGTTCTCCTGATTCTCTCTCAATGTGCTGCCCTACCAGCCAGCATAGCTTTCTGGTCTGAAGGCAATTTCAAATCATTCTTTCAAAAAGGCCTTTAAAGCATTGCTCCTTACCGAACCAGAACTGTAGCCTGGCTGCATACCTTGTTCACCAACCCAGGTATTACTGGACACTTCAACAATACTGTGTGATTAGAGCCTGATTAAGCTTTCCCTTGATCTTTGATTGACATGGAGCTGTGCCCTACTGAATTGGCAGTTGGTTTAGCCTCTCTCTTTTTTCTTTCCATTTCACATAAATAAGTAACTATTCTCTTTGAGGCACTTTAGTTTAATATTCAGATTTGGAGAACTGAAATTAGAGTCAGCACATTCTGACAAAAGCATAGTTGCATAAAAGGTTTTTACATATAAAGGATCTTCTGGTCAGTGTCCAATTCATTTTCAGTTTTTCTGCTTCCTTTTGGACTTTTTCAGTATTGCTGAATTCCCACATGAACATTTGCAACGTAATTTTGATCATAAGTGCTTTATAATCATACATGCTATAAATATTAGATTGTCTTTTAAAGGCCACTTCACTTTGATTTTGAATATTAAGTGGAACAAACAAAAAAAAATATCATTCAGACAATTGCTTTAATTTTGGTGTCCTCATTTCTGGGCTAAAATGCAACTAATTTCTGCCATTGGCCAGAGTTTGAAATACATGGTCTTCTAATTAAGTAGTGTGCAGGATCACTCAAAGAGCTAGAGAAAGAGGCACACATTGGATTGAAACAGATATTCGCCTCTTTTGCAATGTGAAACTCAAAAGATTTCTAAATAGCCAGATGAGAGTGCAATGGAAAATTCCTCCAACCTGCAGCAATGAGAATGCTTCTCACAATATAATCAGAAAAACAAGACAGCTGTGCAAAAAGCACCCTCAGACATGGATACTGGGCTGGGTGTATATATATATTTGCAGTTTACCAAGTAAACTTTTTTTTATTAAATGAGCTTCCAGTACAGTGTGTCTACAATTTGCTTCACTTTGCCTTACCTTGACCTCAACTTGCATCCTTGGCGTGACACACCTGCCCCTCTGTGCTTGCTTTCTTTCCAGGATCTGGGTGGAGATGACTTAGCAAACCATATGATGATTGCCACCTGTGTTGTCTGTGCTATGGAAGTTTCTCTGCCCAAGCAGAGTTTCTGTAGTTGTGGTTAACTGATGTTTTGGAGCTCTTATTGCAGTCCATTATTCCACTACTGGTTTTAGATGGACTGGTTTGGGCCCAACAAGAAAGTTAATAACTGGACCCAAAATTCTTTAATACATTTTAAAACCTTAAAGATGTCATTTCCCCTGCCATGGAAAGATATTGGAATCGTAGAACCCTGGTGATGCATTTCACTCCTGCTTTCTCTGATTACTGCTGTCTTAAATTTTTTATAGATAGAAAAGGCCAAGTCCAAGAAGCAGAGGTGAGCTGGAGACATCTGACTTGTCAAATGAAGGAGTGAGAGGCAGTGTAGCGTATGAATCATTTCCTTTCTTTCATTTCTTTATCTGGGTGTTCTTTTCTGATAACCAGGCTATGGATAGAATGGAGATGTAGTTTTGTAGGTGTGAACAGGACAACTGTAATTAGTGTTGGAAGGTAGGAAAGATACAGAAGCTACCTCTGCCTACATTCATGAAAAGTGCAGTCGGCCCAAATGTAATAAGTATTACTTACATCACTGCAGTATTTGGGCACACTGGCAGCAATGATACTCATTGCACCTAGACAGCTAATTTCAGTCTAACTCTGTTTAAATGAGCATGTAATATGGGAGAGCAGAGCAAGCTTCTTATTCACAAAATGAAGATCAACACAGCATCCAGCATTACTGCTTGCGAGTTGGAGACTTCCTTCTTGAATGATATCTAATAATCATCCTTGTCTGTATGACCCATATGTCAGCATATGCTGAGAGCACATCTATTTTGAAACTAGTCTTAATAACACAGCTGCAGCCCTGCAGGAGATTGTGCTGCCTGAACATGCCTCCACACAGCTCAAGCTAAAGTTCTGCATCAAGCACTGAAATGTAGTCAGTCCTTAGAAAAGAGTCTTATAATTAACCTCATATTCCAAGAGTTTTTGATTTATTCCCCAAGGAAAGAGAATCTAGTTGAGATATGAAAAACATCTTTTCCAATAAAGGGAAATATTTCCAAATAATTTTGCTAATTTAAAATTACCCTACTAACAAATAGAAGACAAACTCAAGATATTTGAGAATAAAAGTGTCAAGTTCCATCAACTGCAAGCTGGGGCTATCTTCCCTCTGATTGGATTCTCATTTAAGATATGTCTCATAACAAGTTCTCCTCTTGTATAAAACTGCCTACATATTCCCACTATACTACAAGAGAGAGAGAAAAAAATTAACTGAAAAATAAGTATAGGCCTGCTTGAGAGGATGTGAGACAGTTAAGCAGACAGTAGCTCATCTCTGATACGCTGAACTACCTAACATGTTGAAATCCACAGAAGGAAAGGACTCGGCATCATTCCTTCTATCTCTGTCTTTCAGCTCTTCTCCCAGCAAAAGGAATAAATAATTGCCCCATTGATCTCTAGTTTTCAAATGTTTTCATGTCCCCTGGATATCTTATGTTATGGATCCAAGGAGAGGCTCCCTGTAAAATTCTACTACAGTGTAGGCTAAATCATAAAACCTGCTTGGATACGTTTCTGTGCTGCCTGCCCTAGGTGCTCCTCCTTTGACGGGCAGCGTTGGACTCTGTGATCTTTGGAGGTCCCTTCCGACCCCTAACATTCTGTAAATGAATGCACTTTGACTTTGCAGGTAATGTTTAGGGCAAACTCATTTACTGGTTAAATGTTGCAAGAAGGAAATAAATGAGGCTTTTATGACATGAATGGCGGCCTTAGGTTTGATGAGATGTAGTTAATGGCTGCTTATTGCAATAAATACAATCCTATTGTCTTTATTGCATATGCAAAGCCCTCTTTCTGAAACAGGGTAGCCAAGAGCTTTTCACAGTGTATCTTTTTCAGCATGCATGACAAAACTGTTAGCAAAATGTGGGTTCTTTCCAAGAATAGCATGATTTACTCTTTTTAGTAACCAATACTGTTTAATGCTTTTATCAATGATATAGACAGTGGGATTGAATGCACCATCAGCAAGTTTGTAGATGACATTAGGCTGAGTGGTACTCTCAATACGCTAGAAAGGTGAGATGTCATCCAGAAGGACCCGGACAAGCTGGACAAGCGGGCCCATGTGAACATCAACAAGTGCAGGGTCTTGCACCTGGGTCAGAACAATCCTCATTATCAATACAGGATGGGGAATAAGGTGATAGAAAGCAACTCTCCTGAGAGGGAGTTCTGGTGGATGAGAAACTGGACATGAGCCAACAATGTGCACTTGCATCTCAGGAGGACAATGGTGTTCTGGGATGCATCAAAAGAAGCATGGCCAGCAGATTATCAGTCTGGTTCTGCTACTTTTCTCTGGTGAGACTTCAGCCAGAGTACTGCATCCAGCTCTGAAGCCCTCAGCACAGGAAGAACATGGACCTGCTGGAGCAGGTCTAGAGGAGGGCCATGAAGATGACTGGGGAGCTGGAACACCTCTGCTGCAAGGACAGACTGAGAGAGCTGGGGTTGTTCAGCCTGGAGAAGTGAAGGCTCCAGAGATACCTAATACTGGCCTTCCAGGGGGACCATCCTGCTCTGCAGCAATCTCACATTTAGTGAGATTTAGTTGTAAGGCAGCTTCTGGTCCTCAAAGTCTTCGTGCTGGATTGAAATTTTACTTTGTTCAGGTTGAGCGTAACATCTGCACCTGAGCTGCTAGAGCCTGGGCGTCCTGCATGCTGTATCGCAGTTGCAGATGTGTGAACAAGTCAGAAGCAAAGTGTTCAATGACAACAGGATTGATATTGGGAGATTAAATTTCTCTAACTAATGAATTATCTATTGTTTTACTGCTGACTGGTGTTTTCCATTCAAATCAGATTTCTATGGAGGCTCTAGAAAACTGTGTGAAAGAGTGAGAGTGCAAATGAGATTAAGCTGATGCTACAGTTATTTGTTATCTGAACTATTAAGATTCAACACCTAAACCAGTCCCTCTGTAAAGTAAGTGTGAATACAAAAAGCACTGTGAGAAACTCAGGCATTTGAAGAAAAATGCCTGAATAGATTTGGTGGCAGTTTATGACCGAGGAAAATGATACAGAATTTGTGATGGAAAAGCCATTGTTCACCCCTGTTAAATTGGCTTTATCTATTAGTTTGCTGTTATAACACAGAGAAAATAGATATGAGAGATATTTTTTTTTCTCCAGAGATAGAAATAGATTTTCCCATATTGAAGATTTTCTTCTGTCTTTTATTCTGTACATTCTCAGCAGAAGGTGCTGAGCTCAAAGACTGAACACGCACTGCGCCGAGCAGTATTGTTTGCTTCTTTAAACGTCTGATGTCAATAAATGAAGTGACTTTTCTATCAGAATGGAATTGGTTTTCAGTCCTTGTCATGCATTTGTCTTTCAGCTTGACATCACTGCTGTGAATGGCTTTGTCTGTGGACTCTGCTTTGTATCGTTGGAGGCGACTAGGAACTGAAAGTTCCTCCCAGACTTTATCAGAATCAACACCACTGCTGTTTTCTGTCAAAGATAAACCAAAACTCAACTTAAATAAATGTAGGATTGTGTTTCCTGACAATGGAAGATGGTGGAAAGACCGGAAACAAGCTTCTACACTTTATCCTGGGAACAAGATACAAACCACAAAATATACGTGGCTCACTTTTTTCCCCAAAAACCTTTTTGAGCAGTTTCACAGGTAAAAAGCTTCATTCAGTGATACAGGAAATTTAAGAACTCTCTGAAACACTGGTATTGGAGGTTGATGGAGGAAGGCTGCTTTTGGAATTGTCACATTGCTGAAATTCAGGTGATGGTTATTTGTAACCAAATGTCACTTGATTCAGTCTGAAATGGAGGTTTAAAAAAAGTAAACACTAGGTGTGCTTAACCCACCCCAGCTGTCTCATTTGAATGCTGGAACCATTTGCTTTCCAAAAATTTCAATGTTTTATTTTAAAACCCCTCTCTGAGTTGAATAAGCCTCTAATTTTTAAGAACATGAAGACATTCATTGGATGTCATGAGACACCTATAAAATTTTGTAGGTGTCAGAGGCTCATAGACTAATTTTCCTATCTTTTTGATGGCATGCAAGTGACCTTGTCTACCAGCTTATAAACAGTTTACAGATATATATGCAAGTGCTAGCTCAGGCTTCTCTCCAAGTGATGGCTTGAAATTATGTAAACCCCCCCTAGTATAATGTATCATGTCAGTAAGATGCCCAGAGAAATATCAGTATGATAAATGAAATTTGTGTATCCATGTCTAGCTTTGAATTTTTCCTTCTGTATTTAGATTTTACACATTCATAATGCAACCTTCCACCTGTGGAATCCTTTATGGATTCCTGATGGAAACCCTTCCATAACTCTAAATATGTAGGGTTTTACACCCATTCTGTTACACTGTTTTGAGGGTTTTTTAAGTTTCTTTTAGCATTTGTTTTCAAGGCTGAGGCAGTGGGGGATCATTAAAGAATTCTTAGTTCCCAGAGACATAATGTCTCTGTAATAACTGGAAACTGGAGTAGCTATAATGATATGGAAATGTATGTTACAGGGCTCTTCTAAAGAAAAGGGGGAAAAAGGGATCTCAGTTAAGCAAATGATTAATTCATTCTGAGAAAAAAAGAAGAGGGTAGAGGAGTGAAATGATTAGTGTTCCTCTGACACAAAATGGGGGATATTCATTAAGAAAAGGACACACTCTAATTTCTGGCTGCTCTTACTTTCTTTTATACCTTTTCAGACTGGGTAATCTTTATTTTCTCTTTCTGGTGGTTCTGAACTGGTTCCCCCAAGTGAAAGCCTTCCACAGGGAGATTACTATGCTGCCTCTGATTGTGGTGCTGCTTGCCAGTATGATTAAAGATGCTGTTGAAGACTATAAAAAATACCATTTTGATAAGACGATAAACTTCTCTAAAACCAGAGTATATGACAAGTAAGTAAACTAAACAAATTCTTTTGCCTTGCATTTGACATGGTGGAAACTACTCATCTGACTCTGCAGTAATTCCCTCACTGACCCTTTGGAGTACAGTAAGTTTGGAAAAGCTGTTATAAAAGACTTCTTTCTCTGCCTCTAAACATGCTTCATTTATCTCACTTAAGTCATACTGATATCATTGAAGTTTTGTTTCGTACCACAGCAGTGTGTGCTGATACACAAGTTTTCATTCCAAGTTTCCAAACCAGCTTGCCAACACACACAACATCCTCTCCAGGTAGCAGAAGGAACTGGAAGGAAATTGAAACGTATCCAAGTCTGGAAAGGATTACTCAGGCTGTTTAACAAATTGGAGCAGTGTCTTTCAGACGTCTTACACTAAAACCATTACTGGAAAAATTAATAATCAACTACATTCAAGGTGAAGCACAATCAGGAACTGAAAATAATTTTATAGGACTTCCAGTAAATGCAGGCAATCAATACAGCATAGTTTTGTCGTGGAGATGGTACAACACCTGCAGTAAGCTGCAATGTTTTCTCAGTAGTGACTCAGAAGGAAGAAGTATGTTCATGTGCAATTCTTATTGCAACATTTCAATTTCATCAGAGTTTCTTGTCCAAGTACTAACTTGAGACTACTTAGCTTGTGACTTCATAATGTAATAGATAGGAGATTCCATTTAGAAATGTGTATGGTTGGAGCTCTTTCTGTTTTTCACATCTCCTTAAGCCCAGGTCATAGGAAAAAAAAAAATTACTGTGGTTTGTACACACCTCATTAGCTCTCTGGGAAATTAAGTCTCGTCTTTGCTTACATATTTACATGTCAGTGGCACATGGACTGATAATGAAGAAGAAATGAGAGACTGGGAGGAGTTACTGGATGAGAGAGTGATGCATTGGGTGTCCAGAAGCTGGAGGCCTATCAAAAGAAAAGGATCAGGGTGAAGGGTGATTTAAGTAAACTGTCCCTGAACTGACTATCATCAATTTGCTAGATTTGGGGAGGCAGGGTTTGCTTGGTTGTTTAAGAATTGATTTTATGGTCCTGCAAGTAGTAGTAGATAGAGGAAGTAGAAGAAAGATTGCTGTAAGCAATCGTCTGTTGACTTCTGGGACGCAGAGCTCTGCCCATTACCTTTGAACTTCCTGCCAACTCCCAGGCTTATAAAGTGATCCTGAAACCTGTGGAGTGATCCATGGAAATTGTGTGCACATTCTTAGCTTTGACGCTGTTCTGTGTAAAACTGGAGCAGATATTCAATGCCAGGGAAGTGCTCTGAACAGGGCCTCCAGGCACAGGCTAACAGGAATAACAAAACATTCAGGATGCCTCTGTCATAGCTGAGGTGCAGCCTCCCCAGCAGGCTCTAGGACCTGGAGCAGCTGAGTCAGGATGATACCTGTTCCCAGGCAGGTGGAGGCTGGAGTAGAAGGACGTGCAGCCCTGGGCTTCAGACATCTTTACTCTTCTCTCTATTCCTTGGGAGTTTATTTGGATTATTGAACTCTTCTAAACTTGGTTTCCAACTTGAGGCTACTTTTTGAGAGGAAAACAAGATGTCAAGGAAAGGTATCCCAGGCTGCTTCTCTAGAATGATATGGAAAAAACATTTTTTCAAGGAAACATGCTGCCGATGTGGTGCTTCAGAAACTGAAATCCAAAATGAAGAGCTGGACAAGAGAGGAAAAGCCAAGAAAAGAAAGAAGAAGAATGAAAATAAGCGTGTGATCATCTCTAACTTGCCCTTTGGAAGTAAGAAGTGGAAAGAAAATCCAAACAGACACTACGACTCCAATAAAATTAAGACCACGAAATATACTGTCTTGACTTTCCTCCCTAAAAATATCTATGAGCAATTTCACCGTTTTGCCAATATTTATTTTGTGGCCATTGCACTGCTGAATTTTGTGCCAGTGGTGAATGCTTTCCAACCAGAAGTTTCTTTGATCCCAATTTGTGTTATAATGGCCATTACAGCCATTAAAGATGCTTGGGAGGACTTTCGGCGCTACAAATTAGACAAAGAAATCAATCATATGGGATGCTATATTTACAGCAGGTGAGTTTTGTCCAGCTTTTATTACTGAAAAAGAAAATGTTGGCTTGAGATCTTTTATCAATGATGAGGCTTTTAGTTTTTTGGCTTTTTAAAAAGTAATTAATGCCTACTGGAAAATCAAAGTCATAGTGACTATATATCACCTGGTATTTGTTCTGATACAGGCAAAAGCTTTTTTCCCCCCCCCCATTTTCAGATTGGGGAGGTAAGTTTGAATTTTATGGTATTGGTGTGGCTGTTGGCCTCTTAAACATGGAATGCAATGAAAACAGGTGCTTAAATATCTATGAGCACATGGATTTTTAAGG
Source organism: Dryobates pubescens (assembly GCF_014839835.1). Classification (NCBI taxonomy): domain Eukaryota; kingdom Metazoa; phylum Chordata; class Aves; order Piciformes; family Picidae; genus Dryobates; species Dryobates pubescens. Next base: position 15,191,594 of record NC_071627.1, read on the forward strand.
AATTTTGAGAGGGATTAATTCTATCAGCACAGAACAAGATTTTTGTGGAACCTATTCTTAGACTGCCAAGAAATATCTTTACAATGTAGCCCTTCAAAGTACATTTAATTTTACACTATACACTATAGACTAGCTTTCAGTTTTATTTCTCTTCCTAGGTAGTATGTGAAATAAAAGTGGTTTAAAAAATGGAAGATAGTGATATGTGCCTCTGATCAGACATCTCTAAATGAATTAACTACATGTGTTTGTGCTCAGCTCTTCAGAACATTTCATCCCCTCTTGCTTTTAGGACTTTCAGAAGTTTGAAAATTATATTTCATTATATCCAAAATGTTCTCTTAGCAAAGCTGAAAACTACTTCTCCTTGTTAAAATATCTGGGAGCCAGAGGAGCAGAAGTTCCCATCTCTGTGAATGTTGCCTGTCATCTCTCAAATTAATCAACAGTGCTTTATATAACATATGCTTTCACAAGCAAGATCTTGCAGAACTCTGGCTTTTATCACACAGTGTTGTCATTCCTGTTTGTTTCTCCTGCGTGTGTTTGTCAGATTTTTATTTTTATATCCTGCTAGTTGAACAGGAAAACAATGGATGCGCTTGTCTGGGGGCTAAACTTATCCCCACATATAGATAATGACTTGTTAGAAACAAAATTTCACCACTCCCCTTGCCAGCTTGTCTGGAAAAGCAGACATTTTTAAAGCATCTAAATATTGCTCATTTAAGATTTCTCCTCTTCCACCATGAACATTGTCCATAATTGTAGCTTTTTGGGTAGGTTAGCAAAATTGCCTTTTTTTTCCCCCCTATCTCTTGAGATTGCAATCTAGTTGGATTTTTTTCAACCTTTTCTATGTTGCATTAACCTATGAGGCAATGGATTATTTGTTAATGCTTGTTAAAACCAGTTTGAATTATAATAGGTGGTGCAGTAGATACTAATGGATGAATCCACATGGGAATCTTATTTGTTTCCTCTTTGCATAAAGCAACCATGTTAATCTACCATGGGAACATGAGACGTGGGGACTACAATAAAACTTGCTTTGTATAAGAGAAAAATATCCATCATGGAATCACAACATGTTCATATCCTAAGTTATAGCTACAAGTGCTTATACAGAAAGTTGACATAGGTCTGTCAGAAAGTTGCTTACCCCATCCCATTAAAAAGATTTTGATCTATGAATAAATCTTGTCTAGAATTTTGTATTTCACCAAATTTTTATGGCCCAACATGGCAATGTAACTGAAAGGAAAATGAGGAGGGCTTCAGTCTGTAACATTCATCCTGTCTGGAAAAATTGTGGGTAGTTGCAGTTGCCATAAGATCAGTAGCTACAGCTTATTATATCATGAATAATTTTAATCAGGCTTCTATAGTGCTTTGGGAAGCTGATATTTCTTGTTCTGCTTGCTAGCTGCAAAGTCATGGAAGAGCCTGATGCCTTCTAATTTTCTTTCTTATGAATCACTTGACATAGGTAATTTCTTAACAAGGTGAAAGTCTATTTTAAGACACTACAAAGTTTATTAATCTTGAAACAGCAAAAATATCTTTTAAACAGATCAGCTGATCTTCCATCCTGAAGTGAATGATTACTTGGATTTTAAGGGTTAATCTTAGAGAATATATTGTCTTTATTTCTAATTATAATAATAAGGACTCTGGTTCTTGTTGGGAAAAAAAAATTACAAAGGCAGAACAATGTTTTTCAAATGCTGAATGTTCTTCAAAACTTTCTTGAAGACTAGGGGAAATGCAGGAACTTGCCTTCTTTCAGCTTAAAGCAATGGAAATTGAATTCTAATAGGCTGCCCTGTAAACAGATTTCTTCTAATTTTCTTTTCACAGAATCAGCTGGAATGGGAAATCTAGTCTGCCAGTCAAATGAAAGAAAAGACACCTCAAATAGTGTATTTAAAGAACATTTAATTGAGAAAATAGGCAACAATTAATTGTCATTAAAGTATCTTAGGGAGATGCAACAAATTAAATCTAATGTTCGATTGTGGGGATTTTGATTTCTGAACCAAAAACTTGTGGAATCATAATAGTTGTATACAAACTGTTGTGCTGTCAGAGCAAACTGCACAACACCAAAAGAAAACAAATAACTCAGTTGCAGGTAGTACAGTTTAATTAATGTCCTTTGCCTGGTATTCTTTAAAATATACTTTGCCTGCTTTTAAATTTTCCAAGCAATGAGGCTTCCATGACTACAAAATGTGATTGACAAAGCATTTTCTATGATACTATGCTTTATCATTCCTCTCTAATTCCATTTAAATTCCTCATGTCACCTGGTTTCATGCAGCCCTAGTTAGTTATTCATCCATAGCATTTAATTACAGTCTTTAAATACGTGTGATTTTTATCATGTTCATTTTGCTACACCCAGACAACTTTCCTGTCAGCCAATCCTTCTGAACCTACTGTAGTTAGTTTTCTCTGAACTCTTTCCAGTGGGGGCCAGCACTGAATGTAGTATACAAACCCCATATGTGAATGTCAACCCCACAGCTGCTAAAAGCTATTATTTAATTTTCTTGATGTTCTATAATGTTCAAGGAGCTACTCTATAAGTAATTAATGTATGACCTGGACCTGATATACCCCTACAATTAAGCTGAACTGGTTGTAAAGTAATGCTCCATAAAATCAAGACAGGTTTTTACATTAGTTTCACACTTCTGAAAGAATTAACCTATTCTTTTAGCAGGGTTTGAACAGACCCTCAGATACAAATACAAGGAGTGCACACAGTTCAAGATGGCACAGCCACACATTAGACAGCAGCAGCCATATAAAACTAACATTATTTAAGTTATTCACATTGCTTAATTTTAAGCACCTAAAGTCAGATACCTGAGACAGTGACTCAGAGAAGTCTAGCTGCTTTGGCTCATCCTGTGGAGGTGTTAGATACCTAGGCAATCAGCAGGCATCCTAAATGAGATAGCCTGATTGCTCTCTCAATAGAAAGTTCCTCTGTGATGCTTTCAGGCCCTGTGGTTTTCAAGTTCTGCCTACAAGCATCAATCTCCCTCTGTAGACCAACTGAAGGCTCTAATACAAATAGTTCAGGCTGGCCTTTGCTGTGACTCTTTATGTCCTTGGTGTAAGTGCACCAGCACTAAGTCCTAGAGTTGGAGAAAAAAGGAAAAAAAGAACTCATCTCTGTGTTGCATGAAGTCAGAACTGACAACAGCTGGAAATCTGAAAGTGGCTTGAGATGGACACAGTGGTTTGAAAGGGAATTAAAGTATTTCAGGCAGCTTAGGTGTTGTAATTCAGTGCTGTAATTTATCTACATGACAGCAATGGGAATCCCCTTGTCTACAGGTTGAAGTATATAGAATATACTTCTTAAAACTGGGGAAACTACCTGTATGTTTCAACCATCTTCATATGCTCTGATCAGCTGGACCTTCTGAAAGAAGGAGAGATTTTACCTCCTTTGGGCACTCCCTGTGTCTGGGAGAGTAACTGGCATTGGCCAAGGATGCAATGACCAGCAGAGCATCTGGAAGATAGCAGAGAAGGTAGGGGGCATGCTTGAAAACAGGAATTGACCTACTGTCAAATCTCAGATATGAAAGGAGAAAGACAACTTTTCTCTGGATTCTGGAAACATCATATACAGTTCATTCATCCCAGGGTGAACCTGAGAGTTTGGAAAGTAGAAAGCAGGAGGGGGAAATACCATCTTGCCAAGGGCATATTCAGCAAAAAGAGATGAGCTGTCCATGCTTTCGTTTAAAGTGTCATTCAGCTACACTGAGTTTTCACTTGTTAAGAAGCCTTTTATTTCTGCTTTATTATGTTTATTTTCAAACAGAGCATAACTTTAAACACTAGAAGCCTGCTGGAGGCTTTAGTGGGTTCATTTTATACATACCCCCAAAAAAAGAGTATGAAGCCTGTGGCTTGCCTGAAGTCCTACCATTTTTCCTGTGGGTTTAAATCTGCAATCAATTTTCTTTGGAATAGCAGTATCAAACCTGCAGTGAGCTGAGAAAATGTCCTTAACCAACACTGCACTCAGGTTTGTTATATCACCATGCAGCTATTTGAAATAAGTGGTACAAAAATTGTGAAGAAATAATTAAAACATGAATTTATCTTATAGCAAACATGCTGACTGTGTAATGAAGAAATGTGTGACATGCTGAATTGACTAAATGCAGAAGTAAAATGTCAGGTTTTCAACAGGCAGCAGAAGGTCCAGACAACAGCACCTGAAAGTCAGGGAGCAGCAAGCTAGCAGTTCCTGTCAGTCAGTGTGTATTGCTACAGTGAGGATCTTGGTCTCTGTGGAAGAAAATCCATAAATACATTACTAATGCTACCCTTGGTTTGTGTATTGCTTTATCAGAGCTTTCTTCAAGATCTATTACCTGCCAAGGCATTTAAAGCTGCTTCGCAGAAAATGTGCAAGGGTTTAGCAGACAGCAGCAGAAGCTAACATGTAAACACACAGGGCAAATAAATGAGAACTTATGGCTTTGGCTCAGAGACCTGAGGAATCATGACCTCATGGCATTAAGTTCCATCCTAACTGTCTGAATTTTTAAAACACCTGGAGAGAAGCAGGTTTCTATGATATGACTTGAAGAGCTACATGGTCATGTAAGGAGGTAACTGGGGGGTGGGGAGGAACTGTGTCTTTCAGAAACTTGATGGGAGTAATGGGAGTCTTCAGAAACTAATGCTAATTATTAGCAGTTCTTAAGTGACCTTGAAGTTACTTGTTCATTCCACCTGGTGCCAAGCAGAATTGTAGCAACAGCATTTTGTTCAAGACAGCATTAAAACATTTACAATACTCTGTAACTTACAAAATTAACCTAGTAAAGTCTAGGAACATATGTATTCAAAGTACTTGTTACCTTTTTATTATTATTATTATTATTATTATTATTATTATTATTATTATTATTATTATTATTTCCTGCTTTGATAGAGATCATTTTAGAACTGGGATGAAGGTGAGTTATAAGGAATCTAAAACCTTGCATGTGGACATTTAATACTTTCATAAAGATCTGGTACTTACCTAAGGTTCACATAAACTTGGAATGTTTACAGAAGTTGAATACAGACTTCGTTTACTGTTGAAAGAATAAGTTCCTTGTTAGGATGCTATAGACATTTCTAGCACATATAAAGATGAGATTTGTTTCTAGTATTAGGGAGTTTGGAATGCTAAACTGGTATAATTAAAGTTGCATTTTATTAGGCTCCAGAAAAAGTTTCATTCCTGTTGTCTTTAAAAGATGCTCATTGCTGTCTCAAAGTGGTGCTCAAATCCTGAGAGAGAGTTTGGGCCTGTCAGGAAATGCTGTAGCTGTTTGCTAATGAGGGCTTATTACAGGACCAGCTGCTGCTAAATGACATCATTGATGCTGCTGGGCTGATGTCCATGCCATAAAAACAACCTTCCCAGTTACTGTAATGGTAACGTGACAGAAACCAGTGACGATTGCCCAGCTATCTCTTGTTCAGGAGTACTATTGTCCAGGTTGTGCTGTACTCTGACCTACAGAAAGGTTTCTGAATCAGTTCCTCCAGTCTAGTGTCTTCCTCAACAAGTGCTAAATCTGCTCCTTTGTTGTCATTTTTTCAAAGATTTATGGCAGTAACTCCTATTTGTGAGGTCATGGCCATAAAGCAGTCTTTGAAAACATTTTATGAGGCTTTTCCTTATAAAAACTGGTGTAGTCTTTGACAGAAAACCCACACATTCTTATGCTATGTGCAAAACTAAGCTGTGAAGCATAAGTAGCTGTGTGATTCTACCTGTTGTCTACACAGGAAATAAAACTCACTGAACTAATTGGTTCATACAGGTGATAAAAAATTTTGAAGATCTTTCTCTAAACCAGTCTAGGACTCATAGACATGGTGTGGAGTGCACATGAAAAATTACTTGTATTTAATCTTATCTGGGGAGCAAACAATAATTTTTATTTGCTCCCATTCACCATCCATCTTGACCCAGTTTTTGTTTGATTTCTCTTCATTGAACCCAAGAATGGGAAATGAAATAGTTGACACAAAGTCAATAATTTATTCATGTTCCCCCACAATCTCTAGCCACAGCAGGATTTTTTTTATGATCCTTCTTCCCAGAAATTACTTCATAAAGTCTATTTAGTTCAGGCCTTCTGGTCAGATATGATGAGTTCAATAACAAATTCTGACAGACTTCACTTTGACTGTTCAAGGCTAACTGCCTCTTTTTGTCAGCACTATGCTATGCTGTGATTGACATTATCATGCTATCCTATTATCCCAGAACTGCAAAGGAGCACCTTTTAAGTGTGCTGTTTATAAATTGACTGGTAAAGGAGAGAAAGTACTGAGAAACTTTTATCTTAGATCATGTCTTTGATGTGCCCCAACCTTGGTGTCATATGCTATAAGAATCTGAGTTCCATCTTTCCACCTCTTGGAAAATCACCACATTTTGTTTATTTTATTGAATAAATGTGTTTGCCCTCTCTGTATGTTGCTCGTCAGACCATCTTAGCTTTGTGAAGCTCCTCTGTTTATTTAGCAGCTGGAGCTTGTGCTATGAACTTTAATCACTAAATAGAAAATGGGCAGTGTTCCCAGTTACAGGAATTGCCAAGAGGAAACTACTTCATTTTAAAATCTTCTTAGACAACTGACCCAGTGCTGCTGTGGGGAGCACCAGGTTCCTTATGAAGTCTTTTTCTTCCTTTCATCCACTAGTAATTCTCCTCAAATTTGTAGAAAATGTTTGTAGTGTAGGAAATTGTGAATCTCACAGCTCCATAGTTCAGGAAAAGAAAATGTGTTTCTCTACCAAATTCAACACTCATTGGGAGAGGGGGACAGTCTATGCTCCTGAATGCAGGTTTGGGGTTCCAGCAATTCCTTAACTCTAATCCCTGTGCTAAGTGAGATATTTCCTCTAACTAAAGCAGGTCATTTGGCTTTTCTTACTCACCATCTGCTCTGTAATTAGTGAATGGGCAGAACCTAAACCTTTATGTGTAATGTATGTTTCATAGGAAATTATTGGAAAAAAATGTTGCATATCTATGATTTCTGTGGATTAGTTTTGCCAGCCTGGTTTATTCAGGCTGATGTGGAAAAGAGCCAGCTGGGCAAGGCCCTTCTGTACCATTTCATAAGCATAGAAATTCAGCAGTGTGTTCTATAAACTTCAGAATTATGCAAGAGTTGACATACAGAGGTAGAACAGCCCTGCAGAAGTCATAGCAGACATTGTATGGAAATTCTACATGGCATCCAAATGACTAGGATAGCAAGACAAGCTACCTACTTGCTCTAAACTGCTTGTGTTAACTCATTTTTGTGTTTTGAACAAATATCAGAAGATCTACCCCAGAAAATGACATGGGAAGGATTCATAGTTATTTAGCTGATCTACTGTACCAATATTATCATTTACTTTGAAGAGCAATAAGTACTCAATATGCACCTGCTTCAATAGTGTTCAAACACAAATTTATCTGGAAGTTTGGATTTTTGGATTTTATTTATTTTTAATACATTTAAATGCATAGCAACATCAAATTAAATTACAATGAACCAGTGATCTTCAGTGTGATCTTTTATGGCTGTCTTTGGGCAAGAGAAATAGGGACATACAGGTAAGTCAAGACAGACAAAATAAAGAAGAATGAAAAATTCCAGAGGAAAAAAAAAAAAAATGACAGCTACAATAGCATTATTTAGCAAGTGCCTCACATATAGCATTAAAGGGATTTAAACAGTTAGGTTGGGGAGGTTGGGAGTTCGGTTTTGAATAAATAGTGGATACCGCTGGGAAACGCACAGAACTTAGCTGCATGCATAAGCTTTACAGGAAGCTGTTACTTCTTATTGTTTTACAGCTGAGGATATAAGCCAAGTGCAAGGGTTTGCCTGTCAGCATTATGGCTGGCTTTCCTTAATGGGAGATCAGGAAAGTAGGTTAGCAGGAAGTAGCCTTTGGCGTGACTCTGAAGCAATGCTTGGATATATGCTTTGAACTGTAGCAAAACACTTTATCTGCCATATCACTGCTCCCCTTCTCATGCTACAGACACTTAATTGAAACACAGTATTCTTCAGGCAATAGATGAAGATGGTTTAAAACTTAAAAACAAAAAAATGAGACTCTGAGTCATTACAAAAACTCTTTTACTGTCTGTCTGCTAAAGTACTATGAACATTTTTCCCCTCTTACAGAACAAGGCGTAAGATTCAATTATTCATACTGAAAAAATTATTTCCTTTCAAGAGGTAGAGGAACTAGGCCATTGTTGTTCCTGCAGTTTTCCCATTAACTAATTTTAAAGCTTATTGTGCAGTTTTCAGTTTGCTTCGATGGTTAAGAGTAGTCAAAGGATCAATTATTGAAAATGCAATGCCAAATAAAGTTTGCTGTTTCCTGAACCTTGCACCCCACACACTTTAATTTTGTTTTTAATTTAGAAGCTCTTTGTTTCTTATCTTAACTTTCCCATTAAACTTGAGCTCTAGTTGAGGGGGTTTTTTAATTAATATTAAGGAGTCATTTGTCTGCTGTTCTACCTCTTAAGGTTGTTTCTTTTTTGCTAAGTTCAAGAATAAACCTTTTGAGAGATACAAACTGGAAAGACCTGAAGTAAATGTAGCTGAGCTACCAAGTTTGCTTCTTTAGGATCTATATGCTGTTGTTGAAAAATACCTGAGAAAAGGTCACAGAGTCAAAATTAATACTTTTTGGTTAAATGTCTACATTACTTGAGTAGAATACTGCAGAACACCTCAGTTAGTCAAAACAACTGTTTTGCTGTGGAGATTCCAGAGCTAATGCTAGAATGAAAGAATGAAAGAATGAAAGAATGAAAGCTAGAATGAAATCCCTGTAAGGATTTTATTTGAATGTGGTGTACAGTGAAGTAATACTATGTAAGTGTCTAAATCACTAATTTCTAGCTGTTGTGCTGTATCTTAAAAAAAACCCAAAACACAACAAAACAAACCACACATACCCCACCCCACCCCCCCCCCCAAACAAAAAAACCCAACATTGTGTCACCATTCCCCTGTTTGTTTGTTTTTTGAAGCCCTACTAACAAAGAGCCCTGCCTTCCTAATGTCACTATTCACCCATGACATGTTTTTAATGCAACAGGGAAGAACATGCTTACGTTGAGAAGTGCTGGAAGGATGTCCGAGTGGGGGATTTTGTGCAGCTGCAGTGCAACGAGACCATCCCAGCTGATATCCTACTGCTCTACTCCTCTGATCAGAATGGGATCTGTCACTTGGAAACTGCCAATCTCGACGGAGAGACCAACCTTAAACAACGACAAGTTGTGCTGGGCTTCTCCAGCCAGGTATGTCTGCTGACAATGTAGTGCAGGGCTGGTCCCACTGTCACACACTCCAGCCATGAAGTGCACGGGTTCTGACAGGCTGATACATCTCATGAAAGTATTTTGCATGTTGGAGCTGATACCCTGTGTGGAAAGCAGCAGTTTGTCCTAAAAGATTTTTGTTATTCCAACATAGTAATTGCTGTGGAAAAAGGAAGATTAGCTCAGACAATATTTTTTATCAGCGAACTGCATCAAGAGATGCTTAGGCAACAACACATGGTGTCACTTTTAGGACAACAGCACTGTTAGGACAGTGAATCCCCTAGCAAAGGTGCTTCTACTCAGAGAATTTTTTTTCTGCATGGAAATTGGAAGAGAGCTTATGGCCCCTCTTTCAGAGTGGCCTAAGGCTTCCTTACGGATTTTGTTTCTCTGTTGCAGCTGCTATACTATTGCTCATTTGCTAGGCAGGTAGATGTATGGCAGTTTAACTAGGAACTGCTCCAAGGCACACAGAGTTGCCACAAAATAATGGAATCTTTTATAAGAGTATAATAAGCTACTGCATAGGTACTCAAGGTAAATGAAAATGCAGAAAGTTAAATAAAAGTGATGTATTTGACAACAGTTTGATAGTTAGCAGAGGTCAAGTATGAATGCTAAAATCACCTTTTTGTTCCCCATGGGCCATAACATTTTCTTTCTGCAAACAATTTACTGGTATATTTTCTTAAGTCATGTTTGATAAGCCTGAAGTAAACAAGAAAATGTGACTTAAGGAGTTGTACTTGCTACATATTTAATATTCTCTCAAACATAGCAGGGCAGTTTTTCAAATACAGGAAGTTTAAGGAGTTGTAGCATGTTCCATTGTTTGTTCCACTGGAATCACTCCAGCAGAGAAGAAATCCAAACACTTGGCAGGCAATCTAGGATTTACATCCACTTTTTTAGTCATTAGTAGCAGTGCCATTAGGAAGATCTTTTTGTGTTATTGGTGGTGAGGCACAGCTGCCAGTGCATTAGACATAACTGCACCATTTTCCACAGCCAGTTGTGTCTGGTATTGTAAGCAGTGAAAATTTTTGGATCAGAAGGTACACAAAATGCCCTTATGGTCATCAGACTTTTGTATTTCCTTCAACTATATATTTAGATCAGACTTGCTGATTGCATGTGCTTATATATATTTACAAAGACTGTGTGTATTGCTCGAAAAAGAAAAAAAAGAGGGAAACAGTAATGTAAAAATTACAGTGAAGAAATAACGAAGACTTGGACTGGCAGCAAAAGGAAGTCCTCTTCGAATCTGGGAATGTTTTATGTGAATTCCAATGGAAGTTTCCCAGGGTTTGTAGTTTCTGGAGGAGTTTAATATTTAGAAGTCTCTCTTGTTGTAGAAAAGTGTAGTGTAGGGAGGCCCCGCAGCAGATTTGATTTCCACCTTCCCCAATGGGAGGAGTTTGGGTTAAAGTGACTTAGAGTTCTTTTAAAGATTGTATGGCCCATCAGTAATAGTTCTCTTTCATATTTCTCACATCCCATTTTTAATACAATTTTCTTAATTTAAAAACAAAGTCTTGTGTGTTAAGAAAGCAGTCAAATACCTCTCATGCTATCTGCTTTCTGGACTGCTTCACACAGTAGAAAATCCCAGCCTGTTTCCTTGATCACAGGGGAAATCAAGCAAAATTGTCTCACTTCAGCTCCAAGCTCTTTTTGAGCAAGTACATAGCCTGAAGAGCTCTGTATTGTTTTGTGTCTCTTGGCAGTTTGGACTTATTCTACTGCCTTCATTCTTTGGGGTTGGTTTGTTCATTTGTTCATTTTGTAGTTTGTTTTTTTTTTTGTTGGTGGTGGTTTTCTGTGCTGGTCTTGCTTTTAGTTTTATTTGTGTAGGATAATTTTATTTGAAGTTTAAGGAGTTGTGGCATGTTTGCACTTATTTTATGGTTATACCACCCTGGCCAGTAACTCAACTCTTCTGACATATTTCACAATCCTGATAAACCCAGAAATTATTTTCATTTGAGCTTGGTTTTGTTTGAAGGCTGTTTTTATTTAATACATAATTTGAACTGTTTGTTACATTCACTTGAAAAGAAGACAGATGTTTTCACTAATTGGAATCTGTGATGTCTTGTCCAATACACTGCATTTTCTTCATTTAACTTAACCAGGTCGTAATCCAAGAGAGGAAAATCTCAGATCTTTACTCAGCCCCTCTGAAGCTTTGCTTTAGGCTGAATGAGCTAAGCTCCCTCTGCCTCTTCTCATAGGGGAAGTGTTCCAGCCCCTAACTATGCTGGTGGCCTACACTTAGCTGCTCTTATTGTTAAGCATTTGAAATACTCATTGGATTTGACACTCATTATTGGTCTGTTTCCTCTTGCAGAATTCTTTGTTTGAACCTGAATTTTTCCAGAACACCATTGTCTGTGAAGTGCCTAACAATGATCTCAATAAATTCAAAGGGTACATGTAAGTATTTGTTACCCATAAATGCATTTTGTATCTGAACTTTAATATTCCTCTTGGAGGAACTGGATGGTAGGAACATATTTAACAGAAATTGATGGATGTCACTATTATCTATTCCTGGATTCAGAAGTCAGTATAGACTGGAATCTGAGGCAAGGCAGAATTGAGGCTTGACACTGAATTTATGTTTGTTTCATACAAACTGTTCTCACAAGGCTTGAGCTCTTTTCAGAATTCAGACACAAGCTTATTTACATTTCACCTGAGGGTTTGGCTAGGCTAGATTTTAAGTCTAAGTCCTCCCTAATTTTTAAAGATATTCAGCTGCGTAGCTCTAGTTTCTTCACATTTGTGTCCACGGGGAAAAGTTAACCAGGATCTAACAAGCAAATCAGACTTTCTTCTTCCAGCTAGAAAAAGCAACCAAGTAAGAAAGACCCTTCTGAACCAATGTGCTAGACTAGTATAAAAATATAACCTTTTACTTATAGTGTAAACCTGTGTATGTGAGGGAAAAGCCACATCCTCTGTCTATGTTCTGTTTCATTAAATAATTCGACACAGACATAACAGGAAAATTTACACTAGAAAATTCCACAGATGTAAGTCCATTTCCTGGCTGTAAGGCCAGTTTGCATCTCATGGCTCATGTCCTAAAATCATCTTACCCTCCAGCACAGGGCACCTATTTCCCGATGACCTCTTCAGAATGACTGTAGGTGATTCCCACTCCAGAGAACTTCTGAAATACCTGCTGCCACAGACCAAATACATGCCCAACATTATGTAATTAACTGTACCAGCCTGTCACCATCACTATGCCCCAATTCTGTTAAGTTTACTGGTAGCTAAACCAGGAGTTAATGTTTCTCCAAGAGACTCTCTACAGTGAAAGTCTTGCACTCGAAGTAACTGTAAATGACCAGATCCTCTAACAAGAGTGAACTAGAGGGTTCTCACTCATTAGCTTAATCTGGTCTTGAGAATTTATGCCCTGTAAGAATGATGCCTCTAATAGCAATGCCATTTCCTCTCTGCTGTGATATCTTAAAAGGGAAAAAGAGGTCAAATTTACATTGATTGCTGGCCGTGGTTGCTGGCTTTGAGGACCACTGGGTATAATCTAAATGGGAGCAATCCTTCCAATTAGCCTGCTGTACTATGGCACAAGAGCACTGAGATTGTAAAAATGGAGGTGATATGTCACAAGAAAATACAAACAGATACACACCCTTAGGGCCCAGGACTGGCTTCAAAATCTTCAAATCATTGCTGAAAGTCTGGAACAGAAATCTCTTTTGGAGATGCCTATTATCTCACCTGCTTGGTGGAATATGGAATTAGCTGCCTTATCTCTCCCTGCTTCAGGGGTAGATGAAAGGATTTGCCAGTGAAAACTACTTATCAGCAGTTAGTGAAGCTTCTGTCTTTAGTTCTTTAGTATGCTGTTATTTGAGCTATTGAGCAAAATTACTTGTAGCAGGTTACATCTTTCTCCAAGAACCTATAATAAATTATTGAAGCTCTGTTGCCTTGCTATAAAACAGTAGCAGTGCACTCTCTGGCTGAAAATGTAAAAACTTAATGACATCCTTCTGACATGCCTGACCACAGCAAATTCTGCTTACAGGAAAGCAAGAGGGCTTCTACTAGATGAACTTCACCAAGGCTGAATCTAGATTCCCAGACAAAACAAGCTTCTGACATTATTTTTCACATTTTTACCAGCTGTAGGTTGCTGACACCTAAACCTTTTAATTTGTCTGGTTTGATGTCATGTAATAATGTGCAGCTGCACATAGGTGTAGGACTGTACCTAGCCCTGAAGATAGTAACTAACCTTGCCCTCCATTTAAGTGACACAGAAGTTTACTGATAAACACAATACCAAATATCAAATAGAAAGTAGCAAAAGATACATATTCTAGACAAAAAAACCTTTTCAGATGATTATATTTACATAGCAAAACCAGATGGAGTGACTGAAGTGAAGAATCTCAGCTTTGGTAAAGATCTCTGGAGAAGCCAATCAGGGTGTATAATAAAAACTGTAAGCAAAATTAGTTTTTTGCTTTCATTTGCAGAGCCAAGTAACAACTTGCCTGCCTGATGGGGCTCTGACCTTACAATTTCTGTTTTCATCAGTCTATTCTGCTAGCAGAAGCATCTAGTGTGTAATGGGACATTCTCAGACAGGATGAAAATTCTGTCCTTCGTGAGAATGAAGAGAGCCTCAGCCTAGAGACTGTTTGAACTGAGGTTCACAAAGATGAGAAGCCATTTGATGGCTGACAGAAGCCCTTGTAGCGTGTGGATGTATTCATCTGAGCCCCTATGAGCAGGCAAACCCTGCTCATCTTTCTAAAAGGAATCCATCTGAATTAAGTCACATAATAAATCTTGGCTTCATTTATGAGACACTGAACCTGCCAGATAAAGTACTGAGTGAAAGTCAAATTTGTTTCACATTGACATCATGATACACAGCCCTTGCAAGTGTTCTTTAAAAGAGATACTTGGACTTCTCTCTAACTTCTTACTGGGGTCTTAACTGAAGCTATGTGGATCACAAGCAAAATAAGTCCTTCAGAGTTTGTTGAGTTCAACTTAAACATGCACACAAAAAAAAATTGTTTAATATTCTATTAGAACAGAAAAAGGCATTGCTTTTTTGTTTGTTTGTTTATGTCTTCTAGGGAGCAGCCAAATCATGAACGGATTGGGTTTAACATTGAAAGCCTCTTGCTTCGTGGATGCACAATCAGAAATACTGAGGCTGCAGTAGGAATTGTTATATATGCAGGTAAGATGTATTTTCTGTCTAGGTAAATACATAATTTCCCTGGAAATAACTTTAAGTGAATAGTCTAATATTCCACCACAGTTTGACATTTAAAACTGTTAGTACATGGGAAAATTACATAACTTTTTTGAAGTAAAGCTATTGCTCATCTATCTCCAAAGCCAGACTGTCTTGCACTGGGTCTCTGGCAAGTGGCACTATCTTTGTCTCTGTCAAATATCTTGATAATGTCTGGAGTAACTTATCTCCCCTTCTCCCCTTAGAATTCCTATTTTTCTTCTCTTTAGTTAAGATCTCCCAGTATGTTCCTTTGGCTATCAGTACAGATACTAATGTGGATCTCTGTTAACGTTGCTTAAGCTGCAGGTTGCAAAGATTAGAGTTTTAAAGTCATTCTCAAGATATGGTGTCTTTGATCTGAGTAAGTCTTCAGTTCCATTTCCCACATCTTATTGTAAATGTCAGTATAAAAGTTTATTCTTTTTCTTCTAAAATTAGACTCCCTTGAGCTTAATTTCTAGGGTTCTTTGACATTGATTATATTCTGGCTTTTAATCATGGTCTGTGACCTTTTCTGAACAATCAAGATCAGTCATATAATAAGATGGCACATTCTCCATTTTTATAACTCTATTACTCCTCAAACTTACTTTCTAATGGAAGCCTTTGTGAAGAGTACAGCCATCACTTAACACAATTATTTAGCCTGTGCAGTTCTCATCTGACCCAAATATGGCTGTACTTTCCCTGGCTGCCTAAATAGTTCTACACAAAGCAATAGCACTAATGCACAAAAACCTCATTACAGAGTGACAGCCAATATAGTTTCCTCATTGTGATAAGGACAGCAGCAAGAATTATATGCTTTTCCAAATAATAAAGTACCAGAATGAAGTTTCAGATAAGCCCTTCAGCATCCATGAATAGAGAGACAAGGTCCTAGCGGGGTGGTAGGTGAGGTGCTGTGTTGCACAGCATATGAAACTGTGAAGATTAGAGGAGAGCAAAGTCATTTATTCCTCTCATTTTTAATATTCTATTTCTTGAAAGGTGATAACTGTATCACAGGTGTATCCTTTTCTTGTTGGTCAGCTGAAGTGGAAGGGAATGGCAGAGGTGATATTTGGAAAGAAATATCTTCTGTTTTCTTCCCCAAATAAATCCATCAACATTTCCTTGAGAGTTTTCTGGAAAGGGTTAGAGGGTTTGGTTTTGTTTTGTTTCCATTAAGCCTGACATAAACGAAAAGTGAGGAACAAGTTTCTCACAGCTGCTGGAAGAACAGAAGTGCAGGCAGCAGTACCCTTCTCTTCTGTGTAGCTTGGTGGTTAGAGCATTTGTTTGCCAAAGGGAACACTTGGGGTTTTTTCTCACTTCTGCTTGTGTGGGAGTGAACATACATCTGCTTCACAAGTTGTGCCCTGAATACCTGACTGTGTAGAACAAGTGGGTATGCACATTGACATTTGTTGGAAAAGAAGGAACATTGGTAGGATAAGCTAGTCCCACAGACATAGCTCCAGGTTGGGTAAATAATTACATGTTCATTGGAACAGGAAGTCAGGAATCCCAGCTCTCAGGTTAATGCTTTGAACATAAGGCTGGAGAGTAATTTTCTCTCTTGCTCTCTGCCTCAGTTAATAACCTTTGATATAAACCGGGAATTAATCCAGCAGGCATGACTGAATCACACCTGACTTCCAGCTTTTGGTTCAGATCACCTCCCTAGAGAAAGCCAAAAGGAAAACAGTCCCTCTCACATACACCATGCACAGACAAATGAAAACTCAATACAAGACTACAAGGTCTGCATTTCAGGGGAAGGACTGTAGAAATAAATATAAAAGATATCATTTAATATAGCAACAGATGGTATCCAGATATCCCACTTGCTGAGCCACAGTTTAGATAACATTAATAGACTAGAAAAAGCAATTTCTGTCTCATGGCTTCTTTTTTCCTATTACAAGTATACCAGCTCAATTCTAATTCAGTGAATTTTAAGGATTAGAGGTTTGGTGTGTTTTTTTTCTCATACCAGTGCTTTGTTAGCACTTTACAACCACATAGTGAAAAACTAAATAACATCAGTGCCTGTCACTGCTGGGTCTGACATGTTGAATTTTATTTAACACATGAATTGTGGCTGGTGCCTTTAAAATAGCTGCTGAAAAGTATTCAAATGTAGGTTTCAGGAATCTCTATAGCACCTAATCAAGTTGTTTGTAAAATACAAAAATACAATACTATTGTCCTTTTATTCTCAAGGAGATTTGGCTTTTGAGTATTTATGTGATCTACTGACTGCTGAGTTTGCAGTCTTTGGGCAAGTAAAATGTATATGACAGATGAAATCTGTAATGTAATGGAGGGCTTTTGTAAACCTCTGGATTTAGCCTCTGATATATTCTGCTACTCAGTCAAATGAGAAGGTGGGCAATAAAATTACTGAATAGAACTAAAGTCAAATTAACAACATAGGCATTCTGCTCTTATTTTGTGAGAAAAATATTTTGTTAAACCCTACAAAATATTACATAAACATGATAATATTAATTTGTGTTTTGAAGGTCATGAAACTAAGGCCATGCTAAATAACAATGGTCCTCGTTACAAGCGCAGCAAGTTGGAGCGACGGATGAATATGGATATATTCTTATGTGTGGGACTCCTGTTTGTGATGTGTCTTGTTGGAGCAGTAGGTATGAAGCACTGACAAAAATCCTCTGTTTCATTGCTTATCTTAAACGTTGGTTAAGTTTGGTCTTCTAGACATGTGCTGAATGTTCTCAGGATCTTTAAGCTCTCATTTTTCCAACAGCAACTTAAAATGGCAAACCTGAAGAATTTGGATTAAGGAAAACTCATCCATGGCTATAAACATTTCAGATAGACCCATATTCCACTGTGGTAAAATATGTGTAAAACAAGGAAGCTGGTTAATGCACTGCAGGAATTATTACTTGCCATCTGAGATCTGCTTCTTGAGTGGATGTTCTTTGTGTATTACAGCAAAAGTAAAAATAAAATTATGTAGATTTTACAATTCATCCAATCTACAGTCTCCACAAGTACCTTCTTTCTCAAAAGCCCCTTTACAGGAAGCTGTGGGATTAAATAATTGTTTAGCTAGGAATAGCCTGCATTTTTTTAGGGTCTTTGCAACTGAGAACACTTGAATATAATAACTGGGGTTAGCTGACTGGACTTCACTAGAATGTTAATCTCAAAAACATCTTCACTGCACATAAGCACCTGCTTGCCTTCCAGCTCTGATACTAATCTGTTCCAGGCAGGTCAGGATTAATAGGAACTCATAATGCTGTTGAAAGGGCCAAATTTTCAGTACAGTGGCATTTGAATGAGTCACTGCTTTAAGGAGGTAGCAGAGGCTCCAATGACCACTTTCTGTTCAAAGCCTCTTTTCTTTTTAATTGATTACATCTCAGTGCTTCTTCACTAGGAGAGTAGTGAGACTGGAACAGTTTGCCCAGAGAAGTTGTGGATGACCCCTCTCTCAAAGTGTTCAAGGTCAGGTTGGCTGGGGCTTTGAGCAACCTGGTCTAGTGGACGTTTTTCCTGCCCATGGCAGGGGAGTTGGAACAGAATGATTTTTAAGATCCCTTCCAACCCAAAACATTCTGTGATTCTGTGATTAGTGCTACTGCTCTGATTTTGGTTTTCACTGACAAAGTCAAATGCTGTGGCCCTGGCAAGTTTTCCTGAGCCTGCTCTGGATATGTGATATGACACATCAGCCAGTTATCAGTGTAATAGTAGTAGAATTAAGGGCCATCCAGAAAAAGATGAACAATTGAACTGATTTAATTGCTTTTTAAATTTTATTCCTTCATGTTGCAGTGGACTCTTTTTGACACAGAAATGGGATTTCAGTTTGACAACTGAGGTCTGCAGAGACTGCATTGTCATTATTCCCTGCTTGCTGTCATGTAGATTTAGAGACATCTCTTTTGTGTGTGCATTAGGGCCCTTGAGTAATAAAATGGTCTCGGACTGAAAAAACCCAGCATTTAAAAACCAATTTATCTGCTCAGGTTTGGAAAAATAAATAAATAAAAATAAGTGTTTGTAGTCTAAGTGAAACATGTAAATCAGTGTCAAGTTTTTAGCTTACATCCATTCAAAATGTCCCTTAGCTCTACGATGAGTTTGTGCTGTGTAACCTTGTCTGAACGTAGGGTTCTAGGAAGAAATCTCACGAGTGAAAATTGAAGCAAGAAGTGGCTTGTAGAATATAGTTGTTCTTGCTAAGTTGTGAGCATGGTGTCTAGCAACCAGAAAGCATTGCTGAAATAACTTGAATGGGTTTGGCTCCATTTTAGTGGGCAGCTGCTGCAAAACAGCTGCTTGCTTAACTGGTGCTAACAGAAAAATTTTTTCAGAGCTGGATATGCAAAGTAGGCTAATAGAGTTTTTTTTGAGCAATGCTGCAATGAGGGAAACAAAACTGTCCTCACTCTGTGTGAAGTTTCTGATGCTGTAAATTAGTAACATCCTTGAGCACAGTTTATTTCAGTAAGGGCAGTATGAAAGGCAATAAAGTAGTCATGATGGGATGTTGTTAAGACCTGAAATGGAAGCTTAATTGTAGTAATGCAATCTAGTAATATTTAAGACATGGGGGAAGAAGCAGTTTTGGGGTATGACATAATTGAAGGTAATGTAAAAATGAACTAGACTGAATTATAGAATCATTGCCAACAAAAGTTGAAATCAAGAATGGTCAGGAAGGAGAAGAAAGATTTCAACTTGTCTATACAAAGGCTATAAGTTTTATTTCTTTTAGGAATGGGAGTCTTCAGCGCTGATGACTTCTAAAGGCAGGAGGTAGAGATGGACATTGCTGCAAGCTACATAGAGAGAGCAGAACTAAGAGCCCTGGGGAACACTTGCTGAAGGAGAAATAAATAAAACTTTCCATGACCATCTAGCATGTCAATTACACGCATGTGCTACACAGCTCTGCCTGTACTTTGCACTCTCCATTAGACTTACAGCTTTGCTTGGGGATTGTTGCTTTGGAAATGTTCTTTCTTTTTAATTATCATCACAGTCCATATCTGCAAATTTCAGAAGCTTTGTCAATCAGCTTATTGCTCAGCATATTTCAATGTTGTATTCAATATCCCTATAGGGCATGGCATTTGGACTGGAAACTTCTCAGAGCATCCGCCTTATGATGTCCCAGATGAGAATGGCAATTTTCTGTCTCCAGTTCTTGCTGGTTTCTACATGTTCTTGACAATGATAATCCTGTTGCAGGTAAAAGACAAAAACCTCTCTAACCTCCAAGGAAGAAACTACATAAAACTGAGGACAATCACTAATGAACAATTAATATCAACTAACAGCTGTGCAGTACCTTCTTAATCCCATTTTTAAATATTGCTAGGAGTGTTTCAAATCATTCAAGTGTGAAATGATGTAGTTTGCTTCTTTCTCCCTCTCTCCCTTTCTCCCTCTCTCCCTTTCTCCCTCTCTCCCTTTCTCCCTCCCTCCCTTTCTCCCTCCCTCCCTTTCTCCCTCCCTCCCTTTCTCCCTCCCTCCCTTTCTCCCTCCCTCCCTTTCTCCCTCCCTCCCTTTCTCCCTCCCTCCCTTTCTCCCTCCCTTTCTCCCTCCCTTTCTCCCTCCCTTTCTCCCTCCCTTTCTCCCTCCCTTTCTCCCTCCCTTTCTCCCTCCCTTTCTCCCTCCCTTTCTCCCTCCCTTTCTCCCTCCCTTTCTCCCTCCCTTTCTCCCTCCCTTTCTCCCTCCCTTTCTCCCTCCCTTTCTCCTTCCCTCCTTCCCTCCTTCCCTCCTTCCCTCCTTCCCTCCTTCCCTCCTTCCCTCCTTCCGCAGATTTTTCTTCCTTGCTGTTGACAGGATATAGACAGAAAGGACATATATTCTATCTTTAAATAGCTCCAGAATCTCTACCATATGCAATAAAGTGGATGCTTACAATCAGCTTCCTTTTTTTTATCTTTTTTTTTTTTTTTCCTGTCTATGTCCAGAATTCCAAAATAAGACTGTCTCTTCATATCTCTGGAAAAGAGCAAAACAAAAATTGTCATTTTTGCCAGTAGGGAATAATAACTAGGTATGGTTCAGCTGGTTTAGGAAAGAATCTAAATTAGAGGTAGGACGCTTGTATATTTGAGTTTGATTAAACCTAATTGGGAGAGAACATTTTATGGGATGAGGGGGAAAAGCATGTTTATTTTTCAGATTTCTTGATGCAACTGCTGATATTTAAGAGGACAGAATTTCTTTAATATGAATGAAATACAAAGATAACTTTCAGAGCTGCTCAGAGATTCTCTGTGGGGTGTGTTCTTCATTACTGAAACAGAATATTTGAGCATCTTAAGAATTCATTATTATTTCTGTGCAGGGAAGCTAGTGGGTGGGAAGTGTTGTATGTGTAGTAATTGCTTGTGAACCTCTTTTACATTAAGAATTAGTCTGTACTAGTGTATCCTTTCAGAGTTTTGTAATATCCTCTGAAAGACCCATCTTTGTGTTTGGTATTCTAGGATTTTTGTCTTAAATTTGTCCCTTATTGACTTTGTTTATCCATTGCAGTTGTGCGCAGGATATATTTTTCTCCCCTGAACTGTTATTGTTCAGTCCTATAATATGTCTCCAGGAACAAATGTTTCTCTGAAAATTGTTGGCATACCTGTGCCAAAACATTGCTGACAGAAAGCAATAAGAGTTTGCTCACCTCTCACTGAGTATTTAAACTCTCTTTCAGGTTTTAATCCCCATTTCTCTTTACGTGTCCATTGAGTTAGTCAAGTTGGGCCAAGTCTTCTTAATTCACAATGACATTGACCTGTATGACGAAGAAGCAGATTTGCCTATACAGTGTCGTGCCCTAAATATTACTGAAGATCTTGGACAAATCCAGTATATCTTCTCTGACAAAACTGGGACACTAACAGAAAACAAAATGGTATTCCGACGCTGTACTATCAATGGAATTGAATTTTCACATCAGGAAAATGGTAAGTGACTCTTTTTTGGTATTTGCTTTTCTCTCTGAGCAACTAAATGTTACTAATTTAGAAATTAATTTTTCAACATACAGAGCCTTCTGACTGTATGTAGAGCTTTGTGGATTTGTCTTCATTTTATGAGGGAGTCCTATTACAGAGTTTTATGGAAGTGAGGGTGTTTTAAGTGATTCAGAAATCAGATGGGAAAGGTTTTCTGGTTCCCTCTGCAGACATCTTAGACTTTGCCCCACATTCAGTGCCCACTTGGGTGCAGAGAACATTTCCCTTTCTAAATGAATACCAGCCAACCTTTTACAAACTCACAAACTGAGATTAGTTAGCAATTAAACTCAGTGGGTCCAAAAGTAATTACCATGGTCTTCTGTGTGGTATGCAAGGTACAGCAGTACATTTTCCTCAGGCAACCCTAGCTGCAATCACACCTGACATTTGATGCTCTGAAACTGAGGGTTTGACTCAGGCCCATTCTTGGTCACTACTTTCTCTCTCTACACAGTGCAAAGGATTTTATTAAGCTGGCAAGCAGTTGCCAAAAAGGTATTTGTGCTCTGTGACTGAAAACATCAGGATATCCACGAATTATTATATTTCACTCTCCTCAGTCAACTGCAAAATTCAGCTAAAGAGACCAAGCATTAGCAGAAGTCCACAACAATGACTGATCACTTCAAATATTCATTTTTGTTTTCTTGCAATAATAAATATTGGAGAGGGGAAGTTGCCAAAGTAGATGGTGAGGTTTTTCTGGTGCTGGCTTTTGATGTGTCTCAGCTTTGGTTTAGTTTGTTTCCGTTTTTTTAACCGGCCAACATATTCCTCCTGCGCATGCAAAGAAGAGAGCAAGATGTAAACTTTCTTTCTCTCTTTTTACAGCCAAGCGCCTGGAAACCCACAAAGAGTTGGATTTAGATGATGAAGAATTTGCGAAACTTCAAAGCTTCACTCTTCCTCCCATGAATATTGAGAGAGCAGCCACTTATAAACAGAGGACCATGAGACCTCTAAGGAGGTCCCAGAGTGCTAGGGCTCATTTTCAAGGGCATACGAGGAACAGGTCACTTGGTCGTTGTGACAGCAACCGGTCTCAAGTGGCATTCAGCAGCACCATTGTAAGTACAAACAGACTGACCTAAGACCTTCTAAGTTCTCCTTTCTCTGACATTTTGTGATGAGAAGTCAACAGGATGTGGAAATCCAAGCCTCAGGGCAGGCAAGAGGGAAGGGGGAGACGAAACATTGAGATCCTTGCTTAGAGTACACAGGCTGCTGTAAAGGATGAGCTAGGTAAGGGTCTGGGAATCTGGGTCTGTCTGTCAAAGTCTATAGCAGAAGAGTAGGGTCACACAGGCAAGTTTTTGTGATAGGTTGCTTGATTCATTTGGGGCCCAAGGGTTCCCTCTTGCCTGCCCTGAGGCAAGATGTTGACTCGATGGAATGTGTTCGAAGAAGGGCAACAAAGCTGGGGAGGGTTTTAGAGCACAAGCCCTATGAGGAGAGGCTGAGGGAGCTGGGGTTGCTTAGCCTGGAGAAGAGAAGGCTCAGGGCAGACTTTATTGCTGCCTACAACTACCTGAAGGGAGGTTGTAGCCAGGTGGGGGCTGGTCTCTTCTCCAGGCAACCAGCACCAGAACAAGAGGACACAGTCTCAAGCTCTGCCAGGGGAGGTTTAGGTTGGATGTTAGGAAGAAGTTTTTCATAGAAAGAGTGATTGGCCATTGGAACGTGCTGCCCAGGGAGGTGGTGGAGTCACCATCACTGGAGGTGTGTAGGAAGAGACTGGATGGGGCTCTTGGTGCCATGGTTTAGTTGACTAGGTAGTGTTAGGTGATAGGTTGGACTCGATGATCTCAAAGGTTTTTTCCAACCTGGTTAATTCTATTCTATTCTATTCTATTCTATTCTATTCTATTCTATTCTATTCTATTCTATTCTATTCTATTCTATTCTATTCTATTCTATTCATTCAGTTCCTCTGTCACATAGCAGACATCAGTCAAGACTCCTGTTTTTGGAATATGAGAGTTTTGTCAGTTGTTATCCTAGAATTTTTCAGCTCAGTCAGAAAACCATGAGTGATGACTTCCAAAAACTTCTTATGGGTCATGACTTTTTGCAGTGTGATAAAGGAATTTCTTGACAGTATATTCCCCTGGTGTTTTTTCACTGTTAGGCCTCTTCATTTTCATCTATAAATAAACTGCCATGGTTTGGATTTTTTCCACTGTAAAAACAATATCTGAGGGGCTAATATCAAACATCTGCTTTGTAGTGAAAGATTAAGTTCCTGTTGTGGAAATACCTAGCCTTAGTTACTTTTAGGTATCATTGTATTTGAATACATCATTTAGCCTCTATGATAAATACAAAGACATACTAAAACTGGCAGCACTTCAGTGTTGTCCAGAGGCTGTCCTGTATGGTGATATCCTCCCAATGATGCACAATAGTATCCTTCTTTACCAGCCAAGCTATTTGCCTGTCACTAAAGGGGGTGTCATAAACTTTTCCCTCTTTATGGCTCCTGCCCTTTAGAACTTCTACCACCTTGTCTGACACATTTGTTCTTTCCTACAAATCTGGAGCATCTTGTGTACTCCAGTTACACAGTGTTGTGGGCTTGAACATATCTCAGTAGTCAAAGCTCCTTAAGAAGAATCCATCTTTGGACCATGTGTGAATGCAGACACAGATACTGCTATTTGACTTGATTAAGGCTTGCAGAGCTCTTTTGGATGAATAGTTCTGCTAAAATAAAAGCTTTGAAGTATTCTGTGGCAGCCAATGATTGAAAAATACAATCCTCACTGTAAATTGTCAGGCTCAGCTTTTTCAGATCAACAAAATCCAAGGGAAAAAACAAAGGCTTTACAGAATAAACAACATAAAGTCCAAAGGCCTGTAGCTGGCAGTGTACAATTTGTTGTTGTTGGCTTTTTTCTTAATAAATGTCAAGTTTCCAAGGGTTGACATGCCAGCCACTTGGAAACTATTCATGAAAACTGGTAGCCTCAGGTAACAGTAAAATTGAAGAACTTTGCACTGCTGAGAAGACACAGTGGTTTTTGGGTAAGGGTTATCGCAGCATCTGCTATGAGCACCTGCATGTCAGGAGAGTTGCCAAGAAAAGCATTTTGAAGCAAGGAGGCTTGACATAATGGTATCCTACAAAATGTAAAGAGTTTAATTGGGAAGTAACTGTGCCAAACAAAAGATAATCATTTACAAATGTCAAATTTATATCTGAACAGTTTTTAAAGGAAAATTATCTATGCACCAATCACAAAATTTACTTACTCTCAATCAACCTTACAGGAATCAGTGAGAAGCAGGTTGCATATGGTATTTGAAGTGCATTTGTGCAGTGGTAATTGATTGTGCCTGCAAATCAGGGTATTTGCACTTTGCCTCAGCATTCTGAGCAGTTCCGCAATTAGGATGCTCGGCAGCTACAGAATGTATTTCAGCCTGTCTGTGAGAGTGCTCTCTGCTTGACAAGTTTTGCTGTTTTGCTGAAATCTGAGAAGCTCTCATCAATTAACATGTTCATTTCAGTGTGTCTCTGAGATAGGGATGAGGACAATGGGTTTTTCATGGCATTTGGTAAAGTTAATTAAATTGGAGCCTGCAGATCCTAAGAATAACTAAGCAACATTGCTTGTGTTTTCCAGAGTAAAAGGAACACAGGTGTGACGTAGAACCTAACTCCTAGGTCTTATCCTCTGGTTTTGTTCTTTCCAATATTTTTTTGTCCACAGTCTTCATGATTCATAGCAGTTTATGGAGCCTCCTAACATAACCTTTACACAGTTCATCAGAAATTGTGAGACCTATATCCAGTTACATCTTCCAAAAATTCAATAGCAATATCTGTTCAGTGGGTAAGAGCTTGGCCAAGATTTAGACAATTGCAAATTCCTATTTTATTGTCATCATTAGCAAGCTATTCTTGCTCAACATAAAGACAAAGAGATAAGAGATCTATCTATTAACAGTTACGCTTGGAAGATTAGAGACTGAGCTGAACAGATCTGTTAGAACACAAACTCAAGCTATTCCAAAAACTTAGAATTGAGAGTCGCTGCCAAGTCTATAGTATTTATGTTGATAACCATTAAAATGTGCAATGTTAGTGTATGTCTTAGGCTTTACATGGAATGGAAAAGAAAGAATGGTGTAGTCTTTACTTCAGAAATCTTACTTCAGAAATCTCCTGAGATGTCTGAGAGAGAAATGTAGTGACTGATTTGTTCATTTCATAAACATTTATGAGAAACCTGGATGGAGACATATCACAGAATCACAGAATGGTTGAGGAGGAGAGGAACACCCAAACCCCTCACTCACCTACATCCAGTGGTCCAGGATTGTGTCCAGCAACAGAACAAGAGGACACAGTCTCAAGCTGTGCCAGGGGAAGTTTAGGCTCGAGGTGAGGAGAAAGTTCTTCACAGAAAGAGTTACTGGTCATTGGAATGGGCTGCTCAGAGAGGTGGTTGAGTCACTCTCCTTGGAGGTGTTTAAAAAGGGATTGGGCATGGCACTTGAAGCCATGGTTTAGTTAGTCATGAGGTGTTGGGTGATAGGTTGGACTTGATGATCTCTGAGGTCTTTTCCAACCTTATTGATTCTATGATCGTATGATTTTAGTACAGTAGGAAAAATACAGAATGATAAGCAACTTTGAAACAAGATAGAGACTTAACATTTATTCTGTGTACCTATAGGTATTCCTACGAATTAAGATCATAACACAGTTCCTTCTAGATGTAATAACTCCAATAAATAGTGCCTTGCCCATTAGAAGTATTTCATGAAGATTTCAGTTGTCCTATTGCCATCAGATTTTAGTGCCATCAAGTAAAAGAAATGCTACCCAATTAAAGAGGAAATCTTAAAAACTGAATGCCACTAACCATTTTATAACATCAGCATTTTCACTAACAGTTGCTAATACTAAAAGGATGGTAAAGGTAACTGATCATCATCATTAATGCTACTTTATTTAATTTTCTTTTTTTGTTCATTTTTATATGTATTTAGGCTGCTCAGAGAACAGACTTGTTTCTCTGAATTGTTTTAATTGTTTTTCTTTAATCTGAAGATCCTTAAGTCTGGAAATTCAGGCCAGCTCTGTTTTCACTGAATGTGCAAAAGAAAATGAGAAAAACTTCTCTGATAAATATTGGGGGTTTGTATTATTTTGGCTTTAGACAATTTTACATTTTTCCAGAGGAAAAATCTTTACCTCAGAAAGTTTCTCCTAAAGTGGAACATCCACTAGCACATTGTCATTTTTAGCATGAACTAGAGGCAGATAGTAAGTATATAGATGTGAAAGAAATTGTGTGGGATGATGATAGATAGGAGAGGCTGAGATCCACGTGGAAGATAGTGATGGTGATTCTAATTGTGGTAATGCATGAGGAAGTTATATGAATAGGTGGGCAAGCAGTCAGAGAGTCTCTAATTGATCATGTTTTGATTTTAATATGATTCTCAGCATAATTGATTTCACGGTAGTGTCTGCATACATATGTTCTTCATCAGAATTGTCCAGTTAGGCTATCTGGGATTGCTAGCTGTGCAATGAACAGTACTGCAGCAGAGTTACTTGTCTGCTACAGCGTAAAATTGTGAAGGGATTTCTAAAGAACGACAGCTTTAACTTTTCTGCCTCTGATTCCTTCAGAGAGACCTGAGAAGATAACTGAGAAATCAGGCTTATCCTCAGTATGTATCAGTTTGCTAGAGAAAGGACAGCATCTATACTTCAAACATTTCCCCATGTGTGAAATAGGGAAAAAAAGGCATGAAAACACTGAGCCAGAGCCTCCTGCAGCAGAGAAAGTGTAAAGTCTTGTTCCATCTTTGGGTTACAGTTGAGGTCTGTGTTGCAAAATGGGCAGATTTAGCTGCAATTATTAGGATGGTGTAAGAACTGCTATTTACTTTAGCAAGCAGTAGCTACAATGCAACACACTCATCTCGACACAACACAGGCATGAAGGTGGTTGGTTGACTTCTGTTGCATATTTAGGGGACTTAAGAAAACTGTGCCAGATTGAAAGAGAAGGTAGTAGCTGAGATGAACTAAAAAGCAGAAAAATCACTTTGGCAGTTTCTTAAAGAAGGCATCCAAAAGTGTTGGCTCACAAGAAAGTCTCTTTTAAATTTGGAAGCTCTTGTTAAATATGGCCCTGAATTAAATCCAAACCAGACTCTGCTAACATGAAATTTCCATTAAAAGTACTACTCCCACAGCCCTACATCAAGTTAAATTGTAGGTAAGTGACATTGTTAAGTAGTTTGGCTTGCTAATTTAAGTTTGATTAGAAAGAATGTGGTAGTAAAATTACAGTAACATTTCGGGAACAAATGGAGTATGTATGTATTTATTTATTTATTGTAAGAGCTGAGGAAGGACAATTTGAGACAGCTTCCCTTTCTGGGTGCAAAGGAAAATGGAAACAAAAAGTGATACTGCTGTAGCAACGCTGTAAGCCTTGTTGAAATAAAGCTCAGCTTCCACACTGAAATGGGACATCCGAAGTTGGCTCCTATCCTTTAAATCTGCACTCAGTGGTTTCAAAGTTGGAGGATACAGTATAGATTAATTTTGATTTCTAGTGGATCTCAAAAACCAAATAATCTAAAATCATCTATTTCAAGATGCATTTCCTTCTAATGATCTAGTTATGCAGCTTTTAGAAATGTATAATTTCTTTTCCCCTAGAAGCACAAAAAACATTTACTTGCATAATTCTAGGTGTAAATTCAGTAAGAGGCAAGAAGAAGCTGTCAAATTGATAGTTCTTCCTTGAGGACAAAGATAAACGGGAATAATCCTCATCAAGTAATTTCTCTTCCAGGAAAAGGATGTGACTCCTGATAGCAGGCTGCTGAGGCGAGTGAGAGAAGCTGCACTCCAGATTGGAAATCTTTCTTCTTCTATACATACAAATATTTCCACATCCCTTACTGACTTTTTTCTTGCCCTTGCCATCTGCAACACAGTCCTGGTCTCCACAGCTACCAAGCCAAGACAAAGGGTAATCTAGTTTTAAGTATATGAGGAAAATTGACTATGCTTTCATCTAACAACATAGAGCCGTGTTCAGTGAAACCAAAATGGTGATAAACAGTTTGTTTGGGAGTACTCCTCAATATCTTTTTACCTTTTATGAGCTATCTATTGTTTCCCTGCCTATGTACATCCCTTCTTAATGTGGGTTTTTGTGTTTGATGAGTAGCTGTGGCTATCACAGTATCTGCAGTGTGTCAAACATAGTGGATTTTCTCTGATCTGCCAGGTCACTGACAATTGCAAGGGGCTTCATTACATCTCTGCTTCAGAGGTAGAGATATAATTCTCCATCAAATTCGTATGGTAACCCATCTATGGCTCCTCCACTGAATCTCACCACCACAGCTGAATAGGGGAGAGGAAAACAAAATGGTTTTCTAATTACTATCATTTGTATACAGAAAAACATACTGAGGCTTTGAAAAGTACTTTGTAGTTCGCATTTATTTAACTATAGGTTTTCTTATATTTCTAGGTCACTGTCCCACCACCCATCAAACCTTCAGGAATCACCCTGGAGAAGATTCACCAGATATTTCAACGGCTAAAATTAGCAAGCCTTAGTCAGTCTTTTTCATCTTCTCAGTGTAGTTCAGACCTAGGTGCCAGCTTCAGTGCAAAGAACACAGAGGAGCGTCTTGCTGCACTGGATTGTTGTGACAATGATGACGACTGCTGTGCCAGTGGTAGAAGCGATGAGGTCCAGGGCAAGGACAGCCCGGATATTGGTAGTGCTTCCTTGGATGAGGTTTTTAAATCTGTGACTAGCAGTTCATTGCCAGCAGACTTTTGTTACGAGGCTGAGAGTCCAGACGAGGCAGCGCTTGTCTATGCTGCTCAGGCATATAGCTTCACTTTAGTGTCCCGAACTCCTGAACAGGTGACTGTACGATTGCCACAAGGCATGCTTCTGACTTTTGATATTCTCTACACTTTGGGATTTGACTCAGTAAGGAAAAGGATGTCTGTAGTGGTGAGACACCCTCTAACCAAGGAGATTGTTGTCTACACAAAAGGAGCTGACTCTGTTGTAATGGACTTGCTGGAAGACTCTACAAGAGGTAATTAGCCAAGAAGCTATTTCCCTTGTGTTTGCTGTAAGGAAGCATAAAAAGTTTGCAGTACTCTTTCCTGTGTGAAATATTATATTTAGGCATTTAGAGAATTAAAAAAGAAGAATGAGCCTTTCTCTGTCCTTACAGATCAGAACAGAGGTATTTATTTAACCTGAGCAGCATTTCAGAATATGGAATGAGCTAATTAAAATTCACTGACAGTGCTAACTCATGTGGATTGTGTATTGTGCAATAACATTGCCATAAGGGCCTGACCATTGTATTTCAACTTGTCAGCGAGAGGGCTAGAACATTAACAAACAAACAAAAAACCCCAAGTAATCTTATCTTATAGGAAACAAGCTGCTTTAGCAAGACTTCAGCTTATGCACAGCCAAGAGTTTTGAGCTTTTAAAGGAATTGCTGTTATACTGGAATCCAGTTTTCTCTAACACCTACTCTTTTTTTTTAATCTTAGGCCAGTGGATCTCAAATTATCTGTGCTTAATATACAAAAACTTTTCCTTGTATTCCACAGCTGACATTAATGCAGAGAAGAGAACAAAAAGAATAAAAGAAAAAACACAGAAGCATCTGGACTGCTACGCCCGTGATGGCCTACGAACTCTGTGCATAGCTAAGAAGGTAGGAGGGCATCAGCTGCTTATGTAGTTTTGCTCTGCATGTGTCAGTAGACTTATTTTGAAGTGTTATGATTCTTTCTGCTTCAGATAACAAGCCAGACACAGCCCATCTTTTTGTCCCTCTATTTGATTGCTCTGCAGTGTTTTTTTCCTCAGGGTGAGCAGATGATGGATTTTTGGTCAGCCTCAAAACATTCGTTTCTGCTTCTCTTATAGTAACTCTAGCTGACCTTCTCTACAGTGATTCCAAGCAAGAAATAAAAAGTCTGCAGAGGATCTAACCTTGTTCTGTTGTGCTTGGCATTCAGCTTTCAAAACTCTTGCCCTCAGCCTGGGTTAGTACATCTTAGCCTGATGCATTAGCACAGAAGTTGCCTATGTGCAACAGATAGGTCATAGCCAAGCTCTGGAGAAGTGTAGAGCAACCTGCAGGAACTCTGTGTTTCAGTTCAGAGTCTTAGCTGTGTGACCAAGAATTTCTCCAGTTCACATTTTTAAGTCTCAGCTGTAGGCCATTTATACAAACAGGAAGGCAGGTTTCTTTCTCTCATCAGTACTTGTTCTTGCAGTCTTCTCTCAGAAAAGTTTGTGTTATTTTAAAGATGACACAGTACTTTACTGGCCTGGATAAGAGTTAAATCTCTGTGATCCTGAATGTTGGCATTCTTCTCTTATTTAAATTTAAAATGAGCTGTTTAAACTGTGTTCTGCAGGTCTTGAATGAAGATGACTTTCAAAAATGGGCCAATTTTCGTCGGGAGGCAGAAGCTGCAATTGACAACAGAGATGAGCTGCTAATGGAGACAGCGCAGCATCTGGAGACCAAGCTCACCTTGCTGGGTAGCTAAAAATAAGAGTCATCATTGCGTGAAGTATCACTTGCTCTCCTGTGATATTCTTGGCAGTCAGACAGACAGCAGCTTATACTAATTTATATCAGAAAGTCTTCCTCTGAGATTTGGAAATCTCAGGGCTAGGCTATACAGCCCAATGACAGTGTCTCAACAAGTTCTTGTGCATTTTTAGTACAGTAACTTTGAAAAACTGTGCAGAAACTGTCATGTGCCCAGAGTACAGAACATGTACCTTAGTCATTACTGTGCCTCTGCTGACACAGTAGATAATGAAGTTCCCATAATCCAATCATGTCTCTGTGTCCTTAGATAAACCTATAAAGTACTATAAATTAACTTCAGTTTTGAGCACAAATTCCAAGGGAATTTTGGTAATTAAACTGTATTATAAAACCAAGTGACTTAAACAGATAGGCATTTTTGCTAGTGACTTCCTGATGCTGTTTCATTGTCATGATAGCTTTCTGCACTTTCTAAAAGGGTATTTGTGCGCTTGTGCATCATCCATCACCATTGTATATAACACTATTCTGTTAAATTCTGGAACACTTCAAGGCTTTCTTTTCTGTTCCCAAACATTTTGTTCTTTTAAGACTGATTTTCAGAGTTGCCTCAGTCTCCTCTTTCTGTAAATCCAATCTGTGCCCAAACTTCATTATCCTGAATTTCTGTGATTGCAAGCTATTAGCATTATGGCTTCTCATAATCTCTGCAGTGATTTAAAAAATTAGAGTAATAACAGTAAATGGCATAAGCAGAACCATATAAGAGGTAATGTAGATCTTGTCAGAATCTGTTACCTTTGCCAACTCCTAAGGCTCTGCGCTCAAACTTTATTGCACAAAAAAAATGTTCTTTTGCCTTAAATCAATATCTATCTTTAATGTATCACAGTTACAGCATCTTCAAACTGACCTCTAGTGGAAGAGATAAGAAGGAGAGTATTGTAACAGTCAGGTAGTGATTTACCATCAGGATGAGTGTTGGCATCTGCTTCTAAGTTTGCACATATTCAAAGAGAAAACTTCCTGTACCTTGTCTTCTTCCTTTGATGAGTGAAACATCTAACTTGAGAGTAGGGATAGCATTCATTTAAATAGTCAAAGTTCATCTTTTCTGGTTGCTTTGACAAGACTTAATGCAGTATGTTAAAAATGCATATGGTACAATTCCTCTGCCAGTACACTGTCATTTTGGATTATTAAGGAGAAATGAAATGCATTGTTCTAGCAACGAGTGAAAGGAAAACTTGATTGCTGACACATTCAGATCTTAATCCAAATGCAGATCTTGTGCCTGTGGGTTTATTTGCTGGGAATTACCTTGGCTCAGCTCTTAATAAGTTCAGAATCACGACTGCAAGTCAAAGATCTTTTCTTAAAGAAAGAAAACAGCCTCTTGATTTTCAAATGAAAGAAAAATAGTTCACCTCTTCTTTTCCTGTTTGCCCAGGAGCAACAGGGATTGAAGATCGGCTCCAAGATGGAGTCCCTGACACTATTGAGGCTCTTCGAGAAGCTGGGATACAAATCTGGGTGTTGACAGGAGACAAACAAGAAACAGCAGTTAACATCGCCTATTCCTGTAAACTCCTGAACCAAAGAGACACTGTCTTCACCATTAACACTGAAAATAAGGTGAGTGCAGAGACACACACAGAATTTCCTGTCTTCCCCTTTCTTTGTGTCTTGCAGCCTGGCACTGTTTTGCTATATTCAACCAAAAACCCACAAAGCAGCATTAGGCCAGAAACTCTTTAGATCATGAGCTTTAGACACTTATGTGGAGTTTTATTCAACAGAAATGCAATGATTCTTCCAAATGAAAATATTCTTTTTAAAAAATACCTGAATAGTGAGCTTTAGAGAGAAGGTAATATGGAGTTTAAGTGCCTGGTTCCTTAATAAAGTTGACGCCTGGATTTCACCTTGCAAAGGCATTTTAACTCTAGGCAATACCTGTAGGAAGACATTTGAAAGGTACAGGGGTGAGTTTGGTCTGGCAAAAGTATGCAGATGTACATTTAATTAAATTCAGAACCTTCCAGCCATGTGTTCCCTAACAGAATTATGCTTAACTAGAAATTTATTAGTGAAAATTTTAATCCAGCATCTTTTTGTGTAAGCAGCATTTCACCTTCTTGGAAACCTAAATGTAGTTCTTGTGGGCCAGTTGAAAACACAGTCACTTCCTTGACATTCTTGGTGGCATACATAGTTGCTGTGTACAGACAGTCCCTGAATTTCCATGGGCAATAAGGTCAGGCAGTAGGCAAAGCAAACACTCCAAAATGAGGATAGTCACTTCAAAGGCACATCTGTCAGCATCTAAGACTCACTAAAATACAATGAACAATCTGTGGTGCAATCTATGGATATCCCTGAAACTGTCTGAAAGGACAGTTTGAAGTGGATAAATGCCATTTTTCCTGGTAAAAGTAAAAGGCTTTAGAAAAGCAACCTTGACTTTTGCAGGTTGTGAAGCAACATAAGCAGTATACCAGAAAAACTATGCCTGGCTTTTGGACAGCAGAATAGCCACCACTGTGCATAGCCTAGTGTCTCATCCCTCCAGGCATCATGATGGGACAGATGGCTTTGCGAAATGGGTTTAAGGTATCATGGTTAAACCAGACTTGTTTGTTAAAGGGAGGTCAGCCCTGATCATTTCTTAAGCTCACAAGCAGGATCCAAAATAGGTTTTGGTTGGGTTTTTTTGCTAGTGACCTCTCTACCTCCCATACAGCCCTAGAGGCACCCTAGGTGGTACAGTCACCTAGCCACTGCCCTTTTCCCAAGTGTGCTGCTCTGTCCTTTCTGTGCAGCCTGCACTGGTGGTACATGCTCAGCAGTTATAACAGTTTCAGGATCAGGATCACAGAATGTTAGGGATTAGAAGGGAACCATGGGATGAGTCTTTCTGTGGGTAGGCAGGAGGTTGAGGAGGGAAGATAGGGCTTCTTTCTGCAACAAAGCAAGTCACTGGTCTCAGATGCCTGTGGTGGTTTTAGGCTATGCCTTTAAAATTTAGCTACAGATTTTGAGCAGAAAAGTAGAAAAATGTAAATGAATCATTATTGGTGTGAAAAGGGAAACAAAAAATTATTCTAAACAACTTCATTGGATAAATATCTAGAATAAGACCAGCTGTACCATAACAATTTTCCCCTCTTCTCTTGTGATCTCGGCTGTTTTGCTTCACTCGGGCTGGCCTGGACTAAGTCTAACCCACTGCTTCTCTCTCCGCTCCTTTTCTCTCTTGGAACAGGGGGGTAGTGGGTAGTGGCAGTGGAATGGCTTCCCTGGTCTCTGACCAGGGGAGTTTTGGTGTTGTTTGCTAATTGTAAATACCCGTATAATATAGTAAATCCTGTCTAATTTGTACATATTCATTGCATTCCATTGTAGAGTGTAGATTTTGCTTGCAAATACAGCTTCATTTGCTTCCGAGTTGACCTGGCAAAGTTAATGCTAGGGGGAAACTTCAACCCACCACAGTGCCTCCGTTTTTATCCCCACAGAAGGGGGTTATCCACACAAGCTCTGCCTTTCTTTCACTATTGTGAGGGTTAATTAAACACAGTTAAGACAGTGACCATTTCTCTTGTGGCAGGCAATTGTATAGAGCGGTTAGCTGGCCTACTTTCTAACTGCCTTTGTCTGGGGTTAGTAGCTCTCCAAACAAGAATAAAATCCTATGCAAATGTCTCTCTTTTAATGTCATGGAAATAGGGAAACACACAAAGACGATGTGGAATTTGGCACAGAATACCTTCCTTGCTTCAATGTGTAATTTCATTTGATACACATAGCTGCTTTAATGGAAGGCAGAATGAATATATTTAGGATGGAAATTAGAAGATGATGTCTGTCAGAAAAGTGATGCTGCAGGTGGAACCACCCTGACTCCAGGAAACAGGCATGTGCACGTCTCCATGGCACCCTACGTGGCCTCGATTCAGGCTCAGGTGCAAGCTGCACTCACTCATCTGGGTGCTTGTGGGGATATGTGTGGTAAGGTGGGCCACTGGAGGTGCTCCACAATATGATTTAGCTACCTCCAATTCAAAATGAAGCTGAGGACACTGCTTCTGAAAAGCTCTCCCAACGGCAGCAGAGGGAGAAAACAAATAATACACACAAAGTGTTTAACCCATTAATTTTACATAGAATATACATAGAATAAACCAGGTTGGAAGAGACCTTCAAGATCATCGCGTCCAACCCATCAACCAATCCAACCCACCTAAACAACTAAACCATGGCACCAAGCACCCCATCAAGTCTTCTCCTGAAAACCTCCAAGGACTGCAACTCCACCACTTCCCCAGGCAGCCCATTCCAATGGGCAATTACTCTCTCACTTGCCAAACTTAACCCCTGAATCCCTTTAGTGGGAAAGATCGCTCTTTAGCCCCTGAGCCCAGAAGCTTATTCAAACACTGAAAATTAAATATCTTCCAGGAAGAAGCAACACAACTAAGTAGTTTGGGACGTTCATTTAAAAACACAATCCAAGGCAAAACA
Source organism: Dryobates pubescens (assembly GCF_014839835.1). Lineage (NCBI taxonomy): Eukaryota > Metazoa > Chordata > Aves > Piciformes > Picidae > Dryobates > Dryobates pubescens. The sequence continues at coordinate 15,227,413 of NC_071627.1, forward strand.
GGAATTTCCACTACAAGTTTTGGTTTGTTCACAGAAAAATGATACTTCTTTGTTGTTTTTTTCAGAGGTTTTAAATGTGCAGGCTAGATGCAGCTTTTTATTAGATGTCAGAGGTACGTTTGATTCCAGAACCTCCCACTTAAGTGTAATTTAAATCTTGCAAACATCCTACACATGTACCTTATGCAACATAAAGTGAAAATAACATTTTAGAACTGAATCATCACTCAATATAGCTGACAGATAAGGTAGAAAAGGGAGTGATTAGTTCTTCAGGTATTCAGCGCCATGCCACAGAAGGAGGACTTCCAGTACTTGCCAGCAGCAAAATAACTCTCAGATAATTCTGGATTCTCTCTGACAATGGTGTGCCAGATTAGGAAATTAGTATGGGAGAGGTATAAATGCCCAAATCTCCCCTTCAAACTGTTTGTGTTTGATACTAAGTCGATTCCAGCCATTTTGCACCTAAAAGCAGACTCCTGTCTGATTTGATGAGAGGGAAAGAGGTAGTTTGTATTTGAGGCAGAGTGCTGGGCAATACGAGACTTGATTTCTGCCCCTATCTGTGACACACACCTGACTTGTGCCCTGGGAAAGCCAAACTGTCAAAGCTGCTAGGTAATTTTGAAGATCTTAAGCTCTTGTTTCTCTGCTGCAGTTTATTTCTGAGGCAAGCAAAAGTTGCAATAGCTACATTATTTATCTAAGGACTAGATTTTTTTTCATTTCCTTTAGAACACAAAGGGTTGTTTTTTTTTAAAGTCTGAACTTTTACCATTGCAAATACAAATATGGACTTCCTTACTAAACTTAACTAGCTGATAAGATGCAGTGTTTTCATTGGAGAACTTGATGATGTAATCAAAACAATCTCCAATCTGATGAATCAGCAATTATCTTAGCCAGTTTTCCCTGATGTCTATCTGATAGTCTTAAACCCACTGGTGGATTATACAAACATACCTTTATAAGGTTCTGTGCTGTAAAGGGAGATGGAGATAACTCTTTCTAGAACCATTTATGTTTTCATACAGGAAACCTGTGAATCTCTTTTGGATTTAACCTTGGAAGAAGTAAGGAAGAATTATGAGATTAAAAAACCACGGAGGAAAATTTTTGGCATTATCCCAACATCTTTGTCAGCAGCGGAGGTGCCCAGTCCTGAATTTGGACTGGTGGTTGATGGGAGGACATTGAACATCATCTTCCAGGGAGGCCTGGAGACAAAGTTCCTGGCACTGACAAAGCACTGCCGCTCAGTATTGTGCTGTCGCTCCACTCCCCTTCAGAAGAGCATGGTGGTCAAACTCGTCCGGAGGCAGCTTCAAGTGATGACCCTGTCGATAGGTACCTCCATTCATTCTCACAGGGGAAAGGGGAAGCAAGTCCTTTCTGTGTTATAGAAATGTATGGAATATTTTGTACAGACCACTTCTTCATAAAGATACAATGGAAAAATAACATTGACTAGTCTCCTGATCAAAAAACATGTGAAAGTCCTTCTTCAGCTTTCCTTGAGTTAATCTGGCCTGCAGTTACACAAGATGAAGATACTCCCAGCAATCCCTTTCATGCACACCACTACAAATGCATGTACACATTCCCTCCAGAATGCCCTAGCTTTGGGCATGGAAAGCAGTCAATAGTAGTCACTATTTTGTCTTTTCATAAAGCCCTTTTCCTGTCATATTTTCCCAACTGGTGAAACAGAGTTATCCCCAAAGTGATATTAAGCACTGACTCATTTGCTTTTTACCTCCAAATAATGTGAAATACTTAGAGTTTCCTGCTCCACTTTTGGTAAGTGATCCCACTAAAATCCTTGCAGAATTGATTTTTATGACTTAAAACTGAAAAATATACCTCTGTGGACCAAACAGAAAAGAAAATGGCTAATGTGTTTTAAAATGTCTTGCTTTGCCTTAGAGTTCAAAATAGAAGCTTTCAGCCTTCCACTTCATTTATTTTGCTTTACCAGCTAACCTAATTCACAGTCTCTGCATTGCAGTCAACAACCATCTTGCTGCTCTTTCCATGGAAATTTGGTTATGTACTTAACATAATGCTGCAAGTTGAAACGAGCAGAATAACTCCTGAAACTGTCTTGTTACGTTGTTAACTGCAATCAAATTTATCATGTAATTTGGAGAATTCAGTGAAGTAGTGCTGCAAAGCATGGTGATGAGCATATGGAGTCCACCAAGCAGAAATGTGCAAAACAATGTATATGTAGGTGGTGTAGGGCTGTCCATGTCACCACCCAGCTGGTCCTCATGTCAGGCTTAGCCCTGCTGGATCCAAGTCTTTTGGAAAGGAGAATGTTCCAACCAATATCAGAGCCTAGAGGTCATGACTGTCTGATGATGAGTACCAGTTACCCTAGTTAAGATGCATGGTAGTACAGAAGAGCCTTTGTTCATTAGCATAGCTAGGCTTATTTTCTTGTTCTGATAGAGTCACCCTTTCTTGCACCTTTATTGTTTCTTCCTGTCTTCCCATTCTAGGTGATGGTGCAAATGATGTAAGCATGATTCAAGCAGCTGATGTTGGAATTGGAATATCTGGACAAGAAGGCATGCAGGTATCTCTCCAATTTATTTCCATTCTGCTTTTGTCACATGGTCTCTTGCTCCTTAATGAGTTTCACAGCAGCCCTATACTCTTGACTGTCATCTTCAAAATGCAAGTTGGCATCCTTATTGTCATAAATTAATATGCAGTTTGTGATTATGGGTCCAGCCAAAAAAAGAGTGTTTTGAGCCAACAATTAGCATGCATGAACAAATGTGTGTTTGCTCATAAGCCTGGAAAATTAGCAGATGCCTGGCCAGTGTCAGGTTAGCATCTGGTTTCTGATTCATTTCCAGGCTTTGTTCACAATCTACAAGTGTTTTCTGCCCAAAACTCTTTCCCATGCATCTCCCTTCCTTATTCCCTACGGTAGTAATTTCTGCAGAGGTAAAAAGTTCCAACTATTTCCCGCTAGGTTCTTGCATGTTTGGGGTTTTTTTGTTTGTGGTTTGTTTGTGGTTTATTTTTGTTTGTTGGTTGTGGTTGTTGTGGATCATTCCAATGTTCACGTTCAAATTCCTCCATATTGGGTGGAAAAAGAGATTATTGTAAATTAATGTGAGTTCTTTTCACCAAAGGCTGTGATGGCTAGTGACTTTGCCATATCCCGATTTAAACATCTCAAGAAACTGCTTCTCGTACATGGACATTGGTGTTATGCTCGTCTGGCAAAGATGGTGATTTACTTTTTCTACAAAAATGTGGTAAGATTATTAAACTTGTGGAGGTGTCCATCACAGCAAAGGTTAAGTCTACAGCATAGAGGGGTGGAAGGGTGTGAGTGTGGAGTCACCATCACTGGAGGTGTTTAAGAGACTGGATGGGGTGCTTGGTGCCATGGTTTAGTTGATTAGATAGTGTTGGGTGATAGGTTGGACTTGATGATCTCAAAGGTCTTTTCCAACCTGGATAATTCAATTCTATCCTATTCTATCCTATCCTATCCTACCCTATCCTATTCTATTCTAGCCTAGACTATCCTATTCTAGCCTAGCCTATCCTATTCTAGCCTATTCTATCCTATCCTATTCTATTCTATCCTATTCTATCCTATCCTATTCTACTCTATTCTATCCTATTCTATCCTATCCTATCCTACTCTATTCTATATGATGTGGATGTTGATTTGTATTCTCGTTTTGTTTTTTCCAGCTTATACTCTCTTACTTTTTAAAAGGGTACAATTCCTGCTTCTTCCCTGTGCAAGTTTATAGTATGCTGCCTCCCTCTTAGTAATGTGCTGCATAAAGCAGTGAGGACAATATGGGTTCTAAATATATTTTTAAATAGCATTACTCCAGAGGGGAAAAGGACTCAAGGCTTAGTACCTTCTATATGGTAGTTCAAGAAACTTTATTAATAATGCCCATGAGCCTTAAAATAAAATTTACATGAGGAAGAGCAGATTATTAGTGCTAGAATGTAGAAGATGACTCTGCACTAAGGATTGGCTGCCTGTGAAACCTCTGCATTTTTTTGCATTTAATTTGATGGGAACCACTTGGAAGTAATGATGCAGTCACATCTGGCATTTTTATTAAAAATTTAATGTATATGCAAATGAGCTGCACATTGAAAAATAATGTAAAGTGTAAAAAACCTGAGAGTAACACAGTTTTTACAAGACTGTGCAAACAAGTCTGTTTGACATGAAATACACCGAGAATGAAAAACTATTTACTTAGAATTCAAAGTATCTGTTTGGGGTTTTCTTAATAATTTTGAATAAGGATTACTTTTTATCACTGTTAAAATTTATAGGAGAAATTGAAACATTTTTTCCTTGACTGGATATTTCTTTTTTTTTTTAGAGTCCAAAGGGTATTTATTTGCAATGTAAAATAGCTCTCCAGACTGGGCTGCTGCTGCTCTATTATCTTGCCAGTATGCTCCGTTAGGGAGCAGTAGGCCTTTGATTCTGCATGGACAGCCAGTTTGTAAAAGGATTTGAAAATTTGCTACTCAGAGCTGTGAACAGTGTACTTAATTATTCTCTGATATTTTCCTAAAGAAATCAAATGGCTTTAAAAAAGCTGCATCACAGTGGATTTATGTGAAGTAGACCCTTAAGACAGTGCTTTGTGGAGTAAAAGTGCCAAGCTGCCTGATGGTACCATTAACCAAAATAATGTCTCTGTTAGTAGTAAATGTAGTACATAAACCTTGTAGGTGAAACTACGAGCGACATAGACCATCTATACATTGCAAACTAAAGGATCCAAATCAGCTTTAACAGTAGATAACTGTATGGAGAAAAGAAGAGGATGTAAAGGAGAAGCCACAGGAAAGGTGCAGCTTCATGACACCCGGGACCTAAAGGAAAAATGAAATCAAATGGGTATTAAGGATGTGCTTCTGCCCAAGTGGGGAGCCACAGTTTGCCATGTAACAGAATGTTTTTTTGTCTTTGCTTCTCCACAGAGCTATGTCAACTTGCTCTTCTGGTACCAGTTCTTCTGTGGGTTCTCAGGCAGCACAATGATAGATTACTGGCAGATGATATTTTTCAATCTCTTCTTCACCTCAATGCCACCTCTTCTCTTTGGAGTCCTGGATAGACATGTTTCTGCAGAAACACTTCTAGTTTTACCTGAGTTGTACAAAAATGGACAAAATTCAGAGGTATGTCTTGACTGCTGAAATAACTGCTCGATAAGCCAAAGGAACACAGGGGATTTGGTTTTGCAAGGAGGGAAGGAAGAGTTTAGATTTACTTGGAACCAAATGATCCATGTATGGTGTCTAGTTTACTGATGTTCACTGAAAGAAGGTGTAATTGTAGCTGCCAGAAGAACTGGCGAGGAACGCATGATTAAAGTTGCTTCCTGGAAGTGAGAGTGCTTGTTCACAGCTGGAAAGTGTAAATGGGAAGGTTAATTCTGCCATTAAATACATGGAGCAACCCAGTTTGGAATCATCATGCTACATTCTAATGAGTAAAGTTATGTGTTAGTAGTGAATCATCTCCCTGTTTGGTGTTTCTGATCTGAAGAGGTGATGGAGCAAATACACATGTGTATGTATATATGCATGCACCATAGATGCCTATCAAGTTCCTCAGTTAAGGCATAGGGAGAAATTAATAAAACAGGATTTGAAACATAACAAAAGAGGGTAAAATAGTTCAGATTAAATTCTGCCCAGATTTGGTGCCTCAAACAATTTCAACCCACTGAAGAAAAAAAATGGTTGTTAAAATGATTACAGAAAAAAAAGTGACAAGAAAATGCAAACACTTAAATTGGTAAACAACCCAACATTGTTTTCTACTCTGAAGTTCAGAAATACAGCCGTAAATTCTTGAAGGATTTTATCAAAATTTGCTGTCTAGGCTGTTCCAGGCATGAAGTGTTTCATTTATTAAATTCTTCTACTTTAAATATAAAATAGTCAGTATTGATAAACCTCAGAAAACATGCACGGAATATATCATATTTTTCATCTCAGTTTGCCTGTCAGGTTGAGAGAACCAGTCTGCTCCCTGTGTGTTTGCAAGGAGCACACATATACAGGCATAGATATCTGGGTTTGCATAGACACACATGCAGTAGCACTTATTCCCAAACTGCCCTTATATCTTTAACAGGAAATTATCAAAATGTTAATGAGCAAAACTTGAAGTGGCTTCAGTTTCAATTCACAAAACTGCAGGGTACTTAGGAATTCTTCTCTGTTCTTTGTGTCCTCATACCAACTTTCATTTTCCTGGACTGTGAGTTTTTAGCACTGATGAGCACTAGGGATTCACATTGTGTTTAAGAACATTTTGAAAAACCTAGGCAAGGGAGTGTAGAATTTGAGGACTCTCTGTAGGATTTTCCATCCTTTTTCTCAGGAGCTCTTGAACCTCAGATATATATGAAATAAATGCTCTTTACCATTTTGAAGAGGTCATTGTTTTTGCTTTGACATTTTGTCTGAATTGAAACAGCAGAGGCCTAGCCTTCTGTCACTCCAATGATGCATCCCACTCTACGGAAGCATGGCCCCAGAGGTCACTAGATAAGTTTAAATATCAGTAGTCAAACCAAACTGTCACAAAATAGGTATTTCAACAGAATGAACCCCAACAGAAAGGATTTTTGATCAGTTCCAAAGCTCTAGGAAGAGCTTTGTTTGAAAATGGTTTTGAGGAATGGGATCCATTGAGGAGGGATGGAGCTTCATGAAATTTGTTTTTCTAAGACTCTTAGTTGACTATCTCATCTTCCAAAAAATTGTCTTTATTTAACAAAGAAAATGCCTGTTCTAAGAGAAGACTTTGGGCTAAATTCAGGAGGCATTTACTCATGAAGGGACACCAGTTAGCTATAATCAGTGGTGTGAATGGAAGGAAAACAGACAGCATTTATGTCTGCACTAGAGATGTGTGTCCCATCATAATGACTGTTATCTATAAACTCCTGCAGATATACAAGCTGTCAACGTTTATTATTACAATGTTGGATGCCTTCTATCAGAGTCTCATTTGTTTCTTTGTCCCCTATTTGGTAAGTACTGTGGTCATTAATATTCTCTATCATCCTTTAAAAATAGAAAAATTTACTTCTGAATAGTGGAGATTCATCACAGTCTGTCTGCCTGTTTTCTAGACTTACAGGGACTCTGACATAGATGTGTTTTCCTTTGGAAACTCCATCAATACCATCTCCCTCCTGACCATTCTCTTGCACCAGGCACTAGAAATGAAAACATGGGTATGTGTTTCACCTGTCCTGCTCTTTTTCTTTTGTGACTGTAGCATGTTGTGTAGGCATGGCATTGTCTTTCAGAGTCATTTACCTGAATTTTGGGTCACAAAAAGCAAGTAACAGATGCACAGAGATTTCACAATGTGCCAGAATTATTACCCTCAGGATAATACTGTCATGGGCGCAGCAACAGATTTTGTTTCTACTGTGCCTTTGGACCAGGACAGGACACAGTTTTTACACACTTCAGTATATGAGAATATGTTTCCTAAAGAACTTCATTCACTGTCACTGTTATTTTGTAGGTTAATCTCCAGGTGTTTCTCCTGCTGTACTTTTCAGGAGCTGGATTATTGCTTATGTACTTTCCAACCTGTCTTTGTAACCTTTTGTCATACACCCAGAGCCCGAGTTTCACAAGCTGTCATTTCATTCAATTCTGCTTACAGACCCTGTTCCACCTGGTAACAATGGTTTGCAGTGTGCTGTTTTACCTCATCTTCTCTCTCATCTACAATGCCGTCTGTGTGGTCTGCAACCCTCCCACCAACCCATACTGGATTATGGAGAAACAGTTTTCAGAGCCCACCTTCTGGTTACTGTGTCTTATTACCCCGCTCATCGCACTCTTGCCAAGGTTGGAATGTTGCACTGTTTCCTCTCAGTCTTTGTTTTGCGGACATGCAGGCATTTCAATGAAACAATAATAGTCATGTTGTGTATAGAAATATGATATAATATGATATGTTGGGCATGTGTACTGCACAGGGATAAGTGATCAGTATGAAAGTCAGATGGCTGGGTTCAACTTTCCAGTTCATGAGCCATTAATTTATCCAGTTATATAACCCTAGATGAGTCACTACATATCTACTGCTTTTGCTATCCCATCAGGAAAACCTTTCTTTCTGGGGTGCTTCAAAGTTTACCAGCACAAATCTGCTACACAGTTGTTCACTATCATAGACACAATGTTGTCTTCCTGATCAAGGCTAGAAGGCAAGCCTTTGAAATATTCCTATGTGCTTTAATCTCTTTCTTAAGCACATTTCAGTGCATTACTAAGCCAAATGCAACTTTTCTATATGAAACAGTTTTCTGCATTTCTGAGTTTTACTCTGTGCAACAAATCAGTTATGTTAAAGACAGCTTTAACTGAGGCTAAATAATATTTGGAGAGGAATAATTATTTTGATAAGCTGCTAAAAAAAATGGATTTGAAAACATGACTCTGTTCCCATATATGTATATGTTAACCTTACTACTTTAGGTCCTTAATATCTTAATCATTCTTTAAGCAGGTAAGCTTTGTCTGAGTTGCACTACTTATGTGTGCTTGAACCATGAAAGGAATGAGTTTGTTTGACTATCTTCCTGGTCTCCTTCTCCTCCTAATTGTCATGAAGTAGTGCAGCACATTTGTATTGCAGGAATCAAGAAAATATTTTTAGTATCTCTTTTGTAAGTGCTGTAAGGCACTAGAATCTGAGCCTCCACTTTGTCTAAAAACCCAAACCTTTCAAGCCTAGATAATAGTTTTCTTCAAATTAGTATTTGCCCATTTGAGTTAAGATGCTCTTGTGCAACTTCATGTTACATAACTTCAGGTCAGGAGAAACAACAAATAGTTCAGCAAGGTCTCTTGTCTTCTAGGCAGGGCATCTCTTTCCAGTCTGTTGTATTCCTGTGTGATTTTTGTTTTCCTGTCAGCCTTCATTCACAGTGTCATTTTTGACCCTCAGCTACATCCCAAAAAGAGGTTAGAAAATTCTTCTATCCATCTTGGGAATTCAGCAAGGTTAAGATCATTGGTGCCTCAACAGAACATTGAGCTTAAAGATTTATATTTTCAAAAGTGAAGAACTTCTGCTCCTTCACATAGGTACCCCAGATTACTTTCAGCGCAGTCCGCAGCTCACAAATTATCCAGCCCGTAGTTTGTGCTACAAATTAGCTGTGCCAGAGTATCATAGCAGTAGTGAAACCACCTTTTGTTAGAATGTGCTTGATTTTAAGTTCAGTTGGTTCATCTCACCATGTTGCCTGTTCCCCTGCTATCTCCTTCAGAAACCAGCTGGAGCCCTAAGATTCTGCTTTCTTTCTAAGACACTTTGTTAAAGTCCTTGCTTTCCTTGGTTCTTCCTTTTGCTGCTGCCTTCTGCGCTAGCTGATACTTTGAGGACCCTGCAGGCACTGTGGGGGTGCTCACCAGTGTCCCTTCTACATGTGGGCTCTCCCTGGAGCATAGTCTGGCAGTGCTTGGTACAGAATGTATCTTCTGTGCATCTGCATCTCAAAGCTGCCTCTGAACTTGGCTTTGGGACATGAACAGCACAGCATAAGGTACTAAAATCCTCGAGTCTGAGAAGAAAGGGATCTTCTTCTGCCTGGCAAGGCCAGGCACTATGTTTCTTGGAGGATTTCAAAATATGAACTGGATATGTTTCTCCAGGTTTGGAAGGCAGACTGTTGTCTGCCAGGAAGCCTTGCAGAGGTCCTACAGGTCTTACATCCTGCAGGACTGTGGGAAGGGCAGGAGCAAGTGAAAACTGTTCACAGAATTACAGAATACATTTGGTTGGAAGAGACCTCGAAGACCATCCAGTCTAACCTTCAACCCAGCACTGAGGGGTCAACACTATGCTGCAGATTTACATGCCTCTTGAACAGGATGGAAGACAGAGTATTCCTTCCTTTCTCTGCTCTCTTGTCTGGTCCACCTGTAACTTGTACAGAAGATACAGAGGACAACTTGAGGTGAAAGACAGGACAATATGATCCATACTAGATCCACACAGATAGACCTATGACCTCTGTAGTTGTGTTCTTAGCAGTCCAACTGCAACTACTAACTGCACAGTTCCCAAACGTGAGATGTTATGGGACTGATTAGTCTGAGCACAGGCACAGCCCAGTATGTGTTTATCTACTCCTACTTGTGCAGACAGACCTGTAAAACCCACTGCCTTAGAAAAGCCTTTTCTGTAATTAGCTCATTAGGCTTTTTAATCTTGTTATACTTATTTATGCATACATTTAGCAGCAGGATGTGAAGGTGGCAGCTTTCTTAATACAATTTCAAAGACTCCCCATGCTTGTTTTAAAGTACATATTGAGGCCATCTATGTTAAGGTCAAATACTCTTAGAAACTTGCTTTGCAAGACACTTTGTTTTTCAGACAAAACTGACTTGACACAGAGAGGATGTGTGCTCTCTCACTTCATACAATATATAGTTATGTAAGTTCTCCATCCTGCAAAGGGCAGGTAGGACACACTTTATTTACTGCTTCCTGAGCAAATCGACAGGATGAGGTTTTTTAATGTCTGGGTTTATATTATCTATCAAATTAAGAGCCCTCCTTTAGCTTGTTTTAGCAGTATAAATATAATCCAAATCTCCTCAATTAATACATCTCTTAGTAATCATCTATGTATCCTTCTTGATCTGTTCAGCAATCAGGTGGCACTGTTATTATTTATTTAGTATTTATATACACCTAGTTGACTCTATAAAGGTCAAGGTAAGTGTATAATTCCACGTTGCATAAAAGTACAGAAGTCAGCTTTCAATCTACCAGGTGCAAGGTGTCTACCAGATGACTGTAAAGAAAGGAAAATTAGCAATGGGATTTGTGTTATATGAATCAGGTTATGGATGGAAACACTGGTAACACAATCCATTCTCTTCCTTTTTCATCAGATTTGTAATTTCTGTTCTACGAGGAACCTTTGGAGCATCTCTGATTCTGAAAGCACAGCGGCTAGATAAGCTTCCCAAAGAGAAATGGGACCTTGAAATCCAAAAATTGAGATCAACAATACTAACTACTTCTGTTGCACCTGTAGCATCACCTGCACCAAATGAAGACCTTTACCAAAACATGAGCCACTTATGTGTGTCACCATTTTTACATCCAGTAGCCACAGCAGCTGTGTCTGGAGACACAGAAAGTCAGGGACTTCCCATATCTGAAGTGAATCCTCTCAGGAAGCAGATACCTGAAGAAGGCTACCATTTCTTTAATAGGTGGGCAGAGGAAGAATCTACTGCTACAGACCCTTCAGCAGGACCTTTCTTTGGCCATTACCCCGTTGTACCCAGCAGGGTAACAACTCCTGGACAGAACAGCGGCAAACTAACTAAAGATAATGCTAACAACTTTAGCCACGGAAGCCATCGGCGATCTGTGAGCGCAGTGACACTTTGAAGAAACATTCAGGAACAGGATGCACAGCCCATGTGGAGAAAGATACCATAGAGAAAATAAAAAGTATTTTTCTACTTAATGATGATGTTCACTACAGAAGGGGAGAGAGGTGTGTGGAGTAGTGCAATAATACCTCTAATATGCAACTTTTCTTAAGTGCATATATAGTTTGGTTTTGTCATTACATGACTTCTTGATCTACCTGCTTTTGTCTCATTAGAGGAATGTTCCATGAACATCACAGAGTTGCTGGGAAATGTACAATTACTTTCTTTCATCAAGGAATATTTTCCTTTCTTGGTAATAGGGAAAATTGTACTAGTGATATTTCAATCTTATTATGCTATTGAGGTAATAGAAAGAGAATTCATTCTGTATTAAGCCAAGTCTTACAGCAACAGATTCCACTCTAACTTTTACTGTTGAAGTTAGAACTTACTAACTTAAAAGTTACAGTTCTGCCTGCAAAATATGTTACCACCTGGTACTAAAGGTATTTGCAGAATAATGAGGCTAGAGAATGGTCTGGGTTTTAATATATTGACTTGATTCATATACTAATATCATGTCTATAGTCTGTTTTCCCTGAACAGTAAGCTCCGTATTTTTATGCAGGCAGCGATTTGACCTGATACTGTTAAGATAAGGACAAATGAGTTTACGAAGTAGAAGAATGCTAAAACTGAACTTCAAGAACTGACAGGATAACTTGGGTATAAGTGGAGTCTACTTCTTCATACCTACAAAAGTAGACAGATAAAATAAGTCAAATTCAAAGATTTGTGTTCCAGAATCCTAAAGCTGTCCGTGCTTTTTCATCTGGAAATTCAATTCCTTCCTCCTATTTTCTATATTAGGATGTAGTATTGCTGCATTCAATCAAGTATAAATCATGCTCCTCCCCACAGCTGGTTACATTGAGTAGGTGATGGAGATCTCAGTGGAGACTTTGACAGGCAATACATGAAGATTAGTCACATTGCAGTAAGTACCTGGTGTAGAATGGCCTAAATATGCATAATAGATTCACCTTTGTCAGTATCACAGGGCAACAAGATGCAACAAGAAAAAAATAAAGGAAAAAACTGAAAAACAGACCATAAACTGTCACCATCATCACTACCTATTGCAATGCAATGAAAGGTGACTTTGGTATTTCTTATAGAAATGTTGACTAGTAAGACTATTTCCCAAGTTTTTCTTTACAATATGGGATGAAACCTTAACTATGTTTAAATTGAAGCCATCCCTACTTTTTGTGAATCTAACGCTGGCTCTGATTTAAGTAGTTTTTTTAGCCATCTTTTATACATGCTAAATTAACTTAGCTATTTACTACCTATCACAATGTGTGATCTGTTTAATAACCCATGTAGGAAACACTAATTTAACTTTTGTGTATTATAATAATTACTGTAACCATATTCTTCAAGAAGTTACTTAAAAGCAGCTCAGGCAAAACTGAGTAACATACCTGCCACTGGGATTTCTAGTAGCCGGAGCAAGAGCACGCATAGAACTGTTAAGTGATGTACAAAATGAAGGGAATTAGGCATAGCTGAGATTATCATTAATGGAGTGTGAGAGTGCTCAAAAGTTTGCTCACTGGCTGGCAATGGACCTTGGGTAACAAGACCTAGGATCAAGCTTTTACAGTTTATAGCCATGTTTTTGTATTAAATGGTCCATTTCCTTTGAACTTCAAGATGATGTAAATTTCTTATACATTTTATTACAAAATGTGAAATGTTTTTATAGTAATAAATACAATATGGTTATGACTTGGTGTGTTGTTGAGAGTACAAAAACAGAGGCAAAGGAGTGGTTTTCATGTTGTCATCCATGAGTGGCAAATCTGTGTTTTCAGAGGCCACTCCTCTATCTAGCAGGCCACACAACAGGGGTGCTTATCATATAAGCTGGATAACAACTTTATATGAATATGCAAGAGGGATGCACAAGTCTGGAAAAAGGGCAAAGGAAAAAAGGCAAAGGGAAGAACCCAGTTTATTGTCTTCTCTTAGATGTCTCAGAAATACAAAATAAGGTTTTAAACTGTGTAGAGAGGTATGTGCTGTGCTCCAACACAGAGACAAGTTTTCCCAAGGATGAACTGCGTATATTTTGTCACTTTGTTGGCTGATGCTGCAATGTTTAATTCATTTGTTTGATTGCAGTTTGAGGTGATGTGGGAGTACAGAGCTGTTTGCTTTAGGGTAAGGTGACTGCGGGCAGGATGTAGCATGATTAGGTACTTGTAAGCAGCACTGATGAGTGAAAATATAAATGCAGAGACAAAGAGACTCTTGAAGATAATGATCACAGAGGGTGGGATTTAGAGAGGTGACCAAATAACACTGAAGATCTGTAAAGTACTTTTGACATTGCCAGTGATTGGAACTTACTGCAATTATCAGTGCCCGAGACAACTGTGAACAGTACTTGCTGCCTGGCTCTTTAATATAACACCTGATTATTCTCAGCTACATAAACAAGACTGAGAATGAATAGAGCCTGAATTGTTATTTTTCAAAAAATATCAAAGGGGTAGATGTCTGCTGTCTGAAGGCACTGAAGGTGATGATTATTTATCCACCATCCCCAGTGCAGCTACTGAAGTATGCTCCCACCTCTGGGCATACTTTGCAGGTTTCTTTCTGTGTTAGTGCCCAAAGAACTCATGTGGTTATTGTGTTTTTCCACAGGAGAGCAGAGCTCTACAAATGATCATCACCATAACTAAAATGTCAGGTTTTGGCTCCACAAAACCAGAATTTTGACTGACTTCACAGAAACCAAGTCATTAGATGCTGCTTTGTTATTGCCATCCATTCAGCCCCGCTATGCTAAGCCAAGATCTCTATGGGACTGAGGAAGTTTAACCCATCACTGCTGCCAGCACTGGGAGGTTTTTCTCTGCCATAGGTTATTACCTGCATCAGAAGGGTGGCACAAGAGCCACCAACAATCCCTTCAACTACTTCAAATAGTTCTGACAAGAAATTTGTCAGAGCTCTGTTGCATTTTCTGCTGTTCAGATCTTGTTCCCCATTTTGCTTGTAGTCTCCGTAAGAGTTTGAAGCCAGCCAGAAAGCAAAGCTGGGCTCTGAAGTTGAATGCATTGGTTTAATAGCTTCTGCGCTTGCAGTACTGTGGGCTGTTCCAGTGGATCATCAGATATTTTAGTCTTCCTGAGCATTGTACTTTGCATGAGATGGTAGGCATCCAAAAAACCTCAGATGCTAAGAGTGTATTACTCCAAGTCACTGAAAAAAAATATATAAAGTAAGTACCCAGTGCTTTGGAAGATGCGTCCAAACACCCAGGGCCTTCCTTCTGTATCCTGTAATCCTCTCTGGTTTACTAACATTATTCTATTTAACCTCAAAGAGATAATTTAGGAAACTCCTGTACACTTACTGGCTTTATTTTTTAAAAAAAGACAAATGTGACTCAGTCAGCTGCAAGCAGGTCAGTAGAGCCCATTTAAAATCAGCTGGATTCAAGTGAAGTTTTATTAGAGCCTGCCTCGGTTTGTTGAGACTTTAATTCTAAAGACATTTGGCGGCGAGAGCAAACATCCTTATTTGCTCAATCTGAATGGTTCCTCTTTCACAATGTTCAAGCATCTTCTGGCCAATAGCATCATGATCTAAATCAAGATTTGAGGTGGAGAGCAGATTCTTCACTTTCTGTGTACATGGGCTGGAGTAGCGGTTGGACTAGTAAGAACCGAGACCAGCATAATGATAAAGGAAGAACAGGAACATGTCCAAGGCCTTCTGGAAATTTCCAAACAAAATTCTTAAACTGCTTTCAGCCATTTCTCAGTGGCTAGTCAGGGCTTCAATTGTCTAACATATTTTATGAGTAGAATGAGCAAAGCATGCATCTGTGTATGTTCTTGGCTAAGTGTGAAAGACTGTGAAGATCGGCCCCACACTTAGCAGTCTAAAATAATTTTGATTTTACTCTTGTTGCTGCAATGATTCAAATAAGATTTCTCCAAAAAAATTGAACATATATATCTAAGTTATGGGAATATGTTCTTAAGATCCTTTGCTCCTTTTGATAAGCTTCAGTTTCACAGTAAGGAGGGAATATAGTCCAGAGACATCAAAGAGCCAGAATTTTGCTTGAAGCTATTGGTTCTCAGATGAAAAAATAAAACCAAAGCTAAAATTTACAGCCCAAAGGGATCTAACTCTCCAGCACCTTTCAATAAAGGAGTCCAAGAACACATCAAATAAATATTTTAAATCCTGATACTTATTTGGAAGGTGGCTTCTTTAAAAGGAATATTCTGGCAGCATTCTGACTTGCATTCATTTAAAATTTAGACTAATTTGCAGTTTCTTGAGATCACTCCACATAAGTGGTTATTTGTGGTATATCATCATTTCACAGAAATGCAAGACAGCAGAGCATCTCAAGAGAGAATCTCATCTCTTTGCAGCAAGGAGTTACACGCAAACCACATCAGCTATTTGTCTACCCAAGTCTTTATGAATAAAAACAAACAACAACAACAAAACCACTCCAAGAAATGAGATGAGAACTACAGTGGGTCTTGCTTGAAGAGAACCTGCTTATTGGGCCTTTGAAGATTCATCCATTATCCATCATCGAAGTAAAGCTTTTCTTTACTTCTAGCGAATAGAAATATATCCCAATGATGGTCAGGATCCAGAGCAACCTCATATGCTGTGATAAATGACGAGACTTCCATGGTGTTCAAAGCATTATCAGAATCCATTTCATACCTCATCTGTTATTATAAGCATAAAATGTGTAAATGTTCTCCACTGCTGTAAATGTCAGCATGCTGGGGGCAAGTGCTTTGATTTTCTATCAGCAAATAATGTTAATTTATATAGTGTTTAATCACGCTTAGTGAAAGTGATGAACTTTAAAGAATGAGTTTCTTTCAAATCACTCAATCTTCACTTCTGGAAATGGACATCATCATTTATAAAATCCTGAAGATAACTTACCCAGCCTGGAGGCTTCACAGTGGTTCAGGGCTGACAGTAGAGCACTGAAACACAAAACCATTCAGACATCAAAATTGTTTTGACAGAGGTAATCTGGTATTCAAGCACAGAATTTGGGAGTTAACTTTGAAAACTAGAACCCTCATCTAAAACCATTCTGGCATCTTTTAGCAAAGTTATTTGCATTTACAGAAGATTCTTCATTACCTGGTATGACACAACCTCAAAGCCGTCAGTTTCTAAATAAAGCAGCTGCATTTACCAGGCCAGATTGTAAGTGGTTGGAAGGTAGGAGTGCTCCACTGGAGTATCTGGAGGTCTCTGCCTTTATATGTACGGAGAATCTCACCTACACTCTCCACCTGCTCTTTCTGAAAGGAAAGGTGCAAGTAAATGTATGGATGCAATAAATGGAGGAGACTTTTACAGGAGGGTAAGAGACTATAAATCTTCAAATCCCAAAGACATAGTGAAAGGTAACACTGCTAGTATCTTAGCAACCAGAGAAACTCAAAGACAAGCTGTAAAGGGAAATCAGCTATAGCCCATCTTTAAGAGCTCTCTCTAGTTTATATTTATTATGTGTTCCTGAAACTGGATTTTTAGTCACAGCATATAAAAACGCACTTTTTTTGTTGACGGGCTTCAGAATTTTTGGAGGGGAGCTACATTTGTATATTTGGGTCAGTGACCACTCATTTATTAGAGCAATCTCATTAGCACATACTAGACTTGAAGGGCAGGCTAGAAAAGGCTGGAAATCTTCTGTGAAAGAAGGGATGGGTGCTGTTCTAGAGGGAGCACCCTGCCACCTTCTGGGGTCAATGGCAAAGCCTCTAATGCATTCAGTGGCACTGAGGCGTGTTCTATATATATTAAGAAGCAGGAAAGTCTTTGATATTTTCCCTCTTTTTTTGTTTTCTTTTAATTAAATTGGCTTAGAATCATAGAATTACTTAGGTTGGAAAAGACCTTCAAGATCATCAACTCCAACCAGCACTTTCAGTAGAGTCTAGATTTTCTGGATTTATCTATCACCCCCTGTATAGGGAATCAACTGAAACAGAAGCATATATTTCACAGCAATCATGTGGCAAATTTTATCATGATGCAGCCCATTTTCAGAACATCAGCTTTCCATACAATGTTTTAGGTATATAAAAATGCAAAAACCTTAAAGCAAAATGGAAGTGGCAGAGTTCGTCAAATACTAGGATAATAGATGCTTATAAATGTCAGCTCATAAAAGCTTCATGTTCACTTTGTTGCTCTTTCACTGTAAGAGTTTCAGCAGCTATTGCTTGCTGTTATTCCTATCATCATTAACCTTCATGCTAATGACCACAAACATCAAAAGTCTGAAATCTATTTCATTGAAAGCATGTCCTTAGATATGCTCTATTTGTTACATGTAATAATGTTTTATTCTCCTACTGGAAAGTTACAATCACCTGGGGAAAAATAAAACAGTAGAAAATAGGTTAAAGTACAAATTAGTTGTAATTGATAAAAATCAGATAGTCAATGGTTTACAGGCAAAACTCCATTTTATAGTTTGTTTAGATATGCTGTTCAATGATAAATGAAAATCCTTTTGAGGATTGGCAAGCGGTAGGGAATTGTTCAGAATCCCCTAAATGCTCACACTCAAGAAATATCTTGTCTATCCAAAACTATTTATCAAGCTCTAATGAATTCCTTCAGCATGGAAAATATTGTGTTTCAGCTCACAAAAGTCAAAACAGGGAGTCTATGATAAAAATGATGTTATTAGCTTGAGTAGAGTTCCTTCTTTACTCAGCCACTCACTGTTCAATTCTGCTTAATAATCAGATCTTTGGGAAGAGGAAGAAAGTTTCTGAAAAAAAGCAACTGTACATAGGCAGTTTAAAACCACTTTCAAGACCTATGGTCTGTGTGCTGAAACCATTTGCCTGTCACCAACAGCAAGGTCTTATAGGTCTTCTTATTTACTGAACACCCATCCCTCTCCAGGCTTTTGGGGATGTTTTGTTTTGTTACCTGACTTGGAGCTGACTCAAGGGCATTTTTTAATTAGAATCCTGAGGTTAAGAAGTCACTTGCTGGATATGTGAGCTTTCCAGAGCCAGCCTCTTGGGATGCTCTTTCCCCAGTGCAGAGGTCCAGGGTCAAAAAGATGCAGGTGCCAGTAGCAAAATGGATTATGTGCTGCTAAAACAGAAAGAAAAGAGACTGCAGGAAGTTTGTATTTTTCTAGACCTAACTATGCAATAGATGGTTTAATAGTCTCTCCCTCTGCAGCAGTGTTCTTAAACTGAACCAAAATACATAAATACCCTAAAAAAAGGAGGGAGAGGATGCCCTGCCAGATGATGTGCCCCAAGAGGGTCTAGCCCTGGGCAGCTCTTGCCTAGGAAAATAAACACACTGCCTCAGGGTTCATCAGTTGCAGGTGCCACTCAGCTATGCTGACAGAGCTCAATACATCCCAGGAGCTAGGGAGCAGTCTCACTGTGGTTGCCCTCCACGTCTGCAAGTGGAAATAATAATCCCTGACACAAGTGATATAAGAATAAACATACTTTAACTCATCAGTGGCTGGCATGCTGGCAGAAGTGATGGAGTCAGAAGAGGCCAGGAAATGTTGGTCCCAAATACAGACAGAACACAGATCAGACTGATCAGGAGAAATCCTTGCTATATATAGTTGAATGAGAACTAAGAGCAAATATTTTAAGGGAAATCTGAACAGATTCAGAAAGTGCAAGTTTCAAACATTCTTTATTTGAATACTTAACACCTTGGAAAATAAACTGGAATTAGTCTCTTGTGCAAGTAGAAATATTTTTCATCACGGCTTCATGACCTGCCAGTTTAGCAGGTGACATCCATGGCATTCAAATTCCTTTAAGTCTTGCCAGTCAATACTAATGAGACACTAAATACCTGATTGCACCTGTCCATTAGAGTAAATTGACTAGTGTATTGTCTTCACAGTCTTTTGAAGAGTGATAAGCTTTGAAAACCTTCTTAGAGAGGATTTCTTGATTACACCTTTGAATCCAGTTCTGGGAGGTGGCTGACAGCTGTCCTTTCTGCTTTGGAAACAATCAAATTAGACTGACTGCTAACAGATGATGCTACTCAGAGAAAAAGCTTATGTGATGCAATAGGAAATGATGCCTCCATGCCTTTATTCAACCTGTAAGGCTAAGACTGGCAAGAGAAATTAGTAGCAGAGAGGTGTGCTGTGCTAATACCTGGAGATTTGTTAATATCAGAGAGTGAGCAGCTCAGTGTTGCATGAGATGTTCTTAATATAGACTATATTCTCCTGAGTTTCCATTCAGGGCAATAGGCAAGTAAGCAAGGGGCATAATTCAAAGCTGATCTGGCACTCCTGCAGATGCTCAGGGTTCCAGGGAATTTGTTTGTCAGGTATCAATTAGTGAACGTTTGGGGTGAGAACTGAAGGTATTTTCTTTCTGGAATTGGCTTTTAAAGGAGGTGCCCATTAATTGAGGGGTTGAACTGTAAAATATGAGAAACTTCCCAGAAAGGCAATTCTCATCAGGCAGCAGTGGTGTTACAAAGAGTTTCATCTTGGCCAGAAGCTAAGTACTTTTATTCAGATATACACACACAGGAAGATATATAAGACATCTACATATTTATATATGATGAATAAATAGAAGGAAAATGGCTGCATAAGGAGGACTGCTATCCCCAAAGAAGCCATGCCAAACCCACAACAGTTTCTCTGGACTCACACTCAACCCTGACCTTTTCTGTGAGTGCCAAAAGCCCTGCTGTCCCCCAAGAGAGGATCTCCTGGTGGGGAGGGAACATCAGGGAGAAACATCAAAGATGAGCCCACAGCAGCTGTAAACAAGGGATTCTTGTTTGTGAGCATAGGTGCATCTCAAAGGGCTTCCCCAAGGCTACTAAGTTTTGCACCTTGCTCTAAATTTTTACAGATTTCTCTTTCTGGGTCACTGTTCCTTGCACAGATAGAGGCCTGCTTTATATAAGCCTTGTGAAATGAGGTCTCTTCTCATTAATTTTTCACTCATGATCCCCATCCATTTCTTTTCTTTTGCCTTCTGATTCTTCTGCTTGGATGTTTTCCTTCTGCTCCTTATTTCTGAAGGAGGTATCTAGACATGAAAAGCAAGAACCAAACAGAGCTGAGCTAATTAGCAGCTGCTTTAAGCTGTTGTTTACCCTGTACAGGAACACATCTCAAATCAATGCCAATTTGGATCACAAAAATGTTGCTAGAGAGAGCCAGGCCAAAGCCTTGAAAGCCCATTGACACCCCTGTGCAAACACACAATTCTGCTGCACATGAGCTCCAGTGAGAGAGATTTTCCAGCTCCACAGGATCCTTCCCGCAGGGAAATTGCTAAGACACATTTGCCACCAATTGGAAACACCTTGTGAATACCCTGAGTAGCATCCATACTGTTCCAAAACAGGGGGGGAAGAAATCAGGAAATATTTGTTTTAAGAAGAAAAGGAAGGAAATTTTTCGGGGGGGGATGGGGAGGGTGGGAATCAAGGGGTGTTTTCTTTGTTTATCCTTTTCCCTGCCATAAAGCTCTATTATGGTTCCAGCTACTGGGAAAGATCCAGGGGGGAAAAATAAAACAAACCCAAAAGGCTTGTTCTGATCAAGGATCCATATTGTCAGAACTGACTGCTCTCTGTTGGGTTCACAAGCAGGTAGGTGCACTCCTGTGGTTCTGGTTTGTACACAGGACCTTAGCACCACAGTGCTGGGGTGGGGGTGGGATTTAACCTGTCTTCCTAAATGTGAAGGTGGTGTACCCTTCAGATCAGCTCTTCTCCGTTTCAGTGCAGGCAGGAAGAGATGGAACCAGCTATTCAATTAATGCAATTCAGGTTAGAAGCTGTGAAAATGTTGGGTTGTTTTTTTAGCTTTTCAGAACCAGTCTGTGAATACTGTTGCTCATGCAAATATGTGAACTGGCCCTGATTTCCACAAAAACAACACAGGAAGATTTGCATGACTTTATGAGCTAGTTTCGTTTTGAACCAAATCGTAAGCAGTGAAAAGTATAATTTGAGCTTGCTTGCAGCTCATACCAAACCCTACAATGCTTTGCAAAGGGGGGGGGGGGGGGGGGGGGGGGGGGCAGAAATAAATCACATAAAAAAGCCTCTGTTGCAATGAAAGCAAGATGTTTGGTGGCAGTCACTGCATCAACATTGCCAACTCTCATTTGTTCTTCAGGCTGAGGTATGACAGTGTCACCTAGCAACTTCTGAAGGGCATTCAGACTCGACGGTGCTGAACTCCTATGGAAAAGCCTATAAATAAATTAATTTACAAATTAATACTTATTATGAGTGTCATAAGCATCACACTTTGACATTAAAAAAAAACCCACACTGTACAGAAGGGAAAGAAATAAAAATTGATTTTCATCCTGGCAGTTATGCAATGGGAGGATTTAACCGGAGTAGTCATGAACTACTGTAGCCCTGGGAAGCAAAGGTTGGCATTTTCAATCTCCTTGCTTTGCAATATGTGCAAACCCATCAGATTTACATACAGCTGTGTGGTGCAAATACACCTAGGTGTACATGTGTCTATGTATATTATTTTAAGTAAGTTCCATGGTTTTTTCCAGGTACTTGTGTGAACAAAATTAACAAGATTAATCTGTTGTGGTCTGCCTGCATTATGTAATACCTCTCAGGATGCACAAGTGCTTATTTTCAGTAGGTTCACAACCTCCCCTGCCCTGCCAGCTCACCTGAAGATCAAGCCATGGAGCACCACAGTGGTCTGTAATGTTGAAATCCAGTCGCCTCCTGATGAATTACTGCTGCCAGAGCTGTCTGGATGGAGCAGGTCATTCTCTGTGTATGGAAGAGCTTAGCCAAAATGAACATGTATGATGGTCAGCAAAAGTTAGGCTGGGTTTGGCTGATGGATTTGCTGTGGTGAGGATCATGTCAAGCAGCCAATCTCTTTGGGCTACAAAATAAAATTAGGTAAAAGCAGAATTAATAAAAGCTAAATTAGCCCTAATAATTTGTAATGAGGAGACTTGAGTAGCCCAGCATCAGAAAGGCAGGGTCTAGATCCTCCTCTGCACAGCTAAGATGAAGTGTCCATTGCAGTAATATTCTAGGTTGGATTTGAATTGTTAAAAGCTTTCACAGAAGAAAACAAAAATTGGACAAGGAACTTTCCTAATAATGATCAGACATGTGATGCATCAGGGCATTTGCTAAAAGTGAGAGAAATAGAAATTGCAAATATTCCAGAAAAAGGAAGGAGTGGGTACATCCTGTAATGCATTTTCTGGCTATTTGTGACATTTTATCCTTGCCCTCCTGTCCGCCGTGGGTGAGTCAGTTGGTCCCTGAACGTGTGCTCGTGGCTGCCACAGTCGCTGCTTGTCTCCGAGTTTACACTTCCAGCTGTTCATCACCCTCCAGGTCATGCCAAGGGACTTCACCCAAATCAGGAAAAGAGTAGGTGCTAATGGGATCTGCCTGCAGGCTTGTCTGAACAGGGTAATCCAAAATAGATACAAGGAGCCTAACAGTGCTTTAAATCAACTCTGAGCCTGGAGAAGAGGAACCAGTTTGAAAGGGGGGGGCCGGGGGGGAACCACACAACTTTAATAGCAGTTAAGAGTGGCAAAAATGCAGGGATTCACTGGGGACACTCTACCCCAAAATCTTTCCTTTCTGCTCTCCTCCTGTAACCCTGGGGCTTAACCTGTGTTAAAAATCAGATTTAACAGGGTAGATACCTGTCTGTTTGAAAGGAGTACATCTCTTCTGGGCTCAGCAAGATCCTTCATTTCTACCCTGGGAGGGCACAAGCAATACATTTGCTGCCTTCTCTTCCTTTTCCCTTTCCTTTTTTCACAACCATGTCCATGACTTGGTAGAGGGGCAAACAACTGCCACATGCTCCTTTCTTCAGCCACAGTGGTGGTTTCTCAATAGAGAGGAGGTGAACTGGGCAGGGCAGCTCACTGCCTGCCTGCTCATCAAAAGTCAGACCAGTGTCAGAGCTTCATTTCTGTTAATTTTTTAATCCTTATGGATATCTTATTCACACGTCTAAGGGCCAGGGCAGGTGTTATTGACTATTTTGGCACCAAAAACTTGTTTTCTATAAACTTATAAACACAGGTCTCAGACACACATTCTTCCCTTCCCACCTGAGCAGAAGAGGTAAAGGCTCCCAGTTTCCCATACAAAGTTGCCAGTGGTGGCAGCCAGGAAATCTGGCCATGAAGGGTGCAGGACAAACCAGAGAAAAATAAAGTACTGAGGCTTTCTTCTGCTTCTGGGAGGACTCTGGTTTCTTCAGCATCAAGAAAACTGGTAGCAGCTGGATGACCTAAAAGCCTGGCTGCAGTCAGCTCCAGGCTGCTCAGCTAGGGAGTGGACAGGCAGGAATGAATGGTTGCATTTGGTGCCTACTGATCCAGGACAAACAGAGCTTTTCTTAAACATCATTGGCACAGCTAGTCCTCTTTCAGCAGCCTGAAATAAATCTCAGATTTCATGATGTTTGCTCCGGCATTCAGGTGCTCATGGTGCTGGACCCATACTGCTCATGAAGGGATGAGAGCATCTCACTCATGACCTGTTCTGCATGGCCCCAGGAAGCCTCAGGACCAGAAGAAAAAGAACAAGAAAATGAAAGGACAGACTGAGGAGCTGATTTCTTAGCAGGGGAACAACATGCTGGTTTACATTGTACTCAGTGGGATGTGGTACTCTGATGTGCTGCAGAAGGTAAGCATGGGCTGTGTTAAACACGGCTGGGGAGAGTGAACCCTAGCTAGTGGAAAGAATTTTGATTGAAAGGGCCAGCAGGATCAGACTTGTGGGGCAGTAGATTTTACTTCTTCCAAATCTGCTCAACAAACATTGTGTTAGAATACTTTCATTTCACAGACCTGCAAGGTGAGGTAAGGCTGGCAGTGTCTAGAGAGGGCCTAATACAAGCTAAAAGCAGTATTTCTACCAGAATGGTTAAATCCAATTTTTTTCCCCCTTGTGAGCATATACTTTACGTCACAAGGTCTGATGCCAATGTGTACACATCTACTTATGCTGCAAAGTTCCCACAGCTCCAAAAACCTGAAATTGTATTGAGCATTTTTTCTCTTCCACTGGCTACAGAACACACCTGATGGTAATTAAAAACTCTCCTTCTGGCAATGCTGCTGCCAGTCAGAACATTTCCTGCACCACAGGCTAGCATGAAACCAAAACAGATCAGAGAGGCAGTCCATGCTTATCATCACAACTTCTCTCTCTCTGTTCCGTCCTCAGCTCCCTCCCAAACAGCGGATATTTATCATGAGAGATAATAAACCGTCCGTTTGTTCCCAAAGTCACTGAGCAATGCAGATTGCTCTGCAAAGAACTGAACAGCAAAAGCCTTGCTGCCTCAAAACAGAGTGCACTAAAGGTAAAGTGATAATCCCCCCCAGCAGTAACTGTTCCCCACAGGCATCAAGGCTGTTCTGTTATCTTCTCCTGATCTCTGTAGGCAGGAGCAGCCTGGGACTGAGCAGAGGGCACTGGAACAAAGTAGTTTGCAACATTTAGAGGTAGAGGGCACCCCTTGGGAGCAAAACATGGGATCCAAAGAAAGAAATGGTGAAAAACACAGATTATTTAATCTATTTTTTTTCCTGACAAACTAATTAATCACTGAGGGAATCTATCTGGATGGCATTTGATCTGTCTTTCCAGAGTCTGCAGTCCCACCTTCTGTCTGTAACAACCCCCTCTCTGCTCTTTCTTCTCTTTTTTTCCTCACCCCTCCTTTCACTGATACAATTTTCTCCCTTTTTCATTTCTTTTATTTTCTTTTGTTTTAATAACACTGCATTTCTGCATAGCTACTGGGGAAAGGAAATTTGGATTTCTTCATCAGAAGGAGGTTTCCATTTAGGAGACAAATGGCTGAGTTTCAGAGGAAAAGAGTTTGAACTGTTGTATAAAAACACTTTGCAGCTCATAGGCTGATGAGGTGATGAGTTTCAGTTTAATATTTCCTCCTTGTGGTTCTGTTGTAGCACCAGGTACTTGCATTTCATCTCACTGATAGAAGTGGCAAGAGTGCACTAAGAAAATGATTACTGGTGGGTGGGAAACAAGTGGGAACACCCTGAATTGTGCCCAGCTGACTGCAGAGTGAGGGAGCTCTGGGAGCTGATGCGCACCAGCTGCACAGTGGGAACAGAGATGTATGGAGGGCAAAGAAGGCCAACATACCTTCATCTCCAGGTGTTGTGCATGACAGCAATGGAAAACCAATTTCTATTCTAAGTGGCTAAAATTTTTTGTATTAATCAAATCAATGCAAATTATGTAATTTAGATGACTGGCAGCTGTAATGGGTTGTACAAAGATACTCTGCCAGCTTAAGAAGAATTGGGAATCAATCAGCTTTGAGTCAGCAGTTGAAGAAACACCTCACAGCTGAGGTTAAGAGCACAGAGATAAGACAATCCCCTGCTGAGTATCCATGGACTAAGAGTAGTGGGGGGGGATTAATGGGTCTTTCTAAAAGAGACCTGCTATTGATGTGTCCCTGTCTTTGCTCATTAAAAGCAGGGCTGTACCTGTAGGCATCCAGTAGCTCAGATCAATTCATGATCCCTGATAAATTTGGCTGCAGCAGTGGAAAAGTTTGCTCCCTTGTACCCCAGCTAAATCCTTCACTTGAGATTAAGCATGCCTGGTCTGATTCTTACCAGATCACACTTAGTCACAGCAGGTCTGCTCACATGCTGACACTGCACTTCCATCCGGAGCCACTGACACCAGGATGGAGTTGCAGTCAGGTAACACAGTGGCAGAGGAAAGTCACCAGCGAAATTCTCCAGAGAAGGAGTTTCTCCTCAAGGCTATTTCTCCTCTTACATGTGCTTCTGTTTGATCCAGCTCTGGGCAAAGGCACACAGGTTGATTTATGCTGCCAATGACAACAATCAAGGTCATCCTTTGACTTACAATGGGCTATGTATTCCTTAGGCTATTTATAATCCACACAAAGGTATTCCTTTGCTTAATCAGTCTCCTGAGGGTGTGAGTCACATCGTGGATTTGTCAAGCTCCTACCAGACACCAGAGGATGAGCAGCTACTCTCTCTCCTTCCTACCATGCACCTTGCACAAACCAAGACTTAAGGTTTTCTGTAAGCACCACACTTCCCAGGAGGGTGCAATGAGGGTTTAACACCAGGACAGATGTAAGTGGAGGGGACATTTTGAAGCATTGACTGAGGCAGGAGAGGGAGATTGGATGCAATCCTGCCTTAAAAGAAAGATGAACGTAGATGTACGCTGTGAGCAGTCAGTTTTGTCCTTGAAGAGAGGACTCCCACTGTGTTCTGTATTAGGTAACTTCTGGGGATGAAAAGCTATGACAAGATAGTATTTTATGCCAGAGAAGAATTGTTTCTTTACCCACTGTCCTCACCATGCACCATAAGGGGCAGGGATGCAGAACATCCCTGTACCACTCAGGGCAGTGACTGTGATCGCCTGAAGTCTTGTTTCACTCAAATCTTGTTGATTCCAGGACCATCCACATGACACTTCTCCAATTCTAACATCCCAGCTGAAGTGTCAGCCTGCATTTTACAGACTTCATATATGGTGAAAGGACCCTCCCTCCAAGCTCAACCCACAGCACAACTTCCCTGGGGTTCTGTAATGGAATAAGAAAAGTACTTTAAAGACAAGAAATTATATTGAGTTCTCATACTCGAAATTAGATTAGCATTTTAATGTTGTTTAATTACTTAGTTGCAGGGGTTTTGTACATCAGTTTATGATGTTGGGAAAGTGTATTTTACAACATTTCACAGGCAAATAATATATTGTGCAACACAGATGTTGCCACTAATTGTAATATTTTAAGTGAAGAGGAAAACACTCTGCTTAGCCTTTAATTAGGTTTATTCCACGCAGACACAAATAAAAATTTACTTGTCTTTTAAGTAAATACCATCTGCAATATATTTCTACACCACAACCTAGAGCAAAGCACGTCTGCAGCCTGCCATGCTCCTGCATTATCTTCTTTCTGGTGGAAAGCCTGTTGGCACAGTGAAGGTAAATTGGCAGCGGTGACTGTATTACAGCATGACTCCAACATGAAGTGTGTCCCCAGCCTGCTTCATCTGACCTCCCAGATGTTATTTTGGACTAGAGGTGCCTTTGGCCCAATATCAAGCAATGTCTGCTGTAACCCCTGGCTGTAAGGCACTATGGGACAAGCAGTGAGTGGTACACAAGCCCTTGAGCACAAGCCCTATGAGGAGAGGCTGAGGGAGCTGGGATTGCTTAGCCTGGAGAAGAGGAGGCTCAGGGGAGACCTCATTGCTGTCTACAACTACCTGAAGGGGGGTTGTAGCCAGGAGGGGGTTGGTCTCTTCTCTCAGGCAACCAGCACCAGAACGAGAGCACACAGACTCAAGCTGTGCCAGGGGAAGTTTAGGCTTGAGGTGAGGAGAAAGTTCTTCACTGAGAGAGTCATTTGCCATTGGAATGTGCTGCCCAGGGAAGTGGTGGAGTCACCATCCCTGGAGGGGTTCAAGAGGGGATTGGATGTGGCACTTGGTGCCATGGTCTAGTCATGAGGTCTGTGGTGACAGGTTGGACTTGATGATCTTTGAGGTCTCTTCTAACCTTGGTGATTCTGTGATTCTGTGATACACTGCAGGCCAGAAAGGGAACTCTGTAATGACATACTGAACCACGCACACAGAGGTTTTATTATGAGCGGTGCAAAAGCAGTAAACCCTGTGGGAAGCAGCGAAAAGCACCCATTGCCCCTTTATGGCTAGCATCTCTCAGCATGCTGCACACCCAGGGAGCTTCTTCCTTTTTTAAGAAAAGGTAAGTCCAAGTGAAATAACCCCTAATAGTGGCTGATTTATTTTTCCATTCCCCTTTTGCATTTCCACAGCACAAAAGATACCAATGTAAATCCCTAACGCCCGAGGAATTAGGCCACGTTTGTCACTGTTTACTGATGTCCAATTTGCATATACAAGTTTACTTACAGCAGCAGGGCTACAATGCATTTAAAGTAAGAGGCTTAGTTCCATGTCAGACCATTGCAAGAGTTATTTATGCCCCAGGACCAGTGGCTGATGATGTGGGGAGGAGTGTGAGCCATCATCTCCTAGGAACTCCTGGCATCAGGTCTTCTCACTACCAGAAGCCTTTAAGCTCAGCCCAAGGGTGGAAAAGCAGGACATAAAAGTCATAAAAGAGTGGAACCTTTGCCCTCTTGCTGCGGCAGTTTAAGCCTCTCAGAAACATCTAGTCCAAAAGATATTGCTGTAGTACAACTCCAGGCAGCTTTGCAGGCTCTTTCTTCACTAATGCAATTCCTCCTCAATCCTCACCATCAAGTCAGACAGGTACCAACGCTTTCCTCTTTGGATTAATGTAAATTGTTCTTATGAAAATTAAAACTGCTTCAAAGAAGCCACCTCAACTCCCTCCTCTTTTACAAAGCAAGAGGAAACAAAACAAAACAAACAAACAAAAATTTTAATGGAGCAAATTTCTTTACTTTTGAGGGTACCAGAGGCCTGGAACAGGCTGCCCAGAGAGGCTGTGGGAGTCTCCTTCTCTGGAGACTTTCAAAACCTGCCTGTATGTCTTCCTGGGCAACACAATCAAGGTGAATGTGTGTTAGCAGGGAGTTTGGACTAGATGATCTCCAGAGGTCCCTTCCAACCCCTACCATTCTGTGATTCTTTGAGTTTTACATCTAAACTAGCCATTATTCCTTCCAAACACTTAAAAAGTACACAAAGCCAAAAAGGCTAAAGCCATGCCTGAAGCTGTCTTCAACTGCTGACAGACTGATGTTTCTGCCTGTGAATGTCAGACACTATGAGGAAGGGGGACACAAGGCTGTCATCATCTCCTCTTGGTGCAGTTGTGGTATTGGCTGACCTTTAAAGCAAGCAGCATCAAAATATGGAAAAATATATGATAAAATGTTTATTTCATCCTTTGATTTCTTTGCTTCTTTGTTCTTGGAGAACATGGGGGTGGGAATAGGAAGAAATTATTACCTTAAGGGCTAAAGGGCTAGCAGAGGAAATAATTTTGATCTGTTTTAATCAGCTGCTTCTGAAATCTTGGGGGCAGTAACAGAGCTTGGGACTCACAGCTTGTGCACTCAGAGCAGCTGAGGCACACATGGACACTTCTCCTCTCCTGGTCTCCCCCACCTCCAAGACACAGGCAGCAACATACCAAGTCCAAGCACCTAGACTAGCCCCAGTGCTGCTGTGAAGTCATGTGTGGAGCTACTTGCTCCTAACAAACTCCAGCCTGAGGACCTGGGGATCCAGCCTTCAGTGGCACTCACCCAGCATAAGTGTCTTCTGGAGGTCAGCCCTCCTGAATTGCCACGCAGTGGCCTGAACACAAAATAATTAGCTTACAGACACTTCCTTTTTCTTTGTAAGAAATTTCATCGTATTCTAGGTAGCCCTGCTTCTCTTGTTTTATTAATTTTGCTCCAGTTAAATGAAAGCTGATAAAATGGAAACCACTGTAAGACCCAGAGAAAATTAGGTTATGTAACCTCTTTTTCATTTATTTAGCGTGATATCAAAGTTGTTTCTTATCATTCTTCAGGTACATTGTGCTCAGGAATAATTAAACTGTCTATTCAACAAAGAGGAGCCGCTTTTTCTGCTGCTAATTTTCTCTCTCTTTCTCAATTCTCACTCTATTATTAGTGGGGGAAAAAAAAATAACAAGCTTAGCCAAAGCCAGAGGAGCCCTTCCAGCTCTGCACAGCCACACCAGGCGATTACCTCCCATAATCCGAGTGGTCCATCTATCGGTCTCTGGCCGACACGACAAGCACCAAAGTCAAAAGTACAACGGTGGTTTTCTTTACATAATTACTTGCTGATGTTGACAAATGGAGTGACAGCTGTGCCCTTTTTAGGGCGAGATTTGTGCAGAAATCAAAGTCACGTAAATAATTTCCCTGGGTGTTTTTCCCCTCTCCTGCCCCTGCTCTCACCCCCAGTCCCGCCATGTGCCGAGCTCTGGGAGCAGCCGCACTGGCTGGAGACGCAGCTGGGCCCCGCTCCCCCGGGTGCCAAATTCAGCTCCTGATGACTTCTGCTGTTTCTTGAGCTGCTTCCACTGCAAACTGGATTTGGGGTTTTTATACATTGTGATGGGAAGAGCCAGCAGAGATCTCAACAACCCCGAAACTGAAAGAGGGCAAAGAAGCAGAAGAAGGGGAAGGATAGCTGGGGACAAAAGCTACATCTTGGGAATTTCAGCAGGGCCATGGGGTTCCGTGGGTTATGACCCCTTCCAGAGTAACCTCTGGAGAGCAGCCCCAGCCACCTCTGGCTGTCGTTTGCAGACAAAATTCAATGTTCCCATGAGGGTGGGTCGCTGATAGAAGCATCAGCAAGGTGAAACAGGTAGTGGCATGGAATGGGGTTCAGAGTACCCCACTGCTTTTCCCTGGGCCTGCAGACTGGGCAATTTACCCTCCCTCCCCTGCTCCTCCTGGGCCAGCTGCACCCTGAGCCAGTGGTGACTGCTGCATGAGAATATTGTTCATGCCCTGCCACACATGAAAAGCACAGAAGTAGAAAAGAAAACCCTAAGAAAATGCACCCCTGCTCCTTACAGAGCTCACAGTACCAGGGCATAGCTTCCAGAAATCACATTGTGTTTCTGGGGATGGTAGAGGCATAGGTGAAGGTGCCTTGTTCAAGGTCACCACCCCAGCAGTTCCTGAGGGCAGCAACCACTACACATTTAATGTAAAGTCTGCCTCTTCTGGAGTTGTTTTCTCACTGTTTTAGCCAGAAGGCAGCAAGGGCAGCAGCATCTTGAGTCATCCAGGCTGGCATGAGCTGAAGCCAGGAGGCTTTGTAGGGGCAGGTTGCTGGACCATACTGTTTCCTGACCACAGAAAGATTGTGTGATGCCCACAGTTTTGGCTAAAACCAAAGAGTACAGCAAAGCAGGTACATCAGAGAGGGAAGGGGTGGCAGGGTCTATGGGTCTCTGTGCACATATGTGTGTGTACATGGGGCACCATTCGGGGAGTTCTTTGTGCTTGCTGTGAAGGGCCGGTTGGCATGAGTAGGTCTATCCCAAGACATTACAAATATAGAACTGCTAAAACAACTAATCAGAACCTGACCCAGCAAAGAGATGAGCAATTCTTGAAAGGCACCGAGGTTCAGCTCCTGTGCTAATGCTTTAAGTGCCTATGTTAATCTCAATTAGGCAGAAAAGTCTACACTTATTAAAATTGTCAGCTTTGTATTTGATGTGTGTAAGGACAAGAAAGAAGTTAAGTAAATGTGTGGGTGACGCTGCTGAGTGTGAAAGCACAAAGTACACAGGGACAAAAGCCTTCCTGTCTCTCTTTTAAAACAAATATATATACTAGTATAACATCAGGGCTTCTGTGTATGACAAGAACCTGTTCTGCCATTGCATGCCATGGTACTGTTCCAGCAGCACCAGAGACAGCAGAAGATGGTACAAAGATCTCACCAAACCTTCAGGGCTTCATTCCAGGGTTAAGCTGGAGGAAAGGAAAGGTGATGTCTAACAGTGAGAACAGGGGAATGAAGAGAAACTGGGAGGCTGGAGGAAGGGATGGGGAATTTTACTCAGCAATGAAATGTTATAGGACAGAGACATTTTCTGTGTATAGCTGTGGATGGTTACACATGCTTTGGTGCACCAATGCAGATAGAAATGGCACTAAGAGGCAGTGACATTTTTCATCTTATTTTCAGTAAGATTTTCTTGTCCTGCTTCTGCCTCACACCTGCTGGCCTGAAAATGGCAGTTCACCAGTTCAGATTTCACCATCAGCTTTGGTAGTTATCACTTTTGTGCTTATATAAAGGCTATGAAAGACTTCAGTTCTTCTGCTTAAATCAAAACCAAAATCAATCCTTTTTTCTTTTTTTTTTGGGGGGGGGGGGTGGGGGGAGGGAGTTGGTTGGTTGACTTTCTGGTTTGTTTGTTTGTTGTTTAGAAATAACAACAAAACTGTGAACACAGGTAAGAAAATAATTGATGCATTCTAAGATGCTGTCAGGTGTGAAAAACGTTGAAGGCTCAACAACCCTATTAATGCTATGAGAAGGTGTTAGACAGCAGATTTATGTAGCAGCACCAACACAGCAGAAGATCTATATGACAGAAATGAAGACAGCAGCATTCTGTGCAACTATTCCACCGCTTTTTTCCTAGAAATAACACTGCAACACATGATCCGAAACCCATCGGCAGACAGAAGGATATGGGGCAGGTCCGCCTCAACAGAGACCCCCATCAGCAATAAGTACCCCCTGGACATTCCCACCAGGTTTTCAGGAGCATAGCTGAAGGTGGTAGCAAAAGGGCAGAGCTGTATTTCCCCCCTTCTTGCATGTTTCTGGTACTAGTTCATTTGCTAAGGAAGTAAATGAATACATAGAATAAACCAGGTTGGAAGAGATCTTCAAGATCATCACGTCCAACCCATCAACCAATCCAGCGCCACCTAAACAACTAACCCACGGCACCAAGCACCCCCTCAAGTCTTCTCCTGAAAACCTCCGATGACGGCGACTCCACCACCTCCCCAGGCAGCCCATTCCAATGGGCAATCACTCTCTCTGATTAGAACTTTTTCCTAACATCCAGCCTAAACCTCTCCTGTTGCAGCCTGAGACTGTGTCCTCTAATGCGATACAGGTTAAAAGTGTTTCCCTGCTTCAGGAACTTCTTCTCTCCTGTCTCAGGCACTCTGAGCTAGTCTATGTCACAACACCAAAGGGACACTTGATTTCCTTCTTCCCTGTTACCAGCCATGCAGATGGTTCGCCAGGTCCAAGTTCTCCCTTTGTAGCATCCCTAAGACAAGCGGGTCCCTATATCCATACTACTTTGTGAATGTGAATAGCCCTGAAAAGGTTTAGTCCTATTTGCTTTCCAATGTTTCTAACCAGGCTTAAAGAACTGAGGGCACTTTTGAAAGACTGACTGTGCTGACTCTGCTGCCCTCAGAGGAGTCAGTATCAGTGACTACCCCTTTCTTCTCTCTACCCCTCAACACTGTATTCTTTATCTCAGCCTGCATGGTATCCTGCCTCCTTCTTCCATCCAGCTGTGGATAAGGCCACTGAAGAGTATCTGCTGTGTTTGTCTACAGATGAAGCACCATGACAGAAAAAAAACCCCAAACTTTTCTAGCACAGCCTGGGGGCTTTTTCTTTTAATCAAAACCAAAACAAAAGCCCTGAAATGCATCAATTTCCCATTAGAACTGGAAATGTTCTGACATCCTACAATATTGCCTTTGCATTTCACTGTTCTGCTGGCATTTCAGAAGTTTAAAATGAAAAATTAGCTTTCAAAAAAGCAGGATCTTCTTGATTAGAAAAACTTGTGGAAATTGCAATGGCAAGATCAGAACAACTTCATTAGTCTTCATTAAATAAAATAAATGTTATTTCTATTCCCTTCACATGCAATCATACATTACAACTATTAATATTGCAGAGATGTTTCTTTTGTCTCAGAACTTAATGTATAAAGCTGCAAACCTCCTTGCATGAAAAACAACTCAGGATCACTGGAATGACGTGCAGTTCATCTTTTTTACATTCATTAATTTGCTGTAAATAGAGCACAAGTCGCTTTGCATTGTTTGCACTAATGGAGAGCTCAGAGCAGTTTACCCTGTTACTACTTATCATTTATTTGGGTGATAATTTTAAAAAGCTTTTAAATTAAAATGATAAAGATGGTTAGGGGGGAAAAGATACAGCCTTCCAGAATGCTTCAAGTATGATAGATTATCCCAGCAAAAAGAGATGGTTCTCATTTAAGAGACATGCCAAGGCTGGCTGCACAATTCGAGCAATTTTTCAAGCCCCCCACCTCGTGTTAGGCATCCTGCCCAAAGCCATTTTGGAGCATAATCACACCAGCCTCCTGCTTGTCCTCCCTGCTGGGGGCTCAGCCTCATCCAGCTGGTCCCTGAGGCACCTGCCAACATGCAGGAGTGATTTTACCTGGGTGCCTGGACTGTGACAAACAACCCACCACTCCTCTGCTCAGCTCCATGGCTTGGGGTGTCAAGCAGCCACCACCAGCTGGTGACACCTCTGGCAGAACCCACCATAGCCTTTGGCCTTACGGAATCCTCAGCCATTGCTCAGAGCAGGAGTCAGGGCAGTAGATGTTGGTACAAGGAGTAGTTCCTGGAATACCTGGTCCTATATTTGCATCCTCTGAACACCACTGAAAGAGTCTGGCTCCATACTCCTTGACACTCACCCTTCAGATATTGATCCAGTCAGGAGCATGTCCCCTTGTCATCTCTAGATGTCAAGAGATGAGGCAGGCTCATCCTAATTTGAAACAACTAACACCAAGCACCAGGCAGTCAGACAAAGAAAATCCTTTATACTTAGATTAGCTTCCAAAATCATGAGCCATTCCAGCATCTGGATGCTGAGAATGCTTCCATGCATTATGTAGCCAGTGAGGCACTGCTGTAAACTATGAACCTCATGTAAATTTAATATACAGACTTTATATAAGACAGTACTCTGAGAGCAGAGCA
Source organism: Dryobates pubescens (assembly GCF_014839835.1). Lineage (NCBI taxonomy): Eukaryota > Metazoa > Chordata > Aves > Piciformes > Picidae > Dryobates > Dryobates pubescens. The sequence continues at coordinate 15,262,532 of NC_071627.1, forward strand.
GAGATAGAGGGGTTGGTTGCCATTCCCCATTTTTTTCAGAAAGCACTAAGACTTCCCTCAGACTAAGAGCAGTTCAGAGTTTAGTATCCAGCATTTCTAAATCCACACCCTTTCACTCCTCATTTCAGCATTTAATATTGTACTCCCCTAGAACAAAAGGCAGAAGATACTTCCCAGCAGTAAGAAAGAATTGGCAATTATTTGTTATTAGCTGTAAACTCAGCTCATCACAAAGCACTTAGGAGAAGGTTTTGCTGGCACTATTAGGTTTGGGGAATAGCATATGGCACATCGAGTGATTAAGCCTCTAAACTGTATGTTTAAGGCCTGCTCATGATGAAGTTTTCAAGAATCTTTCAGTTAATGGGAGAATTGGGCCTTTAATAATCTATTATATCATGCATCATGATAAGCTCCACAGTAAACAAACTGTCCCAGTATTTGAATCCCCTTGACTACCAGAAGCCCTTTGGACCGTGGTGGGCTCCCTTTCACTGCCCCAGCAGGCAGGGCCAGAGCACAGTGGGGCACAGGCTGCACAGATGGCCAAACACTCTGAGTTAAGCAGTGTGATCTCCCCAGTGCCACCTCCTGCAGCCTGACAGCCATGCAGCATGGCTGCTTGCTTTATACAACAAACATTTCTAATTCCTATTTTGTCTGCTTTTCAGCACGTTGTGCGAATGACTCCATCCCAGGAGCCCTGCTCTCCCACCATCGTGTCCTGCTCTCTTGCTTTTCATGGGCAACTTATAAATTCCTGAAAATAAGGAATTTTAATGGGAATGCTGATTCAGCCTGAACTTTGCTGTACCAGCACAGAGTGCATTGAAAGGATAAAATAAAAGGACTACACAAACTCCGGCTCTGTGTGCCTGATCATTTTCTCTGGGGAACAACCTGGCAAGTAATCTGACAACACCCATCCAGAGAAGCTTTCGGTTTGCCTGTGTGCAGTGCATGCCAATGAGGTCTGGAATAAACAATCCATGCAGCAAAGTGGTGTATTATTTATGCATTGTCACATCCATCTATATAGAAAATTGGCCCTAAATTAAAAAAGCAGGTATCAATATTGCCTACGTGCTGGCTCCTGAGGAAAAGCTTGAGGGAAGAAAGCAAAATTTCAGTAATAAGGGCTCTTTTCCTCCTATTGATGTAAACAAACAGCCTGTGCCACTGGAGCAATGTTTATGCTAGCAAATACCCTGAGGTGTTTCACAGAAATCAATCTGCAGAGAAAAATACCCTAAGATAATTCAGCAACTCCCCAACTTAAGCCTAGGCCTTGCTGCATGTTTGGGGTGAAGGGTGAGGAGGGCAATGTGTCAGCTCCAAATTTTTCAGTGCACAGCTCATGAAATGATATCCTCCAAGCCCTGAACACCAGCTACAGCTTGGTTCGATCAAATTCAAGGACAGGAGAAATTACAGGAGGGAAAGCAAGTGGAATTGTCTGCAAGCTGCAGGAATACGTGTTTAGAGAAAACTTCTGCAGTGGAATGAACTGGGAGGGGATCACTTGTACAGAAACCAAATGACTTAGCAGGTAGTTTTCCACCCTCCTCCTGTGGTTGCTTATTCCTGTTGCAGTGCAGCCAGGCCAGAGCATGGCAGCCTGGAAGGAAATGTCATCCCCTACCCTGTCACCTCAAAAAGCTTTGTGCCATGCAGTGACTGTGATACAGAGGACAGAATTACAGTTTCACTGTAAAATGCAGCAGGGTAAAATCTTGCTTCACACAAAAAACAGGGAGTGGATAAAGCAAAGTGTGATGATAATCTGTGTGGCTATTCTGCACCTGGGCCAGCAGGTCAGGTAAAAGCAAGAACAGTCAGCCTTAATTTTAACATCTGAATAGTCCAAGCTTTGCTGTAATTTTCACCTAAAGCTCACGGTGTTCTCTCATGCTGTCTGTTCCCCTGCCTTCTGAGCACAAAGGGCTGCAGGCAAGATGGCCCCTGGGCTACAGGAGAGGTCTCCAATCACTCTATAGCTCAGTCAAATGCAAATCCCTATTTCCGTTTAGCACCTCTTGAACTTTCCTCCCTGCCTCACAAATCACAGCCAAGTAAACCTCCGCTGTGCAGAAAGGTTAGGCAACTCATTGTGAATGACCCTGCCAAGCTGGAGCTGCTACAGGTTGCCAATGTTTCATGGGGCTCACAGCGCCAAAAAGAGTTATGAAAATCCTAAGTCCATCCCCCAGTCCAAACACCCTTGAAATCCCTTTAGACATTGAGCTTATGTCAAGTGATGTCCATGAAACTTCTTGAGCAGGTGGCCTATATGTGGTATAAAGCTCAGGTTGGGTTTTCCCTGGGGTCTGATGAACAAAGCTGTGCACTACTCTTCAACTGGAAAGAGTTGTTAGAAAGCAGAATGGTATGAAACAGCTGAAGACACTTATCTTCTCAGAAGGTAAGACAGAGAAGACTTATCTTCTATGATCGAGAGGCAATGGTGTCTCCGGGGAGCCAGTTCAGATGATTGATCCAGCTTTTGCTTGGTCATTCAATGCTTGCAGCTCTGTAAATCCCAAGTGGTTTCAATCACACACATCCTTAGGAGGTTTTCAGTTATGACATGATGAAAGGCAAGGCTGGTGCCGTTTCCAGTAGTGTCAGAAACCCCATGAGAACTCAGGCCCATCAAGACCCTCTTATTACCAAACCTTGTCAGAAACCAGATATATCTGGGGAGTGGAGAAGGTGTTGTATTAAGCAGAAATTATCAAAACCTTCTTTTCAAACTTCAAACTTTTTTTTTTTTTGGTACCAATTATGAATGAAGATTGAAGTTGGCTTTTGTTCTATTGATTGAAGCAAGGAATTATGGGTGAAACATAGTGAAAAGGACGTGAGCCTTTTACAGAGGTACTCAGATATGATTGATTCTTATTGCTGAGATTTAGAAAGCTACAGCAAATCCATATAAAGGATAGGGAGGGTTTTTCAGATCTCAGACATCATCAAAGCCACCAATGTGTGCTACTTCTTTTTCAACATGAAAAACCCACAGATTGTAAGGAGCCTTCAGACTCCAGCATTTTTTGCTGAACTACTCTTACTATAGATTTTAGATTTCCCCTCACAGTATCCGTCCCTCATTTCATCATTCTTTTCACTTTAACAAAAGGAAGAAGCAGGAGACCCACAACCCACAGTCCTGCCACTCACTGCTCTTTGTCAAAAATCTCTTTTTCTTTCTTTCTAAATATACTCAGAAGACTTTACAGTCAGGAAAATCTAGAAGACACAGGCCCTGCAGTTACACAGTCCTAGTCCTTAGGCCAAGTTTTTGCTAAGGGCTGACCAGCTCCTGGAAGTCTACCAGCAACTGGATAAAATTCCCAACTAGATCCAGATCCAGATCTTGACCAGATCCAGTTTTAAATTCAAATGCCCCCTAGGCTTACAACTTTGCTTTTCTTATGTGGGTGCTTTTCACTAATATGGATGTTAAGAAAACAAAGTTTTCTTTGGGTAGTCATTTCTCCAGCACCTTGTTAGACTCTCATGCCCACACTGACCAGGAACAGGTCCACCAAAACTCACACTGCAACTGATTGCAGGCAAAAGCAGACTTTAGCCCCACTGCCTGTGGATCTGTGATGGCAGGACTGTGACACAGCTGCCTTTGTTTTTGATAAAGTTATGCAGCCAGCCCAGTTTTAGGACCAATTTGGTTTTCTGCAAGTCTGCTACTCAGCCAGTCTTCCTGCCCTTCCCTTGTGCTCTCTGAAGGGATGTGCCAATCAATGGTGGAGAGCAAAAGAGGAAAAGTTTTTCATAATGCATTTCTCTAGGACTGAGTTCACAAACTAGTTACACAGTCCTTCAGAAGTTCAAAAGATATTTGTACCTAAAATATGGCAATTAAACCAAATTTGCAGCACAGTGCAATTCTTGGATGGATGAGATTGACTGGATGGGTCTTGACCAGCTGTTGGGCTGTAGTCCGAGACTATGTCCAACCTGAGCAACAGCATTTGTGTCCACAGGCATCATTTCTAGTGGTAACCATTGAATTTACCTTGGCTGAGATGCTTAAGATCAGGACTAGCCACAGGAAGCTGCCAGCTAATCCTTCCACACTGATTTCACAGATGGTTCAACATCACCATCCCTGAGGATCCCACTGCATTTCACTGGTTTAGCCAAGGGAACAGTAATGGCAGAAACACTGACCAACAGGCAATGCCACAGGCATTTGCTCACTACTTTTGATCCTGCCTCCAAAGCAGCTCCCCTCAGATGATTTCTAACTTTCCCACTACTCAAGTTCTTTAAGCTGCGTCCCACAACATCAATACAAAAGTGTTGAGAAATGAGTGTGATAAAGCCAATGCTTGAAAATATTTTCTCTCTTTAGTGTCCAATAGTAAAATTAACACCTAAGAGGGTTTTGTCCTTTCCAGCACACTCAGACTGTATTTCTTTTCCTATTACCTTGGCTATGATCCAAGGCAAATGATATTTAATTTGGGTGATAAGGAACCAGAAAGGAGTTCTTTTTCTGCTGCTGGCAGTCTGGTGATCACTGCAGACCCATGGAAAGAGCTTTCCTCCTCCTACATCTCTGGAGGAACCCACAACACTGAATGCCTGCAGCCTCTGCTCTCCCAGTCCCAACCTCACAGCAATGCAGGAGCCTTTGAGGGGCACAGCCCCTCCACAAGTAGGCAGCACACACCTGAAATGGAATCACTGCAATCTCCAAAATCTTCTGGAGGATCTGGGGATGGGGCAGAACCCATGCAGGTCCCAGGGGTGCTGCAATCCTCCTTAGGACACAGGGATGCCCACCAGCCTGCCCAAGTGCTTGCAGCAGTCAGCCTCCCCCAGCAGCTCAAGATCTTTCACTCCCATATTTATCTGCAACATCTACTAGCTCAGGCTATTTAAAGCAATCAGAGATTTACATCAGGAGACTTTAAATATAGAAGTAATTTTGTGTAAACTCCTGCCTTTATTGCAGCAAGGAGAAGGGAGGGAAAAGCCTTTCTTTTTTTAGACTTGGCAGGAAACAAGCAGTTAAATAAGTGAATACTATAAAATGAAAATCTTAAAGTGATTACAAATATGAAAGGAGTGAATACCAAACTGAAACAGCCATTTAATCAAGATAAAGTACAGAAATCCAGCAATTGGCCTCTTTCCACGATCCTGCAGAGCTGTGCAAGGGAGGCAGATACTGTAGCACTACCAATCTGAGCTGCTAGGCTGCTGACTGGATACCCCAAGGTCTTCCACCCTTTGCAGCTTCTCACATGCAAAATGCCTTCATTTATAGATCACCCTAGATGTAAAGTGGCTTTCATTAATCAAGAGCTGAAATAAAAAGGGAAATGTAATTGCCTTTTAATTGCTCTAATAATGGCAGGAAGCTGCACTCTGACTTAAATACCAAAAGGTGAAGATTAGGACTGTTAAGGTGCCTTTCCTTCAACCACAGCATCCTTGTATTTTGTGCCAGTCTTCCCTCACCTCTCAGCCAGTCACATCAATGTATGCCAAGTTTATTCCTGAACTCCTGAGTTGGTTTGGTCTGTTAGTTAGTGATAACTAGAAATTGGAACTTTTTACCATAAGCAACTTTAAGATAGAGGGATTTTCTTGTAATGTACCAATACCAGACTTCTCAGCTTATGCTATCTGCTTACTCCAAGCATTTACAGACTGGGCACTAACAGCTCTTTGAGACAGATGACAGCAGTGAGAAATTGCAGGGATGATGTTGTATGGTGGGGAAGTTACACTGTTTAATGGACAGCTCCCACTGCCTGACAAACATTGCTCTGCTGGCCTCTACCACGGGTAAGTCTCAGCTGGTTTTCCTTGTTATGTGCAATCAATACACAAACTCACCAGGATTTTGGAATAGGAGGGGAGATCATTAAAGAGGATTTGCTTTCTCCTTACTGTACTTTATGTGTCTGTTATGTTAAAGGATAGATGGAAAGAAATCCAGTCAGCCAGCCGCAGCAGTGAGTGTAACCTCACTAGACAGCTTTTGGCAAGGCAACTGCAAGGCCTGACCTTGGCTGACATTAACAGCACTTTGGAAATTAGTGTGAAAGCCACTGCTCAGTACCCATGTATTACATCCAAATGTCTCAGCAGACAGTTTTTCCTTCTGCACTAGGAGGTTTTCTGCTTTTGTTGCCATGTCTACCACTACAGAAGCTTTAATTCCTCACACCAGCTCCCTATCACAAACCAGACTGCTCTCTCCTGCACACAGTTCCTCCTGTGACTACACCACCCAGACAGAATCAGCTCAGACAGAATAAGACAGAATAAGAATCAGAATCAGACAGAATAAGCTCAGGAAAGGAAAAGATGCGAGTGGAATACAGAGTGAGGCTTGTGCCTTGGCATGCCAGACATGGGCTGGAGTCAACTCCAGATGTGAGCTGAACAATAGAAAAAAATTTTATCACCTTTTAAAGTACCTGGAGGGATGTCCAAACAATTGCTTTCAGTGAATGATTTCAGGCAGTCATTAACCTCATACAGAGAAAATAACACACATAAATGCACAGGCAACGCTATTGTGAGCAGAAAAAGTTATCAAAACAGTTTTAAAGAAACAATTTAACATATGGTGTGAAGTGAACTTCAAGTTCATTCCCCCTTGCAATTTGTCTTCTGTTCTTCATTGGTTACGATGCTCAGTACAAGTTCAGTACTGATGGAGGTTATGCAGCATTTTCATGAGCCCTCCAAAGAGAGGCCTCGAGGTTATAAAGTTGTTATTATTGAGGTAGTTTATTTTTGCTGAACGAATCATTAAATCAATTTGCAAATCAAAATGGAAGCAAATTCCTCTATTTATTACTTGCTCACTTAAGTTAAAATAAACCAGATATTGGCTGTGCTGCAGCAGACCCCTGCTCTGTATTAGGCTGCTGCAGGTTGGACAGACCCAGTTTCCACCAGGAAGGAAACAAGAAGGGAACTGTAAGCCTCCCCCAGGTATCCAGGAGACTTTCAGCTCTGGAGATGCTTATGGCCTGAGTCAACCCCTCTGTGCAAAACTGCCACATGAACAGCATAAAAGGCTGCTCCAGGATGAGATAAAGCTTATTGAAAAAAGGTCTTGCTAAGTTAAACACAAGAGTAAAGTAAATATCATAGACATTTTTCAGCCCTCTGTAATGTGAATACCACCATAGTTAAGGCTGAATTGCAATTTGCATTCAGAAGTAGGAAGAAATTACTCTAGTTCACATTTCAGTGAATGAAATTCATCTAATGAATTAACATATGTTGCTGTGAGACAATTTCCAGTTTCAGAGGAAGCCAAATTCTATGCACAAGGCTTTAAAAATAAAATATTTCCTGTTTTTTTGCAGAAATACTCTCAAATGTTCCTTCCTTAAAATGTTGCCTCTCTTCCCTGCAGGCCACTGGGGAGTCCTGCTCACGGGAACCTCCAGATTGCATTATAATATGGAAATTTTGTGCAGCCTCCTAACATTTTTCAAAGCAGAGTAAAAATCAGTGAGGCATATCGACAGGAACATGCAGTTGCCCTGAGAAAAGGGGCTGGTGTGGGGCCAGGCCAGGAAGGTAAGGGGCAGCAGCCATGCAGAGGTATAAACTGACACATCCAGAAATGCCTCCACGCTTCTCCCCAGCAGCCTGATGCCTCTGCAAGGCAGTCATGCTTTATCACTTTATCACTGGATGTACCTCCAAACTTCTCAGTAAGTTGTGACAGTTTCAGGCAAACCACCACAGAAGTCAACCAGCAAGCCCCTCAGCAGCATGGCATGTTGTGAGCTGCTCCAAGCTGTGAGGACCCATAGCTGATCCCCTCCCTCCTACCCTGCTTCAGCTTCACACCCTGCTCCTTGCAGGATAGCTTTGGGACACATTATAAATTGGACACATCAAATGTGAATACAGCACTAAATAGACCAGAAGTAAACAGGGAAGAGGGTGTCAATGGCCACATGATCTTGAAACACCAACCCATGCCTGAGCTCCTACATCAAATGTAGCTCCCCAACAAGAAACAACCCTACCACTGATTTAAAGATGCTTTGGGTACAGGCAAGATTTTCTCCCTGTGATTGCAGCTTAGCCCCTATGGCTGGCCAGATCTTCTCTCTGCTGGGCTGCAAGGATAAAAGTAAAACTTACTCATGTGCTGCAAGAGCCCCTGAAGTACTTTTCATAACAGCCTTAAATAACAAATCACCTGTACTAATTGCAACATTTTCAGGGTCACCCCAAAAGAGGGTGCTGACATGAGCTAGCACACTGCAAAACTGAACTTAGTCTCACAAAAAGCAAGCATTCTCACAAGGGATTTGTGGGGTTTGTTCCTTCTTCAAATATAGAAAAATAAATACCTTACTGTTACCATTAAAAATTCAGTGCTTATATTGTCTAAGCCATCAAACCTATTATGAACAAAGTGCTAGCATGCTTTAAAGTAATGAACCAAGCACAGTATCTAACAGTGAGGCTATTGTATTGTTCTTGGCAAGTGGAGTAGAAGGATGAAATTAAATTTGTGACAAGGGACACCACTCGATTTGAATATCAGCTCTATTAAACAGAAAATAGTGAATGCATCAGCTCCACAACACCTCTGATGATAGCACGCTGAGGAAAGTATTTGGTAGGGTCAGCAGGTAAAAACTGAATAGAATAATTCTCCTCATTGCTGCCTTCCCAAGAAGCTCCAGAAGCAATATGCATTTACAGGGAAATTTAACTGAGCCTGTAGAAATTTATTCTGTGAGAATTTTCCTTTCTTCCAGGGTAGTTGTTTGGGTTCTCTTTTCAGTTTCAGATTATGAAGGTGATTATTCAGAGAGAAAAAAACAGCATTGTGCAGATGCCACTGTGCAAACAATAACTTTCAGAGGACTAAAACATTATAATCGGAGAACATGGCAATTTGATTTAAAAGTGAGCAGACAGGAAGATGTGACATCAAGAGAATAAAGACTAGCACTCACCGGGTGAAGCCACCTGTAGTGCTGACGTGGGCTGATTGTGCAGCCACTGCAGAGCCTCCCGCTGTGCTCACCAGCTTGTGTGCAGTCCCTGTCATTTGCAGAGGACACAGCGGTCTGTAGCAGGTTAACCAACGCAGAGATGAAGTTAGCCCAAATTTCCCTTTCGCTAAAGCTTCCTTGAGGTTATACAAAGCCTACTCTGCTAAAGGATACTTACGCCAGTACTCCCTAAATTCAGCTCACCCATCTTAGGAGAAGTTTCTGTCTCTTTCTACAGGCCTCTTCACCTCATCAGGGTTCCATTTCTGAGGCAGAAACTCTTCAAAACCCTGTTCCAATCTCAGCCTCTGTTGGTGACCCTGCTCTACAGCTCACACACCAGACTAAGGGCATATTATAGCCTGTCCACAGACAATTTCAGTAAAGGCACAGGGGAGAACACTTTTACAGAACGCATCATCAAACTGTCAGTGGCCTCATTAAGCAGAGGGCACCTTGGTCCCCAGAGGTGCAGAGAGCAGTGTGTGGGCCATTAGTAAAACCAGGGCTGCCCAGGACACAGTGCAGGCTGCTGTGGGGTTTACAGCAGGATGAGCCTCAGTGCCCTGGCAAAGGAGGAGGCAGAGAGCAGGGAGGTTAATTAGCTCATATTTTTAATTAATTTGCCATTCCTAATAGGTGCTACAGATATAGTCCTGAAGTCTGGCGTCTCTGACAGGGTAAATTTATTACATGTCAAACGGGCAGCATATGCTTTCCCAAGCAACTGTGCCCACGTGGGCACAGAGTCCCTGTGAGCTGTGTCTAACCTGGAGAAGGCATTTCAGTCGCCAAGGCTCATCTTCTCCTTTTCAGATTGACTATTAATCCAAGTTCAGACAGGCTCCTCTTTAGTCAACCGTGATGCACTCTGCATGTGTTTGTGTGTGCTTCTTTGCCTCTGTGTGCACGCAGGGCTGTGGCTTCTTGTTATTGCTGGAAACAGCCATGTTTGAGTCTGCCACCTTTTCTTCCTTTCTGCTCTCTCTTTTGGAAATGAGAGAAGGAGTTCCTGACCCTCTGCGGTGAAACCTGCCCTCCGCTAGAGCCACTGGGGATGCTGGAGCTGATACAGAATTCCTCCCAGGTCCTGCCAGCATCCCTTCTGCACTGGGCTGCCAATACCAGTGCTGCTCCTGCCACAGTCAGACCACAGCTGCACTGTTTCTGCCCTGATTGCCATCCTCCTAAAGCACAGACACTTGCTTAAAGCATGAGAGGTGTCTCACTGAACAGAAAAAGATGTACAGGGATTTGAAATTAATCTTTTGGACAAACATCTGCAGGAGCAGGCTTCTGCTCCACAGTTGGCACAGCCTGAAGTGGCAGGCTCTGATCCCCTAAATTGTCACCCCCCAGCCTCCAGAGTTCTCCCACAGAACAGCAGAGTTTAGCTCCAGAAATTAACAGCTCACCACACTGAAATGTCTGCCATGCTTCCCAGTGGCTGAGTTATTGTGCCTGCTTACAGGTAAGCCAGTGGTGTCCCAGATTGCATTTTAGCACTAGGCAATGCTCTTCACATCACTGAGAGAGGTTAGAAATCCAATGTCATGTGAAGAATGCTATTTCTGTTTCTTCCTTGCTGCTTGAGGGCAAAGGGAGGAGAAAGAAGAGGTGAGAGAATCAGACATGAATGTTTCCAACAACAATTAATAGCAAATTTGGGTAGCATTCACAGAGGTCTCTGTGGCATCCATGCAGAGGAGCTTGTTTGAGTCAGAAAGCTGGCCTCTGAGGCTGTTGAATCAGCTGGGAATATTGATGTGATTAACAATGATTTGATTTGGAAATCAATGCGAAGGAGATTGTTTGCTTGCTTTGTCCAATTTAGTCCATGAAATACTGGCTTCAATACAGGGAGAAATTCAGCCGAAGCAGGAAGGGGATTTTTGAGGAGGGGTGGTGTGGGGAGTGTTTGTTATTTTATCAGACATCCGTCTGGATTCTAGCTGGTGAAAACTTGAGCATTCAATCAAATGTTTTATGTGTATCTATAATAATCTGAACAAAGGAACAGCTGACAGCTCATGATCATTTAAAGATAGAGCAATTTCTATTTAGCAATCTTGTGACTGCATTTTCTGTATCTACGTGCAAGGCTTCCTAATCGTCATGTGGGCTTTGTTGCAGTTTGGCTGCAAATGAAACACTATGAATTTACAGGAAACCCAACATAAACACTAAGCTTTTAAGAGGAATATTAAGATGTCATTCTCCTGGGTCGCAGAGCAAAGAGGCGTCACATGCAGAGCTATTAAAGGTTGCCAGGTATAAGTTGTTGGGCTTATTTTCTAACCCTGGGAGGAATGGTAATTCATCACAGATAATTTGTAGTAGAAAGGAGAGGAGCATATTTTAAACTTCAGTCACATTAATTTGTCTCTTCCACTTTAGCTCCAGGGAGCTGCTTCTGCCAACAGCTCCTGGGAGCACTGAAAAGAACCCTTGGGTGAAATTTTTGTGGTGTGGGCTGGGAAGTAAACTACTAAGTAATTGATATATGGTCTCTTCTAACATTAATATGGTTTTTGAAATATGTGAAAGAGCTCAGTGATGAAATCCCAGATCCCATATGAGGGTCACATTCTGACCAATTAATTTTGCTGAGTAGCCATTTGCTCCACAGAAACCACTATAAAAAAAAAAAAAAAATCAGCACAAGAAAGAGAAGTAAATGACACACAAAAGCTGAAAGCTTGTAATCTTAGCATTGCCCTTGGAAAAATTATCCTCAAAATCAGCAGCTTTGTCAGTTATGATGCAATTACCTCATCACTCACAGTGGGAAACTGAGGCTTTGTCATCCTCTCTCTCCCCACTCCAACAGGTTACTCAGATTCCCATTAAATGCTTGGTCTCTCCTCTTACTTTGGAGTTGCAAGACTCTCTCTGGCTTGAATCAAGATTAGTTGTCCGGCACTCAGTCAGTTGTGAGCAAGGCATATTGATGGAATACAACAGCAAGACAGTTCTGACTTTTGTGCAGATCCTTCCCACAGCCTGCCATCAGCATGGGCTGAGAGGACATATGCTGTACCAGGCAGCTCTGCCTACAGGAAAGCCAGAGGTGGCTGCTGATTCCCTTCCTCCCTCATAGCTTCCAAGAAGCACTTCTCTTGGGTTCAAATGGAGGTGTTACAGGCTGTTAGCTATGCTGCTGGATTTCTGCTGGGCATAGAGCTGAGAACTGGCTTGACAGTGCAGACAGGAGCAGGACTGACTACATAGCTTACTCGAGTCACTGGTATCTTGGATACCCTCTGCTGAAACTGCTCAAAGATGCCTGTGGTTAGACCTTCTCCCCTTGCCCTTGCCATCCTTAAGAACAATTTCTTCATAGTTGCCACTTTTAAGGACTAAAACTTTAACCTCCTGAGAAAGCACTGCCCTTTCTAATCCAATCCTCAACCTGCTAGGAAGAAAGTAGAATCATAGAATCAATTGCCTGGGAGAACTTCTTTTTGACACAGGAAATCACATCTGCAAGATTACCACTACAAATGAAGCTTGCCCATGTGGGCCTGGACTCCCTTGACAAAAAAGTCTACTGGCTAAAGAAACCTCAGTGCCTGCCTTTTATATGCCAGAACATGTTTCCCTTTCAAACAGCTCAATAAAGTTGAAATAGCTACAGACCAAAGGAGATGCCAAAATATCAGCTTATAGAAGATGCTCTGGTGCTTAGAACAGATTAACACATTTTACATACGGAAGCACTGAATGGAAACATTGAGTCACTCTATATTTGAACATTGGGCAAAACCCAAAGAAAAGGAGAACAATCTTGCAGTGGCAAATGCCATCAGCAGTGAAGCTGAGCCCAGATTTCAGCAGATAGCAAGGTAAAATGATTAGAGCAGTTTGGGCTGTGAGCTCCTTAGAGGTTTTTCTCTAAACTTTTCTCTGCAACTGAATTCTTCACCAAATAGACAATCTGAGTAATGATTCAATTCATTGCAGCCTCTCCTGTGAGTCATTACTAAAGCAACTCTAAAACAAAGGCTAAGCATTTTAAAGAAATGGCTCCACCTTTCAAGACGGGATGTAAACCCCAGCTGGTCACACCTAGACGTTCAAACAAAAGGGACTTCAATTCTCACAGGTCAGGTCCATCTACATCCAGTCATGCAGTGAGGCTCTTTATCTCTCTGTCATGCATTTGTAATATTTATTCACACTAAGAAAACCTAGATGATTTGGACAGTGCCTATAGCTTTTCAGATACAGAAAATATCCCTACCATTAAATCTATCAACTAATGGGAGTATATCTACAGAACTGACAGGAGAAGAGACTATTCTGTCTCCTGTGCCAGAAGAAGGAGCATTTTTGGTGCTGCTGAGCATTGTGGAAATGCAGCTCAACCCACGGGAGGGCAGCGCCGGGTGAATTGTTTCTATTTCTGTCATGTGCTCTCCTAGCAAAGCACCTGAAGAGCTGCCTCTATCTTTCATTTCATCCATGTGGATGAAGACTGGCAGACACACAGTACCAGCCCTCACAGCACTCCATACCTCCATGGCAACAGGGTATTTTAGCCTCTGTGTCCAGTCTGAGACCACTAGAACTCTTTTGCCACAATACTGCACTGAAAGATCTGCACCCATAAGGATGCTCTGCACTAGGTCTTGGTTCAGACTACAGGGAATGGGCTCTGCAGCTCAGTATTAAGCTTAGCAGCTATGTAGGCTTCTACACAGGCCCAGTTTTACTTAATTCCAACACCATTTGAAAAGTAATGCCACCACTGCTTATAATGCAATAACAGCTGAGCTGTAACCAAACTTGGTGTGCGTGTGAGATAAACACTACACAGGCTCTCGGCTCGCTTATTAAGGTGTTTGCCCTGTTGTTCTTACCAACATCAGCACTGCTGACAAAAAAACAAGCAATGCATTTTAATAAATTTGGAGAGCTGTGTTTAGCTTCCCAAGTAGCTCTGCAGGCAGTCTGATGAAAGGGAGCTACATGCTGCTGCAAACCAGACTTCTTCAGGGAAGAGGGAAGGAGATGAAGCAAATGTTTCTGAGGTTCAGATGAGCAATCTTCTGTGTAAACAGATAATCCCCAAAGCAAAGGCAACTGCAGAGCTATTTTGATTAAACAAGCCTGGGATCACTGAATTTCTTCTTCTGCAGAGTCCAGGAAAGGAATGGGACAAATTCCTGGTGCCAGTCAGTGGAAATAAAGGTTTTGAGAACACTCTCTTACTGACTCTACCCCTTGCTCCAATTCCACCTGTAAAGTCTTAGCTAAAACTAGTATTTTCAAAGCAAAACACCTTTCACTATTTCTACCTATAGAATCACTCTCCAACTCTACCAAGTCTGGTGCTAAACCATGTCCCTCAGCAACACATCTTTGCTTTTTTAAACACATTCAGGGGTAGGGATTCAACCACCTCCCTGTGGATCCTGTCTCAGTGACTGAGAACCCTTTGAGTGAAGTTCTTCTAACATCCAACATAAACTTCCCCTGTTGCAATCTGAAGCCATTTCCTTTCATCCTATCACTTGTTTCTAGGGAGAAGAGACCAACTCCCACCTAACCACAAGCTCCTTTCAGGCAGTCATAGAAAGTGAGAAGGTTCCCCCTCAGCCAACAATCCCAGTTCCCTCAGCCACTCCTCACCACACCTGTTCTCCAGAACCTTCTTCAGCTTTGCTGACCTTCTCTGCACAGACTCCAGCACTTCAATGTCATTCCTGTAGCAAGGGGCCCTCAGTTGGCAAAGGTTCCCCCCCCCCCCCCCAAAATACTTGACAGACTCTTATTTCACGAGATGCCCGAGATGCCCACACTGCGGTTTACACCCCTGTCCCTTCCCTTTTCTGAAACCAAGGTCCCTAATTTTTTGAAAAGCAGGAGTGCACCAGCACGGCCCCAGGCTGGACTACCCTGGGCTGGCTTTCAGCGCCGGGGTCTGCCGGGCCGGTGCTGTACGGCGCAGCGCAAATACGGCGCGCAGCGGTGGGGCGCAGTTCAATGAAGCGCAGTGAGGTGAGGAGCGGTGCGGGGCAGTGCAACACAGCGCGCTGCTGAGCGGTGCGGATATCGGCGCTGCCGGCGCTCCCCCACCGCTCTCAGCGCTGTCTTTGCTGTTACGTTTCTGCCCCCTAATGGACAAAACGAGCTCCGCAACCTTTTCTGCTGTTCCCTAGGAGAGGGAGGAAAAGCCCCGCAGCGCCGAATCCCTGGAATTCTCCCCAGTCTGGCTGCGGCTCTGCACCGCTCCCCCCCGCACAAGTAGGCGAGGGCCAAACGCGCCGGGAAGGCTCCAGTGCCGCTGAGGCGGCAGAGCCAGATGGCAGGAGACAGAGCTCAGCAGGCTCCTATAAATATTTGTTCTGCTCAAAGAAATAGGCACGTTTTGAGTCTCTCAGCCAATTTGGAGGCGTTTGCACAAGAGAACTAGGCTTTATCACAAGATTTCTTGGACCTCAAAAGGGGTTTGTACACAGTGGGTTTATTTAACTAGAAGTTCAGAGCACTTTTTACCCCCTCTTTTTCCTAAGGATGCAAGCTGCAAGATTCAGGGGAAAGTGAAAAATCCCTGTGGGAAGCTAGAGCCAAAGGTCAGATCTTGCCCTGTGTCCAGCCAGGATGGAGGAATGAAACTCTACCTCAGAAAATTACAGAGTCTCATTGCAAAGCTCCTGACTCACAAGATTCCGCTGGAGAGCTCCTATGAAACGATGTAGAGTAACAGGTCTTACAACTGGATCTGTTGGGAACACTGTGCTGTGTCTCAGTAAAGGAGCCAATGCATGACAGATTTTTAAAGGCTCTTATAAGTATCTGTACATTAGTTTCAATGCAAGCTTGTCATGACACATCTACCAGGCCAGTAAGTGTGTCAGGCCAGAGCAGTGCAAGTGGCCACAAGCTGTCCTGGTACGGACAAAAGGTACCAATGGTCACTTACAGAAACTTGTGCTAGCTGAGAAATGTGCCTGTCCTCACCTCAAGCATCTTCCAGTGCAAACCAGTGGTTTCAAACCTGACCCAGAACATCAGGGCAGTCACACACCTACTGCAGCTAGAGGCCAAACCCCTCATCACTAGGAGCAAACTTCCCTGCCACAGCACTGGGAGTTTCCTAGTAAAAAGCCCTTGCTGTTACAGCAGTAATTACATAAATCCCTTTGATGTGTTTGTGTCAAACCACTGATCAAGAAACAGTATTAATTAGACCTAATCCACACTTCGGAGGCAGCAGAACGTATCATCACAACTCAAGGGGGTTTAGGGCAGTAGAGTGTATGTCGCAGCAAGGCTTCCTTAATTTTATCCTCGTGATTTTGAAGGTGTGAATGCACAGAGAAAAAGAAGGAGGGGAAAAAGAAAAGGAAAAAAAGAAAAATAATAGCTTTGCAAATTTAACCCTTCTAAGGAGTAGCTACCACACTAAGCTGTCTGTCAGGTTAAAACCTACTGTGCCTATATGTAGAGAAACTGTGTACACCCTGGAAGTTTGTACCTTTGAGAAGAAATGTTGCAATATCATGGAGGTACTAAATAATCTAACTGCAAGCACATCTGTTTGCTTCTTTTGGCAAACCTGGCAACTGTATGAGCAAAGGGCTGAACAAGCCACCTGATTTATTTACTATGAGAAGGCAAAGTCTGTGATCCCTGGCAATGCTCCAGCCCCAACAGCCTGTCATTCAACAAGTCCAAGTGCCGGGTGCTGCACTTTGGCCACGGCAACCCCATGCAGCGCTACAGGCTGGGGTCGGAGTGGCTGGAGAGCTGCCAAACAGAAAGGGACCTGGGGGTACTGATTGACAGCTGGCTGAACACAAGCCAGCAGTGTGCCCAGGTGGCCAGGAAGGCCAGTGGCCTGCATCAAGAATAGTGTGGCCAGCAGGAGCAGGGAAGTCATTGTACCCTGTACTCAGCACTGGTTAGGCCACACCTTGAGTACTGTGTCCAGTTCTGGGCTCCTCAATTTAAGAAGGACATTGAGATTCTTGAATGTGTCCAGAGAAGGGCAACAAGGCTGGGGAGAGGCCTCAAGCACAAGCCCTACAAGGAGAGGCTGAAGGAGCTGGGATTGTTTAGCCTGGAGAAGAGGAGGCTCAGGGGAGACCTTATGGCTGTCTACAGCTACCTGAAGGGAGGTTGCAGACAGGTAGGTGTTGGTCTCTTCTCCTAGGCAACCAGCACCAGAACAAGAGGACACAGTCTCAAGCTGCGCTAGGGGAAGTTTAGGCTCGAGGTGAGGAGCAAGTTCTTAGTCATTGGAATGGGATGCCCAGGGAGGTGGTGGAGTCACCATCCCTTCGAGAGGGGATTGGACATGGCACTTGGTGCCATGGTCTAGCAGTCATGAGGTCTTGGGTGACAGGTTGGACTTGATGATCTCTGAGGTCTTTTCCAACCTGGTTGATTCTATGATCCCAACATAACTGTGTTGTGGAGGTTCCTTTGTCCCTCCACTGTGCTACTACATAACCAGCTGTCTGCTAGGAAGAGCATGAAGCCAGGGGCAGAAAAGAGGAGCAGGCATTTGGAAAATACCTTGGGTCTTAGACTCTGAAATGTTGAAGCAACCAGGGAAATCTTACCAAACAAACAAACAAACAAAAACAAAACACCAAAAAAAAGGACCTAAGCTGCTGCTCTCATAACAAAAACACAGTTCCAAAAATTAATGAGATTTTGACTACCCCCCCTTTAAAAATGGAATTCTATTTTAAAAGGCACAAAGACTGAAATCTTTGTAAATATCCTATTAAGAAACTTCTGCTGCTGTTTTAAAGTTTCAATTGAAACACAGTGCATGGAGGTTGCCATAGCTACAAGCAAATTTCTAAATAACTGTTTTTCATCAGAGCAGCTGCAGTATCACGCAGAAACAAGGGTGCAGTGGGGAAGCTGGAAGAAGTCCGACCAACTTCAGGCTCCCAATCAAGTGACTCTGAGATTTTTTTTTTCACAAACACAGCTTAGAAACTTTTAATACACTTTCTGCTTTTTAAAGAAAATACTGCCCTTTGTTATTTGGCAGCACCCCAGCAAATGCTGTCAGCACTGCATGAGATCTCAGTCAGGAGAAAAGCTTTGCTTTCATGCTGGAGAAGATAAAAATTTCCACTGCTAAGCTCCTACCGTGGTTCAAATTCCCAGGCACTGAAGGATGTGCTGTGGCCTCAGGTCCACTCTGAAGGGCTTTCTGCATAAACTGATTGATTGGCAGCAATGTGCTTAAAAATACTGCAAGAGGAACAGATTTCTGTGCTCAAGAAAAACTCTTCCTTGCCTGAGCTTGCACAGGAAAGCACAGAAAGGAAGAAATGTGAAAAACAAAAGAAGCTATAAAATACTAGCTGGAGGCTTTTGAAGTGAGGCTATGATTTAGATGACCCTACCTCCAATGGTGTTTGGCGAGTCATGGGCATTAGGAGACATTATCCTCTCCTGTAAGATCTCTACCTGGCAGGAATAGGCAGAGCACCTTTCTGAGCAACAGTACAAGCACAAAATGGGCATTTCTGCACTGTGGGCATCTGTTCAGAGGCGAGCTAGGCTAGGGACAACACTAATAACCTCCTTTATACTCAAGCCTTTCAACCAGTGATATTAACTATGGCAAATTTCCTAGAAAACTTCAAATAGATTCATTTTGTGTCCTCAGCCAAGTATGTCCCTGTGCCCCAGTCTATAAAATGAGAATAAATGAAGAATAACATTTCTCACAGGAATACCAAGAGATTTACCTTCATCACAATAGTAATTGAATTGCAATCTATACAAAGTGGAAATGCTTGGCTGAGTTTGGGTTTTTTTCCTAAACAACAAATTAATGATCATTATATAAGGCACTGTTACTAATCTAAGAGGATCATCCCAGCAATGATTATTTTAACACAAATTGGTTCATTTATCTATGACCTGCTCTTAAGAGGTACCTCCACCACAAAGTGGGAGTGATGCCTGGTAGTTGAGCTGCAGTGCATGAGGGCTTGTGGTGTTCTGCCAGCACCTGCACAACAGCAGGTTTACAGGCAAGCAAGAGATCTATACAGATAAATCTTCTGGGCAATGATTTTTTTTTTATTTCAAATCTGATTTCCAAAGTTCCTTCACATCTTGAAATTAAACAGCTTCCTATCCCAATGACTGCATGTTTGTTTGTTCCAAAACTGATAGGTGTTTTTTCAGCAGGTAGGAGACAACAAAATTTGCTGGATAAAAGAGATTGGAAAGCAAACAGGAGGAAAAGTCAGAGAAAACCTTTAAAATATGTAGCAAAATGAAAGTTAAAAAAAAATACTTTTTTGGCAGATTCTTCTAATAAATGACATTCTTTGACTAATTTCCAGTATTCAAGGCCAGCTTGGATGGGGCTTTGAGCAGCCTGATCTAGTGGAAAGTATCTTTGCCCAGGGCAGGAGGGTTGAACTAGATGTTTTTAGAGACATTTGCAATCCGAACCATTCTGTGATTCCGTGATCCCTAAGTGCTGAGGTAGAGCAAATCCTATCTTCAGCACAGTAAAATAATAATAATAATTTTTTAAAAAGGCATAGTGCCTTATTTTAGAAACTGGATACTTAATGGAAGCCTGATGGCACACATCTCAGTGCCCTGGGTAATGGCACAGCCTGCTACAGCTGGCTCTGTCCAACTCTCCTCTCCAGGTCAGCAGCAAGAGAGGTCAGAAAATGGAAAATAAGGCTGACTACCAGAAAGACAACCTAGGAAATATCTTTCATAATAACTTTAATAGAATTTAAATTTGTTAATTGTCTCTCTGCCAGTGAAAAAATAGGCTGGTATAGCAGAGTAAGGGAGGGGTGCCAGTGAACAGAGATTTCTGTACTTGAGTGCATGTATCCTGTCAAAGGGACAGCCCTTCCAGGATATCTTTAGGCATTAACTTTTCTGAGGTAGAGGTTTTTTGAAAGGAAAGAAACAGAAGATAAAAAAAGCACAGCACGCTGTATGGTTCTGCTGCCAGAAAAACAGATTGTGAGTCACTGAAAACTAGTGACCTTAGTCAGCATATTGCACTCCATAGCTTTTAAGCCCTGCTGTTTCTTCTCCAAGGCATATGAGAGGCTTGTCAATGCTGTAGTTTCCATATATATACACATGCACACTCCCGCTCATGTTAAAGTGCTGTTTCTCTCCACTGTGCAGACATCAAGATTACCAAACCTGACACAAACTCATTGTTTTCCTAGAAGCAAAAAAGGGATGGTAGCCAAAAAGATAAGCCACAGTCAGCAACAGCTAGCTTGTCCTGGGGTACCAAAGGTCAGCAAGGGCAGAACCATCTCTAGAGGAGCATGCAATGTGCAGCTACTCATTTGAAAAGGCCTGAAATTATTTGCTGAGAATAAATGCCTGTCTGCAACCTGCACTAACACCTCTCATCAGCATTCACTGGAAAAAGCACACAGTATAAAGAAGAAATGCAGAGGCTTAAGGAGAAGATGATGTGTGGGAGGCAGCAAAAGGGAGCAGTGCTTAACACTGCAAGGCACTTTTCTCACCTTACCTGCAATGCAAACCATGCAAACACAGACCTGCTACTGCTGCAGCAGCTCCTTTCTCTCTGCCTGCCTCTGTCCACTCCCTAACCTGTGCTGTTTCACCATTTGTTTCCATTCTGCTTTTGAAGTAGTGAACAACCCCCTCCAGCACTCATAAGGTTTGGGGTTTTTCACCAGACTGAAGCACTGTCTTGAAGCAGGGAGAAAGAGTCCCAGGGGATGAGTTTAAAAAAAAAAAAAAAAGAAAGAAAAAGATTCTTTAAAAAAGAAACAATCCCACAATGTACAGAAAAGCCAAAACCAGAAAACCACATGAGAGATGCCCTGAAAAAGGCAGGGAGGGATCAAGGTCCAAGAAGAGAGGAGAGAACATCAGCCAAGGGAGGAAGAGGCAGCTAACCACACATACAGTGGTGGTGAGTGACACTAGGGCACACTCATACCAGAAGAAGGGTGTAGGTGTTTGTCCTGATTCGTGTGTTGTGAATAGTAAGCAGAAGCCACAAGTGAAGAGCAACAACCATGCCACAGAATTCAGGGCAGCTTCTCCATTTTAAGTGTTTGGACTCTCAGTTTATTCAACTGCAAAATGTAGGCAGCCTTGCTGGTCTGCCAGAGCTGTGCCAGGGTGATGCAGCACATTGATTTATTGGGAATGAGATAAACAGAGTAAGATCTGTGAATAAGAACCAGAAGGTGGCATAGATCAGCTTGGAAAAGATACGGAGAGGGTACATCTTCTTACCAAATGCTTTACTTGCCCCAATATCAACTTTCAAATCTATAGTGGCATTAAATATGGCTGAATTCACCCAAATGATTCTGTGAAGAGGGGAAAAAAAAGTAGAATGAAAAATCAGAATTTCACTCCAAAATTAAACATTTAGAAGACCAGATTAAAGAGATCAGTTTTGTAAATCAGGGAACAGGAGAAGATGAGAAAACCCTTCAGAAGAGAGAGATGCAGTCATAAGAGTTGTGACACTTTCACTTTTGCCGCTCATGCACAGAGCTGGTGAATTCAGTAAGGATTTGTATCAATTAACACACATAACACATTGTACATCTGACAGGAAATGAGTCACCTCAGCACTGACACTTGCATTACTTTGGTGTGCTGAGAGGCACCTATGGCCATGCAGGCTGGCTAGGGTGTGAGCTGCAGGCTGGGGCATCCATCCAGAGGACTGCCCTGGTTACCATGAAGTAGAATAAATCTGTATACTGCAAGACAGCATAATTACACAGACAAGAAGGCACATTGGTTTGAAACCACATGCTTCAACTAATTTCTGTTCTGCTGGAAAGACACAGCACATCAGTAGGACAGTCTGGGACTTGAAAACTTACCTGGTTTAAAGATCCCAAGAATATCCAGAAGGAAGATGCCTTCTCATCCAGGGCAAACAGGGCAAACTAACTCTAGTAGCCTGTAGCAAAGAAAGAACACGCTGAGTGGTCAGTTGCTGCAGGGTTGAAAGGCAGGCTTGCTTCTGCTTTCAAAATAGCTCTGTGCCTAATCATTTTTATAGGTTATCTTTCACCCAGCAGCAGTTATGGAACACAAAAAACACCAACGCAATTTTGAGAGGAAAAAGGGTTGAGAATAACAAACTCTGGGAACAGCTCTTTCCTTCACCGTTTTTCACATGAAAATCTATGATCAGAACATATACTTGCTCAGGACACAAACACCAACTACTTTTTCATTACACATAGGCTGTGCAACTGTTTTCTTATATGCAAGCCCAACATTCAGGGAGAGCTAGAGCTCAAGAGCTAGACAGAAGTTTCATTACTTTCACCTAGACACAGGCTGTCTGTGGCACCTCTTCAGCACTGTGCAGACATACCTACTGACTTTCTGGCAGCAAAAGCCCATTTGCAGCTCACCAAAGGTGCAGTAATCTGCTGTGTGAATTTTCAGGGAGTGAGGAAGCACTCTCAGGGGGTGTACACACAACTCTCTGGCCCACTGTGGGAGTTCCTGTGAGCACAACTGCAGGCGCAAGCCATTACCAGAGTGACAACAGCCTTTCATCTGTTCCCTCACACAACGGTGACTTGCTCACCTCTCCGTGTTTTAACTGCTTATGCTTAATTTGAGATACAATCAATAGTGCCATTGTAAGTTCACAACTTACGGTAGACTTGAGGGAAAAAAGCATTACTTACACCACAGCTGGAGGACTGCCCTCAAAGAGATGACAGTGCTAAGACTCCTGTACCTAAGACCACCTTGGTTGCACCAGTGGCCTCATGTGGTTATCACCAGAGACATATCTTCTCTGCTCCATCATTGGCTGGAGGCTGGGCTTCATAGTGAGGGAAGTGGATGAAAGTTTGTGATTTCAGCCATCTAATATCCACCACACTGCCTGTAGTAGACATCTTGTAAAACTGGTCTGTCACTCTTTCTTCTCTTGCAGATTTTGCTTATTCCAACCTCAAATCTAATTCCCTTTTTCTGACAGGGATGATAGATGAAATTAAAAAAATTAAACTTCAAGATCATCCTTTGCTTTGTGCATTTCTTCCTCTTGTGTAATGGATATTCCCACAGTAGGAGCTGGCAGAACTGGCGAGCTCTTCCAAGAACTGATTTCTAGACTAGTGAGCACAATACCTTTCAGACAGCCACAAAGAAACTCTTCAACTCCTAGAACAAACATTCATATGAAAAGCACATCAGTATGAAGGTACATCTGTATCCACAGGCAACAGTGACTATATCTGATTATTTTTAGTGTAAATACATTTTCAGAATAAAAGGCATCTGACAGTTTTAAACTACTTAGCCGAACGCGCTGCTTTTGCACCTGTGGGATTTTAATATCTCTATGTTTTTAAGAGCATTGCACCACAGGGATAACATCAGTGCATGATCCACTTTACTGTGTTAGGAAAATGCAATTTAGGAAGGTGTTGTTATTGCAGGAAAGAAGTGGAAAGGTCACTGGTAACTCTTTACATGCTTAAAGGCCACAGATATTATTTTCCTGAAACCTGAATGAAAAATTTGCACATAGACCCTTCCAAAAAAACCTGTCAGACCGTGACTTGAATGAATCCCCCTGTAAGGGGATGCCTGCGCTGCCTACAAACACATACACATTGCCATCACTGATTACACTGGAAGCTTCCTAATCCAAACACTTTAGGAGCACATTGCCATCTTCAGGAAATCAAATCTCTCTTTACGTAAAGCTGCTGGTGGCTGCTGCAAATGCACGCTCTTTACAGCCACAAGCAAGACTGTTATTACTAATGTTTTTGTGAAAGAGGTATTTGCCATAAAACAAAGTAAAACAACTGTACAGCAGCGGTACCAGACAGAGGAGGTCACAGCAGATTATCCATTGACAAACTCGGCTTTCAGACCAAAGAGTTCCAGTGTTTCACTCACCACAGCTGCTGTTAAGAGCACAGCACTGCTTTGCAGTATTTGGGCCCCATCATTCAATCAACAACGTCTGTGAGATTCATGTGTAACTTTGATAAAGCTAAGAGGAAAGAGCAGAGTGAATTAAACAGTGAGCAGCAACACAGAGCCCATCAGCTAAGAAAAGATTCAATCAGGATATAGCTATTTAACATGAGAGAGCCTGGCCTTTGCAATGAAACCTCCCTGTAAAAATGATTCACATCAGTTATTCTTTCTCTCCTGCTTGCTGCTATCATCCGAAAAGAGTCGGCGAATGATCAAGTGCTTCTTTGATCGCTTGTGCATGTGAAGACAGAAATATCCAAGCTGAAGAACTGAGCCCCATGGGTCTGACAGCCGATTCAATTACAACCCATGGAATTCAGTTCTCAAAGCTGGGAATACATGACATCCATTTTAAGGCTGTCCTGACACACAGCAGTATCTCATACTCCTGCTTGCGCTCTTCAGTGCCTGGCCTTCTTCCAGGTGCTGTAAAACAGAAGAGTGAAACCTTCACTGCAGCCAAAGCAGCTCTACTCAGACTGTAGGTCAGATTCAGAATAGTGGCTTGAGGACATATATATTGAAAAATAGGCTATTTTGTATTTTCTTTTGGCACCAAAAGTGGCCACACACACAGACAGAATGTCCCCTAACACATAGCAGTATTCTTAGTAATAAAAAATGAAATTTATAGCTGAGAAGTATAACAGTAAAACATTTTGCACTTTTCTGGAAGCCTTTGAGAATTTCAAAAAGGTAAGTTATAAATTACCTTCCCTTTCTTTTTTTACTATGTCACAGAGAGAGAGGTAAAATCCTTCAGAGTCACAGAGCAATCTTTGCTAACAAAATAATCCATCCAGAAGATCAAAAGGAGGAAATCTGACACTGGTGAAGCCCTTCAGAGTCACCAGAGTCTGGGTGGCAAAAAGACAAGCAGAAGCCTTCAGTATTACAGCTGCACAGTTGTCCCCTGACATAATTTTGTCTGATGTGACAATCTCATCCCAGGGTGACAATCTCACCCAAGGGCATGAGGTCTGAGCTACAGATAAATACTGTTCAAACGCACTTAAGATCAAAGCTGACATCTCAGACAGGAACACCTCATTGCTTCTGACAAACCTGAGAGAAGTCACAAGTTTCATTAAACTTCATATCCCAACCTTGAAATTTTGGAAGAAAAATAGGCTGGATAGGATCTTGGCTTAAGTATTCATCTCTGCATTAGATGTTATGTCTGAATAACACCATGTATAAACAGTGGGGTTAGCTATGACAAAAATATTCAGATTTGGAAGATATGAAAAAGAAAATAATTGTGTTCCAGTGAGAT
Source organism: Dryobates pubescens (assembly GCF_014839835.1). NCBI lineage: Eukaryota > Metazoa > Chordata > Aves > Piciformes > Picidae > Dryobates > Dryobates pubescens. The sequence goes on from NC_071627.1 coordinate 15,287,825, forward strand.
AAGACATCACCAAAAAATCCCTTTGGGTTCAATTAAAAGAAATATTTGGTCTGTAATACAATATTTGGAGGTCAAGGAGAATTCAGATTAAATCTTTTAGCCTTTAAAACTAAATTTAAATACATTTCCTTAACGGAATGGTTCAAAGAGAATGAATTATTTTGGTTTAGCTTTGCTGTTCCTGAATTATGAATAAGCACAATTTTTTTATTTTTTTTTTTTTTAATAAAAGTGTTGGCTGAAAATGAAAAAGCATCAAGGAGTTTCTAGCTTTTCCCTGAGAAGCCTTGATTCGAGGCTGCAAAATATTTCCAATATGTTTTTAATAGAAAAATCTCCATTTATTACAAACAAAAGGTTGCCCAGCCCTGGCAGGAGTCCAAAGCAGATAAAGCTCCCTAGTCAGGCTGAAGGCAGAGGTACTGGTGACTGCACAGCCAGCACTGAGTGCATATGAAAAACTTTTTCTTTGCACAGCCTTTCCTAGAGCTATTCCTATCTAGTTTTCTAAATCATTTAATTTAACTAGAAACCTGCTCTTAAATTCACCCCTAAAACCTTCATCTCAAGTGAACAACAAACGTCTAAGAAAATTGCAAGGAACAACTCTTGATAGCACCCAGTGTCACTTTTTTCAGCTAAATTAGTGACACATGCAGCCAAACCAGCAGAGGCTCAGCGCAGAGCACGTTGTTTTGGCAGGATATCCAGCAGCTCCGCTGTGTGGCCTCCAACAGTGCGCCTATGTCTTCTCAGCTCTAATTGTTTTCTTCGGCTGTTGAACCAGCCAACCAAACAACAGAGATTACAAATATGCTTCTTTAACTACTTCTCTTGCTGGGAGGGAATAAACAGTTTTGCAAAAAAAAAAAACCCTGTCTTGCAGTGTCCACAGCCCAGTTCAGTCCCACTGATCCGTCTCAGTGAGACACTCTGAGATTTCTGTTACAGTGTGGCCGTTTGACGCTGTGCCTTTAAGGAAGGGGCACACTGGCTAAATGTTTATAAAATATTTTGGTATTCTAAACAAATTTCATTGGCCAAGTAATTGTGGGAGGTGAGGATAGTCCCAGTGCAGCTGGAACTTTCTCTCAGTCTTCCTTCCTTCACTGTCCCTCTCGGCTGGATCTGCTTCTGGGCTTCTTGCCAAGAGATAAGAACTAACAAACTCTCGGTGCCAGGCCTTTCTTCCTTTCCTGCTCTGTTAACCACCCACATCTCTTTTCTACCTCTTTTGGGGGAGAAGGGAGGTAGGGGGGTGAAGGGGGCACAGGGGGAAGCCCCCTGTGTGGGGGGTCTGGTTTCTGGTTGAGTTCCTTTGCTGTATATTCCTGTATATATTGTAAAATACCTGTATTTGTTGTGTTACATATAATCTGTTTCCTTGTAAAATATAATCTCATTTCTCCGACTGGGTTTAGCCATGGTCTCTTTCTCAGTGGGGGAGGGAAAGCAGAGCCTTTCCCTTCAAACCACCACATACAGGAAAGGCAAACCAAATTAACAAAAGTAATGTTGTGTGGAGGTGCTCAAATAAGACACAGTTTTATCTGCAACTCTGAAATAGGACACCATAGCAATAAATTTTGCTTGCCTGATTTTTCTGGTTGGTCACTTCAGTAGTGTTTCCTAAGATGGTTGTTCATATTAAACATTTCCCAGAAGCCCAGCCCTTCTGTGGTAATCACTCTTCCAATATCAAGCTGGAGAAAAAAAAAATACTCAAATGATCGCTAATGAGAACATGACATAGAATCATAGAATGGTTTGGATTGGAAGGGACCTCCAAAGCTCAATTAGTCCATCGCCCCTGCAGTGAGCAGGGACATTCTCCACCAGATCAGGTTGCATGGTAAAACAGACCACAGTTCAGGAAGAAAAAATGATGGAAGTGCCCAGCCTTTGGGACAGTCCCCCAGCCTGCATCAAGTGCACAGCATTTCCATAAAGTACCTGGGAGGAGATGACACTGCCTGGGCACCACCACGGCCAGCATGCACAGCTGGGGACACCCAACTTTAGCACTTTCACATTGCACCATGAGGCATGCTAATGATAAAAAAAACCACAAACTAAATATCCCTCCATAAAACACAGTAAATAGACCTAGAGTAGCTCTCAGCTAGCCAGCTGGTAGTCCTAGCAAGGCAGCCCCCACCCAGGCCAGAAGGACAGTTGAGCATTGGGATACAGCATGAGGTGCTCCCCTGCCCAGTGCTCATGGGAAGCTAAACTCACTTCTCATGTTTTGTGGGTGAGTGTCTGCAGAACTGCCCCCTTCCAGGGAGATCAGCATGGAGAGCAGACATTCCCAAGAAAGGGACACAGATGAATATGATCTGAGATTACTATGTCAGAGTTGGGAACCTGCAATACCTACTGGGGCCAGCAGCTTCACTCTTCTTCCAGAACTTTGGTATGGACTTGTCCCAAAGGTCTCCCTAGGGAGGACAGCTCAGCTGAACTCTCCACCAGCAGACCCCCTGCTTTAGTGAAATCCCTCCCATCCCTCCATGGACTGGCTCATCCTCATTCCACAGTCATTGTCAAGGTAAGTTGGCTTTAGAAGTTTTTTATAACTAAGCAGGAGAAAAGGTCAAACTCTCTCAATTTACCTGCCGAGTTTAATGTCGTCGCAGTGCATTAGCTCTCTCTAATCTTAAAAAACCACGATGCCAGTTCCAGCCATGTTCTGCTTTGAGCCTTTATCAATTTCACGTGTGCCATCCTCTATCCTTTCAGTGTCATTTCTGCAGTGGCCCCTTCCCTTTGAGAACTCATTTACTCAAGGATTAAATTAATGCATTTGCAAACAAGAAGACAGCCCATAAAATTATATTGTTCTGCCTTTGCAAGAGCAGTGAGGAGGCAAGTCTTTTCAACAAGCCATAAATCTACTTTTGGAAAAAAAACATTGTTTTTTCTTATTCCAGCAAGGTCAGTAACCACCTCATAGCTTGGAGATCTTTTTACACCAGAATTAACTATTCCTACAGGACAGATACTTAACAGGCAATCATCATATAAAGTTTTACTGCTACACCAAAAGGCAAACCTTTTTAAAGTGATTAAGTAATGTTGAGTGCCTGAAGACTATCCTTCCACAAGTTTCCTTTTGAATAAAATATAACAGGAAAAGAACATAAAGATCCTAAAGCCATCAAATTAATGGAATGTGTAAATTCTCAGTATTTTCCTTATCATGCTCTATTTTTATCCTCTGTGTTGCCATTACTACCTTTCTTTTTAATACAACATCCACATTTGTCTGAAGACACAATTGAAAAGTGAGATTTTAATGCTTCTTAACCAGTCAATGATCTACTGCAGCTTCACATGAAATCCACATACTATTCAAATGAGCTCATCATGGGTGGTAATTAATTAGCACCAATGGGGAACTTGAAATAAAATATGAATATGGTCACATTTCATTAGGAGCACAATGTGTCTTCTTCACCCTTATTTAGTTAAATACATTTTCCCCACAGTTAGTGGAAAAATACATATCTCACAGCTACACTGACATCTGGTTAGTTGAAACAAGAGGGCAAAATTGAAGATGAAGTCATCTTGAGATTTAAAAAAAAAATAAAATTGAAAACTTACACAGATAAAGGACCACAGTGACACCAGAGGCAGCCACACACTCAAACTCAGCAGAAGCATTCAAGTTAAAACTTGCGTGGTGTGTTGCAGGGTGTGAGAGCTGAGTGTGTCGGAAGTGGGGCCGTGGGCTGCATGCTCTGCAGAGCACAGGGCTGTTTGCTTGCTGGGCAGATCTCTTCATCCCCTGTGACAGCACTGCCAGGTGCAGCTGCAGAGTGACCTCACAGCCACCTGCATGTTTGCTGGTAGAGCAGTGGTTAGTGGGCAATTTCTGCTGTGATGAAACCCCATCTCAACACTTAAAACCTAGACCATCGCTTGTTAAAACTCCTGCCTGAGCTTTAAGGTTGTCTTCATTTAAAATTTCCTCATTTCTTTGACTTTCCCTCTTTTCTACATTTCCTGAACTTTCCTGCAGAAGAAGCGTCTCCCACATCCCCCCACCTGGGCTGAGTGCTCACCCTGGTCTGTCCACACTCAGCCTAGGGCAGGCAGCCTCCCTCCCTTGCTATCCACAGTAATTCAAATGTCTTCCATGGCTCACTGCTCTACGGGAGCTGCATGGTGTGCTGGGCCTTGGGGAGCCTACCTTGCCCCCACCCAAGGCTGCACCACAGCAAAAAAAATCAGGCCCTGTTTACAGTGACCAGGTCATCTTCCATCATTTCTACCAACAGCAGAGCAGCTCTGCTCACAAATTAAGGTTCAACAAGAAAGTCTCAACTCCATTGCTTAGGTACAAGGCAAAAGCTGTCCATACCTAACACACCTTAAATATTGTTAATCTCTTTCAGCAAAACTAATATGCATGTTTACAGATGGGTGTTCATGTACAGAGAAGCTATTCATCTTCCCTTGCTCTATAAAGATCATGTTCACCACTGAAAAATCCAAGACTAAAGTTTCAGTGAAGGCTTAAAGAAAAAGCCCATCTCAGCTTTGCTCCTGAGCTAAACTCTGCCAGTATCAAACAGTTCACATCAGACATAGATACCCTGGTGTTACGTGCACCCTGCTCCAAGATTACACCCCAGCTTCTCACCACATCACTGAAGACCCTTGGCAATGTCAGATGGCGAACTGCCTGTAGGTATTCCTTCTCCTGAACAACACAGGGTGACAAATGCATCAGGTCCATAATGCCTTCAACCCAGCAGCTGTAGCCCAGTGTCTCTGTAGAGACACGTTTATTCTCACCCCTTAAAAAAAAAAAAAAGAGAGAGTAAAAGAAAATAGTTTTTAAAGAAAAAATGAAACTGTTAATTTCTATTAGGAAAAAAAAAAAAGCATTCACATCTGATGATGCACAAGCACATGTTCTGGGCTTGGCAAAAGCAAGTGCATTTGCTCCCAATATGATTTCTGAAACTCCCAGTTTCCTGGATGCATTTTTGATTTCAAGCAGTAGTTATACTTCTGCTGCCAATGTCTATGTCACGAATAACAACCATTCAATTTCCTTTCCTGTAGAATTATTCCACTCTGCTTATCTGGAGGTTCAATTCTGTTGTCTCCATTTTAATCACATTTTCCAAAAACATGTACTGTGTGCAACAGACCATTTTCTTTCATTAATGATAAAAATGATTGCACATTCCATTCCATTTTTCTGACCCAAAACTTACTGATGGATTTTGTATGCTTTCACTCACTTGAATTAAAAATACATGGCAAAATACATCCCAGGCATAAATCACGAAGAAAAACATACATTCACACTTAGTTGACCCTCTACATACATTACAGTTGGTTAAAACATAATATGGCAAAGTGAGTAATGAAAATGTTATTTTATATATCATCAATAATAATAATAAAGACTTCCAAGTGTTATTTTTAGGAATCTTTGCAGCATATGCCTACAGCATAGTTATAATATGGTATAGTTTCAGTTATACTCCTAGTAAGCCATAACAAGTCACAGCCCTGAGGACAAGTTCAGCAAGTTTTTGCTATTGAAAAATACCAAAATAATTATGGGCTCCATAATTATTTTTGTTTTATGTATTCTCAGTGTAGAGGAACACCAGCAATCTAAGGCATGCTGACACAACTGCAGTAACAGCTGTATTAACAGCGCCCAGATGTTGTAAGAAGCAGGAGGAATAACAGGGAAGCCAGTTTTCCGTATGCTAATTAAAGGTAATGAGAATGTAGAAGTTAAAAGCTCTTGCAGCTCTGTGAAACTCCATCTCTATCCTTTCCTTATAATTTAAACAATAGATTTTTACTCTAAACAAATAAGAATTTTCATACCAGCTGACTAATGATGAGGATGCAGGACAAGGCCTAACTCTTTGAATATGGAGCTGTCTCCAAACCCAGTAAACCTTCCTCCCTTGATCAGGATGTCTGATCTCCATACCCATGGCAGATGCTGAAGGTGACACACATGCTGAAGTAAGATGAATTGTTCATCTGAACCAGTTCCTGATGAATGTAGCAGAATGAAGTGAGCACAAAACAACTGGCTAATCCATATGTTTCAGATGTGATCTAAATCCCCAAAATATAGGAAGAGAGTAAAAAAAAAACCAAACAGGAGAGAGCAGATGACCTGTTCTTGTTCCTTTCCAATTTCCACCTTTTTAATCATTTAAACAAACTGGCCACGTTTCAGCTGCTGAAAGTACACTGCTATATACAGCATTTGTCACTACACAACTGCTATATTGTATATTACCAATCCAAAGCAGTTAGACTCTGTATAAACAGTCAAAAAACAAACAGGAAAACACCAATCAATTACCTTTTTGTAACCTGCCCACTATTCAAAATGGAATGTGACAATCACCCAGCAAGGAGTTGATTTGGAAAAGCACTTTGTAATAAATAAGTGTAATGTCAGGGACCCATTAGAACCCAGGGTTATTTTTTTTTCTTCAAACTGGTTCAATATATAAATGTTTGACATATAAAAGATGACAGTATTTATATTTTACATTGTATCTAATCTGTAGTTATTGAAAATAAGGTAGTCTATGAACAGCAAACAAACTTTCAACACCTACCTGGTCTGTTTCAATATTAAATCACTGAAATAATTGCCCCAAGATTGAGGTAATGAAACAGCTCAGGTACTGTGGAAACTGGCCACAGATGATTTGGACAAAGGTACACAACAGTTACTAGACTAGTCTGAGAGCAATGAATTGTGACTTGGTTAAGGCACCCTAGCCCCTGGAAGCTATATTTAGATAGCATTACCCAGCCTGTGGGCTGCGGACAACTGCTGTCAGACACCAGAAAGTGGTCCATGAAAATCTCATTTAGAAGATGAAGAAATGCACATCTATCCCCACACAGTTGGCAGTGATGCACAAGCGCAGGCAGGCAGAGCTGGGAGCCAGTCTCTGAACGCTGCCAGGGACTGCCTGCAGGTGCAGACGGCTCCTTTACAGGCATGTGAAATGCTCCAAGATCTTTGTTTCAAAGGGGCCCCATTGGAAAGGGCTGAGAAATGCTGACACAGCCAGCCTGCAGGGACCTGACGCTGCCTTCCTCTTGGATATGCTTGCATCCTATTCAGGATTCTAAGTCTTGTTCCTCTTGAGCACACCAGAACCGCTTTTCAAAAGAAGAATTTGAGGTGCTGTTTAGATTCAACAGAATCACATTTAGAATATTTAGTCAAGTATGTTGACTATAACTGACTGCAGTGAGAAGTAAAGGCAATCTTTGATGCATGCACAGAATTTTAACATACGATCACTAGAGTTGCCAGTATGGACTTGGACATCCAGTCTCCGGTAATGGACTAAATACAGCTTTGAATTGTTATTTTTCTCCTTAATGAATCGCCCCAAGAAGGTCACAAGCAGTCTCTGACATATTTGAAACCTCTGTCTTGCAAGAGAGTCTCCACTGCAACCTCAGGCCCTTGTCCTGCCACCACATCAGTCCTCAAACTCCCATTCTTCCAGGGGCTCTAGCTCTGCTTGTCCAACAGCAAAACTGTTTTAAGCACGTGTGAAGTCTCATCCCTGAAGTAAATCGAGATGGAGTACAGATACTTGAAAAGCTGCAGAAGAGAGAAGATCTGAAACCTTGTTCATGAATTTAGGGAATTGGGTCAAAAATTAACTACAAAATTTATTTCACTCATGAAAACTGACTTTTTCTTTTTTTAGTTATGGGCAAAAGATAGTTTCCTCTGACCAATAAGAAGACATTAAAGTCTGCACTTTTATCACCAAAATAATTCAAATTTTCTCATTATAATTTCCCACAGAAAATAAAATCTCAACATACCACCAGATGACTATGAAATATAGCTGGTCCCAGTAATGGTCTGCCCCAAAGCAATAGTAGTTAGCCATCTTTTTCATCCACTAGCCAAAGCAAACAAACAAATCAGAGTAAGGCAAAAGAAAAACATCCCTTGGGTGAACCTGGAATGTTGTTTTTTTTAATTATTATTACTATTATTATTATCTGAAGACAAAGCACATTCATTTTGGGTACAAAATGAATTAGAGTAATTAAGCAATATGTTTAAAGGCCACAAATAAAGCTTAACTCTGAAAAATGTTAAAATATTTTTACTTTTGGCTTATTTACCCAACACTATGTGCTGCGCTCAGCTGAGCTTTGTAAATCATTGCAGTTAACTCAAAACTGCATTTTTCAGCAAGCAAACTACCCAGAAAAAAAAAAAAAGAATAAAGTATCTGCCTGTCTGCAATCAGGTTAATAGATGGAGAGATGGCAGCTGCCTTAACCTGCAGACCACAGAAACCCATCTCTGCAACCTGCTGGGTCCAACCCAGCAGGGAATTTGTTGGAAATTCCACCACAGAAACTGTAGCATTTCCTCCATCGCTCTTTTCCATACTGAAAAACAAACTTTTGGATGACTGGATAGGTTCAGTGCACATCAAGGATAAAAAATAAACAAACCACCTTTTTAAAAGTAAAGGATCAATGTGAAAGAAAATCAGGTATAGCCAGTCAACCTCGGTTGCAACCAAACACTGTACTTCCAATTATCAGTGGCATCAAGTAACTCACATCCTCTCACTGTATAAGTAGTTGTTGTTTAACTGAGTTAAGGTACAGATTTAAAAGACAAAATGAATATATCACAAATTATAATGCAAGGAAAATATCCATGAACACAATGCTACCACCACTCCTTGTTGCTGAATTGTCCCTGGATTCAGAATAAAGGAATATCAGTGCTGGAAGGACAGCAATAAAAAATTCCTACTCAGTGAAGAAAAGCATTAGAAAAAGCGCAGATTTCCTGATAGAAAACTGTTAAAAGTCACTCAAAATTTCTCATTGCTTTAGCACAAATATAACTCCAAATCATTTCAAACACCTGATCTCAATTCTGCTGCTGTTTACAAAACTTAAATCCACTGAAGCTGACAGAATTACTCTGGCTTAAAGCTGAAGGAATTGAGAAAGGATTTGGTATTTTGATCAGTCTTGAGTGTGCAATTTACCTTTCATGTATATAAAGCATACTGAATCTCAGGCAGAAGATAAACATGTAATAAATCAGCTTACAGGTTTTTTTCAGCTCTTACTCACAGTGGAATCCCCAACATTCATTTTATTTTATCTTTTTCCCCATTCTTCAGCTTTTTGTCTTTGATTTTCCTTCTTCTCTTCAATCACCACAGGTTTGCATTTCTCATTTTCTACTTCACATCACTCCGCTTTGTTGTCTACAGTGGAAAGACAGACACGCAGAAAGGCAGACAGGCAGCAGGGAGACAGATACAGCCAGTCCAAGGTAACCATCTCTGACACCCACATCCTGGAGGATCTGTGTCTCTCTCAAAAACATTTCAACTTTATAAAGGGAAGGGAATCTAAACTCATTTGCATGTGGGTTCATTCCATCTCTTCAGCTCACATGTTTATAGCTCTGGAAAGTCCCTTTCTGATTCCCTGGTTGATAAAGAGCCAGGAAGGTAACGCAACAGCAGGGAGAGGTGAGAACTGTTTTGCTGACCTTACAAGCAGGGTTTAAATCAAGCGGTCTATTCGCCTCGCTCAGAGGACCCAGCTAGGAGATTTGGGGGCTTTTTATCTTTTAGATTTCAAGGCTCAGACCATGCACATAGAGCTAAAGATTCAAGCTAGAGAAACCCCCACTCTTGCACAGGAGGAAGCTCTGGTCAGGCGTTCAATACTTCAGCTTCCTGTCTGTACACTCCGCGGTCTAATCTGGGGAAATCCTGAAAACATTATCAGATGCCTGATAAGCTCTTCAGCTTTCAAGTATATAGTGATTCAGTTTCGGTCAAAGCCTCATTCGAATACAGTTTTAAAGGCTAAATAAAAGTGAGACCCTAATGGAGAAGAGATTAGACACGTAGTCTAACATTGCCACTATCCAAAATAATATGACTGATGTTTAAAACTGGCACAACTGAATCTACTTTTCCATACCTGCATCAAGATGCTCAGTATGTGTAATTCAAAAAGGGGTGGAATTATATGCCTGGTTAATTAAATGCCTTTATCCACACCAAAAAAAATGCAGCAGAAGCAGCAGCAGGGATTTCTCACTCTATCCCTATGTTGTTCACCATTAACTTCAGAGAGATTGCTCCTGAAAGAGAGGGATCACTTGAAACTCTCATGCCCACTCATCCCACAGGCATCACCAGCAAAGCTGGCAAGTGTGGCAATCCTTGTTTTGTTCAAGGTAGACACTTGTTTACCAGGCACTAAACATATGTTTCCAAACCTATTTCACAGCCACTCATCACAGGCTAGCAGCAGGCTCTACTCTTTGATCTCGGGATTTAGCCCTTGAAGAGTAAATCCACCACCACAGCCTGAGCCCCCAACATTTTCCAGTTCAGATGGATACTGAATCAGGATCCACCCACAGGAAATTACTCCCACTGGTCTCCTTCAACTCAGTGAGGAGTTTTTCTTTGATAAACTCATTCCATCTGCAAGTCTGGAAGCAACTAGGAACATTATCCAAAGTTAGTGCAGGTTTGCAAATAGCCAGGTCTTCATCTGCTTTCCACTCTTGGAGCATAAAACATCTTTTGCTGCAGTCACCTTAAGAGTCACAAGAGAAATCAGCTCCTGCATGGACCAGTTTCTTTGGAAAAGAGGAAAACTGGGGAGATATTTACTGTTAATAATGACATTCCTTAGAGTCAGTACAAAGGCTCACATCGTCCACACTCAGGGCCAAGGCATGTAACATCTTTTGTTTGATCCCAAGATCGGGTTTACAGTTCTTCACCTAGGCTAATACAAAATAAATGTCACAAGAGCAAACGTTTCAGGCACAAAAACACTCATCACTTTAATACCTATGTTAAAATATGTAACAACAGTAATTACCACTGGAAGGCAGACCCATCGACACTTGAGTACAGATTCAGATGGGAAATAATCCAAGTTCCAAATCTGCAACTGGGATTTTGCTTTCCAGCAGCAATGAGAGACCTGGTGTTTGGCTAATAAAGCACCATGTCTGAGCTCTCAGGTGCTGCCCTGAATCAAGTCTGGGTCCAGAGAAGCAAAGGCCTCATTAAGACTTATCAATGAAGATACTTAAATGAACTTGCATGAGTCACTGCACAGAAAAAGAGGAGCAGTCATATTTCAGGCTGGGATTCAGCTGTACTTGCAGTGCTGACTAGTATAATGTTCAAAATGCATCCTGCATTTCATCCTGGTCCAGGCTTAAAAACCTCTTTGTCAAAGACATTGAACAAAATTAACCTGTTCCCTACTGACAAATACATCCTTGCTGGTTCTTTAAGTAAAGATTATTCAAGGTAGGTTCCATCATGCGCATGTTTCACAGACAGATAACTTAAAGCAGAGAGTAGTTAAACAGGAGCAAAATTGCATGGAGTGAGGATCATCACATCCCTCAGTCCTCAGCAAATCTTCCAAGAAAAACCAGAAGAGTGATCAGCAAAGCCTAAACATCTACACAGACCTTTAGAAAGGAAAGATGACATACCAGGTTCTCCACTTTGCTCTGTGAAACAAAAGCAAAGGCTACCAGGGGGAAAAGAAGAAATCGTGCACACAATGACTGATAAGGGTAGAGAAAGAAAATATACTGTGCACTGCTCTTGTCAGCTGACATTAATCAGGATGATTAGTATCATCTTAGCATCTCATCTGGAAAGTTTTGACTAACTGAATTTCTTTTTGACAGGAAGTCTAGATCTTACCCTAATTCAGTGGCTGGAATTTCTTTAGGCAATATTACATTAGGCCAAACAAGTCAATACTACACCCCTGAACACAATGCACGGTCATGCTGTGCTTTCTAAAGGCATTAAATCACAGCCCAGGTGCTGTTATCATCACCACCAGGTAGTTCCAGCTTCTCTGCTTTATTTATTTATGTTCACTGTATTCTGTAAAAAATATAAAGGGCTAACTTCCTTCTTTCACTGGGGAGGAAAGGAAGGCACTCCCAGAAGGGAGGATCTCTCCCAAGCTAGTTAAAATTTTTACGACAGTATAAAACACGGAGGCATCGGAGATAAATCAGGTCCTGCATATAAAATGTCTTTCACATAAATATAGCCTTCCAAAAGCACAGTAGACATATAATCACTTCTTCCATGATTTCATAAATCTGCCATTCCTGCTTATATCATTTCTTTGTGACAAACAGTGAGATAATACTATGAGTTATGAATTCCAAGAGGAGCTGGAGCTTGGTCCCATTGAAAACTGTGGCAAAATCCACATTACTTTTGAAGAAACTGGAACTTCTCCCTCAATACTGTTAAAACCAAATTTTCACTTGGCTTCCCATGAGAAACAAGGTCTGTGGGTCTTTTTCCATGATATAGAGCCTTATATAAATGGATATTATTTTCTACCTTTGTGCACCTAGTTGTCAGGTTTCTTTAAGCTGAATTGACTCTGAAATTTTATGAGCTCTCCCACTGATTTCTGTCTCATTGCTTTACTATCCAATACAACTGATTCAAAAGGGCTGACAGATAAAGCTAGGAAACACTTCATAAATCATGCACCTTTCACAGACCACTTTGCACATTTACAAAGGCTAAGGTCTTATCAGAAGCCAGGTGGGATTTGATTAGACAGTTTATTTTGCACTGTGATGGGCATATAAATTAGGATGAAGTACTCCCAACTCTTATGCAAACAGTGAAGAGCTATGTCTGGGTAGCAGAGGGGATGGTAGAAATGGTCCTTCTGCTTACTGCTGATGACCTATGCAGCCTCCAGAAGCCACAGAACTCTGCTCATGGACAGGGCTCACAAGAGGAAGGAACATGCCAAGACAGGAAAGCTGCAGCTCCTCTCCATGACATACTTCTCTAAACTGGGAAGCATTCCCAGTAGGAAATGCCTGCAGAGATTCACAGAGGCATTAAGCTCTCTCCCCCCACCCCCCCGAGTCTATTTGTGTATGGGTGCATGTACATGCACACATTTCTCATCTCAAAGGAAGACTTTTGCTCCATAGCTGCACAGAGGGTTTGGATGTTACCAGCATGGTCCACAACCCCTGTAGTTTTGCAAAGGGACCCCAACGACCGCAAGATTATCTGTCCTAGTGTCTTAAACCCTGCCAAAGTTATTCTACTCAAGTTTATCATTCTCTTAATTATTTCACTGCCTTTAACATCTGTGAAAGAAAGACTGTGAGAGCTGACACAACACAGTCAGTCCCCACAAAAACTACCCACAGATCTGCTGCCACACCTCAGTCCTGGCCTGCATCACCTCTGCTGCCTGGCTCCTGTCTGAGAGCTGCTGCCTGTGGTAAGCCCTGGCCTGCGTGCACCCTGTGCGTGTGACAAACATCTCTTGCTAAGATGAATGCAACGTTTCAAAGGGAAAAAAGAAACAAAATCTGCTGCTGCCCTATCAGCCAGCTGGAGAGAAAAGAAGTGATGTAAAGTAGCATCAGGCAGCACAGTACAATTTCTGTAACAAGCTTCATATATGGCTTTACTGGATGCTTTGTAGTCAGAAGTTAAAGAAAACAGGAAGGTTTCAAATGAGTTATGAAGGCAGGAAATGAGTCAGTCCTGAGCAGAAGGGACAGCAAACGGCAACCCCTTTCACTGCTTCCAGCCATGGGACATAGACCCAGACATCCAATGAGTGAATGCACCTGAAAGCAGAGAGAGCAGAGAACACCCATGGGGCTGGAACAGAGAGGAGGAGAGACCCTTCTGCACTGACCAAAACCCAAAGGATGGAAGATTTTCTCCATGCAGAGTACTGCCTTGTGACCTGTCTTCCTAGACTTTGTAGAAGCAGACCAACCACTAAGCCATTAGCTCATACCTTCCCAGGCACATTGAAGCTTCCTGCACAGTACTACTCAAGAGAAGCAGATGAGAGGAGTTCTCCAGAGTAACTCAGCTGGGATCAGGATTTCAAGTCCCCTTGAGTACCTTGAAGTTTGAACAGTGGCCTCTCACACGCTCAGATGAGTACTGTGCTATTGGAAATAGAAACACCAACACCTCCTCCTCAGTTACCATCCTACCCTGCCCACGTAAGAAGAAATTGCTCTGAAAACACTGTCATATCAGCCTCCACAGAACAAGTAGGACAAGGAACATCCTAGCAGGACTTAGGCATAAATGAGACTCTAGCTGCTTGCCTAGAAACAGATGCTTATCAGAGAATTCATCTGGAGTAAACAGAAGAGGCATAAGCCATCAGTGCTACTGCAGCTCTGCAGAATCATGGCAAGAGTTCTGAGGTATTTTGAGAACAGGTACAAGAGGTCCAGGTCCTTCTGTGTGCTTCCAGGCACACAAACTGCATCTACAAATAGAACCTGGGTTCTGAAGTCACACAGCCAGCCTTGAAAACTATAGTCTAGATATTTGACAGCATTGTCCATCACACAAAAGTGTTGCATTCCCAATTGTGGTACAAGCAAATAACAGAGAGTTCTTAAGACTGGACAGCTACACAAGCACCAGGACCCTAGACTGGTAACAAATTCACAACTTCTGAAGGTTCCTATACGGAGAAAAACAGTTAAAGAAGTATCTGTTCATCAGGTTCCTAATATGCTGGGCTCTCTTTCAAGCATACAGTTGAAGCCATTAGGACAAATAATTTTTTGCTCTCTGTGTTAATCAGAAAAATAGGATGCTAGTTCCAATTGGGAAAAAAAAAATCTAAAGAAGAAAGGACAGCACTGGCTAGAAAAGGCCTTTGCCCCTCTGCTGCTTCTGAGAATAACCGTCTGTAAAGCAGCAAACCACTGTAGCAAAAGACTTAAGAGTCACAGCATGGTCATACACACCAGCCTGGAAAACAAGCACAATACTGAAGCAGATTATAAGCCTCCTCAAGGCAATTAGAGTTGATGCAAAGCACTTCCAAATCCTTCCTAGCAGCAGAAGAAACTCTGAATAAGATATGGATAGATGGGCACAGGAGAACAAAACACTTCAGAAGAAGGTTTACTAACGCTGAAAGAAACTGCTGAGAACTTCTTATCTGGGAGAAAGGGCTGGGGAGAGTCTCAGAAGGTGGTTAAAAGCAAAATCCAGTACCTGGTTGCAACTTGAAAGTTTTGAACCTATTCCAGTAGTACAATTATTGTAGAAAAGTACTATACTGTTGGGATCTATTTCCCACAGGAACATATCCATTTGGACATGTTAGCTATCACTATTCTAGCTAGTAGGATGATAATAAATTCAAATTTACCTCACTGGGAAATGCCACAGGAATGTGCTCAAAAAAATAAGGCACTTCAATAATAGCAGCCAGGTGGGGGTTGGTCTCTTCTCCCACCAACAGAACATAGAGGACGCAGTCTCAAGCTGCGCCAGGGGAGGTTTAGGTTGGATGTTAGGAAGAAGTTCTTCACAAGAAGAGTGATTGGCCGTTGGAATGGGCTGCCCAGGGAGGTGGTGGAGTCACCATAACTGGAGGTGTTTAAGAAGAGAGTGGGTGGTGGCAATGGTTTAGTTGATTAGATGGTGTGGGGTGATAGGGTGGACTTGGTGATCTCGAAGGTCTTTTCCAACCTGGTTAATTCTAATTTAGATTTTTATACTTTTTCTCTCACACATGTTCTGCTAGGCCAGCAGACTTCTGGAACCAGTGGACATTGCATTTACAAAATTAAGTTTCATTCCTAAGTTTTACAGGCATGAAAGACAGCTTGGAATTAAAAGTAATTTTCATAAGAACGGAACACTTCGACCATGTAAAAATCCCTAAAAACAATGTGTAAGCTCCTTAACAAAATTCAGGAGATGAGACACAACAGGCTCTAATCCAAGCAAAGGATCATAGCACTGCTAAAGACAGCTCTCAAGGGTTATGCATTTTATAAGGAAGATGATAGGCAAAGGCTAGACAGTACCTAAACAGTCTTAGGAAGAAAGCTGCGTGGACAAAGCTTTCAAGCTGAAGAGGTTCAGAGCAGAGAAACTGTCACTCACTGTTTGCTGATGGATATTCTGTTTAGATGAACAGAACTTGGTGTGTATAGATGAACAGAACTTGGTGTGTATAGATGAACAGAACTTGGTGTGTGTATATATATATATCAGATGACATCAGAGAGAATTGCAACTTACTTCTTGTGCCTGGAGTTTCTGCAAGCAGCAGGTATGGAGAATAGCAGTTCTGGCTAACCAGCTTTGTTGAAAGGCTTTTGCTGTTATGCTGAATGAAATGCAAAAGGCAAGGCTCTGAACTAGTAAGTTCTGACAGCACCTTGTAATTGATTAAGGAACAAGGTGATAGGTTAGCTGAGCATGGTGTTAGTTTGTTCTTTCCTGAATCTCGCTTTGTTCACCTGGCTTACAGAAAGCTGAAGTCAAATAATAACCAATTCAAGCTTGGTTGTGTTGTGGTTTTGGTTTTTTTATATTGTAAAACTGAGTCATAGAGACTTTGTAGAAGCTACACTGGAACAACAGCCAAAGGAAATATTCCTATTGAGGAAACTACCACTGAAAGCTGATATCCCCCAGTGGGAATATCCCAGCACAGAGATTGTTTGTTGCCTGCTGTGGTCTGCCACATGCCACAGCCTGTCCCCCTCGAGCCAGATGATTCACCAGTGTGTGGAGCAGATGTTTTATCACTGCCCAACAGAAGTATTTGACCTGCTCTTCAGCCCCCAGCAGGGACCTGTTCACCACATGGACTTCTCAAACCTGCCCAAGCTGCTTCAGAAGGAAGGCTGGCCACATTATCCACCCCTCAAGCTGGTGAGCTGCATGCTGATCTGGAGAGCAGTAAGGATCTGCAGGGCTCAGCAGCTGGGATTTCCCTGCAACAGTCCCAGGGATATCCCTCGCTGCAGGGACAGGCACACCAGGTTTGTGCCTCTGTGGATAGCTAGGAGTTTACCAGAGAAGGAAGATCAGGGTGGCTTGTACTTCATGTCCCCAGGAACTCAGCTCACTGCCCTACGCTCTTACTAAGGCACAGCTCACCTTCTCTCCATCTTCTTAGGTGTACACTCACAGTGCAGGTAGAGAAAAACACCATAGGGGGTGTGCACGTTTCCAGGGATTTTTTTTGCTTAAACCCACCAATATCCAGTATCAGAGTTGAGTGCTTGCAGAAGATAAGCAGCAGCATCTTGCTTAGATACCAGAAGAAATTTGAGCAGCAGCAGTGGAGATAAAAGGGACAGTTAAATATTTCTCCATTGTTGCACAGCAAGCCCACTGTCACAGTTCATAAGAAAAGAGGTTTGTTTGGCATTTGAAGAAAGGGTCAGTCTCTGTCCTCTGGGATCAAGTATTCTTATTGCCAGATTACTGTGGTCATAGCATAACATAGCAACAGGAAACACAGGGAAGCCTTCCGAGAGCTGTGACTGCCGAGGCACAGGCAGCAGCAAAAGCACAAGGCAGAAGCTGTGCCCCTCGCAGCCTGTCCGCGCTGGTAGCTGCGCGGCAGCCGCACCGCACGGCGGGGCTGCAGCTGGCATCTCAGCGGCACAACCCTACGTCCAGAGGACCTCGGGGCAGCCGCTCGCTGGCCCCTCTTCCAGCTCTCCCGCTCCCTCTAGTGGCTCAGTTGACCGGCAAATCTCGGCTGCCAAGAGGCTCATCGTCGCCCGGCTCCTGCACACCCCTGGGTTAGGCATAGGGATACCACTTCCTACCACCTGCTCCTCTAGCCCCCTTTATCTTCCTCCTGTCGAGAGCTGTCAGCCGTATTCTCACCCTTGTCTTCACAGCACTCTCACTGAAGACCCTCCGACAGAGTTACTGAGGTCTCTGGATCACACAGTCGACCCTGGGTGATCATCCACAGCAATATGGACTCAACCTTTGGTCCTCATCCCTCAAAGCTCCCACCCCGACTTTTCCATTTTAATTCAGGGCCTGTCTCAGCCATCCACTGTTCGAAGAGCAATGCAGCAAGTTTAACACCTCTCCAGCTGACAAATCCTCTGCCTCATGCATCCTTTGTCAATGCATATATTCATGACAGTGCAGCTGTGTCCACATTTAAATTACTGCAAGAGAAGGGACCTGGCTTTCCACACAGACAGGAGTCTGGGAGAAGCAGCCTTGCCCCCAGAAAGGCAGTCAGTGCTTTTGCTCATGGAAATTGTCTGAATTGGGAGAAATGTGAGCTTTGGGCTCCAAGAAAGAGCAGAGCAGGTCCCACAGGATTGTTGCACACCCCTGTGAAGCCAAGGCTACAGTGATGTAAAAGTCAGGAGGTGCAGCATGCACACTAATTTATCAAGCATGCTTTTCTTGCATGACTGGCAAAGGTATATGCAAAAAATACATGCTTCCAGGTAGATTCCTTACAACCAGTTACTAAATGTATATGTGTACATAAACTCTGGATAAACCTCATTACAGACACATTGATCAGATCAGTGCCCATGTCTCTTGGAGCACCACTGTGGGAATAGCTAGAGGGACATTTTTGTATTTCTATACAGTATGTTAACACTAATACAAGTACAGTGAAACTAGAAGTTACAAGATTCAAGCCTTTGCTAACCCTAGAGACACCAATTGCCTCCAGGCTTCTAATGCTGTTCTTTTTACACAACAGAAGATAAAAATGCCCTTGGCTGATATACTATTCCCTGTGGTCACTGGGTAAAGGCACACTGAATTCCTTAGTGCTGACTCTTATCCTCCATTGCACATTAATGAAGCAATGAAACCCATTACAGATGCCTGCACTGTGCATGATGCACCAAAGGCAGACACCATCACACCACAGCTGTCAGGTTGCAGGAGTGAGAAGCCATAATACATGCTGTTACCATGGTGCCACCCGCTGCCAGAACATTACAAATAGGATGAATTAACTGATGTGTACTGAAGTAATTTTATTCAGGCTGCTGATGACTATTATATGAATCTCAAAGTTCTCCTTACAGAAATTGATGCAAGGATTTAAAGTGATTCTCACAGCCAGAATGCTGTCACAGAAGATGCTTTACAAGAGTGATAACCAACCAAAAAGGTACCTGCTCTGTGTACTTGGTTACAATCCAGATCCCCCCCATCATGGTATGCAATTACACTGGCCTATTAAGGCTCATTCAAACTGAAAAACAGCCACCAAGCAAGCATTAGTTTTCATCACAGCCATATACTTAAAATCCCAAATATGTCAGATCTTTGCAAGGAGCATAAACTCATCAAGCAAGGAAACCATCACAAGCAGTTTTAAGGAGGACTTCATTTGTGCAGAGTAGTGCTCAGACATTGTTTTGAATTCCAGCTGCATCCATTCCTGACACTACTTGAACAGAAAATTAAAATTTGATATAAAGCTGTGTATGTTGTAGCAATGTTAAAACAGTTCACACTACTTCTGGTGACTGAAAAGCCAGCTTAACACCTAACTGAAATGGCATGAAGCAGTGAGAAATTCCCAGCAACTAGACTCCCTGCATTCCAGAAAGCCAGCACTCCCTGGGCTGACACAGGCTAGTAACAAGATGATTTCCTTGAGTCACTGCAGGCAGGAGGCTCACTCCACAGATTGAGTTTCATCACAACTTTGTTCTGCAAGTCACAGGAACACACATTTCTGTTGAACCTCAGCCAGCTGAGTTGAAAAGTACATGAAATGAGGAAAATAAAAGCCATCTGCAACCAATGTATCTTTCTGCTAAGTGTTTACAAAATAAAGCTTTGTGAAAGCAAAACTTGGATCTGCATTAACCAGAAATCCCCATGAGAACAAAAAGTCCCAGATGAGTTACACTGCTGTAGCAAACAACTATTCCTAGTCACCACAAGTTTGGTGCTGAGAATTAACACCTCACCAAAACTGACGTTAACTTCAACATTCATCTGCTGTAGAGGCTTCTTACCTCTGGGTTTTGTCATAGATGCACCTGAAATATGCATCTGGATATCACCATTTATTTTCAATCTTTTAAACCATGGCCAACATTTCAGAAAGCAAATCAATCTTGAAATTAGCTGTAGTGGCAGTGTAAGAGTCTACTCCTGGTGTGACTCAAAGATAAAATCACTTGCTGCTTGCCCAGACAGTACCAATCTTGGATGCAAATCACCTTGCGATTGCATCGTGGTAACACTGGACTGCAGCTGGCCTATAACAATGACCCAAGGACCCAGCCATCACAAGATCATTCCTAGCTATCAGATACCCCCAGGAAGGGAAGGTGATGAGTCAATGGACTCTCCACCTGTCTCCTGATGTGTGATAAGTGGGTAGGCAGGGAGATGGAGAGGAAGGAGGTGGAGCCCACCCCACCCCCCCCTCCATCCAGACCACTGTCCAATCTCACATGAATACACAAAGACTTCCTGGGGAACGATACCTGGATACTTATGATTTCCTGGCTCCTGAATTCCTGAGGGACAATGCTCGGACACATACCTAAGGACTAAAAACTGTATAAAAGACTTGACCACTACTGGCTCAGGAGGAAGAAAAACGCGGAGGAAGAAAACCCGCAGAGAGAAAAATGCTGAAGGAGGACCATGCCGCTGAGAAGGAAGGAAGCAGACTGAACCCTCTCTCCGTGTCCTAAGTCCCGCTTGCTGCTACTCATGGAGCTGACCCACGCTGCCCAGAGGGACCTCATCTATTCTCCAGCCAAAGCCTCAGCACCCTTTCTCTACAGACCCAGGCTGCCCAGAGGGATCACATCGCATCTCCAGCCAAAGCCTCAGCACAAACCCAGCACCTCATGCAGCACCTTGCCTCCACAGACTCAAACTGTCTTGGGGTGGGTGAGGGGTGTGGTAATATAACTCCTTTCCTCTTCTCTCTCTTCTCTCTCTCCCTCTCTATCTTCTCCCTCTCCCCTTCTTATTTCCATTTTATTTATGTAATAAATAGTCTAGCTGTTGATATTTTGGCCTCGTTTGTGCCTCTCATTTCACAACACGGGAATATTCAAAAGAACTAGTCTCCTTCCCTCTCCAGACCAAGACAGGCAGTATAAAGAAAATTGATTTTTTTGCATAGTGTTGCTGAATACAGATTTATAGCCCACACAAGATTCCTAGTAACACTCCTGTTTTGGCTCAGAGATGGGCTGTAAGATGAAATACACCTTTTTGATCTCAACTGTTTCCAGATATAATCTTGAAAAACTTACCTGCTTCTTATTTAGACCGAACTTGGGCTTGTGCTGCTTGCCAGGAGCCATAGTTGACAGTATTTGTCAGATGAGACAGGAAGATCCTACAGAAAAATCTTACCATTTTAAAGGAAAAAAGTGGAGGCAAGTGAAGGCAAGGACACAGAACCTATGACTGTTGCTTTTTTGCAGACTTTGAACAGATTTAAGAATTTAAGCAAAACAAGGATACACCAGTGTGAAACTCATTGTTTGTTCTAGTTATCACCTTATGTTCTACTTTGCAGTAGCATTCATTTCCATGCAGAGAGACCAGCAGTATTTCCAAGTCTGACTCATACCCATTCCACAGTCCCCACAACTAACAAGTCCTTGGGCTTCAAGACTAAAGTCTATCAGTACCAAGAGACCCATCTGAATCATTTAATAACTTAAACATTATATAGATGCTCATCCATTTTGGTATGAAATCCTACAAGCAAGCAGGTTTTAAATACCTTGTTGCGTGTGCGTGTACACATGCAAACCAACCTTGTTTCTGGAGGTTCAAATAACAGGCTTAAACACTCAATTAAAATATTCACTGTAAGTCAACCAAAAGAATATTTACCATGATAATTTCCAGAACACAGCACTAGTGTCTCTCCAGAGAGGTCTGTACAAACACAAATTTACAACCAGTATTTCTACTGATTTAGTGACATATCCTTATGTTATCTCATAGCACATAATCTGTTGTTTTTCACACCAATGACTTATCTGTGTGGCTGCATAGCAAGCAGCCATGTGATGGCACTGTGTAACCAGTCTCAGTGTCTTGGTTACAGGCATTTATCTGCAAAATTGGGCTTGGACTGTTTTCTCCCAGCTCACTGGAACTGGTAAAGAAAAAACCCAAAAAGGAAAGATAAGATGTAATAACTGTAAATAACAATGAAATTCCTGCAGCTGCAGACTATAACTGAACTTCACTTTATTTTGAAAGAAAAATATTAGAAGGGATCAGCCAAAGCCTGAAACCTCTCTATATAATTTAATTGTTTCTCCCTATTTTGATATTCCATAAAATTCTTAGAAGTTTCAAACCAAAGACAACAAACTGGAAATAAAGAGCAGCTACTGTATAATTCATTACAGTTCAAGACACTGGCTCCTCAATTGCTTGTCAGACTCACAAAGCACTTCACCACTAAATCTTAGGTCTATTTAACACACAAGTTCAAGAGTATGTAGGTGAAATAAACCTTTATTAAAACACAAAACTACAGGAAATTTGAACTCAGTAGAAACATCAGAATATGGACTAAGTGTCATAAATTGGAGATGGCATGTCAATGATCTCATCCAAGGTAGCAAGAAAGTCAGCAGATGACTGCAGCAAGTCTGAAAGTTAGACAGAGCAAATCAGTTTCTCATGGAAAAACAATTGATGCTCTAACATAAGCTAGCCCTCAGTTGCTTAGCATAAGTCTTGTGAACTACTAAGGGAAGCATTTAGATTACACAAGCCAATTCCCACCAGTACAGTGCACGAGATTGCTCAGCAACATCACTTGAGACTACTACCTGTACTAGCAGGGTTGAACACTTAAATTAGCTTTCCTATACACCAGAAGCAGTTTCATACTGTTGTGCTACACTGATACTTAGTACAGCAGTGGAACTTTACCACTGCAGCCACTTTCCCCTCTCAGACCACTAATGAACACTATGTGTATGTGTTTCCACTTACTAGACTCCCAGGAAAACTCTTCCAGCTTCACAGGTGAAGGAACCATGTTCACACGCCTGTCATATGTCCTTTCAAATACCATGAGGGGAACACCAGACAGGTTGATGTTGCTTATTTTGTACTCTTCAGGAAGATCAAAACTCTCAAAGTCTGAGAAAGACACATTGTAGTTTAGTAACAGTGCACAGCAACAGTGGCCTGGGAAGACAAATTCTGCTACATTTAATGACATGGGAGCAAGTCCAAAACTACACAATCCAACAGTCCCCCCATGAGGTAGTTATTTGCAGCTACACCTTAGTGTATGGCATTTTATGGATAGCTAGCACTTATTAAAAGACTAGATTGCATAACATCACTGCTAATGTGAAACAGTAGCTTTGATCATTCCAATCACTATACTCAAGCACAGCACATAATCAACAAGAAAGCAGTCTTGCTGCACGCTCACTTCCACAGGAAATGGATGGTTTAAGAACACACTTTGAAGTACAGAGAATGGGCTGTGCTGAGAACAGCTTTGTGAGTTTCATATTCATATATATTATACACTCATGTGAAGTCTGTTTTTCAGTACTGCTTAAGTATTCCTTTGAACACTTGTCTACCAGTAACCATTTAAGAGGCATGGGAACTAATTTTCTGCCACCATAACAGATTCATACTAAGTATTTCTAACAGCAATGGCTGTGCTCCAGATATTTAAACCAAAACCATGATCATCTGAAAAGCAGCAATCACCCTCATCTTTAAGACAAGGCTCTGGAGAAACGCAATGCTGACATTTATGCTGCAATAGCTTAGCCAAAGTCTTAAAATGTCACTAAAAGAAAGCCCAGCTGTTTATGTGAATAGTGACACCAATAGTTCTTACCCCAAGGATCAGAAGGAAACATCTCTTCTATTTCTGGCCACTCTTCTTCAGCCACTGCATCACAGCTTTCTGATACTGCAGTCTTTTCAGTAGTCTTAAAAATAAAGTCAGATTATTTGAGCTACTGCAGTTTCCCACTGTAGTACACCTGCCTTCTAATTCTAATACATTCAACACAAGTAAGGAGATGTGAAAATGCAACAACGGAGTTTATGCAGTGCAGTACTACGTATGGCGGCAACAAATCACTGCACTCTAACATGTAGGCTCATAATATTAAACTCCTGATGCATAACACATGAACAAGACATTAATTCAGACCATTTTCTCTAGAGACTTCTTTGCTCTTAAGTACCCCCAAGCTGTTGTACTACTTGTGCCTACAGAAGCATACTAGCTTTGACTAGAATTGAGCTGTTTTTCCCTCCTTGTAGCTCATACAATGCCACGTTCTGGATTCACCATGATAATAGTGCTGATAACAGCTGTTGTGGCCACTATCGAACAGTGTTTACGCAGCATCAAGGCCTTTTCTGCTTCTCTTGACTAAGAGTGAAAGTAGGCTGCGGGGGCAGAAGTAGTTCAGGGGATACACAGCCAAGACAGCTGACCAAAGGGATACAACATTGCCATGTATCATGCTAAGCATTGAAAATCGGTGGGTAAGTTTGATAGGGCTGCCACTAAGGGACTGGCAAGGCATCACTCAGTGGTGAGAGATTTGTTCAGTTTTTCTCTGTATAATCTGGAATTTTCAACTGTTTTAATCTCAATCCATGAGGTTACTCACTTCTATACTTTCAATTCTCTCCCCCATCCTGCTGAGGAAGAAGTAAGCAAGCAGTTATGTGGTGCTTTAGCTACCTGCCAAGGTTAAATCACAACAGTAGGAACTGCATTCCCACACACTCCACAGAAATGTACTGTACTCACTTTGTTTGCAGCACATGGCTGAGGTTTCTGACTCGTCTTCTCCACCTTCATTGTGACTCCAGTTGTATTCACATTCCCAAGAGCCTTTCTGACAGAGTGAGATATGGCTGGAGAAGGGCTGATTGTCTTTTTAGGACATGGAGTATTAATTTGTGTTCTTCCAGACAAGCCCTTGGCTGAAGTAGGGGAAAGAACAAAAGCAAAATTTAGCACCACATCAGCCCTAAAGTTTGCTGCAAAACTAGTCATAAAAACCATTGTTCAGCAACATATATCAGAAGCATAAGCCTCTCTGACCAAAGTCACAGTTATTGTAATTTTTTCCATTAATCAATGAGAGAATCAATGAGATAAGTAAATAACCACAGAAAACTATCACTGCTCAAAGCAGCTAAAACAGTTTATGCACTTCACTTGATCCCTCACTGGCTTAGGGCAGCATATACGCACAAGATCCTGAAGGAAGTCTTAGCTGATTCTTAGTAGGCCCAACTTCACCATTCTCCTGATCAATAAAGATTAGTGTTGTCATCTTCAGCTGATAGGGCCCCTCTGGAAAGTCCAGAAAGAAAAAGAAGAAATAAGTCTCATTTATCCACCTGCCACAGCACACTTCATACACAAGCCCTGTTAGGCAGCACAGCAGCCATGTCCCTAGAGGAGAGAGAACAAATCCATAGTTCACATCATTGCACAACGGAATAGCTACAGACCCTTACAGTCAAGGGCATTATTAGTGTATGTGTTCAGGAAAGTAGCAAGGTCTCGGTACAAAAGGAAATCAAGTATCTTTGGTTTCGTTTGTTACTTCTTTGCAGAATTTAAAAGTTTTGTCTTCCAGGAAAGGGTATCTCTTGGCTTAGCAATCCAGTCCTCAGATCGACTTGTAGCACTTGCGCAGGTAATGGCAGTGCCAGTCATCTTTTTACCAGGTAAAGCATAAGGGAACACCCTGCACAAGTAGATCAGTTCACTCCTGGTTTTCAGCCCTATCTACGACAACAAACCAGCGCACTCTCCTACACTGTTATAAGGCGGCAGCCTCCACCCGGAGCTTATCACTACCATCACACAGGCGGGCAAGCGGTTTCTCTTTCAAGGAAGGTCAACAGAAAAAGCTGCTTCTAATTAGCATAACTTGAAGTCAGAAACTCAAGCACAAAGAGCTACAGCCACATATTTCAGCACTTCCTTTGTTTAAGTCACCTCTTGGTCACAGCTCCAGAAGCCCTCGCCTCCCACACTCAAGGACACAACTTTAAACGAGTAAGACCAGCCAGCCGCCTTCCCCAGCCCGCGACACTCACCCGGCCAAGGGCTCACCTCAAAAGCTACTGGCAGCTCCGAGCAGCACCCACAAAGAAGATGGTCAGACTCGCTCACGCAAAGGGCCAGCCGACCCACAGCTATCCCACCTTCGCAGGCAAAGCGATTGCGCACCAACCGCCGGCAGCCTTTAAACTGCCTTCACACCGCCCATTGGTTGTTTCGGCTAATGCTCAGCATCCCATTGGCTCAGCAGCGCAGCTTCCGCTCCGCCGCACCTGCTGCTCGCACTAGTTCCGGGATTGGGGGTGAGCCTGGAGAGCTCTGGCGACGCATGGGTACCGCCCCTGGGTATGACGGAGCCCGGTCGCGGTGCATTGTGGGGCGGAATTGTGGCCTAGCACGTAAACAAGCGCGGCGGCAGCGGTAGTGGAAGGGGCTGGGGCTCTCTGGGGCGCGGCGGGGGCTCTCTGGGGCGCGGCGGGGGCTCTCTGGGGCGCGGCGGGGGCTCTCTGGGACGCGGCGGGGGCTCTCTGGGACGCGGCGGGGGCTGGCGGCGATTGGCGGCCTGAGCAGGGGTGGCCGCTGAGCATCTGCCCCTCTGAGAAGAAACCGCAACGGAGAAGTGTCCGTGTTCTTACCGGACGAGCCTGGGCGCTCCTTCCTCGGAGTCTGTCTCTTCCGTCGACTTCCTGGGGTACACGTAGGCCCACGTTTGCGTGTTGTGTGGGGCTCCGGCCTGTTCGGGGGCTCTGTCCGACCCTGCAACGGTGGGAAGCCGTGGCTTCCTCTGTGTCGGCGGGGAAGGGCCGATCGTGGACGTCCTGAAGTTTTGTGCCGAGCCGCTGCAGTTCGCCGTGTATCATCGGTTAGAGAAAAGGCACATTAATACGGTAATTATTATTTTTTTTACACATCAAGAATGGATAATACAGCGTTACTGGTTTCACTGAGTGGTACAAATTCCCACTGAAGAACTGTACTGTCAAAGCGTATTGTTCTGTAAGACTTTTCTTTTTCCGTGGTAGACTAAACGAAAATGGCATCAGGGACAGTAGCAAATGCCACTCCTTCAGGAGGATCAAATGATGTGAGCCTGGAGGAACCAAAGAAGATGACAAGGGAAGACTGGAGGAAAAAGAAAGAATTAGAAGAACAGAGAAAGCTAGGAAATGCACCTGCTGAGGTGGATGAAGAAGGAAAGTAAGTTTTATTAAAGCTGTGGTTATTCTAGAGATACTGGTTTCAGATGTCTTCTTTTCTTTTATGTTTCCCTCTCTTGTAATGACAGAATAACCATGAGGGTGATACATGATTTTTATATGAGTCATGGGAGAGCTAAATAGTTGAACTTTTGAATTTGCCTTTAGTGTTCCCTTTGTGCTCAGAAGACAGATATTTGCATGAGTAACATAGGTTCAGTATTTATCTACTGTGGTCTGTTGACAGTGATGCTAAAAAGTCCTACCTATCTGTGCAGCTATTTACAAGTGGTATTTCAAAAGTGACCAAAACCTAGTACTGGGGAACTTTATTGCATACCTTATTTGTTCTTTCTCTTGTTTCTGCAAAGCTTGTTGCTTCTGAGAAGAGAAATTATTCTATTTTTGTACTCAATAACATTGGATAAATTATTTGATGCAGAGTCAGGAGTTTAGATGAATTAGCAACAAAATCTCAATGAAAATTGGTGTTTAACTCGTTGCATTAGAGTTTAGTTTGCAGTGTACTGTAACAACTTTATTATTTTTTTATCACCCCTAAATAACTGAAGTTTCATGTGAGAGTTATTCATTAGGCTAAGTTGTTGTGGGTCTTTTCCATCTGCCACATATTTACATGACATCTTTTACAGGGATATCAATCCTCATATTCCTCAGTACATATCCTCAGTACCATGGTATATAGATCCTTCTAAAAGACCTACACTAAAGCATCAGAGACCTCAGCCAGAGAAGCAGAAACAGTATAGTTCTTCTGGAGAATGGTATAAAAGAGGAGTTCAAGAGGTATGCAGAAAATTTTTGTCATAAAATAAAGACTTGGTTTCATTCCCTGAGGAAATAATTCCTGGTTACGTGTTTTTGAGTGAGACAGGAGCTGGGAGTTCTTCTTTAACAAGGATGTGGAGTGTTTAGTCATAACTAAAATGTGTTCTGGGTTTGGATGGACCATGCACCCTTTAGTTGTATTGAAAAAATTAATTGGCTATTGGAAAGATGGATGTGAATCTTGCCACAAGTTTGCCTAACACTCTCTTTTCTTGTTTAGAATTCAATAGCAACAAGATACCGTAAAGGAGCTTGTGAGAACTGTGGTGCATTGACCCACAAAAAGAAAGACTGCATGGAGGTAAACTTGACTTGTCTTAATGCTTTTGAAAACTGTGAATTCTAATCTTGGTGGAAAATAGCTAGTGATAGATAAAATAAAAATTTCTGGCTTTCAAAAAAGCTTTTTTGAAAAAGGTTGCAAGTATTGAAAGGTGGCTTGAAAATTTCTAAAGAAACTTAGGTGGGAAAAATGAAGGGGAAAATAGGACACTGTTCGGAGTAGGGCTCCTCAGTTCTGTTTGTGACAGGTTCTGCAGTAATAGGTGAAAATGTTTAGCTCTTCGGTTCAGTCTGCTTTAACTTGAGTGCTGCTGTGCCTGGCCTTCTGTTTCACATCAGCTAGAAGCCATCCCCAGAAACAATGTTTTTTAATTGTGGAAAGCAAAGTTAGAAATTGATGGTGGTTAGAGTCCTACTTTAAAATTCAGAGATGAACTACTTGCATTTATTTACAATTGACAGGTTTATAGGGATGAGTTTAATCTGGCTTAAGAGGAGCTCAAGTGATACTATTTTTAAAGGGATATTTGAGGGAATAACAGTATTTAGTCTAATGGACTGATCCAGCCTTTTTTTCCCTCTTTTCAGAGACCCAGAAAAGTTGGAGCAAAATACACAGGCATGAATATTGCCCCAGATGAGTATGTGCAACCTCAACTGATGTTTGATTATGATGGAAAGCGAGATCGTTGGAATGGTTACAACCCAGAAGAGCACATGAAGATTGTAGAAGAATATTCTAAGGTTGACTTGGTATGTAGGTGCTATATTTAATGGGGAAAGGTGTAATGTTTGGCTTGGCTCAGAGGAGAAATGTTGGTTATGTGCACTGTTAATATTAAACCTTATGCTCATAGTAAAAAAGCAATATGGATTCTGTGTTTGATACCAAACTTTACTTCAACTGAAAACGCAGATCAGAAGTTGTCTAATGGCTGCATAAGCTCTAGTATGAGCTATTCAACAGTATAGTACAAAATAGTCAAATGGTTAGTGTACATAATTTCCTTTCCTTGAGGCTCAAGAAACAATGGCTAAAGTATAGAAGTAGAGGAGACAAGCCCTAGGCTGATGATTTTTTGCAAGCACCCAAAGCACCACCACCACCCCTTTTTTTTTATGATGATGAATAAATTGTAACTGTCAGGATTCACAAGAGGTGCTTATGATAACTACTGCAAACAGTTGCTATTAAAAAGAAAGAGTAAAACAAATGTATTTTCATGATGCACAGGCCAAACGTACACTGAAGGCCCAGAAGCTTCAGGAAGAGCTAGCATCAGGAAAGCTGGAGCAAGTGGTAAGTAACCTAAACCCTAATTTATTTTTGTTTAGGCTGACTAAAAAGAAAACAAGTTACTTCTACTTCATGATGCTTTTACTCTCTATCCAGGGTCTGCCATTGGGTTTTATACCCAGTGTCACATTGCCTGTCCTATTCAAGAATTTGAAGTATCTTCTTTCAAATTAGAGTGGTTTAGTTTTCCCCTTACGGGCTAAAATGCTGTGTGATTATTATTCTTGCTGAAGTTCATACATGGAATTTTGAGTCAGAAACACTTGGGTTTTCATGTAGTAATTTTGTTCATGTCATGAGATGCTGTTTTGTTTTTTTATTTATTTCAAGATTGTTACATCTGAGTAAAGTTAAGGCAATGACTATTACATGTCTGGATTGTTATAGTAATGCTTAGTATAAATTGGAACAGGAAGGTATAGTCTTTATCCTACACCAAACTTGTTCGTTCTTCAGTTGTTGCTATGATTATTTGCAGCATCACTGGTTATTTGAAGGCTGTGCATATCTATTTCCCTTTTCCACTAACATGAGCTTCTCCAAGCTTATGCACAATGTTTTTGACAGTCTTTAATATAAAATTCTAAATATTAAATGGCATTTCTGATGGTATTCTAAGTTTATAAAACGAGGAAAATCTAGAGACTGCTTCAGGTCAGAAGTAGTTTTGTAAGTGAATATTGTAAGAAAGAAAACCCCAGGAGAAAGACCGCGTACAATTTGGCCTGTTTTCCGGAGGTTGTCGCCTAGCATTTTGTCACTAGATGGCAGAGTGAACTTAATCTCCAGCCCAGCACAAACTGCAGTATGCTGACCTTCCTTTTTGATGCCCGTTTTCGCCACAAGGCGAACTCGTGTCTTCCATATACTTACTCCTTATTAAAAGGAGCTGTAAGAAGAAACGTATGTTTGAAACATAAGGTTTATCTCGGATGGATAGGACCAAGACTGATTTACACAGTCAGTGCTGGCCAATTTGCAGGTCATTTTTCCGGGACTCAAAATTGTTTTCATCTGTACAGCTGCAAGTCAGAGGCTAAGCAGGTTAAAAAAATTAACTTCAGGCTGTGTTTCTCCAGATGAAATTATGGCTTCTGATTCGTGCTTAATATTCTAGTCAATCCTAACTAAAGTTAACTCTTGGTTATGTTTGCATGGTATGAAATACTCTAGTCAAAACCAATAGTGTTCAAAGGCATAGCAAGCTCTAAATAATGGTGACTTCTAGAATTTGCTGTTCTTGCAAAGGCTTGAGAATACAGTGAAAAGGTCTCTCATTTGTAATAGAGACACTTGCAAGCTCTTTCCTAGAATGTTAATCTGGCAGTCTTTGTGCACTTTGTGCCACAGGTAAATTGTATTTTGCAGCCACCTTCAAACTGCTTTGATTGTTTTTTATATCCCTGCCATCTTTCCTCTCCGCTATCTTGTCTTCCCTGCTGATACACTCTTTGTTTGCTGCAGAACTCCCCAAGACACCAGTGGGGAGAAGAGGAACCAAATTCACAGACAGTAAGATGATTACCTGACTGCATCACACCACGGGCAGTAAAAAGGACCTGTAGTTAGTGGAGCAGTGATCCAAGGGAGGCTTATGGGTTTGAACATGGGGTTCATGTCACTGTCTGCCCATTCTTTGGGGCAGAAGTTGCTGGATTTAACAGAGAGGTTGTTTTATTCTAATTCCTGTGTGTTGTCAAACCTCACAGATGCAAGCAAATAACTAGTTTGTAATATGTAGTGTATTTTTCCCAAGGTAACTGTTTTCTTCATATTAGCACAGTTATGTTTTCCTAACTGTTCACATATGAAGAAGTAGAAGTCCTTTAACAAGAGCATTTCTGAAAACTGCCGAATGTCAGATTAGTATGACAGGATGCTTAAGACCAGGTAAATGATGCTAGCTTTTAGCAACAAGAGTTGTAGAATTCTTAATGAAACCACTAGAATGCGATTTCTTGGACTTGTTCTAGAGTGACTGTCCCCATTTTACTTGGAAATCTCCCATCTCTCCTCAGGAAAGAGATCATAACAGTGAAGATGAGGACGAAGATAAATATGCAGATGACATTGATATGCCTGGGCAGAACTTTGACTCTAAAAGACGTATAACAGTGCGAAATCTACGTATTCGGGAAGATATTGCAAAAGTGAGTAAAGAATTCTTCACAGATGTTCTTTTGTATTCATGAGAGTTCATTTCAAACATTTGTATGCTCAGTTATTAATGAGTTTGCATATGGGTCTCCAGGTTTGGAGGTTAAATCTAATCTCAGTTTATTCCTGCTCACGTTATGACTTTGTCAGGGTCATCCTTTTACACGGATATGTTTTTAATGCCTAAGATGAGGGATGGAAGGGTAACTTCTGTTCTTTTAAAATCATGAATATTGAATATTTTGTATGTTGGGTTTTTTATTCCCCTAGTACTTGAGGAATCTGGATCCAAACTCTGCGTATTATGATCCCAAAACAAGAGCCATGAGGGAGAACCCCTATGCCAATACAGGCAAGAATCCAGATGAGTAAGTAAAAACCAGAGTTATGCTTGTGTGTCCAATAGAACTCTTGTTAAGAACGAGATTAATAGGTTTGTATTTTCATCTGTCTGCATGTCCTTTTATAAATAAATCTGTTCTGGATAGCAGTAGTAGTAAACATGGGGAAATTGCTGTATTTAGCAGCACTTTCTTGCTCTAGTATGTAAAACCGGTATTTTACTAATAGTTTCTCTTAATCTGCAGGGACATGTGGAGCACCATGTAGTGTTAAGATTTGTACAAGGCTTAGAACACACTGCTGTGTTTAGAGGTGATTCTTGTAAACAGTAACAATGTTTGTGAAGTACTTCAGTAGCCAAATCTTGGACTTCATCCCTTGTTTGTTGGGAGGCATTCAGCGCTTGGGGCTAGCACAGTATGAAATACTGTAGTCTAAACCATTAGTGTTCAGAGGCATAGCAAGCTCTAAATTCATGGTGACAGTTCTGCTGTCCTTGCAAAGGCTTGAAAATTTAGTTGGAAATACAGTGAAAATGTCTCTTGTCTGTAACAGAGACACTTACAAGCTCTTTCCTAGAATGTTACCTAGCAGTGTTTGTGTATGTTGTGCAGTCTTTGTGGAAGTACTGGAATATCTGTGCTACCTAACTAAATGCTTGAATTAAGAGCTCCTCATATATTAATGGAGTCTGCACAGAATATGTCTGAAATCTTCAGTATCATCTAGCTAGGTAAATTAATTAAAGAATACCATAGTCTGGCTTTTAGTTGCACAGAAGGCTGTCTCATGTAAAACTTGAGACAGCATTTGAGCTGTGACCCACCTTGGCCTCTGTAATGCTGTGGACTTAAACGGTAGACAGACTGTGAGTTGAAATGTTTATTCAGTGTACAGTAATTGGATTAGCTCACTGCCAGAAATAGAATGGCAGTGGCTAAATACTAGCAAATAATGCTCTGTCCACCTCTCCTTGCCCCCAGCTGGTATAATGTCAGTTGGTTCTTTTAGATGCAGATGCTTTCAGTTCTCTCCAGAGTTAGAATTTGCCCTCTGCTGAATCTGTGCTTCTGCCACAGCTTTGCAGACAGTAAGTTTTTCAGAGTATCTTTGGAAAGATGAAGAGAGTGGGAAATTGGATTGTTAACATTTATTTTCAGCCTGTGTTTCATATACTTATTGGGAATCTCTTCAAGGAGTGTTCAAAAGGTAACTGAGAGCGATAAAGCTATTGCAAGGCTTTAACTCAGTAAACTACACTGAATATAGGCAGGAGGAGAGATTCAGAAATGCAAAAGCTGAGAATCTCTATGCTAGAACATTACCTACCATTTATGCATATTGTGCATTTGCATCCAAGTTTGACTCATGATGCTTGATACCCCAGACAGAGCTCCAGGTCTGTATTATAAGATGTTTCCATGTAAGTATAGACATCAAGTGTTGTCAGTTGCTGTCTAATATTTGCATGACTCTGTGAGGACCCTAGACTTTCATTTCATGTGTTAAGTTGCTTTTTCTCTCCAGTCTTAGCTCTCAGGCACAAAAGAGAACTTACACTTTCCTGTTGGTGCTCTATTTTTTGTATTTAAAAGAAAATCACATTGTTTGAATGCTAAGAATTCTATTTTTCTGCTCTGCAGAGTTGGTTATGCAGGTGACAACTTTGTTCGCTACACTGGAGATACCATCTCAATGGCACAGACTCAGTGTAAGTGGACTTTGGGTTTGTTTTGTTTTTTCTTTAGAGAAAGCGAACCTAAGACTTCTAAGTTAGCAGTACTGCTTTCTTGCAGAAGATAAAATAAGTCTTTTTAGACAGAGGCTTTCTTTCATATTGCTAGGGAACAAAAGAGGATAATTTGAATGCCTGTGTCAGTTGTGGAATAAATACTGAGTGAAATCTCTTGTGTACGCAGTGTTTGCTTGGGAGGCTTATGACAAAGGCTCTGAAGTTCATCTTCAAGCAGACCCTACCAAATTAGAGCTACTTTATAAATCTTTCAAAGTGAAAAAAGAAGATTTCAAGGCACAGCAGAAGGAAAGCATCCTAGAGAAGGTAAAAGGCATTTGGTTTTACCTAGAATTCTTTTGGGTTTGGGGGACCAAGTGAGTTTATTAATGTTATGTGAAGATGCACCAGCTGTTCTCAGCATCGTAGGTTTATAAAAATCTCTTCTATCTATATAGGATAGCTCATCAGTTGGATTCATTATATTACTTAATATAGGTACCGTTGAAGATCTGGTATTTCTTTGGATTATTGGGAGCTCGTCCCTTAACTGTCAGAATTCACCAATGAAAAATCGGACTGCAGTATGTAGCAGGAGTGGGAACTTAGGGTTTGGGATTTTTTTTAAATGATTCAAGTGGTTGAAAAAATTCTTTACTGTTTAGATGTGGATTCTTTTGTAAAATATTCAAGTAATTGTCTCCAAAAATTATTTTCTAACTTCTCTCTCAATGTGAAAAGCTGAATTTTCAGCCTCTTATCTTTGGTTCATTCTAGATAAAACTTTGTCTTATGTTTTGCAGCTGGTTGCTTGGACAGCTGACAAATTTAAATAGTTCACTGAGATTCCAACCTTGTCAACCTTCAAGTTTGGAGGGGGACAGGAAGTACTGCTTTGGTTATACCAGAGCCTTTGGTTTGGTTGGAAAAGTTTCTTCTTTGAGTGAGGAATATCACTGTTGTAATCCTCCAGACATCAAACAAACAAACAAAAACCTAAACAACCACATTGGCCATAGGAGATGCATTTCTCTCTGTATTTCCTAAAGATTAAACTCTGCATCCCCTTCTTTTGTGTTAACTTCAGAAGGTACCACAAGTGATACATTTTAAATGTGTGCTTAACTACAGAAAAGGTGAAGGTTTCTCAAAACACTTACATGCCATTTCTCTTTGCATTTTAGTATGGAGGACAAGAACACCTTGATGCCCCACCAGCAGAACTGCTGTTAGCTCAAACAGAAGATTATGTGGAGTACTCTAGGCATGGAACAGTCATCAAAGGACAAGAGAAAGCTGTTGCTTGCTCTAAATATGAAGAGGATGTAAAGATCAACAACCATACGGTGAGCCTCAGCTTAAGTTAAAATTATACCAAAATTAGATTCATTCACATAGGAAGGAAAGGAGGTATGGTAGGATACAGTAAGTGTAATTAATGCAGCAATTCTTTTCTGTCTCAAATGTGACATTCTGCCCTTTCTACTAAGGAGGAATTTCATATTGTCATGGTTGCAGTGTGAATTTGAGGAGTTGCAATGCTAATCCTAAACTAAAGGGGAAGTTACTCCTATTTCCCTTTGATTTTTGAATGCAAGTTGACTGCATCCTCTTGCTTTTCTCTTTTTTGAAACTGCACCTGTAAGGCTAACATAAAATTGCAAAAATACTCACAGCTTTCCCTTCTAAATTCTTTGAGCAATTTACTTACCCAGATAGAACCTCAGGAATAAGTTGTAGCCAGCCTCTTACGGGAGTGCCGTTGTGGACATAACTTATGTGGTGTCTTCTCTTACAGTGCATCTGGGGTTCATACTGGAAAGAAGGCAAGTGGGGCTACAAATGCTGCCACTCATTTGTCAAATACTCTTACTGTACAGGAGAAGCTGGGAAAGAAATTGCTGTAAGTACCGTCTTACTTAGTCACTTGGAAAGAACTAAAAAGCACTCATCATCCCCCCCCAAGTTATAGACTGTTTGACCTTTTTTTAGGGGGTTTTGTTGTTATTTTTTACCTTTTTGGAGGGGGAGATTTTCCTTTTGAGATGTGTTAAGTAAATGAGTGTCCTTTCCTGTGTCTGTTGTGTAGAATACTGAAGGCAGCTTACTGGAGGAGCAACCCAGGGAGGAAGAGCACATGACAAAACCCAAAACGCTGATGGAGGTAGGCTATTTCCCTTTTTCAGGAAGGCAGATACTTTTTTTTTCAGCATTTTAAGAGATAGAAAGATATTTGTAACAGACATGTAGGTCAGAAACAGTCTGAAAATCATCAGGCTGCATTATTAGGTCATTGACATCTCTATTGAAAACTAAGCTCTCAAATAGCATTAATAGATGCTTGGGATTTAATGACTTGGACATTACTAACGTTTGCAAGTTGAATCTTAACTGGTTTTCCACCTTACAGATCCACCAAGAGAAACAGAAAGAGAAGAAAAAGAAGAAGCACAAGAAGAGCTCAAATTCAGATAGTGAGGGTGAAGAGAAAAAGAAGCAAGAAAAACTTAAAAAGGTACATTATATTCTTCAGTGGGTTTGCAGCAAAAAAACAAGTTCAGTTCTTGTGGTATTCTGTGGGATGTTCTTTGATGCTAATTTTGAGCTAAAGCAAATTTAAAATGCTGTTAGATGTTCTAAAGTACATTCCACAAGAGATACACATACACACACATATATATATACACACACAATATATATATTTAGTTTTGGAAAATTTAGTTTAGACGATTTAAAACATTGCCTGTCTAGGCACCTATTACAGCTGTAAATCTATAAAAAACATTGCAGAACACCAGGATTTGTGTACTGGAGAAAGATGGAGAGATCAAAGGCCCTGTCAAAGCTTCACTTGGCACTTTTCAGCCCCAGCTTGGGCCGAGTCTCACAGTAGATGCAATAAATCCATCCACCAAGCTATCTACTGACAGCCTGCCTCAGGACATTCAGAGTGTGAAACTAATGTTAAACTCTGGTTAACCAAAGCATTGTACAAATGCAGCTTCTTTTCAGGAGCAAGCAGCAGGAGTTTGAGGCACAGGATAACATGTATTTCAAAAAGGAAAAAAACCACAGGTGGAGGGGGTGGAAACCTACAACCAGAATGTCACAAAACAAACCCAAACCTTTGGGATCACATGCTTGCTTACCTGGTTTTGCATTTGCTGGGCCATGATTACATTCCAGCTAAAGTCAAGTTGTTTCTACTTGGTTTTGGCAATCGAAAGCAGTGAAGTATCTTGTTTGCTAAATAACATTTACCATCATTTTAAGTTAAACACTAAAACCCAAGCATGAAATGAAATGTGTTGTAGGTGGAGCAGACAGATGTGTGGCCTATCCCACCCTTCTACCTGCTGCTTGCTCATAGTACTAGAATCTAATAAAAACTTCAATTGCATTTTTTTGCTTAACTTTGTGGATTTTTTTCCTTTGCTTTCATTTCAGGCACTAAATGCAGAAGAGGCTCGTCTGCTCCACGTTAAAGAAATCATGCAGTTAGATGAGAGGAAGAGACCATACAACAGCCAGTATGAGACCAGGGAGCCAACAGAAGAGGAGATGGAAGCCTACAGAATGAAACGTCAGAGACCTGATGATCCCATGGCCTCTTTTCTCGGACAGTAGTTATGGTGAAAACCATTCCAGTATGCCAGACTTTTTGTCCTACTGGTTTACAGAGTTGTAAACACTTGTTTACCTTCCACCTGTTTAATATTAAAGCCTCAGAAATGGCAGAGACCTTTGTTTTGCACCGGAGAAGTCAGTAAAAACTTTTTGCAATGGGTATAAGCAGTCCAGTACTTTCAGTTTTATATGTGTGTATGTATACAGATGCAGTCACAAATACATATGCACACATACATATAACAAATACTTACACCTGCTCTGTAACTTCTTTATTGGAAGAGAAAAAAAATCTGATGCTGGCTGGAATTCTGGGTTCATCTGCCAGCTAATAGATGCATAAAGCCATGATCTATTCAATAAAGCTGACTCAAAAGAAACTGCAAGTGTGACTTAATGTAGAACAGAAAATTGTTGAAAATAATGTTTATAGCTACTGCAGCACCTTATTTGTAAAGGGAGCTGCCTGTCACATGGCTTTAAGAGAAGTATTGTTTCTTGATTGCTTTGTAGTAAGTATTTTGGAGATGTACAAATTGATTGCTTTGTACAGTCTTGATTAAATTAATAGGTCTGAAGTACTGTCCAGCCTTTTTAATTAGAAGCTAAGTGTAGAGCCTTTAAATTCCAAATCTGATTTTGCAGATGTTAGCACAAATTTCTGTAGCACAGATTTGAATTCTTTGGTTTTCTGTTTGATAATAGCATTCATCTTACCCTTAAAAGACCCAGAATCCTGTTACATGGTGCTACATCAAGTGCTGTGATAATGGGAAGCAGCATCGGCTTTGTGTTTGGCAGTATCAGTCCTTAAACTGGGACTCTTCCCCTTTAACTGTGAGAAGCACAGTAGGGTGCTTGCAGTCATTAATTAATTTATTAAACAAGGCTTCCAAATTACACTTGAGGGAAAACCAAAACAATTTATGATGCTTCTTTGACAGGAGCATGGATTAGGTGACTTGACCAGGTTGGACTTGATGATCTTTGAGGTCTCTTCCAACCTTGGTGATACTGTGACTTCCAAGAAGTGGTTTTATTAGGGGTAGGACAAGGAAGACTCAAAATCCTGGCTTTTCTTAAGATCCTGGTTACAACTTCCACTTTGTAAAGAATGCAGGAAGTAACTGGAAGAAAATTGAACAGTGTGCTACACTTGTAACATGTACCTGTAATTTCCACCTGTAAAGCTGGTTTCCTTTTTTTGATTAGGTTTTCTCCATGGTTTAGTCCCCTTTTCTTTTGTTAGAGAAACATGGGTTCTGATGGCAGACTTCAGTTTATAAGATGTGTAAATCTGACTGCAGACTTCTATTTTTAAATCCTCCCAGCTCTTGCAAAAATAATAAAACCACCTATTGAGATTGAAGACCTGAGGGTGGAATTGTTAATATAACCAAGCACCAGGAAGGCAAAACTTTGAAGAGCAGAAAGCAGAAGTTGCATTTGTTTTCACAATGTGGATCTAGGCAGTCAGAAGCAGGGAAAATATTAGGGATGTATTTTTCCTTCTGGTGTGCTCATGACTCTCATTCTGATTTCCACATCAGATCCTGTTGTGAGCTTTAGGTGATGGATAACTTCAAGGCAAAATGACTTTTCCACAAGAAAACTGCATACGATCAACAAATTTTAGCGTGGTGTGTGATTTCACAGTCACTTCAAAGGCTGGCTATTTTAATGTAGCATACTTAGCTAATAATGGGGATTCTGCTTTAGGCCGTCATGTAGTTCTGTGTTAAAACTATCTGTGATATTCTTACTGATGATCAGAACTTTGGCTTGAGGATGTACTCTGTTTTAGAGCTTCCCCTAGTGTGACCCCAATCCAAACTAGCCTTGGATGACTTTTTCTGGGTTAGCCAATAGTAACTGTAAACTGTTAACTCTTCTGAGGTCTGTAACAGCTGCAGTCCTGCCTAGCTTACTTCTAGCTGCTGTTGTCTTGGGCAGTGCCAGGTTCAATTTGAGGGAAGATGAGATGTCAGAAGGGTCCATGTTACCAACTCCTCAAGCTATTTGTGTACCTTTCTAAAAGTAGCCAGAGTGAAGGAGACAATTTAGAAATAACACTGAAAAGAAATTTAGAACAGAGCCTGTGAACATCAGATTTAAACCCTTGGTCAGTGAATATTTTTCATACATTCAAAAGAGCACAAGAGGTGAGGAGAGGGTTAAAGGTACATGTACTTTGGAAGCTAGTATAGCATGTTCAGTGCTGTAGGGACATCTGTTTGTTACAAACATACTGAACTCCATCCATCTTAAGCATAGTCAGGTGAATGGATGTGGTTTTCAGTACCTGAAACTTACTTTCCAGTATGGTCTGCCTTGCTCTGCTGAGAGAACCTGTGGGGAAGATGAACCAGTTTCCTCTCTGGTGAAGCAGAAAGGCAGCTCCAGGGGAAAAAGCAATTAGTAGCATTTCATTCAAAATACAGTTCCTTGAGCTTGTGAATGAGGCAGAGTAGACTTTGTCTGGATCAGTCTCAATGGTTAAAGGACAAATGAAACATGTTGTCCTATTTATATTGGAAAGGTTAAATGGCACAGAACATTGTGGATCTGATCATGAGGATTAATGCTCTGCCATCTGCTTCCCCTTGGATTGGGGATGCAATATAGCTGTGCATATCCAAAAGACTGATTCCTATTGCACAAGAAGTTCTGGAGCCCCTATTATAAGAGGGATATGGAGGTGCTGGAATGTGTCCAGAGAAGGGCCACGAGGATGATCAGAGGACTGGAGCACCTCTCCTATGAGGACAGACTGAAAGATTTGGGGCTGTTCAGTCGGGAGAAGAGAAGGCTCTCAGGTGACCTAATTGTGGCCTTCCAGTATCTGAAGGGGGCCTACAAGAAGGCTGGGGAGGGACTTCTCAGGATATCAGGTAGTGATAGGACTAGGGGGAATGGAATGAAGCTGGAGGTGGGGAGATTCAGGCTGGACGTGAGGAGGAAGTCCTTCCCCATGAGAGTGGTGAAGCCCTGGAATGGGTTGTCCAGGGAGGTGGTTGGGGTCCCATCCCTGGAGGTGTTTAAGCCCAGGCTGGGTGAGGCTCTGGCCAGCCTTTGGAACTAGATGATCCTTGTGGTCCCTTCCAACCCTGACTGATACTGTGATACTATAAGAAAAAAATTTTTCCTTTCTAAAATGAGTTTGAAACAAATTTCTAGGATAGCTTGGACAAAAACATAACAAAGCAAGGCAGGTGTAGTTGGGAACTTGTGGTTTTCACATGGACAAAGACAGAAGTGAGGTGAGAGGGGATTCTTTAGCCTAGGAACAGACTAGCCAAACCCAAATCATAACACAAGACACACCCTCCCAGCACAGCCAGCATAGCTTTCTCTGAATTCTGCTCTTGGCAAAACTCAGAGATTGCTTTCTTAACTCCCTCTTCAACAATTGCTTTGGTTGCCATATTTTTCATCCTGTTGAGTTCTGAGTGGCTGAGGCAAACTGAACCAGCCAGCCTATGTGAAGGCATTTGCATTTTTAAAACACACAGATTAAAACATTCTCCTTCATTTTTTGTTCAAAAGATCAGCATTCTGTCTTATCTTTCAAGGCATGCCAGAAGGTAGTTCTTTTACTGTCACCACATTTCTTTGTAATTGGATCTTTATGGCTTAACCTGAGTGGGTTAATGAAAGAGCTGCACTGTTCCAGGGGAGTGTAATTGTTTTAGGCTGTTGAAGGATCAGAAAAAAGCAGGAATGATAGCAATTAGTTAAGGGCAAAATGGAGTTCAACTTTTAGGAAAAAGAGAAAAGAGGAGAGAGAGGATTTTCTGTGCCCACTAGTGCCTAGTGCAACCCCATAACTGCAGTTTTCCCCACTGCTTTTGGGTATGATTTTATTACTTCTTTTGGACTGAAACACTGTGGCCTGAACTACACCCAGGTAAGTACCCATTGTTCTGTTAGTACTCCTGTTTGCTTTTACTTTGCTAGGAGCAACAAATAAATAGACAGAACTAGCATTCTGACTTCAGTTACTTCGCATGAAACAAATTTGTTCACATCTTTTAGATGTCCCAGCCAGAACCCAACAAGGTAGTAGATAGCAAGGGTTTCTGCTTCTGCAAAACACCAGCACTTTGCAGACCTCACTGGGGCAGGGAAACAATTTACTTGCCTAAGAAAAGCTTACTCAGTGGACAGAGGAGCAAACCTGGAATTTCCAAGCTACAAAGCAATTCCAGTAATTTGGAAGCATTTTAACACTTGGATCCAAACACAGTCCCTGGCCTGTTGCTCTGTAATCTTCCACCATGTCTCCTATGAGTGGGACTTTCTTTCAGATACCTTTATGGTCTTAGCACATTTGCACACAGATCACACAATTACAGAACGTTAGGGGTTGGAAGGGACCTCCAGAACTCATCAGGTCTAAACCCCCTGCTAGAGCAGGATCCCCTAGGGCAGGTCACACAGGAACACATCCAGGCAGGTTTTCAAAGTCTCCAGAGGAGACCACTGTGCTCCTCACGGCGGAGCTTTAACCTATTGCTGCTTTTTCTCGCAAGTCGCTATGACTTATGCTAGCAGTGCATCAGGGAAGTGGGTGCTGGAGCCTGAGGTTGAAGTCTGCTGCTGTAGTGCCCCATTGGCATGGTGGCTGTCACAGCAGCACAAGTGAAGGAGAAGTTTCCTCACCATAGCCTTGCTAATTGTTCTGCACATCCTGTTTGGGGTGAGGTTATTCCACCAGCCTCTGGATTGCAGGAGATCTAAGCTGGGGGAGGAAAACGGTGTCGTTAAGCTGGCTTCTGGGTTTGCTCAGCTGTCCCTTCTTGCTTCAGCAAGTCTTATGCTGGGCATATGCAGAAGCAGGAGTGCTGGCTGCAGGCTTTAACACCCGAGAGGCAGCACAGCCCCACAGTGTATTCTGCTGGTAGACCAACATTTTCTCCATTTTTCAGGAACTGCTGAAAGAGCATTTTTAACAAAGTGTCAATTTTCTGAGAACAGAAAAGCCAGCTCTAATGCAAAATTCTCTGTTTGGAAAGTGGCATCAGGAGAGGGATTTTGTCTGCAGCTAGTACTGCTCGCACACAACCCAAGCAATTTTTCACTTGGCTCTGCGAGATGCTGCTTTGCCCTGAAGGACAGAGGCACTGTACCGTGACACAGCTAAGTGACATTTGTTTCTGGCTTTCCTGGCCTGGGCAAATGCTGCCTGTGTCCTCAGGTGCTGGGACTGCTGCAGCTGCTGCTACAGATTTCAAAGTGGGGCTGGAGTTTTTTGTATTTTGGGAAAGAGAAGATATTTTCAGAAGAGACCTTTCTTGTGTGACTGTGTTGTTAGACAACCAGGCAGAAAGCCAGCTGTGGCAAGTCAAAAAGATCACTGCATTTCACTTTGAATTTGAAGGTACGTGAGAGAAAATTAAACCCCCCACTCTTAACACATCTGTACTGTGCTTGCAGTAGCTGACTGGTGCTTGGGCTGGTTCCCACTTCCGTCTTCCTAAAATAAGCTCTATTTATTTTTATCTTAATGGGTTAGGGCTGCAGTTCCCAAGCAGAGCTAATGGTCTCAAGGGCATCCTTTAAGCTTAAACAGAGATTTGACTCATTTTTATGGGGGCTTTTGGAAAGGGACAATCACTCTCTGTAGACTGTTCACAGACTTCCAAACTCGTTTTAGACAGGGCAATAAAAATTACTCAAATCACAATTCCACACTAAGCCAGGAGGCCTGGTGGGTAGAAGAAAGCTTTTTCCATACCATTAATATCTCCCCTCGCCCCCCCCCCCGCAAAAAAACCCCAAAGCACCTACACTCATCTTTGGAGAAAGGTACACTGTCATTGCCATTGCCCAGTGCAAAAGGAAGGTTTATTTCAGGCTGCATGCAGCCTCTGGGTGAACTGCAACTATTTTGGTATTTGCTGAGTCATTTTCTTCAGTTACAAGTTACTGCTGCAAGGTCAGTGTCTGCAATGGTGAAATATATTGGCACTCGGATACCAAACAAGGGAAAAACCTTCCTCTATGGGCCATGGTCCTGTCCTGCTATAGTTCACCCTTAGGCTTCTCACCCCAAGTGCATTCACAGGTGAGAGCAGAGCTAAAATCACACATTTTACTCTGTAGGGGTGCTGGATCATGCACCTTTCCTTTGCCTCACAAGCCATGCTTCCCCTATAGCAAGCTTTATCTAAAGGATGTAAAGCCACAGAACCTTGTGCTGGGGGAAAGCGGACAGGACCTCACCAGCCAGGAGCAGCACCCAGCCCAGATGAGACAGCACCTCCTAGGATGGTGCAGGAGCTATGAGAGCAGGACACCTTTGCTGCCAAGGAGAAAGCACCACAACAGCCCATCCATGGTGGGGACCCAGACCCCCAGGCCCACATGTGTCCTG
Source organism: Dryobates pubescens (assembly GCF_014839835.1). NCBI lineage: Eukaryota > Metazoa > Chordata > Aves > Piciformes > Picidae > Dryobates > Dryobates pubescens. The sequence continues at coordinate 15,331,636 of NC_071627.1, forward strand.
TGGGGGTCTGCCAGCTCCCTGCACTGCAGCAAGGAGCTACCTTCCCCATGACTGACAGTGAAATCCACACTGGTCACAGCAGGGAGGTTTTTGCTAAAGAGCAGCACAGAAGGGACACCATCTCTAACACTTCCCTGCAATGTCTGTCTGAAGCAAAATGAACTGAGAACTGAGTCCCAGGGCTGCTCTGCTTCACTGTGGAGGGGCAGTTTATTTATTTAACGAAGTGTGCTGCCAAGCATGTTCTCCAGCAGAGCTGTCTGGGACCTCAAGTGAGCTCAGCTCTGTGTTACAGCACAGACACATTTTCCATCTGCCTGGCAAGAGCTTCCCAGCACTGCCTCTCCCCACACCACTGAACTAGGTCAGGCTCTTGCTGCCTTCCACACACTGCTGATCTGAGCACAAAACCACCAGTAACAGCAAGTTCCTCAATCAGGCCTTGAATTCCCCAGCAGGACTGCTCTATTCTCAAGCATTTTTTCGTCCCTAACATTTTGCACCCACACCAAAGCTCCAGTGCCACAGTGCAGCTGCCATAGGGCAGGTTTGGGATATGCATAAGGGCTTTTTCTTCTCAGCACTATTAGAGCCTGAGGAAACCAGAGTAGCTTCCCAGGCCAACCTCACCGGCTCCCTGGCAAAGCCCGTGGGAAGTTTTCATCTGGTTTCATAAGAAACACAAGAAAGGACTTGCACTCAGGCAATGCCTGGAGCCTTCTGGATGACTCCAATGCAGCACTGGGGTGGGAGAGACTCTCCAAGAGAACTGGGTTCCTACAAACTTTTTCCAAAAAGGCCAAAAGTGAGAATTCAAATTCAGCTGATCACCAGATCCGCCCCAGGGGAGAGCAGCTCTTGGAGCCTGTTTCCGAGGTGCCCTCACCTGCGCTCACCCCAGTGCCAAGAAGGCAGTGGGGCTGGGGGAAGCTTCCTACAGGCATGCCAGAGCTCTGCAGCCATATGGCAGCTTTTCTAAGGCAGCCCTTATCCCAGTGACATTTAAGGTGATGATTACATGGGTTGGGGAGGAAGGTTGTTCTCCTGGAGGCTGCTCAATGGCAGGGAACATCCCTTAACCATCAGGGAGCTGGGGACCAGGGTGCTGGCTCTGAAGGAGCTCTGTGGGACCATCAGCATGGTATGAAAATAGCCCTGTGCAACTTGGCCAACCCCTCTGAGGAGCGGCTGAACTTATTCCAGCTCACAAAGCAAACTGTATACACATTTCATTGCCACGTTACATCCACTCCCACCATGTTCCAACAGCATGTGCAGGGGAAAGCTTAGCAAAAAAACCACAACAGTTCTGAAAAAGATGAATTCTGGCAGAGTAAGGAATGATACTTCCCACGTACTCCCAACCAGCTGATAGCCTGAACTGAGCAGAAATTTTTTACTGGCTGCAGAGCAGGAGGGCAGTATCTGGAGCCCTGCCACCAAGCACATGCCTGACCCTAACCCCACACAGGATCCCAGCCAGGGCAGAGCAGGAACTGCATACCCACAAGTGGAACCCACAGGCTGCAGCCAGGAGCACCAGTGACCCATTCTGTGTGGGTGATGGCAGTTCCAGAGCCATCACTAGCATCAATAGGCTGATGAGTCCACTGCAACCTCTCACACTGCCAACCTAGGCACCTTTGGAGCCAGGCTCTACATCAACAGCTCCAGTTTAGATTCTCCCCACCACTCCCTTAAAAAAAGTTATTCTGGTCCAGACCAGCCCCAGCAACTTCACAGAGCATCCTGCAAAGCAAGGATGGAGGGAAAGGATGGGCAAGAATGCAGCAAAGTCAGGAACTTCTTCAACCCTTGTTTGTATCTCTGCACTTCCCCAGGGGCTGACAGGGAGGCACTGTCAATTTTGAGAGTTCTAAGATGTTTGCAGATTCTGGGTTTAATAGGCCAGTATATTGCTGAGCTATCAACAAGCTGACTTGCAGCAGCAGAGAAAGAAGGGACAGGGATTTAATGCAACCCAACACTTCTGTGCTGGCAGAGTTAAAGCTGAGGTCCTGCTTCAGCCACTGCTTCTGGTGTCATTGCCTTAATTTAAGCAATTGCTTGGGGGTTTGCAATTATTTTGCAAGCTCAAAAAAAAATCCCAACCTTTTCCAAAGACAGAAGCATTCCTGCTCTGGCATCCCTATAGCAAAGTCCCTGTGTTTTCTCTTGTGCACCCACCTGAAGAAGTTCTAGGTTACAGGCAGGGTCTTCTCAAAATTTGCAAAGATGCTACTGTCCTTTAATTCAATCCTGGAGCAATCTGCCATTACCTGTTTGTCTAAATTGGTTTAGAAGCAAGTTTCCACCCTTAGGATAAGATTTGCTTCTCTTGCTAATGCTATGGGATCAAGTGTCAAAGTTGTTGCCTAGTTTGATCTGCGTTACCCATCTCCTTGCACAGCAGTTGCAGCAGAGAGGGACAGAACCAGTGAGAAATGATCGAGGCAACTCTTGAGCCTTTCATACAAGACTGCAAGAGAGAGGGAGAAAGAGGAAAGCTCCCCAAGCACCAAGATGCTTTCCAGCCATATGTGCGTAAAAATTTCTTCCTGCGCCACGTGACAGAGGCACAGACCCATTACACAATAATAAAAATATGCCTTTGGCAATGTTGAGCCAAGACCCAGAGCTGCTGCAGGAAGCCAGCACTCCATGCAAAAAGGAGTAAAACTTTAATAGAAAGGACCGAAGTCAACACTGCCTACCCCTCAGAGGGACGCTGCTGTGGCAGGACGGTGCCTGGCTCTGCGCGTGACTGCGATTGGCAGCAAAACATCTGCTTAGAATCCCGTAGGTTTCCAGAGCCTGTCAAGACCTCACTGCAGAGATTAGTCGTGGTGAGTAGATTAACTTCTCCTTTATTTTTTTCCCCTCCCTCCTCTTAACCTTAACTTTGAAAACTTACCAAATAAGGTCTAAATCACTGAGCACTCAGGTTCCCAACGCTCGCACAGGAATCCATAAAGGCAACAGTCACCAGTTAAAAGAAATAGTCCAGGAAGCAAACATTCCTCAGACTTTACTGAGAGCACCCACCTCGTGTGGCCAAAACTACAGCCTCTCCCTTCAGTCTGGAGACTGACAACTTCTCTAATGGGGCTTTAGCTCAGGGCTAGGTTTGCCACAGGCATCCCTGGTTGCCTAAAGGTTGAGATGGTGATGCAGGTTCAGGCACAGAAGATGCATCACTCTTTGTCTCCTTCAACGCTGCATGGTGTAACAGCAGGTAACGGATCAAACTCAGATCCACTCTAATTCCTTCACTGGCTTTTCTCAGAAATTAAATACATCCATTTCAGTGCTGTCACTGGTGGCACACCTTATTTTATCTAAATCAGCCTTGTGTTTCCACCCCAGGCACACCACCATCAGAGCTGAGAAATAGGCTCACAGGGATAATGATTATTTTGAAGGCTAATTAAGACATGGCTAATTGAGCCATGTTGAGAAATTGTGAAGCAGGAAGATGTTTTGTTTGAGAAAGCCTCAAGCATCAAAAGGAAACAGAGTAGAAAGTTGCCAGGTTTTGTTGATTGCTGGGTCTCCTCTTGGGTGCTCCAACCATCCTGCTCCTCCCTCCAAGCAGCAGTTCCCCCCAGACTGTCTCCTTTTCTCTGCTCTGCTGTGCTTTTCCTCACCACAGGCGGGCACACACCACCACAGTACAGCAAAGGTTGGCTTCCCTGGCCAAAAATCACTGTCCAGCCACCACATGCTACCAAACCACATCTGGCAAACCCTCAGAGATTTTTCATCTAACAGGATTTCAGCCCAGCTGCCCTGTAAGCACCACAAAGTACAACTGATCCTTCTCTCCTGGGGTTCACTCTTACAAGCAAAATTCTTTCTTACAAAACCACCTTTTTAAATGCATATAGATCTACAGAACTGGTCTGGCTTCTTTACTGAGAAGGTGATCAGGAAGATCACCTGCAGCAGGGCTGGGATGAAAGTGGTCACACAGGGGCTTGCAGGAGGCACATGAAACAAGGATGTTGTGGCAGTCAAAGCTATACGAGACACACAGCAAGAGATATGTCTTCTGACACTCCTGCCTGTGAGGTCCCTCCAGCAGCAGCAAGCCCATCCCATGCTGCAAAAACAGTAGCTCCAGGTCAGGGCTGGAGGCTGCAAGGAGCCCTGTGGGGACACAGCTCCTAAGAATGGTGGCAGAGTGATGAGCTGTAGCTCCAGCAACAGGGATTGTGCACAGAAAAAGCTATTAGAGAGCATGGATTTGCAGTCCCCCTTCACAGATGTTCCACATGCTACAGAATCTCTTGGGATGCTCATGTTTCCGCAGGAGTCAGGTTCAAACCTTGTGTACCAGTGTCTGCTTCAAACAGGCTGGTCAGAGCAGCTGGGGAGTCAGGCAGCCCACTTGCTCCTGGTGCTTCTCAGTCCTGAGGAATGTTGTGCCCCAATCTCCCCTCCCCAAGGATAGCCAGGGCATGGGGCAGGCTCTGCCAAAGGCCAAGCTCCAGCAGGAAGAGAAAGACCCAGAAAGCAACAAGCAATGATGACAAAATGTCCTAAAACAGAAAAGAAGGTGTCACAAAGGCCATGGGGCAGGGCCAGAACATCCCATTTCAGATATACATAATGAAATGTAATGATAGCAAAGGCTCAAAACATATGGCTCATTAGGAAGAGAGGCCAAGAACTACTCAGCTCTCCATGCCTCAAACTTGAAATCAGAGACACTTTGTATTTATGGCTCTGTTTGTACCAAGGTATTTTCTAGAAAGCTGTGTTTCAGCTCTAAGATTCTGGAGTGAACATTTTCCCAAATTATCCCCTTCCTAGTTTACTTCCTGACAGGTATTCCTTGAAATGACCCAGTGGGGATTCACAGCTCAGTTTTACAAACTACATCAATCCTAGGGGCTGCCTTGGACCCACACCAGCGATTTCCATTGATTCCGCTGAAGGACAGGGGAATCATTGTGTCTCAAGCCCAGCTGCTGTACACCTGCAACTCCACTTGCCTGCCTCATCCTTCTACCTCAGGACCCAGACATTTGCAGGATATTTTGAAGCTTCTCTCCTCTCTCTCTGGGTAGGGGTTTGAGCCAGCTATGATCAGAACATGATGCCTCAGACAGAGCCTATCTGGTAGCTCAGAGGGTCTTTCCTCCAAGATACCTCAGAACAACTCAGCACTGCCCTTGTTCATCACATGCTCACTATGAGTTGTACCATCACCTGAGTTCAAAAGCCTGATCTTCTTTGACTGAACAAGCTAGAAAGCACCATTGCTGCTCAGTATTTCAGACTGAGTCAATGGATTAATAAGATATTTTTAAGTATTAGGAAGAAAGGCATTTCTGTGTGTATGAGATATTGCCCATCACCAACATGAGATAAGCACTCCTCAACTGAAGGGCCAGAACATCTCCGCTCTGGTCCAAACTCAGCATCAATGTGCTCAGTAACCTCAAGCAAGTGCTGGTGCTGCCCCAGGCTCTGCTGGAAAGAAGCTGGAGCACAGCAGCCCTAGCACCTTGCCTATGCTGCAGCCACCTGAGCTAGCTTAAGTGAAGCTGGTCCTCTTTATTTTCCTATACTGAAATCAGTGCCTGCTACTGGTGTGCCCTCCCTGGCTGCTAAGGAGCTGAACATCTGCATTTTAGTGGCAGCCACACACTACAGCCATCACCTGATCCCCATGCTCAGTCAGGCTACACAGCATCTGCTCTCCTCCCTGAGCAGTCCTCCAGCAATCAGTAACCCACTGGTCACATTGCACTCTCTCACACATCGGGTATTGATCATGGGCCAAAAGCTTCCAAAACCCTATTAACAAAGACATTAATTAAAATGTCATTAGAAAAGTAAGACCTCAGCTGAAACAATGTTGCATGGCCTCCAGTGCCAGGTCTGCCACTAGTGCTGTGGAGAGGAAAGATGCTGATCTGTTTCCAATTTGCTTTTTGGAGCTCATCATATGCTCTACACCAAGGAGCAATTTTCCTTTTAAGGTGGAACAGCATGAGGTTTTTTCTCATTCAAAGAGGTTTCTTTAAGAGGTTATTTATAGATCCCCTTGTGAATGTTACTGTGCTTTGCATCCCACACGCACTGCTGTGATGTGGGATGAAATGTTCTTGTGGGGCCACTAATTAACACTGACTCAGGAGCTGCACCAGAGCACAGCTCCAGGTAGTCAAATATTCTCTTTCTATCCATGTACCACTACTGCTAACCTCCCAGACTCAGGCTGTTTTGGGCTTGACACTTTTTAACCCATCAGGTCAACTACATGGGTTGTCTAAAGGTAACAGAAGCTCTTGTCATAGAATGGAATCATAGAATGATTTGGGTTGGAAGGCACCGTAAAGATTATCTTGTTCCACTCTCCTGCCATGTGCAGGGACACTTCCCACTAGACAAAGTTGCTCAAAGCCCCATCCAACCTGGCCTTGAACCCTTCCAGAGAGAGGGCATCCACAACTCCTCTGTGCAACCTATTCCTTTGCCTCGCCAACCACATAATAAATAATTTCTTCTTTATATTTAACCTAAATCTACCCTCTTTCAATTTAAAATCATCACCCCTCATCCTTCCACCACACTCTCTGACAGAATGTCCTACCCCTTCTTTCCTGTAGGCCTCCTTTAAGTATTGAAATATCTGCCTGGACCCTTCTCTTCTCCAGGCTGAACAATCCCAACCTCCTCAGCCTGTCTTCACAGGGGAGGTACTGCAGCCCCTCAATTATCTTCATTGCCTCCTCTGGACCCTCTCCAACAGGTCCATGTCTTTTTTATGCTGAGGGTCCCAGAGCTGAACACAGTATGGTAAGAACCTCTAAGAGAGAGTGCTTCCCTCCTGCCCTGAGCTCCTTCTTCCCAATTTCTTCTCTACATGAAGCAGTGCCATCTTTTTTTCCAGGTTATGCTCCACAGTGACATTTTTCCCCTGCCACATCTTATTAGCGTCAGCCACCTCCAGATGTCTCCTGCTTCTCTTCTGCCCCATTTGAGGTGCTTAGTGGGAAGCACGGATGCAGCTTTCCGTGGGATTTTCCCACTACACAGGCATTTTAACATTCTGTTTCCCTTTCCATGAACTGAGAAGCCTTTATTCATCAGTCTACATTAATACTGGTTGGTGATTTCCATCTCACAAAGCCACTAAACAGACACTTTTCACGAGTAAGTAAGCTTGGGTATAAGCAAAGCAAAAGACAGCAGAAGAACAAAACATCTCAGCAGCCAAATCCAGCCTGGGGATCTGTTTTGCATTTCCCACTCCTCTGCATGTTCTTAATTACACGTATCACAGAACTGGGGGGCTCCCACACGGCATTAATATGTAGCATATTTCTGGCTGGATTTGGAGCATGTAATACGCATTTCCACCCCTTCAGGAGCCAAAACCAGGATGAGAGTGCTAAGGCCAACATGAAGTCTATACAACACTTTAAGATCTTATTTCCAGTGCAAGAGTTAAACATAACTATACCAGGGAGATGCTAAAGCCTCCTAGCAATTAACTTAATGCCAAGCAGAACTTTGCCTGACCAAAAGGCCACTGACAGACTAAAAGGTCTGGGCTATCCTAGTTCATCTTCTAGTGCATCTGTGTTTTCCTACAAATAATCAGAGGACAGGAAGACCTGCCATATGAGAAAGGATGAGAGAGCTGGGTTTGTTCAGCCTTGAGAAGACAAGGTTTAGGGGAGACCTTATTACCACATATCAGTACATAAAGGGTGGCTAGCATGATGATGGAGACTCCTTTTTTACAAGGAGTCATAGGAAAAGACAAGGGATAATTGGCACAAGTTACTCCTGAGGAGATTCCAATAGGAATCCAGAAGAAAATTTTTCCCCATGAAAACAGTTAGACATTGGAATCATCTCCCAAGGGAAATACTGGTCACTTTTAAGACTCAGCTTGATAGGGTGCTGGGCCATCTCATTTCAACTACACTGTCACCTATAAAGGCTGGACCTTCCAACTTGGCATTCTGTGAAATTTGCTTCAGCACCAAATCCTGAAGACATATGTGAAAGGTGGTTTGCTTTTCAACCCTCACGGACATTCTGTATTTCTTTAGCAGAACTTCAGGATGAAATAAGAAAGCCCATGCAAACAGATGAGGCTTGTGAAATATTTAAGACCTTACCATCAGAGGTAGTATAATAATGGAAAAGACTGAATTTTTGTAGGATTCTCTTCCATCAGATACAAGTGTGCCTCTCTCAGCCTGAGGGCAGCAGCTGTCAGAGTGATACATGGTTAATTCCTTTAAGAAAAGTAAAATAGTTTAAAAAAAAAAAATTCTTTGACTTTAGCTTGATCTCTCCTAATCAAATTACTACTGAGCAACCAGTGAGCTACCCATAGGATTTATATAGGGTAGTTTTAGGCTTCATATTTCATTTCTCTAGGGGTTACTTCAGCTACTCCAGCTGAAGAAAGGAATTGGGCCAGGGAATGCCTCTCATCCCTTCATAGGCTTGCTCAGGTTGTGCAGTGCTGTGCAGCCCAACTGTATGAGGCGTGGGACATTCTCAGCTTGACAAGAGGCTCCATTTGTCCAGTCAGGCAAAACACAAGTAGAACTGCCTTAGCCCAAAGCCTCTGCATGACTGTCTCCTGAATTCAGCCCTGGATCACACAATAGTTTGTGCTTGGTAAGAAATCCTCATGACCCAGCTGCAGCACAGGTCTTACTGGAGAAGTTTACACCAAAACTCTTTCTCTTTCCACCACTCCAGAAGTCTTGAGCAGCTGCTTTGTGTACCCCCCTGCCATGGCTTCTTGTGTTTTGGGGAAAAGGTGGTGCAGGGAGCAGAACATGGGATGGCCACAGATAGCCCTGGAGAAGAATACTTTTTAAAAAACCTCATTGCTCAGATAAACAAAACTCCATGAGCCAAATCTTTGAATCCATATCACACCAAAACAAACATCTCCTCCATCCTGCCAAAACCCCTGCCCAGTTACCTCCCAGTTCTGTGCAAGTCTCTACAGCATGACCATTCCAGTGAAGGGGACACTGCTGTACTCACACACGCTGGCTTCCACACACAACAGCCATGTCCCATCTCATTTTTACAGGCTGTGCCATGATCTCTGCTGTCCTCCTCCTCTGGACCGTGCCCTGTGTGGCAAACCACATCCTGGGGGGCTTTGCCAAGGGAGAGCTTCAGGAAGGTCCCCAGCTGGCATGCAGCTTGCCAGGACCCCCTGGGCCGCCTGGGCCCCCTGGTGCACCTGGGACTCCGGGGACAGTCGGTAGGATGGGCTTCCCAGGAAAAGATGGCAAGGATGGCAAGGATGGGGATAAAGGCGAGCACGGAGATGAAGGTAAGAGAAAAGTGCTTCTTGGCAGAACAGGGGTAAAATGTAAAAGCTATAGTGCAACAGCTCAGTTAACAGCAACCTGCCACCCCAAATCTGAGCCTCAGGACAGACATCTCATAGGAACCTTCTAGAGCTTTCCACTCTCCCCCCTCTAACCTCTCACATTTGTCAGCTCTTGCCAGAGGGGTTCAGACTCACTTTATTTGCTTACAGAATCTTAATGCTGTTTGCAGTTCCTATTGGCTTCCCTGTGTTGCCAAGTGAGATTTTCCCAGTTCCCATATATTCTCTCCAGATGAGACAAAGTGATGGTCTTTGACTCCTGCTATCAAGGGGAAAAGTCAGGTGCTCATCAGCACTCTCTAGTTGGGTGACAGGATATGTTCAGTCTTAATCAAAGCAAACAACAGCCCTTCTTTAATCCCGAGCACCAGGACCAGCGATAGAGAGGAAGTGGTGATTTCCCATTGCCACACTAGAGTGCACTCCTGATCCAGCACAATGCCAGCGCACCAAAGCCGCACCTTCTCTTCTCCCATCCACAAAACAGGGAATTCAGAGAACAGTTTTCCACCCACAGCTGCATTTAAATCAAGTCTTGCTAGAGCAGTTCAAGAGACAGGGCATGAATCCCCATGAACCTGTTGTGTATTGGACACTACCACAATCAGCACTAATCACAGGTTTCAGCATCAGTGTGACAGCCCAAACTGTCTCCCACCTCAAGAAAGTCTCTGCACCCACTATTTTCTGGTTCATCACTGGTTCATTCCCAGTGAGGCTCAACTTTTTGACATTTTAATATTTTACCTTTTTTGAGCAACAGTTTCATGTTTAATTAAAAAAAAAAAAGGGGGGGGGGGGGGGGGGGGGGGGGGGGGGGGGAGGGGAAGTACTCCATCTGCTCGAAGCTAGGTTCCAAAAGCCTCACAAACCTGTCCCACTTCTAAAAACACACAAAATTTAAAGCTTGTTCCTGGCTAGCTCTTTAATTAATTACTCCTTTTTCTCAAGTGAGCCAGATAATTGAACCAGCCTTTTGGTCCCTAAAAGGGACAGATTGTCCTGCTCCTGAGTCTCATTGTTATCATGCCAACTACCTATCTAACATGGTTAGTCAGTTCTGACAGATGTCCAGCCCCAGGTGGTATTTCACTGGAAATCTCACCAGCAAGATTTTCCTCTTAAATGAAAATTTTACTGCTGCAACCATACAACCCCTTTCCACCTCTCTCACTGAAGAATTTACAAGGTTATTTGTCTTCTAGGTCCACAAGGCAGAACAGGAAACCCCGGCAAGCCAGGACCAAAGGGGAAAGCAGGAGCTATTGGCAAAGCAGGCCCACGAGGGCCCAAGGGTTTGAAGGGTAATCCTGGAAAAAATGGGGCACCAGGAAAGAAAGGGCCCAAAGGGAACAAGGGAGAGACTGGGATGCCAGGACCCTGCACCTGTAATGCTAACAAAGCCAAATCTGCCTTCTCTGTGGCAGTCTCAAAGAGCTACCCAAGGGAAAGGCTGCCCATCAAATTTGACAGGATCCTGATGAATGAGGGAGGACATTACAATGCTTCCAGTGGGAAATTTATATGTGGCATCCCAGGTATTTACTACTTCACTTATGATATCACTTTGGCCAACAAACATTTGGCCATTGGCTTGGTTCACAATGGGCAGTATCGGATCAAGACCTTTGATGCCAACACAGGGAACCATGATGTTGCCTCTGGATCCACCATCCTTTCTCTGAAGCAGGAGGATGAGGTATGGCTGCAGATCTTTTACTCAGAACAAAATGGGCTTTTTTATGATCCTTACTGGACAGACAGCTTATTTACTGGCTTCCTGATATATCCTGATCAAGATTATCTCAATGAAATATAGGATGAGAAACTAACCTGAGGGGAAAAATAGGAAACACATGAGACCACACTCCAGCAAAGTATGGCCTGTACATGGATATGTGCAAGATTATCATACAATTCCATATTTTTGGGGCTAACAGCCTGCATTGGATATTTACTTATGTCATCAAGTGCCAGGACCAGTAGGGCTTACCCTTAAGCAGCCTCATGAATCAATACATCTCAAAGCCACTCATTATGTATTCCATGATGATTCTAACACACCGTGGACATGTAACTCAAATACTGGTGCAGAATGCTTTGATTATAATAAAGCATGGAAGCCAACAACCATTTCCTGAAAGCTGAGCTCAGAAGTGCCTCTGATGCTGGACAATGTATCACCATGCCTTCTTCCTCTACACCCTGTAACAGCAATAATCCTTGTTCATACAGAGCTGCACTTTACCAACTACTCAACAGTCAGGAAGTTTTCAGCTGAAGTTATAAAAGAGCAAGCAGCTCTTAGCCTCATCAAAGCACCTCTAATAGGCAAAGGCATCTGGTCTAAATGGGAAATGACACAAAAGAGAGATCTCATCTTTAAGGCTGAAGATAAGGCTCTTCATAGGACATGAACTGTTGCACTGAGCACCACTGGCATTTCTCAGATTGCAGCCTCATTATACCAGCGCTGGGGTCCTGCATCTGGTTTCAGACAAGCATTGACAGGCTGTGACCAGAGCCTAAACTGGACTGTGCAAGCAAATGCAAGTGGGCCTCTGAGCCATGGTGGAGGATGAACATCACAATTAAGACCCAAGTGTCAGAGACAGAATCACTCTTCACTCTTGGAACAGAGTCATTAATAACCCCCTTTCTTTATTCCTGGCAGCTTTTGCTGGACATAGATACTTGTGGTGCTACAGGGATCTTCTCGAGGGCGTAATGCTAAGCTGCTGCTTTGCTTTTTTGATGTTGTATGCCAAATATTACATATGTTCCAAAACTCAATGTTTGGGTTCTAAACCATATGGGGGAATAAAAATTAAAAACCCCCAAACCAACCAACCAACCAAAAACTATGGAGAAGTCAAAACCTGAACTTTTTGTTAAACTGAGCTTATCAATGTTCCCCCCTCTGTAGCAACTAATACAGAGACATGCTCCAAAATGATTTGCTATTACCAGAGCAAAGAGCTATCCTGCTATAAAGCCACTTAGTCTGGCAGCCTTGCTCCAGGGTGTCCAATGCTCCTACAACAAAGAGGTCTCTCTTTCCATAGCCAGATTGAAGGAGTCTCTCTTTTTTTGCTATCAGATGCATCTTCTTGGTTTCCAGTCATATTTCTCATCTCTTTTATCACTTGGTGAAAACTCTCATGAACTTCCACCTCCTCTAATCATCATATTGAGTCATTGGAGGGCTATCCCTTAAGAGCAAAGATTTTTTAAACATATTTTTTCCCAATCTTACTTTTACAAGTCAAAATATTTGCATGATTCTCATGACCTACAGTAATTGTGTTGTATCTTACACAAATCTTTTCAAATACATTTTATAAACCAAAATAGCCTTGCTGGAACAGTCTTGGTATTTATAAAAGTGGATTCCCAGAAGGTAATTCCAAAACTGTGACACAGATTCCACATCCACTGTTTGGTTTAGCTGATGGATTTTGTGCAACAGGAGTATTGCCCCCCACCTCCTAGCCCAGTTAGCAGGGGAACATGCATAGTTTTCTGCTCTCTGTGCAAGAAAACCTGCAAGGTGGAAGAACAGGATCTGTCCATTCCCCTGAAGCTGCTCACCCAGATGGCCAGTGTCCTATCCCTGGCAATGGTTGCTCAGACAATATATTTCTTTTTCCAAAGCTCCCTCATTTATGGTCTCTTGGGGTTCATTTGCAGGCAGCTTCCCAAGGCAGCAGCAGATCAAGAATTGCATTTATTCCTCAGTGCCCAGCCCTGCACACCCAGGAGTCCAGAGGAGAAAACAACCCCTTTTGGGCTGAGATACATGCAGGTCTCTGCCAAAACACAGGTCTCCCAGCAACTGTACATGTTAGAAGCAGCTCAAGGGAGGTGGAGGGACACATGGAAGGATGTTGCCTCTCCACAACACCATCCAGCTGTACTGCACCCAAAAGGAAAATGATATAGCAGAGCTTTAATTAACCCATTAGTGCTCACAGCCACTGCTATCAAAAGACAAGCCTTGGTTGCCTCCTCAGTTCTTTCCCCCTGATTTAGTGTTTACCCATCCCCAAAAGTGGGTATTTTGGGGGTGGGGGTTTTTCTGTTGTTTGGGTTTTACTTGTGGTTAAGTCAGTTCTCCAGTGATTTTATGAGATAAACCCACTTGGCACCAGAGCTAGGAGAGCACCAGAGGGGAAAAGCCTGAGGAGGGTGAAGGGGAAGTAGCAGTGAGCAATGAGATCAGCTCAGTCTTCCTTTGTTATCTCTAGAAAAGACCCCAGCAGGGAGCATTTTGTCCCAGTATCAACCCTCTCCGAGGAACATGAGCTGGTTTTCCCAGATGAGAAGCAAGGGAAGTTATTAACTGTCTGGCAAAGCATCCTTTTGATTCTAGTGAAAAAGAAAACCTGCAAATGAGTCTTTTAAGTCTGCAATATCAAAATACAAATTATAATGAGAACCACTGCCCCCCACTGAGTGCGCAGTGTGTAGTGCTTGCTTTCATTTTGGAGCTGCAAAGTCCTTCCTGCAGGAGCAGCACAGGACTTCTGGCTCCAGCTGGCTCTGTCCAGTCTCAGGAACTACCCCAGGTCACCGTGCTGCCCTCTCTATCCTGCACAGCTCAAACCCCTAGGCATCTGTTGCCATCAAAGACTCCAAGAAACAGAAAACCCAAACTAACAAAATATAGCAGGCAAGAGGGAGAGGAGCAGCTTCTCCAGATTGTTTAACCTCTCATCACTGTGAAATCATTTGAAGACACCATGTATCATATCTCTGTGAAAGAGGCAGGAGCATTTGAAGTGATAGATCTGGGCTCCTCTTGGACAAGTTCCTCTGAAAAAGATATATTTCCTCTTATGGTGCTTTAAGAGCTACTTGCATGCTGAACAAAATGTCTCCACTCAGCCCAATCCTGCAGGGAGAACCATCTCAAGCAGCTGAGGGCTCTCCCTGCTCCTGCCTCACCCAGCAGAGGGAGGTGGTATAGGCAGCTGGTAAGGTACAAGTATGCCTGGGTCACCACAGGGCAAGTTACTAAAATATTAAAAGGAGGCAAAACCCTTCCCCACCTAAGTCCAAATGACTGGCTCAGACTTTGGAGAATTTAAAATAACATTCTGCTTACTTTTGCATCTTTGGGCTGCGTTTTGGTTTGTGCTGTTATTGTCCTCCAGCCAAACAGTTCTTTGTTTTTAAACTGAAATTAAGATTTACATAAAGTCTCTCTATTCCAAAGACAAAAAGTTTCTGGAAAACCACCAAGTAAAGCTCTGGTTTTCACAGCCAAGCTCTCTCAAGAGAGCACCACTCCCACGCAGGCTGCTCACCCAAGCCCAGGCAGCTGCCTTCACCTCTGGCAGGGTGGGGGAAGAGTGAGAATGGTGGTAGCTGGGTGAGCACATGGGTACATGCCAGCAGGCAGGAAGGAGGAACATCCTGGCTGAACAGGATGCCATCCACATCCGCCACTCCGGCACAAGAGCTGTTATGCTGCAGCATTCTCCTTCATCTGAAGTGTCAGAGCCACCTTTTGCACCATGTTTTAGCATTGCCAAGGGCTGCCTCTGCACATGGAACAAGCCAGTTCCATCAGCAGAAGCAGCAAAGTTAAATGAGGACAGCACAAGCCCATGACCCACAGTTTCACATGCTCCACTCCAGCACTGCTATTACCCCCACAATGGCTCTGTCATTCCCTAGTGACTGTGTGCAGAACAGGCTGTGTCCTCTGGGTGCTTGACAGGCACGTTGAGAAGAGAAAGACCTCTACAAGGAAGGATATGTTCATGGAGATTCCACATAAACCACTGGCTGAGAGAAAGAATGAGGAAATGAGTGAGGAAGACAGGATGGTGTGCTTAAAGTTGGGGGGGGTGGGGGGTGGGGGTGTTGAAGGGGGAAAGGGGGGACTGGCTTGTGGTTCATGCCAGTTATCAGGCACTAAGCTTGGCTATTTCAGGCTGTTGGGCAGCAAGCAGCTCACAAGCTTCCCGTGGGAGCTCCCAGTGCCCCAAGACAAGGCACCCTGACTCAAACTGCTCAGCATCAGCGGAAAGCTAGGAACTGTTACCATTCAAAAGCCTTTAAATAAAACCGGATCTTCAGGCTACATAGAAGGGCAAAATATTTTGCCTAAAGACTGTCTGTAATATTGTCCTTTCCCTGCAGTGTCACAGTCTTAGCCTGGCATGGATACATACCCAACAGCAGCTCACTGGGGTTAAGCCCTTCCTACCAGTCAGACTTAGTAATTATAGTTCCTAGGGACAGTCCAAATCCTGTAGCATCTTAAAAAAAGAATTTAAAAAAAAAAAAGTATATATATATATGTGTATATATATATATATATAAAAAGCATTCATAGCTTGCTTCTACCAACAGCAGAGGAAAGCAGGTTACAGCTCTCCAAACCCATGACCATGGAAAGGGGTAGCCCTGCTCTCACCCTACCCTTACCTCTGCCATTTGCAGAGATCTACTCCCCCACATCTGAGAGCCTGCCCTCCATGCTGGCAGGTAAAATACAGCTTGCCTGCACCATTTCTTGGTGTCTTTGTGGCTGATGTCCTCAGTTATTGGTCACCTAAAAGCAATTTTATTGCCCCAACAATCAGAATGGTACAACTATCGGTAAAGATGTTAACTTGCTTTGTTAAACTATTTTTTGAGGGGAAAATGCTACAACATTAACAATTTCATTGACTTACAAGCTCAGCTTGTTACTGACCCTGCATCTGTGCTTTACCCAACCAGGACTTACTAGTGAGTAACACAGAACTTCCCAGACTGCACAGAAACTTTATGCAAAACTACTTTGGGAATCTCCATGAGAGTTTACTTTTCTCTTTCTCCGTCTGGTTTGTTGTTGTGCTTGTTTGGTTTTGTTGTGGGGGTTTTGTTTGGTTGGTTGGTTTTGGGGTTGTTTTTTTTAAGCATTTGAAAATGAAATCAACAGTTCTGTTGCAGCTAAAGCCTGTATTTTATCCCAAACTATATTTTCACCCAATAAAATGTCCCATGGTATCAGAACCTGATAAAGATTCACAGGATCCCATTTGGTTGTAAAAAGATACACTGCAGCTGCAGTCAGTTTTTACAGTATCAAGGAGTTAATGACCACGTCTCTGTATTGTTCATTTGGCTATCAGAAGGAACAGTACTGGATTCCCTGTTTTATGTGCATGGCCTTGCTGGCACTTCCTCCTTCAAAGCAAAGTGATTCCAAGGTTCAAGGCTATGTCTGAACTCTTATCAAGTCCAGAATTACTGCTCTCTTTGTTGCTGTGAGTATTTTATGACATCAAAGATGCTATTGGTTGTTGGGGTTTTTTTAATCGACAGGGCAGCCTATTTGGGTCCCCCTAACAGCCATGCTACATGAAGGAGAACCTTATTCCTTATTTGTTTCCATTTTTAATATCAATGCAGTTCTGAAGGAAACTTCTGATACACCATGCCTAATTTAGTTTCAAATGGAACAAGTGAAGCACACAGACCATATTTGGGAAAAATCAAATGGTTTGGCTGCAATGGTTGCAGCGTTATATGGAACAAGTTTCTATTTCATGTGGCATCTCAAGACTACTTAGAAGATAATTCAGTTTTTAAGAATACAAGTGTTTTAAATCAACAGGTGCTATGAACATGAGTTTCTGAAAATTCATACCATATTTCTGTTACTGAAAATTTATCTCAAAGCACTGATATTCTTTCTTTCAATGAATACTATTGGCTTCTTTTACAACATAAAAAATTTGATAATAGCTGTATATAAAAACTGTTAGAGAAAATTAACATACTGTTGTATGAACCATGGACAGGCCACTTGTAAAAAATGCTCTAGCTGTTAATTCAACAAAACAGTTAAGCACATGCTTCCTTTTGAGGCAGTTTTTTTTCCCTGCCTTAATTTAAGGCACCAAAGCACTTTGTTTAAGGGATACCAGGATGTACTTAAAAGAAAACAGGGGACATTATTTCTGATGGACACTTGGTGGCAGCTTTTATCTGTAGGCTTAATAGCTGTTGCCACTTAAGTTCACTGCTTCCCTTTTATAGCAGGGGACAAGCCAGCAAACAGAGACTATAAACAACTGGGGTATGTTTTCCCCAGAAGATTTGGTCAACAGCTTTCTTTGATCACAAAAAATACTTTCACAAGAACACTAAAATCAACACACATTATTTTGAGTGAAGCAGATTTGTGTTGTTCCTTTCCTTTAGGAAATCAACTGAGGAACAAATGTTTCATGAGGGTCTTTGGCAAATCCAAGTACAGAACGACTGGCAATTCTTTGGTTTAAGAAAACACCTACTTCTGAAATGTAGTTCTTTAAATAGGAAAGCTACTGCTAGGCCTGGTGAATTGTGTCATGAAAATGTTTCATCTTTAATGGATCAGCAGGGAGATTTGGGTGTAAAACAGGTTGTGTGGTCATTTTTTTATTATTTTGGCTTCTGGAGTTGCTGAAGGAGAGTGGTGAGAAAGACTCGTTGAAAGATTTCAGTTCGATCTGCTGAAATACTCACTGGACTATAAACATGGTCCTTGGAGTCCTGGAAATAAAGGCCTATGGAGCCTCGCAGTTTCTTGGGCTCTTTGGGAATGTAACTTGGAAAGGATGAGGGCCTTGGCCTCCCAAGGCAAAGCAATGACGGAGACATAGTCTTGAAGGTTTAGCCAGATTGAGCACTGATGGTAAACTACAAATACCCAAGTACTGTGGCAGCACACCAGGGCCCTGCTATCACTAGTGCTGTGCACTGCTGTGTAACAAGGATGAGACCTGATCCAAAGACATGAGATCTGGATTATGTGTGAAGTAAAGGAGAATGGGGAGAAGCACATCCTCTGTTCAGTCCTAGCTCAGTGTCTGCACAGGACAGAGCTGCTTTCTGGCACTACAAAAGGGAAACCTTGAGATGTGGCCCAAAAGAGAGCTGTGCTCCTGCAGACATAAGCAAGCACTTCTATCTACAGGTTCCTGGCAGCTAAACAAAACGTGCCTCATACTTGGAATCATAAGACATGGAGAAAGTCTATTTTGCTTGCACTGTGCTTTCCAGTCCAGTTAGGAAGACGACTACACGAGGTAGATGCAGGCCAGCCGCCTCTGGGGGCTGTTCTGCCCTCACGCCCCTCTGCTCGGGAGCTCCTGGGAGGGGGCTCCCTTCGCCCCCCCGCGGGACCAGCGTTAGCTGCACAGGTGCTACAGCTGGTGGAGTGCAGGGGCACGGAGGTGCAGGAGTGGACACAGAGGTGCAGGAGGGGACGGCAGCAGTTCATTAACGCCAAGTGACCCAAGGCCCGCACCAGCGCAGGGGCAGTGGGAGGCAGCGGCAGGAGCTCACCCCTCCCCTCCCTTTCCGCCGACTCCGGGGCTCTGCCGGGGCGGCTCTGCGGGGCTGTCGCGCCGCGGCAGCGCTTCCGCCGGCACAAAGCGCCGGGCGATGGCTCCCGGCCAGGCCGTGGGGGCTGCGGGGCCCCGCTGAGCGCTGCTCCCGGGGCGGGGGCGGCCCGCGAGAGGGGCATTGGCAGCGCCGATAGAGCCGGGTGCAGGTAGTCAATAGATCGATACGATACGGTTATTGGCGGCACTTAGCGGGGCGCGGGAGCCGGGGCGGCCGTCAGTGCCGCCGGGAGAGCCGGCGGAAACAGCCGCAGAGCTTCGGGCGACTTGTCCGGTTTGTTCTCCCTCCCAGCAGAGCGGCCCCGTCTCTTTTCCAGACCTTTGTCTGGATGGGAAGAAAAAAGGATGGAGGAGCAGTGGTGGAAAGGGGAGCTGGCAGCAGACATCCATCAGACCTTGAGGACGAAGGTTGGGTCCTACTTTGTTCCTTTCCCTCCTCCTCCTCCTTACTGTCCCTTTGCGCTTTTCTCCCCTGCAGCAGCGCCCAGCCCCCGGGGAAGGGCTGCTGCAGCCCGGCACGGGATTCCAGGCGCTGGAAACTCGCCTTCGGCAGGTCCCGAAGGAGCAGGTTTGCACAGAGCGCTTCCCTCGACTCAGCGTTTTGACCCAGACTTGTTCAAACCCAAACCCGTGAGAGCCGCTACCTAGAGATACTTGCCTGCAGCTTTTCCGTGCCTTTAAGTTAGCCGGGCTGTTGATGTCGCATTAAGTGCGGAAGGGGTGCTGATGTTGACCCCCCAAAATCAGCGTGTTTTAGGATCGGGAGAAATAACTTTTTTCCTTCTCCAACTCAAATTTGAGTAACAGGTGGGAGCCTGTTCCCTGGGGCTGTAGAGGAGCTGAAAGATGTACAGACATGGCTCGCAATGGCCTTTCTAGGAGTTAGTGCTTCGTTTGCGCAAGGGATGAGAACACCGGTAAATGCCCTGCAGTAAGGAAACCAGCCCGGTTGCGGTTTGATGAACCAGTGTACTTGTGTGGAGAGCAGGTAGAACTAAGGCTGTCCGTTTACTTTTCACATTTCCTTAGGCAGGCTCCCAACTTTGGAGGAGCTTTAAACGCAGTTAGTTGGGTAACATGAGAGAGAGCCCTCAGCAAACATTGCCTGCCTGTGCTTGGCACAGCCTGTCCGTTACTGAAGTCGTGGCTGGCAGGGTTAGTGCTTTGAACATTCTGTTCCCTTTGCTTTCTTTACAAGCATTTAGCAATAAATTGTCAGGTGAGTTAATTGCTATCAGGACTCTGCGAGGGAGTTGGTTTGTTCCCATGGCCTCCAGCTAAGATAGGTCCTACTGCGCCCTACAGTTGGGGGAGGAATAACTGGGAGAATCCAACTGCTTGAATATTGAAAGCATTAAATTAATTTTTAACTTTTTTTTTCTTTTAGTGTATCCACTACTTTTAAATCAATAATTTAATTTTTCAGCCTACTTTCTGGGAAAAAGTGCTATGCTGTCCCTGGAAAAAAATGCTATGCCATCCACTTAGGTGGATTTGAGAGTTCTTAACCTCATTGAAAATTGGAGTCCTTTGTGACAGATGTTGTGTGCTGTATCTGATGGGTATGTTCTGCATGAGAGCAGATGCTGAATGCTTGTGGTGTACCTATCTTCTAATGCAGAGAGGGCTGAAAGTTGCTGTGAGGCTTTGTGACTTCCCAAAGCCTCTAGCTCATTGTGGAGGAAATTAATAGCCTCTGAATTGTCTCATGAATAAAGTATCTGTGCTGTGATTATTGGGATGTACTGTTCAGCTTAGTGGTATTGTATTGTGTTGTGTTAGTTATTGAGCATGCTGACCTAGTGGAGCAAAATACTTAAATTCCAAAAGTGCTACACACCCCCTTAAACTTTAAATGAAAAGCTTAAATATTCCCCTGCATTACACCATAACATTAAACCTGTTGCAAAACTAAGCCAGGAAGGAAAAAGAATTGGAGCCTACTGTGTTGGTTTGTACTAGAAGAGTCAAACATACACCAAGCCAAAAAAGGTGCTCCCTGTGTGTGCATTGATATTTTCTGCTACATCAGCTGTGGCCCTGCGTTATGATAATGGCAAGGTACTGCTTGTGTCCGGCAGCTGACTTCCGTGTCAGACATCAAGATGTTTCTGTGAATGGATGTGGGACTACCAACAGCATCTGCACAAAACTCTTTTGTCTGCTTCAGTAGCCCTGAATACTCTGCAAGTGGGGAAAGCTGAGTCAGAAGTCAGTGTTGGGTCTTTTTTGTTATTTAAAGTTGAGGAAATACATCTCTTTAGAAGGCAGTCTGAGTGTCCCAGGAATAAGTGATGTCTGTTTGCTATTCCTCCTCTGTTTTTATGCTTATGTTGGGCTGTTTCCTTCCAGGCCCTGTTAATTTCCTGTGATTAATGAGAATTGCTAGATCTGCCTGTATTTCCCTTTTTATTTATCTCTTGCATAGCTTCTCAGAGCAGGGCCAGATTTTACAGGCCTTGTTGCTTGTGAATGTAAAAGGTTAATAATTGTAACCTGATCTTTTTAAAGGCAGTCCAAATTACCCTCTGCAGTTACGTTAAGCCAGGTGAGGAGAGCTGATTCCATTTCTGCTGAAAGCAAACAGTCCTTTGCTGTTAAGCGGTAAAAATGTCTGAGTGATTTCCTTTAGGTGAATGCTTCTCCATACCTGTCTCCCACTTCCTCTTCATTTAAAGATCTTGATGACAAAATGCTGTTTACCAACCACCATGATGTATTTCATTCTATTCAGACAAGCAGCATTTGCCTTGCTTTCATCCATGGTGTCAGTTTGGACTGCATTCTCTGAAGGAGGAGTGTCACCCATACAGGATGGGTTGTGCAGAGTCCTCTTCTTCACTGGCCTTTGGCTGCTGTCACCATAAATGCATTTCTTGCAGTTTTAAACCATCCTGTTAGAAGCAGGATTCTGTTATTAATTTTGTTCAGTAAAACTTTGGTAAAACACGACCTCTCCTTCTCCTTGTACCTAGCATATGCCCCTGTATTTTCTGCAGTTGTGCCAAAGCATCTGGTTTACTTGACCTGTTGGTAGTATGGAGGTCTTGATGCAGCAGGTACTATTTTATCTTTTAGCCTGCAAATCCACTATTGTCCTTGTTTGTTTGTTGGTTTTGTTGTTTTCCTAAACTGATCATCCCTTATGTCCTTAATTAATTAAGCAATAAGTTTATATTGAGACCTGCTTGACAGTCTGAAATGCAGACTGATGCAGACTAGACAATTATATTCTGAACAGGGGGAAGGTACTGGGTTGTTGCCTAGGTGCTGCTTCTGGGTTTTCTTTTTAAAACAAAATACCTGTGAACATGCAAAAGGTTTCATGCTCTCTTAATAGGATAATATGTGAACCTTTCATTCTGATGCACCTTTCCAGTTTGAACTGGCTCTAAAAAGAAACTAAAGGAAGTAGGTGTAACAGCCATTGAGGTTTATTAATATTGGGGGTTTGGTTGAAGAGTGGCAGCTCAGCAACAAAAGCATAATCTGTTCACTTAACAGAAAACTCACACAAAGCCCCCCGGCTTTTGTAAATTGGCAATAATAGCATTACTGCTTGGTGGCTGTAATTTGCTGCTGATATAGGTGGCAGCATGTGCATGAAGCTGAAAGGAACAGGTGTCCTCATAAAGTACGTGGTTAGTCATGATCTCTCTTCTTTTTTCCTTCGACTTGGAATTTCAATTTTCACACCTCTTTCTCTAATCCTTCTCAGATTAGTTGCTGAACTTCTGAATACTTTGAAGTATTTAAGGAGGACTTAATTAAATGCTTGATAAAATACCACTGTGGAACATATGAAGTAAAGGATTCTCAAGCACAATACAAGCTCAACTTTCCTGCAGATTTCCAGTGCCTGGGACTGTTGTGAGGGTGCTGAAAGGTGGCATGAATTTGAGCACAAAAAGCTTTCACATGCAGTTGAAATACTGTTGTGGTCTGCCACAGGATTTTTGTGTGGCATTTCTGTAGTACACCTGAAATGTAATTTGCATGTCTACACTAAGCTCAGCTCAAGGAATGGAGTTTGTGTCTACTCATAGGTATTTTGAAGTGGGTGGTAGGGAAGATCCAGGAAGAGAACAGAATGTTCTCTAGGTAAAGTGGGGGGGAGGTGGAAACTTGTATGTTCTAAGAGTAAGTGAAACAACCCAGTGTAAGCCATAGCCATTGAGCAGGTTAGAATTTGAGGTTCTGTTTTATGTGGTCAAAGTTCTGGTCCTTTGTGGGGGATGCAATTGAATTTGCTTCTCCTTTTGAGCGTGTAGGAACAGTGGTAGCAGAGAAGAAAAGTCTTAATTTATGGTGTTTCATTCATGCATCAATGGAATGCATCATAAGTCAGTAAGTGTAGCTCCTGGCAGCACTGATCTAGGCAACGTAATGAATGTTTAAGCAGTTGCTTTGTCTGCCTGATTGGTCACTGTTGAATGAGGGGAAAAAGAAAGGCTATATTGCCCAGGTGTCCTTCCTTACCAGAAAATCTCTGGATTTTAAATTTTTACTGGAAATAATGAGAAAATGTCAGACATCCTTTTAGAATCATGGTTCTGTCATGGTTGTCTCTGACTTCTACCTACTGAATCCAGGCACTGTGCAAGACTGGCGCTTCTCCTAAAACCTGATTTAAGTCTTGTCTGAAACAGCTGAAGATTGCACCAATAGTAGGAAGCACTGTAAATCTCAGGACTCTGAGAGCTATGGTTATGTTGGGGCTAAAAAGAGGAGTGCAGTGAATCCTAGATTGTCCCTTATTGCTGTATCTTCTAACAGGTGTAATCATTGGTCTCTTTCTGTGTGGATGTTTCAGACTTCCACCATCTTTCTGCTCTGTGAGGAACCTTACCCTGCTGGCTGTACCCAAAAAGCACTGCCCTTTCAATTATGTTTGCCCTTTGAGTTTGTGGCCAGCCTGAAGATCAGAAAAAGCTAAATGCATCAGCTGTACTCTATGAGACTGTTCACAAATACACCAACCTGAGTGATTAATTAAACTGCAGTCAGATGCATAAAAACTTACCAGCAAGTTTCATGAGTGATTCCGTTGCTGGAAGGCAAAGTGCTGCAGCCAGTGCATAGGCAGGATTGAGTCTATGTGAGAGAGAAGTACCATCATGACATCAGTAGTGGAACTAAGCTGGTAGCATGCTATCTAGTTTACTGCAAAGAAGCAGGCAGAGAGCTCTGAATTTTCAAGCTCCTAAATTTGCCTTTGTATGTTATCTTCTTGCCTGTATAAATAACACAGAGGAGTTCATTTTCAGTGTTTTCTCTTGTGTGGTGCAATAATTATATCAAAGGGATAATCTGGCATCTTTCTTCAACAGCTGGAAAACTGTTTGGGTAGAACACAAAACAGGAAGGAGTTTGTCTCTTTCAAAGAACCAGTGTTAATAGCCTGCTAGATAAGCTTTCCCTCTATTTTTCATCTGCAGGCATCTCTCTTTCCTGTTCTAATGCCAACAACTTTGCAGTATCTGCTGTCCTTACTATCGGAATTGTTCAGAATATGCTGAAGGTCACGTACGTGCTATTTTTCCACAATGTGCAACATAGAGAGCTAAACGATTGCCAAAGTCACCGTGGTTTTCTGACTTAAATATTTAGTAACCTTTGGGAACTTGTTGAAACTCAAGTTATACTTCACTGGCTACCTTTTCATTAGCTATAACCTTTTTTCCACCCCCCCACCCCCGGGTTTTGGGTTAAGATGCGTAGTGAACATGTGAGATAGTAGGGGCCATATATTGGATTCTGTTTACACATTCAGAAACAGAAGTAGATAATAAGATTAAAAAAGAATAATGAGAGGTATGAAGGTCATAGTAGTAAATGAATGTTTGTGTAGAGTATTGTAACAGCAGTTTCTAGATGAATGGGTCTTACTGAGTAGCTCTGGTGTAGGTGCTTCCTTTTGCTCCAGAAATGAGAAGGTAATTTACCTGACTCTTTACGGAGGATGCAGCTCTCTGGGGATGTCTGTGTAGCAGCTGAGCCGGCTGTTGCTGAGAGGGTGAGGAAGGCAGTAAGGGACACAGGAGCTGTGCAAGGAGTCAGGAGATGCTACATGTTTGTTTTAAGTCCAAGTGGTCTCACACTGCAGAAAACTAGCTTCAGTTATCTCCCTGAATTTCAGAACCTGAGGCATATTTGTTAGAGCTTGTCAAAAAGGCTGCAAGTTGTTCTAAAATATCTTGATGAATTCTACATTTGTTCTGAGAACTGATCATTATTACTGTGACTTATTATCATAATGTCACATCACTTGCTAACTTTTGTACTGCTAACTTTGGTTTTTTCCTCCTGCCTGCTTGTCAGTTCATTAGTGGCTTTATATCAGTGGGAGAACAGTTTTACTGCAAAGAAATTTGACATTAAAAATGTATTTGTGGAATTTCCTGCCATGTTGAACCTCAAACCATCTGATGTGGTACTCTGCTGGAGGTATGTGTTGGGGAGCTGCAGCTTCAAGGGATCTGAAAGATGCGATCCTGTTAAGTTACCTCCAGATCCAAATCACCTTATTTAGTTCAAATGGCCAATGAAAGCCAAACCCTCCTGTGTTTGCTCAAAAGCTTTAGCCTTGTTGCCGAGTGTCTCCTTTGGGTAGACATTCTGAAGTGTTTGCTCAGCCCAGTTACAAAAGCATCCAAACTAGACAAAGTCTTGTCTCCTGAGCTCTGGTAATGCACGGTGCCAACCTAAGTGGTCAGGTTAGGGGTGATGAGCTGTCTTTGCAGGGAATGAATGGCTAATGTCTGGATCATGGCTGTCTTTTAGATGTGATTGCTGAGGAAGATCTGTCGTCTTTAATACTACTTAAAATGTTTACACCGATTCCTTTCCTCTGCGAGGGGAGGTCTTAAAGATGGTAGGAGGTGGCAGCCTAAAAATTGTCTTCATCCTTAACACTGATTCACAGTCCAAGCCTTACTTTGGAGATGTTGAGATTAAGTCGTGATCCTTTTAAATGCTGCACTCTGACTTTCTGGAGGCCTCAACTGGGATGGCTTTCTGATCAATATGTTGAGCAAAGCTCCTGAAGTAATTTCCAAGACACCTGTGAGCCTCTTACGTGCTACTGCTTTTAGCATTTCAATGTGGCAGTTGCTCAGTAGCCCAAAGCAAAGCTGTTGAAGTAGATCCAGACAAACAGGTCAAAGATAAGCAGAAGCAGCATATGAAAAGGCAATTCCAGCAGACAACAGGACTCCCAGTTTCTCCTCTGCCACTTTACTGGAGAAAGAAAAGAGAAATTAAGCAATAAAAATTATTGCTCCCCAAAGGTGTTTTTTTTGTTGGTTTTGGTGGGTTTTTTACATTTTTTTTGGGGGGGAGGGGGGTTGTTGTATTTGCTGGTCCTGCATCACTATCCCCACAGCAGCAAAGCCATTTATTTCTAACTGATGAATTTGTACTAAAGCCCCCGGGGGGGGATGGGTGGTGGTGGTGGTGATGGAAAGATGAGCATACAGCCTTGTTGATAACTGTTAGCCTGCTATTCAGCTCTTGCATTTTTAAACTATGTACCACTCCCTTTCCTTTTAAAGCAAATCATTTCAGACTGATCTGTCAGTGTGAAAGCAGCCCTACTGAACTGCTTATTAGCTATTTCTTGACATGTGATGCAGGGCAAGACTCTTGCCTCTACACAGATAATCACCCTGGATCGATTCATGTTTAGGAACTTGATCTTCTAAGAAACCACAGCACGTGGCTCTGTTCCTCTTACCATTAATCCTGAACTTGAACCTTGCCTGTGCTGTCAAGTCTCGTTATAGGAAAGCCCACGTGGGTGTTTTTTGGGGTGAACAAAATTAAAATGCCTTTTATTTATGCCCTTTACTACTAACCAATTAAAAAAATATGGAAAAAGCAGATGTCTTACATCTGTGTTACTCTCTGTCTTAAACAAGTAGTAGAATAATCACTTTGGCTTAGATTGAGGGCTTTGATATTTGAATTTTCTAGCACACTGGGCTGTGTAGGGGTAGTTCTGGCCTTTGAGCATCCAAGGTTTGGATGCAAATTTCAGGCTCTCTGCTTTCATTCTGAGCCTGTAATGCTCACCCACTGAACTGTAACATTGGGCTATGTCATTTTTTGACTGCACACATAACTGGAGTTACTGTTTTATTTCTTGTACTTGCTGTTATGGTCTGAAAAGCAAATTTCACATTAAAGATGTATGCTGACCTCAGTGTATAGTATAATTTGCTGGGAGGCTTAGCTGTCAAAACAGGAAGGAGATGTCAGAAAATAAAAAATGAAGCTCCTACCAGTCATCTAGAACAAAATGTTTCAGAGGTAGAATTGTCACCTGATCTAATGACAGCTTGGGCTTTGTACAGATACATCTTTAAAAAGCAGTTATTTCAACTGATACAAGCACTGAGCTTGAAACCATCTTGCCAGAACACTCATGTTATGGATTTGCTATGAATTCCTGCCCTGAACCTGTGTATGTCAGTTCTGCTGATGGACTGAAAGCTCTGTATGTAAGGCAACTGAAAAAATAAAAATCAAATTTATGGAGGGTTTCTGGGTATAAAACAAGGGGGGGGGAATATGTTCCATTCTCTCCCTGCTTTATAAATTGTTACTGGTGGGCAATTTCTTTATAATCCCCCAGTGAAGGCTGTCCCAGGTTTCAAAGGGCTGTTTGCCTGTCCACAGCATGTGTCTGTTCAGTCTGGAATGTGTTTTTTCACTAACTTTCTGTAAAAAGGCCTGGGAAGCAATCATCCGGAACAGGGCTCAGCTTGCCCTCTTTGTAAGCTGCCTCTCCTCTGGAGCTTCCCTGCCTTCCAGTTACCTGTGTCCCTCTGAGCCTGATTGTATAGCTATTTTTTCTTGATAAGCTAACCTTCCTCATGGAATGTCTCCTTCCAGGGCATGAAAGGTGTGTGGGCAGCCACTGAGCTGGCTGTGCAGAGTGGTGCTTCTAGTTTCTGTAAATGGGGTAGCCAAGGCAGATACTTCCTCTGAATGCTTAATAAAAAAGTTCATTATTTATTTAGTAGAATTAATTACTATGTAATGCTTCCTATGCCACTATAAAACATGTCTGTCTTGCAGCACTGTATTACTACTAATTTATTTTCCAGTAGATGTAACCCAAACCTGACAATGTATTACCTTGACTGATTGCTGAAATGGTGAGTTTTAATCCATGTCTATCAACATGTATTCAGCACATTTTAATACAAGTCTGGCCATGGTAACTGCATAACTCCATCCATGACAGTATGTGACTATATCTAAAAGGAGAAAAGGTCAGCCTTTAAGTGGCATTAGCTTGTTGTGTGAATTACCAGGGATCTTCAGTCCTTCCCTTAACCTATTATTTGCGTAGTGGCCACAAACTTGTGTCTAAAAAGCCTTGCAGGTGAATATCTAGTATAGATACACCAAAAAAACCCCAAAACAAACCCCAAACTTAAATAATTCTGCCTTTAAAATGAAAATTTGTACATTACATGTGAAATATAGTCTAGCAGTTCAATAAGTAGCTTTTATATTGCTGGAATAATGCAGAAAATAATGGCAGTTGCTATAATTAGAAAAGTCTTAATTCTCCCATGGTGAATTTTTCTCTTGTTAATACCTACTCTTGTTTCTTGCTGCAGCCATGCATCATGTGAATTCTTTTAAAAGTTAGGTAGATGTTAATTATTCTAAAGACCTACACATCTTTTGGCACAGGATGTAGTCATTTGGGCAACTTAGGAAGGGCCAATATCAGAGAAACATTTCTTGCCTGTGAAACTATTAAAACCTTACTCAACAATCCAATTTGGGTGAACACAATCAAAAAGAAGTCCTTCAGGAACGACTTTCATAGCCAAGATTTTGGTGTTCTGTAGAAAGCAACAAGTTGTTCCTATCTTAAATAGTAATTTACAGTGTTTGACTGTGTGTTTAACACTTGTGAGGAAAGTGTGTGGAAGGCTGAAGCGTTGGAAGTTGACTGACTGTCAAAACATGCAGTAATCCAGCCCTGACTTCTGTGTCAATCATAGTGCTGTAGCTAATAAGCATTTGCCATGGCAGGTGGTGGAGTCGCTTTGGGATTCAGGCACTGAAATGGTGTTTGTTTCAGTACTTCTCTTTCCTCTTTTTATTTCCCCCCATAGGAACTTAAGTTGCCTGCTTACAAGGCTCATTCACCACAGATTGGGATGCGCAGATACTTCATTGATCTCTTGACTGTCCTCAGCAACCATTGCAGTCTCTGCCCTACAGCTCGGCATCTTGCCATCTATTTGTTGGACCTCTTTATGGATCGTTATGATATCACTGTCAAGCAACTGCACATCATTTCATTTGCCTGCTTTCTCCTAGCAAGTAAGTTGGCCACTGTCTATTAAGGCTTCTTCCTCCCCCCCCCCCCCCCCCCCCCCCCCCCCCCCCCCCCCCCCCCCCCCCCCCCCCCCCCCCCCCCCCCCCCCCTTTTTTTTTTCTGAGCAGATGGTTGTTTTCTTTGTGTATCATGTGCTGCTTTCCATGTTAACAGCTTCCACCTACTTGGGGTAAGGCCTAATGAAGTCCAAGTGAAGGCATAAAGCAGTCTGATAATCATAGAATCATAAATTCTGCTAATAAACTGCTCAGCTGCATAGCTTGCACCACACATTATATGCTGGTGTTAATGTGCAGAAAAAGTTTTGGCAGCAGAAACTGGGTCAGCGGATGGGGACAAAGAAGATCTGAGGGGTGATAGGGTGGAAAGGAAGTGGCAAGAGTGGGAAAGGTTAGTTCCAAGGAAGAGTTGGTAGTAGAGAAGATCTGTGCAGCCGCTCCCAGAGGTCTGTCCCCGGACAATCTGTGCCTCTGTTGTGATCACTGGACATAATCAGTCCCTTACAAATCAGAGGTTTCTTATGCAGGGGCCAAAGGAAAACTTGATTCTCAAGGTACTTAGTAGATGTGTTGATTCATAGAATGGCTTAGGTTGGAAGGGACCTTAAAGATAATCTAGTTCCAACACCCTCACTGCGGATGGGGACACCTTCCACTAGACAAGGTTGCTTATAGGCCCCATCCAGCATGGCCTTCAGCATCTCCAGGGAGAGTCTTGCACTACAAGCCCTTGCAAAAAGTCCCTTCCAGACTTTCTTGCAGGTCCCTGATGATGCTGGAATGCATATTGCTTTCAATATCTCTCTTCTGTAAATGGCTGAAGTAAAATGCAGCTTTAGGCCCCCTGTATGCAATTGTGAAGCAAAAGGAAGTTCACAAACTGCCCTGTGATAACACTAGAGGGAAATGTTTTGCAACTTCTGCCTGTTTAAAAAAGAATAAAATTTGCTTGAAAGAGCAAGCCTGAGTCTAGTGAGCTAACAAATGTGAGGATCTTTCTAAAACTAAGATCAGAGCAATGAAGTAACATGTATACGTTCTGACCTGGCCTGAATTCCTTACATGAAGGGGAAAAGACCTATTGCTATAAAGGCAGCTTTCCTACCAACATGTAGCAACATGTAGAAATACTTACACTATGCATGGTGGTTTTATGTTTCATAGTAAAAGGCTGAGTTAGTCAGAAGCATCACCTTTAAGTTCTCATTGTAGTAAAGAAAATAAAACTAGCTGCTTGCCTGGTACTGCAAATGCAGTAATTGGAACTTCCTGCAAAGCATTACTGTAGGAAGTTGCTTAGTTTTGTAGCAGAGGATTGCAGCAAAAGTGCTCTTCAGGCTATGTTGTAAGACACTGGTACTTCTAAAACGGTAGAGAGTCAAAACAGAATCTAATGTGATGGAACTCGTATGATGGGTGAATTTTGTTTTCCATTGTTAAGCTCTTTTATGGTGGGGTGGCCACTACATTACATGTTTCATTTCTGTGATACCCAGAAAAGACACTTAAGCTGCTGATAGTTCAGAAGATTGTCAGGTTTTTAATACACTGGAGAAACTTTGGATGGAATTGCTATCCCGAATGGATAGCAAGTTCTTACTTCCTTTTAAAATAATTTTCTAGTGCAATAGTTATTGTAATTGTTTTTATATTTGAGGAGAATACTCTGAAACCGTATGACATGCTAATGCCTTGTCAAATGTTCTGTGTGGACAACTGAAGCAAGAATCACTTGTGGAGTACATGCCATCAAGAACAAAGAGTAAAAAAGTACTACAGAGTACTTGAAGCAGCTATGTGTTTGGATTTTGCAACAAGGATGTTCTTTAAGCTGTACTAGAAGTGTATTATTGGTGACTGTTGCTAGCTCTTTGAACAAGGAGTAGGTGATAGGTCATATATTGCTTGGTAAACCCACAGTGTGAATTTAAGATGATTTAATTGATTTCTTAAATTTGCAGAAAAGCTTTATTACTGATAGCTCTAATCCTCAAATCTGACATTGAAAGCTTTTTATGAAAGAAGTGTGAATACAGTGAGATCCTGTTTTTCTATACTAAACAACAGCAATTTGGAGCTACTGGTGAAAACTGAGTCATTCTAGGGACTGCTGCTGTTTCAGTAGGCTGAAACAGAAAAAAAAGGCTCAGAAAAAGGCTCAGCTTTCCTCAGCTACCTCGACTCTGAAAATTCCTCTCCTAACCCTGGAGGAATTAATCATGTTAATCACTTGGTTACAGTGTACTCCTCATAGCCTTTCAGTGACCTTGGCTAACGAGGCCCTGCAAGACAGGAAGGAACAAAGAGAAATTCTGAAGCAGCAAGGGCAAAGGTGGTGTTGCCCAAGGGTTTTTAATGTCTTCCTTTTTGTAGCATCTGTATTTAGCTTCCATACCCAAAGAAGCTTTTCCCTCAATATTAGATATTCCTTTGCTGCTTCCCCATACTGCTTTCTTTGTTCACACTTGACTGAACACCCTTCAGCAAACTGCTTCCAGTTATTGTCAGAAAAACTATCTGTAATCCTAAACAGATTATAGCCTCAATTTTGCATCAATACTATAAAAACAATTAAAATCAAACAAAATCCTCGGAAGGGTATAGGAATGTGCTAACCAATCTGTTGGCTTCTTTCCTACCTGTGTCACTGCACTTTCCTGTCCCTTTTTAAAAAGCACTTTTTATCACTGCAGCTGGTTTTGGGAGTGTTCTTTGTTGGAATTTTGGACACTCAATGATAAATCTAATCTGAAAGCCATGTCTTCTGGCAGGTAAATTCGAAGAAAAAGAAGATAAAGTTCCAAAGTTGGAGTACTTAAATAACCTGGCATACATGTACAACATGAATGTGGTACTGAACAAGAAAGATTTGCTTAGAATGGAGATGCTGCTTTTGGAAAACTTCAACTGGAATCTGTGTCTACCAACACCAGCACACTACATTGACTACTACCTCTATGTGTCCATTGGTGAGAATGACCTTCACAATGGCTGGCCAATCACCTCACTGACCAAAATCAAGGATTTTCTGCAGAAATATGCATATTATTTCCTTGATTTCTCAGTGCAAGGTAAGAGTTAGTTTATGCTAGAATCATCTACCATTTGGCAAAAGGCAAAAAGCTGTAAGAGGTCAGGGCTTTAAAACCTCTCATGATAGAGATTGTACAAAATTATCTGCGCAGAATGGTTTCTCTTTGCTGTTATTTCAGGTGGCAAATGGTACAAGGTCCCTTCCCTGTGCATAAACCTCTTGACTCTTTTCAGAAAAATCTCTAGCTGACATAATTTTTTTTCTTCTTCAGCTTAGAATGCTAATTGGTGAGATTGGTAGTAGTTCATGCTACTCGATTTGGGACCGTTAAGACACTATGCAATTCAGTCTATAGTTTTATTTTTTTAAATGGTAGTTTTCAGAGGGTCCTGTCCTGCAAGATATAGTAAGAGCGATGGGGCTTTTAATTATTTTCTTCACTGCCTCTTATATGGGCAGGTGTTGGTAGCAATGCTGTAAATTGCAGCACCCTCATACACCAGATTCAGCACTATTACGTGTGTGAGATTGTCAATACCTAACTTAGGTTCAATTGAGACCAGTCTACAGATTTCAGCCTAGTCTATTTCATTGTATTTTCTGTAATGAAAGAAACTACTGTGAAGACTTGATAGTAATTACACAAGTAATACAGAACTCTTCAGAAAAGCTTCATCCATTTATGAGAGACTTTCTGGTCTTGAGTTAATACTCTGAGATGTGTGGAACAAAGTTGTGGATTTAATTTCTTTTCCTGCTTTGTCTTGTCTTGTATACACATAACAGGGTTACTGTAGTGATCAGTAAGAGTATAATTCTTGTTTGTATTTTTTCTTTTGCAGATCATACCTTCCTCCATTTTCGCCCATCTCTGATTGCTGCAGCTTGTGTGTGCGCCTCACGTATCTGTATGCAGATCTCTCCTGTCTGGACAACACAGCTTGAATTGCTAACGTGTTATTCCTGGGAACACCTTGCCCAATGCATTGAAATGATGCTCATGTAAGATCTGAAAGAAACCAACCTGCTTGTGCTCATAGAAAGTTAATAATACTCTTTTTTTTTTTTTTAAGTAATCATTAGGCCACACCTTGAGTCCTGTGTCCAGTTCTGGGCCCCTCAGTTTAGGAAAGATGTTGACTTGCTGGAATGTGTCCAGAGAAGGGCAACAAAGCTGGGGAGGGGTTTGGAGCACGAGGAGAGGCTGAGGGAGCTGGGGGTGCTGAGCCTGGAGAAGAGGAGGCTCAGGGGAGACCTATTGCTCTCTACAACTACCTGAAGGGAGACTGTAGACAGGCGGGCCTGGTCTCTTCTCCCAGGCAACCAGCACCAGAACAAGAGGACACAGTCTCAGGCTGCTGCAGGGGAGGTTTAGGCTGGATGTTAGGAAGAAATTCTTCATAGAGAGAGTGACTGGCCATTGGAATGGGCTGCCTGGGGAGGTGGTGGAGTTGCCATCACTGGAGGTGTTTAGAAGGAGACTTGACGGGGTGCTTGGTGCCATGGTTTAGTTGATTAGATGGAGCTGGATGATGGGTTGGACATGATGATCTTGAAGGTCTCTTCCATTCCATTCTATTCTATTCCATTCTATTCTATTCCATTCTATTCTATTCCATTCTATTCTATTCAGCTAGATTTAAGATAGTACAATACTACATCAGTAATCTCCATCTGCAGTTTGGGTAGAAGAATAAAAAAGCAAAAAACCTGTTCACTTTAAATACTGTATTTTAGCAATATTTGCAATGCAAAATGGAGAGCATAATTTGGTGTTTTCTTCTACTAGTTGTTTATGTGATGCGATAGAAGCGGTTGAGAAAAGCCTGTTAACTTTTACTTCTCATTGTACCTGCAAAGTACTTGGTGCAGACACCAATATATCTCTGACTTCAAGAATACAGTATGGAGACATTTCAGAACTATTCTTTAGTTCTTTTTCTTTTCTCTAATAAAGGACATGACTGGCCTAGAATGTAAATACATGCAGTTGGTTAGGAGTGATGCTGGACCTTCTGAATCTCTACTTAAAGCAGAGCCAACTGAAGTTAGACTGCTTGGGATGTTGTCAAGTTTTGACTGTCTCCAATGTTAGAGACTTTTAATCTCTCTGGGCAACTTGTTCCAGGGCTTCTCCATTCTCATGATAATCGGAAGTGTGAAAGTTTTTCTTCCTAACAGGAATTTGCCCTGCAAATGACTATTTCAAAATGGTTTTGTGTTGTGTACTTAAACTTCCAAAACTGTACTTGTGATGCAAAATGATCCATTGACTTGTTGTTAGTGTATGAAGATTGCAGCAGGATAATTAGCATTTAATTGTGAAAGCAACCAAGGATTGTCATATACAGCTAAGGCCAAAAAGCTGACGACAGTCTGACTGGTGAAAACTTTGGGATAGATGCAAGCTCTGTGAACTCTGTTTTGATAAATCTTACTTATTTGTTTCAGCTATTATGAGAATGACAACAAAGAAGCCAGTAACATAAAAAAGCAAGCAACAATTCAGCATCAAGAACGGGAAGCAGTGGGAAATCTGAGCCATCAAGTCACTACTCAAGTTCTCTTCCAGCAATCCAATTATCACCCTTTAGCCCAGCATTCAGCTACGCTTTCCCAGTTCCAGTCACCAGTGCAAGATTTGTGCTCTGTGTATCGTGACTCCTTACAGGCCCACAGGCCCAGTGGTCTCCCTGCTGGGAGTGCTGACAGCTCACTGCACTCCTATGCAGCTCTTCAGGCCAGCCTTCGGCCACCTGCCCAGACTCTGTCCATCCAAACCCCCATTGCTGTGCAGGTGGCATTAGGAACAGAGCCCAGACACTGCATTTCCACACCTTATGGCAGCAGTTTCTTCAGTGGTCATCACTCATATGCAACTGGGTGTTTAGATGGATAAATGTTGACAGGAGAAAAACTACCTGATGGGAGTTTGGAGCAAGGAGGGGGCCAGCCTCTTCTCCTTGATGACAAGTGACAGGACTAGAGGAAATGGTTACAATCTGTGCCAGAGGAGGTTTAGGATGGATACATAGAAATACTTCTTCACTAAAAGGGTTCTCAAACACTGGAATGGTCTACCTGGGGCAGTGGTGGAGTCACCATCCCTGGGGACATTCAGGCAGCATGTAGACCTGGGGCTTAGTGACATGGTTTAGTGTTGACCCTTCAGTGCTGCATCAAAGGTTGGACTGGTTAATCTTGGAGGTGTCTTCCAACCAGCTATATTCTGTGAAACTGCAGATACTCTGCGTGTGATACAAGGTGTGTATCCGAAAGAAAATCACAAAGGAACAGAATCCTTATGACTTCCTCATTCTGAGGATGTTGATCTGTATCCACTGATAACTGGAACATGGGTGCCTTTCTGCCAAAGGTTGTACTTTTGGCTCTTAATGAGGGAAACAGGAATTCATTAATATACCTCACTTAATGTCACTTTTGAGAGGCATCTGCATACAAGCTCTGTGGAGGTTACTTACTTCTAGTCCTATTAGCAACTTGTCGGAGTTGGCTGAAAGATTGTGTTGAAGGGTAATTTTGGGCTGGAGTGTTTGCTGAATCTCTGGCCAAGTAGCAATGTACCCAGGGGATGCTGTTGGAAAACAGAGTGCTCTTCTCTCCAGTGATGTGTCACTGGAACAGCAGCAGTTTATACTACTGGAAACTTCTACTAAAATATGCTGAAATTGATGCCTATTAAATGTGACCTTCATTAATGTGGAAATCTATGTGTAGAACACTTCCCTTTTTTTTTCAGCAGCAGTGATAGTTCAGGAATAAGACTTTAGAATAAAAGGAAAATAATCCAAGCAAACAAGCAAAAACCACAGTCCAGAAGATTATAAATTAATTTTTTACTTGAAGTTCTCTTGGAATCTAAATGTGGTGCTGCTCAAGAGAACATCACTCTACATTCAGGTATTTTAGAAAGAAAAACAAAACTTCTACCATCTCTTAGATCTTTAACATGCTGCTGCTTTTGAGACTGGAGATTGTGAGCTAAATTGTTCATGAGCTTTATCAGGGATTTAATGTTACTTGAAGAAAACTTCTTGGTTCATTGCCTTCAGTTAATCTTTTTTTGGCAGAATGACTTGTGGCAGTAGTTCAGGTTCAGGGCAGAGGAACTGGTGTTAGTGGGAGCAAAGATGGGGAACTGGTTAACTTTACTGTGAAATTAATGTTTGATTGTAGTGCTAGATTGCTGACTTAGTTTTTAGAAGAGAAGACTCCAGGGGAACCTTATAGCTACCTTCCAGTACCTGAAGGGATCCTACAGGAAGACTGAGGAGGACTTTTCTTACGGGTGTCTATCGACAGTACAAAGGGGAATGGTTTTAAGCTGAGAAAAAGCAGGTTCAGACTGGATCTTAGGAAGCAGTTCTTCAGTATGAAGGTGGTGAGACTGCAATAGGCTGCCCAGGGATGTTGTGGATGCCTCCTCCCTGAAGGTGTTCAGTGCCAGGCTAGATGAGGCCTTTAGCAGCCAAGTCGAGAGGCGTTCCTGCCCATGGTAGGGAGGTTGGAGTAGATGATCTCTAAGGTCCTTTCCAACCTAAGCCATTCTATGATCATCTTATCATGATTATGTTGGAAAACATAGCTGGGAAACTGATGAACCTTTGCTTCTTTGCAGTGAGACACACACACCTACTGTCACATCCAAAGGCTTCTTCCTCAACTGAAACCAGGGATGATTGTTCAAATAACTGTATAGGCTTCTTTTTTATTATGTTAATGTAGGGATTCACTAGAAATGGACTTCTGCAGATGTGAAACTTTATTTTGATATATGCAACCACTCGTCAAGTTGTTCGAATGCAGTGCTCTCTCGGTTTGTCTTTTCTCTGCAGGTTCTCAGGACAGCAATACGAGTAATGTGCAATATGCTTTTTACTGACTTGGGGCAATTTTTTCAAGTCATGTGTTACAGTGCTGTTTTAAATTATGTTTTTTTGTAGAAAAGTGTTTTTAGGGCTCCTTTAGGGTGGAGGGGAAAAAAAACTAACCAGCATGCTAATGCGTGTTCCTGTAACTGTCTTCTGAGAATACAACTTTTACTATCAAGGTAAAAATTTCTTCCATTCTGCAAGATAATGGAATTTTCTTGTATTTTTATTTTCTTAAATGCAAACTGTAAATGAAGAGACAGCCCTCTTCAGAAAGTAGTCTAGAAGGTTAAAGAACTTAGTTCATCTTCCATTCTGTTGGCTTTGTATTTATATTAAACTTTATTTTCAGAAGACTTCAGTGTATTGTTTTTTTTGTCATTTGAAGAAGATAAAGACAACATGTGGCAGTACTGTGGGCAGCTTTTCTTTGATGTTTTTTTTTATTATTACCCTTACAGTTTGTGTCATGTGCAGTGTCCAGTTCTGGGCCCCTCAGTTTAAGAAGGACATTGAGACACTTGAACGTGTCCAGAGAAGGGCAACAAGGCTGGTGAGAGGCCTTGAGCACAGCCCTGTGAGGAGAGGCTGAGGGAGCTGGGGTTGTTTAGCCTGGAGAAGAGAAGGATCAGGGGTGACCTCATTACCCTCTACAACTACCTGAAAGGTTGTTGTAGCCAGGAAGGGGTTGGTCTCTTCTCCCAGGCAACCAGCACCAGAACAAGGGGACACAGTCTCAAGCTGTGCCAGGGGAGGTTTAGACTCGAAGTGAGGAGAAAGTTCTTCACTGAGCGAGTCGTTCCATTGGAATGTGCTGCCCAGGGAGGTGGTGGAGTCACCATCCCTGGAGGTGTTCAAGAGGAGATTGGACGTGGCACTTGGTGCCATGGTCTAGTTGTGAGGTCTGTGGAGAGAGGTTGGACTTGATGATCCTTGGGGTCTCTTCCAGCTTTAGCTATACTGTGATACTGTTCTACTTGGGACTGCCATTGTGCTTCATGGTGAAAATTCTTGTTCAGTTCTTAGTGAAAGTTTCCAATCAACAAGCACACAGCTGAAATACCCCTTTTTTTTTTCTTTTTTTTTTTTTTTTTTGGTGGTTTCTCCTTAGCTTTTAAGAGCCAGCCAAGAATATCTTGGTCATATCTTAAAAGTACGTGATCTGAGCACTCATGTTTCAGAGAACAGAGGAGTGGTAGGACAAACATGATGGAAAGGCCTTCCTAAATGATACATTCAGAAGGGTTATGGAGATCAGTTTTGTCACTGCATGAGAAAGGCAGAAAATGTG